>NC_091984.1:54952537-57399686 GCF_044704955.1 Pristiophorus japonicus | reverse complement strand
GACTATGTGCACACAATGCTGATATAATTACTACAAGTTTATCATTGATAATCAACAATCACCTGGAAACAAAGCAGTATGCAAGAGTAGCACAAAATAAAAGCTGTGGAAGCAGACATTATGGGTTGTAACACATTCTCAAGGTTCTGATCACTACAAAACATAAATCACTTTCGTGGTTTAGGACATACGAACACTTCATGGACTGTAACCACTATTTTCAGAACACTGATTCTTACACGAGATGTGTGAGCTTTTTGCAGATGACCGTGCTTGAGAAGTGCATAGTCAGGAGGACATGCAGCTCATTAATAACTAAGGCGTGAGTAAAAAAAACAGAGGTCCTGTAGTCTGTCCCAGGAAAGCACAATACCAGAAAGACCAGCTCCATGTTTAGATGACTGAAAGAGCTTGTTGTGAAATCAGCCAGGGACGAAGCGCACAACAATGCTGAAAGTGTGCAGGGCTGTATCATCATCCTTGGGTGTGGAAGCAAGTCCTGCATGTTACCACCATCACGTTCGACTGCTTCACAAGTTCCGCCTCCAACACCAGAGGTCCATTTTACACATCAAACAGCAAGACATTATCACCTGCTGTAAGATCCTGAGCACAGTCAGACCATCAGCATTGAGGTGATGCTGACAAGAGCAAAGCTGTACTAGTCAGTGTTGCTGGTTTGGAAAGCTCCAGAATATCAAGAAGGATCCTTTGCAGCGAATGCAAACAAGGCAAGTGCAAGTAGAATGGGCAGTGAAAGCAATCCAAGGACAGGCTGAAGCACAATCTGTGGCTATGTAATATCAATGGCAACAACTTCGGAAATCTCATGAATGATTACACAAACTGGTGAGCAGCATTACATGGCAGCGTCAGCTGGTTATGAGCACCAGCGCACAGAACCCGCGAAGGAGAAACAGCAGCAGCGGAAACATAAACAGCAGCATGTGTCAACCCCAGTTTGAGTTTATAAAATGTGCAGCAGAACCGCTCACATACTGGCCTTGGTAGTACTAAGCATAGTCATCAGGATTGATTCTCTTTCGAACAAGTAGAATCTTGGAGTGCAAATAACTGTCACTACCAATATCGATCTAACTTTAAAGTGGAAAGTGCTTCAGATATGAACCTCCCTTATCTGGCACCCTCTGGACCTGGCCTGTTCTGAATAAGGGATTTTGCTGGATAAGGGGAGGTCACGTGTTTGGGTGGATTGCACCTTTAAGCGCTGTTGCTGGGCTCGGGTGCTGCTGCGGTCAGTGTGTGTGTGCGGCGATTGGCTGGAACGACTGTCAGTCAGTCAGTCAGCCAGCCAATCAGCGTGCAGGAGGCTGATAAGCGTCGGTGGGCCCCGAAGAGTCGGCCCGACGCCCCGGAGGGAGTGCTGTGGCGCGAAGCGGCTGGCCCGAGGACTGTGGCTGCAGGAGTTCCAGCAGGGCGACGAGGAGGAGGCAGCCAATCGAGATGAAAGATTATATTGATGAGTAGGATTTTGACCAGTCGCATTCTGCGCATGCGCCAACTGGGAATGGTTCCGGACGAGAGGTGGTGCCGGATAAGGGAGACCCAGATAAGAGAGGTTCAACCTCGACAATGATTAAGACTGCCCAATGTGTTTATTGTTTTAAATTACCATTACAGATTTATTTATGAAAAATAAGTCTATTCCTTAACAGATTGTGTATCACCATTTTAGCATACATTAGTCAAACTCTGAAAACACTGCTTTGAAGGAGGAGTCACTGGGTGACAAGTGAATAAATTAAACAATGTATGTTGATCTATTGCAGTAAATGCCGTTTCTCTCCGATCTCCCCTCATGACCTTTCGAAGCTCATCCTGTCCATGAGACCAACTTCCTGCTCCCTTGACCCTACTCCCATCAAACTGCTGACCACCTAACTTCCTTTTCTGATTCCCATGTTAGCTGCCATTGATAGCGGTTCGCTCTCCTCAGGTATTGTCCCGCTTTTCCATCAAATCAAAAAGGGCCACATTACAGCAAAATTCTAAAGGGGCAAAGTATGTTAAAAAGACAAGCCTGAAGGCTCTGTGCCTTAATGCGAGGATTATTCGTAATAAGGTGGACGAATTAACTGCGCAGGTAGCAATTAACGAATATGATATAATTGGCATCACGGACACATGGCTCCAGGGTGACCAAAGCTGGGAACTCAACATCGAGGGGTATTCAACATTCAAGAAGGATAGACAGAAAGAAAAGGAGGTGGGTAGCATTGCTGGTTAAAGAGGAAATTAACACGAAAGTAAGGAAGGACATTAGCTTGGATGATGTGGAATCTGTATGGGGGTGGAGCTGCGGAATACCAAAGGGCAAAAAACGCTAGTGGGAGTTGTGAACAGACCATCAAACAGCAGTAGTGAGACTGGGGACAGCATCAAACAAGAAATTAGGGATGCGTGGAATAAAGGTACAGCAGTTACCATGGGCGACTTTAATCTACATATAGATCGGGCTAACCAAACTGATAGCAATACGGTGGAGGAGGATTTCCTGGAGTGTATTAGGGATGGTTTTCTAGACCAAAATGTCGAGGAACCAACTAGAGGGCTGGCCATCCAAGGCTGGGTAATGTGTAATGAGAAAGGACTAATTAGCAATCTTGTTGTGTGAGGCCCCTTGGGGAAGAGTAAACATAATATGGTAGAATTCATTATTAAGATGGAGAGTGACACAGTTAATTCAGAGACATTGGACCCAAGTTTCCACACGCGCCTAGAACGGCGCAGTCCCGACCTGGACGCCCGTTTTTCGCGCCACAAAGTGCGCCTAAAAAAACCTTCGGTATTCTCCACCTACCTGCAGGTCCTCTGGCCCTCGGCGCAGCCAGCACGAGCTGTGGGGGGGCGGAGCCAGGTCCCTGCGCTGAAAACAGTGCCGGGACCTCTGCACATGCGCGCTACAGTGGGCACGCAAGTGCAGTAGCTCCAGGCGCCAAACTATGTGGGAGGGGCCCGAAGCACGCAGCCCCGAGCCCTGGCTGAATGGCCTCACTGGGGCTGCGTGAATAAGGCTCCTCCCACGGCCAGCTCCTGCTCCCCCCGCCGACCAGACCCGACACTCGCTCCCCGCCCCCCCCCCCCCGCCTCCGGACCAGGCCCGACACCCGCTCCCCTCTCCCTCCGGACCAGGCCCGACACCCGCTCCCCGCTGCCTCCGGACCAGACCCGACACCCGCTCCCCCTCTCCTCCGGACCAGACCCGACACCCGCTCCCCTCCCCCTGCCTCCGGACACACTCGACACCCGCGCCCCCCCCCCCCCCCCGACCCGACCTTCTGTTCCCGCTACCCGGCCCCCCGACTGGACCCAACCCGACCCGCGCTCCTGTTCCCGCTCCACCCCCCCCGCCGACTGGACCCGACCCGACTCCCGCTCCTTGACTGGATCCGACCTGACATCCCCCCCCACCCTCTCTCTCTCCCCCTCTCTCTCTCCACCTCCCCCTCTCTCTCTCTCCACCTCCCCTCTCTCTTCTCCACCCCCCCCCTCTCTCTCTCTCTCTCTCTCTCTTTTCCCCCCCTCCTCTCTCTCTCTCTCTCTTTCCCCCCCTCCTCTCTCCCTCTCTCCTCTTTCCCCCCCTCCTCTCTCCCTCTCTATCTCCCCCTCCTCTCTCTCCCTCTCCTCCCTCCCTCTCTCTCTCCCCCCCCCTCTCTCTCTCTCTCTCCCTCCCCCCTCTCTCTCTCTCTCTCTCCCTCCCCCCTCTCTCTCTCTCTCCCTCCCCCTCTCTCTCTCTCTCTCCCTCCCCCCCTCTCTCTCTCTCTCCCTCCCCCCCTCTCTCTCTCTCTCCCTCCCCCCCTCTCTCTCTCTCCCTCCCCCCCTCTCTCTCTCTCCCTCCCCCCCTCTCTCTCTCTCTCTCTCCCTCCCCCCTCTCCCCTCTCCCCCTCTCTCTCTCTCCCTCCCCCCCTCTCCCCCTCTCCCTCCCCCCCTCTCTCTCTCTCCCTCTCTCTCCCCCCCCCCACTCCGACCCGAACCGAACCTAACCTCCCCGACCCGACTCAACCCAACGCCACCTACCTGTAAATCTGGTGCTGGGGACGGGCCCGGCCCGAGTTCAGCATTCAGTCCCGAAAGGCCTGCCTGAAGCACTTTCACACAGGTTGGAAGATGGTTTACTTAATCTTTTCTTTGCTTATAAATGTTTATTCAGGTTGGATTTATTTGTATAATATTTGTATAAGTATAAATAAGGATTTATTATACAATTTAATGACTTCCCTTCCACCACCCCCCACCTCGTTCTGGACGCCTAATTTGTAACCTGCGCCTGATTTTTTAATGTGTAGAACAGGTTTTTTCAGTTCTACAAAAATCTTCACTTGCTCCATTCTACTTTAGTTTGGAGTACGTTTTCACTGTGGAAACTTTCAAATCAGGCATCAGTTGCCGGACACGCCCCCTTTTGAAGAAAAAATTCTGTTCCAAAGTAGAACTGTTCTACCTGACTAGAACTGCAGAAAAAAAATGTGGAGAATTGCAATTTCTAAGATAGTCTGTTCTCCACCAGTTTCTCCTAAAAATCAGGCACAAATCATGTGGAAACTTGGGCCCTAAGTGTCTTGAACTTAAGGAAAGGTAACTTCGATGGTATGAGACGTCAATTGGCTAGAATAGACTGGCGAATGATACTTAAAGGGTTGACGGTGGATCGGCAATGGTACACATTTAAAGATCACATGGATGAACTTCAACAATTATACATCCCTGTCTGGAGTAAAAATAAAATGGGGAAGGTGGCTCAACTGTGGCTAACAAGGGAATTTAAGGATAGTGATAAATCCAAGGAAGAGGCATATAAATTGGCCAGAAAAAGCAGCAAACCCAAGCACTGGGAGAAATTTAGAATTCAGCAGAGGAGGACAAAGGATTTATTAGGAGTGGGGAAAATAGAGTATGAGAGGAAGCTTACTGGGAACATAAAAACTGATTGCAAAAGCTTCTACAGATATGTGAAGAGAAAAAGATTAGTGAAGACAAATGTAGGTCCCTTGCAGTCAGAATCAGGGGAATTTATAATGAGGAACAAAGAAATGGTAGACCAGTTGAAAAAATACTTTGGTTCTGTCTTCACTTAGAAAGACACAAATAACCTTCCGGAAATAATAGGGGACCGAGAGTCTAGTGAGAAGGAGGAACTGAAGGAAATCTTTATTAGTCGGGAAATTGTGTTAGGGAAATTGATGGGATTGAAGGCCGATAAATCCCTGGGGCCTGATAGTCTGCATCCCAGAGTACTTAAGGAAGTGGCCCTAGAAATAGTGGATGCATTGGTGATTATTTTCCAACAGTCTATCGACTCTGGATCAGTTCCTATGGACTGAAGGGTAGCTAATGTAACACTATTTGTTAAAAAAGGAGGGAGAGAGAAAACGGGTAATTATAGGCCGGATAGCCTGACATCAGTAGTGGGAAAATGTTGGAATCAATTATTCAAGATGAAATAGCAGCGCATTTGGAAAGCAGTGACAGGATCGGTCCAAGTCAGCATGGCTTTATGAAAGGGAAATAATGCTTGACAAATCTTCGATAATTTTTTGATGATGTAACTAGTAGAGTAGACATCGAAACATAGAAACATAGAAAATAGGTGCAGGAGCAGGCGATTCAGCCCTTCTAGCCTGCACCGCCATTCAATGAGTTCATGGCTGAACATGAAACTTCAGTACCCCCTTCCTGCTTTCTCGCCATACCCCTTGATCCCCCGAGTAGTAAGGACTTCATCTAACTCCCTTTTGAATATATTTAGTGAATTGGCCCCAACCACTTACTGTGGTAGAGAATTCCACAGGTTCACCACTCTCTGGGTGAAGAAGTCTCTCCTCATCTCGGTCCGAAATGGCTTACCCCTTATCCTTAGACTGTGACCCCTGGTTCTGGACTTCCCCAACATTGGGAACATTCTTCCTGCATCTAACCTGTCTAAACCCGTCAGAATTTTAAACGTTTCTATGAGGTCCCCTCTCATTCTTCTGAACTCCAGTGAATACAAACCCAGTTGATCCAGTCTTTCTTGATAGGTCAGTCCCACCATCCCGGGAATCAGTCTGGTGAATCTTCGCTGCACTCCCTCAATAGCAAGAATGTCCTTCCTCAAGTTAGGAGATCAAAACTGTACACAATACTCCAGGTGTGGCCTCACCAAGGCCCTGTACAACTGTAACAACACCTCCCTGCCCCTGTACTCAAATCCCCTCGCTATGAAGGCCAACATGCCATTTGCTTTATTAACCGCCTGCTGTACCTGCATGCCAACCTTCAATGACTGATGTACCATGACACCCAGGTCTCGTTGCACCTTCCCTTTTCCTAATCTGTCACCATTCAGATAATATTCTGTCTCTCTGTTTTTACCACCAAAGTGGATAACCTCACATTTATCCACATTAGACTTCATCTGCCATGCATTTGCCCACTCACTTAACCTATCCAAATCACTCTGCAGCCTCATAGCATCCTCCTCGCAGCTCACACTGCCACCCAACTTAGTGTCATCCGCAAATTTGGAGATACGACATTTAATCCCCTCATCTAAATCATTAATGTACAATGTAAACAGCTGGGGCCCCAGCACAGAACCTTGCGGTACCCCACTAGTCACTGCCTGCCATTCTGAAAAGTACCCATTTACTCCTACTCTTTGCTTCCTGTCTGCCAACCAGTTCTCAATCCACGTCAGCACACTACCCCCAATCCCATGTGCTTTAACTTTGCACATTAATCTCTTGTGTGGGACCTTGTCGAAAGCCTTCTGAAAGTCCAAATACACCACATCAACTGGTTCTCCTTTGTCCACTCTACTGGAAACATCCTCAAAAAATTCCAGAAGATTTGTCAAGCATGATTTCCCCTTCAGAAATCCATGCTGACTTGGACCTATCATGTCACCATTTTCCAAATGCGCTGCTATGACGTCCTTAATAATTGATTCCATCATTTTACCCACTACTGAGGTCAGGCTGACCGGTCTATAATTCCCTGTTTTCTCTCTCCCTCCTTTTTTAAAAAGTGGGGTTACATTGGCTACCCTCCACTCGATAGGAACTGATCCAGAGTCAATGGAATGTTGGAAAATGACTGTCAATGCATCCGCTATTTCTAAGGCCACCTCCTTAAGTACTCTGGGATGCAGTCCATCAGGCCCTGGGGATTTATCGGCCTTCAATTCCATCAATTTCCCCAACACAATCTCCCGACTAATAAAGATTTCCCTCAGTTCCTCCTCCTTACTAGACCCTCTGACCCCTTTTATATCCGGAAGGTTGTTTGTGTCCTCCTTAGTGAATACTGAACCAAAGTACTTGCTCAATTGGTCTGCCATTTCTTTGTTCCCCGTTATGACTTCCCCTGATTCTGACTGCAGGGGACCTACGTTTGTCTTTACTAACCTTTTTCTCTTTACATACCGAGAGAAACTTTTGCAATCCGCCTTAATGTTCCCTGCAAGCTTCTTCTCGTACTCCATTTTCCCTGCCCTAATCAAACCCTTTGTCCTCCTCTGCTGAGTTCTAAATTTCTCCCAGTCCCCAGGTTCGCTGCTATTTCTGGCCAATTTGTATGCCACTTCCTTGGCTTTAATACTATCCCTGATTTCCCTAGATAGCCACGGTTGAGCCACCTTCCCTTTTTTATTTTTACGCCAGACAGGAATGTACAATTGTTGTAATTCATCCATGCGGTCTCTAAATGTCTGCCATTGCCCATCCACAGTCAACCCCTTAAGTATCATTCGCCAATCTATCCTAGCCAATTCACGCCTCATACCTTCAAAGTTACCCTTCTTTAAGTTCTGGACCATGGTCTCTGAATTAACTGCATCATTCTCCATCCTAATGCAGAATTCCACCATATTATGGTCACTCTTCCCCAAGGGACCTCGCAAAATGAGATTGCTAATCAGTCCTCTCTCATTACACAACACTCAGTCTAAGATGGCCTCCCCCCTAGTTGGTTCCTCGACATATTGGTCTAGAAAACCATCCCTTATGCACTCCAGGAAATCCTCCTCCACCGTATTGCTTCCAGTTTGGCTCGCCCAATCTATGTGCATATTAAAGTCACCCATTATAACTGCTGCACCTTTATTGCATGCACCCCAAATTTCCTGTTTGATGCCCTCCCCAACATCACTACTACTGTTTGGAGGTCTGTACACAACTCCCACTAACGTTTTTTGCCCTTTGGTGTTCTGCAGTTCTACCCATATAGATTCCACATCATCCAAGCTAATGTCTTTCCTAACGATTGCATTAATCTCCTCTTTAACCAGCAATGCTACCCCACCTCCTTTTCCCTTTACTCTATCCCGACTGAATGTCGAACACCCCTGGATGTTGAGTTCCCAGCCCTGACCATCCTGGAGCCACGTCTCCGTAATCCCAATCACATCATATTTGTTAACATCTATTTGCACAGTTAATTCATCCACCTTATTGCGGATACTCCTTGCATTAAGACACAAAGCCTTCAGGCTTGTTTTTTTAACACCCTTTGTCCTTTTAGAATTTTGCTGTACAGTGGCCCTTTTTGTTCTTTGCCTTGGGTTTCTCTGTCCTCCACTTTTCCTCCTCTCCTTTCTGTCTTTTGCTTTTGCCTCCTTTTTGTCTCCCTCTGTCTCCCTGCATTGGTTCCCATCCCCCTGCCATATTAGTTTAACTCCTCCCCAACAGCACGAGCAAACACTCCCCCTAGGACATTGGTTCCGGTTCTGCCCAGGTGCAGACCGTCCGGTTTGTACTGGTCCCACCTCCCCCAGAACCGGTTCCAATGCCCCAGGAACTTGAATCCCTCCCTACTGCACCACTGCTCAAGCCACGTATTCATCTGCGCTATCCTGCGATTCCTACTCTGACTAGCACGTGGCACTGGTAGCAATCCCGAGATTACTACTTTTGAGGTCCTACTTTTTAATTGAGCTCCTAGCTCCTTAAATTCGTTTTGTAGGACCTCATCCCTTTTTTTACCTATGTCGTTGGTACCAATGTGCACCACGACAACTGGCTGTTCTCCCTCCCATTTCAGAATGTCCTGCACCTGCTCCGAGACATCCTTGACCCTTGCACCAGGGAGGCAACATACCATCCTGGAGTCTCGGTTGCGGCCGCAGAAACGCCTATCTATTCCCCTTACAATTGAATCCCCTATCACGATTGCGCTCCCACTCTTTTTCCTGCCCTCCTGTGCAGCAGAGCCAGCCACGGTGCCATGAACTTGGCTGCTGCTGCCCTCCCCTGTTGAGTCATCCCCCCCAACAGTACTCAAAACGGTGTATCTGTTTTGCAGGGGGATGACCACAGGGGACCCCTGCACTACCTTCCTTGCACTGCTCTTCCTGCTGGTCTTCCATTCCCTATCTGGCTGTGGACCCTTCTCCTGCGCTGACCAACTCACTACACGTGATACTCACGTCATTCTCAGCATCGTGGATGCTCCAGAGTGAATCCACCCTCAGCTCCAATTCCGCAACGCGGACCATCAGGAAGAACGAGTAGGTGTGGTGTATTTGGACTTTCAAAAGGCTTTTGACAAGGTCCCACACAAGAGATTGGTGTGCAAAATTAAAGCACATAGCATTGGGGATAATGTACTGACGTGGATAGAGAACTGGTTGGCAGACAGGAAGCAGAGAGTTGGGATAAACGGGTCCTTTTCAGAATGGCAGGCAGTGGGGTGCCGCAGGGCTCAGTGCTGGGACTCCCAGCTATTTACAATATACATCAACGATTTGAATGAAGGAATTGAGTGTAATAACTCCAAGTTTGCTGATGACACTAAGCTGGGTGGCGGTGTGAGCTGTGAGGAGGATGCTAAGAGGCTGCAAGGTGACTTGGACAGGTTAGGTGAGTGGACAAATGCATGGCAGATGCAGTATAATGTGGATAAATGTGAGGTTATCCACTTTGGTGGCAAAAACATGAAGGCAGATTATCTGAATGACGGCAGATTAGGAAAAGGGGAGGTGCAACGAGACCTGGGTGTCATGGTACATCAGTGATTGAAAGTTGGCATGCAGGTACAGCAGGTGGCAAATGGTATGTTGGCCTTCATAGCTAGGGGATTTGAGTACAGGAGCAGGGAGGTCTTACTGCAGTTGCACAGGCTCTTGGTGAGGCTTCACCTGGAATGATGTGTTCAGTTTTGGTCTAATCTGAGGAAGGACGTTCTTGCTATTGAGGGAGTGCAGCGAAGGTTCACCAGACTGATTCCCAGGATGGCAGGACTGACATATGAGGAGAGACTGGATCGACTGGGCCTGTATTCATTGGAGTTTAAGAAGGATGAGAGGAGATCTCATTGAAACATATAACATTGTGACTGGACGGGACAGGTTAGATGCAGGAAGACTGTTCCCGATGTTGAGGAAGTCCAGAACCAGGGGACACAGTCTAAGGATAAGGGGTTAGCCATTTAGGACTGAGATGAGGAGAAACTTCTTCACTCAGAGTTGTTAACCTGTAGAATTCTCTACCGCAGAGAGTTGTTGATGCCAGTTCATTGGATATATTCAAGAGGGAGTTAGATATGGCCCTTATGGCGAAGGGATCAAGGGGCATGGAGAGAAAGCATGGAAAGCGTACTGAGGTGAATGATCAGCCATGATCTTATTGAATGGTTTTCTATGTTTCTATGTCATCACCGCTCTCCTCAAAAAACCAACCCTCGATCCCTCCATCCTTGTAAACTACCGCCCCATCTCCAACCTCCCTTTCCTCTCCAAAGTCCTTGAACATGTTGCCGCCTCCCAAATCAGTGCCCATCTTTCCTGCAATTCCATGTTTGAATCCCTCCAATCCAGTTTCTGCACCTGCCACAGTACCGAAATGGCTTTCATCAAAGTTACAAATGACATCCTTTGTGACGGTGACAAGGCAAACTATCCCTCCTCGTCCTTCTTGACTTGTCTAGCCTTTGACACTGTTGACCACTCTATCCTTATGCAACACCTCTCCACTGTCGCCAGCTGGTTGGGACTGCACTCGCCTGGTTCCATTCTTATCGATCTAATCGTAGCCAGAAAATCACCTGTAACACTTCTCTTCCTGCCCTCGCATCGTTACTTCTGGTGTCCCCCAAGGATCTGTCCTTGGCCCCTTCCTATTTCTCATCTACATGTTGCCCCTTGGCGACATCATCCAGAAACACAGCATCAGTTTCCATATGTAGCTGATGACACCCAGCTCTACCACATTACCATTTCTCTCGACCCCTCCACGGTCTCTAAATTGTCAGACTGCTTGTCCGACATCCAGTTCTGGATGAGCAGAAATTTTCTCCAATTGATTATTGGGAGGACCGATGCCATTGTTTTTGGTCCCGCCACAAACTCTGTTGCCTAGATTCTCCCCCACTTCTTTCTGAGGCTGAACCAGACTGTTCGCAACCTTGGTCTCACAATTGACCCTGAAATGATCATTCAACCACATATCCGCAGCATAACTAAGACCACCTATTTCCACCTCTGCAACATCGTCCATCTCCGCCCTTGCCTCAGCTCATCCATTGCTGAAGTCCTCATCCATGTCTTTATTACCTCTAGACTTGACTATTCCAACACCTTCCTGGCTGGCCTCCCACATTCTACCCTACTAAAACTAGAGGTGATCCTAAACTCGGCTGTCCGTGTCCTAACTCGCACCAAGTCCCACTCACCCATCACCCCTGTGCTCGCTGACCTACATTGGCTCCCGGTTCAGCAATACCTCGATTTCAAAATTCTCATCCTTATTTTTCAAATCCCTCCATGGCCTCACCCCTCCCCATCTCTGTAATCTCCTCCAGCCCCACACCACCCCACCCAACCCCACCCCTGCCAGAGATGTCTACGTCCTCTAATTCTGCCCTCTTGAGCATCCCTGATTATAATCGCTCAACCATGGGTGGCTGTGCCTTCTGTTGCCTCGACCCCAAGCTCTGTAATACATTGCCTAAACCTCTCTGCCTAGTTACCTCTCTTTCCTCCTTCAAGACGCTCCTTAAAACCTACCTCTTTGACCAAGCTTTTGGTCACCTGCCCTAATTTTTCCTGTGGCTCCGTATCAATTTTTAAAATCTCATAATACTTTGTGGAGTGCCTTGGGACGTTTCACTATGTTAAAAGCACTATATAAATACAAGTTGTTGCTGTTACCTATCTTCCTCTGAAAGTGGCAATTAATGATGGGATAAGGATATATAGGCAGCAATAGCTCTCCAATACCTGAACCAAATGGTCACTACTTGGATTTGAGCTTGCACAATAGCTCTTTGACTTTGATATTTGTCCACACCCAGGGGCTGCTTACATACATTCCTAAAAGCATGGCTGTCATCACCGGAGAATTCTGGCATTTTTGCCCCTCTAATCCAGGGATGCTGAGGCAAAATGTAGCATCCTTACTGCCACCCTGGGTGAAATTGCTTAATACCACAAGTAATGTGACACTGATCCTTCTTGCTCAGTGTAGCATTACAAAATGCACTTGGGCCACTGAGCCATTGAGGATAAACAAATTTTATATTAAGTATGTTATGTTCAATTATACAACCACAAACAAATCTTGAAGCTGCAAATGAGGTCAATCCATTAAACAGAGTATTTAATATCTGCAAAGGACAATTCGCGAGCCAGACGTAAATCATTCAGAGAAGTAGGTTCACAGGCAGTGGAAAGTAATTGTGCTAAGTTTTTTTTAAACTTCCATAAAATTTATCAACAGTTTAGCTCCATATAAGTGCATGTGGGGTGGTGGTTGTGGGAGGGGTGGGGAAGAGAGACAAGCAGGCTGGGTGTGATTAATGTTTTCAAAATCACATTTCATTTCATTATGGCATCATGTACAATAATTATGAATAGATGTCAGCACTATGGGAAACAACACAAGGGAATAGCACCAAGTTACAAAAAAAATCTATTTTCTACTCCAGAGGCAAAACAGCCAGCCTAGCTTACAATGAAAAATAAACTCAAGCTTACAATGCGCAATTATCCCACTCGACCTTCCGTCGCATGAAACAGGAAGGGAAGAGTTGTGGACGAGAAAACATGAGAGCAGATGCGACTGCCTCCTTTCCAAGATATTTAACAGTAGTAAGTTTTACAAGGATAATTATAGCCAATTTGAAACTTATTAGCGGTCATTAAAATTCTTGGCTGTAGCTGTGGTATCCGATTGCATTTAGATTGCTCTGCACATACTGGAATGAAATAGTTCTGCATAAGAGGCTTCTCTACAAGATAGAATCATCTGGAATTAGTGGTAATCTACTGCGCTGGATTACGAATTGGCTTAATGCCCATAGGCAGAAAGTGGTTGTCGATGGATTTGGACCTGCTTGGAGACTGGTCACCAGTCATACCGCCTATTACACAATCTGATGTAGTGTTTCGTCTTCCACTTTCCAAAGTCAAGGAGATCATGACAGTTTTATGTCTTGCTTAATAAACTTGACACAGTAACATGAAGGATGACTTCAGCTCCAAACCTAAACTCTGGAATTCCCTCCCTAAACCTCTCCACTTCTCTTTCCTCCTTTAGGACTCTCCTTAAAACCTACCTCTCTAACCGAGCTTTTGATCATCTGCCTTATCTCATGTAGCTCGGTGTTAAATTTTGTTCGATAACATTCCTGTGAAGCACCTACGTTAAAGGCACTATGTAAATGCAAGTTGTTGTTGGAACAAGTGGCATCAGATACTGTGCATGTAAAGCCTTAATAAGAGGCAAGGACTCACTTTCAGCCATGGTTCTTGGTACAAGAGAAATATCTAGACAAAGTCTAAAAATATAATATCCTCATCTTAGTTAAATCATGTGGCAAGGTGCCAGGTAGTCGAGGCACTAGTCTATTGAAGGTGTCTATGAAAAACTAAAAGAAAAACACACACAAGAATAAATCCTCAACCAAAATATAACTGTTCTTAAAATATTTTATGCCTTTTGTAGGCCGCCCAACCCATGAAAATATTCTCAATCACAAATATTGTTGTGTTATTTTCGGCAGATGGGGCGGATTATATAACGCAATTTCATTCTACAAACTTTATCTTTGTGTGACAGGAGCAAGTCAACAGAGAATGGGTTGCAGATTGCAGGGAAAGATGATATTCAGAGAAACATGTAGTGACAGAGTAATGAAGATAAACATTAACAACTTGCATTTATATAGTGCCAAAAGAAGTGGGTTTTCAAGAGGGCTTTAAAGGGGGTGAAGGAGATGGAGAGGCAGACAGTTTAGAGTGTGAATTCCAGAGGTACTAAGTAGCTAAAGGCACAGCTAGTAAGCACTGTAAAAAAAATAAAGATACTCAAAATTCAAAGCATCATGTAAAAATACGAATGCTTAACTTCTATGCTATATGAGCAGTATTGAGGGACAGCTCCATTCAGGAAATGGTGCTTTTTCTAGAGGGGTGGCCAGGACGAGAGAGAAAAAAAAAAATTGAGAAGGAAAAAAACAACCAGCCACTAGAAGGCCCCACAACAAGAATTGACCACTTTCCTAAATCAGAACAACAAAACGTTAATGCGTAGTGGTATGATCAGAATGGTGAAAAGATGATGGTTTCACAATAAACATGACAAAAAAGAACACATATACCATTGCAGGCAATATAAAAACAAGCTTTCTACAAAATTTCTCTCATATTTACCCCCCTAAAAAAATGAAAATGGATTCCAGATTTAATTTCAGGTCAGTGCTTAAGGTTTTCATTTTAATTTCCAGATTTCCACAGACCTGAACTGTAAACAAGAAAAGTTTCAAACTAAATTATTGCCGCAATGAAAATCAATGAACAATTGCCAAACATTTCTGCCAGCTGCTTGCATGGCCTGAGAAAGTCGTTAATTATATAGAAAAAAAATCAGTACTATATTTGAAAAGCTCTCATGAAATTAGATTCTTCTCTTACTCATAATTACTCCCGTTTGAAACAGAACCAAAGACCTTTAACCTAGTGACAACTGAATTGTTCTGATTTGTTAAAATATTGTGGTGGATAAGATGAGGGTAGGAGAGCACAAGCTCAACTGTACTAGATCCCCTTTCTCAAAATTCCACATAAATTTCTTGAAGCCAAACAAAGCCGACCTATGATAATCATTTACTGGAGTGTATTTAGGAACACAGATTTTGCTAGATGAAAAAAAGCAAGGTCAACCATCCTGGTAGTTTCATGATACAATGATTCCGGAGTTGTTGACTAATAGCAATCAATCGCTATCAATTAGGCTACAACAGATCCAGAAAACCCCCCAGTGGTGGAGAGCTTTGGGAACCATAGATCCAAAAGTCATCTTTTTCTCCCAAGAACACTGCACCAACCATATGTCACATCTCAAGTTATTCAAAAATGGTGTCCCAAATTGCTACGTTCAGAAAGAAATCCATTTAATTTGAATTTGAATGAATCAACACGAACTGCTTCCATCATCTTGCTTGGGAGCCTGTTCCACAGATTGACCACTCGCTCACTGAAATATTGTTTGCGCAGATTAGTTTTGAATTTACCCTACTTCAAGCACAGGCCATGTCCTCTGGTTCTACTGTCACGTTTCGAATCATAAAAACTGCAATCATATAGGGCTAGACTTTCCACTATGATCGCTATCGCCCCAAAATGGGTGATATTTCCAGCCTTAGTGCTTTTTAAAAAAACTTTTCAGGATCGCTGGAATATCGGCCATTTTAAAAAAGCGCTAGTTTCGCCTTTTTCATTTGGATGATAGTCTTAGTGATGTGAAATGGGCCTTAGCGATGTATTCAGGCGTGCAAGGCTGGCATCCAGAGCAACGGCCGTTCTGCGCATGCGTGTTTTTTTTTAGCAAAGAACTTTTCCCACGATTCGGGAGTTCGGGGGTGATCTGCGCAAGCTCAAAAGACTGAAAGAGAGGCAGAGAAAGAGAGGAGAGAGAAGGAAGCTGAAAATAAGTCTGTGGAGGGTGAAAAATGTCAAACCAATCGAGCGATAGTAGTATGCAGCAGGAGCTGTCAGGTGGAAGGAGGGCAAAAGCCTTCTCTGATGAAGCCAATGAGGCCCTGGTTAATGAGGTCAAAAATCGGTGTGGCCAATTAACCCGGGGTGGAAGTGGGAAATCTCCCCCCACATATCAAAAAATATGGGGTGATATCGCCGTCGTAGTCTGATCGGTGGCCCACGATAGGCATGAAGCTGACCAGTGCCGCAAGCGGTGGAAAAGTTTGGTTGCATCGGCAAGAGTAAGTATTCAATTATTACATTTTAAATTGTCATCATCATCATCATAGGCAGTCCCTCAGAAGCGAGGAAGATTTGCTTCCACTCTTGAAATGAGTCCTAAGGTGGCTGAACAGTCCAATATGAGAGCCGCATGCTTCGAATTTTGACTTTATTTTTTCTCGGTGGAACAGATAGTCATTGAGGGAAAGGGTGGGTGGGACAGATTTGCCGCATGCTCTTTCCGCTGCCTGCGCTCGATTTCTGCATGTTCTCGCCGATGAGACTCGAGGAGCTCAGCGCCCTCCCGGATGCACTTCCTCCACTTAGGACGATCTTTGGCCAGGGACTCCCAGGTGTCAGTGGGGATGTTACACTTTTTCAAGGAGGCTTTGAGGGTGTCCCTGTAACATTTCCTCTGCCCACCTTTGGCTCGTTTGCTGTGAAGGAGTTCCGATTAGAGCGCTTGCTGTGATGCACTGACTCATTAATTAGAATGTATATCTGCCGGATGTAATTAAGCTGGGTAATCTTGGGTAGCTTCCCTGCTAACAGTTGGACTGGGGTTGGAACCTGCGCCCTTAAAATCTAATTTTGCTGAGATGCCTTACATTTAATCAACAGTATTAATTATTTAAAGGAATGACTGGAAACAGACGGACCGCAAACATTTGGCATTTCTACCACTTTAGTTTAGAAAGACAATTCTTGTGCGCTGTAAGCAAGTCTTTAACTTGGGCATCATCTCCTTTTTAGTTACGTTGGTGCATGGGGCACGACTGAGCACCTTTACCCAGACTGTGCGAGTCTCTCCGGCTGCTGTCACTCAGTGACCCAGCCTGGACTGGGGGAGAGTTGCCCTGGCTCACTGTCTGACCTGGGACACTAGTTCCAGCCACACGGAGGTCTCCTAGCACACCCCATGGACACAGTGCCCCCTCCTATTACAGTCCTGTCATTGCCGAGCCCACCAGCAGTCTTAATTTCCCTCCCAACCCCTGGGGGACCTCCATCTATTCAAATAAACCACTGACCTCCTTTCAGGCATCGAATGGCACAGCCTGTGGATGGGGCATTTCCTGGAGATTGTACGCGAGATGTTTGGTGTCAAGCATTAGTTCATAAACACGAACTTAAATATTTTCTCTGAATGTAGATATTATAACCATGCATCCATTGTGGATACTTATTCGCATATAACGTTAACATTAACGATGAATAGCATGTCGGGTGACTAATTGTGGATTGCAATATCTTGTGTTTCCGTAATAATACCTAGTCAATTAGCTTATGCCATGCTCTTGTCACGTTTGCAGAGGAATATATCTTAGAATCATGCCAAGCTGAGGACAAGAGCCGACTGAGCTACAACCTCTGACGGACCTGGAAGAACGTGCCGCAGCATTAGTGGGCACCCATAATCGCTCTGCCACCCGTGATGGTGCAGATCCCGTTGTGCCACATGAGTAATATCTAAAGCAGTGGTCAACCAGTGGTCATTTAAAGTAATTTAATGGCATTTCTTTATAATATATAAATGATGTAATGTTATGCACGCAGTTTCTGTACTCTCATGTCAATCATATGTAACGTTTCTCGTTCACATTTATTACAGCAGTGTTGCTCCTCGTACATAGGCCAGCACAGCACAAGCATTCTCAATTATGTTTTCCAGCTCCCCAGACGCAAAGGGAGGCCCCTGCACCAACACCTGCATCACTGCAGGTCTTCAGCACCACGGGTGATGAACACCAAAGTGAAGAGTACAACGAAACGGAGCCTGATTTTTCATCTGTCGTACCTGCAGCCACATCATCCTCAACAGATGAAGTAGCGGGGCCAAGCAGCTTGCAGTAGGCCACTCCAAAGCGTCCAGTGCCCACGCCGACCTTGCGGAGGTTGAGTCGGCAAGGTAGGCACACGCTGTGACGGGCAGATATCAATGAGGACATGGTGTCAGTTGTCAAGGACGATTGAAGACATAGGTCAAGAGCTCCTCCAGGCGCTTGGTGGGCTGACTGGCAACATTGCCATACTGTCTGTGAGAATAACAGAGGGCATGGAGCAGATAGTTGCAGCAACGACCGACTCTGTCAATGCCTTGCGGCATGCTACAGTTTCAGGATTCGGCACTGCACCCCAAGGTGCCGTACCACCAACCACCACGACAGATGTGTGACAGGAGGAAGAACTTTCTTCTGACTCAGAAGACGGTTTCTTCGCAATCGTCTTCTCCTCCAGCCACTGAGGTCATTCTGCCGGCGTCACTGCCACCCACGCCCCCATCCCACCCCCACAGCAGCAGCTCGAGGTGCAAGACGTCTTGGTCGCATTAAACTCGTGGAATAAGTGGGCAACGAGGGGATTACATCGGGGGGGGGGGGTCAAGGTACAGGAGGGAAGCGTGGCCGCAGGTTGGGGGGTGGGGGGGGGGGTGCAGGCGCCGTATATTATTGTTATTAAAAAAAATTGTTGAATGTTGATTGTTGGGGTTGGTGGGAGGGTGTTGTTATACTGTTCTGTTAAAAATGTTGTTCACTGTTGTATATGTTTGTTAAAAAAATTTACATTTCCTGTTACATTATTAAAAATTTTTATTTGAGTTTACAATTGTTGTCAAGTGTCTTCTAATAATGTATGGTAAAACATCAACACAAGGGTTGGAAACAATGGTCATGGCCAGGCCAGGCAAGGATGAAACATAACGCAACTGTAACTGTCACCAACGTAACTTCACGCAAAGCATTCATTTATGAGTTGCTGACACAAGAGTTTTGCAGCTGCGTAACAACCACGGGGCTTTTCCAATGGTGGTGGGGGGGGGGGGGGGGGGCCTAGGGTTCATTGCCAGGCTGATTGTCCTCCCCGAGGTCCTCGTCGTCCTCCTCTTCTGCTGCCTCCCCTCTTTCCTGAGGTGGACCGGCGGTCCCATCTGGCAATTGTTGTCCTCTTCTGATAGCTAGATTATGCAACATGCAGCACACCACAATGAACTCAACGCTGCTTCAGAACTCCAACTGTTTTGGACAATATTGCGTGTATATGGCTTTCGTTGTAGCACTTCTCGGCTTCTGTCTGGGTCTTACGCAGGGAGGTCATGAGCCAGCTGGCATGGCAATATCCTTTATCCCCCAGCATCCAACCGTGACGTTGTGGCTGACTCTTACAAGTCAGAAACAGTGTTTTCACACAAGATGTGCACATCATGGATGCTCTCTGGAAAATTTGCATTTACTGCCATGATTATTTGATTGTGATAGACAACGAGCTGCACACATTAAGCAAATGGAATCCCTTTCTGTTCCAAAACACCTCTGCATCCTGAAAAGGTGCTTGCAGGGCGATGTGCGTGCAGTGTGTTGCTCCCTGCACCTTGGGGAAGTTTGCTATTCTTGAGAAACCCAAAGCCCTCTCAGTCTGTGTCTCCCTGGTCATCGGGAAATTAATAAAGTCCATCCTGGGTGCGAAAAGGGCTTCAGTCACCTGTCCCATGCAGCAATGTTTGGCGTGCTGAGAGGTACCAAAATTGTCGCCAGCTGAGGCCCGAAAGGAGCCCGATGCATGGAAGGAAAATGCCACAGGAACCTTAACCTCAACGGGCGGTTTGGTCCCGGTCGGCTGCAGAACTCCCTTAATTAGCTGGCATATTTCACTGATGACCTCCTTTCGGAATCGCAGCCTTCTAATGCACGTGTTATAGAAACATAGAAAATAGGTGCAAGAGCAGGCCATTCACCACCATTCATGGCTAATCCTGCAACTTCAGTACACCACACCTGCCTTCTCTCCATATCCCCGGATTCCTTTAGCCATACGGGCCACATCTAACTCCCTTTTGAATATATCCAACAAACTGGACTCAACAACTTTCTGTGGTAGAGAATTCCACAGGTTCACAATTCTCTGAGTGGAAAAAGTTTCTCCTCATCTCGGTCCTAGATGGCTTACCCCTTATCGTTCGACACTGACCCCTGGTTCTGGACTTCCCCAACATCGGGAACATTCTTCCTGCATCTAACCTGGCCAATCTCGTCAGAATTTTATTTGTTTCTATGAGATCCCCTCTCATTCTTCTAAATTCCATTGAATATAAGCCTCGTCGATCAAGTCTTTCTTCATATCAGTCCTGTCATCTCGGGAGTTAGGTGAACCTTCGCTGCACTCCCGCAATAGCAAGAATGTCCTTCCACCGATTAAGAGACCAAAACTGCACACAATACTCAAGGTGTGGTCTCACCCTGTACAACTGCAGCAAGATCTCACTGCTCCTATACACAAATCCTCTCGCCATGAAGGCCAACATGCCACTTGCTTTCTTAACTGCCTGCTGCGCCTGCATGCCTACTTTCAATGACTGATGTGCCATGACACCCAGGTCTCGTTGCACCTCCCCTTTTACTAATCTGTCATTATTCAGATAATATTCTGCCTTCCTGTTTTTGCCACCCAAGTGGATAACCTCGCATTTATCCACATTATACTGCATCTGCCATGCATTTGCCCACTCACCGAAGCTGTCCAAGTCACCCTGCAGCCTCTTAGCATCCTCCTCACAGCTCACACTGCCACCCAGTTTAGTGTCATCTGCAAACTTGGAGATATTACATTCAATTCCTTTGTCTAAAACATTAATGTATATTGTAAATAGCTGGGGTCCCAGCACTGAACGTTGCGGTACCCCACTAGTCACTGCCTGCCATTCTGAAAAGTACCAGTTTATTCCCACTCTTTGCTTCCTGTCTGTCAACCAGTTCTCTATCCAAATCAATACATTACCCCCAATACCATGTGCTTTAATTTTGCACACCAATCTCTTGTGTGGGACCTTGTCAAAAGCCTTTTGAAAGTCTAAATACACCACATCCACTGGTTCTCCCTTATCCACTCTACTAGTTACATCCTCAATAAATTATCGAAGATTTGTCAAGCATGGCTTCCCTTTCATAAATCTATGCTGACTTGGACTGATCCCGTCACTGCTTTCCAAATGCGTTGCTATTACATCTTTAATAATTGATTCCAGCATTTTCCCCCACTACCAATGTCAGGCTAACTGGTCTATAACTCCATTTTCTCTCCCTCCTTTAAAATGTGGGGGTACATTAGCTACCCTCCAATCCATAGGAACTGATCCAGAGTCCATGGAATGTTGGAAAATGACCACCAATGCATCCACTATTTCTCGGGCAACTTCCTTAAGTACTCTGGGATGCAGACTATCAGGCCCTGGGGATTTATCGACCTTCAACCCCATCAATTTCCCTGACACAATTTCCCGACTAATAAGGATTTCCTTCAGTTCCTCATTCTCACTAAACCCTCGGTCCCCTAGTATTTCCAAAAGGTTATTTAGATCTTCCTTAGTGAAGACAGAACCAAAGTATTTGTTCAATTGGTCTGCCATTTCTTTGCTCCACATTATAAATTTACCTGATTCTGACTGCAAGGGACCTACATTTGTCTTCACTAATCTTTTTCTCTTCACATATCTATAGAAGCTTTTGCAGTCAGTTTTTCATGTTCCCTGCAAGCTTACTCTCATACTCTATTGTCCCCCTCCTAATTAAATCCTTAGTCCTCCTCTGCTGAATTCTAAATTTCTCCCAGTGCTCAGGTTTGCTGCTTTTTCTGGCCAATTTATATGACTCTTCCTTGTTTTTAACACTATCCCTAAGTTATCATGTTAGCCACGGTTGAGCCACCTTCCCAGTTTTATTTTTTATTGGACAAGTCCAGGTATGATCGCTTATCCCTGTAAATGCGTTGGGTGTAACGTCTCCTCCTCATGAGCAGTCTGCCACCTCTTTGATTGGCACATAATGCTCTTCAATAAACCTTCTCCCATCTCTATTCTGCAGCATGTGATTAGTCATCAATACTGGTTGAGAAATTACAGGCCACATCACTACAAATGCCCTTAATTTGTCCTCAACAAATACAAATGTAATTGGATGATTGGCAAGAGTCAAAAACACCCTCAAAATCACTCACAAATTGCTTCTCCTGACAAGGACTTCAAGCAGCCTTTTATGAAAGATCCTCCGATTTACAAAATAGCGTCCGTGGTGCCAAGTTGAGGTCAGGTGATTGCAGCTTTTCCTCAGCGTCTTTTTGGGCCAGTGATCATTTGGGCGAAATGCCGAAAGCTGCGCCAGCAATAAATGGACTATAATCGGGCGCTAGTTTCTATTTTTCATCAATAATGGGCAATAGCCTGAATCTCAGCACTAAAATGGGTGCAAAATGGGCGATCATGTGCCCAAAGTCTAGCCCATATTCTCTCATCATCATCTTTTCCAATGAGAACATGCCCAATTTACATCATCACTCTTCATAATCCAATCCCTCCATCATTCTGGTTGACCTCCATTCGAAAGAGGGAACTTAATGCTAAATTAGTTGGAGATGCCTGGATCTGGAAAACACCTAGCTCTACCTCTCCACTGCCAGGCATAGTCAGAAGCTCAGTCTTGGATGAACGGCAGTTTCCTCCAGTTAGCCATTGGGAAAATCCATTACCTTCAGCCCCCATCACAAACTCCATCTCCTTGCCACCAATTCCCCGATATTGCCTCAGGCTGAACCAGACTATTCTCAACCTTGCAATCCAATTCTTTTCATGCAGAACACTGCTTAATTCACAGCTCTTCCCTCCAATTTTGAGCTGAGCTTCCGACCTCATATCCTCTCCATCAAAAAGACTGCCCATTTCCACCTCAACCTCAGCCCATCTGAAACTCTCATCCATGCTTTTATTAACTCCAAACTCAACTCTTCCAATGCTCAACCAAAACTCTAATGCCAAAATCCTATCCTGCACAAAACCCCTTCCCCTCACCACTCCAGTCATAATAGTCTGCATTGAATCGCCTCATATTGAAGTCTCTTCATGGGTATGCCCCTCCTATTTCTGTAGCTTCTTCCAGCCCTACAATCCCCCCGATAGCTCTTTATTTCTCTTGTGTAACCCTGTCCATTTGGAATTCCCTCCCTAAACACCTGTACCTCCCTTCTTTTCATGTAGAACACTGCTTAAATCACAGCTCTTCCCTCCAAATATCTCTTTCTTTGGCTTGGCTAACATTTTCTATTGATCACACCTCTGTGAAGCACCTTGGGACGTTGTGCTATGTTAAAGATACCATGCAAATGCAAATTAATGTTGTCTAGCATTAATTCTGCTGGGGGGAGGGGGTAAAGTATAGCTTTTCTTTAGGAACAAGGATCCATACAATGCTCTATCAGAAACAGGCAGGATTGCGAGGGGAAAATAAATCAATTAAGTTTCATATACAGTAGCAATAAAGCAGTGGTTAGCATTGCCCCCTCAAAAGGATATTAATAGGTCATATTTTCAGAGCTTTTTCAGTTTAGTTTCACAGAACCTTTCGTGTCTACATTCACTCTGGAATTTAGTGATGCTGCAGTGAAATTTATCCATTATATTTCAGGGATAGGGGGAGGAGGTAGACAAGGGCACAAAAAGAAAATCTCTCACCAAGGACAAGATAGGACAAATAAAATGATTCAGTGCACAGTCTCTGCTGACTTCTGACATGAAATGTTTATTTTCTTAATTCTTAACAGCAAATTTACTTCTCATTCATTACCAGCCTTTTAATGACATTAAACCAAATTATTAAATAATGCTTCAAACGTCATTTGTACATGCAATTCTACTCAGCAATTAGCCTGGGGAGTTATGGCGATGCAAAAGATAAAGTGACTCATCAGGATATTTTTCTCCAGAGCTACAATAAGAGTACCAACAAAAAAAAAGTATTTCAAAAAGAATTATTAAAACATTAGTCATTTTATAACAAGAAGAAAAAATGATTTCCACAGAAATGAATGGCTATGAATCCCTTTGATCTGATGTAAAGTGGAGCTGTTCAGTTCACTTAGTAATCTTAATGTGATCATTTCATGGCTACTGCGGCAACCAATCTTAACTGTCTTTCAAAAATCTTCTGGAAAGACAGCATCATTACTTTGCCAGTAGAGGTTGCAACCTTTCTTATCCAGGACCTGGCCTGTTCTGGTTAAGGAATCTTTCCAGATGAGGGGTGGTCACGTTAAATTGGATGGTACAGGAACTGAGCAAGGGGATATCGGAGCTGGCTGGCTTGGGGCTGGGAGTGCGGCAGAGAGATCATTGGGGAGGACTGGGGATCGCGGGGTCAGGCCAGCGATTGTGGGAGTCGGCAGCGAGAAAAGACTTCAATTTATTCATGTCGCATGTGCCACCCATTGGCTGAGAATGGTTCTGGACGAGGGGTGGTTCCGGATAAGGGAGTTCTGGATAAGGGAAGTTCAACCTGTGTGCAATGAATTAATTCTGAATATCAGTGGCTTGCATTGCAAATTTCTATAAATAGGAAATTTGATATGTTTTGAAGACTTGTTTTCCAATGTATTTAAAAAAAAATGTTATGCTGCCCAATGTGTTATATTCTTGCATAGAGTTGTAGACCGTGTCTAGCCCCACATTTTCTCTATTGAATTCTCTAATCTCAGGTCAGATCGTCTGGACAGATGCTCAGCACCGAAAAAAAGATGCTTATCTGGACATTTCGGGAGTCAAACAGGGAATTTAATCAGGACTGTAAGAGAAGGGCAAAATTCGAGGGAACCCCCCCTCCCCCAGTGTTTGGACTCATTGGAAAGGAAATTTAATTTGGAACTATCTACCAGAAAGTTTGAAGTCCTAAAATGCTCATGGAAGAAACTACAAACTTTAATCAAATTTGGGATTCTACAAGACAAATTAAGTCTGTGGGCAGGTCGAGAGAACTAAATAAGCCAGTTTGATTATTGAAACTGTCTGGGGCATTGAGACTAAGGTAAATTGTCTGGAAAATGGATACTCGAAAACCTTTCTTCACAAGAGACATTAACATTGCAACAATTAACTCAGAGATGGCCAGCCATCAACTTGAACCTGGAAAGCCATTTTCAGCCTATGCATAAAAACAAAAGGCCCACTCCAGCTTGCATTCAAAAACCAAGCACAAAGAACATTGCGATTACCAAGCTAATATTTCCATCAAGAAACAGATTTAGAAAATCAACCCATCCGAGACATATTAACTTTTAACAAGCCTGCCAAAATATTACAAAGAAATGTCGAGCCCGCCAAAATTAAACAAAGAATTTTGGTCTGATTGGGCACGAAGATTAGGACAGCTCCTACAGTACAACTGGCCCCTGTTTTAACAAAGGGTATGTTTATGCTACTGGCTTGAGAGACACTGCTTGTGCTAGTGCCATACTATGCCTATGCCATCAAGAAGGGAGAGAAACCAACGCGACAGTTGTAAACGAACTTTTCCAGCCTCGACGTCCTGAAATCGAAAAGGAAGGAAGAACATCGCCATTGCGGCAGCAACTGACCAAAGCCAACGTGGTACCGCTAAAAACCACCGCGATCGACCAATCTCAAAACAAAACTTCACAAGGAAGAAACCGAAGAATCAAAAGTTTCCGCTCTACAATCTAGGCCTGACTATCAACAGGTGAAAACGGTATATAAAAAGGACTTTGAAACCTATTTCTAACGAAAGAAAACAGGTACTTACCCCACAAATCCAAAACGTGTCCGACCGCATCAGCGGACTCAACCCAACTGAAGATTGCGCAGTAAGAAGTCCTCTCCGACGTTCGGGGTACGGCAAGCAGAACCTACAGAATCCAACGAATCCCGAAACCGCAAACTGACCAGAAAGAATTGGTAAGCATAGTCCCATTTGCCCTGGAGTCTAACCTAGCCAGTACTAGGTATTTGGGAGGTGGGAGGTGCAATTTTCACTGCAACCCCTTTGAATGTGTGATGTACTGTTCTTTATTAGTGTAATTATAAGTGTGACATTGTATTTTCTTATCCTTAATAAAATCAAAGTTCTTTTGCACCAAACCAGTGGTCTTTTGCATTTTATCACATCCCTGAAATAAATCTAGAGTCTCGAACCCAAGGGAGTGGGAGCAATTCGAACCGCTCAAGTTTGTCAGAGATGAACCTGACCCCCGGGACCACCCCTTACAGGATGGATGGAGAGGCAAGTTGACCAACGTCACTCCCATTTTAAACCTCTCTTTCAAACTAACTGGTTTGAAGTGATCTTGGCATGGTTGCATCCTTCCACTGTCAGGATTGATTTCAGACAGGAGAAAAGAAATTAGGAAAGCAGCTTAAAAATGGGATGAGGATGTAGGTCAGAAAATAAGTTTGCTTATTCTCTTCATAAATTCTCCCTCCTGAATCTCAACTTCAACAACAGCTTCCATTTATATTGTGACTTCAACATAAAAAAGCTTTCACCAATCGGCATACAGAAAATGGAAGCCAAACCAGAAAGCAGAAATCAGAACTGTTGAGAAATGTGGTTTGGCAAGATTTTTCCAAAGAGAGAGAGAGAGCACTACAGGTTAGGAATGGCACTCGAGAGAGAGCAGGACCAAGGAAGGTTGAAGGCTACCAAAGTTGGGGCAAAGGAAAATGGAAGCACAAGAGCCCAGAATCAGAGAAATGGAGAGATCCAGTTGTGCGAGGAAGGGGATATGGAACTTGAAGAGCCTCCAGAGGTAGGGTGGGGTAAGGTCATACAAGGAACGAGGATGAAAGTTTGAAATTTGAGGCACTGAAGGCGAGTTACCAGAGGTCGGTGCGATCCAGGGTGTTGAGCAAGTGGGACTTGGTACGGGACAGAATACGTGCAGCAGAGTTCTGAACAGGCCGGAGTTTCTGAAGGGCAGATGATTGGAGTCCAGTAAAGAGGCTGATAGAGTAGTCAAGTTTGGAGGTAATGAAGACATGTGTAAGAGCTTCGATGACAAAGGGCTGAAGAGCTGACTTCAGTCCTAGAGTCTCCTGCTGATTTAATGTTTTGAGTGCAATTTTTAAGCTCGAGATTTCTTGCTGTCCCAGACATCAGGTCAATCACAAGTAATTTGCCCGTAGTTAAACATAGTGGGACCTACGCTGTTGACGAGACATAATTTTGAAGTCCTAAAGGCATTTTTAAATACAAGGTTAAATTCAAGACTGATGTATGTTTACAGTCTGCAAAATAAAGTGCTCAAACTAATAAATGATGTGACAGTGCACCACACCAACAGAAAGGGAATTAAGGGTTATGGGGAGCGGGCGGGTAAGTGGAGCTGAGTCCACGGCCAGATCAGCCATGATCTTGTTGAATGGCGGAGCAGGCTCGAGAGGCAAGATGGCCTACTCCTGTTCCTAATTCTTATGTTAAAGTGTCCTCACAAATCTAATCAGATTGCTGATCTCTGGGGTCCAGTGGCAATTTCCTGTACATATTGTAAACATTTCAATTTGATGTATACCGTGTTACATTAACATAATTAATGAGGAAGCAAATATGTTCATTGTATATTTCACAGCATTAGTAATTTTCCATGTTAGGGGCCTACTGCAACACTCCCAAAAACTGCCTGCAGATACTGACACATTCCCTGGGATCAGGGTTGTAAACCCTCCAGGATTGGATTGGAGTCTCCAGGAATTAAAGATTAATCTCCAGGACACCACTGCGAGCAACCCTGGAGAACATCAAAGGGTTTTTCATGAACACTTCTGTTTATTAGTTATAAAATTATTGGCAAAAAGGCTGTCAATTATAAATTTAAAACAGACAGGCAAGCATCATCCACTTGGGTAATGAAGAGTCTGTTCACTTTCCAATTGGCATGGGAAGGTGGTGCGCCATGAGGATGCCTGTGTTGGGCAACCAACGGCAGGAGCGTAGGGGTGGGTGATGAGATGAAACCTCCTTGAATACATTCAACCAGAGTTGACAAACCTACCATGGTCCTAACCTTGAAAAAAAGATAACATCAGCTACCCAGATCAAAATAGTGCCATCATGCAGAAATCTTTTTTGTATTGATCTTAATATATATGGAAAGAACATGCTGGTATGTCAACAAATAGGAAATCTGTGATATAATGTTCATGTGGCCTGCCCAGCCCAAGACAGAGTTCTCATAAGCTTGTAGATTCCAGTTTGAAAATCTTTGCACGAGGGCAAAAATTCAAAGGCAAACCGAAGAAAACAGGATTTCTTTATGGTAATTGGCATGCTCGAAACTTGCAATTTGTCAAAGACCATATTTCACTCCTGGTTTTGCAATAGGCTGTTTAACAGCATGAAACAACTGGAACATACATTCAAACAAACGGGTTTTTGTTTGCTCATCTATTACCATCTAAAATTGCTTCCCTATCAATACAATACACTGCAGAGTGAAAATAAATGTTTAATTCAAGTATGTAAATTTAAAAAAATGATTAATACAATTTGGAATAAGTTAACCTCCACAGAACACTGCCTCGGTTTTCCCCAACAATAATTCATTTCGTTTCCAGTACGATAACATAGCGGATACACCATCCTCCTTCTCATGCCAATTTTGTTACTGAAGATGCTGTGTGTTTGATTGTAGTTCCACAGACACCTGCAACCTTCCAGTACACCAACCAAATGTTCATCTTTCATGCGAGAGCAGAGATAGTGAATGTCAGTAGACAATTCATCCTTCAAGGGCATCATAACGAACCCCAAACCTGACTTTGCTAAACCTGGATAGGAAAAACCATGGTTGACATTTCTTTTCCCCGTTCAAGGGACGCTGTGACAAATTGTGTATCCAACTCTCAAATGGCTCAAATCTTGTAACACAGTAGAGATTAAGGGGGCGAAATTGCCCACCGCCCGAAACGAGATGCACCTACCGCCTTTTGCCATTCATTACTGCCGCAATCGATGCAGCATTTTTGGTTGAACAAAGGAGCGGTGTGGTATTGGTGGTGGGAACGGGCTGTTTGCAGCAGTGTGGGTGCGGAGTGGCCGATTGGGCCGCGAAATTCAGTTGGTGCCGATTTACTGCTAACGATCCAGCTGCTCCCTGGCCTTCTTAAAGGGCAGGGTTTGCAGCTGGGCCCTGAGCAGGGAATCAGTTTCTTGCGACGGCATGGCGAATCCAGGAGGAGCAAGAAGGGACAGCAGATTTTCTGATGTGGAACTTGAGACCCTGATCGAAGGTGTGGAGGAAAGGAGGTGTGTTCTTTACCCTGACACAGGCAGACCGACTCACGCTGTGTTTGTTAATGCCGAGAGAGAGATCGCTGTGGAGGTCTCGGGGACCTCCATTCATGACCACACTGCAAAAGGCTCAATGACATAATTCGACTGATGAAAGTGAATATATGTTCCCCCAACTGCTCACCTTCTATTGCCAGCCTCTCCTTCGCCTTCTCTTATTTCCCACCTTCATGATATCGTCACTGAAGCAGTATTTGATTGCTGAGGCTAGATGTGTGTGCGTTCTCGCAATGGAGGCTCCCTTTCATGTCACACTTACACCTGCACGTAATGGACCCACACTTGCACTCATTGCCGAGGCCTCACGACATTGCTACTCAGCAAGCCTTATTTGATTTACAGGCGAAGGTTTCTCACAATTGTTTAGAACAACAGAGGACTGGTGATGGTGATCCAGCAGCTCACTCATCTGCAAGGGCGCAGAGGCTAGTGGGCCCACATGTTGCCTTCCCTGTGGCCGCCAGTCACATGGATCCCGCTGGGGGCAGCATCGGTAAGTGGAGGTCTTCCGTTAATGCCATTTTTCCCTGAAAGTGCCAGCGCCTACCACGCGTTTGCTTATGATGGTGTACAAGTTGCAAGCTGCATGGTGCAATGCCCTACCTCAACCTCACAAGAGTCCTTGTGCCATTTATGATTGCAGATGAGACCCCGAGTGCGAGCCAAAGCCAGGATGACAACCTTGAGGCCACTGGCAGCCAAAGCCAGGACGGCACCTGAGAGGCCATTCCATTTGTTGGTGGCATGTCCGACGAGGCCAAGGAAGAGGGGGACACTGCTGGCAGCACTGCATCACTGCTACCTACACTTGCACGCGCCTGCTCAGATACTGAGAGTACGTGGTTGGGAATGTTAGATTTAGCAGAGGGGTCTGCACTGGGGCCTGGCAGGCTGCAGCATGGTAAAGGCCAACGGCGACCTTGGGTGCTATCTCGCCGGGGGGCGAGTTCACACACGAGTTCTTCTGCCGAGGATTCGGACGAGCCCATCAATGTTGGGGCTTATGAAAGAAGGGTGGAGGCTATGCATTCCCAGATGTTGGGGGCAATGGCAAGGGTGCCCGAGAGCCTGTCGCAAGTGGTCAGGAGTGTGAAGGAGTCCACCTCCCGCATAGTGGACAGCTCTGCGCACCCCATGAAGCCCATCATTGCCAGTGTGCAGACGATGGTGGACTCCCAGATTAACCTTGTGAATCCAGCTGAAACACAGCAGCCTTCCCAGACCCAGGATGCAGCCACTGGGGAGACACTGCGGCGTAGTTCAAGTGTAGGTTTGCCTAAGAGGGGTTATAAGGAAATGCACAAGGGTGATAAATGATTATGTGTATGTTTTTTTGCACATTTCTTTTTTTGTGTAATAAATCTTTATTTTGTGTTCAATATCTGTGCAGGTCTCTTATTTCACTGTAACCAATAATGTGTGAAAGGGCTCATTGGGTTGGCCGTGGAGATGCAAAGATGAAGGGTGAAGTGCGCATGAACTCATCGGAAACGAGCAGCACTTGCTGGTTTTGCACTTCCCTTGCAAGGTTTGAATGGCGACGCCGCCTCCTGCGTGGTGAGCAACCGGCATCCTGGTCCTCCTCCTGCACGTCGTGCTCCTGGTCCTCCTCCTCCTCAAGTGGTACTGTTGGTTCGTCCTCCAATGGTTGTGCCCTCATGACTGCCAGGTTATTAAGTGTGCAGCAGACGACCACAAATAGGGGGACCCATTCAGGCGAAGACTGCAACACTCCACCAGAGCAATCCTGACAACAGAACCTCTGTTTAAGGATTCCGATGCACTGCTCACTTAAGCACCTGGTGGCTGAATGAGCGCCATTGTAGGCTTGCTACGGAACAGTCCTGGGGTTGCGAAGGGGAGTCAGCAGCCAAGTGCACAGTGGGTAGCCCTTGTCTCCAAGGAGCCAGCCGCAATCTTGGTTTGGGCCAGCAAACACGCTGGACACATCGGTCGGGCGCAGGATGAAAGCATCATGGCTGCTGCCAGGATACCGGGCATCAACTGCCATGATTTTGCGGTGGTGGTCGCACACCAGCTGGACATTGAAGGATTGGAATCCCTTGCGGTTTCTGAATATCTGATTGTTCTGTGGCGCCCTCAATGCAAATTGGGTACAGTCGATGGCGCCTTGAACCCTGAGGAAGCCCGCAATTCACACAAATCCGGTCTGCCACTCCAAATGCTTCGCCCTGCTCATCAGGAAGGATATGTCGTCCCTCCTTCTATTATAGAGAGCATCTGTCACTTGACAGATGGAGCTATGCGTGGCGAACTGCGGAATGTTCGATATGTCTGCTGCAGCAACTTGGAAAGATCCAGTGGCGTAGAAATTGAGTGCTATGGTCACTTTGGATGCGACGGTCAGAGGTGCCCTCAACCTTGTCTGAGACTGGAAGTCTGGCTGCAGGAGATTGCACAGCTCCCTCACGATGTCCTTCCAGAATCGATGTCTCCGGAGACATTGGTCATCCGTCAGGTCCATGCCAACCCTTGCAGACCCTCTCTGCAAGGGTCTCTGCAGACCCTTCTCCCCCAACGTCTATGCTCGCATCTTCCTACGGCAGCTGCTTCACTGCCTTCTCCTTCATGCTCTTGCTGCTCCTCACCCTCTGCAGGCTGCTGCTGGCAAGCATCTGCCTCCTGTGCATCCTTATCTACTGTGGGGGGTCAGCATACCTCACCCTTGTTGTCATGTATTCAACTATCATTGTAACCCATGTATAAGCTGACCTGAGTTATACACCTTGAGAACATTGACCACAAGGGGGTGAACTTGTGGGAGACACTCCTAACCTGGACCTTCGTGGCTTGAGCAGTGGTGCAGCAGGGAGGGTTTCAAATTCCTGGGGCATTGGAACCGGTTCTGGGGGAGGTGGGACCAGTACAAACCTGACGGTCTGCACCTGGGCAGGACCGGAACCAATGTCCTCGGGGGGAGTGTTTGCTAGTGCTGTTGGGGAGGAGTTAAACTAATATGGCAGGGGGATGGGATCCTATGCAGGGAGACAGAGGGAAACAAAATGGAGACAAAAGCAAAAGACAGAAAGGAGATGAGTAAAAGTGGGGGGCAGAGAAACCCAAGACAAAAATCAAAAAGGACCACTGTACAGCAAAATTCTAAAGGGTCAAAGTGTAATAAAAAGGCAAGCATGAAAGCTCGGTGCCTCAATGCAAGGAGTATTCGGAACCCAGGAGAGGGCTCTGAGCTAGTTAGAGTGGGTGAGAGCTCAGATGAACAGGACCTCAAGAAAGAATGCAAAAGGCAGGAGGCAACAGAGCAGAGTAGCACTGGGGTAAGTGTAAACCACAAGGTGATAGGAAGGGACAATATGTATGAATATAAAGGGGCTGCAGGAGGGGTCAAAACTAAAAATCATGCTTTAAAAACTAGTATTAAAACACTCTACCTAAACGCACACAGCATTCGAAATAAAGTAAATGAGTTGACGGCACAAATCATTGCATTATGATTTGGTGGCCATTACAAAGACGTGGTTGCAGGGGGGCCAAGACTGGGAATTAAACATGCAGAGGTATCTGACAATTCAGAAAGATAGACAAGAAGGGAAAGGAGGTGGGGTAGCTCTGTTAATAAATGATGATATCAGGGCAGTTGTGAGAGACGATATTGGCTCTAATGAACAAAATGTTGAATCATTGTGGGTGGAGATTAGAGATACTAAGGGGAAAAAGTCACTGGTGGGCGTAGTTTATAGGCCCCCAAATAATAACTTCACGGTGGGGTGGGCAATTATCAAGGGAATAATGGAGGCATGTGAAAAAGGAACGGCAGTAATCATGGGGGATTTTAACCTACATATCGACTGGTCAAATCAAATCGCACGGGGTAGCCTTGAGGAGGAATTCATAGAATGCATACGGGATTGTTTCTTAGAACAGTATGTTACAGAACCTACAAGGGAGCAAGCTATCTTAGATTTGGTCCTGTGTAATAAGCAAGGAATAATAAACGATCTCCGAGTAAATGATCCTCTTGCAATGAGTGATCACAGTATGGATGAATTTGTAATACAGACTGAGGGTGAGGAAGTCGTGTCTCAAACGAGCGCACTATGCTTAAACAAAGGGGACTACAGTGGGATGAGGGCAGAGTTGGCTACAGTCGACTGGAAACACAGACGAAACGGTGGCACAATTGAGGAACAGTGGAGGACTTTTAAGGAGCTCTTTCACAGTGCTCAACAAAAATATATTCCAGTGAAAAAGAAGGGCGGTAAGAGAAGGGATAACCAGCCGTGGATAACCAATGAAATAAAGGAGAGTATCAAATTAAAAACCAATGCGTATAAGGTGGCCCAGGTTAGTGGGAAACTAAAAGATTGGGAAAATTTTAAACGACAGCAAAGAATGACTAAGAAAGCAATAAAGGAAGGAAAGATAGATTACGAAAGTAAACTTGCGCAAAACATAAAAACAGATAGTAAAAGCTTTTACCGATATATAAAACGGAAAAGAGTGACTAAAGTAAATGTTGGTCCCTCAGAAGATGAGAAGGGGGATTTAATAATGGGAAATGTGGAAATGGCCGAGACCTTAAACAATTATTTTACTTCAGTCTTCACAGTGGAAGACACAAAAACCATGCCAAAAATTGCTGGTCACGGGAATGTGGAAAGGGAGGACCTTGCGATAATCACCATCACTAGGGGGGTAGTGCTGGACAGGCTAATGGGACTCAAGGTAGACAAGTCCCCTGGTCCGGATGAAATGCATCCCAGGGTATTAAAAGAGATGGCGGAAGTTATAGCAGATGCATTCGTTATAATCTACCAAAATTCTCTGGACTCTGGGGAGGTACCAGCGGATTGGAAAGCAGCTAATGTAACACCACTGTTTAAAAAAGGGGGCAGACAAAAGGCAGGTAACTATAGGCCAGTTAGTTTAACATCTGTAGTGGGGAAAATGCTTGAAGCTATCATTAAGGAAGAAATAGCGGGACATCTAGACAGGAATAGTGCAATCAAGCAGACGCAACATGGATTCATGAAGGGGAAATCATGTTTAACTAATTTACTGGAATTCTTTGAGGATATAACGAGCATGGTGGATCGAGGTGTACGAATGGATGTGGTGCATTTAGATTTGCAAAAAGCATTCGATAAGGTGCCACACAAAAGGTTACTGCAGAAGATAAAGGTGCGCGGAGTCAGAGGAAATATATTAGCATGGATAGAGAATTGGCTGGCTAACAGAAAGCAGAGAGTCGGGATAAATGGGTCCTTTTCAGGTTGGAAATCGGTGTTAGTGGTGTGCCACAGGGATCGGTGCTGGGACCACAACTGTTTACAATATACATTGATGACCTGGAAGAGGGGACGGAGTGTAGTGTAACAAAATTTGCAGATGACACAAAGATTAGTGGGAAAGCGGGTTGTGTAGAGGACACAGAGAGGCTGCAAAGAGATTTAGATAGGTTAAGCGAATGGGCTTAGGTTTGGCAGATGGAATACAATGTCGGAAAATGTGAGGTCATCCACCTTGGGGAAAAAAAAAAACAGTAAAAGGGAATATTACTTGAATGGGGAGAAATTACAACATGCTGCGGTGCAGAGGGACCTGGGGGTCCTTGTGCATGAATCCCAAAAAGTTAGTTTGCAGGTGCAGCAGGTAATCAGGAAGGCGAATGGAATGTTGGCCTTCATTGCGAGAGGGATGGAGTACAAAAGCAGGGAGGTCCAGCTGCAACTGTACAGGGTATTGGTGAGGCCGCACCTGGAGTACTGCGTGCAGTTTTGGTCACCTTAATTAAGGAAGGATATACTAGCTTTGGAGGGGGTACAGAGACGATTCACGAGGCTGATTCCGGAGATGAGGGGGTTACCTTATGAGGATAGATTGAGTAGACTGGGTCTTTACTCGTTGGAGTTCAGAAGGATGAGGGGTGATCTTATAGAAACATTTAAAATAATAAAAGGGATAGACAAGATAGAGGCAGAGAGGTTGTTTCCACTGGTCGGGGAGACGAGAACTAGGGGGCACAGCCTCAAAATACGGGGGAGCCAATTTAAAACCGAGTTGAGAAGGAATTTCTTCTCCCAGAGGATTGTGAATCTGTGGAATTCTCTGCCCAAGGAAACAGTTGAGGCTAGCTCATTGAATGTATTCAAATCACAGATAGATAGATTTTTAACCAATAAGGGAATTAAGGGTTACGGGGAGCGGGCAGGTAAGTGGAGCCGAGTCCACGGCCAGATCAGCCATGATCTTGTTGAATGGCGGAGCAGGCTCGAGGGGCTCGATGGCCTACTCCTGTTCCTAATTCTTATGTTCTTATGTATAAAAGGGGAAGCTCCACCCACCTTCATCACTTGAGGTCTTGGTAATAAAGGTAACTGGTCACAGAGTGACCTTCTCTCAGGTATGGGCCTCGTGTGCATTTATACTGTATAGTAAGGACATATCACTTCTCCTGATGGCAGCTCCTTCCTGGGCCACCGATCTGGGTTGAGGTCTGTCGCCATCTCCATGGCCTTCTGCATTTAGCAGGTTAAAAGTTATTTGCGCCTCCCGTTAGCATGCAAACAACCCCAACTTCTTTCCTTTGGTCTTTTCCAATCCTGTACTTTTCTACATCACTGCTCAGAAAGGAACCACCTTCGGTACCCACTGTCAGCATTTTACAAGTCAGGTATAGTATGGATCAGATAAAGTATAAAGCCTCCGATTGTTAACCTCAGCTTCAGTACAGCAGTTCTTATTGCGACAATGCGCTTTTTCCAAATCCATATAAGTTGTCCTACTGCATCTGTGAATAAGACGGTCAATTTCATGCCAAACTGGGCCAGTTTTCCAATGTAAATCCAAACTCACTGGGAACTCCACAGTAACCAAACTAATTTCACACAACACCCATACAACTTTTGAGAAAGATGAGAACTCCATTCCATCAGTCTGGGCTGGACCCAAAGCTCCTGCCTCAATGAGCAAATCATTCAAAATTTCACTTTTATCCAATCTTTACGAGATATGTGTGAACTAAATCATGTGTGAATTAAGACAAAGATTAAAATCATAACCAAGGTACACACAAGAATGCAATGAACAATTCTACACAAATTAGAAATCCATTTTCGGTACACACTTCAAAATTATATTTATGACAATTTTTGCTTCTATAGTTAAATATAAACCAAAGAGATGAAAACTGCATCCTTCTGTTATTTCCTCTCCACATACAAAGTCCAACCATTAAATATTCCAATCTGGGAAAATGCAACATGCCAACTTAATGATAATACAGAGACTGTAGTCAGAGAGACACTGAAGGCATTTATTGTCAGGTCGTTGGTAAAAAAAAATGCAAACTTTAATTACAATTAGTTAGTAAAATTTACATAAATCATGCAAATACTTGAAATTAATTAGTGTTGTTCAGGAAGTTCATGCACTGTACTTGATTTTGAATCCTGTATGTAAATTCTTCCCATTCATTCCAAAATAAGTTGCCAATTAAAATCCCTTTGTTCTGTCCGAGTACCTGAGAATGTGTAAAGAAGGGTTGCGAATGTGGTAGATGGATAGAGAATGTGGCAAAAGGATGGAGATAGGGAATCATGGGAAAATAGCTAAAGAAATGTCAAGATGCAGACAACTGCAGAATCGACAGAAAAAAAAAGGGGTCACCCAAGAGTTGAGGTTGAGGTTAAACACAGGTCATGAGAAAGACGCAAGGCGGCACAAAGAAAGAAAGCAATCCTAGATAGGAGGGGAAAAGTAACAGCTTTTACTGATAAGAAGGAAGGGAAACTAATTGGGTTCTTTACTGATAAGGGAAGACAGTGTAGCGAAGCTATAACTAACCTGACCCTGACACCAGCCCTAATTGGGAGACTTTCTTGCCTGCCATTGGACGTACTCAGGGCGGGGGGGGGGGGGCGCGGGGGGGGAGGCAGAAAGGGATTGGATAGGCCAAGTGCTAATCAAATGTGTTCTATTTTGAAAATGTATAACTGTTGGTATTTCGTGCTGAAGAAAGGACTTGTCCAGAGGAAGATAAACAGGCTCTGATTGAGAGTGCTCTTTTGTCTTGACAAGTCCCGGCCGGAGAATCTTCAATAAAGGTCTTTTACAGAAAAGGCAAAAAGGTGTTCGCGTCAGTGTATTCGCTGAAACAGATTGAGGGAAAAAGAATCCGTATTAACATACCTATTCTTGCACTGAGCCAAATTGAAAGGTGAAGCTTTTATCCTCCGGAAGGCTGCCACTTAGACGGACTTTAAAGGTCATCCTTACAGTCATTTTAGAGATGGTTTCTGGTGGCTCAGATTATTGTCAATAGCAATAAGCATCAGAATTATCTTAAGCAACATTAGGAATCAACATTTGTAGCAGGCATTTGAAGCCACTTGAAGGAACTTTCCTATGTTTATTGCAGAATATACCACAGGGAGTAATCAAAGAATTGGCATTGGGAGTACAAATGAGAAAAGTCTGGGCCTTTCTTCAAAAAGAACAGTTTGATAAGAAAATGATCGGGGGGAAATGGCCAACCTAAACTCAATTTTCTTTTTGGCCTGAAGCTGGAGTATCGTCTTTTAACTTTTATATCACAGGACTGCTTTCAATTTTAAGAGGCTGTTCCATTGTTCCCAAATTCACTGCTTGTATACTGCAGAAGGATTCAGCAACACTGGAACAATTGCAAAGTTGAGTTTGCAACTTTATCATTCATCCCATGAACCCTTCCAAATGTCAGGCAAAGTTCATTACAGGTCAAAAATGTCAGAATGGTCTTTCTTGGTGCAGAGGGAAAATAAAACTATAGGCAATTGAGGTAAAGTTCGAGGAAATCCCGATGCAACTCCCTAAGGCAATCAGCCGTGCTACAGGAGTGATGTGTCACAATCTAAACTAAGTAACCACGTATCCCCTATAAGTAGCTTTCCCTTGGGAATTTGCTGTGTTCCCTTTTAAAGCACTACAGCAATCCCATACTCATCTACCAATATTGTCGTGCTACCTCTTAAAGCAACGCTGCAATACAAACAGGGTATCAGAGGAACCAGAACAAATGAGTAGTCCATTATTTTCCGGGAGGCTGCCTCCTCGCAAAGTAGACAGACGGTCACAATAAATCCTTTGCCGTTTTAAGCAAGGTTAAGGAATTTATTTTCTTTTTTCGATATATTTCTTTTTCTTTTCTCCTTGCCAACAATAATATATAGCTAGTCTTGCAACCTGGGTGGGGGATGTGCACGATGCATTGTGTTGACGTGCAGGGAAAGTAAGGGAGAGAATCTCGAGACAATCCATTGATGATTTGGCCGACCCTATCGTAAGAGAGTATGCTGGAGATATTCTTGATCCATCATTTCCATTCAGTTCAGATTTTTACATTGCATTCTGGCTTAGCGTGGCCGGCACTCTTGTCCTGCACACACATTGCAAATAAAACCTTCATCAGCCAATTTTGAAATTTTACAGATGCCAAATAAAAAACACACACTGTAGATAGGCTGTAATTCAAAACTAGGGGGACAAAAGTAAAAATAAGGACAATAAATCCATTTGTGAGTCACACCACTGCAAAGCCTGTACTCCTCAACTTCATGCCCACAAGCTGGAGGGTAAAAGATTATGAAAACTCACCTAAAAGTCATAAATTACATGCTAGATTTTCGAATACTATTTTAATTTACAGTTCCAAAACCTACATTTGCGAATTGAGCTGCAGATGCAAATAGCAAATGTCGCCGCAAAATCCTGCAAATCTCCTGGGAGGACAGGCGCACCAACATCAGTGTCCTCGACCAGGCTAACATCCCGAGTATTGAAGCACTGACCACACTCGATCAGCTTCGCTGGGCAGGCCACATAGTTCGCATGCCAGATACGAGACTCCCTAAGCAAATGCTTTATGCGGAGCTCCTTCATGGTAAACGAGCCAAAGAAAAACAGCAGAAACATTATAAGGACACCCTCAAAGCCTCCCTGGTAAAGTGCGACAATACCACTGACCCTGGCCGCAGATGGGCCGAGGTAGAGAAAGTCCATCCGGGAGGGCGTTGAGCTCAGAGTCTCGACGCAAGGAGCATGAAGAGGCCAGGCGCAGGCAGTGGAAGGAGCGCACGGCAAACCAGCCCGACCGACCTCTTCCCCCGACGAATGTCTGTCCCACCTGTAACAGGGTCTGTGGCTCTCGTATCGGACTGTTCAGCCATCAAAGAACTCACTTGGGAGTGGAAGCAAGTCCTCCTCGATTCCGAGGGACTGCCTATGATGCAAATAGCCATGTGGGAATATGATGTGGCGGCGATAACGGAGACCTGACTCGAAAAAGGACAGGATTGGGTTTTAAATATTTCTGGATACAAGGTGTTCACGAAAGATAGGGAAGGAAAGGGAGGAGGTGGCATGACAGTATTGGTTCAGGAGAATGTTACCGTTCTGGTGGGGTCAAGGATAGAATCTATTTGGTTAGAGTCAAGAAATAATAGAGGTGCCATTACACTACTAGGTGTATTAAACCGTGACCTAAAGAATAGATGCTGGGTGGAGAAAGCACAGGAGATTCAGCAGTTGGCCGACAGCCATGACGTGCGAGGATTCTTCACCGTAGTTAAGTCCACTCAAGCACCCAAGGCCCTGTCTCACTGCTGGCCAAGAACGGGGAGACACTCATCATGGACACCGAGGCAGTCAGGGCCTACTGGAAGGAGCACTTTGAAGATCTCTTTAATCGAGACTCTGCCTTTGACACGAGTGTCCTCGACTCCATCCCGCAGCATGTTACCCGCCACCATCTCAGCAAAAGGTAGAAAAGGCCAGCCATCAGCTCAAGAACACCAAGACATCAGGAGCAGATGGAATCCCCACTGAGATACTAAAGTATGGCGGAGAGGCACTTTAGGCGCGAATGCATGACTTCATCTCTCTCATCTGGTAGGAGGAGTACATGCTTGGAGATCTCAGAGATGCCGCAATCATGACCATCTTTAAAAAAGGGCGCAAATCAGACTGCGGCAACTATAGAGGAATCTCCCTGTTATCGGCCACTGGGAAAGTCATCGCTAGAATCCTCCTCAACCATCTTCTCCCTGTGGCTGAAGAGCTCATCCCAGAGTCACAATGCAGATTCCGTCCACTACAGGTTACAACGGACATGATCTTCACCGCGTGACAACTGCAAGAGAAATGCAGGGAACAGCACCAGCCCTTATACATGGCCTTCTTTGACCTCACAAAGGCCGTTGACACTGTTAACCACGAGGGACTATGGAGCGCCCTCCTCCATTTCGGCTGCCCTCAAAAGTGTGTCGCCAACCTCCGCCTGCTCCACGATGACATGCAAGCCGTGATCCTGACCAATGGATCCACCACAGACCCAATCCACGTCTGGACCGGGGCCAAGCAGGGCTGCGGCATCGTGCCAACCCTCTTCTCGATCTTCCTTGCTGAAATGCTCCATCTCATGCTCAACAAGCTCCCCGCTGGAGTGGAACTAAACGATAGAACCAGTGGGAACCTGTCCAACCTCCGTCGCCTCCAGACTAGATCCAAGACCGGCCCATCCTCTGTTATCGGACTACAGTACACGGACGACGCTTGCGTCTGCACACATTGTGGCTGAACTTCAAACCATTGTCAACATCTTCATCAAGGCGTACGAAAACATGGGTCTTACACTAAACATCCGTAAGACAAAGGTCCTCCACCAGCTTAACCCCGCCACACAGCACTGCCCCCCAGTCATCAAAATCCACGGCACGGCCTTGGACAATGTGGACCACTTTCCATACCTTGGGAACCTATTATCAGCAAGGACAGACATCAACGACGAAGTCCAGTACTGCCTCCAGTGCGCCAGCGCAGCCTTCGGTCGCCTGAGGAAGAGTGTTCGAAGACCAGGACCTCAAATCTGGCACCAATCTTATGGTCTTCAAGTTGTAGTGATACCCGCCCTCCTATACAGCTCAGAGACGTGGACCATATACAGTCGACACTCAAATCACTGGAGAAGTACCATCAATGCTGTTTCCACAAGATCCTGCAAATCCCCTGGGAGGATGGACGCACCAACGTCGGTGTTCTCGATCAAGCCAACATCCCCAGCATCGAAGCACTGTCCACATGCCCGACAAGAGACTCCCAAAGCAAGCGCTCTACTTGGAACTCCTACACAGCAAGCGAACCCCAGGTGGGCAGAGGAAACATTGCAACGACACCCTCAAAGCCTCCTTGATAAGGTGCAACATCCACACCGACACCAGGGAATACCTGGCTAAAGACCGCCCTAAGTGGAGGAAAAGCATCCAGGAGGGCGCTGAGCACATTGAGTCTCGTCGCCGAGAGTATGCAGAAAACAAGCGTAGGCAGCAGAAGGAGCGTGCGGCAAACCAGACTCCCGACCCACCCTTTCCTTCGACTATCTGTCCCACCTGTGACTGAGACCGTAATTTCCGTATTGGACTGTACAGTCACCTGAGAATTCACTTTGAGTGGAAGCAAGTCTTCCTCGATTTCGAGGGACTGCCTATGATGTGTATTCCATCGGCCACCAACGATGTGTATTCCATCGGCCACCAACTGGTGGAAAAGATATAGAGGAGCAAATTTGCAGGAAAATTACAAGAACTATAGAATAGTAATAATGGGGGACTTTAATTATTCTAATATAGACTGGGATAGTAATAGTGCAAAGGGCAGAGAGGGGGAAGAATTTCTGAAGTGTGTTCAGGAGAACGTTGTTGATCAGTACGTTTCTGACCCAACCAGGAAGGAGGCATTACTGGATCTGGTTCTGGGGAATGAAGTTGGTCAAGTGGAGCAACTGTCGGTCAGGGAACATTTACAGAACAGTGATCATCGTATCATAAGGTCTAGATTAGCTATTGGAAAGGACAGGGAGCAATCTCGGAGTAAAAATACTTAATTGGAGTAAGGCAAATTTCAGTGGGTTCAGAACGGATCTGACCCAGTTTAACTGGAATCAAAGATTGGTAGGCAAAACTGTTATCGAACAAAGGGTTGCCTTTAAAGAGGAGATGGTTGGGGTACAGTTGAGGTACATTCGCACGAAGGGGAAAGGTAGGGCAACCAAAGCCAGATCTCCCAGGACGATGAAACAGAAAAAGAATGTGTATGACAGATGTCAGGTTGAGAATCAGGCTGAATATGGAAAGTTCAGAGGGGAAGTGAAAAAGAAAATAAGAGGGGCAAAGAGAGAGTATGAGAATAGATTGGCAGCTAACATAAAAGGGAATTCAAAAGTCTTTTATCAGCATATAAATAATAAACATGTAGCAAGAGAATGGGTGGGGCAGAATCAGATGAATTCATAATGGGGAACAAGGAAATGGCTGACCAATTGAACAAATACTTCCGTTCTGTCTTCACGAAGGAAGACACATGTAACCTTCCAAAAGTAGTCAGGAAATGGCGTTAGGGAAATTGATGGGATTGAAGGCCGATAAATCTCCAGAGCCTCATAGTCTGCATCCCAGAGTACTTAAGGAAGTGGCCCTCGAAATAGTAGAGGCATTGGTGGTCATTTTCCAACATTCCATGGACTCTGGATCAGTTCCTATGGATTGGAGGGTTGCGAATGTAACTCCACTTTTTTTTTTAAAAAGGAGGGAGAGAGAAAACAGGGAATTATAGACCGGTTAGCCTGACATTGGAAGTGGGGAAAATGCTGGAATCAATTATTAAAGATATAATCGCAGCGCATTTGAAAAGCAGTGACAGGATCGGTCCAAGACAGCATGGATTTATGAAAGGGAAATCATGTTTGACAAATCTTCTAGAATTTTTTTGAGGATGTAACTAGTGGAGTGGATAAGGGATGTGGTGTATTTGGACTTTCAAAAGGCTTTTGACAAGGTCCCACACAAGAGATTAGTGTGCAAAATTAAGGCACATGATATTGGGGGTAATGTAGTGATGTGGATAAAGAACTGGTTGGCAGACATGAAGCTAAGAATGGGAATAAACGGATCCTTTTCAGAATGGCAGATCGTGACTCGTGGGGTACCGCAAGGTTCAGTGCTGGGACCCCAGCTATTTACAATATATATTACATGATTTAGACAAAGGAATTGAATGTAATATCTCCAAGTATGCAGATGACACAAAGCTGAGTGGCAGTGAGCGCTGTGAGGAGGATGCTAAGAGGCTGCAGGGTGACTTGGACAGGTTAGGCAAGTGGGCAAATGCATGGCAGATGCAGTATAATGTAGGCAAGTGTGAGTTTATCCACTTTGGTACCAAAAACAGGAAGGCGGATTATCTGAATGGTGACAGATTAGGAAAAGGGGAGGTGCAATGAGACCTGAGTGTCATGGTACACAGTCATTGAAAGTCGGCATGCAGGTAAAGAAAGCAAATGGCCTTCATAGCGAGAGGATTAGAGTATAGGAACAGGGAAGTCTTACTGTAGTTGTGCAGGGCCTTGGTGAGACCACACCTTGAATATTGTGTACAGTTTTGGTCTCCTAATCTGAGGAAGGATATTCTTGCTATTGAGGGAGTGCAGCGAAGGTTCACCAGACTGATTCCCAGGATGGCAGGACTGATATATGAAGAAAGCCTGGATCGACTAGGCTTATATTCACTGGAATTTAGAAAAATGAGAGGGGATCTCATCGAAGCATATAAAATTCTGACGGGATTGGACCGGTTTGATGCAGGAAGAATGTTCCCGATGTTGGGGAAGTCCAGAACCAGGGGTCACAGTCTTAGTCCTAAATGGCCTACCCCTTATCCTGAGAAAGCAATTAAAAAGGCTTACGGGATCCTGGGCTTCATAAATTGAGGTATAAGTACAGCGTCAAGGATCCGGAGTTCCGGAATCCGGACACCGGGACGATCCGTGGCAGGGTCGTCCGGAATCCGAAAAATGTTCCGTAATCTCGGCCCCCGCCTCGGACAGCCGCCGACCTCTCCCCCGCCACCGCCTACCTGCATTTTGCTTCCGCCGACCTCTCTCTCTCCTCCCCTACCCCCCACCCCCCTTCCCCTACCTACCTACCTACCATGGCATAGGCATTTACAGACTCAGGACTTTGGAAAGACGTTCCAAAGTCCGGAAATATACAGAATCCGGAGCAGTCTCGGTCCCGAGGCTTCCGGATTTTTGACGCTGTACTGTATAGAGTACAAAAGTGTGGAAATGATGATGAACCTGTATAAAACACTGGTTTAGCCCCAACTGGAGTGCTGTGTCCAATTCTGGACACCACACTTTAGGAAGGATGTGAAGGCCTCAGAGAAGGTACAGAAACGCTTTATGAGAATGATTCCAGGAATGAGGAACTTCAGTTACATTGATAGACTGGAGAAGCTGGGATTGTTCTCTTTGGAGGAGAGAAGATTGCGAGGAGATTTGATAGACGTGTTCAAAATCATGAGGGGTCCATACAGAGTAGAGAGAGATAAACTGTTGCCATTAGCGGAAGGTTCAAGAACCAGAGGACGCAGATTTAAGGTGATTAGCAAAAGAACCAAAGGTGACATAAGGAAAAATTGTTTTATGCAGCAAGTGATTAAGATCTGGAACGTACTGCCTGAAATCAGGGTGGAGGAGGCAGACTCAATCTTGTCTTTCAAAAGGGAATTGGTAAAGTATCTGAAGGAAAAATAATTCCAGGGCTACAGGGAAAGGGACTATCGAAGAGCCGGCATCGGCTCGACAGTCCGAATGGCCTTCTAACCATTCTATGGTTCTGTATCCTGACCCATACCAAGTCCTGTTCACCCATCATCTCTGTGCTCGCTGATTTAAAAATATAATTCTAGTGTTCAAATCCATCCATGGCCTTGCCCCTCTTTATCTCTTCAATCTCCACCAGCCCTACAAAGAATCACAGAAATATACAGCACGGAAGGAGCCATGTCGGCCCATCGTGTCCACGCCGGCCAACAAAAAGCTATTCAGACCAATCCCACTTTCCAGCTCTTGGTCCGTAGCCCTGTAGGTTACGGCACTTCAAATGCACATCCAAGTACTTTTCAAATGTAATGAGGATTTCTGCCTCTACCAACCTTTCATTCAGTGAGTTCCTGACCCCCACCACTCTCTGGGTGAAATTTCCCCTCAAATCCCCTCGAAACCTCCTACCAATTGCTTTAAATCTATGCCCCCTGGATCTTGCCCTCTCTGCTAAGGGAAATAGGTCCGTCCTAGCCATAATTTTATGCACCTCACTGTGGTCTCCCCTCAGCCTCCTGTGCTCCAAAGAAAACATACCCAGCCTATCCAATCTTTCCTCATAGCTAAAATTCTCCACTCCAGGCAACATCTTCGTAAATCTCCTCTGTACCCTCTCCAGTGCCATCACATCTTTCCCGTAATATCGTGACCAGAACTGCACGCAGTACTCTACGTGTGGCCTAATTAATGTTTTATACAGTTCAAGCATAACCTTCCTGCTCTTGTATTCTTTGCCTCGGCAAATAAAGGCAAGCATTCTGTATGCCTTCTTAACCACCTTATTTACCTTCAGGGATCTGTGGACATGAACTCCAAGGTTCCTTTGTTCCTCTACATTTCTCAGTGTCCTACCATTTAATGTGTATTCCCTTGCCTTGTTAGTTCTCCCCAAATGCATTACCTCACACTTGCGAATTGAATTCCATTTGCTACTATTGTGCACACTCGGCTTGTTCATTAATATCTTCCTGCAGTCTACAGCTTTCTTCTTCATTTCAAACAACACAGCCTATTTTAGTATAATCTGCAAACTTCTTAATCATACCCCCTACCTTCAAGTCTAAATCACTGATATATACAGGTGCAACATCTCGAATCCGTAATTCCGAAAACCAAAATTATCCGAAAACCGGATATTTCGGTGAGGAGTGAAGGATCGGTGGACAGCGAGGTCTGAAATCAGGCAAAACCCAAAATCCGGCACGGATTCGGTCTGTGCCGAGTTTCAAAATCCGTCAAAACCCGAAATTACGCACGGATTCGGTCCTAAGGATTCTGGATTTCAGACACTGTACCTGTACCACAAAAAGCAAGGGACCTAGTACGGAGCCCTGCAGAACCCCACTGGAAACAGCCTTCTCTCACTCCAAGAACTCTTGTTTTCTTCAACCGCAGCCTCGAAAACATGCCCAATTTCCTTCACCCCTCCATTGCTGGCTGCGCTTTCAACTGTCTATATCCCAAGCTCTGCAATTCCCTTCCTAAACCTCTCCACCTTTCCTCCTTTGAGATGCTCCTTAAAACCTATCTTTTTGACCAAGTTTTTGGTCACATCCTAATATCTCCTGTGTCTTGGTGTCAAATTTTGTGTAATAATTGATCCTGTGTAGCTCCTTGGGACGTGGTAATGACATGGTCATGCAACTATTCTAGAGTTTCTGATTGTGAAGGTGCGATAAGAGCCACACCCAAGATGCCCTGGGTTAAGAACTGTACAGGACAATGTGAGATTCAGCTTTTGCACTCGTTGTAGCATTTCTAGACTCATCAGTATTGATCATTTTGGAGAGAAATATTTATGCCGCGATATAATTACAAGTTGCTGCAACAATAATTAATTTTATTTTGCTGCAAAAGGCAAACAGAATAGTGCTGTAAACCATGCATACGAAGTACTTTTTGGCCGAGTCACCAACAGCAGCACCCAGGAGATCAACTATGCCTATGTGGTATGTCTAACCTAGCAATGAGTATCAACTTCAGTGGCTATGAGCCCATAGCCGCAGTGTACAGTTATAAAGAATATATTTTCATCTCGATACAAGATTATATTGATAGGACACTCATTGCCAAATTTCCATTCCATTCTAACCAGACAACATAAAAACAAGGCATTAGTGTGGTAGGATGACACTGCAAGGTGATCTCCGTGCCAATATTCCAAATCTCAACACAAACATTTCTTATGTCAGATGGTCTTGTGCATATCAAAAAAAAGACAGACTTGCATTGGTACAGTGCCTTTCACGACCACCGGACTTCCCTAAGCGCTTCACAGCCAATGAAGTACTTTTTGAAGGGTAGTCACTATTGTAATGTCGGAAACTTGGCAGCCAATTTGCGCACAGCAAGATCCTACAAACAGCAATGTGATAATGGCCAGATAATGTGTTTTTAGTGATATTGATTGAGCAATAAGTATCGGCCAGGACATTGGGGATAACTCCTCTGCTCTTCTTCGAAGTAGTGCCACAGGCTCTTTGCACCCAAGAAAGCAAATGGGGCCTCGGTTTAACGTCTCATCCAAAAGACAGAACTTCCGACAGTGCAGCACTCCCTCAGTACTGCACTGGTGTGTCAGCCCAGATTTTTGTGCTCAAGTATCAGGAATGGGACAATCTTCTGACTCAGAGGTGAGGGTGCTACCAACTGAGCCATGGCTAACACATTTACTTGATTGTCGCAAATAACCATTATTGACATCAATAAAAAGCCAGACCAACTGGTCATTCATTCATCATACTATTTGTGGAATGTTGCTGTGCACAAAATGACTGCCATATTTGCCAAGTAATTCATTGTACGTGAAGTGGTGGTGGACAATTAAACAACTAACGGGAGGGAGGAGAAGGCACCATAAACATCCCCAATGATTGAACTCTCTCCCGAACAGCACTATGAGAGGACCTTCACCACACGAACTACAGCGGTTGAAGGTGGTGGCTCACCACCACCTTCTCAAGGGCAACCATGGATGGTCAATAAATGCTGGCTTTGCCAGTGACACCCACATCCGGTCAATGAATTAAAAAAAAATTCAGGTGGCTTCCAGTTAATCCAGGAGGTTTGGCAGCCCGAATCGGAAAACATTTGTGGAATAAGCATTCAACACACTTACTGGATTTAAATAGAAGATTGTGTGATGTGTGGTATGTAATATCAGTATTTATGTCCTAAAAATAAAAAGCATTCCCTGAACTACTGTGCTTGCTCTGAAAAGCAAATATCAAAGCTTTACAAAAGCTGTCCATCATTCCAACTCACCGCCCTTATGGTAGCACTAATTACAAATGACAATTAAATTGCTATTCTTTTTGCCCCAACACCGTTATCCAACTTATTGGATCGTCAATATGAGACAAAGGGCACTACACCTTTGGTGTTGAACAAATATTCATTTAGCTCTACACTGAATCTCTTTGCACTTATCCTATCACATTCATTTATCATGCGACAAAAACAATTTGCAACTGAGTCTATTTGTTTTTTGCTGGCTTCAAAAGCTTTTTTTAATGCTTACTTGTTTTACCATTTTTATGTTGATATTGTAGATAATTTAACATGATCATTGAGGTACAACATTTCTCCCAGAAACATCAATTACAATCATAGAATAGTTACAGCACGGAAGGCGGCCATTCGGTCCGTCGAGCCCGTGCTGAATTAGAAACAGCTCATTAACATTAAACACCAAAAAACCCAACTGGAGATTTCTATCCAATCACCAAGTAGAAAATAAACCCAAAAATAAACTCAATGATAGAAACATTACAGATTACTATAAACATTGACAGCAGCCAGTGACAATGAAACTAAATGAAGGTACAGAATCCCGGATTGCTTCTGAATGAATCCTCACAGCAACACAGCAAGTCCAGATTATAGTTTCAGTGAACTTCATTTCGGAATCAGCCTCAGGTCTGGGTGGATTTGTTTGAGGATGATTTGAACTGAAGGAAGAAAAATGCCTAGCTTTTTCTTCAGGAGATTCCAATATGAATACTTAAAATCATAAACACTTTCCTCCTCAACATCACCATGAATGTGATGGTTTAGCTTCACGTCACCCAATAATCATGAGTTATAAAACAAATACTGCATTGTTATAGCGCATTTCACAACTTCACGACTTCCCAAAGTGTTTTACAACCAATGAAGTACTTTTGACAAAACGCTTTACAACAAATGATGTACTTTTGAAGTAGAGTTACTATTGTATCGTATCTAACATGTGGGCATGTGTTGAATGTCTAGAGAGTAGAAATTCACTCAGAGTAACTTGGATAGCTACTGTTGTGAAAAGTTATTCTAAAATATATTATCCTTGAATAAAGGGAAGACAGCGAAAAAAGTTTGTGTAAAGCTCATCACCATTGTCATCTTTTGTCGTATTGCTCACGTCAACACGGTTTAAACTTTAAAAAATGATCTCCCGTGGCGTTGCTCATGATAAATCAAAGGAAAAGCATTCTAACATTAATACACTGCACCATGCATCAATTCCTTAATCCAGGTCATCAAGTGAGGGGTTTTGGAAAAGAGACCTGTGCACAATGAAGCTTAGTCCCCCATGATTAAGTTAATCAGTCGGTGTAAACTAAAGCCCTTCCCATTGCATGCCCAGGAGTTCTTAATCATGAAGAGCGACTTGAAAATGTCAAGTTGCCAGAAGCTGAAATTTACATTTGAACTGTGATGCAATTGAAGAAAAATGAGAAAGCTTCACGTGGCCTTTGCTCCTTTACATTAGTGTCACAAAGAACGGTGTCCAGGATGAAGATGCCATCATCAGAACCCACTGCACCCCCACCCCCACTCCCCAAAAAGAGGCAAAATGAAACAACCAGGACCTTTTCTTACGAATATCATTGAAAACCTTTTCCGAGTCACGCAAAGCCATAATACCACACTTGAGGGCACCCACCATTCATTGGACCATTGTTCAAGATGGCGAATTATGTATATTGGATCTTCAGCTGATTCCAACACATTATCTGCAAAAAACAATGCAATTCTTGCACAAGTATCCAGACACTACAAGGCCACAACTTGTACATCATCGATAAAGACATTCAACATGGTGGGTGATTGTGGGCAATCTTGCCTCACTCCTCTTTTGAAAAAGTTACAAATGTATTTTAAGCAAGTACAGAGGCAGGAAAAGGGGAGGGGAAAGGGGGAAAGGATAAAAGGGAAAGTATGTGATAGGGTGAAAGGCAGGAGTGATTAAATGACTAATGGCGGTGCAAGGCAAAAGGGGCTGGTAATGGGACAAGAAAAGAAACAAAAGATGTGTCCAGGAAAGATGACATTCTTGCTCACAAAACAAGAGGAGCATGTTGAACTTTCAATCACAATCACAGAGAATAAATGTGATCATTTATCATGATCCCAGACAAGTATTTATGATTTCTAAGCTTGTGCACGGTGTCTACAATATAACGAGATTGATGGAAAGCCTAAATGAAACCACAAGGAAACCGCAAAAGGAAACTGCACTCTGGAACCCAAACCACTTTAGGGACCAATTACAGAAATCCACTGACGAGAATGTAAAGTCTGCTCGAAGAGGCTGTCTCCACAGTTGTAAACATTGCGATTTACTTTTCAGGTGTGCCATTTGCAAACTGAGATTTTTCCTCTTTGCCTTTCCCACAACCCGTGGTGGCACCCTCTCTTTCTTGTTAAAACCGCTACTTGATCAATGTTCCACACCCCATTGTAGGAAAGGATTAAGCATAATTCCCAATCAATACAGGGATGCAAGCGTAATTGTTGGCAGAGAATAAGCACTTCAGTGTTGTACAAACTAGTCTTGTATCCACCGATATGCTGTAGAGAGGCCCTTGTTTATAATGACCCTCTGTCACAATAGTACATTAATCATTCAAGATTGAGCCTGTACTGAGACGACCTATTATCAGCCCCAAAGGAAGTCATTATAGGCAGCATTATACTGTATTCATAACCGACCAGTGACCACCACATTTCATTTCACTGGACTAAGGGGCCTTCAGGACTCATGCTCCCCAAGGTCTTCATAAATTCAAATTTCTGACATTTTAATGGGAAATATCAGCAATGATCAGAGAATGGAGTATCTTTGACACTGAACTTTGCTTCCAAACAAAACTTGTATATTTGCTGTCAACACTGTAAACCTCTGAAATGTTGTGCTGATACCCCTGAGAATTTGGATCAAGTGTTTCAAATTTTCTCCCTTCCAGAAGTTCAAACATTTCAAAATCCCCTCAACATGGACTTTGACTCGCTCATTAATATATTAACAATTTCTGATAAGATCCAGTCATGGAAATTATTTTTAATACATTCCAAAATCCAAAAGATAAAGGGCAGAATCATTTCTAAGTTGCTTTCTGAATACAGAAAAGTATGGGATTGTTTTATAAAGCATACACCCTGGAGAACAAAATTACAATCAATTATTCTGATCAATTATTATTTTTAATCGGAAGGAGTAAATGTGGAATTGTTGCACAACAGGTATTGTACTCAGTTCAACACTGTAATCACTATTGTCAGGTCCAAATAGAAATAATTACAAGGCAAAATTAAATGAAAATATATTTTACATCTAGATTTCTAGATAGAAATTGTTACTTAACACAATGTTTAATGTTCCAGTTCTTCAACAAGTTTTGTAACTAAATGCTCTACCTTCAATATATTTGCTCACAAGCATGTAAGGCAGCACACAAATAGCATGCAGAGGTAAGTGCACCTGAGAACAGTGCATGTTTCCCAGGGGCCAGACTCGCAGATCTATATGACATAGGTGGATGAGCTGAGGAAAGGTGAGTACGATGGAACTGTGGTTGCCTTTTCTGCAGGGACAAATAACAATGGTTAAAAAAGTGCTTTTTATAGGCCAACTGACCAGAGCACTGTGGAACAAAGGTGCTCGAGTTGTGATTTCTGGTCTAACTTCCAGTATTAACTCGCTCACCAAAATAAAAAAGCAGGATAAATGGGCTCAACATGTGACTGGAGAATCTATCCAAGAAAGATCTTCTGAAATTCGTGAACAGCTGGAGGACATTCTCTTAAGTAAGCTTTTTAAGATGGATGTCCTCCATTTGAAATCATTGGGTGTGTTATGTATGTAAACATTGTAACTGTGTAAGACTTGCCACCAGAGGGTGCAACTGTTGGAGGTCAAAGGGTCACCTATACACCTCGTGCAAGGGAGTATAAAAGGTTGTCTGCCATGCTGCTGAGGCACTCTGGAGTTGTATTAAAGAGACTGTCACATCAGTTTTAGCTCACAGTACTCAGTCTTGTGGAGTTCTTCGATACCTAACAGGGTGCTTTGAGACTGCCTGAGAATATTGAGACAGCTATTGAGAAATATTTAAACTAATCAATCAGTTACCACACTCGGCCTAGAGAACTGGGATTTTACTGCAGAAAAGCGTAGACTTTAAGGAGATTTGGTTGAGGTCATTAAAATACCAAAAGGATTAGTTCGGTCCACATGAGTAGGCTATTTCAGTTAAGTAGGCAAGAGAGGACCAGAGGGTGTGTGTAAAGGTTACGTAAGCATAGAACTAGATTAAATATTAGGAAGCTTTTCTTTTCACAGGGGAGTCATCAACCATTGGAACAAGTTGCCAGCTTATGCACAGAGTGTGGATTTGCATCAAATGGGAGCTGGGCAAGCTCCTAACTGTGGCTGACAGTCGCCCTGGTTAACCCTTGCCACTGGATAAAGACTGAGCTCTGTCAAGCCCGTGTGGTGGCTGGTGTGCAACGGTCACCACGTGTTTAAAAAAATCCATGCACAGGCATCTTCCACCCCCTCAACTGGAGTTCAGGACTAGAACATTGCGTCCTTCATTGAAACATCTGTGAACTCTTGTGGAAACAAGTCACCCTCGTTCGAAGGACCGCCTATGATGATACAGAAGGTAGATGGGGCGGGGGGGGTGGTGGGTATTGTGCAACGTCTCCCAGTCCCAGTGTTCTCCTGGAATTTATTTGATCGCTTTCAGGGGTCGGAGAGGAATTTCTCTCTCTAATCCAGGGCACCGAGACAAATCACAGCACTCCAACTCCCACCCTAACCGAGATCAGCTAACAAAGCCTGGAGATTGAACCTGGCCTGTATGGTTCAGCTCCTCCACAGATAAGCTCACTTCTAGTGTTAAACATAATGAAAATTTATCAAGCTCCCCTCCCCCCACCCGTGAATTAATAACTGTAAGCATTTCCCTAACTTGTTACCCTATGACCAAGCATGAAGTATTTCGAAGAACGGTTTTACATTGCTTGATAATAATAGGGGATGGGGTGGCCGGGGGGGGCGGGGGAATCATGCTTCCATTTTATCGCAATTCTTCCCACCACCAGTTAAATTTTCCTACTCAACAATGGCAACTACATTTCCTTCAGCTGGAATGGCACCACTATCTGGGTGTGTGGACTGTAATTGTGTAGCAGCCATTGTGCCATTCTGTGCAAGTATCCCATCTCGTAGACGGAACCAAGTGCTACAGAAGCTCAACCATTGAAGACAATTGAATGGCAACAAAGAGCAGAATTTGAATTCAGGTTCTCTGAAAATCCAACACAGTGCCAATTAGTGTACCTCCAGTTGGGCAGAAGAAAGCGTCAAAGATTTGTGTCCGAGTTTTATTGTTTAAAACTATACAATTATAATTTTACAATCTTCTGGCATATAATGTTGTAAGTGCTCTTACAATCACAATTAATTTGTGGATTTTGACCATGGCAGCAAAACATCTAGAACAGTTTAAAATGATTCCATTGGAGAAGCATTAAGGCTTGATGTTGTGCACCAATTAACCCTTCTTAGTCAATTTTCTCATTTGACATTGGAGGAAATCCTTGGAGGAAATGCTGAACACAACTGAAACAATGGAACAGATGGTGCAAGCCTGCATGACTGACTTTTGTTGGATTTCAAAAAGCTCAACCCAATTAATTAGAAACTCAGCTAATGAATACCACAACAGTATCTTCCTTCCTATCAGTAAAAACGAACACAGATGGAGATTATTAAGCCTTTGGAATAATAAGTGTCGCTCATAAATTTGCGACGGGTAGGTTATCACCATACTACCATCACCACAACATTTCTATACATACAAAACCGACATTGCTTTAGATCTATTTTACAGAATGAGTATTAAAATTACTACTTTGCAAGAGATCATTCTGCATTCATTATTTGTTTTTATAAACAGATGAATAATTTTTTCCAGAGCGAAAAAGTTAATCGTAATTTTCCAAGTTGAATCTCCTCCCCTGCTCCCCAGTGGGTCAATGGCGAACGTACTGCTTGGTAATGTTATGTGCCCAACAAACCCAGAATGTCCTAAATTCGCCCCTTGTAGCATAGCCAATCAGTAGTGGTAATGTGGGGCACAGTATAATTCAGGAAATTAGAGGTGCATTTAACAAAGCTAATACAATAATCATGGGGGACTTTAATCTACTTATAGACTGGGCAAACCAAATTTGCAGTAATAGTGTGGAGGACGAATTAATGGGATGTATACAAGATGGTTTTCTAGATCAGTATGTTGAAGAACTAACTGGAGAATAGGCTATTTTAGATCTAGTATTGTGCAATGAAAAAGGGTTAATTAATAACCTTGTGGTAAAGGGGCCTTTAGGGAAGAGTGACCATAATATGATAACATTTTACATTAAGTTTGAAAGTGATTTAGTTAAATCTGAAACTAGGGTCTTAAATCTAAATAAAGGAAACTATGTAGGTATGAGGGGAGAGTTGGCTAAGGTAGATTGGGAAACTATATTAACAGGTATGATGATAGACAAGCAATGGCTAGCAGTTAAAGAATTACGACAAGTATACATTCCTTTAAGGCACAAAAACCCCAGGAAAAGTGGTCCAATCGTGGCTAACCAAGAGAAGTTAAAGATAGTATGAGAACAAAGGATGAGGCTTATTGGGAGGATTTTAGAATTCAGCCAAGGAGGACCAAAAAATAGATAAAGAAAGGGAAAATAGAAAGAGAGTAAATTAGCAAGAGACATAAAAACAGACTGTAAAGTTTCTATCGGTATGTAAAAAGGAAAAGATTAGCAAAAGTAAATGTGGGTACCCTACATGCTGAGACAGGAGAAATTATAAATGGGGAATAAGGAAATAGCAGAGAAATTAAACAAATCATTTGTGTATGTCTTCACGGAAGAAGACACGAAAAACCTCCCGGAAATAGTGGAGAACCTTGGGCTAGAAATTCGGTTCCCAGCGATAACAGTATTTTTTCACCAAAATGACCGTTATCGCATCGCTATCAGGCCGTAAGTTCAAGGTTTAATTTGCGCAGCAGTAAAAATCAGCCTTGCGTGAGGATTCACGGCGCAAACCGCGAATTTCGGCAATTTCAGTCCAAGGCCAATACCGCTGCGAGTTGGGCCTAGGGAGGGCGGAAAAACAACTAAAAATAAATTGGAAAAAAAAAATTACCAAAACATTTACAAGACACTTATCTAGCGTATTGCTGCAAAAGAATTAAAAATAAAAATGTTAACTTACCTTTTTTGCAGGTGTTCATACTTACCGCTGCTCCAAAGCAGCTTATTCCCTGTCTGTCTTTTTCGCGCAAAATATGGGTGCGCACAGAGCCAAATTTTTGATGAAAGCGATATTTCGAGTCTTGCACAGCGGCACTCCTCTCTCCAGTGGTATTTGAAAACCGCTGCTGCAAAACGTCACTGAAATTTCTGCCAAAAAAGGTGAAATAGCACCAAAAACCCAGTTGCAAAATCGCTGAATTTCCAGCCCCAAGAGTCCAGGGAGAATGATGAACTGAAAGAAACTATTAGTAAACAAATAGTACTGGAGAAATTAATGGGACTGAAAGCCGATAAATCCCCTGGACCTGATAGCCACATCCGAGGGTTTTGAAAGAGGTGGCTATAGAGATAGTCGATGCATTGGTTGTCATCTTCCTAAATTCCATACATTCTAGAATGGTTCCCGCAGATTGGAAGGTAGTTAATGTAACGCCACTATTTAAGAAAGGAGGGAGAGAGAAAACGGGGAACTATAGACCAGTTAGCCTGACATCAGTAGTAGGGGAAATGCTAGAATTTATTATTCAGGATGTGGTAACAGGGCACTTGGAAAAGAATAATAGGATTGGGCAGTCAACATGGATTTATGAGAAAATCATGTTTGACAAAGTATTTTTTTGAGGTTGTAACTAGCAGAATAGATATGGGGGAGAACCAGTGGATGTGGTGCATTTGGATTTTCAGAAGGCATTCGATAAGGTGCTACACAAGAGGTTTTTAAACAAAATTAGGGCTCATGGTATTGGAGGTAATATACTAGCACGGATTGAGGATTGGTTAACGGACAGAAAACAAAGAGTGGGAGTAAATGGGTCATTGCCGCAAGGATCAGTGCTCGGGACCTAGCTATTCACAATTGAAATCAATGATTTGGATGAGGGAATGAAATGTACGATATCCAAGCTTGCTGATGATACAAAGCTAGGTGGGGAATGTAAGTTATGAGGAGGATACAAAGAGACTTCAAAGGGATATAGACAGGCTAAGTGAATAGGCAAGAACATGGCAAATGCAATATAATGTGGAGAAATGTGAAGTTATCCATTGTGTTCCTAACACAGATGAGGCTGCACACAGGGGAGGTTAAAGTAACAGTGACCTCAGTCTTTAATAAGACACTCCAGAGTGAGGAATAGGCCTTAGGGGCCACACAGTGCTCCCATGGGATGCTGGGATCCCTTGGGACTTCAGGGGATGAGCTCCCTGGTGACGGAACATGGGAGTGCATGCTTTACAGATACACAACATTATCCACTTTGGTAGGAAAAATAGAAATGCAGAGTATTTTTTTTAAATGGTGAGAAATTGGGAAGTGTTGGTGTTCAGAGGGACCTGGGTGTCCTTGTACACAAATCACTGAAAGTTAACAAGTAGGTACAGCAAGCAATTAGAAAACAAATGGTATGTTGGTCATTATTACAAGAGAATCTGAGTATAAGAGTAAAGAAGTCTTACTGCAATTATTTAGGGTCCTGGTGAGACCACACCTGGAGAACTGTGTACAGTTTTGATTTCCTTACCCAAGGAAGGATAGACTTGCCATTGAGGGAGTGCAACAAAGGTTCACCAGACTGATCCCTGAGATGGGGGGGGGGGGGCGACGATTGTCATACGAGGAGAGACTGAGTAGACTTGGCCTATATTCTCTATAGTTTAGAAGAATGAGAGGTGATCTCATTGAAACATACAAAACTCTTACAGGGCTCGACAGGGTAGATGCAAGGAGGATGTTTCCTTTGGCTGAGGAATCTAGAACCAAAGGTCACAGTCTCAGAATAAGGGATCGTCCATTTTAGGACTGAGATAAGGAGAAACTTCTTGACTCAGAAGATTGTGAATCTTTGGAATTTTCTACCCCAGAGGGCTGTGGAGGCTCAGGCTTTGAGTATATTCAAGTCAGAGATTGATAGATTTGTGGATATTAAGGGATCAATGGATATGGCGATTGTGCAGGAAAGTGGTGTTGAGGTAGAAGATCAGCCATGATCTCATTGAATGGCGAGGAAGGCTTGAGGGGCCGAATGGCTTACTCCTTCTCCTAATTCTTATTTTATGTCAGTCAGGATAGCAGTGAGGGTCATGAACAGACATCAGCAATTCATGGCTGGGGGTGAAAGGAGGGGAAGGGAAGGTATGGCATGTAAAATAGCCATGGTTCTGTGCCCAATTGTTATCCGTTGACTCTCGCATGAAGTGTGTGTGGGGGATCGGATGAAGTTTGACTATGGTTGCTCCAGCAGTAAAATACTTAACACTCTCATCCAAGACTCTCAATTCAAAAAGAAAAGCCACTTGGGTGAGGTGCCGTATTCCAAAATAGCCTTTGGGAAAGAAAACACAAACATTGGGGGAAACATTGAACAAAAAATATTTCTATTTTGTGTTATGAAGTTTTACCGTTCAATTCATAACAACTCTTGAAAGCAGATAGAACACCAGAGCATCAATTTGGTCAACTATTTAAACATTACCTGGAAACATTTTGTTTTCAGAAATAAAATTTCAACAGCAAAACTAACAAAGTTGATACCGAGGCACAAATTGCATTATTAACACATAAGCATATATACAACAGCAGCCAAGGTTGTGGAAATCGAAGCTTACAGAAGTAAACAGAAAAACCCATCTGCCACTGTACATTAAACGTTTCGTCAGTTCTTACACAAACTTCTACTGGAGGTAGTGCCCACCTACCACCAAGGAACAAACAAGCATCAGAAACTGTGCACATCTGTGGCTCAATGCAACTCCCTTAGTCAAGGGGTTAATTCCGATATGAATAGGTTGGAAAAGTGCAGATCATATTCATATACAGGTTTGACCTCGTTTATCGAGGACTCCCTTATCCGGCACCACCCCTCGTCCGGCATGACTCTGGTGGCCGCGGGCGCATGCGCAGAACGCAGCCGACCTCCACCCCGACTTTAGAGCTCGCCAACACTCAGCCTGCCGGGGGCCGACCGACAGCACCAACCTCCTTGCCCCCTCGCCGACCTCGGGCCGCCTCCCCCTCGGGCTGACCTCCCTTGATCCAGCAAAATCCCTTATTGGCACAGGACAGGTCCAGAGGATGCCGGGTAAGGGAGGTTCAATCTGTAGTTCCATAGCAACCTCCAGTTAGGCATCATTAAAAATACCCAACATACCTAACCTGAGAGAAATTCTTCGAATGACTTGAAAGACATTGAGATATTTTAAATCAGAATGCAATATTACATACAATATTAACAAGTTTCTGTTCATTTAACTTTTATTAAACATTTGTTTCATTAACACTATGTCTTGAAGTTATTTAACTCTACCAACCCTGCTGCTTAACATTAGTGGAATTAGTTATTTTTGGAACCAAACATTTTTTTCAGCAAATTTAACAGTTAAATTATGTTGTGAAAAACAATGGGGTAGAGTTTCCACTTGCTTATGCTAGTAAAATCAGCTAAATCTGGGTGGAATCAGCCAAAACAGTGCAATAAAACTGGAAATTTTAAACCTATGAGTTACGCCAAAAAACCACAATCTTTTACACTGATTCACGATTCAATTCACCTGGTTCAGGCTCTGCCCAGAACACTGGCCCTGCCCCCAGTTCAAAATTGCAAGATTCCGCCAATTGCGCTGGTTCAGGAGGCTCTTCAAATTACACGACGTACAGGCACGTTTTTTCATAGACAAATATTTAATTTAATAAGAAACTGACTAGTGTACACCAATGAAACTATTAAATGATTCAATATACTTTGTCATTTTCACTGATTTCAATTCAGGTGGAGGACTGGACATCCTTATTAAGAATGCTTATTTTGCAGATAAACCCATTTTCAGCTGCATGAATAAAACTGCGCCAGGTTGCCACTCTTAAATACATCAACCAATACTTTTTAATGGAAAGAAACAAAAATAAACAAGTATGTTCTATTACACTGCCTGACTGCGCTGGTTCATGGAAGATTTTCTGTTGAGATTATGCAAATTGATTTTAGCAGAAACTTGAACCGTAACCTAACCAGTACAATTCCAAGCGCATTTTGGGCGCAATTTCCCGATAACATCCAAAGCAGAAACTCTACCCCATTGTACTGAACTGGTTTCAACAATGCTGTTCAATGAATAAGCAGAATCTTCCAATGTACACTGCATTGATAACATAAACCAGCAGATTTGCCTTTCCAAGAAAAAAAAGATCCAAACAGTTCAGGAAACAAAGGAGGAAAAAATAACTCCTGTGCCAAGGACTCAGGACTTTGAGAATATGCTACAATCAGAAACAAAGAGAGGATGAAGGAAATGACAAGTGCTCACAAAAGCTAGACACGCAGTCTCCAAGCAAACAAGGAAGCAGAGCAGCAAATAAGTAACAATCAGCTGCAAACTAATCTTCCTGTAATTTGAATTAGTTCTTTATGACTTCAAAGTTGCAGAAATGGCAAAACTGGACTTGACCATCAGATTCTAATTTTCTAAGTACTGTCTTCAAGGCTAATACTACTCAAAGATTGACATTTAAATCTCATTTAAACAGCAGATTAATCCATCACAACTCTTTCGATTAATGTAAATATTACATCCAAGACTAGTTCCAAAATCACGAGCTTAAGTGGCTCAACTCATTTAAATATAGAGTAGGGCTGTGATGGGGAGGCGGGGGAGGGAAGGAGGGAGGGGGGAATTATTTATTTATAATACTAGTCTTCATTTTTATCTAAGCATATAAAATTATTCCTTGATCTTGCAACAGTTAATTTTCAAGTTACTACAACATGATTCTGTATGGCAGCTAGCCACAAAACAAAGTAAAGCATATCCCATAACCCATCAGGAAAACTTAACACAATCACTTAATTAACTTATGGAAACATTTATAATTTTTTGGAGTGTGAATGATCATTAGTTACAAAAACTGAAAACTATCACAGCAACCAGGAGTCAAGAACTATATTACTGTGTAGCTGATGTGGCCCTTAATGCATAATTCCCACAGACAAAAAGTTAATATCGATGGTGTGGTCAAACATGTAAAAGCTGCAGATCAAGAAGGATGAGAAGAGAAAGCATACTCTGGACACGGTCACAGAGGACGTCATGTGTGAAAATACACAGACACGATGATTGCACTGATACAGGATAGTGGGTTATTTTTTTTTTATTCGTTGCCAATCATTCCAATTCTTTGTCAGATCACAAACACCAGAGGTCACCTTGCACACATCAAGGATCACCCTGCGCCAATGCTCTTAGCCAAAAGGCCTGGAGCCCAAGCACCGTTCCTGGAAGTACTGCAATACCAGGTTCGTGCCATGGAGGTGGATGGGTCAGGCCCCCCACACACCTCCGTGGAGGTGGATGGGTCAAGCCACCCCACCCACCTCCTATTTCCAAAAAGCAGAGGAGAATCACCTTCCTGATCCAGGGTGAACCACGTTGGGGTCATGGTTACTCCCCTGTCAGGTCAGTTACGCATGATCTTAGCCAAAAGGCCGAGAAGCAGTGGGTTATTATTGTCATGAAAAACAATTAACCATTCTCCATTTAACAGAATGGAACACAGGAAGGGAGGACAATGCTTTCAGTTTAAAGCACTTCTTCCCTGCAATGGTTGTTCACCATTTACATAATGATTTACACAATTTCAAAATTTACGGACGACACTAAATTGGGTGTGTGTAGTTGATAGAGAGGAGGACTGCGACAAAGTACAGGAAGACATGAATAAACTTGCAGAATGGGCATGTAATAGAAAATATGTTTTCAGAACTAGGAGCCAGAAATATAAGATACCCATTGGGAGTTCAGTCGAAACGTCTTTACCCAGAGAGAGAGTGGTTAGAATGTGGAACTTGCTACCATAAAGGAGTAGTTGAGGCAACTGGCAGAGATGCATTTAAGGGCAAGCTAGATAAACACATGGGGGAGAAAGGAATAGGATATGTTGATGGAGTTAGATGGAAAAGAGTCGGTGAAGGCTCATGGAGCAAAAACACCAACATGGAGTTGTTGGGCCAAATGGCATGGTTCTGTGCTGTAAATACTATGCAACTCCCAAAGTAAAGATCCGATCTTCCATTCTTTCTTCTCCCCTCACTTCAACAATTATACTATCTTCCATCTGAAGATGAGTTATTTCAACTGAGGCAGATCAAAAAACAGCCATCATGATGGATCAGAAAAGAACTACTTTGTTGTTCTTCGCTCAACTGTGGCTGGCTGGAGGCCACAGAGGAACATAGGATTTAGCACCCTTCCAGCTCATGGATGCAGGGCACAGCAGTCTCATTCAAGTCAAAAGCTCATGATCTTATTGAATGGCGGAGCAGGCTTGAGGGGCCAAATGGCCTACTCCTGCTCCTATTTCTTATGTTATGTTCCCAGTAGCAGTAGATTGGTCCAATCATCAAAAACTAGGCCGACATTCCCTCGAATTTAGAAGGATAAAAGAGTGATCTCATTGAAACATATAGAATTATTAAAGGGCTCGTCAGGGTAGATGCTGGGGGGATGTTTTCCCTGGTTGGGAATCTAGAACTCGGGGGTCACCACCTCAGAATAAGTGGCTGGCCATTTTGAACAGAGGTGAGGAGAAATTTCTTCACTTAAAGGGTTGTGAATCTTTGGAATTCACTACCCCAGGGGACTGTGGATGCTGAGACATTGAGCATAATCAAGACAGAAATCGATAGATTTTTGGACAATAAGGGCACCAAAGGCTATGGCGATAGTGCGGGAAGGTGGAGTTGAGGTAACATCAGCTACGATCTTAATGAATGGTGGAGCAAGCTCAAAGGGCCGAATGGCGTACCTGTGCTCCTGCATCTTACAAAGAGAGTCGGTATGTGCCAAAAATATAGGTTTTGAAGTAGGCTTTGAGGGTGGGGAGAGGTGTAGCAAAACAAATGTGTTCAAGAAGAGATTTTTATTCAGGTTTGCACTGCCTGAAGACTCTGCTACTGATGCCATCATTTTCTTAATAGTACAAAAAAATCTGAATAACCACAAGATTGCTATAGCTGGTTCTTTCTGAAAGCTGATTCTTTCCTGAGTATATTCGTTTTAGCAAAACAAACAAAACATGACATTAATCCTCATTCACTGGAGAAGTAAAATCTAAGTACTTACTGTTCAAGATATTCTTCCATCTCTCAAAAAATACACGACTTGTGTTTGGTATGAAGCAACCTCAAGTTTACTGTAATTGTGGAGGCCAATGCTTTATATCTCTACTTTGTTTCTTAGCTGTCCAAGTGACATGCAATGAAAATGCTGTTCGCATATATTGCAGGGTTCACACTACAGATCATCCTGGAGTCACGAAGCATGTGTGGAAACAAACACTATAAATAAGTGAAGAATGAACTTGCATTTATATAGGGCCTTTCATGACATCCCGAAGTGATTCACAGTCACAAATTTTCTTTGAAGTGTAGTCATCGTTGTTTTGCAGGCAAACGCAGCAGAAAATTTGAGCACAGCAAAGTATCACAAACAGCAATAAGATAAATAGCCAATTAATGTATTTTTTTGGAAAGTATTAGTAGAAGGATAAATGTTGGCCAGGAGAACTCCCCTGGTCTTCTCCAACGAGTGCCATGGGATCGATATAATCTATCCAAATTGAGGCCCGGCCACTTGTTTAAAGTTTTATCCAAAACATGGCACATCTGCTAATGCAACACTCCTTCCCTCTTAGAAACATAGAAAATAGGTGGAGTAGTAAATTCGGCCCTTCGAGCCTGCACCGCCATTCAATGAGTTCATGGCTGAACATGCAACTTCAGTACCCCATTCCTGCTTTCTCACCATACCGCTTGATCCCCCTAGTAGTAAGGACTACATCTAACTCCTTTTTGAATATATTTAGTGAATTGGCCTCAACAACTTTCTGTGGTAGAGAATTCCACAGGTTCACTACTCTCTGGGTGAAGAAGTTTCTCCTCATCTCGGTCCTAAATGGCTTACCCCTTATCCTTAGACTGTGACCCCTGGTTCTGGACTTCCCCAACATTGTGAACATTCTTCCTGCATCTAACCTGTCTAAACCTATCAGAATTTTAAATGTTTCTATGAGATCCCCTCTCATTCTTCTGAACTCCAACGAATACAAGCCCAGTTGATCCAGTCTTTCTTGATATGTCAGTCCCGCCATCCCGGGAATCAGTCTGGTGAACCTTCGCTGCACTCCCTCAGCAAAAATGTCCTTCCTCAAGTTAGGAGACCAAAACTGTACACAATACTCCAGGTGTGGCCTCACCAAGGCCCTGTACAACTGTAGCAACATCTCCCTGTCCCTGTACTCAAATCCCCTCGCTATGAAGGCCAACATGCCATTTGCTTTCTTAACCGTCTGCTGTACCTGCATGCCAACCTTCAATGACTGATGTACCATGACACCCAGGTCTCGTTGCACCTCCCCTTTTCCCAATCTGTCACCATTCAGATAATAGTCTGTCTCTCTGTTTTTACCACCAAAGTGGATAACCTCACATTTATCCACATTATACTTCATCTGCCATGCATTTGCCCACTCACCTATCCTATCCAAAGTCACTCTGCAGCCTCATAGCATCCTCCTCGCAGCTCGCACTGCCACCCAACTTAGTGTCATCCGCAAATTTGGACATACTACATTTAATCCCCTCGTCTAAATCATTAATGTACAATGTAAACAGCTGGGGCCCCAGCACAGAACCTTGCGGTACCCCACTAGTCACTGCCTGCCATTCTGAAAAGTACCCATTTACTCCTCCTCTTTGCTTCCTGTCTGACAACCAGTTCTCAATCCACGTCAGCACACTAGCCCCAATCCCATGTGCTTTAATTTTGCACATTAATCTCTTGTGTGGGACCTTGTCGAAAGCCTTCTGAAAGTCCAAATACACCACATCAACTGGTTCTCCCTTGTCCACTCTACTGGAAACATCCTCAAAAAATTCCAGAAGATTTGTCAAGCATGATTTCCCTTTCACAAATCCATGCTGACTTGGACATCTCAATCTTCTTCGCTGTCATGCTCCACCTCACAATCAACAAGCTCCCCGCTGGAGTGGAACTAAACTACAGAACCAGTGGGAAGCTGTTTAACCTACGCCGCCTCCAGGCCAGGTCCAAGATCACCCCAACCTCTGTCGTTGAGCTACAGTATGCGGACGATGCCTGCGCCTGCGCACATTCTGAGGTTAAACTCCAGGATATAGTCAATGTATTGAGAGGCATATGAAAGCATGGGCCTTACGGTTAACATCCGTAAGACAAAGCCTGTCCCCACCGCACAGCACGGCCCTCCAGCCATCAAGATTCACGGCGCGGTCCTGGACAACGTGGACCATTTCCCATATCTCAGGAGCCTCGTATCAGCAAAGGCAGACATTGATGCGGAGATTCAACATCGCCTCCAGTGCGCCAGTGCAGCCTTCGGCCATCTGAGGAAAAGAGTGTTTGAAAACCTGGCCCTCAAATCTACCAGCAAGCTCATGGTTTACAGGGCTGTAGTAATACCCGTCCTCCTGTATGGATCTGAGGCTTGGACAATGTATAGAAGGCACCTCAAGTCGCTGGAGATATATCACCAACGATGTCTCCGCAAGATCCTGCGGATCCCCTGGGAGGACAGGCACAACAACATCAGTGTCCTCATCCAGGCTAACATCCCCTGTATTGAAGCACTGACCACATTCGATCAGCTTCGCTGGGCAGGCCACATAGTTCGCATGCCAGAGACAAGACTCCCTAAGCAAATGCTTTATGCGAAGCTCCGTCACGGTAAACGAGCCAAAGGTGGGCAGCGGAAGCGTTACAAGGACACCCTCAAAGCCTCCCTGGTAAAGTGCGACATCACCACTGACACCTGGGAGACCCTGGCCTAAGACCGCCCGAGGTGGAGAAAGTGCATCCGGGAGGGCGTTGAGTTCTTAAGAGTCTCAACGCAACGCGCGTGAAGAGGTCAAGCGCAGACAGTGGAAGGAGCGTGCGGCAAACCAGCCCCACCCACCACTTCCCTCGACGAATGTCTGTCCCACCTGTGACAGGATCTGTGGCTCTCGTATTGGACTGTTCAGCCACCAAAGAACTCACTTTGGGAGTGGAAGCAAGTCTTCCTCGATTCCGAGGGACTGCCTATGATGATGACCTTCAGTGCTGCACCGAAATGTCAAAGGCTAGAATGGTGTACTTGAAGTAGGAATTGTACCCACAACCTTCTGACTCAGCGATGAGCAATCTACCAATCTATCAGTTTAAGCTGATATTCAAAAGTACTGGGATGGTACTATTGCCAGTTCTGCTATCTGAAATCAGACAGCTGTTGATGGTTCCCTTGACTAATTCAAAATGCTAGCCTCCAGTAAAATCAATACACCAACAATAAAACTTGAAATATAATATTTAGGCTGTTGGTTCAGCCCAACTTGGACCATCAGGAATCTCCCAGAATGGACCATGAATCTCCCAGATGCCCCTGCCAGCTCTCCCACTTCCAGCGCTCCATGATGTCAGTGGCTGCTGCCGCCACAGGCAAGCCTCCAAGCTCGATGATGTCATTTCACTGGCATCCCAGAGAGCCAACCCCTGCTTCAGGGGTAGCTGGAAGCCAAGAGTCTGGGAACAGGGGGTGGGGGTGGGGGGGGGAAAAAAAAAGAGAGAATGGGTCAAAAAGACAGAAAATGACAGAGCACAGAGCTAGGAAGTAGAGGTTGGGGCATTGGAGTGGGTAAAGAGACAGTGGACTGGGGCGGGGGGGGGAGGGGGGGGAGGGGGGGGAGAAGGGGGTGGGCGGGCGGAGATACAGAGGGAGATTGTGGGGGCAGGAGGGCAAGAATGAGGAATGGGAATGGAAAACAGTTCATCTGTTTTTTTCGACATTGATTGAGGGATGAATATTGTTTAGGACACCACAGAAAACTCCCCAGCTTTTTGAATAGTGTCTTGCGACCTTTTATATTCACCCGAGAGGACAGACAAGGCTTGAATTTTACGTCTCATCCAAAAGTCGGCATTCCGACAGTGTAGCAAGCCCTCAGTACTGCACTGTCATGCCAGCCTAGATTATGTGCTCAAATCTCTGGAGTGGGACTTGAACCCACGACCATCTGACTCAGAGACAAAAGTGCTACCACTCAGCAAAGGCTGCAACTCGACCTAAATTATGTTGGACAGCAAAAGTGAATGATATATTTTGAATTGAGTTTATTTATCGCAAGTTCTGTTCATTTTCGATCATAGAAAACTTCTGGTAGAGAGGTAAGCCGCGTGAAACAAAACACAAGAAAAAGCTCTCTGCGTTATTATTTTAATATACATCTAGGCAAAAGTACAGCCGCTTACATCTTACTCTACTTTCTGGCATACAAGTCTCACCTTCAAGCATATGTTATGTCCTCAAAATATAAGGAAGCAATTTTACATCAGTAGAACGAACGGTGTTGCAGTTTCAGGGGGGGTCAAGTTTCGGGCCACGCCTAGAATGGCACAGCCCCGACATGGACGCCCATTTTTCGCGCCTAAAAGCGCGACAAAAATCTACCTGTTAATTCTCAGGCTCCTTGCTGGTCTCTGGGAGCTCGGCGCGGTGCGCAGACAGCAGCAGAGGAGGCGGAGCCACAGAGTCGCGCTGATTCTGCAAGTGGAGGGGGGCGGGGCTAAGTCAAATGAAGGAACGTTGTGCCGGCAGCCCTGTGCGTGCGCGTTGGAGCACACGAAGTAGTCCAGAAACATTGGCACTCGGCCATTTTTAAAAGGAACTTGAAGAAAAGTGCTGATTTGTCTTGTGGACCTCTGGAAAGGCATGGGATTGAATTTTGGTGATTTTTGTGTGTCTGAAGGAGTGCTTTTAGCAGCACTGTTGAAGAAATCACCTGCTGAAATTCGTGAGTGCTACTTTTCACTGCTAAACTTCCAGAACAGGTGCTGCATAGGTGCATGCAAATTAAGGACTGTGTGTTTTGAAAAATCAGAGTGTCAATTCAATACAGCAATGGAACAACGTCAAGCAAGAACAAAGAATTTCTTGCATGAGGAAGTGGAGATATTAGTCAACGTCATTGAGCAGAGATAGCAGGAGCTCGATACCAGCAACAGAGGTCGCATAAAAGTGCTACCTAAAGAAATGAAGAAACGCTGGAACCAAGTTGCAGAAGATTACTGCGCAGTGGTGCATACACCATGAGATCTGGAAGCCAGTGTAAAAAGAAACGGCACGACCTTGGTCAAGTAGTTAGTGTAAGTAATATTTTCATTTTTTAATGTAATCGTAATTGTAACGTGACTATCTGTATGTTCCACCCTGCAGAAAGACGCACTCTGTAAAAAAAAAAAATTATATTTTACTCTTTGCAGAAGAAATTGGCCCACAGCAAAAGGGAAGCAACTCGAACAGGAAGAGGCACGACCAATCTGCATCCACTGACAGCCTTGGAACAGAGAGTAGCTGCTATGATGAGTCGTACATAGAGAAAAGCAATCAGTACAGCACAAGCTGGGCCCGCACGCGAGGAAGAGGGTAAGTTCTGAAAATGCATCGTGGCCCTTCAAATCAACCTGCTGCCTGGCCTGCTATGAGTGAGAGTACTCATGTCACCCATCCTGCACCCTCCCTTGCTGTTAAACATTTGACTGTTCTGATGTATTTTGCAGAACATGATGATGATGATGACGATGCTGCTGCTGCGAACCCTGAGGATCCTGAAGATACAGAACAAGAACCAGTACAACCAGATGCGGACGATTCAGACTAGATGATGGCGGCGATGACTGAAATGTCTGCAAGGGAGAGCTTCCAAATTAATGTTTGTGAGCCCCCATTAAGGGGCATCAGAGTTTCAATCCCTTGCATAGGTTCTGGTTCAACCTTCCATGGTTTTGATACCAACGTTGCGGGTCCAAGTGGTGCTGGTGATATAATGCAGCAGTTTTTACCCATTCACCCACCATCCCAGCCCGCGGCTCGCAATCAAGTGCTGTCAGCTGGAACACCAAGCATCCCACCGTCCCAGCCCGCGCCTCTCTCTCTCTGGTACTGCCGTCTGGAACACAGAGCGTCCCACTGTCCCAGCTCGCGCCTCCCTGTGTTGTGGTGCCATTTGGAACACCGAGCGTCCCACCGTCCCTGCCCGCGCCTCCCAGTGTAGTGGTGCCACGAGGCAGACCCAGGCAGCGGAGGAGGAAATTGAAGACACGCTCTCCTGAGATGCAGCGTGCAACAGATGCGGCTCAGGTTGTGGCATTGGGTATGGAGACCAATGAGCTTACCTGATCACTCATCGGTAGCGTCAGTGCAGTGGGTGAAGAGGTGACAGTCCTTACGGAAGAAATAGCAGTAATGACACGGGAATTTAGGGAGGGAATGTCCGAGGGAGTGCAATCGACAGCACAGGCAGTTAGGGAGGGCATGCAAGCGACGGCACAGGCCCTCATGGAGGTAGCTGCTGCAATAAGGGCACACAGCCCCGCCAATCAAATGACACCCCCATGAAGAAGTGAACCTTCACTGAGATGTGGATGAGAGATGGTTGCAGCCTTTCTTTGCTGCTTTTGTTCTTGTTCTTGATGTCGCTGTAGTAGTGTTTTTCAAATTGAAATTGTTTTGTAACTTTACAACTTAATGATCTTAGGGTTTTTAAGTGATCTTATAGTGTAAATGCTCTCACATGTTTTATCTTATTTAATTTTGCACCTAAAAAGTGATTCTGAAGTCGAACTGATCTTAAGAGTGTAAGATTTTTCACATTGAAATTGTTTTGTAACTTTACAAGTTTATAAGTGATCTTCAAGAGTCATATCAAAAAGTAAAGTTTGATACAACAAATATTTGATTACAGTGACGTTAACTTTTCAATAAGATATTTTTTCATTAAAACTGAATCATCTTCCATTAACACAACACAACGTAGGAACAACTGCAAAGAATAAACATGTCCATGCGCAACAGTGGTCACAGAGCCCTCAGGGATCAGTAACTGAAGCATTCACGGATGAGCTGCTGGCGCAGGGCTCGAGCAATCGTTAAAGAAGCACAATGGACAGCCCTCCTCCAACCTCGTGCTCCGGCATCAGGCACTTGCATGCTTTCCTGATCGTCGTCATCATCCTCATCCTGCTCTTCCAAAATACTATCATCACTGGACACTCGCGTGGGTCTTCTGGTTCCACTACCAGTTCCTGCTGCCTCATGATGGCAAAGTTATGGAGCATGCAGCACACAACAGTGAAGTGACCGACAATCTGAGGAGAGTATTGCAAGTGGCCGCCGGAATGGTCCAGGCATCAGAAACACTGTTTCAATATGCCAATGGTCCTCTCAATGATGCTGCGCGTCGCAATGTGCGCCAGGTTGTGTCGACGGTCAGCTTCTGTCCATGTCACGCGTAGGGGCGTCATGAGCCAGGTGGTCAGGCCGTACCCTTTGTCTCCCAGTAGCCAGCTCTGCCCTTCTGGCTGCTGCTCAAACATGTCAGATATAACACTGTCGCGTAGGATGAACGCATCATGGGTGCTGCCAGGGTATCTCGCATCGACTGACATGATGCGCTGCTTGTCCTCACACACGAGCTGCACATTGATGGAGTGGAAACATTTTCTATTCCTGTACTGCTTGTAATCCTCCACAGGTGCTCGCAAGGCGATGTGGGTAATATCAATGCAGCCCTGTACCTTTGGGAAGCCAGTAATCCTGAGGAAGCCCACAGCCCTCTCATGGATCGCTTGTGCGGTCATTGGGAAATTGATGAAATCATTCCTCCGCGCAGACAGTGCAGCCATGACCTGGTAAATGCAGGCATGTATTGCACGTTGAGAGATGGCGCACACATCTCCAGTTGTAGCCTGAAACGATCCCGAGGCAGAGAAGACAAGTGCAGCTGTTACGTTCACTTCAACAGACAAGGCAGTTGGCGTTCTGCTTCTGGGTTGCAAATCTGCTCTCAGCATATCACAGATCTCAACGACAACTTGTCTGCGGAAAGGCAGCCTTTTGACAGAATCAGCCTCGCTCATGTCCAGGTACGAGTGCCTGGCTCGATATTGCCGACGTGGGTAAGGTCTCCTGCCCATCAGCCTATGGGCTATGACGCTCCTGGTGTGGTGAGCTCCAATCAACTCTCTCCTGTGTAGTGAATTGCTGGCGAACCATTGCATAATCCGTGGTGTTGACAATGCAGCACCTATTCTGCAATTACAAATTTAAGTTTCAAACTGGCTATCTGGCTGCCTCTCCCTGTCCCTGGCCGAATGGCCTCAGCCTCCCTCGCAGCTCGAAGGCTGCTTGCTGTATCTTCGGCCGCCGTCAGCCACTGCTTGCCGCTGTCCCTATCCCGTGGCCGAATGACCTCTGCTTCCCTCGCAGCTCGAAGACTGCTTGCTGTGTCTTCGGCTGCCGTCGAGCCATTGACGCCGCCCGTCTCCGACATGGAAGAAAGGCCTGCCTGAAGCACCGCAGCTCGAAGGCTGCTGCTGCTTCACAGAGGTAGGAATATTCTATATTTTGTATTTGCTTTGTTTATAATTTTTTTATTCAGGATGGCTCTTTATTTGTAGAAGGAAGACTGTTGAATGCTTGTAAAATTTAATTACTTCCCTTCCCCCCCCCCGCCCCACTCCACCCCCCGCGATCCCGACACCTGATTTCTAAAGTGTAGGCAAGGTTTTTCTGAGCGCACAAAAATCTACATTTATTCCATTTCAAGTTAGTTTAGAGTAAGTTTTCACTGCCTAAACTTTCAAAACAGGCGTAAGTGGTCGGACACGCCCCCTTTTGAAAAAAAAATCTGTTCCAAAACGAAACTGTTCTAACTGACTAGAACTGGAGCAAACTAAATGCTGAGAATCGCAATTTCTAAGATACTCCATTCTAAACCAGTTGGAGCAACTCAGGCTGAAACCTGACCCCATTATACTGAAACAGTAACTGTAAAACACAGGAGGCGCTGATATTCTGGGGTAATTTGAACAGTTTTTTATGGTTCTTCACTTATTTTCATGTGAATGGACAGGGATGCGGTTACCTCGATCAGCAGAAAAAGTCTCTGCTAATTACGATTTCCTTTCATCAATGTAGCTCAAAGGAAGAATTTTTTTAAATTGGCAATCAGATTTGTATAGCAAATCAAAATGGCTGGAACCAAAAGCCCAATTATTCAATTCCAAACTTTCAATATGAAAAAGATGCTGCTTGATTTTTTTCAATAAAAGACAAAAGACAGTTCTTTGCTATCGAAGTAAAATGCTGCAAGATACAATTTCAGCATAGCAATAAAAGAGCTACCCACTCAGCAGCAAATGACAAGAGAAATGTAACCAAAGTAAAAACAAGGAGACCATTGCACCAATCACTGCCTAACGGAGATTGGAACTGGTAAATTAATCCATTTATATTTAATTATAAAAGAATACTTCAATATTCATTTTTAGTTCGTGGCACAATGCTTAAGATTCACTAAACCAATCACTTTTCTTTTCATTCGTAAACAGCACATATGAATTTTCAACAGAAAAAAAGGGAGTATTTCAACCCAGTGTGACTGTTAGCCTGACACTCCAATACGGGATTTGTCAGGCTTGCTCGCAGAGAACTAAGATAAGAAAATAAAGCTGGATTGACGTCAGCACATAGATAACAGGCATCAAATCCAAGTTCCATTTCAAAACATTGTCACCATTAGAATAGATCCATATTTGTCCTCAACAAAAGATGTTTTTTGTTGCAGAAGGCGTTTCTTCAAAGATAAAGAAGAAACCATGTCGAAATGGTCTGAAAATTGTCCACAATGTTTTTACTGGTTCTGTAAACTCATGTACAGCTCAGTAGAAACCCTTGACATCGAGGTTTCAGGTAGGGTTACCTGTCCCAATTCTTTTTAATATGGAGATACAATATAGCCAACTCTCGCGATTCCATCGCAAGTGAAGCGAATTCGGAGTGAAATAAAGTTTCACTCACGATGGAACACCTTATTCTCGGGATTGTTATTTGAAAAAAAATTGCCGATTTACCTATGCACGAGAAAAAATATGCCAATTTGCGCATCAGCTTAGCAAAGGAGTTGGGACAGTGGCATGTCGCCCTTCAAGAGCAGCAGCACGCTGCAGAGAAGCAGAGCTCAGCCAGAGCCAAGACCCATTCATCCAGAGCCGGCCTCCAGTTCTGTCGGCCATATTCACCAGCGACTGCGCAAGGGACACTGCCTAATGTTTCGGGGCCAGAGCCCATCTACCTGACTGCTGTCCTTCAGTATCTGACCTCCGAGCTCCTGCAGCTGGTGGACAACGCGGCCCACGACAAAAAGAGCAGGATCATCCCCGCCACTTGCAACGATAAAAAGCTGAACAAGTTGCTGGGAAGTGTCACCACAGCCCAGGGGTCCTGCCCAACATCCAGGCTGTTCTGCTGCCGAAGAAAACCTCAACAGAGTGAAATGCACACAGACAGATTCATGAATTGGTATACAATCCTAACTGCCACAGCCTCCCGATGACAGTCAATTAAGGCAGCAAGTAGCTGAGCCACACAGACCTGAGGGTCAAAGCCAAGATAGCAGATCGCAGATGGCAAGGGTGCAATCATGGTTTTGAAAATTGAAAACTTAAGCGAAGTGTACACCTAAACAACACACAAAAAGAAATGAGCTGGCTCCCATGGCGATGACGGCAGCATGTCCCTCCCTTCTCCTTTGGTGCCACGGTTCTGAGGACTGTGTTGCAGAAACTCCTCGGTCACCGCCAAGCAAATTGGACAGATCAGTGCACCTGGCCACCAGTACGGGGCTGGGCGAAGCTTTCAAATCTGTGGGAGAGATCGGTAGATTCCAACTGTACCTCATCTTCTTATTAAGCCTATTACTGGTGAGTGAGTCGCCTAATTTTACCCACAACAGGTGAGGAAGAAGATACTTTGGTTTGGTCAGATGGCAGCGACATGTGTTGAGAGGAAATGAGAAACAAGCTTGTGGCAAATTTTGAGCTGTGTGGGAAGCCACTTTTTAAAAATAGAATGATCCTCCTGCAGATTGCAACTTCAGGCTTTCAATCATTTGATGAGACAAGGAAGCATTTTAGCAGAGGGAAGAAGAGTGATTGGCACAAGTTTAACTTAATTTTATTAGCTACCTTTCACTAAATCCAATATTGTACCGGGGTGGATTTATGGTTTTAGTCTTGTTGCTGATGAAAGTTAATAAAAACCTTACGAACATAAAACATGGGGAAAATTGCAGCTCACTTTTGACAAATAGAATTCTGGCGTCAGGTTCACATTATTAGAAATGTTGAGGCACCTCGCTTTCAACAGGCCAACCCTATTAGCACAGTTCTTATGTTAGTAATCAGTTAGTGACCGCCAAATGCGCTTCCTGTCCGGGAGCAAAGGTCATGAATTGCGCTTCCTGTCCGGGAGCAAAGGTCAGTGAGGGGTCGGTTTGGGGGAAAAAAGAGCAATTCATAATTTCTTACCAAATTTCTACGAGTTTGTCTCATGATTTGAGAGACAGTGAGGTTGACATCACTGGAAATGTGGGAAGATTCCTTGCTTCATCGAAACAGAAACATAGAAAATAGGTGGAGTAGGCCATTCGGCCCTTCTAGCCTGCACCGCCATTCAATGAGTTCATTGCTGAACATGCAACTTCAGTACCTAATTCCTGCTTTCTCACCATACCCCTTGATCCCCCTGATAGTAAGGACTTCATCTAACTCCTTTTTGAATATATTTAGTGAATTGGCCTCAACAACTTTCTGTGGTAGAGAATTCCACAGGTTCACCACTCTCTGGGTGAAGAAATTCCTCCTCATCTCGGTCCTAAATGGCTGACCCCTTATCCTAAGACTGTGTCCCCTGGTTTTGGACTTCCCCAACATTGGGAACATTCTTCCTGCATCTAACCTGTCTAACCCCGTCAGAATTTTAAACGTTTCGATGAAGTCCCCTCTCATTCTTCTGAACTCCAGTGAATACAAGCCCAGTTGATCCAGTCTTTCTTGATAGGTCAGTCCTGCCATCCCGGGAATCAGTCTGGTGAACCTTCGCTGCACTCCCTCAATAGCAAGAATGTCCTTCCTCAGGTTAGGAGACCAAAACTGTACACAATACTCCAGGTGTGGCCTCACCAAGGCCCTGTACAACTGTAGCAACACCTCCCTGCCCCTGTACTCAAATCCCCTCGCTATGAAGGCCAACATGCCATCTGCTTTCTTAACCGCCTGCTGTACCTGCATGCCAACCTTCAATGACTGATGTACCATGACACCCAGGTCTCTTTGCACCTCCCCTTTTCCCAATCTGTCACCATTCAGATAATAGTCTGTCTCTCTGTTTTTACCATCAAAGTGGATAACCTCACATTGATCCACATTATACTTCATCTGCCATGCATTTGCCCACTCACCTAACCTATCCAAGTCGCTCTGCAGCCTCATAGCATCCTCCTCGCAGCTCACACTGCCACCCAACTTAGTGTCATCCGCAATTTTGGACATAGTACATTTAATCCCCTCGTCTAAATTAATGTACAGTGAAAACAGCTGGGGCCCCAGCACAGAACTTTATGGTACCCCACTAGTCACCGCCTGCCATTCTGAAAAGTACCCATTTACTCCTACTCTTTGCTTTCTGTCTGACAACCAGTTCTCAATCCATGTCAGCACACTACCCCCAATCCCATGTGCTTTAACTTTGCACATTAATCTCTTGTGTGGGACCTTGTCGAAAGCCTTCTGAAAGTCCAAATATACCACATCAACTGGCTCTCCCTTGTCCACTCTGCTGGAAACATCCTCAAAAAATTCCAGATTTGTCAAGCATGATTTCCCTTTCACAAATCCATGCTGACTTGGATCTATTATATCACCTCTTTTCAAATGCACTGCTATGACATCCTTAATAATTGATTCCATCATTTTACCCACTTCCGATGTCAGACTGACCGGTCTATAATCCCCTATTATCTCTCTCCCTCCTTTTTAAAAAAAGTGGGGTTACATTGGCTACCCTCCACTCCATAGGAACTGATCCCGAGTCAATGGAAAGTTGGAAAATGACTGTCAATGCATCCACTATTTCCAAGGCCACCTCTTTAAGTACTCTGGGATGCAGTCCATCAGGCCCTGGGGATTTATCTGCCTTCAATCCCATCAATTTCCCCAACACAATTTCCCGACTAATAAGGATTTCCCTCAGTTCCTCCTCCTTACTAGACCCTCTGACCCCTTTTATATCCGGAAGGTTGTTTGTGTCCTCCTCAGTGAATACCAAACCAAAGTACTTGTTCAATTGGTCCGCCATTTCTTTGTTCCCCATTATGACTTCCCCTGATTCTGACTGCAGGGGACCTACGTTTGTCTTTACTAACCTTTTTCTCTTTCCATATCTATAGAAACTTTTGCAATCCGTCTTAATGTTCCCTGCAAGCTTCTTCTCGTACTCCATTTTCCCTGCCCTAATCAAACCCTTTGTCCTCCTCTGCTCAGTTCTAAATTTCTCCCAGTCCCCAGGTTCGCTGCTATTTCTGGCCAATTTGTATGCCACTTCCTTGGCTTTAATACTGTCCCTGATTTCCCTCGATAGCCATGGTTGAGCCACCTTCCCTTTTTTATTTTTATGCCAGACAGGAATGTACAATTGTTATAGTTCATCCATGCGGTCTCTAAATGTCTGCCATTGCCCATCCACAGTCAACCCCTTCAGTATCATTCGCCAATCTATCCTAGCCAATTCACGCCTCATACCTTCAAAGTTACCCTTCTTTAAGTTCTGGACCATGGTCTCTGAATTAACTGTTTCATTCTCCATCCTAATGCAGAATTCCACCATATTATGGTCACTCTTCCCCAAGCGGCCTCGCACAACGAGATTGCTAATTAATCCTCTCTCATTACACAACACCCAGTCTAAGATGGCCTCCCCACTAGTTGGTTCCTCGCCATATTGGTCTAAAAAACCATCCCTTATGCACTCCAGGAAATCCTCCTCCACCTTATTGCTTCCAGTTTGGTTAACCCAATCTATGTGCATATTAAAGTCACCCATTATAACTGCTGCACCTTTATTGCACGCACCCCTAATTTCCTGTTTGATGCCCTCCCCAACATCACTACTACTGTTTGGAGGTCTGTACACAACTCCCACTAACGTTTTTTGCCCTTTGGTGTTCTGCTGCTCTACCCATATAGATTCCACATCATCCAAGCTAATGTCTTTCCGAACTGTTGCCTTAATTTCCTCCTTACCCAGCAATGCTACCCCACCTCCTTTTCCTTTTATTCTATCTTTCCTGAATGTTGAATACCCCTGGATGTTGAGTTCCCAGCCCTGATCATCCTGGAGCCACGTCTCCGTAATCCCAATCACATCATATTTGTTAACATCTATTTGCACAGTTAATTCATCCACCTTATTGCAGATACTCCTTGCATTTAGACACAAAGCCTTCAGGCTTGTTTTTTTAACACCCTTTGTCCTTTTAGAATTTTGCTGTACAATGGCCCTTTTTGTTCTTTGCCTTGGGTTTCTCTGCCCTCCACTTTTCCTCATCTCCTTTCTGTCTTTTGCTTTTGCCTCCTTTTTGTTTCCCTCTGTCTCCCTGCATTGGTTCCCATCCCCCTGCCATATTAGTTTAACTCCTCCCCAACAGCACTAGCAAACACTCCCCCAAGGACATTGGTTCTGGTCCTGCCCAGGTGCAGACCGTCCGGTTTGTACTGGTCCCACCTCCCCCAGAACCGGTTCCAATGCCCCAGGAATTTGAATCCCTCCCTGCTACACCACTGCTCAAGCCACGTATTCATCTGAGCTATCCTGCGATTCCTACTCTGACTATCACGTGGCACTGGTAGCAATCCCGAGATTACTACTTTTGAGGTCCTACTTTTTAATTTAGCTCCTAGCTCCTTAAATTCGTTTCGTAGGACCTCATCCCTTTTTTTACCTATATCGTTGGTACCAATGTGCACCACGACAACTGGCTGATCTCCCTCCCTTTTTAGAATGTCCTGCACCCGCTCCGAGACATCCTTGACCCTTGCATCAGGGAGGCAACATACCATCCTGGAGTCTCGGTTGCGGCCGCAGAAACGCCTATCTATTCCCCTTACAATTGAATCTCCTATCACTATCGCTCTCCCACTCTTTTTCCTGCCCTCCTGTGCAACAGAGCCAGCCACGGTGCCATGAACTTGGCTGCTGCTGCCCTCCCCTGATGAGTCATCCCCCTCAACAGTACCCAAAGCAGTGTATCTGTTTTGCAGGGGGATGACCAGGGGTATGCTTCATTATGCCTCAGAAATTGGTGCACACAGGGCATGAATGAGACAAACATTGGCTTCAGTTAATCAGTTGTCATAACCAGGCTAGTCATAGAATCCACAAGCCAATGCCTGCTTGTCTCTGCTGACTCTTGCAAATGGCTGCCCTTCATTATACTTCCATTTGTGTCTTTCTATACACAGTCCCATCATCTCAGCTTTTACCTTCCACGTGGTCTTTTCTTAGCATTTCATTTCGCTTTCCCCCACCCCCAAGTGGTGCTATTTGCATGATGTAATCTCGACCAGCTCCGTTGGGCAGGCCACAGCGTCTGCATGCCTGACACAAGAATCCCAAAGCAAGTGCTCTACTCGGAACTCCTTCACGGCAAGCGAGCCCCAAGTGAACAGAGGAAATGTTTCAAGGACACCCTCAAAGCCGCCTTGATAAAGTGCATCATCCCCACCAGCACCTGGGAGGGAATCCCTGGCCCAAGACACCCCAAGTGAAGGAAGAGCATCCGGCAGGGCGCTGAGCACCTTGAGTCTCGTCACCGAGAGCATGCAGAAACCGAACACAGACAGCGGAAGAAGCGTACGGAAAACCAGATTACCCACCCATCCTTTCCTTCAACCACTATCTGTCCCATCTATGACAGAGACTGTAATTCCTGTATTGGACTGTTCAGTCACCTGAGAACTCATTTTTAGAGTGGAAGCAAGTCTTCCTTGAATTCGATAGACTGCCTATGACGATGATGATGTCATCGTCATTTGGTACAAAATGTACAGTACAAATTAAAAATTTCTTCAGGCACTGGGCATGTTAAATAATGTGTATTCAATAATAGAGCACAATATAGGTAATAGTCATCAGCCTTGCGGGATTTTACTTTTGTATGTGGCCATTTTGTACATTCAAATCTCATTTTAAAAAGACAAATTGTTTTGCACAAAAATAGCACACCATGGGTCCAAGTTTCGGGTGGAGTTGCTCCTAGTTTTTTGGAGCAACTCGTTTAGTTTGGAGTATGTTAGAAATTTCAATTCTCGGATATTAGTTTGCTCCAGTTCTAGTGAGTTAGTTTAGGTTGGCTTTAGGTAAGGTTTTTTTTTCAAAAAGGGGGTGTGTCCAACCACTCAGGCCTGTTTTGCAAGTTTCGGCAGTGAAAACTTACTACAAACTAACTTAGGATGGAGTAAGTATCCACTTTTGTAAGTTCTGAAAAACCTTACCTGGAGTTAAGTTTAGTGCAGGCACAGCCAGAGGCGAGGGGTGCGAAGCATTAAACACAAAGGACACATCAACATCACAACAGCGGGGGGAGGGAAGTTAGAGGATTTTCCATAAACACCTTCATAACAACATTAAAGAAGCAAAGTACATTTAAAACAGTAAGCACAAAACAAAGCAGTACATTTACAAAGCACAAAAAGTAATAAGCAATTAATTAATAAATAATAGAAGGAACCCTGCACATAAAGCTCCAAGACCAAAGTAATAAGCAACCAATCAATAAAAAAAATCGAAGTCCTATCTTTGTGTGAAGGGAAGGTGTTTCTGTCAGCGTCTCTCTCTCTCTCTGTATCTGACAGTGAGGGGTGGGGGGTGTGAGGGGGCATGGGGGGGGGTGTGTGTGTGTGTGTGTGTGTGTGTGTGTGTGTGTGTGTGTCGGGGGGGGGTGTGTGTGGGTGTGGGGGGGTGGGGGTGTGTTGGGGAGAGTGGGGGTGTGTGAGAGGGGGGGGGGTGTGTGGGGGGGCTGAACACGGGGGAGGGGAGGCTGGACGGAGGCACCCCTGCTCTCTCCTCCGGCCCTTCGATCATTTCGAGTGCCCCCCAACCCACACTCCTCCATCCCTTGCCTCGGTCCTCCATCCCTTCCCATGCTTCTCCCCCACCGATCACCTCCCCATGTTTCTCTCCCACCGATCACCTCCCCAGTGTCCTCTTTCTACGCTCCTCCATCCCTCCCCGGTACCCACACCATTCTGAAACAGACTGGGGAAAAACGCCCTGCTGAGCCATTGCGCAGGCGCGCACGTTGCAACACGCATGCGCAACGAAGCCGGCAGTCTTCAGACACGCAGGGGCTTAGCCCCGCCCACCTGCAGCTTGCTCCGCCCCAGGAAGACTGCGCTGCGCCACGGTCCAGGAGGACCGGAGAATTGCAGCAAAATATTCCGGCGCACCTCCGAGCCCAGGCAGGTCACGCAAGTCTTGGAGGTGCGCTGTTTTCACCTGATGCCGAAACTTGGGCCCTATGTCTGAACCCTTGACTTCATGTAGATAGGAGTCTAACCTTAGTTTTCTTTTGTTATCTTAAGTAGCAGTAAGAACAACTTCTCTTCATAAAATAACTAAAAATAACTTTTCAATGATTTGAATACAATTAAAGCAATGTATTCCCGGAGCTGCCCAGATAGCTTCGTGGCTAAAGGCACTGCCAAATGTTGGACTGCGCCATTACATTGTGCACTAGTCCGATCGGTCTGATGTAACCAAATCTAAAACTGCTGGGACTCACTAAGCCCACAATTCCCACTAAAAATGGATCTTCTCTGCAGCCAATTTTAGCAACTTCCAACAATTTCACATTAACTTGCAAGCAACCTACACAAAACAGGAAGCAACAATGTTAATGTGTCAGCCTAGGTTCAGTGGTAGCACTCTTGCCTCTCAGAAGGTTATGAGTTCAAGTCACACTCCAGAGACTTGAGCAGATAATCCTGGCTGGCACTTGAGTGCAGTACTCCCTCAGAGGTCGTCTTTCGGATTAGACGTTAAACCAAGGCTCCATTGTCCTCTCAGGTGACCATAAAAGATCCCATGGCACTATACGAAGAGCAGGGGAGTTCTGCTGATTCACTGGCCAGTATGTGTCCTTGAATCAACATCACTGAGATTATAAGGTCATTACCTCATTACTGTTTGTGGAACCTTGCTCTGCGTAAAGTGGCTGCAACATTTCCCTACATTCAAAACAGTGACTACACTTCAAAAGTACTTCATTAGCTGTAAAGCACTTTGGGACGTTCTGAAGTCATGAATAACACTTATGTAAATGCAAATTATTTGTTTCTTTCTTTCATGCTGGTCTCTTGCAGCGGAAAAACAACTGCAAATCACAAAAATGAGATATTTGTTCCCCACTCAATGCTGATTGCAATACCCAAACTACTGCAAGCAGCTCAATCAGCCTCAGAGTCTCTCTGCTTGGGAGGTTCACAGGGGTGATGGTGGGAGGAGAGCAGAGAAGGGAGAAAAATTAGGCAGGGCTCCCAATCCTATTGGAAAAAGTATGCATGTGTGGACAAAAGGCAAGGTGAGGATTGAGCTCAACAATAATGCCCTCTACAGTAAAATAGCTGATCAACACGGAGTTTGTCAATTCAAACATTACAAATGGCAATACACGGAAGGCTGCTGCTACTCATTAATTCATAAAACCATATCTTTGCAGAAATGAATGACTTTTGGAGAGGATGATCCCTGTGCCTGAAGGCTGAGGCCTGAGAATCACGAGAAATTGGTCCTCCAGCCTCATCTAAATGATCACGGCGAGTTGTTGACGCCTGACACGCCTCCACAGGCTGCTCACTCGACTGACGAATTGAATTTCCGGCAGACTGCCTTGTTAGCAGCAGTCCTCAAGTCAATCCTATTCCTCTTTGCTCCTCATTCAATTTATTCTCAATAATGAAAATTATCTTTTATGGTGGCAACCACTGGCTAGGCCTCATCCACATCTAGAAAACCTGAGCGGAGCAGACCAGACGCCTGCTCTACTCCGGCCATCCAAATTTCTAAGGGAGATCCCAAAACAAGTGTTCGGCTCCTCATCAGGGCCCCGATCTGTGGCTCAACACAATTCTGGACATTTTTCAGGCGCCTTTGTATACCTGTAGAACAGGTACAAGTTCCAATTTCTACCCTCCTATTTCAGAAGCAGATACAGGTAATGAGAGAAACTAAGCATGTTGTCACCCATTCCTTAAAAAGATTTAAAGACGTATCAAAAAAATGCAGCATGTCAGATATCGTGTGATAGAAATATTCTTCAATTAAATCATTCAAAAGTTATTTAGTTTGCAAAATGTTCATTTCGCAGGAATGTAGGAATGTGGATGTGAGATGCTATTCCTTCATATACTGTACTCCAGGAATTAGTTCAAAATACCAACAGATGGCAGATCATCATTCATTAAAACTCATCTTAAATCATTTCCCATGTTACATTTCAAAATTATCTTTTATTGTACTGCAGTATTTAAGGGTGCATGTCTGAATGAGGGATATCTCTTTCTATCCTGTTAAATTCCCTTCTAAGTTCAGTCACGTGTGCATTTTTGCTGCCACTCTACACCCAAGTCCATTACTTCTATTTCTCTTTATTTTTTCTTATTTTGGGCCCCAAAGGCATCCAGTCAGGTCACCTTTCATTGTTCCCTTCTTTGGTATTTTGTCCCGTTCTCTCCACTCCCCGCTCCTCCCCATAATCCATAGAGAGGAAGTATGGAATGAGGGCCAGCACTTCAAGAGTGGCCTCAGGAGTGTCATTGATTGGGCAGGTCAGTGACCTACCAGTTTCATGAGAACAGTGTTGTCCAAATCATTAGCCACAAGTGGAAAATTGGGAATCCAGATGTAGTGAAATGCATGAATGATTAGTAAATTAATAATGGAGTAATAGACCATCATTGGGCATGTGATTGCATTACTCATATTTGCACGATGTATGCATATGCATTTTAACCTTTTTCTACGTTTGTTGCTGAAACAGTAAAACAAAGGAGAGTGTGCGTGTTTTTTGATAGTTGCAAGTGGTTTAATTCCTTGGTTATTAAATGGTGGTAGATGTTTGATGAAGAATAATCACATGATGTACATTTCCCTTTATTGTGATTGTATGCAAGGCAGTTTCTACTAAAATTAGTGCATGTAGCTCAATGGTGTTGTCATAGCCACATCTGTGGCTAATCAGCGATTTCTGTTGGATAACACTGCATTGTGAAATGCAGGAAATAGGAAAGGGTAGATACCGTGGGATCGGATATTTGTTTGGAGGGTGGGGAGGACAGGGGCAGAGTGGTGGAGGACCAAAACTGAGGCAGTGCATGGATGGTCTCAATCTTTGAGATTTAAAAAGTCTGTACAGTTCCCTGTATTTGGTGGTAGAAGCCAAAATGAAAGGGGATGAGGGGAAGCAGTTGGCTATTCAGAAGTGACTGGGATCGGACAGTGGACAAACAAACCAGTCATATATTAGGTGCAATCAAGTCTGTGGTCACGTGCAGAAGTGAAACAGTGGTGGTCGAAGTCCATGAATGATTTGGTGGGGACAAGGGCATCCAAGGCAAGTCCAAGGGAACAGTGGAGCAGGTTGACAAAGGGAGCAATATTGTGACCAGAGGAAAGGGAGTCAGGAGACTGTGACGAAATGTGAAGGATCTTATTTACCAGGGTGAAGGAGAGGGGTAGTAGTTGTAGATGGACAGAGAAATGTGGAGTTTGAGAGAGACATATAAGTGAGCAAAGATAACTTCATCAATAATCAAAACCTCGGAGGTACTCCAGAGTGTGGGTGTCAATAGGGAAGTTGATTGGCAGGATGAAGTTCAATGAAGACAATGAGGGCAGAGAATACAAGGAAAGATTTCCATGAAATTTGAAACCACCGAGGATGGAAAACCATCCAGCCCAAAGGCTAAATAAGAAAAGAAAAATCTCAATCAAGAAATCTCCATGGGGGCTGGGAGCTTGGCAAACAATGAGGACTTCAAAAGGAGGTAGACAAAGGTGAGATATTTCAACAAGCAGCAGCAGCTGGGGATGGTACACACAGGAGTCTGAGTCAGGACCTGTTGATCAGAAGCACAATGATTTAAGCTTCAAGTTCAGGAGGGAATGGGACTACAGAGTCAAGGGAAGCCTCGTAAGATAATAACATGGCATAAACCTCCAGAAAAGACAGTCTCTCTTAACCACCAGAATGATCTATTTGCTTCATCGAAAAGCTAATCAGTATTCAACTTGAAAAATGTGTGCATATGCACATATTACTGCTGCAAACTAAATAGCCGAGTGGCTATCACAGGGGTTAGAGAGATCATACTGTTTATTCAAGTAAAAATGTGCAATACAATTTTCTTCTTTTGAACTAATCAGCAATATCAAAACCATTAAATGAGTCAACATTTTTAAATACCATAACGTCTGATCTTGGACAAAGTTTTAATATTTATAAGTCCATTGTAAATGTAAAGGACGTGCATTTATATATCGTATTTCCCAACCTCAGGACGCCCCAAAGCACTTTACAGTCAATGAAGTACTTTTGATGTGTAGACACTGTTGCAATGCAAGAAAAGCGGCAACCAATTTGCGCACAGCAAGGTCCACAAACAGTAATGAGATACATGACCAGATAACATGTTTTAATGATGTTGGTTGAGGAATAAATATTGGCCATAACACCAGGCAAACTCCCCTTGTTCTTCTTCGAATAGTGCCATGGGATTTTTTAGGTCCTCCTTTGTAAATTGTAGCTTTGAAATTGGTGGCTTATTAAATCATACTGGTGTAAAATAGTTATATCTTTCTGTAAGTTATGCAAATGCAAAGTATAAAAAACAAAATTAAACCAAAGCTACTGCTGTCCTTGAATAGGTTAATAAAAACCCTTTAATGTTACTGTAGAACATGTCGTACAAAATAGCATCAGTCAAGGCTGCAGAACTGTTCAATTGCAATGTCAAATCAGATTTAAACTGCAAACTGACATATTTAACAGACCAAGTAAAATACACACAATATTTAAGAATGCAACACCATCTCCTTGTGTCATCTGTTCCTTTCACACTTCTATCATGAATCTCTGGGAAAATAAAACTAATTACAAATAGCTGGAATGAAAAACTGTCCATGCCAATTTTGAATTTTGGAGCAAAACCAGACTACATCCTCATAACAGACTTAAAAGTATTTAAATATTTAGTGTATTTTAAATTTAGTTTTGATCAGCACAACTAGCTGCTCTAAAGGGTCGTACATACATAAGGTGGAAGAGGATTTCCTGGAGTGCATAAGGGATGGTTTTCTCGACCAATATGTCGAGGAACCAACTCGGGGAGAGGCCATCTTAGACTGGGTGTTGTGTAATGAGAGAGGATTAATTAGCAATCTCGTTGTGCGAGGCCCCTTGGGGAAGAGTGACCATAATATGGTGGAATTCTGCATTAGGATGGAGAATGAAACAGTTAATTCAGAGACCATGGTCCAGAACTTAAAGAAGGGTAACTTTGAAGGTATGAGGCGTGAATTGGCTAGGATTGATTGGCGAATGATACTTGAGGGGTTGACTGTGGATGGGCAGTGGCAGACATTTAGAGACCGCATGGATGAACTACAACAATTGTACATTCCTGTCTGGCATAAAAATAAAAAACCGTGGCCATCAAGGGAAATCAGGGATAGTATTGCAGCCAAGGAAGTGGCATACAAATTGGCCAGAAATAGTAGCGAACCTGGAGACTGGGAGAAATTTAGAACTCAGCAGAGGAGGACGAAGGGTTTGATTAGGGCAGGGAAAATAGAGTACGAGAGGAAGCTTGCAGGGAACATTAAGACGGATTGCAAAAGTTTCTATAGATATGTAAAGAGAAAAAGGTTAGTAAAGACAAATGTTGGTCCCCTGCAGTCAGAATCAGGGGAAGTCATAACGGGGAACAAAGAAATGGCGGACCAATTGAACAAGTACTTTGGTTCGGTATTCACCAAGGAGGACACTAACAACATTCCGGATATAAGAAGGGTCAGAGGGTCCAGTAAGGAGGAGGAACTGAGGGAAATCCTTATTAGTCGGGAAATTGTGTTGGGGAAATTGATGGGATTGAAGGCCGATAAATCTCCAGGGCCTGATGGACTGCATCCCAGAGTACTTAAGGAGGTGGCCTTGGAAATAGCGGATGCATTGACAGTCATTTTCCAAAATTCCATTGACTCTGGATCAGTTCCTATCGAGTGGAGGGTAGCCAATGTAACCCCACTTTTTAAAAAAGGAGGGAGAGAGAAAACAGGGAATTATAGACCGGTCAGCCTGACATCGGTAGTGGGTAAGATGATGGAATCAATTATTAAGGATGTCATAGCAGCGCATTTGGAAAGAGGTGACATGATAGGTCCAAGTCAGCATGGATTTGTGAAAGGGAAATCATGCTTGACAAATCTTCTGGAATTTTTTGAGGATGTTTCCAGTAGAGTGGACAAGGGAGAACCATTTGATGTGGTATATTTGGACTTTCAGAAGGCTTTCGACAAGGTTCCACACAAGAGATTAATGTGCAAAATTAAAGCACATGGGATTGGGGGTAGTGTGCTGACATGGATTGAGAACTGGTTGTCAGACAGGAAGCAAAGAGTAGGAGTAAATGGGTACTTTTCAGAATGGCAGACGGTGATTAGTGGGGTACCGCAAGGTTCTGTGCTGGGGCCCTAGCTGTTTACACTGTATATTAATGATTTAGACGAGGGAATTAAATGTAGTATCTCCAAATTTGCGGATGACACCAAGTTAGGTGGCAGTGTGAGCTGCGAGGAGGATGCTATGAGGCTGCAGAGTGACTTGGATAGGTTAGGTGAGTGGGCAAATGCATGGCAGATTAAATATAATGTGGATAAATGTGAGGTTATCCACTTTGGTGGTAAAAACAGAGACACAGACTATTATCTGAATGGTGACAGATTCGGAAAAGGGGAGGTGCAACGAGACCTGGGTGTCATGGTACATCAGTCATTGAAGGTTGGCATGCAGGTACAGCAGGCGGTTAAGAAAGCAGATGGCATGTTGGCCTTCATAGCGAGGGGATTTGAGTACAAGGGCAGGGAGGTGTTGCTACAGTTGTACAGGGCCTTGGTGAGGCCACACCTGGAGTATTGTGTACAGTTTTGGTCTCCTAACCTGAGGAAGGACATTCTTGTTATTGAGGGAGTGCAGCGAAGGTTCACCAGACTGATTCCCGGGATGGCAGGACTGACCTATCAAGAAAGACTGAATCAACTGGGCTTGTATTCACTGGAGTTCAGAATGAGAGGGGACCTTATGGAAACATTTAAAATTCTGATAGGTTTAGACAGGTTAGATGCAGGAAGAATGTTCACAATGTTGGGGAAGTCCAGAACCAGGGGACACAGTCTAAGGATAAGGGGTAAGCCATTTAGGACCGAGATGAGGAGAAACCTTTTCACCCAGAGAGTGGTGAACCTGTGGAATTCTCTACCACAGAAAGTTGTTGAGGCCAATTCACTAAATATATTCAAAAAGGAGTTAGATGAAGTCCTTACTACTAGGGGAATCAAGGGGTATGGCGAGAAAGCAGGAATGGGGTACTGAAGTTGCATGTTCAGCCATGAACTCATTGAATGGCGGTGCAGGCTAGAAGGGCCGAATGGCCTACTCCTGCACCTATTTTCTTTGTTTCTCTGTTTCTATACATACATGAGTTTCGGATTCCAGTCTGCTGGATGTAACTTTAATAATTAATGCAAGCTTAAAAACAAAACACAATAGAACCCATTAATCAAAATCTTTCAAGAACTTGACAGACAGAAATGTTCTATTAGGTTGAATAAATTAGCATTCAATAAGTGCAGCCAACAAGAACTAAAATATACACGATGGGAGAAAAAAATCCCATGGCAATAATGATTTCTAATTACTTTATGTAACATTATTGTAATGAAAGCTTCCAGGGGCTCATTTCTAGTACAGCGCTACTTACTATATGGGTCACTCCCAAAAGGTACGACAGGAGCGGACCACAACTATCAATGTGTCAGAGATGGTCAATTTATTTATATTATGCAATTTGTCTTAATTACAGACTCATGAATCTTTACTGAGGAAATGTGGTGGTGTTCTCAAAAGCTACTTTTAATTTAAATAAGCTGCTGTTACATAGATCTTGGTTCAATTTGGATCCTGGGAGCCCGGGGTACGCAAGTCAGCTGCTGCAATCTCTGCCATTCAAACTGGCTTCTCTCGTCCAGTGACTGGCATGTTGACCCACTGATCACGTCTGCAAGTCTGCCACCAGTCTCCCGAAAAAGATTTTAATCACCGAAGCTCAGAGTTAGTTCACAGACTCAGGAATCCAAATTTACAGAAGGCCAATATAATCACATTGGTGCTGATGAATTTGTGCTCACAATTTCTCACGTGATGAGTCTTCCTACCTCAGCTGCAGCATACAAGGAAGAAAGGGGTGAAGAAAGCTCCTTTAACAGGTTGTGTTATTTTCAGTCACATAAATTGGATGCACATAATTAAAATGCAACAGTGAGACACCTTTATCAAATCTTTATCACGGGAGTGGGAAAAAACGTGCTCAGTCTGTACAGATACCTGGTGGTATATGCAATATTCTATACAAACAAGATCATATACAAATGACATCATCCATAAACACGTCAAGTTCGACAGGTATGCCGACGACACGCAGCTCTCCCTCACTGCCACCTCTCGCGAATTTCTTGTCTAAATATCTCTACCTTGATCTCCTCCTTTAAGATACTCAACCTACCTCTTTGACCAAGCTTTTGGCTATCTGTCCTCATCATTATAGGCAGTCCCTCGGAATCGAGGAAGACTTGCTTCCACTCCTAAAGTGAGTCCTTTGGTGGCTCAACAGTCCAATGCGAGAGCCACAGATCCATGTCACAAGTGGGACAGACATTCATCGGGGGAAGGGTGGTGTGGGACTGATTTACCACACGCTTCTTCTGCTGCCTAGGCCTGACCTCTTCACGCTCGCGGTGTTGCGATTCAGAGCTCAACGCCCTCCCGGATGCACTTTCTCCACCTAGGGCGGTCTTTGGCCAGGGACTCCCAGGTGTCAGTGATGATATCGCACTTTATCTGTCCTAATATCCCACATGGCTCCTGTGAAGTGCCTTGGGATGTTTTACTTTGTTAAATACTCCATAGAAATGCAAGTTGCTGTTGCTGATAATTCATAATAATGTAGAAGAGGAGAATCCATATTAAACACCATACATTTGTGTCAACAGTCCAACATTTTTAGGCCTCCACTCCAGGTCTGCAACTCTTAATACATGTTCTCAGACTACTTCTACAATAAAATATCACTGAAGACTTTGTAATTCATTTCCAGAACTACAGCAAGTTATTATATTTCCTTCCCTGGAGGGAGTTTGTTCGAAAGCATGTTATGCACGTTATCAGAAAGAATTCAATTTTATATAAATCTACATATATTGATACTTCATCAATAGCTACTTGACAAGCGACTGTTAGTACTTTATTTTACTCTGCTAAATGGCAACAATTCCAGTCGAAATTCTGTTGACACAGTTGAAGTTTGAGATGAGATTCATATTAAGTGTTTCAAGAGTCCAGTATCAACTCTGCATTAAATTCAAGATCAATACAAAATTACAATTCCTTGTCCGGTACGACTGTAAATATATTTCACCATGTTGCCAACTCATAATTCATTACTTTTACTCAATTGTTCCTCTTCTCCCACCACTGCCCCCACCCCCACTCTTGCAAGAGTACAGTTTCACAGATACCCTCACCCAAATGATCATTCATTATCTAAAGCATAGACCATAGTGGATAGCAAACTATTTTATCATAGAAAGAAATGCAGCCAAGCCAAATCCTGTCCTCAGCCACCTGCACACACCTTCCAGCAGGAGGTCATTGAATAACTATTAGAGAAAGGAACCCAAGCGGATTTGTTTGTTTCCCCAGCCCAAGGGCTCTCTGTGGCCAACTGTAATGCCAGCTGTCATTTTTATTCTTACCAGTGATTACCAAGCACGCTCTAGCTGTAGAGTATACCGCTTTAGCAAGTTGCTAAATAACTTAATTTAAAGAAAGAATTAAGACTTGGATTTATATAACGCCTTTCACAACCACTGGACGTCTCAAAGTACTTTACAAGCCAATTAAGTACTTTTGGAGTGTAATCACTGTTGTAATGTGGGTGAGAAAGGTGGCGACCAATTTGTGCACAGCATGCACCCACAAACAGCAATATGATAATGACCAGATAATCTGTTTTTGTTATGTTGATTGAGAGATAAATATTGGCCAGGCCATCAGGGGTAACTCCCCTGCTCTTCTTCGAAATAGTACCATGGGATCTTTTACGTCCACCAGAGAGAGAAGACAGGGCCTCGGTTTAACGTCTCATCCGAAAGACGGCACTTCCAACAGTGCAGCACTCCCTCAGCAATGCACTGGAGTGTCAGCCTAGATTCGTGTGTTCAAGTCCCTGGAGTGGGTCTTGAATGAAACAACTTTCTGACTCAGAGGCGAGTGTGCTACCCTCTGAGCCACAGCTGACACTTGTATAAGAAATAGTATATGATGCAAAAGGTACAGAGGTTAAAATGGAGTCATCTTGCATGAACAGCTTAGACTGTATAGTTACATGCATGCTTCATCTCTGCAGTGCCTGTATTTGAGTTAACAGTCAAACCCATGCACTACCACATAAACCTCACCAAAGTGTAGCTATGAAAGACAAATAACTGGGAGAGAGAAAAAAAAAATCATACCTTGGCTGCCTATTTTAATTGCAGTGCTCAGTGCATCCATATGTACTTTATTAAAAATGAGTGTAATAAGCTGCCTGAGACAACAAATGATGATCAGATGACGAGTCAAGATCCCCGACATCGAAGTTCTTAAAAAATGGCTGACGTGTGTGATATATTCTTATGACATCACGAACAAACATGCACTACAAGATGGCTCCAATTGTCCTCATGTGACCTTGTCACATGACCCTATTATTTACATCAGTAGTTGCATTACCACAATAGTCCACTAGGTGGAACAGTAGTCCATTTGAGGGAGCTCTATTATGTTTACTTCTTCATTAAGGAGGGAGAAGTGTAACAAAATAATCATAATACATAACTTGCATGGTATACACAACAAAAGATATGGACTTATTTTTCCATATTTACAAATCAAACTTAACCACTGGTCTTCTGTTTCGAAGAAGATACCTTCACTCTTGAACAGAACTTTCCACACGGTGTCGAACTTAGACTCATTCTAGACTGAGCCTGAGACGCGTTTTTCTCCAAAGGCAATCCTTGATCTACATTTTGACTCTCCAACTTCGGACTGTTTTTCTGCTTGACTTCGACTCAGACTTATATTCGGACTTTCTCTTGAACTTGTTTCTAGTACATCTGATGTAGGATTTGCGACTGGTACTCTACTTCTAACAAAACTATCTGACTCATTAGAAATAATCAAATCATTCCAACTCCTTCCACATCTATGAATAAAATATCAATGTGAACAAACCTAACCTTTCCACAATCAAACAGCTTGACCAAATATGTGCGAGCGCCACATTTCTTCACTACTTTTCCTGGTAACCACTTTAACCATTTATGGTGATGCTTCTTCACTCTAACCTATCGGCCATATCCATCAACATAGCTGTCTGATGAGCGAAATCAAAAGTCAAGTTAGGGGTCGTCAACAACTTCCTTCTGATTGCATCATTTTTTATTCCACAAACAAAGCAGTCACGCAATGCTTGGTCCTGAAAGTTTCTGAATGGACAATGAATAGATAGTTTTTTTTACAGCTACAATGTACTCACTGATACTCTCATCAGTTAATTGATTTTGTTTTCCAAAACGATAACTTTCAGCAATTTCCAGGGGCTCAGGACTGCATGCTGTTCTAACTTGGTTAGAATCTCCGTCAGTGGCGTGTCCTTTGGCTTGTTGGGAACCAGCAATTAATGTTCTGATTATGAAGGCACGGCTACGCTGATCAGATCACGTGGTGCAAATGTCAGATAAACAAATCCAGAAGATCTTTTACAGCGCATTGACAACCGGGAAGCGGTTTCATGGAAGACAACAAAAGAGACAAAAGCAACTCAAACAGTGCAAAATAGACATCCGTAAGTAGGAACAACTTGCTCAAAATAAGAAACCATCCATTAAGGCACCTCCAACTATGAGGCCCGTAACATTGCTGATGCTGAATATAAACGCGAGCTAAGGAAGTCTTCCCTGAAAAATCAAAATCCCGAACCAGGTATATCCAAATCCACTGCTCATATGACTGCGCTCACTCGCTCGTTCGCTATCGCGCTATGTCCAAGTCTAGTATAAAAAGATTACCTGTTCCTGGTTTTCAGGACAATGATTTCAATATTTTTTCCCACAAACGCTGCATCAGAGATGAAGGTATGCACCTTTCACAGAACGCAGCTTTGACATCTGTATGTGTCTGGATGGCAGGCCCATGGGTCAATGAATTCTAGTCCCATTAATGATACAACTATGCTACTAATACTTCGTGTTTCACTGGAAATGATCAAAACAAAAACAGCCACTTTCACAGGGTGTCCCCAAGACATGGACTCAGACTGGTGAAAGCAGTTGACAAATCTGGTGATCCCAAATGCACTCAAGCACTACTTTTATGTAGCATATCATTTCAGGTTTGAGAACAACCGATGAGCAAATAAATTGGATTGGACAGGAATATTTGAAGCAAAATTGTGTGTTGACAATTTTCCCTACCTCCTCCACATTCCACCCCCACCCCCTTTTTCCTGTATCTAGCACAGTTATACAAAATCATTTTTCAGTTGGCTTACATGATGGCACATTCGTCTGATCCAAGACAATAAACAATTGTGCAAAGTATACCAAAAGTGAATAGTTTCTTGTAAAAAGTCAAGTATTTTATCCATGCTCCTTACTATGCTCGCCTGTGCCACACACTTTTGCTGACATCTCTGCAAAATAACACAGCTAAAATCCTCGTGATTTTCTAACTGACATTTTTTTTTAATGTCAAACTACAAAATAATCACAAAAGAAGTGTGCAAAATCCATTCATCTATTAATATGTATTATTGGTGTTCAATCTTCTATGGAAATTCTAACAACACAGAAATCAACAAATTGGCCCAGAATTTGCAGTTGTAATAAGGGCGAAACTCTCAGCGTTCACATCATTACTCTGTGAAACGGACATCAACCGCTGGTGTCTGCACATGCGCAGTTAAATGCAAAAATCTAGAAGTAGTCGTCAGTAATACCCTGCTCCAACACGGGGTGTGCTGTTGCAGTCCTCAGATGGAAATCAATTAGAAATCACTGAATCGACATGAATTTCAACATTTTACATACTATTCTCACTGCAAAACACCTTGAAAAAGTTAAGCCTTGGTGGATGAGATGTTACTGAGTTTTTAAACAGGGTACTAAGTCCTAATTACCTTGTGGCCCTGAAAAACTAATTTTATATTTGTGGAGTGTCATAATATCCTTTCCATGATAAAAATTTCAAACATTATTAATTTTTTGTTCAAAAAAAAGTTAAGTTTGCTTAATTTCAGGTTCAACTTTAATCCCATGTGTATGTCACCATAGTTATTTCACTTTCTGTAAAATTATTAAAAAAGTGAATCATTTAAAAAATTTGCTTTTTACTTCCTGATTTGCTGTCTGAGAGAATTCTTCAATGTAATTCGCTGCTTAGTCTATTTGATGACATCAGTGTTGCTGGACGCCACAGATCCCCTATAGATGGCACCGGATAGAAAGTCACATTGGAGAAGGTGAAATCGACAACAGAGCGCCTGCAAAAAGCTTGTGGACAGCTTTCTTCAAAGTCAGTCACAAGCGCCATTACTTCACTGGTGACCGCAAAATCTGGGCCAAAATATTCAGCTTAGCCTTGTACTAACACTGTCTACTCACTTCCATCCAAATCCACTCATTTCTGTAACCTACATTTTTCTAACAGAAAGTTATCCAATAATATGCACATCTGCCCACATGCATAAATGTGTCAGCTGTGGCTCAGTTGGTAGCATCCGAGCCTCTGTGTCAGACAGTTGTGGATTCAAGTCTCACTTCAGAAACTGGAGTACAAAAATCTAAGCTGACACTCCAATGCAGTACTGAGGGAGTACTGGACTGTCGGAGGTGCCGCCTTTCGGAAGAGATATTAAACCGAGGCCCCATCTGCTCTCAGGTGGACGTAAAATATCCTATAGCACTACTTCAAAGAGGAGTAGGTGAGTTATCGCTAGTGTCCTAGCAAATATTATCTGCAATCAACATCACTAAAACATATTATCTGGTCATTATCACATTGCTGTTTGTGGGAGCTTGTTAAGCGCAAATTAGCTGCTGCATTCCCTACATTACAACAGTGACTGGCGAACATGGTATACTGAAGAGACACCATACATCAAAAGTAGCACATTTATCCACAGTTCATTATCCATTCCCTGCACCAGTATCCTTCGGCATCAATTTATTTTCAATATTTTTCTAACACTTCAACATGTGACACATTGGTGTATACTGAGTGCAAGTAAAGTGGAAGATTGCTGCTGAACTAAGCATCGAACATTATACAACTGACAACAGTACCACCACAACAGGCAAGGTGTGACAGGACATGAGCCTTCTTGACAAGTGACGCTTATTTTGCATGGACATTTTTTTTTTAATCTTAATTTCAAACTCACCGTTTATCCACTTGTTGCCCCACACTATCCCCAAATGAAGAAGCCAGGCAGGCACACAATTCATGTGCTCTTTACCCCCACAAATAATATTTTGAAGCCAGTTTCCAGATGATGTGCAATTCTTCCCCAAGCCCCTTCCTCCAAGGGACCACTTGCCCCTGCTCAGTGGCTTCTTTCTCATGTCCCTTTTCCTTCCTTTCATTCAGCAGCTAAGACTAGGAACCTAGCAGCTCAGCGTGTTCCGGAGCATGAACAAGCTCGATTACCACACAATCCTAAACATTTACAATGAGAGGCCACTTACTGTCATATCAAATTGATAAAAAATATTTTAAAATAATTGGGAATATTGTGACAATACTGTGACAGTGAAAACAGGTCATGCTTTATCCATTATGATTTGATGTGTATGAAAATGATATCCCAAGTACAAGGGAATAAAAAGGAGGCTGGGATATTCTAACCTACACTTCCTGGTTCAGCCGCTGCACTGCTCATTAATGATTCTTCAATCTGATTGGTTAAGGAGATACACAGTTGCTTGACCGGTTCACAGAGGTCCCAGATTCCCTGCAGAGGGCTCTCGATTTTACACTAAGTTTCAGTGCAAAACCCCACAGAAAGTCTCTGGGCAAGTGCAAGTGTAACAAACAGTTCACGCCATCCATTCGCCGTCGAGAGCAAAACCCAGCCCAATCTTAAAATGAACAATTGGTTTAGTACTTTGACCTCATTGTCCCAGAATGTGTTTCAACTCAAATGAATCCAACGGGATAACTATTTGATCCCGAAGCAATGTTTATCTTACTGAACCATGCTCAAATGAAGGCTCGCAACTGAAATCACAAGACTTCTGCATTTTGGGAACAAGCTATTTCAACATCTGTGGGGTCACATTTTCGGCGAAAATGGTAGCAATACAGGAAAATTACTGTTTTCGCTGCTCTACCGTTTTTAAGCCGAACTTTCAGGTTTTAGGGGGCACATCGATAAGGGGGGCATTGCACAAGGATTCGTGGCGCAAAAAAACGAATTTCGCCAAATTTAGTCCGGGGCCGGAAGTGCTGCGAGAGAGGTCTTGATCCTGATCCTAACCAACGGATGCATTACAGACCCAATCCACGTCCGGACCGGGGTCAAGCAGGGCTTCGTCGTCACACCAATGCTTTTCTCGATCTTCCTTGCTGCAATGCTCCATGTCACTCTCAACAAGCTCCGACCGCTGGAGTGGAACTAAACTTATAGAACCAATGGGAACCTGTTCAACCTTCGCTGCCTCCATGCTACATTCAAGACCGTCCCATCCTATATCGTCAAACCACAGAACGCGTATGACGACTGCGTCTGCGCACTGAGGCTGAACTCCAAGCCATCGTCAACACCTGTTGCGAGGCGTACGAAAGCATGGGCTGTCCGTTAAACATCTGTAAGACAAAGGTCCTCCACCAACCTGACCCCGCCACACAGCACTGCCCCCCCAGTCATCAAAATCCAGGGCGCGGCTTTGGACAATATGGACCATTTTCCACACCTCGGGAGCCTACTATAAGCAAGGGCATGCATTGATGACTCGGTCCAAAACCGCCTCTAGTGTGTCAGCGCAGCCTTCAGTCGCCTAAGGAAGAGAGTGTGTTTGAAGACCAGGACCTCAAATCTGGCATCAAGCTTATGGTCTACAGGGTAGTAGTGATACCCGCCTTCCTATATGGCTCAGAGACATGGACTATATGCAACAGACATCTCAAGCGCTGGAGAAGTACCACCAACATTGCATCCGCAAGATCCTGCAAATCCACTGGGAGGATTGATGCACCAACATCAGTGTTTTCGCACAGGCCAACATCTCCACCATGAAGCACGTCGTCCGTATGCCCGACACGAGACTCCCTAACCAAGCGCTTTACTCGGAACTCCTACACGGCAAGCGAGCCCCAGGTGAGCCGAGGAAACGTTTCAAGGTCACCCTCAAAGCCTCCTTGTAAAAGTGCAACATCCCCACTGGCACCTGGGAATTCCTAGCTCATGACTGCCCAAAATGGACGAAGAGCATCCGGGAGGGTGCTGAGCACCTCGAGACTCAACACCGAGAGTATGAAGAAATCAAGCGCAGACAGCAGAACAAGCGTGCGGTAAACCAGGCTCCCCACCCACCCTTTCCCTCAACCACTGTCTGCCCCACCTGTGACAGAGACTGTAATTCCCACATTAGACTGTACAGTCACCTGAGAACTCACTTTTAGAGTGGAAGCAAGTCTTCCATGATTTCGAGGGACTGTCTATGATGATGATGATGGGAGGGGGAAAAAAGATTCCAAAAAACATTCACTAAACATTTATCGAATCGCTGAAAAAAAATTAAAACTTTTACTTACCTTTTTTGCAGGTTTTCACACTTCCCGCAACTGGCAGGTCTGCACCGTCCCATCACCGCCGCAAACAATGAGCCGAGGATCCTGCCTGGGTTTTGCGACTAGGTTTTTGCCACGGAGGGTCAAATCGCGCCGAAAACTCGGTTGCAAACTTCGCGAAAATCCGGCCCATGGTCTTTAACTTAATCAAAAACTACATTTGAAAGGGCACATGAGCATTCAACATTCCTCAATGCAGTCAAGCAGCGATACTGAAACCCATAACTCTTCAGAAAATCACAAGGAAAAGAAACAGATTGCAAGCCAAATAGCCTCTCCCTGAATAGCAGTTAAAATAAATCCAACTGATCTCTCAAGGATAGAATGGAAGAAAATCATTGATAGACAACATACTGTCCACAACTGGTTAGAGAAACACATAATTAGAATTCAAAGAATATTAGGCTTTCCTGGGGTTTTAAAGTGTAATTTCAGGTTTATCCAACTAACATTCGGAATGAGTAAGCAGCAGTCTCACATTCAGGGAAGGCAAAAACAGAACATGTTTTCATTGCCGTGGTTGGTTTGGTAACTCAAACAAACACATATTTTTCTGCAAGTTTGAATCTTACCAAACTGTTTCAGTGATTACTTCATTCGGGAAATCTCATTTTGTATTTTCTTCATTGCTCTTAATGCTTCACTCATTGCTAACCCCATATCATTACTGAGTAAGCTCTTGAACTGATCATTCAAGGTCTGGCCATGTGTATGCAGTGCCAGCACTCACGCACACTTTTGAATCCAGAGGCATCCCATTCCCCCTCATACCTCAGGTTGCTCTGAGGAATGAAACGCTGCTGAGGAATGAAACAACAGCTCTTGTTATGCAGTGGAACCCACTTAATTGCAACTGTATGAGAGAACCTCGTAAATTGTGATAAAAATTGAAATTTTCATAAAGCGGGAAGCAACATGTATCAAAGTTGGTTTCGTGCATAGCATCCTTTATTTGCCTAAATTTGAGTACTTCTTACAAGAGCAAGTACAGTATGACATAACATCTTAAAAAGGTGAATGCACATTATAAGTTCTTTTTAAATAAAAATGCTCACAAACTTGAGGGTATTTTTGTGCAGGGAAGAATTATTAAAATATCCAACATGTCAAGTCGAATACAGTCGAACATCGCAAAAATTGAATGCTCACGTCTCAGGAGCTTTTTTTTAATGCTACGAAGAATTTTATGGTTTTTGTTGGTGCAGATCACAAGTCATCATCTTCCGACTTTCCCTTCCAGTGCATAAAATTCAAACATTTCACTATCTTTTGACTCAATGAATCGCACAGTATAGAATCAATCTCTCTCTAACTTTGGGAATTTCCAACTCTGGCAATTCTTCATTTGTATCCTCTGCTGCCAAGTCTTTCAGAAAAGAAACGATTTCCACATCAGTCATCTCTCCGCAGATGCCAACATCATCATCCATCGAAACAGAAAGATCGAACTCCCCCTCAATCAAACCTCCAGGAATCTCCATTAACTTCCTCAAAAATCGAATGGGTCATTGCTTTCATTGCTAGAAACCAAATTGCAGATTCTAAAGCAGTTATTGATGCGGCTGGGAGTAACTTCATTCAAAGCTCTACTAGTTAAGCCTCCAACACTCTTGTTTTTAATAACCTGCGAAATCCCAGCTTCCTCAGTGGAATCTAAAATAGAAACCACTTTGTGCAGGAAATGCTTCCTGCTTTGAATGACACCTTGGTCCAAGGGCTGATGATGAAAGTGGTGATAGATGATATAATTGGATCCCCACGAGTGAGAGATGGAGAGCCACAACTTGACGTGTATCATTATCAATCCAAAGCGCCAGCCTCTTCCGTCGCTTTCTCATCCCAGCATTGCAAGATCGCAGCCACTTTCCGAAAATTGTTTGTGTTATCAAAGCATTAGCCCTGCATTATCAGTTGGATATGTTTTCAATTTTTAAAGGAACGAGGGATCTTGCTTTTCCCGATCAGAAGGTTCACCTTGTCCGAGCCAGTTTGGTTAGCACACAATAGTATAAGGCTCTTTTCCCTCTCACCTCTTTTTTTTGTGCAGGTTGGATTGGTAAATGAAGTCAGGTGAATAGCTTATTACTAAGCCTGGCAACACTTCCTCAGTCCATGCATCAACAATAGGTTTATCACTGTCCACTTTTTCACTCCATAGCATTAGGTAAATAAGATTGTGTCTCACTTTGCAGTGGCACAGGAATCCATTTGATGCTTCAAAGATTTCCATGCTCACTTGACAAGCTCATTAGCTTTAAACAAGCAGTATTTTCTGAGTTCTTTTGTCATTAAACCACCTAAGCAGCACTTTATCAACATCGACCATCGTACTTTCATGCTTTTGTTTTCTATCCTTGGGCTCAATTTTCCCCAAAGCTGTTTTTTGGTGTACTTGAAGAGTTCCGCCCATTTTTTGGGAGGCCAAGTACGCCAAAAAAAATCTTCCAAGCTTCCCAGTTTGATTTCTTCATTTTGGTACTGCTTAGCCTGTCGCTTAGTTTTGGGGGTGGAGCCCAAGATCTGCGCCAAAAAGATCGGGTTGCCACGGTAACCAGGGACACAATGCAGGCCGAGGCTGGAAAGTGACACTTACAGGCAGCTCACAGCAACCAAGCACAACACATTACAACAACTTACCCAGCACAAACACATTAAACATTGCAGCAACTTACCTCCATTAAATTATTAAAGCCCTCCTCCCCACCACGTCGGTCCCCGGACCTATCCCAGGCCAAATGGCCTTCCAGTCCCCACACCTATCCCAGGCCGCATGGCCTCCTCCCTCCTGGTCCCTGCTCCTTGCCCAGGCCAAATGGCCTTCCAGTCCCCGCAGCTATCCCTGGCCGAATGGCCTCCCGATGCCGGTCCCCGCACCTATGGCCTCCTCCCTCCCGGTCCCTGCTCCTAGCCCAAGCTGAACGGCCTCCTCCCTCCTAGTCCCCGCACCTAACTGTAGCCAAAAGGCTCCCCCGCCCCGCTCTCTCTCTCACCTCTCCTGGTGGACTGATTTACTTACCTGCGCCGATTTTCTTAACTCACCAGAAGGTTTTTCTACAGAGGCCACATACGCCGGCCTAAGAAGAACTGGAGTAACTCTGCTGGCCAAACTTGCCAGAATTGGTGCTGGTGGCAGGTTACACCCCCTTTGACTCAAAAAAAACTAACCTAAAAAAATCGTAACTAACCGAGATACACTGGTGCAAATTGTTTGGGGAAACTTGTATTTTTTTTTTTAAACTGAGGCCAAAAAAAGCAGCACACGCCAAAAAAAAAAGAGTGCAAATCACTGGGGAAAATTCAGCCGCTAGTTTTCATTCCTTTTCCAGTCCTTTAAAACATCGCTTTTCTTTTCAGAATTCTAGAAACCAGACATTGAGAAATGCCATGCTTGTGTGTGCAGCTTTTAAATCCTTAAACTGGTACTTTTTTGTTTTGCTATCTGGCAAATTGCTTTCCATTTCTCCCTCACCCACACACTAACTGACTGGTGGAAACCAGGTCAAACCAGCTCTTGGGCACAGTGACCACTGAACCCAAAGGTGACATGTCTTGTTCGTGAGATTTCTGTGCACTGCACTTGCATATAAGCAGAAATTGCAATAAATAAAATTGCAATACAACAAACTCTTCACAATTAGAAGTATTGGGCAAAAACAGTACTTTAGAAATCGTTGCGTTAAAACGGGAATTGCAATTAAACAAGTTGCAAATAAAAGGATACCATAAGCTTGTGTGATTGGGATTCCTGTTCTCGCAAACCTAGCACAAGAATGCATGCCACGTTTCATCCCTCAGAACTGCTGAGAGGAAAGTGGGAGAGTGCCATCAGGAACTGAAGTGGGGTTTAGAGAAGTAGGATGAAAGAAGAACTGAGAGGGGGTAGGAGGGATGAACCAAATGGAAAGGACCAGTATGAATTGAAGGAGTCCAGGTGAAATACCAGCATAAACTGACAGGAGGGGAAAGTGCCAGCATAAATTTACGAGAGGGTGGGGGGAGATAGGGTGCAAGGTGGTGGCATGAACTAAATACAGAGGAAGAGGAGTGCCAAATGAACGGAGGTTGCCGAAGTTAATTGTAGAGGGGTAACATTTGGAAGTAGTATGTGCAATTTTAAAATTTGCTGCCTACATCCCTTCACTAGCTCACTTTGTGCTGCTGCCAATGTCTTTGGCCGAAATTGATGACTCACTTTGTGACGGAATATAGGTGGACAGGGAATCAGCAGCCTACAAAAGAGCAAGTGTTCGGAGAATCTTACAATTTCTAGGCATCAAAGAATCTACAGCTTTGGACTCATTATGGTACAGATTACAGCAGTTCAAAAATAATACCGCACAGGGAATTTAAATCATGTCCAAATTTTACATTTTTAGGTTTTTGTTAAAAATAAAATGGCTTTATGTATTGTATTGAAGTTTTAGTACTCAACCATAATTATATTTGTCAAAACCAATTTGAAAGTGTGCTGAGCAGAAAATTAATACGGGTGTGATTTCACGTAGACAATTATTTAATTGTTGATCATATTGTACTTGTACTTTTATCAAACGGACCTCACAAGCAGGGTATATTGAATAGGATTTCAGAAATTCCCTGCTTTACTTTCATGGTCACTGTGCAAATTAGAGATAGCACGTTTATAAGAACATTTTATTTTGGGGAGGCGGGGTGGGGGGGGCGCGGGGAGAACAAGAGCATGGAGGAACTTCTTTTTCCTGTTATTAAAAAGGTGAAGAATGACAGTGGAAGAGAAACATAATTTATTTAGTTTTAGCTTAAAATAGTTTCTTGTCAGAAGTGCTGCAGGTTGGACTGAAATTAACCGCTCAGTTCATTGCCACAATCGTATTGTGAATCTCTGAAAGGTGTATTTTACATGCTGGATTTACGCTCTGTCTGAGACCATCATCAACATTCCCATCTTCACTCAGCATGTACATCTGCACAGTAACAGAGGGAGATATTTGTGTTGATGCAGCAGCAGCAATACAGAGGAAGTAGTGCTATTGGAGACAATAGTCAACTGCTGGACAGCAGCAGTTCTGAATTTATGCGGGGGGGGGGGGCATGGGGGGGAGCAGAGGTACATAAGAACATAAGAATTAGGAACAGGAGACGACCATCTAGCCCCTCGAGCCTGCTCCGCCATTCAACAAGATCATGGCTGATCTGGTCGTGGACTCAGCTCCACTTACCCGCCCGCTTCCTGTAACCTTTAATTCCCTTATTGGTTAAAAATCTATCTATCTGTGACTTGAATACATTCAATGAGGTAAAAAGGTATAGATGAATCATACATATTGACCATCGTATAGTATCAAATGATGGCAAGCAGAGATGTTGCATTACTGCAGAAGTAGGGCATTTGCAGCTAGGAGAAGGAAACAATGGGGCATTGAAACAACCACATACATCAAGCTAGAGTCAATTCTTGCTTTCTCCTTCCTCAGAGCAACTTGGAATCGGGGTAACTAACTTACGTTGCACATAAGCTGTATTAATTATATAGTGCATTATTTTAATTCAAAAAAGGCACTTCAGACTTACTACCCATCTTTTTTGGGTGGAGAATGAAGAGGGCATGGAGAGAAAAGGAAGCAACAAGAGCAAAGTTAAATTGTAAAAGTAAAAACAAAGGCACAGAGGTTCAAACAAACAAAAGATAGATTCAGAACTGATATCAGGAAGTTCTTTACACAAAGTATGGTCAATGTAGGAATAGATTTCCATGAAAAGTGGTGATGAAAACCCTGAATCTTGAAGAAACAACTGGCTGCTGTAATGTGTAATTTCTCTCATCATCAGTGTCAGCTGTGGCTCAGTGGGTAGCACTCTTGTCTGGGAGTCAGAAGGTTATGGGTTCAAATCCCATTCCAGGGACTTGAGCACAAAAATCGAGGCTGACACTCTAGTGCAGTGCTGAGGGTGAACTGCACTGTCAACGGTGCTGTCTTTCGGATGAGATCGAAAACCGAGGCCCCGTCTGCGCTCTCAGATGGACATAAAAGATCCCATGGCACTATTTCGAAGAAGAGCAGGGCAGTTATCCCCGATGTCCTGGCCATTATTTATGCCTCAATCAACATAACAAAAAAAAAAACAGATTATCTGGTCATTATCACATTGCTGTTTGTGGGAGCTTGCTTGTGCGCAAATTGGCTGCCGCATTTCCCACACTACATCAGTGACTACACTCCAAAAGTACATCATTGGCTGTAAAGCACTTTGAAAGCGGTGGTCATGAAAGGCGCAATATAAATGCAAGTCTTTTTTTTCTTTTGAATGAATGAATGAATTTGGGCTGAAGGGCCTCCCTCATCCATGATTAGCTTGTGAGGTCCACTAGGTGTACCATAAAGCATGTTCCGAATCTCTCCATAAAGGAACACTCTGTGCAAGTGCCACCTTGATCAGATGTTTACACATGCACAAGGTATTGTCAACTTTTAATTGTAAAGTGCAATAAAATGCATTTATTGTAAAATGCAAAAACTAACTTTACAAGAAAGAAATAATTACCCATTTCAGGTGTTTAACAGATCAACTTGATCAATTTGAAGTCAATTACATTCAGTACATTGATGAACTATTCGGTGGATCCAAAAATGTTTGTGAGCCAGTGCTCTATTGCAACATTGGAAAAAAAAAAGAAAAAAATATCACAGCCGACTCGGAGGTGAGAATGCATTTGCGCCAAATGAGTTCTGTGTTTTTCCCTTTTAGGAAGTCGGTTAAGATACTCCAAATTCGTGATTCACGGGACCACTGATAAAATCTAAAATTCAGCAAGTGAGGAAATGCAGGTGTAGACCACTCTGGAATAATACATTGGGCCTGAATTTGCGATCGGAAGCTTCCCGTGGGCAAATGCCACCGTACTGCAAGAAAAGTACGCACCTACTTGATGGTTCTGGAGGTTCGGACACTTGTGTACGTGATTCGCAAGCGCCCCTGGAATCACGTGGGCCAGCCCAACCAGTCAAAAAGAGGGATCCCCGTGATGCTTCTGGGGATTCCATTTACGTACGAAATACGAATAAAAATAAATTACATGCTCAAAATGAATTAAAATATAATTTAATTAATTTACAAAAATGTAATTTGTTGAAAAATGTAAACATTATGGGCCCGAAATTGGTGGATATACCGCCCGCGGACCGCCAACATACCGCCCAAAATCGGCAAATCGATCGAAAACTACCTACATATCACCCGGCGGAAAATTCATCAGCGACATATCACCGTATGCATACCGCCAACATAGCACCCAAAATTGCAAAATTGATCTTCCAGGAGATCACATGGCTCCAGTTGGAGTGGAGCGTAGAATGTTTCAGTGTAAGGGATGTCGCAGTTGTGTGAGATGGACTGGTTGGGCTGGGTGCTCTTTACCTTTCCATCATTGTTCATAGGTTTATATGTAACCTTCAGGGCTGCTGTCCGAGGGCCGTGCGGCTCTTTATTGGCCGACGCGGACACGATAGGCCGAAATGGCGTCCTTCTGCGCTGTATATTTCTATGTTTCTGTTTTTATGTTACCACTGACATACCGCCAACCCCGCAGACAGCCCTGGAAAAGGTGGTTTTAATTTGATCTTCAGTCGGCGATATGCATCTTTATCTGTAAATTTTTTTTTTGCACTCACCCCACCCCACCCCTCCCACCCTCCAGTCTCTCCCCCGCCCCCCAAGCAATGATCCCCCCGCCCCCTTCAGTCTTTTCCCCAGTCGCTCTCCCTCTAAGCAGCGATCTCTGCTCCCCCTCTACCTCCCACAAGCAGTGATTCCCCCTTCACAGAATTCGACAGGCATTTGCTGGGCAAACTCTCCACCAGCAAATGTCCATTTCCCTGAGATGCGGTGGATCTGTCGAGCTAAAACTTGACAGATCGCAGTATAAGCTCAAGAGACCACTAAGCACAGACTCTTGGTGAGATCACCAAGAGTCCACACACCAGTGTGAGTTCACACAGTATAATTCCAGCGTTATGGTCTACCAGTGAAGTGTTTTTCAGTCAAATATACGCTTTCAGGATTTTACACCAAAGGTAATTTTTCTTTAAATTCTCAGTGATGCCAATACTATGGGCGAAGTGTGCTTTATTTATTCAAAGCAAATCTATATTTATTTCATCAGTCGACATCACATTTTCATTAAACACTAACCATAAACAGGGATTCTACACATAAAAAGGAGCACAGGGTGCTTTAATAGAATTAATTTCCCGTCTTTATTATACATTTTACATACAAAAGGTTCTGAAGTATGCAGCCAGGTCTCTGGTGAACTCTGTTCAGGTTGTGCTAATGTATTCATTCTTCACAGATAGAAGTGGGATCGTGTCTGCTTCTCAAATCCTTTTGTTCAAGAAGTCCATCTTAAAATATGGTTCATACCAAACAGACATGGAAATCATGTTTTTATAAACTTGCAATGCATCTACATTCTATTTTCAAAGTATACAACAACAAATTAGTTCATTTTAAATATGGCAGGAATCTGAATGGTCGAGTCATGCAGCTCACAAATATGTTGTTGTGGAGTTCACCACGGAGCTTCACATTGATAGTTTCCCATAAAGCTTTAATCTTGTCAGGATATAAATGAGATTGAGAATGAAGGTACTTTTACGACAGAAGGAAGACCATCAGAGTCATGCTCACATATCTCTGGGAAGCCAGTTGTATAGCACAGCACTGACAGAGACCCCAGGGCAGAAAGGGCCATGAATATAGTAAAGCTGATAAAAAATAAAATTAGCATTTCAGGAGACCGACAACAATAGGCTATTTTGGAAGGCAGAAATCAAAGGAAAGTTGCAAGAATTTTGAAGGTTTCTTCCACAGAAAGATAATGAAAATGTGCATGATTTAATGTTACTACAGTAGATGAAAGTAATTATTAAATGGTAAAACAGAACTTGAGACTTGGTTTGAGAATGGGCTTCAGTTTGATACAAATGATGAGCATCCAATCCATCACAATTCTTGTCTTGGTAGTTTAAGAGTAAAATTCTACTATTAATGCATGGCAAACTGGTTAATCGTGCCTCTGACTGACTAATGTAACATCAGCAGCACAATGAACTGAAGCTACAGTCACCAAAGTTGGCATATTTTCTGCGGGAAAATGTCACTTTACAAAAATTTTCATCAGCAGACGCTTTGAACTGTAAACACTTTAATCAAAGAACACAGACGAGACTCATCACTGAAAGCTCAATGCTGCCACCTTACTGCAGACAAAGTTTGTATATCTGGTATATGTGGTCCCGATAGCCCCTTGAAGGACAGTGTAAAAAAAATTAAGGCTTGTACAGCAGTTTATACATAATCCCAATAAAGATGTTTCATGTATTTAAAAAATTGTTCCACACTGTTAACACGCATGCAAATGATTTAAAGCTGGGTTTCATTCTTCAGGACTGGATGCATAGATAGGACACAATAGCTTTCATAGTAAACTAAATTTGGAACAGGAAACTTCTCCCGGAATATCTATAGTGGAGTGATGTCTGAAGCCACCACAAGAGAGTACAGGTTGAGCGTTTGAAATCCGGAATGTTCCGAAAACCGGACATCGTGCTGATCTGTGATGGGGTTGTCCGGAATCCGTAAAATGTTCAGAAATCCGGACCTTTTTTTTAATAAACAGCAATAGCGGTATTTTTTCGCCAAAAATACCACTACTCACTACGCTGAGTTGGGCCTAGGGAGGGGAGAAAACACCAAAATATTTTTTCCAAAAAACAAAAATTCACAAAACACTTGCTACTAAATCGCTGAAAAATTTTAAAAATAAAAACTTGAAGTTACCTTTATTGCAGATCTTCAATGCAGGTTTTTTCCGACCGCCAACACTTCTGAACCTGGACCCACAACACCGCCACCGGTCCCTCCGCCGCATCCCAACCCCCTGGAGCCCCCGCCGACCCCCCCACCGCCACCCCGGACCCTCCGCTGCAGCACTCTTACCTCGGTCCAGGCGTTTCCGGATTCGGGACATCGGAAAGACGTTCCGAAATCTGGAATGGCCTCAGTCTCAAGATTTCCGGATTTCGGATACTGTACCTGTACCACAAAATTGTTCATCTTTTTTGGTAAAATATCAGGACACTATGGCTAGCATCAAGATCAGAGAATACAGACGAGACTTGTAACTGAAAGCACAATACTGCCACCTGACTACAAACCAGCATACCCGATGTTGCTCCAGCAGCTCACTGCTAGTATGTTAGTAATGATAAACATGTAACAAAATCATTTACAGATCAGAGCATTTGCATTAGGAATATCTATGGGATGTTTTATGAACATTTGGTTGGGGAAAGAGACACAAGTTTAAAAAAAAATCTAAATCCCAACTCAGTATGGTTTGTCCTAAAACTGTATTATCTGGTTTCAGATGAAGATACCTAGTGCAAACAAAATTCAGATTTAGATTTAATGCATGTCCTGATGCAGACATGAAAATCCTAAATAAAATACATAGCTACACATTATTAACAACACACAGAGTATCCAAGTTTACCCATAATGAATCAATTACTGTTACTTTATGATACTCATTAAATTGCAAATAAAAACAACTGCCATTGTATGGATATCCTCTGCTAATTCTCATACCAGATACTCTTCAGCCTCCAACTTAAAAAGTCTTATAGAAGGTTTTAGATCAGATCAATCTGTTGTTCTGCAGCCTCTGCCATTGGCCACTCTTCAAAGGGAGGACAGATTTATGCAGAGTAGAGTTACAGAATGATTTCAGGCTGCATTTGCACAAAAGCTCTCTAACATAGGTACAAAGGCGGGGGGGGGGGGGGGGGGGGGGGAGGAAAGAGTTAAACGCAGATGCTAAGAAGTTGTAGTGTTAAGTCCAGGAACAAAGCACAACAAAATTCCCTCCTCCAGGGTATACTTCAAATTTACCAGAAAAACACAGATCTGGGAAATTTATGACAGCTGTTTGACCCCATTCACTGCTGCTTAAAATGAAGAAAACTGAATACAGCCAAAATGGGTTACTGAGCCAGCCAATCAAATGGAAAAAACAAGCCTCAAATAAATTAATTTACATTGTATCTATTGAGTTGCATATTATTCAGTGGAGTCCAGGGTCTGTCAGCAGTGGGTCCCCCAGGGGCGCACAGCAGCAATGAGGAAAATGAGGAAGCTGTTCCAGATTGGAAGGAGGTAACTGCTCATCAGAACTGAGATCTACTCTGGTCTCATCTCCCCACCCAACTATAACCTTCCCTCCTATCTACCGCTTCTGTCGTCATTATCCTCCTACTCTTCTCATCAGTACCACCTACCTGCTCGCTAGGTGAGACAGGTAGGTGGTACTGATGAGACATGGAGTGGGGAAGAGGACTGGCAGCAGCAGAATCTTGAGGGGGATCATCATCCTGTCCCCTTCCTTGTAACCTTCCTCTCAATATCTCCTTGAGGTTGTTAATAAGCAAATATTAAGGATTTTCTTAATTCCATCAAAATTCACATTATAGTCATTATCTGTCTCAATTTCAAACATGCACTGCAGTTGTGAGATACTTTGCTTTTTGTTGAAATTCCCTTCTCTTCCTTCCCACAAGTTGAATTTGTTTGGTCTTGTTATTGCTCCACCCCCAAACATTTATATCATTTACAGACAGATGAGGCACGTAAACCATTTGCAAGGAGCTGCGCTAATGTGACACAGCGTGACTCTCCCACACATTTTGCATCTTTCCCCAGCCACATCCCCACCAGCACCATTAATAGCAGGAGCCTGCCACAAGGATAATTGTAGATGCTAACCCACAACTTGTCACTCGAACAGACCATTGTTATAGAACTGCACTTTGACACTGACTTTAAAAAAAATAAAAGTCTGCATTTTACTTCTCCATGTTTACTGAGAGTCTCTGCTTTGAAGCTAGTTCATTAATTTTAATTAACAAACCTGATCCCAAAATTACAAATTGTTCATTAGAAAAGGTTAGCACTACTTGAAGGCATGTTTTCAAATTGTACTGATACTGCAGCATGTTTAACAAAAAAGATTTAACAAACTTTTTTGGAGAAAAAAAAACCCTTTAAAATGAATATATTTGAGGTTTTAGGATACAGAACAACAAATTTTGAAGAATTTCAGAGATTTACACCAAGTATTAGCTTACATTTGCAGTTATAACATTTTGTGCATTCACCAATTTGCCTCCAATAAAAAACAAGTGACTATAGTAAAACTTAAAAAGCAGGTTTCCTGGCATGAAGCTACATTTTCAACTAAAGTTTGAGAGAAATTCACAGGCAGGTATTTAGCTCACTAACATTCATTCACTTTATCTTGGCTTCCTCAGTTAAAAATGTATTTAGCAGTGTAAACTATTTTATAGAGGGGGTCCCAGGTTATAGTTATCATTTTACTATAGATATGTGGTAAAATGCTGCATGAGTGTGGCTGAAGACAATATAGCAAAGAGACAGCAACTCATCCTTTTGACAATCAGCAATTCACTTTTTTCCTGCCAACATTTTATAACCACAAGGTGGCAGTTTCCTTTCATTTTTCAATAGAATGTTCTTCCAAAAAATAAATCAAGTCCCTTAGAATTCCAAAGAATTCCATGAACCAGATATGACCGAGTCCCCAGACGATAGTGCTTCATCAGCCCTGCACTAGCTTAATTATTCTTCTTCATCCTTTTATGTCGGTGCTTCCGAGGAACCTTGCCCCAAGCTGCATCCTGCATCTTTTTTGGGGTGTGGGGAGTTATTTTTCAGTAGGTTTAATCATAATAAAAATGTCAAAATTTTACACAGTGGCCTGTCCTATTAAATTTGCTTCATCAGGACCAACTGCTGAAGGACAGGATCCTATGTGGACTCATGGGAGATGGTGTTCTGGAAATTTCTCCAGAGTTTGACTAAATGTTTATAGGCTCGAGCAGATACAAGAGAGGTTTGGCAGCCGTGCTTTCAGCTGCCTTGGCCCTAAGCTCTAGAATTCCCTCACTATCTCTCTCTCCTCCTTTAAGATGCTTCTTAAAATGTACCTCTTTGGTTATCTGTCCCAAAATCTCCTTCTGTGGCTCGGTATTCAAATTTCTATTGATAACGCTCGTTAGGTGCCTTGGGACATTTTGCTCAGTTAAAGGCGCTATATAAATGCACGTTGTTGTTGTTATTGCTCCTGAATACCTCAGCATCTTTCAGTCAGAAGATCGTGAGGGTTCAGAGCAAACATTTTCCAACCAAGAAAAAGGGCGAGACTCCCAAATCTACAGTCCCCTGGATATCAAGGAGCATACAAGGTAAGATAAGGCAAAAAAGGAAAGCTTACGTCAGATACCGAGAGCTAAATACTGCAGAAAGCCAAGAGGAGTATAGAAAGTGCAGGGGTGAAATTAAAAAGGAAATTAGGAAAACAAAGAGGGCATGAAAAAATATTGATAAGTAACATCAAGGAAAACCCAAAGCTGTTTTATAAATAGTAAAGAGCAAGAGGATAACTAAAGAAAGAGTAGGACCGAATAGAGACCAACAAGGGAACCGTGTGTGGAAGCGGAAGACATGGGTATGGTTCTGAATGAACACTTTGCGTCTGTCTTCACAAAAGGGATGATACAGACATTGTAGTTAAGGAGGAGTGTGAAATATTAGATGAGATAAATGTAGAAAGAGAGGAAGGGTTTAGCATCATTGAAAGTAGATAAATCACCAGGTACAGATGAAATGTATCCCGGCTATTAAGAGAAGCAAGGGAGGAAATAAGAGGCTCTGACCATCATTTTTCAAGCCTCTCTGGCTAAGGTATGGTGCCGGAGGACTGGAAAACTTCTAAAGTTGGACTATTGTTTAAAAAGGGAGAAAGGGATAGACTGAGTAATTACAGGCCAATCAGTCAAGCCTCAGTGGTGGGCAAATTATTCAAAAAAATTCTGAGGGACAGTATTACTCGTCAATTAGAAAGGCACTGAGTAATCAAGGACAGTCAGCATGGATTTGTTCAGGGACGGTCGTGTCTGACTAATTTGATGGCATTTTTTGAGGAGGTAACAAAGAGGATCAATGAGAGTAACACGCTTGATGTAGTCTACATGGATTTTAGCAAGACTTTTGTCAAGGTACCACATGGCAGACTAATCAGAAAAGTTAAAGTCCATGGGATCCAAGTGAAAGTGGCAAGTTGGATCCAAAATTATCTCAGTGGCAGGAAGCAAAGGTAACGTTCTTGTGTCTGGAAGGCTGTTTCCAGTGGGGTTCCGCAGGGCTCAGTACTAGATCCCTTGCTTTTTGTGGTATAGATCAATGATTGAGACTTCAATGTAGGGGGCAGGATTAAGAAGTTGCCAGATGACAAAAATTGGCTGTGTGGTTGATCGTGAGGTAGAAAGCTGTAGACTGCAGGAATATAGCAATGGATTGGTCAGGTGGGCAGAAAAGTGGCAAATGGAATTGAATCCAGAGAAATGTGAAGTAATGCATTTGGGAAGGGCTAACAAGACAAGGCACACACAATAAATAGTGGATACTGAGACGTATAGAGGAAAAGAGAGACCTTGGAGTGCATGTCCATAGATCCATGAAGGTAGCCGGACAGGTAGATAAGGTGGTTAAGAATACTGGATACTTTCCTTTATTAGCTGAGGCAGAAAATACATAAGAGCAGTGAGATTATGCTTGAACTGTAAAACACACCAGTTACGCCACAGTTCTGGTCACCACGTTACAGGAAAGATACGATTGCAATGGAGAGGGTGCAGAGGAGATTTACGAGGGTGTTGCCAGGATTGGAAAATTTTAACGAGGAGGAAAGATTGGATAGGCTAGGGTTGTTCTCTTTGGAACAGAGGAGACTTGATTGAGGTGTATAAAATTATATGGGGTCTAGATAGAGTGGGTAGGAGGACCTATTTCCCTTAGCAGAGAGGTCAATAATCAGGGTGCATAGATTTAAAGTAATTCGTAATTTAAAGTAAAAGGATTAGAAGGGAGTTGAAGAGAACCTTTTTTCACCCAGAGGGTGGTGGGGGTCTGGAACTCACTGCCTGAAAAGGGTTGTAGAGACAGAAACCCTCATCACATTTAAAAAGTACTTGGATATGCACGTCAAGTGCCATAAGCTTCAAGGCTACAGACCAAGAGCTGGAAAAGTGGAATAAGGCTGAAAAGCTTTTTTTCAGCCAGCACCGACACGATGGGCCGAATGGCCTTCTTCGGAAACGTAAATTTCTAGGATTCTAAAATTCATGGTAGCAGAGGAGTCGGATCACTTATGAGTTACAATAAAGCAAGATGCAGTAAAATCTGAATTGGATGTGGGAATCTCTGTTACAGAATCACAGGATAGTTCCAAAAAGACACACACTCTCATATTTCAGAAGTATTGAAGTGTTTTGGGGCGCCCCAAGATCATGAAAAGAGCTAGATAATTCTTTCTTCTTAAATCATATGAAGGGAACTTATTAAACTTAACTTTTAGGCACATGTATATGGTAGACCCTGAGGCAGCAAAAGAATGGAATTGACCAGACTTAATAAAACTGCTAAATGTGATCTGGGGACAGGAAGGAGGAAATGCATCTAATATGTCTTGGCCTTACAGGGCAAGCACATCACAGGTAATCATGCTATGTAAGTGACTCAGCATCAATGTAGCCAAAGCTCTCTTTGGATGAAGGTCCTATTGGGTGACCAACAACTAATGCAACAAAGCTGAACAACTGCCGCCAACAGCAATTGTGTCAAGTCGGACATCTTGATTCTGGCTTCTGAGCGCTCAGTCCCTCATACAGGCCAGCTGTACTTTCACCAACTCTCTAGAGCAGCATCTGCCAACAGGGAGGAAAGTCTGAGCCAGAATGACAATGCAACCTTTGAACAAATGTATATGCAGAAATCTAACAAACATGCAACTGCTCAGAAATCCATCCATAGTATAAATGGAGTGATTCAAGTACAGTATTAAGACAACTGGGGATTTTTAATTTTTGCCAAATACCAGATTCTAGCCAGTTAATAGATGTGCATAAAAGCAGTACCCTGTATATAGTATTATAGTATTAGGCCATTCCTCCTCTTGAGAATGACCCGCTTCCACACCAAAAAGGGATAAGTTCACAGGTGTTTCAATGAGGGACCTGACATTCTAGGTCCCGAACGACATACTGAAGGGTGGAAGATGCCTGTGCATGGATTCTTTTAACGTGGGATGGCCGTTGCACACCAGCCAACACACGGGCTTGACAGAGCTAGGTCTTGATCCAGTGGCAAGGGTTAACCAAGACAACTGGAGACCAAGCATGGAGACTGGCTCACTGAAGGTAAGCAGTAAGTGTGTCATTTAGGGTAATAGAGGGGTGTGTTTTGGTGCGACAAATGCCTCCTTATTTTTTTGAGCTTCAAAGATTTTTTGTTCTATTAGTTGTGGAATATTTTTGGGATGCCATCTTTAACCTTTACAAATATTTCTCTCTTGCCTAGATTTTCATCCTTTCTTGATTTTGGGTTACAAAGAGATCACAACAATCTAAAATATTTATTAAATCCTACAAAAACAAGCTCCGAAAAGATGGTTCGTCTTAAAGCTTAAACGCTTTTACATACACACACACAATTTAACTGTGTCCTTGTGTTGTGCATACTAGAACAGACAAAATAACAATGCATATCAAAACATTCTACAGGTGGGTATCCCTCCCTATAGCAAACCATTCATATCCCAGATATTTACATACAAAACATCAATTGAGATTCTGATTCTCAATCTCTCATTGCACAATCACAATTTAAGTTTAAAAACATGACTTCAATTCAGTTCCTCTCAAATTATGTATTGGGTTCAGCACTTTTCATAACTGCTTGAGGGGAAGACCAGCAGAGTCTTAATCTCATGTAATTCTTTATTTACTGATTAAATATAACAGTTTCCGTGACTAGGTCTGGAATACTAGCACACTGAAAGTTACTCATCATGCAAAGGTAATGCTTATAAATGTTTCCCCTAGAAAATTAATGCAATTCATACAATTCACCTAAAAAAAACACATGAGCATCAATCCAAATCCAAGTAGAGATCACCTACAATAAACCTTTTCAATCATACTTATCCCTAATCTGAAAGACTATTCCGCTACATATTAAATCTGTATTGGATATGTATTTTGTGAAATCACTTTTGTATTAACCAAAAATGTACCTGATGACTATTAACAGATTGGAAACACTTGTGATAATCTCACACATGCACCTTGATTTGTTATAAGACATATATTTTTGATATGTAACTTTTACATTTCTTTATATCTTTTTCATATTAATCAAAGTATACAATCGTCATAAAACCTATAATTTGTCAAGCTTTGCAAAACAGAGAAAAAGAAGCATTCTGCCTCCACGCAATTAACACAATGCGAGTATCAACTAACTGGTCTTGGAACTAGATAAACCACTGTCTTTATAATAGGGTCTTAGAATTACCAGGCCTGGGACCAGACAATGTCTGTAGAGCAGGAGTTAACAGGTCCTGAAGTTGCTGGCTTAGGTTTTGAGAAAAAGCAAGAACCAGATAAGATGGTCGATGATTGGTCAGCCATGAATGTATGACTACATGAGGACCAGTCAATCACCCCTTGTATATCAAAGGTAGGGATGGGGAGTGGACTGACTCTTGTCTGTCAATTTCCATTGTCTGAAATAAATTGTGACACCCTATTGGCCATCCTTCCCTTTGGAAAGTTCCCGATAGGGTAGACACCTGCGTCAATATCAACCCCTGTAATTGCCCGCAAAAGTGACATAAAAGGGGGACCCCTTACGAGAGTTCGTCTGTAGAACACCAGGAGCAAGGGCTGGCCCTGGAAAGGAACCAGGCAGCAGTCGTACACGAGGAGGAGGATCAGGATCCGAACAGAGCTTACCCAGGTAGGGTGAGGGCGAGATAAGGGCCAACAAACAGAGGATAACCCAGGTAGGATGAGGTGGAAAAGACCCTAGGCGGGGTAGAAACTTCCTTCAAGACTCGGATCAAGAGGGCACGAACTCCACCCAGGACAGCCAGGTGATATAATTCTTGTTCTGTACTGTAAACTACTGCTAAGGCACCAATATGTGCTGACCTTTGTGTAATACCTAATAAAATACCATTGTACCATATTGGATTCACATCGAACAATTGAGAAAGGGTGCAAAAACCTTAACAAATCACAGGTCCTAAATTAGACTGAAACTGGAGTTGTTTAGTTTTGTTAATTGTAAAAAAAAACTTGAAACGCACACAAATTGTGCAACCTCAACATTTAAGTTATTTTTCAATGCCACTGTCAAAAGTAATTTGGACTTACCATGCCAGCAGTGAGGGAAGGAGCCGACTGCCCCAAAGCCTGATTTCTCATACGCACTAAGTTGGAGGATTCTGCAGACACCTGACATGACAACGGTCCACTGCCACTGGAAAATGGTAGCAAGTGTTTACCTAGTTCAGAAAATATGAAACTTAATGAAGGAGAACAACAAAACTAAGAAAGGCTACTACATTTTACACTCTGTGCATTGATATACATGTTCCATAGCATGCCTCACAGGGGAAAAATGTCTTCATCTTCCAAAAACCGAATCTCCAATTGTCTTGCACACTCAAGTCCGATCTCTACTTTTCTGCCAGCCCGTGCACCCCGACCCGATCACATACATTTTTACCATTTAGTCTGCATCTTTTCATTTACCTCCGACTCTTTAGCACCATTTACTCTTACACATCGCTCTCTGTTTGCCGCTGGACATGTGTTCCTTTACTAATGTATGCATTTGGCATCTTGTACCTTTTTAAAAACAGACACAAATTGGGTTGATGGGAGGTACTGGACCTGAGTTGGATAACTATTTGAGAGCTGTTGTTACATGTGGAGGGGAAGCTGGAGGCTGGGAGGGAGTAAAAGGGTCATGTCCAGCAATGGGACTAACAAGTAACAAGGTGAAACTGTGCAGCTGAAAGCATGTTGTTACACTTGAACCACTCTTGGAACAGATATGGTAATATTTTATATTGCAATGCAAAATTTAATGACACTATCAGTTAATACAACAAAAAAGTTATTAATACTAAGTATTTGTGTTTCATTCACCCGTTGATTCCTAATAGGTAACAAAATCAGGTCTTCCAATACCCAAGGAATAGGCACATCCAACTGCAATTTACAAAAACTCGCTGACAAAATTATTATAGACTGCTGCATTCATCCTGAATATACTCCATAATAATATTAAAATGTCTTCATCAATGTCCCCAATATACACCATGCAAAATCCCTTCTGAATCTTGAATGTTAATGTTTTATTTCAGATCACCGTTCATAATTCCTTCATGTTTTAACAGTTTTACAGGTGATGTGCTTAATATGGTTAGTAGGCACCAGACTCCAGAAAACACACAAAAAATAACCATAAGCCAAAGATCCTGTTTTGTGTGTTTTTGCACATCATAAAATACAGTTGCAGCAGGACCTCCCTGCTTTTGTACTCCATTAACGTAGTGAAACATCTCAAGGTGCTTCACAGGAGCGTTATGAAATTTAAAAAGTGACACCAAGCCACATAAGAAGTTAGGGCTGTGACCAAAAACATGGTCAAAGAGGTAGGTTTTAAGGAGCTTCTTGAAGGAGGAAAGAGAGGGAGAGAGGCGGAGAGATTCAGGCAATGAATTCAAGAGCTTACGGCCGAGGCAACAGAAGGCATGGCCACCAATGGTTGAGCGATTAGAACCAGGGATGCTCAAGAGGGAAGAATTAGAGGAGCAAGGACATCTCGGGGGGAGGGGGGGGGTTGTGGAGCTGGAGGAGATTACAAAGATAGGGAGAGGTGAGGTTATGGAGGGATTTGAAAACAAGGATGAGAATTTTGAAATCGAGGTGGTGTTTAACTGGGAGCCAATGTAAGTCAGCGAGCAAAGGGGTGATGGGTGAGCGGCACTGGTGCGAGTTCGGATCACCTTTAGTTTATGTAGGGTAGAATGTGGGAGGCCAGCCAGGAATGCATGGAAGTCAAGTCTAGAGGTAACAAAGGCATGGATGAGGGTTTCATCAGCGGATGAGCTAAGGCAAGGGTGGAGAGAGGCAATGTTACGGAGGTGGAAATCGGCAGTCTTAGTTATGCTGAGGATATGTGCTCAAAAGCTCATTTCAGAGTCAAATATGACACCAAGGTGCAAACAGTCTGGTTCAGCCTCAGGCGGAAGTTGGGGAGAGGGATGGAGTCAATGGCTAGGGCACGGAGTTTGTGACAGGGACTGAAAACAATGGCTTCTGTATTCCCAATATTCAATTGGAGAAAATTTCTGCTCATCCAGAATTGGATGTCGGACAAGCAGTCTGACAATTTAGAAACCGAGGCGGGGTCGAGAGAAGTAGTAGTGAGGTAGAGTTGGGTGTCATCAGCGTACATGTGGAAATTGATGCGATGTTTTCGTATGATATTGCCAAGGGGCAACATGGAGATGAGAAATAGGAGGGGGCCAAGGATAGATCCTTGGGGACACCAGAGCTAACGATGCGGGGGCGGGAAGAGAAACCGTTGCAGGTGATTCACTGGTTATGATTCGATAGCAAAGAATGGAACAAGGCAAGTGCAGACCCATTCAGTTGGACGACAGTGGAGAGGCGTTGGAGAAGGATAGAGTGGTCAACCATGTCAAAGGCTGCAGACAAGTCAAGAAGGACGAGGAAGGATAGTTTGTCTTTGTCACAGTCACAAAGGATGTAATGTGTGACTTTGATGAGAGCCGTTTCAGTACTGTAGCAGGCACGGAAATCGGATTGGAGGGATTCAAACATGGAATTACAGAAAAGGTGGGCACAGCTTTGGGAAGCAACACATTATTCAAGGACTTTGGAGGGGAAAGGGAGGTTGGAGATGGGGAGGTAGTTTGTAGGACGGATGAGTCGAGGGTTGGTTTTGTGTGACGAGGGGTGATGACAGTAGATTTGAGGGAGGGGGGGGGAAGACAGTATGTGAGGAGAGAGAACCGTTAACATTGTCAGGTAACATGGGAGCCAGAAAAGGAAGTTGAGTGTTCAGCAGTTTCGTGGGAATAGGGTTAAGGGAGGAGGAAGTGGATTTCATGGACAAGATAGAAACATAGAAAATAGGTGCAGGAGTAGGCCATTTGGCCCTTCGATCCTGCACCACCATTCAATATGATCATGGCTGATCATGCAACTTCAGTACCTCATTCCTGCTTTCTCTCCATACCCCTTGATCCCTTTAGCCATTAGGGCCACATCTAACTCCCTTTTGAATATATTTAACGAACTGGCTTCAACAACTTTCTGTGGTAAGGAATTCCACAGGTTCAAAATTCTCTGAGTGAAGAAGTACCTTCTCATGTTGGTTCTAAATGGCTTACCCCTTATCCTTAGACTGTGACCCCTGGTTCTGGATTTCCCCAACATCAGGAACATTCTTCCTGCATCTAACCTGTCCAATCCTGTCAGAATTTTATGTTTCTATGAGATCCCCTCTCATTCTTCTGAATTCCAGTGAATAATAGCCGAGTCGGTCCAGTCTTTCTTCACATCAGTCCTGCCATCCCGGGAATCAGTCAGGTGAACCTTCGCTGCACCCCCTCAATAGCAAGAATGTCCTTCCTCAGATTAGGAGACCAAAACAGTACACAATATTCAAGGTGTGGCCTCACCAAGGCCCTGTACAACTGCAGTAAGACCTCCCTGCTCCGATATACTTAAATCCTCTCGCTATGAAGGCCAATATGCCATTTGCCTTCTTCACCGCCTGCTGTACCTGTATGACAACTTTAAATGACTGATGTACCATGACACCGAGGTCTCATTGCACCTCCCCTTTTCCTAATCGGTCACCATTCAGATAATATTCTGCCTTCCTGTTTTTGCCACCAAAGTGGATAACCTCACATTTATCGACATTATACTGCATCTTCCATGCATTTGCCCATTCATCTAACCTCTTCAAGTCACCCTGTAGCCTCTTAGCATCCTCCTCACAGCTCACATTGCCACCCAGCTTAGTGTCATCTGCAAACTTGGAGATATTACATTCAACTCCGTTGTCTAAATCATTCATGTATATTGTAAATAGCTGGGGTCCCAGCATGGAACCTTGTGGTATCCCACGAGTCACTGCCTGCCATTCTGAAAAGGACCCGTTTATTCCTACTCTTTGCTTCCTGTCAACCAACCAGTTCTCTATCCACGTCAATACATTACCCTCAATACCATGCGCTTTAATTTTGCACACTAATCTCTTGTGTGGGACCTTGTCAAAAGCCTTTTGAAAGTCCAAATACACCACATCCACTGGCTCCCCCTTGTCCACTCTACTAGTTACCTCCTCAAAAAATTATCGAAAATTTGACAAGCATGATTTCCCTTTCATAAATCCATGCTGACTTGGACTGATCCTGTCACTGCTTTCTAAATGCGCTGCTATTACATCTTTAATAACTGATTCCAACATTTTCCCCACTACCAATGTCAGGCTAACCAATCTATAATTACTTGTTTTCTCTCTCCCTCCTTTTTTTAAAAAAGTGGGGTTACATTTGCTACCCTCCAATACATAGAAACTGATCCAGAGTCGATAAATGTTGGAAAATGACCACCAAAGCATCCACTATTTCTAGGGCCACTTCCTTAAGTACTCTGGGATGCAGACTATCAGGCCCTGGGGACTTATCGGCCTTCAATCCCATCAATTTCCCTAACACAATTTCCTGACTAATAAGAATTTCCTTCAGTTCCTCCTTCTCGCTAGACCCTCAGTCCCGAGTATTTCCGGAAGGTTATTTGTGTCTTCCTTAGTGAAGACAGAACCAAAGTAGTTGTTCAATTGGTCTGCCATTTTTGTTCCCCATTATTAATTCACCTGATTCTGACTGCAAGGGACCTATATTTGTCTTCACTAATCGTTTTCTCTTCATATGTCTATAAGCTTTTGCAGTCAGTTTTTATGTTCCCTGCAAGCTTACTCTCATATTCTATTTTCCCCCTCCTAATTAAACCCTTTGTCCTCCTCTGCTGAATTCTAAATTTCTCCCAGTCCTCAGGTTTGCTACTTTTTCTGGCCAATTTATATGCCTCTTCCTTGGATTTAACACTATCCCTAATTTCCCTTGTTAGCCACGGTTGAGCCACCTTCCCCATTTTATTTTTACGCCAGACAGGGATGTACAATTGTTGAACTTCATCCATGTGATCTTTAAATGTCTGCCATTGCCTATCCATCGTCAACCCTTCAGGTATCACTCGCCAGTCTATTCTAGCCAATTCACGTCTCATACCATCAAGGTTACCTTTCTTTAAGTTCAGGACCCGAGTCTCTGAATTAACTATGTCACTTTCCATCTTAATAAAGAATTCTACCATATTATTTTCACTCTTCCCCAAGGGGCCTCACACAACAAGATTGCTAATTAATCCTCTGTCATTTCACAACACCCAGTCGAGGATGACCTGCTCTCTTTGGTTCCTCGACATATTGGTCTAGTAAACCATCCCTTATACACTCCAGGAAATCCTCCTCCACCGTATTGCTACCAGTTTGGTTAACCCAATCTATATGTAGATTAAAGTCATCCATGTTAACTGCTGTACCTTTATTGCTCAGGATGAGCTCAGGAAGGGTCATGAGAGAAGAGTGAAGAGAAATTGGAGAAAGATGTGAGGTCAGGGCTCGGGCAGGGGTGATCCTTAGAGGAAGTTTAGCCCGGTGGGCTTGGGGATGGAAAGGAAGAGGCAGAGGCAGCCGAACAGATGGTTTCAATCTTTGAGACAAAGAAGTCCATGAGCTCCTCACACTTATTGTCGGAGGTGAGGGTGGAGACTGGGGAATGGGGTTTAAAAAGATGGTTAGCAGTGGAGAATAGAAGCCAGGGTCTAGCTTTATATTCCAGAATGATTCTGGAATAGTGTTAAGTGTGCAATTTTGGCAGACCAGAGCAGGACCCGATAATGCTTTATGTGGTTCAGCCAGATCTGGCAGTGAATGGCTAAATCAGTTGTCCGTCATATCTGTTTAAGTCTGCGTCCCTTGGACTTAAGGAAGCAAAGATCAGGGCTGTACCAGGGGGATAGCCAGGATGAGAGAGTGTAATTGTTTTAACAGAAACTAGGGCATCAAAGGTAGTGGTGAGGGTGTGATTGAGCAGATCGGTCGCTACAGAAATGTCATGGTGAATGGAGGGCCAAAGGCTGGACATTTGGGAGTGCGAAGTGCAGTTGTAAGAGAGTCGGGAGAGTTATTTTTCCAGAAGGAGGCACATAGAAGGAGGTAGGGTTGGGGAGGGGGGATGTAGGTGGAGAGCAATACAAGGAAGTGGTCAGAGATGGCCGTATCAGCGACTAACACAATGGGAGCAGCGAGTGGATGGGGAGGAGATTGGCACGATTAGCCCCCAGTGGGTGCGCTGGGCAGGATGGTCAGCGAGACAGTAGGATGGGACAGTTGGGGTTGCTGCTCCTAAGGAGGTAGTGACAACTGACTCGATGGTCCCTTCATAGGATGCCAAGAGAGGCACAGAGATAAACCCTACAGAAAAGGTAAAGAACAGGCAGCCTATTCCAATGTTTCACAGCAGCAGTCTTGCACAACTTGAATAATCTCAGAATGAGTATCTGGGTCAGCCTGCAGCACTAACTTCCACCGAAGTCAGTCTGTCATTGATGTATGCCCCATAACCAACTCTGTGAAGCAGCTCCAAATGACAACAAGGACCCTGTGCAATGAGAAAATGTTGAAGATCACCCGAAGCAGATTGGAAATATGCCAATTTTTCTTCTGTGCAAAAGAACAAGTACTTTATACTGAAATTACTTCCATAGCTTTCCCTTTTCTGTTAACCTTGAACAGAAATAAAATTATTACTTTGGTACTGTACAAAGAGCTAATCAGTGAAACAGTGAAGGCTACCAACGGATCAGATATGGAGAGAAAGCAAGCCAAGGACTGAGACAAGAAACAGAAACATACAAATTGCAAGGTAACAAATTGCTTTGTTTTTCCAGTTCATCAAACCAGAAAATAACTCCCCCAGGGCGAGATGGCAAGTGGAGCTTTGGCCACATTCTCCAGATAATAGAGAGATGTACTGAAGACAGGATCACAGCTTGGAGAATATTACATTCCCAGCCATACACAGGTGGTGCTGAAGATACAAGGGGAAAAGGATTTCTGTTGAGGGTTTTTTCCCTCCCCCCGCCACCGCCTGCAGGAAAGAGGAAAGCAAATGCGCTTTTCCAGCACAAAATCAATCACCATTTAGACTTCACAAAGATAACTCACGTTCATTATAAATGCCCTGAAAGTACATAGAATGTTGATGTCAATTTTAAAATACTGTACTCTAACTCAAAACCAAAGTATGGTTTAACTGGGGCAACAAAATTAAATAGCATTTTCTTCCACATTTCAAGTTAAACTGTTGGCAACAGCTCATACTTTGACAGCTTAGAAAGGGAAATTAATTGCACTTCAGTGCTTAATGCAAAAAATTTAAAAACATAAACCAAAAACTAATCTGGAAAACAGATCACTGCTTCGTCAAGTGCTGAAGACAAGGCATCAAAGACATTCTGTTGTTCCACAGAGTTCGGCTGAGACTCGCACCCAAGTCAGAATTCAAGCCTTGCTCCAAGATTTGAGCACATAATCTACACTGTATCATCAGAGGTGCCGTCTCCTGGTTGAGATGTTAAATTGAAGCCCCATCTGCCAATTCAGGTTGATGTAAAAGATTCTATGGCACTATTCAAAGATGCAATGAGCACTTTCAAAATTGTAATGCCAATTAACCGACATAGTTCTGATCACATTGGCTCAATAGTTTAGTGCCACTCCAGCGGGGAGCTTGTTGATAGTGAGATGGAGCATTGCAGCAAGGAAGATCGAGAAGAGCATTGGTGCGATGTCGCAGCCCTACTTGACCCCGGTCCGGACGTGGATTGGGTCTGTGGTGGATCTATTGGTCAGGATCACGGCTTGCACGTCGTCGTGGAGCAGACTTTTGGGGGCAGCCGAAATGGAGAAGGACGCTCCATATTCCCTCACAGCATCCGGAAGGGCGCTAAGCACCTCGACTCTTGTCGCCGAGAGCATGCAGAAACTAAGCACAGACAGCGGAAGGAGCGTGTAGCAAACCAGGCTCCCCACCCACCCTTTCCTTCAACTACTGCCTGCACCACCTGTCACAGAGACTGCAATTCCCACATTGGACTGTACAGACACGTGAGAACTCAGAGTGGAAGCAAGTCTTCCTCAATTTCAAGGGACTGTCTATGATGATAGTTCTGATAGCAAGCGTCCCTTTCAGGAGTCAATCAGCCTGGTATGGATGACAAGGGAGTAAAACACCAACAGGGTCACACAGACATCAGGCGGAGAGGGGCGGGGGAGCATGCAGAGATGAACGAGGGGCAACCAAAAGTAAGGAAACGTGAATAGGGTGGATTGAAAGGCTGGTGTAAGCTCGAGGCAGGATTGAGGTGAGGCACAATGGGGGGAGTGGGGAGAGGTTGCGCAGACACAAGATACTGTGGTCAAACAGAAGATACAGTTGGGAGCTAACAAGCCACACCATTAGGGTTTAAAGGCAAGGAGGTAGGGGGCGGGGGCAAAAGAAAAGATGAAGGAGGAGTAAGAAAGGTCTCGTGCAAAGATGGAGATAGGAGAATCGGGAGCAGAGTTGGTGGCCCCAAAGCTAGGAATGGTGGATTGGGTGCATTTTCTTGGGCCTACCCATCCCAATACTGCCAGATTCCAGACCCAACCTTCACGGTCAAATTGTGGGGTTGCCATCCGAGTGCTCGCTGACTTCATGGAATCTCCCAATATTCTGGGACCCCAAGATTGCCGTCCAGACATCCCATGAAATCCCCATCTCCAGTACGGCCAAACCTCGCTTTCAACTATCTCCCCCCGCCCGCCTCCACCCCCGCCTGCCTCCACCCCCTCCACACACCAGCCAATGAATTAAAGGAGGCCCTCACCCAGGATATTCCCTGCTTCTCCCACACTCTATGCTTGACCAACAGCCTCTCCCTTGCCAGCGCTGCCATATCTTACAGCCCCCACCCTCCAACACCTCTCACCAATGCTCCCAGACCCCAAGACCTGGCTCCCAAATAATGATACTTCCTATTATCAAACTAGGAATTTCCCACGCTCATCTCCCTAGTGCAGCCAGATGCCGACATACCCTGCCCACTGTCAGAACTGGGGAACCCCATCCCAGTTCTGACACACCCTAGATACATAGAAAATAGGTACAGGAGTAGGCCATTCGGCCCTTTGAGCCTGCACCACCATTCAATAAGATCATGGCTGATCATTCCCTCAGTACCCCTTTCCTGCTTTCGCTCCATACCCCTTGATCCCTTTAGCCGCAAAGCCTATATCTAACTCCCTCTTGAATATAACGAATGAACTGGCATCAACAACTCTCTGCGGTAGGGAATTCCACAACTCTCTGAGTGAAGAAGTTGCACCTCATCTCAGGATAAGGGGTCGGCCATTTTGAACTAAGACTGTGTCCCCTGCTTGTGGACTTCCCCATCATCGGGAACATTCTTCCCGTATCCAACCTGTCCAGTCCCGTCAGAATCTTGTAAGTTTCTATGAGATCCCCTTTCATCCTTCTAAACTCCAGTGAATAAAGGACCAGTTGATCCAGTCTTTTCTCATATCTCAGTCCCGCCATCCCGGGAATCAGTCTGGTGAATATTCGCTGCACTGCCTCAATAGCAAGAATGTCCTTCCTCAGATAAGGGACCAAAACTGAACACAATATTCCAAGTGAGGCCTCACCTAGGCCCTGTACAACTGCAGTAAGACCTCCCTGCTCCTATACTCAAATCCCCTAGCTATGAAGGCCAACATACCATTTGCCTTCTTCACTGCCTGCTGAACCTGCATGCCAACTTTCAATGACTGATGAACCATGACACCCAGGTCTTGTTGCACCTCCCCCTTTTCTAAACTGCCACCATTTAGATAATATTCTGCCTTCATGTTTTTGCCCCCAAAGTGGATAACCTCACATTTATCTACATTATACTGCATCTGCCATGCATTTTCCCACTCACCTAACCTGTCCAAGTCACCCTGCAGCCTTTTAGCGTCCTCCTCACAGCACACACCGCCGCCCAGCTTAGTGTCATCTGCAAACTTGGAGATATTACACTCAATTCCTTCATCTAAATCATTAATGTATATTGTAAAGAGCTGGGGTCCCAGCACTGAGCCCAACGGTACTTCACTAGTCACTGCCTGTCATTCTGAAAAGGACCGGTTTATCCCAACTCTCTGATTCCTGTGTGCCAACCAGTTCTCTATCCGCGTCAATACATTATCCCCAATACCATGTGCTTTGATTTTGCGCACCAATCTCATCTGTGGGACCTTGTCAAAAGCTTTTTGAAAGTCCAAATACACATCCACTGGTTCTCCCCTGTCCACTCTACTAGTTACATCCTCAAAAAATTCGAGAAGATTTGTCAAGCAGGATTTCCCATTCATAAATCCATGCTGACTTGGATCGATCCTGTCACTGGTTTCCAAATGCGCTGCTATTTCATCTTTAATAATTGATTCCAACATTTCCCCCACTACTGGAGTCAGGCTAACCGGTCTATAATTATCTGTTTTCTCTCTCCCGCCTTTTTTTTAAAAAACAGTGGTGTTACATAAGCTACCCTCCCGTCCATAGGAACTGATCCACAGTCGACAGACTGTTGGAAAATGATCACCAATGCATCCACTATTTCTATGGCCACTTCCTCAAGTACTCTGGGATGCAGACTATCAGGCCCCAGGGTATTATCGGCCTTCAATCCCATCAATTTCCCGAACACAATTTCCCGCTTTATAAGGATATCCTTCAGTTCCTCCTTCTCACCAGACCGTCGGGCCCCTAGTATTTCCGGAAGGTTATTTGTGTCTTCCTTCATGAAAACAGAACCAAAGTATTTGTTTAACTGGTCCGCCATTTCTTTGTTCCCAGTTATAAATTCACCTGAATCTGACTGCAAGGGACATAAGTTTGTTTTCACTTATCTTTCTCTCTTCACATATCTATAGAAGCTTTTGCAGTCAGGTTTTATGTTCCCAGCAAGCTTCCTCTCATACTCTATTTTCCCCCTCTTAATTAAACCCTTTGTCCTCCTCTGCTGTATTACAAAATTCTCCCAGTCCTCAGGTTTGCTGCTTTTTCTGGCCAATTTATATGCCTCTTCCTTGGATTTAACACTATCCTTAATTTCCCTTGTTAGCTGCGGTTGAGCCACTTTCCCCGTTTTATTTTTACTCCAGACAGGAATGTACAATTGTTGAACTTCATCTATGTGATCTTTAAATATTTGCCATTGCCTATCCACCGTCAACCCTTTAAGTATCACTCGCCAGTCTATTCTAGCGAATTCACATCTCAGACCATCGAAACATAGAAACATAGAAAATAGGTGCAGGAGTAGGCCATTCGGCCCTTCGAGCCTGCACCGCCATTCAATGAGTTCATGGCTGAACATGCAACTTCAGTACCCCATTCCTGCTTTCTCGCCATACCCCTTGATCCCCCAGTAGTAAGGACTACATCTAACTCCTTTTTGAATATATTTAGTGAATTGGCCTCAACAACTTTCTGTGGCAGAGAATTCCACAGGTTCACCACTCTCTGGGTGAAGAAGTTTCTCCTCATCTCGGTCCTAAATGGCTTACCCCTTATCCTTAGACTGTGACCCCTGGTTCTGGACTTCCCCAACATTGGGAACATTCTTCCTGCATCTAACCTGTCTAAACCCATCAGAATTTTAAATGTTTCTATGAGATCCCCTCTCATTCTTCTGAACTCCAGTGAATACAAGCCCAGTTGATCCAGTCTTTCTTGATATGTCAGTCACGCCATCCCAGGAATCAGTCTGGTGAACCTTCGCTGCACTCCCTCAATAGCAAGAATGTCCCTCAATTTAGGAGACCAAAACTGCACACAATACTCCAGGTGTGGCCTCACCAAGGCCCTGTGCAACTGTAGTAACACCTCCCTGCCCCTGTACTCAAATTCCCTCGCTATGAAGGCCAACATGCCATTTTTGCTTTCTTAACCGCCTGCTGTACCTGCATGCCAACCTTCAATGACTGATGTACGATGACACCCAGGTCTCGTTGCACCTCCCCTTTTCCTAATCTGTCACCATTCAGATAATAGTCTGTCTCTCTGTTTTTGCCACCAAAGTGTATAACCTCATATTTATCCACATTATACTTCATCTGCCATGCATTTGCCCACTCACCTAACCTATCCAATTCACTCTGCAGCCTCATAGCATCCACCTCGCAGCTCACACTGCCACCCAACTTAGTGTCAACCGCAAATTTGGAGATACTACATTTAATCCCCTCGTCTAAATCATTAATGTACAGTGTAAACAGCTGGGGCCCCAGCACAGAACCTTGCGGTACCCCACTAGTCACTGCCTGCCATTCTGAAAAGTACCCATTTACTCCTACTCTTTGCTTCCTGTCTGACAAGCAGTTCTCAATCCACGTCAGCACACTACCCCCAATCCCATGTGCTTTAACTTTGCACATTAATCTCTTGTGTGGGACCTTGTCGAAAGCCTTCTGAAAGTCCAAATACACCACATCAACTGGTTCTCCCTTGTCCTTTCTTGTTTGATGCTGTCTCCATCCTCATTACTACTGTTTGGTGGTCTGTACACAACTCCCACTAGCGTTTTCTGCCCTTTGGTATTCTGTAGCTCCACCCATACCGATTCCACATCATCCAAGCTAATGTCCTTCCTTACTATTGCATTAATTTCCTCTTTAACCTGCAACGCCACCCCACCTCCTTTTCCTTTCTGTCTATCCTTCCTAAATGTTGAATACCCTTGGATGTTGAGTTCCCAGTCTTGGTCACCCTGCAGCCATGTGTCCGTGATGCCAACTACATCAGATCCGTTAGCTGCTATCTGCGCAGTTAATTCGTCCACCTGATGCCGAATACTCCTCGCATCGAGGCAAAGAGCCTTCAGGCTTGTCTTTTTAATACCCTTTGCCCCTTTTGGATTTTGCTGTAATGTGGCCCTTTTTGCTTTTTGCCTTGGGGTTTTTCTGCCCTCCACTTTTACTTGTCTTCTTTCTACTTTTGCTTCTGCCCCCATTCTACTTCCCTCTGTCTCCCTGCATGGGTTCCCATCCCCCTGCCATATCAGTTTAACCCCTCCCTAACAGCACTAGCAAACACTCCTCCCCCTAGAACATTGGTTCCGGTCCTGCCCAGCTGCAGACCGTCTGGTTTGTACTGGTCCCATCTCCCCCAGAACCAGTTCCAATGTCCCAGAAATTTGAATCCCTCCCTTCCGCACCATTCAAGCCATGTATTCATCTGAGCTATCCTGCGATTCCTATTCTGACCAGGACGTGGTAGTGGTAGTAATCCTGAAATTACTACTTTTGAGGTCCTACTTTTTAAATTTAGCTGCTAGCTCCCTAAATTCGTCTTGTAGGACCTTATCCCGTTTTTTACTTAGATGGTTGGCACCTATATGCACCACGACAACTGGCTGTTTACCCTCCCCTTTCAAAATGTCCTGCACCCGCTCCAGTGCTCCAGACTCTAGTATGCTCCTCAATCCTGCCATATTGTGGGATCGTTCACTCTCCAGTGCTGACAGACCCCAGAACTTACGCCCGCAGTGTTGTCAAACTCAGGTCTAGCCACATCACTGCCACACCCCTGACAGGCCTCCTCCACAATACCGCCAGACACAGAAATTCTATCTCAAATTTCCCCACAGAACGGCAGCCATTCAGCACAACCATTCCCCATTATTACGCAAGCACTATAATTGCTACCACAACCAATACCACCAACCACACTACTACTAAACTCGACATACTTACCTCCATGCTACCAAAAGTTGCCTAGTATCTTCTGATGTACCCAGAGATTTGAAAAAGAGATAAAAATTTTATTCATCTGTGAAGCAGTATACAATAGTCAAGATTACTCACTCACTTTTCACAGAAAAATGGACAACCACAGAATTTGATTCTTAAAATGGTAACATTTCCAGAATGCCATGTAATAAAGCAGAAATTTGACAGAGTTACCATAATTCAGAGGATCTGACCACACATTATATGGCATAATACGTGCTTATACAAGAGAATACCCTCTGATGCAACATGATTAATGTCATGGGAGATCTGCTGGTGTGTTTAATGTCTCCTGTCACTATATGTTAAGTTGCAACAAAAATTCTCTCCTGTTGTGAAATTTTGGATATCTATGAATGAATCCATTTGTAGATTCCAATCATAAAGAATGCAAGTGTTAAGACTCTCGGCTCAATTTTCCCCAAGCCCCCGTTTCCTGGCGTGTTGCTAGAATTACACCTACTTTTCTAGGCCAGAAATATCTTTCCAAAATTTCCCCAATGTATAATTAAAATTTGGCACCGCACAGTGTAGTCACCTTGAGGCAGGGGGCGGGGGCGGGTGGAGCCCCGCTGTCTGCGCCGAAAAATTAAGCTGCACCTTCTGTGCAGGCGCAAAAAAAAAGTTACGTTTTTGACGTCGTTCCAATGGACATGCATGCTCAGTCCAGCTCGGATTTGGCAGCCAGCCATTTTTAAAGAGCCAGTTGTGTGTGTGAGAATGTGGAGTGCTGTGAGAGAGCACTGGAAAAAAAATCGCAGCTGCAGCAATACAAGATGCAACGCAGTGCAAGGACCAAGAATTTCTTACGGAAGAAGTGGATGCACTAGTTACTGAGATTGAGAACAGATGGCAGGAGCTGGACACCAGCAGAGGTCACATAAAAATGAAGAAATGCTGGAACCAAGTTGCAGAAGATTACTGCGCAGTGGTGACCATCACGAGATCTGGAGGCCAATGTAAAAAGAAATGGCAGGACCTTGGTCAAGTAGTTAGTGTAAGTAATATTTTCATTTATTCAATGGAATTGCAATTGTAAATGCGACCAGCTGGAAATGTCCCACCCAGCAGAAAAACACCCTCTCTAAAAAGTTGAAATTTCATCTTTGCAGGGGAAGGTGGCACATAATAAAAGGGAAAGAACTCGAACAGGAGGCGGCCCGGCAAATCTGCACCCACTGACACCTTTGGAAGAGAGGGTCGCTGCTTTGATGGGTCCTGCCTTGAAAAAAGCAATCAGTACTGCACAAGCTGGGCCCACACTCGAGGGAGAGGGCAAGTCCTTCAAATTAGCCTGCTGCCTGGCCTGCGATGTGTGAGCCTACTCATGCTACCACCCTGTACCCTCCTCTGCTGCTAACCATTTGACTGTTACGTTATCTTTTGCAGAACTTGAGGCCAACCCTGACAATGCAGATGATGATTCAGACGAGGATAAGCCTGAAGAGGAGAACATCTTCCACTCCAACACTCCAGACCAAGAACATGGGGGTGAGGGAGAGATGGAGCTGGATGAAGCTCTCACTGTTGGTACTGACTTTGGAGGAGGTGCCGCTCATGGAGGTGACAGCTGTGACTCGTGGTTTGAGTGTTCGTGTGACATTCCATGGTTTCACACCTTCTGAGGTTGCATGTCCCAGTGGTGGGGTGCAGCGAGGCACACCCAGGGCCCACACCTTCAGAGGTTGCGGGTCCTCGTGGTGTGGGGCAGCGAGGCACACACAGAGCCCCACCGTCTCAGGCTGCGGGTCCCAGTGGTGGGGTGCGAGCCACACCCATGTGCAGGATCTAACAGATGTGGTTCAGATGATGTCATTGAGTGTGGAGAGCACTGACCTTACCCGATCACTCCTGGACGCCATCAGTGGGGTGAGTGATGAGGTAAGCGGGACTGTCGGGGGAAGTAACAGCAATGACACGCGAAATGGGAACGATATCTGGGTCCATCAGTGAGGGAATAGTGGCCATGAGGGAGGGAATGTCAGAGGTAGTGCAAACCACGTGACTGACTGTGAGGGAGGGAATGTTGCTGGTCGTTCAGACAGTGTCAGGGCGCATGAGGGATGGCATGTTGAAGTTAGCTGCTGCAATAAGGGAACTTGCCCAGACACCACATTCATTGACAGAATCAACTGTCACTTCCACTCCAATCCCCATACCAGTCTCTAAAGAGCCCAAAGTTAGGCCCTCCAACTTGCCGCCTGATGCTGACGCCCGCCACCCTCAAGAGTTGCACAGTACCCGAGATGTTTGAAAGAATAAGCTTGGTATCAAGCCCAGAAACACTGCGGGCAGGGATGGTGGCGTGTCCAAGACCAAGCACAGCAGGTGGTCTTAGAATAAGGGGGATGAGAGATGGGTTCAGCCTTTCTTTGCTGTTGCTGTTATTATTACTACAGTTACTGTTGTAACTGTTCAAAATAAAAGTTTTTTGTAAGTTATTTAAATTTACAAGTTTGTGTGTGATCTGAAAGAGTGATAAAGTAAAATTTGCGTTATGTATGCAATAAAGGTTCAAACTGAGTACTGTTTAACGAAGCAAGGTACAACCTTGCTTCCGCTTTATTTAGGCCGAAAGTCTCTGACTCAGAAAATGGCTGGCCTTTTATACCAGAGCAGCACCGCATGCGTGCTGCTCAGTGGCTTCCAACAATGACACCATCTGATGGCTACAAACAACATGTACATACATGACAGTTTGATACAAGAATAACTTTATTAAAGTGAAGTTAAGTACATGGAAAATATATTTTATTCAAAAGTTTACAATTAAAACTGAATCATGTTCCATTAACACAAAACATTACGGAACAGTTCCAAACCGTAAACACGTCCATGTGGAATAGTTGTCAGTGAGCCCTCAGGCATCAATCAGTAAAGCGTTCATGGAAGCGCTGCTGGCGCAAGGCTCAAGCAATCGTGAAAGGAGCACAATGGCCCACCTCCGCCGCCGTCGTGCTCCAACCTCAGGCACTTGTATGGCTTCCTCATCCTCGTCGATCTCCTCCTCCTCCTGCTCGTCACCTGCATCTTCCACATCATTATCAGCAGCCACTTTCACCACAGGTGGGTAGAAACATAGAAACATAGAAAATAGGTGCAGGAGTAGGCCATTCGGCCCTTCTAGCCTGCACCACCATTCAATGAGTTCATGGCTGAACATTCAACTTCAGTACCCCATTCCTGCTTTCTCGCCATACCCCTTGATCCCCCTAGCAGTAAGGACCTCATCTAACTCCTTTTTGAATATATTTAGTGAATTGGCCTCAACAACTTTCTGTGGTAGAGAATTCCACAGGTTCACCACTCTCTGGGTGAAGAAGTTCCTCCGCATCTCGGTCCTAAATGGCTTACCTCTTATCCTTAGACTGTGACCCCTGGTTCTGGACTTCCCCAACATTGGGAACATTCTTCCTGCATCTAACCTGTCTAACCCCGTCAGAATTTTATATGTTTCTATGAGGTCCCCTCTCATTCTTCTGAACTCCAGTGAATACAAGCCCAGTTGATCCAGTCTTTCTTGATAGGTCAGTCCCTCCATCCCGGGAATCAGTCTGGTGAACCTTCGCTGCACTCCCTCAATAGCAAGAATGTCCTTCCTCAGGTTAGGAGACCAAAACTGTACACAATACTCCAGGTGTGGCCTCACCAATGCCCTGTACAACTGTAGCAACACCTCCCTGCCCCTGTACTCAAATCCCCTTGCTATGAAGGCCAACATGCCATTTGCTTTCTTAACCGCCTGCTGCACCTGCATGCCAACCTTCAATGACTGATGTACCATGACACCCAGGTCTCTTTGCACCTCCCCTTTTCCTAATCTGTCACCATTCAGATAATAGTCTGTCTCTCTGTTTTTACCACCAAAGTGGATAACCTCACATTTATCCACATTATACTTCATCTGCCATGCATTTGCCCACTCACCTAACCTATCCAAGTCGCTCTGCAGCCTCACAGCATCCTCCTCGCAGCTCACACTGCCACCCAACTTAGTGTCATCCGCAAACTTGGAGATACTACACTCAATCCCCTCATCTAAATCATTAATGTACAGTGTAAACAGCTGGGGCCCCAGCACAGAACCCTGCGGTACCCCACTAGTCACTGCCTGCCATTCTGAAAAGTACCCATTTACTCCTACTCTTTGCTTCCTGTCTGACAACCAGTTCTCAATCCATGTCAGTACACTACCCCCAATCCCATGTGCTCTAACTTTGCACATCAATCTCTTGTGTGGGACCTTGTCGAACGCCTTCTGAAAGTCCAAATATACCACATCAACTGGTTCTCCCTTATCCACTCTACTGGAAACATCCTCAAAAAATTCCAGAAGATTTGTCAAGCATGATTTCCCTTTCACAAATCCATGCTGACTTGGACCTATCATGTCACCTCTTTCCAAATGCACTGCTATGACATCCTTAATAATTGATTCCATCATTTTACCCACTACCGATGTCAGGCTGACCGGTCTATAATTCCCTGTTTTCTCTCTCCCTCCTTTTATAAAAAGTGGGGTTACATTGGCTACCCTCCACTCCATAGGAACTGATCCAGAGTCAATGGAATGTTGGAAAATGACTGTCAACGCATCCACTATTTCCAAGGCCACCTCCTTAAGTACTCTGGGATGCAGTCCATCAGGCCCTGGGGATTTATCGGCCTTCAATCCCATCAATTTCCCCAACACAATTTCCCGGCTAATAAGGATTTCCCTCAGTTCCTCCTCCTTACTAGACCCCCCGACCACTTTTATAACCGGAAGGTTGTTCGTGTCCTCCTTCGTGAATACCGAACCAAAGTACTTGTTCAATTGGTCCGCCATTTCTTTGTTCCCCGTTATGACTTCCCCTGATTCTGACTGCAGGGGACCTACGTTTGTCTTTACTAACCTTTTTCTCTTTACATATCTATAGAAACTTTTGCAATCCGTCTTAATGTTCCCTGCAAGCTTCTTCTCATACTCCATTTTCCCTGCCCTAATCAAACCCTTTGTCCTCCTCTGCTGAGTTCTAAATTTCTCCCAGTCCCCAGGTTCGCTGCTATTTCTGGCCAATTTGTATGCCACTTCCTTGGCTTTAATACTATCCCTGATTTCCCTTGATAGCCACGGTTGAGCCACCTTCCCTTTTTTATTTCTATGCCAGACAGGAATGTACAATTGTTGTAGTTCATCCATGCGGTCTCTAAATGTCTGCCATTGCCCATCCACAGTCAACCCCTTAAGTATCATTCGCCAATCCATCTCAGCCAATTCACGCCTCATACCTTCAAAGTTAGCCTTCTTTAAGTTCTGGACCATGGTCTCTGAATTAACTGTTTCATTCTCCATCCTAATGCAGAATTCCACCATATTATGGTCACTCTTCCCCAAGGGGCCTCGCACAACGAGATTGCTAATTAATCCTTTCTCATTACATAACACCCAGTCTAAGATGGCCTCCCCCCTAGTTGGTTCCTCGACATATTGGTCTAAAAAACCATCCCTTATGCACTCCAGAAAATCCTCCTCCACCGTATTGCTTCCAGTTTGGTTAGCCCAATCTATGTGCATATTAAAGTCACCCATTATAACTGCTGCACCTTTATTGCACGCACCCCTAATTTCCTGTTTGATGCCCTCCCCAACATCACTACTACTGTTTGGAGGTCTGTACACAACTCCCACTAACGTTTTTTGCCCTTTGGTGTTCTGCAGCTCTACCCATATAGATTCCACATCATCTAAGCTAATGTCCTTCCTAACTATTGCCTTAATCTCCTCCTTAACCAGCAATGCTACCCCACCTCCTTTTCCTTTTATTCTATCCTTCCTGAATGTTGAATACCCCTGGATGTTGAGTTCCCAGCCCTGCTCATCCTGGAGCCACGTCTCCGTAATCCCAATCACATCATATTTGTTAACATCTATTTGCACAGTTAATTCATCCACCTTATTGCGGATACTCCTTGCATTAAGACACAAAGCCTTTAGGCTTGTTTTTTTAACACCCTCTGTCCTTTTAGAATTTTGCTGTACAATGGCCCTTTTTGTTCTTTGCCTTGGGTTTCTCTGCCCTCCACTTTTCCTCATCTCCTTTCTGTCTTTTGTTTTTGCCTCCTTTTTGTTTCCCTCTATCTCCCTGCATTGGTTCCCATCCCCCTGCCATATTAGTTTAACTCCTCCCCAACAGCACTAGCAAACACTCCCCCGAGGACATTGGTTCCGATTCTGCCCAGGTGCAGACCGTCCGGATTGTACTGGTCCCACTGGTCTTCCACTACCAGGTGCTGCTGCCTCATGATGGCTAAGTTATGCAGCACACAACAGTGAACTGACCGACAATCTCAGTGGAGTACAGCAAGTAGCCTCCGGAATGGTCCAAGCAATGGAAATGCTGTTTCAATATGCCAATGCTCCTCTCAATGATGCTGCGCGTCGCAATGTGCGACATTTTTTAGCATTGACGGTCAGCTTCCGTCCGGGTTACGCGTAGAGGCATCATGGGCCAGGTGGCGAGGCCGTACCCTTTGTCTCCCAGGAGCCAGCTCTGCCTTTCTGGCTGCTGCTGAAACATGGCAGATATAACTGTCCCGTAGGATGAATGCATCATGGGTGCTGCCAGCGTATCTTGCATCCACTGACATGATAAGATGTATGTCGTCACACACGAACTGTACATTAATGGAGTGGAAGCCTTTTCTGTTGAACATCTCAGAATCCTTCAAAAGGTGCTTGCAAGGCGATGTGGGTATAATCAATGCAGCCCGGTACCTTTGGGTAGCCAGCAATCCTGGAGAAGCCCACGGCTCTGTCATGGATTGCTTGGGCGGTCATGGGGAACTTTATGAAGTCATTCCTATGCACGTACAGTGCAGCCGTGGCCTGGTGAATCGAGACATGTGTTGCATGTTGAAAAATGGCACACGCATCCCCAGTTGTAGCTTGAAACAATCCGGAGACATAGAATGAAAGTGCAGCTGTAATCGTCACATCAATTGACAAAGCAGTCCTCCTGATGCTTCGAGGTGACAGGTCTGCTTTAACCAACTCACAGATCTCACTTGCAACTTCTTTGCGGAAATGCAGCTTTCTGACACAGTATGCATCACTCAGGTGGAGGTACAAACGCCTGTCTCGATATACCTGAGGTGGGTAAGGCCTCCTGCCCAGCACGCGACAGGCTCTGATGTTCCTGGTGTGATGAAGTCGAATCAATTGTCCCCTACATAGCACCATGATGCAGAAGACTCGCTCAAGGTATGGCATTGTCAATATTGCCCCCATACTTAAATTTACCCTTTAAAACAAGCTCAAAACAGCAGGAATGCAGGCAACACAGGTTTGCAGTTCTTTCTCTCCAGGTCTGTATGGATGGACCAACCCAAAGGTCTTGTGACTTCTCCTTCCCTGGGCTCCAAGCCTTCCGATCGGCATTTCTCTTCCTCTCTCTCACCGCTCCCCCCCCAACCCATCACCCCCGCCCCACCACGGTTTGTTTTGTAGCCGAACCCCGAGCCGCTGTGTCTGGGCGCGAGGCCGATTCTGCCGGGCAAAGCTACGACCCTCCAGCCCTGCATCAAGACATTCGGTGGTGGCGTGTGAGTGAGCACAAAAAAAAGAGAAAATTTCTAAAATCCAACAAATTTACACTTCTATGTTGACAGGTAAAAAACGTTGAACTTTATTATTGATTTTGACAGTGTTCTTGACTCCCTCCAAAATCTTCAATTTAAAAACAATGGCGTCTTTCAGTGCAGATTTGTGAAAGTGCGCTGGTTTTCTTAACTCACCAGAAGATTTTTCGGGAGTGGCCAGATAGGTCAACCCAAGATAAAAAAATGTTGGCCAAACTGCGAACCATTGAACCAGCGCAGACATGAGTAAAATAAATCTGGCCTAAAATATCGTTACTAAGTCAGTTACGGTGCAAATCGCAGGGGGAAAGTTTGAAAAAAAAAATACGTCAGAAAAAACGGCCGCACCAAAAAAACGGGGCAAATGACCGGGGAAAATTGAGCCCTCTATCTCTAATGGCTGAGCCATCAAACATCGCAAAAACTCTCCAGATGCACATTGTGTCAGCATTAGAAAGTCCTGGTTAATCCACATCTTGGGTATCAGTGTTATTAACGTGCAGTATCTCCCCACCATTGTGCCTTTGACATATCTTGATTGACAGTTCTGCATTCTGGTTATACAGTAAGGCTCCAGCCATGTAAGAACACTAGAAATAGAAGCAAGAGTAGGCAATAGAGCCTCTCGAGCCTGCTCCACCATTCAATAAGATCATGGTTCATCTGATCTTGATCCCAACTCCACTTTTCTGCCTGTTCCCCATAACCTTTGACTGCCCTATAGTTCAAGAATCTGTCTATCTCAGCCTTGAGATATTTAATTCACTTGCCTAACCAGAATGACATCAACATGGATTCAAATTGGCCATATTTTGTCATTCAGAACCCAGTTAAAAGGATTCTAACAATTCTGAAATACTTGTGTTATTTTGGTCTCAGGAAAATATTGGCAAGAGTTAAGAATTGAATTGCTCTTTTATCTGCTTCCTCTTGGAGACATTTGTGTCCTTACCTATGAACTTTAAGAAAGCTGCATTGATTGCCTGGCCACTGCTGAGACATGCAGTGGAAGATGAGCAAAGAGCTCCAGAGAAGCTTTCGATAAAATCACCTGAAAGCCCAAAATGGCTTGTATCGGATGGCATGATACCAGTGCAAGTGTGCAGACGTGATTTGTACTATCTGCAGCAATTAGCATGCGGAAATGCATGGTAAATTTGCACTGAGGAACGGGTCTCAGAGATGCTCAGTTACTTGACAACAGCAAGACATGAAATGGCGCAGGGAAGTGAGAGAATTTTTAAAAGCGTTGACACATACGCCATCGAGAAACTATCTAATTAATGAAACAATAAGAGAGTTAAACACACTGATACTTGTCAGAGGGATTAAAATTGAAGGCTAGGGAGAAATAAATTTAGCAAGAATGGATGGATATGAGTAAAAGATCTGGAGAATCTTATCAGTCCATGACTGAGAAACATAGAAAATAGGTGCAGGAGTAGGCCATCCGGCCCTTCGAGCCTGCACCACCATTCAATAAGAACACGGCCGATCATTCCTTCAATACCATGTTCCTGCTTTCCCTCCATACCCCTTGATCCCTTTAGCCGCAAGGGCCATATCTAACTCCCTTTTGAATATATCCAATGAGCTGGCATCAACAACTCTCTGCGGTCAGGAATTCCACAGGTTAACAATTCTGAGTGAAGAAGTTTCTCCTCATCTCAGTCCTAAATGACTTACCCCTTATCCTTAGACTGTGTCCCTGGTTCTGGACTTCCCCAACATTGGGAACATTCTTCCTGCATCGAACCTGTCCAGTCCTGTCAGAATTTTATATGTTTCTATGAGATCCCCTGTCATCCTTCTAAACTCCAGTGAATACAGGCCCAGTTGATCCAGTCTTTCTTATGTCTGTCCTGCCAACCCAGGAATCAGTCTGGTGAACCTTCACTGCACCCCGTCAATAGCAAGAACGTCCTTCCTCAGATGAGGGGACCAAAACTGAACACAATATTCCAGGTGGGGCCTCACCAAGGCCCTGTACAATTGCAGCAAGACTTCCCTGCTTCTATACTCAAATCCCCTAGCTATGAATGCCAACATGCCATTTGCCTTCTTCACCACCTGCCGTACCTGCATGCCAACCTTCAGTGACTGATGAATCATGACACTCAGGTCTCGCTGCACCTCCCCTTTTCCGAATCTGCCGCCATTCAGATAATATTCTGTCTTCGTGTTTTTGTGTTCAGAGTAGAGTGCTTGCTTTGGGAGTCTCGTGTCTGGCATGTGAACAATGTGGCCTGCCCAGCAGAGCTGATCAAGTGTGGACAGTGCTTCAATGCTGGGGTTGTTGGCCTGATCGAGGACGCTAATGTTGATGCGTCTGTCCGCCCAGGGGATTTGTAGGATCTTGTGGAGACATCGTTGGTGGTGTTTCTTCAGCGACGAGGTGTCTACTGTACATGGTCCATGTCTGAGCCATACAGGAGGCCGGGTATTACTACAGCCCTGTAGATCATGAGCTTGGTGGCAGTTTTGAGGGGCTGGTCTTCAAATACTTTTCCTCAGGCGGCTGAAGGCTGCACTGGCACACTGGAGGCAGTGTTGAATCTCATCGTCAATGTCTGCTCTTGTTGACAAGACACTCTCGAGGTGTGGGAAATGGTCAACATTTTCCAGGGCCGCGCCATGGATCTTGATGACTGGGGGGCAGTGCTCTGCGGCGAGGACAGGCTGGTGGAGGACATTTGTCTTACGGATGTTTAGTGTAAGGCCTATGCTTTTGTACACCTCAGTAAATACGTCGACTATGTCCTGAAGTTCAGCCTCTGCATGTGCGCAAACACAGGCGTTGTCCGCGTACTGTAGCTCAACGACAGAGGTTGGGGTAGTCTTGGACCTGGTCTGGAGACGGCGAAGGTTGAACAGGTTCCCACTGGTTCTATCGTTTAGTTCCACTCCAGCGGGGAGCGTGTTGACAGTGAGGTGGAGCATGGCAGCTAGGAAAATTGAAGCCTGTTTGACTCCGGTCCGGATGTGGATTGGGTTTGTCATGGATCCGTTGGTAAGGATCACGGCCTGCATGTCGTTGTGGGTCTAACAGGACCTAACTCAAAACCTATACCCAGTGAAACTGACAGTAAAAGAAATATTAAATTTTTAGCTGTTCAATTATAAGAACATAATAGGAGAAGGAGTAGGCCATTTAATAAGATCATGGCTGATCTGATCATGAACTCAGCTCCACTTCGTGCCCACTCCCCATAACCCTTTATTCCCTTATCGCTCAAAAATCTATCTCTGCCTTAAATATATTCAATGACCCAGCCTCCACACTCTCTGGGGCAGAGAATTCCACAGATTTATAACCCTGAGAAGAAATTCCTCCTCATCTCAGTTTTAAATGGGCGGTCCCTTACTCTGAGACTATGCACCCTAGTTTTAGTTTCCCCTATGAGTGGAAATATCCTCTCTGCATCCACCTTGTCTAGCCCTCTCGTTATCTTATATGTTTCGATAAGATCATCTCTCATTCTTCTGAACTCCGATCTGTACAGACCCAACCTACTCAACCTATCTTCATAAGTCAACCCCCTCATCTCCGGAATCAACCGAGTGAACCTTCTCTGAACAGCCTCCAATGCAAATACAGGTATACCCGTCCTTAAATACGGAGACCAAAACTGTATGCAGTACTCCAGGTATGGCCTCACCAATACCCTGTACAGTTGTAGCAGGACATCTATGCTTTTATACTCTATCCCCCTTGCAATAAAGGACAAGATTCTATTTGCCTTCCTGATTACTTGCTGTTCCTGCATACTAACTTTGTGTGTTTCATGCACAAGGACCTCCAGGTCCCTCTGCACTGCAGCACTTCGCAATTTCTCTCCATTTAAATTATAATTTGCTTTTCTATTTTTTCTGCCAAAGTGGATAACCTCGCATTTTCCCACATTATACTCCATCTGCCAAATTTTTGCCCACTCATTTAGCCTGTCTCCATCCCTTCGCAGATTTTGTGTCCTCTCCTCACAATTTGCTTTCTCGCCCATCTTTGCATCATCAGCAAACTTGGCTACATTACACTCGGTCCCTTCATCCAAGTCATTAATATAGATTGTAAATAGTTGGGGTCCCAGCACTGAGCCCTGTGGCACCCCACTAGTTACTGTTTGCCAACCAGAAAATGACCCGTTTATCCCAACTCTCTGTTTTCTGTTAGTTAGCCAATCTTCTATCCATGCTAATATTTTACCTCCAATCCAGTGAACTTTTATCTTGTGCAGTAATATTTTATGTGGCACTTGTCAAATGCCTTCTGGAAATCCAAATACATCACCTCTACTGGTTCCCCTTTATCCACCCTGTTCGTTACATCCTCAAAGAACTCCAGCAAATTTGTCAAACATGATTTCCCATTCATAAAACCATGCTGACTCTGCTGGTTTGAATAATGCTTTTCCAAATGTCCTGCTACTGTGTCCAACACTGCCTCCAGTGTGCCAGCGCAACCTTTGGTCACCTGAGGAAGACCAGGACCTCAAATCTGGCACCAAGCTTATGGTCAACAGAGCAGTAGTAATATGGCTCAGAGACATGGACCAGATCTCAAAGCGCTGGAGAAGTACCACCAACTCTACCTCCGCAAGATCCTGCAAATTCACTGGGAGGTTGACGCACCAACTTCAGTGTTCTCACTCAGGCCAACATCCGCAGCATCGAAGCACTGACCACGCTCGACCAGCTCTGTTGGGCGGGCCACATGGTCCACATGCCAGTCATGAAACTCCCTAAGCAAGCGCTCTACTCACAACTCCTACACGGCAAGTGAGCCCTAAGTGGGCAGAGGAAATGTTTCAAGGACATCCTCAAAACCTCCTTGATCAAGTGCAACAGCCCCACCGGCACCTGGGAATCCCTGGCCCAAGACCAAAATGGAGGAAGAGCATCCAGGAGGGTGCTGAGCACCTTGAGTCTCATCGCCGAGAGCATGCAGAAATCAAGCACAGACAGCGGAAGGAGTGTGCGGCAAACCAGACTCCCCACCCACACTTTCCTTCAACCACTGTCTGCCCCACCTGTGGCAGAGACTGTAATTCCCGCATTGGACTGTACAGCCACCTGAGAATTCACTTTTAAAGTGGAAGCAAGTCTTCCTCGATTCTGAGGGACTGCCGATGCTGATGAATAATGGATTCCAGCATTTTCCCAACGATAGATGTTAGGCTAACCGGTCTGTAGTTTCCTGCTTTCTGTCTGCCTCCTTTTTTAAATAGGGGTGTTATATTTGCGGTTTTCCAATCCGCTGGGACCTCCCCCAGAGTCCAGGAAATTTTGGTAGATTACAACCAATGCATGCACTATCTCTGCAGCCACTTCTTTTACAACCCTAAGATGCAAGCCATCAGGTCCAGGCGACTTGTCCACCTTTAGTCCCATTACTTTATACTACTTTTTAGTGATAGTGATTGTATTGCCCCTTGATTATCCACAATTGAGAGGTTTTTAGTTTTTAACTACGGTGAATAACGACACAAAATATTTGTTCAAAGTCTCTGCCATTTCTCTGTTCCCCATTATTAATTCCCCAGTCTCATCCTCTTGGGGATCAACATTTACTTTAGCCACTCCTTTTCTTTTTATACACCTGTACCTACTCTTACTATCTGTTTTTATATTTCATGCTCGTTTACTTTCATAATCTATCTTTCCTCTCTCTTATTTTTTTATGTCATTCTTTGCTGGCACAATTGATTCTTATGTGGCACAATTGGTACAACATTCACACTGGTGGGATATTGGGCCTAATACATCAACACACCTTTAGGTTCGTATTATTTCACACGCTCTGGTAGTTGTCCAACTTGTAATGATAGTGTATTTGATACATGTACCCCATGTAGCAAGACTTTGATGCATAAGCCAATGTCTATGACTAACCAGCACTAAAAAAAAAATAATTGAATAAACCGTAAGTGCAGATCCGAAGCAATGAAGAAGAGACCCCAGGTGGGGCAAGATCAGGAAAGCAATAAAAGAAACAAAGGATACCCCAGGCGGGGCAGAATGAGAACACCTGAACAGTGAATTAAATTTGAAGAAAGGGATCAGAGGTTGCTCCTCCTCCTCAAAAGGAATGGACTGCAAGAAAGGGGGAAATCTTCATTTGAGTCTCCCAACTAACTAACGCCCAAGTTGAGAAAACAATTTAGAGATGGCATGATGGGTGCAAAAACTAAAAATGAGAGGACTGAATAAAGTTTTCTCCCCTTCAAGGTGGGGAATAGGATAGAAATCAGTGGTGTACAAAATGTATATGGTTATGTGACTAAAACTCTGCCGCAAAGACTGCTATGTTAAATGGTTATGTTCGAACTGGAGGCGAAGAGTCTCCTCAGATTAGATAGATGCTTAGAAATGCTAATGTTTTGGCTCCCTGCTGAGGTATTATCACATTCTGCACGATGACAACCAATATCTGTTGTTTTCAAGTTAAGACTTTAACTTTGTTTATGTATCTTTAATTTAAGCAACTAAGCTCTATATTATTATTAACAATCAAGTTATAATGCTAAGGTAGGAATTGGAGTTGCTTGTGAAAATAATTAAAAGTTAATGAGTATAGAATGGAAGGAAGTTGGGTAAGTTAACGTAAACACAAAGCAGTTTTCTAGGTCATAAAGCAGGTAACGACGATTGAAGTAAGACAGTTTTCTGGTTTGGGCCTCATGGTTAAACCCGAGAGGATAGCGACAAGAGAGATAAGACACAAATTATAAAGGAAGAAACCCTGAGAAAGTATAAACAAAAAAGGCATGTGGACAAGTACATGAGACATCTTTAGGGACAGCTTTGATACAAGAATCAATACAAAGAACTCGAAGCCTCGCTGGGTATTGAGTTTTATGGGGAACCTCTATAGGCAAACGGTTTCCAGGCCCACTCCTAAAAAGAAAATAAAAGCGACACCTCGAGAGCTTTTCAGGACAGACAGTGGAGGTGAGAGCGATACAGAGGTTGGGCTGGTCGAACACTCTTCGAGAGTGATCCCACGCATACCAAAGGAGGCTCTGGATGAAAGAAAGATCGTCCGCAAGCAAGAGAACTGCTCACGTGCGTCAGCTGTTTGTCCAATCGAGATCGGTATCAGCTACTTGTCACAGCCATAGCCCCCGACCTACGAGAGAACACCTTCACAGGTCGGGCTATAAAAGAGCTGGAGCAATGGGCCCTGGAACATCGTGGCCCCTCAACCTGCGAGAGAACATCTCCGCAGGTCAGGCTATAAAAGAGCTGGAGCGGCAGACCACTACAACTTCCAGCGTGAGCTGCTCCAAGTGTGCGCCGATTGAGATGGGCGACTGGGTGACGTCATCAAAACCCAGGTCGCTGTTTGGAATGAGGGCAGGAACATCGGCGGGGCCCAGGTACAGTGGAGGAGCGGGAAGGTTGGGGCGGATGAGCGGCGAATGATCGAAATGGAGGAGCGATGAGAGTTTGTGGCTCAGATTCAGCGAATGTTTGTTGCAGAGGTGCGGCGAGAGAACATGGCAGAGAATCGTGACGGAGGAGCGGTAAGAGATCGCGGCGGAGGAGCGTGACGGAGGAGCAGTGAGAGATCGTGGCGGAGGATCGTGACGGAGGAGCGGTGAGAGATCGCGGCAGGAGGTGCGTCAAATGAGCCGAGGGCCCAGGGGCAGCACAGGCCTGCCCACACTGCAATATGTGTACACACTAGGTCCGTGCAGCAGAGCAGATCTCCAGTCGTCCTGATTAACCCTTGCCACTGGATAAAGGCCAAGCATGTGGTGGCTGATATCCAAACGTCACCACACGTTAATTAAAATCCACACACACGCACCTTCCACCCCTTCAATTGGAGTTCAGAACTGGAATATTGAGTCCTTCATTGAAACAGCTGTGAACTCATGTAGAAGCAAGTCATCCTTGTTTGAGAGACCGCCTATGATGATGATGTTTTTGCTGTGTAACTAATGCATTATATTCTGTCAAACTCTGATTAAATATACCCACCATATTGGCTTACAGTCGATCCTGATTATTCAAGTGACCAGAGGCAACCTCAAGTTGGCTATTTTAACCGATTAATTTTCTCTATTAAAATTTCATCTGACGATAAATACATTTTGTAGTTTCGCCTAAAACATATGTACTGCCAGTGTGATTTTTTTTCCATTGATCACGACAATCAGTAGAAAATGGTGGGCATCTCAGACACCTTTCCAATATGTATTGAGAAAAGGGCCATTGTTACTTGCACAATCCACTAACCTACGCACAAGGCTATAAGTTTTGAATCATAGGAGACACAGGCCTGTCAATAGAAGCTGCCTTGTTGCTATGAACATAAACAGAGCTGGGACTAACCCAAATAGTAACATTATCCTCTTTTGCTTAAGGTACTGACTTATGCTGGTACAATTCCATGGGTGCCAACCAGTGCCCAAGAAGCTACTCTCATCATGGCGCCTAGACAGCACGTGTTGGCAGGTTATTTAATAATAAACATAATAAATTATTTGTGGGAGTATCGCAGCTGAGCCCAATTATGTTCTCACACATCCACGCATGTATACTTTCTAACGAGGATTTTTATCTGTTTATTTTTTACCTGCCTCACTACCACAGGGAACTCAGGACAGCATGACAGAAATCAGCGAATTCAGCACAGGCTAGGAACTTGAGGCTTTGTTATTCTGTGTGGCACTGCATCATATCAGGTGGTGCATAACCCAATGAGTTAATTGGGGAGCTAAAACTGTCATTTAAAAACAATTCCTGACCCACAAAATCTGCTCAAACATAGTTGTGGAAAATTTGAAGAAGAAATAACAGATTATTTGTCCATTTTGTTTTCATTAAACTATAGCAAAATTTGAAGGGAGGGAGGACCACAGCGAGAGACTGTCGTATAAAGCATTTAAAAGCATGACGAATCAATGTCTGCGAAAATAATAAGGAAATCATAAAGCCGATGAATATTTCAGCCATAATGATTACCATACTGAGGTAAAGCAAAGGTAACGCGGAGTTATAAAGTTAGAGTAGTAAATGTTATGGTCAAACATCGACAGACTGCATGTAAGGATTCCAAGTATTGGGAACCCTGCAACAGTTTTTTCATAGTTTCTTCTGAGCTTTTCAGAGCACTTTTCATGCTGAACTTGTTCGTAATTGCTCAAAAATATACCTGGGACTGTTTTAGTATGTGAATCCCTCTTTCAAAAATACATATCTGCTTTTCAACACATTGTTATTCAGTTGCTATAAACACAGTCCTTTCTCGTCTATGAAGTACTTTGCAACATGCTATTCCTGAAGATACTACTTCTATTGTTTACACCAAATGCTGTTCCAAGTTTTTTTTAATGTGTCGTTGGTAGAACTGCATGTTGGAACACCAATCTGCTATGCTGCAGAGGAATGGAACATGGTTTAAAAGCACATCTGTGGGTATAAACTCTATCTCAGTCTTGTCCTCAAGTTGAGGCCAAGCAGTTCCACATAGTAAAAGGGAGGAAAAAAATAAGGAAATAAAATCAGGAGAGTTACCCTGGGCAGCAGTCACATTGCTACTAGCGACATTCGTACAACAGTATTTAAGGTAGTTTTGGACAAGATCATCTGAGCATTCAGACATTGGGTGCAAAATACTAATTGCTTGCAAATTGCTTATGTTAGGGTTCATTAGAAGGACTTGGACTGTGTAGATTGGTAATGAAGTATGTACCATGACTTCATTTTAAATATCTAACCCCAATCCAAATAAATGATTCTGGCCTGCTGAATTACATTAGACTCCAAAATAAATGGGGGAAAAAAATCTAGTGTCAAATATTGTGCCCCAGACCCACATCCCCATCCCAAAATATAAATCTTGTGCCTTCAATACCTGTATTACCCCCTTGGGCTTTTGTGTACTTATGTTTTTTCTCCCCTTCAAATAAAACAATGATGGGCAAACCTCCATCTTAAGTTACAACAAGACTGTGTCCCATTGAATATTAAATCAGTGTCCTATAATTAGGACCACTTTTGAGAAGTGTTCGCCAGCTTTTTGTATTTTGTATTTTGAGGTTGATATCCACCTCTAATATATAGGCATTCCAAAAAGTGGTATAATTTTGCCCAAGGAACTGGCAAATAGAAAGATTGAAAACAAGTTCACAAAAGCAAAAGACTATGGAATACTGAAAATCTGAATTTAAAAACATGAAATGCTTGATATACTCAGCAGGTCAGGCAGCGTCTGCGGAGAGAGGAAGAGTGCTAATGTGTCAGCTCACTCTCCATTGTGGGAAGAGAAGGAACGAGGGTAGTGTGCAAATACTGATGTAGGATGTCAATAGGTGAAGAACAAAGATGAAATCTGAGCAATTTACAAGTCACACGAATCTCACATTATGTTGCAGGCTTAAAGTTGCTCCCATTTTAAAAAAGCATAAAATTAATATAGTATATAAACATTTTATGTAGAATTCTTTTGAGAAAACAATGTTACATGGCATTGCTCATAATGTTTTGGGCAATTAGTATGCAGCATGGAGATGTGATGGTTCTCACAAAAGGATTAGCTATTATGATGGTACAGGTTGAACCTCCCTGATCTGGCACCCTTGGGGCCCGGCCTGTGCCAAATAAGGGATTTTTCCAGATAAGGGGAGGTCAGTGGCCTGGGGGGCAGTGGGTGGCGCGGGGGCAGGTGTCGGCGCGGCGCCGGCGGGCCGAGTGTCGGAGCGGCCCCAGCAGGTGTCGGCGCGGCGCCGGCGGGCCGAGTGTCGGAGCAGCCCCAGCAGGTGTCGACGCGGCGCCGGCGGGCCGAGTGTCGGCGCGATGCCGGCGGGCCAAGTGTCGGCGCGGCCCCAGCAGTTGTCGGCGCGGCGCCGGCGGGCCGAGTGTCGGAGCAGCCCCAGGTGTTGGCGGGCCCCGGCGGGCCGAGTGTCGGAGCGGCCCCAGGTGTTGGCGGGCCCCGGGGGGCCGAGTGTCGGAGCGGCCCCAGCAGGTGTCGGCACGGCCCCAGCGGGCCGAGTGTCGGCACAGCTCCAAAGTTGGGGTGGAGGTCGGCCGCGTTCTACACATACGCCCCCGACCGCCGGACGACGGGTGGTGCCGGATAAGGGAGGTCCAACCTGCACAACTAAAAATTTAAAATATCAAAACACCCCGTGTCCAGTACAGAGGGCCTGAATTCGTGGCCCTTTATGGCACATAAGAGGTGCGCGTGCGCCCATAGGGACCACGCATGTTCCGGGTTTCGGTATGTGAAGCGCAAGCGCCTAAACCCAGAACTTGCGATCCGTCAAGAATCCACTTGACAGATCCACTGTATTCGAAAGTAAAGGATCTCCATGGCGGGGGTGGGGAGAAAGATTTGGGCTATTTGCCCATCTCCTGTCCACGAATGTCCTTCAAATTTTTATGACTGAAATAAACAGGCATAAGACCTGCTTAAGACTTTTAAAGTTCAAAAAAATACATTTTTAAAATAATTTAAACATTTAAAATCCTGTTAAGTAAGGCAAGTTTATTTTTAGACACTTTAAAATATGTAAATTTTGTTTTCAAAAAATTAGATTTTTGTTTTAATTAATTAATTAAATTCCACTTTTCTTGATTTGAAATATGTGACTTTGTTTATAGTTATTTTCAGTCTCTGTTTTGGGGGGTATTCCCATTCATACTCATGGTGTTCTGTGTACAGGGAATCACCATAAATATGAATGGAGATCCTCCTGCTTGGATAGGTTGGGCCAGCCCATGTAATCTCACTAATGTGTACAAAATAAACCCTTACGCTCCTGGGATACATGGGCCTCTATGAAGGCTTTGGCGTAGAGGCCCAGCTCCACAAGAATCCGAACCTCCAGGACCACCAGGTACTTTCGTAAAAAATGTTGCGATCGGAGGCCTGCGGGAAGCCTCCGACAGCAATTTCTAGGCCAGAGTGTTTTAAAAAAATCAGTAGGAGTTGAGATTTGGTTGACATCAGATACCATACCTCCCAGAAAGTTTGCTACAGAAGTGAATTTATATATTTCATCCTTGCTACTCTTTCTTTCCATTGCATCGATTTATACCAGAGTTTAAATATTAAATTAAAAGCAAACGTTTAAGACATAGCACCATTCACAATTATCCCTCAGAATACAAGACTCATGTTCATGATCTACTTCTTTGAATATCCACAACTCTAAAATCTTCCATTGACAAGAAGAAATAAGTCAACTCTTCACCTCCCAATGCACCACCAAAGCTCCCTCTTCGAAGTTTGACATCATCTTCACTAAACTGATGCTGGAGTTTAGAGACTTTTCCAGATGAACAGGTCAGGTCAGGGTTACTCAGTTTCCTGAAGGGCAATGGAGAGGATCCAGAAAGCTCTGCCTGTAAAAAAAAAATACTTGTTAAAAATTCCATTTTGTTCTTCCCAAGATATTTTATTCAAACTTGGCTGTAAAGTCAATTAAAATATTAGCCTATCTAAAACCCTGAAACCAGTTTATCCATATTATATTCAATCATATCTGGAAAACCCACTTGTGATTTTAAACATTCGAAATGCACTACCTGCCAAAACTACATCTTATCTTGGAGCAAAGTAGAATTTCTCTTATTAAAAGAAAACACTGTTCTTACGTAAATTGATCCTCACCATTTGTGCAGTTTGAACCCAATGTTTCCCAACACAAATTAATTACCCTAAGGAGGAAAAACTTCCATGCCATGGAGCAACAAAAGCTTTTATATTTGCTGTTGCCCACAATTATGTGTTTTCGATGCAGGCTGCAGTAGCAGCCACTTCCCTCATAGAACAGGGAAGGGATGCAATTGTGTCATAATCTGTAATTCTGTATTTGACATTCTGTGTTGGAATACACCAAAGGCGATTTCAATCTACTCGCAATTGCAATTACGCAGCATTGCTCTTGGCAAGTCAGAGGAGACACTATTATAAAAAATAGGGGCCATCACAAGTTGAGGATCCTGTTATACTCATAATAAATGGTCAGAGAGTACTGTGTGTAATGAGCAAGTGTGACCTTAGCTCCTTTATTGTAGTTCCAGAATGCAGGTACCTCGTGGGTGGTCTGCTTATATACTGTGCTCCCAAGGGATGCTGGGATCCCTTGGGACTCCAACAGGTAGGCCCTCTGGTGGACAGATGTGATGCAGGTTACAAGGGGTTAAATACATGAAAGGTCCTACGTTAGATATTCTCTCAGGTACAGTGTAAGATGTGGCTCTGCTGCCCACCAATATAAAACTACACAAAAGGGTAATTTGCGAGTATAACCAGAATAGCCCAATCATGATTTTAACTGGATACTCGTGTGTTTCTTCATTCTCTTTGAAGATAAACTGAGAAACAGTGGTCTGATGCAAATCATTATGGTGTTTTACCGCTATGCACAAACATACAGAGCAACAGTTATTGAACGGATTTACTTATTTCAACCAGTGCAACTAGTCTTTGCGTAATAATACTTGACTTTAAACAAAATAACTCCCAACTACTCTCATGGTATTTCTATTTGAAACCTGACTGGTCTTGCAGTCTTTGTTGAACCTGACTATACTTGTAAAATTCAGTTTTCAAAAACTTAACCAACTGCCTGTATCTACGCTTTTTATCTCAGTGTTCAAAACTAAAAGGAATCATTCACTTCACAAAACAACAGGTGTGGCATATTTAGCGATTGCAGAAACAAGCTCATGAATTGCTCATTTATAGTCTTTGAGGAAAAATTCCATGAATGTATTAATTATTATTCGTCTCGGTTTTTTTTCTAAACTTGTCCAAATACAGTTTGCTTTAAAACCCCACCTGTTTGAGAGTCACTCTTTACCAAATCTTGAGCAAATAAGATTTTTTTTTAAATTCCAGTGTCGGTGTGTCTGTGTCTGAAATCAGGGGTCTCCAAAATGTATATGTTTATGCGAATAAAACTGACACAAATAATACGAAGTTTAAATGATTGTACGTTTCTGCTCGAGACAAGTAAAGGGTTAATGTATAAATTATGTTTTACCCGGGACTACTTAAGTTTACTTTTCCTAAGAAGACTTGCATTAAAGCGAGAACAAGACATAGAAACAGAGAAAATAGGTGCAGATTAGGCCATTCGGCCCTTTGAGCCTGCACCTCCATTCAATAAGATCATGGCTGATCATCACCTCAGTACCCCTTCCCTGCTTTCTCTCCATACCCCTTGATCCCTTTAGACAAAAGGGTCATATCTAACTCCCTCTTGAATATATCCAATGAACTGGCATCAACAACTCTCTGCGGCAGAGAATTCCACAGGATAACAACTCTGAGTAAAGAAGTTTCTCCTCATCTCGGTCCTAAATGGCTTACCCCTTATCCTTAGACTGTGACCCCTGGTTCTGGACTTCCCCAATATTGGGAACATTCTTCCTGCATCTAACCTGTCGAGTCCCATCAGAATTTTATATGTTTCTATGAGATCCCCTCTCATTCTTCTGAACTCCAGTGAATACAGGCCCAGTCGATCCAGTCTCTCCTCATATGTCAGTCCTGCCTTCCCGGGAATCAGTCTGATGAACCTTCGCTGCACTCCCTCAATAGCAAGAATGTCCTTCCTCAGATTAGGAGACAAAAACTGAACACAATATTCCAGCTGAGGCTCACCAAGGTCCTGTACAACTGCAGTAAGACCTCCCTGCTCCTATACTCAAATCCCCTAGCTATGAAGGCCAACATGCCATTTGCCTTCTTCACCACCTGCTGTACCTGCATGCCAACTTTCAATGACTGATGTACCATGACACCCAGGTCTCGTTGCACCTCCCCTTTTCCTAATCTGCCGCCATTCAGATAATAGTCTGCCTTCCTGTTTTTGCCACCAAAGTGGATAACCTCACATTTATCCACATTATACTGCATCTGCCATGCATTTGCCCATTCACCTAACCTATCCAAGTCACCCTGCAGCCTCTTAGCATCCTCCTCGCAGCTCACATCGCCACCCAGATTAGTGTCGTCTGCAAACTTGATGATATTACAATCAATTCCTTCATTTAAATCATTGATGTATATTGTAAATAGCTGGGGTCCCAGCACTGAGCCCTGCGGCACCCCACTAGTCACTGCCTGCCATTCTGAAAAGGACCAGTTTATCCCGACTCTCTGCTTCCTATCTGCCAACCAGTTCTCTATCCACGTCAATACATTACCCCCAATACCATGTGCTTCAATTTTGCACACCAATTTCTTGTGTGGGACCTTGTCAAAAGCCTTTTGAAAGTCCAAATACACCACATCCACTGGTTCTCCCCTGTCCACTCTACTCGTTACATCCTCAAAAAATTTGAGAAGATTTGTCAAGCAGGATTTCCTTTTCATAAATCCATGCTGACTTGGACTGATCCTGTCACTGCTTTCCAAATGCACTGTTATTTCAATCTTTAATAATTGATTCCAACATTTTCCCCACCACTGATGTCAGGCTAACCATTCTGTAATTCCCCGTTTTCTCTCTCCTTCCTTTCTTAAAAAGTGGTGTTACATTAGCTACCCTCCAGTCCATAGGAACTGATCCAGAGTCGATAGACTGCTGGAAAATGATAACCAATGCAGTCACTATTTCTAGAGCCACTTCCTTAAGTACTCTGGGATGCAGACCAACAGGCCCTGGGAATTTATCGGCCTTCAATTTCCCTAACACAATTTTCTGACTAACAAGGATTTCCTTCAGTTCCTTCTTCTCCCGAGACCCTCCGTCCCCTCGTATTTCCAAGTGGTTATTTGTGTCTTCCTTCGTGAAGACAGAACCAAAGTATTTGTTCAATTGGTCTGCTATTTCTTTGTACCCCATTATAAATTCACCTGATTCTGACTGCAAGGGACCCATGTTTGTCTTCACTAATCTTTTTCTCTTCACATATCCATAGAAGCTTTTGCAGTCAGTTTTTATGTTCTCAGCAAGCTTCCTCTCATACTCTATTTTCCCCCTCCTAATTAAACCTTTTGTCTTCCTCTGCTGAATTCTAAATTTCTCCCAGTCCTCAGGTTTGCTGCTTTTTCTGGCCAATTTATATGCCTCTTCCTTGGATTTAACGCTATCCTTAATTTCCCTTGTTAGCCATGGTTGAGCCACCTTCCCAGTTTTATTTTTACTCCAGACCAGGATGTACAATTGTTGAAGTTTATCCATGTGATCCTTAAATGTTTGCCATTGCCTATCCACCGTCACCCTTTAAGTATCATTCGCCAGTCTATTCTAGCCAATTCACGTCTCATACCATCGAAGTTACCTTTCTTTAAGTTCAGGACTCTAGTCTCTGAATTAACTGTGTCACTATCCAACTTCATAAAGAATTCTACCATATTATGGTCACTCATAACAAGATTGTTAATTAGTCCTTTCACATTACACATTACCCAGTCGAGGATGGCCAGCTCCCTCGTTGGTTCCTCGACATATTGGTCTAGAAAACCATGCCTAATACACTCCAGGAAATCCTCCTCCACCGTATTGTTACCAGTTTGGTTAGCCCAATCTATATCTAGATTAAAGTCGCCCATGATAACTGCTGTACCCTTATTGTATGCATCCCTAATTTCTAGTTTGATGCTGTCCCCAACCTCACTACTACTGTTGGGTGGTCTGTACACAACTCCCACTCGCGTTTTCTGCCCTTTGGTATTCCGCAGCTCTACCCATTGAGAGTCCACATCATCCAAGCTAATGTCCTTCCTTACTATTGAGTTAATTTCCTCTTTAACCAGCAATGCTATCCCACCTCCTTTTCCTTTCTGTCTATCCTTCCTGAATGTTAAATACCCCTGGATGTTGAGTTTCCAGCCTTCATCATGCTGGCGCCATGTCTCCGTAATCCCAATTATATCATTTTTGTTAATAGCAGTATAAATGTAGATAAATGTGAGGTTATCCACTTTGATGGCAAAAACAGGAAGGCAGAATATTATCTGAATGGTGACAGATTAGGAAAAGTGGAGGTGCAACGAGACCTGGGTGTTATGGTACATCAGCCATTGAAAGTTGGCATGCAGGTACAGCAGGCGGTGAAGGCGGCAAATAGCATGTTGGCCTTCATAGCGAGAGGATTTGAGTATAGGAGCAGGGAGATCTTACTGCAGTTGTACAGGGCCTTGATGAGGCCACACCTTGAATATTGTGTTCAGTTGTGGTCTCCTAATCTGAGGAAGGACATTCTTGCTATTGAGGGAGTGCAGCGAAGGTTCACCAGACTGATTCCCGGGATGGCAGGACTGACATATGAAGAAAGACTGGATCGACTAGGCTTATATTCACTGGAATTTAGAAGAGCGAGAGGGGATCTCTCAGAAACATAAAATTCTGACGGGATTGGACAGGTTAGATGCAGGAAGAATGTTCTCTATGTTGGGGAAGTCCAGATCCAGGATAAGGGGTAAGCCATTTAGGACCGAGATGAGGAGAAACTTATTCACTCAGAATTGTGAACCTGTGGAATTCTCTACCACAGAAAGTTGTTGAGGCCAGTTCGTTAGATATATTCAAAAGGGAGTTAAATGTGGCATGAATTCACCGATATAAAGAACCGGCTTGGCATCTGAATGGGCAACTGCATTTCTTGGTGTCACACCGCCACCAACAGAGCACAAATCCAAGATTTGTTCTTGCTCTGCATGCATGGTACAATTCAGAGGATTACATTTGATTTTTACATCGAATGCACAACACAAACAGGCCAATCGGCCCAACTGGTCGAGGCCGTTGTTTATGCTCGACACTAGCCTCCTCTCTCCTCTCATTTAACCCCATCAGCGTAATCTTTGGGGCATCCCTCCATATTTCTTCAAACAAAATATATTAACACTGTATTTTTCATTAGAGGGATGTCAAAGCACCATGAAAAGTCAAGTGTAACAGCTATATCAAAAAAATGCATTTTGGGGTAAAAGCAAGTTTGGAACTGGTAGTACAGAAGAAAACAGTCGACACAATTGAAAACACCATGGCTCAAGACGTTAAATGTTGCTTAGCCATACTCATCTGTGGATAAGCATTTTCACCACAAGCAAAAACCAACAAATACCAAACAAACATCAATAACCAAGACAAGCAATGAAGATTTGGTTTAAAGAAGTGTCAAAGGCCTTTGTAAGATCGAAAAAGGCCATGTATAAGGGCTGGCGCTGCTCCCTGTATTTTTCTTGCAGCTGTCGCGCTGCAAAGATCATGTCCACTGTGCCCCGTAGGGGACGAAATCTGCACTGTGATTCCGGGAGGAGTTCCTTGGCCACAGGGAGCAGACGGCTGAGGAGAATTCGAGCGACAACCTTCCTAGTGGCCAATAGCAGGGCGCTTCCCTTGTAGTTGCCATAGTTGGACTTGTTCCCCCTTTTAAATATGGTCACGATCACTGCATCTCAGATCTCACGGCATGCTCTCCTCCCTCCAAATGAGAGAGATGAAGTAATGTATCTGCACCAACAGCGCTTCTCCGCCATACTTTAGCGCCTCAGCAGGAATTCCATTCGCACCTGTAGCCTTTTTATTCTTGAGCTGTTTTATGGCTTTGCCTAACAGCGCTGTGGTTTCACTGAGGTGGTGGCGGGTCGCATGTTGCGTGATGGAGTTGAGAACACTCAAGTCAAAAGCAGAGTCTCAGTTGAGGAGATCTTCAAAGTGCTCCTTCCAGCGGGCCCTGACAGCATCGGTGTCCTTGATGAGTGTTTCCCCATTCTTGGCCAGGAGTGGGGTGGGGCCTTGGGAGTTTGGACCGTAGGTGGCCTTGACTGCAATGAAGAATCCTCGAATATCGTGGCTGTCGGCCAGTTGTTTTATCTCCTGTGCTTTCCAAGCTCATGGTCTACAGGGCTGTAGTAACACCCGCCCTCCTGTATGTATCAGAGGCATGGACGATGTACGGAAGACACCTCAAGTCACTGGAGATATATCACCAACGATGTCGCTGCAAGATCCTGCAAATCCCCTGGGAGGACAGATGCACCAACATCAGTGTCCTCGCCCAGGCTAACATCCCCAGCATTGAAGCACTGACCACGCTCGATCAGCTTGCTGGGCAGGCCACATAGTTCACGTGCCAGACACGAGGCTCCCTAAGCAATTGCTCTATGCGGAGCTCCCGCATGGCAAACGAGCCAAAGGTGGGCAGTGGAAACGTCACAAGGACACCCTCAAAGCCTCCCTGGTAAAGTGCAACATCACCACTGACACCTGGGAGTCTCTGGCCGAAGACTGCCCTAGGTGGAGAAAGTGCATCCTGGAGGGCTTGAGCTCTTCGCATGTCAACGCCGTGAGCGTGAAGAAATCAGGCGCAGGCAGCGGAAGGAGTCCCACCGTCCCTGTCCCCCGACGAATGTCTGTCCCACCTGTGACAGGGTCTGTGGCTCTCGCATTGGACTGTTCAGCCACCAAAGGACTCACTCTCGGAGTGGAAGCAAGTTTTCCTCAATTCCGAGGGACTGCCTATGATGATGATGGGTATAAAGAAACAAGTTGAAGCCTATTTAGTGAAAATTATCCTAGAAACTGAACATTGACTAAAATGCACTGAAAAAATAAACCAACAAGCATTTTGCTCAGACTGCACAAACCATTTCTATTGAAACTCTGCTGAATACCACTCTCATTTCACTGCTTTATAAAAATTATTAATGCTCCAACATAAGTCTGGAAGGCACAGAACAAAATGAAACATGAATTTCATTCAACATTTTGTTCAAAAAAACCCAAAAAATTCAACCTCTTTTCACATCCAAGCAAAAGACTGCCGCAGCATTCATAAATCAGCACAATTATTTCCCTGAATTACAAATGTTATGTTTATTCCAATATTTTCAGAATTTTCTAGATTCCAAAATTTAATTCTAGAATATTAGGCCCGTAGCTATGAAATACTGCATACTCTTCCAGCATCGAGGAACACTCATAGGACTGAGTGCAATACAAGGTGCTAAACATTACAGTGCAGCATTATTAATACATCCTCATTTTAACCACATTTCACAAGCAATGCAGATCTGAAAGTGTACCAGGCCTGGAACAAAATACAGATTTTCTCTCTCTCATGCTTTGTTAATGGAGACAGACACAGTCCGGGTTCAAGAGATAGAACAGAAAACATATATTTTGAAAGCTCCAAGGAAACATTAATTGCTCAGAAGAGTTAATTTTTCAGATTATAACCCAAAATGCAGCATTTATCTTTAGAAACTAAATCTGTTAAAAAATATAACAAGTACGAGTGACAAGTACTTAATGTATCAATTGTACCGAAAGACAGTTTCAAATAATATTGCTTGAAGACACCAGAATGGTCTTGATACTTACTATTTAAGAGGTTATAACCAGAGTAGTTTGCTCTAAAAGCTTTAGGATTCTAAATGGTCTGCCATGCATTTCCTTCCTCACACATTTTAACAAATGTTAATATTACCTCTGCAGCAGCAGCGGAAGTATCAAGGATAAAAAAGCAAAAAAAAGTTACCTGTTTCATTTTATATCTGTCACGCTTATTTTTGTTAAGTAATGAAAATCATTCACATCATGTACTGCAGGGCTGCTGTTCCTGGCTTTGTTAGTTTTACACCAGTGCAGTAACCTCCAACATATGCGTGCACTAAATCAGTATCATATTATCAGCAGCAGTGCTGAGTATCACATCTGGTATCCGGGATTAAGAAATCAAAAACATGATACAGTACTGCCGCACTGCTTCCACCATAAACGGCTCCCTAAAAGCTAATCAGCTCTTACTTGAAATGAGTCATCCACAGACACAGCACAAAACTAGTACAGCGGTACAACTAAAAAGGAACACCAATGTCCATCGGTTAAAAATCCACAATAAAAATAAAATATGACGAATATCAGCTTTCCTGGGGCTCAATTTCTAAAGCATGCAGATGCAGACTTCCAGTGAACCCTGCAAGCAGGGATTCTGATTTGCTCGTTCAGCACTTCAGTTGTCAACATAATTTGTCTTTGTGTCAATAACAAAATAAATAAAATGTCTATCAGGTAGAGAAAGGTTATGCATTTGTCAAGAGGCAAATTCAATGTCTTGCACATTTATTTTGCAGCAACTGCTCAATCAGTCGTCATTTTGGCATTAGCATTTTATTAAGTGATGCCATTAATGAGCACATTGGTGTACAGAACAGATATACTGTATAATATTACTCCGCAAACAAAAAATGCATCAACATGTTTGCTTGCAAATTACTTTGTTCAATTTTCAGGGTAGCTCACTAAGCAGTTCAGATTTTCAGTTGTTATGCCAGCAGCATTTTCAATCACCATGACCTTTGGATGTGCCAAAGCACTTTACAGCCAATTAAGTACTTGAAGTATAGTCACTGTTGTAATGTCGAGAAACACGGGAGACAATTTAAGCACAGCAAGCTCCCACAAACAGCACTGAAACACACGACCAGATCATGTGTTTTAGTGATGTTGGTTGAAGGATAAATATTGCAGTACAGCAGGACCTGGGGGTCTTGGTGCATGAAACACAAAAGGTTAGTATGCAGGTACAGCAAGTGATCAGGAAGGTCAATGGAATCTTGGCCTTCATTGCAAAGGGGATGGAGTATAAAAGCAGAGAAGTCTTGCTACAGTTGTACAGGGTATTAGTGAGGCCACACCTGGAATACTGCGTGCAGTTTTGGTTTCCATATTTACGAAAGGATATACTTGCTTTGGAGGCAGTTCAGAGAAGGTTCACAAGGTTGATTCCAGAGATAAGGGGGTTGACATGAGAAAAGGTTGAATAGGTTGGGCCTCTACTCATTGGAATTCAGAAGAATGAGAGGTGATCTTATCGAAACGTATCCGATTATGAGGCGGCTCGACAAGGTGGATGCAAAGAGGATGTTTCCACTGATAGGGGAAACTAGAACTAGTGGGCATAATCTTAGAGTAAGGGGCTACCCATTTAAAACTGAGATGAGGAGAAATTTCTTCTGAGGGTTGTGGATCTGTGGAATTCGCTGCTTCAGAGAGCTGTGGAAGCTGGGACATTGAATAAATTTAAGACAGAAATAGACATTTTCTTAAACAATAAGGGAATAAGTGGTTTTGGAGAGCGGGGAGGGAAGTGGACCCGAGTCCATGATCGGATCAGCCATGATCGTATTAAATGGCAGATCAGGCTCGAGGGACCATATGGCCGACTCCTGCTCCTATTTCTTACGTTCTTATGACAACAAGACGTGCAATAGAGCAAGCAATCAGGATGCTGAAGATGCACTTCAGATGCCTGCACAGATCTGGAGCAACCCTTCAGTACGCACCTGCCACGGCCTCCAGAATGATCGTGCTATGCTCTAAACATAGCGAAGATTGGAGCTGCAGGAAGGAGCAAGATGCAGAGCGCAGAGCCTCTTTGGAGGAACAGGAGGAGGAACTTGATGTGGACATGGATCCAACAGTGGCACACACTGCTGCCCAGGATGGCCTCATAATGGCACAATTTAGTTTGGCTGCACCAGTGCACCCATCTGGCACCCAGATGCTGAACCCACTTCCTCTCCCTTCCCCCACATCACCCCCGCCAAATGATCCATTGCTCGCAGTTAAGTCATATCTTACCATTCATTACAAGGTGACAAGGCCACTTGCCAGGCATTAGGCAAAATTAGGCAAGACGGGAAAATGATACAAAGAAATAATTTTGTGTGCCTGAAAATTTAAACATAACCTTCACAGTGCAACATTGCTGAATACACTCATGGGCATACCCTAGTGCAACTAGAATTCTTTCATCTCCCTCTTCCAACCACTGCTACATCGTGCAACCCCTGTGGCTTCAACAGAGGTAAAGGCAGGCTGCTCACTTCTCTGCTCAGATGCTCTTGACCGACATCCTCAGGGTTTTGGAGCCAGTGAGGGCACCTCCAGAGACTGCTCCACCTGCACCTGTGCAGAGGCAGATTCGGCCATTTGGACAGGAGGCAGCATGCGGGGCACTGACTGAGGGGAGCTGGTGCAACAGGTGAGAAGTGGAAGTGCTTTGAAAAGTCCCCACTTCTATGTCCCCTTTCACCATCACCCCTCTCATGGCCCACCCACACATCCCTGCTAGCAATGAGCTGGAGAGATTTTTATCCATCCTAGTTAAAGTGGCATTCAGGGTGTGCAAGTTGGTGAGGGAAAGCATGCATTTGATGATCCATGCAGGCGGCCACCCTTTCCATGGACGAACACATCATTGCCATAGCCTGCAACATCATGCCAGTCATGCCCGAGATGGACTCCTCCATTCACTCTTCAAACTGGAAATCTTGCCAGAGCCTCATGCATTTTTTGCTGCTCCTCCAGAATCACTCTCTTTGTCGACAGCCCCAGAGGTTCAGCATTTTCATCCAATTAAGCAGAACTTGGAGCATCCTCCGTCCTCCAACGAGGACGCTCCACTGCAGTCCCAGTCTCCATTATCTGCTCTTGCCCAGTGATCTGAGAGACACCAGGTGACAACACTACTATCTGACTTAATGGACATGTATGTATCTGCGTTGATACTTGGTGTGCATGCGTCCTATAATGGAATACGCTCAGAGTTAGCGATCTCCTCTGACTCAACTTGCTGTTGGACACTTGTTGGGCCTACGAGAGAGTAAAGACAAGATTTAAAACTGGCATGGTATGAATGTTTTAAGTGAACATTATGCACATGATCATATTTCACTGGTCATGAGTGACTGTTTTATGCCATGTCGATGTGTGATATTGAATTCGGTCACCAGGTAGCTGGGAGCTCTCCATCTCCCAACGCCATCAGTGGCTTCATTAAAAAGCCATTGCCAAAAGCGCCACTGAAACTTCCGGGTTCCCCATGAGATCCAGGGCTCCCACTGCAAGCGTATTAGCAAGTAAAAAATTCCAACCAAAATGAGCATTATCCACTTTTATCCTCAAGAATTTATCACCATGTTGAAATTGAGTTTGGACAAGCTTCTGCAAAACACTAATGGATTGGGTAACCAAGATTCTGCCTCCATCACAGTGCAACACCAAGGATTCAATTCTGCTCAAGCCTATTTTCTGCCGTATTGCCAGAGTTACACCCGTTTTTCGAGGCCAGAAATATTTTGCCAAAGTTTCTCCAATCTATAATTCAAATTCGGTGCCGCACAGCATATCCAGTCACCTTGGGGGCAGGGTGGGGGGGGGGGGGGCGGGAGGAACCTGCTGTCTGCGCCGAAAAAAACGCTGCTTCACCTTCTGCGCATGCGAGACAGAAAAAAAATGACGTTTTTGACGACATTGCAATGGACACGCATGCACAGTACAGCTCAGAGCTGGCAATCACACCCAGGTTTTGTGACTTCTCCTCCACCCCCTCCCCCCGTAACTCATTGCAGTCTTGTTACCTCTCCCCTTCCCCCCAACTAATTGCAGACTTGTGACTTCTCGCCTTCTCTTTCCCCTGCCGCCTCCCCCAAACTCATTGCAGCCTTCCAATCGGCACCTTGCTCCCCGGGCTCAGTGCAGAAAGCTTCCGATCAGCCGGCACTTTCCTCTCACCCCCTGGGCTTGTTTTCCAGCCGAGCCCCGAGCCCGTGTCCGGGCGCGGGGCCGATTCTGCCGGCCAAAGCTCCAACTCGACAGCCCTGCTTGAAGACATTTGGTGGTAGCGTCCAAGTAAGAAAAAAAAAAGAAAACTTCTGAAATCCCCAAAACTTCCATTTACTACGTTGACAGGTAAAAAAAGTTGAACTTTATTATTGATTTTTAGAGTGTTCTTGACTCCCTCCAAAATCTTTGGTTAAAAACAAAGGGGTCTTTCAGCACCGATTTGTCAATGTGCGCTGCTTTCTGCGAATTCACCAGAAGGTTTTTCGGGAGTGGCCAGATATGCTGACCTAGGAGGAAACATTTTTGGCCAAATTGCGAAAAATTATGAAAAACGCTGCCGACTGCAAAATCTACCCCAATATAATTTGGCCTGGGTTGAACCAAATGAAACCACTTTCAAGATGTAGTCTTGCATCGCTCTTATTTCGCCAGCCAAAGTCAAACCTCACTTTAGATGATAATGTGAATGCAGTATAATAACAGCATTGTGTTGGAACAAATGTTATGAACAGGGCTGTTCCATTCCCCTCCTGGTTCAGTTGGTAAATAGATATTATGGTGACTACTTTGCCATCGAGATCAGAAAGATCCCAGATTCTTGCCCAACTCTTGCAGAGTTAACAGCAGACGAGAACGCTGCCAAATGAAGGGCAATCCTCCTCACCGTCTGCGGGGCAACAACCTATGGCCTCGAAGAATCTTCTTGCTCCGGTGAAACCAACAACCAAATCACACGAAGAACTGTGTACACTGGTCCGGGAGCACCTAAATCCGAAGGAGAGCATTCTGATGGCAAGAGATCGATTTTACACATCAACGGTCTGAAGGCCAGGAAGTGGCGAGCTGTGTCGCCGAACTAAGGCGCCTTGCAGGATATTGCAAATTGGATGGGTTCCTGGAGCAAATGCTAAGAGACTTTTTTGTGCTAGGCATTGGCCATGAGGTTATCCTTCGCAAACTATTGATTGTTGAAACACCGAACCTATGAAGCCACAACGATAGCCCAGGCATTTATGTCCACCAGCGATAACACCAAACAAATTTCGCAGCACAAAGAGGTTTCGGCAAGTACTGTATACAAAGTAAAGTCGTTTTCAGGCAGGAATGTGTGTGGCAGAACGTACACGCCTGCAGCTGCACGACCTCAGATGACCCAGAGTCCGCCATCAAACGTTAATGTGAGGCAGTTAACACCTTGTTGGCACTGCGGTGATCATCGAGCCCATCAATGCCGCTTCAAAACACTATGCGTGCAAAAGCTGTGGAACAATGGGGCACTTCCAGTGAATGAGCAGACGAGCTGCAAACCCTGCAAACTACCATGTTGCAGAGGAAGATCGATCCATGGCGGATCAAACTGAACTGGAGACTCGAACCGAGGAGGCAGAAGTGTACGGGGTACACCCCTTCACCACAAAATGAACACTGATCATGTTAAAAGTCGAACTGGACAGAATTCCAGTAACCATGGAACAGGACACGGGTGCAAGTCAGTCTCTCATGAGCAAAAAGGCCTTAGACAGGCTGTGGTGCAATCAGGCACACAGGCCCAAGCTTAGTCCCATTCATACCAAGCTGAGAACTTACACCAAAGAGCTGATCCCTGTAATTGGCAGCGCAGCAGTAAAAGACTCCGTGCATGAACTCACACTACGGATTGTACCAGGAGATAGCCCCACACTGTTCGGCAGAAGCTGGCTGTGAAAATCTGCTGGAACTGGGACAATATCCGAGCGCTCTCGTCCGTCGACGACGCCTCATCTGCCTAGGTTCTGAGCAAGTTTCCGTCGTTGTTTGAGCCTGGCATCGGAAGTTTCTCGAGGGCGAAGGTGCAGATCCACTTGGTTCCCGGTACGTGACTCATCCACCACAAAGCACGGGCGGTACCATATATGATGCGAGAGAAAGTGGAGATCAAGCTGGACAGGCTGCAGTGAGAAGGCATCATCGCGCCGGTGCAGTTCAACGAGTGGGCCAGTCCAATTGTTCCGGTTTTCAAGGGCGATGGCACGGTCAGAATTTGTGAGGACTATAAAGTAATGATTAACCGTTTTTCGCTGCAGGACCCCTACCCGCTACCCAAGGCAGACGACCTATTTGCGACCCTGGCAGGAGGAAAGACGTTCACCAAGTTGGACTTGACCCCGGCCAACATGACGCAGGAGCTGGCAGAATCTTCGAAAGGCCTCACCTGCATCAAAACGCACAAAGGTCTGTTCATCTACAATAGATGCCCGTTTGGGATTCGATTGGCCGCGGCTATTTTTTAAAGGAACATGGAGCACCTGCTAAAGTCAGTTCCGCGCACCGTGGTTTTCCAGGACGAAATACTGATCATAGGTCGGGACACCATCGAACACTTGAAGAACCTGGAAGAGGTTCCAAGTCGGCTAGATCGTGTGGAACTCGGGTTGAAACGCTCGAAGTGTGTTTTCCTGGTACCAGAGGTCGAGTTCTTAGGGAGAAGAATCGCGGCAGGCGGCATCAGACCCACCGACGCCAAGACGGGGGCCATCAAGAACGCATCGAGACCACAGAACGTGATGGAGCTGTGGTCGTTCCTGGGACTCCTCAATTATTTTGGTAATTTCCTACCCGGGTTAAGCACCTTGCTAGACCCTCTACAAGTGTTGCTACGCAAGGGGGATGACTGGGTATGGGGGAAAATCACAAGAGGCTGTTTTGGAGAAAGCCAGAAATCTGTTATGTTCCAACAAACGTTTAGTGCTAGCTTGCGATGCGTCTTCGTACGGGGTCGGGTGTGTGTTACAACAAGCAAATTAAATCGGGAACATTGCAACCGGTCGTGTATGCATGCAGGAGTTTGTCCAAGGCAGAAAGGGCTTATAGAACGATTGAAAAAGCAGCTCTGGCATGCGTTAACGGGGTAAAAAAAATACACCAGTATCTGTTTGGGCTTAAGTTCGAGTTAGAAACTGACCACAAGCCACCTATATCACTATTCGCAGAGCGCAAAGGTATTAATACCAATGCCTCTGCTCGCATCCAAAGATGGGCGCTCACGCTGTCTGCATATGACTATGTAATCCGCCACAGACCAGGCACAGAGAACTGTGCTGATGCTCTCAGTCGGCTACCATTGCCCACCACCGGGGTGGAAATGGCACAGCCTGCAGACTTGCTCTTGGCGATGGATGCATTTGAAAACGAAAAGTCACCAGTTACGGCCTGCCAGATCAGGACCTGGACCAGCCAGAATCCTTTACTGTCCCTTGTAAAAAAAAACTGTGTCCTCCATGGGAGCTGGTCCAGCGTCCCAGCGGAGATGCATGAAGAGATCAAGCCGTTCAAGCGGCGCAAAGACGAAATGTCCATACAGGCGGACTGTCTTTTGTAAGGTAATCGCGTGATTTTGCCTAAGAAAGGCAGGGAAATGTTTATACACGACCTACACAGTACCCACCCAGGCATAGTAATGATGAAAGCTATAGCCAGATCCCATGTGTGGTGGCCCGGCATCGACTCAGATTTGGAGTCTTGCGTGCGCCAATGCAACACTTGCTCTCAACTGAGCAATGCACCCAGGGAAGCACCGCTAAGTTTGTGGTCATGACCCTCCAAACCGTGGTCCAGGATCCACGTTGACTTTTCTGGCCCGTTTCTAGGCAAAATGTTTTTGATTGTTGTGGCTCGAGTGTGTAATAATGTCTATAAGCACATCCACTGCCACCATCGAAAGCCTGCGAGCCATGTTTGCCACGTACAGTCTGCCTGATGTCCTTGTCAACGACAATGGGCCGTGCTTCACCAGTGCTGAATTCAAGGAATTCATGACCCGCAATGGGATCACATCTGCCCCGTTCAAACCCGCATCCAACAGCCAGACAGAAGGGGCAGTCCAAACCATCAAGCAAAGCTTGAAACGCATGTCGGAAGGCTCCCTGCAGACCCACCTGTCCCGAGTCCTGCTCAGCTACCGCACCAGACCCCACTCGCTCACCAGGATTCCCCCAGCCGAGCTGGTCATGAAACGGGTGCTCAAAACAAGGCTCTCTCTTGTCCACCCTGATCTCCATGATCACGTCGAGGACAGGCAGCAACAAAGCATTTACCATGATCGCGCAAATTTGTCACGCGATATTGAAGTCAATGACCCTGTATTTGTACTCAACTATGGACATGGTCCCAAATGGCTTGCTGGCACAGTCATAGCCAAAGAAGGGAATAGGGTGTTTCAGGTCAAACTCACAAATGGACTAACTTGCAGAAAGCATTTGGACCAAACCAAAGTTCAATTCACAGACACCACCAACTTCAACCCTCCGACACACACACGTGGCAACCGACATCATGTTGACCACGAAGCTGAACTCATCATCCCCAGCAGCCCAGCGAAGAACCAGCCAACTCACCTACATCTGCATTTGTACCGAGACGATCGAATGGGGAGCGAAAGGCCCCAGATCGTCTTGTGGATATCTGAACGGAATATATGGAATTAAGGACAGTAAAGTAAACGGGATATATGAAAATGTATAAGCCATGGAAGAATAGCTGGGAGAATGTCAGATTGCAAATAGTGCAACATCAGCATAGCTAACAGTCTGTCTCAAGGTTTCAAGTCACTAATCCTGCCAATAATATATAATTGTAACATGAAATACATCTTCAGAATTGCAAGGTCTCAGTAAATAGTCACACCATTAGATTGAAACATTTAGAGGCAATACTTGAGCTTTCAAGAAGAACATCTCATATAGATTGACTAATGAGTGGCTGAGTTAGACTGTCAATCCATTTGTATTTTGTTATCTGATTTCAAAACTGTTTAACTGTTAACGCTTTACGATGTAACTTCACCTATCCGTAGGGAGTGTGTACGCTCTATCCAGAGAGTATATCTTCTGTCTGATAGGTCTTACTGGCCGGTAATAAAGACTGCTTTGTTCAAAGCACAAGAGGTATTCGACTCAGTAATTTTACTGAATCAGATTGAAGTAAAAGAATCCAGGAATTAACAGTCTCATCCTCTAAATAAGTGTACTATTGATTTTGGGATGGAGTGATATTATGTATGGAACCTCATGTAACCAGTATTATACCGCCACCAAAGGGCGTACCTTTTGGAGTCCCAAGGAATCCCAGCATCCCTTGGGAGCACTGTATATAAGCAGGCCTCCCATGCTGTACCAACACTCTGGAGTTAGATTAAAGGAACTCAGGTCACACTTACTCACGTCGACAGTACTCAGTTACATTACTTTATTATGGACGTAACACCCTCGAAGAATTTTATCTGTTTCAATTAGATCATCTCTTATTCTTCAAAATTCCAGAGAATATAGGCCCTATAAGAATATAGGAATATATTGTACAACAGCATATTAAATTTGTTAGAACTAACGGCCGACTGCATTCTGGAATATCTCATTTACACTGCATCGCACAACATCGGCAGGTTAGAGTAATTTGATGGAGGTGTTTAAAATGAATAAGGGACAGAACAGCATAATACTTTCTGCTTTCAGTAGTTAAGGAGTAAATAAACAGGACATAGCTTTCCTAATTTTTGCCATGCCAACATAACTTGAGTTTCCATGTCCATTGGCATGTGCATACTGGCTGCTGCTCCGGACCCAAGCCCATTACTTCTCGCTCCCTATTTTCTTGCTCTTGTCTCTATTCTTCAGCCCTTATCTCCTGTCTCCTCCTCTTCCTGTTACCCAGTCATGCCTCCTTTAAAATCCACTTCTTTAACCAAGCTTTTGGTCACTTGTACGAATATCTCCTTCTTTTGCTCGGTGTCAATTTTGACTGATTACATTCCTGTTAAGTGCCTTGGGACATTTTACTTTGTTAAATAAGTTATATAAATGTAAGCTGCTGTTAGAAAGAACAAGCAACATAGATACAAGACTAAAGAAGAGATCCAGGACAGAGGCAGAGGAGGAGAATAAACGTGTTATTTTTAAATAAAGAGGACTGTAAAGTTGAGGCTGTTTCCATTGCAACAGAGAATTTTGGTGTAATTTAATGGAGGCGTTTCAAATCGCAATGGGATGGAACAGGGTAGGTAGATACCATCTGTTTCCAATGGTTTAGGAGTCTAGAATAAGGGGACATAGAAGATAGAAGATATAGGACAGATAGCAGGAGAAGATTTATTTTATACCGAGAATTGAGTGGCTGTGGAATTCACTATCGCAATCAGATTTACTGATTGAAGGAGAAACCATGTCAACATTTAAGACCAGGTTAGATAGGTGGCTGAAGGAAATGGAGATAAAGGGATAAGGAATGAAACAGACATATGGGAATAGGACTACCAACACTGACTGACTGGGCCGAATGGCCTTGTAATTTTGATGCAATTCTACATGATTCATTGGAATCCATAATCAAATCTGGTTTGTACTACACGAAATAGAAACTTCGAACATGGTAATTCAAGACATACTGCCACTAACAAGTTGAACGATTCCTAATTTGTAGGTAAATCCCTGGGATAACAAACCAAATCCACAAGAACCCAAAAACAGAAAGTGTCATTCAGAATCACAAGCTTGAATTTGGTTCAAGAAGATTTTTGGAAACCAAGCCCTCTAAATATTTGGTTTTGAATAAAGTTGATACATTAGCCATTTATCCCAAATATACAATTCTGTTGCCAATAAAAATGCCTCTGATCTTCGGTCAGCTTAACATGTAGAAGCATATATACGCACCAATTCCATTACCATGGTTGTTAGATATAATTTAAGCTAGTCATGTACTGTCAAATAGTATTAATTTGAGAATATATTTGCATAAAATATTTATTTTAACATCTCAATACAATAATATTTCCAAAGACTTGCTTCCACTCTTAGTACAAGTCCTTAGGTGCCCAGTCCCTGCCACAGGTGGGACAGACAGCCGTTGAGGGGAAGGGAGGGTGGGACAAGTTTGCTGCATGTTCTTTCCGCTGCCTGCGCTTGTCTTCTGCATGCAGTCGGCGATGAGACGCAAGGTGCTCAGCTTTCTCCACTAAGAGTGAAGCAAGTCTTCCCTCGATTCCGAGGGACTGCCTATGATGATGATGATGATGATAATTCATAATGTGTGATTGGAGCGTGGGCAGATACAGCAGGAGCAGCGAGGTCAGGGCAAAGGAGCGGCGAGAGACTGTCGAGGGAAGTGATCGGGGCCCAGGGGAGGCATGAGTTCGGGGCCCAGAAGAGGTGAGGGCCCAGGGGCAACACGGACCAGTCCACACTGCGATGTGTGCGCGCACTAGGTCCATGCAGCAGAGCTGGTCTCCAGTCGTCTTGGTAATCCTTGCCACTGGACCAAGACCTAGCTCTGTCAAGCCCGTGTGGTGGCTAGTGGGCAACGGCCACCACACGTTAAAAAAATCCATGCACAGGCATCTTCCACCCTTCAGAATGTAGTTCGGGTCCTTCTTGAAACACCTGTGAACTCATCCTTTTTTGGAGTGGAAGCAAGTCATCCTCGTTTCGAAGGACCGCCTATGATGATGATTTCCAAAAATATATAGTTACAGTATAAAATTGAGATCGAAGGTCACAAAAGACTATTTTTAAATAAAATTGCACAAATAATTAATTTGCGATGAACTGGATCTCCAGACACCACAACCCAAAGCCACATTTTGTCTCACTATATAAAGAAATAGCAATGGCTTCTGTGAAACAAGAGGGCATAAATATAAGACAGCCACTAACAGATCAAATTAGCCCATTGAGTCGTGAGAATGTGGAGCTCGCTGTCACAAAGTGGTTGCAGCCAACAGCATTAACACATGTAAAAGTAGGCTTATTGTGTAAACGAGGGAGAAGGGGAGAGAGATGGGACTCTCTCCTCCCCTCTCTCTCCCCAAACCCCCCCGCCCTCCCCTTCCCCACCATCCCCTTCTCTGCTCTCCTCCCCCACCCCCGCCCTCTCTCTGCTCTCCTTCCCCCCACATCCTCCCAAAATGCTGCTGAAGCTTTTGATCACCTGTCCTAATAGCTACTTTACATAGGATTACAAAGGATATACGACACAGAAACAGGCCATTCGGCCCAACCAGTTCATGCTGGCAGTTATGTTCTACTTGAGCCTCCTCCAGTCTTTACTCATCTAAATCTATCAGCATAACCCCCTGCTCCATCATATACTTGCCTAGCCTCCCCTTAAATGCATCTATACTATTCCCTTCAACCACGCCCTGTGGTGGCTAGTTCTACATTCTCACCGTTCTTTGGGTAAAGAAGTTTCTTCTGAATTCCCTAGTGGATTTCTTGGTGACCATCTTATATTGATGGCTTCTAGTTATGCTATTCCACCACAAGTGGAAACATTCGCTCTATTTCCACTCTATCAAAACCTTTCATAATTTTAAAGACCTCAATTAGGTCACCGAAGAGGAGAGAGACCCAACCTGTTCATCCTTTCCTGATACGTATACCCTCGCATTTCTGCGCCCTCCAAGTCATAAGAGAACTCATTCTTCCTACCAAAATGTAATACCTCACATTTATCTGAACTTCATTTGCCAATTATATGCCCAATCTGTATGTTTATTAATGCCCTCCTGTAATTTGTTGCAGTCCTCCTCTGTATTAACTACCACCCCCACCCATCTGCAAATTGTTAGAAATTAAAGATGCCTAAAAATGTATATGGTTATGCGGTTAAAACTGCGACGGGAAAAATGCTGTGTTTAAATGGTGATATTCAAATTACAGACGGAAAGTCTCTTCGGACCAGAGAAATGCTTAGAAATACTAATGTCTTGGTTTCCTACGGTGGGTATAATTCTTTGTACTATATACAATCTCCCTGTTGCTAAGCAATTATCTGTTATTTTTAAGTTAAGACTTGAACCTTGTTTATGTATTCTATGTATAATTCTAAGGTAGGATTTGAAGTTAGCTTAACGAAACTGTTGGCAAAGTTAATGGAAGGAAATTAGTTCGATTTAACGTAAACACAGGCAGTGTGCTACGTCGTAAAGAAGTTAACAACCGGTTAGAGTGAGAAAGCTCTGCTTTGGGCCTCATAGTTCAAAGGGTAGAAGACTTCGGCCTTGTATTGATTGTACTTGAGAGAATAGGGACAGAGAGAGATGAAAAGAATTTCACAGGAAAGCAACTTCGGGAAGGTATGAATAAAGACATGTCGCTAAAATCGTAAGACATCTTTCGGGCGAGTTCTTGAAACAAGTATCGAGATAAAGAACATGATTCGGTATCGGATAGCAAGGTTTTAGGTGAACCTCTATTAGGTCAAAAGGTCTCATCACTATCCCGGTTCAGGCCCACCCCTAAAAATAGGTTAAAAGACTTCTCCCGGAAACTCACAGACGGAGGAGCGCGAGGGGAAGAGAGTGTGAGGGGAAGGGCTCGCAACGAAAGGAAGATAACTGTCCGATCGGATTGGTGTCTGCTACTTATCATGGTCGTATGTTTTTGCTATATAACAAACATGTTATATTCCGTCTTAAACTCTGATTAAACACAATATACCCAACATATTGGTTTGCACTCAAACCTGATTTAAAGTGACCAGAGAAAGACGTAAGCTTGGCTATTTCTAACAAAATTATGTTTTTGATTCCAAAGTCTAAATCCTTAATATAAATTATGAACAAGTGATTCCACCACTGATCCTTGTGGAACACTACTACCCACCTTCTGCCACCTTTTACTCCGACTCTCTCTTTTCTTTCTTGAAGATAGCTAGCTATCCATTCTGCTACTTGTCCCGACTCTGCATCCTCTGACCTTGTTCATCAGTCTACTATGAGGTACCTATCGAAGGCCTTTTGAAAATCTAGATAAATTACATCGATTGTATTACCATTGTCTACCCTCGGTTACCTTCTCAAAGAATTCAATGAGGTTGATCAAGCAAGACTTTCCCTCTTGAAATCCATGCTGACTATTCATGATTATATATTTGGTTTCTTGCTGATCTTTCTATTTTCTCCTTTAGTCGGGATTCCATTATTTTAAACCACCACCGTTTTAAGCTGACTGGTCTATAATTCCCTGGACATGTTCCATCCCCCTTCTTAAATATAGGTTATTACGTTAACTGTTTGCCAGGCCTCTGGCTCTACACCTTTGTCTAATGAGTCAATATGTGTACTAATGCTTCTGCTGTCTCTTCCCTAGATTCTTTTAAAATGTGCAAATGCAATCCATCTGCACATGGGGTTTTATCCTCTTCGAGTTTGATTAGTTTATTTAATATATCCTCTCTTATTTTAAATGTACTTATTTCATGACTAATCTCATCATTCAATGTCATGTTCACCTGTTCTATCTCCCTGGTAATTAAATAATTATTTTGCTTCAGTATTTATCAGTTATCATGGGCGACTTTAATCTACATATAGATTGGGCTAACCAAACTGGTAGCAATACGGTGGAGGAGGATTTCTTGGAGTGTATTAGGGATGGTTTTCTGGACCAATATATCGAGGAGCCAACTAGAGAGCTGGCCAGCCTAGACTAGGCATTGTGTAATGAGAGGGGACTAATTAGCAATCTTGTTGTGCAAGGCCCCTTGGGGAAGAGTGACCATAATATAGTAGAATTCTTCATTAAGATGGAGAGTGACACAGTTAATTCAGAGACTAGGGTCCTGAACTTAAAGAAAGATAACTTCAATGGTACGAGATGTGAATTGGCTAGAATAAGACTGGCGAATGATACTTAAAAGGTTGACGGTGGATAGGCAATGGCAAACATTTAAAGAACACATGGGTGAACTTCAACAATTGTACATCCTTGTCTGGAATAAAAATAAAACGAGGAAGGTGGCTCAACCGTAGCTAACAAGGAAAATTAGGATAGTGTTAAATCCAAGGAAGAGGCATAGAAATTGGCCAGAAAAAGCAGCAAACCTGAGGACAGGGAGAAATTTAAAATTCAGTAGAAGAGGACAAAGGGTTTAATTAGAAGGGGGAAAATAGAGTATGAGAGGAAGCTTGCAGGGAATATAAAAACTGACTGCAAAAGCTTCTATCGATATGTGAAGAGAAAAAGGTTAGTGAAGACAGACATAGGTCCCTTGCAGTCAGAATCAGGTGAATTTATAATGGGGAAACAAAGAAATGGCAGACCAATTGAACAAATACTCTGGTTCAGTCTTCACTAAGGAAGACACAAATAACCTTCCGGAAATTGTGTTAGGGAAATTGATGGGATTGAAGACCGATAAATCCCCAGGGCCTGATAGTCTGCATCCCAGAGTACTTAAGGAATTGGCCCTAGAAATAGTGGATGCATTGGTGATCATTTTCCTATGGACTTGAGGGTAGCTAATGTAACACCACGTTTTAAAAAAGGAGGGAGAGAAAACAGGGAATTATAGACCAGTTAGCCTGACATCGGTGGTGGGGAAAAGGCTGGAATCAATTATTAAAGATGAAATAGCAGCGCATTTGGAAAGCAGTGACAGGATCAGTCCAAGTCAGCATGGATTTATGAAAGGGAAATCATGCTTGACAAATCTTCTAGAATTTTGTGAGGATGTAACTGGTAGAGTGGACAAGGGAGAACCAGTGGATGTGGTGTATTTGGACTTTCAAAAGGCTTTTGACAAGGTCTCACACAAGATATTGGTGTGCAAAATCAAAGCACATAGTATTGGGGATAATGTATTGATGTGAATAGAGAACTGGTTGGCAGACAGGAGGCAAAGAGTAGGAATAAACGGGTCTTTTTCAGAATGGCAGGCAGTGATTAGTGGAGTAAATTTATACATTTATGATTTAGATGAAGGAATTGAATGTAATATCTTCAAGTTTGCAGATGACACTAAGCTGGGTGGCAGTGTGAGCTGTGAGGAGGATGCTAAGAGGCTGCAGGGTGACTTGGACAGGTTAGGTGAGTGGGCAAATGCATGGCAGATGCAGTATAATGCGGATAAATGTGAGGTTATCCACTTTGATGGCAAAAACAGGAAGGCAGATTATCTGAATGGTGACAGATTAGGAAAAGGGGAGGTGCAACGAGACCTGGGTGTCATGGTACATCAGTCATTGAAAGGTGGCATGCAGGTACAGCCAGCGGTGAAAGCGGCAAATGGCACATTGGCCTTCATAGATAGAGGATTTGAGTATAGGAGCAGGGAGGTCTTACTGCAGTTGTACAGGGACTTGGTGAGGCCACACCTGGAATATTGTGTTCAGTTTTGGTCTCCGAATCTGAGGAAGGACGTTCTTGCTATTGAGCGAGTGCAGCAAAGGTTCACCAGACTGATTCCCGGGATGGCAAGACTGACATATGAGGAGAGACTGGATCAACTGGGCTTGTATCCACTGGAGTTTAGAAAAATGAGAGGGGATCTCATAGAAACATAAAATTCTGACGGGATTGGACAGGTTAGAGGCAGGAAGAATATTCCCGATGCTGGGGAAGTCCAGAACCAGGTGTCACAGTCCAAGGATAAGGGGTAAGCCATTTAGGACTGAGATGAGGAGAAACTTCTTCACTCAGAGTTGTTAACCTGTGGAATTCTCTACTGCAGAAAGTTGTTGAGGCCAGTTTGTTAGGTATATTCAAGAGGGAGTTCGATTTGGCCCTTACGGCTAAAGGGATCAAGGGGTATGGAGAGAAAGCAGGAAAGGGGTACTGAGGTTGAATGATCAGCCATGATCTTATTAAATGCTAGTGCAGGCTCGAAGGACCGAATGGCCTACTCCTGCACCTAATTTCTATGTTTCTTTGTTAATATTTCCACCATCTCTCTGTTGTTGCCTGTGGTATTATCCTGTCTACCCTTAATGACCCTGTAAGAGGAAAATTAGATTTGGCATTCGGGGTATATATGAAATGTTTTAAGTTAGTTAGCCAGAAAAGGTGTATAGCTGAAATCCTTGGCATTCAAAGTAAAGGTACAATTCGGACACACCTGTCTCCAGCACTCCACAAACCTCACTGTGTCTCAACGGTTTATTAGCACATTGGAATGTTATCTTATCTCTATTGTCATGACTGGATGGAGTTTTTCCATTGTCACTTTGGACCCCTTGCCCTGTTTATCTGCCCCTCTGGGTTTCCTGTGATGTAATTAATCATTCTAATATGTTATTTCCTTTACACACCCTTATAAAAGTGACCATTACAAAGGCTTCTGTCCGAGGTCCATTCCTACCCCTGTAATTATAACAGAGCTCGATAGCCCCAATAACCAACCTGAGCCGAAGGCCGCCAGGTCAGCACATTCTAACAAGATGTGGTCACCCTAGAGTAGGTCTGAAATTGCCTCAAGACACTGGTCTGTCAATCCAAGGTATTACTGATAAGGTAACCAATCAGCAGTCGTGGGAGGTTGTATTGGGGAAGTAATGGGGTCTTTAAAATTGTATTAAAAAAATGTTTGAATTTGCTGTTCGCAGAGCATTTCCAGTCACAGGCGGCTGTGTTGAGAAATTGCTCCCGGACCGTTCGTGATTAAAGTTCAATGAACCTTGCCTTCCGTCGCCATCTATTAACTTCGAGGGTTGCTACACGGATTGGGATGAGTGTCGACCGCTTATATCAGGGGGTCCGCTCGTGAAAAGAGAAGCCTTTCCGCTATCCCCCTGCAGACCCCATTTCCATCCCAACCTTCATTTTTATTGATGTTACTGTAAAATATTTTACTATTTTGTTTTATGTTCCTTGATAATGTAATTTCATAGTTCCTCTTGACCTTCCTAATTGTTATTTTGTGTGGCTTGGTGTCAAACTTTTATCTGACAACGTGTGCGATATAAATGCAAGTTCTTCTTGTTGTAATAGACTGGGAGGAGTATAAACACTAGCATAGACCAGTTAGGCCAAATATATTTTTCTGTGTTGCAGATTCTGTGCAATTCTAGTAATAGCTTTAGGCTAACTATTTTCAAGAATTAAAAATGTTGTTTTTTTTCTTCCAAACAAGACTTATTTTCCCTCTAGCTTTTTTCATGCAGTCCAATGCTGACAACTTAAGAATGAAATGCCGAATCAAACAGGAAAGCCAAATAGTGCAGCTGTGTAAATTCCAACTCGTACTGCAGAATAACTTGAGGGATTCGGGTTTGAATTTATTCCAGACAAAAACCTATCCAATTTAAGCCCCGACCTCAAAACTTAATTTGATAAAGGAGCTACCATTCACTTGTAAAGAGCAAGTTCCGTACACGCTCAACATCTGCCATGATTGGAGACCTTCCTTGACTCAGTTTAAAGCTAAAGATTTGTTGCTTCAGGATGCATTAATACTCAGAGCTGTACTAATACAGAAAGGACACAGGCTGGAAAATACTTTTAGCTGCGACATATAATGGACGGAAGCATCTTGTAAAAAATGGGTTGATCTCCAACATCACTTCTGATTTCATCAAAAAAAGCAAGATTTGCATTTATATAGCACCTTTCACAACCACCAGATGTCTCAAAGCACTTTACAGACAATTATGTACTTTTGGAGTGCAGTCACTGTTGTAATCTGGGAAACACTGCAGCCAACTTGCACACAAACAGCAATGTGATAACGACCAGATAATCTATTGTTTTGTAATATTGATTGAAGCATAAATATTGGCCAGGACACCTGGGATAACTCACCTGAGTGCCATGGGATTTTTTATGTCCACCTGAGAACACAGATGGGGCCTCGGTTTAACATCTCATCCAAGTGACGGTACCTCCGACAGTGCAGCACTCCCTCAGCACTGCACTGGAATGCCAGCCTAGGTTTTTTTTGTGCTCAAGTCCCTGGGGTGGGACTTGAACCCACAACCTTCTGACTCAGGTGAGTGTGTTATCCAGCGAGTCACAGCTGACACTTAGTGTAATAAAGGTATTCGAAACAGAATGTAGGAGACAAGAAAGCCCCATGTTTAGCATTGTCTCTCCTCTTTTCAAATGAGCTTCATTACTCACTGTCACAAAAAGTAAAAGCTCCCATAGTGAAGATTTTTGGGCAAGGTTATGAACTGTTGTATCTGTTCAATAACTTACATTTACGCAACACAACGCCTTTAATGGAGAAAACTTCACAAGCTGCTTCAGGAGGTGATAAAGCACATCGAGCAGGACCAGACGACCCATTTATTGGATGTGACCAAAGTAATGGTCAAAGAGGGAGGTTATGAGGAAATTTTTGCAAATGGATAGAGTGGTAACATGGTGGAAGAGAGTTAAAGGAAAAGGTTTCTGAGGGTAGCGCCAAGGAGAGGAGGCAAGAAAAGAGATGCACACATATTAAATAAAATACAGAGAACAGCAACAAAAATGATTCCAAATACAAGAGGGATGAACTATGAAGGAAGTGTCCAATCTTTCCAGCCTGGAGAAGATGTGGTGAATTAAGAGGGAAAATCTTGTTTGTTTGTATAAAATATTAAATGGCATAGAAAAATTAATTCCATAAATAAGGCAGGATATAATAACAGAGTGAAAAATAAATTGAACTCTAATCAGAAAAAACTTCATGCAAGGCACGATAAATGTCTGGAATAATCTGCCAAGCAGAATAGTGAAGATGCAGACATTTGGGGAGTTCAAAATATAGTTGGATGCTTGGCTGAGAGAGTTAGGATACCAGAGTGATCAGCATCAATGGGCCAAATGGCTTTTTACCTCCTGAATTCCTTTATGTTCTAAAATACTTTGTAGCATTTACCATTCCGAGAAAGGTGCTTTTAAGTAAGGCAAGTTGCTATTCAACCGGAACTATGTGATATGTCTCACCGAGCAATGAGTTTCAACTGCAGTGGCTAAGACTATATCCGTAGAGTACAGCTCAAAAGAATATATTTTAATCTCGATACAAGATTACATTGACAGAAATCACATTGCTAAGTTTCCATTCTTTTCCAACCAGGCAATATAAAAACAAGGCATTAATGTGGTAAGATGACAGCAGTCATAAACGATGTTGAGGTGATGTCCCACACTAATATTCAAAATCTCAATTGTTTTGCTCTGACCTACTCAAACATTTCTTCGATGCCTGTCAGAATGGTCTTGTGCATATCACATTTACTCAATTATCTCAAATAACCACCATCTGTTAAAAGTTAGCCATGCTGATTCGCACCAAAAAACCAGACCAATTGGTCATTAATTCATATTACTGTTCGAGTTATTTTGCTGTGCACAAAATGACTGCCATGTTTGCCGAATAATTCATTGTACGTGAAGTGCTGTGGGACACAGCAAGCTCCCACAAATATCAATGAGCTAAATTACCAGTTAATCTGTTTTTTGGTTAAGGGATTAATGTCGGCTAAGACACCAATCTTCTTGGAGTAGTTTCATAGGATCTTTTACATTCGGCTGAACAGACAGACCTCAATTTAATGTCTCAACCAAAAAATATCACCTCCGACAATGCAAACTACTGTACTGAAGTATCACCCTAGATTGAGGGGTCAAGAACTAGAATGGGATTTTCATCTATGATCCTCTGACTCACAAACCAAATATTGCGCACATCATATTCTTGAAGCACTGCATCTTTTAGCATCAGCACATCGCTCAACAGGATTAACATGGCATGGTAAAATATCTTGCGTCAGTCAAAATGAATGATGCAACTTACTGACACGTTACAAAATATGTAAATGCTAATGAGATGACACTTTGAAATGTAACACATACTGTGCTTCTGTTCCTTATTGAGCAAGTGGAGGCTGTTATGTATGAGAAATAGTGAAACCTTTTGGAGTCGGCATCATCCTGCAATCAGGCTTCACATTGCCTAGAAGCTAGAATGTGTCTTTACCTCCACAAAATATAGGTAAACGTAGTGTGACCAAAGGGTTGAACAGAGAACCCTTGCCACTGGACGAGCTTACCAAAATTTGAAACATACCACCATGTGATGTTCTCATCTTCAGAGGAAAATATTTTGATCAAACCAAGGTTCAGGCTGTAGAATCTTACAGCACAGAAAGAGGCAATTTGGCCCATTGCGCTGGTGCCAGATTTATAATCAACAGACTTAACATTAAACAGGTTAATAAACAGTATTCAGTGTGAAACAGTATTGGTGACAATAATTACAAACTTTACTATTACATAGAATATGCAGCACAGAAACAGGCCATTCGGCCCAACAGGTCTGTGCTGGTGTTTAGGTTCCACGTGACCATCATCCCGCCCCTTTTCATCTAACCCCATCAGCATATTCTCCACAAAATGCATCAGAAACAATAATGACAATTCTCTCAGAGGCATCTCCCAACATGCAGTGAATATTGAAAACACGTTCACTTTTATGTGGCAAAACACTACCTTGGAGTCACCCCATCAGATCCAGCCCCCACAACCTCACACAAAAATCTTCCACTCAAGAACTGTCAATCACTAACCCTGACTCTTCTCTCAGGTCTTAAACACAGCTGCCAATCAAAATTATCACTCTCTGATGGCTTGTAAATATATCTGCACCAGATACCCTGAATTACCTGTTTAAGAACCTGCGAAGACAAGTCATAAAAAAAAAGACATAAATAAACGAGTTCCTTCAATTACTTCATGGATTATTTGCCATTCAAGCAGATGTGAATGTGAAAGAAGCCTCAAGCTCCTCTTGGTCACTAGTGCATGAGGCGTTCTCACTTATGGGACTTTGTGCAGAAAGTGCCTGCTGTTTGCACCCATAAAATATCGACTGCACTGAAAAACCAATTCATTGGCTGTGAGGCACTTTGGAACACCTTGATGTCATGCAAGGTGCTGTATAACTGAAAGTTATTTCTTCCGATTTTCCAGCTCAGGCATTTCTATATAAATCATCTAACAACACTGCAGGGAGGCTACACATAACAAATATAAATTTGACTACTCAGGCAAATAATGACAGAATAAATAAGCACATGCGCTAGGAAATGGATGCTTCAACGTTCTATATATTAATGGTAGGAATCTATAGTAATACAATGGGAGATCTAAAGGTTCTTGCTGGGGTGAGAGGCTAAAGCACCAGTGGCATCAAGGACTTGACTCAAAAATGACGGAGTGCACAGCGATACAGATTACCAGCAACTGAAATTGAGTGGATGTGATATATTTTAATTTCAGCAAGGTTTTGATACCATGTCCCACAAGTGCTTTGTCCACAAGGTAGGAAGGTATGCCATAGCAGACAAGCTTCTGAGGTAGATCAAAGACTGATTAAACCAGAGGTAGTTGTGAATGGAGCTGCAGGACTGGCTATTCTATTTCTCTCTACCTCCCAAAAAGAAGCTTTTGAATGATTCATCAGCTGTCACCGATGCTGCTGTAGAGAAGAAAACAACACTGGTCATGTGGCACAGAGAAAAAAGAAAGTGCAACCAAAATGTAAAGTTGATACTGTGGTGATTAAAGAATTGTTTGACCTTTGATAATTTAAAGAGACAATAAACATTTTACTGATCTGCGCAATCTTCATATTTATTGGCTACATTTAAAACATGAAAACAGCAGCAGCACCTACTTCTCAAGCAATTGCCGAGAATTATCACAATTGATCTTGTGTGTGCTGTCATACAGGTTTATCATGATCATCATCATCATAAGCAGTCCCTCGAAATCGAGGAAGACTTGCTTCCACTCTAAAAGTGAGTCCTTAGGTGATTGAACAGTCCAATACGGAAATTACAGTCTCTGTCACAGGTGGGACAGACAGCCGTTGAAGGAAAAGGTGAATGGGACTGGTTTGCCGCACGCTCCTTCCGCTGCCTGTGCTTGTTTTCTGCATGTTCTCGGCAATGAGGTGCTCAGCGCCCTCCCAGACGCTCTTCCTCCACTTAAGGTGCGGCCCTGTAAATGGTGGACCACTTTCCATACCTCGGAAGCCTATTATCAGCAAGGGCAGACATCGATGACGAGGTTCAATACCGCCTCCAGTGCGCCAATGCGGTCTTCGGCAGGTTTATCAACCCCTCAACAGCTTGCATTTATATAACACCTTTAACTGAATAAAATGTCCCAAGGCATTTCACACCAGTGTTATCAAACAAATTTTGACACCAAGCCACATAAGGAGAAGTTGGGACAGATGACCAATGGTTAAAGAGGTAGGTTTTAAGGAGTGTCTTTTAAAGGAGTAGGTTTTACAGAGAAAATTCCAGAACTTTGGGCCTAGGCAGCTGAAGACACTGCCGCCAATATTGGAACAATGAAAATTATGAATGCACATGGGGCCAGAATTGGAGGAGCACAGAGATTTCAAAGGGTTGTAGGACTGGGGGAGATTTCAGAGATAAGATGGGGTGAGGCCATGGAGGGATTTGAAAACATGGATGAGAATTATAAAATTGAGGCATTGCCAGACTGAGAGCCAATGTAGGTCAGAGAGCACAGGGGTGATGGGTGAACGGAACTTGGCAAGATATGGGCAGCAGAGTTTTGGATGAGCTCAAGTTTACTGAGGGTGCAAGATGAGGCCCTACAGGAGAGCATTGTCTGACCATTTGCAATTAAAGGTGTAAAATATTTTGTCTGAGTAAAGCACTAGGCTGATGCAGAATCTAAATACTTACTCAAGTGAATAGCCCATTTGAAGCTAGGAAACATTTTAATTTACTATGTGCTTGAAAATGCCACACTGAATTAATGAAAAAGAATCACACATGCACAGCTATCCAAAAATTCCAGAAACACACTTGTCAGTCAGCATTTGTGGAAAGAACAGGTATTTCAGGCCACAACCCTTCACCAGAATGTATCTGACCTCAAGTCTGATGAGGGCTATAGCCTGAATGTTAACTTATCTGCTCTCCCTACAAATACTGTCTGACCTGGTGTGTTTTTATCAAGATTTCCAGCATTTACATTTTTCTTTTTGCTTTTTACATACATTTAACCAATGCACTGAAGATTGAAAATGTAATAGATATGGAAAAAAACTCCCCAACAAAGCTTTCCTTCTCTTTTAACTACCATTGGATGCAACTAGTCAGAAAATCCTTGGAGAATTCCAAGCCAAACATTGGAAACTATAAATGCCAACCAGATGTTTTTAATGAGTGAAACACAAGTCCAGATTCCAGTTTAGCATATTGTCTGACACAGTATTTGTGCTACAGATATTGAAAACAATTCACAAGACCAAGTAGTAATGTAGGGGTCAAGTTTCGGCCTGAGTTGCTCCCATTTTTTTTGAGCAACTAGTTTAAAATGGAGCATCTTAGAAATTGCAATTCTCGGCATTTAGTTTGCTCCAGTTCTAGTGAGTTAGAATAGTTCCATTTTAGAACAGATTTTTTTTCCAAAAGGAGGGCGTGTCCAGCCACTTACGTCCGTTTTGCAAGTTTAGGCAGCAAAAACTTACTCCAAACTAACTTAGAATGGAGTAAGTGTAGATTTTTGTACCTCAGAAAAACCTTGCCTACACTTAGAAATCAGACGTAAGGAACGAGAGATGCAGGGGGGGGGGGAGGTTGGGGGGTGGGAGTTTACAAACATGAAACATGTCACTTTTACAATTAAAGAGCCATCTTCAATAATAAATGATGAATAAATCAATAAATCAAACAAAATTAACAAAAAATAATTAAAACATTTTAAATCAATAAAATAACAAATTAAGTTTCTACTCAGCGACTGCAGCACCGGGAGCCCTCCAACAGCATGCTAGGACGGCCCACCCCCCCCCCCACAGTCTCTCGCGCTCTCTGTCTCTGTCAGCGTGGGGTGGGGGGAGGAGGGGGGGAAAGAGGGGAGGGAGGGGAGAGCGGGGGGAGGTGAGAGCCAGACCAGACCTGAACAAGGGGGGGGGGGGGGGGGGGGGAGAAAGAGAGCCGGAGCAGGAGCTGAAGATAAAAGAGGAGGGAGGCCCAAGTCCAATCTTCGCCGCCCCAGTGAGCCCATTCAGCCAGGGCTAGGGGTGGCGTGCTTCGGGCCCCTCCCACACAGCGTCGGCGGCCTGGAGCTACTGCACATGCACGCACACTCTAGCGCGCATGTGCAGAGGTACCGGCACTGTTTTCAGCACCGGGACCTGGCTCCGGGCCCCACAGCTTGTGCTGCAATGCGCCAAGGGCCTGCAACGTTCCAGCAGTGAGGAGAATACCAAGCTAAGTTTTAGGCGCGGTTTTTGTTCTAAAAAGTCGGCGCAGCTCACGGAGTTGCGCCGTTCTAAGCGTGGGGGCAAACTTGGGCCCGTAGTCAACTCTCTTCAAAGTATCTGCCAATTTCAACTGAAATTAAAAAAAAGCCTCCCATTCTGTTCAATTCAAATTAATTACTAGATATTTTCAATTTATTCTGAGCAAATAAATGACTTCCAACAAAATGTGACATTTTGTTGAAAATCATTTATTTGCTCAGAATAAATGTGAATTATCTGGTAGTATGAATTAAGTAATTTTAATTGAACAGTAGACTGTATTTTAGTAAAACTTGTAGTGTCGATATCTCAATTAGCATTCGGTAACCATCCACAAGCAGGAGCTTGGGCCTTAGAGTACACAGAATACTCCATCGTTAGAGCTGGAGGTTGCCAGTCTTCCCAATCAGCAGGGGAATAATACATGTTGCAGAGGCGGAGGTGGGGGGAGAAACTAAATGTATTTAAAATTAGAGGGCACAGAGAACAAAACAAGATGTCACTGGGAGAAAATGTTCACAGAGTATTCAATTATCGTTTCACAACAAATGTATAAGTAATATGAATACATTAAAAACACTTCCAATAAAGCTTCTTCAGATACAGCCCTGCATGTTCCAACATATTCTTTAAATGTTACCTTTTCTTTACTGAAACAACTATTTTCTTGCTGTCAACAATTTCTTACAATCATGTACTCAAGTATATAGATTTATAAAGAAATGCTCCCTTTTTTTATCCTGCTCGAAAACTACAATTGATTCCTGACAGAAACTTCTACTGTAACTGCAAATGCTGTCGCCCCACCCGAGAGTTATGTCATTCATTAAGTCAGCTTTTTGAGTGGCAATATTTCGTTGCCACCATTTTTGCCAAGTCGAATAAACCAAATGATCTCCAAGTCATTTAAGGAGCTGCAACATACTGGGACGTGTCTTATAGTCAGATCATCTTTTTTTATTTAGAGCAAGGATATAATTATGCAACAGGGATGCTGTCCGGTATGACAATTTACCTTTGTATTAATAAAAAAAAATCATATTTCCTCAGATTGTACATGGAAAAATTTTAAAAATCTAGTCACACCACCCAAGTAGCTAGTCAGTACATCAACAGCACTTTCCATGTAGGTTGCACACCAAGAATCCTACCCAAATAGGCTATCTCAGGTGACACAACCAAACAACCAGAGGCACTGACAAACCAGGACAGCACGTCAGTACGTACTAATGCCACTGCTACTCCCTACCATGCTGTGCCATACATAGAAATATGGGCCCCAAGTTTCCACACGTGGCAAAACAGGCGCCCCTTCGAGCTGGGTGCCCGTTTTTCGCGCCGAAAACGGCGCCTAAAAAAAAAACCGCTATTCTCGAGCGCTTTGCAGCTCGATGTCTGCTTGGCGCGGCGCACAGAGGGCGGAGCCTACCACTCGCGCCGATTTTGTAAGTAGGAGGGGGCGGGTACAATTTAAATGAGTTTTTTTCGTGCCGGCAACCCTGCGCGTGCGCGTTGGAGCGTTCGCGCAGTCTCAAGTAAACATTGCCACTCGGCCATTTTAAAAAGTGCTGCAGAAAAAGTGAAAATTTGTTTATTGAACCCTTGCAAAGGCTTGCATTTTAATTTTCTTGATATTTCTGTGTGTGAGGGTGAGGGAGTGCATTCTGTAATTAAAGATAGACTCTGATAAACGGGACACATGCACTTGTTTGAGACTATTCAAATTCTTTGCAGCTGTTCAATTTTTAACATTTTTTAATAAAACCACATTGCCGTTCCATGATCAGCACTGAGGCTTCTTGCAGCTTTCTTCCCCTGCCGTCCGTCGGGCCCGACGGCAAGCGGCTGCCTCAAGTACTGAGGCTTCCTGCAGCATTCTCCCTCCCGCTCCCTGCCGTCCGTCGGGCCCAACGGCAAACGGTTGCCTCAAGTACTGAGGCTTCTTGCAGCTTTCTCCCTCCCTCTGCCGCCTCCCCGCCCCCCCCCCCCCCCCCGCCCCGCCGTCGGTCGGTCCCGGCGGCAAACCGCTGCCTGAAAGGCCTGCCTGAAGCACTTTCACACAGGTAGGAACATGGTTTATTTAATCTTTTCTTATAAATTTTTATTCAGGTTGGATTTATTTGTATAATATTTGTATAAGTATAACTAAGGATTTATTGTAGAATTTAATGACTTCCCTTCCCCCCCCACCTCGTTCCCGACGCCTAATTTGTAACCTGCGCCTGATTTTTTAATGTGTAGACAAGGTTTTTTCAAGCCTGCAAAAATCTTCACTTGCTCCATTCTAAGTTAGTTTGGAGTACGTTTTCACTGTGGAAACTTTCAAATCAGGCGTCAGTGACCGGACACGCCCCCTTTTGAAAATAAAATTTGGTTCAAAAGTGAAACTGTTCTACCTGACGAGAACTGCAGAAAACTTAAATGTGGAGAATTCCAATTTCTAAGATACTCCGTTCTCCACCAGTTGCTCCTAAAAATCAGGAGCAAATCATGTGGAAACTTGGGGCCATGATGTGCAATGTACACCATGGATGTAACAAATGTAACAACAGAGCAATTGCTTTAAATATATACACACATCAGTATCTGTTGTCGCAAAAACTTTCCCTGGCAGACCACGTACCAAACAAGCTATTGCAGGAATTGGGCCTAGAATTTCCAACTGTAGTTCCTGTATATCAATGTGGAAATTTTGCGCTACATTATGTATGCATCTCAAGAAGCATTGTTCAGTTCTCCACTACTTGGTAAAGGGTAATCAGAATGAAAGTCAGTATTCGGGACAAAAAACATGTTCTAATATTCATTATTTATTAACATAGAAAATAGGTGCAGGAGCAGGCCATTTGGCCCTTCGAGCCTGCACCACCATTCAATATGATGGCTGATCAAGCAACTTCAGTACCACATTCCTCCCTTCTCTCCATACCCCCTGATCCCTTTAGCCGTAAGGGCCACATCTAACTCCCTTTTGAATATATCCAACAAACTGGACTCAACAACTTTCTGTGGTAGAGAATTCCACAGGTTCACAATTCTCTGGGTGAAAAAGTTTCTCCTCATCTCGGTCCTAAATGGCTTACCCCTTATCCTTAGACTGTGACCCCTGGTTATGGACTTCCCCAACATCGGGAACATTCTTCCTGCATCTAACCTGTCCAATCCCGTCAGAATTTTATATGTTTCTATGAGATCCCCTCTCATTCTTCTAAATTCCAGTGAATATGCCCAGTCGATCCAGTCTTTCTTGATATGTCAGTCCTGCCATCCTGGGAATCGGTCTGGTGAACCTTCACTGCACTCCCTCAATAGCAAGAATGTCCTTCCTCAGATTAGGAGACCAAAACTGCACACAATAACATTTGCAAATTATATATTTAAAACAATCATATTGCCTACCATACGCAACAACTTGTGTTTATATAGCGCCTTTAATGTAGTATCAACATCCCAAGGTGCTTCACAGGAGTATTAAGAGATAAAAAGTTTGACACCGAGCCACATATGGAGAAATCAGCACAGGTGACCAAAAGCTTGGTCAAAGAGGTAGGTTTTAAGGTGCAGCTTGAAGGAGGAAACAGAGGTTGAGAGGCGGAGCGGTTTAGGCTGAGAATTCCAGAGCTGACATTATTAAATGATACATGTCAAAGAGTTATGGGCTACGTAAAGAAAGTGAATAAATGAGACCAAACAAAAGATGAGAATTATTTGTTTTGCAAAAGTCACCAATGTGTAAACGCTTATTGGCCCGGAATTTGTGGTCAGTGGCTAGGAAAAGGCGTTCTCTGCAGGCCCCAAAGAAAGCTTTCCACAAAAGGTCTTGCGATCTCTGATGAGAAGATCCAGTTTTTCGACATTCAGTTGAGATCAGTGGTGTGTGTGGTAATTCCATAGTGTGAGCTGCTGTGACGGCAACAAGCTGTCCAAGCAGCCAATCACAATGCAGAATTTTCAGAAACAAGAAACCAGGAAATGAAGAAGCTCCTTTTAATCTGACTTTTTAAAAATGTTGAGAGCAGAACAAAGATTGGGGCTCTCAAATGGGGAAAAGGAAAACCTGAAATAAAGATTTAGGTTTTAAAAAATAATACTTTGAATGTTTCTTAAAAATTGTAATCTTTATTAAAAATGGAGAAAACTGACAATTTTAAAATTAGTTTTTCAGGACTACAACATTTGTTTCGCAGTCAATACTCTGTTAAAACCCCAGTTACACCTAATCTAACAAGGTCTAACTTTGAAAGGGTTCTTTAACAGCGATATTTCTGCGGAAAAGCCGAAAGTTGTCACTTTCACTGATTTTCCTCTTTAAACAGATTGCCGGATATGGGAGGTGGGGTGTGCGTTGGTGGAAGACGGGCATAGAAACATAGAAAATAGATGCAGGAGTAGGCCATTCGGCCCTTCGAGCCTGCACCACCATTCAATAAGATCATGGCTGATCATTTACTTCAGTACCCCTTTCCTGCTTTCTCTCCATACCCATTGATCCCTTTAGCCCCAAGGGCCATATCTAACTTTCTCTTGAATATATTTAACGAACTGGCATCAACAACTCTCTGTGGTAGGAAATTCCACAGGTTAATAACCCGAGTGAAGAGGTTTCTCCTCAGCTCGGTCCTCAATGACTTATCCCTTATCCTTAGACTGTGACCCCTGGTTTTGGACTTCCCCAACATCGGGAACATTCTTCCTGCATCTAACCTGTCCAGTCCCATCAGAATTTTATGTTTCTATGAGATCGCTTCTCATTCTTCTAAACTCCAGTGAATACAGGCCCAGTCGATCCAGTCTCTCCTCATATGTCAGTCCTGCCATCCCGGGAATCAGTCTGGTGAACCTTCGCTGCACTCCCTCAATGGCAAGAACTCTCCTTCCTCAAATTAGGAGACCAAAACTGAACACAATATTCCAGGTGAGGTCTCACCAAGGCCCTGTACAACTGCAGCAAGTCTCTGCTCAGAGACTCAAATCCCCTAGCTTTGAAGGCTAACATGCCATTTGCCTTCTTCACCACCTGCTGTACCTGCATGCCAACTTTCAACAACTGATGTATCGTGACACCCAGGTCTCATTGCACCTCCCCTTTTCCTAATCTGCCGCCATTCAGATAATATTCTGCCTTCATGATTTTGCCACCAAAGTGGATAACCTCATATTTATCCACATTTTTCTGCATCTGCCAAGCATTTGCCCACTCACCTAACCTGTCCAAGTCACCCTGCAGCCTCTTAGCATCCTCCTCACAGCTCATACCGCCACCTAGCTTAGGGTCATCTACAAACTTGGAGATATTGCACTCAATTCCTTCATCTAAAATCATTTGATTTATATTGTAAATAGCTGGGGTCCCAGCACTGAGCCCTGCGGCACCCCACGAGTCATTGCCTGCCATTCTGAAATGGACCCGTTTATCCCTACTCTCTGCTTCCTGTCTGCCAACCAGTTTTCTATCCACATCAATACATTACCCCCAATACCATGTGCTTTAATTTTGCACACTAATCTCTTGTGTGGGACCTTGTCAAAAGCTTTTTGAACGTCCAAATACATCCACTGGTTCTCCCTTGTCCACTTGACTAGTTACATCATCAAAATATTCTAGAAGATTTGTCAAGCATGATTTCCCTTTCATAAATCCATGCTGACATGGACCGATCCTGTCACTGCTTTCCAAATGCGCTGCTATTTCATCTTTAATAATTGATTCCAACATTTTCCCCACCACTGATGTCAGACTAACCGGTCTATAATTCCCTGTTTTCTCTCTCCCTCCTTTTTTAAAAAGTGGTGTTACATTAGCTACCCTCCAGTCCATAGGAACTGATCCATAGTCGATAGACTGTTGGAAAATGATCACCAATGCATCCACTATTTCTAGGGCCACTTCCTTAAGTACTCTGGGATGCAGACTATCGGGCTCTGGGGATTTATCGGCCTTCAATCCCATCAATTTTCCTAACACAATTTCCTGACTAATAAGGATTTCCTTCAGTTCTTCGTTCTCGTTAGACCCTCGGTCCCCTAGCATTTTCAGGGGGTTATTCTTGTCTTCCTTAGTGAAGACAGAACCAAAGTATTTGTTCAATTGGTCTGCCATAGCGCAATCAGTGTCGGAGCAGTGAATGGCAGACAGAAACTTCAGGATTTCCACCTTTGGATGTGCTAAATCCTTAAAGTTGCGGTCAGTTTCAAAGGGGTAAGTAATAACAGCCAACACTGTTCATTCACTGTTATTACCCATCGCAAACTCCGGGCCATTCTGTTTCTATGATTCAATTTCATACACACTTTTGGTCACTTTTATTGAGACTCAATAGTATGCATGGAATTTGAGAGTACAGCATGCCACATATTATGACATTATTCGGTGCAACACAACATTTTTAAATGAGTTATATTGAGGTTGAGCCGCTCAAGAATAAGGCGATAAATGGTTAATAAAAGTCTGCCAGTACTGATTTTACCTTTGTAGGGAATCCCTCCTGCAGAATATAAAATTATTTATAACATAGAAGCTGCAATTGAATGTCGTCAGTTCCGATAAGTGGTTGAGTAAAAAAAAAGCCATGTCTGCTCACAATGTGTTCATTGTGGTTAGAAAATAAAGGTCTGCCGATAAGCAACAAATCTAAAAGCCATTTTATGTGAGATTATGTAAAATTCACAAGTTGCCCATGGCCCCCACTTCCGTGGATGATAAACTCACCCTTTCTTTCTGTGATTCGCTCCTTTGCCCCTGGTCCAACCCAGGTTTAACTTTATTTCGCTCAGTTTGTTCATCCCGCACAAGCTGTTTCGAGGCTTTCTTTTTGCTCTTGAAGCTGATGTGCGCACCGGATTTCTTCATTGCTCAGCTGATGCCCAAATCTACACACATGCAGCAATGACACAGTCGAACAAAAACTGTCAGATCTCCCCAAAAAGAAAGGAGAGTGGCGAGTCTATTCTCCAGGCTGCAGCTGATGGAGAAACAACATCCTTGAAAGGATGGTCCAAGTTTAACTTTTCTTTGAAGAAGGAAGAAAGGAAGGGAATTGTTTTGGGAATAAGCCGGTCGAGAAGGAGGGAGGAAGGACGTCCGCCTTCACCGGGTGACCAGGCGCAGACACCCGGGCATCTTCCCCCGAGTCCAGGGTGGGTGGCCAGCCGCTCTCCCTCCGGGACAAAGCTGCAACTTAGAAAGAAGCCGCCACTCGCTCGCTCACAGATTCCCTGCTGCGGTTAAAGCTCGGCCATGCCCAGGGCCGGCTCCTGCCCACCAGGCTCGGGCTTTACTCACTGCTCCTGCCCGCTCGGCTCCCCGGCCGGGCCGGGTTTAATCGCCGCAGACGCCGCTCCAGGTGAGAAGCCGCCGCTCGCCGCTCTCCCGAACCCTGGAGGCACCAACTGCTCCTCTCTCGGCATCACCGCGCTCGCCGTCCCCTCGGAAACACGCCGCGTCCCGCGTCACCCGCGCTGCGCCGGGCATGTCGGCGGGGGGTGATGATGATGATGACGAGACTTTATTTATGATTATTGTTTTGTTTCGCTCGCCTTGAACATAATTCATTTCCGGTTGTCAACGCGTTTGACCTTTCAGCCGGAAGTACCCGCGGCGGGCGCTTGGCCGGCGGTCGCGGTCCCGGGTCTTTTCTCAATTGGTGCCGGCGAGTGGAAGGAAACTCGTGTGCGCACGCGCGGCTCTGCAGCAATCAAAGTTGTTGCAGATTCATTTATCATCAGATAAAACTCGGATTTGGTACCAGCTATACCCGTGTCACGTTCACTGCAGCAAAAACATGCCTCAGCTATTATCACCCGGCCTTTGCACTTCCCTGCCTCTCTCACAGGGAACACAAGTTACGCCAACCCTCAGCTTACCTGTAGCCCATAGCCCATCGCATGCAAGCGATGCATTGTTATTTTGGAACTACAAATTATTAATCCCTACCCAGAATGAGCATATGGCTCATCTGCCATGTCTCAATTATTTTCAGTCTTTCACAGAGATGACAGACTACGTGGATGGATTCTGGAAAATGACATCGACCTCATTGTCGCACATATCCTTGCGGGATGTCAGTTTCATGAATCACATAAGGCATTGAGGTCAGTGATAGAAAACAAATTGTGATGTTCAAAAAACAATAATTGGGATAGATCCTGTACTTTTTGAACAATGACAGATAGCAAAAGTCTCACTAGTCCATCCAATTTACCCCACAGTATTTGTGATACCTTGTGCATCATAATACACTCCCTACCCTACCCAAAGCCATGTGATCTCCATGGAGACGCGAAAAATACCAAACAGAATATGTGTAACCTATTAATCATATTCTGTCCTGCATAATTTAGCCTCAGTGTGGATCTTACAGGGAATAAGATCACTTTGTCAGTATGCTGAGCTACAACAGTGTTCAACCAGACATTACCCCTTGCATTAACAACAAAAGTAAGGATGGAAAATTCACACCTAAAATCATGGTAACCGTTATCATCCCCTACAGAATTGATTGCTGAAGAAAACCCATATTGTATTTTTGACCTTATTCTAAACCAACACTAATATGCAACCAGCATGTTTTTTTTTACGTCCTTTTCAGGCTGCACCAGATATTTCACGTGATGCTCACCAAGAACCATAAGTGACCCCTTGCTCCCTTATAGACACAGTATCTGTACCGAATGTTGTCTGGATTTAATCAATGCTATCTTGAAGCAAATAGGGTGTTGCTCATCAATCTGGGAGAAAGGCTTTATGAACTTCACTTCTCTTCACATGATAATTGTTGAGCCATCATCTCGAGCCGGTGCTGACCAATGCGGTACATGGGATTATCAACATTAATCATTTCACGGCATTCATGGTTAGCTTCTACACTCAGTCCAACATAAGTATCATGAGCTAAAAGAAGCAACTTTGGAGTGGGACATGCACGTTGTACACATTTTCCATGTGTTAGCTGATAAGCAGCCTCATGACAGTTGTGAGCTTTGTAGTTGTCTTCTGGATCCGCCTTCCATCATTTTGACACTGCTACCAGAGGTGAGTCGTTGAATAGATGTAAAAGAAAGAAGTATGAGGGATTAGCTTCCCGGCTTGCAAACCTTGCGTTCCGAGGTTATCTTGGTTTGCTCTACAATGTGTGACCTGACCTGTCCAACAAAGGAGCTTTAGACCCATTTATTGCCTTGCCCCATGTAGAGCACCTAATTAAACGAGAGTCTTGGATTTCTGCCAAGATACACCAGGAGAGAAATTTGAGGAGGCATCAAAAGCAAAGGACTTGAAGTCAACTGAAAATAATTCACCCGAGACCGTTCTTGAAAAGTTTCATTAACAACATTGTGCAGCAGCCATCTGCAACAAGCATTGTCCACACTGAAGTCCGAGCAGACCTGAATTTACTGGATTCAGAAAATGACCTCTATCCTATGTATCTGACTTGGGAAGGAAACGTTCTGCCTTGGTCACTGCTTCAAGTTAGCTGCACAGCATTAATGGCACTTCGGGTTTTGTGGAGAAACTCAGGGTGGGCTCTGTGATTTAGGACCTCTCAACGTACTAAGACCCTTGCAAGTAGCAGTTGAATGTGAAAAAGATCTCAGCCCAATAAACAATTGTAACAAACCTCGGAACAACATTGTTGGTCTCAAAAACAGCAAGTTTTACGCTTGTAAACTTGAATGAACCACCTCTAACCATGTAGGATTCGAAGAAAGAACTTGCATTTATATCGTGCCTTTCACGACCTCAGCATGTCCCAAAGCGCTTTACAGCCAATGAAGCACATTAAGTACATTCAAGGAAATAGATTAAATCCTCACACCAGAAGCAAAAGACAGCAAATGTCACATGGTTAACATGATGAGGCCTTGTGGCAGTTGTTATAAAAATCTGTGTTATTTCTTGTCTAAACTGATCTTGCAAATAAATAAAATAAGCAGCAGTTATTTAAAGAAAAGAACATGGTCAATTTGTTCAGATATCAAATTTATTTTACAAAATGGATGATGGATTGATTGATAGAATAATAGAATGATACAGCACAGAAGGAGGCCATTTGGCTCATTGTGCCTGTGCTGTCTCTTTGAAAGAGCTATCCAATTAGTCCCACTCCCCTGCTCTTTCTCCATAGCCTTGCATCTAACTCTCCTGCAGCGACATGGCATCTATTCCTGTGCAGCACCTGGTACATTATCTTACAGTAAAAGGTGCTATATAATGGCAAGATTTTGTTGATATTGGCTAACACTGCAGATGTCCCATGTTCTAGACTGTAGGGAGTCTGATGCATAAAAAGTGAGGGCAAAAGTGTCTTTGACAGTCACTGGCAGTCCTGTATGGATGGTTGATCGTGCCTGGGGGTCTTCCTGAAGACAGCACAACTTTATCACAAACCCCCTACTGTGTCTCAGCCTTCTTAGGCACAATAGTCCTACCATTTCCGTGCATTAGTATAGTCAGCCTACTGTACTGCATACCAGCAGGATCTGCCAGTACACTTTGTGTGGTATCTGATATCACAGGCAGCCCTTCCCTGTTCCTGCTGCTCTCCCTTTCCTAATTGCAGTGCTGAATGAATACTGATTGCAGACAAAAATTTGTTTTCAGCTCTAGTATGTAGCAGTACACAGACTGCAGCCTCTGCAGCAACGCAAGTTTCACAAGCTATCCAGCAGCGGTAACACGCTGAAGCAAGTCTAGGGCCTAGTTGTCAATTAGACACGCAGACTAGAAATTAGTGAGGTTTATTCACCCATGACAGAGATGAACAAAACAGTAACAGGGACTAACTTCCGGCATGCACATTCTCACTCTCAGCTCCTTCCGTCTCCAACCTTTCTCTAACTGGATTATTTCCCTGCCTCATCCTCCCAGGGTGGGAGTCCTTCCTGATTGACCTTAATGCCTTTAAAGATTTCTTAAAGGTACATCGTCTTGCTGTGGTCATTCTGACATTTAATACAATTTCTGTACACCTATAGAGCTCGCACAAGCCTGTGGCTCACATATCGTCCATCTCCCACTCTGTTACACGACACATTCAAACATACAAAATAGGAGCAGGAGTAGGCCATTTGGCCCCTTGAGCCTGCTCCGCCATTCAATAAGATCATGGCTGATCTGATCTTGGCCTCAACTCCACTTTCCTGCCTGTTCCCCATAACCCTTGACTCCCCTATCGTTCAAGAATCCGTCTATCTCAGCCTTGAATATATTCAATGACCCAGCCTCCACGGCTCTTTAGGGTAGAGAATTCCACAGATTCATGATCCACTGAGAGAAGAAATTCCTCCTCGTCTCCATCTTAAATGGGCGACCCCTTATTCTGAAACTATGCCCCGTAGTTCTAGATTCTTCCACAAGGGGAAACATCCTCTCAGCATCTACCCTGTCAAGCCCCCTCAGAAACTTATATGTTTAAATAATATCACCTATCATTCTTCTAAACTCCAATGAGTATAGGCCCAACCTGTTCAACCTTTCCTCAGAAGACAACCCCTTCATCCCAGGAATCAATCTAGTGAACCTTCTCTGACTGCCTCCAATGCAAGTGTATCCCTCCATAAATAAGGTGACCAAAACTGTACGTAGTAATCTAGGTGTGGTCTCAGCAACGCCCGATGAACGATGCACTATCCTTGAATATGTTATACTTGTAATTTAATTATCTATTTTGCTGGCAATATTGAGCTGAATTCCCCTAACTTCAGCACAAAAGCGTCCAAAACAGCTTTGGTTTGGTTTTTAAATATAATCACATATTCATTTTAAGGCCCTTTTTCATCAATGACGGGAAGAGCAAGCAAAACTGCAAGCTATGACAGGCTGGTCTCACTTATTTTTGCAAGGTTATGCAGAGGAACAGCCGTAAATTATACAATCTCAGATACAACGTGGCTTGCAAATTTTTATATATTTTTTTGAAATCCAGTTCCCACTGCTAGCCCTGATTTTCAGTCTCCAAACATTTAAATGGATGAACTATTTTCATGCTGCCCTCATTTTCCATCCTCTGTTTCTTTGAGTTAGTTCCCAAAAGAGCCTTGAGTTGTGCAATAACAATAAAATTACATCATTGGTTCTTCCTTGTTATTTATACATCATTACATAATTCCTGATACATCAGGAACATTTGGTCACTGACAGAGATAGTACTATATTTCTGCTGATTCATTCCAAAACCAAAGCCACGCACAGGTTCAGGATGAGCGCAGTCCACGGGGAGAGTCACTCAGGCTGCCTGCCTCTCTTTTTCAGTTGTGTTCATGCCAGGATGCCCCTGGAGAGGGAACATGCAAGTATGCTCGAGGCCTTCCGCCACCGCTGGGCACCGCCATGTATAGTGCCGAATTGACACAAACAACAATATTATGATTTAGACTTATAAAGGGGAAAATTCCGTTGCGTCCCATTTGGGGACGGTAACACTTGTGAGGCATGAGACTTTGCACTCGGCTCAGAAGTCTCGCCTCTCGCGAGAAATTGGGGTTAACGCCCCCGAAAGAATGTGGAGCACAAAATAACGCGCTCCACTTCCTTTCTGGGGTGGTAGTGGGGTGGACGCGTCCGGTGCAGGGTGCAACGCTACGCACTGGGACGTGTAGCATTGCCGCGTAGGCGGGGCTCTGAATTAAAGGAAAGAGTCCAGGCTGCGAACTCTGCAGTAATGAAGGATCCTACCTGGACCACCGCAGAGCGGAGGTGCCATGCCAACAGCCCGGCTTGACCGATCATGGCATGGACCCCGCGTTCAAAGCGCCAATGGAGCGCAAAACAAAATTGTCCTAATTGTTTTTTTAAAGGCTCAGCGGGTTAAGGTGCAAAATCGTCATCATTGTTTTTTTAAAGGCTGCCCGGTTCACGTCCCCTGAATCTGCCACTTGCATCGCCTGGCGCAGCTTCAGGGGGTGATACCCAATTTAGGGTCTGGGCCGCTAACAGGGCGCTGCGCACGGTGATGTCGAGCGCTGCTGGCTACCACCACCACGAAACTCCTGAGGAATTTAGCGGGAGTCACCAGTGGCGCCGCACCCGGGCAAAAACCGGAGGCGTAATCAACTCGCATTTCTAGGCCATAAATTTCTTCAGTTAATTAGACTTTGGAGGTGAAGGTAGATTAGGCCCCAAAACAGGCACAGGGATCGTGAAACACAATCTACCCGTGCCCGCTCTAAGTGGTGCAGGCAACATGCAAAATTCGTGTTGTCTGCTCCTTATAATAATTGGAGCGCTGAGCTCAGCGCTAAATGGCTACTTTTGGCTCAGTGCTCAAGAAGGCCAATATTGGGTGCAATCCACTTTCCAATAAAATTTTGCGATGGCTCTCTGCACTTCTTAAAGGGGAGAGGTTTTGTTGCAGAACCAACTCATTGTCACTGGATGCAGCCAAGTCACAACAGAGAAGAGAAAGGGCATGCGCTTCTGAGATGCAGCATTGGAGGTCTTGGTTCAGGGGGGTACGCAGAAAAAGACAGGTCCTCTACCCGCAGGAAGGCCGAGAGACAGAATGCAGTGGGAGGAGATAGCCCAAGCCGTCAGTGCCACTAACGTTGTTCCCAGGACCTGGATCTAGTGCCGCAAGAAGTTTAATGACCTCACACGAGTGGTCCAGGTGAATGAATGCATCTTCAAATGTCATATCCCAACGGCACCACTAGCCTCACACACAACTCAATGCACCATACCCCCATCACTCACCTAACAACAATTTCTAGCAATCACAACTCATACCTCACAGTCATAGCTTCACCTCGCCTACTTACCACTGCTGCAAGCCTCACACCCACATCTCACACCTTGCACACAATGTCAGCTATTGAACCATGCCAGGCACGTCACCCAAACTCACTGACACACTTTCCTTTCTCTTGCAGGCCAAGGTGGCTCACAATTGGCATGAGCAGCGGCAGGCAGGCGGGGATGAAGCATGTCTGCAGAACTTGGAGACTGTGCTGGAGATAATTAGAGAGGCTATCACTGAGGCCGAGGCGAGCGGTGAAGTTGGAAGCATTGCTGATGGTGGTATGCTCATACCTAATCCTTCTCACATCCCACTTCCCCCTCGTCACACAATTGCTTCTCACTTACAAGCTGCTGATGATATAAGCACGGATATCTTGCATCCTCGCCCCTCCCCTCACCACAACCCAACCCTTGTGCCTTTCTCCTTTCAGACACCCAAGAATTGCCAGCAGCCCAGTTTCCAACCAACTAGAGGAGGTGAGTGATGGAGAGTGATGATCTGACACTCCCAGGCACCAGCTCAGAAAATGGCACTGCACAAACTTTACAGGGTAGTATAGAGGCAGGATCTGCATATGGCGAGTCACCAGGCACAAGTGGGCTGCAGCCAAGCCGAGGGAAAGGTTAGCTCCGGTGTCAGCTCCCTGGAGGGTGAGTGCACACACGTGTTCTGCTGCACAGTCTCAGATGAGGACTTCAATGGGGCTGCCTTCAGAAGAAGGGTGATGAGCATGCACACAGAAATGCTTGGTGCAATGGCAGACCTGCCAGAGAGCCTCTCGTCAGTGTCAAGGAACATGGAGGAGTTCAGCTCCAACATTGCACGGGGCTTTGGGCAGAGCTTGGAACCCATGATGGTAGTGATGGGTAACTTCATTCGAGCACTTGTGGACCCAACCATGATGCTGGGTGTGATAAATGATGTCTCAGCTTCCATTGCGGCACAGGTGGAAGCAACCCAATTGAATGCTGCAGTGGAAGGTCAGACTACTCTCATGCAGTCTCAGCTTGATACCACAAAAGCTCAGACTGCTGCCATTGTGACTGGTTTTACGAGTGTGAAAAGGAACTTGCAGGGTTTCACAGCAGTCCAGCAAACTGTCCTCCAACAGATGGCTCGAAATGCTAAGACGCCACTCCGGGGAAGTGGCAGTGACTCCATGGGGTAAGAACCTGCTGTCCTCTCTCAGGATGATAGCATTCCTACTCCCACCACTGCCACTCTGCCAGTGCCCTTGCTGCTGCTTGTCCGCCAGCCAGCCCAGTCTGCTGCCGCCCATGCCGAGGCGGTGCAGTCTACAGCCGGACCTTCTAGGCCCTTAGCTGCTCGACATCATCCTGCAAGATCATTTGCAGTGTCTCTCACAGAAATTCAGCAGCCTTTCAGCAGCCATGCTGTGACCTCCCCGGATGCAGCACTGGACAGCGAACCGAGAGATGTTAGCTTTGTCGCCTGCTTTAGACTGGAAGGATCTGGTGGCTAAACAATTGAGCACCACGGTGACATTGAGGGCCAGTGGCAGTGTCGTCATTGCTCTGCTCTGTGGCTCGAGGTCTGGTTGCAGGAGGTGGCAGAGTCCTATGACCATCTCCTTGGTGAAACAGAGCCTCCGAGTACACTGCTTCTGGCTTAGGTGCAGCTAGGAGAACTGCTCTCGGAAGACTCTAGGTGGGTGAAGCCTCCTGCTGAGAGCCCTCCTGCCCTTCCTCCTTCTCTGTCGGGAGCATCTTGTCCTCTTTGCTGCCTCTGTTCCATCTCCCTGTCATGCTGCACTGTGAGGGGGACTGCAAGTAGAGGCCCCATGATTGGGAGCAGAACCCCTGAATTCAGAAGCAAGACCTTCTCCACTTGCAGCACCACTCCTGTCACTCACCAACTTTAAATAGCTCCAAACAGTTCCACAAACTTACACATAGCTAGTAGAAATCAAAAAGCAAGTCACCTGAAAGTTGTTGATTATCCCTTTAAATATCATTGATGAGGGGACCCTCCTGCAACTGAACTCACATTCAGCTGTGCGTGATTTGGAGAGGGCATGCAATCGAGCAGCGACGTCCAAAGTAGCAGATTTCGCATCAAATCAGCGTTGCAAGTTGATGGACGTCACGATCTACCTCATTAGCATTCTTCTGCCAAATGCAGTCAACGGACACGCTACCGACCCGCCCAAAATGGCGACAGCCACGGCCCACGCCGGAAGTAGCTGGAAGCGAGGCGGTCGCTATTTCTCTGCCAAAACCGGCCTTAAATGCCAGTGGTAAGAGGAGGAATTTTGCGGCCAAATTATATCTAAATGATATTTGTGGTGTCTCCTTTAGAGGGGGCACTTGTGCAGCATTTTTTCCATAAATCCAACGCAACTCACCGCATGGAATTTCAGGACATACGAGTGCAAACCCCACACATAAGTTATGATACGGACTCTGAATCAGTACTAGAATTACTGAAAATAATCTTTTGTAAACGACTGAAATTTGCCGTAATATCTATTGATACTGTTTATCTGCTACATTTAACCAAATGTTCTGTCGTTTACAAAACAAACCATGGTCTGATAGGCTGCTTATTCTTCCATTTTCCAAAGTCGAGGAGGTTGTACCAGGGCTTGTGACATATGCATTGCTAAATACAAGGCTGTCTGTTCAATCCCTGGCTCCCTTCATTACAAACGATTGTACGTATAAGGTCACACTTTGGTTCATAGGGAGTGAGGGCTAGCTTATAGGAATCGTCCTTGATATTGAGCACTGAAGAAGTATGTGAGTAAAATCACAAAATGCAATCACAATCACTGCTCCCCAGAGAGTGGAAATTACATTTTAATGCACCCTGGCTGTTCCATCCAAGAGGTGGGAGTGTCTCTGAGAGTCCAGAATATACAGGAAGTGGAAATCCAAGCCTGAAACAGATGATAGTGCTCCGCACAGTGACCTACACTGTAATAGCTAACTGGTAAAAAGCCTCCCATACTTTCAGCTCTCAAAAATTGACCTAAATTTCTAGTCTTGTACGTGGGCATATGCAATATTCACCAGTCAAATTTGTTTTTTTATTAGACTTCCGAGAGGACAATAAAATAATACACCCTCTCCAATACTAAAAATGGGTGATTCATCTCAACCAGAAGAAGAGCATGTTCTTTAAGACCTGCTGCTGAGTTATATGATCTCAGCCAGGCAGTGCTAGAGGTGCAACAATTGGGTTCACTCTGCTTAAATTAGGAAGGGGAAAAATCAGCCAGGTAGGCCACCCACAATTGTTCCAGTGATTCCTCCTAGTATACACAAGTATTAGCTGAGGAAGAGAAAGAAAGAAAGACTTGCATTTATACAGCACCTTTCACGACCACCGGATGTCACAAAGCATTTTACAGCCAATGAAATATTTTTAAAGAGTAGTAACTGTTGTAATGTCAGAAACACGACAGCCAATTTCCACACAGCAAGCTCCCACAAACAGCAATGTGATAATGACCAAATAATCTGTTTTAGTGATGTTGATTGAGGATAAATATTGGCAAGAATAACTTCCCTGCTCTTCTTTCAAATAATCCCACATGATCCTTTAGGCCCATCTGAGAGAGCAGACATCTAGGTTTAACATCTCATTTGAAAAAGGCACCTCTGACAGTGTAGCACTTCACTACTGCACTGGCATTTCAGCCTATATTTTTGTGCTCAAGTGGGACTTGAACCCACAACCTTCTGATTCATAGGCAAAAGTGCTACCCACTGAGCCACAGCTGACACTTGAGGTGAAGATTAAGTTCTGCTGTGATATTCCCCGCCTCCTACAGTCCAACACCAGCAACTCTCATTCCCAGAGATGCAGACCAGTACCGGAAGTATTCCAGTGACCTAACCAGGGCAGGCGTAACACTCACTGACAATGCTCACATGTGAAGAATCGAGAGTTATGCAGCCAAATGACACATGTGAGATTAAGTATTAATAAGAAAATTAATGAGCAAAAAAACTTACAGTCCGCATCTTGAGAGGGAGGAGACTCTCTCCAACTCCCCACTCAATCTTATTTCTTATCCTTCTGCAGGAGGCCCACTAATTCTAAGTTATCAGCACGTCGACCAAGTCATCTAAGCATACGTCTCAAGCAACACATCATGATACAGTCAAGGAAAATCATAATGCAGTGTACAGAAAGCTAATTTACCATATCATCAATATATAGTGAACTTAAAAGATTCTCCAGTTCTTCCTTTACCCATATCCATCTTATGGATAATTCTTGTTAAATTTATTTCTCTTTAGCCCTCAATTGTCCCAATCCAAATTCTATGTCGCTCTTCACTTTAATTTCAATTTCAATCCCTCTGACAGATACCAGTGTGTTTAGCTCGATCCTGAGCTGGTTTCTCTATGGAGTATGTGTCAGTGCCTTGACGATTTCTTTTAAATTCTCACTCTCCTGAGCGACATCAACCATTTCATGTGGTGCTTTTGTCAAGTAACTGAGCATGTCTGAGACCCAATCTTCAGTGCAAATTTACCATGCATTTCTGCATGATAATTGCTTCATACATAACAAATCACATTTGTACACACACATCCCAATATCATGCCACATGTGCCATCCAATACAAGCCATTCTTGGAATTTCAGGTGATCTTATCAAAAGATCAGGTGTCTGGAGATCTTTGCTCATCTCCCACTGCATGGTCCCAATGTTGGGAACAGAGAAATGGCAGACCAATTGAACAAATGCTTTAGTTCTGTCTTCACTAAGGAAGACACAAATAACCTTCCGGAAATACTAGGGGTTCGAGGATCTTTTGAAAAGGAGATACTGAAGAAAATCCTTATTAGTCAGGAAATTGTGTTAGGGAAATTGATGGGATTGAAGGCCGATAAATCCCCAGGGCCTGATAGTCTGCATCCCAGAGTACTTAAGGAAGTGGCCCAAGAAATAGTGGATGCATTAGTGATCATTTTCCAACAGTCTATTGACTCTGGGTCAGTTCCGATGGACTGGAGGGTAGCTAATGTAACACCACTTTTTAAAAAAGGAGGGAGAGAGAAAACGGGAAATTATAGACCTGTTAGCCTGACATCAGTGGTGGGGAAAATGTTGGAATCAATTATTAAAGATGAAATAGCAGCGCATTTGGAAAGCAGTGACAGAATCAGTCAAAGTCAGCATGGATTTATGAAAGGGAAATTATGCTTGACAAATCTTCTAGAATTTTTTGAGAATGTAACTAGTAGAGTGGACAAGGGAGAACCAGTGGATTTTGACAAGGTCCCACACAAGAGATTAGTATGCAAAATTAAAGCACATGGTATTGGGGGTAATGTACTGATGTGGATAGAGAACTGGTTGGCAGACAGGAAGCAGAGTGTCGGGATAAACGGGTCCTTTTCAGAATGGCAGGCAGTGACTAGTGGGGTGCCGCAGGGCTCAGTGCTGGGACCCCAGCTATTTACAGTATACATTAATGATTTAGATCAGTGGTTCTCAACCGGTGTTCCGTGGCAAATTGGTGTGCCGTGAACCCGTCACAGGTGTGCCGCCAAATTGTGTAAAAGTATGGTGGACTTTAGCTGATTTCACAATGAAACACAAACCATTTAACTCTGAAACAGAAGGGGAGGGGAGAGAGAGAGACAGACAGACACATATATCATCTATCTATATGTATGACGCCACTGCTGTAGTAAACATTGCCAATATTGACAAATAATTATCTATTTATCTCTACTATTATCAAAAGAACTATGTTCTAGAGTTGTACAAATAATAATGACAAGAGTCAACACACACAAACAATTTAAATGTCCATACTCAGAACAAAATCCTTTGGCAAAATTTGTTTCCTTTGAGTACTCGACACCACCCCTGCCCCCCCACCCCCCACCCCCCCACTCCCTTACTCCCTCCCATTACTGATAGAGAAGTGCGAGTGCCGACCATCGAATGAGACTGTGTATAAGCGTGTGTATGTATATTTATGTTTGTGTGTGTATGTGCGTCTGTACCAAGGGCGTAGCCAGGAGGGGGCACTTGGGCCATGGCCACCCGCAATCCAAAATAATAGCATTAAATTGTTCATGTGAAAAGCTTAAAATTTGATTATTAATTTGGATGAAAGAAATGAAAGACGAGTCTTACACATATGCAGTAAAAAATGTAGTTTTTATAATAAAATGTCAAAAACGATTTTATTACATTTAACCACATTCTTATTTATATTTTGTTATTTTTGTTTATTGATCTGCAGCTTGATGTGTGGCCGGGACTGGTGGCATCTTTGACGCTTTGACCTGATATAGCGCCAATTAGCGGCTCCTTTGATGATTGCGGCATCCAATTTGACCCGGCCTAGCCGCCCTTGCGGTTCCTTTGATTTTTGAGAGTTGGCTTTTCGCATATTTTGACCATAGTCAAAATCAAAACTTTCTGTTCAACTCTAGGTTCGTTTCTGTCTGGACTCTCTGGAGTTTGGAAATTGGAAGGCTCAGCTCTGGAGTTTGGATCACTCAGACGAATAAAGTTTGTCCCCCTCAATGGACAAATTCATCATAAGAAAACGTAAAAATGAGCAAGGAGATATCAATGACAGTGCCGCTACAAGTGGCGCTAGTAGGTCTAAAACCAACGGCAGTACAAGCGGTGCCGAACCAAATCCTAAAAAATCCAAAATTCATCGTCAATATCTGGAGGATTATTTGAGGTTCGGTTTTTCATGGACAGGAGAAGAAGAATGCCCCATTCCATTGTGTGTTGTGTGCGGCGAAAAACTGTCGAATGGTACAATGGTTCCCAGTAAATTGAAACGTCATTTTACTACGAAACATGCACATCTTGCAACAAAAGAGCAGTTATTTTGGGAGATTGATGGCAACGCAATCAAAACAAGTGAAATATTTTGAAAAAAATGTTAAGGTGTCAGTTCAGGTTCAAATTGCTTCTTATGAAGTTGCTGAATTGATAGCGCAGACAATGAAACCTCATACTACAGCTGAGTCACTTATTTTGCCTGCATGTTGTAAAATTGTCAAAATAATGCTTGGTGATGAAGCAGAACAAGAAATTGCAAAATTCCTCTGTCTGACGATACAATAGAGAAGGATAAATGATATGTCATCCAACATTGAAGAAAATGTAGCCGAGAAACTTACAAACTCGAATGTTGCTTTGCAAATCAACGAGTCCACCGACATTAGTGGTAAAGCACAACTATTAGCATTTGTTCGCTTCATTCATGAAAACGAGATATTGAACCAATTTCTGTGCTGTAGAGAACTTCCAGAAAATACTAGAGGTCAAGACATATTTGATTCTGTAATTCATATTTAGAAGATTTGAAAATTTTATGGGACTCGTGTTGGAATCTGCACGGACCGATGGTGGGATGTGTCAAAGGATTCATTACGCTCGCAAAAAAACATAATCCAAATATATTATTCACCCATTGCTTTTTGCACAGAGAAGCACTTGTTGCACAGACATTACCGCTGGAATTAAAATCTGTGTTAGATCAAGTTGTTAATATTGTAAATTATATAAATCAAGACCTTTAAAAACTTGCTTGTTTAAACAGCTCTGCAAAGCTATGGATGCACAGCACGAATGTTTACTTTTGCATACAGAGGTAAGATGGCTTTCAAGGGGAAAAGTCTTTTGTCGTGTATTTGAATTTAAAGAAGAATTGTCAGTATTTTTTGAAAGAGAAGGAAACAATACCTTTTGCAAATACCTTAAGAGTGAAATGTGGTGTGCTAAGTTGGCATATTTGGCAGGTATATTTAATTGTCTTAACAGCGTTAATACCAGTATGCAAGTGCGAAATGAAAATATTCTCACCTCTACAGACAAGCTATTAGCTTTTCAGAAATAAATTTCTATCTGGAGAGCAACAGAAAAAAAATCTTGAAATGTTCCCTTTCATACCAAATCACAGTATTAAAAAGGTTGCTCCTATCGTGATAGAGCATTTGGCATCACTGGAAGACAACATCAACAAATATTTTCCATCTTTGGATGTCGAGAAGTATGATTGGGTAAGAAATCCATTTTCTCCAATTAGTACGTCAGATTTTCATTTTACATTGCAAGAAGAAGAATTGACTTCTATTTCTCAGGACCGCGGTCTTACAATGAAACATTCAGATATGTCTCTTGATGCGTTCTGGATTTCTATTAAAGAAGAATATCCTGCAAAATCAAAAAATACCTTGATAATTCTGATGCAGTTTTCAACATCATATCTCTGCGAATTAGGATTCTCAATTCTTACGAACATCAAATGCAAAAAACGGGAAAAACTTAGCAAACTTGAACACAAAATAAGAGTCGCCTTATCAGTTATACGTCCGAATATTAGTGACATAACTAAAAAACGTCAGGCTCAAGTATCACATTAAAATACTAATTAATCAATAATTAATGTGAGGAATTATTATTATAGTTTATTATTTTATTGTTACTTTCAGAATACAAAATAATTAATAACATACATGTGTACAATGTTGTATATCTTCATATACTGTGATTAATAAAAAAAACATTTAATTTTCTGAAACTTGCTTTTTTTTGAACCTGCGTTCACCTTTTAATCCCTTCAAGTGTGCCGCCAAAAATTCTAGTATTCAAAAGTGTGCCGCAAACACAAAAAGGTTGAGAACCACTGATTTAGATGAAGGAATCGAGTGTAATATCTCCAAGTTTGCAGATTACACTAAGCTGGGTGGCAGTGTGAGCTGTGAGGAGGATGCTAAGAGACTGCAGGGTGACTTGGACAGGTTAGGTGAATGGGCAAATACATGGCAGATGCAGTATAATGTGGATAAATGCTAGGTTATCCACTTTGGTGGCAAAAACGTGATGGCAGAATATTATCTGAATGGCGGCAGATTAGGAAAAGGGGAGGTGCAATGAGACCTGGGTGTCATGGTACATCAGTCATTGAAAGTTGGCATGCAGCTACAGCAGGCGGTGAAGAAGGCAAATGGCATGTTGGCCTTCATAGCTAGGGGATTTGAGTATAGAAGCAGGGAGGTCTTACTGCAGTTGTACAGGGCCTTGGTGAGGCCACATCTGGAATGTTGTGTTCAGTTTTGGTCTCCTAATCTGAAGAAGGACGTTCTTGCTGTTGAGGGAGTGCAGCGAAGGTTCACCAGACTGATTCCCGGGATGGCAGGACTGACATATGAGGAGAGACTGGATCGACTAGGCCTGTATTCATTGGTGTTTAGAAGAATGAAAGGGGATCTCAAGGAAACATATAAGATTCTGACGGGACGGGACAGATGCAGGAAGAATGTTCCCGATGTTGGGGAAGTCCAGAACCAGGGAGCACAGTCTAAGGATAAGGGGTAAGCCATTTACGACCAAGATGAGGAGAAACTTCTTCACTCAGAGAGTTGTGAACCTGTGGAATTCTCTACCGCAGAGAGTTGTTGATGCCAGTTTGTTAGATATATTCAAAAGGGATTTAGATATGGCCCTTATGGCTAAAGGGATCAAGGGCTATGGAGAGAAAGCAGGAAAGGGGTACTGAGGGAATGATCAACCATGATCTTATTGAATGGTGGTGCAGGCTCGAAGGGCCGAATGGCCTACTCCTGCACCTATTTTTTATGTTTCTATGTTTTTTGGGTAGTGGCCAGACTATCAAATGCTGTTTTCTTAAAAAGTTCATATGCGAGGACACAAACCTCTCCAAGAGAAAGCTATCAATTTAGTATTTTCATCTGCATAAGAAATAGGAGCAGGAGTAGGCCATTTGGCCTCTTGAGCTGCTCTGTCTGAGCCTGCACATTCCTGACTTTCACAACAATGTTTACATTGCTATTGGAGGCAGTACTGAGATGTTGGTCAAAACTACCTCTTTTGTTGGTGAATGACGTACTCGTTTGCATTGCTGCTTTGCTGTTGACAGTTGTAGATATGTCACAAGAAGCCCTACACTGCAAATGTAACATGAGCCTGATCGTCTCAAGAGAAGTGAATGAGAAGGAAAATTACTGGGGTATCTTGAGTCAAAAACTATATTTCTACTCATATAATTAAACATGCTTTCACTTCAGGGCCCAGCCACATTCACAGTTGACGTCATCAGCAGTTACTTCTTGTTAATTTTTTTGTTAAATCAACAAAAACTGACAAGAAAAACAAAATCAAAGGGATGTTTGATTTTTAAGCAGGGCTGTGATAGTGACTTTAACTGCAAGCACAGAATGATTCTATTGTTCTAACATATGCTTTTGATTTTCTGAAATCTCAGGTCATTCATTCTTTTTACAAATGTTACCATGAAACGATGTTTTTCACAGATGCCTTCAATTACAATATATAAAAATGTAAAAACTCCAGAGTTTCAGAAAAACTTTGTGAACCCAGATGTTGTTTTGCAGATTGTGAAATGTTGGCAATCAGATTGAGTAAACAAGCACAATTATTATCTGAAGGAGCCATCAGGGTCTGACTCAAGCAAGGCCAGCTAATACAAACATTAGCCCCTTGATAATTTTTGATGCACTGGAAACTCGGTGTAAGGGAATTGCTGCAAAAAAGAGCATTAAAATATATTTGGCTCTTTTTCTTGCGTGTAAGAGATTAAATACATATAAATGGTTGCCTTTTATTTTGGGACAATAAGGAATTTTGTAGACTATAAAATGAGACTCTCTTTGCCACAAATTCCCAAGATTAAAAGGTAGATAGCTTGTTTGTAATATCCCAGGGATGCTATTATATAAGGTGATGTGTATAGCCCAGTCCGCTAACGATGCATGTAGCGACTATATTTACTTTCTGTTCCAAAATAGGATGTGACTACGTTGGTACTCCTTCATTTGGTAATAGCTGTGCAAGGAGTTCGGAAGATTTACTTGTTGCCTTCTCTCCCTCTCCAAATGCTTAGAAAACCCACCTCAGAGTTACACTTTCATTGTCCTTTTCTCAAAGACTCTTGTGAGTTAAAGCTAAAAAATGTTTATCTCAGCTCAATGGTCCAATAAATTGTGAGCCACAGTAGCCAACATATAGAGGGGGATTGTAATCTCAAATAAATGGTGAGTTGGGGTCAGGTGGGAGGTTAAGGTGTTAAGCGACTGAATGCCGACCCCAATCCGCCTCAACCTGTCCATTTCCAGTTTTAACGGAGGCAGATCGGGGGGAGGGGCCGGGCAACCAACCCACCCCACCCCCAGGGGGTGAGTCGCCCATTTAAAATGGCGTGTGTCATGTATGTAACCACAATGTAACACCACTGTGTTACTGTATACACTCAACCTAGATGCACACCTTGACCACAAGGGGTGAACTTGTGGGAGACACTCCTTACCTATCACACAGGTATAAAAAGGGAGGTCCCACGCAGGGCCATCATCTTTAGAGTCCTGTGAATAAAGAGTTAAGGTCACAGAGTGATCTTGTCCCCAGAATGTGCCTCGTGTGGTTCCATACTGTACAGTAAGGACTTTACATTGGCGACGAGAAACGGGAATTTACGACCCACGAGAATGGCCACTGGTAGCACAGAGGAACGGTACTGTGTTGGGGAAGACTGGGACGATTTTGTCGCGAGGCTTCAGCAAAGCTTCGTTACGAAAGAATGGCTGGGGGATGCAGCGGCCGACAAGCGAAGGGCTCATCTTTTGACCAGCTGCGGACCAAAGACTTACGTGCTCATGAAGGACTTACCAGCACCCGAAAAGCCGGCGGACAAAACCTTCGAAGAACTTAGCAAATTGATCGGGGAGCACCTCAAACCGGCGAGTAGCATACATATGGCCCGACACAGATTCTACACCAACTGACGTCGTGAAGGACAGAGCATACCCGACTTCGTAGTGGACCTCGTTTGGCCAGCCTCTGGAAGTTGCAGGGGGGACTTCTTTATCGAGGGCATCGGTCATGCGGGAATTTTCCACCAATTAATTGAGACCAAGGATCTGACATTGGAAGCGGCGGTGTTGATAGTTCAAACTTTCATGGCGGGGGAGGAAAAGACAAAAATAATATATGCGCGCAATTGTGCCTCTAATGAGGCGATGGATCAGGGAGTCAACACCATCAATGCAACTCAGAGCCCCACAGGCAGGCAGGGGCAGTCCGACACTCCCCAGGCAGCAATAGACCCCAGAGTAGGACTTCAACAGAGACAATGGCAGGCTGAACGGACATTCATGCCATCACAGTGGACAACGCAGCCCAGGATGGGGCCACTGACACCCACTAATAGGGTACTAATAGGGTACAAAGGGGCAATCAGCGGGGAATGCCTGGCCATCGTTCCTTTGTTCCCAACAATGGAAACTTTAACTCATGCTGGAGGTGTGGGAGAAAACACTCAGCTAGATCTTGCAGATTTCAACAGTTTGTCTGCAGGAACTGCAATCTCAGTGGCCACTTAGCTCGAATGTGCAGGAAGTCTGCAACCAGACTAATATATGAGGCGGATGGACCAGAAGAGGGTTCTTTGAGGTTCTTTGGGACAAATCAATGGACGCCGAGGTTCAGCGGGTCCATGTGGTGAATATTCACAGTTCATACACCAAAACGCCACCAATGATGATGAGGGTTTTATTAAACGGTATCCCAGTACGCATGGAGCTGGACACTGGGGCCAGCCAGTCACTCATGGGCGTTCAGCAATTTGAGAAGCTATGGCCACCAGTGGACCCAAATTAGCACGTGTTGAGACACAATTACGGACTTACATTAAAGAAATCATTACGGTGCTGGGCAGTGCAATGTTGGCTGTCACACACAATGGGATAGTGAATTGGCTGCCACTCTGGATTGTCCCGGGCAATGGTCCCGCACTGTTGGGGAGGAGCTGGTTAGTCGAGATGAACTGGAAATGGGGGGATGTTCACACAATGTCATCTGTGGAGCAAAGTTCGTGCTCACAAGTCCTACAACAATTCGATTCACTATTCCAACCTGGCGTCGGGACTTTCAAAGGCACTAAAGTAGTGATACATATCACTCCGGACGCCAGGCCAGTGCACCACAAAGCCAGAGCGGTGCTGTATGTGATGCGGGAAACAATCGAGAGCGAATTGGACCGGCTGTTGAGAGAGGGCATCATCTCGCCTGTTGAATTCATGATGGCGAGCCCCATCGTTCCCATCCTAAAAGCGGATGGCTCTGTCAGGATCTGTGGCGACTACAAGGCCACCATCAATCGGGTGTCCCCACAAGATCAATACCCGCTCCCGAGAGCGGAGGACCTCTTCGCCACGCTGGCAGGTGGCAAGCTGTTCATCAAGTTGGACCTCACTTCAGCCTATATGACCCAGGAACTGGCCGACGAATCTAAACTACTGACCACCATCACCACGCACAAGGGACTGTTCGTTTATAACAGGTGCCCGTTTGGCATTCGATCAGCGGCTGCGATTTTTCAACAAAACATGGAAAGCCTGCTTAAATCCATTCCAGGAACGATCGTATTCCAGGACGACATCCTCATCACGGTTCGAGACACCGAGGAACACCTCCACAACCTGGAGGAGGTGCTATGCCGTCTGGACCGGGTAGGGCTGCGACTCAAGAAGTCTAAATGTGTGTTCTTAGCTCCTGAGGTTGAGTTTCTGGGCAGGAGAGTTGCTGCAGATGGGATTCGGCCCACCGAATCCAAAACAGAGGCGATTCGACGAGCACCCAGGCCCTGCAACACATCGGAGTTGCGTTCATTCCTGGGACTGTTGAACTATTTCGGGAACTTTATGCCGAACTTGAACTGGAGCCGCTAAATGTGTTCCTGCGTCAGGGTTGCGATTGGTTTTGGGGGTACTGTCACGAACGGGCTTTTGATCGGGCGCGAAACCTACTTTGTTCAAACAAGTTGTTGACCCTGTACGACCCCTGTAAAAAATTGGTTCTGATATGTGATGCATCGTTCTATGGGTGCGTGTTGCAGCAGAGCAATGCTGAGGGTCAACTACAACCTGTGGCTTATGCCTCCAGGTCGCTCTCTCAAGCAGAACGGGGATATGGGATCGTCAAGAAGGAAGCGCTTGCATGTATCTATGGTGTAAAAAAATGCATCAGTACCTCTTTGGTAGGAAGTTTGAATTAGAGACAGACCACAAGCCATCAACATCCCTGTTGTCAGACAGCAAGGCTATCAATGCCAACGCATCAGCTCGCATACAGCGATGGGCTCTCACGCTGGCTGCTTATGACTACTCCATCCGGCACCGGCCAGGCACTGAAAATTGCGCTGACGCGCTCAGCAGGCTTCCACTGGCCACCACTGAGGGGGCAGCAGAGCAAAGCACCGAGATGATCATGGTTGTCCATGCCTTTGACAGCGCAAGCTCCCCCATCACAGCCCGCCAGATCAAAATCTGAACTAACAGAGATCCCCTCCTATCCCTGATTAAGAAATGTGTCCTGACTGGGGATTGGGCGCCCGCACACGGAGCATGCCCTGAGGAGGTCAGACCGTTCCACAGACGGATGGATGAGCTCTCCATCCAAGCCGACTGCCTACTATGGGGCAGCCGGGTAGTTATGCCCCAGAATGGCAGGGAAGCATTCATCAGGGAACTCCACAGCGAGCACCCAGGCATTGTGCTGATGAAGGCCATTGCCCGGTCACACGTTTGGTGGCCTGGAATTGATTCAGACCTGGAACACTGTGTTCACAGGTGCATGACGTGTGCCCAGCTGGGTAATGCCTCCAGGGAGGCCATGGTCACGCATTCATGTTGACTACGCGGGCCCGTTCATGGGTAAGATGTTCCTTATTGTGGTAGATGCGTACTTAAAATGGATCGAGTGCATCATTCTGAATTCATGCACGTCATCCACCACCGTGGAAAGCCTACGTGTGATCTTTGCAACCAATGGCTTGCCGGACATCCTGGTTAGTGATAATGGCCCATGTTTCACAAGCTACGAATTCCGAGAGTTTATGTCGGGCAATGGCATCAACCATGTCAGGACTGCGCCGTTCAAGCTGGCCTCCAATGGCCAGGCGGAACGTGCGGTCCAAATCATAAAGCAAGGTATGCTCAGGATTCAAGGACTCTCCCTACAATGCTGCCTATCGCGTCTCCTGCTGGCTTATAGATCCCGACCGCGCTCGCTCACGGGGGTCCCGCCCGTAGAGCTACTAATGAAATGGACACTCAAAACTCGGTTGTCCCTCATTCACCCAGTTCTGACCGACATAGTTGAGGGCAAGCGCAAGTCACAAAACGAGTACCATGACCGTAATTCGAGGGGGAGATGTATAGAAATAAATTATCCTGTATTCATCCTCAATCACGCCATGGGGCCCAAATGGCTTGAGGGCAGTGTAATTGACAAAGAGGGGAACAGGGTCATCATGGTAAAACTCTCAACAATGGTCAGATATGCCGTAAGCATCTGGACCAAGTTAAAAAAATGGTTCAGCATCGACACGGAGGAACCTGAAGAAGACCATGAGATGGAGCTCACAACACCGCCAGTGAACGAGCAACAAGAGCAATCAGGAGAATGCACAGTCCTTGCGGTCACCACAGGTGACAGACACTCATGTCAGTGTCCAACAACCCGAGCCCCAACTGCAGCGCTCCACGAGGGAGTGTAGACCACCTGAAAGACTAAGCCTATGATCCCAATAAGACTTTGGGAGGGGAGGTGATGTCATGTATGTAACCTCTATGTAACACCACTGCATTACTGTATACACTCAATCTAGATGCACACCTTGACCACAAGGGGTGAACTTGTGGGAGACACTCCTTACCTGATCACACAGGTATAAAAAGGGAGGTCCCACGCAGGGTCATCGTCTTTGGAGTCCTGTGAACAAAGAGTTAAGGTCACAGAGTGACCTTGTCCCCAGAATGTGCCTCGTGTGGTTTCATACTGTACAGTAAGGACTTTACAGCGTGCCTCCGATTTAACCGGCATTTCAAATTTAACTGTGGCTGGTCGGGTTTCTCTGGCCTCGGTGAACCTGGCAGCTAAAGTAAGGCAAGGATTGCTAAATCCAGGAGGTAAGTGCCTTTACAATTATCTCCTGGATCCAGCGTCCCTCCCTCACCCATCCCTCATGATCGGAGAACCCCCACCCCCGAGGCCACCGAACCCTAAATGAGGCCTCCAAATCCTCCCCTCCCTGAGGCCCGATCCCCCGAGAAGGCCTCTAATCCCCCGCACAAGGCCTCTGATTGCCTTCCTGGACTCCCCCGCACCACACCCTCCCCGCACCAATGCTCCGGCCCCAATGCTTTTCTTCCCACCCGCCGAAGCTTCCCTCCCCCCCCCCATCCCCCCATCCTCTGGTCTGGTGCCTCCCTCCCCTTTGATCCTCCAGATCCGATGCTTCCCTCCCCGCCCCCCACCCCCCAACGCCCGATGCTCCGGTCCCCAACTTCCCCCCACCCCCCTGCCCCCCGATCCTCCTCCAACCCCGGCCCCCACCCGGTCCTTCCCTCTCTCCTCTCTGTAGTGCTACAGGCCTTCCCGCCCTTCCCGCTTGCAACCAGACAGTCTCTCCATCTGACTGGCTGCAGGTGGGAAACAGACCTTTGAAATGCTAATCAGGCCCTGCCGTTAAATTTGGGCCTGCGGGAAACCTGTTCTCCTTGGTTTCCCGACCGCTTCCGAGCCATCCCGCTCTTAACCTGCCGCCTGATTAAAATTCCGGCCATAATATCTGACATTGAGGAGGAATCTCAATATGTAAATGCATGAAGGATATTCTGCTACTTTGAAGATAAGACTAAATCTGTTGGTACATCCAGTCACGCTATTGTATTATTCAGTCACAAAGAAGAATGGTAAAGTAGCTCATGGGATGAATTCAGTGCTGCTGTTACCTGCCAGGAAAAGATCTAGCGAGTATAGCTAAAGGCTGTGAGTGCCACATCAGCTAACTTTCAGCATGAGAGAGAATATTTATAAGATAGTGGAATGTAAATTCAGCTGTTTTTTTAAACCATGTGCACTTAATTGAAGCTAAAGCTGAACTTTGTAGTGATATTTTGTGCTTAAAATTCATCTTCTAATTTTGTGAAAAATTTGATAAGAATGTAATTCTCGTGTGGAGAATTTATGTTTCTGCCCTGTGCCTACTGAGGGTGCCATTTTTTTTGTCTGTTTACACCAGTCATAGAATGGGGAAAAATGTAATTTGTGACTATCAAGCATCAAACTTCCAGTAGATAACAACAACAATATAATACCTTTAATGTAGAAAAATGGCCCAAGATGCTTCCGAGGTGTAAGGAAAAAAAAGACACCAAACCAGATATGAGGGATGACCAAAAGCTTGGCAAAGCGGTGGGTTTTAAGGAGGGCCTTAAAGGAGAAGAAGGAGGTGGAGAGACAGAGGGGTTTAGAGAGGGAACTCCAGAGAATGGGGCCTCGGCAACTGAAGGCATGATCGCCAATGAAGGTATAAAAGGGGGTGGGGAATGCACAAGATCGTGGCTGAGATTCGGCGAGTGATTACGACGGAGGTGCGGCAAATGTTTGGTGCGGAGGTGTGGTGAGAAATCATGGCGGAGGTGCGCCGAATGTTTTGTGGCGGGGGAGTGGCGAGAGATCGTAGCGGAGGAGCGGTGAGAGATCGTGGCGGAGGTGCTGAGAATGTTTGTGGCGGAGGAGCGGCGAGAGATCATGGCGGAGGTGCGGCAAATGAGGGTTCAGGGCCCAGAAGAGCCGAGGGCCCAGGGGCAGCACAGGCCAGCCCTCACTGAAATATGTGTGCGCACTCGGTCCGTGCAGCAGAGCAGGTCTCCAGTTGTCCTGGTTAACCCTTGCCACTGGATAAAGGCCGAGCTCTGTCAAGCCCATGTGGTGGCTGATGTGCAACGGTCACCACACGTTAAAAAAATCCATGCACAGGCATCTTCCACTCCTCGAGTTCAGGACTGGAATATCGGATCCTTCATTGAAACATCTGCAAACTCATTCCTTTTGGTGTAAAAATGGAGAGTTTGGGGTGGGAGGGTTGTAGTGCTGGAAGAAGTTACAGAATTTTCAACCGCTGAAGTTTATGGAACATGGTGGATTGGAGGCCAGCCAGGAGATCATTGGAATAATCAAGGCTGGAGTTGAGGCAGTAGATATTAGGTATTGAATTTGTATTTTGATTGCGTGTCTCGTTGCCAGTGAAAACTTTTGTGTTGTTACAGTGGATGGTTTGGCAGAGAATGCCATGTGGATTTTTCCTCTCAAAACAAATGGAAACTGTGCTAAATGTGCTTTGGTGCAGAAGTAAATGGTTAGTCTGCCTGGTGCTAAATCAAATTAACAACATCGCAATTGTTCAAATACTATAATGAAAAGGACGAGAAATTCAGTATCGCCCATTTTGAGGCGTTAATCCTGTCGGGCGGTAACAACAGCGCCCCCTGAAAGTTTGCGCACCTACCGCGGAATTAGACTTCTGTGCCCCAAGCTAGAAAGGGAGCGCTAAGTCAGTCGTTGCACAATTCTCTTAGGGTGATGGAATCGAAAATCTCTGCAGTAAATTTCCAGAGGGAATGCGCTTGGTGCGAAGGCCGTAATACGTCCCGTGGACAGCTGATTCATCAAGGCGTGGTAAGATAAGTTTGCGCATGCGCAGTTCCAACTTCTCAGTCTGCTCAGAGCGGGAACATGGAGGAGGATGGAGGTCACTACTGTGCACACCGCTTCTCAACCACGGCCGTCGATGCATTAATGGAGGCAGTGGAGAGGCGGTGGAATGGGCTCCAACCTTCCAGTGGAAGGAGGCCCGCTCCTAGAATCTACAGGAGGCTATGGAGGGAGGTGGCCCAGCACGTCTCCACCAGGAACACAGTAGCCAGGACTGTGATACAATGTCATAAGAAGTTCAACGACCTCACTAGGATCGTGAGGGTGAGTACCCTTTCTATTAACGTTGCAATACCATATTGTGAACCTCACTGTCTCACACAATGTCAAGTCTTTGCAGTACCTGCTATTTCATTATATGTACCAGGCCATAGTCTTTGTTAGTGAAGTCACCATAAAAAGCAGCCATGGCCTGGCCATCCAAGTGGCGCTGACCACCTTCATCCCTTCTCAGCCTGACCCCTCTACCAACTCTCGTTTCACTCTCGATATGTGTTCGCAACACTTCAGCCTCATCCTTCATCTTAGGTGGTTCTCACCTAAACTCACCATTCACACAGCCACTCTGCGCAGACACGCAGATTCAAATGGAGCTTCCATACAGTATCAGCTTTTCAACTATGGAAGGCCCATGTGGCACACGATGAGCTGTACATTCGCTCACCCCTTCTTGTGTTTGTTATTGCCATCAAAACTGGCACACAACAGGTGCAAACATAGGCACACCGGAGGAGGGAAGCCTGTCAGCCAGGACCCCACAGAGGTGAAGGAGCGAGTGTTCGCCTTCATGGGCACACCAGTTGGTACGGTGGCAGTCAGTGAAGCCGAGCCCCCTGGGGACAGTGACAGGATGTTAATGCCCTTTGCGTTTTATGTGAGATCCTTTACCCTTTGATACCACATAGCTTACCCCCTTTACATATAAATGTTCAATGCCACCTCCTTCTTCCCTTCCTGCCCCCTCCCCTGCTGCTAACCACACTTCTGTTGCTTTGTGCTTACAGATGATGATCCAGAAGCGCAGCAGCCTGCCTGTGAGCCATCCACATCGAACAACGGCGGAGATGAGCAGGAAGGGGACAAAAGTCTGGCGATATAGCGGGTCTCGCCATCAAATGCACCGAGTCTGGACAATACCTCAGTGGAAGAGCCAACATTCCTGGGCTTTGAAGAGCCTGAGGCTCCTGGCCCCAGTGGCCTGCAGCAACGCCCAGCACAAGGGGAAGCTCGGGGGTCAGCTCCCCGAAGGGTGTCGGCCCATGAGTCCTGCTCAGAGACACTCAGATGCAGACCTGGACATGGAGGCTATGTCGAGAGAGTCTGTGGTAATGCACCGTGAGCTGATGGGTGCATTGGAAAGGGTCGCGCAGAGCATTGATGCACTTGCACTGAGGTTGGCGGAAGCTGCCTCAAGCATTGCCTGTGTCTCTCAACGAGCCAATCCTTGCTCAGTTACAGAGAGAGATGGACTCAACGAGTGACAGTGGAGTCCCAGAGGGGATGGCGCGTGCCATGGTTGATGTGGCAGTAGCTATCACATCACAGGCCGAAGCCACGCAAGGCCTTCGTGATGTGATGCAGTCAGTGGTTACTGGCATCAACTCTCAGACTGCTGTGTTTCAGACTCAGTGTGCTGTGAGTCACACTCAGATTGATGCCATACAAACACTGACTGTGACCATCCCCTCTGTGTTCCCCACAGTCCAATGGGGAAATGACAGTGCCAAAGCAGGCCAGCAATCTGCTCCCACAGATTGCTTCGGATGCTGAGGCCCTGCCCCGAGGGAGTGGCAGTTGGCCACTGGAAATGGAAGATGCTGTCTATTGTGTTCCTCACACAGATGAGACTGCACACAGGGAGGTTAAAGTAACAGTGACCTCAGTATTTATTAAGACAAACCAGAGTGAGGAGCAGGCCTTAGGGGCCGGCTTATATACAGTGCTCCCAAGGGACGCTGGGATCCCTTGGGACTTCAGGGGATGCACTCCCTGGTGGCGGAACATGGGAGTGCATGCTTTACAGATACACATCACTTCCCCCCCCAAAGTCAAAGTGAAAACTATTTACAAGGTGAGGCGGTCGGGAGCCTTTCTTTCCCTGGTGGACTGCTTCGGTACAAATGTCTGTTCTGGTGTGTTGGCTGCGCCCTCACTGGGCTGGCGTGTTGTTGGCCCTGCAGGACTGCTAGGTGAGCCTGGCCTTGCTGGGCTGTTGGGCGTGAGGGGTTCAATTTCCTGGTCCCGGGGTGGTGTCGTTGATCCTTTGGGTGTGTGTTGTGGGCTCGTAAAAGGTGGTGTCTGCTGTGGGTTATTCAGGGCAGTCTGTGAACCGCAGCCTTGTTTGGTCCAGGTGCTTTCTGCAAATTTGCCCATTGTTTAGTTTGACTACAAACACCCTACTCCCTTCTTTAGCTATCACCATCCCCGTGATCCACTTGGGACCATGTCCATAGTTTAGCACATACACAGGGTCATTCAGATCAATTTCCCGTGACACAGTGGCGCGACCATCGTTTACATTTTGTTGCTGCTGCCTGCTCTCTACCTGATCATGCAGGTTGGGGTGAACCAGTGAGAGACTGGTTTTAAGTGTCCTTTTCATGAGTAGCTCAGCCGGGGGCACCCCTGTGAGCGAGTGGGGTCTCGTGCGGTAGCTGAGCAGTACTCGGGACAGGCGGGTTTGGAGTGAGCCTTCTGTGACTTGTTTAAGGCTCTGTTTGATGGTTTGTACTGCCCGCTCTGCCTGCCCATTGGAGACTGGTTTAAATGGGGCCGAGGTGACATGTTTGATCCCATTGCGGGTCATGAATTCTTTAAATTCGGCACTGGTGAAACATGGCCCGTTGTCACTGACCAGTATGACAGGCAGGCCGTGGGTGACAAACACGGCCCTCAGGCTTTCAATGGTGGCGGTGGCGGTGCTTCCTGACATTTTTTCACATTCAATCCATTTTGAAAAAGCATCTGTAGTGTCTCTGCACCTTGTTACAAACTCACACGAGGCATGTAGATATCAGACACAGTCACTCTGTGACCTTCACTTTATTCAGAGGACAAAGGAGTGCTGACCCTGGGTGGGACCTCCCCTTTTATACCTGGAAACCCAGGTGAGAAGTGTCTCCTGCAAGCTCACCCGCTGTGGTCAAGGTGTACATTTCAAGGGTACAGGTACAGTGTGCATGAGTTACAGTTACATAACTATTGTCATTACAAGATGGTGAAATACATGACAGCATCCACCACCACCAGGAACATTTTACCGAGAAACGGGCCGGCATAGTCGACATGGATCCTCGACCATGGTCTGGAGGGCCAGGACCACAAACTTAGTGGTGCCTCTCTGGGCGCGTTGCTCAACTGAGCACCTACGCTGCATTGCCGTACACAGGACTCTAAGTCAGAGTTGATTACAGGCCACCACACGTGGGATCTGGCTATCGCTTTCATCATTACTCTACCCAGGTGTGTGCTGTGGAGATCCGAGATGAACGTCTCCCTGCCCTTTTTGGGTAGCACTACACGGTTACCCCACAACAGGCAGTCTGCCTGAATGGACAGCTCGTCCTTTCGCCGCTAGAACGGCTTGATTGGCTCTTGCATTTCAACGGGGATGCTGGCCCAGCTCCCATGCAGTACACAGTTTTTTACTAGGGACAGCAGAGGCTCTTGGCTGGTCCAAGTCCTAATCTGGCGGGCCATGACAGGCAATTTATCATTTTCAAACGCTTCCATGACCATCAAAAAGTCTGCGGGCTGCACCACCATCAACAAATTTGCAGGCTGCGCCATTTCCACCCCCGTGGTGGGCAATGGTAGCCGACTGAGAGCATCCGCACAGTTCTCTGTGCCTGGCCTGTGGTGGATGGTATAGTTATACGCTGATAGCGCGAGTGCCCACCTTTGTATGCGGACTGAGGCATTGGTATTTATCCCCTTGTTTTCAGTGAACAGGGATATGAGGGGCTTGTGATCAGTTTCCAGCTCAAATTTGAGGCCATACAGGTACTGATGCATTTTCTTTACCCCGAACACACACGCTAATGCCTCTTTCTCAATCATGCTGCAGGCCCTCTCAGCCTTAGACAAGCTCCTGGAGGCATAGGCGACAGGTTGCAACTTCCCCACAACGTTAGCTTGTTGTAATACACACCCGACTCCGTACGACGACGCATCACATGCTAGCACAAGTCTTTTACACGGGTTATACAATACAAGCAGCTTGTTGGAGCATAAAATGTTTCTGGCTTTCTCTAAAGCAATTATTTGGTTTTTTCCCCATACTCTAAGAGGGTGCTTAACCCCGGTAGGAAGTTACCAAAATAGTTGAGGAGTCCCAGGAACAACCGCAGCTCCGTGAGGTTCTGTGGCCTGGGTGCATTCCTGATAGATTCTCTCTTGGCGTTTGCGGGCCGAATGCCGTTCGCCGTGATCATTCTCCCCAAAAACTCCATTTCTGTTGCCATGAAGACGCATTTCGACTCTTCAGCCGCAGCACTACGCGATCCATCGCTGGAGGACCTCCTCCAGGTTTGGTAGGTGCTCGATGGTGTCCCGACCCGTGACCAATATGGCGTCATGAAAAACCACCGCGCGTGGTACCGACTTGAGTAGGCTCTCCATGTTTCTCTGGAAGATCGCTGCAGCCGACCAAATTCCAAACTGGCATCTGTTGTAGATGAACAGTCCCTTGTGCGTGCTGATGCAGGTGAGGCCTTTCGAAGACTCCTCCAGCCCCTGTGTCATGTAGGCCAAAGTCAGGTCGAGCTTGGTGAACGTCTTGCTTCCTGCCAGTGTTGCAAATAGGTCGTCAGCTTTAAGTAGCGGGTATTGGTCCTGCAGCGAGAAACGATTAATAGTTACTTTATAATCGCCGCAAATCCTGACCGTGCCATCACTTTTGAGTACTGGAACAATCGGGCTGGCCCACTCGCTGAATTCCACTGGGGAGATGATGCCCTCTCGTTGCAGCCTGTCCAGCTCGATTTCCACTCTCTCCCTCATCATGTGAGGTACCGCTCTCGTCTTGTGGTGAATGGGTCGTGCCTCTGGGACCAAGTGGATCCGCACTTTCGCCCCGGAATAGTTTCCAATGCCTGGCTCAAAAAGGGAAGGAAATTTGCTAAGAACCTGGGTACATGAGGCCTGCGCTCGGATGTCATCCCAGTTCCAGCGGATTTTGCCCAGCCAGCTCCTTCCAAGCAGTGTGGGGCCATTGCCCAGGACAATCCAGAGTGGCAGCTCGTGCACCGTGCCCTCGTAGATGACCTTGACCATGGCATTGCCCAGGTCAGTGATGAGCTCTTTGGTGTACGTCCTCAGTTTCGTGTGGATGGGGCTCAGGGCTGGTCTGAGTGCCTTGTTGCATCACAGTCTCTCAAACATCTTTTTACTCATGATGGATTGGCTAGCGCCAGTGTCCAGTTCCATGGCTACGGGTAAGCCATTCAATTTTACATTAAGCATTATAGGTGGACATTTCGTCGAAAATGTGTGCACCCCGTGTACTTCAGCATCTGCCTCCTCTCTCTGAGGCTTGAAATTGCTTTGATCCACCATGGACCAATCTTCCTCTGTCACATGGTATTTAACAGGTTTTGCAGAGCTTGCAGCTCATTTGCAAGCTCGTTGGAGGTGTCCCATTGTTCCACAGCTCTTGCAAACATACGCTATGAAGCGGCATGAATAGGCTGAATGGAAGCCGACACAACGCCAACAATGTGTGAATTGCCTTGCATTCATCCTTTGTTGTGGACTCTGAGTCATCTGGGTCACCTGAGGCCTGCTGGCAGTTGCAGACTCGTGGTTTCTGCCCTGTACATTTCTGCTCGCAAATACAGTTCCAGTTAATTTATGAACATTGCGAGCACTTGTGTGCTGAGAGATTTGTTTGGTGTTATCACTGGTGGACATAAATGCCTGTGCTATTGCAATGGCCTTACTGAGGGTCAGTGTCTCTACAGTCAAAAGTTTTCGTCGGATGGTCTCGTGGCCAATGCCCAGTAAAACAAGTCTCTGAGCATCTGCTCCAGGTAGCCATCAAACTCACATTGTCCTGCAAGTCACCTTAGCTCGGTGATGTAGCTCGCCACTTCCTGACCTTCAGATCGTTGGCACGTGTAGAACCGATTCCTCGCCATCAGCACGCTCTCCCTCAGGTTAAGATGCTACCGAACCAGTGTACACAGCTCCTCATACGCCTTATTTGTGGGTTTCACTGGAGCCAGAAGATTCTTCTTGAGGCTGTAGGTCAGTGCCCCACAGACCGTGAGGAGGACCGCTCTCCTTTTTGCAGAGTTTCGTTCTCCGTCCAGCTTGTTGGCTACAAAGTTCTGGTCTAGCCGTTTGACAGAGACTTCCCAGTCCTCACCCTCCGAGAACTTCTCCAGGATGCCTACAGTTTGCTGCATCTTTGCGTTGGATTCGTATACTCGTCGCCAGTTATTGAGTTCCTAACACAGATGAGACTGCACACAGGGAGGTTAAAGTAACAGTGACCTCAGTCTTTATTAAGACACTCCAGAGTGAGGAACAGGCCTTAGGGGCCGGCTTATACAGAGTGCTCCCAAGGGATGCTGGGATCCCTTGATACTTCAGGGGATGTGCTCCCTGGTGGCGGAACATGGAAGTGGATGCTTTACAGATACACAACACTGTCCTTGCTCAAGAAGACAGCATTCCGGATCCCACCACTGCCACTCCGCTTTTGCACCAGCCGCGGTCTACACCCGAGCCATCCGGGACTGCTGGAGCCAATGCTGAGGCAGTGCAGTCTGCAGATGGGCCTTCCAGACCCAGAGCTGGTCCAGGGCGTCCTGCTAAACTATTTGTCGTGTCTACCTTACAGATACAGCAGCCTTGCTGCAGACATTGCGGCCCCATTAAGGAGGAGCTGTAGGCGTGGGAGGAGGGTTAAGGAAAGGGGTGGCATATCGCTGAGCAAATCTCAAGGCTTTGGCCACCATGGACAGATGTCAGTTGGCAAACAGTAACTAGTGTGGTGCCACAGGGATCGGTGCTGGATCCTCAACTATTTACAATCTATATTAATGACTTGGATGAAGGGACCGAGTGTAATGTAGTCAAGTTTGCTGATGATACAAAGATGGGTGGGAAAGCAAATTGTGAGGAGGACACAAAGGGTTGTAAATCTATGGAATTCTCTGCCCTAGAGAGCTGTGGAGGCTGGGTCATTAAATATATTTAAGACGGGGATGGACAGATTTTTGAGCGATAAGGAAATAAAGGGTTATGGGGAGTGAGCAGGGAAGTGGAGCTGAGTCCATGATCAGATCAGCCATGAACTTATTACATGGCGGAGCAGGCTCAAGGGGCCAGGTGGCCTACTCCTGCTCCAATTTCTTATGTTCTTATGTTCTTATTCTGTAAATATCATTGTAAATATCTCATTGCTGTTGTATGACGCCTGCTATTGGTGCAGGGGTCTGGGCCTAATATGGCACATGGTAGCTGGTGTGGAATTACGAATGACAGGGGGAATTGTACACATATTGCTGAAGTTGAATGTGTGTTATGCTGTTTCATGGGGCATTTTATTAAATTTTTTATTCATTGCTGGTGAGGGGTTGTTGGTGTGCTGTTTGAGGCGAAACTTTTGATGCAGCGAATAAAATGTTAATTTGACCGTTTGCATTCTTGTGTAGTAATGTGGAATTTCACCGAGATGTGCCATTGTCTTAGGGCCTTGATACGAGCGACCGCCTAAGAAGAAGAAGACGACATAGCCTGGACAATATCAGCTGCATCCGTCAGCTTCCTCCATTCAAGAAAAGCTTTTTTTTTTCTTTTTTTCAAAAATATACTTTATTCATATAACATTTTCACAATACATTGGAAAATAGCTCAGCATCTTGCGGTCAGCAATTCCATACAATTCGTTTGGATGCTGACAGCAGTTCCATACAATGCACTAGCGTACACTTCATTTCAAGGTAAGTTTAGTACAATCCGTAAATCACGTTACATGTAGTACTGTGCAAATAAGGGTATTGCATGGAGCCGATAAGAACAGGTTCACATTACATCTCTCCAGTTCACACTAGCTCCTTCATGCTCAGTAACTTTCTGCCATAACAACTTGCGTTTCTATAGTGCCTTTAATGTGATGAGGAATCATTTCTTCACCCAGAGGGTGGTGGGAGTCTGGAACTCACTGCCTGAAAGGGTGGTAGAGATAGAAACCCTCATCACATTTAAAAGGTACTTGGATATGCACTTAAAGAGCGGTAACCTACAGGTGAAGTCAGATTACCTGAAGGTGTTGGGAATATGGTTCGGAGCGGACGGGGCATCCATCAAAAACTGGAAGGAGTGTATCGCTAAAGCCAAACATAAACTGGGATGGTGGAAGCTGCGCTCACTCACCATTGCAGGAAAGAACCTGGTCATCAGGAGTGAGGTGCTCTCGGTGTTGTACGTGACGCAGGTCTGGCCCATACCCCGCTCTTGTGCCGTGGCAGTCACCCGAGCCATCTTCCATTTCGGCTGGAGATCGAAAATGGACCGTGTCCGCAGAGACATGATGTACAAATCTCTGGACAAGGGGGGAAAGGACGTCCCGAACGTGGCCCTCATTCTGATGGCCACCTTTGTGTGCAGCTGCATCAAGCTGTGCATAGACCCTTCGTACGCAAACACCAAGTGTCACTACGTGCTGAGATTCTATCTGTCCCCGGTGTTGCGAAGGATGGGTCTGGCCAGGCTGCCGCGGAACGCTCCGAGCAGTTGGACCATGCCTCAGCACCTGTCCTTCGTGGAAACATTTTTCAAGAAAAACACCTTTGACCACAAGGCCATAAAGCAGTGGTCGGCACGCAAGGTCCTAGACGCCCTACAAAAGAAGGAGATGATGGATCCTGTCGGCAGTTCCCCGAGCAGACTGTCAAACTCGTTTGACAGAATGTCTCATCACCAGAGCTTTCACACAAGCACCAAGACGTAGCTTGGTTGGCGGTGAGAAGGGCCCTACCCATCAGATCCTTCATGTACAACCGGGGTTTCAGAGACACGGCACTCTGTCCCCGAGTCGGCTGTGGTGTGGACGAGACTGTCATCCATCTCTTTCGGGATTGCCCCTTTGCAAGGCAGGTCTGGAAGGAGATGCAGTGGTTACTGTCGAAGTTCATCCCAAGTAGCTCCGGAACACAGGACTCTGTGCTCTGTGGACTGTTCCCAGGGACACACACCGAGACAGACATCATCTGCTGCTGGAGAGCCATTAACTCGGTGAAAGACGCACTTTGGTTTTCCTGAAACTTGCTGGTCTTCCAGAGCAAGGAGATGTCCACAGCCGAGTGTTGCAGACTGGCGCAAACCAAGGTCCAGGAGTATGTGCTGAGGGACGCACTAAATATTGGTGCAGTCGCCGTAAAGGCACGATGGGGAAGAGCCACAGTTTAAGGCCTTCCGCCACGATAAACCCAAGGGATGGAATCAGACCCCCCTCGGGCTGTACTTGTTAATCTGCTTGTATACATAGAGCACCATGTACTGAAAAACACCTGTGTTGTGCCATGTATTATGAAAGTCTCTGCACTGTCTAGTAACTTGTAAAGAAATGTAAATGTATCCCCATCTGTTCCGTGTACTGCTTTCATCTGCATAGTGCTACATGTAACGTGATTCGTGATCGGTATTGAAATGTATCCTGGAATGTAATGTAAAACTGTTCTCATCTGCTCCATGTAATACTCTTATTTGCACAGTATTACATGTAACGTGATTTACGGAATGTACTAAACTGTACCTTGAAATGAAATGCACGCTAGTGCATTGTATGGAACTGTTGTCAGCATCCAAACGAATTGTATGGAATTGCTGACCGCAATGTACTGAGCTATTTTCCAGTTTATTGTGAAAATTTTATATGAATAAAGTATATTTTTGTAAAAAAAAACTGCTAACTAGAGAGCTGCAGCTGGAGAGCCATCAGCTCGGTGAAAGACGCACTTTGGTCTTCCCGAAACTTGCTGGTCTTCCAGAGCAAGGAGATGTCCACGACCGAGTGTTGCAGACTGGTGCAATACAAGTTCCAGGAGTACGTGCTGAGGGACGCACTAAAGATTGGTGCAGTTGCCACAAAGGCACGATGGGGAAGAGCCACAGTTTAAGGCCCTTCCACCACGGTAAACCCAGGGGATGGAATCAGACCCCCCTCGGGCTGTACTTGTTAATCTGCTTGTATGCATAGAGCACCATGTACTGAAAAACACCTGTGTTGTGCCATGTATAATGAAAGTCTCTGCACTGTTTAGTAACTTGTAAAGAAATATAAATGTATCCCCATCTGTTCCGTGTACTGCTTTCATCTGCATAGTGCTACATGTAACGTGATTCGTGATCGGTATTGAAATGTATCCTGGAATGTAATGTAAACCTGTTCCATTCAAGAGAAGCGATGCATTATGAGCCACTGACATGTGGCCCTTGCACCAGCAGTATTGCCACGGTGCCTCCTCCATGGCTGCTGCTCAGCCTCCTCGTGTGGCTGGCCATTTGGGGCCTCGCTTCCTCCTCCTCCTGAGGTGGGGCTGCAATTCCCACTGGCAATGCCTGGGCCCTAATTATGGCCAAGTTGCGCAGCATGCAGCATACAACAATGAATAGCGACACATTGTTGAGGGTAGTATTGAAGGCTGTCTCCAGAGCGGTCCAGGCATTGGAAACGGTGCTTGAACACCCCTATTGTCTGCTTGATTATGTTGCGGGTGGCTGCATGGCTGTCGTTGTAGCGTTGCTCCGCTTGGGTGGTGGGGCTGTGGAGAGGGGTCATTGGCCAGGCGGCTAGGCCGTATCCTTTATCCCCTAGCAGCCAGACACGCCCTTCCCTTGGTGGCTCAAACATTCGTGGCACAGTGCTCTCACGCAGAATGAATGCATCATGTGCGCTGCCAGGATAACAGTCATTCACTTCGAGGATGCGCTGCATGTGGTCGCACAATAGCTGCAGATTTAGGGAGTGGTATCCCTTTCTGTTTCGGAAAATCTCTGCATTCTGAAATGGTGCTCGCAAGGTCACGTGTATGCAGTCAATGGCTCCTTAAACCATCGGGAAGCCCACTATCCTGGCAAAGCCACATGTCCGCTCATCGTGTTTATCCCTGGGAACATTATGAACTCCATTTTCTGTCTGTACAGAGCCTGTGTCACGTCGCGAATGCAGGGATGTGCAGCAAATTGAGAGACATGATTAAGCTATGTCCCCTGATGCAGCCTGGAAGGAGCTGGAGGCATAGAAGGTCAGTGCCACAGTGATCTTCACTGCAACGGCCAGCGCAGTCCTGGTGTCGATGTCAGGCTGAAGGTCTGCCTGTAGGAGATGCATATCGTTGTGAGGACTTCCTTTCAGAAGCACAGCCTTTTGACACACTGCTCCTCCGACATGTCGAGGTATGAGCGTTACTCCCGGTAAACCTGTGGGGTGTAAGGCCTCCAGTCCTGACGTCTCCTCAGTCGACATGGCTAACAGCCCTTCTACCTTGGCACCGCTTAACAAGAGCATGTAGAAGGCGACGCTGGCGTGGTAATAATATACCCATTTAACTCTGAAAGTCAAGTTGCTAGGAACCTGCAAGGTCAGATAAACCTGCCGCTGCAAAGTAAGAGGTTCACGCACTGTGCTCTGTCAAAACGTTGCACTCACTGTGACCTCCAATTAATTCGATTCCTCCTCCCTTCAAATAGCCTCCAGCTTTCACCTAAAGAAGTTGGAACCGCCTGGTTTCTCCAGCATGATTAGCAGCAAACGCTAAATGAGGCGGAGACACTTAATTTGCGAGCAGGACACTAGCGAGTCATTGCACGACAACTGACGTCATGATCTGAATGAAAACACACAGCGAGGTGGTCGCTTTTTGCGCCACCAATAAACCTGAACCAAATTTCCTGGCAGGGCGCTGCTACCTGCACGGTAAGCCATTCGAGATGCATTAATGCCCCTCTGGGGCGCTAACCGAGGCCCTACACAACCGAATTTCTCGCCCTTTATGTCCACCAGATAGAGTAAACAGGACTTCAGTCTGAAAGGCAGCACCTCTCAGTGCAGCACTCCCTTAGTATTGCACTGCAGTATGTGTGTAGGTTATGTGCTCAAATCTCTGTAGTGGGGTTTGAACCCACAATCTTCTGTCTTGGAGCTGAGAGTGTTATCAGTGAGCCATGGTTAACACTAACTAGCTGTGTGAGAATGTATTTAAGTGTGGATGGGTGGAGAAGTGTTGCACACAAAGCTGATGCCACTAAGCTGCCATTTTCTTGTAATCTTACATGATTAAGTTTGAAAGATCAAAAGGGTTACTTGAAAGCCGTTCGGGACATTGTTTTAAAATGGCGGAGGCTGATCTTATTGTATGGCATTTATTTTCTCATCAAACAGCAATGAGAGAATTTCTCAAGCTTAACAGTAATGAAGAGACAAGAGACAAACTATTGATCTACTTCGGAGCATATCCTGAATTGTTTACTTCCAACTCTCGGTCAACAGTTGTGCAGATTGAGCTGACATTTCAGATTAACCAGATTCCAGTTAATATGTTTATGGGTAAAGGTTACCACTCCAGCAAATTACCTAATGAGAGACACAGACGGACTATACAACTGATCTGATATAAAAATGACTGATACCAGATAAGCAAGAGAGCTTTCAATTCCATCGTCAGTGCACCAGGTAATAGATCTGCAATGGTTGGAGTCATGTATGGTATATAGATGCATTGTATTCATTCTGCATGGTTGGAATAAGCAGTAATTTAAATTTAACCAAAGGAATTAGAGAAGAATATAAATGACAAGATTGAAAATAAAATGGCTTGTAGATGTCACCTTAGTTACAAAATTATGAGGATTTTTAAAAATCCCTACCATCTTTTATTTTTAGAATTATATATTCTGCATTCTCAATAAAATGAAAATAATGCTCACGATATTTAAAAATGGTATATAAATTCAAATTGAAAACTGAGAGACTACTGTGAAAGTATTGGTACAGAAATCACATGATTCAGTGAGTCCACAAGGGAAGTTAGATTTCAGATTGAACATAAAATAAAAATTTAAATTAAATTGTGGTTTACCATAATAATAATCAGGGCCGATTATTGATACTAATAAAAGTTGTAGAATTGTATTAACTATGATCTCAGATGCTGTCCGTAGTTTGCTGCAGTGGTTCAAAAAAAATTGCGACGTTGTCATTACATGCTTTATCGAAGTGAGCCATTTTAAAATGAATTAGCAGTGTCACAAATTTGTGTGATCTGATATTGTGAATAAACAAAGGCTGCAGCTTATATTTGTTATGCACATTATTTTAAATGATGTTCAAGTTTTGTATTTTAAAGTGAAACGATAAGTATTTGCTAAAGTGTGTAATATATTACTAATGGTTTTAATCATGTACATCAGTGTTTTTATAGTTGGGGCTTTAAAAGGTAATACTTAGCAAGGGAAACAAAAGGGAAAATAGCATAAAAATGGGAGAAGAAAACTATGTTAAAACTTAAATTAATTCTGTATTATCAATGTATGAAGATGAAATTTGACTTTATAAAGATTTGATAATTTTCTTTTCCCCTTTTCAAGCCCCAACCTTATTAAAATCCAAAGAAATTGATCTTGGATTGAAACATTTGCTGCATGCTATCTCTTTGTTGTGTCTCTATCTTCGTGGGCTGAATTCTGTTTTCTTCTGACAGTTATCTCTTTGTATTTTGTTTGTTTCTCATTCTCATTCTGTCCCCCAATTTCCCACCCTCTCATTCTGTCTTTGCACACTTTGGGGTCGGAATTGCCCTGTTTAGCGACACCCTTAACGCCTCCTGGCAGCGGGGCGGGGGGTGGGGGGGGGGGACAGTTTTCGCCCAGGGGGGGGCCACTATCGTCTCTCGTGAAATTGTACGGGAGTTAGCAGAGGTGCGAGCCTGGTAGCGCCGCGCCCCACCGGTAGTGCCCCGGGCCACCTCGCAACCGGCGATGACTTCGTCGCCATGTGCCAACTTCTTTCCGCCCCATGGCAGACATTGGCCAGCTCCCCACAAGCGGTGTCAGCGCCCACCTTGCAGGTCGCAAACCGGGCCGACCTCCACTCGTGGGGTGGAAGTTAAAGGGGAGGTTGGGAGCAGCCTGCGACGTTATCTTTCCGGTTTGGCCGAATTATCGGTCGGCCCGACCTCTTCTATTGCGTGGTCCGGGCCGCCATCATGCAGCCCGACACTCCGCTTTGGGTACCGGGCCGTGGCCCCGGCACCACGCCGCCCTTGTGGTCCAGTGGAGGCCATCAGAGGCCTGGCAGAGTGCGCAGCGTCCCTCCCCTTTAATCGAAGGGGAGGGGCGTTGAAACACGTCAGCGCTACTCGGAGCAGCCATGTAGCGCTGACCAATGCGCCCCAGGACCGCCCCGGAACACACCCCAAGAGGAAATGGAGCATGAGAGATTGTGTTCCACTTCCTCTGAGGGGCGGTAATTGCAATTTCGCGGCTGGGGCGGGACTTCCACGCCGGGCACAGGAAGTCACACCCTGAGATGGTTACTGCCCCCAATCGGGGCGCTGGGGAATTTCTCCCCCTTTGTTTCTGTTCTGTCTTAGCGTCCTAGCTCTGTTCTCTCTCTTTCTTTGCACAGTATCTATGTCCTGTGTGTTGCCTGTCTCTATTCTCATTTATGTTGCATTTTTGCTCCACCCAGTCTTTTGCCTGCTGTCTCCATTCATTTGGTTTCTACTCCGTTGCGTTGATTCTTTCTTTGTTTCTTGTTCTGTCATTGTTCTCTGTATGTTCTTCCTGTTTTCCTTCTGTCTCTTTTACTCTCTCTATATGCTATCTTTCTGCTCACTTGATTTCTACATTCTCTCTCTTTTTGTTATTTCCCTCAGTGTGCTCTCTCTCATCTGTTTCTCCTTCTATATGTTGTTTATTTGTATTCAGCGCTTATTGCATGTTTGCATGCATTCCTAATTCACTGCGTTCAGCACTGAATATTTACATGTTTCCCGGTGAAATAAATGATGTGCCTGCTTCAAAATCTGACAAATTCCTTACACACTCAAACGATCTATATATCAGACTGTGCCAGAAACTGATTTGAGACGATGGATTGTTAAGAGAACATTTGAACTGTTGAGAACTTTAAATGCTTACGTTTCAGTCCTATAGCTGCTGTACAAAACTAGATTTTGAATTGTACATATATTATAAAAGCACCAGTAAAGATGTATTCTTCCAGAGAACTTGGAAGTTCCATTTCAGTAATGACATCACACTGTTGCTTTTCATACTGCTATCTGCTCTCAGTTGCAAATACTTACCAATATCTACATTCTGAGAGCCGCCTACATATGTTTTAGTGCAAAGAGTATTTTATTTATTTATAAATTTAGAAACTTTAATTTTTTCATTTTTGCAAATAATTCTCCTCAATTTCCTTTCATTTCAGAAAAATATCAGACTTATTTATTTTTCTGCCACTGCATCACCATGCGACCCAATTATGTTTGATTGTTACTATAGTGTTTCTAAATTAAATTCTGTTGGCCTCTACATGATTCACCAGGACAACACCATAAGGCTTGCTTCATGGAATCAAATAAGAAATTATTTTTGAAATAAGAAATTTCATGACTTCCCTTCCCTTCCCTTTCCCATAACGATAATGGATCTGTTACCAATTACACATCAAAAAGTTCTCTCTCTTCATAAAGACACTTTTTTTCCCCCTCACTTTCACAGATGCCCTCTTTATCCCTTCTCCGATCACAAGATCGACTCTGGATCAGGTCCGATGGCCTGGAGGGTAGCTAATATAACACCACTTTTTAAGAAAGGAGGGAGAGAGAAAACGGGTAATTACAGACCGGTTAGCCTGACATCACTAGTGTGGAAAATGTTGGAATCAATTATTAAAAATGAAATAGCAGCGCATTTGGAAAGCAGTGACAGGATCGGTCCAAGTCAGCATGGATTTATGAAGGGGAAATCATGCTTGACAAATCGTCTAGAATTTTTTGAGGATGTAACTAGTAGAGTGGACAAGGGAGAACCAGTGGATGTGGTGTATTTGGACTTTCAAAAGGCTTTTGACAAGGTCCCACACAAGATATTGGTGTGCAAAATTAAAGCACATGGTATTGGGGGTAATGTACTGACGTGGATAGAGAACTGGTTGGCAGACAGGAAGCAGAGAGTCGGGATAAACTGGTCCTTTTCAAAATGGCAGGCAGTGACTAGTGGGGTGCCGCAGGGCTCAGTGCTGGGATCCCAGCTATTTACAATATACATTAATGATTTAGATGAAGGAACTGAGTGTAATATCTCCAAGTTTGCAGATGACACTAAGCTGGGTGGCGTTTGAGCTGTGAGGAGGATGCTAAGAGGCTGCAGGGTGACTTGGATAGGTTAGGTGAGTGGGCAAACACATGGCAGATGCAGTATAATGTGGATAAATGTGAGGTTATCCACTTTGATGGCAAAAACACGAAGGCAGAATATTATCTGAATGGCGGAAGATTAGGAAAAGGGGAGGTGCAACGAGACCTGGGTGTCATGGTACATCAGTCATTGAAAGTTGGCATGCAGGTCCAGCAGGCGGTGAAGAAGGCAAATGGTATTTGAGTATAGGAGCAGGGAGGTCTTACTGCAGTTGTACAGGGCCTTGGTGAGGCTTCATCTGGAATATTGTGTTCAGTTTTGGTCTCCTAATCTGAGGAAGGATGTTCTTGCTATTGAGGGAGTGCAGCGAAGGTTCACCAGACTGATTCCCGGGATGGCAGGACTGACATATGAGGAGAGACTGGATCGACTGGGCCTGTATTCACTGAAGTTTAGAAGGATGAGAGAGGATCTCATAGAAACATATAAAATTCTGATGGGACTGGACAGGTTAGATGCAGGAAGAATGTTCCTGATGTTGGGGAAGTCCAGAACCAGGGGACATAGTCTAAGGATAAGGGGTAAGCCATTTAGGACTGAGAATAGGAGAAACTTCTTCACTCAGAGAGTTGTTAACCTGTGGAATTCCCGACTGCAGAGAGTTGTTGATGCCAGTTCATTGGATATATTCAAGAGAGAGTTAGATATGGCCCTTATGGCTAAAGGGATCAAGGGGTATGGAGAGAAAGCAGGAAAGTGGTACTGAGGTGAACGATCAGCCATGATCTTATTGAATGGTGGTGCAGGCTCGAAGGGCTGAATGGCCTACTCCTGCACCTATTTTCTATGTTTCTTTGTTTCTAAGATTTATTTGTCTCCCTCACCTTTTACAGGGACATTCTCCCACATCTTCAAAGAGTCTGTTTTGAAATCCACTTCCACCACAGTGGTTCTCCTTAACCCTTTCACCTTCAGAGAGGCTCCTTCAGCTCCCTTCGCAGATGCAATCTATCTGTTCACAACCACTCTCTTCTTCCCACATCCCTTTCATAAAGGTGCTCATCTCCATCCCTTGTTCACGAGACACCTTTTCCTTTCCCTCTGTTCAGAGGTGCTGTTCCTCCAGTTTCCCAATTACAGAGATGCTCTCCCTCACTGATGTGCCCCTCACTGTCAAAATGTATTGCAAAATCAGGAACCCTGCTTACAGCACTTGGCAGGGTCTGCTCACAGACCAAAGCTGGAGCTGGCATTGATAATGAGGAGTGCACCAGAGAGCAGAATTCTGGCAACCCCTGCCAGGTCCTCTTGAATCCTTACATTCCCCTGCCCGGGGTAATCATAACCCACAATTTGAGAATCATTGCTTTCTGCAGTATGTATGAATACAGAAACATCCAATGCTTATGCAATACGCACAAAATTCATGTTGCCAAGATTTATTTTTTGGGTCAATATATGTAAATGTTTTTCGAATTTTTAGAAAAAGGAACAAATCATTTGGACCAACAAGTCCACCTCATTTTAATCAATTTCAACTCTACCACCTCATTTCACGATATTGTTTAATGTCTCCAGAAACACATTTGATTATTTTTTTAAGCCATTTATGCTGTCTGCTTCAATGATCGTCTTCCCTGGTAATTTATTCCACATTCTATTATTCTTTGTTTTGAAAGAAAAATCAGCTTTCATGGTCCCGACTTCCTAACTTTCAACAAAAACAGAAATTGCATTCAGCATCTTTAGACAGGACAGTCAACTTTTCAGCTGCGTTACTTTCTCGTATTTTCAGAGTCAACAATTGGTTCTCCTCTCCACAGATGCTGATTGATCTATCTATTTTTGGCTTTGCATGTTTTGGTTTCAGATTTCTAGCATCTACGCTATCTTGCTTTTCCCAATTATTAATATGTGTCCTTTGCTATTTGAATCTTTCTTGGAAGTAGCAATTTTGCCTGGATCAATTTGTCCATCCCTTTCATAACCTTGAAATATCAGTTAGATCATCTTGAAGTTTTATCTTTTGTGTACATATGTTTGTTTCTATTGGGCAGAGTTAAGTTTCCTTGTATTGTCTCCCTTTCAACTTAATTCGATATCTTTGCACCACATATCACTCTTTGACTTATAGGAAAGGATACTTTATACACACATAAACAAGTGTGCAAACTGAATATTAAAGTTTACTTATCCTTTAAGAGAATGTTTTCACAAGCACAATTATATTAAGCTAATGGTTTGAGAGTGATTTGGTCAGTTTTAGCTTTTTTTCAATTCATTCTCGGGATATCAGCGTCGCGAGCAAGACCAGCATTTATGCCCCTTCTCTAGTTGCCCTTGAGAAGGCGGTGGTGGGCCTTCTTCTTGAACCGCTGCAGTCCATGTGGTGAAGGTATTCTCTGCTGTTAGGTAAGGAGCTGTAGGATTTTGACTCAGGGACGATAAGTTTGGATGGTGTGTAACTTGGAGGGGAACATGGAGACGATGGTGTTCCCATGTACCTGTTGACTTTGTCCTTCTCGGTGGTAGAGGTCGCGGGTTTGGGAGGTGCTGTTGAAGATGCCTTGGCGAGTTGCTGCAGTGCATCCAGTAGACAGTACACACTGCCGCCACGGTGTGCCAGTGGTGGAGGGAATGAATGTTTCGGTGGTGTCTTTAAGACAATCACAATATGTAAACCAACTGCAGTCAGTATCATGTCACCAGCCTAACACAATACAGATATTGCCGGATTTTCCAGAAGTTTGCGACCGGGTTTTCGCTGCGATTTGACCCTTCGCAGCGAAAACCTGGTCGCAAAGTCCAGGCGGGATCCTCGGGTACCTGTTTGTGGCGGGACTTCCAAGTACCGCCGAGGAGAGGAGCGCCGACGTGCAACAATCCGGATTGCGTTTGCGTCCGAGTTTCGGTTCCCTCCCGACCCGTACGCCACGCCCAGAATAGCGACAGGTCAAACTTGTTGGTGCAGCCCTGCCAGCAGCGGTAAGTATGAAAACCTGCAAAAAAGGTAAGTTAAAGTCTTTATTTATTTTTTTGCAGCGATTAGATAGTTAAGGGTCTTGTAAATGTTTCTGGAATGTTTTTTGGCATTTTATTTTTCTCCCTTCCCAAGGCCTCTCTCACAGTGCTCTCGGCCCCAGACTAAATTTGGCGAAACTCGCGTTTTTGCGCTGCGAATGAGTGTGCAATGCCCCCCTTAGGTGCAGATGTAAAGGACGAAAGTTTGGCCTAAAAACGGTAGCGCAGCGAAAATGGTAAGTTTCACGTATTGCTACCATTTTCGCCGAAAAACCCCGAAAGCCGAAAATCCGGCCCAGTGTGGAAATTTGTTTATCTCCTGGCAAATTTGCTCATGGAAGGAACCAAGTCAATCAAATATAAACATGCCATGTGATTGGTTCACTTAGATGACAAACTGGCAGCTCCTTTTGATTTGAGCTGACAGTTATTTAAATTTAACAAACCTGGCAATTTCTTGAGGGGTATTTAAGTAGATTGAATTTTTCAAATTATGGGGTCAGTTTTGAGCTGAAGAGATAGAGATCAGTTAGCTCCTGCAGTTGGAAAGTATAAGAATAAAATAACTGCATATATAATAGTTAACTGTAAAATATTAGCTGAGCATAGACATACATTCCTTTATTATTTTCTTTTGAGGAGCGGTAATATCTACTGTAAACTTACATGTAACACTGTTACATAATCACTTGTCCACCTATGGCACAGTAAATTCACTTATTTGTTGAATTCTGAAGCAAGGTCTGATTTTGTGATGGTCTGCTGCTTTTCAAAGACATGAGCAAGGTCCCAAGGAAGCATGAGATAGATCCAGTATCTGAAACAATTTACAAAGAGGTTTTCTATTCATTATCCTGGGCTCACTATCAAAAACTTACATCAGCAACAGTGCCAGATACCTTTGAGACCTGAGGAAGCAACAGCCTACCTGTGGGAGTAATCTAACATACAGAAGCCAAAGTAATACTGGGCCCAAGTTTCCACAAGAAAAAAAACGGGCGCCCCTCCGAGCTGGGCGCCCGTTTTTCGCGCCTAAAACGGCGCCTAAAAAAATCCTCGGTATTCTCCACCTACTTGCAGGTCCTCTGGCCCTCGGCGCAGCCAGCACGAGCTGTGGGGGGGCGGAGCCAGGTCCCTGCGCTGAAAACAGTGCCGGGACCTCTGCACATGCGCGCTACAGTGGGCACGCAAGTGCAGTAGCTCCAGGCGCCGAACTGTGTGGGAGGGGCCCGAAGCACGCAGCCCCGAGCCCTGGCTGAATGGCCTCACTGGGGCTGCGTGAATAAGGCTCCTCCCACGGCCAGCTCCTGCTTCCCCCCCGCCCCCGACCGGACCCGACACCCACTCCCCCCCCCCCCCCCACCGCCGACCAGACCCGACCCGACACCCGCTTCCCCCCCCCCGCTGACCAGACCCGACCCGACACCCGCTCCCCCCATCTCTCTCCCTCCCCCTCTCTCTCTCTCCCTCCCTCCCCCTCTCTCTCTCTCCCTCCCTCTCCCTCTCTCTTCCTCCCTCCCTCTCTCTCTCTCTCTCCCCCTCCCTCCCGCTCAGCGGCACGAACGGCTTTCCCCCCCCCCGCCAGCGACACGAACGGCTGCAGAATTCTCCCTGGCTGAAGCACTTTCACACAGGTAGGAAGATGGTTTATTTAATCTTTTCTTGGCTTATAAATGTTTATTCAGGTTGGATTTATTTGTATAATATTTGTAGAAGTATAAATAAGGATTTATTGTAGAATTTAATGAGTTCCCTTTCCCCCCCCACACCTCGTTCTGGACGCCTAATTTGTAACCTGCGCCTGATTTTTTAATGTGTAGAACAGGTTTTTTCAGTTCTACAAAAATCTTCACTGGCTCCATTCTACTTTAGTTTGGAGTACGTTTTCACTGTGGAAACTTTCAAATCAGGCGTCAGTGGCCGGACACGCCCCCTTTTGAAGAAAAAATTCTATTCCAAAGTAGAACTGTTCTACCTGACTAGAACTGCAGAAAAAAAAATGTGGAGAATTGCGATTTCTAAGATAGTCCGTTTTCCACCAGTTGCTCCTAAAAATCAGGCGCAAATCATGTGGAAACTTGGGCCCACTGTTTCACATCTATTTTGCTTTCATTTGCAGGTTCAAAGCCGGTGGTCATAATGATTATGTTTCTGGGTATTTCTATCACAACATTGTTACTGGCAGTTAATTGCTATGGAGACAGATGTCTATTAGGAATAGATCACAAGGCAACACCTGGTCCTGAGCCAGGCATGAGGGCTTGCACGCAGTACTCCCAATGTAAGTTTATGCAGTCACACCAGTGGCAAATGAAAACTTTAACGGTCATGTGATTTTCTATAGGGTGGGAAATAAAGTCAGACTTCCAATTACATCGGAAAGTAAAGGACCAGAGAAGACTATCCTTCTGGCCAGTCCTAAAAATCCACTCCCTTGAATATCTATCCAATTCTCCCTTAAATTTCTCAACAGGATAAAGGGTCGGCCATTTAAGGCCGAGATGAGAAGAGGTTTCTTCACTCACTGTGGATGCTCAGTCGATGAGTATATTCAACACTGAGATTGATAGATTTTTGGGCACGAAGGGAATCAAGGATTATGGGGATAGGGCTGGAAAGTGGAGTTGATGTCGAAGTTCTGCTATGATCTTATTGAGTGGTGGAGCAGGCTCAATGGACCTTCTGGCCTACTCCTGCTCCTATTTCTTCTGTTCTTAGGTAACACTATTTGTCTACCTGAGTAATCCATTCCACACATTCTCCACTCTCTCTGTAAAGTAATTAAATATAAACAACCTGTATGCCTTCCCTCTTTTCAGCTTGTTTCTTTGTATCCTGGTTCTAGAGTTTGTGGCACTTTCCTCACTGACCTGCGGTTCCTGAACTCCATTCTGCACGACCCCACAATACTGATATCTGGAAGTCACCAGAGTGGGGCATCGAGCCTAATTCCATTGCTCTCTGTTGCAGTAATCTGTCCTTTTGTAATATTCCTTTTTGATAAAGGCAGAGCAAATTATATTCACACATAGAGTTTGCAGACTCTGTAACCTTTCTCAGAAATACTTGAAGATTGTTGATATTCCAGAACTGTGTCTCAGCTACAAGTTTTAGAGGAGGTTCATTGCTGAATTTTCTTTGCAAGGTTATTTACTTCCTTTTTTTCCAATAGCTGCATGCTGCTTTTCCAACTACACCGAACAGCTGGCTGTGTCCCCAGTCTCTAAGGTGCATAATACATATTGGGATCGATGTGGCCAACTTAGCTCAAGGTAAGCTAACATCTTATTAAAGACTTTCAAAAATTCAGAATTATGACATTTTTAAATGGCTGCTGTTCTCTTTGGGAAGAACTAGTCAAAAGTAGTCATTTAAGACAATAGCCCAGTATTTATGATATTGGACTGGCAGCCTAGAACTCATGAGTTCAAATCCCACCGTGGCAAATTGTAAAATTGAAATCAACAAATCTGTTAATTTGTGCACTGATACCACAAAATTGCTGTGAAAGCTGCTAGACTGTTGTTAAAATTGTAGGTTTTGCCTGCGCATAGCTCCTGTTCCATACTAACAATAACAACTTGAAATTATATCGCACCTTTAACATAGAAAAGGCCCGTGGCACCTCACAGAGGTGTAATCAGACAAAAAAGGAAGAGACGAAGAAGGAGATGGTAGAATGGGTGAACAAATGTTTGGTCAAAGAGGCGAGTTTTAATGAGGGCCTTAAAGAAGGAGAGTAGAGGGGTTTAAGAAGCGAATTTCAGAGGGTGGGGCTTAGACCACTGAAAGCATGGCCACCAATGGTGAGGTGCAGGGAGAGAGGGATTCACAAAAGGTGAGAATTACAAGAACGGAGAGTTGGGGTGGTGTTGTCGGGCTGGAGGAGGTTCCAGAGATAGGGAGGAATGAGGCCATGACTGGGTTTAAACATGGGGGTGAGAATTTTTAATTTATGTTGGTGGATCGGGTAAGCAGGAACTGCCGGTAATGGGTGAGTGGGATTTGGTGTGGGATAGGATAAGGGTAGTAGAATTTTGGATGAGCTAAAGTTTACAGAAGGCGAGGAAGGGAGGCCAGCCGGGAGAGCATTGGAATAGTTGAGTCTGGAGGTGATAAACAATCATAGAAATTTATCGCACAGAAGGAGTCCATTTAGGCCCATTATGTTCATGCCGGCCGACAAAGAGCTCTCCAGCCTAATCCTACTTTCCAGCTCTTGGTCTGTAGCCCTGTAGGTTATGGCATTTCAAGTGCACATCCAAGTTTAAATGTGGTGAGGGATTCTGCCTCTACCACCCTTTCAGGCAGTGAGTTCCAGACCCCCACAACCCTCTTGGTGAAGAAATTTCTCCTCAAATCCCCTCTAAACCCCCCTGCCAATTACTTTAAATCTATACCCCCTGGTTGTTGACCTCTCTGCTAAGGGAAATAGGTCCTTCCTCTCCATTCTATCTAGGCCCCTCATAATTTTATACACCTCAATCAGGTCTCCCCTTAGCCTCCTTTGTTCCAAAGAAAGCAAACCCAGCTTGTCCAATCTTTCCTCATAGCTATTCTCCAGTCCAGGCAACATCCTTGTAAATCTCCTCTGTACCCTCTCTAGTGCAATCACATCTTTCCTGTAATGTGATGACCAGAACTGCACGCAGTACTCTAGCTGTGGCCTAATTAGTGTTTTGCACAGTTCAAGCATAACCTCCCTGCTCTTGCATTCTATGTCTCGGCTAATACAGGGTAAAGGCAAGCATTCCATAACCACCTTATTTACCTGGCCTGCTAGCTTCAGGGATCTGTGGACATGCACTCCAAGGTCTTTTTGTTCCTCCACACTTCTCAGTGTCCTACCATTTAATATGTATTCCCTTGCCATGTTAGCCCTCCCCAAATGCATTACCTCACACTTCTCTGGATTGAATTCCATTTGCCACTGTCCTGCCCACCTGACCAGATCATTGATATCTTCCTGCAGTTTATAGCTTTCTTCTCCATTATTAACCACACAGCCTATTTTAGGATCATCTGCAAACTTCTTAATCGTACCCCCTATATTCAAGTCTAAATCATTGATATACACCACAAAAAGCAAGGGACCTAGTACTGAGCCCTCTGGAACCCCACTGGAAACTGCCTTCCAGTCACAAAAACACCCATCAACCATTACCCTTTGCTTCCTGTCTCTGAGCCAATTTTGGATCCAACTTGCCACTTTGCCCTGGATCCCATGGGCTTTTACTTTTGTGACCAGTCTGCCATGTGGGACCTTACCAAAAGCCTTGCTAAAATCCATATACACTACATCAAATGCTCTACCCTCATCGACCCTCCTTGTTACCTCCTCAAAAAATTCAATCAAGTTAATCAGACACGACCTTCCCTCAACAAATCCATGCTGACTGTCCTTGATTAATCCGTGTCTTTCTAAATGGAGACATGGATGAAGGTTTATTGGCAGATGGGCTCAGGCAGGGGAAGAGGCAGGTGCTTTTATGGAGGTGGAAGTTGACAGGATTTGTGATGGAAAGTATATGGGTCGGAAATTCTGTCCGAGGTCGAATAGGACGTGGAGATTGTGAACAGTCTGGTTTAGCCTGAGACAATGGCCAGGGAGGGGTATGGGATCAGTGGTGAAGGCGGGAGTTTGTGGCGGGATCAAATGGTTTCAGTCTTCCCAGTGTTTAACTAAAGGAAATTCTACCTCGTTTGAGACCGGATATCGGACAAGCAGTATGAAGCAGTCTGACATCAAAGAGGCAATGGAGGGATCGAGAGAGGTGGTGAGCAGTTCGAGCTAGATATTGTCCTCTGGTTCTCGACCCTTCCGCCAATGGGAACAGTTTCTCTCTATCTACTCTGTCTAGACTCCTCATGAATGCTGCATTTCAGTGTGATTTCCACTGCAGTGTTTGATAAACAGAAAAAAACATCCTTTTTGAAGCTGCAGCAACTTTGACACATTGCTTGCAGATTGTCAAACACAAGATTTGATACATGTAATTTATTTTGATTTTGATAGTTATGCATTTGAAGTGTCAAACTCGTGACAAAATGATCCATAGAAATACTGTATTGGCCAAGCAGGAATCCTCCTTCAATGACAATGGCTGTGCAGTGTCTAGAGGCACCTTTATGAGAAAAGAAACCATAATTGTTTAAATATTGATAACAAAGCAAAGCACATTTAAAAATTGCAGCGTAACTAAGCCATGTTTCTCCCACAATATGGATACAAATGAAATGAAATTGTTCTACCTGGGAGCTTCTCATGTGGAAAGATTATCAGAGTAAATATCGAACAAAAATGTAATAAATTACAAGAGATGTTGTGGTGTACTATTGGTTACTGATTACCTGTTGATCTTCATTACTACAGATGTGAGGAGTACATGAAAAAAATAGATTGTTTCTACCATTGTTCACCCCATACCTTCAATTGGATCAATCCCAATAACTTGTATGCAATTCTTGCTGTCCCAATCTGTCAGAGCTATTGTGATGACTGGTAAGTTTTTTTGAAGTTTCTTTCTCCATTTAAAGGCAATTTCATCGTTTGGATTTTCTCTCAGAGAGTAAAATATTCAGCAGCATATACATGTACTTCAATAATACATAACTTAAATACATATAATAGTAATATGGTTTGAAGAAGGTATACTGGGTAAAGGAGTTTGTAAACAGCGTAACCTTTTAAATGTTATATTATTTGGTGAATTTTATGCTCATCAAAGTGAGAGATGTGTGTTCATTTTTGAAACCAATGTCAAGCATTCAGCTGTCAGTTATAGCAGGACACTCACAAATTGAAGCTCTCTGTGCTCCAAACCAACAATGTAGCCCAAGCCCAAACTCAGAAAACCACCTTCCTGGACACCAGGGCATTTCCATTGACCACACCATCATCATCATAGGCAGTCCCTCGAAATCGAGGAAGACTTGCTTCTACTCTAAAAGTGAGTTCTCAGCTGACTGTACAGTCCAATATGGAAATTACAGCCTCTGTCACAGGTGGGACAGACAATGGTTGAAGGAAAGGGTGGGTGGGAGTGTCTGGTTTGCCGCACGCTCCTTCCGCTGTCTGCGCGTGATTTCTGCATGCTCTCGATGACGAGACTCAAGGTGTTCAGCACCCTCCCGTATGCTCTTCCTCCACTTAGGACGGTCATGGGCCAGGGATTCCCAGGTGTCGGTGGGGATGTTGCACTTTATCAAGGAGGGCGTCCTTGAAATGTTTCCTCTGACCACCTGGTACTCGCTTGCCATGTAGGAGTTCCAAGTAGAGTGCTTGCTTTGGGAGTTTCATGTCGGGCATGCGGACAATGTGGCCCGCCCAACGGAGCTGGTCGAGTGTGGTCAGTGCTTTGATGCTGGGGATGTTGGCCTGAGCGAGAACACTGACGTTGGTGCGTTTCTCCTCCCAGAGGATCTTGCGGAGGCAGTGCTGGTGGCACTTCTCCAGCGCTTTGAGGTGTCTACTGTATATGGTCCATATCTCTGAGCCATACAGGAAGGTGGGTATTACTGCAGCCCTGTAGACCATAAGCTTGATGCCAGATTTGAGGTCCTGGTCTTCAAACACTCTCTTCCTCAGGCGACCCGAAAGCTGCTCTGGCGCACTAGAGGTGGTGTTGGACCTCGGTGTCTGCCCTTGTTGATAGTAGGCTCCTGAGGTATGGAAAATGATCCACATTGTCCAAGGCCGCTCCGTGGATTTTGATGACTGGGCGGCAGTGCTGTGTGGCAGGTCACATTGGTGGAGGACTTTTGTCTTACAGATGTTTAATGTAAGGCCCATGCTTTCGTACGCCTCGGTGAAGGTGAGGCCTCTGAGTGTGCGCAGACGTAAGCGTCATCCGTGTACTGTAGTTCGATGACAGAGGATGGGACGACCTTGGATGTAGCCTGGAGGCAACGAAGGTTGAACAGGTTCCCATTAGTTCCACTCCAGCGGGAGCTTGTTGAGAGTGAGATGGAGCATTGCAGCAAGGAAGATCGAGAAGAGCATTGGCGCGATGATGCAGCCGTGCTTGACCCCAGTCTGGACGTGGATTGGGTCTGTGGTGGATCTGTTAGTCAGGATCACAGCTTGCATGTCATCGTGGAGCAGGCAGGGGATGGTGACAAACTTTTGGGGGCAGCCGAAACGGAAGATGATGCTCCATAGTCCCTCACTGTTGACAGTGTCAAAGGCCTCTGTGAGGTCAAAGAAGGCCATGTTCAAAGGTTGGTGCTGTTCCCTGCATTTCTCTTATAGTTGTCGCATGGTGAAGATCATGTCCGTTGTACCCCTTAGTGGACGGAATCAGCATTGTAACTCTGGGAGGAGCTCTTCAGCCACAGGGAGAAGATGGTTGAGGAGGATTCTTGCGATGACTTTCCCAAGTGGCTGACAGCAGGGAGATTCCTCTGTAGTCGCCGCAGTTGGTCACAATTACAGCATTTCTGAGATCTCCCGACATGCTCTCCTCCTTCCAGATAAGAGAGATGAGGTCATGCATTCGTGCCAAGAGTGCTTCTCCGCCATACTTTAGTGCCTCAGCGGGGATTCCATCTACTCCTGATGCCTCCTTTTCTACCTCGTGCAGGGCTGGGGTTTTGCTGAGATGGTAGCAGGTAGCATGCTGCAGGATGGAGTCGAGGACACTCGTGTCGAAGGCAGAGTCTTGATTAAGGAGATCGTTGAAGTGCTCTTTTCAGCGGACCCTGACTGCCTCGGTGTCCTTAATGAGTGCCTCCAGGTTCTTGGCCAGCAGTGGGGTGGGGCCTTGGGTGCTTGGGCCGTAGGTGGACTTAACTGCAGTGAAGAATCCTCACACGGCATGGCTGTTGGCCAGCTGCTGGATCTCCTGTGCTTTCTCCACCCACCATCTATTCTTTAGATCGCGGGTTTTTTGTTGGACCTCGGCCTTCAGTCGCCTGTAAAGCTGCTTTGCTGCTCCCGAATTGGGTTGCTGCTTTAAGTTCAGAAAGGCTTATTAGCTCCTGGATCTCCTGGTCACTCTTGTCAAACCAGTCTTGGTGTTTCCTGGTTGAGTGACCGAGCGTCTCTTCGCAGGAGCTGGTTATGGTGGCCTTAAGGGCAGACCAGGCGCTGTGGGAACTCTGCGTCTTGGGGTCATTGAGGATCCCCAGGTTGGCAGTGAGGCACTGGCTGTATAGGGCTCTCTTAACTGGGTCTTTGAGTGCCTCAGCATTGATTTTTATGTAGCATTCTTTCTGTTGCTGTCGCTGCTTTGGGGCTGTGTTAATGTTGATGATGGAACGGATTAGGCGGTGGTCCATCCAGCAGTGATCGGCTCCTGTCATGGCGCGGGTGATGCACATGTCCTTGCAGTCCCTGGCTCAGACGATGATGTAATCAAGCAGGTGCCAGTGCTTGGAGCGAGGGTGTTGCCACGATGCCTTGTACTTATCCCTCTGACGGAACAAGGTGTTGGTGATGACAAGGTCATATTCTCAGCATTTTGTCAGGAGCAGGGTACTGCTGGAGTTATTTTTCCCTACCCCCTCTCTGACGATCACGCCTCCCCAGAGGTCTGTGTCCTTACCGACTCTGACGTTGAAATCGCCGAGAAGGATCAGTTTGTCTTTCGTGGGGACTCGGAACACCAGGGCATTTCCATTTACCACACCAGCTTTCTTTTGGCTGAGTGAGATTGCCAGTTTAATGTTAATTTGTACTTGAATTTTGTACTGTAGACCCACAAGGTTGAGTCTTCCCCAACTTATTTCACTTAAGATCCTAATGGCCAGAAATTAGAACAAATCTTCATCTTTCTAAGAGCTGGACACCAGCTCACTCCATCAGCCAACACCCTCAAACATTGTTACGAGTGAGTTTTTCTTTCGGAGGGAATGTTCAAGTAATTTGAGCGATCTCATATGAGTGTATGCATGATGATGAGGAGCATGTGAATTATCCCTTTAAATTAAGTTCCTTGAAGACAAAAGAAAGTAATAATGGCAGGCCATATGAGTTGATAGAATGGTTATGAATTAAGATTGTGCTTGAGTGTTTCTCTTTGAATTAATGGGTTTCCCTGATATCCAGGTGCTGAGAAAGAAAAAGAATTATAGGTCGGGAAAGCAGTATGAGTGGTAGATGCGTATTGCACTCATGCCTACATAGCTACCCTTGTGAAGCCATTGAAGCTCTACTTCACTTTGTGGCAGTTCTTTGCATTATCAACATGCATTGACTGCCACTGCCACCTCTCTTTCCATACATCCTGAACCAATCTGTATAGGGTTTCCTGCTCTCAGTGTCCAATTGCCTTGATTTTCTCCCTCAAACTTCAGCCAGCAGCACCTCTACGGATGCATCAATGAATCTGAAAGGCCTTCCTGCTGCTGATACCCTGAATGTTCAGGCAATTTTGCAGAAAAGTGATGCTTTGCTTTTAATGGCTTAGCGTTTTAAAGGCTGCATCAGAACTGAACTTCCCGCCTACCCAACAGGAGTGATATTACCACACCAAACCCAGCTGACATATTTCATTCAGGCCCCAGGAGGAAATTGCAATGGGTTAGTGGAGGATTTATGTGGGTGGGCAATATTCCCGCTCTGTCGCCAACCCGCCAATGGGAAAGAAGGTTCAGCCTCTCAGTGGTAGTGATCATAAAACTGTTATCAAGGACAAACATTTGTATTCTACAGGTTTGCAGCTTGTAGAGGTGACATGACCTGTACTAAAAACTGGATTGCTGATTGGGAATGGGATGATCATGGAAATAGCTGCAGAAATGAATGTATTCCGTACCATCAGGTAAGAACAGTAGAATTACATTTTAATGGGCGGTTGATGGACTTAGCACACAGATGTGGGAATACAGATAATGTCATGGGCATATTTTGAGCTGGCATATAGTGGAAGAAACATTTTTCCCATGATTAATCTTATGTCAGTTTTATTGATATCCACCATAAATTATGGAATTTTGTGCCAGGAGATTGGCGAACACCAATTCTCATGTGAGTGTGTGATAATGTGATCCAAACACATTCAGCACTAAATACTTTCAGCAAAGCTGTGAGAATTCCTGAAGGCTTGGGGTGAGTTGAGCAGTGAGAATAGCCTATCGACAACAATAACTTATATTTATAAAGGGCTTTTAATGTAAAAAGTGATACGTCCTTACTATACAGTATAAATGCACACGAGGCCCATGCTTGAGAGAAGGTCAGTCTGTGACCTGTCCTTTATTTCATAGCACTCAAGTGATGGAAGTGGGTGGAGCTTCCCCTTTTATATCTGAAGGTCTAGGTTAGGAGTGTCTCCCACAAGTTCACCACCTAGTGGTCATTGTTCTCACAGTGTACAACTTCGGTCAGATTATACGTGGGTTACAATGCTGGTTGAATACATGACATCACCTCCCCCCCAAAGTCTTATTGGGATCACAGGTTGAGTCTCTCTGGTGGTTTACGCTCCCTTGTAGAGCGCCTGAGTTGGGGCTCCGGTTGTTGGGCGCTGGCCTGAATGTCTGCTGTTTGCGGTGCCTCAAGCCTGTCCGGACTGCCCACAGTGACTGGGCTCTCCTCTCTTTGGTTCCTGTGTTCGGTCACCTGTGGCGGAGTGAACTCTACATCGTGTTCTTCCTCTGCTTCTTCTATGGGGTTGCAGAACCTCCTTTTAGTTTGATCCACATGTTTGCGGCAGATTTGTCCATTGGTAAGTTTAACTACCAGAATCCTATTTCCCTCTTTGGCAACCACAGTGCATGCGAGCCATTTGGGCCCTGCAGCGTAGTTGAGGACAAAAACAGGGTCATTTACATCAATACATCGCGCCCTCGCATTCCTGTCATGGTAGTGATATTGTGACTGGCGCCTGCTCTCGACAATTTCTTTCATGGTGGGGTGTATAAGGGATAACCGGATTTTGAGCGTCCTTTTCATTAGCAGCTCTGCGGGTGGAACCCCTGTGAGCGAGTGTGGTCGGGATCTGTAGGCCAATAGGAGGCGTGATAAGCGGCATTGTAGGGAACCCCCTTGGATTCTGAGCATCCCCTGTTTGATTATCTGCACTGCTCGTTCTGCCTGGCTGTTTGAGGCCGGCTTGAACGGCGCCGTTCTAACATGGTTAATTCCATTGCCTAGCATGAAGTCCTGGAATTCAGTGCTTGTGAAGCACGGGCCATTGTCGCTGACCAAGATGTCCGGTAGACCGTGGGCGCCGAACATTGCCTGTAGACTTTCTACCGTGGCAGAGGATGTGCTTGAATTTAAAATGTCACACTCGATCCATTTGGAGTAGGCGTCTAATACAACCAAAAACATTTTTCCCATCAAAGGACCTGCGTAGTCCACATGGATGCGTGACCAAGGCTTGGTGGGCCATGGCCAGGGGCTAAGGGGGGGCTTCCCTGGACGCATTGCCCAGCTGGGCACATGTGTTGCACCTGCGAACACAAAGTTCCAGATCTGCGTCTATCCCTGGCCACCAAACGTGTGACTTGGCAATTGCCTTCATCGTGACAATGCCCGGGTGCTCATTGTGGAGTTCTCTGATGAACACCTCCCTGCCCATCTGGGGCATGACTACATGGTTTCCCCACAGTAGGTAATTGGCCTGAATCGAGAGTTCATCCTTGCGCCTGTGAAATGGTTTAAATTTCTCAGGGCATGCCCTGTACGTGGCTGCCCAGTCCCCATTCAGGACACATTTCTTGACTAGAGACAATAGCGGGTCTCTATTTGTCCAGACTTTAATCTGACGGGCTGTCACGGGTGAGCCTTCGCTTCCGAAAGCTTCAACAGCCATGACCATCTCAGCAGCATGCTTGGTAGCCCCCTCAGTGGTGGCTAGTGGGAGCCTGCTGAGTGCATCGGCGCAGTTTTCGGTGCCCGGTCTGTGCCAAATTGTGTAGTCATAGGCGGCTAACATGAGTGCCCACCTCTGTATGCGGGCCGATGCGTTTGCATTTATGGCCTTGTTGTCGGCCAAAAGGGACGTTAGGGGTTTGTGATCTGTCTCCAGCTCAAATTTCCTGCCAAACAGGTACTGGTGCATTTTCTTTACCGCATATACACATGTGAGTGCCTTGTTTTCTACCATCCCGTAGCCCCTTTCTGCCTGGGACAGACTTCTGGAGGTATAAGCTACCGGCTGTAACTGACCCATGGCATTGACATGCTGCAACACACACCCGACACCATAGGCGACACATCGCATGTTAACACAAGTTTCTTACATGGGTCATATAGCTTTAACAGATTGTTGGAACATAACAAATTGCGTGCTCTATTAAAAGCCCTTTCCTGGCTGTCCCCCCAGACCTATTCGCGACCTTTGCGTAGGAGCACGTGTAGCGGCTCTAGCAGCATGCTCAATTTGGGAAGAAAGTTACCAAAATAGTTCAGGAGCCCCAGGAATGAAAGCAGCTCTGTCGTGTTACGGGGTCTGGGTGCTCTCTGGATCGCTTCCGTCTTGGACGCAGTAGGTCTGATCCCGTCTGCTGCTAACCTCATCCCCAGAAATTCTACCTCTGGAGCTAGGAAGACGCACTTCGCCTTTTTCAGTCGCAGCCCTACCCGGTCCAGTCTGCGTATCGGTTGTGGAGGTGTTCTTCAGTATCGTAACCCGTGATGAGGATGTCGTCCTGACAAACCACCGTCCCTGGAATCGACTTGAGGAGGCTTTCCATATTTCATTGGAAGATCGCGGCTGCCGAGCGAATCCCGAACGGACATCTGTTGTACTCAAACAACCCCTTGTGTGTCGTGATGGTGGTCAGCTTCTTCGACTCACTCGCCAGCTCCTGGGTCATGTAAGCTGAGGTCAGGTCCAATTTTGAAAAAAGTTTGCCACCGGATAGCGTCGCAAAGAGGTCCTCCATTCTCGGTAACGGGTACTGGTCTTGGAGTGACACCCAATTGATGGTGGCCTTGTAATCGCCACATATCCTGACCGACCTATCCACCTTGAGCACCGGCACAATCGGGCTCGCCCAGTCACTGAATTCGACTGGCGAGATGCTGCCTTCCCTCAGCAGGCGGTCCAATTCGCCTTCTATCTTTTCCCGCATCACGTACGGCACCGCTCTGGCCTTGTGGTGTACTGGCCTGACGTCTGGGTTTATGTGAATCACTACCTTGGCCCCCATGAAAGTGCCAATGCCGCGTTGAAATATGAGTCAAATTTGTCCAGGATCTGTGAGCATGATATTCGCTCCACAGAGGAAATTGCATTGACATCGCTCCATTTCCAGTTCATGACAGCAAGCCAACTCCTCCCCAGTAGTGCGGGACCGTCCCCTGGGACAATCCAGCGTGGCAGTCTGTTCTCCGAATCTTTGTGGGTCACGACTACCGTGGGGCTGCCTCGCACCGGAATGATCTGCTTTGTGTAAGTCCGTAGCTGTGCGTCAATCGGTGATAATTTTGGCCTCCTGGCCTTGGACGCCCACAACTTTTCGAACTGTTTGATACCCATCAGGGACTGGCTGGCCCCCGTGTCTAGCTCCATTGATACTGGGATGCCATTGAGGAGCACTTTCATCATTATCGGTGGCATCCTGGTGTATGAACTGTATATGTGCTCCACATGAACTCGCTGAACTTCAGCTTCCAGCGATTTCCCCCAGCGTTCATTTCTGCATTTTCTGCAGGTATTTTGCTCACCTCTGCAAACTCCCGCTGGCTGTGTGCCTCCATGCCTCCAGCATGAGCTGCTGTTTGAAACAAAAGGTCCCTTGCCAGTCGATCGTCCCTGACTGCCCCTGTTATTGCCCTTGAGTGCGCCATTAACAGGTGTTGATGGCCCCATTACTGGCTGCATTGTCCCTTGCAATGGCGTGAATCGCCGTTCAGATTGCCATTGTCTCTGTCGAACTCCCCCTCTGGGTTCGACTACATGTTGGGGCATGCCCGACTGCCTTTGTCTGCCTGGAGAACTGTGTGCTGTTTTAACAATGTTGAATCTCTGTCCCAACCATTCCTTAACACAGTACCTCTCGTCTGTTCTGCTCGTGGCCATGCTCGCGTGGTTTAAATCCCAGTTTCTTGTCGCCATTGATACGTCCTTACTATACAGTATAAATGCACACGAGGCCCATGCTTGACAGAAGGTCAGTCTGTGACCTGTCCTTTATTTCTTAGCACTCAAGTGATGGAAGTGGGTGGAGCTTCCCCTTTTATATCTGAAGGTCTAGGTTAGGAGTGTCTCCCACAAGTTCACCACCTTGTGGTCAGTGTTCTCACAGTGTACAACTTAGGTCAGATTATACATGGGTTACAATGCTGGTTGAATACATGACAAAAAGCATCTCATGGCACTTCACAGAGGCATAAGGGAAAATATGGATTCTGAGCCAAAGAAGGTGGTGAACAAAAGTTTGGTCAAAGAGGTTGGTTTAAAAGAGGATCTTAAAGGAGGAGAGGGAAGTAGAGGTTTAGGGAGGGAATACCAGAGAGGGGAACCTAGGCAGCTGAGGACATGGCCACCAATAGTGGTGTGAAGGGAGGGGGTGATACACAAGACTGATGTCAGAGTAACTGAGAATGCAAGGTAGGGGGTTGTAGGGCTGGGGGAGGTTACAAAGGTAGGGAGAGGAGTGGCCATGGAGGGATTTAAGCACAAGGATGAGAATTTTAATTTTGAGGCATTGAAGTACTGAGACAATGGGCCCAAGTTTCCGCCCCCTGTAAAAAAGGCGCACCTCCATTAGTTTTGCCGACTTTCTAGAATAAAAAGGGCGGCGAAAACTTCCCTTCTAATTCTCCAAGCTCCTCAGGACGTCTTCGGCCTCAGTGTAGCGCAGTTGGTGGCGGGGCGGAGCCAGGTCTCGGCGCTGAAAACAGTGCCGGGACCTCTGCACATGCGTGCAAGAATGTGCACGCATGTGCAGTAGCTCCTCACAGCCCGACGCTCTGCAGGCTGTGTGGAATGGGCCCTAATGAGCACTGAATATCTTTACTAAAAGCTGACGCGAATATTCTTGTCATCTCATGTCGAGGTTTCATTGGAGTGTTCCCTGAAGAGGCTGCCAAGATTCATAAAAAAACGTTCACACATCTGGTGAAGGCTCACTTGGAATGATGCAGGTTTGAAAATGTGTCAGTCCAACTGTTTTTGAGTCTTTGCAGAAAGATTCAGATCTTTAACTAAAAACAATCATTGAGGTGATTTTGCATCCATCAGTATCAAGTCCAAATTACTTCGCTTCACCTCCACCCTCCCCCGTTCAGCCTCTGCCCACCCGTTCAGCCCCCCCGCCCGCATTCAGCCTCCCACCCCCCCCCCCGCGTTCAGCTACCCCCTCCCTCCCATTCGGCTCCCCTCCCCCCCCCCACGTTCAGCCTCCGTTCAGCCCCCCTCCCTCCCGTTCAGCCCCCCCTCCCTCCGTTCACCCCCTCCCCCACCCCCTCCACCCCCTCCACCTTCCATCCTCCATCCCCTCCCCCCTCCACCCCCTCCACCCTCCACCCCCTCCCTTCCAACCCCTCCCTCCTCCTCTCCCCCTACCCCCTCTACCTCCTCTACCCCTCCCCCCTCCACACTCTCTCACGCCACCCCCTCTCCCACTCCTCACTGTCAAAAACAGGGGGAGAGACAGAGAGACAGACAGAGAGAGAAAGAGACAGACAGACAGAGAGAGAGACAGACAGACAGAGAGAGAAAGAGACAGACAGACAGAGAGAGAGACAGACAGACAGACAGAGAGAGAGGCAGACATACAGAAAGAGAGAGAGAGAGAGAGAGTCAGACAGACAGACAGAGAGAGACAGAGAGAGAGACAGACAGACAGAGAGAGACAGACAGACAGAGAGAGAGACAGACAGACAGGCAGACAGACAGACAGAGAGAGAGGGAGACAGACAGACTGTCAGAGAGAGACAGAGAGAGAGAGAGACAGACAGACAGAGAGACAGACAGACAGGCAGACAGAGAGAGAGGGAGACAGACAGAGAGACAGACTGTCAGAGAGAGACAGAGAGAGAGAGAGAGAGAGAGACAGACAGGCAGACAGACAGACAGACAGACAGAGAGAGACACTGACAGAAACATAGAGAGAGGCTGACAGAAACATCTTCCCTTCACATAAAAGTAGGACTTCTATTTTTTATTGGTGATTGATTGGTTGCTTATTACTTTGGTATTGGTGCTTTAGTGCAGGGTTCCTTCTATTTTTTATAAATTCATTGTTTATTACTTTTTGTGCTTTGTTTAGTGCTTGGTTCTTTAAATGCTTCGCACCCGCCGCCCCCCCCCCCGGCCCCCGCCACCACCCCGCCGCTGTCCCCGCCGCCCCCCCCCCCGGCCCCCGCCACCACCCCGCCGCTGTCCCCGCCGCCCCCCCCCCCCGGCCCCCGCCACCACCCGCCGCTGTCCCCGCCGCCCCCTGTGCTGGGACCCCAGCTTTTTACAATATACATTAATGATTTAGATGAAGGAATTGAGTGTAATATCTCCAAGTTTGCAGATGACACTAAGCTGAGTGGCGGTGTGAGCTGTGAGGAGGATGCTATTAGGCTGCAGGGTGACTTGGATAGGTTAGGTGAGTGGGCAAATGCATGGCAGATGCAGTATAATGTGGATAAATGTGAGGTTATCTACTTTGGGGGCAAAAACACGAAGACAGAATATTATCTGAATGGCAGCAGATTAGGAAAAGGGGAGATGCAACGAGACCTGGGTGTCATGGTTCATCATTCATTGAAAGTTAGCATACAGGTACAGCAGGTAGTGAAGAAGGTAAATGGTATGTTGGCCTTCATAGCTAGAGGATTTGAGTATAGGAGCAGGGAGGTCTTACTGCAGTTGTACATGGCCTTGGTGAGGCCTCACCTGGAATATTGTGTTTAGTTTTGGTCTCCTAATCTGAGGAAGGACGTCATTGCTATTGAGGGAGTGCAGCGAAGGTTCACCAGACTGATTCCCGGAATGGAAAGACTGACATATGAGGAGAGACTGGATCAACTGGGCCTTTATACATTGGAGTTTTGAAGAATGAGAGGGGATCTCATAGAAACATATAAGATTCTGACGGGACAGGACAAGTTAGATGCGGAGACAATGTTCCCAATGTTGGGGAAGTCCAGAACCAGGGGACACAGTCTTAGGATAAGGGGTAGGCCATTTAGGACTGAGATGAGGAGAAACTTCTTCACTCAGAGAGTTGGTAACCTGTGGAATTCCCTGCCGCAGAGAGTTGTTGATGCCAGTTCATTGGATATATTTAAGAGGGAGTTAGATGTGGCCCTTACAGCTAAGGGGACCAAGGGGTATGGAGAGAAAGCAGGAAAGGGGTACTGAGGGAATGATCAGCCATGATCTTATTGAATGGCGGTGCAGGCTCAAAGCGCCGAAGTGCCTACTCCTGCACCTATTTTCTATTTTTCTATGTTTCTAAGTCAAGTATTGAAGCCCTAAATTAATCTGGCTTATGGAGAGTACAGTATTATAGAGGCCCTGACCCCCAGCAGCACTGAGTGCTGAGCCTAGTGAGGTTGAGCCCAGGTCGTGGGTGCAGTAATGTGCTGCCATGTACTAGCTTCATATAAATTAGGTTTTCTCACCCCAGGTTAAAGAGGAATCTAATAAAGGGTTTTCAAAATTATGAACAGTTTTGACAGGGTAAATAGTGAAAGATTGATTGGTGAATTGGTAACAATCGTAATCATTGGTATCAAAGACAGAGTTAGAAATGTTTTCACACAGGGTTGTTGGAACTTAGGGTGCTTTACCACAAGTGGCTAATGAGATAGACACTGCAACATTAATGAGAAGGAAATTGGATAAGCATTTGAAATGGAATGAATGCAAAATCATATGGGTAAAGGAAATGGATTAGGATAGGTCCAGTTGAAAGGTTAGCACCATAACATGGCACAATGGAGCAAATAGTCGCCATCAAAGCTATCATTTCTATGATTTAATTGATGTTATAGTTCAAATTAAAGTTGGATGGATAGGCTAGCGTTCTAGAGGGATGAGCTTTTATGGGCTGAATACCTTTGGTTGGCTATACTCGTGTAGAAATAAGAGTGCACACAATCAATCTGATGGCGTACATTAATCACTTGGTGATTAATCAATGCTTGGTGGCCTTTCCTTATATCTATTTGATTTTCTTGGAACATCTGGGAAACTTGGAGCAGTATTTTTTGCACTGCAGGTGCAGGGGCTCATCACCAGTAGAAATGAGTGTGGGGGTCTGCCAGAATTATTTTGCACTGCACAATATGATAAATTTTCTTAGAATTTTGTATATTCACTTCTGGTAGGACTTAGGCATCTAACATATGAATTACAGATGATCTGTGCAAGTACAAATATCTGGTCCAGGACATTGTTTGGGCCAGATATATAAAATCTGGATGAAACTGGCCTCCTCCATGCCAGGGATTATCTTCGAAGCGTGACAAAGACATGGCTCAGCTGGACGTTCTTTACAAGTTCATGACCAGAACAGTTGCTAGTACTTAAATCAGGCATCGATGCTTACACCAGGAATACATTAGCTGCTGCAACTGGAACTCAATATTCTGAACTAAACTGAAATAGCTCTATATATACCTATTGTAAAGCTTTACATATCACTCACGACCTTGCCTGTAAAACTGCCCCCTGACAGAATCATCATCTGGAACCCATCCTTATGTGCTGAAGCTGAAATACAGAGTTAGCCATCTTTCTGAACCAAGATGTCTGGACCATGCATTCAGCTCTGAGATTGCTATGTAGCACCAAAGTGCACATTTTCCATTCCTCTGCTTTCTACAACCACAAAACTCAATATGATGAGCTATCTGTTTTCATTACAGTTGCCTCCAACTGCACTCTGTTATTATCCCACCCAATACACACACACGGAAATGTACATCCATTTAAGTAATCAAGGAATGTCAACAGCCTCATGATTTGTTTATTTATTTGACCATAACATAAATAATTACGTCATTTACAACTCACTGCTACTCTTTGCAAAATTGCTGAGCGACACACTCAAGCCTATGCTCCAGTAAACCTGCAACTGTGTACAATTCTGGTCGGCATGTTATAGAAACGATATAGAGGCACTGGAGAGATTGCAAAAAAGTTTTGCAAGGATGACACCAGAAAGGCGAGGTTATCCTTAAACAGGAAAAGATGAACAGGCTAGTTTTTTTCTCTTGCAATATAAGTTAGTCACCAAAAAATCAAATCGGGAATTCAGAAGAAACTTCTTTACCCAGAGAGTGGTGGGAATGTGGAACTCACTACCACAGGCAGTGGTTGAATAGTATAGATGCATTTAAGGGGTGGCTAGATTATGAGCAGATGAGGGAGAAGGGACTAGAGGGTTCTGCTGATAAGAGTTAGATGAGGAAAGACAGGAGGAGGCTTGAGTGGAGCATGGACTGGTTGGACCGAATGGCCTGTTTCTGTGCTCTATGTAATCCAATTGCACGAATGTCACATTTCTAGATTTTTGATCATTGTTATCTCCCAGAAAGATGTTTTGGTATTGAGTTATGTTTATGTGCTGTGTTTTAAACCAAAGTAAATTCACATTTTTTTTAAAAGAGTCACAAGCTACAAGGATTGCAAATGTGTAATAAAGCCAGACAGGCCAATTTGTCGAATCTCATAGCTCACAATTTATTTCAAACCAAATACAATGAGCATCGATTGTCTCATCTCAGGCCCAATAGCCAGGATGGTAGAGACATTAAGCAATTTATTAGCTCATTGCAAATAGTCAACACATTTTCACATCCATTCTGTTCATATGGACATTGGCTCATTGCTTCCTGGGGTGAGAATTAACAGAAAGAAGGAAACGACCCATGTTCGGGGCCAGTTATGTTTTAAATGGGGCTGCAAGGTATATGCCTGGGGCCCAGAGCTGGAAACTAAAATGCAGTTCAGTTTTAGCAGCTAGCAGTATTCTAGAAAACAAATAAGTCAACCCACAATAAGGACAAAGTGCATTGATTATTATCTTTCCCCATTTTTTGAGGAGAGAAGTTAGATTTAATGAAGTAAATGGAAATTGCTTTGATTGTTACTCTTTATATTGACTTTCTGTCTGTGAAATAAAGCAGCTCAATGATTCATATCTGATCTCATCTCACCAAGTGTTTCTCAGTCTAAATTCTAAAGGATTGGAGTCATTTATCTTATTGTTCTTTGTGCAAAATAGCTGCTATATTTGCCTACATAATACTGCAACTGCATTTCAAAGTAATTCATTATTTGCAAAGTGTTTGGGGACATTTCTGAGAGATGTACTAAGGCATTATATAAATGCCTGTCTTTATTTGTATCTTGCTCTCTTTTTCTGATTCTGATAAGAAATTAAACTTTAATTGTCTATGGCCTTATCTTGTGTTGTCTTGACCCTTGGCCGAACAGAGTGCTATATATCTGATAATGCTTGTGTCTTTCACTAGGATTTTGTAATAACTTTCAAAAACCATCCCTTGAACTGTTTGTTAGTTCATTCATTGCACTGTGCCATCTCCTGCACTCTATTCTCACTCAAAGAAAGGGACTTTTGCCCTGTTGAATGTCAGCCCTGACTCAGTTGGGAGCACCCTCACCTCTGAGTCAGAAGATTGTGAATTCAAGTCCCACTCCATACACTTGAGCACAAAAATATAGGCTGACACTCCAGTGCAATACTGAGAGAGTGCTACACTGTCGGAGGTGCCGTCTTTCGGATGAAACGTTAAACCGAGGCCCCGTCTGGCCTCTCAGGTGGATGTAAAAGATCCCATGGCAATATTTCAAAGAAGAGTAGGGAAGTTATCCCTAGTGTCCTGGCCAATGTTTATCCCTCAATGAACATCACAAAATAAATTATCTGGCCATTGTCACATTGCTGTTTGTGGGAGCTTGCTGTGCGCAAAATGGCTGCTGCTTTTCCTACATTATAATAGTGACTACACTTCAAAAAGTCCTTCATCAGCTGTAAAGTGCTTTGGGACGTGCGATGGTTGTGAAAGGCATCTAAAAATGCAAGTCTTTCTTTTCGAGTATCATGTCTGGTTCTTAGTGTGAAAAAGGAGAGCAGCAGACAGCGGATAAAAGCAAAAAGAGGAGGAGATTGGCAGATTCTGTGTATCCAGTGGTTCCAACTGAATACCTCCTGAGATGTAATATTCAGGAGGACCCTGGTAACCTCTGGCCATTTCGAAGCTTTGGGGTCAAGTTTCGGCCTGAGTTGCTCCTATTTTTTTGGAGCAACTGGTTTAGAATGGAATATCTTAGAAATTGCAATTCTCGGCATTTAGCTTGCTCCAGTTCGAGTCAGTTAGAACAGTTTCATTTTGGAACAGATTTTTTTTTCAAAAGGGGGCGTGTCCGGCCACTTACGCCTGTTTTGAAGTTTAGGCAGTGAAAACTTACTCCAAACTAATTAAGAATGGAGCAAGTGTAGATTTTTGTACGCTCAGAAAAACCTTGCCTACACTTTAGAAATAAGGTGTAGGTTACAAATCAGGCGTAGGGAACGAGGGGTGGGTGGAAGGGAAGTAATTAAATTTTACAAGCATTCAACAGACTTACTTATACAAATAAAGAGCCAGCCTGAATAAAAAATTATAAACAAACCAAATACAAAATATTGAATATTCCTACCTGTGTGAAGCAGCAGCAGCCATCGAGCTGCAGTGCTTCAGGCAGGCCTTCCTTCCATGTAGGAGACAGGGGCGGCGTCAGTGGCTGACGGCGGCCGAAGACACAGCAAGCAGCCTTCGAGCTGTGAGGGAAGCTGAGGCCATTCGGCCACGGGATAGGAGCGTCGGCAGTGGCTGACGGCAGCCGAAGACACAGGAAGCAGCCTTTGAGCTGCGAGGGAGGCTGAGGCCATTCGGCCACGGGATAGGAGCGTCGGCAGTGGCTGACGGCAGCTGAAGAAACAGGAAGCAGCCTTCGAGCTGCGAGGGAGGCTGAGTACCATTCGGCCAGGGGACAGTGTAGGCATGCAAAGCACCGGCAGGGAGAGTCAGCCAGATAGCCAGTTTGAAACTTAAGTTGTAATTGCAGAATGGGTGCTGCATTGTCAACACTGCGGATTATGCAATGGTTCACCAGAAATTCACTGCATAGGAGAGAATTGATGAGAGCTCACCGCACCAGGAACGTCATAGCCCGTAGACTGATGGGCAGGAGACCTTACCCATGTTGGCACCATCGAGCCAGGCACGTGTACCCGGACATGAGCGAGACTGATTGTGTCAAGAGACTGCGTTTCCGCAGAGAAGTTGTCGTTGAGATCTGTGATATGCTGAGAGCAGATTTGCAGCCCAGAAGCAGAACGTCAACTGCCTTGTCTGTTGAAATGAAGATAACAGCTGCACTTGCCTTCTATGCCTCGGGATCGTTTCAGGCTACAACTGGAGATGTGTGCGCCATCTCTCAATGTGCAATACATGCCTGCGTTTACCAGGTCACGGCAAGACTGTATGTGTGGAGGAATGATTTCATCAAGTTCCCAATGACCGCACAAGTGATCCATGAGAGGGCTGTGGGCTTCTTCAGGATTGCTGGCTTCCCAAAGGTACAGGACTGCATTGATTGTACCCACATTGCCTTGCGAGCACCTGTGGAGGATTCCGAGCAGTACAGGAATAGAAAAGGTTTCCACTCCATCAATGTGCAGCTCGTGTGTGACGACAAGCAGCGCATCATGTCAGTCGATGCGAGATACCCTGGCAGCACCCATGATGCGTTCATCCTACGCGACAGCGTTATATCTGACATGTTTGAGCAGCAGCCAGAAGGGCAGAGCTGGCTACTGGGAGACAAAGGGTATGGCCTGGCCACCTGGCTCATGACGCCCCTACGCGTGACATGGACAGAAACTGACCGTCAATACAATATGGCGCATATTGTGACACGCAGCATCATAGAGGGGACCATTGGCATCTTGAAACAGCGTTTCCGATGCCTGGACCATTCCGGAGGCCACTTGCAATACTCTCCTCAGATTGTCGGTCACTTCACTGTTGTGTGCTGCATGCTCCATAACTGAGCCATCATGAGGCAGCAGGAGCTGGTAGTGGAACCAGAAGGCCCACGTGAGGGGCCAGTACCTGATGATAGTAATTTGGAAGAGGATGATGACAACGATCAGGAAAGCATGCAAGTGCCTGATGCCAGAGCACATGGTCGGAGGAGGACCGTCCATCGTGCTCCTTTAACGATTGCTCGAGCCCTGCGCCAGCAGCTCATCCGTGAACGCTTCAATTACTGATGTCTGAGGGCTCTGTGACCACTGTTGCGCATGGACATGTTTATTCTTTGCAGTTGTTCCTACGTTGTGTTGTGTTAATGGAAGATGATTCAGTTTTAATGAAAAAATATTTTATTGAAAAGATAATGTCACTGCAATAAAATATTTGTTGTCTCAAACTTTACTTTTTAATATGACTCTTGAAGATCACTTAAAAACTTTAAGATCACTTATAAACTTGTAAAGTTACAAAACAATTTCAATGTGAAAAATCTTACACGCTTAAGATCACTTAAACTTCAAGATCATTTTTTAGGTGCAAAATTAAATAAGTTACAAAATGTGAGAGCAGTTACACTATAAGATCACTTAAAAACCCTAAGATCACTTATAAGTTGTAAAGTTACAAAACTTACAAAACAATTTCAATTTGAAAAACACTACGACAGCTACATCAAGAACAAGAACAAAAGCAGCAAAGAAAGGCTGCAACCATCTCTCATCCACATCTCAGTGAATGTTCACTTCTTCATGGGGGTGTCATTTGATTGGCGGGACTGTGTGCCCTTATTGCAGCAGCTGCCTCCATGAGGGAATGTGCCGCCATTTGCATGCCCTCCCTGATGACCTGTGCCGTCAATTGCACTCCCTCGGACATTCCCTCCCTAAGTTCCCGTGTCATTACTGCTATTTCTCCCGTCAGGACCCTCACCTCTTCACCCACTGCACTGACGCTACCGATGAGTGATCGGGTAAGCTCATTGGTCTCCATATCCAATGCCACAACCTGAGCCACATCTGTTGCACGCTGCATCTCAGGAGAATGTGTCTCCAATCTCCTCCTCCTCCTTTGCCTGGGTCTGCCTCGTGGCACCACTACACTGGGAGGCGCGGGCTGGGACGGTGGGACCCTCGGTGTTGTAGACGGCAGTACTAGAGAGGCGCGGGTTGGGACGGTGGGACGCTCTGTGTTCCAGACGGCAGTACTAGAAAGAGAGGCGCGGGCTGGGACGGTGGAGCGCTCGGTGTTCCAGGCGGCAGTATTTGACTGCGAGCCGTGAGCTGGGATGGTGGGTGAATGGGTATAAACTGCTCCAATATATCACCAGCACCACTGGGACCCGCAACATCGGAATCAAAACCATGGAAGGTGGAACCAGAACCTATGCAAGGAGTTGAAACTTTGATGCCCCTTAATGGGGGCTCATAAACATTAATTTGGAAGCTCTCCCCTGCAGACATTTCAGTCATCGCCGCCATCATCTCGTCTGGATCGTCCGCATCTGGTTGTACTGGTTCTTGTTCTGTATCTTCAGGATCCTCAGGGTTGGCAGCAGCAGCCGCATCAGCATCATCATCATCATCATGTTCTGCAAAATACATCAGAACAGTCAAATGTTTAACAGCAAGGGAGGGGGCTGGATGGGTGACATGAGTACTCTCACTCATAGCAGGCCAGGCAGCAGGTTGATTTGAAGGGCCACGATGCATTTTCAGAACTTACCCTCTTCCTCGCGTGCGGGCCCAGCTTGTGCTGTACTGATTGCTTTTCTCTATGTACGACTCATCATAGCAGCTACTCTCTGTTCCAAGGCTGTCAGTGGATGCAGATTGGTCGTGCCTCTTCCTGTTCGAGTTGCTTCCCTTTTGCTGTGGGCCAATTTCTTCTGCAAAGAGTAAAATATAATTTTTTTTTTTTTACAGAGTGCGTCTTTCTGCAGGGTGGAACATACAGATAGCCACGTTACAATTACGATTACATTAAAAAATGAAAATATTACTTACACTAACTACTTGACCAAGGTCGTGCCGTTTCTTTTTACACTGGCTTCCAGATCTCATGGTATGCACCACTGCGCAGTAATCTTCTGCAACTTGGTTCCAACGTTTCTTCATTTCTTTAGGTAGCACTTTTATGCGACCTCTGTTGCTGGTATCCAGCTCCTGCCATCTCTGCTCAATGACGTTGACTAATATCTCCACTTCCTCATGCAAGAAATTCTTTGTTCTTGGTGGACGTTGTTCCATTGCTGTATTGAATTGACACTCTGATTTTTCAAAACACACAGTCCTTAATTTGCATGCACCTATGCAGCACCTGTTCTGGAAGTTTAACAGTGAAAAGCAGCACTCACTGATTTCAGCAGGTGATTTCTTCAACAGTGCTGCTAAAAGCACTCCTTCAGACACCAAAACATCACCAAAATTCAATCCCAAGGCTTTTCAGAGGTCCACGAGACAAATCAGCACTTTTCTTCAAGTTCCTTTAAAAATGGCCGAGTGCCAATGTTTATGGGCTACTGCATGCGCGCGCGCTCCAACGCGCACGCGCAGGACTGCCGGCACAATGTTCCCTCATTTGACTTAGCCCCGCCCCCCCTGCACTTGCAGAATTGGCGTGACTCTGTGGCTCCGCCCCCCACTGATATCTGCGCACCGCGCCGAGCTCCCAGGGACCTGCAGGGAGTCCAAGAATTGCAAGGTACACTTTTGTCGCGCTTTTGGGCGCGAAAAATGGGCGTCCATGTCGGGGCGGCGCCGTTCTAGGCGCGGCCCGAAACTTGACTCCAATGATTCCAATCTTCATTCTCAGTTTTTTAAAAACAAGTTGAAACATTTTTCTTCCAATAGCAGACAAGATTCTATTTTGCGTAGAAATATGTTTTAAAATGTTAAAAAAAAGTTTTCTTTTAATTCTCTGAATGGCAGACAGGGAATTCAGTTCCTGTTTTTGGTCTGCATGCTGCTTAAGTCAATCTTCACCCACCAACAGCAGATGAACTATTACTGGAGAATAACATTTAAAATTACGGAATGCAGGAAACACTTTAAAATGAACCTTGAGACAACCCTGGCCAATATCATAAATAACATAATCTCTGACCACGATTATTGCGCATTATTCCTCCCTATCGGCTGGACTTTTCCATAGTGTTCGACATGGTTATCCATTGCGTCCAAGGCAGCCATCACAGCTCTGGCAATCCCTGGTTTGACACTAAGGGATTAAAAAAAATTAACTAGACAATTGAAAGATATTGTATGTTTGCAATTTTTCTTTATCAATTGTCTCCTCAACTCCTTTAAGCACTGCCTCCTTGCTTGGGTACAATTCCGATATCTTACAGTCACTGTCGATGTTACTCTAGCGACTCAGCTGTGACGAGGATATTGTACCTCATGAATCTCATTCAGTATTCTGCATCTTTCAGCAATTGCATCTTTAATGCACATAGGATTACATAGCATATACGACACAGAAACAGGCCATTCGGTCCAACCAGTCTATGCTGGCATTTCTGCTCCACTCGAGCCTCCTCCTGTCTTTCCTCATCTAACTCTATCAGTATAACCCTCTATTCCCTTCTCCCTCATATGCTTATCTAACCGCCCCTTAAATGCATCTATACTAATCGCTTCAACCAATCCCTGTGGTAGCAAGTTCCACATTCTCACCACTCTTTGGGTAAAGAATTTTTTTCTGAATTCCCTGTTGGATTTCTTGGTGACTGTCTTGTATTGATGGCCTCTTGTTATGCTCTTCCCCACAAGTGGAAACATTCTCTCTGTATCCACTCTATCAAAATCTTTCACAATTTTAAAGTCCTCTATTAGATTACCCCTCAGCCTTCTTTTTTCAAGAGAAAAGAGACCCAGCCTGTTCATCCTTTCCTGATACGTATACCCTCGCTGTCATGTATTCAACCAGCATTGTAATCCATGTATAAACTGACCTAAGTTGTACACCGTGAGAACACTGACCACTAGGTGGGAGACACTCCTAACCTGGACCTTCAGGTATAAAAGGGGAAGCTCCACCCACCCTCATCACTTGAGTGCTAAGGAATAAAGGACAGGTCACAGACTGACCTTCTCTCAAGCATGGGCCTCGTGTGCATTTATACTGTGTAGTAAGGACATATCACTCGCATTTCTGATATCAATTGGAATTCGCTCATGAATTGGAATTCATGTTGTATATAACAGACAGTGTAATATTAGAATTATCTGCCTATTAATAATCAAATAATTCTTTGTGTAGATGTATAAGGATGGAAAAGACCTCTGTAATAACATGTGGGGCATGTCAATCAACGTGTCCTCATCCATTTGCCACTGTCTAATGATGGACAATGATGATGATAATGTGATCCAGCATCTGCTGGCCCACAACAGAGGAACACTGACACCAGTGGAAGCCATGGACAGAGATGTCAAAAAAGACTCTTTCTGTCAGCGGAGGCATAAAAATCTGCATGAAGGGAAATTGAGGGAAAAGAAGAGAAAAGGGACAAAACTGTGTAAGTACTTAATTTGTGGAATGCAATTAAATTGCTCATAAAACTTGTCTTCAAATTTTTCTGTTTGAAATGTTCCAGCATTTTCAGTGGGTGTTGATAAGATAAACAAATTCAGTTTCTCGGAATTTTACAAATGAGCAATCTGTGTCCCCAGCTCACTGTGATTTATCTTTTTTGGGGGTTTTCTTCACCTTTTATTCCTGATATGGTTACCAGTAATGAATCAGATACAGTTCATTTTTCCCACTTTGCAAGTTATTTTTCATCATCATTGCTCATTCTTTCCATACTATCTTCCAAGTGGCTCATTCCCAGCTTTGGTCTTGAAGACGTCTATTCTTGCCAGCTCATCAATGATGTCCTATATTTTCCAACGCCTACAAATGATAGCCAACCAATGCATGGCACATGAACTTTCCCTCGTGTGTGTGAGGGTGAGAGAGAAGATCTAATGTCAAAGAGAACAATTTGAGAGTTCAGGTTGAGTTATGTTTTTTTTTTAATTTATTGGATGTGGGCGTGGACATTTATCGCCTATCTCTAATTGCCCTTGAGAAGGTGATGGTGGTGAGCCATCTTCTTGAACCACTGCAATGCTTGTGAAGGTACTCCCACACTTTGGTACAACTGAGTGGCTTGCTAGGCCATTTCAGAGGGCAGTTAAGAATCAACCACATTGTGTGGCCTGGGTTCACAGACCAGACCGGGTAAGGATGTCAGATTTCCTTCTCTAAAGGACATCAGTTGGGTTTTTATGACAATCTGGTAGTTTCATGGTCACCATTGCTAGCTTTTAATTCCAGATTTATTTAATTAACTGAATTTAAATTCCCCAAGCTGCCGTGGTGGGATTTGAACTCACGTCTTTGGGTTATTAGTCCAGTAACATAACCACTACGCTATCATACCCCTAATGTTGGGAAGCTGGTCCTGGTTTAACCTGTAATGTTAATCTGTGCAAGTACACAGCTGGATGTGCACAGCTGAACATCCATCAAAATGGTAAAAAACTAATCCGAGTAGCTACCAGCTCTCCTGGGTGGTTCCCGCCGCATCATTTGGAAAAGTTACGGCAGCAGAGCTGAAACAGCTTCGAGGAAATTCTGGGCCATTATTTTATGCAACCGCAGAATTTGTTTTAGGTATTTTTAATTTGAAACGAACGATGTAATTAAATCAACAGCCCAAACCATCTCAGCTGAGAGGGTGGTTGGGGGTGAGGCATGAAGAAAATGCTGCAATTCCTTCTACGCCAGACAATTTATAGAGAACTATCAAAGTTCACCCAACTGAGACAAGTGAGCTAAAGTGAGAAATAGTTCAGGGGCATTAAATCACAACCTTCTGCAAGGCTTAACCCCATTATCTGGATGTTTGTGTTTAATGTTATGTCTGCTAAATGAGTTACTTTCCAAAGTACATTATAATTTCAGAATAATGTTGCTCATATCTTTCTTTCACTTACAGCACTGTAAAAAGCTGAAGACGTTTCTGATCAGAGAATTACTTGAAGAAACAAGCTTAATATTTTGAACAGACAATTTTGTAACTAATGACTTTTGTCAAATAAAGAATATCAAGAAAAATTAAAAACTTTCAGTACGATTGTCTTTTTGATGTTTACATTTTGTAATGTTCAGTGCCGGTTTTGGGACATTGATTCAGGGTCTTGAATTGCTGAGTAGATGAATGCTAAATTCCGCACAATATGTGGAATTATTGGCCCCAAGTTTCCACATGATTTGCTCCTGATTTTTAGGAGCAACTAGTGGAGAACGGAGTATCTTAGAAATTGGAATTCTCCACATTTAAGTTTTCTGCAGTTCTAGTCAGGTAGAACAGTTTCACTTTTGAACAGAATTTTTTTTCAAAAGGGGGCGTGTCCAGCCACTGACGCCTGATTTGAAAGTTTCCACAGTGAAAACGTACTCCAAACTAACTTCGAATGGAGTAAGTGAAGATTTTTGAAGGCTTGATAAAACCTTGTCTACACATTAAAAAATCAGGTGCAGGTTACAAATTAGGCATCGGGAACGAGGTGGGGGGGGAGGGGGGTGAAGGGAAGTCATTAAATTCTACAATAAATCCTTAGTTATACTTATACAAATATTATACAAATAAATCCAACCTGAATAAAAATTTATAAGAAAAGAAAAGATTAAATAAACCATGTTCCTACCTGTGTGAAAGTGCTTCAGGCAGGCCTTTCTGGCAGCGGTTTGCCGTCGGGCCCGACGGACGGCAGGGGAAGAAAGCTGCAAGAAGCCTCAGTGCTGATCATGGAAGGGCAATGTGGTTTTATTAAAAAATGTTAAAAATTGAACAGCTACAAAGAATTTGAATAGTCTCAAACAAGTGCATGTGTCCCGTTTATCACAGTCTATCTTTAATTACAGAACGCACTCCCTCACCTTCACATACAGAAATATCAAGAAAATTAAAATGCAAGCCTTTGCAAGGGTTCAATAAACAAGTTTTCACTTTTTCTGCAGCACTTTTAAAAATGGCCGAGTGCCAATGTTTACTTGAGACTGCGCGTGCGCGAATGCTCCAACGCGCACGCGCAGGGTTGCCGGCACCAAAAAAACTCATTTAAATTGTACCCGTCCCCTCCTACTTACAAAATCGGCGCGAGTGGTAGGTTCCGCCCCCTGTGCGCCGCGCCAAGCAGACATCGAGCTGCAAGGCGCTCGAGAATACCGCGTTTTTTTTCAGGCGCCGTTTTCGGCGCGAAAAACAGGCGCCCAGCTCGGAGGGGCGCCTGTTTTGCTGCGTGTGGAAACTTGGGGCCATTATATCTAATATTCCATATGATCTAAATCAGTATAAGCCAAACGCCCTCCTCCCATTGTTTGATTAAACACTTCATCTTTCTTAACTTTCCAACTTCCATTCTTAACACTGCTTCAACTTTTTGAAGTTCAATGGATTGGAAAAAATATCGAACTCTTCAAATGCAACTCCCTTAACAACTGGGCCAGATATCCCTCTCACCCTTCCACAAATCCAGGATTCAAATCCGCATAACCTGTTTAAAAACCAAATTTTTAAATTAAAAAAATTCCAATATTTCATCTTGGGGTTGGGGGTGGGGGGGAGGGAGCAAAAGTTTAGAATAAAAGGGACAAGTTAATATAGTTATGTTGTTGTGACATAATGTAGTAATCATCTCCCAGCCTGTGCACAACAGGATTGAATCAGCTGGTATAAAAAGTGCATTTTCCATAATGCATCGTGGCACAGTTTTTTAAAAAAAGAGCGTTTTTCACGTTTTCTCTGTAATTCTGAGTGCATGGCCCCGATTTTCCACATTGACAATTTTTGGTGCCCACAGAGAGTTGGAATAAACGGGTCATTTTCTGGTTGGCAAACAATGACTAGTAGGGTGCTGCAGGGATCAGTGCTGGGTCCTCAGCTATTTACAATCTATATTAATGACTTGGATGAAGGGACCGAGTGTAATGTAGCCAAGTTTGCTGATGATACAAAGATGGGTGTGAAAGCAAATTGTGAGGAGGGCACAAAAATCTGCAAAGGGATATAGACAGGCTCAGTGAGTGAGCAAAAATTTGGCAGATGGAGTATAATGTGGGAAAATGTGAGGATATCCACTTTGGCAGAAAAAATAGAAAAGCAAATTTTAATTTAAGTGAAGAAAAATTGCAAAGTGCTGCAGTACAGAGGGATCTGGGGGTCCTTGTGCATGAAACACAAAAAGTTAGTATGCAGGTACAGCAAGTAATCGGAAAGGCAAATGGAATGTTGGCCTTTATTGGAAGGGGGATGGAGTATAAAATCAGAGAAGTCCTGCTACAACTGTACAGGGTATTGGTGAGGCCACACCTAGAGTACTGCATACAGTTTTGGTCTCCGTATTTAAGGCACGATATACTTGCATTGGAGGCTGTTCAGAGAAGGTTCACTCGGTTGATTACAGAGATGAGGGGGTTGACTTATGAAGATAGGTTGAGTAGGTTGGGCCTAGACACATCGGAGTTCAGAAGAATGAGAGATGATCTGATCAAAACATATAAGATAATGAGGGGGCTCGACAAGATGGATGCAGAGAGGATATTTCCACTCATAGCGGAAACTAAAACTCGGGGACATAGGCCCCTATTTTCCCCAGGATTGGGCGTCGATTTTTTGGGCGACTATCAGCGCCAGAATTTTTGCCGCCATATATTCTGGTGATGGTGTATGGTAAAAAGCTGATTACGCACCGTTTCTGGCCATGAAGGCCATTTTCCCCAATAACGTTTTTTTTTAAACCGCGCACTGACACATTGAATACCGTTTGAAAAAAACCATACCTACACTTAAAGAAATCGGCGCTGGCTCACTCCTATCCCGGGCCGAAGGTCCTCCAAGCCTTTTTCTAGCAAATAACTGCAGTTTAAAAGCAATTTCGCTGAAATAAAACTTTTAAAAGCCTTGTTTGAGAAAACCAGCTGGATACAAATTGCCAAAGATACTCCAAGGAACATCACCAAAAATGCAGAGGAGCCTTCTTCTAACAAATGGCAAGCAAAATCACTGCATCAAGAGGAGGTATCCTTCAGCAAACACCCAGGGCAGCCTTTTCCTGAGCAGATAAACTCTTCAATGCAGCTGACTCAACCTGCTGCTATCCCTGGCCGAAGGTCCTCCACGCAAGACAGTGCAACACACTCCAGATACATTGGAAAGGATCCGTGAATTATATCAAAGACTGGACATTGAATTTTCTTTTTAAATATTCCCCCTTAAATTTTCAATGTTTTAATAGTGTTGCAATGCTTAGGTGGACCTGAATAAACAATAATATATTTGAAGGGATATTTAATCAATATAAAAATGTTTTTATCCACTAGAATAGGGTCTGATCAATCTCATGTTTAGTACCTTGTATTGAAGCCTACCTTCACTCTTGCTTTAGCCCATCTGTTGAAACCCTAATGTGTGCCTTTTTCATGTCCCAACTCAACGATTGCAATGTTCTTGCTGGGCTCGCATCCTCCACCTTCCTTAAACTTTAGCTCATCCAAAACTCTGCTGCATATATCCTATCACATATCAGGTCCCATTGACCCATCACCCCTGTACTCGCTGACCTACATTGGCTCCTGGTCCACCAACGCCTCCAATTTAAAATTCTCAGCCCGATGTTTAAATTTCTTCATGACCTCTGCCGCCCCAACACTCTAACCTTCTCCAGCTCTAAACCTCCCCCCGGAACTCTACATTCTTTTCTCCCCTTGCCCCACCATTAGCAGCCGTGCCTTCAACTGTCTAGGCCCCACATTCTGGAATTTACTCACTGAACCTCTCTGCTTCTCTCTCCTTCTTTAAAACCCTCCCAAACCCATCTCTTTGACCAGGATTTTGGTCACCCTCCTAATAGCCCCTTTCTCGGCTAGGTGTCCATTTTGGTCTGATTACACTTGTGTGAAGCACCTTGAGACATTTTTCAATGTTAAAAGCATAATATAAAAGCTGGTTGCTGTTGTTCCTCCAGTGATTCAATAGGCAAAAGTACTGCATGATATGCTCCTTAACAATAGGAGGTGTCTAATGACAGCTTGATTCCCAATCAGATGTTCTTAGCGATTTCAACATGTCAACGGATTCAACATGTCAACATGTCAAATGGCCTCATTCCTTGTAACCTATAAGTTTAAATGGAATGGGCAGTTTCCAGTACTAAGGTGTTCATGGATCTAGACTTGTTCAGGGTCACTAATACATGTACCATGGTCCTGCTATATCGATACGTCCTTGCTATACAGTATAAATGCACACGAGGCCCGTGCTTGAGAGAAGGTCAGTCTGTGACCTGTCCTTTATTCCTTAGCACTCAAGTGATGGAAGTGGGTGGAGCTTCCCCTTTTATATCTGAAGGTCCAGGTTAGGAGTGTCTCCCACAAGTTCACCACCTTGTGGTCATTGTTCTCACAGTGTACAACTTAGGTCAGATTATACATGGGTTACAATGCTGGTTGAATACATGACAGTATCAGTGACCCAGAACGTCAGGATCCATGAACACCTTCTTACTGGAACCTGCACCTGTTTCATTTAAACATTATTGGTGACAAGGAAGGAGGCCGTTTGCCATGTTAAATCCGTGACATAATCCAAAAAGATTTTATAGTGCTGGATTAAAAAAATAATGTACAGGAGACAGGTTAAAAGTCTAAAATAAATATGTTTATTAAACATTTGTACAGCACGGTTGTACTTAGCTTAAGATAATTTATCTTTTAACTTTAATAACTTTAAAAACTTTAATAAATTTTGTGTCAAACTTTTAAACAAACAAGCAAACAAGTCATCTCTCCTTCTCCTTAGCGCTGTGCGCCACTCCTACCCCTGTTGATGCTGCTACCCCTGCCTGTTGTTGCAGACTTCTGCTTCATCACCCCGCCCCACCCCAAGGTTTATTCTATTTTTTTTCCGACGGGACATCTCTTGTTGTTGGGTTACAACAGGGACAGAGCTAGCATGTGTCAATGTGGAAGGCCCGAGTTCCTCGTCGGAACCATCCTCAGCCTGTGGATCAACCCCTGACTTTGGTCTGGGGGGTTACAATGTTAGTGGCAGCAATGACAGCCTGGGTGTGACCCCTTATTGCTGCTACTACCTCTGTCATATGTCCCGAAAGTCTTACTACCTCCAATGACATAGAAACATAGAAAATAGGTGCAGGAGTCGGCCATTCGAGCCTGCACCACCATTCAATTGGGGAAAATAGAGGCCTTTGTCTCAGAATAAGGGGCCGCCCATTTAAATCTGAGATGAGGAGGAATTTCTTCTCTGAGAGGGTTGTAAATCTGTGGAATTCTCTGCCCCAAAGAGTTGTGGAGGCTGGGTCTTTGAATATATTTAAGGCGGAGATAGACAGATTTTTGAGCGATAAGGGAATAAAGGGTTATGGGGAGGGGGCAGGGAAGTGGAGCTGAATTCATGATCAGATCAGCCATGATCATATTAAATGGTGAAGCAGGCTCGAGGGGCCAGGTGGCCTACTCCTGCTCCTATTTCTTATGTTCTTATGTTCTTAACGTACGATTTCCCCCCCCCCGCCAGTTTGTGCAAAGAAAATGGCACTTTCCACAAAGCAGAAGTTATTTTTGGTGCCGCGCTACCTGAAGACAATTCTGGGGGCGGAGCTTGTAGTGTGCGCCGAAAAACCACTGCGCATGTGCTGGAAAAAAAAAAATCACTTTCTGCCTGGTCTGGATCAACAGTGAGAACCCATTGGTATCAGAGGTGGATTTACAGATTGAAAATACAGCTTCAAACAAAAGCTGGATGCAAGGGAAGAGGACAGAGAAGGAGAAAGGGACAGAGACGGAGAAGGGGAAGGGGAAGCTGGAAATGCCAAGAGATTTACAGCAGAAGAAATTGAGCCCCTGGTCGACATAATTGAGAGGAGATGGGATTCACTTGAAAACAAAGGGAGAATAGGCCAAAAGAAACTTAAACCCTCTATACTCGCAAAAGTTTGGGACCAAGTTGCAGTAGAGTTTAATGCATTGTCCATTACCCCGAGAAGTGGCGCACAGCTCAAAAAAAAGTGGCAGGTCCTCGGACCAGCAGTGACTGTAAGTAATATTTTAATTTTCATTTATTTAAATTTATATTTATATTTATGCACTGCAATAACATTTGTAAATGTGACTAATGTGTGTGTGTGTGTGTGTGTGTGCGCAGAAGGACTCTCTCTTAAAAAGTTCTATTTTCATCTTTGCAGAAGATGGTGCCACAGATCATCCGAGAAAGGTCAAAAACTGGAGGAGGTCCGGCAAGGTATGCTGCAACTAACAGCCGTGGAACAGAGTGTTATGTCTTTAAATGCTCTGATAGTGACTCCATGAGGCAATGTGTTGTAATTGAACTGTAGTTACCTTAGTCCTTTATTGATAACTCCAGAGTGAGGATCACACCTGGTGGCCTGCCTTTTATACTCGGCCAGGCACACCTGTTCAGGTAACCTACAAGTCTCCCACTGCGGTGCCCTCTGGTGGCACACCTTGTAATAGTACAAACAGTGACCATGTAGGATACATGACATCATTCGCCCCCAAGCCTTTAGTGCAAATCACCTCTGCATTGACTGTGCTGTGGGCTTAGCTCTATCTGGTTGACCCTTGGTGGGTCGTTTCCACCTTCGTGAGTGGGTGATGTTTCGTTGGCAGTAGAGAGCAGGGGGCTTCTGTTTGTGTGTCCATGACCACTCCATTCTCTCCACCTTTTATGCCGGTGGATCATTATATTCATATACATTCAAGTCCAGAAAAAAAAATGTGCATTTACATCATTACATTTGTGGTGCAGTTGTGAGACAAGTACATTCGACTGGTGAGATACATTCTTGATACGTACTTGGAATCAGTACAGGTGTCAGCACCGGTGTGTGAGGACAAGCTCGTTCCAGAACTGCTGGATGATGTCCAGGTAGTCTGATGGTGGTGCGGTGCCCAGTGCTGGCAGTGGGAACGCAGTTGGCTCAAGTTGCCTGCTCTCGGGGCTTTTACTGTTGCTCCTAGCATCGGGCAGGTTCACAGATGCCTGTGACCTCACTGTCCTCTCCTTGTGCCCTGGATCGCTGCTGCTCCCTGAGGAGCAGTCGTCTAGCAGTGCCCAGGGAACTGCTGACTCGCTTGCCTGGGTGTTATTTGGTTTGGGATCCTGGCTGGTCCCGGTCCCATTTGGGGGAACCGTTGGGGGTGACCCTTCATTCCCGGGTGTGGCCTTGGTGGCGATAGGGTCTGGGGACTGCACCTTAGTGCGGTTTGCTCTTTCAGGCTCGTGGCGGATGGTGCCATTGGGTGCCTGAGAGGTGGAGCCGATCGGGGGCAGGGTATCGATACTGGTACTGTTGCCCTCTTGAGATCGCTTGCTCTGCAGCTTGTATACATTAGCTGCTTGTGGCCACACTCCGTGGTGCATCACTCTGGTCCCAGGGACGCAGGCTACAGCATTGGGTAGCTCGCTGGACCTGTGTGCTCCCGATGGGCGTTTGCCCGCTGCATTGGCTGTATGCAGTTGAAATCCTACATCGCACAACGTTTCATTACTTATTGTAAATAACCTGTAGCTCCGATCGCAATCGAGCGACTTTTCTTTGCTTATTGCATGTACACAACTCTGATCATCAATTGCACATTTTACATCTAACTCACAGTTGCTATTACATTGATTGAGAATGTGGAACTGTCGCTTTAAGTGTGGTGAGTTGCAAGCCTCCGTTAAGAGAGCCTTGCCATCTTTACCCAAATCCGCTTGGTGCCACGTGTTGCTCCATCAGCGCTGCATCTTGTGGTCTGGCCGCGTCATCTTTTTCTTCAGCGCCTCACCTCATCCACGATGTCGACTGCTGTGATCCTCTTCTCCCCGGGTTCTGCCATCGAGGCTGGGAAGTCGCCTCTGGATCCAATTTTCTTCCTCCGGAGTCCTGCCACAGGAGCCTGGAAGGTGCGTTTGGGTCATCTCAGCTGGATCATCTCCACGCAGCCGTGCTGAGCGGTCTGTGCCTTGGATGCTGTGCTGGTCTGCTCTCTGGTGCCGGATCCAACCTCAGTTGAGGGCTTGTTTTGTCTCCGAGCACGGAGGACGTCGATAGCTGGAGGGATGAACTTGTCCCAGCTCCAATGGATCTTCTCCATCCACCTTCTTCCGAATAGTGTTGGTCCATCACCTGCAACAATCCACAGTGGTTACTTGTGCACCACGCCATCTTGGAGTACCTTTACATCTGCACTACCAACGACTGGGATAAGTTAATTGGTGTAGGTGCGCAGCTTTGCCTGAACCGGGACCAACTTGGGTCATTTAGCTTGATTGTCCCATAGCCTCACAAAGGCTTCTTGATTCATTACTGACTGGGGTTCGTCCCCGTATCCACTTCCATGAAGACTGGAATACCATTTATCTTGACTTCCATCCTCAACGGGGAACATTCTGTGGTGCAAGTAAACATGCCATATACCTCATTGTGGGGCTGAGCTGCCTCTCTGACTATCGCTTCATAATCCGTGCTGGATTCATGGCCATCTGCAGACTCTTCATCAACACAGTGAGTCCTATTTCTTTTATACATTTGCTGGAGGTGGCCCTTTGTGCTGCAGCCTTTACACACATAGTCCTTAAAATGGCACTGGTGAGCCCTGTGATTCCCTCCGCAACGCCAGCATGGTGCTTCTCGATTAGCTCCCCTCGGCGTACTCAGAGTTAAGGGACTCAGGGGCCTGTTCTCTCTCCCCCGAGGAGAGTCACGTTCTACAGTCCAGCCTCTAAAAGGCGCCATTCTGTGCACAGTACTTGCTGGGTTTGGGTCCTCCGCCTAGAGTCGCAGGTCGAGATCATGAATGACTGGCTCACAGAGATGGCCTTCTGCAGTGTGACTGTGGTGTCCACAGACAGCAGCTTATGAAGAAGGCCCTCATGGCCGATTCTGATGACAAAGATGTCCCGCAGCGCTTCGATGAGGTGGTTGCCGAAATCACACGGTGCTGCCAGCCTCCTGAGGTCTGCAGCATATTTTGCGATTTCCTGACCTTCAGGCCGTCAGTGTGTATAAAACCGGTGTCTGGCTGTGAGGATGTTCTCTTTGGGCTCGAGTTGTTCTTGGATCAGCGTTACAAGCTCCTCGTACATCTTGGTCGTTGTCTGCGCTGGTGCCAGCAAGACCCTGACGAGGCCATAGACGGTGGGCCCACAACTGGTTAGCAGGATAGCTCTGCGCTTATCAGCCAGTGTGGCCGGATTGTTGTCTGCCAGGTCGTTTGCTGTGAAGAAATGGTCGAGCCTCTCCACAAAGGCGTCCCAGTCATCACCATCGGCGAACTGCTGCAACGTACCAAGAGTAGTCATTTTCGCGTGAAGGTCCGTAATCTCATCGCTAATTGTTGTGTCTTCAGATGCTCTGATAATGACTCCACGAGGCAATGTGTTGTACTTGAACTGTGGTGACTGTAGTCCTTTATTGATAACTCCAGAGTGAGGATCACACCTGGTGACCTGCCTTTTATACTAGGCCTGGCACACCTGTACAGGTAACCTACAAGTCTCCCACTGCCCTCTGGTGGCACACATTTTAATAGTACAAGCAGTCACCATGTAGGATACATGACACAGAGAATAGCTGATATGATTAAATCTCACAGGAGAAGATCAACCACCAACATGGACGCTGGGCCCAGGTTACCAAGAGAGGGTAAGCCCTGCAAATTGCACAGACTGGGTTGGCTAAATGTTAAGTACTGCGTGGGCTGGCTATGCTTCCACTTCCTCCCTGCTGCTAACCAAGCATCTCTGTTATGTTTTGCAGATGTTGCACATCAAGAAGAGACAGAAGATGCACCTTAAGGAGAAGAAGAGCATGATTAGGAAACCGTCCTTCAAGATATTGTTCATCAATATCAGGAGAATGAAGGGCTGCAGGGAGACCCCGATACAGAAATGGTTCTACTGGAATTGGAGCTGATGAACCCCTCGACGATTCCAAGCCCTTTCCTGAGCAATTCAAACGACGCGACATTTCAAGGTGTACCATCTGAGGCTGCGAGTCCCAGTGTGTTGCAGCAAGCCACACCTGGGAGATGGCAGAGAAGGGTGGGAGGGAGAGCTGAACCTGAAATAGAAGATGCAGGGAACATAGGACAGCTCATGGGGCTGAGTGGGGAGAGTATCCAGTGAATGAAATCGCTCCTGGAAACCTTAGGTGGGGTGAGGGTAGAATTAGTGGGACTGGCACTTGAAGTAGCAACACTAACTGGAGGAATGGGTGAGGTGAGGGGAGAAATTGTGGGACTATCAATAGAGGTAGCAACACTGTTGGGACAGATGAGGGAGGCGGATGTCAGAGGAAGGAGCAGCAATAAGGGGGCACACCCAGGCTGTCATTGCTGCCACTAACATTCTAACCCCCCAGGCCAAAGTCAGGGGTTGATCCACAGGCTGAAGAAGAGTCCGAAGATGAACCCAGGCCTTCCACAATCTCGTCAGCTAGCTCTGACCCTGTCGGAACCCATCACCAACAAATGCGCCGTCAGAAAGAAAACAGAAAAAACCTTGGGGTCGAGGGGGGCCAAGAAGCAGAAGTCTGCAACAATGGGCACGGGTCGGGATAGAGGCAACAGCAGAGGCAGGAGTGGTGCACAGCGCGAAGGGGGAGGAGAGATAGCTTGTTTGTTTGTTTCTTCATTGAAAAGTTTGATACAAAATTTATTAAAGTTATTTCAGTTATTAAAGTTAAAAGTTAAGTTAAATACAATTGTACTGCACAAATGTTTACGAAACATATTTATTTTTTTACATTTAACCAGAATACTGTACATTATTTTTTGAAACCGCACTAGAAAATCTTTCTAGATGATGTCATGGATTCGACAGGCCAGGTGGCCTCCTTCTGTGTTGCAACCAAACTGGGTAAAGATCAGGAAACTATTTCATTAACTTGATCAGCTTTGAGTCATCTTTACAAGACACTTTTTAAACATCAAAGGTATAAAAAAGATAATTATGAAGCAATGTAGTTTTAGGGAGAGAAATAAGAACAAAAGGGAACAAATATCGTTCACATTTAAACTCTGTGTTTTGTGCAACATGTTTTTAAAAACTGAGAATTAAAATTTTGTTCAGAGCAAAATTTGCAGCATAAAACCACACACACACTTAGCAATAATCACGCTCCTTTCCAACGCTGACCTAAACGCCCATTCTGTGAATGTGTACTGGTGATGAAAGGCAAACTTCAAGCACTAATGTTACACCCTGGATTGGCTGAAGAACTCTGATGATATTTCCTAACAGAAAGGCAGGTGCCGCTCCCATGCACCTTTACAGAGAATTACCATAATCTCTAAGATCACATCTGAAGCCAATCAATTGCCCCCAGCCACTGCAAATTATACTGGGAGAGCAACACCCTGCTAAATTAACTCATGAAACAGAACAAAGTCCAGCATCCAATGGCAACCCAAAACACCCACTCCCCACCCCCACCACTTGAGCAGAGAGTCAAATGAAATAACACCAATTCACAGGCAACTGTCCGCATCTCACACTGCTACCTTCCAAACCCAAACCACCTTCCGCCCACTGCACAGAATTTCCAGAAGAAAATGTACCCACTGTTTAACAAGCATGTTAATGGCATCCAGCATGCAGAAGGTCGTGAAAAGTTTAAAACGCCCCTTTCATGATTGGAATCAACAGCAGGCTTTTGGGAGAGGCGGAGGCCTTCATATAAAAACTTTAATAAAGGCATTAAAAGATATAAAAGTTAATCAAGTGAATAAATCTGTTAAGTTTATTATAAAATATGTAGTTTAAAAAAAAAGTTGAAATCTTGCACAGACAAGTTTTTTTTTTAATCGTATGCCTCTTCAGCTGCTCTGCTGTTGCAGGGGTCCAAGGATTGCATTTTCCTCTCTTCTTCCATCCCCACCTACCCCTGGCGCAAGCAGGAAACCTGCCAAAAATATTTAAATTAGCACGGCCCGGGAGCGTGGAGGCCATTCAGCCCAGGATTGCAGCAGGCCAGCGCCGATTTCCTTAACTTGAGGTAGGCTTTTTTACAACGGTGTCTAAGGTTTCGAAAAAAATAGTTGCTGGGGAAACTGGCATAAATGGTGCGGAATCCCTTTTCAATGCAGACCAGCGCCAGCAAAACTATGGGGAAAATTTCAAATTACCGATTATGCCAAAAGAATCGGCGGGCGCCCAAAAAACGGCGAAAATTGCCCCTTACATTTCTCCATTGTTGTGCTCCAGAAAGCTAAAATTGACCAAAATTTTGTTTTGGAAGTGGAACAATGTTTCAGAGAGTTCTGGCTCAGCTTACATGCTGAAGTTGACCCCATTAATTTAATCTCCAAACGGAAAGTCCTACATTACTCCCTGATTTCTAAAGATAAGCAACAAATATGGAGAATATTCGCTATTCAAACCCAGCATATATCCCTCCAAAATAATTTCACTCTGCCCAGGAGCCCCAGAAACAATTGTGTCCTACAAACTATTTATCATTTTAGTCCCTGTTTTCCTAATCTTCAATACTATTCCCAGTCAGATATGTATCCAGTACATTATTTGAATGAGTTAACATACAGTTTATATAGATTTTTACTATGTTTAAATTATTGAGGTTTTGGCTTTGTGATGCCTATTTGTGGCTATCACGATTCAGCAACACTCATGTAACATTAGATAATGCCTGAAGTGCAACAAAAATGCTAGCTTTTATGATTCAATAAGTAACATTGTAATTAAGGCTATTGAGAATCATTTAAACTGGATGAGTGGGAACAGAATCCAGGATGAGACCGGTCATGGGAGAAAAGGTAGTTGAAAGATGGGCATGGACACAGAAAGCCAGCAAGGCATACATGAACTGGCGACCAGGAATAAAAGGGCATTGGGGTAGATGAAAGGAGGTAGATCTTTATTATGAGGTACATACATGAATGCTAGAAGCATTGATTATAAGATGCCATAATTGGAGGCTGATCTGGCAGTCGGCAATTATAATGTAGTGAAAGTATCAGAAACACGGCTGAATAATGATACAAATTAATAAAACATTCAGTGGTATAGAGCATTCAAAAAAGAGTGGACAAAAAAAGGAAGTGGTATCGCTCTATATGTCAGGGACACCTGGGAAGTAAACAAAGTTGATCCCGTGGAAGCGGAAAAGTTAGAGAATTAACTACTCTCGGCAAAGATCTCTAATACGGAAAACCCAAGCTGACTGTAGTGGGGGAAGAACACATCCTCAGACCAGCTTAAAATAAAGAACACGTTGGTCGATGAATCGATAGAAAGGGTCCGTGCGGACAGGAAAGTTATTTTAATGGAAGACTGCCATTAACCTGCAAAAATCCAAGTGTTTTAGAATCACATTTGATAAAGGAATGAATGATTATTTTGATCCAGTGCGCCCAGAAAGCAACAAGAGGCAGTGCTTATCTTGACTTCTATTTGTAAAGGATACAGACAATTTACAGGAAATTGATGTTGGAGCTTCCCTGGGAGACAGATACCACAGTATGATACCACAGTATGATAAAGTTTTACATGATCTTAGAGTCAGATACCCCAGACCAGGAGCCATGTATATACATTTAAAAGGGCTACATTAAATGAAATGAGGGAACAACTAAAGAATTAATAGATTGGCGGAGATTGTTCAACACCAGTAGAAGACAAGTGGAACACCTTTAAATAATGCTCTATGTGCGAGATACAGAAAACTAAGAAGCTCAAATTGCGCAAATTTGACCCAAAATATATTAACTATGTTAACTCTCAGTGATTGGGATACAAGGACAACCAGGTCGCTCTGAACACCAAACACCCAGGGCTCTCGATGCTCATTAAGTTGGTGGGGGGTGGGTGAATCGCGTTGCGGATTCTGATCCCTCTGTGAGGACCACCATGCCGCTAAATGTGGATGTGAGGACACTGGTTGAATATGCCGCTAACGCAAAGCGGGCGAGACACCGGTGGGCACCAGTAGAATAGTCCTCGGCGTGGATTCGGGGGGCGGGGGGAAGGGGGAAAAGGGAAAGCAAATGGTGGTCGGAGATGGAGCAGTTGTAGAAAATGAAAGAAGCTCGCGATGGATGGGAGGGGGTTGCATTTCTTGACCGGCGCCAGTACTCACAGCCCACGTAATGCACGTAGAACTCTTCCCGGCCCTCCTGCTCGTTCAGTCGCGACTGGATCACCTCCGCCGAGTGCCAAGAGCTGAGGAGGAATTCTCTCTGCATCCACCTTGTCGAGCCCCCTCATTATCTTCCAAGTTTCAATAAGATCACCTCTCATTCTTCTAAACTCCACTGAGTATAAGTCCAACCTACTCAACCTATCTTCATAAGTCAACCCCCTCATCTCCAGAATCAACTGAGTGAACCTTCTCTGAACAGCCTCCAATGCAAGTATATCCTTCCTTAAATACGGAGACCAAAACTGCACGCAGTACTCCAGGTGTGGCCTCACCAATACCCTGTACAGTTGTAGCAGGACTTCTCTGCTTTTATACTAAATCTCTCCTCATAGGACAATCCCCCCATCCGCCAAGTGCCAAGTGGGTAGAGCTGCAGAACACCAAAGGGCAAAAAACGTTAGTGGGAGTTGTGTACAGACCTCCAAACAGTAGTAGTGATGTTGGGGAGGGTATCAAACAGGAAATTAGGGGTGCATGCAATAAAGGTGCAGCAGTTATAATGGGTGACTTTAATATGCACATAGATTGGGCGAGCCAAACTGGAAGCAATACGGTGGAGGAGGATTTCCTGGAGTGCATAAGGGATGGTTTTCTAGACCAATATGTCGAGGAACCAACTAGGGGGGAGGCCATCTTAGACTGGGTGTTGTGTAATGAGAGAGGATTAATTAGCAATCTCATTGTGCGAGGCCCCTTGGGGAAGAGTGACCATAATATGGTGGAATTCTGCATTAGGATGGAGAATGAAACAGTTAATTCAGAGACCATGGTCCAGAACTTAAAGAAGGGTAACTTTGAAGGTATGAGGCGTGAATTGGCTAGGATAGATTGGCGAATGATACTTAAGGGGTTGACTGTGGATGGGCAATGGCAGACATTTAGAGACCGCATGGATGAACTACAACAATTGTACATTCCTGTCTGGCGTAAAAATAAAAAAGGGAAGGTGGCTCAACCGTGGCTATCAAGGGAAATCAGGGATAGTATTAAAGCCAAAGAAGTGGCATACAAATTGGCCAGAAATAGCAGCGAACCTGGGGACTGGGAGAAATTTAGAACTCAGCAGAGGAGGACAAAGGGTTTGATTAGGGCAGGGAAAATGGAGTACGAGAAGAAGCTTGCAGGGAACATTAAGGCGGATTGCAAAAGTTTCTATAGGTATGTAAAGAGAAAAAGGTTAGTAAAGACAAACGTAGGTCCCCTGCAGTCAGAATCAGGGGAAGCCATAACGGGGAACAAAGAAATGGCAGACCAATTGAACAAGTACTTTGGTTCGGTATTCACTAAAGAGGACACCAACAACCTTCCGGATATAAAAGGGGTCAGAGGGTCTAGTAAGGAGGAGCAACTGAGGGAAATCTTTATTAGTCGGGAAATTGTGTTGGGGAAATTGATGGGATTGAAGGCCGATAAATCCCCAGGGCCTGATGGACTGCATCCCAGAGTACTCAAGGAGGTGGCCTTGGAAATAGTGGATGCATTGACAGTCATTTTCCAACATTCCATTGACTCTGGATCAGTTCCTATCGAGTGGAGGGTAGCCAATGTAACCCCACTTTTTAAAAAAGGAGGGAGAGAGAAAACAGGGAATTATAGACCAGTCAGCCTGACCTCAGTAGTGGGTAAAATGATGGAATCAATTATTAAGGATGTCATAGCAGTGCATTTGGAAAATGGTGACATGATAGGTCCAAGTCAGCATGGATTTGTGAAAGGGAAATCATGCTTGACAAATCTTCTGGAATTTTTTAAGGATGTTTCCAGTAAAGTGAACAAGGGAGAACCAGTTGATGTGGTATATTTGGACTTTCAGAAGGCTTTCGACAAGGTCCCACACAAGAGATTAATGTGCAAAGTTAAAGCACATGGGATTGGGGGTAGTGTGCTGGCGTGGATTGAGAACTGGTTGTCAGACAGGAAGCAAAGAGTAGGAGTAAATGGGTACTTTTCAGAATGGCAGGCAGTGACTAGTGGGGTACCGCAAGGTTCTGTGCTGGGGCCCCAGCTGTTTACATTGTACATTAATGATTTAGACGAGGGGATTAAATGTAGTATCTCCAAATTTGCGGATGACACTAAGTTGGGTGGCAGTGTGAGCTGCGAGGAGGATGCTATGAGGCTGCAGAGCGACTTGGATAGGTTAAGTGAGTGGGCAAATGCATGGCAGATGAAGTATAATGTGGATAAATGTGAGGTTATCCACTTTGGTGGTAAAAACAGAGAGACAGACTATTATCTGAATGGTGACAGATTAGGAAAAGGGGAGGTGCAACGAGACCTGGGTGTCATGGTACATCAGTCATTGAAGGTTGGCATGCAGGTACAGCAGGCGGTTAAGAAAGCAAATGGCATGTTGGCCTTCATAGCGAGGGGATTTGAGTACAGGGGCAGGGAGGTGTTGCTACAGTTATACAGGGCCTTGGTGAGGCCACACCTGGAGTATTGTGTACAGTTTTGGTCTCCTAACTTGAGGAAGGACATTCTTGCTATTGAGGGAGTGCAGCGAAGATTCACCAGACTGATTCCCGGGATGGTGGGACTGACCTATCAAGAAAGACTGGATCAACTGGGCTTGTATTCACTGGAGTTCAGAAGAATGAGAGGGGACCTCATAGAAACGTTTAAAATTCTGACGGGTTTAGACAGGTTAGATGCAGGAAGAATGTTCCCAATGTTGGGGAAATCCAGAACCAGGGGTCACAGTCTAAGGATAAGGGGTAAGCCATTTAGGACCGAGATGAGGAGAAACTTCTTCACCCAGAGAGTGGTGAACCTGTGGAATTCTCTACCACAGAAAGTAGTTGAGGCCAATTCACTAAATATATTCAAAAGGGAGTTAGATGAAGTCCTTACTACTCGGGGGATCAAGGGGTATGGCGAGAAAGCAGGAATGGGGTACTGAAGTTGCATGTTCAGCCATGAACTCATTGAATGGCGGTGCAGGCTCGAAGGGCTGAATGACCTACTCCTGCACCTATTTTCTATGTTTCTATGTCTATGTTTCTAAAACTGATATAAAGAGGAAAACTAACCTTCATAAAAACTGTTTTTTTTTTAACTTGTTCTTTTTGATCTCTTTTTTAATCCCATCTTTCTTTTCCTCTTTTTAATTTGATTTATGTACATCATTTTACATTGTATTAACTATTCTAACTTATACTTCCTGGAACAAATTCTGCGTGTCTCAGTAAGGTTTCTGCAATCTGATTCAGCACCACTCACTGTCCCGGAGGACAGAGCCAGTGCCACCCAATGTCCTAGAGGAGACATCGCCACTCACTGTCCAGAAGGACACAGCGCCAGTCACTGCCCCGGAGGAGAAAATGCCACCCCATGTCCTGCGGAACACAGCGCACCCAGTGTCCAGTTTGGAGAGCGCCACCCACTGTCCCGGAGGAGAGAGCACCACCCATTTCCCCAGAGGGAAGTGCGCCACCCACTGTCCTAGAGGACACAATGCCACCCACTGTCCCGGAGGACACACCACCACCCGCTATCCCGGAGGACACAGCACCACCCATTGCTCCAGAGGACACAGCCAGTGCCACCACTGTCCCAGAGGAGACATCGCCACTCACAGCCCCGGAGGAGAGAAGCCACCTCCTGTCCCATGGAACACAGCACCACCCAGTGTCCCATTTGGAAAGTGCCACCCATTGTTCCGGAGGACATAGCCAGCGCCACCACTGTCCCAGAGGAGAGAGCGCCACGCCCTGTCCTGCAGAAGAAGGCACCACCCACTGTCCCAGAGGACCCAACGCCACCCACTGTCCCAGAAGAGAGCTCCACCCAATGTCCCAGAGGACACAGCACTAACCACTGTCCCAAAGGATACTGAGCCACCCACTTTCCTGGAGGACACAACGTCACCTATAGTTGTGGAGGAGAGAGCACCACCCGCTGTCCCATAGGACAAAGAACCAAAAATGTCCCAAAGGATTCGGCGGCGCCCACTGTCCCGGAGGAGAGAACACCACCCACTATCCCAGGAGAGAGCGCACCATACAGTGTCCCAGAGGAGAGAGCAGTACACACTGTCCCGGAGCAGAGAGCACCACCCCCTGTCCTGGAGGACACAGCGTCACCCACTGTCCCAGAGGATAGAGCGCTATCCATTATCCCAGAGCACACAATGCCACCCACTGTCTCAGTGAGAGAGCACCATTTCTAGAGGAGAGGGCGACACCCACTGTCCCGGAGGTGAGAGGGCCTTACACTGTCCTGGATGACACAATGCTGTCCATTGTCCCGGAGGACACAGCCTGTGCCACCCAATGACCTGGAGGAGAGAGCGCCACCCACTGTCCCAGAGGAGAGAGCACTACAGTGACCCAGAGAAGAGGGCGCCACCCACTGTCCCAGAGGACATTGCATCACCCGCTGTCCCTGAGGAGACAGCACAGCACACTGTAAAAGAGAACACAGCGCTACCCATTTCCCGGAGGGGAGGGCACCATCCGCTTTCTCGGAGGAGAGGGCACTACCCACTGTCTCGGAGGAGAGAACCCCCATCCACTGCCCCAGTGGAGAGAGCGACACACACTGTCTGGAGCCGAGAGTGCTACACACTCTCTCAGAGGACACTGTGCCACCCAATGCCCAGAGGAGTGAGCGCCCTTCACTGTCCTGGAGCAGACAGCTCCACCCACTGTCCCGCAGGACACGGCACAACCCACTGCCCCAGAGGATAGAGCAACACCCCCTGTTCCAGAGGAAAGGGTGCCAGCCATTGTCACAGAGGACACAGCCAGCCACCGTCCAAGAGTACACAGCACCATCCATTCTCCTGGAGGTGAGAGTGCCACCCACTGTCACGGAGGAGAGGGTGCCAATAACTCTCCTGTACTTTACGCCACCCACTGTCCCGGAGGACACAGCCAGTGTCATCCAATGTCCCAGAGGACACAGCACCACCTACTGTCCCAGAGTTGAGCGGACCACCCTCTGTCCCGGAGGAGAGAGTGCTGCACACTACCCCAGAGGCCACAACGCCACCCACTGTCCCAGAGGAGAGAGCGCCACCCCTGTGACCGGAGGACACAGTGCCAACCTCAGTCATGGCGGACACAGCGCCACCCAGTGTCCCAGAGGAGAGATTGCCACCCACTGTCCCGGGGGACACAATGTCACCCACTGTCCCGGAGGAGAGGCTGCCACTCAGTGTCCCAGAGCACACAATGTCACCCACTATCTCAGGGAGAGAGTGCCACCCACGGTCCTGGAGGATATAGCGCCATGCACTGTACCGGAAGAGAAAGCGCCACCCACTGTCCCAGAGGAGAGAGCGCCACCCACTGTCCCAGAGGAGAGAGTGACACCCAGTGTCCTGGAGGGCACAGCACCAGCCACTGTCCCAGAGTGCACATCGGCACCCACTGGACCAGAAGAGAAAGCCCCAACCCACTGTCCTGTAGTACACAGCGCCACTCACTGTCCTTCAGGACACAGCGCCGCCTACTGTCCCTTAGACAAGCGCTATCCACTGTTCCGGTGCAGAGAGCACCACACACTGCCTCAGAGGAGAGACTACCACCCAGTGTATGGGAGGACACAGCGCCACTCACTGTCCCGGAAGAGAGAACACCACCCACTGTCCCGGAGGTCACAGCCAGCGCCACACACTGTCCCAGAAGACAGAGCACCACACACTGTCCCAGATGACACAGCGCCACACAATGTACCAGAAGAGAGAGCACCCCCCACTGTCTGGAAGGGGAGACCTCTACCCACTGTCTCAGAGGATGCAGCGCCACCTACTGCCCCAGAGGAGAGAGCACCACCCACTGCCCCAGAGAAGAGAGCACCAGCCACTGTCCCAGAGGAGAGAGCGCCACCCACTGCCCCAGAGGAGAGAGCACCAACCACTGTCCCAGAGGAGAGAGCGCCCCAGAGGACACAGTACCACCCAATGTACCAGAAGAGAGTGCGCCACCCACTGTTCCAGAGGAGAGAATGCCACCCACTGTCCCAGAGGATGCAGCGTCACACATTGTCCCAGAAGACACAGTGCCACACACTGTCCCAAAGGACACAGCGCCACACACTGTCCCAGAGGACACGGTGCCACACAGTGTTCCAGAGGACACAGCACCACACACTGTCCCAGAGGACAGAGCGCCACACACTCACCCAGAGGACACAGTGCCACCCATGGTCCCGGAGAAAACAGCACCACACACTGTCCCAGAGGATACAGTACCATCCACTGTACCAGAAGAGAGAGCGCTACCTACTGTCCCGGGGGAACGAGCGCCACCCACTGTCCCAGAGGACACAGTGCCACACACTGTCCCAGAGGACACAGTGCCAAAAACTATACCAGAAGAGATAGAGCCACCCAGTGTCCTGGAGGAAAAAGCACCACCCACGGTCCAGGGTAATAGAGCGCCATCCACTGTACCAGAAGGGAGAGAGCTACCCAGTGTCCTTGAGGAAACAGTGTCACCCACTGTCCCGGAGGAGAGGGTGCCTCCCACTGCCCCGGTGGAGAGAGTGCCATCCACTGTCCCGGAGGACACAGTCACCCACTGTCCCGGAGAGGGCACCACCCACTGTTCCGGAGGGGAGGGCGCCACCCACTGTCCCGGAGGAGAGAGCGCCACCCACTGTCCCGGTGGAGAGAGCACCACCCACTGCCCCGGTGGAGAGAGCACTACCCACTGTCCCGGTGGAGAGAGCACCACCCACTGCCCCGGTGCAGAGAGCACCACCCCCTGCCCCGGAGGAGAGGGCACCACCCACTGCCCCGGTGGAGAGAGCACCACCCACTGCCCCGGTGGAGAGAGCACTACCCACTGCCCCGGTGGAGAGAGCACTACCCACTGCCCCGGTGGAGAGAGCACTACCCACTGTCCCGGTGGAGAGAGCACCACCCACTGCCCCGGTGGAGAGGGCACCACCCACTGCCCCGGTGGAGAGAGCACCACCCACTGCCCCGGTGGAGAGAGCACTACCCACTGCCCCGGTGGAGAGAGCACTACCCACTGTCCCGGTGGAGAGAGCACTACCCACTGCCCCGGAGGAGAGGGCACCACCCACTGCCCCGGAGGAGAGGGCACCACCCACTGCCCCGGTGGAGAGAGTGCCATCCACTGTCCCGGAGGACACAGTCACCCACTGTCCCGGAGAGGGCACCACCCACTGCCCCGGTGGAGAGAGCACCACCCACTGCCCCAGTGGAGAGAGCGCCATCCCCTATCCTGGAGCAGGCAGCTTCTTCCAAGGTCCTGGAGGACACAGCGCCACCAACTGTCCCAGAGGAGAGAGCACCACCCACTGTTCCAGAATACACAACACCAATCACTGTCCCGGAGGAGAAAGCGCCACCCAGTGTCCCAGAGGTCACAATGCCATGCACTGTCCCAGAGGAGAAAGCGCCACACACTGTCCCAGAGAACACAATCCCACCCACAGACCCAGAGGATAGACGCCACCCACTGGCCCAGAGAAGAGAGCGCCACCCACTGCCCCTGAAGAGAGAGCACTACACACTCTCCTGAACCCACACTCCGGGAGGAGAGGGCGCCACCCACTGTCCCAGAGGATATGGCGCCACCCACTCTCCCGGAAGAGATCGTGCCACCCACTATCCCGGAGGATAGAGCACTATCCACTGTCCCGGAGCAAAGAGCGCCACACACTGTCCCAGAGGAGAGTGCCACCCACTGTCCTGGAGGACACGTGCCACACACTTATCCAGAGGAGAGCGCGCCACCCAATGTCCTTGAGGAGACAGTGCCATCCCGTCCTGGAGGACACAGCATCAACCACTGTCCCGGCGGAGAGAGCACCATACAGTGTCCCGGAGCAGAGAGCGCCACACATTGTCCCATAGGAGAGAGCGCCACCTACTGTCTTGGACAACACATTGCCACACATTGTCCCGGAGGACACAGCGCAGCCCACTCTCCTGGAGCATGTGTGCAACCCACTCTCCTGGACGACACAGCGCCACCCACTATTGCGCAAGAGAAGAAAACCAACCCCTGTCCTGAAGGGCACAGCACCATCCACTGTCCTGGAGGGCATAATGTCACCCACCGTCCCAGAGGATCGAACCCTATCCATTGTCCCGGAGGACACGGCGCCATCCAGTGTCCCAGGGAAACATAGAAACATAGAAAATAGGTGCAGGAGTAGGCCATTCGGTCCTTTGAGCCTGCACTGCCATTCAATAAGATCATGGCTGATAATAACCTCAGTACCCCTTTCCTGCTTTCTCTCCATACCCCTTGATCCCTTTAACCGTAAGGGCCATATCTAACTCCCTCTTGAATATATCTAATGATCTGGCATCAACAACTCTCTGCGGCAGGGAATTCCACAGGTTAACAACTCTCTGAGTGAAGAAGTTTCTCCTCATCTCAGTCCTAAATGGCTTACCCCTTATCCTAAGACTATGTCCCCTGGTTTTGGACTTCCCCAACATCGGGAACATTCTTCCCACACCTAACCTGTCCAGTCCTGTCAGAATCTTATACGTTTCTATGAGATCCTCTCTCAGCCTTCTAAACTCCAGCGAATAAAGGCCCAGTTGATCCAGTCTCCCTTCATATGACAGTCCAGCCATCATTGGAATTAGTCTGGTGAACCTTCGCTGCACTTCCTCAATAGCAAGAATGTCATTCCTCAGATTAGGAGACCAAAACTGAACACAATATTCAAGTTGAGGCCTCACTAAGGCCCTGTACAACTGCAGTAAGACCTTCCTGCTCCTATACTCAAATCCCCTAGCTATGAAGGCCAACATCCCAATTGCCTTCTTCACCGCCTGCTGTACCTGCATGCCAACCTTCAATGACTGATGAACCATGACACCCAAGTCTCGTTGCACCTCCCCTTTTCCTAATCTGCCGCCATTCAGATAATATTCTGCCTTTGTGTTTTTGCCCCCAAAATGGATAACCTCACATTTATCCACATTATACTGCATCTGCCATGCATTTGCCCACTCACCTAACCTGTCCAAGTCACCTTGCAGCCTCTTAGCGTCCCCCTCACAGCTCACACCGCCACCCAGTTTAGTGTCATCCGCAAACTTGGTGATATTACACTCAATTCCTTCATCCAAATCGTTAATGTATATTGTAAAGAGCTGGGGTCCCAGCACTGAGCCCTGCGGCACTCCACTAGTCACTGCCTGCCATTCTGAAAAGGACCTGTTTATCTCGACTCTCTACTTCCTGTCTGCCAACCAGTTCTCTATCCACATCAGTACATTACCCCCAAATGCCATGCGCTTTGATTTTGCACAACAATTTCAAGTGTGGGACCTTGTCAAAAGCCTTTTGAAAGTCCAAATACACCACATCCGCTGGTTCTCCTTTGTCCACTCTGCTAGTTACATCCTCAAAAAATTCCAGAAGATTCGTCAAGCATGATTTCCCTTTCATAAATCCATGCTGACTTGGACCGATCCTGTCACTGCTTTCCAAATGCGCTGCTATTTCATCCTTAATGATTGATTCCAACATTTTCCCCACTACTGATGTCAGGCTTACTGATCTATAATTACCCGTTTTCTCTCTCCCTCCTTTTTTAAAAAGTGGTGTTACATTAGCTATCCTCCAGTCCATAGGATCTGATGCAATTCTTGGAATAGTCAAGAGGGACATTAGCCTGAATGATGTGGAATCGGTATGGGTGGAGCTGCGGAATACCAAAGGGCAGAAAACGCTAGTGGGAGTTGTGTCCAGACCACCAAACAGTAGTAGTGAGGTTGGGGACAGCATCAAATAAGAAATAAGGGATGTGTGCAATAAAGGTACAGCAGTTATCCTGGGTGACTTTAATCTACATATTGATTGGGCTAACCAAACTGGTAGCAATGCGGTGGAGGAGGATTTCCTGGAGTGTATTAGAGATGGTTTTCTGGACCAATATGTCGAGGAACCAACTAGAGAGCTGGCCATCCTAGACTGGGTGATGTGTAATGAGAAGGGACTAATTAGCAATCTTGTTGTGCGAGGCACCTTGGGGAAGAGTGGCCATAATATGGTAGAATTCTTTATTAAGATGGAGAGTGACACAGTTAATTCAGAAACTAGGGTCCTGAACTTAAGGAAAGGTAACTTCGATGGTATGAGGTGTGAATTGGCTAGAATAGACTGGCAAAGGATACTTAAAGGGTTGACGGTGGATAAGCAATGGAAAACATTTAAAGATCACATGGATGAACTTCAGCAATTGTACATCCATGTCTGGAGTAAAAATAAAACCGGGAAGGTGGCTCAACCGTGGCTAACAAGGGAAATTAAGGATAGTGTTAAAACCAAGGAAGAGGCATATAAATTGGCTAGAAAAAGTAACAAACCTGAGGACTAGGAGAAATTTAGAATTCAACAAAGGAGGGCTAAGGTTTTAATTAAGAGGGGGAAAATAGAGTACGAGAGGAAGCTTTCAGGGAACATAAAAACTGACTGCAAAAGCTTCTATAAATTTGTGAAGAGAAAAAGATTAGTGAAGACAAATGCAGTCGGATTCAGATGAATTTATAATGGGGAACAAAAAAATGGCAGACCAATTGAACAAATACTTTGGTTCTGTCTTCACGAAGGAAGACACAAATAACCTTCCGCATGTACTAGGGGACAGTGGGCCGAGTGAGAAGGAGGAACTGAGGATATCCTTATTAGGTGGGAAATTGTGTTAGGGAAATTGATGGGATTGAAGGCCGATAAATCCCCGGGGCCTGATAGTCTGCATCCCAGAGTACTTAAGGAAGTGACCCTCGAAATAGTGGATGCATTGGTGATCATTTTCCAACAGTCTATCGACTCTGGATCAGTTCCTATGGACTGGAGGGTAGCTAATGTAACACCACTTTTTAAAAAATGAGGGAGAAAAACGGGTAATTATAGAACGGTTAGCCTGACATCAGTCGTGGGGAAAATGTTGGAATCAATCATTAAGGATGAAATAACAGCGCATTTGGAAAGCAGTGACAAGATCGGTCCAAGTCAGCTTGGATTTATGAAAGGGAAATCATGCTTGACGAATCTTCTGGAATTTTTTGAGGATGTAACTAGCAGAGTGGACAAAGGAGAACCAGTGGATGTGGTGTATTTGGACTTTCAAATGGCTTTTGACAAGGTCCCGCACAAGAGATAGGTGTGCAAAATCAAAGCGCATGGTATTGGGGGTAATGTACTGATGTGGATAGAGAACTGGTTGGCAGACAGGAAGCAGAGAGTCGGGATAAACGGGTCCTTTTCAGAATGGCAGGCAGTGACTAGTGGAGTGCCGCAGGGCTCAGTGCTCAGGAAAGAGCACCACTACCGGAGGAAAGGGCACCACCCACTGTCCCGGAGGTGAGAGCGACACCCACTGTCCTAGCGGAGAGTGCGCCACCCACTGTCCCGGAGGTGAGAGCACCACCCATTGTCCTGGAGGACACAGTGTCACCCAGTGTCCCGGAGGAGAGAGCGCCATCCACGGTACCAGAAGCCAGAGCGCTACCCACTGTCCCGGAGGAGAGAGCGCCACCCAGTGTCCTGGAGGAGAGAGCGCCATCCACGGTACCAGAAGTCAGAGAGCCACCCACTGTCCCGGAGGAGAGAGCGCCACCCAGTGTCCTGGAGGAGAGAGCGCCATCCACGGTACCAGAAGCCAGAGCGCTACCCACTGTCCCGGAGGAGAGAGCGCCACCCAGTGTCCTGGAGGAGAGAGCGCCATCCACGGTACCAGAAGTCAGAGCGCCACCCACTGTCCCGGAGGAGAGAGCGCCACCCACTGTCCCGGAGGAGAGAGCGCCACCCACTGTCCCAGGGGAGAGAGCGCCATCCACTGTACCAGAAGTTAGAGCGCCACCCACTGTCCCAGAGGAGAGAGCGCCAACCACTGTACCAGAAGTTAGAGCACCACCCAGTGTCCCGGAGGGCACAGCGCCACCCACTGTCCTGGAGGAGAGGGCGCCACCCAGTGTCCCTGAGGACCAGTAGAACCCAACGCGTGTCGCGCGCGGCCTGGGGAAGCTGCCATTCGGGGTTGGATTGTTTTTCTTGTCAGGCAGAGTTAGCCGAGGACCACGACGGGTGACAGCGGGTGGAGTTGCGGGCGGCGAGCGGCGAGCGGCGGGACCGGGAGCCGTGCTGGTCGCGGGGGCTCAGCAGCCGGATGTGGTCTGACAGATTGGGCCCTGCGAGTGCGCGCCCAGTCGCCTGTTGCTAGGTAACGGGCCCATGGACAACTCGCCGTGCCCGAGGCCGGGCTCCAGCCCGCTCGCGGAACCGGGCCGATCGGCTTCGGATCGCCACGCCCGGGCCCTGCTGGCCCAGATCAACCGCATGAGGGGCCGCGCCGACTTTTGCGACGTGCAGCTGCGGGTGGAGGAGGTGGTGTTCAGCGTGCACAAGCTGGTGCTGGCCGCCAGCAGCCCCTACTTCGCCGTGCTGTTCGCCGGAGGGATGCAGGAGGCCAGCCAGAAGCTCATCCACATCCATGGCATCCAGCCCGGCATCTTCCAGCTCCTCTTGGAGTTCATCTACACCGGTGAGTGTGTGGGGGAAGCGAGCGGCGGCTGTGAGCTCTCCCAAAGGAAAATCCCTGGGAATAAAAGCACGGCGGGGGGAGAGAGGATCAGGTCTAAGGTGTAAATCCTTTATTCAAACTTAAAAGTTGCCTTTTTGACCAAACTTTGGTCACCGAATATCTCCTTCTTTGGCTCCACGTCTCTCTTTGTCTGATCAGTCTCTGTGAAGCGCCCAGGTATTTCGTTCTACATTAAAGGTGCTGTATAAATGCAAGTTGTTGTTGAGGTAAGGTCGCCTTTCTACAGAGCACCTATTCTCCTAGTTTCCAGGTCCCACTTAAAGCATCTTATCCCCTTACAGCTGCTGCTGGACCAACTGTATATTTCTTGCATTTTCTATTTTTTATTTCCAGAATTTTTCTCTTCTAATTTTTGCAGCACTACGAATAGTAACTAAGAAGTGCCATATAGTACTAGGGAATTGAGAATAAATTAATCACTGAAGTGTGAGCCCACCGGTGAAGTTCTCCAACCTGTTATTGTCCCCCTCAGTTCGGTGTGCAGTCCATAACTGTTATTCGGGTACATATGTTGGTACTGTTTGGGCCACTGATGCAGTTGAAAAATCATTGTATGGGGTCAAAAAGGAACAGAACTCTCCATTGCTGCTGATGTGATGATGCAGCCGATTAACTGACATAATACATGTTTCTCATGAAAGTGTCCATCGTGTTGGTCAACTGCCCTCAAACACAAAATGTTGTATTTTCAAACGTTCTGTCTAGGCAATAGAGTTGTCATGCTGTAATGATGTTTAGATAATATCTCAACTGTGTTATGCCCAATATTTGAGTTTACCACTTATGTGAGTTATGATGGATTGAAAGAATGTCTGATGTCGCTGTCATTAGCAGGATGTGCTCCTTGTAGAACGTTACATATTTTAGTTAATTTGGGAACACTGTGTGTTAAACTGACTGTTATGTGCGTTTTGTTTATAATCTGTACAGTGCATTCTACAATAAAGGCTGCAGAACCATCAGGGTCAGAACTCACTGGTCGATGGTTTTAAAAAGACACAGTGGTTTGCTACGTAATAGTTGAATCTAATCATGTACTTACTGTGCTTAAAACACACTTAAGTTATGGATGGGGTTTTTCCAACTCTTCGTCAAGAAGCTCCCTTTGTGTAGAAATGCACGATGTTGACATTATGTTGGAATGCACTCACTATTCTATCAGATCCCACTGTTTGAAAGGAGTAAAAGGGAATTTTACTTACCACATTTAAGAAGTAAATTATTTATCTGTATAGCCAGACTTTCAAGATTTTTTCTGGCTTTTTATAAATTTAAGTTGTACTAAATTTTAAGTTATCACCAAAAATAAAAATTAATTTGAAAAACCTGCAAAATATAACTTTTACAGAGACCTATCTTTGATATAACATGCGTTGCAAAGAAAGAAGAGCATTTTTTTTTAAAAAGGCACCTTTAAAATTTCATATCAGCAGATTATTTCTGACATCCAGTTGCTTCATTTGTGAGTGAAACATTCCATGCAAATACTATTCTGCTATAGTTATTTAAGTGCTGGGCTCATATATCCTGTGCAGAAACTATCTCATTAAAAATACACGTGAGGACACTTCATTGGGTAGTGTGGCATTACCACCATGTTAAGTGGGTCAGGCTAAGGACAGATCTAGTAGCCTGAAGCTGCAGTGGACCATCAGCAGCAGCAAAATTATATCCCACCAGAATCTGTAACCTCATGGCATCACACATCCTTCATGATCAGGATCAAGTTTGGAGGCCAACCCTGGTTCAACAGAAAGAGTAAAAGTGTGTGCGAGAAGCAGCACCAGGCATACTCTAAGAATGAGGTACTAACCGAATGAAGCTACAACATAGGACGACTTGAATGGTAAACAATAACCAACAAATCAAAGCAAAGTTGGGTAATGATGGTGTACAACCAGGTAACCTGGATAGATGATTGGCTAACTAACAGAAAACAGAGTCGGGATAAATGGTTCATTCTCAGGTTGACAATCAGTAACTAGTGGGGTGCCGCAGGGATCAGTGCTGGGACCCCAACTATTTACAATCTAAAAAGAAAAGACCGAATGTAACATAGCCAAGTTTGCTGACGATACAAAGATGGGAGGAAAAGCGATGTATGAGGAGGACACAAAAAATCTGCAAAAGGACAAGTGAGTGGGCAAACATTTGGCCGATGGAGTATAATGTTGGAAAGTGTGATGTCATGCACTGTGGCAGAAAAAAAATCAAAGAACAAGTTATATAAATGGAGAAAAATTGCAAAGTGCTGCAGTACAGCGGGACATGGGGGTACTTGTGCATGAAATAAGATAGAACATAAGAACATAATAAATAGGAGCAGGAGTAGACCATCAGCACCTCGAGCCTGCTCCGCCATTTAATACATCATGACTGATCCGATCATGGACTCAGGTCCACTTCCCTGCCCGCTTCCCATAACCCCTTATTCCCTTATCGGTTAAGAAACTGTCTATCTCTGTCTTAAATTTATTCAGTGTCCCAGCTTCCACAGCTCTCTGAGGCAGCAAATTCCGCAGATTTACAACCCTCTGAGAGAAGAAATTCCTCCTCATCTCAGTTTTAAATGGGCGGCCCCTCATTCTAAGATTATGCCCCCTAGTTCTCGTCTCCCCTATCAGTGAAACATCCTCTCTGCATCCACCTTGTCAAGCCCCCTCATAATCTTATACGTTTCGATAAGATCACCTTCCATTCTTCTGAATTCCAATGAGTAGAGGCCCAACCTACTCAACCTTTCCTCATATGTCAACCTCCTCATCTCTGGAATCAAACTCGTGCCCCTTCTCTGAACTGCCTCCAAAGCAAGTATATCCTTTTGTAAATATGAAAACCAAAACTGCACGCAGCTACAGCAAGTGATCAGGAAGGCCAATGGAATCTTGGCCTTTATTGCATCGGGGATGGAGTATAAAAGCAGGGAAGTCTTGCCTGGAATACTGCGTGCAGTTTTGGTTTCCATATTTACGAAAGGATATACTTGCTTTGGAGGCAGTTCAGAGAAAGTACACTAGTTTGATTCCGGAGATGAGGGGGTTGACTTATGAGGAAAGGTTGAGTAGGTTGGGCCCCTACTCATTGGAATTCAGAAGAATGAGAGGTGATCTTATCAAAACGTATAAGATTATGAGGGAGCTTGACAAGGTGGATGCAGAGAGGATGTTTCCACTGATAAGGGAGATTAGAACTAAGGGGCATAATCTTAGAATAAGGGGCTGCCCATTTAAAACTGAGATGAGGAATTTCTTCTCTCAGAGGGTTGTAAATCTGTGGAATTCGCTGCCTCAGAGAGCTGTGGAAGCTGGGACATTGAATAAATTTAAGACCGAGATAGACAGTTTCTTAACCAATAAGGGATTAAGGGGTTATGGGGAGCGGGCAGTGAAGTGGCCCTGAGTCCATGATCGGATCAGCCATGATCGTATTAAATGGCGGAGCAGGCTCGAGGGGCCATATGGCCTAATCCTGCTCCTATTTCTTATGTACTAATGGGAGGAGCAGGCTATACTCAATTATCGTGGAGTGCAGAACGTGTGTGTAAGAGACATGGATGAATTGTTCCAGCTTCTTCAGCCAAAGGTGCCGAGTGGACGATCCTACTTGGTCTCCTCTCGAGGTTCGCACCATCGTGGATGCTTTTGTCCAACCAATTGAGTTCATTCCATGTGACACGAAGAAGTGGTTGAGTGCATTGAATTCTGACAACATCCCAACTGTAGTTTTAAAGTCGTGTGTACCAGAGCTCGCTGGTGCCCCCACTCCTCCCTCCCCATAGCCAAGCCAGTACAGCTATGAGACTGGCATCTACCCAATAATGGACAAGCTTTCCCGGGTATGTTCTTTCCACAAAAAACAGGCAGTAATTGGCCAAGTTAGATTCATTCTGTCACCCTCTCCAATCATCAGCAAAGTGATGGAAGGAATCATCAATAATTCCATTAAGCAACATGTATCCACCAAAAATTTGCTTACCAATGCTAAGTATGGGATTCTGCCAAAACCACTCCGCCCCAGACCTCATTACAGAAACACGATAACAACTTGCATTTATATGTCTTTAACATCGGCAAATGTCCCACAAAATGAATGTAAGAGCTGAATGTCAGAGAAGAAGTGAAGTTAGTTGTCCTCCATATCAAGGCAACATTCAAGTATGGCATCAAGGAGCCTTAGCAAAAGCAAGTTCGGTTGGGGGAGGTGGAGTGAAAGCGAAAACCCTGGAGTCATGTCTGACACAAAGGAAGGTGGTTGTGGCTGTTGGAAGCTGGTCATCACAGTTATAGGACATCTCTGCAGGAGTTCCACAGGTCAGTGGCCTCAGCCTAATTATCTTCAGTTGCATCTTCAATGATCTTCCCTCTGCCATCAGGTCAGAAATGGGATGGTTTTCTATTCCACAGTGTCCGGCTCCATTTACATCTTCTCCAATAATGAAGCAAATCTATGCCAGCCTACAGCAGGACATGGGACAACATCTAGGTTTGGGCTGACAAGTATCAGGTAACATTTGCCCATATAAGTAAGTGCCAGGAAATGATCATCTGCAACAAGATAAAGCCCCCTCCCTCACTTTTAATGGCACCAATATCACCATGGCCCCAACCATGAACATATTGTCCAGAAGCTTAACTGGACCAGCCATATCAACACCATGGCTACAAGAGCAGAGCAGAGGCTGGGATAGTCTGGAGTTGACCTGGCCACTCCTCCACCTACCAGGCTTAGTTCTGGAGTGTGATTGAATACTCATCACTTGCTAGGATGGGTAGAGTCGCATCACTGAAGGAGGTCAGTAGCATCCAGATCAGAGCAGTTTGATTCATCAGTGTTCCTGTAATGGATTCCATTATATAACTCCTGCATCACCAGCGAACTGTAGCTGTAGTATGCACTTTCTACAGGGTACTCTGCAGCAACTTGCCAGATTACTTTGACAGCAATTCCTTTCCCTGAGCTCTTGTCGTGGGAGCACGTTACCTCCAAATTACCATCCTGATTTGGACATATATTGTTGCTTCATCGTCACTGGGTCTAAATCCAAGAATTCCCTTACCTAACACCATTTTGGGAGCACCATCACAAGAAGAAAGCCCGCCACCACCTTCTCAGGGTAGCTAGGGTGGAGCAAGAAATGCAGTCTTGCCCAAGATCAAATACAAATAAAATTTTGACATTCCACTGGACAGGAACAAAATAATTAATAACAGACAATTCACAGTGAGAGCTGAGCTAACTGATAGACCAGTGAATTAATTCTGATAAATCCAGAATATGCTGACGACTGTGCGTTCAGTGTACTTTTACTGTAGAGCAGCTGGTTCTGCAGCCTTTAAGTTGAAGCCCTGTCAGAGTGAACCTAGAGTTAATACTTTTATTTTGTAATACATGGACAAGTTCAGTAATGACATCATCACTCTAACCTCATAACTAAGCAAGTAGTCCTGTTGAACGGGCTTTAAAATGCACTTTCTTCTGCTTCATGTCAAACAGGTATCATCAACGTCAGCATAAAAAATGTACAAGAGGTGATCCTTGCAGCAGATATGTTGCAGTTAACAGAGATTGTGAACATGTGCAGCGATTTTTTGAAAGGACAAGTTGATCCCTCAAACTGTGTCGGAATTTATCAATTTGCTGAGCAAATTGCATGTCACGATCTTATAGAATTCAGTGAAAGCTACATTTATGTCCACTTCCTGGAGGTCTGTAAAGCTGAGGAGTTTATGGGATTAGCCAAAGATCAACTGGTTAAGATTTTAAAAAGTGAAGAACTCCAGATTGAGGATGAATATCAAGTTTTCACAGCTGCTATGGAATGGGTTCTCAAGGACATGGGCAAAAGGAAAAAGTACGTGATTGAAGTTCTGGATCCTGTTCGATTCCCTCTGCTGTCTTCACGGAGATTGTTCAAGTATATTGAAGGTATGATACAGTTTTGAGTATTCCGCATTCCCTAGCTAATATTGCTAATACTTTTGAATTAACATTCTAGACAAGGGGAACCTTGCTCTGCACAAACTGGCTGCCGTATTCCCCTACTTTACAACAGTGGCTGCCATGTCAATGGCTGTGAAGCACTTTGGAATGTCCTGAGGTTGTAAAAGGTGCCTTATAAATGAAAGTTATTTCTTAACTGTGTCGAGGCAGTCTTGCTAAAATTCTTCCGCTCAGATTATAAATGTACTAAAAAAATAATCATAGCTTTACAGATACTATGTTGGATATTTTTGTCGAATGTAATCATTAACTAGCATTTAGGTTGTTTTGTTTTTACTTTTCTCCACTATTGTGTTGGCAGCAGTGACTCAAGCTGTGGGTTAGTTCCACGGGTTTTGGCAGCCCCCTTCCCACCCCAGTACATCACTGAGTGTCCATTCGTAATATGAACCTGGACAGTGTCTGTCAACAAGCTATTTAACTACTGGGGGCATCACAGCCAACTCACCATCTGTGTTTACATAATATCGACATGTATCTACTTCATAGCAGGACAACACTGGATAGGAATTCTCCTTAGCCCAGGAACATTGAGACCAGTTGTAAAATACCCCCAACACACCAGGTTTGTCCCTGTGATCTTTCTATTCCGTAGGACATGGTGCATTTACCAGCTGAGCAAAAGGAGTTTTATTGGGTTTTAGTTGGTTTATTTAGTTGGTTTTTAATTCCATGTTATAATTTTGTTAATTTTCAAAAATAGTTTCCAACTTTAGGTCCCTCATTACCTGTCTGAAAGCTGTCCTGTTCTAGTCCACCAAAGCACAAAGCTCTGGGTTAGCTGTTTTCCTTCAGTCATTCTTCCTCAACCTACCCACTTCCAAATAGAAGCTCAACTTGCATAACTAATCACCGTATTGTTTGGGTAGACTGGAAATTCATAGGCCGGAATTTTACTGGCACTGAGAGGGTGGGTTAGGAGGCGGGTCAGCTGTCAAAATGGAAATGATTGACAGCGGGTCGACAGCCTACTGTCAATCCGCCTCCACGCTCGTCTCCCAGGGGTCAGGTCTGTCAGTGGTTAACAGATCCGACACCAAGCAGCGGGGGAGGCAAATTACATCATTAAGGGCTAGTTAAAAGCCAATTAAAGACAATTTTGCCCTCTACTTACCATTTTTCCAGCTTTTTAACGAGGTTCGTGGCGCTCGGGGATAACATCAGGTAAGTAGGTCGGGTTTTCAATGAGTATACATTCTTCTGAATAGGTGACAGCTGCAAATGTGGTACAAAAGCTACCATTTCACAGCTGTTCACTTTCCAATCTTAGAAGCTTAAATTCTTCAGGATTTGGAATATACTTTTCAGCTTTATGCAGGTTTGAAGTGTTTGGATTAAGCTGTCTGTCCACTGTCACCTCCTTGGAACAACCTCTCTCACCATTGACAGATCGCTTCTCTCATCTCAACTTCAGCTGCCACCTATTCCTTCAGCATCGGTGCCCTTGAAAAAATTTCACCTTGGTCCTCAAAATCCCATCATGATCAGCCCCAACAACAGCACACCAGCAGCACCAACAAAAACAGCAACCTTCTCCGCAATCACCTGATGCTGCACAGGACACAGGGCATCAGCACCTGACCACATTGCTGCCCGGGAGGACAGGGATGGTCCCACCATGGCCAGATTTACTTCAGTTGACGCTATACAGCCTGGCTGTCACAAAATGCACCAGGTTGGCACCACCAATACCAACATCATAAAACATCCCTACAATGTCCAAGCTATTCCTTTCACACACATCACCATTGTGGGGGGTAGCGTTCTGCCTCACCATTCACTGCAACTCGCTAAGCCACTTTCAAAGGTGCACATAGATCTGTCCAAGAAGGCAAAGTGTTGAAAATAAAGATTTCAATGTTTGACAGCATATCAACAGAAACTTTACATGAACATTAGATAAAAGTCCCAAGTCCCTGTTGTTAGTGGTATGATTGGACTAGGATGAGAGTGAGTGTGAGGGGTGGCGAGTGAGATGGGGAAGTGACAATGTAGATAGATAGAGAGAGATGGGTGGGTGGAGGTGCACAGTAAGTTGGTATGAGTAAGGATGCGCAGGAGTAGGGTAGGGAAGGCAGAGTGATGGGGATGTGATGAGTGGCACAGGAGGATGAGGTTGAGTGTGGCTTTGCAGTAACATTTTGTGATCTATTGAGATCATTGAAAGGATGCGCCACTGCAGCCAGCTCCTGATGACAACCCAGCTTGTGCCCTCCCGTGCAATGTGCAATCAGGCTGCGTTAGTCTCCTGGGGAGATCTCTTCTGCCCATTTCAAGGGTAGAGAACCTCTCTGTGTGCTGTGACTCCCTCCATAATTATTGGAGAACCTGGGTGTGGCCGTGCACTTCTGTGCAGTGTTGCAGCACCTCAGTACTGTAGAACACTGACAGCACAACTGTCAAAATCAATGTGGACATGGTCCCTTTAAGGAAACCGGCTGATGACGTGTCATGAAATTACATCATCAGACCTGCTTCCTTTTAATTGGCTGGGAACCTCGCTGGGCGCGCTTAACAAGCCCTATCATTGTAACATTACTTGGAGAGAGCGGGCTGGAACCTCGCTAAAGACCCCACCTCTCCCGATTCGCCACGGTTGGTGAAAATCGCGGCCACAGTTTATCATGAGCACAAAATGATCTGTGCATGATAGGATGCACTGTCTTGGAATTGTCTAAACCCTATTTAATTTTATGCTGTCATGGATTGTATCCAGAGAATCAAAAACCTCTAGCATATCCATTTCACATTAAAATTTACATTGTCCAGCCCTATTAGTTGAATTCTTGAGCTGGCTGTTTTTAAGATGGTTTAATCCATTCAAGCACAGACACATCAGAACATAAGAAATAGGAGCAGGAGTAGGCCATACGGCACCTCGAGCCTGCTCCGCCATTTAATATGATCATGGCTGATCCGATCATGAACTCAGGTCCACTTCACTGCCCGCTCCCCATAACCCCTTATTCCCTTAGCGGTTAAGAAACTATCTCTGTCTTAAATTTATTCAATGACCCAGCTTCCACAGCTCTCTGAGGCAGCAAAATCCACAGATTTACAACCCTCTGAGAGAAGAAATTCCTCATCTCGGTTTTAAATGGGCGGCCCCTTATTCTAAGATTATGTCCCCTAGTTCTAGTCTCCCCTATCAGCGGAAACATCCTCTCTGCATCCACCTTGTCAAGCCCCTTCATAATCTTATATGTTTCGATAAGATCACCTCTTAATCTTCTGAATTCCATTGAGTCGAGGCCCAACCTACTCAACCTTTCCTCATAAGTCAACCCCTTCATCTGCGGAATCAACCTAGTGAACCTTCTCTGAATTGCCTCCAAAGCAAGTATATCCTTTCGTAAATATGGAAACCAAAACTGTACGCAGTATTTCAGGTGTGACCTCATCAATACCCTGTATAACTGTAGCAAGACTTCCCTGCTTTTATACTCCATCCCGTTGCAATAAAGGCCAAGATTCCATTGGCCTTCCTGATCACTTGCTGTACCTGCATACTAACCTTTTGTGTTTCATGCACCAGGTCCCACTGTACTGCAGCACCTTGCAATTTTTCTCCATTTAAATAATAACTTGCTCTTCGATTTTTTTTTTCTGACAAAGTGCATAACCTCACACTTTCCAACATTATACTCCACCTGCCAAATTTTTGCCCACTCACTTAGCCTGTCTCTGTCCTTTTGCAGGTTGTTTGTGTCCTCACACATTGCTTTTCCTCGCATCTTTGTATCGTCAGCAAACTTGGCTACGTTCGACTTGGTCCTTTTATCCAAGTTGTTAATATAGATTGTAAATAGTTGGGGTTCCAGCACTGATCCCTACGGCACCCCACTAGTTACTGATTGCCAACCCGAGAATTAACCATTTATCCCGACTCTGTTTTCTGTTAGTTAGCCAATCCTCTATCCATGTTGATATATTAGCCTCAACCCCGTGACCTTTTATGTGGCACCTTGTAAAATGCCTTCTGGAAGTCCAAATAGACCACAATCACTGGTTCCCCTTTATCCACCATGTCCGTTACATCCTCAAAGAATTCCAGAAAATTTGTCAAACATGACTTCCCCTTCATAAATCCATGCTGACTCTGCTCGACTGAATTATGCTTTTCTAAATGTCCTGCTACTGCTTCTTTAATAATGGACTCCAACATTTTCCCAACCACAGATGTTAGGCTAACTGGTCTATAGTTTCCTGCTTTTTGTCTGCCTCCTTTTTTAGGGGTCAAATGGCCTCCTCCTGTGCCGTAATTTTCTATGATTTTAATTTGCAAGGATCTAATAAAATGCTCAGTTACCATGTCCGCCTGAACCAATTTATTTTTCAACAAATATTTAGCTTGTATTGTTGATGGCTTTGGTGCTTTATATTTCATTGTACTGTTGCAGGATATTTCTGTGTGATATATTATATCTATTTGTCTTTTGGGGTAAATACAACTGAATCTGATTCCTACCTTCAGGTATTCCTGATTTTACTCTACGAGTTGCCCTGCAGAAGTTACTGGAGGAATACAGGGAGGTCAGTAAACCTCAAAAGGAGACCAAGTTCTGCAAACTGACACCTGCATCAAAGATTCGTCCCCGAAGGAAGGCCAGAAAGTACCTCTATGGCATAGGTTACGTCCTCTTTTATTGTAACTTCTGTAATTAATTTAAGTACCCTAAACAACCACTGAGAGTAGAGTAACAGTGATGGTTATCGGAGATCAGGCCAACCTCTTGGTCAAGAATTAGTGTAACTGGAAAATAGGACAGATGAGAAAGATCAAATGCAGTGACCTGAAGTCACAGCAGCTAAAAACTAATCCAGTAGAGTTGTACATTGTGACATCTTTTGTACATTGTTACTTTTGCATTCATATTTTATTTTCTTTCCTGGATATTTTTAGGGTGTTTATAATACACGTCTGCTGCAATGTTTGATTTCCAACATTTGGAGACAAGTGATTGCAATGGCAGTTACGTTTTGAAAATATTTAGATGATCCTAAAAGGATTACAGTAGTTGGAAATCTCATTTGCAAATTTTTTCCCTGCCTCCCCAAAGATGCTAACTCGTACTGTTTATCTTGCCCAAGTGGCCATTCTTCAGATACTTGATCATGGATAGTGTTGTTTCATGGAAGTCTAACCTTATCTGCACTTGACATCCACATCTACATTGGATAGCAATCACGCAGCAACTCTGGCTGCTTTAAAAAATATATATATTTTCTTTCACTCTTCCCTCAGACAAGGACACAGAGGCTAATTGTAACATGCCAACCATCACCTCAGTTATACAGACCACTTAGCATCAAACTGGGGCGGGGACTTTCATGTTTGTATATAATTGAACATTTGATGGAGGGAAACTTACTTGCCTTTATTTGGTCTTTATTTTGTGGCGCTGAGGCCCCTAATAACTATCATCTTTTTCATCATATTCTTTTGCTTGCCTATTCTTCCTTGTAAAAAATAATAACAATTGTTTATCATTTATGCATTGTACATGGATTCTCAAATCTCCCCCCCCCCCCCCCCCCCCCCCACAATATCTAATTTACGTGAAAGTATTAACAGTAATACATAGCTCCATTACCATTTTCCCTGACATTGGGAATTTGAGTGTAAATCTGGAACGCTCATCTCAAAATCGAAATGATGTTTCCATTCTGTGCTGCTATAATTCACTTTTTAAACAACTACATCCATCCCGGAAGTGAATACTTTTCTACTGTCCGTGTCAAATTTTCACATTTATGTAGGGAGAAGAGTATTATCTTGAACATTGGCCCACCATAAGGAGAGTGAGATAGGGTAATATTATTTGTACAAAAATACTAGTAGTTGCCACATAGGTAAATAAAAAATATACTTTTAAAGAAAATAGTATTTTTCTGTGTCCTTAATAAAACTCCAGTGTGCAGTTGCAGTTGATGAATTAGCTTATTGGAATTGACCTATATATGTATACAGTATAATTGCATCATAGTACACCATCTGATTAGGCACTGCTGAAGTCATGATTTTATCATTTCTTTTGACAAGGTGGGTACACTCGGCTTCAGGGTGGTCGCTGGAGTGATAGCAGAACTCTCAGTTGCGTGGAACGTTTTGATTCATTCAGTCAATACTGGACCACAGTGTCGTCCCTCCACCAGGCCCGAAGTGGGCTGGGTGTTGCAGTACTCGAAGGAATGATCTACGTAATAGGTGGTAAGTACAGTTACTATAGTGTAAACAGGTGTTTCCTCTGAAACAGCAGCATACATTTTTCCTGCTTGTAGGATATGGAATCTATGGGCAGTTTCTCTGTGCTTTGTGTACTTGCCCTACTGTCTCTAATAGAGAAATGTCAGGGGAGGGCCCTCATCATCTTTGACCTGTAGGGGTGTGTTTTGTCTCCTTATCCACTTGTTTCTAATTTTTCAGAATGGGTATGGGGGAGCAATGGTTTTTAGTCTGGTATTTTCTTTAAGTTTATGCTTCTATAGTAAGCAGGGCTTCAGGGTGAGCACTTTTTATGAGGCAACATGAGAAATACCAGTATGGTTAGGCTTTTCGTTTTATGTCCCTAACTTCTCTCCGAAGACTACAGGTGCAGCAATTCTAAGTCATAAAGACTTAAAATTTGAAGTATTTGTTACATCCTCAGGCTATTAATTGTGTTTTCAGCTTGGCTAGTTGGCAAGCTTTTATGCTTCTAATATTAACACTTTCTAATTGTAACCCCTCATCTTTAATTCTGATCCGTTTCTCATGCTGGCTCCTTTAGTTATGTCTCACCGTTATTCCAGGTGATTTCAACTATGTCTTCAATCCCAAAAGGCAAGCTGCTTTCCAGCTCAGATCCTCCTCTTATATTACTTTGGCTACATGCCATAAGTTGTGACGATTTATTGTGGTAGATATATGGCACAAGTGTTCCTCCGATTACACTTCAATTCCAGTGCTCAAAAGCCTTTATTTGAGGACTGAATATTTCTTCATTCTCAAACTATTAAGTTTTGCTACACAAGTGTACAGAGCTCCTTTGCTTGGACTGTTCATCCTTGCTCTCATAACCCTTTCCCTCGCCATACCTGGTCTTTCAAGGAGATTGAGCAGATGGTGGCTCAGTGTGTCTCCTCAGTGATCTACAGTTTCTCTCTTAAATCTAGGATTCCTTAGCTGTTTTCTTTATTTATGAGGACAAAAGTTTTTCCAGCTGTGATTGATAATTGTTTCTGATAAACATGAGGCTTATTTTTTTAGATGGGTGTGGGGGAGGAAATTAGACGATTTTTAGAAAATTTCCAGTAAGTTACTAAATCCACAGAAAGCTCATGACTCAGAAAATTGGGTAGTTGGGGGAATTTGAGGTACTTGGGGCAAAAAATTGATTTGTTCTTATAGTATCTTAGTGGTGACACTTCCATCACAGATTGGTAGCAACATACAAACGGCCATTTTTTTGAGTGGTTGGACATTTATTCCCTGTCCCAAAAAATGGAAGTTTGAAAAGATTGTTTAATTTTACCAAAAAAAGATTGATTTAATACACTTAACAAAAGGGCAGATTACATTTTTAATTTTACTTATCAAAATAGGTTCAAAAAGAATTTAAAATTTCCAGTCACCATGATTAGCTTGACAAATACTTATGCGTGTGATGCCTTGACAAGGTGGAAGATAAATATGGTTTGTTTCATGTTTTAGATAAAATTACAATTTTTTTTTTAAGGTGAAAGTGATTCCATGATTTTTGACTGTGCCGAGCGATATGATCCAGTTACTAAACATTGGGCAGCTGTGGCCTCTATGAACTCCCCACGATGTGGACTTGCTGTGTGTGCCTGTCATGCTGCGATTTATGCTCTAGGTAGGAATATCTGTAAAATATGTCTCATCTGTAATATTTATGGTTTATAAGTAGCATCTAGCCCTATAAAACCCCAAGAAAAATGGTTTTAACGGTATAGTGATCTTTGCTGTTAAATAAAAGCATATGAGGGAGAAGGGATTAGAGGGTTATGCTGATAAGAGTTATTTGAGGAAAGACGGGAGGAGGCTCAAGTGGAGCATAAGCACTGGCATGGACTGGATGGGCCGAATGGCCTGTTTCTGTGCCGTATATCCTGTGTAATCCTATGTAACATTTCAGTACTGTCGTAGAAAAGGTTTGTTCATACAGTTTTGGTCACTGCCATAAGTTCCTGTTCCAGCATCACCTGACAGTCCAGTGTACCAACCGTGTAAAATGGACACATGGATGAAGGGCTTGGCTGTTACCCAAGACAAACAGACCAGTAGGTTGAATGAGCTGGCCTGTTGTATACATTAAGGATTTCCGGTTTTTAATTGCAGGTGTATTTAGTTTAACACTAAGTACTCTTTTATGAGTCTAACCTAAACAAAATCATCCAGACAGTGAGGACATTGCAGCTGTTGTTAGTTTTAATTTCAGATGAACAGTCACTTGGAAATAATGAGCCCATCAGACCTCATGGGGTGGTGGGGGGCGCTTGCGGACAGAAAACATTTGAAATACACATATTTTTTTAAACTAAACAAATGTATCAAATTTTAATTTTTCTAATTGCCTTGTGATGGAGTTCTCTGAGCCAGGAGGGCAAAGTTCTGTGAGATTGTTAATAAGTGTTCTGAATTCTCACACACTCAGTGCACATCTTTTGAATATTTCCAGGGGGCTGGGTTGGAGCAGACATTGGGAAGACTATGGAAAGATTCGATCCCTCTGACAATAAGTGGGAAGTTGTTGGTAACATGGTTGTCCCTCGGTACTTCTTCGGGTGTTGTGAAATGCAAGGTATGGTACTACTTACCAGAATGTGACTCACTGATTTCTTTTATCACTTAAGTTTATCTTACCAATGGTTATTAAGATTGTTTGTAATAGATGTCATGGTGGTATTGTGGATATGTGAAAATGTATAAGCAATGGAAAATAACTAAGAGAATGTCAGATTGCAAATATTACAACATCAGCACAATTAACAGACTTTCTCACGGTCTTAGTTACTAATCACGCCAGTATAATTGTAACATTTACAAGCAATGTGTGAGAAAGCTCCTTGTGAGAAACAGATGCTGTAATCACTTGCCCGTATTTAATTGGGCAAAGAAGGCCAGGTATCAGCTAATGAGTGGACAAAGGGAAGGAGGGATCAACAATGATAGGGTGAACTAAATGTCTTTCAATTGTATTCTGTACTGAAATTGTATAAATGATGCGCCTCTATGTTGTTACACTTGAGTGGGTACGCTCTATCAAGAGAGTATTCCTTCTGTCTGATAAGTCTCGGCCGGTGAGACATAATATTAAAGACTGCTTTGTTGTAAGCTCCTTTGGTGTTCGCCTCTGTATTCGCTGAAACAGATTGAAGGAAAAGAATCCAGAAATCAACAGTATGATTTTACAAACCTGAGCACTGATTTTATTGTACTTTAATTTACTACATATTGGATTGAGGATTTAATAAGACTTCAAAAGTGGCTTAAATTCTCATTTGTTTTGCCCAGTTTTCTCCTTCCTGTCCTGACTCTTGGTGGGCTACTGCAGCAGCCCTCCCATATCTCAGTCAAATGGCCATTTTTCATGTGTACACCTGGATAATGATTGTAGGAAGGCTATTCAAATGTGACGGTAATTATAGCAAATCCAAACCTATCGACATGTGTTCGCTTTCCAGCAAGGATTGCTAGTACCAGTCAAGAAGCCCACACTTCAAGGCTTTAAATCTTATGCCAAAAACATTTCAATAGATTTGGTGACCAAATTCAAAATTGAAACAAATAATTATCAATACAAGTCAGAAATATTTGTACTTGTTTCACAGGTTTAATTTATGTTGTTGGAGGTTTAAGTGACTCGGGGTCAGAACTCTGTTCAGCTGAAATGTTCAATCCTATCACGAAGCATTGGACCACATTAGATGATATGAAGACAAGAAGAGCATATGTTGGAGTAGCTGCTCTGAATGACTGTGTTTACGCTGTTGGAGGGTGGAATGAGACTCAGAACGCTCTGCGGACAGCAGAGAAGTATTCACTTCAAGAGGTGGGTGCAGTTTGTATATAATTTAGTTATAATGATTTACTTTGTTCTTTAAAAAAGACAAAAATAAAATAATGCTACAGCTGGTTTGGTAAGATTGCAATGAAAAAACACAGTGAGAGATAATACTGTTGAGATTCATTAAGGTTGCTTTTTGTCACTGGGGTCCTTGCTGGGTGCCTAGCAGATGCAGTTTGCATGATCCTGGCAGGGCATTGTGCTGGGATCGGGATGTGGAAGGAGAAATGCATCTTCAGGCCTAGAATGCAGCTGCCAGAAGGGCGCAATCGCCAAAGATTGTCAGGCTGGTGGGGGGTAATTCAAAACTAGGTTTTACTTTATATCTTACCTTCTTTGACCTGCCGCCAGGACCTTTGTAAATCCTCTGGTTCATGGATGATCCCAGGACAAGCTCTGTCATTGGCTTTCTTCAAGTAAAGTGAGGCATAAACTCAAGAATACTCCCTCTTGTCTCACTGTAATAGATACGCTGGGCCTACACCTACTGGAGTGTTATGCCCCCCTCGGTCCATTTAGGGAAGCTGCAGAAATCCCTTGGCAGTTTAGCTGGTGCCAAGACCTGAGGAAGCATTTTGCAATGCTGCTGAGAATTGAGCATTTGCCATATGCAACAAATAACAAAATCTCCTCTATTGTTAATTTGTAGTAGAGAATGGGGGATTTTGTTGTGTTGGAACGTTCTGTACCAGAAGTTGTCTTGTCCAGCCTCTAATGACAAACCATCTTATGTCATAGGACATTCCAACCAATCGAAGTCACTCTGCTGATAAATACTGTATTTATTTAAAATATATATATTTATTTGTTCCCCTTGCATAACAAAAATATATTTGGTTCAGTCAGTATTGTGAATGATGTTTTTGTATCTACACACTCTTCCCTTGTGAAGTAGTGGAAGGATTCGCAGGCTGATTGATGATCTGATACTCCTTCCACGGCCATAACCATCTTTATATCAGCCGATAGGGTGATTAGTTCTCTACAAGGTTCGAGAGGCTCCTATCACCCATACAATGAGGGCCGGGTGGGGGGAGTGGGGAAGGAGACACACACCCACAAGACGCAAGTATCCTGCTGGCTATTAACCCAGAATTCAGAGCTGGAGCCCCACTCGCTGGGACTGTAAGCGGGGTTCAAACCCTGCACATTCTGACTCGGGCGTGAATGCTACCGCTAAGCCACCATGAATGAGGTGAAAATTCTGGTTATCATAACATGCTGATTATCTACCTGTACTGCCCTCCACTTGGCACTTCTGCATATCAATAGTTTTGAGATCAGGAACTCTGGGCACAAATTTGCATCTTGCTCTATGTTGTTTCTGTTAAAGCCGAGTGATACTAAACGGTTCTGGAAATTAGTGAGATATATGCCATTGTGGTGTATTGCTAAGTATCTCAAGTGGCCCTATGAGGTGACCTGCTGGACCGTATCAGTCCAGGCAAGTTACATGATTTAGTGAATTCAAATTTCTCTTTTTTTTCTCCCTTTGCTGCCTCCTCCCCCCTTTCCAGGAGAAGTGGTTTGAGGTTTCACCTATGAAAATGGCAAGAGCTGGTGTTTCAGTCGTTGCTGTTAATGGCCTCCTTTATGCAGTAGGAGGTCGAACATCGGGTCGGGATTCCTCAGCTCCTGTAACTCTTGACTCCGTTGAAGTGTATGATCCTCATACTGACACATGGATGGAAATTGGGAACATGATAACTAGCCGCTGTGATGGGGGAGTAGCTGTTCTTTAATCGTTGATGACTGCCTTCTGAGATTTTATCAAAATGACTCCTGGATGGAGCAAACCTGTATGTCAAATTGAACTGACATCACCTAGCTCCATTGTGATAAAGAAAATTTTCATGAGTTTGGCCAACTATTGGGTTCCAACTTGAGGACTCAGGACAGAACTGGTGACATTTGTGCTGATATACAAAAAAAATTAAGGTCTTACCACTCTAAATGAAATATGTACATGTTTTTGTAATTTCACTTGAAATAAACTTGATTTCACTACAGAATTTGAATTTCAAAAATGTCACAGTCTTCAGAACTTGCACAGTAACAGATTTTCAGTTTACATTGAGTCATTATCCAAGTTAATGCAGGGTTTTAAAATTCTAATGGCAAATACATTTAACCAAAACATCAAACAACTGATTTCTTAAAACTGTGTTTTGAATTCAATACAAAGCAGTTTAGGAAAATAAAAACTTGAAGAAACATACAGTATTTGTACAGAATTACATTTATAAAATTTTGGGGTGTGAATGTGTTTCAGCAAAGCTTTCCTTGAATGTAACTGAGTGAATGTTTCTGATGGGGTGTGTGTAGTGACTTAACTAAGCTAATGCCATTTTTAAGTGCTCTCCAGAGTCTATGCTATTTCTGGAGATGGTTTTGAGTATTAATTTATCATAAGAGCTTACAGTACAAGACAACTGAGCACTGGATTCTTACCCGAGGGCTTTATGTACCGAATAAAGCTTTACTTCTCTCTGTAGTGAATCTGTATGTGTGGATTAATATATACTGGTGGTTTCTTTTATATATATTTTCTTAATAAATGTATTCAAGCACATTTAATTGTTTTGCTTATGTTTATACAACAATACAAAGTGTGATGCATTTTAATTTTATTCAGATGTGTAGAATTTACAGTATTTCACATAAGCTGGGACAATCTTTCGTTTTTCATCGCTCTACCATTGGTGGCCTTGCCTTCAGCTCTCTCGGCCCTAAGCTCTGGAATTCCCTCTCTGCCTCTCTTCGCTCGTTAAATCCGATCTCTTTGACCAAGCTTTTGGTCACCTGTCCTAATATCTCTTTCTGTGGCTTGGTGTCAAATTTTATCTCATAATGGCTCGGTGTCAAATTTTGTCTTATAATGGCTCGGTGTCAAATTTTGTCTGAATGATCCTGCGAAATGCTTGGAACGTTTTTATTATGTTCAGTGTTAAATGCAAGTTGTTTAAAATGAATTAAATCTTCTGTTCCAGTACCATAATAATTGAATAATATTTCTTAATCTGTATTAATATGGATTAGGTAAACTTGTAGTTTTGTAATTTGATGTATTGACTTTTGCAATACATTTGTCGCTTTTAGCAGTTGTTCCAGTTCAACTACAACACTGGCATCTACCCGACAAAATGGAAAATTGCCCAGATATGTCCTGTACAGAAAAAGCAGGATAAATCCAATCTGGCCAATTACCACCCCACAATCATCAGGAGAATGATGGAAGGTGTCGTTGACAGTGCTATCAAGTGGCACTTACTCATCAATAATCTGCTCACTGATGCTCGGTTTGGGTTCCGCCAGGACTACTCGGCTCCAGACCTCATTACAGCCTTGGTCCAAACATAGACAAAAGAGCTGAATTCCAGAGGTGAGGAGAGAGTGACTGCCCTTGCTGGTTTGATGTCATTATGCTGAGTGTGGCATCAAGGAGCCCTAGTAAAATTGAAGTCAATGGGAATCGGGGCAAACTCTCCACTGACTGGAGTCATATCTAGCACGAAGAAAGATGGTTGTAGTTGTTGGAGGCGAATCATCTCCGCCCCAGGACATTGCTGCAGGTGTTCCTCAAGGCAGTGTCCTTGGTCCAACCATCTTCAGCTGCTTCATCAATTATCTTTCCTTCATCACAAGGTCAGTAGTGGGGATGTTCGCTGCTGATTGCAGTTTTCAGTTCCCTTTGCAACTTCTCAGATAATGAAGCAATCTGTGCCTGCATGCAGCATGACCTGGACAACATTCAGGCTTAGGCTGATTAATTGGCAAATAACATTCACGCCACACAAGTGATAGGCAATGACCATCTATGACAAGGGAGAGTCTTAACTACCTCCCGTTGACATTCAACGGTGTTACCATTGTCGAATTCCCCCACCATTAACATCCTGAGGGTCACCATTGACCAGAAACTTAATTGGACCAGCCACATAAATACTGTAGCTACACGAGCAGGTCAGAGGCTAGGTATTCAGTGGCAACTAATTCCCCAAAGCCTTTCCACCACCTAAAAGGCACAAGTCAGGAGTGTGGTGGAATACTCTCCACTTGCCTGGATGAGTGCAGCTCCAACAACACTCAAGAAGCTCAACACTATCCAGCACAAAGCAGGCGGCTTGATTGGCACCCCATCCACCACCTTAAACATTCACTTCATCCATCACTGGCGCACCGTGCATGCAGTGTGTGACATCGACAAGATGCACTGCAGCAACACGCCAAGGCTTACAGCAGCTCACAAACTCACAACCTCTAACTCTTAGAAGGGCAAGGGCAACAAGTGCATGGGAACACCATCAACTCCAAGTTCCCCTCTAACTCACACACCATCCTGACTTGGAAATATATCACTGTTCCTGCACCATTGATGGATTGAAGTCCTGGAGCTTCGTACCTAACAGCACTGAGGGAGTACCTTCACCACACAGACTTCAGTGGTTCAAGAAGATGGCTCACAACTACTTGCTCAAGGACAATTGGGGAAGGACAATAAATGTTGGCCTTGCCAGCCATACCCCCACCCTGTGAATGAATTTTAAAAAAAAGATCCAAAGACTGACATTCACTATACAGACAGCAGGGTAAATATTTTATTGCTAACACATCAAGCTTTTAGTGCAAACTCAAAATGTTTACTAGCTTCAGCCCATGTATCTAATGTTTAACAGCGGATGCAATGAAAAATGAGAACACTACAAAATACAATACTTTTTATTTTTTAATTCTTTCTCCAAGGACGGTTACATTTTTGGATTTTTACACTAGACATAATACTTGAATTCAGCACCACTCTGGTAACCATGCTAGTATCCCCTACAAGCCAGAGTATTTATCCTTAACTGCCCAATATCTAAGTGTAATAAGACCTACAAATTGAACAGCAACCCTTTGCCCCTATATTCTGGCTTACTGGAATATATCAGATGCCACCACATGCCCTCCTTGTCTTCAATATGCAGATTGAATATATCTACCAGACTGAGGTTCAGACTGTAAACTAACAGACAAATCTATTTTGCCATTAAACAGGTAAATGAATAGTCTTCGGTACAAAAAGTACCTTTAGAGTAATTTACAAACTTTTGAAATGTGAAAACATAAAATATGCTTCTCCTGCACTTCCTCACACAACATTGATCCTTGAAACACAGCCTCTCGTTTCTCACACAACAAAATGCCAGCACAGTCTTTGCTTAGCTCAGTACTTATGCTAGCTTCAGACTGACTCACTGAGCTGATACAGCCAAATATAAGCCAATAGGAAGCTCATGGGCACAGAGTTGTCGAGCAAAACAACTATAATTAATCATGGTCCTGCCCTCACACAGGCCTGACCTACATTGTTACTCCAAACAAAGCTGAGAATCTCACAATGTCAATCTCTTCGGATGTTTGGAATTAAACAAGATGGTTTGCTTTATTGATCTATGTCAGTATAGTTACCTGCTAGATTGGTCCCTGTCCAGCTAAGATGCAAACAATCAAACCATACACACAAAGGATTTCTGCTACTATACGTACCTCTGCCATGTCCTGAGGTGCAAATATTGGCCAGACTAGAATGTAAATTTGATCCTGTTTGCCTAAAACAGCTAGCAAAAACTGCCTTTAACCTTGTGTGTTGATTGTAGCCAGTAATCAAGAAACCAACAGGTAATCTAATAGAGCCAAAAATACTTTGACATAAAGATCTTTATTCAGGCTAAAATAATTCACTATTGTATTAATTTTTCCTCTCTTTGCTAGGTCACAATATTGCCAATACTTTTACATAATCAATTTAAACAAAAAATAACCAAAACACAAAAGGAATAATGTGAACGTTAATTTGAGATCTTTTCAATGGTTAGATTTTCAGAAGGTACCATCAGTGACCAGATTACTTATTAAATATAATGTTGTCATAAATTAGTTGTTCATCATCATCATCATCATATGTGGGTTCCTTTGTACGTTATAGTTGTATTTGAGTCAGAGACAGAGCTCTCTGCCACTACCCAATTTAAAAAAGGAAAAATAATATTCACTACCTTGATTTTATTTTTTATCTGACACCAGCTTTTTCTCAGGATATGTATTTTTGATCACTAATGTGGCAACTAAGGAGAATGTTGCTACCACAGTCAGCACTGTTCGAAGACCTCTCAACCAACTTGGATAACCTGGGAGTAAGGCTAAGTCATAGTGCAATGCTATACCTAGACCCATGATGATCATAATTGCTGATTCAGTGAGATTATCACAAAAGAGTAGGGCTATCCAGGCTAGCAAGGAAGGAACCACACTATTTCCCAGATTCAACCAGTCAGGTTTTGCAGGGCTGCTTTCTGGAATCGAAAATCCCCATCGTGCTCCTCCAAAGAAAGAGAGTATCGTTGCTCCATATGCTATTTGGGCAAAAGCTAGTTCAGGGAAATATGTTTCCGTTATGGCCATTACGAGGGGAGCTGATACAAAAGGAATTAATCCACCATAGCCAAGGTAGAGGGCAGGTTTGGGACTGTTCTTCAGTTCTTTGAAATCATACCTTATTAAGTCTAATTCACGTTTCTCTGGTTCCCCCACTTTCTTTATCTTGGATGCTTGAGAAGACACATGAAAACAGTTAATCTGAATCCAGAAAGGTGCAGATCTTTGCAAGTACTTGATGTTTCGATGCGTCACAATTCTTCTTTGTGTACAATGGGCCAATAAATGATAGTTAGTGATGTTTCTTGATTCATTTGGAAATTGTGATGTTAATTTCTGAACCTGGAGCACAAAGTAACAATAATTAATGCAATATATATGTGACATACCTTGGACCCAAAAATTGTATTCTCTACAGTAAGCTACAACATTGAGCCGAGAATTTCATGGTATACTGCTGTTCTGAACATATACAGATGTAACACAGCCTACAATGTGACCCTTATTGGTTCTCTGCAGTACGAAAAAAAATCCCACTCCTCTACAAACTAAATTTTCAAAGATGCCATTTTTTCCTGTTTGAATTACAAACCATAATTAATCAGTTTAAATTATGGCTCTGGTAACACAAAATTGTACAATCCTATTTCTCAGGTCTGCTACACTTTGATTCAACAAGGTTCAAAGAACTGGGTTATCAAATTTATTGACATACAAGTTCTGTTTACATTTGACCCGGATGCTGCTGCCATCAAAAACACATGCATTAACCAGATAGACAGGAGGTGGACGTGTTTTTTCCATGCACACCTTAACAATAACATTAGATTGTTAATTGCACTATGCTACCATAGCTTGCAGCACACTTTTTCCTTCAGTCCCACTATAAACAATTTGTTTCTAGTGCCTTTGAACCCACTGTGCCAGGAACAACTCCCACATCAAATGGCAAACAATTGACCTGTTCCAGTGGACTGTGGTTATTAAACCAGTCAGTCAGAGGTGCTTGAAAGCAGGACCTGTTCACCTTTTCCCATCATTCCTATCCTCACAAAGGTACTAACCTTTAATGAATAGTGGATGCATAGACGCTACATAGATCTCACCCATCTGATGAAGGGTCATCGACCCGAAATGTTAACTCTGTTTCCTCTCCACAGATGCTGCCTGACCTGCATTTTCCAGCATTTTCTGTTTTTATTCCAGATTCCAGCATCCGCAGTATTTTGCTTTTGTATAGGTTTCACCCAAATGGCCATTTTTCATGTATGAGCCAACGTCACAAGCGAGTCAGATTCTGTCCTTACTTGATATCAACACTCACATTTTTTACCATTGGTCACGAGTTAGCAATCAGGAACAAACTACTGCTGACATTTTTCCCTCCCAAACCCAGGCCAATTACAGAGCCCCAACTGCCGAACTGGTTCTGATCAGCTATCTCAGCTCAGACCAGGGATTGAACCTGGGCTCTTTGTGGGCTGCATGGCTCAGTTCCACACTGGGCCGTGCACTTACAATTGAGCACGCTGGTCAGCAGTGGTTATATAGTTCTCTACTGCCCTAAGCAATCGATATCTTGGGGTCAGCTTCCACATGTATGTCAATGATATCCAACTCTCTGCTACCACCCCTGACGTTTGCTACTAAGCTGTGGGCCATCAAATCCTGTATGAGTTAGAATTTTTTCCAGCTCAATATTGGCAAGACAGAAGACATCATCTCCCACTAGAAATTTTGCATCACAAGCATTGATTTTGTTCCCGTTCCTGACTTTGCTTCAAGTTGGACCCACATTGATTTTTTAAATCCTTGCAATTGTTTTCAAAACATTCCATGGCTTCACTGTAACCTAACTCTGCAATCATTTTCAGCCGAAAGCTCAACCATTGTGGCAAACTTACATCCACCATAGCCATACAGTCTGGAACTCTCTCCCTAAACCCCTCTGCTGTGCCACATCTTTTCTTTATTCAAAAGCCTCCTCAAAGCCCACCTCTTCAACTGCACTTTCAGTCACCTCTTGTAACTTCTCTTCCACTTCTTGCTCGGTGTCCTCCAATCCCGCGAAGAAGCTTTCAAATGTTTGTTACATGAAAAGCACAGTGTGAGTTTAAGTTATTGCTGCTGGTTCCTCAGATGCCCAGAGATTAGCAAATTCTCCTTCGGGAAGTAGGGGAACAAGAAAAATCACAACAACGTCTCCTCATCATACACCTCTGTGACACATCATACTAATGTGCTGTGCTACTGAAAAACATTTGTAATGCAATGTGATTTATTCTAAAAGCAACGATTTCTCATCTTGTAGGTAGGGCAGAAGTAATAATGCTATTAGGGAGAATGAACGTTAGAAAAGCAACAGCAAAAATAAATGTCAAAACAAAAATATAGCCCGAGGTGCTCGAGTCAATGAGGAAGTACAATTGGAGAGCACCTAGATTCCTGCAATAAACCTTTTATGCAATGACTTCAAAAGTTCCTGCAGTTTCAACATTTTTCAACCGCCGATCTGCCTCCCCGTCCTATATTAGCATATTTTGTATTGGTTGAAATCTTTTTGTACAATATTAACTTAAAAAAAGAATGAACTATTTTTAGAGTTTCTTGATTTTGACACACCATCAGTTAGAATTAAAATACAGATTCATATTTATCTTATGAACATGCCTTTACCAAAATTGATTACAGGTTTATTACAGGGATCTAGGTGCTCTCTAATTGTACTTCCGCGTTGACTCGAGCACCTCGAGCTGTATTTTTGTTTTGACATTTATTTTTGCTACTGCATTCCTTACTGGAAAATTTAAAGCTCTGCACAGTACAGTACTCAAATCTAGTTTGTGCAGTACTGACAAATGTATTCTTTAAGCACGTTCGACCGATACTTACTTTGCTAGTTATTTGAAAGCATCTCCTCACCAAAAAAGCAAACATCTTAAGGGCAGGATATCTGCAAACAATGAAAAAAGTCTAGTACAGTTAGATTGAAAGTAAGGGCATTTTTAGAAATTGAATTAAACCAAGTAGAGCCTGGGTGGCATTATTACTGATAATAAACATTAATTAATTCAATCTGCCCTTTTACCTCCTCCCTTCCCACTGTCCAGGGCCCCAAATACTCCTTCCAAGTAAAACAGCGATTTATTTGTACTTTTTTCAATTTAGTATACTGTATTCGCTGCATACGACGTGGTCTCCTCTACATTGGAGAGACCAAATGCAGATTGGGTGACCGCTTTGCAGAACACCTCCATTCAGTCCATAAACGTGACCCTGAGCTTCCGGTCGCCTGTCACTTTAATTTTCTCCTCCACTCTGATCTCTCTGTCCTCGGCCTCTTACACTGTTCCAATGAAGCTCAACGCAAGTTCGAGGATCAGCACCTCATCTTTCGTTTAGGCACTTTACAGCCTTCTGGACTCAACATAAAGTTCAACAATTTCAAACCATAACCTCTGCCTATATTTATTTTCTTTTTTTTCCTCTTTCCCATGGCAGCTGTTGATGAGTCTGTTATTTACACCCTATCGAGACTCATCTTTTGTTTCTTAACTTGCCCCATTACCATCTCCTTTTGCCTTGCACCATCATCCCTTTTGTCTCTTAATCTCTTCTGTCTTCCATCCTCTCACAGACCTTCCCTTTTGTTCTTTCCTCCCCTCCCCTTTCCCTGCCCCTGCACTTGCTTAAAAATCTGTTACATCTCTAACTTTTTCCAGTTCTGACAAAGGGTCAGTGACCTGAAACGTTAACTCTGTTTCTCTCTCCACAGATGCTGCCTGATCCGCTGAGTATTTCCTGCATTTTCTATTTTTATTTCATATTCCAGCATCTGCAGTATTTTGCTTTTGTATTAATTAATTCATGTTTGGCTCAATAACACTTTGAATTTACTTTTATTCCCATCAACACTTAGCAAAGGGAATGTATATTCCCTCTTGCGCTATAATTCTAAATGTTATAATTCTAAACATTATAAGTGTATTTCCTGGTATCTCTGGGTTTCCAATTCCTAACTTATGTTATACTTTAAAATTGCTGTTTGGATGTTGAGTTGTAATAACTATTTTGTACCAAACTCCCCTGATGGGAAAATCGCAAAGAACCATTCAAGCATTCAAGTGACATTACAAATAAATCTACAAGCCATAGCTCAACAGGGGAATTCTACCCAAAAATAAATTTACTAACATTATATGGTCGTCCTCATTCTTCAAATGAAAGCATTCTCCACAAAGTGCAGATGCATGGCTGGGTGGAAAATTACCTCACTGCTGACAGCAGATGTCAAAAGAGATGTAAATGTTAGCCAAGGGAGGCACTTTAGATAATGCTGTAGGACTCACATGATGCTTTTCTGACGTCCATTCTCCCTAATGGCATTATTACTCCTGCCCTACCTGCAAGATGCTGGATGAGGAAAAATCCCTATTCCCAATCTGGATTCAATTCACAGTTGTAAAGTCCAAAACAGTAACAAAGGACAGCTGGTTCATTGTTGCAAGTGAACATTAGATTTGCACATGGCTGTCATCTGTATTGTAAACTAACACTGCAATCTTGAGGATTCCTATCGCAATTATACTGCAGCTACTGGTCTCACATGCTCATTCATACTTCCTGGCTTGAACTGCAATTCTTCCTTGGCTTTGTCTTGCACTCTTGAGCCAGAAGGTTGTGGGTACAAGCCCCACGCTAGAGACTTGAGCACACAATCTAGGTTGACACCTCAATGTAGTCCTGAGGGAGTATTGTCTTTTGGATTAAACGTTAAAGCGCGGCCCCATATGCCCTCTCAGGGGGACATAACCGATCCCATGGAACTATTCAAATACTTGGGCCTCAGCTATTTACAATCTATATTAATGATTTCAATGAAGGGACCGAGTGCAATGTATCCAAGTTTGCTGACGATACAAAGCTAGGTGGGAAAGTAAGCTGTGAGGAGGACACAAAGAGCCGACAAAGGGATATAGACATGTTAAGTGAGTGGACAATAAGGTGGCAGTTGGAATATAATGTGGGGAAATGTGAGGTTATTTACTTTGGTAGGAAGAATAGAAAACTAGAATATTTTTTAAATGGTGAGAAACTAAGGATTTCGGTGTCCTTGTACAGGAAACACGGAAAGTTAGCATGCAGGTACAGCAAGCAATTAGGAAGGCAAATTGCATGTTGGCCTTTATTGCATAAGGGTTGGAGTACACGAGTAAGGAAGAAGGCCATTTGGCTTGTCGAGCCCGTGCCAGCTCTCTGCAAAAGCAGTCAACTAGTTTCACTCCCCACCCTTTCCCCTGTAGCCCTGCAATTTTTTTTTCCTTCAGGTACTTATCTAACTCCCTTTTGAAAATCATGATTGAGTCTGTCTTCATATTCCTTTCAAGCAGTATAATCCAGATCCTAATCATTCGCTACGTAAAAGGTTTTTTTCTAATGTCGCCTTTGGTTCTTTTGCCAATCATCTTAAATCTGTGTCCTCTGGTTCTCAACCCTTCTGCCAATGGGAACAGTTTCTCTCTATCGACTCTGTCCAGATCCTTCATGATTTTGACACCTCTATCAAATCTCCTCTCACTCTTCTCTGCTCTAAGAGCACAACCCCAGCTTCTCCAGTCTAGCCACCTAACTGAAGTCCCTCATCCTTGGAATCATTCTCGTAAATCTTTTCTGCACCTTCTCTAAGGCCTTCACATCCTTCCTGAAGTACGATGTCCAGAATTGGACACAATACTGCAGTTGAGGCTGAACCAGTGTTTTATACATAATATGTCCTTACTATACAGTAGAAATGCAAATGAGGCCCATACTAGAGAGGTCACTCTGTGACCAGTAACCTTTATTAGCCAGCACTGAAGTGGAGAAGATGGGTGGAGCTTCCCCTTTTATACCTGAAAGTTCAGGTTAGGAGTGTCTCTCACAAGTTCACCACCTAGTGGTCAGTGTTCTCACGGTGTACAACTTAGGTCAGTTTATACATGGATTACAATGACAGCTGAATACATGACATCACCTCCCCACCCGCAAAGTCTTATTGGGATCACAGGTCAAGTCTCTCTGGTGGTTTACGCTCCCTTGTAGAGCGCCTGAGTTGGGGCTCTGGTTGTTGGGCGCTGGCATGAGTGTCTGCTGTTTGCGGTGCCTCAGGCCTGTCCGGACTGCCCACAGTGACTGGGCTCTCCTCCACTTGGTTCCGGTGTTCGGTCACCTGTGGTGGAGTGAACTCTTCATTGTGTTCTTCCTCTGCTTCTTCTATGGGGTTGCAGAACCTCCTTTTTGTTTGATCCACATGTTTGCGGCAGATTTGTCCATTGGTAAGTTTAACTACCAGAATCCTATTCCCCTCTTTGGCAATCACAGTGCCTGCAAGCCATTTGGCCCCACAGCATAGTTGAGGACAAAGACAGGGTCAATTGACATCAATACATCGCGCCCTCGCATTCCCGTCATGGTCGTCACATTGTGACCGGCGCCTGCTCTCAACAATTTCTTTCATGGTGGGGTGTATAAGGGATAACTTGGTTTTGAGCGTCCTTTTCATTAGCAGCTCAGCGGGTGGAACCCCTGTGAGTGAGTGTGGTCGGGATCTATTGGCCAACAGGAGGCGTGATAAGCGGCTTTGTAGGGAACCCCCTTGGATTCTGAGCATCCCCTGTTTGATTATCTGCACTGCTCGTTCCTCCTGGCCGTTTGAGGCCGGCTTGAACGGTGCCGTTCTGAGATGGTTGATACCATTTCCTGCCATGAAGTCCTGGAATTTAATGCTTGTAAAGCACGGGCCATTGTCACTGATCAAGACGTCCGGTAGACCATGGGCGGCGAACATTGCCCGTAGACTTTCTACTGTGGCAGAGGATGTGCTTGAATTGAGAGTGTCACACTCGATCCATTTGGAGTAGGCTTCTACTACAACCAAAAATATTTTTCCCATAAAAGGACCTGCGTAGTCCACATGGATGCGTGACCATGGCTTGGCGGGCCAGGACCAGGGGCTAAGGGGGGCTTCACTGGGCGCATTGTCCAGCTGGGCACACGTGTTGCACCTGCGAACACAAAGTTCCAGGTCTGCATCTATCCCTGGCTACCAAATGTGTGACCTGGCAATAGTCTTCATCATGACAATACCCAGGTGCTCATTGTGGAGTTCTCGGATGAACACCTCGCTGCCCATCTGGGGCATAACTACTCGGTTTCCCCATTGTAGGCAATCGGCCTGAATCAAGAGTTCATCCTTGCGCCTGTGAAATGGTTTAAATTCTTCAGGGCATGCCCCGTACTTGGCTGCCCAGTTCCCATTCAGGACACATTTCTTGACTAAAGACAGTAGTGGGTCTCTATTTGTCCAGACTTTGATCTGACGTCCTGTCACGGGTGAGCCTTCGCTTTCGAAAGCTTCAGCAGCCATAACCATCCCAGCACTGAAGTGGAGAAGATGGGTGGAGCTTCCCCTTTTATATCTGAAAGTCCAGGTTGGGAGTGTCTCCCACAAGTTCACCACCTAGTGGTCAGTGTTCTCACGGTGTACAACTTAGGTCAGTTTATACATGGATTACAATGACAGTTGAATACATGACAATACAGGTTCATACTTTTGTACTCTATACTTCTATTCATGAAGTCCAGGATCCCATAAGCTTTTTTAATTGCTTTCTCAACCTGCCCTGCCACCTTCAAATCATTTGTGCACATATACCCCTAGGTCTCTCTGTTCATGCACCCCATTTAGGATTGTATCCTTTAGTTTATATTTCCTCTCCTCATTCTTTCTACCAAAATGTATCACTTTGCACTTTTCTGCATTAAATTTCATCTGCCACGTGTCTGCCCATTCCACCAGTCTGTCTATGTCCTCTTGAAGTCTATCACTACCCTCCTCACTGTTCTGTTTGCAAATTTTGAAATTGTACCTTCCTCCCGTCTGAAAAACAACCGTTCACCACTACTCATTGTTTCCTGTCACTTAGCCAATTTTGTATCCATGCTGCTACTGTCCCTATTATTCCATGGACTTCAACTTTCATGTAAGCCTTGTCAAACGCCTTTTGGAAATCCATGTACACCACGTCAACCGCATTGCTCTCATCAACCCTCTCTGTTACCACTTCATAAAATTCGATTAAGTTGGTTAAACATGATTTGCCTTTAACAAATCCATGCTGGCTTTCCTTAATTATTCCACACTTGTCCAAGTGACTGTTAATTTTGTTGCTGATTATTGTATCTAAAAGCTTCCCCACTGGATGTCACTGTAGTTGCTGGGTTTATCTTTATACCTTTTTTGAACAAGGATGTAACATTTGCAATTCTCCAGTCCTCTGGCACCATCTCCATTTCTAAGAAGGATTGGAAGTTTATGGCCAGCCTGGAGAAGCCAGAAACTAGCAGGTGATGGAAAAAATGGCTGCAATTGTACAGGGCTCTGGTGAGACCACACCTGGAGTACTGTGCACAATTTTAAGGTCAGACAAACCTTAAAGGTGGTGCAACGAAGGTTCACTGGATTGATTCCTGGGATGAAAGGGTTGTCCTACAAGGAGAAAATGAATAAATTGGGCCTGTACTCTCTGGAGTTTAGAAGGATGTGAGGTGATCTAATTGAAACATATAAGATTCTGAGAGGGATTTACAGGGTAGATGCTGAGAGGTTGTTTGGGGAGTCTAGAACTAGGGGGCATAGTCTCAGGATAAGGGGTCAACCATTTAAGACTAAGGTGAGGAAATATTTCTTCACTCGGAGAGTTGTGAACCTTTGGAATTCTCTATCCCAAAGGACTGTGGATGCTCAGTCGTTGCGTACATTCAAGGCTGAGATAGATTGTTTTTTTGGACTCTAGGAGAATCTAGAGATACGGGGATTGGGCGGGAAAGTGGAGTTGAGGTTGAAGATCAACCATGATCTTATTGAATGGCGGAGCAGGTTCGAAGGGCCGTATGGCCGGCTCCTGCTCCAATTCTTATGTAAGAGCAGGGAAGTTTTCTTGGTGTCCTGGACAATATATATCCCTCAATCAACATCACTAAAACAGATTATCTGGTCATTTATAACCTCAATCCCTCAGGTGGTTCCTACATAATAGTCAACAGAGGTGCAAGGTGTTAACAGGAAGACTGCAATGACAGCCATTTTTACCATCACCTGCGAGCTTGTGGCTTCTCCAGGCAGCAGGAAGACACAATGAATCCAATGTCCATTTAATACTCAGCTGGGTACTGAAATCATTGAACAAAAAGTAAAACAGCACAGATGCTGGAAATTTAAAGCAAAAATAGAAAACACTGAGCATGTTAAACAACATCTGTGGATCAAAAGTTGATGTTTTGGGTATAATCCCTTTGTCAGAACTGGAAGATGTTACTGGTGCACTGCATTTACAAAGGAACAGAAGGTAAAACATACAAAATAAAAACACATTGATCACTCACAGAAAAATAAATAGAATGACCTGTACAGTGGTTAAGTGGAGATGGTTAAATGGCAGGAATTATATTTGCATGAAGCAAAAAGAGGCATAGTGAATGTAATGAATAGAGTATGCTCACATGTTTGTAGAGCTGTTGAATGCCCCTCTCTTGGAGCAGGGCAGTCATCGTCCTGCTGCTGAAGAAGGGCGATCTCCGCCTACTTAAGAACTGGCGCCCGGCCTTCCTCCTCAGCACGGATTATAATATCTTTGCCAGGGTGATGTCTGCTCGCCTTGGTGCCGTGCTGGACCACATGATCCACCCCGACCAGTCCTACACGGTCCCGGGCCGGACAATCCACGATAACATCCATCTGGTCCAGGTCCTGATCCACCATTCCCAGAAGGCTGGTCTGTCGGTCGCCTTCCTTTCCCGAGACCAAGAGAAGGCATTCGACAGGGTGGCTCATGAATATCTGTTCGGAACTCTGCGCGCTTTCGGGTTCGGGACGCATTTCGTCGCCCAGATCCGACTTTTGTACGCCGCCGCGGAGTGTCTGATTAAGGTTAACGGGTCTTTGACGGCGCCCCTTCGCTTTGGGAGAGGGGTGTGCCAGGGATGCCCCACGTCCGGCCAGTTATATGCCATCTGCGGGAGCCTTTCCTGCGCCTCCTGCGGACGAGGTTGACGGGACTGGCTCTGCAAGGGCCGGGCGTGGAGGTCGTCCTCTTGGCTTACGCCGATAACGCGCTGCTCATGGTCGAAGATTCCGGTGACCTGTGGAGGATGCGTGAGTGCCAGGAGATTTACTCGGCCGCATCCTCCCCCAAGGTCAACTGGGAGAAATGTTCCTGACTCCTGGTGGGTCAGTGGCGGGTGGACTCCCTGCCGGAGGAGCTCAGGCCTTTTGCCTGGAGCACGACCCATCTCCTCTATCTTGGGAGTCTACCTTAGCCTGGCCGGCGAACTGGCAAGAGCTGGAGGCCAAGGTCGCCGCTCGACTAGGGCGCTGGACAGGACTGATCCGAGTGCTGTCCTACAGGGGTCGAGCGCTAGTCATAAACCAGCTGGTAGCCGCTATGCTGTGGTACCGGCTGGTCACTTTGACGCCCCCCCACTGCGTTTGTCACCAAGATACAGAAGAAGCTGGTGGACTTCTTCTGGAACAACAGGAAGCACTGGGTCCCTGCTGCGGTCTTGAGTCTCCCGCTTAAGAAGGGCAGTCAGGCATTGGTGTGCATTGGCACCCAGCTTGCGACTTTCCGTCTTCAGACCCTGCAGAGATACCTTTACGTCAAGCCGCCTCCTTGGTGGCGTGCACTGACGACGTATTTCTTTCGCCAGCAGTACAGCCTCAATTACGAAACGCAGCTCCTGTTTGTGAGCCTGGGGGGGGAGGGCGTCAGGACCGCCATGCGGGGGCTGCCTGTCTTTTACCAGGAACCCATCAGGGTCTGGAACAGAGTCGCCACCAAATGCAGCTCTCCACGGTCTGGAGTGGCGGCTGTCCTGCAGGAGCCGCTGCTCAGGGATCCATACCTCCACGACCGTGGTTTTAGGAGGCAGGCGGACGAGAGGGCTGTGGCTGGCGAGGTGACCAGGGTCAGGGACCTGCTCGATGGCGGAGGAGCGGGCTGGATGGCGCCAGACGTGCTGGCACGGCGCCTAAACTGGGCCGACATCCGGCGCGCGCCCAATGCCATTGAGTCGCTAAAAACAGCACTGGGCCCTGACTCCGTTAGGTGTGTCGAGGTGGTTCATGCACGTGGGGAGATCCCGTCTGAACTGACCCCCATCCGGACGGAATTCATTATCGGCACCAAGCCCCAAAACCTCCCTTGGGAGCCGGCGCCTCACAACCTGAGCCGCCTCGGGGAGATCCCCTCCGTGCCTTTCAGTTCTGCACGGAGTGGTTTCCTGTACGGGCTGCTCCTGCACCCTCTCCACCTTGCCATACTCATCTGCTGTCGGGACACACCATGGCACACCATCTTGTCGTCTGGAGGAGGCGGGAGTCCCCAATGGAGTGCACTCTACGCGGGAGTTTTCCCACTATTTATCGGGGACTTAGCCTGGAGGGTGGTGCATGGAGCAATCCTGTGCAATAAATTTTTGAGTCGGTTCACGGGCTCCCAGGCCGCCTGCAATTTCTGCGGTCTGGAGGAGTCCGTGTTCCACATTTTTATGGAATGTGCGAGGTTGCAGCCCCTATTCCATTATTTGAAGGGGCTTCTGGTTGCATTTCAGTCCCACACTCCTGATCTTTGGGCACCCTGTGCGGAGGGGAGCTGGTAGTTCCGAAGGCCTCCTCATAGGACTGCTCCTGGGCACGGCCAAGGGTGCCATCAGCCGGTCCAGGCAGCGGGCAGTCGAGGGGGTCATTCATCCCGACTGCCTGCCTCTCTTCCCCGGTTACATCCGAGCCAGGGTGTCCCTAGAGATGGAGCACGCGGTGTCAACCAGTATGCTCGCGGCCTTCCACAAGAGGTGGGCGTCGAAGGGATTGGAGTGCATCATCACCCCCTGCAACCAAATTTTAATTTAATTTTATATGGTTAAAATTTAATTTGTTTTATTGCTGGGTTTTAATCCCCCCCCCCCCCACTTTTAGCCAGGGGACACTTGTAAAATTTGTGGTTTTTTTAGTGCCCTAAAAAAAAAATGGGGCACTTGTTTAAAAATGTTTGGAGTGTCCCCCAGATCAGGGGGTACTTGATTTAACATTTATTTTATTCACAACAAAAGAGTTGTAGCATTGTTGAGTTGGCTTAGCCAGTCACGTGATGTTCAGAAGGCTCAATAAAACCCCAGCCAGTTGGGTTCAGGGTATCCATGATGAGGCAGGTGGTTAAGAGCCTGGTGGATGAACTGGTGATGTTAGTGTGATTGTTAAACTTTTGCTAATAAACTAACTAGTTCTCAATAGCAATGAGTTGCTATGAATTCTTAAGCAAAGAACCCATGAAGAAAATACATTACAGTGAGTGAAAGTAAAGACAGACAAGAGACATTGGAGAGTGTATGAATGGGTGGTCAGAATCAAAAATATTTTTTAAACTGGCAAAATTGGCTCCAGTAGCTGATCGATGATCAGAGCAGGTCGACACCAAGGATGTCGACCATCCTGCTACAATTTTTCCAATGAGGGATCCCCACCCCAAGTACCAAACTGCTCATTTCCCTATCTCCCCACCCCGCCGAGCCCTGGAAACACAAGCTCATCCTAAAATCATTAATCTGTGGCCAGATACATCATTTTACAAGATTTAGAGATGATGCAGCAATTCAGTTGAATAAATGTCATAAAACTTCCCTAAACATTATAAATAATTGGAACTTTGGCCACGATTGACAACAGTGCTGTTTATACATAATATATATTATAAGAATGACACTGATTATAGACCCATTTGGGAGTGGTGTTATGTTCACCGTACGGTGATAGCTATCAGATTGAGTCACCCTTTTTTAAATAATGACAGTCAACCCCAATGATAATGAGTGATGTTCAAGTTTGACAGAAACACCACCTGGCCAGGAACTATCTGAACCCAGTGAATGTGACTGATCTCTCCCTGACCATGAACAGTCCTAACCCACTGGGTGTGACTGATGTCTCCCTGGCCATGGACAGCCCTAACCCAGTGGGTGTGACTGATCTCTCCCTGTCCATGAACAGTCCTAACCCAGTGGGTGTTTTTATAGATCTCTCCCTGACCATGGACAGCCCTAACCCAGTGGGTGTGACTGATCTATCCCTGACCATGGACAGCCCTAACCCAGTGGGTGTGACTGATCTATCCCTGACCATGGACAGCCCTAACCCAGTGGGTGTGACTGATCTCTCCTTGACCATGAACAGCCCTAACCCAGTGGGTGTGACTGATCTCTCCCTGACCATGAACAGCCCTAACCCAGTGGGTGTGGCTGATCTAACCCTGGCCATGGACAGCCCTAACCCAGTGAATGTGACTGATCTATCCCTGACCATGAACAGTCCGAACCCAGTAGGTGTGGCTGATCTATCCCTGGCCATAGACAGCCCTAACCCAGTGAATGTGACTGATCTATCCCTGACCATGAACAGTCCGAACCCAGTGAATGTGACTGATCTATCCCTGACCATGAACAGTCCGAACCCAGTGGGTGTGGCTGATCTATCCCTGGCCATGGACAGCCCTAACCCAGTGAATGTGACTGATCTGTCCCTGGCCATGAACAGTCCTAACCCAGTGGGTGTGACTGATCTGTCCCTGGCCATGAACAGTCCGAACCCAGTGAATGTGACTGATCTATCCCTGACCATGAACAGTCCGAACCCAGTGAATGTGACTGATCTATCCTTGACCATGAACAGTCCGAACCCAGTGGGTGTGGCTGATCTATCCCTGGCCATGGACAGCCCTAACCCAGTGAATGTGACTGATCTGTCCCTGGCCATGGACAACCCTAACCCAGTGGGTGTGACTGATCTATCCCTGGCCATGAACAGTCCTAACCCAGTGGGTGTGGCTGATCTGTCCCTGGCTATGAACAGTCCTAACCCAGTGGGTGTGACAGATCTGTCCCTGGCCATGGACATCCCTAACCCAGTGGGTGTGGCTGATCTATCCCTGGCCATGGACAGCCCTAACCCAGTGAATGTGACTGATCTGTCCCTGGCCATGAACAGTCCTAACCGAGTGGGTGTGGCTGATCTGTCCCTGAATCCTAACCCAGTGAGTGTGACTGATCTGTCCCTGAATCCTAACCCAGTGAGTGTGACTGATCTGTCCCTGAATCCTAACCCAGTGGGTGTGACTGATCTGTCCCTGAATCCTAACCCAGTGAGTGTGACTGATCTGTCCCTGAATCCTAACCCAGTGAGTGTGACCGATCTGTCCCTGAATCCTAACCCAGTGGGTGTGGCTGATCTATCCCTGGCCATGGACAGCCCTAACCCAGTGAGTGTGGCTGATCTGTCCCTGAATCCTAACCCAGTGGGTGTGACTGATCTGTCCCTGAATCCTAACCCAGTGAGTGTGACTGATCTGTCCCTGAATCCTAACCCAGTGAGTGTGACTGATCTGTCCCTGAATCCTAACCCAGTGGGTGTGACTGATCTGTCCCTGGCCATGGACAGCCCTAACCCAGTGGGTGTGGCTGATCTGTCCCTGAATCCGAACCCAGTGGGTGTGACTGATCTGTCCCTGAATCCTAACCCAGTGGGTGTGACTGATCTGTCCCTGAATCCTAACCCAGTGGGTGTGACTGATCTGTCCCTGGCCATGGACAGCCCTAACCCAGTGGGTGTGGCTGATCTGTCCCTGAATCCTAACCCAGTGGGTGTGACTGATCTGTCCCTGAATCCTAACCCAGTGAGTGTGGCTGATCTGTCCCTGAATCCTAACCCAGTGGGTGTGACTGATCTGTCCCTGAATCCTAACCCAGTGAGTGTGACTGATCTGTCCCTGAATCCTAACCCAGTGGGTGTGACTGATCTGTCCCTGAATCCTAACCCAGTGGGTGTGACTGATCTGTCCCTGAATCCTAACCCAGTGGGTGTGACTGACCTGTCCCTGAATCCTAACCCAGTGGGTGTGACTGACCTGTCCCTGAATCCTAACCCAGTGGGTGTGACTGATCTGTCCCTGAATCCTAACCCAGTGGGTGTGACTGACCTGTCCCTCAATCCTAACCCAGTGGGTGTTACTGACCTGTCCCTGAATCCTAACCCAGTGGGTGTGACTGATCTGTCCCTGAATCCTAACCCAGTGGGTGTGACTGATCTGTCCCTGAATCCTAACCCAGTGGGTGTGACTGATCTGTCCCTGAATCCTAACCCAGTGGGTGTGACTGATCTGTCCCTGAATCCTAACCCAGTGGGTGTGACTGATCTCTCCCGAGCCATGAACAATGAGACTAAAGAGAAACACACATCGGAGTTCACGCTTACCTCCGCCGAGAAAACCAATCGAAATCAACCAACAAAAGTACCTAAACGTAATTACGTGCAGAATTAAAACCAGGCCTCTGACCCACGGGGAGCGAGTCAGGAGCACCTTGAAAGCACGAAAGCGACCAAAGTGTTCCCGTCCGGGTCATCCCCCACCATCAACACATCATTGCAATTCAGTTCCGGCCGTGCAAGGAAAGAGGAGCTGGTTGAAGTTGGCTTTTCTTAAGTCCCACACGAGTAATTGTCAATATAATGAACGGAAGGGAATAGTGATGTGAAAAATATCTGCGCAGATGTTTATAGTTTTAGGTTAAAAACTGAAAGAGCTGGAAATGCAAAGCAGGAATTTCAACATAAATGTCGCCAGCTCTGAATGTTAAAATGTTTTCCCTGTTGGATGCTGTTCCGTCATTTTTTACATTTTCATTATAGATTTTCAATATTTGCAGTTTTTTCCCCCGCTTATGTCCAGTTTCAGATTGCACTGAATTAAGAAGCAGCTGTGGAGACGTTACACCAGCATGGAGGTGGGTGGGGTGGCTTGACCCATCCACCTCCACGGGACCTGACCCATCCACCTCCATGGCACGAACCTGGTATTGCAGTACTTCCAGGAACGGTGCAGTGGCTCTAGGCCTTTTGGCTAAGAGCATTGGCGCAGAGTGATCCTTGAATGGGCCCAAGGTGACCTCTGGCGTTTGTGATTTGACAAAGAATTGGAACGATTGGCTACGAATTTCAAAAAAAAAAATTAGTCAATGCTTGTTTGGAGTTGTTTGAAAATCTCACAGCTTTGGGTCAAAGCTTAACTACGTTTCCGAAGATCGAGAACATGAAAAAGATCAGAACGAGAAAAGCCTGGTAATTTGACCCATCCCATCGAGCACACTTCTTCTGTGCTAATCTGCCTCAATATGGTTGGCACCCAATTGATTTGGTCAACATTCTATCAAAATCATGGGGTCTGTACAGAATAGATAGAGAGAAACATTGGCAGAAGGGTCGAAAACCAGAGGACACAGATTTAAGGTGATTAGCAAAAGAACCAAAGGCAACATGAGGAAAAACTTTTTTAACGCAACGAGTGGTTATGATCTGGAATGCACTGCCTGAAAGGGTGCTGGAGGCAGACTCAATTGTGGCTTTCAAAAGGGAATTGGATAAGTACCTGAAGGAAAAAAAAATGCAGGACTGCAGGGAACGGGCAAGAGAGTAGGACCAGCTGAAGTGCTCTTGCAGAGAGCCGCTATGGGCTCGACGGGCCTCCTGTGCTGTAACCATTCTATGATTCTATGACTGGAGTTATGTGCAGGCCAAACCAGGTGGGTTGCAGGCCCAATTGATTTTATCAGCTGACAGAAAATTATGCAAAAAAATGTCCTGCCTACAACAAAACCATTTTGAAATTTACAGTCAGGAGCTTACAAGGATATAATAGGTTTGAAACAAAGGTCAATAACCTTGTTTTATATACACACACACATATATTGTAGTGTTTGCAAGCACTCTAAGAATGACTCCAAGAGGTAAGGTATTGCACTTGAACTGTTGTGACCTTAGTCCATTTATTGCAGCTCCTGAATGAGGTTACGTTAAGGTGGGGTCCCTTTTATACCTAGTTACCTGCGGTGTGCAGGTGACCCCTACGTCTCCACCTGTTGCACTCTCTGGTGGTACATGCATATTGTATACAGTGTAAAGATACATTCATTGGTCTCCTGTAACTACATTGAGTGTACAGGGTATATACATACACAACATATATAGCGAGAGAGAGAATACATGGTACATGGGTTTGAAAACAGAAAATAATCCAATGTCTAACAAGTCACATTTTAGAACCCAGAGATAAAATCATTTTCATTATAATCCCTTGCACGTACAGATTACTTGTAATTATATGCAGGATTATTTTCAAAATTATTTGTTGTGAAAGATAAGAAAATGGTTTTGTTGCTATTGTTGTGTATCTGTAAAGCATGCACTCCCATGTTCTGCCACCAGGGAACACATTCCCTCAAGTCCCAAGGGATCCCAGCATCCCTTGGGAGCACTGTATATAAGCCGGCCCCGAAGGCCTGTTCCTCACTCTGGAGTGTCTTAATAAAGACTGAGGTCACTGTTACTTCAACCTCCCTGTGTGCAGCCTCATCTGTGTTAGGAACACAACAACTGGTGACGAGTATACGAATTCAACGCAAAGATGCAGCAAACTGTAGGCATCCTGGAGAAGTTCTCGAAGGGTGAGGACTATGAAGCCTATGTCGAACGACTTGACCAGTACTTTGGAGCCAACGAGCTGGACGGAGAAGGAAGTGCTGCAAAAAGGAGAGCGATCCTTCTCACGGTCTGTGGGGCACCGACCTACAGCCTCATTAAGAATCTTCTGGCTCTGGTGAAACCCACAGATAAGTCGTATGAGGAGCTGTGTACACTGGTTCGGGAGCATCTTAACCCGAGGGAGAGCGTGCTGATGGCGAGGTATCAGTCTACACGTGCCAGCGATCTGAAGGTTAGGAAGTGTCGAGCTACGTCAGTCATTGAAGGTTGGCATGCAGGTGCAGCAGGCGGTTAAGAAAGCAAATGGCATGTTGGCCTTCATAGCAAGGGGATTTGAGTACAGAGGCAGGGAGGTGTTGCTACAGTTGTACAGGGCATTGGTGAGGCCACACCTGGAGTATTGTGTACAGTTTTGGTCTCCTAACCTGAGGAAGGACATTCTTGCTATTGAGGGAGTGCAGCGAAGGTTCACCAGACTGATTCCCGGGATGGTGGGACTGACCTATCAAGAAAGACTGGATCAACTGGGCTTGTATTCACTGGAGTTCAGAAGAATGAGAGGGGACCTCATAGAAACATTTAAAATTCCGACGGGGTTAGACAGGTTAGATGCAGGAAGAATGTTCCCAATGTTGGGGAAGTCCAGAACCAGAGGTCACAGTCTAAGGATAAGGGGTAAGCCATTTAGGACTGAGATGCGGAGGAACTTCTTCACCCAGAGAGTGGTGAACCTGTGGAATTCTCTACCACAGAAAGTTGTTGAGGCCAATTCACTAAATATATTCAAAAAGGAGTTAGATGAGGTCCTTACTACTAGGGGGATCAAGGGGTATGGCGAGAAAGCAGGAATGGGGTACTGAAGTTGAATGTTCAGCCATGAACTCATTGAATGGTGGTGCAGGCTAGAAGGGCCGAATGGCCTACTCCTGCACCTATTTTCTATGTTTCTATGTTTCTATGTTTACGTCGCCGAGCTAAGGCGACTTGCAGGACAATGTGAGTTTGATGGCTACCTGGAGCAGATGCTCAGAGACTTTTTTGTTCTGGGCATTGGCCACGAGACCATCCTATGAAAACTTTTGACTGTAGAGACACCGACCCTCAGTAAGGCCATTGCGATAGCATAGGTGTTTATGTCCACCAGTGATAACACCAAACAAATCTCTCAGCACACAAGTGCTAGCAATGTTCATACATTAACTGGAACTGTGTTTGCGAGCAGAAATGTACAAGGCAGAAACCAAGCAATTGCCAGCAGGCCTCAGGTGACTCAGATTACTCAGAGTCCGCAACAAAAGATGAATGCAAGGCAATTCACACCTTGTTGGCATTGTGGAGGCTTCCATTCAGCCTATTTATGCTGCTTCAAAGGGTATGTTTGCAAGAGCTGTGGTACAATAGGGCACCTCCAACGAGCTTGCAGACGAGCTGCAATCTCTGCAAAACCTGCGAACTACCACGTGGCAGAGGAAGATCGGTCCATGGTGGATCAACGCAATTTCAAGCCTCAGAGAGAGGAGGCAGATGCTGAAGTACACGTGGTGCACACATTTTCGCTGAAATGTCCACCTATAATGCTAAATGTAAAATTGAATGGCTTACCCTCGTAGCCATGGAACTGGACACTGGCGCTAGTCAATCCATCATGAGTACAAAGATGTTTGAGAGACTGTGGTGCAACAAGGCACTCAGACCAGCCCTGAGCCCCATCCACATGAAACTGAGAATGTACACCAAAGAGCTCATCACTATTCTGGGCAGCGCCATGGTCAAGGTCACCTACGAGGGCACAGTGCATGAACTGCCACTCTGGATTGTCCCGGGTAATGGCCCCACACTGCTTGGAAGGAGCTGGCTGGGCAAAATCTGCTGGAACTGGGATGACATCCGAGCGCTATCACATGTCGATGAGGCCTCATGTACCCAGGTTCTGAACAAATTTTTTTTTTAAATTTCAAAATATACTTTATTCATATAAAAATTTGTACAGTACATTCAAAAGCAGTTCAGTACACTTAGCTGCGGTCAGCAATCCCATACACTACATTTGGGTGCTGACGGCAGTTCCGTTTGATACATTCCCTTGCTTTCCAGTTCAAGTACAATTCGGTACAATACGGGATACATTGTAGTACATTCAACAAATTACATTACATGTGTCACTATACAGTACGCGGAATGGGTGACGGTACATTTACATTTTTCTTTTCAACGTGCATTACGAAACAGACCTTGCATTGTACATGGCACTACATCGGTGTTTACAGATCATGGTGCTCCATGCACACAAAAAAGAAGTTACAAGTACAGCCCGAGGGGAGTTTTGTACTGATTCCTGCCCCCGGGTTTACTGTGGCAGAAGGGCTTTAAACTGTGGCCCTTCCCCACCGTGCCTTTGCGGTGGCTGCACCAATTTTAAGTGCGTCTCTCAGCACGTAATCCTGGATCTTGGATTGCGCCAGTCTGCAACACGCAGACGTGGACATCTCTTTGCTCTGGAAGACCAGCAAGTTTCGGCAAGACCAAAGAGCGTCTTTGACCGAGTTGATGACCCTCCAGCAGCAGGTGATGTCTGTCTCAGTGTGTGTCCCTGGGAACAGCCCGTAGAGCACAGAGTCTTGTGTTACGGAGCTGCTTGGGATGAACCTCGACAGCAACCACTGCATCTCTTTCCAAACCTGCCTTGTGAAGGCGCAATCCTGAAGGAGATGGGTGACAGTCTCGTCCGCCGCGCAGCCGACTCGGGGGCACCGTGCCGTGCTGCTGAGACATCGGCTGTGCATGAACGCTCTGACGGGTAAGGCCCTCCTCACCGCCAACCAAGCTACATCTTGGTGCTTGTGTGAAAGCTCTGGCGATGAGACGTTCTGCCAAACGAGTTCGACAGTCCGCTCAGGGAACCATCCGACAGGGTCCACCCTCTCCTCCTTTCGTAGGGCGTCCAGGACCTTACGTGCTGACCACTGTTTTATGGCCTTGTGGTCAAAGGGGTTTTTTGTGAAAAACTTTTCCACGAAGGACAGGTAGGCAGGCATGGTCCAGCTGGTGGGGGCGTTTCGCGGCAACGTGGCCAGGCCCATCCTTCGTAACAAAGGGGACAGGTAGAACCTCAGCACGTAGTGACACTTGGTGTTTGCGTACCGGGGGTCTGTGCACAGCTTGATGCAGCCGCACACAAAGATGGCCATCAGGATGAGGGCCTCGTTCGGAACATCCTTTCCTCCATTGTCCAGAGATTTGTACATTGTGTCTCTGCGGACACGTTCCATTTTGGACCTCCAGACAAAGTGGAAGAAGGTCCGGGTAACTGCCGCAGCACAAATTTCCTTCCCTTTTTGAGCCAGGCGTTGGAAACTTTTCCGGGGCGAAGGTGCGGATCCACTTGGTCCCAGAGGCATGACCCATTCACCACAAGGCGCGGGCGGTACCTCACATGATGAGGGAGAGAGTGGAAATCGAGCTAGACAGGCTGCAACGTGAGGGCATCATCTCCCCAGTGGAATTCAGCTACCCCACTCGCTCACAGGAGTGCCCCCGGCTGAGCTACTCATGAAAAGGACACTTAAAACCAGACTCTTGCTGGTTCACCCCAACCTGCATGATCAGGTAGAGAGCAGGCGGCAGCAACAAAATGTAAACGATGGTCGCGCCACTGTGTCACGGGAAATTGATCTGAATGACCCTCTGTATGTGCTAAACTATGGACATGGTCCCAAGTGGATCGCGGGCACGGTGATAGCTAAAGAAGGGAGTAGGATGTTTGTAGTCAAACTAGACAATGGACAAATTTGCAGAAAGCACCTGGACCAAACGAGGCTGCGGTTCACAGACTGCCCTAAACAACCCACAGCAGACACCACCTTTTTCGAGCCCATAACACACACCCAAAGGATCAATGACACCACCCCGGACCAGGAAATTGAACCCATCACGCCCAGCCGCCCAGCAAGGTCAGGCTCACCCAGCAGCCCTGCAGGGCCAACAGCACGCCAACCCAGCGAGGGCACAGCCAACACACCAGAACTGACATTTGTACCGAGGCAGTCCACCAGGGAAAGAAAGGCTCCCGACCGCCTTACCTTGTAAATAGTTTTCACTTTCCACCACCAGGGAGCGCATCCCCTGAAGTCCCAAGGGATTCCAGCATCCCTTGGGAGCTCTGTATATAAGCCGGCCCCCGAAGGCCTGTTCCTCATTCTGGAGTGTCTTAATAAAGACTGAGGTCACTGTTACTTTAATCTTCCTGTCTCATCTGTGTTAGGAACACAACAGCTATCCTGTGTAAAGTTTTTCTTCTGTTTTGTACAACGTGAAAGGTTTTTCACATAAATATGGCACAATAATAAAATCATGATTAAAACACTGAGCCTTCAAGAGCTTAGCATACTTCAACACACAATTTATTTCTCCCAGTAAAGTATGACTGCTTATATTGATTATGATGAGCATTTAGAAAGAAAGAAGACTTGGATTTATATCGTGCCTTGAATGACCACCAGACGTCTCAAAGCACCTTACAGCGAATGAAGTACTTTTGGAGTGTAGTCACCGTTGTAATATAGGAAACGCAGCAACCAATTTGCACACAAGCAAGCTCCCACAAACAGCAATGTGATAATCATCAGATAATCTGTTTTCTTGTTATGTTGATTGAGGAATAAATATTGGCCAGGACACCAGGGATAACTCGCCAGCACTTCTTCGAAATAGTGCCATGGGATATTTTACTTCCACTTGAGAGAGCAGACATCTCATTTGAAAGATGGCACCTACAACAGTGCAGTGCTCCAGCATAGATTTTTTGTGCTTCTGGTTCCTGGAGTGGGACTTGAACCCACATCCTTCTGACTCAGAGTGTGAGAGTGCTACCCACTGAGCCACAGCTGACACTCATTTAGGTTATGTTGGTTACATGTGCATAAAAACTCAGCAGAGATTCTAAACTTTATTAAATATGTTAATTAAAACTTTGAATTATGTTCACAAACAAATTTAGAAAGGAAGATATGATTCAATGGTTTCAGGATGGAATGCTGAAAAAAAGAATCGAAAGAAAGACTTTGAAAAAAGGAAACGTTTGAGGGTGCTGCGGTTCACAATTCTGGTTTATGCCATGCAAATTATGCCTCAATAGTAAAATCATGAATGTGTGCAAGAAGGAATGTGTGTACCACATTCTTTACAACTCCTGATACTGCAAAACACCTTCCTTATTTGCTCCCAGAACCTGAGGTACTCCATTCACTCTCTCCACAAACTCCATCCAAACAGTTTTAACTTCCTGCATCAGGATCTCCAAGGTAGTCATCCTCAAAATGGGATCTTTACCTCATATTCCTTCCTGCCTCAATCATCCTGACCAGAAAAGGATTTCTTCAAGGAGCAAATCAAAATCCTCTTTAACAGCAAGCAGCAGCCCTTTGAGAGCTACTGCCTCAGCCAATCTTCCTTAAATAGAGAGCCAACCAGGCTCAAAGTTAAACCTTGGTCCAGGTTATTGTTTTCCTAACACAGATGAGACTGCACACAGGGAGGTTAAAGTAACAGCGACCTCAGTCTTTATTGAGACACTCCAGAGTGAGGAACAGGCCTTAGGGGCCGACTTATATACAGTGCTCCGAAGGGATGCTGGGATCCCTTGGGACTTCAGGGGATGCGCTCCCTGGTGGCGGAACATGGGAGTGCATGCTTTACAGATACACAACATCACTCCCCACCCAAAGTCAAAGTGAAAACTATTTACAAGGTGAGGCGGTCGGGACCCTTTCTTTCCCTGGTGGACCGCCTCGGTGCAAATGTCTGTTCTGGTGTGTTGGCTGTGCCCTCGCTGGGCTGGTGTGTTGTTGGCCCTGCAGGGCTGCTCGGTGAGCCTGGCCTTGCTGGGCTGTTGGGCATGATGGGTTCAATTTCCTGGTTTGGGGTGGTGTCGCTGATCCTTTGGGTGTGTGTTGTGGGCTCGAAAAAGGTGGTGTCTGCTGTGGGTTGTTCAGGGCAGTCTGTGAACCGCAGCCTTGTTTGGTCCAGGTGCTTTCTGCAAATTTGTCCATTGTTTAGTTTGACTACAAACACCCTACTCCCTTCTTTAGCTATCCACTTGGGACCATGTCCATAGTTTAGCACATACACAGGGTCATTCAGATCAATTTCCCGTGACATAGTGGCGCGACCATCGTTTACATTTTGTTGCTGCCGATTGCTCTCTGCCTGATCGTGCAGGTTGGGGTGAACCAGCGAGAGTCTGGTTTTAAGTGTCCTTTTCATGAGTAGCTCAGCCGGGGGCACCCCTGTGAGCCAGTGGGGTCTCGTGCGGTAGCTGAGCAGTACTTGGGACAGGCGGGTTTGGAGTGAGCCTTCTGTGACTCGTTTAAGGCTCTGTTTGATGGTTTGTACTGCCCGCTCTGCCTGCCCATTGGAGGCTGGTTTAAACGGGGCCGAGGTGACATTTTGATCCCATTACGGGTCATGAATTCTTTAAATTTGGCACTGGTGAAACATGGCCCGTTGTCACTGACCAGTATGTCAGGCAGGTCGTGGGTGGCAAACATGGCCCTCAGGCTTTCAATGGTGGCGGTGGCGGTGCTTCCCGACATTATTTCACATTCAATCCATTTTGAAAAAGCATCCACCGCCACCAGGAACATTTTACCGAGAAATGGGCCCGCATAGTCGACATGGATCCTGGACCATGGTCTCGAGGGCCAGGACCACAAACTCAGTGGTGTCTCTCTGGGCGCGTTGCTCAACTGAGCACACACACTGCATTGCCGTAAACAGGACTCTAAGTCAGAGTCGATACCGGGCCATCACACGTGGGATCTGGCTATTGCTTTCATCATTACTATACCCGGGTGTGTGCTGTGGAGATCCAAGATGAACGTCTTCCTGCCCTTTTTGGGTAGCACTACGCGGTTATCCCACAACAGGCAGTCTGCCTGAATGGACAGCTCGTCTTTTCGCTGCTGGAACGGCTTGATTAGCTCTTGCATTTCAACGGGATGCTGGCCCAGCTCCCATGCAGTACACAGTTTTTGACTAGGGACAGCAGAGGATCGTGGCTGGTCCAAGTCGTAATCTGGAGGGACGTGACAGGTGATTTATCATTTTAAAACGCTTCCATGACTATCAACAAGTCTGCGGGCTGCGCCACCATCAACAAGTTTTCAGGCTGCACCATTTCCACTCCCGTGGTGGGCAATGGTAGCCGACAGAGCATCCGCTCAGTTCTCGGTGCCTGGCCTGTGGCAGATGGTATCGTTATACGCTGATAGCGCGAGTGCCCACCTTTGTATGTGGGCTGAGGCATTAGTATTTATCCCCTTGTTTTCAGCAAACAGGGCTATGAGGGGCTCATGATCGGTTTCCAGCTCAAATTTGAGGCCAAACAGGTACTGATGCATTTTCTTTACCCCGAACACATGCTAATGTCTCTTTCTAAATTATTCTGTAGGCCCTCTTGGCCTTAGACAAGCTCCTGGAGGCACAGGCGACAGGTTGCAACTTCCCCGCATCATTAGCTTGTTGTAATACAAACCCGACTCCATACGACGACGCATCACATGCTAGCACAAGTCTTTTACACGGGTTATACAATACAAGCAGCTTGTTGGAGCATAAAATGTTTCTGGCTTTCTTAAAAGCAACTATTTGGTTTTTTCCTCATACCCAGTTCTCACCTTGACGCAATAACACATGTCGGGGCTCTAAGAGGGTGCTTAACCCCGGTAGGAAGTTACCAAAATAGTTGAGGAGTCCCAGGAACGACCGCAGCTCCGTGACGTTCTGTGGCCTGGACGCGTTACTGATAGTCTCTGTCTTGGCGTCTGAGGGCCGAATGCCATCCGCCGCGATCTTTCTCCCCAACAACTCCACTTCTGTTGCCATGAAGACGCATTTCGACCCCTTCAGCCGCAGCCCTACGCGATCCAGTCATTGGAGGACCTCCTCCAGGTTTTGTAGGTGCTCGACGGTGTCCCGACCCATGACCAATATGTCGTCCTGAAAAACCACCGTGCGTGGTACCGACTTGAGTAGGCTCTCCATGTTTATCTGGAAGATCGCTGAAGCCGACCGAATTCCAAACGGGCATCTGTTGTCGATGAACAGTCTCTTCTGCATGTTGATGCAGGTGAGGCCCTTCGAAGACTCCTCCAGCTCCTGCATCATGTAGGCCGAAGTCAGGTCGAGCTTGATGAACGTCTTGCCTCCTGCCAGCGTTGCAAATAGGTCGTCTGCCTTAGGTAGTGGGTATTGGTCCTGTAGCGAGAAACAATTAATAGTTATGTCATAATTGTCGCAAATCCTGACCATGCCATCACTTTTGAGTTCTGGAACAATTGGGCTGGTCCACTCGCTGAATTCCACTGGGGAGATGATGCCCTCGCATTGCAGCCTGTCCAGCTCGATTTCCACTCTCTCCCTCATCATGTGAGGTACCGCTCGCGCCTTGTGTGAATGGTTCGTGCCTCTGGGACCAAGTGGATCCGCACCTTCGCCCCAGAAAAGTTTCCAATGCCTGGTTCAAAAAGGGAGGGAAATTTGTGAAGAACCTGGGTACATGAGGCCTCATCGACATGTGATAGCGCTCAGATGTCATCCCAGTTCCAGCGGATTTTTCCCAGCCAGTTCCTTCCAAGCAGTGTGGGGCCATCGCCCGGGACAATCCAGAGTGGCAGTTCGTGCACCATGCCCTCGTAGGTGACCTTGACCATGGCGCTGCCCAGGACAGTGATGAGCTCTTTGGTGTATGTTCTCAGTTTCATGTGGATGGGGCTCAGGGCTGGTTTGAGTGCCTTGTTGCACCACAGTCTCTCAAACATCTTTTTACTCATGATGAATTGGCTAGCGCCAGTGTTCAGTTCCATGGGTAAGCCATTCAATTTTACATTTAGCATTATAGGTGGACATTTCGTCGAAAATGCGTGCATCCCGTGTACTTCAGCACCTGCCTCCTCTCTCTGAGGCTCGAAATTGCTTTGATCCACCATGAACTGATCTTCCTCTGCCACGTGGTGGTTAGCAGGTTTTGCAGAGCTTGCATCTCATCTGCAAGCTCGTTGGAGGTGCCCCATTGTTCCACAGCTCTTGCAAACATACCCTTTGAAGTGGCATGAATAGGCTGAATGGAAGCCTCCACAACGCCACCAAGGTGTGAATTGCCTTGCATTCATCCTTTGTTGCGGACTCTGAGTAATCTGAGTCACCTGAGGCCTGCTGGCAGTTGCAGACTCGTGGTTTCTGCCCTGTACATTTCTGCTCGCAAACACAGTTCCAGTTAATTTATGAACATTGCTAGCACTTGTGTGCTGAGAGATTTGTTTGGTGTTTTCACTGGTGGACATAAACGCCTGTGCTATCGCAATGGCCTTACTGAGGGTCGGTGTCTCTACAGTCAAAAGTTTTCGTAGGATGGTCTCGTGGCCAATGCCCAGTACAAAAAAGTCTCTGAGCATCTGCTCCAGGTAGCCATCGAACTCACATTGTCCTGCAAATTGCCTTAGCTCGGCGACGTAGCTCGCCACTTCTTGACCTTCAGATTGCTGGCACGTGTCGAACCGATACCTCGGCATCAGCACGCTCTCCCTCGGGTTAAGATGCTCCCAAACCAGTTACACAGCTCCTCATACAACTTATCTGTGGGTTTCACCGGAGCCAGAAGATTCTTCATGAGGCTGTTGGTCGGTGCCCTGCAGACGTGAGGAGGAACGCTCTCCTTTTTGCAGCACTCCCTTCTCCATCCAGCTTGATGGCTAAAAAGTACTGGTCTAGCCATTCGACATAGGCTTCCCAGTCCTCACCCTCCGAGAGCTTCTCCAGGATGCCCACAGCTTGCTGCATCTTTGCGTTGGATTCGTATACTCGTCGCCAGTTATTGTGTTCCTAACACAGATGAGACTGCACATAGGGAGGTTAAAGTAACAGTGACCTCGGTCTTTATTAAGACACTCCAGAATGCTGGGATCCCTTGGGACTTCAGGGGATGCACTCCCTGGTGGCGGAACATGGGAGTGCATACTTTACAGATACACAACACAGGTCAGTGAAAGATTTGACCAAAAGAAATGGTGGTACCCCTACTGAATTTCAGCCCAGTTTAGCTCACTCAAAGTAGAGTGGAGAAAGAGGGAACAACAGAGGCAGAAGACCTGAGGAACAGGAAGGAATGTAAAGCTGGAGGTGGATTTCGGGTGAGGTTGTCCATGGAGGGATTTTCAGACTAAGTTTTTAAATTCGATGTGTTGGGAGACAAAAATCCACTGTCAGCCAACAAGTTCACAGGTAATAGATGAGAGGGGATTTGAGCTAAAGAAGATGTATAGTTTTGGATGTTGGAATTTGTGATGGTTGGGATGCTGATGAGAAAGAAGGACGTTGAAGAAATCAAGGTTTACCTAAAGCACAAATAAAAGCTGTAGTGGTAAGAGTGAGGTAGGCATGGAAGTGTTGCAAAGGTGGAAGTAAATAGTCCTGGTGATGGATCGGATACAAGGTTTGAAACTCAGTTGCGGGTCCAGCAAAGAAGTGTTCCAGTCTTGTTCAGCATGAGTCAGCTGGCAAGGAAGCAGAATTTTTGGTAGGATGGAAACAATGGCTTTTTCCCGAGATGATATTTCTAGCTCATTCACGACTTAATTAAGGTATGAAAAAGGATAGGGAAAAGACCATCTGATCTATCAAGACATAAAGCAGCATCAAGTGCACTCAACCTGCACTGTCACCTACCACCTCCACCAACTAATCTGGGGAGAGGCAAGAAAACAAGAGGGAAGGAGGAGGAAATTGAGCAAATGCAAGAAAAAAAAATTAGGAAAATTCTATCCCGAACGAGTGCACTGCTCATTAAAAAAAATTTCACTCTTGTTTTCAGGCAGCCTGCTTGCTCATACCTGATGGTGGGGAGACAGTCAAATGCATTGGCCAGCTTCCCATGGAAGGCAGGGATGATTGACACACCACACTACAATTCCAGCTGATTGTGATCTCAGAAGGCCGAGCGGCACGTGACCCTCCCGCAGACGCTTCCTTCCGTGTTTTGGTGGAGAGCGTGGAATACCCGCGCGAGGCAGGGAGCGGGCGGAGCGTCGAGCGCGAGCACCAGAACCAGAGAGAGGAAAAAAAACTGCGGCGGCGGTGATATAAACAACAACAACAACAACCCGTCGGAAATACATTCGGTTCACCCACACAACTCGAGAGAGAGAGAGAAGAAAAGACAAGACAACAGCTCAAACCACTCCAGCGAGGGTCCGACGCTGAGCGTTTGCCGTCTGCCCGATCCTTCCCCTCGGAGGTAGGCAGCCAATGTTGTGAGTCTGCAGCCTGCTTTGTCGCCATTTTGGCCCAGTGTTTGTTGTTATTATCATCGTGCGCTTCAGCAGCCGCCTTACGCCGTCCGCTGCCATGTATTGTCGGATTTTATGACCCAAATGTAAAATATTTAATTATGTATCTATTTTCCCTGCGCTGCGCGGGGGTTTGTCAGTTTTTTTTTCTGTCGTGATATTTGTTCAGTGGCCTAAAACTTGCATCTAGTGTTTGTTTGTCGACAGCTCATTTACGCACCGCAATGTGGATTGTTTTTTTAAATTAAAAAAAATACAACATGTTTCGCGCTGTTTAAATTATTCAGTGTCGGAATCTGCTTTTGAATAATACTCGTTTTCTTTTGACGTTGGATATGCTCACGACTTGTTTGTTCGGACTTCTTAAGCATTGTTACTGAAAAGGCAGGAAGCTCCACTTCAGATTCCTTTTTTTTCTTCAGTGTGAAATAACGTGAACAAAACGTTTGAGACCAGGCTGCTGGTTCTCGTTTGTGTGCTTAGCCACCCACGGCTGCCATTTCTCGTACCTGTAGTGTGGAATATTATCTCACACCCAAGACCTCACTTTCCTCGTGCGAAGGATCCGAAATCATACAAACTAATGTTACTAGATGTTTTTGTGTGGTGTCATAATTCACTGGTAACTTAGTCGTGTTCATTTGCTTGGATCGGGTATCAATTATATTGACAAATCTTCGTACTTCATGTAAGTTTTATTCCACTTGCATTATTATCTGCTTCTATGCCACCAATACGTTAACTTGAATTGAATCCAAATTGAATTAATTTCAATATACATTTCTTAATTTTTACTAACAACTTGCATTTATGGGAGTTGCAGGCAGCAATTTAGAATTGCACATGCTCTTGTCAAAAGACGAACCTATTGCATTTCCAGAGTGGTCCTGGGGTTGTTGACCTGGAAAATTTTGAATTTGTACACGCAGTCTGGTTTTTTTTTAACTCTAGTTTTTTAATGTAATAAAATTGTGTGGAAAATTCAAATAATTTCAGTTTATCAATATGCAATAGAGTATACGTCCTCAAAAGCTACCTCAATTTTCAGTCCCACTTGATGCACTCTAACCTGTCCTAATGGTTTATAGAACAATTCCTTTTCTAACTCATTTCTGATCGTATAGTCACTACTTTCTAGCCCTTTATGGAATCATTTTTTCCCTTTTAACTCAGTCACCCAAGTACAAAGAGGTTCTAAGTACAGAGAAGCACTCTTATTCATCTTCTCGCTGCTGTTTCTAGCTGCCGTACCTGATGTTGTTGCCCTGCTGTGGGAGCAAACATTGCTATCTGCAATTCCCACCATGAAAAGTAACAGCACCACATATGAGCTGCAACAGGGATGTCGTGAGATTATCATGAAGCAGAATGGTCGGGATCTCCTGTTGGATTCTTTTGGGATGTCAATATATTTGCATATATTGCATACACTTGGATCGGCCCTGATTTATAAAGCACATTTAATGTAGGAGATGGGTAGCAAAGCAGTGGGATTGCGAGAGCAAGTTTCAGGTTGTAGGGTGTAGATTTTGCCACCAAGCTTAGGAATGGAAGGAGATGAATACAAAGGAGGCCAGAATTTGAAGAGTGAAAGGTTCATATAGTCCTGGAGGAGGTTGCTGAGGCAGGGTGGAACAAGTCCATGGAGAGATTTGTAAATAAGGATGAGAATTCTGATGTAAATGCTTTGGAGGACTCGGAGGCATTGGACGATCGCGAGGATAACTGCGATGGAGAACGAGAACTTAGCGAGGGGTAGGATCATGGCAGTGCTGTTTTGGACAAGCTGGAGTTCACGTCTGGTGTAGCATGGGAGGTTGGTTAGTGTCTTAAAGTTGATTCTGGAGGTGATGACATGGTTTCAGCAATGGTGGGGATAGTGAGGTAAAGGCAGAAGTGGGAATCATATGGTGAGAATTGGTGGTCTTTGTGATGGATGTCGTATGCAGTTTAAAGCAAAACTAGATCAGTCAGTATACTGAGGTTACCTATTGTTCGGTTCACCTTGGATGACCAGCTTGGAGAGTGTGGAGTCAAACAATTTGGTCTTGTGTTTGAGGAACTGCTGGCTTGTCCACAACTTTGACATTGGATAAGCAGTCGGACAGCATGGTTGTGGAATTGAGGGTGATGACTGAGAATTAGAGCTTGCGTATTGCCAGCATGCATTGGGAAACTGACCCATTCACGTGGATAATGTATACAAAGAATAGGAAGAAGTCCAGACTCAAACCTTGGGTTACACACAAGGTGGTGGCCTGGGACAGTTGAGGGCAGAAATTATGCTCGGTGATGTGCTGGCTATGTCGGGATAAGTAGGAATAAAACCAAGTGAGGATGATGGCATAGATTAAGACCACAGAAGAGATGATGGAAGATGCTGGAGTGGTGAATCATGTTGGATGGAGGGATAATGTGCCATGGTTGCAATCTTAAAGGATATTGTTGGTGACTTAGATCAGGGTGGTGAAAGCATTGTGGAAACTGACAAAGATGTCTGAGTGATGCAAGCGATGACACCTCGCTGGGTGTCAATGATCTGATTGAGGACCTTTGGAGAAGAAAGGAGGTTAGAGATGGGCAGCAATTAGAGAGAATAGGAGGCGTTGGGGTTGGAATTTTCAAGCAGGGGATGATAATGGTTGGGAAAGCAGCACTCTAGGAGAAGGATCAGTTGATGGTGTCAGTAAGCATTGAGGTGACAAAATATAATTGTGTGATTGGGATGGGATTGAGGGTGCAGGTACGGTCTTCCAGAAGTAACTTCTGAGACTTGGCTGTATGGCCTTTTTTCTAATTTGTTGATTAATCTTGATGTATATGTTTAAATTAATAAAATAAATACTTGCATTTATATCGAGCCTTTCACGACCACCAGACTTCCCAAAGTGCTTCATAGCCAATTAAGTCCTTTTGAAGTGCAGTCACTGTTGTAATGTAGGAATGCTAAATTTAATGTTATATCAGGTCAACTTCTTGTGCAAAAAAACCTCCTCATATAGTTTTGGTGTAGGAGTATCCTTGGGCATTTGTGGACATGGATACCTAAATCCTGTTGCTCCTCCAACTCCTCGTCTCATAATTAAGAAAATATTCTGATTTGTCTTGCTCTGGTCCAAACCTTGCACTTCGCCACATTGAGCTCTTGTCAGCTATAGTTTTGCACGCCCACGCCGTATCATCTACAAATTTGAGTATGCAACTCCCTATTTATTCATTCAAATCATTGATGGTGAAAAATCAAGGCCCCAGTACAAATACCTGCGGAACTCCATTTGCCACATTCCGCGAATCAGAGAACAAACCCTTTATCCTTAAGCTCTGTCTCCTAGCTCCCAACCAATCACCAACTAGTGTCACAAGGTTACCTCCAATTTTGCGTGCTCTCATTTTTGATAATCTGTTAGGTGGAACCGTATCAAATTCCCTCTTGAAGTCCACATAGACAACATCCATAGACACTCCTCTGTCCATCATGTTCGTGACCTCCTCAAAAAAAAATCAACTGGATTATTCAGACATGACCTAACCTTCACAAATCCATGCTAATTCTCCTGGTCCAGCTGATAATTGTCCAAGTGCTCAGCCACTCTGTCTCCGAGGATAGATTCCAGTAAATTCTGCATAATTGATGTCTTGGCTGAAGACATTTGCAAACACTTTTAGCCATGTCTCTTGTACTTGGATACTGTGGTCCACCATGGTTGAGGATGGGGATGTCCATACTGCCTCTTTCTCTGAACTGGTTGCCGACCAGCATTCTCAACTATTGCTGTTCTTGGCATGCCCTATATATTCGGCATAGAACCTGGGGTTGTCTCCTGGCTAGACTATGGCTGTTCACAATCCTGCTACCACAGTGCCTCATGGATTCACAGTTTTGGCCTGCTGAATCTACCTTTAGTCTGTCTCACAGCACGGTGGTTTTCCGACATTACAACAGTGATTACACTCAAAGTATTTCATTGGCTGTTAAGCACTTTGAGATGCCTGGTGGTCGTGAAAGACTCGATATAAATCCAAGTATTTCTTTCTTTAATGACATGCTACACCATGGAAGATATCCTCATGGTGTAGATGAGAGTTTATTTTCACAAGGGTGGGTGATGATTACTTTTACCAATGCAATCTTAAACATATATGCCTATGACATGAAGGCAAATGAAAATGAAGTCAACAAAGTTACTTCCTCATGTTGTTTTCTCACCACTGGACAGGCTGAGTCTGGCAGCTCTATCCTTAAAGACTGAGCCTGCTTAGTCAATGGTGGTACTGACAAGTCAAAATCTCGATAGTAGACATTGAAATCCCTCAGCCAGAATCTGTTCTGTTGTTTCCCTTGCAGCTTCCTCCATGTAGTGTTCAACCTGTAGGAGTACTGATTTGTCAGTTATGGGGGGTGGGGAGCTATATAGTGATCAGCAGGAGGTTTCTTTGTTTGGGACCTGCAGCCATGAGCCATTGTAGAATCTGGAGTCAATTTTGAGTCTTTGGGCCACTGATTATACTGATATGCTGGTGGGAAGGATATACCCAGGAGTTTGAGATATTGGGTGATATAATTATGTCATGTTGTTAATTGTTCAGTCTACGAAACAGCTTTCCCAACTTGGGCACCAGTCCCCAGTTCTCTTGGTGAGGGGAACTTTGCAGGGTCAACAGGGTTCAGATTGCCTTTGCATTATCCTGATATACCTGGATCAGTGCAATTTTCTTACTGTAGTTTGTAGTGGTTGTTAATGACTGGTGGATTTGCAGGTTTACTTTAGAGGGCACTAAGAGTTAGCCACATATTGTGGGACTGGAGTGATGTGTTGGCCAGGCTAGATAGGCTCCTTTCCCTGAAGGACGTTAGTGAACCAGTTAGGGTTATCTGATTTATTGAATTCTTTTTCGCGTGCTCTCGCTCGCTCTCTCCACCCCTCTCACACTCTTTCCTATTTGTGCACTCTTTTCCTGCCCTCATGCTCTTACTCTCGCCCATTACCTGTGTGCTCTCCCCCTCCCCTGCTCTCGATAAACCTGTGGCCACACCTGCCTGTTCAGGTAGATGTAAAAAATCCCATAGTACTATAAGAACAGGGAAATGCTCCTGTTCTGGCCAACATTTATTCCTTCAAGCAATACCTCCTAAATATTTGATAATTTATCTATTTGCTGTTTGCAAGATCTTCCTGTGCACAAATTGGCTGTTCTGTTCACCTGCAAAATGAAAGTGATGACGCATCAAAAGCAATGAATTTACTGTGAAGTACTTTCGCCATGTCCTGAGGACAAGAAAGGCACTTGAATGGATGTGCGTTACTTCCTTCTTCCCTTCCTTTGAGTGCCAAAAACTATTTATTTTCCACAAATTAATGTGGCGACATATGTCCAGTATTTAGGTTACTACATACAACAAAACCCTCTTCACTTTCTTCTAGTTTGAAAAGTGGAAAATTGAACAATCTATTTTGATTTGGGTTATAAATTATAGTACAGGTTTATTAACAATAACAGATAAGCAGTGGCAAAGGTAGTACAGTTTGCTCGCTTTTTACAGAACTTTTGACTTGTGCTATCTCCTCGTTTATGAAATAAAAAAAGGTGGAACGCTCAGCTGTTTCTACTGATACTAAATTCAGATTTGTGTCTGTTATAATTTGCACGTGGGGTTTGATCAGGTCCACAGAGTTTCCAGCCATTAACCTGATAACTGTAAAGGAACTGGTAAACGAGGAGCACCATTCCTGGGACATGCTTTCTATTCTGTTCAAAGTTAGCCAGCACCAAAATATGTGCCTTCAATTTGATGAAGCTGTCAACATGACACCGAGGAAGCTTGCTGGTCTAGGTCCACATTTCTTGGTGGGTCAGAAGATTGAAATTGAAAAGCTTGACACTTCCAGGGATCATATTAAACAGTTTCTAGCATTTTTGGATGGACTGTAAAGCTTTCATACAACTATTTTAAGTTCTGATAAGTAATCAAGTGCCCCCTGATTAAAGGGGGAGGGACACTCCAAAAACTTTTCAAGTGCCCCCTTGTTTATTTTTGTGCTTTTTTTGAGGGCACTAAAACATACATTATACAAGGGACCCTTGGCTAAAAGCGGGGGGCGGGCATGAAAACTGGCACAATAAACAAATTAAACTTTAGACAAAAATCATCAAATTCAAATTTGGCTGCCGGGGATGATGATGCACTCCAGTCCCTCCGGTGCACACCTCTCATGGAAGACCGCAAGCGTGCGGGTGGACACCACTTGCTCCATCTCCAGGGACACCCTGGCTTAGATATAACTGCAGAAGAGGCAGGCAGTCAGGCTGAACGACCCCCTCAACTGCCCGCTGCCTGGACCGGCTGATGGCCCCCTTGGCCATGCCCAGGAGTAGTCCTACGAGGAGGCCTTCCGACCTGCCCGCTGCCCTCTGCACAGGGTGCCCAAAGATCAGGAGTGTGGGACTGAAGTGCAACCAGAATTTGAGGAGCAGCCCCTTCAAATATTGGATTAGGGGCTGCAACCTCGTACATTCGATTAAAAACATGGAACACTGACTATTCTAGACCGCAGAAATTGCAGGCGGCCTGGGAACCTGTGAACCGACTTTAAAAACTTGCTGCACGGGAGTGCTGTGTGCAACTCACTCAAGGCCAAGTCCCCAATAAATAGAGGGAGGACTCCCACGTAGATTGCACTCCATGGGGATCCCCGCCACCTCCGGATGGCAAGATGGTGTGCCATGGCGTTTCTGGACGGCAGACGAGGATGGCAAGGTGGAAAGTGTGCAAGAGCAAAGACTTTCCTACAACTCTTGAGTAAACAAAACAAACATTAGATCAAGTGCCCCCCGACCTGGGGGACACTACAAACATTTCACAAGGCCCTTTTTTTTTTGGTGATTTTTGTGGGTTTTTTTTGGGGTTTTTTGGGGCACTAAAATCAGTTTTTTTTTTCAAGTGCCCCCTATAAAAGGGGAGGGGGACACTAAAAACCCCGGCAATTAAAACTAATTAAACTTTAAAACATAAAATCAAATAAGACTTTCCTACATCTTTAAATCAATGGTAGCAGCTGTCGGGTTCAAATAGGTTGGATTGCCTTGTAAAAGCATGAGCGAAAACCCAGAACTTGCGATCTGTGAAGGTTCATCTTGACAGATCGTATGAACCGAAAGTAAAATCACTTTAGCTGGAGCAGAGTTAGGCTATTTGCCCAACTACGACCCAGCAAATGCCAATGAAACCCTTATGGCTGGTAAAAGCTTTCAGCAGTGTAAGGGTTCATATAAATGTTAAATCAAAAAAATTTTAAATAAAAAAAAAATCATCCTCACATTTAAAACTAGTTTATGTAAATTTTGGCATGGATTAAAATGTTTAAAATTATTTTTCAAAAATTTAATTTTTATTGTAAATGCTTCATTAAAGAGACTTTTAATTCAAGGTAAAAATGGAAACATTTATTTTTATTTCAGTTGTGTAAATTTTTTAATTCTTTGGGGATATATGCCAATTGAGATTCCCTTTGTAAATTGAATCCCCATAAGCATATGCGGAATCCTCCTTTCTGATAGGAGAACCTGGCCCACATAATCACAGGGACACTTCCAAAACCGCCTGTGTCACTGGAATCTGTGGGCCTTTACTACAGGCGTTGCCTGCAGGCCCAGGACCCGAAGTCTCTGAAGCCTGGGAGCCAGCAGATAGGTTGGATTTTTTTCCAGGATGGAGGCGTACGCCGGAGATACCGCAACTTCCAGCCTAATAACACACACCTGCTTACTTCAGTGCAGCAACCTGTAGATGTGATATCCTTAACATTTGATTTCTAATCATACCATCAGGAAGTGGGCTAGTTTCCCAATGCTTTGATGTTAACACGAGATCCACGAATAAAAAAAAAAGTGTCCATCACACTTCACTGTTTCACTTTGTCACACATGGCGGGCGGGGGGAATAATTTTCTGCTTGTTTACATAGAAAACATAGAAACATAGAAAATAGGTGCAGGAGTAGGCCATTCGACCCTTTGAGCCTGCACCACCATTCGAAAAAATCATGGCTGATCATTCCCTCAGTACCCCTTTCCTGCTTTCTCTCCATACCCCATGATCTCTTTAGCCGTAAGGGCCATATCTAACTCCCTCTTGAATATATCCAATGAACTGGCATTAACAACTCTCTGCGGCAGGGAATTCCACAGGTTAACAACTCTGAGTGAAGAAATTTCTCCTCATCTCAGTCCTAAATGGCCTATCCCTTATCCTAAGACTATGTCCCCTGGTTCTGGACTTCTGCAACATCAGGAACAATCTACCCGCATCTAACCTGTCCCGTCCCGTCAGAATCTTGTATGTTTCTATGAGATCCCCTCTCATCCTTCTAAACTCCAATGTACAAAAGCCCAGTTGATCCAGTCTCTCCTATATCAGTCCGGCCATCCCTGAAATCAGTCTGGTGAACCTTCGCTGCACTCCCTCAATAGCAAGAGCGTCCTTCCTCAGATTAGGAGACCAAAATTGAACACAATATTCCAGGTGAGGCCTCACCAAGGCCCTGTACAACTGCAGTAAGACCTCCCTGCTCCTATACTCAAATCTCCTCGCTATGAATGCCAACAGACCGTTTGCCGCCTTTACCGCCTGCTGCACCTGTATGCCAACTTTCAATGACTGATGAACCATGACACGCAGGTCTCGTTGCACCTCCCCGTTTCCTAATCTGCCACCATTCAGATAATGATCTGTCCTCGCGTTTTTGCCCCCAAAGTGGATAACCTCACATTTATCCACATTATACTCCATCTGCCATGCATTTGCCCACTCACTAACCTGTCTAAGTCACCCAGCCTCTTAGCGTCCCCCTCACAACTCAGACCGCCACCCAATTTAGTGTCCTCTGCAAACTTGGAGATATTACACTTAATTCCTTCATCCAAATCATTGATGTATATTGTAACGAGCTGGGGTCTCAGCACTGAGCCCTGCGGCACTCCATTTGTCACTGCCTGCCATTCTGAAAAGGACCCGTTTATCCCGACTCTCCTTCCTGTCTTCCAAACAGTTCTCTATCCACGTTGGTATATTACCCCCAATACCATGCGCTTTGATTATGCACACCAATCTCTTGTGTGGGACCTTGTCAAAAGCCTTTTGAAAGTCCAAATACACCACATCCACTAGTTACATCCTCAAAATTTCACAAGATTTGTCAAGCATGATTTCCCCTTAATAAATCCATGCTGACTTGGACTGGTCCTGTCACTGCTTTCCAAATGCGCTGCTATTTCATCTTTAATAATTGATTCCAACATTTTCCCCACCACTGATGTCAGGCGAACCGGTCTATAATTACCTGCTTTCTCTCTCTCTCCCTTTTTTAAAAAATGGGGTTACATTAGCTACCCTCCAGTCCATAGGAACTGATCAAGAGTCGATAGACTGTTGTAAAATGATCACCAATGCATCCACTATTTCTAGGGCCACTTCCTTAAGTACTCTGGAATGCAGACTATCAGGCCCCGGGGATTTATCGGCTTTCAATCCCATCAATTTCCCTAACACAATTTCCCGCTAATCAGGATATCCTTCAGGTCCTCCTTCTCACTAGACCCTCGGTTCCCTAGTACTTTCGGAAGGTTATTTGTGTCTTCCTTCGTGAAGATAGAACCAAAGTATTTGTTCAACTGGTCTGCCATTTCTTTGTTCCCCATTATAAATTCACCTGAATCTGACTGCAAGGGACCTACTTTTGTCTTCTCAAAGAAACTTCTGCAGAAACATAACATACCCTATGATTTACCTCAATTTACTTATTTACAGCAATACGATCTTGTAACCTTAGGAGATAGGCCAGGTTACATATAGATTCCCTTTAGGAGCATACTGCATTGTGTGCAACATGGCATAATACTCCTGTCCTTAAAAGGCACTGTATTTATCAATATACTATGAGCAATACTGTGGAATATCCACTAAGATATATGTTGCATTTACATTTATACTAGGAAGAAAGAAAGAAAGACTTGCATTTATATAGTGCCTTTTATGACCTCCTGGATGTTTCAAAGTGCTCTACAGCCAATGAAGTACTTTTTCAAGTGTAGTCACTCTGGTAACTTGGGAAACGCGGTAGCCAATTTGTGCACAACAAGCTCCCACAAATAACAATGTGATAATGACCAGATAATCTGTTTTTGTGATGGATTGAGGGATAAATATTGGCCAGGACACCGGGGATAACTCCCCTGCTTTTTTTCAAATAGTGCCATGGGATCTTTCACATACATCTGAGGGCAGATTTGGTTTAACATCTCATCCCAATGATGGCACCTCTGACAGTGCAGCACTCTTTCAGTACTGCACTGGGGTGTCGGCCTCGATTTCTGTGCTTAAATCCCTGGAGTGGGACTTGAACCTATAACCTTCTGACTGCAAGAGAGAGTGTACACAGCGACACAGCCACTGAGCCACAGCTGACAATATACAGATACGTATAGTTACTGAACTATTCTTGCATTGAATTTGGGTAATTTGGCAGTTTCTTTCCTTAACCTGTAAGCCCATTAATTTCACAGCGTTTTCTGGTACATTCTGTATGTTCTTTTCCATGACTGTACTGAACTTCACTGCTAAGTTGCATAGCCATTCATTTTGAATGTAATTGGAGAGTGATACTGCTTTTCATAGTAGGAACAAGGTTCTACAAAATTCCAATTTGCCAACTAACCAGAGATGAGTTACTATACTTTTCAACTTTCATGAGCTGAAGCTCAAAACATTTTGCTAGGTTGCTAATAGCAGATATATCTTTTGTGTTACATCTGATCCTTTTGTGGTTATGTGCAGCTCCTATCTCACCGAGTACCTGTAACTGACTGATTTCTTGTCTGTAATGAAGGATGACTTTTTTTTATGATTGGCTTTCTCTAATTGAAGTTAAAATAATTATTTCTGGTAGATTACTTTTTTTTCTTAGAAAAAATGGTTTCTTCAGGTCTAGTATTTCTCAGTCACTCTAATTTAATCCTTGTATATTTTTCCTTGTCTTGGTCAACGGTTTTGGAACAGCCTGAAGGCAGGTTGAGTGGTGTCATTTATTATGTTCATTCAAGTGACAATTCATTTCATGGACTAGTCTTGATTGCCTGAGGGGATTGGAGAGGAATTTTCCTGATTTTTTTTTCACTTATTGGCGCTGGCTTTTTTAGGGTTTTTTGTCTCCCAAGCGATTACATACCTGCGGGTGTTTAGGAATGGTCGTGTCATGATGCTCCAGGCATCATGAGTGTCGGGCAACTGGATGGACCAACTGGTCTTCACCTGCCTGTCATTTTTGGATGTTTGTAATCTCAGACTCTCGTATCCACTGTAACATATAAGATGTGGGTGTACCCATTAATTTCTCTACATGGTAAGTTTCTAATTTCATCCGTGCCTTTGTGGAGGCCAGCTTTTTATCTCCAAATTATGTCATGGCTGGAATATGGTGCATTCACGGGGAAATCTGAAGGATGGTTGTCATTTAAAAAAAAAAAAAAATGTTTCTTTTAACCATTATGTTTTGCATCTACGTTTGTCAGGAACAAGTCTGTGTTGCTTTTGTCATCCTGAGGCTTCTACGAGGAACAAACATTTTTAATGAAACTAAATCTGGGCATAAGACAATATTACCAAAAAACTTCCTATAATACAATCGTACTGAAATTGTCAAGAATAATTTCATGGGTATGGCGATTGCTTTTCTGGTCCTGTACTTAATTCATTTAATACAAGTGATAATGATGTATTGATAAAGCATTACTTATATAAGAACATAAGAATTAGGATCAGGAGTGGGCCATTTGGCCCCTCAAGCCTGCTCTGTCATTCAATAAGAATATGGCTGATCTTCTACCTCAACTCCACTTTCCTGCACTATTCCAATAATCCTTTGATTCCCTTAATATTCAAAAATCTATCGATCTCTGTCTCAAACGACTGAACATCCACAGCCCTCTGGGACAGAGAATTCCAAAGATCCACCACCCATTGAGTGAGAGAATTTCTCCTCATCTCAGTCCTAAATGGCCGGTCCCTTATTCTGAGTGTGCTCCTTGGTTCTCGATACTCCAGCCAGGGGAAACATCCTCCCTGCATCTACCTTGTCAAGCCCTGGAAGAATTTTGTATATTTCACTGAGATCACCTCTCAGTCTTCTAAAACTCTAGAGAATATAGGCCTAGTCTACTCAATCTTTCCTCATTGGACAATTCCCCCCCATCCTAGGAATCAGTTTGGTGAACCTTCATTGCACTCATTCCATGGCAAGAATATCCTTCCTTAGGTAACGAGACCAAAACTGTACAAACTTTGAATTTCAAGTTTCCTTATTGCAGCTGCTTAATTTAGCAAATTTTGGTAGCACACTGTCAAGACAGCTATCCAGAACTAATGTTCGAAGTGGTAGCATTGTTTAACTTCACTTTATACAACACAAAGAAAAATACATTAAGTTAAATTTTCATGTTTGTCAAGTTAATGTGGAAGGAAAGCTTTCCTAAAAAAATAATCTGCCTCCAGGCTGATCCAAAACCATTGACTTAAGATAAGGGACACCAAGGGCTAAATTACGAGGAGCGATTGCACAAATTAGGGTTGTATTCCGTGGAATTTAAATGGTTAAGGAGTGATCTGATCAAAGTTTTCAAGATATTAAAGGGAACAGATAGTTTCTCTGTCTACCCTATTTCCGCCCGGAATATGCTTGAGGGGCTCAATGGTCTACACCTGTTCCTATGTGCATATGTTACAGTTTTATTGTTTTTGCTTGGTGTTTGAATGCCCTAAAGATAATGGGATAGAATTTCTGTCGGGTTTATTCGAAAGTGATGTCAGCATATACAGATGATTTGAACTTGGTTGGGCACAGGCAGCACAATCTTTAAATTCGATGAAACACTGAGGAGGATTGTTAAATACTTCAGGAAGACATCTACAAGTTAGAGGATTGGGCAGTCAGGTGGCAGATGCCATTTAATGAGGAGAGATGTGAGGTAACTGATTTTGGGAGGGATAAACAAGGAATAGGAGTATACCCTCAATGGAAAGACAGTGAAATGTGTCGATGCACAGAAAACTTGGGATTCAAATACATAATTCCTTGCAGGTAGATAAAGTCATACATATAATGGCATTTTATGTTTTCTGAATAGAGGCCGAAAGTAATAGATTTGTACACAGCAATAGTTACCCACAGTTAGAGTACGGTGCACAATTTCTGGGCTCCCCATGATAGAGTGTTAGAGTCATGGTGAGCACAAAGTGTACATTTAGCAAGATTATGCCAGGAATGGTTTTGAAAGACTTGAGATAACTGGACAACTTCCATTAAAGAAGAGAAGGCTACAATAACAACGAAAATTATTGTAGTGCCATTAACATTGTAAAACCTCCCAAGGTTGTTCACAAGAATATCAAACAAAATTTGACACCAATCCACATAGAGATATTGGGGCAGATGAGGAGTCGGTTTTATGGAGTGCCTTAAAGGAGGAAAAAGAGGTTTAGGGAGGGAATTCCTGAGCTTAGACCGTGGCAGCTGAAGGCATGACCGGCAATGGTGGAGCCACTAAAATCGGGGATGCTCAAGAGGCTAATATTGGAGGAGTGCAGAGCTCTCTGAGGACGATAGAGCTGGAGGAGATTAGAGATAGGGAGGCGCGAGGCCATGGAGAGATTTGTAAAAAGTTGCTTAACCGGGAACCAATGTAGGTCAGAGAACACAGGTGCAATGGGTGACCAGGATCTAGTGTGAGTTGGCATGCGGGCAGCAGAGTTTTGGATGACCTCAAGTTTACAGAAGGTAGCATGAGGGAAGGCAGCCAGGAGTGCATTAGAATAGTCGAGTCTAAAGGTAACAAAGGCATGGATGGGGTTTTCAGCAGCAGATGAGCTGAGGCAGGGGCAGAGATGGATGATGTTACGGAGGTGGAAATGGGTAGTCTTCGTGATAGCGCAGATATGTGGCCGGCAGCTCATCAGGGTCAAATACAACACCAAGGTTGTGAACAGTCTGGTTCAGCACCAGGCAGTTGCCAGGGAGATGGATGGAGTTATTGGCTAGCAATATTTAGCTGGAGGAAGTTTTTGCTTATTCATTGCTGGGTGTCGGACAAGCAGTCTGACAATTTAAAGACAGTGGAGGAGGTCAAGAGATGTGGTGAGGCAGAGCTGGGTATCTTCAACGTACATTTGGAAACTGACGCTGTGTTTTCGGGTGATGTCACCGAGGGGCAGCATGCAGATGAAAAATAGGGAGGGCCAGAATAGATCCTTGGTGAACACCAGAGGTAACGGTACGGGAGCAGGAAGAGATGTCATTGGAAAGAAAGACAGACTTGCATATTTATAGCGCTTTTCACGACCACCGAATGTCCCAAAGTGCTTTACAGCCAATGAAGTACTTTTTTGAAGTGTAGTCAATATTGTAATGTAGGAAACGCGGCAGCCAATTTGCACACAGCAAGCTTCCACAAATAGCAATGTTATAATGACCAGAAAACCTGTTTTAGTGATGTTGATTTCAGGGATATATATTGGCCAGGACACGAGGGATAACTCTCCTGCTCTTCGAAATAATTGAGAATTGTAAAATATTGTGCATTGCAAGAAAACAATGGGTGACTTACTGCATGTATTATGAAAGCGCAGTCGATCAGCCATGATCTTATTGAATGACAGAGCAGGCTCGAGGGGGGCTGGATGGCCGACTCTTGCTCCTATTTCTTATGTTCTTGTGTTCTATTTGCAGCCCTCGACACAATTGACCAGACCAACCTCCTCCAACGCCTCTCCTCTGTCGTCCAGCTGGGTGGAAATGCCCTTGCTTGGTTCCATTCTTGCCTATCAAATCATAGCCGGAGAAGTCCAGTGGCTTCTCTTCCCACTCTTGCACCGTTTCTCTGTCGTCCCTCAAGGATCAATACTTGACCCCCCTCCTATTTTTCATCTATATGCTGCTCCTCAGCGATATAATCCGAAAACAATATCAGGTTCCACATGTACGCTGATGACACTCTGCTCTGTCTCACCACCAACTCTCTGGACCCCTCCACTTTCTCTGATCTGTCACATTGCTTGTCCAACATCCAATATTGGATGAACAGAAATTTCCTCCCAACTAAATATTGGGAAGACTGAAGCCATTGTCTTTGGTCCCCACCACAAACTCTGTTCCATGGCCCCCATATCCATCCCTGGCAACCGTTCGCAACCTTACTGTTGTGTTTGACCCTGAGCTGAGCGTCTGACCACTTATCTGCACTGTCACCAAGACTGCCTACTTCACCTCTGTAATATCACCTGACTCCGCCCCGTCTCAGCTCATCTGCTGCTGAAACCCTCATCCATACCTTTGTTACCTTTTAGACTTGACTATTTCAATGCTCTCTTAGTAGGCCTCACATCTTTCACCCTACAGTAACTAGTGAACATCCAAAAGTCTGCTACCCATATCTTAATTCGCACCAAGTCTCGTTCATCTCTCACCCCTGTGCTTGCTGACCTTCACTGGCTCCCGGTCCGACAACTCCTCAGTTTTAAAATCCTTCTTTTCAAATCCCTCCATAGCCTTGCACCGCCTTATTTCTGCAACTTCCACCAGCCCGACAAGCCGTCGAGATCTCTGCACTCCTTAAATTTTAATCACGCTGCTAATTTTAATCACTCCACCATTGGCCCTAAGCTCTGGAATTGGCTCCCTAAATGTGTCTGCTTCTCTACCTCACTCCTCCTTTAAAATGCTCCTTAAAGCCTACCTCTTTGACCAAGCGTTTGGTTATCTGTCCTGATAATCTCCTGTGACTTGGTGTTAGAAATGCTTTTTATTGATATCACTTTTGTGTGCATTGGGACATTTAAATGTGCTCTATAAATGTAATTTATTGTTGTAGGGAGAAGAACGAAGCAACTGATCCCAGGTGTTGTAAAAATGAATTATGAAGTGAACGTGGGCCCTTCAGCTTTAAAAGGAGGCAATACCATCGAGATGTGCAAGATATTTACAGTATAGAAAAGCATTTCTTCATGGTATTCATTGAAAGTAGGACAAGTATTCCCAGGTCTGATGCAGAATAAAACTCCGTGCTCTGCAGCCTGACGTCAGAAGAACACTCAGCTGCACAAGCATACAATTTTTTCCATTTCCCACATCTATGTCCTTAGTGAGATTAGGGAGAGAAATTGACCTCCTTTGCACCTCCCTTTAACGCCTCCAGGGGCAATAACGGAGCGTGACCAGTTCCTGCGTTTTGGAGATTGTGACGCCATCTGTCGTTGGGAAAATGCTGGAGTCCATTATTTAGGAAGTAATAGCAGGACATTTGGCAAAGCATAATTCAATCAAGCAGAGTCAGCATGGTTTTATGAAAGGAAAATCATGTTCGACAAATTTGTTGGGAGTTCTTTGAAGATGTAACGAGCAGTGTGGATAAGGGGGAAACCAGTGGATGTTGTGTATTTGGATTTCCAGAAGGCATTCGATAAGGTGCCACATAAAAGGTTACTGCACAAGATAAAAGTTCACGGGATTGTGGTAATATATAAGCATGGATTGAGGATTGTTAACTAACAGAAAACATGGAGTTGGGATAAATGGGTCATTTTCCAATTGGCAAACAGTAACTAGTGGAGCGCTGCAGGAATTGGTGCTGGGGCCTCAACTATTTACAATCTATATTAATGACTTGGATGAAGGGACTGAGTGTAATGTAGCCAAATTTGCTGATACAAAGATGGGTGGGAAAGCAAATTGTGAGGAGGGGACACAAAATCTACAAATGGATATAGACAGGCTAAGTGTGTAGGCAAAAATTTGGCAGATGGAGTATAATGTGGGAAAATGTGAGGTTATCCACTTTGGCAGAAAAAAATAGAAAAGCAAATTATAATTTAAATGGAGAAAAATTGCAAAGTGCTGCAATACAGAGGGACCTGCGGGTCCTTGTGCATGAAACACAAAAAGTTAGTATGCAGGTACAGCAAGTAATCAGGAAGGCAAATGGAATGTTGGCCTTTATTGCAAGAGGGCTAGAGTATAAACGCAGAGAAGTCCTGCTGCAACTGTACGGAGAGAGCTGGGCTATTTGCCCAACTTCTGCCCAGTGTATGTCTGTGAAATTCTTGTGCCTGGTAAAAACGGGCATAAGGCTTGCTTTTACAGCGTAAGACTTTGATAACTTTTTATTTTTATGGTTTTTTAAAATCATTTATACATTAAAAAACCTGTACAAAAGGTTTATTTTTCGCCCCTTCAAAACACGTAAATTTATTTTTCAAAAAATAGTAAATTTTTGTGTTAAATATTTAATTTAATGTTTTAAAATTAATTTTAAATATATAATTATTTTTCTTTGAAGTGCAGATATATTTTGAGGGTTTTCCCACTCATGCTTATGGGTATTTGGGGATCCCTTTTATTGGTTGGGCCGGCCCGCGTGATCTCGGGCGCTTGCAAACCGTGTGCGCCCCTGGGATACGTGGGCCTCTACCTGTGGTATCCGGAGAGGCCCAGGACCATGAATCTCTGTACCTCCCGGACCACCAGGTACACGGGCATTTTATTTGCAGATTGGAGGCATTTCCCTGTGGGAAGCCTCGGACCGCAAATTCAGGGCAGGTAGCTATTTGCCTTGGATGAGCAATGTCCTGACCTTATATTTACCTTTCACCTATTTGAATCTGGACCTACTTGCCCTGTACCACATAGGAGCTCTTTATTTCAATATACACTCAAATGAAAGATGTACGAGTTTGCTCTTTGAGGGGGAGGAAAATCGCAAACAAATAATTACTCATCTCAAAATGATCATTGGTACCAAGAGGAGGATTCCAAAGAGGACCTTAATAAACCTCTTCCACTCCCTGTCTCCAAACTCTATGCATTCTTTATTGATCGTTAAAAGTTTATGCTTTCTGTTCTAATCATGGGATGTAAAACCCTAATTGGGCATTGCGCTTCATGAATGTATTTGGATTTTAATAAGTACCATGCATTATAAGAACGTAAGAACATAAGAATTAGGAACAGGAGTAGGCCATCTCGCCCCTCGAGCCTGCTCCGCCATTCAACAAGATCATGGCTGATCTGGCCGTGGACTCAGCTCCACTTACCCGCCCGCTCCCCATATGGCCGGAATCTTACCGGCATGGCGAGTGTTAGTTTGGAGGCGGGTCCGCTGTCAAAATGTCCACTCTGAACCCGCCTCCTTGTCAATTTCCCAAGTGCTGGCTCTGCCTGCGGTTTGCAGACCCAGCACTAAGCAACGTGTTAGTCAATTGAGATAGTTAAGAAGCTGCTTAAAGCTGCGTAACGATTTTTCCATGTTTTTTTACGAGGTTCCTGCCCCTCAGGGATCACGTCCGGTAAGTGTGTCAGTTTCTGAACAACTCTGGATTGGCTTGAATAGTTGACAGCTGCATAAGTGGTATAAAAGCTACCATTTCACAGCTATTCAATTTCCAATCTTTGAAGCTGAAGCCTTCAGGATTTGAAATATATCAGCTTTATGGAGGTTTGAACTGGTTGCAGTGAACTTTCTATCCAGTGTCACCTCCTTGGAGCAACCTTGCTCACCATTGACAGATTGGTCCTGTCATCTCAACTTCAGTTGCCATCTATTCCATCAGCATTAGGGCCTTTGAAAAAATCTTACCTTGGTCCTCAGATTCCCACCACAATCAGCCCCAACACCAACATCATTTGGCACACCAGCATCACGAAAAAACAAAAAGAAAGACTTATATTTATAGAGCGCCTTCACGTTCACCGGACGTCTCAAAGCAGTTTTACAGCCAATGAAGTACTTTTGGAGTATAGTCACTGTTGTAATATGGGAATGACAACACCACCACCAATGTTCTCTGCAATCACCTAATGCTGCACAGGACACAGGGCTTAAGCACCCGAGCATATTGCTATCCGGGATGCCAGCATGCACTCACCATGGCCAGATTTACTTCACTTGGCACTACATGATGCGCCAGGTTGGCACCACCCCACACCAACACCATAAAGCATCCCTACAATACCCAAGCCAATCCTTTCACACACCACCATTGAGGAGGTACCGTTATGTCTCACCATTCACTGCAACTCACTAAGCTGCTTCCAAAGGTGCGCACACATCGGTCCAAGAAGGCAAAGTGTTGAAAATAAAGATTTCAACGTTTGACAACCCATTAGCAGAAACTTTACATCAGCATTGGTGATAACACCCAAGTGCCTATCCTTGTGTGTTGTTAGTTGGTATGATATTAGACAAGGATGAGGGTAAGCATGAGGGGTGGCTTGTGAGATGGGGATGTAATAATGGAGAGAGAGATGGGTGGAGGTGCAAGTTTTGTTGGTGTGAGTCAGGATGTGCAGGAGTCGGGTACGGAAGGCAGAATGATGAGTGGCACAGCAGGATGAGGTTGAGTGGCTTTGCAGTAATGTTTAGTGATCCACTGAGATCATTGAAGGTTTTGCGCCACTGCAGCCAGGTCCTCCTGACGACATTCCTGCTTGTGCCCTCCTGTCCAAGTGCAACCAGACTGTGTTGGTCTCCTGGGGAGATCTCCTTAGAAACATAGAAAATAGATGCAGGAGTAGGCCATTCGGCCCTTTGAGCCTGCACCACTATTCAATAAGATCATGGCTGATCATTCATCTAAGTACCCCTTTCCTGCTTTCTCTCCATACCCCTTGATCCCTTTAGCCGTAAGGGCCACATCTAACTCCCTCTTGAATATATCCAACGAACTGGCATCAACAACTCTCTGTGGTAGAGAATTCCACAGGTTAACAACTCTCTGAGTGAAGAAGTTTCTCCTCATCTCCGTCCTAAATGGCTTACCCTTTATCCTTGGACTGTGACCCCTGGTTCTGGACTCCCCCAACATCGGGAACATTCTTCCTGCATCTCACCTGTCCAGTTTTGTCAGAATTTTATATGTTTCTATGAGATCCCCTCTCATTCTTCTAAACTCCAGTGAATACAGGCCCAGTCGATCCACTCTCTCCTCATATGTCAGTCCAGCCATCCCGGGAATCAGTCTGGTGAACCTTCGCCGCACTCCATCAATAACAAGAACGTCCTTCCTCCGATTAGGAGACCAAAATTGAATACAATATTCCAGGTGAGGCCTCACCAAGGCCCTGTACAACTGCAATAAGACCTCCCTGCCCCGATACTCAAATCCCCTAGCTATGAAGGCCAACATGCCATGCACCTGCATGCCAACCTTCAATGACGTACCATGACACCCGGGTCTCATTGCACCCCGCCTTTTCCTAATCTGCCGCCATTCAGATAATATTCTGCCGCCTTGTTTTTGCCACCAAAGTGGATAACCTCACATTTATCCACATTTTTCTGCATCTGCCATGCATTTGCCCACTCACCTAACCTGTCCAAGTCACCCTGCAGCCTCTTAGCATCCTCCTCACAGCGCTACCCAGCTTAGTGTCATCTGCAAACTTGGAGATATTACTCTCAATTCCTTCATCGAAATCATTAATGTATATTGTAAATAGCTGGGGTCCCAGCACTGAACCCTGCGACACCCCACTGGCCACTGCCTGCCATTCTGAAAAGGAACCGTTTATCCCGGCTCTCTGCTTCCTGTCTGCCAACCAGTTTTCTATCCACGTCAGTATATTACCCTCAATACCATGTGCTTTGATTTTGCACACCAATCTCTTGTGTGGGACCTTGTCAAAAGCCTTTTGAAAGTCCAAATACACCACATCCACTGGTTCTCCCTTGTCCAATCTACTAGTTACATCCTCAAAAAATTCTAGAAGATTTGTCAAGCATGATTTCCCTTTCATAAATCCATGCTGACTTGGACCGATCCTGTCACTGCTTTCCAAATGCGCGCTATTTCATCTTTAATAATTGATTCCAACATTTTCCCCACTACTGATGTCAGGTTAACCAGTCTATAATTCCGTGTTTTCTCTCTCCCTCCTTTTTTTAAAAAGAGGTGTTACATTAGCTACCCTCCAGTCCATAGGAACTGATCGAGTCGTGAGACTGTTGGAAAATGATCACGAATGCATCCACTATTTCTAGGACCACTTCCTTAAGTACTCTGGGATGCAGACTATCGGGCCCTGGGGATTTATCAGCCTTCAATCCCATCAATTTCCTGACTAATAAGGATTTCCTTCAGTTCCTCCTTCTCGCTAGACGCTCGGTCCCCTAGTATTTCCGGAAAGTTATTTGTATCTTCCTTAGTGAAGACAGAACGAAAGTTTTTGTTCAATTGGTCTGCTATTTCTTTATTCCCCATTATAAATTCACCTGATTCTGACTGCAAGGGACCTACGTTTGTCTTCATTAATCTTTTTCTCTTCACATATCTATAGAAGCTTTTGCAGTCAGTTTTTATGTTTCCAGCAAGCTTCCTCTCATACTCTATTTTCCCCCTCCGAATTAAACCCTTTATCCTCCTCTGCTGATTTCTAAATTTTTTCCAGTCCTCAGGTTTGCTGCTTTTTCTGGCCAATTTATATGCCTCTTCCTTGGGTGTTTAACACTATCTTTAACTTCCCTTGTTCGCCATGGTTGAGCCACCTTCCCCGTTTTATTGTTACTCCAGACAGGGATGTACAATTGTTGAAGTTTATTCATGTGATCTTTAAATGTTTACCATTGCCTATCCACCGTCAACCCTTTAAGTATCATTCGCCAGTCTATTCTAGCTAATTCATGTCTCATACCATCGAAGTTACCTTTCTTTAAGTTCAGGACCCTAGTCTCTGAATTAACTGTGTCACTCTCCATCCTTATCAAGAATTCTACCATGTTATGGTCACTCTTTCCCCAAGGGGCCTCACACAATAAGATTGCTAATTAGTCCTTTCTCGTTACACATCACCCAGTCTAGGATGGCCAGCCTTCTAATTGGTTCTTCGACATAATTGATCTAGAAAACCATCCCTAATACACTCCAGGAAATCCTCCTTCACCGTACTGCTACCAGTTTGGTTAGCCCAATCTATATGTAGATTAAAATCGCCCACGATAACTGCTGTATCTTCCTCCCATTGGAAAGGAAGAGACCTCCCTGCGTGTTGTGACTCCCTTCATAAGCATCTGGAGGGAGCCTGGGTGCGGACGTGCACCTTTTGAGTAGTGCTTGTCAGTGTTTGCAACATCTCAATGCTGCAGAACAATGACCAAACAACCGTCAAAATGAATGTGGACGCGGTCCCTTTAAGGAAATCGGCTGATGACGCATCATCAAATGATGTCATCAGACCCTCTTCCTTTTAATTGGCCGGGAATCTCGCAGGGTGGGCTTAACCAGCCCCATCCACGTAAAATCATTTGAACCAGGAGCGAGGCTCCAGCTCGCACCCAAAGTCTCCTGCCTCGCTCCCGATCCAGTATGAAAAATCGTGGCTTAACTATCTGCTATTGTCTCATTTCCACACTCCTTTATCGAGTAGGTAACCATGAGGGTATTGCTGCAGCTAGCTTGCTGACATTCTGTTCAGAATAGGACAAAAATTGATAAACTCCACAGCACGGCACATCACATTGTTGTATTATAGAACAGTAATACCACAAAGCATAGGGTTCCATACTACTGTCAGACATTTAAAAAAAAATAATTTTAGCAACCGTGAAGGACTGTTTTCCCGAACAAGTCTGCCTATTTTTAATGGTGCTTTTCACCACTTTATGAAATGTGGGTTGGGTCAAATTTGAACGTTTGTGCGAAGGTGGGAGTTAATCAGTACAGATTATTTGCAGAATTAAATCAGCTGTAGGTAAATAGAGATGATAATGAACAGTGACGGAGTTGGTATGTATAGAAATCGCTTTATAGTTTTGGATGTCAGTTTTGATTTTTATAAGTCAGATTGCTGAGTGTCTACATCTGAAATCCTGGACATGCCAACGTATTTTAGTTACTAGCTCGTGTATTTAATCAGACATGTCAGATTTTTTTTCTGATGACTACACTGACACTGGAAAGTCTCAAAGGGCTTTTAATGCAGGCTGTTGTGGATATATTGTCAAGCCTTGCATTGAGGTTATGCTGATGGGAGCCAAGTTTGGCTGCTGGATTCCTCATTTGGGATATAATGTGAGGGCTCCAGACAAACTGATTTAAACAGGCATTTTAAAATGTTATTTTATATTCCTGTGCCTAAACTTTGTCATTTACTTTCTGCAGTTTTTGTTAATTTCTTGAACATTTGGTGATATGTTGAATGGGACACGCCCACGCCACCCCCCCCCCCCCAAAAAAAAACCATTTGTGACATTGTCCTTGTGTCTTTTCTCCTTCAGGAAGTGGCGGAACACCAAGAAGAGAGTGATGATGAAGACACAGCATCGTCACTTGATTTCACACACTCAGCCACCAACTCGAATACTGATACTGTGGTCCTTCCTGTCCATTCTATCTGGGCCCCTCATCATTTTATACAACTAAATTAACTCAATTAAGTCTCCCCTCAATCTCCTCTATCCTCATTGCTAAAAGTCTCCAGTCCACGCAACATACTCATAAATCTCTCCTTTACCCTTTCTCGTGCAATCACATCTTTCCTGTAATGTGGTGACCAGGACTGCACGCAGTACTCTCGCTGTGGCCTGTGTTTTATACAGTTCAAACATAACCTCCCTGCTCTTGTATTCTATGCCTCGGCTAATATCCCATATGCCTTCTTTAACCACCTTATCTACCTGTTCTGCTACCTTCAGGGATCTGTGGACTTGCATTTCAAGGTCCCTTTATTCCACTACATTTCTTAGTGTCCTAACATGTATTCTCTTTCCTTGTTGGCCCTCCCCAAATACATTAACTCAGACTTCTCCGGATTGAATTCCATTTGCCACTGTTCTGCCCACCTGACCAGTCCATTGACATCTTCCTGTAGTCTGCAGCTTTCTTCTTCATTATCAACCATACAGGCCAATTTTTGTATCATCTGCAAACATCTTAATCATACCCCCTCCAGTCCAAATAATTGATATGAACCACAAAAAGCAAGGGACCTAGTACTGAGCCCTGCGGAACCCCACTGGAAACCGCCTTCCAGTCACAAACACCCATTGACCACTACCCTTTGATTTCTGCCTCTGAATCAATTTTGAGTCCAACTTGCCACTGAGCCTTGGATCCCATGGGGTTTTACATTTGTGACCAGTCTGTCATGTGGGACCTTATCAAAAACCTTGCTAAAATCCATTATCAAAATCACTGTTGTCATCGATCCTCCTTGTTACTACCTCAAAAAATTCAGTCGTTAGTCAGACACGACCTTCCCTGAACAAATCCATGCTGACTGTCCTTGATTAATCCGTATCTTGCTAAATGAAGATTTGTCCTGTCCCCCAGAATTTTTCAAAGTAATTTTCCCAGCACTGAAGTTGGGCTGACTGGCCTGTAATTACTCGGTCTATCCCTTTCTCCCTTTTTAAACAACGGGTCAACGTTTGCAGTCCTCCGGCGCCACACCTGTAGCCAGAGAGGATTGGCAAATGATAATCAGAGCCTCTGCTATTTTCCCCCCTCGCTTCTCTTAATAGCCTGGGATACATTTCATCCGGGCCTGGGGATTTATCCATTTTCAAAGATGCTAAACCCCTTAATACTCACTCTCTAGCTATGTTTCTTTCATCTAATATTTCGCATCCCCCTGCCAAGCTAGTTTAAGCCCTCCTTAACAGCACGAGCAACCCCCCCCCCCCCCACCACATCAAGGATATTGGTCCCGGCACTGTTGAGGTGCAACCCATCCGGCTTGTACAGGTACCACCTCCCCTGGAAATGGTCCCAATGCCTGAGGAATCTAAAGCCCTCCCTCCTACACCATCCCTCCAGCCACGCATTCATTTGCTCTATCCTCCTATTTCTGTACTCACTAGCATGTGGCATCCGAGATTACTACCTTTTGAGGTCCTGCATTTTAATATCTTTTCTAGCTCCCTAAAATCTGCCTGCAGGACCTTATCCCTCTTTCTGTCTCTTAATTTTCCTCATAAAACACCTGTGAAGCGCCGTGGCATATTTCACGACGTTAATGGCGCTATATAAATACAAGTTGTTGTTTCTACCTATGTCATTGGTGCCGATATGGACCACAACCTCCTCAATGTCTTGCAGCTGTTCAGTGACATCCTTGACCCTGGCACCAGAGAGGCAACATATTATTCTGGAGTCATGTCTGTGGCCGCAGAAGCATCTGTCTGTTCTCCCTAACTATTGAATCCACTACCACTATTGCTCTTCACTCTTCTTCCTCTTTGGCCCCCCTCCCCCCCAACCACCCATGGTGCTGTGGACTTGGCTCTGGCTGCACTCCCCTGAGGAGCCATCGTCTTCACTGGTATCCAGAACTGAAAACCGATTAGTGAGCGAGATGCACTTGGGACTCCTGCCTGGTCCTCCTTGTCTGTCTGGTGGTCACCCATTCCCTCTCTGCCTGCACACTCTTAAACTGCGGGGTGACTACCTCCTGCACTGTGCTATCCACAAAGTTCTCCGCCTCGCAGATGTTCTGCAGTGGCGCTAGCTCGGAAACCCGGAGCTTGAGCTGCTCTAGCTGGCGACACTTGCTGCACTCGTGGTCGCCCAACACTTCCCACATGGCACAGGATATGCATTCCACGGGATTGAGCTGCCCTGCCATGCATCTATTTATTAGATTATTAACTAAAGTTTTTAATATATCCCTCTACACCTAACTTCGAAATAAGAAAAGACAGCAGTGATACTCACCAATTAATCACCTGCTGTCCTGTGACGTCCCTCCTTGATTTCTTTTTGTTTTTTTTGCTCTCTTTCTCCCCGCCCTAGGGCCTCCGCTGTTCCTTATACCTGCTCCACTCTTGCTGACTTCGCGCCTCCGATGCTCCTTATACCCGCTGCTCTCCGGCCTCCGCTGCTCCTTAAAGCCGCGTCACTCTCGCTGCTGTCGGGCCCCTGCTGCTCCTTATACCCGCGCAGCTTTCGCGGTGCTCTTGCCACTCTCTGGCCTCCGCTGCTCTCTCTCCCAAAATCTGTTGCTCTAATATTTTAATGATATTCCAGATGTATGCTGCCCACATGTGCGTAGGTTGTTCACGGGAGTCATGAGCCATGTTGTCAGCGGGTAGCCCTTGTTGCCCAGTAGCCACCCTTTGGTTTGACGTGGTGGCAGCTGGCACAGTGGATTGCTGCAGAATGAAGGCATCGTGACTGCTGCCAGGATACCAGGCATTGACCTGCATGATGATGATACACCAGCTGGACATTGAGGGAGTGGAATCACTTTTGGTTCTGGCAGAGTTGACATGTGGCTCCTGCAAAGCAATGTGCATTCATTCAGTGGCACCCTGCACTGTAGAGAAGCTTGCAATCTTAGCAAAGCCATATGCTCGCTCTGCCTACTTATCTCTGGCAAGAGAAAATTCAATGTACTCTTTGAATAGAGAACCTCAGTGACCTCCCTTACCCAACAGTGGACAGCAAACTGCATGATGTTGCATATATAATCCAGCTCCAGCCTGGAAGCAGCCAGACGCAGAAAGATTCATTGCCATGGTCACCTTGCAGCCACTGGTAATGCGGTCCTTGCCATGCTCTGAAGTGACGGTTGTGGCTGTAGTAGGTGGCATATTTCAGTGTGGCCGTCCTTACTGAAGCACAGACGTCTCACACATTGTTGCTCACTGAGGTTTCAGTAAAAGAATTGATGCCTGAACACTGGGCGGATGAGGCTTTCTGCTGAGAGCTCTTCTTCTTCTTCTCCTCCTCCTCCTCCTCCTGCCATCAGCTTGTCCTGCTCTGTGTGACCTTTGTTCATTCTCCAAGTCATGTTCCAAGTGGAATGTCTACTTGTGTGCACATGTCTGGCAGAAAGGGGTTTGTGCAGAAGCCTTGAAATCAGGAAAAAGTCCTTCAGCACCTGCAAACAACACTCCCTGCAGACCCTTGCAACATGAAACAACTATAGAAAGCACCAAACACTTGTCGAATCGTGGCAACAGCCAGAAGAAATCAACCAGCAACCAACCTTTAAGAAATTGAAGATCCCTTTAAAGAATGCTGGTAGGATGTCTTTTATGTTGCTGAATGCTTGTTCAGCCGTGCGAGCGTAAGAGTGCAACGGTGAGCTCCAAAATGGCACCGCTGCCATCGCATCAGCATTGCATGACATCAATTGATGTCGTGATCTGCCTGCTTTGCATACAACAGGCAGATGTTAGCTGTGCACGCTAACGCCCTCACCAGTAAGGCATCCAGCACAATTCGCCCCACAAGTGTGCCTGTGTGCATCAGACATCATTTTGGCACCCAAACGGAACACATAACGCCCGAACAAAGGGTTCTAATGATCTCAATTTTGCACCGTAAAAGTTTAATTGTTTGGTCAGGGAATTTTGCAGATTGGAAAGGAATGTACAAGTTAACTTTGGACTGCAGCTCAGAAGTACTCCAATATTTTAATACTGTTCCAGATATTAAACACTGACGTTTGGGTATAGTAGATGTACTGTTTTTGCAATATTAATAATAGTTGACTACTTTTGATATTGGATGAGCTCTAAACGACTTGTAAATTTATGCCCAGGTGACGGCTCCTTTGCTTTGGGATGACATTTTCAGTTTAAAATGAGGCCTGTTTTTTTTAGTAAAATGATTGTAAAATTTTCTTCCAAGTCTACTCTCTGATCTAGTATTTGGTGCTTGATAGATTTGTACATACCTCTATTGATTCTTTCACAGATGCCTTTATGTCAGATTTTCTTTAATGTATAAAGAATGTTTAGGGCAAATTTAATAGACAACTATTGAATCATCATGTTTTGCTTGCCATTGTGTCTGTCAGTAATTTTTCTATCTGGAAGATTGAGATTTCCACTGAGCAACTCATCTTTTGTTGTTCTATTTTTGATTGGGAAAGGTTTCTAAAGGAACAGTGAGCTTCTTGTACATGTAAACCTGAAGGAGCTCGATGCATTACCTGGCATATATAGCTTTGCTCAGTTGGATACATATTAAGGATACTAAAAACATATACTGAATAACTGATACAATTAAGGACCTTTCAGTATATGTACAATAATGATTATGAAGTGCTTTCTTCAAAAAAAAATCATATTCATCCATCCATATTGGGAGCATATGCACTTTCCAGTATTTATAAAGGTGATGGTGAACAGCTCCTCTCTAAATATTTGTGTATTGAAATACATCTTCAACTTTCTTCATATGTACATGCATTTCTTGTACTTAATGTTAAAGTAGTATGTTGAAATAGACCCAAGTGTTATGTTTGTAAATACTTAAATCCTTTTAAGTACAGGGTACTGAATTTTCAAGGCATGTCTCCAGAATTAATTCTCTCTTTTATCTATATCTCACAAACATATTGCGTCATATTAAAAAGGTTCAAATGGGGCAAATGCAAGTAAGATGTGCATTTTACCTTTGTGGAAATTAATATGCAACAGTACCATGTTCTGTTTTGCAGCGACATGGAATCTGAACTACTGCTTTTCTTTCAACAATTCTTCAATTGAAGGGTTTATCCTCTGTTGCAGAAAGTTCCTATTTATTTTAAGTAGTAGTGAAATGAATTTTGGGCAGGAGGATTCATATGCATCTTAACTTACTATCTGACATTGGTCTTCACATAATTGCGTTTTGCTTATTATTCAAGATATGTATTTTAAGTACAGTATTGACAAAAAGTATGTTGGTGACTTGTACTGCAGTTTTTGGAAGACTACAATTTTCCACCTGAATTATATTGTTTTGCTTTATTGCAGGTATTACTGGAAATGCAAGGGTTACACTGAAAGTACCAGAGAAAGCATTTTTGTTTTGCTGCGGAGAATCAAAAGATATATGAATATTTACTAAGCTTGTCAATTTTAACATGCTCAGCTTTGAAAAATGAAAAGCAAAAGTTAATTTGACAAATTTGAAAAAGATTGACTTGCAAACTTTAAATTCTTGCAAGGAGACTGAAGCATTAAAGTTGTTATTGTATTGGTTGGCTACATATTTGGATATGCTTAGGTAGATGTTAGATTTAGAATTATACTGTTACGCAACTACTCAGATGCCTTTAAAATCACTGTAAGGGCTTTCAGAAGTGCACACAGTGTATCCTAGAGCCAGCTATAAAAATGATGGATATGGGAAGAAACAAAAAAATGATGAGGCTAAATTCGTAAATGTGAGAATCCAATATTTCACGTTCATGAAATATAATCTGGGTACACCTATTCTTTTATTTCTGGTAATGTTGTATTCAAATCATTGTTGACAAACTAGTAGCTAATTTGTTTTATGTAATGTAGTTTTTTTTCTTTTCCGTCTGGGGCATTTCACACAACATTAATGAGGTGAGCGTAGTTCTTCTTGCTCTCAGATTTAAAAAAAATAGCTGGTGTAGGTTTTAAGTTTATTTTGTGTATTTGGAAAAAGGAGATAGTAAAATGAGCAGCTGAGGTGGGATTGAGGTGCAGGCAAGCACGTAGTGCTGCTTCTGGTGCTCAGTGACCAGATCACCCTGCAAGCTCTTCCGACAGTTTGCAAACCTGCCTTGGGGAGAACAGGAAGCTCCAGTGCTGGAAACATCAAAGTTGAGGGCCCACAGAGCTCTGCTTGGAGGTAAGATATTTCTTCATGAGCTTGTATTACTTTAGGTTTAACGTTCTGCGAACTGAATTTACTTGCAGTTTTCAAATAATGCACTTGTTTTCTGTTACATAACGATTTTCTGTAAATTTCTCACCTTCAATATTACATAGTAGAATTAGTGAAATTCTTGTATCCACAGAATTTCTTTGTTCATGTGCTCTGAAACATTAAAATATCAAGTTTATCACTTCTGCACTAATTTAGATCAAAAAAAATTATTCTTGGCTTGTAAATTTAACTCATTTTAAATAGCTAAATGAGAGTTTGGTGGTAAATTGCTGCTTGTTACTTGCTAGAATGTTCACTTATTGTAAAGTACAAAAAGTTCAACAGTATGGCTGCCACCTGTTGTAATTTGCCGAAACATGAAAACTTGCTATATGGATTATCACTTAGTTTGCACCTTGTATTGCTTTAAGAAATGACCACACTAACCTGAATGTTCTTTTTGTAACAGTCCCAAGGTACAGTACAGAGAATTTTAATTAACTCTGTAGTAATAGCGCAATCATTATGGGGCATCATTGATGGCTGCTACCAGACTCAAAACAGAAAAAAGACCCCCATAAAATTTACAATATACGTCATTTTAAACTTCGACATCTGAACTGCTTGGCTATCTATCTTGCAATTTTTAAAAATTCATTCCTGGGATGTGGGCATGCCAGCAAGGCCAGCATTTATTGCCCATTCCTAATTGCCCTTGAGAAGGTGGTGGTGAACCGCTGCAGTCCATTTGGTGAAGGTAATCCCACAATGCTGTTTGGGAGGAAGTTCTAGAATTTTGACCCAGCGACGATGAAGGAACGGTGATATGTTTCCAAGTCAGGATGGTGTGTAACTTGGAGGGGAACTTGCCGGTGATTGTGTTCCTATGCGCCTGCTGCCCTTGTCCTTCTCGGTGGAAGAGGTCATCGGTTTGGGAGGTGCTCTCGAAGAAGTCTTGGCGAATTACTGCAGTGCCCTTTGTAAATGGTACTCACTGCAGCCATGGTGCGCCGGTGATGGAGGTAGTGAATCTTTAAGATGGTGGATGGGATGCAGATCAAGTGAACTGCTTTATCCTGGATGGTGTCAAGCTACTTGAGTGTTGTTGGAGCTGCACTCATCCAGGCAAGTGAAAACTATTCCATCACACTCCTGACTTGTGCCTTGTAGATGGCAGAAAGGCTTTCGGGAGCTGAAGCAGTCGCCGCAGAATACCCTGCTTATGACCTGCTCATGTAGCCACAGTATATAAGAAACATAAGAACATATGGCTGGTCCTGTTTAGTTTCTGGTCAGTGGTGACTCCTAGAATGTTATGGTGGGGGATTCAGCGATGGTAATGCTGTTGAATGTCATGGGGCGCAGGTTAGACTGTCTCTTGTTGGACTTCGTCATTGTCTGGCACTTGTGTGGTGCGAATGTTACTTGCCACTTATCAGCCCAAGCCTTGATGCATGCGGGCATGGACGGCTTCATTATCTGGGGAGTTGTGAATGGAGCTGAACAGCGTGCAATCATCAGCGAACATCTCCACTTCAGACCTTGTGGTAGAGGAATGTTCATCGATGAAGCAGCTGAAGATGGTTGGGTCTAGGACACTGCCCTGAGGAACTCCTGCAGCGATGACATAGGGCTGAGATGATTGACCTGCAACAACCACAACCATCTTCCTTTGTGCTAGGTAGGACTCCAGCCAGTGGAGAGTTTTCCTCCTGATTCCCATTGACTTCAATTATACTAGGGCTGGTTGATTCCGCACTCGGTCAAATGCTGTCTTGATGTCAAGGGCAGTCGCTCTCACCTCAACTCTGGTATTCGGCTCTTTTGTTCATATTTGGATCAAGGCTGTAATGAGGTCTGGAGCTGAAAGGTCCTGGCGGAACCCAAACTGAGCATCGATGAACAGATTATTGGTGAGCAAGTGTCGCTTAATAGCACTATCAACGACACCTTCCATCACTTTGCTGATGATTGAGAGTAGACTGATGGAGTGGTAATTAGCAAGATTGGATTTGTCCTGCTTTTTGAGGACACACCTGGGTAGTTGTCCACATTGTTGGGTAGATGCCAGTGTTGTAGCTGTACTGGAACAGCTTGGCTAGAGGTGCGGTTACTTCTGGAGCACAAGTCTTCAGCATGACAGCTGGAATGTTGTTGCGGCCCATAGCCTTTGCTGTATCCACTGCATTCAAGCGTTTCTTGATGTCACGTGGAATGAATCGAATTAGCTGAAGACTGGCTTCTGTGATGTTGGGGACGTCGGGAGGAGGCTGATGTCAATCCACTCAGCACATCTGGCTCAATATGGTTGAGAAAGCTTCAGCTTTGTCTTTTGCACTTGCATGCTGGACTCCGCCATCATTGAGCATGGAGTCACCTCCTCCTGTTAGTTGTTTAATTGTCTACCGCCATTGACGATTGGATGTGGCAGGACTGCAGAGCTTTGATCTGATCTATTGATTATGGGATCGCTTAGCTCTGCCTATAGCATGCTGTTTTCGCTGTTTAGCGTGTATGTAGTCCTGTGTTGCAGCTTCCCCAGGTTGGCACCTCATTTTTAGTTACGCCTGACGCTGCTCCTGGCATGCTCTTCTGCACTTCTCATTGAACCAGTGTTGGTCCTCTGATGGTAATGGTAGAGTGAGGGATATGCTGGATCATGAGGTTACAGATTGTGGTGGAATACAATTCTGCTTCTGCTGATGGCCCACAGCGCCTCATGGATGCCCAGTATTGAGCTACTAGATCTGTTCTGAATCTATCCCATTTAGCACAGGTCGTCTCACACAATACGATGGAGGGTGTCCTCAGTGTGAAGACTTGTCTCCACAAGGATTGTGCGGTAGCCACTGCTACCAATGCTGTCACTGTCTTTGCTTCAGTTCCACTCATAACAAAAACTTTTGTTTTGGAATTGGTAACAAAATATATTGGAAGTTCTCAGTATTGTAGTTGGCGGAGCTCAATAAAAGCCAGCAGAATTTTTAAATTGATGAATATTTCTTTATCCTACCTTGCCAAAAAAAAACAAGCAATCCTCCAGTTCAGCACAGGGGTTTTGTTCCTTCGTCAATCATGAGAACATAAGAATTCGGTACAGGAGAAGGCATTCGGCCCCTCGAGCCTGCTCTGCCATTCAATGGGATCATGGCTGATCTACCTCCGCTGCACTATCCCCACATCTCTCGATTCCACAAGTAGTGCAGGAAGGGTGACCAAATGCTAAGATTTTTTTTTCTCTCCCAAGATTCAACAGCCACTTGCAAAACTTGGCTTTATGGGGTTATGTCTACAGAGACGAGTATCTATTTAAGTGAATACTTTTTTTGCCTAGATTAGTCATTTTATTATATGGTTTGGGGTGATAAATTATAGACGGAGAACTGACTAAGAGGTTAATATGAAGAAATATTACTTCTAATAGGATTATTCCTTTTTCACATGTGTAAGTGTATCAATGCATTCATTCAGGTCAATTAGAGATATTTGCTTATTTCATCTTTACACTATTTTATTTTTGTAGGATCCTGGCCATGAGGTTTGATACCTCACTCCGCTGACACAAGACACTGGACCTAAATGGCGCAGCATGACTTTGTTCCTGCTTGGCTTAATTTTTCCACATCTCAGTCTTCAACCAAGGTCTGCTGCAATATTTGGCCTTTTAGATATTATTCTGTTTTATTTTAAATGCATGTTTTGCTCAAAAAATAGTTTAATTGTAGTGAGAAAACCTTAGCATAGTTTCTGTTGAAGCTGCAGGATAGATTGTTGTAGTATTTGGAAGTCTGAAGCCATTGTCTTTTGGTCCCAGTCACAGACTTCGTTCCCTGACCACCGTTTTCATCCCTGGCAACTGTTTTAAGTTGAGTCAGTCTGTTCACAACCTTGGTTTTGTGTTTTACTCTGAGATGAGATTCCAACCACATATCGGCTCCATCACCAAGACAGCCTACTTCCACCTCCATTACATTGCCCGACTCCGACCCTGCCTCAGCTCATAAGAACATAAGAATTAGGAACAGGAGTAGGCCATCTCGCCCCACGAGCCTGCTCCGCCATTCAACAAGATCATGGCTGATCTGGCCGTGGACTCAGCTCCACTTACCCGCCCGCTCCCCGTAACCCTTAATTCCCTTAGTGGTTAAAAATCTATTTATCTGTGACTTGAATACATTCAATGAGCTCGCCTCAACTGCTTCCTTGGGCAGAGAATTCCACAGATTCACAACCCTCTGGGAGAAGAAATTCCTTCTCAACTCGGTTTTAAATTAGCTCCCCCGTATTTTGAGGCTGTGCCCCCTAGTTCCAGTCTCCCCGACCAGTGGAAACAACCTCTCTGCCTCTATCTTGTCTATCCCTTTCATTATTTTAAATGTTTCTATAAGATCACCCCTCATCCTTCTGAACTCCAACGAGTAAAGACCCAGTCTACTCAATCTATCATCATAAGGTAACCCCGTCATCTCCAGAATCAGCCTAGTGAATTGTCTCTGTACCCCCTCCAAAGCTAGTATATCCTTCCTTAAGTAAGGTGACCAAAACTGCATGCAGTACTCCAGGTGCGGCCTCACCAATACCCTATACAGTTGCAGCAGGACCTCCCTGCTTTTGTACTCCATCCCTCTCGCAATGAAGGCCAACATTCCATTCGCCTTCCTGATTACCTGCTGCACCTGCAAACTAACTTTTTTGGGATTCATGCACAAGGAACAAAAAAAAACCACAAAAAAAAAGGGGCCTTGTAAATGTCTGGTGTGTCATCCAGGTCGGGTGGCACCGATTAATGTTTTATGTTTTTCAGATAAACTCCAAAAAGAGTTTCATGCACAAGGACCCCCAGGTCCCTCTGCACCGCAGCATATTATAATTTCTCCCCATTCAAATAATATTCCCTTTTACTGTTTTTTTTTTTCCCCAAGGTGGATGACCTCACATTTTCCGACATTGTATTCCATCTGCCAAACCTTAGCCCATTCGCTTAACCTATCTAAATCTCTTTGCAGCCTCTCTGTGTCCTCTACACAGCCCGCTTTCCCACTAATCTTTGTGCCATCTGCAAATTTTGTTACACTACACTCTGTCCCCTCTTCCAGGTCATCTATGTATATTGTAAACAGTTGTGGTTCCAGCACCAATCCCTGTGGCACACCACTAACCACAGATTTCCAACTCGAAAAGGACCCATTTATCCCGACTCTCTGCTTTCTGTTCGCAAGCCAATTCTCTATCCATGTTAATACATTTCCTCTGACTCCGCGTACCTTTATCTTCTGCAGTAACTTTTTGTGTGGCAGCTTATCGAATGCCTTTTGGAAATCTAAATACACCACATCCATCGGTACTCCTCTATCCACCATGCTCGTGATATCCTCAAAGAATTCCAGTAAATTAGTTACACATGATTTCCCCTTCATGAATCCATGTTGCGTCTGCTTGATTGCACTATTCCTATCTAGATGTCCCGCTATTTCTTCCTTAATGATAGTTTCAAGCATTTTCCCCACTACAGATGTTAAACTAACTGGCCTATAGTTACCTGCCTTTCGTCTGCCCCCTTTTTTAAACAGAGGCGTTACATTAGCTGCTTTCCAATCCGCTGGTACGTCCCCAGAGTCCAGAGAATTTTGGTAGATCATAACGAATGCATCTGCTATAACTTCTGCCATCTCTTTTAATACCCTGGGATGCATTTCATCAGGACCAGGGGACTTGTCTACCTTGAGTCCCATTAGCCTGTCCAGCACTACCCCCCTAGTGATAGTGATTATCTCAGGGTTCTCCCTTCCCACATTCCCGTGACCAGCAATTTTTGGCATGGTTTTTGTGTCTTCCACTGTGAAGACCGAAGCAAAATAATTGCTTGAGGTCTCAGCCATTTCCACATTTCCCATTATTAAATCCCCCTTCTCATCTTCTAAGGGACCAACATTTACTTTAGTCATTCTTTTCCATTTTATATATCTGTAAAAGCTTTTACGATCTGTTTTTATGTGTTGCGCAAGTTTACTTTCGTAATCTATCTTTCCTTTCTTTATTGCTTTCTTAGTCATTCTTTGCTGTCATTTAAAATTTTCCCAATCTTCTAGTTTTCCACTAATCTTGGCCACCTGATGCGCATTGGTTTTTAATTTGATACTCTCCTTTATTTCCTTGGTTATCCACGGCTGGTTGTCCCTTCTCTTACCGCCCTTTTTCACTGGAATATATTTTTGTTGAGCACTATGAAAGAGCCCCTTAAAAGTCCTCCACTGTTCCTCAATTGTGCCACCGTTTAGTCTGTGTTTCCAGTCTACTTTAGCCAACTCTGCCCTCATCCCACTGTAGTCCCCTTTGTTTAAGCATAGTACGCTCGTTTGAGACACTACTTCCTCACCCTCGATCTGTATTACAAATTCAACCATACTGTGATCACTCATTCCGAGAGGATCTTTTACTCGGAGATCGTTTATTATTCCTGTCTCATTACACAGGACCAGATCTAAGATCGCTTGCTCCCTTGTAGGTTCTGTAACATACTGTTGTAAGAAACAATCCCGTATGCATTCTATGAATTCCTCCTCAAGGTTACCCTGTGCGATTTGATTTGACCAATCGATATGTAGGTTAAAATCCCCCATGATTACTGCCGTTCCTTTTTCACATGCCTCCATTATTCCCTTGATTATTGCCTGCCCCACAGTGAAGTTGTTATTTGGGGGCCTATAAACTATGCCCACCAGTGACTTTTTCCTACTTGCTATCTCTAATCTCCACCCACAATGATTCAACATTTTGTTCATTAGAGCCAATATCGTCTCTCACAATTGCCCTGATATCTTCCTTGATTAACAGAGCTACCCCACCTCCTTTCCCTTCTTGTCTATCTTTCTGAATTGTCAGATACCCCTGTATGTTTAATTCCCAGTCTTGGCCACCCTGCAACCATGTTTCTGTAATGGGCAACAAATCATACCCATTTGTAATGATTTGTGCCGTCAACTCATTTACTTTATTTCGAATGCTGCGTGCGTTTAGGTAGAGTGTTTTAATACTAGTTTTTAAACCATGATTTTTAGTTTTGACCCCTCCTATTCATACATATTGTCCCTTCCTATCACCTTGTGGTTTACATTTACCCCAGTGCTACTCTGCTCTGTTGCCTCCTGCCTTTTGCATTCTTTCTTGGGGTCCTGTTCATCTGCGCTCATCTGCTGGTGAATCCACATCCATGCCTTTGTTACCTGTAGACTTGACTAATGCAATGCTCTCATGGCCGGCCTCCCATCTTCCACTCTGCATAAACTTGTGCTCATTCAAAACTTTACTGCCCGTATCTTAACTTGCACCAAGTTCTGTTCCCCCATCAACCCTGTGCTTGCTGACCCACACTGGCTTTCGGTCCGACAACTCCTCAATTTTAAAATCCTCGTCCTTGTTTTCAAATCCCTCCCTGGCCTCGCCCATTCCTACCTCTGTAATCTCCTCAAGCACTACAAGCCTTCGAGATCTCTGCCCTCCTCCAATTCTGGCCGCTTGCATATCCCTGACTTTAATCACGACACCATTGGCGTCTGTGCTTTCAGCTGCCTTGGTCCTCAGCTCTGGAATTCCCTCCCTTAACCTTTCTGCCTCTCCAGGCTGACACTCCAGTGCAGTGCTGAGGGAGTGTTGCATTGTCGGAAGTGCCGTCTTTCGGATGAGATGTTAAACCAAGGCCCCAGCTTCTCATGGACAGAAAAGATCCCATGGCACTATTTCAAAGAAGAGCAAATAGAGTTATCTCCGGTGCCCTGCCCAATAATTATCCCTCAATCAATATAACAAAAACAGATGATCTGATCATTCTCGTATTGCTGTATGTGGGAGCTTGCTGTGTGCAAATTAGCTGCTGCGTTTACCACATTGCAACAGCGACTACACCCTAAAAGTACTTAATTGGCTGTAAAGTGCTTTGGGATGTCCGGTGGTCATGAAAGGCATTCTATAAATGCAAGTCTTTTTTTTTTTTTCTACCTCTTTCTGCTCTTTTAAGATGTTCTTCTTTTTAAAAAAAAAAACTACCTCTTTGCCCAGCTTTTGGTCATCTGTCCTGCTATCTCCTCTGTGGCTCGGTGTCAAATGTTTTTTTTTATTGATAACACTCTTGTGGCGATTTGCTACGTTTAAGGTGTTATATAAAGGCAAATTATTATTATAGAATTGTTCAAACTAATTGCTGAAGGTGAAGGGAAATGTGAATATTTATACATAGAAGTATGTAGAAATTGTACCAAGGAATCAGGCTATTCAGCCCAAGTAATCTTTGTTGATATTTGCATTCCGTGCAAGTAAATAGTTTTAGTTACACTCACCTGCCCTGTTCCCAAATCCTTTTGCCCTATTTACTTCATCCACCTATCCAATCTAATCTTGAATGATTTAATTTCTGCCTCACCACTAACACCGAGTGAATTTCACAGCCTTGCAAGTCTTTGCGAAGAAGTTTCTCTTGCTCTCTGTTCTAATTCTCTTGTGGATGTCAAAAATCGGTTTCCGAACTGAAACACCTTCAACATTATATTACAGATTCATTCCATCCTGGAAATAAACCCTCTTCTAGTGTTTCAACTGTATTAATTTGTATATTCAGGCCTCTGCTTTCTGACCTTTTTGCAATTTAATAATTGTAATTCATGCAGATTGCATCATGTTTGATCCTCTCCACAGGTTAATGTGACACCAATCTAGAACTAGTCTAAAGATTATATTGCAAACATATTTGAGATTAATGCATACCATTGGAAAAATCTACAGTATTGTCAAAATTAATTAAAAAAAAAAAATATACAGGTGCAGTGGCGTTGAAGTTGAGGATTAACTCTGGAGAGAAGTATTGCGAGTATCTCTGGAGGAGGCAGTTTTACACCGCTTGGGTTTGATGCTGCATGGAATGTACCTACAGTGCAGTACCAAACATGGCGTAAAATGTGTTTGGGTTCTCTTGGACTTCCAGAGCAATTTTTAAACCTACTCAGAATTGACCTAAATATTGAGTCCAGACGTCATACACACGCTCTGTGGACATTTAAGTTTAAGAGCAGGTGAATTAGTTCGAGCCAGAGAATGTAAATGAGATATAGCTAATAAAGAATTGTTGCTTGTATGGGAACCAGAATAAATGCATTTCCAGTGCATTGCCATCTAGTTATAGCATTTAAATTGGAAATTTTAACTACTAAAGGAATAAAGCCTGTTTAAATGTGTTTTTTTTTATCCTTTCCACTAATGGATTACCTGATTTTTCAGGGTGCATCAATTTAAAAAAACAAAACAACTTTTGCTCATTTCTCACATTCTTCAAAAAAACAAAAATTGCCCCCACTTCCAGTGGATCCTGAGATGAGCATATGTTGCACTAGTGATGTTATGTATGTTGCATCGTGATGTGCACTCATAATGTACGGGTGGACATCACAAGCATGCAAGCACATCCCAGGAATCTACTTTAGCCTCAAAATTCTGGAAGGGAAACAATTTGAGTTATGTTATTTGGTGATATTATTCATAGGCTGTACAACCAGAAGAAAAGTTAAACTATCAATCTGCCCAATCCCAAGCAATCTCAAAACTTTCACGTGGATAAGAATTTATTAGATGAGTAACCCAAGTGAGACTTTATCGAACTGCTGTGACTTTGCTCCTCAAAACGTGGAATAAAATGATTTACGATATTAGACTCGCAAGTATCTGAGCTGGATCATCGGCTTCATGAAATCCAGCTTTCCATGCTCCAAATAATGGTCGTGCCATGAAGACAGTCTATCATATTTTTAATTTTTATTAAAAATGGTATATCTAGCATGTTCTATTTATCATACTCTCCTTTGCTGTCCATGACATTTCAAGTGTCAGTCAAATTTTTATGCTGCTTTCAACAAAAATGATCAGAAACAAAGTAGTCATTTTCATTCTAAAGGGAAACTCAGCAAAGGAAATACTGGAGTTAGAATTCTGTAGCCACTTCGTCGACCTTTGTACATTTTTTTTTCAAGAAAGACACACAAAGCCTGAACAGTAATTTAACTCCAAGATCTCACCCAGAAATTACTGCAACAGTTAGACTTTGTGGCCTTAAAGGGGCATAGCTTCAGTTTAGCAGCAGAATAATTGACTAAGCAACGAAGTTTTCTTTCTCATACATTTATAAATATTTGGAGCAGAATTGGTGCTTAATATTATTGTGGAAGACACAATTAATTTAACTTTTTGAAAACTTTTCCATACAGTCCTCTTCTAACAGTGAGAAACATGGTGATCATTTTGCTCGAGGTGACGGTCGATTTGGAGTGAATCGTAGAAGGCACAACTCTTCAGATGGATTCTTCAGTAATGGTCTACTCCGAGCTGCTGGAGGTAGGAAAGGTACAATTTAAAAATCAGACAATTCTAATTTTCCAAATGATAATTTGGAAGGAGAAAATTCAGTTAGAGTGTATTGCAAAATGTTTTAAATTAATTAAAATAACTGAAGAAAATTATTCAATTAATTTAACACTTGGTCAGGGCATATATGTAGTACAGTCAAAGTTTTATTTTAAAATGTGATTATATTTAATAGCATAATTGGTAACTAGAAATATAACAAACCTGATTGATGGGTTCAAAAGGCAATTTATGATTGGGCTACGCCCTCAAACACCACATTGTATTATCTAACACATTAGGATGTACTTCGCATTTTATATAATACAATCAAAACTAAAGGAATGGTTTGCAGTGGCAGAGAACTTGATTCAGGCGTAAACAGATGATGTGAGCAAGACTTTGTCTCCGCCTCAGTCCTGTCGAATGCACATTTTGTGACATGCAGGAAGTACAACCACATGTGCAGGAAGTGTCAGCTGGAGGAGTTTGAGCTCCGGGTTTCAGAACTTGCAGTGGTTGGCATCACTACAGTGCATCCACGAGGCTGAGAGCTGCATGGCTAGCATGTTTCAGGAGGTGGTCACCCCGCAGTTTGAGTTTGCAGGCAGAGTGGGAATGGGTGACTGCTAGAGAGAAAAGTGGGACCAGGCAGGTATTGCAGGAGTTCTCCAAGTGCATCTCGTGCTCCAACCGGTTCTGAATACTCATGAAGGTGATGGTTCCTCTGGCAAGTACAGCCAGGACCAAGTCCACAGCACCATGGGTGGCTCAGCTGTACAAGGGGAAGGAGGAAAGTCAGAAAAGCAATAGTGAAAGGGGATTCAATAATTAGGGGAACAGACGGGCGTTTCTGCGGCTGCAGATGTGATTCCAAGATGATATGTTGCCTCCCCAGTGCCAGGATCAAGGATGTCACTGAGCGGCTGCAGGATATTGAGGGAGAGGTTGAATGGCCAATGACGTAGGTAGAAAGAGGGCTGAGGTCATGCAGGCAGATTTTAGGGAGCTAGGAAAGAGATGAATAAGCAGGACCTCAAAAATAGTAATCTCTGGATTACTCCATGCGCGAGTGAGTACAGAAATATGAGGATGGAGCAGATGAATGTGTAGCTGGAGAGATGGTGCAGGAGAGAGGGCTTTAGATTCCTGAGGCATTGAGACCGATTCTGGGTTAGGTGGGATCTGTATAAGCCGGATGGGTTGCACCTCAACAGGGCCGGGACTAATATCCTCCCGGGGAGATTTGCTAGTAGGAACATGAGTAGGCCATTCAGCCCCTCGAGCTTGTTCGGCCATTCAATGAGATCATGGCTGATCTGCAACCGAACTTCATATACCTGCCTTTGGCCCATATCCCTTAGGGGATGGGAATCTGAGTGTAGGTTCAGAAGGGAGAGAAGCAAAGCTGGAAATGAAAGGCAGTAAATTAGTAAGTGATTTTGGAAGGCAGAGGAAACAAATGCTAGAAAATGGACAATAAAAGGGCTTGGCAGTGCTGCGAGAGACCATCAGCGGCAGGTCGGGGCCATAAAAGGAGCGACGGGTGGAGGCCCATGGAGCAGCGTGGCGGCATACTACTTCAGGGAGCAGCACAAGCTGGTGCAGGAGGGCAACGGCAGCGAAGGGTGACATCAGCAAGTTCCAGGTCGGTGATTGGGGCGTGGGCAGGTGCAGCAAGAGACGCGAGAGACTAGAGGGACGTGATCGGGGCCCAGGAGAGGCGTGAGTTCAGGGCCCAGGGGCAACATGGGCCAGCCCATACTGTGATATGTGTGCGCACTGGGTCCGTACAGCAGAGCAGGTCTCTCGTTGTCTTGGGTAATCCTTGCCACTGGACCAAGCCCGTGTGGTGTGCAACGGCCACCACACATTAAAAAAAATCCACGCACCAGCATCTTCCACCCTTGAGGATGTCGTTCGGGTTATTCTTTCGAAACACCTGTGAACTCATTCTTTTTTTTGGCGTGTTAGTCATAGAAAATAGGTGCAGGAGTAGGCCATTTGGCCCTTCGAGCCTGCACCGCCATTCAACAAGATCATGGCTGATCACCCACCCATACACCCAACCCCCGCAGCCGCAAGGACCACATCCAACTCCCTCCTGAACACATCCAATGAACTGGCATCAACAACTCTCCGGGGCAGGGAACCCCACAGGCCAACAACTCCCCGAGTGAAGAAGTCTCTCCCAATCCCAGCCCCAAACAGCCCCCCCCCCCCAGCTCTGGACCCACCCAACACCGGGAACACTCCCCCCACCCCCTGCACCCAACCAGTCCCGTCCCGTCAGAATCAGAATCCTTCCTAAATGCCGAACACCCCCGGATGTCGAGCCCCGGCCACCCCCCAACGACACCCACCACACCACATCCACCATCTGTGCAGTCAACCCGTCCACCCCACTCTGAACACTCCCCGCACCGAGGCACAGAGCCCCCAGGCCCGCCCCTCCAACACACTTCGCCCCCCCCCCCCCCCAGACCTCCGCTGCATGTGGCCCCTTCTGGCCCCCGCCCTGGGTTTCTCCGCCCCCATCTTCCACCACTCTTCCCTCCATCCCCTGCCCCCGTCTCCCCTCAACTTCCCTCTGCCTCCCCGCACAGGCTCCCATCTTGTGGGTGGTAACCTTCTGGGGCAGGGAATTTTAGCCCCCAGCGTGGAAGTCCTGCTCCGCCGCAGAATTGGCCTTACCAACCCTCAGTGGAAGCGGAGTGCAATTTCCCATACTCCACTTCCTTTGGGGGCAGTTACTGGGGCACGACTGGATGCTCCTGATCCTCGGGACCGCCTATGATGATGATGATACTTCAATGCAAGGAGTCTAGTGAGTAAGACAGGATGAGCTGAGGCCAGTGGAAGTATGATATAGCTGAAACATGGCTGAAAAAAGGCATGAGTGTCAGCCTAACATTCCTGGTTACAGGGTTTTCTGCCGCGATAAGTGAGGAGGATTAAAAAAGGGAGGGCGGTCGCAGTATTGGTAGAAGAAACATTTGCAGCTGTGAGGAGGGATGATATGTTAGAAGGATCATAAAATGAGGCCATATGGATTGAACTGAAGAGCAAAAAAGGGGCAATCACACTGCTGGGCTCCCCAAATATTCAGAGGGAGATAGAAGAACAAATATGTTGACAAATTTCTGAAGTGCAAAAACAGTGGGGCGGTAATAGTCGGGGATTACCCGAGTATTAACTGGGATAAAATCAGTGCAAATGGTATCGAAGGCGCAAAGTTCTTAAAATACATCCAGGGGAACTTTTTAGCCAGTATGTAGCAAGCCTAACAAGGAAAGGGTGTGATTCTGGTCTCAGTTTTAGGAAATCAAGCTGGGCAGGTTCTCAGTGGGAGACCATTTTGGTAGTAGTGATCATGGGCCCAAGTTTCGGGACACGCCTAAAACGGTGCAGCCCGGACCTGGACGCCCGTTTTTCGCGCCAGAAAGTGCGCAGAAAAAAAACTTCCCTATTCCCCGGCTCCCTGCAGGTCTTCTGCAGCCGGGCGCAGCGCAGCACGAGCTGTGGGGGGGGCGGAGCCAGGTCCCTGCGCCGAAAACAGTGCCGGGCCCTCTGCACATGCGCGCTACAGTGGGCGCGCATAGCGCGCATGTGCAGTAGCTCCAGGCACCCAAAACTGTGTGGGAGCGGCCCGAAGCACGCAGCCCCGAGCCCTGGCAGAATGGCCTCACTGGGGCTGCGTGCATAAGGCTCCTCCCACGCCCAGCTACTGCTTCCTCCCGACCCGGCGACCCGTCTTCTGCGACTCTCTCTCACCCCCCCGGACCTCCGCGACTCTCTCTCTCTCACCCACCCCCCCCCCCCCCCCTCCCCGAGACCCGACGCCACCTACCTATAAATCTAGCCCGAGGTCTTGGGCCCCTCCTCCCTCCCCTCTCCCTCCCTCCTTCCCTCTCTCCCTCCCTCCTCTCTCCTTCCCTCCCTCCATACATCCTCTCTCCTTCTCCCCCTCTCTCCTTCTCCCCCTCCCCCCCCCTTCTCCCCCTCCCCTCGCTGTCAGAAACAGAGAGTGAGAGACACACACACACACACACAGACAGACAGATAGAGACACTGACAGAGACACACTCGGGGGGGGGGGGGGGGGGGCCGTCCCAGCATGCTGTTGGAGGGCTCCTGGTGCTGCAGTCGGTAAGTAGAAAATGTTTTATTTATTGATTTTTAAATTTTTAAAAATTTTTAATAAATTTTTTTTGATTGATTTATTGGTTGATTTATTGATGTATTTATCATTTATTATTGATGATGGCTCTTTATTTGTAAAACTGAAGTGTTTAATGTTTGCAAACTTCCCTTTAAACCCCCCGCCCATTCCCTACGCCTGATTTGTAACCTACGCCTGATTTTCTGAAGTGTAGACAATGTTTTTTCGAACGTACAAAAATCTTCACTTACTCCATTCTAAGTTAGTATGGAGTAAGTTTTCACTGCCGAAACTTTGAAAACAGGCATAAGTGGCCGGACAACGCCTCCTTTTGGAAAAAAAAATTCTGTTCCAAAGTGAAACTGTTCTAACTGACTAGAACTGGAGCAAACTAAATGCTGAGAATTTGAATTTCTAAGATACTCCGTTCTACACCAGTTGCTCCAAAAAATCAGGAGCAACTGAGGCCGAAACTTGGGCCCCATAATTCAGTTAGATTTAGGGTAGTTATGGAAAAGGACAAAGATAGACCAGGAGTCAAAGTTCTCAATTGGGGAAAGACCAATTTTACTAAGTTGAGTTGTGATTTAGCAAAAGTGGACTGGAAGCAGCTACTTGATGGTCAGAGCCGTGGGAGGCATTCAAGGAGGAGATAGTGAGGGTTCAGGGCAAATATGTTCGCACAAAGATAAAGGATGGGACACCAAATCCACAGTTCCCTGGATGTCAAGGAGCATACAGAGTAGGATAAGGCAAAAAAGGGAAGCTTATGTCAGATACCGAGAGCTAAATACTGCAGAAAGCCTAAAGGAGTATAACAATTGCAAGGGTGAAATTAAAAAAGAAGTTAGGAAAGCAGAGAGGGCATGAAAAAATATTGGCAACTAAGATCCAAAGAAAACCCAAAGATATTTTAGAAATACATAAAGAGCAAGAGGGTAACTAAGGAAGGAATATGGCCTGTTGGAGACCAAAAAAGGTAACCTGTATGTGGAGGCGGGGGTATGGTTCTTCATGAATACTTTGCATCTATCGTCACAAAAGAGAGGAGTGATGAAGACATTGCAATTAAGGAGGAGGAGTGTGAAATATGAGATAAACATAGTGAGACAGGATCTATTAACGGGTTTAGCATCTTTGAAAGTAGATAAATTGCCAGGCCCAGATGAAATGTATCCCAGGCTGTTGAGAAGCAAGGGAGAAAATAGACGGGACTCTGACCATCATTTTCCAATCATCTCTAGCTACAGGTGTGGTGCTGGAGGACTGCTAATGTTGTACCATTGTTTAAAAAGGGAGAAAGGGATAGACCGAATATTTATAGGCCAGTCAGCCTAACATCAGTGGTCGGCAAATTATTGGAAAAAATTCTGAAGGGCAGTATTACTTGTCATTTTGAAAGGCACTGATTAATCAAGGACAGTCGGTATGAATTTGTTAAGGGAAGGTCATGTCTGACAAACTTGATTGAATTTTCTGAGGAGGTAACCAGGAGGGTCGATGAGGGGAGCGCATTTGATGTAGTCTGCATGGATTTTAGCAAGACTTTTGACGAGATCCCACATGGCAGACTGGTCAGAAAAGTAAAAACCCATTGGATCCAAGGGAAAGTGGCACGTTGGATCCACAATTGGCTCAGTGGCAGGAAGCAAAGGGTAATGGTCGACGGATGATTTTGTGACTGGAAGGCTGTTTCCAGTGGAGCTCGCAGGGCTGCAACGAGGTCCCTTGCTTTTTTTGGTATATATCAATGATTTAGACTTCAATGCAGGAAGCACGATTAAGAAGTTTGCAGATTACACAAATATTAGCAGTGTGGTTGCAGGTGAAGACGAAGGCTGTAGACTGCAGGAAGATATCAATGGACTAGTCAGGTGGGCAGAAAAGTGGCAAATAGAATTCAATTCAGAGATGTGTGAGGTAATGCATTTGGAGAGGTCTAACAAGACAAGGGAAAACACAACAAATAGCAGTGTAGAGGAACAGAGGGACCTTGGAGTGCATGTCCACAGATCTCTGAAGGTCGCAGGACAGGTGGTTAAGAAGGCATACGGGATACTTTCCTTTATTCGCCAAGGCATAGAATATAAGAGCAGGGAGATTATACTTGAACTGTATAAAACACTAGTTAGGCCACAGCTAGAGTACTGTGTACAGTTCTGATCACCACACTACAGGAAAGATGTGATTGCACTAGAGAAGGTACAGAGGAGATTTATGAAAATGTGAGGTTATCCATTTTGGCAGAAAAAATAGAAAAGCAAATTATAATATAAATGGGGGAAAATTGCAAAGTGCTGCAGTGCAGGGGGACCTGGGGGTCCTTGTGCATGAAACACAAAAAGTTAGCGTGCAGGTACAGCAAGTAATCAGGAAGGCAAATGGAATGTTACTCTTTATTGCAAGGGGGATAGAGTATAAAAGCAGAGAAGTCCTGCTACAACTGTACAGGGTATTGGTGAGGCCACACCTGGAGTACGGCGTATGGTTTTGGTCTCTGTATCTGAGGAAGGATACACTTGCATTGGAGGCTGTTCAGAGAAGGTTCACTAGGGGATGAGGGTGTTGACTTATGAAGATAGACTGAGTAGGTTGGGCCCATACACCGGAGTTCAGAAGAATGCGAGCTGATCTTATCGAAACATAAGATAATGAGGGGGCTCGACAAGGTGGATGCAGAGAGGATATTTCCACTCGTGGGGAATCTAGAACTAGGGGACATAGTCTCAGAATAAGGGGTCCTCCATTTAAAACTGAGATGAGGAGGAATTTTTTCTTCTCGGAGGGTTGTAAATCTGTGGAATGCTCTGCCCCAGAGATCTATGGAGGCTGGATCATTGAATATATTTAAGGCGGAGATGGACAGATTTTTGAGCGACAAGGGAATAAAGTTTTACGGGGAGCTGAGTCCATGATCTTATTAAATGGCAGAGAGGGGCCAAATGGCCAACTCCTCCTATTTCTTATGTTCTTATGTAAAATTTTATCATCCCATGATATGATGGGGAGCTGTGCTCAGAGAGCAAATTTTAGAGTTGGAGCTACAACACCATAGCCTTGATTCTTTGAACCAATGTATGCTTCTAGTAAGGCTCTTTGCTGAGAGTGCAGACTTAGTGAACTTGCTATTTAGTCCCTCTTTTTCTCTTTCAAGCCAATCCAGTGGGTTAACAGCTTGCTTCAGTCTTGTATTGTTGCATTTCTGTGAAGTAAATATTGAGAGATGTCACCAATGTTCCCTCTAAACTTTTTTTTAGACCGCCCGGCCCCTTTAAGGGGCTTTGTGGCCCATTCAAAAATCTGCACATGCGCGGTTTTTGCATTTAAAGGCCAATGAGCCGGCTGCGCAGGAGTTGCAGGCAGTTGCATGGCCGCGGGGCTTAAAGGGCATATTAAATGTCACTGTGGTTAGCTTCTTTCACTGGCCATTTGTGATGATGTAGAACATGTCCATTATGATTCAGACTTTCCAATACTCTTTTCTCATGCACTTATGCTCTGAAATTTAATTTTACTGTATTAAGTTAGTGTACGTGAGGACTAACAGCAAAAATGCCTTAGCCATAAAACTTGATAAAATTCCCAGCGTCACCTGTCCATCTAGAAGACAAGAAATACCAAATACTGGATTCATTTTCTATAGACTAAAACTAGTGATTGAATTTATTTAAAATTAGATAATTTACACAAAAATATAAAAAGAATGTTAGTAACATACAGTATTATACAAACTAGATCGACTGCTTCAAAGACTTTTGTTTTGCTGCCTCCTTGAGGCAGAGTCGTGAAGTAAATCTCTCGTAATATGTTAGAGGTTTTGCCAAACACACGGGTTCTTGTGTTTTATATACTTAATGCCTTTCAAGTAATAGTTTTTAAAAAAAGACTGTCCTTAGCAGTCAACTTTGATATCTTCATACATAGCTAACAAGGTAGTTGGTTGACATATGGCCGCAACGATACCAGGAACTCTTTTTAAAAAAAAAAAAATTATGGGCTATGCTTTGGAAGCATCTTAACAGTTGCCACATTTCTAACTGAATACAAGCTTCTGATTAACAAAACTTGAAAGAGACACAATTTTTCAGTTTGAGGATACAAAATTTTATACTGCTGAGAAAAGTCAAAGGGAATTAACTAATTGTGTTGATTCAGAATGGAAATTGGTACTCCTTTGAACTAGCAACAACAACTTGCATTTATATAGTTCCTTTAACCCCGTAAAACATACCAACAACCAAACTGCTGAATGCTGCTGTTGGTTTTTCATGTGTAGCACACATGAATTCATGAACTATTGCACTACTTTTGTCTGATCGATTACAATTTTTGGCTGGGTTTGAACTTGACCACACAACTGTTGCTATTTTTTTTTTTCTCCATCATCTTTGTTTTATGTAGATGCCAAATTTATGTCATGAGCCAAAAGTATTCGATTATGACAGTGCATTTTTCAACAGGCCATTCTTGGTACAAGGGAAGCAAGATATCTTCAAAAGCTACATGAATTTGTAAAACTGAAACACGTTACCTATTGTTCATCGAAAGCTATTTCTAATTGGTGCCAATTTGGGCTGTACAGAAAATTGTTTCTCATGATGACTCGAGTCCGTTACATCCATGGAATTGTTAAATGTATTTTCAGGTTCACGATGTGTTGGTTTCAGGTATGCACATTGTACAGGATGAAGTGGATCTATAAAATGTTAAGAAATAAAATGACCGCAATCAGAAATAGAGACTCATGCCATGAAAGAGACATCTTCAGTTTACACTAGTGAAAGGACTAATATTTTGCAATTTATGCTTTATTTTTAGATAGCTGGTATCAGCCTTCATTGCTTCGTCATGATTCTGTGGATTCAGGTGTTTCTAAGGGTGTTCAAATGAGCCTTGTTGGAGGTCATGGTTGGAAAGAAAGTGGCGGTTGGCACAATGTAACTAGAGGTCATGATGCTATCAATCAGCGTGGTGGTGGTGGTGGTGCCCATAGACACTGGAATGGCAACTTCCACAACCGAAAGAGTTCAGGATTCCAGGACAAGCCACCTGCTGAGGTAAAGGAAGAGAAAAAGGAGGAAAAAGTTGAAAAACTTCAATTTGAAGAGGAAGACTTTGTAAGTTTTTTTTGTAACTTTAAGGAAACAGATCTTTTGAGATGTTATATATACTTAAGACATTAGAATTCTTTGTGAAAAAAATCAATACATTGATTAATAATCTTGGATAAACTCTCTTTTTAATCAGCCATCTCTGAATCCCGATGCAGAAAAACAGCCTAGCCAGACCAGACCCGTCAGCACACCTGCAGGAGTATGGGGTAAGAAAAAGCCAGAGATTTGTATAACTCCATCTGACACAACAAAGACCTTTATTGGAATTTTTATAACAGTCAGCACTACAGATTAAATACTAATGTGCATGAGTTTGTATATTGTTCAAGGACTCCAGTAGAAATTGCACCTCTACATTAGCTACAGGTTTATTCATACAAAAAAGAATTATGCTGTTGAGCAAGGGTGTCAAACTCAGTTTCTATGGTGGACCTGATACTTAATGAGGCCCACATTCAGCAATCATTATTTGGACAGACAAACGCAAAATACTGCGAATGCTGGCAATCTGAAATATGAACAGAACATGCTGGAAATACTCAGCAGGTCAGGCAGCATATGTGGAGAGAGAAACAAAGAATATGAAAGACTTGCATTTATATAGTGCGTTTCCCGACCACCGGACATCCTAAAGCGCATTGCAACAAATGAAGCACTTGCTTAAAACCGATTATATATCTTTCATGTTTTCCAGTTCTGACGAAAGGTCATCAGCCTGAAACGTTAACTCCTTTCTATCTCCACAGATGCTGTCTGACCTGCTGAGTATTTCCAGCTTTTGTTTATTAACTATTCGGACATACTGGGATAGAAATTTGAGAGACACGATTTTTTAATTTGTATCATTAAAATCCTGCTCTTAAGTACTCCAGGTGTGGTCTAACCAGGGTTTTGTATAGCTGCAGCCTAACTTGTACCCCATTGTATTCTAGTTCTTTAGAAGCTTTGCCTGCCAATTTTTGATTCCAATTTATCTGGGCCAGATCTGTTGACGGGTAAATTGGAATCCAAGATGGGCAGGCAAAACTAATCTAACAATGGGCTGCCTTTCAGGAGATGATGGTTTGGGTCCAGTCGAGGTATATTGCCACGAGGGGGAGAAGTAAGGCAACAAAAGCCAGAGCTCCCTGAATGACAAAAGGGATAGAGAGCAAGATAAAGCAGGAAAAAGGGTGTATGACAAATGTCAGGTTGAGAATACAAGTGAGAACTATGCTGAATGTAGAAAGTTGAAAGGTTAAATGAAAAAGGAAGTAAGAGGTGCAAAGAGAGAATATGAGAATGGACTGATAGCTAACATAAAAAGAAATCCAAAAGTCTTCTCGGCATATAAATAGTAAGCGGGTAGTAAGAGGAGGGGGTGAGGTCAATTGGGGACCAAAAAGGAGACCTACGCATTGAGGCCGAGGGCGTGGCTGAGGTACTAAGTGCATCTGTCTTTACCAAGGAAGAAGATGCTGCCAAGATTATAGTGAAAGAAGAGGTAGTTGAGATATTGACCAAGGAGGTACGAGAAAGGCTGGCTGTACTTAAAGTAGTTAAGTCATCAGGACCAAATGGGATGCTTCCTAGGATGCTGAGGGAAGGAAAGGTGGAAATTGCGGCGGTACTGGCCATAATCTTCCAATCCTCCTTGGATACGTAGGTGGTGCCAGAGGACTGGAGAATTTCAATTGTTACACCCTAGTTCAAAAAAGGACGTAAGGATACACCTAGCAATTACAGACCAGTCAGCTTAACCTTAGTGGCGGAGAAGCTTTCAGAAACTATTATCTGGAAGAAAATTAAGTCACTTGGAAAAGTGTGGATTAATTAAGGAAAGCCAGCACAGATTTGTTAGAGGCAAATCGTGTTTAACTAACTTGATTCCATTTTTTGGTGAGGTAACAGAGAGGGTTGATTAGGGCAATGCCGTTGATGTGGTGTCCATGGACTTCCAAAAGGCATTTGATAAAGTGCCACATAATAGGCTTGCCAGCAAAGTTGAAGCCTATGGAATAAATAGGACAGAATAAATGGATACGAAATTGGCTAAGTGACAGGAAACAGAGTAGTGGTGAACGGTTGTTTCTCAAACTGGAGGAAGGTATACAGTGGTGTTCCCCAGGGGTTGGTACTGGGACCACTCTGTTTCTTGATCTAAGTTCATGATTTGGACTTGGGTGTCGAGGGCACTATTTCAAAATTTGCAGATGATACAAAACTTGGAAGTATAGTGAATAGTGAGGAGGACAGTGATAGACTTCAAGAGGACCTAGACAGGCTGGTGGAATGAGCAGACATGTGGCAGATGACAGAGACCTGGGGTATATGTGAACAAATCGTTGAAGGTGGCAGGATAGGTTGAGAAAGCAGTTAAAAAAGCATACAGGATCTTGGGCTTCATAAATAGAGGCATAGAGTACAAAAGCAAGGAAGTTATGATGAACCTTTACAAAAACACTGGTTTGGCCACAACTGGAGTATTGTGTCCAATTCTGGCACTGCACTTTAGGAAAGATGTGAAGACTTTCGAGAGGGTGCAGAAAAGATTTACAAGAATGGTTCCAGGGATGATTGACTTCCGTTACATGGATAAACTGGAGAGGTTGGGGTTGTTCTCCTCAGAGCAGAGAAGATTGAGAGGAGATTTGATAGAGGTGCTCAAAATCATGAGGGGTCAAGATAGCAGATAGAGAGAAACTGTTCCCATTGGCGGAGGGTTCGAGAACCAGAGGACACAGATTTCAGGTGATTGTCAAAAAAATCAAATGCGACATGCTGAAAAACTTTTTTACACAGCGAATGGTTGGGATCTGGAGTGCACTGTCTGAAAGGGTGGTGGAGGCAGATTTAATTGTGGCTTTCAAAAGGGAATTGGATAAGGACCTGAAGGAAAAAAGTTTACAGGGCTATGGAGAAAGGAGAGGCGATTGGGACTAGCTGAAGTGCTCTTCCAGAGAGCCAGCACGGGTTGAATGGCCTCCTACTGTGCTATGCCGATTCGAAAGGACAGCATTCCATTAGCCTTTTTTGATTATTTTCTGTACATGTTCATGACATTTTAATGACCCATGTACCTGGACCCCAAGTCTCTTTGGACCTTCACTGTTTTTACCTTTTCACCATTTAGAAAGTACCCTGTTCTATCCTTTTTAGGTCCAAAGTGGATGACCTCGCATTTGCCTATATTGAAATCCATTTGCCTCAGTTTTGCCCATTAACGTACACTGTTAGCTCTTTTTGTAATTTTATGTTTTCAGCTATACTACCTACAGTGCCGCCTATTTTTGTGTCATCAGCAAATTTGGATATATGACTTACAATGTCAGCATCTCTTCTTAGACAGTCCCTCGGAGTCGAGGATGACTTGCTTCCACACTAAAAATGAGTTCTCATGTTATTGACGAGTCCAATGTGGGATCTACAGTCTCTGTCACAGGTGGGGCAGACGGAGGTTGAAGGAACCGGTGGGTGGGGTGCCTTGGTTGCCGTGCGCTCCTTCCGCTGTTTATGCTTGGCTTCAGCTTGCTCTCGGCGTAGTGACTCAAGGTGTTCAATGCCTTCCCGGATGCTTTTTCTCCACTTTGTGTAGTCTTGGGCCAGGGATTCACAGGTGTTGGTGGGGATGTTGCACTTTTTCAAGGAGGCTTTGAGGGTGTCCTTGAAGCATTTTCTCTACCCACCTGGGGGTCGCTTGCCGTGTCGGAGCTCCGAGTAGAGCGCTTGTTTTGGGAGTCTCATGTCGGGCATGCAGATGACGTGGCCTGCCCAGTGGAGTTGATCGAGCGTGGTCAATGCTTCGATGCTGGGGATGTTGGCCTGAGCGAGAACGCTGACATTACTATGCCTATTCTGCCAATGGATTTGCAGGATCTTGCGGAGGCGATGTTGGTGGTACTTCTCCAGTGCTTTTGAGGTGCCTGCTGTATACAGTCCATGTCTCTGAGGCATATAGAAGAGCGGGCATCACGATTGCTCTGTTGACCATGAGCTTGGTGCTGGGTTTGAGGTCCTGGTCTTCAAACACTTTCTTCCTCAGGCGACCGAAAGCTGCACTGGCACACTGAAGATGGTGTTGGACTTTGTCATCGACGTCTGCCTTTATTGACAGTAGGCTCCTCGGGTATAGAAAATGATCCACGTTGCCCAAGGCTTCGTCGTGGATTTTGATAATCGGGGAGCACTACTGCCTGGTGGGGGGCAGGTTGGTCGAGGACCTTTGTCTTACGGATGCTTAGTGTTAGGCTCATGCTCTCGTACGCTTCGGTGAAGGTGTTGACGATGACTTGGAGTTCGGCCTCTGAGTGTGCGCAGGCGTAGGCGTTGTCAGCGTACTGTAATTCAATGAAAGAGGATGGGACGATCTTGGATCTGGCCTGCAGGTGGCGGTTGAACAGTTTCCTATTTGTTCTGTAGATTAGCTCCACTCCACCGGGGAGCTTACTGAGGGTGAGATATGGAGCATTGCAGTAAGGAAGATAGAAAAGAGCGTTGGTGCAATGACACAGCATTGCTTGACCCCAGTCCGAATGTGAATTGGATCTGTGGTAGATCCGTTGGTCAGGATCACGGCTTGCATGTCGTCGTGAAGCAGGCGAAGGATGGTGACAAACTTTTGGGGGCAGCCGAATTTGAGGAGGACGCTCCACGATCCCTCACGGTTGACAGTGTTGAAGGCTTTTGTGAGGTCAAAGAAGGCCATGTACAGGGGGTTGGTGCTGTTCCCTGCACCAACCCCCTGCAAATTTTTTGGATTTGCCATGCGATGAAGATCATGCCCATTGTGCCCCTTGGTGGGTAGAATCTGCATTATGACTCTGGGAGGAGTTCTTCAGCCACAGGGAGCAGGCGATTGAGGAGGATTCTTGCGATGACTTGCCCTGTGGCAGACAGCAGGGAAATTCCTCTAGTTACCGCAGTCTGACTTGTCGCCTTTCTTGAAGATGGTCAAGATTACTGCATCTAAGATCCCATGGCATGCTCTCCTCCTTCCAGATGAGAGAAATTAGATTGTGTATTCGCACCAGAAGTGCTTCCCCGCCATGTTTTAGTGCTTCAGTGGGGATTCCATCTGCTCCTGAGGCTGTGTTGTTTTTCAGTTGGATGGCCTTTTCTATCTCGTACCACCGGGCTGGGGTTGTTCTGAGATGCTGGCAGGTTGGAGTCGAGGACGAAATCTTGGTTGAGTAGATCTTCGGAGAGCTCCTTCCAGCGAGCACTGACTGCCTCTCTGTCCTTGATGAGTACCTCTCCGTTCTTGGCCAGCAGTGGGATGGGATCTTGGGTGCTTGGGCTGTAGGTGGTTTTGACTGCGCTAAAGAATCCACGCATGTCATGGTTGTTGGCTAGTTGCTGGATCTCCTGTGCTTTCTCCACCCACCATCTGTTCTTTAGGTCGCGAGTTTTTTGTTGGACCTCAGCCTTCAGACGTCTGTAGAGCTGCTTTTTTGCTCTCTAGTTGTGTTGCTGTTTCCAGTCCAAGAATGCCTTGCGCTTGTGACTTATTAGCTCCTGGATCTCTTGGTCATTCTCGTCAAACCAGTCTCGGTCGAGTGACCGAGCGTCTCTTCCCAGGTGCTAATTATGGAGGCCTTGAGGGCAGACCAGGTGCTGTGGACATTCTGGGTCACTGGGATTTGCCAGGTTGGCAGTGAGGTGCTGGCTGAATAGTGCTTTCTTAGCCGGGTTGTGGAGTGCTCCAGAGTTGATTTTCATGCAGCATTGTTTCTGTTGTCATTGTTTTGGGGCTATGTTGATGGTGGTGACAGAGCGGATTAAGTCATTAATAAATACAGTGAATAGTTCAGTCCCCAATACAGGTCCCTGTGGGACACCACGATAGTTGCATCCTGCCAATTTGAGTACCTGTCCATTATCCCGACTGCCTGTCTCCTGCCATTTGGCTAATTTCCTAACCAGGTCAATAGTTTGCCTTCAATTCTTTGGGCTTCTACCTCAGTTATCAGTCCGTATGTGGGACTTTATGATAGAAAGTCTATATAAATATCATCCATCGACATTCCCCTGTCCACTACCTTAATCACCTCTTCAAAAAATTCAGTCAGGTTTGTCAGGCATGACCACCTACCTTTCACAAATTCATGCTGGCTCTCTCTGATCAACTGAACATTGTCGAGGTGTTCAGTCACCCTATCCTTAATTAGAGACTCTTGAAATTTCCCGACCACAGATGTTAGGCTAACTGGTATATAATTCCCTGGTTTCACCCTCACCATTCTTAAAAAGCGGAGTAACGTGCGCAATTTCCAAATCTCAAGGAAAGCTCCTGAATAGAGAGAATTTCGCAGATACCCGAACTATAATCTTCCAATGTGCTCACTGACTTCCTGTAAAACCCTGGGATGGAAACCATCTGGTCCTGGGGATTTGTCACTCTTTAGTGCCATTATTTTCTTCATTACTGTTGTTTTATTTTATTTACATTAATTTTATTGAGTCCCTGATTCAATATTGGTTTCCTTGGGATTTCTGGCATGCTATCTTCTTCCTCTACTGTAAATAATAACGCAAAGTTATTCAACATGTCTGCCATTTCCTGATTATCATTGACAATATTATCGCTTTCAGTTTTTAAGGGGCCAATATTGCTCCTGACTATCCTCTTTTTGCTAATCTAACGTAGACATTTTTTGTGTTGATTTTGATATCCCTTTCAAGTTTCTTTTCATACTCCCTATTTGTAGCTCTTACCTTCTGTTTTGTGACCCTTTGCTATTTTTTGTATCCTTCCCATTCACCATGATCTGTTTTTTTTTGCATTTTTATATGCTTTTTCTTTTAGTTTTATGTTGTCCCTTACCCCTCTCATTTTTTGGGGGGGCAAATCGTGTTTTGCTTTCCTCTGGTATAAACTGGTTCTGTATTACCTTGAATTCTTTTTTGAACTTCTCCGATTGATCTGTCGTTTTACCAGTTAACAGATTTGCCCAGTTTACTGTGGACAGTCTCTGTCTCATTCCGTTGAACTCGGCCTTACCCAAATCTTTCTCCCTTTCAAATGCTACGTTGAATTTGATCATGTTATGATCCCTAATGGATGAATGTTCACGCACGGTTAGGCTGTTAACTAAATCTGTCTCATTACTCATTACTAAATCTAATATGGCATGTCCCCTTGTGGCCTCTAGGACATATTGTTGGAGAAAACTATCCTTTTTGGGTTTGTTGTCCTGGGATAGGGAGCTGTGCCACCTCTCCCAATGCGGCGCAAGCGTCAGTGGTTGAAGCTTGGAGCCCACAAGTGGAAACCATCTTTTCCTATTTACCTGCAATAAAGTCCCCACGTTTCACTCACCCCTTGTCAGGCTGCTCCTCTCACAGTGCTGCTACCACTCGCCATGTGGCTGCTACTCTCCTGGCTTTGCACATATACTGGGCCTCATGCCTGCTGTAACCTGTCCCATACCCCATTTCCCAAACTCTCTCCCACCCGAGCCCTCAACTCTCGATCTCTATTCCCCACTCTCCCTTTCATCCCCGAACTAGTAGAGTGGACAAGGGAGAACCAGTGGATGTGGTGTATTTGGACTTTCAAAAGGTCTTTGACAAGGTCCCACATAAGAGATTGGTGTGCAAAATCAAAGCACATGGTATTGGGGGTAATGTGCTGGCGTGGATAGAGAATTGGTTGGCAGACAGGAAGCAGAGAGTCTGGATAAACGGGTCCTTTTCAGAATGGCAGGCAGTGACTAATGGAGTGCCGCAGGGCTCAGTGCTGGGACCCCAGCTCTTTACAATATACATCAATGATTTAGATGAAGGAATTGAGTGTGATATCTCCAAGTTTGCAGATGACACTAAGCTGGGTGGCGGTGTGAGCTGTGAGGAGGATGCTAAGAGGCTGCAGGGTGATTTGGATAGGTTAGGTGAGTGGGCAAATGCATGGCAGATGCAGTATAATGTGAATAAATGTGAGGTTATCCACTTTGGTGGCAAAAACAGGAAGGCAGAATATTATCTGAATGGTGACCGATTAGGAAAAGGGGAGGTACAACGAGACCTGGGTGTCATGGTTCATCAGTCATTGCAAGTTGGCATGCAGGTACAGCAGGCGGTGAAGAAGGCAAATGGCATGTTGGCCTTCATAGCTAGGGGATTTGAATATAGAAGCAGGGAGGTCTTACTGCAATTGTACAGGGCCTTGGTGAGGCCTCACCTGGAATATTGTGCTCAGTTTTGGTCTCCTAATCTGAGAAAGGACGTTCTTGCTATTGAGGGAGTACAGCGAAGGTTCACCAGACTGATTCCAGGGATGGCTGAACTGACATTTGAGGAGAGACTGGATCAAATGGGCCTTTGCACACTGGAGTTTAGAAGGATGAGAGGGGATCTCAAAGAAACTTATAAGATTCTGACGGGACAGGACAGGTTAGATGCGGGAAGAATGTTCCCGATGTTAGGGAAGTCCAGAACCAGGGGACACAGTCTGAGGATAAGGGGTAGGCCATTTAGGACTGAGATGAGGAGAAACTTCTTCACTCAGAGTTGTTAACCTTGTAATTCCCTGCCGCAGAGAGTCGTTGATCCCAGTTCATTGGATATATTTAAGAGGGAGTTAGATATGGCCCTTGCGGCTAAGGGGATCAACGGATATGGAGAGAAAGTGGGAAAGGGATACTGAGGTGAATGATCAGCCATGATCATATTGAATAGTGGTGCAGGCTCGAAGGGCCGAATGGCCTACTCCTGCACCTATTTTCTATGTTTCTATGAACCCTCAGTCCCATGTCACTCTCTCCTCCTTCCCACCCTTGTCCCGAGTCCCAATCTCCCAACCCCCAATCTCATAAGAACATCAGAAAAATAGGAGCAGGAGTAGGTCATGCGGCCCCACGAGCCTGCTTCACCATTCAATACAATCATGGCTGATCCGATCATGGACTCGGGTCCACTTCCCTGCCCGCTCCCCATCACCCCTTATCGGTTGAGAAGCTGTCTATCTCTGCCTTAAATAGATTCAATGACCCAGTTTCCACAGCTCTGAGGCAGCGAATTCCACAGATTTACAACCCTCTGAGAGAAGAAATTCATCTCAGTTTTAAATGGGTGGCCATTTTCCAAGATTATGTCCCCTAGTTCCAGTCTCCCCCATCAGTGGAAACATCCTCTCTGCATTCACCTTGTCAAGCCCCTCATAATTGTATACGTTTTGATAAGATCACCTCTCATTCTTCTGAATTCCAATGAGTCGAGGCCCAACCAACTCAACCTTTCCTCATAAGTCAACCCCCTCATCTCCAGAACCAACCTAGTGAACCTTCTCTGAACTTCCAAAGCAAGTATATCTTTTCTTAAAAATGGAAACCAAAACTGTACACAGTATTCCAAGTGTGGCCTCACCAGTACCCTGTATAAATCTGGCAAGACTTCCCTGCTTTTATATTCCATCCCCTTTGCAATAAAGGCCAAGATTCCATTAGCCTTCCTGTACCTGCATACGAACCTTTTGTGTTTCATGCACCAAGACCCCCAGGTCCCGTTGTACTGCAGCACTATGCAATTTTTCTCCATTTAAATAATAACATGCTCTTTGATTTTTTTCTACCAAAGTTTCCAACATTATACTCCATCTGCCAAATTTTTGCCCACTCACTTTGCCTATCTGTCCTTTTGCAGATTTTGTGTGTCCTCCTCACACATTGCTTTTCTTCCCATCTTTGTATCGTCAACAAACTTGGCTACACTACAAACGGTCCCTTCATCTAAGTCATTAATATAGATTGTTAACAGTTGGGGTCCCAGCACTGATCCCTGCGGCACCTCACTAGTTACTGATTGCCAAGCCGAGAATGAACCATTTATCCTGACGCTCTGTTTTCTGTTAATTAGCCAATTCTCTATCCATGCTTAATATGTTACCCCCAAACCCATGAACTTTTATCTTGTGCAGTAACCTTTTATGTGGCACCTTGTCAAATGCCTTCTGAAAGTCCAAATACACAACATCCACTGGTTCCTCTTTATCCACCCTGTATGTTATATCTTCAAAGAATTCCAGCAAATTTGTCAAACATGACTTCCCCTTCATAAATCCATGCTGACTCTGCCTGACTGAATTATGCTTTTCTAAATGTCCTGCTACTGCTTCTTTAATAATGGACTCCCAACATTTTCCCAACCACGGATGTTAAGCTAACTGGTCTATAATTTCCTGCTTTTATCTGCCTCCTTTTTTTAAATAGAAGCGTTACATTTGCAGTTTTTCAATCTGCTGGGACCTCCCCAGAATCCAGGGAATTTTGGTAAATTACAACCAATGCATCCACTATCCCTGCTGCTACTTCTCTTAAGACCCCAGGATGCAAGCCATCAGGTCCAGGGGATTTATCCACCTTTAGTCCCATTAACCTACTGCGTACCACCTTCTTAGTGATTGTGATTGTGGTAAGTTCCTCCCACCGCCCCCCTCCCCCCAAATAGCCCCTTGACTATTCACTGTTGGGATATTTTTAGTGTCCTCTACCATAAAGACTAATACAAAATATTTGTTCAGAGTTTCTGCCATCTCCATGTTCCCCATCACTAATTTGCTGGTTTCGTCCTCTCGGGGACCAACATTTACTTTAGCCACTCTTTTCCTTTTTATATACCTGTAGGAACTCTTGCTATCTGTTTTTATATTTCGTGCTAGTTCGCTTTCATAGTTTTATCTTCCCTTCCTTAATCATTTTTTTTTTAGTCATTCTTTTCTGGCTTTTAAAAGCTTCCCAATCTTCTGTCCTCCGAGTAGTTTTGGCCACTTTGTATGCCCTTGTTTTTAATTGGATACCGTTCTTTATTTGTTTAGTTAGCCACAGGTGGCTATCTTTTCTCTTACACCCTTTCCTCCTCGCTGGAATATATTTTTCTTGAGAGTTACGAAATATCTCCTTAAATATACGCCACTGTTCATCAACCGTCCTATACTTTAATCTATTTTCCCAGTCCACTTTAGCCAATTCTGCCCTCATACCTTTGTAATCTCCTTTATTTCAACTTAGTATGCTGGTTTGAGATCCAACTTTCTCGTCCTCCATCTGAATTTGAAATTCAACCATGCTATGATCACTCATTCCAAGGGGCTCAATTACTAAGAGATTGTTTATTAATTCTGTCTCATTGCACAGGACCCGATCTAAGATAGCCTGCTTCCTGGTTGCTGCCGTTACATACTGCTTAAGGAACCCGTCCCTTATGCACTCTATGAACTCTTCCTCAAGGCTACCCTGACCAAAACTGTATGCTGTACTCTAGGTGTGGTCTCACCAATACCCTGTACAGTTGTTGCAGGACTTCTCTGCTTTTATACTCCATCCCCTTTGCAATAAAGGCCAACATTGCATTTGCCTTGCTGATTACTTGCTGTACCTGCATACTAACTTTTTGTGTTTCATGCACAGGGACCCCCAGGTCCCTATGTACAGCAGCATTTTGTAATATCTCTCCATTTAAAAAATAATTTGCTTTTTTATTTTTCCTGCCAGAGTGGATAACCTCACACTTTCCCACATTGTACTCCATCTGCCAAATGTTTGCCTACTCACTTAACCTGTTGATACCACCATAATCCAGGTCGGTGATTGGAGTGTGGGCAGGTACAGCAGGAGCGACATGATCTTGGCCCAGGAGAGGCATGAGTTCAAGGCCAAGAAGAGGCAAGGGCCCAGGGGCAGAACGGGCCAGCCCATACTGCAATATGTGTGTGCACTAGGTACGTGCAGCCGAGCTGATCTCCAGTCGTCCTGGTTAATCCTTGGCACTGGACCAAGACTTAGCTATATCAAGCCCGTGTGAAGGCTGGCGTGCAACAACCACTACACTAAAAAAAATCCACGTACTAGCATCTTCCACCCTTCAACATGTAGTTCGGGACCTGGAATATTAGGTCCTTCATTGAAACTGAACTCATCACTTTTTGGCCTGGAATAAAATCCTCGATACGAGGGACTGCCGAAGAAGAAAAAAGAGGCTACTGTCTTGACTGCGATCAGTAATTTAAAAGGGAAGTCACCTACCTCTTCTAGTATAGTGTCAAAGACTACAAGTTGGAGAACAATGGCAGTATTGGATAATTAAGCTCAAACACTCCATTTATTGCTCCAAAAGTTATTAGGAATAATGGGCTGGATTTTCGAGTTTCTCCGTTTTTGGAAGAAAACTTAAGCGATATGTGAAAATTACCGTTTTCGCTGTGTTACTAATTTAAGGATTAATTTTCGGTCTTTGGGGTATGTGCATCGCAAAGGGAGGTATTGCATAATTATTCGTGGCGCAAAAACGCGATCCTCGCCAACTTTAGTGTGGGGCCGAAAGTGCTGCTCGAGAGGCCTTGAGAGTGGGTGGGGGGAGGGGATTTTTTCCCCCCAAAAAACATGCCAAAAAACATTACCAAGACCCTTACCTAACAAATCGCTGCAAAAAGATAAAAACTTTAACTTGCCTTTTTTCAGGTTTTCTAACTTACCGCTGCGGGCAGGGCTGTACCACTAGGTTTTACCTGTCGGTCTTCGGGGTGCAGCGTATGGGTCGGGTGAGTGCTGAAACTCGGACGGTAATGCAATCTGAGTTGTTCCACCCCCGCGCAGTTCTCTCCAGTGGTGTTTCCAAGCGCCGCTGCAAACAAGGAACCGAGGATCACGGCCGGGCTTATCGACCGGGTCAAAACGCGGCGAAAACCTGGTCGCAGAGCACCCGAAAATCTAGCCATTTGTGTGATTAAGGCAAATCGCATGCAGTGGGGAAAAAAATGAAGCATTTTTGTCTATGATGTATTATGATAGTGTTTTTCTTTGTCATTTCTTGTATGGGGCTAAAGGTCAAGTGTACACTCAAAAGTTGGCCCAGTTTGTTTTGATGTCGATTGTAGATGTTTTGTCTAATCAGGTGCATGTGATAGAGGTCAGGCCAATCAATTTAAATAGCAGCATTTAAGTTTGCTTCTATATATGTTTAACACATATATATTTAAATTTATTTTGGACTCGTCATTTTTTCTGTGACAAATATTTCTGAGCCTAACTTGTAGAAGTTGGGTAGTCTTACTGAAGTCATTACTGAGAGATAAATCGGCCAACGAGAAACTTTGTGGCCAGTCAGAAGAAAACTGTCATGCAAAGGGTAATAATCAGCGAATCTACACTATCATTGTTTTTAATCACTTATCCATTTACAATTTAATAAATGTTTGACAGTTTATAGCCAACGCCATGGTTGAGTGAACTGTTTATTTGACCACCTTCTGAAGTTGAGGAGGGCATTTGATATAAGCAATGAGCTGAAATATTGCAACAAGAGTTTTTTGTTTCATCTCTGGAGATGATTGCAGCCAAGTTCAGCTTGTCTTCACCTAACACCTGCATGAATAGCCCTTTCTAACAGGGGATATTGTTTAGGAGTGGGAAGTCACTTCCTTTCTCCCCAATCGTAGCCAATAGTCGCATCTCACCCTAGCTAAAACCAGATACCTGAACATAGACAGGGAATTTACCATCTCGTCACTGTGGCTCAGTAACCATTAAGTTATTGGAAGAATTCAAAGTTAGGCTTGAGCAGCCTGTTGTGTCCAGTATCTGTATGCTGGATGTCTTTATAAAACCTGATTTGAACCAGGCATTGGTTCTTGAACTTATCTGCCCTCAGGAGATGGGTTTTGCCTATTCCCACTCAATCTGCGCACTTCTACATCAGCAGAGCAGTCTCTTAGGAGAGGAATGAAGAGCTAAACAGAGTTGACAAACTTGACAGGATCAGTTCCTGTTGGAGAAGTCTGTGACAGAAGATTGTGACTCTCGTGGCTCAAGGAAAGCATGATAGTATGACATTATACAGTTAACAGGACAAAATTATAAGTGGGTTTTAATTACTCATGAAGGTATTCAACAAAACTGCTCTTTTCACTTTATGCAACCTAATGCAAATCATTACGTCTATGAATTAGTTCATTTTTATGGTTTTAAAGGCTCACTGCTTCAGTTTGAGAATGTAATACATAAGTTAAGTTACTCTTGGGCACTTGCTGGAGAAGATGATTCCAAATCTTTGAACTTCTGCAACAAAATAATAAAAAAGATCAAAACACGCTGTGTTTTGAATTTCAATTCATAATGACCCCTGAGTTTAAATCCAATCTGGATTGAAGAGGGAAATTGAATTGACACTGATTTTCCTTTGGATTTGAAACCGTTATCTTAGAACTGTGCTCAAAACCCTGTTTGGGTTTCTGAGATGGTAATGAACTATTATCTCGTTATATCCGCCAGTATGAGTGAAGTGCTTTGAATAATATTGCTTCAGGCAGATTAACTAGTTGCACTTCAGCTTTGCTGGAGCTTGGAACACTACTGTGCATTTGGCAGTGTGAACCACAGTAAATGTCCACCAATTGAAGAGAACTGCTGATTTTACACTGGAGCATAGAAATGTGGTATTGATTATATCAACTGTTTCCATTTTACAGTTGAGGAGCATTTGGAAAGATTAAACCATTTATCAAAACTTTTTATCCTTCTAAACCCAGAAAACCCTCCAAGTGCCAAGCAGCCGGTTTCCAAGATGCTGGTCATCAAAAAAGTTTTGAAAGAGGAACCAATATTCTCAACTAGCTTTTCTTCCTCAGGAAACCACCTTGCAAACAGCAACAAAAACACTGCAAGCCCAAGTGTTTACAAAAATCTAATGCCCAAACCTGCAGCTCCTCCCACAAAGGTATAGCAACGCTTGTTTGAATTTTTTACTAAGTTTTCATAGCATGCTTATTGTGTGAGGTGTAAATAAATGCTATCATGAAATAAAACAACATAACTCAGAAATTAGATGATATGGGTATTTAGTGAATTTAAATTCTCAGTTTCTTGTGACTTCTGAATTTGATTTGATTTCATCTTGGGATTTGAGCAACTTTTCTGAATGTTAAGAGAAGCTTCAATTGTCTCTTGTTTTGTTTAAATATTGCAACCCGGCATTGTATTTTCAACTGATGCAAACCTATTCTAGAAGACTGTTTCAGTCATTATGGAAAAACCTCCGCAATAATATTTACACGGGGTTTTGTTTATAATATATAACAAATTGCAATTTATCACTGGGACAAATACTAGACATGAATTTTTCTTGCAATTAAATGTACATGTTCTGATTGTAACTGAATGAATGTCAAATACCGAAATCATAAAAATTTACGGCACAGAAGGAGGCCATTCTGACATGTTTATTAGTTAAAGACAGCACACTGGAGTCGTAAGTACAAGCAATGCACAGAGTAGAATTCCTATCGGAGAGGTATGAGCTTACACCTCCCCAGGCAGTTTGCAGTCCTGAGTCTCTACTTGTTCTAAACCTCATTGGTGTCTATACCTCTGATGGACAATTCCTAAGCAATTTCAGGTGACTTGCTTTGGACCTATTAATGCTTAGACTACTGCCATGTGATCCTTTTGTGTTGGACGCTACTACACCAGTAGGTGACAGTGTTGCACCACACATACTTCATACTTACTGGAAAGTGAATATCTTCCATTTTTTATCAGCAGAAGATAAGATAGACTTGCATGACTGTAAACATGACTCTCTTTTTCCAGGATAGTAATCTAGTTCAGACATATCTCCTAATTAAGCCATAATTCTTTACATAGATCCTTTAAATGCTTCTTAAATTTTAATTGCTCCACCATTGTTGACTGTGCCTTAAGTTGCCTAGGCCCTAAGCTCTGAAATTCCCACCCTCAACCTCTGCTTCTCTGCACCTCTCTCCTTTTAAGAAGCTCCTTCAAACCTACCTCTTTGAACAAGCTCAGTGTCAAATTTTGTTTGATAATGCTCCTGTGACGATTTACTACATTAAAGGCACTATGTAAATACAAGTTGTTGACTTGCGTTAAACTTTATAACAAATAATGTATTGATTCAGCTTGCAGAATTGTACCGGCATAATCTAAATCATGTGTTGGCCTGTATCACGCACAAATCATAATACACAGATATTAATACTGACTTCTGTATTTAGCTGTTCTACTAATTTCCGACTAAACCTTCTGCCGAATCACCCCTCATATATGCCTGTGGCTTCTACACTTCCTCTATGCTAATTATCCCATGATGCTCTTTATCTAAACCAATCTGTTAACATATTATACACTGTTCTGCAACACATCCTTGATTGCATTCTGAGAGAAAATTTGTTTCAATGTAAATTCTTCTCTGCCCTGTTTCTTCTTGATTTCCACTGCAGTTGGCATCCCGAGGGGCCCATTCTGATTACTGAGGCCTCTGCTTTCTTTGAATGAACATTGATAGTACCCCTTGAGCATTTCCCTCAAATTAGATGTCAGGCAAACTGGTAAAAACCCAACTGGTTCACTATAGTTCTTTCGGGAAGGAAACCGGGCAACCTCACCCGGTCTGGTCTATATGTGACTCGAGTCCCACACCAACATGTTGACTCTCCTGGGGTGGTCGAGCAAGCCTCTTGGTTGTATCAAGAATACAACTGGACTGTTGTTCAAGAAGCAAGCTCAACACCACCTTCGCAGGGCAGCTAGGGATGGGCAATAAATGCTCACATCCTGAGAATTATTTATTTTTAATTAGATTAACAAAACAGTTAATGACTGAGAATATAATTTTTTAAAAAGTGAGCCTGGATTTTTAAGAGGGACCTACCTTATTGAATCCTTTGGAAAAAAATAATAGAATAGACAAGGGCAATACAGTGAATGTGGTATACATGGACTTCGATAAGGTGCCACATAAGTGACTTGAGACAAAGGTCAGGGCAAGTGGAGTCCGGGGCTAGATAGCAGGGTGGATTGCAAGATGGATACAAAATGAAAAACGGAGGGTAAGAGTTAAGTGAAGTTTCTTAGATGGGAAGAAAGCAAGAAGTGGTTTCCTGCAGGAATCTCTGCTGGAACCACTGTTCACCACATACGTAAATGATTTGGGCTCAGAAATTGGAGGTATGAATTTGAAATTTTCAGATGATAACCAAATGGGGGAGATATAGTTAATCTAAAGGACTGCAGTAAGATACAAGAAGATATAAACAGACTTGCAGAGTGTACGGGTAAATGAAATTCAACATCGCGAAGTGTGAGATGGTTAATTTTGGTAGGAGGAATCCGGAGGCTATTTACTACTTACTAAATGGGGTAGAGGAACAAAGATCTGGGAATACAGATACATAAATCACAAAGTAGTTATACAAGTTGGTAATGCCATGAAGATTGCAAACAAAGTACTGGGAGGAATAGAGTACAAAAGCTGAAAGGTCATGTTTAAACCTTGGTTGGATCACACTTGAAGGACTTTGCAGTTCTGGTCTTCATACTACAAAAAGGCTATTGAAGCACTGAAGCACATAAGTGCAGAAAAGATATACAAGGATGTTATCAGAATTGAGAAGATACAACTATCAGGAAAGATTAAGCCGGCTCGGCTCTTTCGATCAGCGAAAACCTGATAGAGGTCTTTAAAATTATGAAGGAGTTTGATAGGGTGGAAGTGCAGGAACTGTTTCCATGTGGGTGAGTCCAGAATAAGGGGGCATTAATATACTATATCCACGAACAGATCCAATCAAGAATTGAGGAGAAATTTCTTTACACAGAGAATGTGGACCTCGCTGTTACACGAGTGATTGAAGCAGATAGCACTGATGCATTTAAGGGGCATGATGGAAAGAGCTAATTAGAAGGGAGGAGTCTTGTGTCGATAATAAATATTGGCATCGACAATTGGGCCAAATGCCCATTTCTGTGCTGTAGATTCTATGTAATGCTGCTACATTTCCTCTTGTACCATATATCTGAATGCCATCATGAAAATTTATATACACTACAACTACTGCATTCCTTTTATTTACACAATCAGTTATTTCTTCAAAAGCAATTCTGTCAAACATTACTTGCCTTTATTAAATCCCCACTAGCTGTGATTTATTATCTTAATTTCTAGATACTAATTAATTTGATTTTGAATTCTGGATTTGAAGAGTTTGTCCACAACTGACTTGTAGACTAACGTGTCTATAGGTACTTAGTTTATTTTTCGCTCCTTTATTGAACAATGTGATATTTGTTATCATCCAGTTACCCAGCACAGTTTATACATCGAAAAAGATTGGAAAATAATGTTCAGAGCCTGTGATGCATGCCATCAGGACCTGATGGTTTATCCAATGAGTTCTGATATTTTTTTCAGAACCAATTCCTTTCCTACAGTTACCTCCTCACAGGTCCGTTCCCCCCCGCTACTGTTGCACCATGATTTGTAAACACAGATAAAACACTTATTTAATATCTCCACCATGCCTCCACTATACTTTCTATCATCTGCAATGAGATTCATCTCTGAGCAGTCCTACGCTATCTTTAACTACTGTTCACATACTTGTCAAATCCCTTACCGTTTCCTTTTTATTTTTATCTATTCTTTTTTCACATTCCCTTTTTAGCCCTTTTTTTCCTTTTCATATCCTCACTTCATTTTCTATATTGCTCATGGTTTTGTTTTGGAAGAGGCCTGATTTTTTTCATGCATCTTTTTAAGTTTCAGTTTGATTTTGTATTTGTAAAGCTTCTGCTGTTTTAACATCAGTTCTACCCTTTTCCTCTCATTTGAATGTAGTTTCTAGTTATATGCCATCTGCTGCCAGAAATACCATTTGTAATCTTATGGGATGAATGCTTAATGCACTTGTATGGCATTCCTCTGAACTGTTGTTTTAGCTGGGTTGTTATCTTGTTTATTTTCAAGAAACTAACTGTTTCCTTGAAATATCGGACAAAAGAATGTTATACTCATGTGTTGTACAGTAATATCAATGGTAATTTCTAGGTTTTAAATCTGAGTGAAAGTGCAAAAGAGAAGCAAAATCTAGTTTTTATCCTCTGCCTCCCCTCTGTTGGAAAGCAGATATTCAGTGCTGCAGACCCAAATGGACTGCCAGAGACCGATCAACAAATAAATGCTAAAGTTTCGCAACATATTTTCACCTTTCCTGCAACGTTAAACCATTGTAGTGGCTAGAATGCAGAATATTTTACGGAGAATCCGATTTGAATATTTTTTTGCAGTACACTATGAATAAACAAAAATGGTGCATAAATACTACAGGTTCTGTGTGTCTGTATTAAGGATAGACAGTAAAACGCACCACACCCAAATGGATCCACGAACACACTTTTGTAGCCCATCAGTTCACTCATGGTTCTTAAAAGATCTTGCTGATCCTGACAGACTCCTTGAAGACCTCAAAGTTTAAGTAATTTTGTGCTCAAAAAAAAATTAATAGCATATTTTTTTCTTCCCATATGTTTTCAAATGTAGCCAGGTCCATGGAAATCTACTGGAAGGGAGAACAAACCTGGCTTACTTTATTCTGGCCAAGACTCAGCATTTACAAGTCCTATTGCGATGATCAAACCGTCAGTACAGTTTATTAGTAGTTCTTGTCACATCTCTCCAAAAGAGGTATGATCATAATGCAACTGATTTTTAATTGGTACTGTCTGGTATTACCATTTATCTCCTTCATGACATAATTGAAATCTGATCTGAACATTACTTTGGAACTGCCAATCTGCATGAGATCCCAAAACACTTCAATATGCAGCAGTGATCTATAGCCCATACTTATTTTTTTGTTTGTAGTACACTTTTTTTAACATAACATAAGAAATCGGAGCAGGAGTTGGCCATTTGGCCCCTCGAGCCTGCTCTGCCATTTAATAAGATCATGGGGCTGATCTGATCTTGGGCTCAGCTCCACTTCCCTGTCTGCTCCTCAACCCTTTATTCCCTTATCGCTCAAAGATCTGTCCATCTCCGCCTTAAATATATTCCATGACCAGCCTCGACAGCTTTCTCGGGCAGAGAATTCCACAGATTTACAATCCTCTCAGAAGAAATTCCTTCTCATCTCAGTTTTAAATGGGTGGCCCCTTATTCTGAGACTATGCCTCCTAGTTCTAGTTTCCCCTACAAGTGGAAATATCCTCTCTACATCCACCTTGTCGAACCCCCTCAGTATCTTGTATATTTTGATAAGATTGCCTCTCATTCTTCTCAACTCCAATGTGTATAGGCCCAACCTGCTCACTCTTTCTTCATAACTCAACTCATTCATCTCAGGAATCAACCTAGTGAGCCTTTTCTCTGAACTGCCTCCAATGCAAGTATATCCCTCCTTAAATAAGGAGACCAAAACTGTATGCAGTACTCGAGGTGTGGTCTCACCAATACCTGTACAGTTGTAGCAGGACCTCCCTGCTTTTATACTCCATCCCCTTTGCAATGAAGGTCAACATTCCATTTGCCTTCCTGATTACTTGCTGTACCTGCATACTAACTTTTTGTATTTCATGCACAAGGAACCTCAGGTCTCTGTCTGTACTGCAGCATTTTGTAATTTTTCTCCATTTAAATAATTTGCTTTTTTATTTTTCCTGCCAAAGTGTATAATTGCTCACTTTCCGACATTATACCCCATCTGCCAAATGTTTGCCCACTCACTTAGGCTGTCGATATCCCTTTGCAGATTTTTTGTGTCCACCTCACAACTTGCTTTCCCACCCATCTTTGTATCATCAGCAAACTTGGCTACATTACATTCGGTCCCTTCATCCAAATCATTAATATAGATTGTAAATAGTTGAGGACCCAGCACTGATCCCTGTGGTACCCCACTAGTTACTGTGTGCCAGAAAATGACCCATTTATCCCAACTCTCTGTTTTCTGTTCGTTAGTCAATCTGCTATCCATGCTAATATATTACTCCCAACCCCGTGAGCTTTTATTTTGTGCAGTAACCTTTTATGTGACACATTATCGAATGCCTTCTGGAAATCCAAAGACACCACATCCACTTGTTCCCCCTTATCCACCCTGATCGTTACATCCTCAAAGAACTCCAGCAAATTTGTCAAACATGATTTCCCTTTCATAAGAGCATAGTTTTGTCCATAATGTGAAACATTGGGACCTTGTTTTGATGTTGCTTTCAGTGCAAATTATGAAAGATGAAGTGCTCGTCTAAAAACTATTGTGTTTTAAGATGCTGCTATACTATATTTTGCTCTCTGTCAACATCTTCATATTCAGGGAACATAGGAACAGGAGTATAGCCATTCAGCCTCTTGAACCCTGTTCTGCCATTCAGTTAGATCATGTCTGATCTACACCTCAACTCCATTTACAAGCTGTTGTTCCATATCCCTTGACACCCTTGCCTAACATAAATCTATCATCTTGAAAATCTCAATTGACCCAGCATTCCAGTGAGTTCCAGATTTCCTTTACTCTGTGGAAAAAGTGCTTCCTGATTTTGCTCCTAAATAGGCTAGCACAGATTTTAAGATTATGCCCTCTTGTTCTGGATTCCTTCTGAATCAGAGGAAATAGCTTCTCTATCTACCCTATCAAATCCTTATTCATTTTAAATACCTCAATTAGATCACTCCTCGACTGTCTAAACTCAAGGAAATACAAGCCAAGTTTATGTCACATGTCATCATAATTTAACCTTTAAGCCCTGGTATAATTCCAAGGCCTGTATTTCTCATTAACTTCAGTGCCCAGAACTTTATGCAGCTCTCCAGATGGGGTCCTGACTAATGCTTGATATAACTTAAGTGTCAAGCATCATTTCCTCACTTTTATGTTCCAAACCCCATGTGATAAAGGACAATATTCCAAATAGCCTTGAGATTACCTTTTGGACCTGTGATTTATGTACATGAGGCCTAAATCCCATTGCTCCTCCACAGCTCCTAGTCTGTCATCATTAAGAAAGAATTCTGATTTGTCGTTCTTGGATCCAAGACTATGCCTCCTAATGTCGTGTCATCTGCAAACTTGGATATATAACTCTCTTCTTCATCCAAGTTATTAATATAGATGGTGAAAAACTGAGATATTAATACAAATCCCTTGGTAACATTATTTGTCACATCTAACCAATTAGGGAATTCACCCTTTATGCTTACTCTGTCTCCTATCTCCTAACCAGTTACCAACCCATGTTACAAGGTTCCTTCCAATCCCATGCACTCTTAATTTTTGCTAATAATCTCTTGTGCCGAACCTTATCAAATGCCTTCTGGAAGTCCATGTAGATAACATGCACAAATGCTCCTTTTCCTATCATGCTTGTGACTTGCTCAAGAATGTCAATTAACAACAACACTTGTATTTATATAGCACCTTTAACATAGTAAAACATCCCAAGGCGCTTCACAGGAGTGTTATAAGACAAAACAAATAAATTTGGCACCGAGCCACATAAGAAAATACGGCAGATGACCAAAAGCTTGGTCAGAGGTTTAAGGAGCCTCTTAAAGGAGGAAAGAGAGCTAGAGAGGCGGAGAGGTTTAGGGAGGGAGTTTCCGAGCTTGGGGCCCAGGCAGCTGAAAAACATAGAAAACATAAAAATAGGTGCAGGAGTAGGCCATTCGGCCCTTCGAGTCTGCACCACCATTCAATATCCTGGCTGATCATGCAACTTCAATACCCCATTCCTGCTTTCCCTCCATACCCTTTGATCCCTTTAGCCATAAGGGCCACATCTAACTCCCTTTTGAATATATTTAACGAACTAGCCTCAACAACTTTGTGGTATAGAATTCCACAGGTTCACAATTCTGAGTGAAGAAGTTTCTCCTCATCTCGGTCCAAAATGGCTTACCCCTTATCCTTCGACTGTGACCCTTGGTTCTGGACTTCCCCAACATCGGGAACATTCTTCCTGCATCCAACACGACCTTCCTTTAACAAATCCGTGCTGACTTTCCTTGATTAATCCGTGTCTTTCTAAGTGAAGATTTATCCTGTCCTTCAGGATTTTTCCCAATAATTTTCTAATAATTACTCGGCCTATCCCTTTCTCCCTTCTTAAGCTGAAGGCACAGCCACCACTGGCTGAGCAGTTATAATCAGGGATGCTCAAGAGGGCAGACATCGGAGGGGTGAGGCCATGGAAGGATTTGTAAACAAGGATGAGAATCTTGAAATTGAGGCGTTGCTTAATCGGGAGCTGGGAGCAGTGTGTTATAAAAATAAATATCTGTCCCAATTAACTGCATTTAGATGTTCAGTGCATACAGTGGAGATCGCGAATAGGTGCCATTTAAAAAAAATATATATAAAGTATGATGCCATAGTTTTTGCTTTATTATTTAATGGAGATGATTACAACTTGTGACAAACCCTACCAAATGAATGGAATGGACACTATATTTCAGTGAACATTCATCAATTAATTTCAGTGAAAGTTAGTCATTTAGCTGATATGCGATATTAATATGATAAGTTATATAGTCATCTAATGTCATATTGTGTGATTTCTGTGAAATAAGTTTGTAGTAATGTGATGTGCATTCATTTACATTAGAAATGTACAAGGATTGTATAACGTATTTTTGACTGTTATCCTTTTGTTCCCTTGCTTCCACTCTGGTGCCTCCTTGTGGCCGGGAGAGCAGAATTCCAAGCTGTTCTCAGATTTCTGCAAGTACAGCTCTTGAGCTCACTGCTCGGAGGTGTGCGAGAGCAGCACGATGCTGAATGCTTTCCCATCGCTTAGATCAAACTGAGCAAAGGATCAGACTTGCATTTTACAACTCTTATGTGGTTCTATACTTACATGTTTTGACAGACAAAACTTTCATTTGCCACTATATAAATTGTCTGGCATAGGAAACGGGACGCAGTCGAATGGTCTGTTGAGAGTTTCTGTAGAAATACGCATGGCACTATTCAAAAATTTCCTCCAATGTGATGGCCAATATTTATCCTTCAACCAACACCATTAAAACCACTAGTAACTTACCTCATTCCTATTTGTGGACCTTGTTGTGTAAATTGTTTGCCATATTTGCATACATTGTAACAATGATTACATTTCACATGTACTTCATTGGCTGTGAAGTACTTTGGAATGTTTCAGAATGTAAAAGGTGCTATTTCTCTCAATTGCCTAGTGGGAAATAGGGTACAGGAGGATAGCCCATTGAGGCTGGAGTTGAAGGACACTGATGCACCAAATTAGAAGATGTTTTCTTGTTCATATGAGCAAGCTGAAACTCACATGATGTTGATACTGTCCATAATCTAATACTATCTAACTTGCCTACCTAGTTGCCATGTTAGGCCAACTATGGAACATCACTATTTAATTCAACACTAAGCTAAGCTTCTCAACTCCACATCTGATCTGTTGAGAAGATTTATATTTTTCCACTTCACTTGCTTATGTCCCGACCTCTCCCATCACTGCTACTTAAAAGCCATAGATGTAAAGTCATTTGGGGTATTTAAAAGGAAGCTGTATATTTCACCAGTAATGATGATTTATGGATAAAAAGCAGGAATAGAGATTAGAAAGATAAAGAGCTGTCATGGCGAACAAAAATGGCAGACCAGGTTGGATGAAATGGTTCTTATGTCAGCCTTCTCATTTGTGTATTGTTTATTCATGGAACTCTTATTATAAATGTAAATTGATAAAACTTACATTTTAGTCATAAAACTGTAAGGTGTCAACATAGGACCAAATGAAATGTGGTGCTCGATTTTGTTAAAAAATCAGTTGAATATACTTGTAACTGTGGTAATATACCACTGGAAATCAAAGCCTTATTTCTCTCTACTAGTGTCATTAATTATCTGTGATGCAGCTTTATACATTTCAACCGCTTATTTTACAGAATCTTTCAGAAATCTTTCAAAATTGGTTTACTATTAAAATGCATTGGACCAGTTGGCAGAAATCTCTGAAATAAAATATCACATAACATCTTTTGTTATCACTGAACTGAAGATATTTTCTAAACATGCTTTCATTTTTTTCAGACTCCAAGCACCACTCCTCCAATAGAGATCAATACAAGTCGTCTAATAAAAATGACTCGGGTTAAGACAGACAAGAAGAGTGAGTTTTTGAAGGCACTGAAAGATGACCGGAATGGTGAAATCTCAGAACACAGAGACTTCAACAAATTAGAAGTTAGTGACATAACTGACATTTTGAATTAAATATTTTGTTTATATTTTTCTCCCTTGAGCATTCAATTACAGGATGTGGTTGGTTGCAAACGAGCCGCCCATTGAGAAAGTAAAATCCTTTCCTGTTGGTGGTTAGTGGCATTGAGAAAGTGACCACGTAAGGGCACTTGGGTGCAATCTAAAACTTCTTAAACGTTTGGGAATCCTACTGACCGATGGCTACTATGGGAAGGAGATAAAACTGCTTGCTTTTGCAAACATTTCAATTGTGCTTTTCTTTATGTATCTATGCCCAACTGATTGGAAAACGTTAGCGATATCCCCAAGTGACCGCCAGAAATGACCCAGTTGCATAAAAGGGTCGTTGTGGGCTGTAAGTCAGGTTGCAGCATGTGGCAGAATTCCATGATGGCTTCCTTTTGTAAAGTGAAACTTCTGTAGGCACTTCTTTCAGGACAACTGAAGGTTTGTGCACTTTTGCTCGTTTATTCTGAGGTTCACCTTTAATGTTACCTGATCAGCCTAGTGTCCTCCTTTTACACCTCCTTCTTCGGAAAAGCAAAGGCGCTGGGGGAATTCCTAATGGGAACTAAGATGAAAGTGACACAAATTGGAGCTTATGATATCACATTATTTCCACCTCTTCATTCATGGGATGTGGGCGTCGCTGGCAAGGCCCATCCTTAATTGCCCTTGAAAAGGTGGTGGTGAGTTGCCGCCTTGAGCCGCTACAGTCTGTGGAGTGAAGGTACTCCCACAGTGCTGCAAGGGAGGGAGTTGCAGGATTTTGACCCAGCGACAATGAAGGAACGACTATATATTTCCAAGGTCAGGATGGTATATGACTTGAAGGGCAACTTGGAGGTGATGGTGTTCCCATGTGCCTGCTGCCCTTGTTCTTCTAGGTGTAGAGGTCGTGGATTTGGGAGATGCTATTGTAGAAGCCTTGGCAAGTTGTGGCAGTGCATTTTATAGATGGTACACACTGCAGCCACGGTACGCTGGTGGTGGAGGCGGGACTGAATTTTTAAGATGGTGGATGGGGGTGCCAATCAAGCAGGCTGCTTTGGCCTGGATGATGTCGAGCTTCTTGAGTTTTCTTGGAGCTGCAGTCATCCAGGCAAGTGGAGAGTATTCCAACACACCTTTTGACTTGTGCCTTGTCGATGGTGGAGTCAGGAGGTGAGACACTTACCACAGAATACCAAGCCTCTGACCTGCTCTTGTAGCCACAGTATTAATGTTGCTGATCCAGTTAAGTTTCTGGTCAATGGTGACGCACAAGATGTTGATTGGTGGTGGATTCAGCGATGGTAGTGCCGTTGAATGTTATGGAGCAGTGGTTAGAGACTCTCTTGTTGGAGATAGTCATTGCCTGGCACTTGTGTGGTGCGAATGTTACTTGCCACTTATCAGCTCAAGCCTGAATGTTGTCCAGGTCTTGTTGCATGTGGGCATAGACTGCTTCATTATCTGAGGAGTTGCAAATGGAACTGAACACTGTAATCATCAGCGAACATCCCCACTTCTGACCTTATGATGGCGGGAAAGTCATTGATGCAGCAGCTTAAGGCCTAGGACACTGCTCTGAGGAACTTGTGCAGCGATGTCCTGGGGCTGAGATGATTGGCCTCCAACAACCACAACCATCCTTCTTTGTGCTAGGTATGACTCCAGTCAGTGGAGAGTCATCCCCCTGATTCCCATTGACTTCAATTTTACTAGGGCTCCGCGGTGAAATGCTGCCTAGCTGTCAAGGGCAGTCGCTCTCTCCTCGCCTCTGGACTTCAGCTTTTTGGTCCATGTTTGGACGAAGGCTGTAATGAGGTCTGGAGCTGAGTGGTCATGGAGGAACCCAAACTGTGCATCGGTGAACAGGTTATTGGTGAGCAAGTGCCGCTTGATAGCACTGTCAATGATACCTCCCATCACATTGCTGATGATTGAGAGTAGACTGATGCGGTGGTAATTGGCCGAATTAGATTTGTCCTGTTTTTTGTGGACCGGACATACCTGGGTAGTTTTCCACATTGTTGGGTAGGTGCCAGTGTTGTAGCTGTACTGCAACAGCTTGGCTAGAGGCACAGCTAGTTCTGGAACGCATCTTCAACGCGGCAGCCAGGATATTGTTGGGGCCCATAGCCTTTGATGTATCCAGTACGCTCAGCTTTTTCTTGATATCACGTGGAATGAATCAAATTGGCTGAAGTCTGCCTTCTGTGATGTTGGGGACATCGGAGGAGGCTGAGATGGATCATCCATTTGTTGGATGGTTGAAAACGCTTCAGCCTTGTCTTTTGCACTCGCATGCTGGGCTCTGCCATCATTGAGGATGGGAATGTTCATGGAGCCTCCTCCTCCGTCAGATGTTTAATTGTCCAACAGCATTCATGACTGGATGTGGCAAGATTGCAGAGCTTTGATCTGATCTGTTGACTGTAGGATCTCTTAGCTCTTTCGAGAGCGTACTGCTTCCATTGTTTAGCATGCATGTAGTCCTGTATTGCAGCTTCCCCAGGTTGGCACTTCATTTTTAGGTACGTCAGATGCTGCTCCTGGCATGCTCTTGTACACTCCTTATTGAACTAACATTGGTCACCTGGCTTGATAATAGTTGTGAGGGGGATATGCTGGGCCATAAGGTTACAGATTGTGGTGGAATACAATTCTGCTGCTCCAACATTGGCACCTACCCGACCATGTGGAAACTGCCTGGTTTTGAGCTGCTCTGCGAGGTCTGTTCTGAATCTATTTGCGTGTGCCTGCTGGTAATTTCAGAACAAAGACTCGGGCGATGAAGCTACACCAACGTGAGCCCAAATCAGGATGATGTGCAACTTGGCGGTGATGTTCGCATAACATTGCTGCTCTTTTGGTGGTAGAGGTCACAGGGAAGGGAGCAGCTGTTGAAGTAACCTTGATGATTAACTGCATTGCATCCTGTAAATTGTACATACTGTTGATGTGTATAATGAGTCCAGTGGCATGGACAGCAATTGAGTGAACAACTCTGTTTTGGATGTTGTCGAGCTGCTCGGGTATTGTGGCTGTACCCATCAAGGCAAGTGGTGAGTATTTCTTCATACTGCTTACTTGAGCTGTGTATACAGTGGAGAGCCTTTGAGGGGTCAAGCGGTGAGCCACTTGTCGCAAAGTATTGATGGCCTTTTCCTGTCATTTTTGTATGGTTGGTAGAGAAGCAAGCAGTTGCTGATGAAGCTTTACATTCCTTACCAATGAAATGACATTTCATGCGTCGTTTGTCTCCATGCTGTAAAGCTGATAGCAGTGCACTCTCACATTTTGTGGTCAGTTATGTTGCTCGCCATGCTATTCAAGAGGAGTTCTTGGAACTTAGTCACTTGTCTAATGACAAGATAGTGGCAGTCCTCCTTAGAGGTAAGGTAAATGGGGAATCCTGGTGACGTGAGATTAGAACCAAGGTACTCGTGGCAGATTTGTAAATACTAAACCTGAGCCAAGCTGGTCTAGGTTATTTCTCGGTGCTATTTATTGACCCAGCCAGCTTGGCTTATTGATGGGACTGGGTTGCAATTACTTCTCCTAGCTTCCTGATCCTGAAAGCTAGTCCTCAAGCAAGTGTGGTGGACAACAAGCAAAAGGTTATCGGTGCTGGTAAGTTGCACGATATTAACTGGTTAAATTCAGTAGCTTTCCTGTGTGCACTTGGGAGAGTTCTGAAGCCTTGGCCTCTGCTTGTGGGTAATTGGCATTTGTCCTTACAGGCAAAAAGAGTGTGTGGTCCATAATCCAGCAAATGAGACTTTTGTTCACATGGATTTCTCAGTAGAGTCCTTTTTGGAGTTTGTTGAGATGGATGTCAGTTGATCGAAAAAAAAAGTCTACGGAAAACAGTTGAGCTTAATTAAATCAATCAATCAAATCAATGGAAATTACTTTCCTAATGGCTGAAGAGATGTGAAGAGGAAGAGAGAAACGCCTCAAAATCATTCTGCTTTCTCCACTCTTGAAAGCTCTAGTCCTTTTGTAGTTAAACTTTTACCCAGAAATCAGCCACTCAGCAATTCAAAATCCATCTCAAAGATTTTGTACAAAAAGTTAATAAATCTTTACACCGTTTGCTTATTTGCTATGTGAGTGTCCATTTTATAATTTTTTTGGTTGATTAGAGATGTTCACAGCACCTTGAATCAGATAGATTTGGCTGTGGTCCCATCTCACTTTTTTCTGTTTTATTATGGAACCTGTTCCCAACAGCTTTGCCATTTTATGATACCTAATTAATATCTATTTGGGGAATGTAACTGAGCTGTTAACAATTTGACCTAGGTTTGAGGCATTGCAAATTGATTTGTAATTGAGAACTTGCCTTTCATCATCCAGCTATCCTTTTGGTTGCAATTGAAGACCAAAGTTGCGAAAAAAGTTTCAATAACTTGGTCAGAGGCCATCTAATTTTGGGGATCTCATCAGTGTTATAGGTGGAGCCAGTTTCTTGCTGCTAACTTGCTGCAGGACTGTTGATCCTGAAGCTGTTGTCCTTGATAATCTTGCACTGGTATTCAACAATCCAGCTCCTTTTTAGAACTGGCTCTCAGATTTGCAGCCGATATTTGTGTAATCCTGGTCACACCTCAAGATGTTCAACTGTGAATTGAACAATGTAGTGCATATTATTGAAAAATGATAAAAATAGACATGTTTTTCTGTAATATGCTGTGAAATAAAATCATTTCACTTTAGTATGAATCATTTCTTATTACATTATAGTATGATTCATTTGTGGTGTCGTTTTGTATATATTGTCTAATTGCTGCCTATCCCAATTATGTGCTTGCCAGTACTCATATTGAAGATTATTGAAAGATTGAAAAAATATTATTTTAAATATGAGTTGGAATTGAAACAGCACCTGGGGGAGAGGGGTCAGGCAAGGAGAAATTTAGATATCTAAAGAGAAAAGTCAAAGCAAAGGAGCGGTGTAGCAATTTGGGTAAAGATAAACTCCCTGTCCCATTTTGCTTAACATAATACCTGTAGTACCACACCTGGATTACTGCGTGCCGTTTTGGTTTCCAGATTTACAAAAGGATATACTTACTATGGAGGCAGTTCAGAGAAAGTTCACTCGGTTGATTCCGGAGATGAGGGGGTTGACTTATGAGGAAAGGTTGGGTAGGTTGGGCCTCTACTCATTGGAATTCAGAAGAGTGAGGTGTGATCTTATCGAAACGTATAAGATTATGAGGGGGCTTGACAAGGTGGATGCAGAGAGGATGTTTCCACTGATAGGCGAGACTAGAACTAGAGGGCATAATCTTAGAATAAGGGGCTGCCCATTTAAAACTGAGATGAGAAATTTCTTCTGAGGATTGTGGATCTGTGGAATTCGCTGCCTCGGAGAGCTGTGGCAGCTGGGACATTAAATAAATTTAAGACAGAAATAGACAGTTTCTTAAACGATAAGGGAATAAGGGGTTATGGAGAGCAGGCAGGGAAGTGGAGCTGAGTCTGATCGGATCAGCCATGATCGTACTAAATGGCAGAGCAGGCTCGAGGGGCCGTATGGCCTACTCCTGCTGCTATTATGTTTTTATGTACATCAGTGAATAATTTGAAAGCAAGGAATAATGGTTAAAAAGTTAAAATTAAAGGTTTATGATTTGAATGCACAAAGCATTCATAACAAGATAAATGAATTAATGGCACAATTAGAGATAAATGGCTTTGATCTAATAGCCATTACAGAGATATGGTTGCATGGTGATGAAGGTTGGGAACTAAATATTCCAGGGTACTTGACATTTCAAAAAGACAGACATAATAGAAACATAGAAAATAGGTGCAGGAGCAGGCCATTCGGCCCTTCGAGTCTGCACCACCATTCAATATGATCATGGTGATCATGCAACTTCAGTACCCCTTCCTGCTTTCTCTCCATACCCCTTGATCCCTTTAGCCATAAGGGCCACATCTAACTCCCTTTTGAATATATCCAACGAACTGGCCTCAACAACTTTCTGCAGTAGTGAATTCCACAGGTTTACAATTCTCTGAGTGAAGAATTTTCTCCTCATCTCGGTCCTAAATGGCTTACCCCTTATCCTTCGACTGTGACCTCTGGTTCTGGACTTCCTCAACACCGGGAACATTCTTCCTGCATCTAACCTGTTCAATCCCGTCAGAATTTTATATGTTTCTATGAGATCCCCTCTCATTCTTCTAAATTCCAGTGAATATAAGCCTAGTCAATCCAGTCTTTCTTCATTTAGATAGGTTAAGCGAATGGGCTAAGGTTTGGCAGATGGAATACAATGTCGGAAAATGTGAGGTCATCCACCTTGGGGGGGGGGAAAAAAAACAGTAAAAGGGAATATTATTTGAATGGGGAGAAGTTACAACATGCTGCGGTGCAGAGAGACCTGGGGGTCCTTGTGCATGAAACTCTTAGGATCCTTGTGCATGAATCCCAAAAAGTTAGTTTGTAGGTGTAGCAGGTAATCAGGAAGGCGAATGGAATGTTGGCCTTCATTGCGAGAGGGATGGAGTACAAAAGCAGGGAAGTCCTGCTGCAACTGTATAGGGTATTGGTGAGGCCACACCTGGGGTACTGCGTGCAGTTTTTGTCACCTTACTGAAGGAAGGATATGCTAGCTTTGGAGGGGGTACAGAGACGATTCACTAGGCATATTCCGGAGATGAGAGGGTTATCTTAAGATGATAGATTGAGCAGACTGGGTCTTTATTCATTGGAGCTCAGAAGGATGAGGGGTGATCTTCTTGAAACATTTAAAATAATAAAAGGGATAGACAAGATCGAGGCAGAGAGGTTGTTTCCACTGGTCGGGGAGACTAGAACTAGGGGGCACAGCCTCAAAATACGGGGGAGCCAATTTAAAACCGAGTTGAGAAGGAATTTCTTTTCCCAGAGGGTTGTGAATCTGTGAAATTCTCTGCCCAAGGAAGCAGTTCAGGCTAGCTCATTGAATGTATTCAAATCACAGAGAGATTTTTAACCAATAAGGGAATTAAGGGTTATGGGGAGCGGGCGGGTAAGTGGAGCTGAGTCCACGGCCAGATCAGCCATGATCTTATTGAATGGCGGAGCAGGCGCAAGGGGCTAGATGGCCGCCTCCTGTTCCTAATTATTATGTTCTTATGTTGATATGTCAGTCGTGCCATCCCAGGAATCAGTCTGGTGAACCTTCGCTGCACTCCCTCAATAGCAAGAATGTCCTTCCTCAGATTAGGGGACCAAACTGTGCACAATATTCAAGGTGTGGCCTCACCAAGGCCCTGTACAACTGCAGTAAGACCGTGCTTCTATACTCAAATCCTCTCGCTAGGAAGGCCAACATGTCATTTGCTGCTGTACCTGCATGCCAACTTTCAATGACTGATGTACCATGACACCTGGGTCTCGTTGCACCTCCCCTTTTCCTAATCTATCACCATTCAGATAATCTGCCTTCCTGTTTTTGCCACCAAAGTGGATAACCGCACATTTATCTACATTATACTGCATCTGTCATGCATTTGCCCACTCACCTAACCCGTCCAAATCACCCTGCAGCCTCTTAGCATCCTCCTCACAACTCACACTGTCACCCAGCTTCGTGTCATCTGCAAACTTGGAGATAATACATTCAATTCCTTCGTCTAAATCATTAATGTATATTGTAAATAGCTGGGGTCCCAGCACTGAACCTTGCGGTCCCCCACTAGTCACTGCCTGCCATTCTGAAAAGGACCTGTTTATTCCTACTCTTTGCTTCCTGTCTGCCAACCAGTTCTCTATCCACGTCAATACATTACCCCCAATGCCATGTGCTTTAATTTTGCGCACTAATCTCGTGTGGGACCTTGTTAGAAGCCTTTTGAAAGTCTAAATACAACACATCCACTGGTTCTCCCTTGTCCACTGTACTCGTTACATCCTCAAAAAATTCTAGCAGATTTGTCAAGCATGATTTCCCTTTCATAAATCCATGCTGACTTGGACCGATCCTGTCACTGCTTTCCAAATGCGCTGCTGTTACATCTTTAATAATTGATTCCAACATTTTCCCCACTACCGATGTCTGGCTAACCGGTCTATAATTCCCTGTTTTCTCTCCCTTTTTTTTTTAAAAAGTGGGGTTACATTAGCTACCCTCCAGTCCATAGGAACTGATCCAGAGTTGATAGACTGTTGAAAAATGAGCACCAATGCATCCACTATTTCTAGGGCCACTTCCTTAAGTACTCTGGGATGCAGACTATTAGGCCCTGGGGATTTAACGGCCTTCAATCCCATCAATTTCCCTAACACAATTTCCTGACTAACAAGGATTTCCTTCAGTTCCTCCTTCTCGCTAGACTCTCGGTCCCCTATTATTTTCGGGAGGTTATTTGTATCTTCCTTAGTGAAGACACAACCCAAGTATTTGTTCAATTGGTCTGCCATTTGCTTGTTCCCTCATTATGAATTCACCTGATTCTGACTGCAAGGAACCTACACTAATCTTCACTAAACTTTTTCTCTTCACATATCTATAGAAGCTTTTGCAGTCAGTGTAATGGAAAAGGAATGGAGGGGCGGGGGGGAGGTGGCACTGATAAAAGGATGACATAATGACCGTCGTGAGACAGGATCTTGGCTCAGAAGATCAGGAAGTAACATCAGTCTGGGTGGAGATAAGAAATAACATCGAGCAGAAAACACTGGTGGGTGTAATTTATAGGCCTCCTATGCAGAGTATTAATCAACGAATAAGAGGAACTTATAACAATAATTGTGGGGTACTTTAATCTTATAGACTGGGCAAATCAAATTGGCAAAGGTAGTCTGACATGGAATGCATTTGAGACAGTTTCCTAGAATAATACCTCCTGGAACCAACCAGTGAACAGGCTATTTTCGATCTAGCATTGTGTAATGAGACGGGGCTAATTAGTCGTCATCATCATAGGCAATCCCTCGGAATCGAGGAAGACTTGCTTCCACTCCTCAAGTGAGTCCTTTGGTGGCTGAACAGTCCAATGCAAGAGCCACAGACCGTGCCACAGGTGGGACAGACATTCATCGGGGGAAAGGGGGGGTGGAGGACTGATTTGCCGCACGCTTCTTCCGCTGCCTGCGCCTGACCACTTCACGCTCGCGACGTTGAGATTCGAAGAGCTCAACGCCCTCCCGGATGCATTTTCTCCGCCGAGGGCGGTCTTCGACCAGGGACTCCTAGGTGTCAGTGGTGATGTACTTTACCAGGGAAGCTTTGAGGGTGTCCTTGTAACGTTTCCACTGCCCACCTTTGGCTTGTTTGCCGTGAAGGAGCTCCGCATAGAGCAATTGCTTCGGGAGCCTTGTGTCTGGCATGCGAACTATGTGGCCTGCCCAGCGAAGCTGATCGAGTGTGGTCAGTGCTTCAATGCTGGGGATGTTAGCCTGGGTGAGGACACTGATGTTGGTGCGTCTGTCCTCCCAGGGGATTTGCAGGACCTTGCGGAGATATCGTTGGTGATATATCTCCAGCGACTTGAGGTGTCTTCTGTACATCGTCCATGCCTTTGATCCATACAGGAGGGCGGGTATTACTACAGCCCTGTAGACCACGAGCATGGTGGTTGATTTGAGGGCCTGGTCTTCGAACACTCTTTTTCCTCAGGCGGCCAAAGTCTGCACTGGAGGCAATGTTGAATCTCCGCATCAATGTCTGCCCTTGTTGATAAAGGGCTTCCGAGTTATGGGAAGTCGTCCATGTTGTCGAGGACCACGCCGTGAATTTTGCTGACTGGGAGGCAGTGCTGTGTGGCGACGACAGGCTGATGGAGGACTTTTGTCTTACAGATGTTAAGCGTGAGGCCCATGCTTTCATATGCCTTGGTGAATACATCGACTATATCCTGGAGTTCAGCCTCAATGTGCGCAGGCGCAGGCATCGTCCGTGTACTTCAGTTCAACGACAGCGGTTGGGGTGATTTTGAACCTGGCCTGGAGGCGCGGTGTAGGTTAAACAGCTTCCCACTGGTCCTGTAGTTTAGTTCTACTCCAGCGGGGAGCTCGTTGACTGTGAGGTGGAGCATAGCAGCGAGGAAGATTGAGAAGAGGGCTGGAGTGATGACGCAGCCCTGTTTGACCCCGGTCCGGACGTGGATTGGGTCTGTAATGGAACCGCTGGTAAGGATCACGGCCTGCATGTCGCCCTGGAGCAGACTAAGGATGTTGACAAACTTTTGGGGATATCCAAAACGGAGGAGAACGCTGCATAAGCCGTCATGGTTGACGGTGTAAAGGGCCTTTGTAAGATCGAAAAAGGCCATGTATAAGGGTTGGCGTTGCTCCCTGCATTTTTTCCTGCAGCTGTCTTGCTGCAAAGATCATAGGGGACGAAATCCGCACTGTGATTCCAGGAGGAGCTCCTTGGCGACGGAGAAGATGGTTGAGGAGAACTCTAGTGACAACCTTCTCCGTGGCTGATACCAGGGAGATTCCCCTGCAGTTGCCGCAGTTGGACTTGTCCCCCCCTTTTTAAAGATGGTCACGATCACTGCATCTCTTGAGATCTCCCGACATGCTCTCCTCCCTCCAAATGAGAGAGGAGGAGTTCATGCATCCACGCCAACAGTGCTTTTCTGCCATATTTTAGCGCCTCACAGGAATTCCATCCGCACCCGTAGTCTTGTTCTTGAGCTGTTTTGTGGCTTTGCCTACGTCGTGCAGCGTTGGGGGTTTCACTCAAGTGGTGGCGAGTCGCATGCTGCGGGATGGCGTTGAGAGCACTCTCGTCAAAGGCAGAGTCTCGATTGAGATCTTCAAAGTGCTCCTTCCAGCAGGCCCTGACAGCCTCGGTGTCCGAATAATACGTCGTGGAACCAACCAGGGAACAGGCTGTTTTAGATCTTGTTGTGTAATGAACGGGGCTAATTAGTAATCTCATAGTAAATGATCCTCTGGGAAAGAGTGATCATATAATAGAATTTCACATTGAATTTGAGTGAGAAATACTTAAGTCAAAAATGAGAGTCTTAAACTTAAAGCCCATTACATAGATATGAGGGGCAAGTTGGCTACGGTCGATAGGGACATTAGATTAAAAGGTATGATGGTAGAAAAGCAGTGGCAAACATTTAAAGAAATATTCCAAAATTCTCAGTGAATATACATACCATTGAGAAATAAAAACTCCGTGGGAAAAGTGATCCATCCGTGACGAACTAAAGAATTTAAGGATAGTATTGGATTAAAAGAAGAGACTTATAATGTTGCAAAGAATATAGTAAGCCTGAGGATTGGGAAAGTTTAAGAAACCAGCAAAGGATGACCAAAGAATTGATATAAAGGGAGAAAATAGAATGAGAGTAAACTAGCAAGAAATATAAAAACAAATGTAAGAGCTTCTACAAGTATGTAAAAAGGAAGAGAGCAGCAAAAGTAAGCATTGGTCCCTTAGAGGCTGAGACAGGAGAAATTATAATGGGGAATAAGGAAATGGCACAGATTTTAAACAAATATTTTGTATCTGTCTTTGCAGTAGAAGACACAAAAAGCATGCCAAAAATAGTGGGGAACCAAGGTGCTGATGAGCGTGAGGATCTTAAAGTAACTAAGATCAGTAGAGAAAAAGTACATGAGAAACTAATGGAACTAAAAGCAGAGAAATCCTCTGGACTTGATGGCCGACTCCTCGGGTTCTGGTTCTAAAAGAGGTGGATGCATTGATGGTGATTTTTCAAAATTCCCTCTATTCTAGAATGGTCCCAGCAGATTAGAAGGTAGCAAATATAATCCTGCTATTCAAGAAAGCAGGGAGAGAGAGCATATAGAGTACCTACAGGCCAGTTAGCCTGACATCAGTCATTGGGAAGATGCTGGAATCCATTATTAAGTAACTGGCAACAGGGGACTTCGAAAATCGTAATAAGATTGGGCAGAGTCGACATAGATTTCTGAAAGGGAAATAGCGTTTAACAAATTTAGAGGTTTTTGAGAATGTAACCAGCAGGTCGATAATGGGGATTGACAGGATAGATGTTGAGAGGTTGTTTCCCTTGGCTGGAGAGTTTAGAACTAGAGGGCATAGTCTCAGGATAAGGGGTCGGTCATTTAAGACTGAGATGAAGTATTCCTTCACTCAGGCTTGTGAATCTTTCGAAATTCTCTACGCCAAAGGGCTGTGAATGCTGAATCGTTAAGTATATTCAAGGCTGAGATCGATTTTTGGACTGTCGAGGAATCAAGGGATTTGGAGATTGGACAGGAAAATGGAGTTGAGGTCAGAGATCAGCCATGATCTTATTGAATGGCGGAGCAGGCGCAAGGGGCGGAATGGTCTATTCCTGCTCCTATTTCTTACGTTCTTGCGTTCTTAGAACAGTGTTCCATAAATAGTGCGACCCACTTTCTATCTGTTTTTGCAAAACTGGAGCATGTGCTGTTAATACAATTATTTCTTTGTTTTAACTGTTTTCCCCAATAGGACTGTGTTCGTAATATTCCAGAACCGAAGGAAAATGGGAAAGCAAATGGTCATCAGCATAGTCTCTCCTTCTGTGGTCCAGAAAAAGACTACCTTTCCAGTTCTCTTGAAGCAGAACATAGGTATGATTACTCTTTATTTTAGTGCGAGACTGTTGTGATTAAATTATTTTCGATTGTTGCACCAGACTGGACAGAACAATGAGTTTACAAGTCTGGATTTGGATTTAGGGCAGACCGATGGGGTGAAAATCTTTTTCCTCTGTTGACTGAAGGAGCTACAAGAAAAAAATAAATCTGGACAGTTTTAACTTGGTGGGCATGGGTTCACAGTCGAAAAATATCCATACCTTCACATCAATTGGCACAAAATAAACATTCTCTTTCAGATAGCGTAAGGATGGTTGACATGCGGAAGATAAATATCAGTCTGACCTAGGAGAGATGCTGATTTTGAAGTTAATTCATTTTTAAGTTTCTTCGGTCGGCAACTTGCATTTCTATAGCGCTCCTCATGTAGAGGAACATGTCTTGGGTTACTTCAGTGCAGCAACAACCTAGATTCACATAATACCTTTAATACAACGCAACATCCCAAGGCACTTAACAGTTCAGGATCAGAAACAAGTAAAAGAGAGGAATTGGGTGATGAAGTAAGAATATCATAAATAGGAGCAAACAGTAGGCTCTTCAAGCCTGCTCCACTATTCAGTATAATCATGGCTGATCTTCTACCTTAACTCCACCTTCCTGCACTATCCACATTTCCCTTGATTCCCTTCATATCCAAAATCTATCGAGCTCTGTCTTAAATATATTTAATGACTGAACATCTGTAGCCCTCTGGGGTAGAGAATTCCAAAGATTCACCACCCTCTGAGTAAAGAAATTTCTCCTCATCTCAGTCCTAAATATCCAACCCCTTATTCTGAGACTGTAACCCCTAGTTCTCGACTCCCCAGCATCTACCCTGTTTTGATGAGATCGTCTTTTATTATTCTAAATTCTAGGGAATATAGGCGTAATGTCCTCATTGGACAATTCCCTTCCCCCCCCCCCCCCCACAATCCCAGAAATCAGTCTGGTGAACCAAAGCTGTACACTGTACTCGGTGTGGTTTCACCAAGGCTCTATATAATTGGAGTACGACTTCTTTACTCTTATACTTCAATCCTACTGTAATAAAGGTTAACATACCATTTGCTTTCCTAATTGCTTGCTGTACCTGCATGTTTACTTGCAGTAATTCATGTGCAAGGACACCTAGCTCCCTCTGAATCCCAACATTTCCCAATCTTTCACCATTTTAAAAAGTATTCTGCTATTCTATTTTTCCTACCAAAGTGGATAACCACGTTTCCCCACATTATGGGCTCAAATGCCAACTTAGTGGGCTGAAAACGTTGCCTAAAAAATCTCCCCTGATTCTGGCCGGTGTGTTGCCTCTCCCAGGGCTTGGCAGGGCATGGTCAGTCGTTTGGTGGGCAGAGCGAGGGCCCTGCGTAAAAAACAGTGCCGGCAGCTGTCTGCATTAGCGTTGGCGCATGCGCAGTAGCGCCTTCCAATGATGATGATGATGATGCTGCAGCATGGGACCCGATGCGTTCCGTCCCTATCCTGAGTAGAGTGGCCTGCTGCACAGTCCGGCCTGCTGCCTTCCCGGGCTAAGGATACAACAAACAGGCTGGTGCGGGGAGAGTTTTGATCGGGGGGTGGGTGGGAGGGGGCGGAGGAGAAAAGTTTTGATCGGGGGGGGGGGGAAGGGAGGGGAAGAGTTTTGATCGGTGGGGGGGCAGGGGTCGAGGGAGGGGAGAGTTTTGATCGGTTGGGGGGGGTACGGGTTGAGTTTTGATCGGCGGGGGGGTCGAGTTTTGATCGGGGCGGGGGGGTCGAGTTTTGATCGGGGCGGGGGGGTCGAGTTTTGATCGGGGCGGAGGGGAGGGGTAGAGTTTTGATCGGTTGGGGGGGTGGGGAGAGTTTTGATTCGGGAGGGGAGGGGGGAGTTTTGATTCGGGAGGGGGGGGTGGGGAGGTTTGATTCGGGAGGGGGGGTGGGGAGAGTTTTGATTTGGGGGGGAGGGGGGGAGTTTTGATTCGGGAGGAGTTGGGGGAGTTTTGATTTGGGGGGGGGGGAGTTTTGATTCGGGAGGAGGAGTAGGGGGGGGAGTTTTGATTCGGGAGGAGGGGTGGGGGGGAAGTTTTGATTCGGGAGGAGGAGGGGGGGGGGGGGAAGAGGTTTGATTTGAGGGGGGGGGGGAAAAGAGGTTTGAGTGGGGGGCTGAGGGAGAGGTTTGATGGGGGGGTGGATCAGGGGGGGAGGGGAAGAGTTTTGATGGGGGGAGAATTTTGATTTGGGGGGGGGGGGGGCCGGGGAAAGAGTTTTGATATCAGGGTGGGTGGTGAGGGGGAGCGGCGTGATAACTGTGTAGCCAGTAATTTTAATGAGCTTACTCAAGACTTTCCTTAACCCTGTTGATGAAAATACTTTCCTCTATAAGAACATAAGAATTATGAGCAGGATGTACTTGTATCTTTTATTTGGATATTTTGAAAAAATTATGTAAATATGTTTTGTCTCTACTTTTATTTTTTAGTTTAAGCTTCCATGAATGCTTGTGTTGTATCGTAAATTAACTTTGCAAAGTTTGTCATATGATGTCTTGTATGGCTGTTTGATCCTATTCACATTCTTTAGTCAAGTCATTAGTACCTATCTGCGTTGATTTCTTAACTCTCCGCTAGGGTTTTCTGTGCGGCCACATATGCTGGTCTAAGTTAGTTTGGACTAACCATTAGCTATCCAAAGTGGCCTAAATGACCAAAACGTCATCGGTGGTTGGTAATGCCTCCTTTTTGAAAAAAACGAAACTAAAAAAAATCCTAACTAACTCACTTACACTGGCGCAAATTGAATGTGCAAAATGGGGATTTTTAAGATGCTCCAGAAAAATCAAGTTGCTCCCAAAAAAAACCGGAACAACTCCTGGGCAATTTTGAGCCCTATATTCCATCTGCCATGTTCTTGCTCACTCACTTAACCTATCTATATCCCTCTGTAACCTCTGCATACTCTTCACAACTTACATCCTCACTTGGCTTTGTATCGTCAGAAAACTTAGATCCATTATCCTTGGTCCCCTATTCCTCATCATTGATATAGATTGTAAACAACTGAGGCCCAAGCACTGATCCTTGCGGTACCCCACTAGCTACAGCCTGTTAAACTGAAAATGACCCATTCATTTCTACTCTGTTTTCTGTCCATTAACCAATCCTCAATTCCTGCTAATATATTGCCCCCAATCTAATTTTGTGTAATCACCTCTTGTGTGGCAAATTATCAAATGCTTTCTGAAAATCCAAATGACTCTGCCAGTTCCTTATTCCCTATTAATTTCTCGTGTCTGTGCCTATCAGGGACCCAGGTTAACTTTTGCGAATCTCTTCCTTTTATTACATACCTATAGAAGTAGGTTTAAGAAAGCTTTAGAAAGTGAGGAGGAATGAAGCAATATGGAGGAGTTGGGGGAGAGAGTTCCAGTGTGGCAACTGGATAACTGTATGCTTTGGCACTGATGGTAGGGTATCGGGAAGAATCCAATTAAGATCCATTACTAAACAAACAGGCCAGCAGGTATAGATTTCCAATTTGCATATATATGTCCTGCATGTGTTTACATCAGCGAGTTGTCTGCATCTGGATATATGGTGCATTAAAACACCTGTATTCTATTTTATGTTGAATTTTCTTTATCCTGTACCAGTCTTCCTTTTCCTTGCCCAAAGAATGAAGTGCTTGATTACTGCCCTAAGTAAAAACAAGTAATTTTGCAAGCAATAGTTAGAGGGGAAATGTCAAATATTGCAAGGGGTGGTTTTTCTTCCCAGTTTGGCTCAGTCTTTGTTATTTCTCCCTTCATCAACACTTAAAATATTAATTAGAAGTGGTTTTTAAAGTGCTGCTATTCTGCCTGTCTCTATCTGCCCAACGTTGAAGGACTTTTCAGCTGGATAATGAAACATCTGATCTTAGTCAGCAAGTGCTCGGCACCGGTCACAGATGCCTTCATCTGGACTCTAATTTTGAACAGTGTGCACAGCTGAATGCTTGTTGACAGTCATACTGGTTGTTACAGTAATCAGCTGGAACCATCCTTCAGTATTAGGTGGGTAGAGAGGCAGAACATGTTGCACTTAAAATTAAAATGTGGAAATTAGAAGAAACTGTCTGGGAATGTTATTAGTTGAAAATGGCAGTATTTTTCTTGCATCTTTTACTGTGATGAGCAAGAGTGAGCTTTATCTTTAATTTGACCTCAATAGAAAGTTTTGTGTTCATTGTTTCTATCAAATGTATTTGGTGTTGCGTGGGTATTTTGTGGATTATCCAGTTTCATTTCTCATGCTGTGGCTCAGTGGGTAGCACCCCGGTCTCTAAATCAGAAGGTTGTGGGTTCAAGGCCCACTCCAGGGACTTGAGCACGAAAAAATCTAGGCTGACATACTAGTGCAGTCCTGAGGGAGTGGTGCACTGTTGGAGGTGCCGTCTTTCAGATGAGACGTTAAACCGAGGTCCTATTTGCTCTCTCAACTGGACGTAAAAAATCCCATGGCACTATTTCGAAGAAGAGCAGGGGAGTCATCCCCAGGTGTCCTGGCCAATATTTATCCATCAATCAACATAATAAAAAAAACAGATTATCTGGCCATTGTCACATTGTTGTTTGTGGGAGCTTGCTTGAGGGCAAATTGGCTGCCGTGTTTTCTACATTACAACAGTGACTACACACCAAAAGTAATTCATTGGCTGTAAAGTGCTTTGAGCTGTCTGGTGGTCATAAAAGGCACTATAGAAATCCAAGTCTTTCTTTTCTTTCTTTACAAAGTTAGTGCAGTATTTATGCAATGAGAAAATTCATAGCACTTTTTGATCCCAATCAATAAAATAAATCATCTAATATCGATGGCGTCCAATTTCCATGGACCCCCACTGCCCAGTGCTGGACAGGCGCAGCCCGCCTGAAGTGAGCTCATCTGACTTTGATGTAAATAGCTCAGTCGTACTCCCAGCACAAGCTCTCCTGCAAGTAAAATGGATTTCAGCTGGGTGCCTGGCTGCTGGCTTTGGGTGGGGTAGGGAGTGGCCTTCTGGAGGCTGCTGGAGAGAAACTAGTAGACTCCAGGGAATAAAGATCCAGGGTTCAGCGTAAAGAAAATTCTTTAGCTACTTATTTTTAGGCTCAGACTGTGCCTGTGCACCTCTGCACTTGGCAAGTAGGCATTTGCCAGGAGCAAAGTTTCGAAAAATCATCCCCATATATTCAGCTTTAATCCTGAGTCTGGGAATGTCTTCAGCAGCTGATTATTAAAATCTTGGAATAATAGACTGCTCAAATGAAAGCATGGCAATTTAGGAATCCACAAACATGGAAGGTCACTATTTTTGCTTTTTAGAACCTCTGCTCTCTTCATTTGCTTAGTTAAATCAATGGTCTGGAATTTGTGGTTGTAATGATGGCGAAACTGTTGCCGCTCACTGTCATTACTATGTAAAACCGTCAGCAACGTCTAGCGTTTGCACATATGCAGTTAAAAGTGGAAATATACAGTTAAAAGTGGAAATACGGAAGTTGCTGTCAGTGATCTCCGGATTACTCCCACGAGCTAGTGAGAACAGAAATAGGAGGATAGAGCAGATGAATACGTGGCTGGAGAGATGGTGCAGGCGGGAGGGCTTTAGTTTCCTGAGGCATTGGGACCGGTACAAGACGGACTGGTTGCACCACAAGAGCCGGGACCAATATCCTCGCGGGGAGGTTTGCTAGTGATGTTGAGGAGGGTTTAAACTAGCTTGACTGGGATGGGAACCTGAAAATAGTTTCACTCGGGAGGGGAGTAAAGCTGGAATTAGAAAGCAAAAATAAAGAAAGTGAGTTTGAAGGAGAGGGGAAACAAGCAGGAAAAAAGGGTAAAACAACAAACTTAAAGGCAATTTGTCTAAATGCACCTAACATTTCTAACAAAATAGATGAGTTGACAGCACAAATTGAGACAAATGGGTATGATCTGATAGCCATTACAGAGACGTGGTTGCAAGGTGACCAGGACTGGAATTAAATATTCAGGGGTACTTGACAATCTGGAAAGACAGACAGAAAGGAAAAGGAGGTGGGGTAGCTCTATTAATGAAGGATGGAATCACTGCAATAGTAAGAAACGATTTGGCTTAAATGATAAGGATGTTGAAACAGTTTGGGTGGAGATAAGGAACAATAAGGGAAAAAAGTCACTGGTGGGCATAGTCTATAGGCCCCCTAACAGTAACAACTCTGTTGGTCGGAGCATAAACCAGGAAATAGTGGAGGCTTGTAAAAAGGGAACAGCAATAATCATGGGTGATTTTAACCTCCATATTGATCCAACAAATCAAGTTGGTCAGGGTAGCCTTGAGGAGGAGTTAATAGAGTGCATAAGGGATGGGTTCCTTGAGCAGTATATAACAGAACCAACCAGGGGACAGGCTTTCTTGGATCTGGTCCTGTGTAATGAGACAGGATTAATAAACAATCTCCGAGTAAAGGATCCCCTTGGAATGAGTGATCATAGCATGATTGAATTTCAAATACAGATGGAGAGCGAGAAAGTTGGAATTCTACTATGAAGGATGAGGGCAGAGTTGGGTAAAGTGGACTGGGAAAATAGATTTTAAGTGTAGGACGGTTGATGAAAAGTGGTGTACATTTAAGGAGATATTTCACTACTCTCAAAAAAAAATATTCCAGTGAGGAGGAAAGGGTGCAAGAGAAAAGATCCGTGGCTAACTAAAGAAATAAAGGATGGTATCCAATTTAAAAACAAGGGCATACAAAGTGGCCAAAACTCGTGGGAGGACACAAGACTGGGAAGCTTTTAAAAGCCAGCAAAGAATGACTAAAAAAATAATTAAGAAAGGGAAGATAGACTATGAAAGTAAACTAGCACAAAATATAAAAACAGATAGCAAGAGTTTCTATCGGTATATAAAAAGGAAAAGAGTGGCTAAAGTAAATGTTGGTCCCTCAGAGGACGAGACCGAGGAATTAGTAATGGGGAACATGGAAATGGCAGAAACTGAACAAATATTTTGTATCTGTCTTTACTGTAGAGGACACTTCAACAATATTCCGACAGTAGATAGCCAAGGGACTATAGGAGGGGAGGAACTTAACACAATCACTAAGGAGGTGGTACTCAGTAAGATTATGGAGCTAAAGGCGGATAAATCCCCTGGACCTGATGGCTTGCATCCTAGGGTCTTAAGAGAAGTATCGGCAGAGTTGTGGATGCATTGGTTATAATTTACCAAATTTGCTTGGAGTCTGGGAACGTCTTGCTGCAGCTATATAAGGTATTGGTGAGACCACACCTGGAATACTGCGTGCAGTTTTGGTTTCCATATTTACGAAAGGATATACTTGCTTTGGAGGCAGTTCAGAGAAGGTTCACAAGGTTGATTCCAAAGATGAGGGGGTTGACTTATAAGGAAAGGTTGAGTAGGTTGGGCCTCGACTCATTGAAATTCAGAAGAATGAGAGGTGATCTTATCGAAACGTATAAGATTATGACGGGGCTTGACAAGGTGGATGCAGGGAGGATGTTTCCACTGATGGGTGGACTAGAACTAGAGGGCATGATCTTAGAATAAGGGGCCACCCATTTAAAACAGAGATGAGGAGACATTTCTTTTGAGGGTTGTAAATCTGTGGAATTTGCTGCCTCAGAGAGCTGTGGAAGCTGGGACATTGAATAAATTTAAGACAGAAATAGACAGTTTCTTAAATGATAAGGAATTATGGGGAGCGGGCGGGGAAGTGGAGCTGAGTCCATGATCAGATCAGTCATGATCTTATTGAATGGTGGAGCAGGCTCAAGAGGCCGTATGGCCTACTCCTGTTCCTATTATGTTTTTATACCCTGCTCTTCCACAGGGTGTGCCATTGCAATCAACACAGAAACAGTTAATTGACAAACTTCAGTTTTTTTTGCTCACTATTCTTGCTGTAGAAACCATTGAAAATGTTATGCCTTGAGTAGGTGTAACTGAATTTGTAACTATATACTAAGTCATAATTACTGCAGAACAACCTCTCTGGCGCTGAATTACTAATTTTAGTCATGTAAAATGTCATTCCCCCAGAAGAACATTAAAAAAATTCAATTATTTAAAAAAAATTGTTTGATATTTAATTTTCTACCTTTAATACCCATGTGTATGTCCCAATCTTTATTTTGCTTTCTGTAAAACGTAAATTATAAAACCTACTTTTTTACTTCCTGCTTTGCTGACTGAGAATTCTTCAATCTGATTGGCTGATCTGTCTGCCTGCTGCCGACACTGTTGCTAGATGCCACCGATTGCGCCAAATTCAAAGTTACGTCGGAATAGAGGAAACCGACGTGCTAGGTTCCATTAAATCTTTGTGGGCAGCTTTTTTCTGAGGTAGGCGATGAGTGCCGTCCCTTCGCCACTGAAAGCAAAATCTGGGCCAATATAAACAAGACAGAATTGATACCAGCTGTAATGTAAAGATCTTTTTGTAAAGCTTGAAAGATTTTTTAGCAATAACCGGATTAACCTTTGAACTAATCTTCATTTCTGCACAGATTATTGAAAGCAATGGGTTGGCAGGAGTGCCCTGAGAATGATGAGAACTTTTTGCCTCTGACTGAAGATGAGCTCCGGGAGTTCCAGGCTAAAACTGATCAGGTATGTTGTGTTGTGTTGTGTTACTTTTTAAAAATTAAAAGTAAGACTGCATTGATTTGTGCTTTGTTTGAATGTCACCCAACGAGGTTTTTTGCCAGAACCTCATGAGTTTTGTCTCAGCTGTCTCATATTTCAGAGGACATATGTTCCACATATGACAAATTTTGGTCTTCTCTTTCGATCTCTTTGCCAAAGCACAAATACACCACACGTTTCTTTCTGCTCTAAGTATCTTTCAACTGGTGCAAACTTGTATGCTATGTATATGTACACAAACAGTACAGTCTACAAATAGAATTACAATGATTTGCATTAATATAGTACCTTTAGCATAGAAAAATGTCGCAAGACGCTTCAGAACTATAAAGAAAAACTGATGCCAAGCCAGGGATCACAGTCTCAGAATAAAGGGTCGGCCATTTAGGACTGAGGTGAGGAGAAATTTCTTCACTGAGTTGTGAATCTTTGGAATTCTCTACCCCAGAGGGCTGTGGATGCTCAGCCATTGAGTATATTCAAGACAGAGATCGATAGATTTTTCGATATCAAAGGATATGGAGATAGTGTGGGAAGATGGAGTTGAGGTAGAAGATCAGCCATGATCTTTTGAATGGCAGCGCAGACTTGAAGGGCCAAATGACCTACTCCTGCTCCAATTTCTGATATAATGCCAAGCTGTTGAATACAGATTTTTATTCCATGAGTGAGTTTTATAGGTCTTGCTCATAAAATAAATTGCATATTCACATTTTTCCAGCAAATATTCAATGTGTATCAGATTGTGAAGTAAAGTGAAATTGACCATCGATGTGTTTTTAAAATATGTTGGGCATGCCTACTATAATCTTCCAAGAGTATTTTACTCAACAAACCAATTTACCAATCTGAAAAGTGTTGGCATTTGGAGGTGGTGGTCAAGCAAAATAATTTGCTATTATAAAGTTCCTTAACATATCCTCATTAGATCCCAGAGTGCTTCACGTCCAATGAATTACTTCTGAAGTGCAATCACAGTTAATGTAGGCAAATGTGGCAGCTAATTTGCAGATAGCAAGGCCTGATGAACAGTAAATAAGATGAATGATTTAATCTGTTTTGTTGTGGTGGTGTTTATGGGAAGAACATTGGCCAGAACATCAAGAATGCTCCCCTTGATTAGTGCCATGGGATCTTTCACATCCACCTAAACAGGTTGATGGGCCATCAGTTTAACTCCTTATCTTAAGGATGGCACTGCTGGCAATGTAGCACTGCCCTGAAGTTTCAGCCTAAATTATGTGCTGAAGTATTGGAGTAGGGCTTGAACCCGCAGTTTTCTGACTTGGCACCAAAGAGTGCTACCAACTGATTTGGTTGATTCGATTATGTGCCTGAAAGAAATAGGAAGGAATGATGTTTCGAGCAGAACTAGTATTTCAAATTGAAAACATTTGCTTGCATTTTTTTAATAAATAAAAATGACTGAGTAGCATTATTGCTGTAATGGTGTTTGTTTCAATGTTGTGCATGAGTTGAAAATATACACAACTGGTTACCTCAGGGAGACGCACATTTCCCTGGACTAGTCGGAGGTCTATACACTGTATCCTTTCCAGAAAACTTTGAGCCCCATCCTAAAAATTCAGTTGTTGGTATTTCAGTTATAAGCAGGTGCAAGCTTTTATGGGGCTAGCTTTCATTTTTCGCCAAAATATATTTTTTAATTAATACATTTTTAACTGGTGCCTGTACCATGTAATTAACCTTAATTTCAGTTCCTTCTCTAATTACTGTTTTTCAAATTTGATTGCAAATATGCGTATTACAATGAGTCAAAAATAGAAATGTAAACGGGAACTGTGATTTTCCAAAATTTACTTTCCTCCGAGACTAGGTGGAAAATGAAAGTACAGGTTGGACCTCTCACCCCTCCAGGGGCGCGGCTGACCTCCAGCCTGACTTTGGGGTCACCGAAGGCCCACTGACACTTCCTCCGTGGCCTATCGAGGGCCTGTCGACACTTTGCAGCTTGCCGACACTTCGGGCCCGCCCAGGGTGTCGACCTTCTCCTCCCCCGCCCAGACCGAAGGCCACCTTTTTCACCCCACTCCCCCCACCCTGCCTCGGGGCCGCTGACCACCTCATATTCGGCACAGGCCAGATCCTGAGGGTGCCGGGTAAGGGAGGTTCAACTTGTAGTCCCAGTTCTCCGAGTGGACTAAATTATACAAACGAGTCTGCTGAATAACTTTGTTCAATAGTCTTGAAAGTGTCATAAAATGTTTGAATGGTTGAGTCACCATTCCTATTGAATCCTCTAATTCTGCCCTCTTGAGCATCCATGATTATAATCACTCAAACATTGGTGACCGTGCCTTCTGTTGCCTTGGCCCTAAGCTCTGGAATTCCCTGCCTAAATCACTCCACTTCTCTACTTTTAAGAAATTACGTAAAACCTACCTCATTGAGCAAGCTTTTGGTCATCTGCCCTAATTTCTCTTTATGTGGCTCATGTAAAATTATTTGTCTTATAATACACCTGTGAAGTGCCTTGTGATGTTTTACTACATTAAAGGTGCTATATAAATACAAGTTGTTATATACAATTTGTGTTAGCACTGTTTTAAGATTTGAAATTAAATTAATTTTATCGGCCAATGTCCCAATGGACCCAAAGGTCAGACCATTACATCACATTTCCTCTCTGGCATGTCAGCAAGCTGAAAACAGTATTTACCTAAATAATTGGAAATTTATTTTCATTTCGCATTCACCATACTGTGGTTGAACCAAGCTGTTCTGGGGAAACCACCTGGTAATTTTGTGCACTGACACTTCAGGCAGAGCTTACCCATATGATACCCAACTCAGACCCCTTTGCATATGTCTGTGGCAGTAACTTTTTTCTCAGCAAAGAAAAATATTTTCTGTTCCTAGAATAGCTTAGTTACAGTTAAACTGTATTATCTTGGTGATCTTGTCCTGATCATGAAATTACCCAGTTTTAGTACAGTTGCATAGTTTATTTGTTTACTGTAGTTAAATAGTTTGTGTTTAAATTTTTTTTAAAGGACAAATGTTGATTGCTGCTATGAGAACATAAGAAATCGGAGCAGGAGTCGGCCATTTGGCCTCTCGAGCCTGCTCCACTATTTAATAAGATAGTGGCTGATTTGATCATGGACTCAGCTCCACTTCCCTTCCTGCTCCCCATAAACCTTATTGCTCAAAAAAACTGTATCTCCGCCTTAAATATATTCAATGACGCAGCCTGCACAGATTCTGGGGCAGAGAATTCCACAGATTTAAAACCCTCAGAAGAAATTCCTCCTCATCTCCGTCTTAAATGGGCAGCCCCTTATTCTAAGACTATGCCCTCTAGTTCCAGTTTCCCCTTCAAGTGGAAACATCCTCTCTGCATCTACCTTGTCAAGCCCCCTCATAATCTTATGTTTCGATAAGATCACCTCTCATTCTTCTGAAATCCAATAAGTAGAGGCCCAACCTACTCAACTTTTCCTCAGAAGTCTCAACCCCCTCATCTCTGGAATCAACCTTGTGAACCTTCTCTGAACTGCCTCCAAAGCAAGTATATCCTTTCGTAAGTATGGAAACCAAAACTCCGCACAGTATACCAAGTGTGGCCTCACCAATACCCTGTACAACTATAGCAAGACTTCCCTGCTTTTATACTTCATCCCCTTTGCAATAAAGGCCAAGATTCCATTGGCCTTCCTGATCACTTGCTGTACCTGCATACTAACCTTTTGTGTTTCATGCACATACCCCCAGGTCCTGCTGTACTGTAGCACTTTGCAATCTTTCTCCATTTAAATAATAACTTGCTCTTTGATTTTTTTCTGCCAAAGTGCATGACCTCATACTTTCCAACATTATACTCCATCTGCCAAATTTTTGCCCACTCACTTAGCCTGTCTATGTCCTGTTGCAGATTTTGTGTGTCCTCCTTCTCACATTGCTTTTCCTCCCATCTTTGTATCATTGGCAAACTTGGCTACGTTACACTCCGTCCCTTCCTCCAAGTCGTTAATATAGATTGTAAGTCGTTGGGGTCCCAGCACTGATCCCTGCAGCACTCCACTGGTTACGTTTGCCAACCGGAAAATGACCCATTTATCCTGCCTCTCTGTTTTTTGTTAGCTAGCCAATCCTCTAGCCATGCTAATATATTACCCCCAACCCCGTGAGCTCTTATCTTGTGCAGTAATCTTTTATGTGGCACCTTATCGAATGCCCTCTGGAAATTCAAATACACCACATCCATTGGTTCCCCCTTATCCACCCGGCATGTTACATCCTCAAAGAACTCTCTTATAAATTTGTCAAACATGACTTCCCTTTCATAAAACCATGGTGACTCTGCTTGACTGAATTATGCTTTTCCAAATGACCTGCTACTGATTCCTTAAAAATGGACTCCATCATTTTACCAATGACAGATGTTAGGCTAACTGGTCTATAGTTTCCTGCTTTCTGTCTCCCTTTTTTTAAATAGGGGCGTTACTTTTGCGGTTTTCCAACCCGCTGGGACCTCTCCAGAATTCTGGGAATTTTGGTAGATTACAACTAATGCATCTACTGTCTCTGCATCCACTTCTTTTAAAACCCTAGGATGCAAGCCATCAGGTCCAGGGGACTTGTCCACCTTTAGTCCCATTATTTTACTGAGTACTATTTCTTTCGTGATAGTGATTGTTTCAAGTTCCTCCCTCCCTATAGCCCCTTGATTATCCCCTATTGGGATGTTTTTAGTGTCTTCTACTGTGAAGTCCGATGCAAAATATTTGTTCTAAGTCACTGCCATTTCCCTGTTCCCCATTATTAATTCCCCAGTCTCATCCTCTAAGGGACCAAAATTTCATTTTGCCACTCTTTTCCTTTTTATGTACCTGTAGAAACTCTTACTATCTATCTGTTTTTATATTTCGTGCTAGTTTACTTTCATCATCTATCTTCCCCCTCTCCATTATTTTTTTAGTCGTTCTTTGCTGGCTTTTAAAAGTTTCCCAATCCTCTGGCCTCCCACTAGTCTTGGCCACTTTGTATGCCCTTGTTTTCAATTTGATACCACCCTTTATTTCCTTAGTTAGCCACAGATGGTTATCCCTTCTTACAGTCTTTCCTTCTCATTGAAATATAGTTTTGTTGAGAGTTAAGAAATATCTCCTTAAATGTCTGCCACTGCTCATCAACCATCTCACACTTTAATCTATTTTCCTAGTCCACTTTAGCCAACTCTGCTTTAAACTCTTATCTTCCATCAATGGCCATTTATTAATGTGTTAAAATGTTTGACTGTAGTCATCTCGTACCCACTAATGTATTTCTGTCTTAGAATTCCTAGAATTTGCCAATTCAGATGGAGGCCATTCTGCCTGTGCCAGCTATCTGAAAGTGCTATCCATTTAACCCCATTTTGCTGCCTTTTCCCATCGCATTTTACGTTTCCTTTTTCAAATATTTATCCACATTCCTTTTAATGGCTATTGTGGATCTGCTATCACTGATTCTGGTGGGGCATTGCGTAACTTCATAACTGCCTGGTTTAAAACAAAAAATTCTTATAATCTTTTTGTTTTTTGATTTTAAATAGTTAGTGGTTAGAATCACAGACCAGTGGCAAAAAAAATTATCTACATACCACATCAAAACTCTTTATAATTTGGAATGCCTCTGTCAGATCTATTCATCTTCTCTGTTCCAGTTGAGTGCAAGTTTATCCCGCCTCCCTCATAATTAAAGCCTCTCATCCATGGAATAATCATGGTGAATGTCTTCTGCACTTTCTCGCTCGCTTTGACTTGTTTCATAAAATAGGGCAACCAAAACGTGACACAATAATCTAATTGCAGCCTACCCAATTATTTTGTTTAGGCTTAGCATTACATATTTGCTTTGGTACCTAATACCCCATTTAGAAAACATAATACTCCATATGCTTTTTAAAAAAAAAAAAAAATTTTTTACCAGCTTGTCCTCTCACTTTGAAAGATGTGTGCATCTGAATCCCCCAAGTATCTCGGCACTTCTATAGAGTCCAGTGGTCTAGCACTGGCCCTGGGAGGTTACTTTTTACATCTTTCCAGTTCAAAAACATACATTAACCACTATTCTTTTCTATTCTTTAGCAATCTTCCTATCCATGCTACCATGTGCCTTAATTTTATCAAAAAGCCTCTTGTGTGGCACCTTATCAAATGCCATTTAAACATCGATGTACACAGTATTACTCTATTTCCTTCAGGCCAGGGAGCAAAAGGAGCAGTGTGGCGGCCTAGCCCAGCAGTCCTGCGAGCACCATCGGAGCAGGCCGGGGAGCAGAAGGAGCAGCATGGCAGCATACCACTCCAGGGAGCAGCACGTGCTGGAGCAGGAGAGCAAAGGCAGTGAAAAGGGAGTTCACCAAGGTCCAGGTCGGTGATTGGAACCTGGGCAGATACATCAAGAGCGGCGAGAGACTGGAGAGGGATGTGATCGGGGCCCAGGAGAGGCACGACTTCGGGGCCCAGAAGAGGCGAGGGCCCAGGGGCAGCATGGGCCAGTCCACCCTTCGATACGTGTGCGCACGAGGTCCGTGCAGCAGAGCAGGTCTCCAGTCGTCTTGGTTAATCCTTGCTACTGGACCAAGACCTAGCTCTGTCAAGCCCGTGTGGTGGCTGGTGTGCAACAGTCACCACACGCTAAAAAAATCCAAGCACGGGCATCTTCCACCCTTCAAGATGTAGTTCAGACCTGGAATTTTATGTCCACAATTGAAACACCTGTGGACTTTTTGACGTGGAAGCAAGTCATCCTCGGTTCGAGGGACTGCCTATGATGATGATGATTTCCTTCATGAATTCACTGTTATCTCCTGAAATAGTTGTATTAAATTTGTTAGACATGACTTGCCTTTTTCAGAAAAGAAATGAAGAAAAGGAATAGGCACAATATAAGAAAATCTGCCCTGTTTTGTCCCATTAAGATTTCGCTCAGTCACTGGTGCAGTGCCACTGCTGTGAAATAAAAGTGTACATCAACAATGAATGGTCACATTCGTGGCGAGGTAGCAGCTCGGTGCTTGGGCTGCGCTGGATTTGCCAGCCAGGACCTCCAAGATGTCTGTTGACACCATGGCTTTACACCTCCACTGATTGAAAGAAGTCCTCAAGACGCACTATCTGATTTTGCATTAGAATCATTTTGTGCCTTTTAGTTTGGAGGAACCTTCCATTAAGGTCTCGAACCACACATTTAGGTGGAGGGAGGCTTCAGCCTCAGTGAAGGCCCATACCGTTGCCTGTTTATTACGAATCTGGCTGTCCCCTACCCTCAGGTCCACTTTCCATGCATCCCCTGAGGGATATTCTGGTCTCCAAGATGTGGATGATGTGAAGAGTTGAACCCCTTCTGTGGCACTTTTTTTTTAAACTCATCACAAACTACAGATGGAACATATTTGGTGCTCCCATTGGATACAGTTTTTTTTTTTTTTTCAACACTCGTGTGATACTTGGCAGGATTTAAACATAAACGCTGGGACGTAGATACATGATTGAGGTCAAATTATGTTTTGGCTCAATGTAGATCAAAAACTTGTCTTTTTTTAAAGGGATATTATCATGAACAAGGGTAATACAGTGGAAATCAGTGCGATTTATGTTACTTCAGTATGACGCAGTTTTGATAACTGCCATTTCAAAATAATGAACGGTATCTGTTCAAATCATCATTAGTTATCACATTAAGGGATCACTCTATTCCAAAAACCATGGACAGTTTGGATTGAATAGTCTCTTGTTTTAAACTTCATTGGTTCTAAAATAAATAAGCCAAGAAAAAAATAGGAAGAGTAGCTAATTAGCTGCTTACCTTCATCCGCCATACTATTTTCTTAGTGGTGGTCTGTCCTATTTTCAACTAGTATGATTTAGATGGTTGAGATGCCGTGTTCTTAAGGCCTATTTTAAATTTCTATGTCTTAATTGTTACAGTATTGGTCAATTACCTGCATACAAGTTTTCTGCTCAAAGTTTGCTTCTGTTTCCATATCTTCATCCCCACCAAGTCCTTCATGGGACCTCACCCCAACTGTCCACTGATGCAATTCCCAATCCATTGTCCTCAAATCTGAAGGCCACAAACTTTATTATGCCTGGCACTCGACTGGCGTCGTCGTTCCCAGCCAGATCTGACTGTGCAACCGTGTAATTCTACTCTAAACTTATCATAGAGCATAATGTTATTCCCAAACTCTTCTCTGACACATTGCCTCCTTTGATCCCCATCTTTGCTCCCTCTATCCTTAACTCAGTGCCGATTATGAGGAGCTTAAGATTTTTTTTTCATCTTGAGGATTGAGGCTGTCTGTTCGATTGACTGAGCCTCCTTTATGTCTAGAAATAAACCTAAAAAAATTGTTGTGGTTTTTCTGGGGTAAGTGGTCCAATAGTATCAGGCATTCATTTTAATTCACTTTTATGAATTTAAACGTGTAATTTTTTTAATGTCTGTTATGAAACAACACTGCCTAATCCAAAATCTCTTTCAATTCTTTTTAGCTGAAGAAAAATGGCTTTAGGAAAAATGGTTTTCAATTGAAGAACCGATGTGCAGCTTTACATTTCGCTCAGTGGAGAGGCATTTTCAGTCCAGGGCTTCATGAAGACTCAGATTCTGAAACTAGCAGTAGTACCAATTCTGATGATGACGCCTAAACTTGATACAAGTGGAATTCACGTTATATGTTTTCTTACAGCTGGAGGACTAAACTTACTAAAGCTCTTTTGGCACAGAGTTATATTTTTCCATGCACACGGGAGTTGATCATATCCCAAAGAAGAAAATTTGCTTGTTGAGCTCTTTTTCTTTTTTTTCTTTGACCAGCTGGTCCTGTTGAATGCTTCGTAGAATGAAATGAGTCAATAAAGAAGAAAAGGGGGCAAAGCACATACTGAGTAATCATTTGCAAGGAAAAAAGTGGGTATTTGAAAGCTTGGAAAAAAAAAACATTTGCAGACAATTAGTAGAAATAGCAGTGTGATAGAACAAGCAGTTCAAGAGACAAATTCAAAATACTGATAAGTTGTCAAGAATAATGCTAACTACATATGTTTTTCAATGTCGTGACATTTTGGGAAGAAGAAAACAAAATTTGTCACCGGAGGTTTATCTCCATTTCTTTGGTACAGTTGTAAAATATTCACAATAGGAGCTTTGAGTTCTTCAAACAGCCTTGATATTCAGGGTGGATTGTAAAATATAAATTTTGTGAAATTTCAAAGATTAAGATTATTTTGATAACGTTATTTACAAATTTAAACAAGTGGCTATCACATATGAATATCTGTGAGGAAAACTACTGCATTAAAATAACTTGGAATAAATATTTTGCATCAGTTTGCCAAAATGGTTTGTGTTGTAACTCTTTTATTGAGGTTTGTGTTCTGAAAAATTATTTTACTTTGAAAAGAATGTTCATTTCAGATTGAACCATTTAATGCAAGAAAAAGCAATCCGTTTAAATGTATGCTGTTATTCAGCCAAACATGCATACATCAACGAACACCAAAATGCAGTATAAATTTTCCAAGATAATTAGCAGTTTTGATAGAATTCTCGAAGTAGTCTAAAAACTGTTATTGGACATCATATCCATTGAAATATTCCATCATATCTGTAAATATTAAACTTTGTTCATATATAGACCCAAGTGTTGCTGTATCGTCAGATGTAATTTTATTTATTTGATCTTCAGAATTGGCCAATATTGGCAAGCCTGCATTTATTGCCGATCCCTAGTTGCTGAGAGAAGGTGATGGTGGTCCTTCTTTGAGAATCACTGCAGTCCTTTTGATGACGGTGCTTCTACAATAGTGTGAGGTAGGGAATTTGCAGATTATTGACCCCACAACTATGAATGGAGTGGCAATGTGTGACTTAGGAAATTTGAGGGTATTCATAAGAACATAAGAAATAGTAATAGGAGAAGGCCATACAGCCCCTCGAGCCTGCTCCGCCATTCAGTAAGATCATGGCTGATCTGATCGTGGACTTCGCTCCACTTCCCTGTCCGCTCCCCTTATCCCCTTATCGTTTAAGAAACTCTCTATTTCTGTCTTAAATTTATTCAATGTCCCAGCTTCCACAGCTCTCTGAGGCGGTGACTTCCACAGATTTACAACCCCCTGAGAGAAGAAATTTCTCCTCATCTCTGTTTTGAATGGACGGCCCCTTATTCGAAGATCATGCCCTCTAGTTCTCGTCTCTCTCATCAGTGGAAACATCCTCTCTGCATCCACTTTGTCAAGTCCCCTCATAATCATCTTCCTGTGGCATTGCTGATTTTGTCCTTCTCAGCATTAAAGCTTGCAGGAGAGGGTGGTGCTGTTGAAGAAACCTTGGTGAGTTGTTGCATGATATCCTGTAGATCGTACATATTGCATTTGTGATGGAGGGGAGGGATATCGAATCCAGTGGCAATGGTACTGATCAAGTAAAGTGATCTGTCCTGGATGGTGTTGCCAAGTTATTGCAACCTCTCGTATTCTATTGTTCAAAACATCTGTTTAGGGCTTGGAAGCAGACCTTGTGTGTAGAATTCTTCAGTTACATTTTCAACTTTCAGTCATATGAACTAAGAATAAGGCCACAGTTCACTGTCTCTTTCATGATATCATTGAAACTGAACTTGATACGGGAGTCTGTGTTTTCGACGTGGAGAGACTGAATAGTAAAATAAGTAAATAAAGTTAAAATCTAGTAGATTATCTTCTTAAGCAATTTGCTACATAATAGTACCCTTTGAAAGAGATACTGGCATCTCATTGAGAGTTTTCAGGTAGATTCAATTCTTGCAGTGACCACCGGGGTAAGTTAACAGTACAGCAATTGCACGTCTTTTTAATGTTTGTTCTTTTCTGAATTATCTTAACTACTAAAATAAAAGCTAATTGGCAATTCTAGATTAAAGTGCAATAGGCAATACATGATTTCTTTTAAAGTGTCATTTTTGCTTCCTCTGTTAATGTGGTAAAGCAGTTTGCACACAATTCAACAAGATGACATTGCCCCTTTAACAGTAGTCATTTGTTGCGAAGATTAACTTGTCATCAAAGTGCCCTGCCCTCCTACAGTTTCCTAGCAACAATCAAAGCAATCATTCAAACCAAACAACTTACTGCTTCGAAAAAAGCAAACTGCCTAAATGGAGATATACTAGAAGAAATAAAGACGGAATGCCTGAGAGTACTTGAGTAACAGGTTTGTTGCAGAAAAAAATGGAATTGCTAACCTAGTTTTGAGATATGATTGCCGTATATTTTGTGTCTGAGGTTTATACAATGTAATGGTTGTTAAGGATTTTAAGTGTTGACGTTGTCAAGTTGACATCGGAAGACGTTATTTAAAGCAACACCCTGTTGGACTTTATTGTAGAAACATTTAGTGAAGTGCTTATTTCTGTTGCTAACCATTATGTTGATTTTACATGAATTATATTTTTTTTATTGTGTGAAAGAGAAAAGATACAGCAAATTTAAATTTCAAAGTGCTTCAAGAAAGTGAAATGTCGGTCAAAAACAAAAGTTGTAGTTTTTACCAAAAAAAAGTTAAGTTCTCAAATGTCTGAGTAATATGCCATCTTAATTGTTGTGAAAGCTTGAAAACTTATCTGATCATGTGCAGGTTTGTGAGTTTGTTTAAACTGAAGTGACTGAGAAACACTTCGCCAACTTCAGAATAATGGATTTGGAGAATTTCCATTGTCACAGCTGTAACATGAACTTCAGATCCTTAGCGCTGTTAGAAAAACACAAGGACAAGTTTTGCATTGGCAGTTATGTTGGAAATCCTTCCTTGTTAAATCAGAAGCCAAGAGACTGCCTGCCTAAAAATCATGGAAATGGACTTAACAAGTGGAAAATAAATGAGCCAAGAAAAACAAATACCCCAGATCATATGGTAAGGCCAATGTATGTCTACATGTTTGTGCTACACGGGTCTGCATCAGTGGTTTATGCATGCTGGTTTACAAATTTTACACACTTATTTTTGAACTATTTTACAATTATGTACATGCTTCAACCCCTTCCTACAAGTCTGCTAGCTGCTAGTTCTCAATTTCTTGGGCATTGTGTTTTACTGCCCACTCCTCTCTCACATGCATTTGTCTTCCTGCAGATCTGTCTAGTTTCCTATGGTGCTGCTTCCTCCCTTCTGCTTTCCATTCTATTTTGCAAAGCACTGTTCTGAGAGCAGAGAGGTCCATAATTAGACTGAGCTCCTGGTGATATTCACAAGATTATAAGATGTATACAATGAGGAAGAGCATTTGGTCCATTTTAACTGATTCAGAACGAAAATCCTACATTGACCTCAAACAGAGCACTAGCAGTAAAGATAATCCACCAATTATCCAAGCTCTGCAAAAGCAAAACGTTACAGAAATATTCAAAATAATGCTTTGAAACAACAAAGTAATTAAAATTCTTAATTTTAGTAAGACACGACAAGGCATGTAGTATAAATGAAGTACATAATGGAATAGAAGTGGCTTACAGAAAAATAAGTCAAGCGACACAGGCAACACAACTCAGGGCCATAGTATTGAAAAATTGTGCAATCGGTGAAACGGTTTTCTGTCATAATTCAGTCCTTGGAGACATATATCCTGTATATATATTTTTGTGCAGTGGGATACCTCTATTGTATTTGAAGATCCTTCATACTTAAGATCTAAGCTCTTCATTTCACACTGTATTAGTGCACTGTTTTTGTGTGCTGTCGATTAATGGGAAGTAGATGCTCTTCCACTTTGAGTTCTTAATCTCATTCAGTTCACTTGAGATCCATCCTTAGAAAAATATGGAAGTTGTCAATGTGACATCTCTGTGCACAAAAGGACACACAGCAATTTTAAACCAGTCAGCCCATTAGCTGTCTTGGGTGAGCTTCTCGAAGCCATAAACAAGGGATAGTAACCATACTTAGAAAATTGAAGTCCATGGAATAAAAGGGACAGTGGCAGCATGGATATGAAATTGGCTATGTGGCAAGAAACAGAGTAGTGGTGAATGGTTGGTTGTTTTTCAGACTGGAGGAAGGTTTCCAGTGATGTTCCTCAGGGGTTGGTACTGGGACCAGTGTTTTCCTTGATGTATATTAATGACTTAGACTTGGGTGTACAGGGCACAATTTCAAAATTTTCAGATGACACAAAACTTAGAAGTATAGTGAACAGTGAGAAGAATTGTGATAGATTTCAAGCAGATTTAGATAGACTGGTGGAATGGGCAGACATGTGGCAAATGAAATTTAACGCAGAAAGGTATGAAGTAATACATTTTGGTAGGAAGAATGAGGCATGGCAATATAAACTAAAGGGAATGCATGCAGAGACCAACCTGGAGGTATATATGTATATGGGGGTATAAAGATTCATCATAACTTACTTGCTTTTGTGCTTTATGCCTCTGTTTATGAAGCGCAGGATCCTTTGCTTTTTTTGACTGCTTTCTCAAGCTGACCTGCCATGAGACAGAGTAGATAGAGAAACTGTTGCCATTGGCAGATGGATCGAGAACCAGAGGACGCAGATTTAAGAAGATTGGCAGAAGAAGCAAAGGCGACATGAGGGAAAACTGTTTTTTTTTACACAGCAAATGATTAGGATCTGAAATGCACTGCCTGACGGGGTAATGAGGCAGATTCAATCGTGGCTTCCGTAAGGGAATTAGATAAGTACCTGAAGGAAAAAAATTTGCAAGGCGATGGGGAAAGGGCGGGGCAGTGGGTCTAGCTGAAGTGCTCTTGCAGAGAGCTGGCACAGGCTCGATAGGCCGAATGGCCTCCTATGCTGAAACCATTCTATGATTCTATGAAAGACATGGGTTATTTAAAGAAAAAAGAAAATATCGAATTTATAAAGCGCCTTTCATGACTACCGGACATCCCAAAGCGCTTTACAGCCAATGAAGTACTTTTTAGGAGTATAGTCACTGTTGTAATGTAGGAAACGAGGCAACCAATTTGCGCACAGCAATGTGATGACCAGATAATCTGTTTTAGTGATGTTGATTGAGGATAATTATTGGTTAGGACAATGGGGCTAACTTCACAGCTCATCTTTGAAATAGTGCCAGAGGATCTTTTATGTCCACCTGAGAGAGCTGACGGGGCCTTGGTTCAATGTCTCATCTGAAAGATGGCACCTCCAACAGTGTAACACTCCTTCAGTACTACACTGGAGTGTCAGCCTCGATCTTTGTCGATCAGAGGTGAGGATGCTACTCACTGAGCCGCAGCTGACTGTGATCAGCATAGATATGTAAGAGGAAAATTATCTTTGTTGAAGTTAATAGCATTTTTAAAGGAAATAACAGTTTATTGATGAAGGAAATGCAGTGGATGTTGTGCATCTATGTTTTCAAAAGGCATTTGATGTGTAGCATTGAGTGCTTGTTGGTTTTTTAAAAAGATATATGATACTGAAGGGGATGTGGCTGCATGAATAAAGAGTTGATTAGTTTTATGCTGTTATGCTGCACCTTTGGGATCTGTACTGTGTCAGCATCTGTTAAAGTCTAGCGTGAAATGGAGTGTTTATTTTCTGTAAATAATTGAGTGGCAATAGCGAATTATTGAATCGGTACAGTGTGTTGCTTTTGTACGGGCACAGTTTGAACTGACTGCTGTACAATTGTCATCCAGTATGTGGATTGTGTGCCCCACGTTCCATCACATAATGATGTGTGTTTTGTCATAATGTATGACAGAAAATCAACACGTGACCTGAAATTGAAATAGTTTTTAAGCAGGACCAGTAGAAGAACTTTGCTGAACTTAGTAAATTCTCAGAATCAGCATCTGGAACACTATTACCAAATGGGAGATTTGCATCCTGTCAGTCTGGCAGTTTGTAACTGGGTCCAAAAAGTGAAAGTGTTTTAACCAGCTATGTCTCATAATTCCAAATCTCCTCCTTTCCATTATACTGTTACAGTTGACAATTCTGGCTCGCTCTCCCCTCTCAAACTGTGGATGGTCACAGCACTGAGCCCATTCATACAGGCTAACATTGCACTTCCTTGCTTGTTATCCTGTACAGAGCTTCCCCAGGTAATGAGAGAGGGCTGTAGTCAAAAATCAAAGTCAGTTGCATATGTTCAAGATTGCACAAGCATAATTCTTGCCCTGTTGCCCCAAAGCTAAGGAATCTACCAAGCAGTGTTCTACAGCACCAGTAACCCCAGCATAGTACAAAACTGCACCAGTCACCCCAGCATAGTACAAAACTGCTTCTACCAGTAACTATTCTGTAACAGAATGAGGTTTCAGAATAACTATTATCCTGATCTCCAGGGGTTGAAAGAGAATAGAATTCAACTATAATTTGGCAATTCCAGCCATGGAAAAAAAAAAGCTAATGCAACAGTTGAAAGCTGATGTTCTTTTGACATTGTGGAATGAAAACAACATATTGCTAAGTGGTTAACATTTGTTTTGTTTTGAAATCTGTTCGAGTGACAACATAACTGATTGTTTTGTAAATGATATATATGCATTTGTAAACTCTTTTCAAAGCCATAATGAAAACCTACCACTTATTTTTGTGTTTTAACTTTGTAAACACAGTGAAAGATCGGTATCATCTGCAATTCCTAGCTTTAAGCCTGAAAGTTTTGTCGAGTGTGTGGTCGCAGAGAGTGGACAGAAGATGGGAGCCAGAGTGCAAAACCATTGGGATTTTCACAATAAAACTGATTGATCCATTGGACATTTTGGGGAAAAAAAGTCCATTAAAACTTATTGTATGAATAATAAATTAGAAATGCACAATAAGAATCCTGGTGAAAATTGGCAGTTTTTAATTTCATCCATTTTTATTTTACTCAGCTAATCTAATTGTGGTGGTAATATTAGGTTCTTCGAAACTGTATGTCTAAACCACCTTCCCATCCAGCCTTTCAGATAAGTGCTTTTTATGTTTGTTTTTATGACCTATCATTTTGCCAGCAACTGTCCAGCCCTTATACCACTGCTGAATCCTTATACCACTGCTGAACTGAGGCAGCTGGCAAGTGACCTGTGTTCAGGTCTTTGCCTCTCTTGAGGTCAGTCAGTATTAGAAGATTTACAAGAGTTGGCTTTCAGTCCCAATTTTTCAGTTTTATTAATGTTTAGAAGAAAATAAAGGACAATAATGCTTCCAGTACTTCCTATCCAAAGTCGTTTTTCTATGTGGTTAAAAATAAATAAATGAGAATGTCTCCTACCTGACAGAAAATATTCTGTGTTTTGCTATTGTCAAAGAAGCCTATTGGAAACCAGTCATATAGAAGACTTTGGTGAGACCTCGGCAGCAGTATTGTGCACCTTTATCATTCCCACTTCAAGGAGGACATTTTGGCTTTAGAGAAGGACAATAAGGATGATCTGGTTATGAATCATGTTTTTCTTGTCTCTCCCACAAAGTGGGAGTGGGGATGAAATGCAAAGTTGCAGGGTAGAAATACTGGAATGAGTCCAAAAAGAAATGGCGCAAGCACATAAAGGCATGATGACCGTTTCTCATTTGGAGTGGCTGGACGGATTCAGTCTTTGGTACTGTTAGCCAACTAATGTGTTGTGTGGCAATAGGTATTTTCCTAATCTTGCATGCTGACATCTGGTGCTGCAAAAACCATTATTCCATGTTAAAACTCAAAATAAAGTTCTGGCACAGTCCCACCACCGCTTTGGCCAGCATCGAGGCCGGGACCCGGATCTTCCAGGTCCTTACCTTGCAGCAAACTTTGAGACGGTTTTATGGTGGCGCAGCCTCTGCCTTTTGCTTACATTGTAAGGGGCTGGGCCAGGGGCAGGGCTTTCCTAATTCAGAAGATCCTGCAACCTTGTATGTGGTTGATGCAGGTGTGTTTGGTGAGACAGAATGTACCAGCAGCAGATGGGACCATCTGGAGGACCAGTTTGGGATCATGGCTTGATCCCTTAAAGATTTGGCAACAATTTAGATTTTTGAAATGGGGGCAGCTATACTTTGTCTTTTTGGAGGCCTAATGCCACCCAACCCTGCTGACCCGCCACCACCTCCACCACACTTGGGAGGGCAGGCAGGCACTCCAGATGCACCACTGGTGCGCCCCCCCCCCCCCCCGCCGCCATTGTCACTCAATGAAAGGACTATGCAAATGTTGGCAGAATCAGCGGTCGAGGCCCAGCCAGGCACATTCTGCTATTTACGCTGCAATGCATTCCCCTCCCCTTCAGATTTTCAGGAGCCTTGAGTTTGAAAATGCATACTGGGCTGTAACACTGATCTATAATCACACAAATAATCCTAGATTTCTAAAATTGTGTGTCATAATATTTCAAAGATTGCAAGAAAAAAGCTGAAGTGAATCTGTTCTCTTGACATCTGAGGTGTGAGACTGCTTTGTAAGAATTTCAGCCATCCATTATTATTTGTATGATGCATATTTTAATATTAGAACCCGATAGTTTTTCGATGAAACCTCTATCTGTCGAATATGAATTTGCATTATAAAAACAAAGTCTCCTCTTGTCAATGTGATGAAGCCTCACGATAAAACTGAACAGTGGTAATACAGGTTGGAATGTGAAATGTGGGTTCATAATGAAGGGATGTCAATTAGCCAGTATGGAAAAAGATTTAGATGTGTTTATTGATTGATGGACTTGGCCCTAAATTATGAAGAGATGTTCACAGAACTGCAGTGTTGTAGAGAGGGAACATGATCTCGGTTTTTTCAGTACTTGGAATAGATGTTATTGCATGAAATTTTGCAGCACAGCAAAAGGCCATTCGGTTCAGCAGGTCTATGCCGGTGTTTATGATCCACACAAGCCTCCTCCCACCTTAGTTCATATAACCTTTATGTAATAATATATGCTATGGACTCCAAATGAGAAACGGTCATCGTGCCTTTTCTTGACTCATTCCAGTGTTTCTACTTTGCGTTCCATCTCCACTCCCACTTTGTGGGAGAGATAAGAAAAACATGATTTGTAACCAGATCATCCTTATTGTCCTTCTCTGAAGTCAAAATGTCCTCCTTGAAGTGGGAATGATAGTGCACAATACTGCTGTCGAGGTCTCCCCAAAGTCTTCTATAACCTGTTATCATGGTCCTTGTTTTATTATTAAACAGCCTGTCAATAGCCCAGGGTGCAGCTGCCTGACACGACGCCAGAACTTTTAAAGAGCAGTCACTGATCACTCCCAAGTTTCTCTTCCTTTTTGTCACATTTAACTTGCAGCCCTTCATGTTCTATTCTATATATGAACTGTGTGCACCTATTTGCATAACTGCAGACGAATGTAGTCTGGCCTAGTGTGTGGCTATTCCTGAGAATGCTAACCTCAGTTTTTAGCTTTCTTCCTAGTCCTCGGTGAAAATAATTTAGGATCATTTCACATAGTTTCTAATGGATACAGATCCATATCGTAAGATGTTTTATAATTCAACACTAATTGACAGACTAATCTCTCGCTAGCTGGCTGAAATCCATACATCTACTGTGCCCCTCTCACATTAAAGTAAATTTTTTGGCTTGCAAAAGCAGTGTGTTAAAAGAAATCTTGATTCTCTACAGATCACTTGTATTGATGTATGCTAAATATTGAAGTACAATAAGACACTGATACAGATTTTACAATGGATAATTTATTCATTTGGTGGGCGTACAGAGAAAGAACATTTAACTTTTTTCCCAATATGGATGCTTTATATGCAGGACAAGAAAAATCAGAGGGAAAGATTTCGACAGCAGCAAGAGGAAGGGAAGCACCTTTACATCAGTTCACTTAATGAAAGGGAATGTAATCTCTTGAGGCGACAGCAACCTGAAATCAGTTTGTCTGACAATCGTACCTTTAGAAAATTGACTGATGAGGTAAGGCAATGCCACGCAGAAATAAGTCATTTCAGGGGCTGAAGCAGTCTGCACTACAGAGATTAGCGGTTACACAACCTGATAGGAGTGCTACTGTATCACTTTCACCACTTTGGTCACTGCACTGATAATTCTGAAGCCTGACCTTGTAAACTGCCAATAGCGAACAGGATTCCAGTTAGCACCTCTCCAGAGCAGTATAGCTGATCAATAAATCATGGTTCTGGTGGGCTATGTGGATGAACCTGCATCCCAGCTGTCTGAGGCGTTCTCACCCACCATGGTTTTATGAAAGGGAAATCATGTTTGACAAATTTGCTGGAGTTCTTTGAGGGTGTAACGAGCAGGGTGGATAAGGGAGAACCAGTGGATGTGGTGTATTTGGATTTCCAGAAGGCATTTGATAAGGTGCCAGATAAGGTTACTGCACAAGATAAAAGTTCACGGGGTTGGGAATAATATATTAGCATGGATAGAGGATTGGCTAACTAACAGAAAACAGAGAATCGGGATAAATGGGTATTTTCCGGTTGGCAAACGGGAACTAGTGGGGTGCCGCAGGGATCGGTGCTGGGACCTCAACTATTTACAATCTATATTAATGACTTGGATGAAGGGACCGAGTGTAATGTAGCCAAGTTTGCTGCTGATACAAAGATGGGTGGGAAAGCAAATTGTGAGGAGGACACAAAAAATCTGCAAAGGGATATAGACAGGCGAAGTGAGTGGGCAAAAATTTGGCAGATGGAGTATAATGTGGGAAAATGTGAGGTTATCCACTTTGGCAGAAAAAATAGAAAAGCAAATTATAATTTAAATGGAGAAAAATTGCGAAGTGCTGCAGTACAGAGGGACCTGGGATCCTTGTGCATGAAACACAAAGTTAGTATGCAGGTATAGCAAGTGATCAGGAAAGCAAATGGAATGTTGGCCTTTATTGCAAGGGGAATGGAGTATAAAAGCAGAGAAGTTCTGCTACAACTGCACAGGTTATTGGTGAGACCACACCGAGAGTATGCATACAGTTTTGGTCTCTATTTAAGGAAGGATATACTTGCATTGGAGGTTGTTCAGAGAAGGTTCACCTTGGTTGATTCCGGAGATGAGGGGGTTGACTAGGTTAAGTAGGTTGGGCCTGTACTCATTAGAGTTCAGAAGAATGAGAGGTGATCTTATTGAAACATATAAGATAATGAGGAGGCTCGACAAGGTGGATGCATAGAGGATATTTCCACTCAGGGGAAACTAAAACTAGGGAACATAGTCTTAGAATAAGGGGCTTCCCATTTAAAACTGAGATGAGAAGGAATTTCTTCTCTGATGGTTGTAAATCTATGGAATTCTCTGCCCCAGAGAGCTGTGGAGGCTGGGTCATTGAATATATTTAAGGCGGTGATAGACAGATTTTTGAGCGATAAGGGAATAAAGGATTATGGGGAGCAGGCACGAAGTGGAGCTGAGTCCATGATCAGATTAGCCCCATGATCTTATTAAATGGCAGAGCAGGCTTGTGGGCCAAATGGAGCACTCCTGCTCTTATTTCTTATGTTCTTATTCCACCGAATGAGTGGCCTTTCGCTCCTCTTTATTTATGTTGCTTTGGCCCCTTTATTTTTGCTGCACTGAGACTATTTTCTCCTGTGGCCTGAAGAAGTTTCAGTATGCTATTTTAAATTACATTTTTGATACAAAAACTTCACTGTCTTGAGTACATCTCAAAATTGCTTTCAAATCTGATGTCTATTTCTAACTAGTGTTCTCCCATACTATGTATAGCATTTTACTGAACTTGCCATGTATCCTGTAACTCACTGAATGACACTGAGACATCCACCAGTAATATTTAAAAAATTAATAGAAATATAGTAGTTGAGCAGTGGTGCTTCAGCAATCTTTTCATTTCAAATGTGTGTGTTACTCTCCTTGATCTCTGCCTGAGCAATTCCCCTCAAACAGTCCTTGAGGTTATTAGAGTTGTCTAACTGCTTTCAATTCACATAGAAACATAGAAATTAGGAGCAGGCCATTCGGCACTTCGAGTCTGCACTGCCATTCAATAAGATCATGGCTGATCATTCAACCTCAGTATCCCTTTCCTGCTTTCTTTCCATACCCCTTGATCCCTTTGGCCGTAATGGCCATATCGAACTCCCTTTTGAATACATCTAACGAACTGGCCTCAACAACTTTCTGCGGTAGAGAATTCCAAGGTTAACCATTCTCTGAGTGAAGAAGTTTCTCCTCATCTCATAGAAACATAGAAAATAGGTGCAGGAGTAGGCCATTCGGCCCTTCTAGCCTGCACCGCCATTCAATGAGTTCATGGCTGAACATGCAACTTCAGTAGCCCCATTCCTGCTTTCTCGCCATACCCCTTGATCCCCCTAGTAGTAAGGACCTCATCTAACTCCTTTTTGAATATATTTAGTGAATTGGCCTCAACAACTTTCTGTGGTAGAGAATTCCACAGGTTCACCACTCTCTGGGTGAAGAAGTTCCTCCGCATCTCGGTCCTAAATGGCTTACCCCTTATCCTTAGACTGTGACCTCTGGTTCTGGACTTCCCCAACATTGGGAACATTCTTCCTGCATCTAACCTGTCTCACCCCGTCAGAATTTTATATGTTTCTATGAGGTCCCCTCTCATTCTTCTGAACTCCAGTGAATACAAGCCCAGTTGATCCAGTCTTTCTTGATAGGTCAGTCCCGCCATCCCGGGAATCAGTCTGGTGAACCTTCGCTGCACTCCCTCAATAGCAAGAATGTCCTTCCTCAGGTTAGGAGACCAAAACTGTACACAATACTCCAGGTGTGGCCTCACCAACGCCCTGTACAACTGTAGCAACACCTCCCTGCCCCTGTACTCAAATCCCCTTGCTATGAAGGCCAACATGCCATTTGCTTTCTTAACCACCTGCTGCACCTGCATGCCAACCTTCAATGACTGATGTACCATGACACCCAGGTCTCTTTGCACCTCCCCTTTTCCTAATCTGTCACCATTCAGATAATAGTCTGTCTCTCTGTTTTTACCACCAAAGTGGATAACCTCACATTTATCCACATTATACTTCATCTGCCATGCATTTGCCCACTCACCTAACCTATCCAAGTCGCTCTGCAGCCTCACAGCATCCTCCTCGCAGCTCACACTGCCACCCAACTTAGTGTCATCCGCAAATTTGGAGATACTACATTTAATCCCCTCATCTAAATCATTAATGTACAGTGTAAACAGCTGGGGCCCCAGCACAGAACCTTGCGGTACCCCACTAGTCACTGCCTGCCATTCTGAAAAGTACCCATTTACTCCTACTCTTTGCTTCCTGTCTGACAACCAGTTCTCAATCCATGTCAGTACACTACCCCCAATCCCATGTGCTCTAACTTTGCACATCAATCTCTTGTGTGGGACCTTGTCGAACGCCTTCTGAAAGTCCAAATATACCACATCAACTGGTTCTCCCTTATCCACTCTACTGGAAACATCCTCAAAAAATTCCAGAAGATTTGTCAAGCATGATTTCCCTTTCACAAATCCATGCTGACTTGGACCTATCATGTCACCTCTTTCCAAATGCACTGCTATGACATCCTTAATAATTGATTCCATCATTTTACCCACTACCGATGTCAGGCTGACCGGTCTATAATTCCCTGTTTTCTCTCTCCCCCCTTTTTTAAAAAGTGGGGTTACATTGGCTACCCTCCACTCCATAGGAACTGATCCAGAGTCAATGGAATGTTGGAAAATGACTGTCAACGCATCCACTATTTCCAAGGCCACCTCCTTAAGTACTCTGGGATGCAGTCCATCAGGCCCTGGGGATTTATCGGCCTTCAATCCCATCAATTTCCCCAACACAATTTCCCGGCTAATAAGGATTTCCCTCAGTTCCTCCTCCTTACTAGACCCCCCGACCCCTTTTATAACCGGAAGGTTGTTCGTGTCCTCCTTCGTGAATACCGAACCAAAGTACTTGTTCAATTGGTCCGCCATTTCTTTGTTCCCCGTTATGACTTCCCCTGATTCTGACTGCAGAGGACCTACGTTTGTCTTTACTAACCTTTTTCTCTTTACATATCTATAGAAACTTTTGCAATCCGTCTTAATGTTCCCTGCAAGCTTCTTCTCATACTCCATTTTCCCTGCCCTAATCAAACCCTTTGTCCTCCTCTGCTGAGTTCTAAATTTCTCCCAGTCCCCAGGTTCGCTGCTATTTCTGGCCAATTTGTATGCCACTTCCTTGGCTTTAATACTATCCCTGATTTCCCTTGATAGCCACGGTTGAGTCACCTTCCCTTTTTTATTTTTATGCCAGACAGGAATGTGCAATTGTTGTAGTTCATCCATGCGGTCTCTAAATGTCTGCCATTGCCCATCCACAGTCAACCCCTTAAGTATCATTCACCAATCCATCCCAGCCAATTCACGCCTCATACCTTCAAAGTTAGCCTTCTTTAAGTTCTGGACCATGGTCTCTGAATTAACTGTTTCATTCTCCATCCCAATGCAGAATTCCACCATATTATGGTCACTCTTCCCCAAGGGGCCTCGCACAACGAGATTGCTAATTAATCCTCTCTCATTACATAACACCCAGTCTAAGATGGCCTCCCCCCTAGTTGGTTCCTCGACATATTGGTCTAAAAAACCATCCCTTATGCACTCCAGAAAATCCTCCTCCACCGTATTGCTTCCAGTTTGGTTAGCCCAATCTATGTGCATATTAAAGTCACCCATTATAACTGCTGCACCTTTATTGCACGCACCCCTAATTTCCTGTTTGATGCCCTCCCCAACATCACTACTACTGTTTGGAGGTCTGTACACAACTCCCACTAACGTTTTTTGCCCTTTGGTGTTCTGCAGCTCTACCCATATAGATTCCACATCATCCAAGCTAATGTCCTTCCTAACTATTGCCTTAATCTCCTCCTTAACCAGCAATGCTACCCCACCTCCTTTTCCTTTTATTCTATCCTTCCTGAATGTTGAACACCCCTGGATGTTGAGTTCCCAGCCTTGGTCACCCTGGAGCCATGTCTCCGTAATCCCAATTATATCATAATCATTAACAGCTGCCTGCACAGTTAATTCATCCACCTTATTACAAATACTCTTCGCATTGAGGCACAGAGCCTTCAAGCTTGTCTTTTTAACATTCTTTGTCCCTTTAGAATTTTGCTGTAATGTCGCTCTTTTTGCTTTTTGCCTTGGGTTTCTCTGCCCTCCACTTTTACTATTCTCCTTTCTATCTTTTGCTTTTGTCTCCATTTTATTTCCCTCTGTCTCCCTGCATAGGTTCCCATCCCCCTGCCATATTAGTTTAACTCCTTCCCAACAGCACTAGCAAACACTCCCCGTAGGACATTGGTTCCGGTCTTGCTCAGGTGCAGACCGTCCAGTTCACATGCATGATTTCATCATCAGAGATAATGATGATGAAATCTTGTAAGCAAATTGGAAATGATAATGCATTCCCAAGGGGTTTAGGTGCTGAATGTAACTTGGAAAAAGCTTCACTGTTGTGGTTTATGGCATTATAATAATAAACTTTCGCATATATATGAGAGCCCAAAGCAATTCACAAAGGAGTAATTAGACAAAAATCAATGCCGAGCCAAAGAAAGATAGGAGGGGTGACTAAATGCTTAAAGGAGAAGATGGAGAGGTGGACAGGTTTGTGGTGGTGGTGGGGGGGGGGGGGGCTGTAGGGAGAGGGAGGGAGTTCAAAAGCTTTCGGGCTTTGCCGACTGAAGGCAAGGCTGCTAATGGTGGGTCCAAAGGAATGGGGGGAGCCAAGAATTACCTGGAGATTGGTTCATTCTTTTATGATTCACTTAATGCATCCATAATTGTTCATCCAGTGCCACTCGAATAAATAAGATATCACCAAGGCCACTGGCTTTTGATGACTAATTAATTCAAATTCCAATTTTAGTCCATGGTGTGTAAGGATTTTGGCTGGTTCTGAAGATTGCATTCTACAATCATGTCTGTTTTTCCTGTGAAAACTGCAAAACAGTTTTCTTTTGCTATCACTTTTGATGAACTTCATAGATTACATTGCAAAATACCTGAAGACTGAAATGCATAGTTGATAATTTTATGCTTCGATCATAGTTTGTAGAAAATGTAAATAAAAAGAGCCAATATGCAAATCTTTGTAATCCACTCTTTATCAGAAATATATGAATACCAAAGTGATTCCACTTCTACAGTGTGCTACTGTTGTAGGCATTAGGCACCTGCTGAATATATCAAAACATTAGGCACCTGCTGAATATATCTAAACTCATATAAGTTTAAAGTGGCCACACATAAAATGGCTGCCCAGGCATGATGGGAAATCAGGTAGTCAAGCTGTGAACTATTGACTGAGGCTGACCGAGCAATAACCCTGTGAGGCCCACTGCCAGGAATGCCTTTGATACAAGTCAACTATAACAAACCATTATAACTCCACACAGCAGAGCCCCGAGAAAGAGAGATAAGGGGGGCCTACATCACATAACGAGGGCATGAATCAGCCCGAGCTGACAAGAACCGAATATGTAACTCTAATAAGGAGGCTACCAAAGACAGCATCCAAGGACAGTAAGATAAGGGAGGCCCAGGCCATGTTACAAGACACATGAGTCATTCCTAGCAACACATCCCTTAGCAACACATCTCTTGGCAACACATGAGCCACTTTACGTTTAGAGACTAACTCTATCTATTGGTCTTATGTAACTGTAGTAAACTGTTGTATGTAACGGTAGTAAACTGTTGTAAAACATATAAAGATCCATGAAACCCTTTGTTCTGCGGAGTGAAGTGCCTGGATCCAGTCCTGAGGCTTCCTCCAGGCTGGCGTTAATAAAGGCCGCATTGGCATTGGAACCGACTGAGTGTTGAGTGATTCTTCTGAGAAAACATTCACGCTAACAGCTACTGTCTCTGGGTGGGATCTGGCAGTGGATTGGCTGTATTTCATGCACTGAGCAAATATTTAAGTCTTGTGCTTGAACTAAGGAATTTTTCACAAGGGGACTGAATGGAACCGGAGATGTTAAATTGGAATTCTGTACACTGAGAGTGAAGGTATGTAGCTTTGGTATTTTGAAATTCCATAAAATGTGATGTGGTTTAATCCATTGGAAATGTGAGCGTGAAGTGGACATAGTTTGATGGCATGGCAAATTGGAATTATTGAGGAAACTTTGTGGTATAAACATGTGACGGACATGGGGAGAAGCTCAAGGGATTTACAAGAATGGTTCCAGGGATGGGGTCCTTCAGTTACGTTGATAGACTGGAGAAGCTGGGTTTATTCTCCTTGGAGCAGAGAAGGTTGAGAGGAGATTTGATAGAGGTGCTCAAAATCATGAGAGGCCCAGACACAGTAGATCGAGAGAAACTGTTCCCATTGGCGAAAGGTTCAAGAACCAGAGGACATAGATTTAAGGTGATTGACAGAAGCTCCAAAGGTGACATGAGGAAAATCTTTTTTACACAGTGAGTGGTTATGATCTGGAATGCACTGCCTGAAAGGGTGGTGAAGGCAGATTCAATCGTGGCTTTCAAAAAGGAATTGGATAAGTACCTAAAGGAAACAAATTTTCAGGGCTACAGGGAGGAAAGGGCGGAGGAGTGGGATTGGCTGAAGTGCTCTTCCAGAGAGCTGGCACAGACTCAACAGTCTGAATGGCCGCCTCCTGTTCTGCAACTATTCTATGATTCTAACTGCAACTATGCATATAATGGGCTAGGACAGAATTGTACTCTGCTACAGGGTATTATGCCCCTCAGGATTGAATGTGCTGGCATTCACTTTCAAGCTTTCACAGGAATAATGGCAACATGGGTGGCAAACTGAAGAGCATCTGGTGCCTTTGGAACTCTGCAAATGAACAAAGAGAGGTGGAGAAAACAAGTCGTGAGAAGGAAAAGATGTATAGTTGTTTTGAACAAAATGCTGGTAACACTCGGTCAGTCTGAATCTGTCAAGATAACTGATGAAAAGTCTACACCTGAAATGTTAACTTGTAAATTCTCTCCACAGATGCTCCCAGACCTTGAGTGTTTCCAGCATTTTCTGTTTTAGTTTCAGATTTCTGACATTTGCAGTTTTTGCTCCTCGTGTATATCTTTTCATCCATATTCTTTTTAAACTAAACCTTTTTGCTAAGCAGGAAGTTTTTAAGATTATATCTGTGCAAAGTATTCTGATTCTTTGGTTATTTTTATATCCATTTAGTTTCACAAACTGAGGATGTCGATTGAAGAAAGCTTGCTCACATACAGATCCTGGCAAAGAGAGGCATGTGAAAGCTTATGATTTAACTGGTTAACTATTGACTACGTGTAATGTACATTACCATAATTCCCTATTTGAGATTTTAGCTAGCAATTCTTTTTGCCTGTAATTAAATACTGGATCCAAAGAGACATCTCTGCTTCAAATATTTATCCACTTTTTCCTTAAAGATGCAGTGGTCTTGGCACCATTTACTCCCTGCGCCAAAGCATTCTATGCTCTAACAGATCTCTGCGTAAAAAAAAGTTGCTCCTTACCGCTTTGCTTATTCTCTTCATGACAATTTAAAATTGATAACCCCTCATCGCTAACTCGCAACCAGAGGAAATAGCCTTTCCCTATTCACCCCAACAAATAGTTAGACCCCTGTACATTAGGTAACAAAGAGTTGCCCAGATTGTTTTTTTTTTTTAAAGTCCCCACAACTTTGTGATGTTGAATGAGAGACATTTTCTATAGTATAGTAAATATTAAAAACGGCAAAGATACTGCGCATGTAAATGTAATGTTACGTGACTAATTCATTACAATGGGGAAACAACTAACATGACGTGACAGCCCCAAAAAGCAATCCCTATGTTATCATTTAATGAAACATTCTGTGTTGCTACCACCCAGCAACCAGCCAAGTGAAATGAGCAAATTACCGTGTGGTAAAAAATAATTACACTTCTCATAGAAGTGAAATCGACTTAGCCAATTGGTATCCTACTTTTTTAAGTCAGTCAGTGAAAATAGTGGAGATAGCCCAACACCTGAACAGTGGAGGATTTGAGACAATTTTGACAAAAGCAGTAGAATACCGATTGCAACTATGCATATGGTGCATGTAAGAGATTATACATCATCCCGATTTACCATGAATGGCAAAAACACCTACCCTTAAGTGAACAGAGATTCTGATTCCTCTCCCCACTGAGCAGATAACAAATCTTCACTTCCACCCCCAGCATAAGCTGAAGTCCTGTCACTAACTTCCCTCTTTTCACCCCCATGCTAAAATCTGGACACTTCCACCACTGAAGTCACAGTTGGAGAGATTCGAACAGGCAATTGAGGGAAAGATGGACTCAGACTTGGGAGAGGAACGGGAGGTTGGCAACAGGGCAGTAGTTAGCAAGAACGGAGGAGTCAAAAGAAGGTATTTTGAGGAGGGGGATGTTGACAGCAGTTTTGAAAGGATGGCACTATAGAAGAGGTGAAGCAGAGCTGAAAAATGTCAACTAGCATGGAGGCCAGTAATGGAAAGTTGGGCGCTCAGCAGTTTAGTGAGAATGGGGTCAAAGGAGAAGGCGGTGTGTGACGTGGACAAGATGAGTTTGGAGAAGCCATGAAGAGTGATCGAGAAACTGAAGAAAGATGCAGGATCAGGGCTAGGGCAGGGCAAGTTGGGAGGGGAGTGGGAGAGTTGGCTTGGTGATCAAGGGGAAGAGAGAATTCGTATAAACAGTCTCCATCTTGGTGACAAAAAAGTCAGCGACTCCCTCAGCTGTTTGAGGTGAGGGTGGAGGGGATCGGGATAGGTGTTTAAGGAGCCAGTTGGTACTGAAGAATGAACCTTGGGGCTATCTTGGATGTACAGCAGATCTCCCCAAACTTTATTCGCTGAGCCCTCCTTTGGAGATTCACCCTTAATTCCTGCCTCCCCTCTTAAACTATGGGGATGAAAATAGTCTTGACCTTAGCTTGAAATGGGTAATAGCAAATATTTAATTCCCATTGATTTCTAAAAGTGGAAGTTGGACCAATCACAGCTACTTCTGATGCATAGTAACAGATGACTGTTGGGTCCAACTTCCACGTCGAGAAACAAGTGGGAATTCTACGATCACCCTATCGAATGCTGTCTTCGCCCCCCCCCCCCCCCAGCCCCCCGCTCCCCGCCCCCACAGTTTGGGAACTTCGGATCGATCTGGAGCAGTGGGTGATTTATGTGGCATTGGAGAATTAATACTTCCGTTATACTTGCAACTTTATCTTGGTATGTAAGGGCCAATGTTGGTAAAAGTTGCCATCAAAACAGTGCATAATAAATTAATATAGTATGATTCCATGAAAAATGGCTTAATTGATTTGGACAGCCAGTTGGATCACCTCTGAAGGTGGCTTCTTAAAACTAAGTTATTTTAAAAATATAAATATATATATATATATACATATTATCAATATTGAACAGCACGAGATGAACCCTCGAATCCAGAGGGACTGGGAACACCAGGAACGAGTGCGAGAAATAGCAGAGCAGCATGGTCAACAGCTAGCAGATATTCAAGCTCGAAACAGGGATCTGGAGCAGCAAAGAGATGGTAGGAAGCTTTATACCATCCTGTTTGGTATTGCAGTCGAAGACACTTTGCTGTCAAGAAAATGCATGTTACATTATTCAGTGACTTGAGAACAACCATAATTATCCTTTTTACCAAGGTAAACATAGAAACATAGTGTTGTGTTCCCAACACAGATCAGACTGCACACAGGGAGGTTAAAATAACAGTGACCTCAGTCTAAAGACACTCCAGAGTGAGGAACAGGCCCTAGGGGCCGGCTTATATACAGTGCTACCAAGGGATGCTGAGATCCCTTGGGACTTCAGGGGATGCACTCCCTGGTGGCGGAACATGGGAGTGCAAGCCTTACAGATTCACAAGATCACTCTTTCCCCCCCCCCCCCCAAAGTCAAAGTGAAAACTATTTACAAGATGAAGTGGTTGGGAGCCTTTCTTTCCCTGGTGCACCACCTCGGTACAAATGTCTGTTCTGGTGTGTTGGCTGTGCCCTCGCTGGGCTGGCGTGTTGTTGGTCCTGCAGGGCTGCTGGCTGAGCCTGGCCTTGCTGGGATGTTGGGCGTGATGGGTTCAATTTCCTGGTCCGGGGTGATGTTGATCCTTTGGGTGTGTGTTGTGGGCTCGAAAAAGGTGGTGTCTGCTGTGGGTTGTGCAGGGCAGTCTGTGAACCACAGCCTCGTTTGGTCCAGGTGCTTTCTGCAAATTTGTCCATTGTCTAGTTTGACTACAAACACCTTTAACTTCTTTAGCTATCACCGTGCCCGCGATCCACTTGGGACCATGTCCATAGTTTAGCACATTCACGGTGATTCAGATCAATTTCCCGTGACACAGTGGCGCGACTATCGTTTACATTTCGTTGCTGCCGCCTGCTCTCTACCTGATCATGCAGGTTGGGTTGAACCTGTGAGAGTCTGGTTTTAAGTGTCCTTTTCATGAGTAGCTCAGCCGGGGGCACCCCTGTGAGCGAGTGGGGTCTCGTGCGGTAGCTGAGCAGTACTCTGGACAGGCGGGTTTGGAGTGAGCCTTCTATGACTCGTTTAAGGCTCTGTTTGATTGTTTGTACTGCCCGCTCTGCCTGCCCATTGGAGGCTGGTTTAAACGGGGCCAAGGTGACATGTTTGATCCCTTTGCGGGTCATGAATTCTTTAAATTCGGCACTGGTGAAACATGGCCCCTTGTCACTGACCAGTATGTCAGGCAGGCCGTGGGTGGCAAACATGGCCGTCAGGCTTTCAGTGGTGTTGGCGGTGCTCCCGACATTATTTCACATTCAATCCATTTTGAAAAAGCATCCACCACCACCAGGAACATCTTACTGAGAAACAGGCCCGCATAGTCGACGTGGATCCTTGACCATGGTCCACAAACTTAGTGGTGCCTCTCTGGGCGTGTTGCTCAACTGAGCACACACGCTGCATTGCCGTACAGAGGACTCTATGTCAGAGTCAATACCGGGCTACCACACGTGGGATCTGGCTATCGCTTTCATCATTACTAGACTCGGGTGTGTGCTGTGGAGATCTGAGATGAACGTCTCCCTGCCCTTTTTGGGTAACACTAAGCAGTTACCCCATAACAGGCAGTCTGCCTGAATGGACAGCTCATCCCTTCGCCGCTAGAACGGCTTGATTGGCTCTTGCATTTCATCGGGGATGCTGGCCCAGCTCCCATGCAGTACATAGTTTTTTAACTAGGGACAGCAGAGGATCTTGGCTGGTCCAAGTCCTAATCTGGCGGGCCGTGACAGGTGATTTATCATTTTCAAACGCTTCCATGACCAACAAGTCTGCGGGCTGCGCCACCATCAACAAGTTTGCAGACTGCGCCATTTCCACCCCAGTGGTGGGCAGTGGTAGCCGACTGAGAGCATCCGCACAGTTCTCGGTGCCTGGCCTGTGGCGGATGGTGCAGTTCTCTGCTGATGGCGCGAGTGCCCACCTTTTGTATGCGGGCTGAGGCATTGGTATTTTTCTCCTTGTTTTCAGCGAACAGGGATATGAGGGGCTTGTGATCGGTTTTCAGCTCAAATTTGAGGCCAAACAGGTACTGATGCATTTTCTTTACCCCAACCACACGCTAATGCCTCTTTCTCAATCATGCTGTAGGCCCTCTCGGCCTTAGACAAGCTCCTGGAGGCATAGGCGACAGGTTGCAACTTCCCCGCAATGTTAGCTTGTTGTAATACACCCGACTCCGTACGACGGCGCATCACATGCTAGCACAAGTCTTTTACACGGTTTATACAATACAAGCAGCTTGTTGGAGCATAAAATGTTTCTGGCTTTCTCAAAAGCAATTACTTGTTTTATTTTCCGATACGCAGTTCTCACCTTTACGTAATAACATATGTAGGGGCTCTAAGAGGGTGCTTAACCCCGGTAGGAAGTTACCAAAATAGTTGAGTTCCAGGAACGACCGCAGCTCCGTGACGTTCTGTGGCCTGGGCGCGTTCCTGATAGCCTCTGTCTTGGCATCTGTGGGCCAAATGCCTTCCGCCGCGATCTTTCTCCCCAAAAACTCCTCTTCTGTTGCCATGAAGACGCATTTCGACCTCTTCAGCCGCAGCCCTACGCGATCCAGTCGCTGGAGGACCTCCTCCAGGTTTTGTAGGTGCTCGACGGTGTGCCGACCCGTGACTAATATGTCGTCCTGAAAAACCACTGTGTGTGGTACTGACTTGAGTAGGCTCTCCATGTTTCTCTGCAGCCGACCGAATTCCAAATGGGCATTTGTTGTTGATGAACAGTCCCTTGTGCGTGTTGATGCAGGTGAGGCCCTTCGAAGACTCCACCAGCTCCTGCGTCATGGAGGCCGAAGTCAGGTCGAGCTTGGTGAACGTCGCAAATAGGTCATCTGCCTTAGGTAGTGGGTATTGGTCCTGTAGCGAGAAACGATTAATAGTTACTTTATAATCGCCGCAAATCCTGACCGTGCCATCACTTTTGAGTGCTGGAACAATCGGGCTGGCCCACTCGATGAATTCCACTGGGGAGATGATGCCCTCGCGTTGCAGCCTGTCTAGCTCGATTTCCACTCTCTCCCTCATCATGTGAGGTACCGCTCGCGCCTTGTGGTGAATGGGTCGTGCCTCTGGGACCGAGTGGATCCGCACCTTCGCCCTGGAAAAGTTTCCAATGCCTGGCTCAAAAAGGGAAGGAAATTTGTTCAGAACCTGGGTGCATGAGGCCTCATCGACATGAGATAGCGCTCGGATGTCATCCCAGTTCCAGCGGATTTTGTCCAGCCAGCTCCTTCCAAGCAGTGTGGGGCCATCGCCCGGGACAATCCAGAGTGGCAGTTCGTGCACCGTGGCCTGGTAGGTGACCTTGACCATGGCGCTGCCCAGGACAGTGATGAGCTCTTTGGTGTACGTTCTCAGTTTCGTGTGGATGGGGCTCAGGGCTGGTCTGAGTGCCTTGTTGCACCACAGTGTCTCAAACATCTTTTTACTCATGATGGATTGGCTAGCGCCAGTGTCCAGTTCCATGGCTATGGGTAAGCCATTCAATTTTACATTTAGCATTATAGATGGACATTTTGTCTCAAATGTGTACACCCCGTGTACTTCAGCATCTGCCTCCTCTCTCTCAGGCTCAAAATTGCTTTGATCCACCATGGACCGATCTTCCTCTGCCACGTGGTGGTTAGCAGGTTTTGCACGAGCTACAAGCTCGTTGGAGGTGCCCCATTGCTCCACAGCTCTTGCAAACATACCCTTTAGAAGCGGCATGAATAGGCTGAATGGAAGTCTCATCAACGCCAACAAGGTGTGAATTGCCTTGCATTCATCCTTTGTTGCGGACTCTGAGCCATCTGGGTCACCTGAGACCTACTGGCAGTTGCAGACTCGTGGTTTCTGCCCTGTACATTTATGCGCTCACACACAGTTCCAGTTAATTTATGAACATTGCTAGCACTTGTGTGCTGAGAGATTTGTTTGGTGTTAACACTGGTGGTCATAAACGCCTGTGCTTTCGCAATGGCCTTACTGAGGGTCGGTGTCTCTACAGTCAAAAGTTTTCATAGGTTGGTCCCGTGGCCAATGCTCAGTACAAAAAAGTCTCTGAGCATTTGCTCCAGATAGCCATCAAACTCAAATTGTCCTGCAAGTCGCCTTAGCTCGGCGACGTAGCTCGCCACTTCCTGACCTTCAGATCGCTGTCACATGTAGAACCAATTCCTCGCCTTCAGCACGCTCTCCCTTGGGTTAAGATGCTCCTGAACCAGTGTACATAGCTCCTCATACGACTTATCTGTCGGTTTCAACAGAGCCGGAAGATTCTTAATGAGGCTGTAGGTCGGTGCCCTGCAGACTGTGAGGAGGACCGCTCTCCTTTTTGCAGCGCTTCCTTCTCCGTCCAGCTCATTGGCTACAAAGTACTGGTCTCGCCGTTCGACATAGGCTTCCCAGTCCTCACCCTCAGAGAACTTCTCCAGGATGCCCACAGTTTGCTGCATCTTTGCGTTGGATTCGTATACTCGTCGCTCGTTGTGTTCCTAACGCAGATGAGACTGCATGCACGGAGGTAAACGTAACAGTGACTTCAGCCTTTATTAAGACACTCCAGAGTGAGGAACAGGCCTTGGGGGCCGGCTTATATACAGTGCTCCCAAGATATGCTGGGATCCCTTGGGACTTCAGGGGATGCACTCAGACTGGTGGCGTAACATGGGAGTGCATGCTTGACAGATACACACACATAGAAACATAGAAAATAGGTGCAGGAGTAGGCCCTTCGAGCCTGCACCACCATTCAATAAGACCATGGCTGATCATTCCCTCAGTACACCTTTCCTGCTTTTTCTCCATACCCCTTGATCACCTTAGCCGTAAGGGCCATATCTAATTCCCTCTTGAATATATCCAATGAACTGGCATCAACAACTCTCTGCGGCAGGGAATTCCACAGGTTAACAACTCTGAGAGAAGTTGTTTCTCCTCAACTCAGTCCTAAATGGCCTCCCCCTTATCCTAAGCCTGTGTCCCCTGGTTCTGGACTTCCCCAACTTTGGGAACACTCTACCCGCATCTAACCTGTCCTGTCCCGTCAGAATCTTATGTTTCTATGAGATCCCCTCTCGTCCTTCTAAACTCCAGTGTATAAAGGCCCAGTTGATCCAGTCTCTTCTCATATGTCAGTCCAGCCACCCCGGGAATCAGTCTGGTGAACCTTCGCTGCAAGAACGTCCTTCCTCAGATTAGGAGACCAAAACTGAACAAAATATTCCAGGTGAGGCCTCACCAAGGCCCTGTACAACTGCAGTAAGACCTCCCTACTCCTATACTCAAATCCCCTAGCTATGAAGGTGCCTTCACCACCTACTGTACCTGTATGCCAACTTTCAATGACTGATGCACCATGACACCCAGGTCTCGTTGCACCTTCCCTTTTCCTAATCTGCCGCCATTCAGAAATTAATCTGTCTTCGTGTTTTTGCCCCCAAAGTGGATAACCTCATATTTATCCACATTATTCTGCATCTGCCATGCACTTGCCCACTTACCTAACCTGTCCAAGTCACCCTGCAGCCTCTTGGCGTCCCCCCTCACAGCTCACACCGCCACCCAGTTTAGTGTCATCTGCAAACTTGGAGATATTACACTCAATTCCTTCATCTAAATCATTAATGTATATTGTAAATAGCTGGGGTCTGAGCCCTGCGGCACTCCACTAGTCACTGCCTGCCATTCTGAAAAGGACCCGTTTATCCAGAAATTAGTTTCATTAATAATTCTAGTAGAAATGTGTTGGATTCCCATCCATGGTTAGAGATGGGGGTCGAAATTGCCCTTTGTGCGATGCCTGTTAGTAACCCCCCGGAAGTGCTAACGGGACGCAAAATACTTTTCACTCGCTGTTGGGGGGGCGGGAGGGTGCTACCAGCTCCTCCAAAATTGCACGAGAGTTAGCAGAGGTGCTGCCACGGTAGTGGCGCGCAACTGGCGATGACGTCATCGATGTGCGCGTCGACCCCTTTCCGCCCCACAGCAGATAATGGTGTCGGCGCCAACCTCATTGGTCATGAACCGAGCCGACATCTGTTTGCGGGGCGGTAGTTAAAGGGGAGGTCCGGAGCGCCCTACGCCGCCATCTTGGCAGTTTTGCCGACTCACTGGTTGGCCCGACGACGACTTCTCTTGCATGGTCCGGGCCAACATCATGCAGCCCGGAACTCGGTTTTGGGTATGGGTTGCGGCCTTGACACCATGCCGCCCTGGTGGCCTAGTGGAGGCCATCAGAGGCCCGACAGAGCGTGCAGCGGCCCTCCTCTAAGGGGAGTGGTGTTGAACCACCTCAGCGCTAAGCAGAGCATAGCGCCCCAGAAGCGCCCCGGAGCTCACCCGAAGAGGAAGTGGAGCGTGCGAGATTGCACTCCACTTCCTCTGAGGGACGGTAACTGCAATTTCACGGCTGGGGCGGGATGACTGTGTCGGGAGTAGGAAGTCCCGCTCCGAGCCGGTTACTGCCTCCAATCGGGGCACTGGGGAATTTATCCCCTCAATCTTCATTGGTATTGGGCTGAGATAATGTTGTGGGTAATAAGACATGTTAAATGTTCTGCTTTGTTGTCCTGAAACACCTCACCTTGAGGGAAGAAAAGGTTCAGCAGACATAGGTGGTCACGTTTTTAGTTGAAGTAGGACAATAAGGAAGGAGGATGATGGTTAAAATTAATCTTTTTCTCTCTGGTATGTAGCTATGGTATATTAAGTCTTGCACATGTTCCACACTTTCTGTGCATGTCATTTTTTCCAGTTATGCTTGATGTTTGTGTTATGTTGTTGATGTTAAAATATATGGCAACATTTGGCTGTCATTTGATTGAGATTTAGGGTCTGTCCCACCCGACTGGGTGAGGGACTTGCATCGCCTGAATTATTTGTACCAGACAAATCTATAAAAACGTTTTATTTTCTGTAGCAAGGTAAAACCCTGGCCGAAATTTTCTGGGGCCGGCGGGGGGGTCCAGTCAGTACGATTAGTTGCAGGTCAGGTGGAAAAGTGTTTTTTTGCCCCAGCAGGTTGGGACCCCATTGTGAATCTACTGCCACGAGCCTTTCCCCGATGTCTGGTCTGTCAGCGATGAGCAGACCTGACACGGAGCGGCGGGGGACCCAATTCAGGTAATTATGATCTTGTTTAGAGATCATTAAGAATATATTTGAGCTCACCTTTTGATTTTCCGTGCTCTTTGCTCGGGGATCACCTCTGTTAAGCTGAGGCGGGAGTTCAGTGGGCATTGCATCAGCTGTTGAGTTGACAGCTTCAAATGTAAAGGAAAGCTCCTTCGAGACATCTTCCCTCAGCCACAAGCTCTTCCTCACTGCATTTCCACAACAGATTCAGGATGCTGCAAGTCTTTACACAGTCTGACCTCATTGCCTCTCTTACCATTGACAGATCGCTTCTGTCATCTCTACTTCACCTGCCATGGGTGCCCTTTATACTCTCTCACCTTGGTCCTCAGAATCCCACGACGATCATCCCCAACACCAGAGCACCAGACACACCAGCAGCATCAACAACAATACTAACAGTCTCTGCAATCAACTGATGCTGCACAGGATACCTGGCATCAGTGCCTGACCACATTGCTGCCCGGGAGGCCAATAATGGCTTTGCCATGGCCAGATTTACTTCACTTGACACTGTACACCCTGGATGTCACATGATGTGCAGGTTGGCACCACTCCACACCAACACCATAAAGCATCCCTGCAATGCCCAAGCCATTCCTTCCACACAGTGGCCTCCAGGTGCGATTGATCTCTTAGAAATCACCGGCAGGCAGGAGAATGCAAGAGATCGTACCAGCAGGCAGAAGTCATAGAATGCACACACCGGTGCTCCAATGCATCACATTCAATTATTTTACCAATGAGAATTATTTTGTTTAGTTCAAAAATACAGGCAGTTCTATAAAGTTGTATAGGTTCATCACTTTGTGATTACACATTGAATACTCCACAAGAATTGTAAGAGAACTGACACAACTCACCGGCAGGCAGGAGAACTCACAGGTTGCCATGGCAGCCCGATCTTTTTGGTGCAGATCAAGGCACCACTCTCTCGGGTTAGGCCACGCCAAAATTAAGAGATCCTAAGGGGAAACTTACAACACTTTTTTTTTGGCGTACTCGAGCCACAAAAAATCGGGCGTAACTCTTCAAGTACGTCAAAAAAATGCTTTGGGGAAAATTGTGCCCCATTAGAGTCTCGTAATGCTCCAATTATCTCTTCCCACCTTGCCCTCTATTTCCTTCTCCCTCATTTATGCAATTCCCTTCTTTCATGTATGCACACATTGTATAATACAAATCAACAGAACATCATTTTGCTTAGTTTATTTACTTCATTAAGTATTGACTGTAATGTCACTATGTTTAGACATATAGGTCACTATATTAGTACCTTCATCTCCCAAACCCTCGATGGAAGGAGAGGTTCGGGGCATGGGTGTGATTAAACGAGCCTGTTGCAGTTTTTGCAATAGTGGGTTTTGAGACATCAGAGTTTCCTGCTGTGGAGAGGCGGGACACTTCATGAACATATTTAAACAGGGCTCTCACAGTGCAATTGACAGGGCTGCTGATTTTCCGTTAATTTTAATATTTTGAAAATTGGGAGAACTGTGAATCAGGCCTGCTTGATGTCCAGCCTGATTCTCCAATTTGTACTACCACTAAGTAAGGCCCTGCACCAGGAGCAGAAGCTTGCAACTTTGGGACTATAATGTGTAGCTTACTGATGTCTTGGGTGGATTGTTCCATATATTTAGACAACAGTTCAAAATTTAAAGGGGTCATTGGGCTTGTTCGTCTTTTTTTAAAGAAATCCTTGGTCGGCTAGCAGAATTATCATCCAAAGAGCACTTCACGACCCATATTGAGCAGATGTTGTTGGAACTTAAGGCACAGGAGGTGAAGAATCAGCATGCTTTAGATGCACTCCGAGAGCAGATCGAGCAACTGCAGATGGAATCCATGTATGTACACAAACAAACAAGAAGAGTAGAACAGTTAATGAATTTGTTCCTGTTCTGTTAACAACTTTATAATGGAAAAGCTTGGGGTGATCACATATAGATTAACATCATATAATGAGGAAATGTTTTATTTGGCAATCCTTGGTTTCCCTTAGTCATGTATTATTATACTTAATCATAGCAAACCAATCAGAAAATACTGTCATATAAACATAAAAGAATGCTCTGTAGAGGGTTCAAAGCTTCATGTAAAGTGTAATTTGATTGTCAGCAGGACCGACAGCAGATATTATTAAAATCAGTTTTTATTCTGTTTCTTCGATTGATTAACTTGGTAGATTATTTTTTTGTTAAGATCAATTGCTGCACATCAATGATAAGTTGCCACAGCACTGTAAAATCCTGTTAGCCTAACTCAATGTTGATTTTAGAATTTTATGTATATCCTTTCTGTACAGTTCTTCGGTGTAAATATTGTTGGTATGACTTTCAATGTAACTTTGAACTGTTTGATAACAGCTTTGCAGTTTTTCATATCTGAATATTGAAGCAGCAATTGATATTTACAAATCAATCCATTGACAATAACAAATTGAAGTTGGAAGATGTATTATCATATTTTGTCACAGTAGTGTTGGTATTCCACTTTGTGTTGTGCCAGAATAATTACTGTACCAACCCCCCTCCCCAGCACACGTAAATGCTGCAACTTCATTGTGACCTAATTACATTATTTAGTGAGCAGCATTAGAAATTGACAACTTGTCTCATATCTCTGTACAGAAGTAGTATGATTGCTTTATAATGCACTCTAATAACTCAGATGATTGTATTCCCTAACTGATTTAAAAAAAAAAAAAATCTCATTCAGTATCTTTAATGCAAACTACCAATAAAATATTTCTGCACGATACAGAATTTTGGACCAATGACGAATAATTTCATTTGTAATAATGTTGTGGCATTTAAATATTTTCCTAAAAAAACGAGTTTGATAGCCAGATTTCATTCTCCGTATTAGGAGTTAGGTTAGAATGCCAGTCATGGCTAAAGCTCGCCCTGAAACTGAGTGGCCTATTACCATAGCTGTTAAGATATTCAGTTGGGAAGGAAAGAATAAGGGAAAAAGTTATGTGTATAGGAAGCTGAAAAAGTGAAATTTAATATGACAGACAAGCTCCCCTGTACGATGTGATTGGATCACTTGAAAATCAGCCTAATCATTGTTGTATTGACAAGAAAATAAAAGCTATCATTCTGTGCTGTAAATTCTATGTTATTCGACTGACTTGTAAATATGTCCTTGAACTAGAGTCAAACAGGATTCAGTCAATGTTACAGACAGTTCTTCTGCAGAGAAAAAGGAAGAAAAAGTACCATTTACTTTTATATCGTTTGCCAGTGGTGACAGCCTATCCACTGAAATAGGGTGAGTCGAAACAATTTAAAATGTAGATACAATACAATATTGTTTACCCACTGGGAAAATGACCAAATTATCTCTATCCTGAATCTATTATACACATTTGTGGGTGTGACCTTGCCACTATTTAGATTACTTTTTTTAGTCATAACTTGAGTTATGATTTAACATGACATCTGGTCACAAGTGTCTTGACTGCCATAATTCCTTTAATTTCTAATCACGTTTAAGGTGGCAGTTTGTGCATTTGCCTTGTGACCTGTTTAACCTCCTAGTATTATCATGCCTGTCAGCATTTTGAATCAAATTAAAGTAACTATCATTATTACAATAATTTTGAATCCTCAAAATACCTTATTTACCCTTATACATTTGCCTAGTCAACTTTAATTTAAGAAAATAAATAAATCCCAAAATTCCACTCATTGTAGTAAGTCATAATAATGAGTTTTATAAATTTTAAGTAATTTATGCCAATAATCAAACGTCCTTCAGATGAAAACCTGTCAGACATGTGAAAAGAAGGGCCAATTTTTAAAATATTTTTAAGATTCATTCGGTGCGGGAGTGCATCAATTGGAACCTTAGGGAGCCTTATAACTTTTAAATTCCCTTCTGCTCACTGTATCATCAACACTAGATACCAGTAATATAACGCGCTGCCATTCCTCTTGTCCAATGATGTAATGGCGGTAATGATGGAAAAATTGATGTATGATGTCACCCGACTAAAACACACACTTGAAATGTGCGATTTGTTCACCAGTCAGTTAGGAGTTAGTGTAATGGTTCCCAAGCTAAGTTCCAACTCTCAACTGTTGCAGATCCAATCAAAGTCAGCAGAAAGTGAGAGAAAAATCTTGCTTCAGTTCTTTTGTTGACAAAGGTCTTAAATTGTTAGGTACTTGAATTGCTGATGGCCACTTATTCTGCCCAATTCATTTTCCTGCTTCACTTTGCCTTGAGAAACTAGCAATTCAGGTACCTGCTGTAACCCACTGTAACAACAACTTGGAAACTTTCAAGTGAGGAATGAAATTTTTAGATGGAAGAACTCTTTGGACCACATCAGTTTGATGTGTCTCCTTACATACATTCTGCATTCTTGCAGTTTTTCCGTCCGGTTACTGAAGCAGTGAGAAATAGGGCTGAATTTAAAGCTGATGTAATGGACACTGTTTACTGGCAGCTCTCTGTGATGAAAACTTACTTTCACATTGCCAGCAGAAAAGGGCTAAAGAGATGAAAGGGCAGTTTGCTGATTAACTGCAGCACAAAATCCACCAATTGAGTAACATTTCATTGATTCCTAATTATGAGCGAGGGGTCAAAGAAGGGAGAATTAGGAGATTTTTTTTAACATGGTGGTTTGGTAGACCATGGAATTCCCTACCATAAATAGTGGATAAATATGAAAAAAAAATGTAAGAGAGTTTGGGAAAAGAGCAGAGAAATGAGATGAAATCAATGCTCTTTCAAAGAATCGGCGCATGTGTGAAGGGCTCAGTTGCCTCCTTCTGCACTGTAAAGTTCTATGGTTTGAATTTTATATTCATCTCTTCATAACATTTTATATAAAAACAGAAAATTATGGAAATACATAGATCAGTCAGCCTCTAATAAGAAAAGACAAGTTATGATGTTTTCGGCGTGTACCTTTCATTGGACTTAATAATGTTTACTTGGTGACAAAATACACAGGGCCCAATATTCCTGGGGATCGCTCTGCTGGTGCAGATGCAGTGGTGGCTTTCAAGGAAAGTTAAAGCTGGAGGCTTAATGAGCTACATGAAGATAAAACCTGTATTTCTGCATCATGGTTTCCTTCTTTTCCAGTGCACTGAAACTAGTCTACCTTCAGAGTGGTGGTAATGACCCTGCTATTCTGGCCCAGATGCATGGCCTTCAGGCAGAGGCTCAACTTCTGGAAAAGTCTGCACGACCGCCAAAGGAGAAAAAGAAAAGTATGTAAAGATCAGAGTCAAGTTTATAGAACTATAAATACACTTCATCTTACTTTTGGGAAATTAACTGTTCTGGACCAAGAAATGCTTGTTGTCGGAGGTAAAATATAACGGTCCTAACTGGATCTGTTGCATTCCTTACACATTACAGAACACGAGTCACCTCGCAGATCACTGGATGCTGAGCTCCTAGCTGTGGAACTTGAGAACCAGCGCCTGGAAGATGAAATTCTAAAACTAAAGTATCAGCGAGAGAGGGGGAAGCCTAATGATGGTAGGTCTCGGACTCTCAGAAATGAGCCTCATGCTTATGGTTACACACTACAAGAGTAACTTAACATAAGGTTAAAGAGTACCAATAGATGAACTGTTTAGAAAATTCCAAACCTGATTAAGTAGTGTCTAAATCTTTAACACTTTTGGCAATGTTCCTATTAAATTAGCAATATTCATTCAAATGAATCTTAAAAATATTACATAACATTCAGGAAAGTTAAAAAGAGAAGTGGTCTAGCCTGGAATACTAAGATGAATATCTTTCCTTTCTGTTAGTTGTAAGGATCCTACATAAAATAATTTGGGCAGTTTAAATCTAGTTCTTACTGTGTATAGCTGTGCAGTCGGGCTGTTGTTGAAAAGAAAGAAAGACTTACCTTTTATTTCGCGCTTTTCACGACCACCGGACATTTCAAAGCGCTTTACAGCCAATTAAGTACTTTTGGCGTGTAGTCACTGTTGTAATGTAGGAAATGCGGCAGCCAATTTGCACACAGCAAACTCTGACAAACAGCAATGTGATAATGACCAGATAATCTGTTTTTTTTGTTATGTTGATTAAGGGATAAATATTGGCCAGGACACCGGGGATAACTCCCCTGCTCCTCTTCGAAATAGTGCCATGGGATCTTTTACGTCCACCTGAGAGATGGAGGATCCTGATAACTAAGGTGAAAACAGGTTTTGGCTGCAGAGTCGAGAGAATTTCTCTCTCTATCTGACCATGTTGGATCTAGCCGAGGAGTGTCACATGCCAACACAACATTCCCAAAATGAGAAAGTATTCTCTTTACCACTTGTCATCAGAATGAGCAGAAAAAGTAAATCTGTGACAAATTGTTTCTTTTGAAGGATAAACAAGACCTTGCGAGGTAGATCAGCTGTGGCTCATTGGGTAGCACACTCGCCTCTGAATCAGAAGGTTGTGGGTTCAAGTCCCACTGCAGGGACTTGAGCTCATCTAGATTGACACTCCAGTGCAGTGCTGAGGGGAGTGCTGCATTGTTGGAGGTGCCGTCTCTCAGGCGAGATGTTAAACCGAGGTGAACGTAAAAGATCCCATGGCACTTTTACAAAAGAGCAGGGGAGTTATCACCAGTATCCTGGCCAATATCAATATAACAAAAAAAAACAGATTATCTGGTGGAAGCTGGGTCATTGAATAAATTTAAGGCGGAGATGGACAGATTTTTGAACGATAAGGGAGTAAAGGGTTATGGGGAGCGGGCAGGGAAGTGGAGCCGAATCCATGATCAGATCAGCCATGATCTTATTGAATGGCGGACCAGGCTCGATGGACCAAATGGCCTACTTCTGCTCCAATTTCTTATGTTTAGAAAAAAATCTATTTTTTTGATTTTTTTTTTTGTGTTTTAATAGGGTTTAAAATAAACTTACCTTTGTGGACAGGGTTTTTAACATAAAAATGAGCATTTAAAAGTTATTTTTATATGTTTTAAAACTCATAGACTGTGCCTGCTTTTACCAGCTGCAAGAGTTTTAAGGACATTCACTGAGCAAGAGTTGGGCAAATAGCCCAATTTCTCCCGCGCAAAAGTCCTGGCTGCGGAGATGTGTTCGATCTGTCAAGCTATAATAATTGACAAATTGGAAAAGCTGGTTTTCGGCGCATGCGCATTGCGTGCCGAAAACTGGCTTTTGCGGGGCCTCGCCAGGTCCGTACGTATTCCGTATGGACCCGACGAGGCTGGAATTTTAGCCCCATTAACAAAAATTAAAAATGCAGGAAATTAATACAGCATCTGTAGAGAAAAGGGGCAGGTTAATGTTTCAGGTAGAACTCTTCAAATAGAAACAAACATTTCAGTAGAATTGGGGAAAGTTGGGATGGGGGAACAACAGGATCTGCAATCATAGCAAGGAGGTTATTTGTTGAATGACATGAAACCTGCTTACAGGAAAAGCAGGGAATTGAAAGAATTTTTTTTTTTAACGAATTCGCAAATAACGAAGGCATTGAGGGGGCCAAAATTGCCTTTCGCCCTAAATGGGGCCCACTTGCCGTTTTAAATTTTTTTTCTACGCCCCAATCCATGGGGCGGAGAGTGATATTCAGTTCTTTAATTTTTTTTTGTGTTGGTGTGGTGTTCCAGGCGGCTGCAGGGCGGAAGAGCTGTTGGGTTGGGTTGGCTGCTGCTCCGAGTCATCAGTGGCACACTGATGTCGTTCGTTTGACGTTGACGCGTCACAATGTTTCTCCCCCCCCCCCCCCCCCCCCCCCCCCCCTTCAGTTAAAGGGGAGGGCCACTGAGAGCCCTGCAACCGCTTTAGTGGCACCTACTGGGCCACCAGGGAGGGTTAGGCAGGGAAAGCGGCCCAGTACCCAAGAGGGGGTGCCAGGCTGTCTGTTGGCAGCTCGGCTGAACCCGTGGCTGCCATTGTCGAGCCGCTGCCCAGCCACAAGAAGCTTCCTGCCGAGGAAAGCTGTCGGGGGCACCAAGTGGCGACTGATCCGCACCCGCGGGGCAATTTCTGCTCCAAAAATAAAGGAGGGCAATTTAGAAAATGTTGGCCCTTCCACGCCGACCGAGCGGTGAGTGCTTTTCGCACAGTTACCGCTTCTGTGAGGCAGTAACGCCGCTTTTTTTTTAAAAAAAGAAGCAATTTCGGCCCCTGAATACACCCAAAGAAAAGGGTGAACAAATTGGGGTGACCACCATCCCTTACTGTAAAGAAAATGGGAGATAAAGCTAACATCTGAAATTATTAAAGCCAGTGTTTAGATTGAGGGCTCCAGAGTGCTTAAGTGAAAGATGAGATCCTGTTCCTGAACCTTGCATAGAACTTGATTGAAACAAAAATGGAAATGTCAGAGTGGGGATGGTATAAGTTAAAATGGTGAGCCATAGAGTTCCAGGTCACACTTGCAGACAGAACAGAGGTGTTTGTCTATGGGTTCTCTAATCTGTTTTTGGCCAACCAGATATAGAAACATTGAAAATAGGTGCAAGAGTAGGCCCTTCGAGCCTGCACCACCATTCAATAAGATCATGGCTGATCATTCACCTCAGTACCCCTCTCCTTTCTCTCCATATACCGCTTGATCCCTTTAGCTGTATCTAACTCCCTCTTGAATATATCTAATGAACTGGCATCAACAACTCTCTGCGGTAGGGAATTCCACAGGTTAACAACTCTGAGTGAAGAAATTTCTGCTCATCTCAGTCCTCCTCCGATATGGAGGAGACTGCACCATGAGCAGTGAATACAGTATACTAAATTGGAGGAAGTATAATTAAGCTGTTGTCTCGCATGAAAGAAATGTATGTGGCCCTGTACACTGAGGTGGGAGGAGGTGAAAGAACAGGTGATGAGATTGCGCAGCAAAGTGCTCGAGAAGGGCAGCTGGAAATTAGGATGGTGGAAGAGTGAATAAAAGTACCCTGAAAGCAATGGTTCCTCTGGAACATGGAGAAGTGACAAAAAGGCAAAATGTGCTTGATGATATGAGAAGATGATGGCAAATTTAAAAACTGATAGAAAGGAGGTGAAGCCAAGAGGGACCCTGTTGCCAAGAGAGGAGGAGGATAGAGATGTGAGATGGATACAGTTGAGGGTGTTAACTACTCTTGAAGGTAAACTTGAGCTGAAGAAAAATGAGACTATTTTAGAAGCTCTAAATGTTTAGTATTTGCAGTTTTTTCTTAGTCTATATACAGTTACATCACTGCAGTAATGAAGACAGAGGATCAGGATGTACTGTAATTAAAAACATATCTTAAATAGCTTTAATTATATTTTACTGACAATTGTTGTAAATTGATAAAAAACCTTTTGTCTCATAATATTTTTTGTAAAACATTTTTGAGTTGCTGAAACATAGGGCCCAAGTTTCCACATGATTCGCGCCTGATTTTTAAGAGCAACTGGTGGAGAACGGACTATTTTAGAAATCGCAATTCTCCACTTTTTTTCTGCAGTTCTAGTCAGGTAGAACAGTTCTAGTTTAGAACAGAATTTTTTCTTCAAAAGGAGGCGTGTCCGGCCACTGACGCCTGATTGGGGGAGCGGGTCTCGGGGGGGGGGGGGGGAGCGGGTATCGGGTCGGGGAGGAGCGGGTCTCGTGGGGGGGGCGGAGCGGGGGTGGGGGTGGGGGGGTGTAGCAGGGGGGTAGGTGGTGGGGGGTAGGGGGGGTGGTGGGGGGTAGGGGGGGTGGTGGGGGGTAGGGGGGGTGGTGGGGGGCAGGGGGGGGTGGGGGGGGGAGCGGGTGTCGGGTCGGGACGGTGGGGGGCGGAGCGGGTGTCGGGTCTCGGGGCGGGGGGAGCGGGTGTCGGGGCGGGGGGTGGGGAGCGGGTGTCGGGTCGGGGCAGGGGGGGAGCGGGTGTCGGGTCAGGGCCGGGGGAGAGCGGGTGTCGGGTCTGGTCGGCGGGGGGGGAGGGGGTAAGGAGCGAGTGTCGGGTCTGGTCGGGGCGGGGAGCAGGAGCTGGCCGTGGGAGGTGCCTCATTCACGCAGCCCCAGTGAGGCCATTCAGCCAGGGCTCGGGGCTGCGTGCTTTGGCCCCCTCCCACACAGTTCGGCGCTTGGAGCTACTGCACTTGCGTGCCGACTGTAGCGCGCATGTGCAGAGGTCCCGGCACTGTTTTCAGCGCCGGGACCTGGCTCCGCCCCCCCCACAGCTCGTGCTGGCTGCGCCGAGTGCCACAGGACCTTCAGGTAGGTGGAGAATACCGAGGATTTTTTTAGGCGCGAAAAACGGGCGCCCAGCTTGGAGGGGCGCCCGTTTTTTTTCTTGTGGAAACTTGGGCCCATAGTTGCACCTGTGTTCTGAAAAAAATAGAATCTTTTCAGCAGAACTCAATTATTGTCCAACAAAACAAAATCTCTTAATGAAACAGTGGTACTGACTTGAAAGATGTTTAGTTACTGTGAGTTTCACTGTACTGGTCTTAACTTCACTCCTGCTTGTTAATTCTGTATGTACTGTGCATTGCGTTGTGCCTATTTAAAATGTTGCAATCTAATTTACTGTCATTTTCACTCCTTAAATCTTCAACCAGATCTATTTTGAGCTAATAAGAGAAATATATCCTTTTTTAATTCTTATGTTAGTGAATCAGCATAAAGAATGTAAAACCAAATCTTTTATGTTGCTATTGACTGTAATTTTTAGAAACATTTAATAAAAATATAATTTGAATAGGAAAAATTGTCTGTTAATCCAATATTTCATTCAATATGAAGAGAAATAATAAGGACCTAAGGAAGCATGGAATGAGAAAGGACTGTTCGATCCATAAACCCAGGTCTCTCGACAGACCATGTGTGATCTACTCTGTCATAGGCTGCACCCAATCTATTTAATTTCATAAGGACAAATTCTGCAAAGTGTCTTCCTATCCCCTCCCGAAAGGTAAATTGCATCCTATATTACTTATCTTGGTCAGTTATCAGCTTGGCATGACATTTCCATGCTCCAGGAGCTGAGGAATGATCATATTCCAAGCAGAATTCAATCATTTCTATCATCTTCCAACCTTCAATCTTGTTCCTATCCAAATATTCATCCAGATCTTTAATTTTTCTCTCTCATTCTCTCCTCTTGTTTCCTATCCTGAAGACATTAATTTTCCGCTGGAGTACAATTCCACAGGAACAGTAGCTCACTCAGTTGTATTCATGTGTAAGCTTTGATGGTGAGTGTTAGTGAAAATAAATTCACATAGACTCTGGTAAGGTAAGAGTGACAACTTCATTGCAAACAGAGCTCTGGTAGAAGAGTTGAGATCCCACGACCTGCGAAGCACCTTCTCCCCGAGTGCCTGGTGCCGTGGGGGTTATAAGCAGTTTACAGAGGGCGGAATACAATCATTTAAATTAATTTACATACAACCAATCATATTGTTGCACAACTTTTTAGTCCTAGTGAAACCTGATAGCATGGCGTGAGTTTAGGGGCCCTTCCTCTTTATCTTCTTTTGTGGTTAGTTATTCTGTTGCAAAGCTTTCTATGAAACAGTGGCCTGCACCTGGTCATGAGTCACTTGTTGCTGCAGAGTTCATATCAGCGGACAGCAGATAGGCTTCTTGGTTCAAAGTTCATTTTGTGGCAAGGCAGATAGTTGGCTTACCCCATCATGCTTTGCGATGTCCGAAAATCCACTCCAACAGTTCCCCCTGTTGGTCCTGGAGGATGTTCACGAAATCCAGATGACCACAATGAAGGTGGCTCAGTGCCTAATATGCGGCTTTCGAGGCAAGTTACTTCCCTGACATTTCGTATGTACACCTTGCCTGTAGCTCTAGCCTACCCTTCATAGGTAGTGGTCTGTGCCTGCGTCGTCCGCTCCGTCTTCCTCAGCGTCTCCGGGTGTTCCCATCAGATGTTCTTTTCCGGTGATCACGCTGGCAACCGGCACTATTCGGGCCATCATGACTTTACAGCAGATATTAAAACATCCGATAATCAAACAACAAGTAATTATTATTACAACAAGAATAACTGCGTTAAATAGGACCTCCAGGATCCCCCTAATAGCCAGTCAAGCCAGCTAGTCCCCCTTTTTGGGCCTTGTCAGAAGTCATCAAGCTGCTTTCTTATGGCATCAATGGCTTGGGTGATATTGTATGATTCATCCGTAACATGCGTTATACATTTGTCTCCTATTATTGTGCATACTCCCCCTTGTTGGGCTAACTGATAATCTCCGGCATAACGGGTCTGCTGCGTATACGATCTTAATTCAGACAGCTCCCGGTTGATGGCATCCAATCCCTTAGATGTGCTGTTTCCCAGAATGGTTAATCCACAAATAAGATAATTCCTATTTTTGGCACGAATTACCCCCGCTGATTTCCCCCCCCCCCCCCCCACCCCACAGACAGGGCCTTGAGGAACCCGTAACCCAGTAATGATCCCAGCGTGATAGGATCCTCCCAATTGGCACAGAACTCCTTGCTGATGGCCCGTGTTACTATCCTTCTCCGGGTATGCCCCCTTTTAGGGCATGGAACAGTGAGTGGTTCAACAGTTCCTACTGCAAAGAAGACCGGGAGGGTCAGTGTTGCAGTCTTCAAGGTGCCATTGAGGAGGAACATGAATCCCTCCTTCGCTCTATAACACTTTACGTCGGTGTTGCTAACACTCGTGAACTGCTTATACCACCAATTGCTCGGTTCCCTTGAATTTGAGCCCGATCCTACCAATTGGTAAGCATCAAACGGGTATGCCCATGTTTCTGAGCTGACATGAGTTCCGTTGCACTGACCGCAGATAACTTGCCTCCCTGCGGTCACATTCAGGCATCTTTGCTCGTTACAGGTGCAAGTAAACTGGCCTCTATGCACTCGATAGTGCTGATGGACACACTGCGTCTGCACACAGGTGGCGTCCTCGGGGACCAGGGCATATGCACACCCCCATCCTTTCCCCGAGAAGCAAAGCGGGTAGCTTGCATTGTCTGAGCATACCATTTCGTCCTTTCCCCGGGACCCCCTGTACACAGGATCTGTGGGATTTATTAATTCCACGCATCTTCCCGGTATACCCCTTCTATATTCGTCTGTTTGTCCCTCACGGTGTGTCCGAGGTATCCGCCGTATATAAGTCACGGGGGGTCCACCCAGGGGTGGCCACGAATAGGGCCTCTACTGATTGGGCTAGTGGGTAACACACGATTCGATTGCCGTGTAAACTTATATGGGTCTTGAAAAACAATTTATCTTCTAATCTCATTAGCTTTACAACCATGACAACATAGAGTAACGCGATTATATACGCTATCTTAGACATGTTTGTTACGCTCAAACAATACAATATTTACACATTAGCAGTCGCTGTAATTTGGACTTGCTTGCAGTCGTCACCTGTTCGGGGTGCATAAACAAGTATCCTGGTTACATTATCGTGAATCACATGTCTTATGTTTACTCATTAGTTTCTTTGTACAATTTCAACTGGGTCCAATGTTTCCATACACTCTTCCCTCTTATGTCCAGACAGGCACAGGTGTCTCCACTGATTATGACCTCATATGGGCCATTCCATTTTGGTGCAAACCCTGGTTTTTCAGGTAATGTTTTTACCATGACGCGACGTCACGCCATCGGGATGTCAGGGAGCCTTTCAAGCTCTTTCTGAGCGTCTCTCTCTTCCTGATTGTCTCTTACTAATTTACGCATCCCTTTGAGTTGAGTGCTGAGTTCCAAAACATACCGTTTAATTTTGTCTTTCTATGGGCCTACGTCGGCCCCACCTGTTATGATGCTTTCTGGTAATTGCATCGCCCTTCCTGTCATTGGTTCATAAGGGATTAATCCGGTTTACCGTGGCTCTTAACTTCATTAATATAATAGGTAATACTTCTGTGCATGTTCTTCCTGACGTTTGCATGGCCTTGGCCAGGGCGTTCTTAAGAGTACGGTTCATGCGTTCTACCATTCCAGAACTCTGCGGGTGGTAGGGGATGTGGAATATTTGTTTTATGCCCATCAGCTGGCATACTGTTTTTACAATCTTCCCAGTAAAGTGGGTGCCTTGGTCGCAATCCATCTGAAGAGGCACTCCCCATCGGGGAATCACCTGCTCGGTCAATATCCTTGCCACTGTTGAGGCAGTGCAATCACGTGTGGGGAAAACTTCCACCCACCGGGTAAATTGATCTATAATCACTAGGCAATATCTTTTTCCATGGGATGGGGGCAAAGGACCTGTGAAATCAATTTGTAAATGTTCCCATGGCCCCCGTGGATGGGGCTGGTGTCCCATTTTAATTTTAATGGGCCTGCCTGGATTATATTGTGCGCAAGTAACGCATCGATGGCAATGTTTGGCAATATCTCTTCCCATCCCCTTCCACCACCAATCTCTTCCAAGACTCCCGGTCATGGCCTCTTGTCCCGAATGGGACAGGCCATGGTGCAACTCCAATAAGGTATTCTGTATGCATTCAGACGCCATTACCTTGTCGTTTCGTCTCCAAACGTTATCCTTTCCTTGCGTTGCGCCCTGCTTTGTCCACATACCCCTCCTTTCTTCCTCAGAAGTGTCCTGGTGTAGTTTCTCGATACTTATCTGTTCGTCTCGGACCCCAGCGGCGCTGACTGAGGCTTCCTCACACTCCTCTTGTTCTAATGCCTCTTGTGCAGCTAAGTCCGCAGCTTGATTTCCCTAGTGACTCAGCCAATCTGGACTGGTTCGGTCCGGTTCCCTTTGGTGGGCTTTAATTTTAATGACCGCTTCCTGTTTTGGTTTATTACTGGCTGCTAAGAGAGCTTCTATTCTCAGCTGGTGTTTTATGGGATGTCCGCTGGTTGTGATAAAACCCCTCCTCCCCCAAGCTGTCATATAATCGTGTACTACCCCGAATGCATATCTACTGTCCGTATAGATATTAATGAACTTACCCTCTGATAGTTCCAGTGCCCGGGTGAGGGCTACCAATTCTGCCACCTGAGCTGATGACCCCCCCCATTAATTTGCCCTGATTTGACTGTCTCTAGATCCTGGTTAACTACAGCCCATCCGGTACGAGGTAGTCTCTCTACGTATTTTCGCAAGCCGTCCACAAACAAGGTTTGTTCTGCGGTTTGAAGGGGGGTGTCTTTTATTCTATCCTCTTCCATGTCCATATCCATGTCCCTGCAATAGTGGGGCTCTCCCTCTTGCACTATGCCCTCCGCGGGGTTTTCCCCTACATCTCTAATTATAGTTACTGCTTTGTTGGGTGGCAAGAGGACTGATTTCCACTTTGCCCGTCTCATATTCGAAACGGTTCTCAGTTTTCCTGTGTTTAATATTTCTACCAACGTGTGTTTGGTGTGGAGAATGATGTTTCCGGTCATTACCACGGGCTCGCTTATTTTTACTGCCCAAGCTGCGCAGTCTAGTGCAGCTTTTCATCTGGATAATCCGGTCACCACCGGACCTTCGGCGGTGGAGTAATAGGCTATAGGTCTCCTTTTATCCCTGTGAAATTGGGTGACCACGGCCGTTTGGAACCCATCTTCATTGTTACAGTGGATGTGGAAATCTTTACCCATGTCAGGCAGTCCCAATCCAGGTGCGGAGACTAGTTCTGACTTGAGTTTACTATATGCCTGTTCTTGTTCAGGGCCCCACTCTATAAGGTCTAGGGCCGGTTTTCCACCCTTTACTAGTCTTTGTATAGGCTCGGCAATCTTTGCAAACTCAGGGATAAAGTTACGGCTATAATTAAAAAGATCCAGTACCTGTCTCACCCCCCTTACCGTTACTGGTCTAGGCATGTCCTTGACAGCCTTTTTCCTATCCGAGGGCATTTCTTTCAACCCCTTTGAAAGGCAGTACCCTAGGTATAGGACTTGGGTTTTCCCTACCTGGACTTTCTTGGGGTTGACCTTAAGGCCTGCCGTCTCCAAAGCTCGTAACACCATGTATAGGGTTGCCTGATGTCCCTCCTTGGTTTCTGAAGCTATTAATATGTCGTCAACATATTGTAAAATACTGTTTCCTGCCAGTACTTCTATTTGTTTTAGTACGTCGCTCATGACTCAGTGGAATATGGCAGGACTATTATGGAACCCTTGTGGTAATCTGGTCCAAGTATATTGTTTATCCTCCACCGTGCAGGCGAATTTCACTTGTGATTCTGGGTCGAGGGGAAGTGCCCAGAAGCCATTGGCTATGTCCAGGACTGTAAAGATTTTATGTTCAGGGGGTAATCCATTAAGGATTGTGGAGGGACTGGCCACTATCAGGTATAGTTTGAGGGTGACCTTATTAAGGGCAGTGTAGTCAATGGTTAGTCTATAACTCCCATCTGGCTTCCCTACTGGCCATGTTGGGGAGTTAGTGGTGCGAACAGTTTCTCTTAAGATACCTTTTTCCACTAGTCCCTTTACTATTTCTACAACTGCTGTTCTGGCTTCGGGTCTTCTAGGGTATTGCCAGTGTGGTTTATGAGATGGTCCAGGGACCTTAATAGGGTCCATGTCCGCCTTTCCGGTATCCAATTTTGTCTGTGCCCAAACCCCGGGCACAGAGGCACAAATGCTGCCATATCCTCCAATCTCTATATGCCAATTGTTTTTTGTGGCTGTTGCTACACCTAAACTTTCCCTATGATGAGCTATCTGTCCCAAATCTCCCTTACTGCTATCTGCCTTTGGCCATGTTAATTTCCCCTTGCCACAATCAATCAGGGCCTGAAATTCCTTCATTACATCATTCCCCAATATTGTTCCCTCATGATTCTTGCATACGTAAAATCTCATGGGTATACATAAATTATCAATTTCCACCACTTGGATGGTGCTCAGGTAGGCCGGTGTTGGCCGTCCATTTATTCCGTTTATTAAAGCCTTTTTGTCGGTTACGGGAAGGGGTAGATTGGTAATGGATATTGAGGCTCCAGTGTCCATTAGCATCTCACACTGTCTGCCCCCTACTAGTGCAGACACATATATCTTCCCTCCTTTTTACTTTGTACAGGGGCTGCCGGGCATCACAGGGTGGCTTTGTACTCCTGCCACTGCTGGTATTCCTGTTCTGACAGGGTCCTTGCCTTATTAGGATAGCCATTTTTACTATAGCAGTTGGTGTCTAAATGTCCCTTTTTGCTGCAATATGTGCATTGTTTTTCCATGCGTTTCCCCTTACATTCTTTGGCAAAGTGACCCACCTTCCCGCAGTTAAGGCATGTCCACTTTTTCTGCCCTCCCCCCGTCTCTGCTGCAAAAACCCTTTCTTGTTTTATCTTTGTTTGGGATTTTTCATCGCCCCCTCCCTGGACGCCACTAGCCCACTCGACCAGTTCATCATAATCCTGGGTTACAATTACTCCCATTTTTATAATGGTCTGGTGTGCAACGGATAGTCCGTCCTTAAATGCCTGGATAAATGCTCGGTCACCGCGGCCCGGGTTTCCCTGTCCAGAGCATTCTTGATATATCTGGAATAATCATTCCCCATACTCTGAGGCTCCTTCCCCCTTTTGTTGTTTGGTTGTAGTAATTTTACTCCAATTCGTAGGGGCATTACCTAAAGCTTGTTGGATCTCGGTTTTAAAAGGGCCAAAGGCCGCCTGTTGGCCATCTACTTCGGTGGTTAAAGGTACTGCGTGTGTCCAACGTCCCCCTGAAAAGTCAGCATTGGCTGCCATCGCGGCTCCTCCGGCCACTACTCTTCACCGATCTGCCGGGCAAGTCGCTCAGACTAGTTGGTGGATATCTCTGAGGTGTAGTTGGTGGTCCACCCAAACTGTATCCAGCTCTGCCCAAAATTTGGTATTCGCACACCGGGGTTGTAATTTACCCAAGGATGCCATTATCTGCTGTCTCTCGCCGGGGGTAAATGGTTTATAGGTTGCAGTGGGATTCGCTGCAGTTCCTCCCCTGGTGACTGGCGCCGCCGGGAAGATTTCTAGATCTTCCTGACCCGGGGCTGTTGCCTCACCTTGGTAATCTTCGTAAGGGGGCAGTGAGGCTGTTTCTCCCACCCATTGGGAACGGTTCTGAATCTGTTGTTCTAACGCCAGGCATTTATTTTCCCGTTCCCTACATTTTCCTTGTGCCTGACTTAATTGTTTACTTTTCTCTTCACTTTTCTCTCTTACATCCTTTACTTGCTCAATTAGTCCTGCTAACTGATGTCCTAGTAATACTCTGGCCGTTTTGGTTTTATCTTTCTTTTGTTTTGCCATCCAATTTCGTTATTGTTCTAATGTCTGGGATACATCCCAGCCGTCTTTCTGCATTTTTTTAATTAAGACTTGTCGATCGGTCATGTAAGAGTTAATTAGGGACCCGGGCGGTCCACATTTTACGTCCATTTCCTTACCTGCCATTGAAGATGTTTATTCTATGGTCCTGTATTCCCCTCCAGTTTATGGAATTTCCGAACTTAAATACTCACGGCCATGATTCACCTCGCAGAGACCTCTTGTCTTGCTCGCGAAGATTAACGTGTTTCCTTACCACCGGAGTCCGGCTCTTGGTTGGATTGATCAGCTCCCTTCCACACCGATTTCTATATCACCTTCTATGAACATTGGACTAAAATAATCAACCCCCCCATCACTAATTACTTCACTTTCAGTCTGCGTTGTACGCCACTACAGTCTAAATTTCTTAACTCTTATCACATACTATCAAGTTATGTCTCTTTACTTATTTAATCTATTTTATTCATTTGATACCACTTCGCCGGCCAGCCGCTTCCCCCCAGTATAATTTCTGGGTGGTCAGAAATTCACTACTGGGTCATACGACTATCCAGCTCCGCGGTATCCTGTTCGTGACGCCAATTTGTTTAGTGAAAATACATTCACATAGACTCTGGTAAGGTAAGAGAGACAACTTTGTTGCTAACAGAGCTCTGGTAGAAGAGTTGAGATCCCACAACCTGCGAAGCACCTTCTCCCCGAGTGCCTGGTGCTGCGGGGTTATAAGCAGTTTACAGAGAGCGGAATACAATCATTTAAATTAATTTACATACAACCAATCATATTGTTGCACAACTTTTTAGTCCTAGTGAAACCTGATAGTATGGCGTGAGTTTGGGGGCCCTTCCTCTTTATCATCTTTTGTGGTTAGTTATTCTGTTGCAAAGCTTTCTATGAAACAGTGGCCTGCACCTGGCCATGAGTCACTTGTTGCTGCAGAGTTCATATCAGCGGACAGCAGATAGGCTTCTTGGTACAAAGTTCATTTAGTGGCAAGGCAGATAGTTGGCTTACCCCATCATGCTTTGCTATGTCCGAAAATCCACTCCAACAGTGAGAGTTGCCAGACTGGAGAGGGACGACACCATAGACCAGCTGTTACAAATTTAGATTTTGCCACAAATACGGTCTTGGTTACATCAGTGCTCCCTTAAGAAGTCAGAGTATCTTGGGTTTAGGTGTATGCCCACACAGTCCAACATCTAACTAAATTATAGCATAACCTACGGGTGTAACAACAGTTATCCCCATGTGATCTGAACCGGATATTTGTGTCTTTTTAAACTTGTGTGAATATATTTTGCTTTAAAGCACAACCCTTAAATGTAACTTTTTTTTTTCAAATCCATTCCATGGAAAAATTTCCGACGTGACGCTTTTTCCCACCTGGGATGAGTTGTTTGCAAAAACAGTGTACTCATCACCAGTTGCACCACCGATCCTCCCGAACTCCAGCAGCCCGTAAGCTGCATGGCCACCTGCCTGAGAGATGTACGGCCGCTAAGCTTTGTGCCTCTAACTAATTGTGGCAATTGTAATTCTACATCTCGTGTGGTAAGAAATGCCTGTGCCCTGATGGGCCCGAATTGCCTGTGCAACCCCTGTGGCTGGACCACCGTACACCTCCAAATTCATCTGTTTAGTAGCTGGTAGCTGCTGCTGGGTTCTGCCACAGGCTGTCTTCGCTTTTCATTCCACCACCTCGATGAAGCAGCTACACCCAATGTTTGCCCTGTTCACAGGCAGTGTACCACACGCCCTCCCATGTCTCCCTCTTGAGTAGATTGGCCTTCTCCTCCAGCCCTTCAGTTTGTACTATATAGGCCTCCCTGAATCATTAAGCCCCTAGAATCATCTGGTGTGCCTTTGCTGGTGCTTGCAGCTGACCCAGCAAGCCATCTACCTTAAACAACCTTGGGCCCCGGAGTTTCTTCACATTCGGGGAGCCCTAGACCATAGAAAAATATGGTCAGTGGCTTCTGCAGCTGCCTGGGCTAGACCGCAAAAGTTGGCTTTATGCTCCTTCGTCCTGATCTCATTTACCTTGAGTGGCTCGTCAATAACCTCCTTGGCATTTATGTCATTCCTTTTTAATGTCTAACATAAGAACATAAGAAATAGGAGCAGGAAGTAAGCCATTTGGACCCTCGAGCCTGCTCCACCATTCAATATGTTCATGGCTGATCTGATCCTGGGCTCAGCTCCACTTCCCTGCCCACTTCCCATAACCCTTTACTCCCTTTTCGCTCAAAAATCTGTGTATCACCGCCTTAAATATATTCGACATGAACGAATAACCTTCCAACCCAAATATTCCAGTCAAACTCTAGCAATGGGTACTTCTGTGGTCATTGACAGTCTCCAAATGTGGGCCATTTTGTCCTTTACTCAATGTTGGTCTTTCATTGGACTGTCATGTACTATTGTGAAAGAGCAGCTAGAGTCCTGCAAACTCCTTATGTGTATCCCATTCACCATGGCCAAGTGAAGGTATGGAGTTACTGCATAATTGGCCATCTTGTACCTTGGCTGGCCAAATTCAGAAATGCATGATCCAGAAACGTTCATCCTCTCTGCAATGAATTGTGGCCAATTGCTCCTTAAACACGGAGACCCTCTGCTCCAGAGATTTAATAATTAGTGAAAATGTGCTTCCCTGGATTGACTGAGGCTCCATGATGGTTCACATTTCACACTGCACACACATTAGGAGAACTGCCATTCCTCTGTGTCTAACTTAAACATGTAGATAGTGTTAACTTTAAATCTCTAACACCAAACTCCCCTGACTCATTTCACACGGGTATTCATTTTAGATTGAAAAAACTAATGGCGAATATACCTTGAAGTAAACTCCCAATGAGTCTAAACTCCACATTTTCCTGACCGTTTCACACTCCACTGGCCGCTTGCTGATCAAGATGGAAATAAGGACTATTGTTTCATGAATTGCATTGCTTAAAAAATGTAACTCGGGTGTTCTTTTCCCCATTACAAGATTCAATCTTTATACAGTCTATTTTTTTAATGAAATGTAAATAAGATCCGCATGTATACTGCTGTGATATCTTTAAACAATAATGTTTGCCAATGAACTCCAGATATTTGGCTTCCTGGAATCCTCTTTTAAACAAACTTCAAGGACAGCTGACCTGCATAGCAGAGCAGCAGATGGTAATTGGCTGAGTCATGAAGATTGGTCACTCAATGTTGGGATCTGACCCCTCGGGACTTTTATTTTTGTATTTTGAAGCCCATTTAAAGGAGCATCCATTATTCAAACATTCTCTTTCTTAAAAACTTTTGATTTCTGATTTTTCTTCCCCATAATATTACCATGTAACAAAAGCAAGGTACTTATAATATCCTTATAATAGTAACGTTTTTACCAACCCAATCAGTGTAGTTATTGCAACAGATGTTTTGAATTCAGTGAACTCCTTCCGCTTTATCAACAATTTGCATTTATATCGTGCTTTCAATGTCGAAAAATGTCCCAAGGCGAATCATAGAGACGCAAGAAAAAAATTGACACTAAGCTAAAGAAGGAGATATTAGATGGGGTGACTAAAAGTTTGGTTAAAGAGGTGGGTTTTAAGGAGTGTCTTAAAGGAGGAAAGAGAGGAAGGAGTTTAGGGAGGGAATCCCAGAGCATGGGGCACAATGAGGTAAATGGATGGGGATGTACAAGAGGCTGTAATCTGAGAAATAGAGAGGGTGGGAGAGGTTGTCGGAGGTTACAGAGGTAGGGACAGGCAAGGCCCCGCTCAGTAAAATCTGGCCGACGCTCAGCAGAGTAAAACTTAGCTTTGTGGGGCGCAGTGGAGCAGGAATGCTCCTCTTCGACCTCCAAAGAAAGTTTGGGCTGCTGCCACTCCAGAAAATGCTAGGAGAGACATTTAGGGTTTCTGTAGGATTATTCAAAGACATTCAAACCTGGGACCATGGCAGGAGCAGCAAGGCGGAGGAACAGTGATGGATTGGGATCGGGATCAAGATGGCAAAGTACCCGAGAGAAGAAATGATAGGTGGCATAGCCGGGTGCCTAGGGGAAAAGAGGAGATAGAAGGGCCGGAGACGGCCAAGAGAAAAAGAAAGGGAGCTCGTTTGCATGTAAAATAAACCAACTTAGTGGTTTATGATTGGCCTCATCTCCGTAGTGGCTTATTCGTTTGCCTTCCAGAAGATAGGTGAAACGGACTTGGAGTCTGTGCGACCATGGAGTGCAGTACGTAGAATGAGGGGTCTTATTGCTTCCCCCCCAACCGCCCCAGGTCATGTTGTTGTATGACTAGATATTGGGCAGTTAAGATAAACTCCTGATTATCGGGGACACTGGGTTTGATTATGCGCAGTCCCAAGACCATCTAGTGCAGATCTGAAATTTGTCAACACAAAGTATTAAGGACAGAATATATGATTTACAATTAGTGACTCAATTACATCTGTGTGCCCTGGTCCAGTTATCCACAGCCTTCTAACCCTACTTTGCCAAGACTATACTTGGGCTCAACTCCCCATGTGCAATAACTCAGGAGATCAACTAATTATTGTTCATTTATAGTTAAATAGCAATATGCGAAGGAGAGTTGGTTGAAGTCTAGGACTTTTTCTGCACTGCAGGGTGAGGATTTTGGAGACACAAAACTGACACACTACAGCATCATAGAGCACAGAAGAAGGCCATTCAGTCCATCGTGCCTGTGCCGCCAGCTCTTTGAAAGAGCTATCCCATTAATCCCACTCCCCTGCTCTTTCCCCATAGCCCTGCAAGTTTTACATTTTAAATATATAACCATGTCCCTTTTAAAAGTTACTCTTGAATCTACTTTCACCTTGCAGGCATTTCTATTGTAAATATGGACATAGGAATTCATAACAGAAAGTGTTATCACAAACCTTAGACATGAATGCAACAATGGGAAGTTTGGATTAGCATACAGGAGGTGTGTGTTGTAAGATTTTTAATCATTATAGATGTTGAATATTCTTCATCACCACAGCTTGATCTGAACTAACACACTTGGATGCCTCTCATGACGAGGCGTTTTATTTCAAGAAAAAGTTTAAGCCTTCCTGCCTGTTTGATGCTTCTGATTGACGCAATAAATGAATAACCACTGTTTTTGAGTAAATCGATCCAGTTTATTTATAAGAACTTGTTTCATTTCTAGGGAGTTTGCAAAGAATGATGGAAATTATTTTTATTTTTAATAGGTATTTGTGTAGCATTCCAACAAGCTAAGAAATGATCAAATCTTGTTTCTCCCTCTTGTGTGCCACGATCCTTGTCCACATCCTTGTAAAGTGCTCTGAGATGTTGATATGTATATGAGGAGCATTCGAGAAATGCAAGTTGCTGTTGTAGAAAAGAATCACTTACAGGAATATTTGTGCCATTTTGAGTGATTATAAAACAAATAAAGATTTCTTCTGATTTACTTTAGAGTTGGAAAAGGAAATGCAGGAGATGCACCGCGAACACATAAACAAAATGAGTGCCCTGCAAGGAGAAATCGAGATACTGAAAAGTGAAGCAAACGGAATGCGAATGCGAAGAGGGTTAAGGTCACCTCCACATCTGCTCCCACCTCCTCCCCCTCCCCCTCCCCCTCCCCCACAACTAGCTCTGAACCAACACACTCGAGTGCCTCTCATGGTAAGGACAACTCTGCTGTTCTAGTTTATAAAAAAAATAATAATTTCAAGAAAAGGTTTACGGTTTGCTGTCTTGATTTTTTTCTGAGGATAGCTGTTAATGAGTAGCTATCGTTTGAGTCAATTTATCAAGTATATTTATAAAGAATTACTTCTTAATTGGCCAATTGGTCAAATATTCACTGAATACTCCTTTTGAAATAATTATATGGAAGTTTTAATTATTTTCACTAATTTTCTACACTATTTGGTGTTGATGATCTTTTGGTTTCTGTTAGTTAATTGAATGAAACCATATACGTAGTGTAAAGAGGCATGTAACTTGTGAACATTTTCATAAAATTTATTGACAATCATGGACATGATCTTGTGTCCTATCTCAAAAACAGATTTGTTTATAGAAACATAGAAAATAGGTGCAGGAGTAGGCCATTTGGCCCTTTGAGCCTGCACCACCATTCAATATGATCATGGCTGATCATTACCTCAGTACCCCTTTCCTGCTTTCCCTCCATACCCCTTCATCTCTTTAGTCATAAGGGCCATAACCTAACTCCCTTTTGAATATATCCAATGAACTGGCATCAACAACTTTCTGTGTAAGAGAATTCCACAGGTTAACAACTCTGAGTGAAGAAGTTTCTCCTCATCTCGGACCTAAATGGCTTACCCCTTATCCTTAGACTGTGTCCCCTGGTTCTGGACTTCCCAATATCGGTAACATTCTTCCTGAATCTAACCTGTCCAGTCCCGTCAGAATTTTATATGTTTCTATGAGATCCCCTCTCATTCTTCTAAACTCCAGTGAATACAGGACCAGACGATTCAGTCTCTCCTCATCCCGGAAATCAGTCTGGTGAACCTTTGCTGCACTCCTTCAATAGCAAGAATGTCCTTCCTCAGATTAGGAGACCAAAACTGAACACAATGTTCCAGGTGAGGCCTCATCAAGGTCCTGTACAACTGCAGTAAGACCTCCCTGCTTCTATATTCAAATCCCCTAGCGATGAAGGCCAACATGCCATTTGCTGCCTTCACCGCCTGCTGTACCTGCATGCCAACTTTCAATGACTGATGTACCATGACACCCAGGTCTCGTTGCACCTCCCCTTTTCCTAATCTGCCATTCAGATAATATTCTGCCTTTGTGTTTTTGCCACCAAGGTGGATAACCTCACATTTATCCACATTATACTGCATCTGCCATGCCTTTGCCCATTCACCAAATCTGTCCAAGTCACCCTGCAGCCTCTTAGCATCCTCCTCGCAGCTCACACCGCCACCCAGCTTAGTGTCATCTGCAAACTTGGAGATATTACACTCAATTCCTTCATCTAAATCATTGATGTATATTGTAAATAGCTGGGGTCCCAGCGCTGAGCACTGTAGCACCCCACAAATCACTGCCTGCCATTCTGAAAAGGACCTGTTTATACCGATTCTCTGCTTCCTGTCTGCCAACTAGTTCTCTATCCACATCAATACATTAACCCCCTACAATGTGCTTTAATTTTGTACACCAATCTCTTGTGTGGGACCTTGTCAAAAGCCTTTTGAAAGTCCAAATACACCACATCCACTGGTTCTCCCCTGTCCACTCTACTAGTTACATCCTCAAAAAATTCTAGAAGATTTGTCAAACATGATTTCCCTTTCATAAATCCATGCTGACTTGGACCAATCCTGTCACTGATTTCCAAATGCGCTGCTATTTCATCTTTAATAATTGATTCCAACATTTTCCCCACTACTGATGTCAGGCTAACCGGTCTATAATTCCCCGTTTTCTCTCTCCCTCCTTTCTTACATTACATTAGCTACCCTCCAGTGCATAGGAACTGATCCAGAGTCGATAGACTGCTGGAAAATGATCACCAATGCATCCATTATTTCTAGGGCCACTTCCTTAAGTACTCAGGGATGCAGACTATCAGGCTCTGGGGATTTATCAGCCTTTAATCCCATCAATTTCCCTAACACAATTTCCTGACTATTAAGGATTTATTTCAGTTTCTCCTTCTCACTAGACCATCTGTCCCCTTGTATTTCCGGAAGGTTATTTGTGTCTTTCTTCGTGAAGACAGAACCAAAGTATTTGTTCAATGGTCTGCCATTTCTTTGTTCCCCATTATAAATTCACCTGATTCTGACTGCAAGGGACCTACATTTGTCTTCACTCATCTTTTTCTCTTCACATATCTAGAGAAGTTTTTGCAGTCAGTTTTTATGTTCCCAGCCAGCTTCCTCTCATACTCTTATTTTCCCCCTCCTGATTAAACCCTTTGTCCTGCTCTGCTGAATTCTAAATTTCTCCCAGTCCTCAGGATTGCTGCTTTTACTGGCCAATTTATATGCCTCTTCCTTGAATTTTACACTATCCTTAATTTCCCTTGTTAGCCACGGTTGAGCCGTCTTCCCCGTTTCATTTTTACTCGAGACCGGGATGTACAATTGTTGAAGTTCATCCATGCGATCTTTAAATGTTTGCCATTGCCTAGCCACTGTCAACCCTTTGAGTATCATTTGCCGGTCTATTCTAGCCAATTCACGTCTCATACCATTGAAGTTACCTTTTCCTAAGTTCAGGACCCTCGTCTCTGAATTAACTGTGTCACTCTCCATCTTAAAGAATTCTACCATATTATGGAAATCCTCCTGCACTGTATTGCTATCAGTTTGGTTAGCCCAATCTATATGTAGATTAAAGTCGCCCATGATAACTGCTGTACCCTTATTGCAGGCACCCCTAATTTCTTGTTTCATGCTGTTCCCAACCTCACTACTATTGTTTGGTGGTCTGTACACAACTCCCACTAGTGTTTTCTGCACTTCGGTATTCTGCAGCTCTACCCATACAGATTCCACATCATCCAAGCTATAATGTCCTTCCTTACTATTGTGTTAATTTCCTCTTTAACCAGCACGCTACCCCACCCCCTTTTCTTTTCTGTCTATCGTTCCTGAATGTTGAATACCCCTGGATGTTGAGTTCCCAGCCTTGGTCACCTTGGAGCCATGTCTCCGTAATGCCAATTATATCATATTCGTTAATAGTTGCCTGCGCAGTTAATTTGTCCACCTTATTATGTATACTCCTTGCATTGAGGCACAGAGCCTTCAGGCTTGTCTTTTTAACACACTTTGCCTCTTTAGAATTTTGCTGTAATGTGGCCCTTTTTGATTTGCCTTGGGTTTCTCTGCCCTCCACTTTTACTTTTCTTCTTTCTATCTCTCGCTTCTGCCCCCATTCTACTTCCCTCTGCTCCCTGCATAGGTTCCCATCCCCCTGCCACATTAGTTTAACCCCTTCCCAACAGCACTAGCAAATACTCCCCCTAGGACATTGGTTTTGGTCCTGGCCAGGTGCAGACGGTACGGTTTGTACTAGTCCCACCTCCCCCAGAACCGGCTCCAATGTCTCAGGAATTTGAATCCCTCCCTGTTGCACCATTCCTCATCTTAGCTGTCCTGCAATTCCTACTCTGACTAGCACGTGGCACTGGTAGCAATCCTGAGATTACTACCTTTTGAGGTCCTACTTTTTAATTTAGCTCCTAGCTCCCTAAATTCAGCTTGTAGGACCTCATCCCATTTGTTACCGTTATCGTTGGTACCTATATGCACCACGACAACTGGCTGTTCACCCTCCCCCTCCAAAATGCCCTGCAGCCGCTCCGAGGAGACATTGACCTTTGCACCAGGGAGGCAACATACCATCCTGGAGTCACGATTGCGGCCACAGAAATGCCTATCTATTCCCCTTACAATAGAATCCCCTACCACTATAGCTCTCCCACTCTTTTTCCTGCCCTCCTGTGCAGCAGAGCCACCCACAGTGCGATGAACTTGGCTGCTGCTGCCCTCTTCTGGTGAGTCATCCCCCCTCCCCCCGGCCACCCTAACAGCACCCAAGGCAAGGCGTTGTATCTATTTTGGAGGGGGATAACCGCAGGGGACCCTTGCACTACCTTCCTTCCACTGCTCTTCCTGATGGTCACCCATTCCCTATCTACCTGAGTAGCCTTGAGCTGCGGTGTGACCAGATCACTAAACGTGCTATTACTCACTAAACGTGCTATTACTCACTAAACGTGCTATATATAGTTTGCACGTACTTTCTTCTTTGTAACTTATCCTTTACCTTGGGTCATCCAGCCCGTTTTACCACACATCCAACCCAGAATGATAGGATGAAAATCTTCTCTATGAAATAAAATTAGATCACAACCAGCTGATATTCTGCACCCGAGTGGGCAAAGGCACACAGCACAAAACTGCTCACAATTCATCGTGTTTGTAATATCGTTGAGGCCGCCAGAATTACTGTGATAGCAAATACAAAAAATCACATTGGTGCACTTGATGGTGAGGTTAGGGTTAAGGCGCATGGTTTCGGCAGAGAAGAGACAGGTTTGCTTTGTATCAAACCCATACTGAACCTAACCTGAAAATGCTAATGCTAACATTGGGTATCCAAAGTGGCTACATGGTGTTTCGCGCTTTAATGAACTCAAAACATTCAGATAAAATGTGAACACTTTAAACAAATCCCATTGACTGTTTTATAGGGCTGCACCAGACCTCAAACACCAATGATTGCCAAGCATTTACTGGATCCCCCAGATGCATTAGGACCTGCCCCCTATGACCCAGCGTAAGTATCAATATTCATGTGTCTATTTTTACTTTATAGAATATAAACAATTGAATCTGTCTGATGCTTTTGACTGACTGGTCCATTGCACACCATTGTTACGTGATGCTCCACCTAACTCCCATTCACCAGTCCCACAAGAGTTAACTTTTCAGCCTTGGATCAGGTCACAACCTACAAAGTACGACATACTTTTAATTTTCCTTGTGAATAATTAGCTGCCATTTCCACCACTGAACTAAGTTTTTATATGTTAAAAGCTATCTATTCCCAATTGATCTCTATTTTCTTCTTTGCATTGTTGTGGATGATATTTCCCTTCCACAGATGGTAAGCTATCAGCTCTCTCAGCTTCCATACTCTGTCTGAACTGCTCCGTGTTTTCATTCTCCTCTGGGGTCAACTATGTCGCAAGATTCTGACCTGCTCACCCTCAGCCTGCCATGCAAACAAGTGACAAGTTTTCAGGCTGCTCAACCTTTCGACTTTGCCTGACGCAACCTCAATTCAATGACATGGCGAGATGCTGATTTGTTTAATTCCAGCTCCTCTGCTGGGCTTAACCTGCCCTATATAACCCCACTGATTCCTGGTAAGGTGTTGGTTATGGGAATCTGCAGAAAACAGCACAGCTTAACCCCCACCCTGCCCTCGACCTCTCTATCTCCCGGTCGTCTTCCCGCCTTCCCTCCACCACCCCCCCTCCAAAATACTGAACTGGCCATGGTATCAGGAAATATCTAATTTGAGTCCAGTATTTCTTAATGGGGGAATGGGAGGTGTGTGTCACTGAACTGTTCTCTTGCATCTTTTTCCAGTCCAGTTGAGCGAGGCATGGACAGAAGTACACAAGGAAGTAAATTTGATTTTTGCTGAGAGTTGCTCACACAGTGACAGAGAAAATCCAATAAAAAAATCTAAATTGACAACAAAATTGGCTTTAGTTATTCTCCAGACTAGATTAACATTGGATTAGCTCAATAAAAGTGTGTATGCATTGCACATGTGCAGTTAAAGGTTCTGTTCTACATATCCTCCATCAAAGTTCTTTTGCAGTAAATGAGGCTCCCCTATCACAGGCTCCAGTATCCAAATTATTTTTAGATGATAAGCCTGTTCTGAGGCCACCACACTCCCATTCCTTGCTGCAGTAATGTAGAGATGTTTATTTTTTTAAGTTTATTTCAACTTAAAAGCCAAAAAGCTGATTTTGCTAATGATGTAATGAAGGGGTAAGTGATTGGCTGGTGATTGGTAAGTACTTTTTCTTTTTTCTTTTCTCTATCAGTGAGTAACTTTTAGCACTGTTGTTGCCAATTTAAGTGTATCTAAGGGTTAAGTCATGGCAGGAGAGCTCGGACACGTGTTATGCTCCTCCTGTACTATGTGGGAAATCAGGGACGCCTCCGGTGTCCCTGACGACTTCGTGTGCGGGAAGTGTATCCGCCTACAGCTCCTGACGAACCGCATTGCAGAACTGGAGCTGCGGGTGGATTCACTCTGGAGCATGCACGATGCTGAGAATGACGTGACCAGCACGTTTAGTGAGTTGGTCTTACCACAGGTAAAGGTTACACAGCCAGATAAGGAATGGAAGACCAACAGGAAGAGCAGTGCAGGGAACCCCCGCGGTCATCCCCCTGCAAAACAGATACACCGCTTTGAGTACTGTTGAGGGGGATGACTCATCAGGGGGGAGTGGCAGCAGCCAAGTTCATGGCACCATGGCTGGCTCTGCTGCACAGGAGGGCAGGAAAAAGAATGGGAGAACGATAGTGATAGGGGATTCGATTGTAAGGGGAATAGATAGGCGTTTCTGCAGCCGCAACCGAGACTCCAGGATGGTATGTTGCGTCCCTGGTGCAAGGGTCAAGGATGTCTCGGAGAGGGTGCAGGACATTCTGAAAAGGGAGGGTGAACAGCCAGTTGTCGTGGTGCATATAGGTACCAATGACATAAGTAAAAAACGGGATGAGGTCCTACGAGGCGAATTTAGGGAGCGAGGAGCTAAATTAAAAAGTAGGACCTCAAAAGTAGTAATCTCAGGATTGCTACCAGTGCCACATGCTAGTCATAGTAGGAATCACAGGATAGCTCAGATGAATATGTGGCTTGAGGAATGATGCAGAAGGGAGGCATTCAAATTCCTGGGACATTGGAACTGGTTCTGGGAGAAGTGGGACCAGTACAAACCGGACGGTCTGCACCTGGGCAGGATCGGAACCAATGTCCTCGGAGGAGTGTTTGCTAGTGCTGTTGGGGAGGAGTTAAACTAATATGGCAGGGGGATGGGAACCTATGCAGGGAGACAGAGGGAAATAAAAAGGAGACAGAAGCAAAATATAGAAAGGAGAATAGTAAAAGTGGAGGGCAGAGAAACCCAAGGCAAAAAACAAAAAAGGCCACATTACAGCAAAATTCCAAAGGGGCAAAGTGTGTTTTTAAAAAAAAAAAAAACAAGCCTGAAGACTCTGTGCCTCAATGTGAGGAGTATTCGGAATAAGGTGGATGAATTAACTGCACAGATATCAGTTAACAGATACGATGTGATTGGCATCACGGAAACATGGCTCCAGGGCGACCAAGGCTGGAACTCAACATCCAAGGGTATTCAGCATTTAGGAAGAATGGACAGAAAGGAAAAGGAGGCGGGGTGGCGTTGCTGGTTAAAAATGAAATCAGTGCAATTGTAAGGAAGGACATTAGCCTGGATGATGTGGGATCGGTATGGGTGGAGCTGCGGAATTCCAAAGGGCAGAAAACGCGAGTGGGAGTTGTGTACAGACCACCAAACAGTAGTAGTGAGGTTGGGGACAGCATCAAACAAGAAATAAGGGATGTGTGCAATAAAGGTACAGCAGTAATCATGGGCGACTTTAATCTACACATTGATTGGGCTAACCAAACTGGTAGCAATGCGGTGGAGGAGGATTTCCTGGAGTGTATTAGGGATGGTTTTCTACACCAATATGTCGAGGAACCAACCAGGGAGGTGGCCATCCTAGACTGGATATTGTGTAATGAGAAGGGACTAATTAGCAATCTTGTGCGAGGCCCCTTGGGGAAAAGTGACCATAATATGTTAGAATTCCTTATTAAGATGGAGAGTGACAAAGTTAATTCGGAAACTAGGGTCCTGAACTTAAGGAAAGGTAACTTCGACGGTATGATGTGTGAATTGGCTAGAATAGACTGGCAAACGATACTAAAAGGGTTGATGGTGGATAAGCAATGGCAAACATTTAAAGATCACATGGATGAACTTCAGCAAATGTACATCCCTGTCTGGAGTAAAAATAAAACTGGGAAGGTGGCTCAACCATGGCTAACAAAGGAAATTAAGGATAGTGTTAAAGCCAAGAAAGAGGCATATAAATTGGCTAGAAAAAGCAACAAATCTGAGGACTGGGAGAAATTTAGAATTCAACAGAGGAGGACTAAGGATTTAATTAAGAGGGGGAAAATAGAGTATGAGAGGAAGCTTGCAGGGAAAATAAAAACTGACTGCAAAAGCTACTATAAATATGTGAAGAGAAAAAGATTAGTAAAGACAAACGAAGGTCCCTTGCAGTTGGATTCAGGTGAAATTATAATGGGGAACAAAGAAATGGCAGACTAATTGAACCAATACTTCGGTTCTGTCTTCACGAAGGAAGATACAAATAACCTTCCGAAGGTACTAAGGGTCTAGTGAGAAGGAGGAACTGAAGGATATCCTTATTAGGCGGGAAATTGTGTTAGGGAAATTGATGGGATTGAAGGCCGATAAATCCACGGGGCCTGATCGTCTGCATCCCAGAGTGCTCAAGGAAGTGACCTTCGAAATAGTGGATGCATTGGTGATCATTTTCCAACAGTCTATCGACTCTGGATCAGTTCCCATGGACTGGAGGGTAGCTAATGTAACACCACTTTTTTTAAAAAAAAAGGAGGGAGAGAGAAAACAGGTAATTATAGACCGGTTAGCTTGACATCAGTAGTGGGGAAAATGTTGGAATCGATCATGAAGGACGAAATAGCAGCGCATTTGGAAAGCGGTGACAGGATCGGACCAAGTCAGCATGGATTTATGGAAGGGAAATCATGCTTGATGAATCTTCTGGAATTTTTTGAGGATGTAACTAGCAGAGTGGACAGGGGAGAACCAGTGGATGTGGTGTATTTGGACTTTCAGAAGGCTTTTGACAAGGTCCCGCACAAGAGATTGTTGTGCAAAATCAAAGCACATAGGATTGGGGGTAATATACTGACGTGGATAGGGAACTGGTTGGCAGACAGGAAGCAGAGAGTCGGGATAAACTGGTCCTTTTCAGAATGGCAGGCAGTGACTAGTGGAGTGCCGCAGGGCTCAGTGCTGGGACCACAACTATTTACAATATACATTAATGATTTAGATGATGGAATTGAGTGTAATATCTCCAAGTTTGCAGATGACACTAAACTGGGTGGTGGTGTGAGCTGTCAGGAGGACGCTAAGAGGCTGCAGGGACAGGTTAGGTGAGTGGGAAAATGCATGGCAGATGCAGTAAAATGTGGATAAATGTGAGGTTATCTATTTTGAGTGCAAAAACACAAAGGCAGAATATTATCTGAATGGCGGCAGACTCGGAAAAGGGGAGGTGCAATGAGACCTGGGTGCAATGAGACCTGGGTGTCATGGTTCATCAGTCACTGAAAGTGGGCACGCAGGTACAGCAGGCGGTGAAGAAGGCAAATGGTATGTTGGCCTTCATAGCTAGGGGATTTGAATATAGGAGCAGGGAGGTCTTACTGCAGTTGTACAAGGCCTTAGTGAGGCCTCACCTGGAATATTGTGTTCAGTTTTGGTCTCCTAATCTGAGGAATGACGTTCTTGCTATTGAGGGAGTGCAGCGAAGGTTCACCACTGATTCCAGGGATGGCTGGGGTGTCATATGAGGAGAGACTGGATCAACTGGGCCTTTCTTCACTGGAGTTTAGAAGGATGAGAGGGGATCTCATAGAAACATATAAGATTCTGACGGGACTGTACAGGTTAGATGCGGGAAGAATGTTCCTGATATTGGGGAAGTCCAGAACCAGGGGACATATTCTTAGGATAAGGGCTAGGCCATTTAGGACTGAGATGAGGAGAAACTTCTTCACTCAGAGTTGTTAACCTGTGGAGTTCCCTGCCGCAGAGTGTTGTTGATGCCAGTTCACTGGATATATTCAAGAGGGAGTTAGATATGGCTCTTACGGTTAAGAGGATCGAGGTGTATGGAGAGAAAGCAGGAAAGGGGTACTGAAGGAATGATCAGCCATGATCTTATTGAATGGCGGTGCAGGCTCGAAGGGCCGAATGGCCTACCCCTGCACCTATTTTTCTTTATTTCTATCTTGTTTGATAAGAAATGGCTGCACTATTTATACTACACAATGCAAGACCATTTCCAAATGCCAGCATGCCAACTCAAAAGCACGCTGGAAACAGCACTAGTTGCAATTGAAATGACAATTTACAGCACTGAACGGAATATTGAAAATAACACCTTGCGGCACAATGCATGGCCTCCCTTGCTGCTGCTACACCTGCTATTTTAGCTCCATAATTATTCTTGAATCTGATATTTAAATAATACCTTGTTGTGCCACTAACTGATTTTTTTGATTCCAGGGCAGGGTTTGTTGTCTTCTATGATTTTCTTCTTGGCCTTGCTCCTACATATCGCCTCAGCCGCCTGGTTACGGGTTTGTACAATAATGGACAGGAGATGGGGAAGCCATCGGCCTTACCTGCAGTGTACTGTGAAATGGGAGGCGGACCTCACTACATGTCTGAAGGACTCAAAGGCAGCTTTGGAATATTATCTGCAAAGCAACCAGTGCCAAGGTAATGGTGATATGGTAGAAACAATTTGCATTTGAGATAGTTCTGGTTATATTGCACAAGTGGTCTGCACTAGTGAGGAGAATTATAGAAATGTGGTATAAGTAATATAGACTTATCATTATATCTGATCAACTTCTTTGTGGACTTGCTTATTGTTTATTGACCATGTTTTAGAAAAAAATTGGAAAATAAAATTTGTGCTCAAATTGATAAATATTAGGACTGGTGAATTAAATTTTTCACTTTTTACAGCAGATCAAACACACTCGGGTACGGTTTAGATAGAGACTAAAGCTCCTCCCATTGGACCAATAAAGTTAACTCTCAACTTGAGCAGACACTTAGAATTTGTTCTTTTAATTTATGATGTCCTCTGACTCTCTTGATCAGATTCAAAATAGAACATGATGAAAGAGCACAACAGGCTGGTCAGCATCTAGAAGATTGGATTTGCTGCCTTGTATTCACTGAACTTATCCATTATCCTCTAGATACCATGCTTTTAATGTAACTAGCCGATCCCCTATGGAAATACTTGGGACTAGTCCAGGGTCTGGAGCCCGATTGTTATGTTTAGTTGATAACTTGGCCTGTGCAATTAAGGTCACTTTTCTAAATGGGCAAATCCAGATGATATAGCTAAATATAAAGCTCAAGTCCATCAGGGAATTTTTACTGATTATAAATTTCAGAGTCCAGGTCAGTGACTGGTTTTAAAAAAACAATTGTTTTGCCAATGCAATAAAGTGTGATAGATATACATTTGACACTGTCCCATTGGTATTGCTCATGGTAGGTCAGAGGCTCTGCCCTTTTAGAATATGTAACATCCATTGTATTAGCAAGGCCATTGGTTTATAGTGACCAAACAGGGTGAATATTACATCAGTTTACACCTCCACGGAATCCTGTTCCTTTCCTCTGCTGAAACATTATCCATTATCCAATACTATCACAAAAACCTCTGGTTGAATTGAAATACAGCTAAAATATGAAATATGTGCCCCTAATGCTTTATATACAGGTGCTTCCCTTTGGTGACATCATGGTTTGCATAATCTCAAAACCTATTGTAGTGCTCGATTTAGGCGGGAGTAAGGGCGCAAGGCTGTTGTGTCTCCATGAGCTGGCCCAGTTACTGGCTCTAGCAGCTGCAGAGCCTCCTTGTCCTTTATGCTACAACTACAGTCATTTATTACTTTTGTTCGGGTTGTTTTGATGCTGTGCAAGGTACTGAAACCTCATTGGAGGGATTCGGACAGGGAGTTGTGAGAGAGATAGACATGAATCTGGGAGACAACAATGTGTTCAAAGGTCTTGAACAGAAAAGGTCAAAGATGTCCTTTTTCTAAGATTTTTTTTGTTTGTATCTGCTGCTAGAGTCCGGCCTTCCCCTGGAATCTCACTGGTAATTGAGCTCCAAGCTGCTGGCGGCTTTGATCCATATGGCCAAGAAATTCAGCGCCTGATTTCCAGAGGCTGGGCAAAGATTGATATATTTGATAATCACAATCAGGTTATCAGTGGACGGTGGAAAGTTCCGGTACGATCCCTACCAGTAAAACCGTCTCTCACAACTGGTCAGCTCAATGGAATTCCTCAGGTATATGTAAATGACACATTGGTACAATACTTGCATTTACCAAACCAAAAACACAATAGGCTATATTTTTCTATTTGTAGTCTGGCTAATGCAGGTTTAATGCTGGTGATTGCAAGACACACACAGATGAGCAAGGTCGTTCAGCCCGTCTTTGCCGATCCATTCAGAACGCATCAACAATGTATTTTTCCCCCTGCCCTGCCCTGACTGTATCACTCAACTACTTTTTAAATTATTCTTCCTGGAAATCCATTCTATCTGTTGATCACTTTGTGTGTGAAAAGTAACTAAATTCCACCATCAGTCCTAAATTTGCCCCTCAGTTTAAACCTGCAACCTGTTGTCCTAGTTGCACAGTTTAATTTAAAGTCATCTTCTAGATTTAGTTGTTGACTATCTTATATACAGTCGTGTAGTGGTTATGCTACTAGAATTGTGAGTTTAAATTCTACCATGGCAAATTGTAAAATTGATTTCAATAAATCTGGTAATTTGTGGGCTGCACCAGGGGGGAAAAATTACTGTGTTGTTCTATAAACCTAACTTGGTTCACTAACAACCTTTAGTGAAGGGAATCTGCCACCGTTACTGACTGGCTGAGATGTGACTTCAGTTCCATACTATGTGGTTGACTCTTAATGCCTTCTGCTACTTGTTTATAACAAGTGCTGAGGGATGGGCAATAAGCATGGCCTGCATCACCCACATCCTGAGAACAAATTAAAAATATATGATTCTATGAGGCCCGCTTGTTGTTTTATGTTTCAAGATTTAAAAAGTACAAGTTTTGGCAGTCTTTCCTCGGAACTCTGTTCTCCTTAAAGCAGAGAAGGTTATGGGGAGATTTAATGGAGGTGGTCAAAATCCTGTTGCACCTGGCAGGAGGGTCGGTAACCAGAGGACACAGATTTAAGATCATTGGCATAAGAACCAGAGGCAAAATGAGGAAAACATTATTTTTACCACAGCGAGTTATGATGATCTGGAATGCACTGCCTGAAATGGCGGTGGAAGCAGATTCAATAATAACTTTCAAAAGGGAATTCGATAGATACTTGAAAAGGAGAAATTTGCAGGGCTATGGGGAAAGAGTGGGGGATTGGGACTAATTAAGATAGCTTTATCAAAAGAGCTGGCAAAGGCACGATCGAAAAAGGCCATTCAGCCTTTGTTATATCATTCAATGATTCTATAACTTAGTCTTAAAAATGGACATGGAACATTTATTGCCCAACAGAAAGCTGAGTATGCAACATGCAGATGCTGCAGAATGGTCACCAGACAAATTGTTACCAGTTGCCAGAAGCAAAATATAGTTTCAAATTCTGTTGGTGAGGTTTCTACAATCACATTATTATTCCCACGGTTAATATCCCCAGATTTCCCTTTGGTATTGTTACTGAATACCACACCATACTCCTTCACTTACACAATTACGTCGAAATAAGTGGGCATAAGCTCCCCTCTGGTCACTGGCAGCAATCCAAGATATTAACGAAACAAAACTGGTGGCTCGTCACTAAACATACTACTTTCGTTGATCCCTGTAGTCGCAGTTTCCTCTTCTACTTCCACCATGTTACTTAGGAAAATGGAGGTTGGACATTTTATCTTATTGAAAGCTTAATAAGAATTGAAAACGATATACTTTGGAGTTATCCTGATCTAATACTGTTTCCATCCAGGATGTAGAGAATAATAGGGACTAGGATGTTACTCCAGTCACATGAGAGGGCGGGGTGGGGTGGGGGGATTTATTTGACATTATAAATCATGAGAGCAAGGTCTAACCTGTTAATAATCATCTGAACCCTAGCATGTGATTATAGCTTTGAAACCATTCCTGTGGTATATCATATATATGTGTGTGTTATAATTAAAGTGCTGGTAATTTTTCTGTTTTTGCTGTGGGTCCTTTGTATCTCTTAATTGTGGAACGCAATTCACATTTGCAATGATAGGGTCTGTGGGATGGAGAAGACTATTATTTTGATCTTCAGTAAACTTCAAGAACTAAAATATTCCTTTCAGAAAATTCCATTTGAATCTAATTTGCCTTTCTCTAGCATTTTAAGATCAGGACAAGTAATTTTGTCATGTAATTGAATGTGTAATATAACTAGTATTCAAATATTTTTAGCATAAGATGTCTTTCACTGTTCTGTCTGAGGCTGAACCAGACTGTTCGCAACCTTGGTGTCATATTTGACCCTGAAATGAGCTTTCGATCACACACCCGTAGCATAACTAAGACCGCCTATTTCTACCTCTATAACATCGCCCATCTCTGCCCTTGCCTCAGCTCATCCATGCCTTTGTTACCTCAAGACTTGACACTTCCAGCGCACTCCTGGCTGGCCTCCCACATTCTGCCTGACGTAAACTAGAGGTGATCCAAAACTCGGCTGCCGGTGTCTTGACCCGCATCAAGTCCTGCTCACTCATCACCCCTGTGTCTACTGACTTACATTGGCTTCCGTTAAGCAAATCTTCAATTTCAAAATTCTTATTCTTATTTTCAAATCCCTTTCTCTGTAATCTCCTCCAGCTCCCCCACCCCCCCACCCCGAGATGTCTGCGTTCCTCTAATTCTGCCCTCTTGATTATCCCTGATTATATTTGCTCAACCATTGGTGGCCGTGCCTTCTGTTGCCTAGAAACCAAGCTCTGGAATGCCCTGCCTAAATCTTCCTGCCTCTCTTTCCTCCCTCAAGACGCTCCTTAAAACATACCTCTTTGACCTGTGCTAATTTCTACTTATGCAGCTCAGTGTCAAATTTTTTATCTTATAATACTCCTGTGAAGCGCCTTGGGACATTTCACTACGCTAAAGGTGCTATATAAATACAAGTTGTTGTTTAATTTCCTTAAATAGGGCTCAAATTTCCCCAGGAGTTGCCCCTTTTTTTTCTGGAGTAAGTAGCTTTTTTTGGAGTAACTTAAAAATCTCAAATTTCCCCATTTAACTTGCTCCAGTGTAAGTCAGTTAGTTTTTTTTCTAGTTTAGTTTTTTCTCTCCAAAAGGGGGCGTGACCAGCCACTTATGCCTCTTTTGGCCATAGAAGCAAATTTGGCCAGCTAAAAGTTACTCCAAACTAACTTAGGCCAGTGTATGTGGTCACTTTTGTAGGCACAGAAAAACCTTACCTACATTAAGAAATCAGTGCAGGTAGCTAGAGATGTTGGGGAGGGGGAGGGGTGGGGGAAGGTGAGTTAAGAGGATTTTAAAGCACTAAACGCCTTCACAACAATCATCACAACATATTCAGCACAACAGCTGCACAACATCATCAAAAATAAATGAAAGATAAATCAGCTACTGAAAATAGAGCAGTCCTACCTTGCCGACTGCAGAACGCACCGGCTAGCCCTCCCGCCAGGGCTAGGGGCGGCAGGCACACATGACTGTAGGGGTGAGAGATTTTTGCTTTTTACAGTTGTTCCTAAATGTTGTGTGGTCCCAATGGAACATGATTCAGTTTTAATGCAAAATATATTTTATTGGATATTTTACAATGCACTTCAACAACATCAGCAACAACTGCAAAGAAAGGCTGCACCCATCCTTCACCCACATCTCGGAGAAAGTACACTTCCTCATAGGGTCGGTGATGGTGGTGGGGGGGGTTGGGTGCCCGTCTTGGGTCTCACCGGTGGCTGGTGCGTGGATTGAAGGGGGAGTGGCATTTGAGTATCCGGCCTTTGTGCCCTTATTGCAGCAGCTAGCTCTCCCTTATGGCATCTGCCATCGTTTGCACACCCTCTGAAATGCCCGCCCTTAGTTCCCATCTCAGTGCTGAAATTTCTCCCGACAGTGTCGCCACCTCATCACGCACCCCACTGACGATCGCCACGAGTGATCTTGTAAGACCATTGGTCTCCTCATCCAATGACATAACCTGATTAACATCTGATGAAGGGTGCATCTCAGGAGAGATTGGTCGGATTCTCCTTCCCCTCGCCGTGGGTCTTCCTAGCGGCACCCCTCCAGTGCGAGGCTCAGGTTGGGACGGTGGGACACTGGGTGTTCCAACATGCATTTCACCACCGCCACCGGGACCCGCAACCTTGAAGGTGTAAAAGCATGTAATGTCGCTGCGGAGCTCATGGAGATTGTGGCAGTGTGATACCCTGTAATATGGACTGATCCATATCACTATCAGCATTCTCCCATGAACACATTTCCATGGACCCTTCCTCCCCCCACCCGCCTTGGTCTGGAGCGCACGCATCTGGATCTTCTGGTGGATGTTCAGGATTGTCGTCGTCTTCTGCAAAATACAACAGAACAGTAAATGGTTAGCAGGAGGGGGCAGGATAGGTGGCATGAGTAGTTTGATGCATAGCAGGCCAGTCAGCAGGTTGATTTGAAGGGTGACGATAGAAACATAGAAAATAGGTGCAGGAGCAGGCCATTCAGCCCTTCTAGCCTGCACCGCCATTCAATGAGTTCATGGCTGAACATGAAACTTCAGTACCCCCTTCCTGCTTTCTCGCCATACCCCTTGATCCCCCGAGTAGTAAGGACTTCATCTAACTCCCTTTTGAATATATTTAGTGAATTGGCCTCAACTACTTTCTGTGGTAGAGAATTCCACAGGTTCACCACTCTCTGGGTGAAGAAGTTTCTCCTCATCTCGGTCCTAAATGGCTTACCCCTTATCCTTAGACTGTGACCCCTGGTTCTGGACTTCCCCAACATTGGGAACATTCTTCCTGCATCCAACCTGTCCAAACGCATCAGAATTTTAAACGTTTCTATGAGGTCCCCTCTCACTCTTCTGAACTCCAGTGAATACAAGCCCAGTTGATCCAGTCTTTCTTGATAGGTCAGTCCCACCATCCCGGGAATCAGTCTGGTGAATCTTCGCTGCACTCCCTCAATAGCAAGAATGTCCTTCCTCAAGTTAGGAGACCAAAACTGTACACAATACTCCAGGTGTGGCCTCACCAAGGCCCTATACAACTGTAGCAACACCTCCCTGCCCCTGTACTCAAATCCCCTCGCTGTGAAGGCCAACATGCCATTTGCTTTCTTAACCGCCTGCTGTACCTGCATGCCAACCTTCAATGACTGATGTACCATGACACCCAGGTCTCGCTGCACCTTCCCCCTTCCTAATCTGTCACCATTCAGATAATAGTCTGTCTCTCTGTTTTTACCACCAAAGTGGATAACCTCACATTTATCCACATTATACTTCATCTGCCATGCATTTGCCCACTCACCTAACCTATCCAAGTCACTCTGCAGCCTCATAGCATCCTCCTCGCAGCTCACACTGCCACCCAACTTAGTGTCATCCGCAAATTTGGAGATACTACATTTAATCCCCTCATCTAAATCATTAATGTACAATGTAAACAGCTGGGGCCCCAGCACAGAACCTTGCGGTACCCCACTAGTCACTGCCTGCCATTCTGAAAAGTACCCATTTACTCCTACTCTTTGCTTCCTGTCTGACAACCAGTTCTCAATCCACGTCAGCACACTACCCCCAATCCCATGTGCTTTAACTTTGCACATTAATCTTCTGTGTGGGACCTTGTCGAAAGCCTTCTGAAAGTCCAAATATACCACATCAACTGGTTCTCCTTTGTCCACTTTACTGGAAACATCCTCAAAAAATTCCAGAAGATTTGTCAAGCATGATCTCCCTTTCACAAATCCATGCTGACTTGGACCTATCATGTCACCATTTTCCAAATGCGCTGCTATGACATCCTTAATAATTGATTCCAACATTTTACCCACTACTGAGGTCAGGCTGACCGGTCGATAATTCCCTGCTTTCTCTCTCCCTCCTTTTTTAAAAAGTGGGGTTACATTGGCTACCCTCCACTCGATAGGAACTGATCCAGAGTCAATGGAATGTTGGAAAATGACTGTCAATGCATCCGCTATTTCCAAGGCCACCTCCTTAAGGCCACGATGCATTCTAATGACTCACCCTCGCGTGTGGGTCCAGCTTGCTGCCTTGCTGATTCTTTTTCTGCAGGTGCGACTCAGCAAGGCAGCAACCCTCTGTTCCAGGGGTGATAATTGGTGCAGATTTGGCGGCCCTCCTGCTCCTGTTCTAAGTCTTTCCCTTTTGTTGTGGGCCAATTTCTGCAAAGATGAAAATATAACTTTTCACACATGGTGTGCTTCTGATGGGTGGGATATATATAGATGGTCACATTTACAATTGCAATTCCATTTAAAGATGAAGATATTACTTACACTCACTACTTGAACAACGTCCTGCCATTTCTTTTTGCACTGGCTTCCAGATCTTGCGGTATTCACCCCTGCGGAGTATTCTTCTGCAACTAGGTTCCATCGTCTTCTCATTTCTTTGGGTGGAACTTTTGTGGGACCACTCTTACTGATATCCAGCTCCAGCCATTTGTCCTCAATGACAGTGACTAGTTTCTCTACTTCCTATGGAGGAAATTTTTTGTTCCTGTTGCAACAAACTTACCGGGATAATTTGGCCGTTCCTGGATCCCTGCGGTCTCGTGGCGTGGTGCTGAGAAACGTGCGGGGGGCAGAGCTTGGGCCACGCTTGCTCAGCGCAGCCGGCGGGGCTTGGGCCCAGCGTCTCAAGTTCCGGCAGGGGGACGCATGTCCGTTTCAAAAATCAGTTCTCACCTTTCTTCCACCTATGCAGCACTCCTTTCCACTCCCTCAGCCACCCAAAAATCAATATTCACAGCTTACTTTTATGTATGGTCCATTGCCAATGCTGCTGAGGCACTGAGGACACTCTCCCTTTAATTGGCCGATTGCTAAGCTTCCTGCCCCATTGCGCATGCGCGCATGCTGAAACGGACATGCGTCCCCCTGCCGGAACTTGAGACGCTGGGCCCAAGCCCCCCCCCCTGCCGGCTGCGCTGAGCAAGCGTGGCCCAAGTTCTGCTCCCCGCACGTTTCTCAGCACCACGCCACGAGACCGCAGGGATCCAGGAACGGCCAAATTATCCCGGTAAGTTTTTGGCGCGTTTTTTTCCCCCACGACGTCAGCGTACCACGGCTAGCTATGCTGCTCTAAGTGATTGGGCCCAAATTTCCCCATAGTGTCTATGTTTCATTGTATAGCAAATTTGAGGTCTTGTCCCACCAGAAGGCCACCTCTTCCTCTAATAGCCTGACCATGAAGAGGACTCCAGACATTTCTCCAGTGTTTTCTCCCTGATTTGAGTCATTGCCAATCTGTGACAACTTTTCCACACGTCCTAAAATGCTGAATTCTGTACCACAGTTGCAACTATGCTATGGTCCAAATGATGAAACCACAAAAGTAACTACAGTTCTTTAAAACAAAATGTTTCTAATCAAGCCTATCATTAACTTTGATTTAAAATCACGTTGGGGACCATTCATAATTGTCAAAAGTTAATAATTTACAGGAGTACCAAGTATGGGTTGGGGAGATGTTGAAGAGACATGTATTGCTTCATGTGCACTTACACGAACATGCATTATGAAATAATGCATTTTACAATACTTGCTGTGCTTTAGGAGGGGGAGTAAGCAGAAGTATACTATTGATATTCTTATGAAATTAAGAGTTCCTTATATTTTCATTTATTTAGGTTGGCAGTGCTGAAGTCTACCTAAGAGTATTAAATGCAAGAGATGCTGATGTGCAATCAATGGCCACTATTGATCCCCACAATGCTTCCATGTATCAATATCCACCTTTGGTAAGTCTGACTGCAGCAAGGCATGGATTATTCTGGGAGTCACTGGTAGGCTTGATGGTAGGAATCCTGCCATGTCTGGATAATAACTGCAACCCAGGAAACTGAGCTGGTATCATGTTGGAGTTGGGCTGGAGGGCGAACATTCCACATGGACCCTGTCGAGGTGGGAAAAGGAAAATACAGTCCATAAAATCATAAGGAATAGGAATCGGAGTAGGCCATAAGGCCCCTCGAGCCTGCTCCGCCATTCAATAAGATCATGGTTGATCTGATCATGGACTTGGCTCCACTTCCCTGCCCACTCCCCAAAACCCCTTATCGGTTAAGAAACTGTCTATTTCTGTCTTAAATTTATTCAATGTCCCAGCTTCCACAGCTTTCTGAGGCAGCAAATTCCACAGATTTACAACCCTCTGAGAAAAGAAATTTCTCATCTGTTTTAAATGGGCGGCCCTTTATTCTAAGATCATGCTATCTCGTTCTAGTCTCCCCCACCATTGGAAATGTCCTCTCTGCATCCACCTTGTCAAGCCTCCTCATAATCTTGCATGTTTTGTCAAGATCACCTCTCATTCTTCTGAATTCCAGTGAGTAGAGGCCCAACCTACTTCCTTATAAGTCAACCCCTCATCTCCGGAATCAACCTAGTGAACTTTCTCTGAACTGCCTCCAAAGCAAGTATATCCTTTCGTAAATATGGAAACCAAAACTGCACGCAGTATTCCAGGTGTGGCCTCACCAATACCTTATATAGCTGTAGCAAGACTTCCCTGCTTTTATACTTTGCAATAAAGGCCAAGATACCATTGGCCTTCCTGATCACTTGCTGTACCTGCATACTATCCTTTTGTGTTTCATGCACAAGTACCCCCAGTTCCCGCTGTACTGCGGCACTTTGCAATCTTTCTCCATTTAAATAATAACTTGCTCTTTGATTTTTTTTCTGCCAAAGTGCATGACCTCACACTTTCCAACATTATACTCCATCTGCCAAATTTTTGCCCACTCACTTAGCCTGTCTATGTCCTTTTGCAGATTTTTTGTGTCTTCCTCACGCACTGCTTTTCCTCCATCTTTGTATCGTCAGCAAACTTGGCTACATTACACTCAGTCCCTTCTTCCAAGTTGTTAGTATAGATTATAAATAGTTGGGGAACACTGATCTCTGCGGCACCCCACTAGTTACTGGTTGCCAACCAGAGAATGAACCATTTATCCCGACTCGACTCTGTTCTCTGTTAGTTAGCCAATCCTTAATTTTCCTATTCTGCCAAGGTTTTGTTATTTGAAACTAAACCCAAAATCCTATTGGAAAGTTTACAGCTGTATGGATCTAGCAATTCTAAACAAAACAATAGTTTACAATTGAAAATAGTAGTGCATTGGTAAAGATCATATGTTTGTACTTAAAAAATCAATTGGACAGTTGAGAATGTACACTTTATAAAGTCAATGATAACTCTTGTTTCATTTGCAGATGGCAGGCCGCAGTGTTCCTCCTGCTGAAAATCCACCTCCACCTCAACACCTCTCATATCACCCTCCTGCAGCTCATTATCTCTCTCTCTCTTCTCATACTGGTCATATTGACCTTCCTCCTACTGATGGCCACGTTGACCTCCATAAAGCCAATCAAAGGTGAGAGAAAGAGTAAGATCAGTCCTTTCCCTGACTCCTTCCCACAGGGCTGTCGCGATCTGAACATATGACGTTGTTGAGCCTAAAAAGATTTACTTAATTGACGATCAGAATGACTTATTGAAAGAGACCATTTTCATGATTGTTGCAAATTTAACACCTTCAATGTGAGACAATCTAGTGAGAGGCAGATTTACACGTTGTATTTAGAGTGGGAGTACATAATATAATACCATTTTGTAGAACTGAATAACACTAAATTTAAGGGAGCAATGATAAAGGTAGTCTCTCAAAAGATACTTTTGTTTCAAGCTCAGTTCAATTATATAATTGTCAGATCACATCACATGTACTACTGATTTATTGTATCTATTCGTAGTTTTAATTAAAAATATAGTTTTAAAAAAAACCTGCATTAAAAATGTTGCGTTGTAATAGAAAACGTATTTGGAGCAAAGTGTTGGAAGGATTGAGGCCGTAACTTCAGTATCCGTCTACAGTAAAGCCTATAGTTTTAGACAAAATACATCAGAAATTATTTGTCATTGTTACCTGTTGATCGATTATCAATTCAAATTTTGAAGAAATTTATAGAACAAATAGCTGCTGCAGGATTTGCCAAACATTTTCTTAAAAAAGTCTCTGCGGTTCCTAACTAACACAGAATATACTCCTAAAAAAAGATGCTTGAAACGTGTACTCTTCTAGTTCTCTACTCTTCTAGTTCTCTACTCTTCTAGTTCTCTACTCTTCTCTGCCCACTGGGACTATACAAATGTTATAACTATTTTTGGAGACATTCACCACCAATATCAAGATTACATTTTATTTTGATATTTTCTTTTTATTTTTCATGCTTTTGTTAAACATGGCCTCTCTTTGTCTTTTCACCACAGCTAATGCATCTGTGGATTATTTTGTCCTCTCTCTATGACTGCAACATCTCACTGAAGATCTTTTATATTGCCACCTGTTAACTATTAAGCAGTTTTCTGGTTATTTAACACTAACTCCCTATTGTTTGATATATCTGTTGGTTCTCTTTCCCACTTCTCCCCCCCCCTCCCCCCGCCCCCCCCCCCCACCCCCACACTTTTCCAACCTTACAAAAAGGCCTGTTTATCTCCCAACTTTTAAATTGATGAAGAGTACACTCCTGAAATGTCATAACCTGTCTTTCCTCTTTACAGATCCTAACTGTGACCTATGTGTTTCCAGAATTTCCTGTTTTTATTTCCAATTTGCAGTTGCATAGAATCTACAGCACAGAAAGGCCATTCGGCTCAACGGGTCTATGCCGGTGTTTATGCTCCACACGAGCTTCCTCCCACCCCTCTTCGTCTAACCCTATGAGCATAACCTATTTTCTTCCTTGCGTGTTTATCCAGCTTCCACTTGAATGCATCTCTGCTGTACGCATCAAGTAGTGTCATTCGTGCGCACACACATATATTTCTGTCTGAATGAAAATGATGATCTATTTCATGTGTGATCATAAAAACATAGAAAATAGGTGCAGGAGTCGGCCATTCGGCCCTTCGAGCCTGCACCAACATTCAATATAATCATGCAACTTCAGTACCCCATTCCTGCTTGCTCTCCAAACCCCTTGATCCCTTTAGCCATAAGGGCCACATCTAACTCCCTTTTGAATATATCTAATGAACTGGCCTCAACAACTTTCTGTGGTAGAGAATTCCACAGGTTCACGATTCTCTGAGTGAAGAAGTTTCTCCTCACCTCGGTCCTAAATGGCTTACCCCTTATCCTTAGACTGTGTCATGGTTCTGGACTTCCCCAACATTGGGAACACTCTTCCTGCATCTAACCTGGCCAATCCCGTCAGAATTTTATTTGTTTCTATGAGATCCCCTCTCATTCATCTAAATTCCAGTGAATATATGCCTAGTCGATCCAGTCTTTCTTCATATGTCAGTCCTGCCATCCCGGGAATCAATCTGGTGAACCTTCGCTGCACTCCCTCAATAGCAAGAATGTCTTACCTCAGATTAGGAGACCAAAACTGCACACAATATTCAAGGGTGTTGCCTCACCAAAGCCCTGCTCCTATGCTCAGATCCTCTCGCTATGAAGGCCAAAATGCCATTTGCCGCCTTCACCGCCTGCTGTGTCTGCATGCCAACTTTCAATGACTGATGTACCATGACACCCAGGTCTTGTTGCACCTCCCCCTTTCCTAATCTGTCACCATACAGATAATAATCTGCTTCCTGTTTTTGCCCCCAAAGTGGATAACCTCACATGTATCTACATTATACTGCATCTGCCATGCATCTTCCCACTCACCTAACCTGTCCAAGTCACCCTGCAGCCTCTTGGCATCCTCCTCACAGCTCACACAGCCACCCAGCTTAGTGAGATCTGCAAACTTGGAGATATTGCATTCAATTCCTTTGTCTAAATCATTAATGTATATTGTAAATAGTTGGGGTCCCAGCACTGAACCTTGTGGTACCCCACTAGTCACTGCATGCCATTCTGAAAAGGACCCGTTTATTCCTACTCTTTGCTTCCTGTCTGCCAACCAGTTCTCCTATCCACGTTAATACATTAACCCAATACCATGTGCTTTAATTTTGCACACTAATCTCTTGTGTGGGACCTTGTCAAAAGCCTTTTGAAAGTCCAAATACACCACATCCACTGGTTCTCCCTTGTCCACTGTACTAGTTACATCCTCAAAAAATTCTAGAAGATTTGTCAAGCATGATTTTCCTTTCATAAATCCATGCTGACTTGAACCGATCCTGTCACTGCTTTCCAAATGCGCTGCTATTTCATCTTTAATAATTGACTCCAACATTTTTCCCCACCACTGATGTCAGGCTAACCGGTTTATAATTCTGTGTTCTCTCCCGCTCCTTTTTTAAAAAGTGGGGTTACATTAGCTACCCTCCAATCCATAGGAACTGATCCAGAGTCTATAGAATGTTGGAAAATGACCATCAATGCATCCACTATTTCCAGGGCTTTGGGATGCAGACTATCAGACCCTGGGGATTTATTGGCCTTCAGTCCCATCAATTTCCCAAACGCAATTTCCTGTCTAATAAAGATTTCCTTCGGTTCCTCCTCCTCGTTCGACCCTCGGTCCCCTAGTATTTCCAGAAGGTTATTTGTGTTTTTCTTAGTGAAGACAGAACCAAAGTATTTGTTCAGTTGGTCTGCCATTTCTTTGTTCCCCATTATAAATTCACCTGATTCTGACTGCAAGGAACCTATATTTGTCTTCACTAATATTTTTCTCTTCACATATCTATAAAAGCTTTTGCAGTCAGTTTTTATGTTCCCTGCAAGCTTACTCTCATACTCTATTTTCCCCCTCCTAATTAAACCCTTTGTCCTCTGATGAATTCTAAATTTTTCCCAGTCCTCAGGTTTTGCTGCTTTTTCTGGCCAATTTATATGCCTCTTCCTTGGATTTAACACTATCCCTAATTTCCCTTGTTAGCCACGGTTGAGCCACCTTCCCCATTTTATTTTTACGCCAGACAGGGATGTACAATTGTTGAAATTCATCCATGTGATATTTAAATGTCTGCCATTGCCTAACCACCGTCAACCCTTTCAGTATCACTCGCCAGTCTATCCTAGCCAATTCACATCTCATACCATCGAAGTTACCTTTCAGTTCAGGACCCTAGTTTTTGAATTAACTGTGTCAGTCTCCATCTTAATAAAGAATTCTACCATATTATGGTCACTCTTCCCCAAGGGGCCTCGCACAACAAGATTGCTAGTTAATCCTATCGCGTTACACATCATTTAAACCATAAAGGTTTTTAATGCTTTTTTCTGAATAATGCTAAGTTGGAGACCTTTGTTCCAAACAAATGTGAAGGGGACCAATGATCTGTGCTGTCAGTTTACTATCCGGTCCTTGTACTGAGGCTGTGGATTGGCCTGCAGGTATTTCCTTATCAACCAGCAGCTGATGTGTGCCTTGAGGTTCTCCTCTACCACAAAATTCAAGGCAGCCTGTGCTAGCCGCGTGCCAGCTCCCCGTCCCCTGAACGCAGCTGGCACTGTTCTGCTTTTCAGATCAACCATTGTATTTTCAATATAACTGTACTGCAAAATAGCTTCTTCTGAATCGTTCAGCTTAATTGTGAACTGGCGCTTTGCCCGGTCGTGGTTGACGAACAGCTTGGAGGCGCTGCCGTGGCTGGACCTGGCTCCGGAATACACGGGCATGAACAGGTTAGCGACAAACCTCCGAGATATCACTGCCTGGAACCGTTAGAGTTTTGCCTTTTTATTTTGTCTTTTCTTGACTCCTCGCGGTTCTAAAATTCAAGAGGGAATGGTGAGAAGGCATTTATAACCTTAACCGGGTTATGATTTTTTCTGTATAATGCTAAATTGGAGATCTTTGTTCCAAACCAATGTGAAGGGGACTGATGGTCTGTGCTGTCAGCTCACAGGACTTTTTGGGCCATCAAATCAATTCCTAGCTGTGCGGCTCCAGAACTTGGATATTAAGTACAGGTTAAACTACTAACATGAGAAGAACGTAATTATATCATGATGTCGGTTTTGTTTCCATGGAAAAAAATCTTATTCTATCTTTTTGGGGGTCTTTGTTTATTTTGCTTCATCTGGGGTAAGATTCTGCAGGCACTGGCTAGTGCTCGATATACACCCCCCCCCCCCCCCGAATTTAATGAAGCCCATCATTATAAGATCAATACTTTTTAATTGAGGGTTGTGCAGCATGTTTCTCATTTCTACTCGTAAGAGTGGCTACAACTGAGTTATAATTGACAAAGTTGATCGGAAAAGACTCTCTTCCTCCCCCCCGCCCCACCCCCTTGCCACAATCCAGAATGACCATAATTAGAAATGAACAGAAAGCAGAAATTTCACAACTATCAGACGTCCCAAAGTACTTTACAGCCGATGAAGTACAGTCACTATTGTAATGTAGGAAACGCGGCAGCCAGTTTGCACACAGCAAGGGATAATGTTCGGTAAGGATACCAGGGATAACTCCCCTGCTCCTCTTCGAAATGGTGCTATGGGATCTTTTACTGAGAGAACAGATGGGGCCTCGGATTAACGTCTCATCCGAAACAGGGTTTTGAGAAGATGCAATACACGGCCCAGAAAGCCATGAGTAAAGAATACATTTTATTGGTTAAAAGAGAGACAGATAATTACGCCGGAAGCAAGACTCCGAAAATCCGTGTTGCAGTTATGCCAGCTGGTTGGGATTTGCATCCACTGGTGATTTGTGTCACTGACACTGTAGAAATTTATGGCAACATTTTATCTAATTATGCTTTGGTGGGCCAGGAGTACAACTCCAATCCAACATACGAGTAAATCATTGGGAAGTAGGGTTGGGTAGGAAACTTATTGCTACAGGCTTTAAAAGCCTGCAGCAATGAGAGGTGGTAGCAGGTTTATGGATGCACAGCAGATGAGTTGTGTGTTTTCTCCTCTAGCTTTTGTCAGAATTTTCAACTGCAGTGATGTCCAGTCAAAGGATTCCTTCGCTTTCTCAAGACTTCATAATGGCAATTATAATAAAGCCACCCAATCCAAAATCTAGGGTGGAAATGGGTCCTAATGACATACATGTCTCCTCCAATTGTGTTGCAATGCCATTTTGCTCCAAACCTATAGATTTTGGGGGCCCAAGGGATATAAGGGAGCTGAAAATTGGAATTGAAGAACAAGAGCTACCATGGTTAACAAATTAGCAGAGCAGACTTAATGAACCAAATGACCTGTCTGAGTTCCTAAATGTGATTTAAAGTAATGTTGAGTTTGAAACACTTTACATAAGGTCAATAAAGGTTGCTTTCTGCTTGCACACTACATGCATCACAATTGTGTATACATTCCTTCTTATTTTATGGTTGCCATAGAGATAAATTCCTTTAAATTTATAAAACATTATAAAACATTCTTATAAAACATGCATAGTGTGTGATTTTTACATTAGATTTTAAGGTAATTGCAGCATAAGATATGGAGCTGGATTTATTTTTATGTTCGAATAGTGTGAGGGAAAATGCAAATATTAAATAACATGTTTGTGATGGGCACTGGAAAATAAATATCGCAGGTTAGGGTTTCCTGATGTCACTAAACCCATGTTGCCTTTCTGCACCAAGGTACTGATCACAGCTTTGATGACCCTAATAAGCCATGAAAAATCTTGTGACCACTCATTGTTATTGTAAAAAATAGCTGCTGTGCAACATGTTTGTGTGGATGGCTTTGCATTCACAAATCCTTAGACATGATAGTCATTCTTTTCTGTGGGGAAACCCAACATTTTCACAGAGCAGGAAAATCAGCAGGCAAGTCACCCCCAAGTTACTCCAGTCTCGCCCAGCAAACAGATACAAAGTAATGCTGGCAGAGACTGAGTAGACCACTCACCCCGCCTTCTTGGCCGAGGAATAGTGCAAGTTGTAGGAAGATCTAAAATAGAACAAGAAATGAAAAACATTGAAAGAGCTGGCCATTCAGGATAGTATAGTCATAATGTATCCCAAGCCTTTGATCCATTATCATCTACTTTGTCCTATTTTGTACATTTAATCAAAAGAATAAATGGAACATGCTAAATTATTATCCCTGTGTGGTTGGGACCAACAGTAGCTGTTAATAATTTCTATCATGGAACCATTTGATTTTTTTGTGATGTCATATTGCAGGATCGTGACAACTCTAGCCTTACTATCTTTCTATTTTCTAATTGTCAAGGTGCAGAGTGGGTGAAATATTTTAAATTCACAGAAACTAGTTCAAATTATAATGGAACAGAAATCTTGTAACATATGGCAAATAACTTGACAAGTGAGTTTCACCATTAAACCGAGGTGAGAGATTTATAACTTTTATCTTTGTCAGGTTTCCCTCACTCTTCGTTGATCTTTTGAATATTTACTTTTTGCATGGTAACATGATACAGGTATTAACATTCACATAACATTTCTCGGGGGTGAAAAGGATGTCTGATACTGAGCCTCACTGTCAGCTTTAAACCATTTGACTTGCACATGAACCATGTGGTACTGAACTGTGGGTGGCAAGGGCTATTGAAGAAGCATAGACATGAAGTGACCTGTACCTTTTAGATTACGTACTGTTAAGCTTTTTGTGCAAGAGGACTCTGTGGATGAATACAAAATATAATAGGTGACATAGACAGCAGAACATCTAAAACCGCTGAGTCCATTGGCTTGTATAATACACTTATCAGATCATCATTTTTCCTGCCTTTGTCTAAACTCGCGCTCCTTGAGTGTGATTTGTAAATCGTGTTTCAGTAACAATGCTGCTCTCCTCATTCTCATTCATAGAGATCGCAGGGCTGTTGAAGTAATTATTGGTGATGTGATGACTTTATGGATCATGCCAATGATAAAAAAAACTGGGCCAAGACCTGGATATGCTCGGAGGTCCCAACAACCTTGTAAGAGACATGTGCAATCCTAGCATAATTGCCCGGAATAGTGACCAATATTTTGGGGGATAAGCGTCCAAATTTCCCAGGAGTGGAGCGGGAAGAATGTTGGATTTCTGCCCAGTGAGGGTCGATTACGGGGATTACACTCAGTGAGAGCAACCCTCGGTGGAGACCGAGGATATAAAGAGCAGGAGAGAGAGAGGCCACATTCACTCACCGAGAGCAGTGGGACCGGCACTGCGTGGAGACAGCACCGAGGATATATAGAGAGAGAGGCGCCCTGGGGAGAGACCGAGGATATAAAGAGCCGGAGTCAGTGAGAGGCCCTGAGCGGGGACCGGGGGACAGAGAACTTTCACTCGGAGCGGCCCTGAGCAGACTCTCTCTCTCTCTCTCTCTCTCTCACTGGGAGCGGCCCTGAGCAGACTCACTCTCTCTCTCTCTCACTGGGAGCGGCCCTGAGCAGACTCTCTCTCTCATTCTCTCACTGGGAGCGGCCCTGAGCAGACTCTCTCTCTCATTCTCTCACTGGGAACGGCCCTGAGTAGACTCACTCTCTCATTCTCTCTCACTGGGAGCGGCCCTGAGCAGACTCTCTCTCTCTCACACTGGGAGCGGCCCTGAGCAGACTCTCTCTCTCACACTGGGAGCGGCCCTGAGCAGACTCTCTCTCTCTCTCACTGGGAGCGGCCCTGAGCAGACTCTCTCTCTCTCTCACTGGGAGCGGCCCTGAGCAGACTCACTCTCATTCTCGCTCACTGGGAACGGCCCTGAGCAAACTCACTCTCTCATTCTCTCTCACTGGGAGCGGCCCTGAGCAGACTCTCCCTCTCTCACTCACTGGGAGCGGCCCTGAGCGGGGACCGGGGGACAGAGAACTCACTGGGAGCGGCCCTGAGCGGGGACCGGGGGACAGAGAACTCACTGGGAGCGGCCCTGAGCGGGGACCGGGGGACAGAGAACTCACTGGGAGCGGCCCTGAGCGGGGACCGGGGGACAGAGAACTCACTGGGAGCGGCCCTGAGCGGGGACCGGGGGACAGAGAACTCACTGGGAACGGCCCTAGGCAGACTCTCTCTCTCTCACTCACTCACTCACTGGGAGCGGCCCTGAGCGGGGACCGGGGGACAGAGAACTCACTGGGAGCGGCCCTGAGCGGGGACCGGGGGACAGAGAACTCACTGGGAGCGGCCCTGAGCGGGGACCGGGGGACAGAGAACTCACTGGGAACGGCCCTAGGCAGACTCTCTCTCTCTCACTCACTCACTCACTGGGAGCGGCCCTGAGCGGGGACCGGGGGACAGAGAACTTTCACTGGGAGCGGCCCTGAGCAGACTCACTCTTTCACTGGGAGCGGCCCTGAGCAGACTCTCTTTCTCTCATTCACCGAGAGCAGCAGTGGGTAAAAAAACACGAGTGACGTCACATAACAGCTAGTAACTGATTGATTGGAAAGAGTATTTGAAGATCAGTCCCTCAAAACTGTCACCACGCTTATGGTCTACAGGGCCGTAATGATACCTGCCCTCCTGTATGGCTCAGAGACATGGACGATGTACAGCAGACATCTCAAGTCGCTGGAGAAATACCTCCAACGATGTCTCCGAAAGATCCTACAAATCCCCTGAGAGGACCGACTCACAAACATTAGCGTCCTCGACCAGGCCAACATCCCCAGCATTGAAGCACTGACCACACTCGATCAGCTCCACTGGGCAGGTCACATTGTTCACATGCCAGACATGAGACTCCCAAAACAAGCGCTCTACTTGGAACTCCCTCACGGCAAATGATCCAAAGGTGGGCAGAGGGAACGTCACAAGGACACCCTCAAAGCCTCCCTGATAAAGTGCAACATCCCCACCGACACCTGGGAGTCCCTGGCCAAAGACCGCCCTCAGTGGAGGAAGTGCATCCGGGAGGGCACTGAGCACCTCGAGTCTCATCGCCGAGAGCATGCAGAAATCGAGCGTAGGCAGCGGAAGGAGCGTGTGGCAAACCAGCCCCACCCACCCTTTCCATCAACGACTATCTGCCCCACCTGTGACAGGGACTGTGGTTCTCATATTGGACTGTTCAGCCACCTAAGGATTCATGAGTGAAGCAAGTCTTCCTCAATTCCGAGGGACTGCCAATGATGGTTGCTAATGGTCACATCATTTTTTTTTCTTGCTCTTCAAGGGGCTGGAATTAAATCACTGGTGAGAGATGAAACAGAAACTTATTGGTAACTGTTCAAACTGCATTAAATTAGTAACTGCAATTACTTTATTAAAGTAGTAATTGTAATACCTTTTATATTAACAATTTAAATTAGATACATCTTCGTCTTAAGTTTCTGTAAAGCTAGTAAATAGCCTATTAAATAGAGGCATGGCAGGGCAGCTCAGTCCCGTGGAATGTACATCCTGTGCCATGTGGGAAGTCCTGGATGCTTCGCATGGCATGTATGATCACATGTGCAGGGAGTGTCGCCAGCTGCACCAGCTCGAGATCTGTATTTCGGAGCTTGAGCGGCAGTTGGCGTCACTGCAGTGCATCCACGAGGCTGAGAACTTCATGGATAGCATGTTTCATAAGAACATAACATATAGGATCAGGAGTAGGCCATTTGGGCCCTCGAGCCTGCTCCACCATTCAATAAAATCATGGCTGATCTGATCATGGACTCAGCTCCCCATAACCTTTACCCTCCTTATCGCTGAAAAATCTGTCTATCTCCGCCTTAAATATATTCAATGACCCAGCCTCCACAGCTCTCTGGGGCAGAGAATTCCACAGATTTACAACCCTCTGAGAAGAAATTTCTCATCTGAGTTTTAAATGGGTGGCTCCTTATTCTAAGACTATGTCCCCTAGTTTTAGTTTCCCCTATGAGTGGAAATATCCTCTCTGCATTCACCTTGTCGAGCCCCCTCATTATCTTTTAAGTTTCAATAAGATCACCTCTCATTCTTCTGAACTCCAATGTGCATAGGCTCAACCTATCCTCATAAGTCAACCCCCTCATCTCTGGAATCAACCTAGTGAACCTTCTCTGAACAGCCTCCAATGCAAGTATATCCTTCCTGAAATACGGAGACCAAAACTATATGCAGTACTCCAGGTGTGGCCTCACCAATACCCAGTACAGTTGTACAGGACTTCTCTGCTTTTATACTCTATCCCCCTTGCAATAAAGGCCAACATTCCATTTGCCTTCCTGATTACTTGCTGTACCTGCATACTAACTTTTTATGTTTCATGCACAAGGATCCCCAGGTCTCTCTCTACTGCAGCACTTTGCAATTTTTCTCCATTTAAATTATAATTTGCTTTCTATTATTTCTACCATAGTGGATAACCTCACATTTTCCCACATTATACTGCATCTTCCAAATTTTTGCCCACTCACTGAGCCTGTCTATATCCCTTTGGAGATATTTTGTGTCCTCTCAATTTTCTTTCCCACCCATCTTTGTATCATCAGCAAACTTGGTTACATTACACTCGGTCCCTTCACCCAAGTCATTAATATAGATTGTAAATAGTTGAGGACCCAGCACCGATCCCTTGGCACCCCACTAGTCACTCTTTGCCAACCGGAAAATGACCCATTTATTCCGACTCTCTGTTTTCTGTTAGTTAGCCAATCCTCCATCCATGCTAACATATTACCCCCAACCCCCGTGACCTTTTATCTTGTGCAGTGAAAGGGAAAATGGGAAGGCTTTTCTTCCCACGAGCGGGCCCTTTGATATAAAGGGTCAACGCTCGTCCCAACCCGCGTAGCAGTCCTCGAAGTATTAGACGGAGACGGATGGCAAAGTATAACGATCTTTAATTACAGACGTCCAGGAACACTTCTCATTACAGCCGCCTGTGAATGGAGATGTTTACTGAATAGCAAAATTGTACATCATTTATACATTTCATAGATCCCCTCTCCCCCCCCCGCCCCCCCCTGGTACGACCTCCCTCAATCTCTAATTGGGTTACCTTATTAGTAATATTTTGGATTGACAGACCAAGATCTCAAGGCAACCTTTAGACCTTAACTGGGATGACCTCATTGGGATGCTGACTGTACGTAGCGCCTAAAAATCTGTTTAGAGTCTTTTCACGGAGTCTTATCTTGTCGGACTGGACGTACCTTAATGTTATCTAGTGTTTTGGTACATCAATGTTGAATCAGAGGCCTCTGGGTCCTTGGTGCTGGAATATGTTAGAATGTGAAGTCAGCCACAGATCTTCTGCCCCTTTTGCTGAGCCAATGTAGAAGCCAGCACTATAAACCTTTTTTCGTTTATTCCCCTAATGCCAATTTTCTCTTACAATTCCCCCCTTTGGCCCTTAGCTATACGCCAAGTAGGCCATATTCCCCGGAAACTACTTCCCTGTGGGCAAGTTCCAGATATGTCCATTCGCCTGGGTGGCCATCTCCCAAACTTCAGGACCTCCTGTGACTTCTCCTGCAGGACTGTTTAAATTTTCGTCTCTTATTGTCTTAATTATAGTGCGTGCCCTAGCGTGTCGTTTGCCATGTTTAATTCGTGCACAGGTTAACCCTACCAGTACCATCAGGACCAGGCCCTGTATTACTACAAGTACATGTGATTATAATCCTCATGCATTGGTGGATCTGAATATTAAGTCCAATGTTCCACAGTTTTGAGTACCAAGGCTGGTCGGCCAGTATCGTGTTAGTGTCTCTTTGTAGGTTGTCTATTTCTTCCATCAGCCAGATATACTGTCGTTTTTGGTTTTGGATTCCTTGCACCAATTGTAATTGTTCCTCACTTAATTCGGGTATCTGTTTTCCTTGCGGTTCCCATACCGCCTCCTTGTACCCTTCTCGGAGGGTATCCATGACTGTTTTGTGGATAATTTCCGTTGTCTCCGGATGTATGTGGTATCCAATTATGTCTATTTTTCCCATCGGCCTGGAACAGAAGTTATGGTTGGTGATGACACAGGGGGTGACTCCTCCCCTGGTCTTAATCGTCAGGTTGGCTGCTCCTGTGCTCACGCACCAATCTCCATTCCCTTGTGGAGCAGCGATTGTTTCGGAATCGCATTCGAGAGGAGTGATACTCAGCATGCATCCGTTTGTTTGGTGGAATCTGCAATCGTCATCCGTCATTCTTAGCGTACCTCGACATAAAACCACTTGGTTATTTTTATAGCAGTCGGTTATGTCAATGCCTTTGGTACTATTGTTAATTTTAATCACCTGTCTGGAGGGTTGATGGTAATGCAACCGTGTTCGGTTTCTTACTTCACCGATATTGTCGGTTTGGTATAAGGGGTCTTGCTTTGTTATGTTATACTGTGGTATTGCTAACACAAATCTGATCATATTCACATGTCCAGTAATGCATCTAAATTTTGGCGTGACTATTTTTCCGTACCTCGCACGTGATGTTCATTTTTTTGTCTAGAGTCCAATTATTAAATATGCTGTTCGGGATCCAATCTGGAGTTGCTCCAGGTTATGTTGTATCTCACTCAGTATCTAGGCCCCATCCCCGGAGCAAACTATCTCGGCTTGTAATCGTTTCCTATTGCGTGGATCAAATTTATGGTCTTGGCATGTTCCTGTAATGTGTGGGCCACTTGTAACAGTTCCCCTCTGCGCCATCTCCCAACTGTGCTTGTAGGGCTTGGCTATCTATTTCCCTCCCCAATAAACCCCTTAAGATTTGCATTAAGGTGTTAAACCAGTCGTCTATTGCATACAGGTCTATGGAATTCATCGTCGCAACCCCCGCCGCATAACCCATGCCTAGTGTTTCCAGTCGTCCCCTTTTCGTTCGACTTTGTTCTGTTCCCTTTCTGACATTAAATCTCAGGGTAGTGGATTCCGGGCCTTTGAGGATTCGTTGTGTCAGGTTCTGGTATAGACTTATAGTTTAATTCCCACAGAAGCTAGGAAGGATGATATCCATTAGGTTTAGGACTACTGTAAGTAGTCGCTGACGCACCCCAAAATATATCCTATCCTGACATTCCTTTATTACTAGCCTCCCTTTGGCTCCAGTCTTTATGGATGGGCATCTCGGGGGTGGGGGGGGGGGGCATGCGTGGTTGTGCTGGGAAGAGTTGTTGTCCCCAGGATGGTTGTCGGGGCAGCAGTCGGGGGTCTATCTCGGACAAGGATGTCCCAACACCCACTGGTCCATACCCACGCACGGGGAGGCCGGACATATCTTCCACCTGGTATCCCTTTGTCGTGGCCTTCCCGAGAATTGAGTGAAGACGGGCGTGCACCTTATCTGTATCCCCTCCCTACGAGTGCAAATTCCTCGTTCTTCTAATACGAAGCATACTGCAGTCTCATTTACTGCTAATGTTATGCCCTTGTTATTGTTCCATCCCCACTGTTGGTTAGAATCTCTGTTAAATTGTGTTATGCCCGTTAGTTCAATGCTACAATTTAAATCTACCATTGTGCCAACTACTACCATTAGGGTTTTTGAATCGGGATCACAGCTAACGTTTTCCGACGTCTTATAATATAGGCCTTGAGGTCTGTTACTTTCTTCATCAGTGGATATTCCGGCTCCAAGGAGGAATAGGATCCTGTAAAACACAACGTTTTACGGTGGCCACTGGTTGGTTAGGATCCAAATCGTTTCAACTGGGTCCAGTGTTTCCATTTGCCAACACCTCCCATGTCTATGCAAGCGCATGTGTCACTAACCATAATCACCTGGTGGGGTCCGGTCCATTTTGGTGAGAATCCGGGTCTTTCAGGATTTCTCTTTTCCATGACCCAGCTCCCTATTTGTGGTACCTGAATCTTTTGTTCCTTCTTGTCCCTTTCTAGATCCCTAATAATTTGTTGGTCTCTGGCTTGTGCTCATAAATCATGTGATCGTTTACACAGTTCTATCACGAACCTCCGTATCTTATCCTTGTAGGGCCCTACATCATTACTTCCAGTAACCAGCACTTCTGACAGCCTCATGGCTCTTCCTGTCATTCGTTCAAAAGGGGTCAGTCTGGTAGTCTGGTTAGGGGTAGCTCTTAATTTCTATTATTACCAGACAGTACATTTTTCCCCTTTGGCTAGGCAGTGGCCCAGTAAAGTCTATTTGTAAGGCTTCCCAGGGTCCCTTTGGGCACTTTTTCCCCGGATTGTGTTTAGCGCATGTTATACATTTCCTACAATGGGTTTCTATGTCTCGACCCATTCCTTTCCATCACCAACATCGTAACATGGAGTTCATCATGCCAGTCCTACCGGTATGGGTGTATCCATGGTAGAGACTCAATAGGTTCTGTTGGATACATTCCGGGGCCACTACATTGTTACTTTTCCTCCAAACTCGATTCGCCCCCCCTTTTAGCTCCGTTCTGTTCCCACCCTTCTGTTTCTTGCGGGGTGGATTCTCCCTGTAACTTGAGTATGTTTACTTCCTCCGTTTGGGTAATACATGAGCCAATCGGGGCATTACTAGTCATATCTAGTTTGGCAGCTTCGTCTGCCCAGGCATTTCCCTGCTGGTGCCTGTCCGTTATCTTTAGATGAGCTTTGATTATTATCACTGCACGTTCCTGCGAGAGGAGGGATGCTTCTACCAATTCCTTAACTATCTCTTCGTACCTAATGGGTCCCCCTCCCAATGTCACGTACCCCCGCCTCTTCCAAGCAGTCATATAATTATGTACCACCCTGAAGGCGTAACGGTTATCGATGTATATGTTGACCCTTTTCCCTGCTGCTAATTTTAATGCTTCAGTGCGGGCTACCAATTCCGCTACCTGAGCTGATAGGTTTCCCTCGAAGAGTCCCCTTTTCCTGACTTGTCCATTGTTGTCCACCACTGCCCATCCTGTTCATGGGGTTCCGTCTACATATCGACGGGATCCATCCACATAGAGGTCTTTATCAGCCTTTTCAAGCGGGGTTTCGCTAACGTGACTCCCTCCCCCCTCATTTCCCGTCAGATCACACTGGTGTTCTTTACCTTCGGTGACTATCCATCCTGCGGGATTATTCCCGTTGTCCTTTATTATAGTCACGGCGCCTTTTGGGGGTAAGAGCATCGCTTCCCAATTGGCGCACCGTGCGTCGGATACGGTTCTTAACCTTCCCGTGTTAAGTAATTCCACGAGGGTATGTGGCGTATGTAAGATGACCTGCTCGGTCATCACGGCCCACGCCGCACAATCGAGAGCTGCAACACATCGGGACAGCTCTGCGGCCACCGGTCCTTGTTTCGTGGAATAGTATGCCACGGGCCTTTATCTATCCCCTTGTTCCTGGGTTATCACCACATTGTAATGGGTCTCACTGTGGTTCATATACAGGCCAAAGGGTCTATTCTGATCCGGCAATCCCAAGGTGGGTGCACATAAGGGCTTGCTTCAGTTGTATAAACACCACCTCCTGGGGGCTATCCCAGTCGACGGGCTCCTGGGAGGGCCTTCCTACTTTTACTAGGTCCTGTATCGGTTGGGCCATCTCCGCAGGCTCCGGAATAAAGTTCCGGCAATAGTTAAGTAGTCCCAATATCTGTCACACCCCTTTTACTGTTCCTGGTCTCGGCATTGTTCTAATAGCCTCCTTCCGATCTGCGGGCATCTGTCTATTCCCTTGAGCTACTACGTATCCCAAGTCCCAAGTACGTAACCTCCTCCTTTCCCACCTAGGCTTTCCTCGGATTTGCCTTCAACCCCAAGCGCTGTAAGGCCCCGAATACTCTAGTTAGGGCCAACATGTGTTGTTGCTCAGTATCTGAAGCGATAAGAATATCGTCCACATACTGTAGTATAGTGCTTCCCTCTCCTACGTCCAGGGGTTCCAGGATTCCTGACAATGCCCGGTGGAATATGTCCGGGCTATTGTGAACTCCTTGCGGCACCCTGGTCCAGGTATACTGTTTCCCCTTTACAGTGAAGGCAAACTTCCTCTGTGACTCCTCATCCAAAGATATAGCCCAGAATCCATTCGCTATGTCGAGTACAGTAAAGATTTTATGTTCTGGGTTCAGGCCATTGAAAATAGTGGATGGGCTTGCCGCAATCAGATGTTCCCTTGGGATGACCTTGTTCAGGGCTGTATTGTCGACAGTGAACCTATAGGTTCCGTCGGGTTTCTTTACCGGCCACACCAGTGAATTAGTGGTGGCAGTTACTAGCTTTACCACCCCTTATGCTTCTAATTCTTGTACTATTTGGTGGACGGCTGCTTCAGCCTCGGGTTTTAAAGGATATTGTCTGTGGGCCTTATGTTCTGGTCCGGGAATTTTGACCAGGTCAACTCGGGCCAGCCCGCAATCCTGTTTGTGCTGTGCCCACAGAGCCGGGTATAGTCAGCATACACTGCCCCACACGCCCTTCATTTCCCACTCGGGCTGTATTGGGACAACCCTTGCTACTTGCTGCTGCTGATGTCCCGGACAATCGAACTTCTGTTGGGTCTGATGTTTCTCTCCCCATATTATCCGATTACGCTGGGGTTCTATAAGTGCCTCTACTTCCTTCAGGGTGTCTATCCCTAGTATGGTGCATTCCGGGTTAGGGCACCACAAAAATTGGGCAGATATCATTATTCCCTGTATCTCTAATAGTACTACTTCAATTAATGTCACCTTTTTGGATCCTCCTCCTATCCCTTGAATATTAACCATGGTTCTTGTAAGAGGGAGGTCTAGATTAGTTATGGATACCGACGCTCCCGTGTCCACTAGTATGTTGCACTGCTAGCCCCCTAACACTGCACTAATAAACATTCGGGGAGCTAGCATCGGCCGTCGCAATCTTCCCCCGGGGACCGGTAACCCCTGGCAGGTACTGGCCAATTTAAGTAAGTTGATGAGCTCCTCGTTAGAGAGTGGCTCCGGAGGGGGTGGGGCTGGCAGTGTTGTTTTTCGGAGAATTTCCATCAGTTCCTCAAGCATGATGGGCGTCCCTTTCTGTTTTCTTGTTTGCTGGGGGCCCTTTCCTGCTGCCCCGCCTCCCGCTGCCCAGCATCTTTTTGCGACGTGTCCCAGTTTGTTGCAATTACGGCACCTGGGTCGATCAGTCCCTTTTTCAGCCACCCTTTGTGGGCAATCTCTGCTAAAATGCCCGTCCTGCTGACATATGTAACACGTCAAGGGGGCTGCGCAGAGGTCCCCCCTATCTTCATTTTCTCCCGTCACTAATGCTGCCGCCACTATCTTGGCTACATTTTCCTTTTGCTCGGCCTTTAATTCCTCCACGTTTTGTGCCCATTCTAAGATTTCATCATAATTATCTCCTATCTTGAATCCCAGCTTAATTATTTTTTGATGCGCCTCCCCCAGTCCATCCTTAAACATTTCTAAAAATGGCGCCTCCTCTTTATCGGGGTTGTTAGCATCGGAGTGGTCCTTGTACTCGAGCCATTTCCGCTCTCCATATTCCCCTACAATTTTGTTCGGTTTTTGGATTACTTTTCATATCCTGCTCCAATTATTGGTCCCAACATTCATCCAGCCCGTACTTGAGGTCCAGTATCCGCTGTGCCTTAGTTTGCATCGGGTTTCCCATCGTTATCCAGTCGCCGTTTTGCACGGCTTGGGTAGCCCTTTGCCAGCTTACATTACCGGTTTTGGCCTTTACCAGACCGTGTACATCTCCTCGGGTTAGATTATGTGCAGCGAACATTTCCTCAACCTTTTGCCAGAATTCTGTATTTCTGCTATTTGGTTTGGGGGTGGGTAAATCTTTTAGCAGTGTCTGTCTCTCATGCGGGGTGAGGGGAACTTCTTGTATGGCGACGTGACTGGGTTGCTGCCTGTGTGCAGGGATGGTGGTCGTATGTACGGGAGCTGCCTGTACGTATCTGTCATATGCCGGGGGCCCTTCCTGAGTCCCGTTATTATCTTGGGGCTCCCCTGCCTGTACCTCTTTCAGGGAGGGGTATATTTGGGGTACTGGGGGGGTTATTTTTGAGTCAGGTGTTGCTGATGCGCACTCTAGGGTTTGTCCGTTCTCCTTTACAGCCTTTTCTAATTCCGTTATTTTAGTTTTTAATTCCTGAATCAATTCAGTGTGGGTATCTATTTCTTTTACCTGTTCCCGGTAACAGGTGAGGATAATTATTGGGCCATTTCAACCTTGTGTTTGGTCTGACTATCCCACCATTTTTTCTGTCTATCGGGGTATCCTCGGGCTGCCACCCTTTCCGTTTCATTTCTTCCATTAATGTTGCATATTTTTTGCCCAGCAAATTAGTAAAGACCCTTTTGGTTCCCAGTTACATTCTTCCTCCTATTTTTTGCTGGCCTGGGTTTCTGTTCCCTCATTGGTTTTATTTGCCTTTTTACTAGCCGGGTTACCCATCTTACTTTGGGGAAGGTGTAGGGATCTTGGGCATTTCCTTTAATTCGTGTTTGGGATGCAGGACATCGTCTATGTGTCTCCCCTTGGCAGCGTACACTCGTACTGCCATGCTTCCAGGTTAATTTGTCTCATCCATATATCTTCCCTTGCATCGTACCCTCGCACTGCCGCGCTTCCTACACGCCCGCGTCTCAGAGTTTGCGTTTTAACCCCCTCCCACCCCAGATCATCCCTGTCCTCTGTCTCCATTCCCTCCGCGAGCCGCTACAGATAGTTCTTTGCACAGAGATCCTTCCCTCCCGGTTTACAATACCACAGCTCTAACTTGAAGGTGGTAAATTAAACATACTCACTGTTGTGTATGGAGAAAGAGTCAGACTGAACACTGTGAGCTCAAAGTAAAGTGTGACTTTCGTCTTTTATTGCAGGTCTCCAGAGTGCCTCTCCAACCTGTGAAGCCTCCTTAAATACCTGTGCTCCCAAGGGATTATGGGATCCCTTGGGACTCCAGGGGATGAGCCCTCTGGTGGCTGTACAGAGTAAATACAAGTCCACCTATATAACAACACTCCCCGCACCCCCCGCCTCAAAGTCAATAGTATAACTATTTACAATGTGAGTCGATCTGGGGCCCTTCTTGCCCTGGTTGATCGCCTGCACTGAACCCTGCGGCACCCCACTGGTCACTGCCTGCCATTCTGAAAAGGACCCGTTTATTCTGACTCTCTGCTTCCTGTCTGCCAAACAGTTCTCTATCCACGTCAATACATTACCCCCAATACCGTGTGCTTTAATTTTGCGCACTAATCTCTTGTGTGGGACTTTGTCAAAAGCCTTTTGAAAGTCCCAAATACACCACATTCACTGGTTCTCTCATGTCCACTCTGCTAGTTACATCCTCAAAAAACTCCAGAAGATTCATCAAGCATGGTTTCCCTTTCATAAATCCATGCTGACTTGGACCGATCCTGTCACTGCTTTTCAAATGCGCTGTTTTTTCATCTTTAATAATTGATTTCAACATTTTCCCCACTACTGATGTCAGGCTAACCGGTCTATAATTGCCCGTTTTCTCTCTCCCTCCTTTTTCAAATACAAGTCCACATATATAACAATACTCGCCCCCCCCCCCTCCAAAGTCAATAGTGTAACTATTTACAATGTGAGTCAATCTGGGGCCCTTCTTGTCCTAATTAATCGTCTCGGTGTGAAAGCTGGTGTTGTTGAATCATTTGTTGGGCCCTCGCTGGGCTGCTGTGCAGCTGTGCAGCTGACCTTGCTGGGCTGCTTGGTGTGTTGGGCCCTGCTGGGCTGCTGTGGATGATGGATTCTGTTTCGTGGTCAACTGTGGTGCTGGTTGCCACTGGTGTGTATGTTGGGGGATCAAAAAAGGTAGGGTCCAAGGTGGGTTGCTCAGGATAGTCCATGAATCTGAGTTTGATTTGGTCCAAGTGTTTCCGGTGAATGAGTACATTTGAAAGTTTGACCCAAAACACCCTGCTCCCCTCTTGGGCCACAACAGTGCCGGGAAGCCACTTGGGACCTTGTCCATAATTTAATACAAATACATGATCATTGATTTCAATCTCGCGTGACACATTTGCGCTATCATGGTATGCACTTTGTTGAAGCCGCCTGCTCTCTACCTGTTCATGTCGATCAGACTTGTCTTAAGTGCTCTTTTCATGAGCAGTTCAGCAGGTGGGATCCCAGTGAGTGAGTGGGGTCTCGTGCGGTAGCTAAGCAGGACTCGGGTTAGGCGAGTCTGCAGTGAGCCTTCGTTACCCTCTTCAAGCCTTGCTTGATGGTTTGCACTGCTCTCTCTGCCTGACCATTGGACGTTGGTTTAAACGGGGCAGATGTGACATGTTTGATCCCATTATGGGTCATGAATTCTTTGAACTCAGCACTGATAACACATGGCCCGTTGTAGCTCACCAGAACATCGGGTAAGCCGTGAGTGGCAAACATGGCCAGCAGGCTTTCAGTAGTGGCAGCGGACATGCTAGCCGATATTATCTCACATTTAATCCACTTGGAGTTCGCGTCTATAACCACAAGGAATATTTTACCCAAGAACGGGCCTGCATAGTCGACGTGTACCCTAGACCACGGTTTGGAGGGCCAAGACCATAAATTTAGCAGCGCCTCCCTGGGTACATTGCTTAACTGCGAGCATGTATTACATCTGTGAACGCAGGAATCTAAGTCCGCGTCGATACTGGACCACCGCACGTGGGATCTGGCTATCGCTTTCATCATTACGATGCATGGGTGGGTACTGTGGAGGTCATTGATAAAGGTGTCTCTGCCCTTCTTGGGGACCACTACTCGATTGCCCCACAGAAGGCAGTCTGCCTGTATAGACATTTCATCTTTTGCGCCGCTGGAACGACTTTATCTCTTCCTGCATTTCCACTGGGACACTGGACCAGCTCTCGTGAAGCACACAGCTTTTGACTCGAGATAATAAGGGGTCCTGGCTTGTCCAGGTTCGATCTGCCAGGCAGTGACGGGTGATTGCTCACTCTCAAATGCTTCCATAACCATGGCTAGATCTGCGGACTGCGCCATTTCCACCCCCGTGATGGGCAATGGCAGCCTACTGAGAGCATCGGCGCAGTTTTCTGTGCCTGGCCTGTGGCTGTAGTTGTATGCGGACAACGTGAGCGCCCATCTCTGGATGTTGGCCAATGCATTGGTATTTATCCCTTTACTCTCGGAAAACAGAGATATGAGTGGCTTATGGTCAGTTTCCAATTCAAATTTTAGCCCAAACAGGTATTGATGCATTTTTTTTACCCCATAGACACACGCTAACGCTTCTTTTTCAATCATGCTGTAGGCTCTCTCAGCCTTAGACAGACTCCTGGATGCATAAGCAACCGGTTGCAGTTTCCCGAAATCATTAGCTTGTTGCAATACACACCCGACGCCATGTGACGACGCATCACATGCTAGTACGAAACGTTTACATGGATCATATAACACAAGCAATTTGTTTGAGCATAACAATTTTCTCGCTTTTACAAAGGCATTTTCTTGGCTTTTGCCCCAAACCCATTTGCCCCCTTTTCGTAGTAAGATATGTAGTGGTTCTAGCAGTGTGCTGAGACCCGGTAAGAAGTTACCAAAGTAGTTCAAGAGTCCGAGAAATGACCGCAGCTCTGTCACATTCTGTGGCCTCGGTGCGTTCTTGATTGCCTCCGTCTTCGCGTTGGTGGGCCTGATGCCCGCAATCCTATTTCCCAAGAACTCCACTTCAGGCTCCAGGAAAACGCACTTCAAGCATTTTAATCTGAGCTCCACGCGGTTGAGTCGACTAAGAACCTTCTGCAGGTGCTCAACTGTGTTCTGACCTGAGACCAAGATGTCATCCTGGAAGACTACTTCAGCAAACTTTTCATGTTCATCTGGAATATCGTCGTCGCTGATCGGATTCCAAATGGGCATCTGTTCTAAACAAAAAAACCCTTGTGCGTGTTGATGCAGGTGAGGGCCTTCGATCATTCCTCCAGTTCCTGCGTCATGTAGACTGAAGTCAGATCCCACCTCCTGCCATCATTGCAAAGAGATCGTCGGCCTTTGGTAGTGGGTATTGGTCCTGCAGGGAGAAACAATTGATAGAATCTGTGGCGATTACAAAGTAACTAACGGTGCCGTCTCCCTTGAGGACTGGGACAATAGGACTGGCCCACTCACTGAACTCGATCGGTGAAATTATGCCCTCTCTTTGCAGCCGGTCTAGCTCGATCTCTACCCTTTCTCTCATCATGTACGGTACTGCTCTCGTCTTGTGATGGATGGGTCGCGCCCCCGGAATTAGGTGGATCTGCACTTTTGCTCCTTGGAATTTCCTGATGTCTGGTTCGAACAGCGAAGGAAATTTGTTTAAGACCTGGGCACACGAAGTGTCGTCAGTGGGCGATAGCGCTCGGACTTTGTCCCAGTTCCAGCGTATCTTTCTCAGCCAGCTCCTGCCGAGCAGCGTGGGACCATCGCCCGGTATCACCCAGAGTGGTAGCTTGTGCACCGCTCCATCTTAGGAGACCTTTACGGTAGCCCTGCCAATTACAGGAATCAGTTCTTTCGTGTAAGTTCTTAATTTCGTGCGAACCGGATTTAAGACTGGCCTTGAGGCCTTGTTGCACCACAACCTTTCGAAAGTCTTTTTGCCCATGCTGGACTGGCTCGCGGCCGTGTCTAGCTCCATTGACACTGGGAGTCCATTTACTTCAACATTCAGCATTATCGGGGGACAATTCGTGGTGAATGTGTGCATTCCATGTAACTCTGCCTCCTCTAACTGAGGCTCTGGTTCGTCGTGATCCTCCATGTATCTGTCCTACTCTGCAACATGGTGGTTTGCAGTTTTAACAGGCTTAGCAGCGCACCTGCACACTTGGAGGTGTCCCATTGTTCCACACCCTTGCAAATGTACTCTTTGAATCGGCATGAACAGAAATGATGATCATCCCCACAGTGTCAACAAGCTGTTAATGGCCTTGCATTCATTACCCTTGATGGTGGACTCTGAGTCATTTACAGAGGTGCAGTTGCAGGTATGTGTGACCTGCCCTGCACATTACGATTTGAAAACAATATCACTTTTTCACAGTACTTGTAGCAGCACTTGTGTGCTGAGAGATTTGCTTTGTATTGTCACTGGTGGCAATGAACTCCTGGGCTATTGCTATGGCCTTACTCAAGGTTGGGGTCTCTACAGTCAAAAGTTTGCGAAGTATGGTTTCGTGGCCAATGCCAAGTACGAAAAAGTCTATGAGCATGCGCTCCAAATGTCCTTCAAATTCGCAATGCCCTGCAAGGCGTCTTAGCTCGGCGACATAACTCGCCACTTCCTGACCTTCAGACCTTTTGTAGGTGTAGAACCAGTACCTCGCCATCAAAACGCTTTCCTTCGGATTCAAATGCTCTCAGATAAGTGTGCACAAATCGTCGTACGATTTCTCCGTGGGTTTCGCTGGAGTGAGCAGATTCTTCATGAGGCCATATGTTGGTGCCCCACAGACGGTGAGGAGGATCACCCTTCGTTTGGCAGCGCTCTCTTCCCCATCTAGCTCGTTGGCCACGAAGTATTGGTCGATTTGCTCCACAAAAGTTTCCCAATCCTCTCCCTCCAAGAATTTCTCCAGCATGCCCATTGTTCTCTGCATCTTTGGGTTCGCTATCTGTATCTCGTCGCCAGTTATGTATGTAGACTGAACACTGTGAGTTCAAAGTAAAGTGTGACCTTAGTCTTTTGTTGCAGGTCTCCAGAGTGCCTCTCCAACCTGTGAAGCCGCCTTAAATACCTGTGCTCCCAACGGATTATGGGATCCCTTGGGTCTCCAGGGGATGAGCCTTCTGGTGGCTGTACAGAGTAAATACAAGTCCACGTATAGAACACTCACCCCAGCAGCTGGATCATTGTTCCGTTTGGGAAGTTCTTGGACCCTGCTCGCAGTGCAATTTGAAGAGGAAAATGGGATGGCTTCTCTTCCCACGAGCGGGCCCTTTGATATAAAGGGTCGACGCTCGTCCCAACCCGTGTAGCAGCCCTCGAAGTATTAGACGGCGACGTATGACAAGATGTAACTATCTTTAATTACGGATGTCCGGGAACACTTCTCATCACAGCCGCCTGGAGATGTTCCCTGAATAGCAAAATTATTCATCATTTATACATTTCATAGATCCCTTCGCCCCCTTGCTACATAGAAACATAGAAAATAGGTGGAGGAGTAGGCCATTCGGCCCTTTGAGCCGACACCACCATTCGATAAGATCATGGCTGATCATTCCTTTAGTACACCTTTCCTGCTTTCTCTCCATACCCCTTGATCCCCTTATCCATAAGGGCCATATCTAACTCCCTCTTGACTATATCCAATGAACTGGCATCAACAACTCTCTGTGGCAGGGAATTCCACAAGTTAAGTGAAGAAGTTTCTGAGTGAAGAAGTTTCTCCTCATCTCCATCCTAAATGGCTTACCCCTTATCCTAAGACTGTGTCCCCGGTTCTGGACTTCCCCAACATCGGGAACAATCGACCCGCATCTAACCTGTCCAGTCCCGTCAGAATCTCATATATGTTTCTATGAGATCCCCTCTCATCCTTCGATACTCCAATGTATAAAGGCCCAGTTGATCCAGTCTCTCCTCATGTCAGTCCAGCCATCCCGGGAATCAGTCTGGTGAACCTTCGCTGCACTCCCTCAATAGCAAGAATGCCCTTCCTCAGATTAGGAGACCAAAACTGAACACAATATTCCAGGTAAGCCCCCTCCCTGCTCCTTTAATCAAATCCTCTAGCTATGAAGGCCAACATACCATTTGCCTTCTTTACCGCCTGCTGTACCTGTATGCCAACTTTCAATGTCTGATGAACCATGACACCCAGGTCTCGTTGCACCTCCCCTTTTCCTAATCTTCCCGCCATTCAGATAATATTCTGTCTTCGTGTTTTTGCCCCCAAAGTGGATAACCTCAGATTTATCCACATTATATTGCATCTGCCATGCATTTGCCCACTCACCTAACCTGTCTAAGTCCCCCTCACAGCTCACACTGCCACTCAGTTTAGTGTCATCTGCAAACTTGGAGATATTACACTCAATTCCTTCATCCAAATCATTGATGTATATTGTAAAGAGCTGGAGTCCCAGCATTGAGCCCTGCGGCACTCCACTAGTCACTGCCTGCCATTCTGAAAAGGACCCATTTATCCCGACTCTCTGCTTCCTGTCTGCCAACCAGTTCTCTATCCACGTCAGTATATTACCCCCAATACCATGTGCTTTGATTTTGCACACCAATCTCTTGTGTGGAACATTGTCAAAAGCCTTTTGAAAGTCCAAATACACCACATCCACTGGTTCTCCGCTGTCCACTCTACTAGTTACATCCTCAAAAAATTCCTGAAGATTTGTCAAGCATGATTTCCCCAGAGTGGTAACTTGTGCACCGCTCCATCATAGGACATCTTTTACAGTAGCACTGCTGATTACGGGTATCAGTTCCTTTGTGTACGTTCTCAGTTTAGTGCGAATGGGAGTCAGGACTGGCCTTGAGGCCTTGCTGCACCATAATTTATCGAAAGTCTTTTTGCTCATAATGGACTGGCTCGCCCCTATGTCCAGCTCCATTGACACTGGGAGTCCATTTAATTCAACCTTCAGCATTATCGGGGGACACTTTGTGGTAAATGTGTGCACCCCATATACCTCTGCCTCCTCGGTCTGAGGCTCTGGTTCGTCGTGATCCACCGTGGATCTGTCCTCCTCTGCAACATGGCTTGCAGGGTTTGCATCTCACCTGCAACTATGTTGGAGATGTCCCATTGTTCTACAGCCCTTGCAAATGTATCCTTTGAAGCGGCATGAATGAAAACTATGATCACCCCCGCAGCCTAGCATTCACCACCCTTGATGGCGGACTCTGAGACATCTGCGGACATGCAGCTGCAGGCATGTGAGGCCTGCCCTGTATGTTACGATTCGAAAACAACGTTACTTTGTTCATAGTACTTGTAGCAGTACTCATGTGCTGAGAGATTTGTTTGGTATTGTCACTGGTGGCGATGAATGGCTGGGCTATCGCTATGGCTTTGCTCAAGGTTGGGGTCTTTACATTCAAAAGTTTGCGAAGTATTACTTCATGGCCAATGCCAAGTACAAAGAAGTCCCTGAGCATGTGCTCCAAATGTCCTTCAATGTCCTGCAAGGCATCTTAGCTCGGCGACATAGCTTATCACTTCCTGGCCTTCAGATCTCTTGTCCTTGTAGAACCGGTACCTCGCCATCAGAACGTTTTCCTGCGGGTTTAGATGCTCCCGGACCAGTGTGCACAAATCATCATACGACTTCTCTGTGGGTTTCGCTGGAGCAAGCAGATTTTTCATGAGGCCATACGTTGGTGCCCCGCAAACGGTGAGGAGAATCACCCTTCATTTGGCAGCGTTCGCTTCTCCTTCCAGCTCGTTAGCCACGAAGTATTGGTTGAGTCGCTCCATGAAGGTTTCCCAATCATCTGTCCGAAAATTTCTCCAAGATGCCCACTGTTCTCTGCATCATTGTGGTGGGGTTCATCATCTGTATCTCGTCGCCAGTTGTAGTGTATGAACAAAGAGTCTGACCAGATACTGTAAGCTCAAAGTAAAGTGTGACCGTAGTCCTTTATTACAGGTCTCCAGAATGCCTCTCCAGCCTGTGAGGCCGCCTTATGTACAGGTGCTCCCAAGGGATTGTGGAAACATAGAAACATAGAAAATAGGTGCAGGAGTAGGCCATTCGGCCCTTCGAGCCTGCACTGCCATTCAAGAAGATCATGGCTGATCATTCCCTCAGCACCCTTTTCCTGCTTTCTCCCCATACCCCTTGATCCCCGTAGCCGTAAGGGTCATATCTAACTCCCTCTTGAATATATCCAATGAACTGGCATCAACAACTCTCTGCAGCAGGGAATTCCATAGGTTAACAACTCTCTAAGTGAAGAAGTTTCTCCTCATCTCAGTCCTAAATGGCCTACCCCTTATCCTAAGACTATGTTCCCTGGTTCTGAACTTCCCCAACATCGGGAACATTCTTCCCGCATCTAACCTGTCCCGTCCCGTCAGAATCTTATACGTTTCTATGAGATCCCCTCTCATCCTTCTAAACTCCAGTAAATAAAGGCCCAGTTGATCTAGTCTCTCCTCATAACAGTCCAGCCATCCGTGGAATCAGTCTGGTGAACCTTCGCTGCACTCCCTCAATAGCAGGAATGTCCTTCCTCAGATTAGGAGACCAAAACTGAACACAATATTCCAGGTGAGGCCTCACTAAGGCCCTGTACAACTGCAGTAAGACCTCCCTGCTCCTGTATTCAAATCCCCTAGCTATGAAGGCCAACATACCATTTGCCTTCTTCACCGCCTGCTGTACCTACATGCCCACTTTCAATGACTGATGAACCATGACACCCAGATCTCGTTGCACCGCCCCTTTTCCTAATCTGCCGCCATTCAGTAAATATTCTGTTTTCCTGTTTTTGCCCCCAAAGTGGATAACCTCACATTTATCCACATTATACTGCATCTGCCATGTATTTGCCCATTCGCCTAATCTGTCCAAGTCACCCTGCAGCCTCTTAGCGTCCTCCTCACAGCTCACACTGCCACCAGTTTAGTGTCATCTGCAAACTTGGAGATATTACACTCAATTCCATCATCTAAATCATTAATGTATATTGTAAATAGTTGTGGTCCCAGCACTGAGCCCTGCGGCACTCCACTAGTCACTGCCTGCCATTGTGAAAAGGACCCGTTTATCCCGACTCTCTGCTTCCTGTCTGCCAACCAGTTCTCTATCCACGTTAGTACATTACCCCCAATACCATGTGCTTTGATTTTGCACACCAATCTCTTGTGTGGGACCTTGTCAAAAGCCTTTTGAAAGTCCAAACACACCACATCCACAGGTTCTCCCTTGTCCACTCTACTAGTTACATCCTCAAAAGATTTTGGAAGATTTGTCAAGCATGATTTCCCTTTCATAAATCCATGCTGACTTGGACCGATCCTGTCACTGCTTTCCAAACGCGCTGCTATTACATCTTTAATAATTGATTCCAACATTTTCCCCACCACTGATGTCAGGCTAATCGGTCTATAATTACCCGCTTTCTCTCTGCCTCCCTTTTTAAAAAGTGGTGTTACATTAGCTACCCTCCAGTCCATAGCAACTGATCCAGAGTCGATAGATTGTTGGAAAATGATCACCAATGCAGCCACTATTTTCAGGGCCACTTCTTTAATTACTCTGGGATGCAGACTATCAAGCTCCGGGGATTTATCGGCCTTCAATCCCATCAATTTCCCGCATAATAAGGATATTCTTCAGTTCCTCCTTCTCACTTGACCCTCGGTCCCTGAGTACTTCCGGAAGGTTATTTGTGTCTTCCTTCGTGAAGACACAACCAAAGTATTTGTTCAATTGGTCTGCCATTTCTTTGTTCCCCATTATAAATTCACCTGAATCCGACTGCAAGGGACCTACGTTTGTCTTCACTAATCTTTTTCTCTTCACATATCCATAGAAGCTTTTGCAGTCAATTTTTATGTTCTTGGCAAACTTCCTCTCGTACTCTATTTTGTCCCCCTTGTGTATCTGTAAAGCATGCAATCCAATGTTCCGCCACCAGGGTGCGCATCCCCTGATTGTCCCAAGGAATCCCAGCATCCCTTAGGAGCACTGTATATAAGCCAGCCCCTAAGGCCTGTTCCTCACTCTGGAGTGTCTTAATAAAGACTGAGGTCACTGTTACTTTAACCTCCCTGTGTGCAGTCTCATCTGTGTTAGGAGCACAATAACTGGCGACGAGTATACAAAGCCAACGCAAAGGTGCAGCAAACTGTGGGCATCCTGGAGAAGCTCTCAGAGGGTGAGGACTGGGAAGCCTATGTCGAATGGCTAGACCAGTACTTTGTAGCCAATGAGCTGGACGGAGAAGGAAGCGCTGCAAAAAGGAGAGCGGTCCTCCTCACGGGCTGCGGGGCACCGACCTACAACCTCATGAAGAATCTTTTGGCTCCAGTGAAACCCACAGATAAGTTGTATGAAGAGCTGTGTACACTGGTTCGGGAGCATCTTAACCCGAGAGAGAGCGTGCTGATGGCGAGCTATCTGTTCTACACGTGCCAGTGATCTGAAGGTCAGGAAGTGGCAAGCTACGTCGCCGAGCTAAGGTGACTTGCAGGACAAAGTGAGTTCGATGGCTATCTGGAGCAGATGCTCAGAGACTTTTTTGCACTGGGCATTGGCCACGAGACCATCCTACGAAAACTTTTGACTGTAGAGACACCGACCCTCAGTAAGGCCATTGCGATAGCACAGGCGTTTATGTCCACCAGTGATAACACCAAACAAATCTCTCAACACACAAGTGCCAGCATTGTGTGTTGAATGTTCATAAATTAACGAGCAGAAATGTACAAGGCAGAAACCATGAGTCTGCAACTGCCAGCAGGCTTCAGATGACTCAGAGTCCGCAACAAAGGATGAATGCAAGGCAATTCACATCTTGTTGGCGTTGTGGAGACTTTCATTCAGCCTATCCATGTCACTTCAAAGGGTATGTTTGCAAGAGCTGTGGAACAATGGGGCACCTCCAACGAGCTTGCAGAAGAGCTGCAATCTCTGCAAAACCTGCTAACCACCACGTGGCAGAGGAAGATCGGTCCATAGTGGATCAAAGCAATTTCGAGCCTCAGAGAGAGGAGGCAGATGCTGAAGTACATGGGGTGCACACATTTTCGCCGAAATGTCCACCTAGAATGCTAAATGTAAAATTGAATGCCTTACCCGTAGCCATGGAACTGGACACTGGCGCTAGCCAATCCATCATGAGTAAAAAGATGTTTGAGAGACTGTGGTGCAACAAGGCACTCAGACCAGCCTTGAGCCCCATCCACACGAAACTCAGAACGTACTTCAAAGAGCTCATCACTGTCCTGGGCAGCGCCAGGGTCAAGGTCACCTCCGAGGGCATAGTGCACGAACTGCCACTCTGGATTGTCCCGGGTAATGGCCCTACACTGCTTGGAAGGAGCTGGCTGGGCAAAATCTGCTGGAACTGGGATGACATCCGAGCGCAATCACATGTCGATGAGGCCTCATGTACCCACGTTCTTAACAAATTTCCTTCCCTTTTTGAGGGCAAAGGTGCAGATCCACTTGGTCCCATAGGCACGACCCATTCACCACAAGGCGCTGTACCTCTCATGATGAGAGAGAGTGGAAATTGAGCTGGACAGGCTGCAATGCGAGGGCATCATCTCCCCAATGGAATTCAGCGAGTGGGCCAGCCCGATTGTTCCAGTACTCAAAAGTGATGGCACGGTCAGGATTTGCGGCGATTATAAAGTAGCTATTAATCATTTCTCGCTACAGAACCAATATCCGCTACCTAAGGCAGACGACCTATTTGCGACATTGGCAGGAGCTCGACCTGACTTCTGCCTACAAGACACAGGAGCTGGAGGAGTCTTCGAAGGGTCTCACCTGCATCAACATGCACAAGGGACTGTTCATCTACAACAGATGCCCATTTGGAATTCGGTCGGCTGCAGCGATCTTCCAGAGAAACATGGAGAGCCTACTCAAGTCGGTACCACGCACAGTGGTTTTTCAGGACGAGATATTGATCATGGGTCGGGACACTGTCGAGCACCTACAAAACCTAGAGGAGATCCTCCAGCGACTGGATCGCGTAGGACTGCGGCTGAAGAGGTCGAAATGCATCTTCATGGCAACAGAAGTGGAGTTTTTGGGGAGAAAGATCGCGGCAGACGGCATTCGGCCCACAGCCGCCAAGACAGAGGCTATCAGGAATGCGCCCAGGCCACAGAACGTCACGGAGCTGCGGTTGTTCCTGGGACTCCAACTATTTTGTTAACTTCCTACCGGGTTTAAGCACACTCTTAGAGCCCCTACATGTGTTATTGCATCAAGGTGAGAACTGGGTATGGAGAAAAAAACAAGTAGTTGCTTTTGAGAAAGCCAGAAACATTCTATGCTCCAACAAGCTGCTTGTATTGTTTAACCCGTGTTAAAGACTTGTGCTAGCATGTGATGCATCGTCGTACGGAGTCGGGTGTGTATTACAACAAGCTAACGTTGCGGGGAAGTTGCAACCTGTCACCTATGCCTCCAGGAGCTTGTCTAAGGCCGAGAGGGCCTGCAGCATGATTGAGAAAGAGGCATTAGTATGTGTGTTCGGGGTAAAGAAAATGCATCAGTACCTGTTTGGCATCACATTTGAGCTGGAAACCGATCAAGCCCCTCATATCCCTGTTCACTGAAAACAAGGGGATAAATACTAATGCCTCAGCCCACATACAAAGGTGGGCACTCGCGCTATCAGCGTATAATGATACCATCCGCCACAGGCCAGGCACCGAGAACTGTGCGGATGCTCTCAGTCGGCTACCATTGCCCACCACGGGGGTGAAAATGGCGCAGCCTGCAAACTTGTTGATGGCGCAGCCCACAGACTTGTTGATGGTCATGGAAGCGTTTGAAAATGATAAATCACCTGTCACGGCCTACCAGATTAGGACTTGGCCAGCCAAGATCCTCTGCTGTCCCTAGTAAAAAAAACTGTACTGCATGGGAGCTGGGCCAGCATCCCCGTTGAAATGCACAAGAGCTAATCAAGCCATTCCAGCGACGAAAGGACGAACTGTCCATTCAGGCAGACTGCCTGTTGTGGGGTAACCGCGTAGTGCTACCCAAAAAGGGCAGGGAGATGTTCATCTCGGATCTCCACAGCACACACCTGGGTATAGTAATGATGAAAGCGATAGCCAGATCCCACGTGTGGTGGCCCGGTATCGACTCTGACTTAGAGTCCTGTGTACGGCAATGCAGCGTGTGTGCTCAGTTGAGCAACGCGCCCAGAGAGGCACCACTAAGTTTGTGGTCCTGGCCTTCGAGACAATGGTCCAGAATCCATGTCGACTATGCGGGCCCGTTTCTCGGTAAAATGTTCCTGGTGGTGGTGGATGCTTTTTCAAAATGGATTGAATGTGAAATAATGTCGGGAAGCACCACCACCGCCACCATTGAAAGCCTGAGGGCCATGTTTGCCACCCACGGCCTGCCTGACATACTGGCCAGTGACAACGGGCCATGTTTCACCAGTGCCGAATTTAAAGAATACATGACTCGCAATGGGATCAAACATGTCACCTCGGCCCCGTTTAAACCAGCCTCCAATGGGCAGGCAGAGCGGGCAGTACAAACAATCAAACAGAATCTTACACGAGTCACAGAAGGCTCACTCCAAACCCGCCTGTCCCGAGTACTGCTCAGCTACCGCACGAGACCCCACTCGCTCATAGGTGTGCCCCTGGCTGAGCTACTCATGAAAAGGACACTTAAAACCAGACTCTCGCTGGTTCACCCCAACCTGCATGATCAGGTAGAGAGCAAGCGGCAGCAACAAAATGTAAACGATGGTCGCGCCACTGTGTCACGGGAAATTGATCTGAATCACCCTGTGTATGTGCTAAACTATGGACATGGTCCCAAGTGGATCGCGGGCACGGTGATAGCTAAATAAGGGAGTAGGGTGTTTGTAGTCAAACTAGACAATGAACAAATTTGCAGAAAACACCTGGACCAAACGAGGCTGCAGTTCACAGACTCCCCTAAACAATCCACAGCAGACACCATCTTTTTCGAGCCCACAGCACCCACCCAAAGGATCAACGACACCATCCTGGACCAGGAAATCGAACTCATCACGTCCAACAGCCCAGCAAGGCCAGGGTCACTGTTGTAGGAGGTAGGCACCTTTAGAATATACCAGAATACTAGGCATTAGGCACCTGCTAGATATATCTAACCGCATATAAGTTTAAAGTGACCACACATAAAATGGCTGCCCAGGCATGATGGGAAATCAGGTCGTCGAGCTGTGAACTGTTGAATGTTCAATGACCGAGCAATAACCCTGTGAGGCCCACTATAGGAATGCCTTGGATGCAGGATAAGAATAATGAGGAGAGAACCCATCTCCCGTATTCAAGGCCATAAACCAATTAATTCCCCAGGAAGAAAGAGATAAGAGAACCCATCTCCTGTAAACAAGGTTATAAACCAATTATTTCTCCAAGAAGAAAGAACTAGTGAGAGAACCTATCTCCTGTAGTAAAGTTATCAATCAGCCCAAGCTGACAAGAGACGAACACATGGTTCCTGAGACATAAGGGGAATTCTATTGGGTTAAAAGAACCTATATGTAATCTATAATCGTTGTGATTGGCTTGTGTCCAGCCGTGATGGGCTGTGTAACTGTAGTAAACTGTTTGTAACTGTTGTGAAACATATAAAAGTGCATGTAACCCTTTGTTCTGTGGAGAGAAGCCTGGACTCAGTCTTGTGATTTCCTCCCCACTAAGCGTAATAAAGGCCGCGACGGCATTGGAACCGACTCTGAGTGTTGAGTGATTCTTCTGAGAAAACATTCACACTAACAGTCACCCAGCAGCCCTGCAGGGCCAACAACACGCCAGCCCAGCGAGGGCACAGCCAACACACCAGAACAGACATTTGTACCGAGGCGGTGCACCAGGGAAAGAAAGGCTCCCGACTGCCTTACCTTGTAAATAGTTTTCACTTTGACTTTTGGGGGGGGAGTGTTGTGTATCTGTAAAGCATGCACTCCCATGTTCCGCCACCATGGAGCGCATCCCCTGAAGTCCCAAGGAATTGCAGCATCCCTTGGGCGCACTTTTCGAAACCGGCCCCTGAGGCCTGTTCCTCACTCTGGAGTGTCTTAATAAAGACTGAGGTCACTGTTAATTTAACCTCCCTGTGTGCAGTCTCATCTGTGTTAGGAACACAATACTCCTCTGCTGAATTCTAAATTTCTCCTCGTCCTCAGGTTTGCTGCTTTTTCTGGCCAATTTATATGCCTCTTCCTTGGATTTAGCACTATCCTTAATTTCCCTTGTTAGCCACGGTTGAGCCACCTTCCCAGTTTTATTTTTACTCCAGACAGGGATGTACAATTGCTGAAGTTCCTCCATGTGATCTTTAAATGTTTGCCATTTGCTTATTCACCATCAACCCTTTAAGTATCATTTGCCAGTCTATTCTAGCCAATTCATGCCTCAAACCATCGAAGTTACCTTTCCTTAAGTTCAGGACCCTAGTTTCTGTATTAACTTTGTCATTCTCCATCCGAATAAAGAATTCTACCATATTATGGTCACTCTTCCCCAAGGGGTCTCGCACAACAAGATTGCTAATTAGTCCTTTCTCATTACACATCACCCAGTTTAGGACGGCCAGCTCCCTGGTTGGTTCTTCAACATATTGGTTTTGAAAACCATCCCTAATGCATTCCAGGAAATCCTCCTTCACCGCATTGTTACCAGTTTGGTTAGCCCAATCGATATGTAGATTAAAGTCGCCCAGGATAACTGCTGTACCTTTATTGCATGCATCCCTAATTTCTTTTTTTGATGCTGTCCCCAGCCTTACTACTACTGTTTGGTGGCCTGTATACAACTCCCACTAGCGTTTTCTGCCCTTTGGTGTTACGCAGCTCTACCCATACAGATTCCACATCATCCAAGCTAATGTCCTTCCTCACTATTGTGTTAATCTCCTCTTTAACCAGCAATGCCACCCCGCCTCCTTTTCCTTTCTGTCTATCCTTCCTAAATGTTGAATACCCCTGGATTTTTAGTTTCCAGCCTTGGTCACCCTGGAGCCATGTCTCCGTGATGCCAATTACATCATACCTGTTATCTGCTGTCTGCACAGTTAATTCGTCCACCTTATTCCGAATACTCCTCGCATTGAGGCACAGAGCCTTCAGGCTTGTCTGTCTCGCACACTTTGCCCCTTTAGTACGACCTCCTCGATCTCTAATTGGGTTACCTTATTAGTAATATTTTGGATTGACAGACGAAGATCTGAAGGCAGACTTTAGACCTGAACTGGGATGACCTCATTGGGTTAGAATTTGCTGATCATACGTAGAGCCTAAAAGTCTGTTTAGAGTCTTTTCACAGAGTCTTATCTTGTCGGACTGGACATACCTTCACGTTATCTAGTGTTTTGGTACATCAATGTTGAATCAGAGGCCTCTGGGTCCTTGGTGGTGGAATATATTAGAATGTGAGGTCAGCCACAGACCTTCTGCCCCTTTTGCTGAGCCAATGTAGAAGCCGGCACTTTAAACCTTATTTCGCTTATACCCCTAATGCCAATTTTCTCTTACATGCAGTAACCTTTTATGTGGCACCTTATCGAATGCCTTCTGGAAATCCAAATACACCACATCCACTGGTTCCCCCTTATCCCTGCTCGTTACAACCTCAAAGAACTCCAGCACATTTGTTAAACATGATTTCCCTTTCATCAAGCCATGCTACTCTGCTTGATTGAATTATGCTTTTCCAAATGTCCCGCTACTACTTCCTTAATAATGGACTCCAGCATTTTCCCAATGACAGAAGTTTCTAGAGGTGGTCACCCCTCTAGTGTGTGCAGGCAAGGAGGGAATGGGTGACCACCAGACAGAAGAGGAGGACCAGGCAGGTAGTGCAGGAGTCCCCTGAGTGCATCTCGCTCTCCAACCGATATTCTGTCCGGAGTACTGCTGAGGGCGATGGTTCCTCTGGGGAGTGCAGCCAGAGCCACATCCATCGCACTATGGGTGGCTCAGCTGCACGGCGGGGAGGAAGAATAGTGGAAGAGCAATACTGGTAGGGGATTCGACAGTTAGGGGAGCAGACAGGCCGCAGACGTGACTCCAGGATGGTATATTGCCTCCCTGATGTCAGGGTCAAGGATATCACCGAGCAGCTGCAGGACATTCTGAGGGGGGAGGGTGAACAGCCAGAGGTCGTGGTCCCTATCGTACCAATGACATAGGTAAAAGAGGGATGAGGTCCTGCAGGCAGGTTTCAATGAGCTAGGAGAGAGATTAAAAGGCAGGACCTCAAAGGTAGTAATCTACGGATTACTCCCGGTGCCACGTGCTGGTGAGTACAGAAATAGGAGGATAAAGCAGATTAATGCGTGGCTGCAGAGATGGTGCAGGAGGGAACACTTTAGATTGCTGTGGCATTGGGACTGTTTCTGGGGGAGGTGGGACCTGTACAAGTCGGACGGGTTGCATCAACAGAGCCGGGACCAATAATCTCACGGGGATCGGGGGGGGGAGTGGGGGGTTTAAACTAGCTTAGCAGGGGATGGGAACCTGAGAGTAGATTCAGAAGGGAGAGTAGCAATGCTGGAAATGGAAGGTAGAAAATTAGTAAGTGAATTTGGAAGTCAAAGAAAACAAACTCTAGAAAATAGACAACAAGGGAGTTTGGCAGTGCCAAATGGTATATACTTGAATGCAAGCAGTCTGTGGAATAGGAGGATAAGCTGAGAGCACAGATAGACACTTGGGAGTATGATATTATAGCTATTACTGAGACATGGCTGAAAGAAGGGCAGGTATAGCAGCTCAACATTCCTGGTTACAGGGTTTTCATATGGGATAGAGAGAGGGATAAAAAAGGGGGGGTTGTTGCAGTATTGAATAAAGAAACAATTACAGCAGTGAGGTGGGATGATATGTTGGAAGGATCATCAAATGAGGCCATATAGGTTGAATTGAAGAACAAAAAAGGGGCGATCACACTGCCGGGTACAATTGACCCCCAAACAGTCAGAGGGAATTAGAAGAGCAAATATGTAGGCAAATTTCTGAGAAGTGCAAAAACTATTAGGCAGTAATAGTAGAGGAATTCAACTACCCTAATATTAACTTGGATAGAATTAGTGTGAAAGGTATAGAGGGAGCAGAATTCCTAAAATTCATCCAGGAGAACTATTTTAGCCTGTATGTAGCAAGCCCAACAAGGAAGGGGGCAGTTCCGGACTTAATTTTAGGGAATGAAGCTGGGCAGGTGGAAGGGATATCAGTGGGAAAATATTTTGGTGCTAGTGATCATAATTCAGTTAGATTTAGGGTAGTTATGAAAAAGAACAAAGATAGACCAGGAATAAAAGTTCTCAATTGGGGGAAAGCCAATTTTACTCAGCTGAGATGTCATTTAGCCAAAGTGGACTGGAAACAGCTATTTGAAGGTAAATCAGTGTCAGAACAGTGGGAGGCATTCAAGGAGGAGATCCTGAGGGTTCAGAGCAAATAAGTTCCCTTAAAGAAAAAGGGTGGGACTAACCAATCTCGAGCCGCTGGATGTCATGGGGCATAAATAGCAGAGTAGGCTCGATGGGCAGTATGGCCTACTCCTGCTCCTATTTAAGAACATAAGAAATAGAACAGGAGTAGATCATACGGCCACTCGAGCCTGCTCCGCCATTCAATAAGATCATGGCTGATCTGATCATGGACTCAGCTCCACTTTCCCGCCTGCTCCCCATAACCCTTTATTCCCTTATCATTTAAGAAACTGTCTATTTCTGTCTTAAACTTATTCAATGCCCAGCTTCCACAGCTCTCTGAGGCAGCGAATTCCACAGATTTACAACCCTCTGAGAGAAGAAATTTCTCCTCATCTCAGTTTTAAATGGGTAGCCCCTTATTCTAAGATCATGCCCTCTAGTTCTAGTCTCCTCCATCAGTGGAAACATCCTCTCTGCATTCACCTTGTCAAGCCCCCTCATAATCTTATACGTTTCAATAAGATCACCTTTCATTCTTCTGAATTCCAATGAGTAGAGGCCCAACCTACTCAACCTTTCCTTATAAGTCAACCCCCTCATGCCCGGAATCAACCTAGTGAACCTCTCTGAACTGCCTCCAAAGCAAGTATATCTTTCGTAAATATGGAAACCAAAACTACACGCAGTAGTCCAGGTGTGGCTTCACCAATACCTTATATAGCTGTCGCAAGACTTCCCCACTTTTATACGCCATCCCCTTTGCAATAAAGGCCAAGATACCATTGGCCTTCCTGATCACTTGCTGTACCTGCATACTATCCTTTTGTGTTTCATGCAGAAGTACCCCCGGGTCCTGCTGCACTGCGGCACTTTGCAATCTTTCTCCATTTAAATAATAACTTGCTCTTTGATTTTTTTCTGCCAAAGTGCATGACATCACACTTTCCAACATTATACTCCATCTGCCAAATTTTTGCCCACTCACTTAGCCTGTCTGTCTTTTTGCAGATTTTGTGTGTCCTCCTCACATATTGCTTTTCCTCCCATCTTTGTATCGTCAGCAAACTTGGCTACATCACACTCTGTCCCTTCTTCCACGTCATTAATATCGATCCCAGCACTGATCCCTGCGGCACCCCACGAGTTACTGGTTGCCAACCAGAGAATGAACCATTTATCCCGACTCTCTGTTCTCTGTTAGTTAGCCAATCCTCCATCCATGCTAATATATTGCCCCCAGCCCCGTGAACTTTTATCTTGTGCAGTAACCTTTTATGTGGCAATTTAGAAAATGCCTTCTGGAAGTCCAAATACACCACATCCACTGGTTCCCCTTTATCCACCCTGTTTGTTACATCCTCAAAGAATTCCAGAAAATTTGTCAAACATGACTTCCCCTTCATAAATCCATGCTGACATTGCCTGACCGAATTTTGCTTTTCCAAATGTCCTGCTACTGCTTCTTTAATAATGTACTCCTGTTCTTATACAGGGTAGGATAAAGAAAAAAGAGAGGCTTATGTCAGATGCCAAGGACTCATAGAAACATTAGAAACATAGAAAATAGGTGCAGGAGTAGGCCATTCGGCCCTTCGAGCCTGCACCACCATTCAATATGATCATGGCTGATCATGCAGCTTCACTATCCCATTCCTCTCTCTATACCCCTTGATCCCTTTAGCCGTAAGGACCACATCTAATTCCCTTTTGAATATGTCTAACGAACTGGCCTCAACAACTTTCTGTGGTAGAGAATTCCACAGGTTCACAACTCTCTGAGTGAAGAAATTTCTCCTCATCTCGGTCCTAAATGGCTTACCCCTTATCCTTAGACTGTTGCCCCTGGTTCTGGCTCAATACTGCAGAAAGCCGACAGGAGTATTGGAATTGCACGGGTGAAATTAAAAAGGAAATTAGGAAAGCAAAGAGAGAGCATGATAAAATTTTGGCAAGTAAAATCAAGGAAAACCCACAGATGTTTTATAAATACATTAAGAGCAAGAGGATAATTAAAGAAAGAGTAAGGTCTATTAAAGACCATAAAGGTAATCTCTGTGTGGAGGAGGAAGACGTGGGTATGGTTCGTAATGAATACTTTGCATCTGTTTTCACATAACAGAAGGGCAATGCAGACATTGCAATCAGGCAGGAGGAGTGTGAAATATTGGATGAAATAAACAACGAGAGAGGAAGTATTGAGGGGTCTAGCAGCTTTGAAAGTAGATAAATACCGAGGCCCAGATGAAATGTGTTGTGTTCCTAAGGCAGATGAGACTGCATACAAGGAGGTTAAAGTAACAGTGACCTCAGTCTTTATTAAGACACTCCAGAGTGTGGAACAGGCCTTAGGGGCCGGCTTATATACAGTGCTCCCAAGGGATGCTGGGATCCCTTGGGACTTCAGGGGATGCGCTCCCTGGTGGCGGAACATGGGAGTGCATGGTTTACAGATACACAACATCACTCCCCCACCTCCCCCCCCCCCCCCCCCCCCGCAAAGTCAAAGTGAAAACTATTTACAAGGTGAGTCGGTCGGGAGCCTTTCTTTCCCTGGTGGACCGCCTCGGTACAAATGTTTGTTCTGGTGTGTTGGCTGTGCCCTCGCTGGGCTGGCGTGTTGTTGGCCCTGCAGGGTTGCTGGCTGAGCCTGGCCTTGCTAGGCTGTTGGGCGTGATGGGTTCAATTTCCTGGTCTGGGGTGGTGTCGTTGATCCTTTGGGTGTGTGTTGTGGGCTCGAAAAAGGTGGTGTCTGCTGTGGGTTGGTCAGGACAGTCTGTGACCTCATTTGGTCTAGGTGCTTTCTGCAAATTTATCCATTGTCTAGTTTGACGACAAACATCTTTAGCTATCATCGTGCCCGCGATCCACTTGGGACCATGTCCATAGTTTAGCACATGTACAGGGTCATTCAGATCAATTTCCAGTGACACAGTGGCGCGATCATCGTTTACATTTTGTTGCTGCCGCCTGCTTTCTACCTGATCATGCAGGTTGTGGTGAACCAGTGAGAGTCTGGTTTTAAGTGTCCTTTTCATGAGTAGCTCAGCTGGGGACACCCCTGTGAGCGAGTGGGGTCTCGTGCGGTAGCTGAGCAGTACTCGGGACAGGCGGGTATGGAGTAATCCTTCTGTGACTCGTTTAAGGCTCTGTTTGATTGCTTGTACTGCCCGCGCTGCCTGCCCATTGGAGGCTGCTTTAAACGGGGTCGAGGTGACATGTTTGATCCCATTGCGGGTCATGAATACTTTAAATTCGGCACTGGTGAAACATGGCCCGTTGTCAGTGACCAGTATGTCACGCAGGCCGTGGGTGGCAAACATGGCCCTCAGGCTTTCAATGGTGATGGTGGCGGTGCTTCCCAACATTATTTCACATTCAATCCATTTTGAAAAAGCATCCACCACCACCAGCAACATTTTACCGAGAAGCGGGCCCGCATAGTCGACATGGATCCTGGACCATGGTCTCGAGGGCCAGGACCACAAACTTAGTGGCACGTTGCTCAACTGAGCACACACGCTGCATTGCCGTACACAGGACTCTAAGTCAGAGCCGATACCGGGCTACCACACGTGGGATCTGGCTATCGCTTTCATCATTACTATACCGGGTGTGTGCTGTGGAGATCCGAGATGAATGTCTCCCTGCCCTTTTTGGGTAGCACGACATGGTTACCCCACAACAGGCAGTCTGCCTGAATGGATAGCTCGTCCTTTCGCCGCTGGAACGGCTTGATTGGCTCTTGCATTTCAACGGGGATACTGGCCCAGTTCCCATACAGTGCACATTTATTTACTAGGGACAGCAGAGGATCTTGGCTGGTCCAAGTCCTAATCTGGCGGGCCGTGACAGGTGATTTATCATTTTCAAACACTTCCATGATCATCAACAAGTCTGCGGGCTACGCCACCATCAACAAGTTAGCAGGCTGCGCCATTTCCACCCCCCTGGTGGGCAATGGTAGCCGACTGAGAGCATCCGCACAGTTCTCTGTGCCTGGCCTGTGGCAGATGATATAGTTTTACGCTGAAAGCGCGAGTGCCCACCTTTGTATGCGGGCTGAGGCATTAGTATTTATCCCCTTGTTTTCAGCGAACAGGGATATGAGGGGCTTGTGATCGGTTTCCAGCTCAAATTTGAGGCTAAACAGGTACTGATGCATTTTCTTTACCCCGAACACACACACTAATGCCTCTTTCTCAATCATGCTGTAGGCTCTCTCGGCCTTAGACAAGCTCCTGGAGGCATAGGTGACCGGTTGCAACTTCCCCGTAATGTTAGCTTGTTGTAATACACACCCGACTCCGTACAACGATGCATCACATGCTAGCACAAGTCTTTTACACGGGTTATACAATACAAGCAGCTTGTTGGAGCATAGAATGTTTCTGGCTATCTCAAAAGCAATTACTTGTTTTTTTTCCCATACCCAGTTCTCACCTTTACGCAATAGCACAGGGGCTCTTAGAGGGTGCTTAATCCCGGTAGGAAGTTACCAAAATAGTTGAGGAGTCCCAGGAACGACCGCAGCTCCGTGACGTTTTGTGGCCTGGGCGCGTTGCTGATAGCCTCTGTCTTGGCGTCTGTGGGCCGAATGCCATCCGCCACGATCTTTCTCCCCAAAAACTCCACTTCTGTTGCCACGAAGACACATTTTGACCACTTCAGCCGCAGCCCTACGCGATCCAGTCGTTGGAGGACCTCCTCCAGGTTTTGTTGGTGCTCGACCGTGTCCCAACCCGTGACCAATATGTCGTCCTGAAAAACCACTGTGCGTGGCACCGACTTGAGTAGACTCTCCATGTTTCTCTGGAAGATCGCTGCAGTCAACCGAACTCCAAATGGGCATTTGTTGTGGATGAACAGTCCCTTGTGCGTGTTGATGCAGGTGAGGCCCTTCGAAGAATCCTCCAGTTCCTGCGTCATGTAGGCCGAAGTCAGGTCAAGCTTGGTGAACGTCTTGCCTCCTGCCAGCGTCGCAAATAAGTCGCCTGCCTTAAGTAGCGGGTATTGGTCCTGTAGCGAGAAACGATTAATCGTTACTTTATAATCGCCGCAAATCCTGACCGTGCCATCACTTTGTAGTACTGGAACAATCAGGCTGGCCCACTCACTGAATTCCACTGGGGAGATGATGCCCTCGCGTTGCAGCCTGTCCAGCTCGATTTCCACTCTCTCCTTCATCATGTGAGGTACCGCTCGCGCCTTGTGGTGAATGGGTCGTGCCTCTGGGACCAAGTGGATCCGCACCTTCGCCCCGGAAAAGTTTCCAATGCCTGGCTCAAAAAGGAAAGGAAATTTGTTAAGAACCTGGGTACATGAGGCCTCATCGACATGTGATAGTGCTCGGATGTCATCCCAGTTCTAGCGGATTTTGCCCAGCCAGCTCCTTCCAAGCAGTGTGAGGCCATCGCCCGGGACAATCCAGAGTGGCAGTTCATGCATCCTGCCCTCGGAGGTGACCTTGACCATGGCACTGCCCAGGACAGTGATGAGCTCTTTGGTGTACGTTCTCAGTTTCGTGTGGATGGGGCTCAGAGCTGGTCTGAGTGCCTTGTTGCACCACAGTCTCTCAAACATCTTTTTACTCATGATGGATTGGCTAGCACCAGTGTCCAGTTCCATGGCTGTGGGTAAGCCATTCAATTTTACATTTAGCATTATAGGTGGACATTTCTTCAAAAATATGTGCACCCCGTGTATTTCAGCATCTCCCTCCTCTCCCTCGGGTTAAGATGCTCCTGAACCAGTGTACACAGCTCCTCATATGACTTCACTGTGGGTTTCACCGGAACCAGAAGATTCTTTATGAGGCTGTTGGTCGGTGCCCCGCAGACCGTGAGGAGGACCACTCTCCTTTTTGCAGCGCTTCCTTCTCCGTCCAGCTTGTTGGCTACAATGTACTGGTCTAGCCGTTCGACATCGGCTTCCCAGCCCTCACCCTCCGAGAACTTCTCCAGGATGTCCGCAGTTTGCTGCATCTTTGCGTTGGATTCGTATACTCGTCGCCGATTGTTGTGTTCCGAACACAGATGAGACTGCACTCAGGGAGATTAAAGTAACAGTGACCTCAGTCTTTATTAAGACACTCCAGAGTTAGGAACAGGCCGTAGGAGCCGGCTTATATACAGTGCTCCCAAGGGATGCTGGGATCCTTTGGGACTTCATAAGAACATAAGAACATAAGAATTAAGAACAGGAGTAGGCCATCTAGCCCCTCGAGCTTGCTCCACCATTCAACAAGATCATGGCTGATCAGGCTCCACTTACCCGCCCGCTCGCCGTAACCCTTAATTCCCTTATTGGTTAAAAATCTATCTATCTGTGACTTGAATACATTCAATGAGCTAGCCTCAACTGCTTCCTTGGGCAGAGAATTCCACAGATTCACAACCCTCTGGGAGAAGAAATTCCTTCTCAACTCGGTTTTAAATTGGCTCCTCCGTATTTTGAGGCTGTGCCCCCTAGTTCTAGTCTCCCCGACCAGTGGAAACAACCTCTCTGCCTCTATCTTGTCTATCCCTTTCATTATTTTAAATGTTTCTATAAGATCACCCCTCATCCTTCTGAACTCCAACGAGTAAATACCCAGTCTACTCAATCTATCATCATAAGGTAACCCCCTCATCTCCGGAATCAGCCTAGTGAATCGTCTCTGTACCCCCTCCAAAGCTAGTATATCATTCCTTAAGTAAGATGACCAAAACTGCACGTAGTACTCCAGGTGCGGCCTCACCAATACCCTGTACAGTTGCAGCAGGACCTCCCTGCTTTTGTACTCCATCCCTTTCGCAATGAAGGCCAACATTCCATTCGCCTTCCTGATTACCTGCTGCATCTGCAAACTAACTTTTTGGGATTCATGCACAAGGACCCCCAGGTCCCTCTGCACTGCAGCATGTTGTAATTTCTCCCCATTCAAATAATATTCCCTTTTTTTGTTTTTTTTTCCAAGGTGGATGACCTCACACTTTCCGACATGGTATTCCATCTGCCAAACCTTAGCCCAGGAAATCGTTTATTATTCCTGTCTCATTACAGAGGACCAGATCTAAGATAGCTTGCTCCCTTGTAGGTTCTGTAACATACTGTTCTAAGAAACAATCCCGTATGCATTCTATGAATTCCTCCTCCAGGCTATCCCGTGCGATTTGATTTGACCAATCGATATGTAGGTTAAAATCCCCCATGATTACTACCGTTCCTTTTTCACATGCCTCCATTATTACCTTGATTATTGCCCGCCCCACCGTGAAGTTATTATTTGTGGGCCTATAAACTACGCCCACCAGTGACTTTTTCCCCATACTATCTCTAATCTCCACCCACAATGATTCAACATTTTGTTCATTCGAGCCAATATCGTCTCTTACAACTGCCCTGATATCATCCTTTATTAACAGAGCTACACCACCTCCTTTCCCTTCTTGTCTACCTTTCCGAATTGTCAGATACCCCTGTATGTTTAATTCTCAGTCTTGGCCACCCTGCAACCACGTTTCTGTAATGGCCACCAAATCATACCCATTTGTAATGATTTGTGCCGTCAACTCATTTACTTTATTTTGAATGCTGCGTGCGTTTAGGTAGAGTGTTTTAATACTAGTTTTTAAACCATGATTTTTAGTTTTGACCCCTCCTGCAGCCCCTTTATATTCATACATATTGTCCCTACCTATCACCTTGTGGTTTACACTTACCCCAGTGCTACTCTGTTCTGTTGCCTCCTGCCTTTTGCAATCTTTCTTGGGAATCCTGTTCATCTGAGCTCTCACCCATTCTAACTAGCTCAGAGCCCTCTCCTGTGTTCCGAATACTCCTTGCATTGAGGCACCGAGCTTTCATGCTTGCCTTTTTATTACACTTTGATCCTTTAGAATTTTGCTGTACCGTGGCCCTTTTTGTTTTTTGTCTTGGGTTTCTCTGCCCTCCACTTTTACTCATCTCCTTTCTGTCCTTTGCTTTTGTCTCCTTTTTGTTTCCCTCTGTCTCCCTGCATTGGTTCCCATCCCCCTGCCATATTAGTTTCACTCCTCCCCAACAGCACTAGCAAACACTCCCCGTTGGACATTGGTTCCGGTCCTGCCTAGGTGCAGACGGTCCGGTTTGTACTGGTCCCACCTCCCCCAGAACCGGTTCCAATGCCCTAGGAATTTGAATCCCTCCCTGCTGCACCACTGCTCAAGCCACATATTCATCTGAGCTATCCTGCGATTCCTACTTTGACTAGCACGTGGCACTGGTAGCAATCCCGAGATTACTACTTTTGAGGTCCTACGTTTTAATTTAGCTCCTAGCTCCTTAAATTCGTCTTGTAGGACCTCATCCCTTTTTTTTACCTATATCGTTGGTACCAATGTGCACCACGACTACTGGCTGTTCACCCTCCCTTTTCAGGGGATGCGCTCCCTGGTGGCAGTACATGGGAGTGCATGCTTTACAGATACAAAACAAAATGTATCCCAGACTGTTAATAGATGCAAAAGAGGATATAGCAGAGGCTCTAACCATTACTTTCCAATCCTCTCTGGCTACAGGTGTGGTGCCGGAGGACTGGAGAACTGCTAATGTTGTACCTTTGTTTAAAAAGGGATAAAGGGATAGATTGAATAATTTACAGGCTCGTCAGCCTAACCTCGGTGGTGGGAAAATTATTGGAATAAATTCTGAGGGACAGAATAAATCATCATTTGGAAAGACACAAATTAATCAAGGACAGTCAGCATGGATCTGTTCAGGGAAGGTCATGTCTGACTAATTTGATTGAATTTTTTGAGGAGGGAACAAGAAGGGTCAGTAAGGATAGTTCCTTTGATGTAGTATATATGGATTTTAGCAAGGCTTTTGATAAGGTCCCACACGGCAGACTGGTCATGAAAATAAAAGCCCATGGGATCCGAGGCAAAATGGCAAGTTGGATCCAAAATTGGCTCAGAGGCAGGAAGCAAAGGGTAATGGTTGATGGGTATTTTTGTGACTGGAAGGCTGTTTCCAGTGGGATTCCGCAGGGTTCAGTACTAGGTCCCTTGCTTTTTGTGGTATATATCAATGATTTAGATTTGAATGTTGGGGTATGGTTAAGAGGTTTGCAGATGATACAAAAATTGGCTGTGTGGTTGATAATGAAGAAGAAAACTATAGACTGCAGGAAGATATCAATGAACTGGTCAGGTGGGCAGAACATTGGCAAATAGAATTCAATCCAGAGAAGTGTGAGATAATGCATTTGGGGAGGGCTAACAAGGCAAGGGAATACACATTAAATGGTAGGATACTGAGAGGTGCAGTGGAACAAAGGAACCTTAGAGTGCATATCCACAGATCCTTGAAGGTAGCAGGCCAGGTAGATAAGGTGGTAAGAAGGTGCACAGAATACTTGCCTTTATTAGTAAAGGCATAGAATACAAGAACAGGGAGGTTATGCTTGAACTATATAAAACACTAGTGAGGTGACAAGTAGAGTACTGCAGGCAATTCTGGTCATCACATTACAGGAAAAATGTGATTGTACTCGACAGAGTGCAGAAGAGATTTCCGAGCATGTTGCCTGGACTGGAGAATTTTAGCTACGAGGAAAGATTGGTTAGGCTGTGTTTATTTTCTTTGGAACAGAGGAGGCTGAGGGGTGACCTTATTGAGGTGTATAAAATTATGAGGGACTTCGATAGAGTGGATAGGAAGGACCTATTTCCCTTAGCAGAGGGGTCAACAACCAGAGGGCATAGATTTAAAATAATTGGTAGGCGCTTCAGAGGGGATTTGAGGGGACATTTTTTCACCCAGAGGGTTGTGGGGGTCTGGAATTCACTGCCTGAAAGGGTGGTAGAGGCAGAATCCTCACCACTTAAAAAATACTTGGATGTGCATTTGAAGTACCATGGTCTGCAAGGCTACGGACCAAAAGCGGGATTAGGCTGGATAGCTCTTTGTCAGCCAGCGCTGTCACAATGGGCCGAAATGGCCTCCTTCCATGCTGTAAATTTCTATGATTCTATGATATCTTTTCTAGAGGTGGAATAACTCTTTTTGCAGCCAAGAGTGGAAAAATTTGTCACTTTTTTTCTTTGGCCATGTGGTACCTTGGGGATCCTCAGGTGGCGTGGCTGTGGGCTGTACCACCTTACTAGAGTAGTTTGGGGCAGGCACTGCTGATGCACTCTTGCAAGTGGCCCACCCCGACTATGTATTGGGCCTGTCCCCAGGATTTGGAACAGGTTCTACGACCACCGGCATGGCAGGATTTCTGCTCCACTGCGCATGTGCCAGCAGAGCAGTCTGCAGGAATTTTGGGGCTAGGTATATATTAGAGTACAAGTAATAACTTTCAATACAGACATTTAGAATGCCCACTTAAAATACCATTTGCTCTTTCAATTCCTTTTGACCGTCTCTTGCGTTAATAGTTGCATGTCTCAGGTGGAATGTGAGCCGAGCAGCTGATTTAGTGGATAACCTTCAGAACCCCAGTAAGAACTCCAGAACACTTGGTGTAAACCCTTCATTCTCATAAAAGGTACAATCCAGTTGGCACTTAGATCAATAAGTTACAATGCCGTGTGGCAAACAAAGCAACAATGAGCTGCAATAGAATCGATCTTCGATCAAGGTTACTACAGTTTGTAAGCATAAATATAAATCAATCTGGATAATTCCCATATTTGGCACATTTCAGTCTGACATCAATTCACGATCAACATTTTAGAACCTTACAGAGTTCAAGTGTTTATTACTTAATGCCAGAATGAAAGACATAATCAGCAGGCCTGACATTTATACATTGGATACCATTGATGTGACTGCAAATCATTTGACAAATAAACTAATCTGCATCTTAACATCTTGGAACACAATTGGATGATGGTTCATAGCCCACACTTTCAGTTTTGCCACATCAGAGGCAGTCTATTTTATTGTGTGAGAATAACACAGATTCTAAGTGTTTCTCTAGGATCAGGACACAACATTACAGGATTGTATGCTGTAGACGGCTGAAATTGTGCCTTTTAACATGCAATTGTCTAACTTGCCGTAGAACTAGAACCATTGACACCATGCAGGTTATCATTAATACTTGATCACACATTCACACTATGGCTTGAAATTCTGTGGTCCTGTCTGCACCAGTAGAAGTGTGGTGCAGCAGGACTGCCATGTGCCAACAGCGATGGGTTCAGAGGGGGTCATTAACATAGTCAGAACAGGCAGCCTACACCTGTAAAGATGCTTCTGCGATGTTTGCCCTACTCCTCTAGTGGAAGTTGAAGTGCCATCTTGCCGCTCCACTAGAAGGAGAGCAAGACCACAGGAAGGGCTGAGGGTAAAATTAAAATAATTTATCCTGCTTATGGGAGGCAACTGCCACAAGAATAAGTCAGATGTCACCAACCATATCTGCAGGCTCTGGCACACCTACCTATCAATGTTTTGGGTGGTACGGTAGCATCGTGGTTATATTACTGGACTAGTAATCCAGAGGCCTGGACAAGCAATCCAGAGCTTGGACTAATGATCCGGAGACATGAGTTCAAATCCCACCTCGGTAGCTGGGGAATTTAAATTCAGTTAGTTAAATAAATGGAATTTTAAAAAGCTAGTATCAGTGATGGTGACCATGAAACTACCAGATTGGCGTAAAAAACCCACCTGGTTCATTAATGTCCTTTTCGGGAAGGAAATCTGTCATCCTTGACTATTCTGGCCTACATGTGACTCCAGACCCACAGCAATGTGGTTGACTCTTAACTGCCCTCTGAAATGACCTAACAAGCCACTCAGTTGTACCAAAAAAAAAACACTACAAAGATGTATCATGGACTGCAGAGGTTCAAAAAGGTAACTCACCACCACCTTCTCAAGGGCAATTAGGAACGGGCAATAAATGCTGGCCTTGCCAGCAATGCTCATATCCAGTGACTGAATAAAAAAAAATAAAGGCTTTACTGATTTTTGGGGCCTCTATTAGGTAGGCCCTGAATGCAACTCTTATCAGCTCTGGCCTAATGGTAACTTCAGTGCAGGGATTCCCAGGTAGGTTGGCAACTTCCGCTGACATGGTGGGTGAGTGTGCAGGAGGTTTGTCTGCTCCACCTGACTGGAAATTAACATGGACACCTGGCACATTGAGGTTCTGGGCCTTTATCGGGCAATGTTCCTTCTCTCTGGGGGTAAGGCGGGAGGGTTCTGCTGCCAATTAAATATTTATAAGTCTTTACCGCAATTAGGTCTCCTGATGCCTTTTCCATACAACTCTGTTGTGCAACAATGGGTTTCTCAGCAGGAATCCTATGTACATATGCCAGAGTGACCAGGCTGTACCAGGAATGGCTGCGTCCACCCGCTGGTATCCTCACACCTGCATCAGAAAATAGACGTGCACATATCTCACTTTGACAGGATTAATGACTCCAAAGAGAGGCTGATGGCACAAATATGATGCATGAAGGGCTGATCAAGCTTGATGTCAGCCGATTTTTTTTTAAGAAGAACCCAGACACAGCATTTCATGCTTTTTGTAGAACTGTATGAAATGCGGCACGAACCATATCTGCAGGCTCTGACACACCTATCTCTCAACATTTCTGGGGATCTGTCTTCATAGGCTTATAATGGGACCCCGAAAATTGCAATTCAGATAAACTTAAAGGGAAATGGCAGAATAGGAGAATAAAGTTCTTGAAGCCTTTGGCAAGGCTAAAGGTGGACAGGGGTAAGAAGTGAAAGGAATCCCACTGTGCAAACATGAAACAGAATTTACAGGCAAGTGATAGAACAGTTCAATGCCTGACCTTCTCTTTGACAATTGCACATCTGTGGCATCAGGCACCCTAGAAAAGGCCATAAAATGCAATTGGGATTTTGGATTTGAAACATGGAGGATTGAATATAATCACAAGGAAGATGCTGGTTAAGTCATAGTTGGAATATTGTGTGCAGGTCTGGATTCCCTATTTTTGGAAAGATAGTAGAGCCATATAAAGGTATTTCAAAGATTCACTGGAGTGATAAGCTATGGGTGAGATATAGAAAATGCTTGAAAACAGAGGTTTTTTCAGTGAAACAGAGAAAGCTAATTGGCATTTCAAAATTATGAGAGATTTTGGGAGTGTGAACATCATCATCATCATAGGCAGTCCCTCGAAGCGAGGATGACTTTCTTCCACGCCAAAAAGGAATGAGTTCACAGGTGTTTCAATGAAGGAGCTAATATTCCACATCCCGAACTACATCTTGGAGGGTGGAAGATGCCTTTGCTTGGATTTTTTTTAACGTGTGGTGGCCGTTGCACACCAGCCAACACACGGGCTTGACAGAGCTAAGTCTTGGTCCAGTGGCAAGGATTAACCAAGACGTCTGGAGACCAGCTCTGCTGCAGGGACCCAGCGCGCACACATATAGCAGTGTGGGCTGGCTCGTGCTGCCCCTGGGCCCTCGCCTCTCCTGGGCCCCAAACTCACGCCTCTCCTGGGCCCCAGTCACTTCCTTCTAGAAACTCTTGCCGCTCCTTCACCCCTCCTGCTGTGCCTGCCCGCACTGCACTCAGTGACCTACTGTGATTGAAAGGCTACATTAGAGGGAGCAGCGTATGGCGGCCCCGTCCTGCCCCAAAATCGGCGCGGTCCCAGCCTGCAAGACTATCAGCAGGCCGGGGCCATCAGAGGGAGCAGCATGCGGCGGCTGCGAAGTCAGGTCGCTGATTGCAGTGCAGGCAGGCATAGCAGGAGTGTGAACAGTAATCTAGTAGTCATAACACTTAATAGGATATTAGCAGGCTAGAGGTTATGCCACTGGGCTAGTTACCCAGAGTTCAAACTCCCCATTGCAGGTTGTAAAGGTGACCTAAAAAATGGTAATCTGTGGGCTATCACTAATAATTGAAAAAGAACCGATGCTGCTTTTTGTTAAAACCCAACTGGTTCACTGATGCTCTGACCCAGCCTGGCCTACTTGTGATTCCAATCCCACACTATGTGGCTGACTCTTATCCTGAGGGCAACTTGGGATGGGCAGTAAATTTACCTTGTCAGTGTTTCCCACATCCCAAGAACAAATAAAAAATATACTGAAAGACTGTTTCCACTAGTTTGTGAATCAGTACAAGGGGTCATGGGATTAGAACAGTTTGCTACAATTGTACAGCCAACATTGGCACAGGCATAATGGGCCAAAAGGCTTTTTCCTGTTCTATAATATCTATGATTTACATTGGGCAGGGAAGATAGACAGCTTGTTCCAGATCTCTTACGATGTTACAGTGTAGTTCACCAATAGAAGGGGCAGATGAGTCCCATAGATATTTCTCTCATCTTTACCTAAAATACCACACCTCCACTCAACCACTTGGCCAAAATGTTGAGTTCACCATGTCAGAATCAAGGGCACTACCTCATGGTGTACTACTTTCTGACAGATTGTGCTCATTTAATATGTAAAATTATTCGATGTTTTGTTCATTACGAGACCAGTTACCAGTATAGTCTGGTTTCTCTTATCAAGAGCTCTACTCTACGGAATAAACTTTCTACGAGAGATATGCAGGCTCCCTGGCAAAAATCCAGCAGAAAATCAAAGCCAAGAAAATTATTTATAACGGGATTGAATATGGGAGAAGCAAAACTGGACCCTGGTTGTAAAGTCCTGTCCCCTCAGTACAGATTCACACGAGGCATGTAGTGAAGTCAAGGTCACTCTGGACCTGCACCTTTATTTCACAGCTCTGGAATGCTGCACTTGCCTGAGACCTGTCCTTATATACCTGTCTCTTGCAAGTGCATCCCTGGTGGTAAGGTATGCTGGTGGTTACAGGTCATATCTTATTACAGTCATGTATAGCATGTTAGGATACAGTTATATATAATAATGTAAGATACATGACATCACCCATCCCCAAGGTCTTATTGTCCTTATAGGTTCAGTCTCTCAGGTGGTCTACGCTCTCACGTGGAGCGTCTTAGTTGTGGTTCAGTTGTTTGCCTTGGTGTCTGTTTTTCTTTGGGTGTGGTTGCTGGTATCTCACCTGGGCTGTCTGTTTCAATTGGTGTGATTGTTGTTGACTCACCTGGGCTGTCTGTTGGGATTACCCTTTCCTCAGGTTGTTCCCTCTGTCTGTCCACCAGGTATGGTGCGAGTTCCACATTGTAGTCTGCCTCTGGTTCCGCAGTGTTGTTGGTAAATCTGCTTTTGACTTGGTCTACATGCCTCCGGCAGGTTTTGCCATTGTCCATTTGTACTACCAGTAGCCTGTTTCCTTCCTTGCCCGTTACTGTCCCTGCAAGCCATTTGGGACCCCTGCCATAGTTTAGTACAAACACTTTGTCCCCTATCTCATTTCGTGCATGTCTGGGAGGATTAATGAGAGCCTTGTTTTTAAAGTCCTTTTCATCAACAGTTGCGCGGGGGGGATCTCAGTCAGTGAGTGCGGACGAGATCTGTATGCCAGCAGCAGTCGCGACAGGCGACTCTGCAGCATGGGACCTTGGATTTTAAGCATGCCTTGTTTAATGATTTGCACTGCTCTCTCCACCTGGCCGTTGGAGGCCGGCTTGGACAGTGCCGTCTTGACGTGATTTATGCCGTGGTCAATTATAAAGTCTTGGAATTCTGCGCTAGTGAAGCACGGACCATTGTCACTGACCAATATGTCAGGGATTCCGTGCGTTGCATACATGGTTGCGAGGCTCTCCACAGTGGTGGAGGTTGTGCTCGAGTTTAAAATGGTGCATTCGATCCACTTTGAAAATGCATCTACAACTACGAGGAACATTTTGCCCATGAATGGGCCCGCATAGTCTACGTGCACCCGCGACCACGGTTTGGTAGGCCAGGGCCAGGGGCTCAGTGGAGCCTCCCTGGGGGCATTGCTGAGTTGGGCACAAATAGTGCACCTTCGGACGCAGAGTTCCAAGTCCACGTCAATACCAGACCACCAGACGTGGGATCTGGCTATGGCCTTCATGAGAACGATACCCGGGTGCTCGCGGTGGAGCTCCCAGACAAATGCCTCTCTGCCTCGCAGGGGCATGACTACTCGGCTGCCCCACATCAGACAGTCTGCTTGTAGTGATAGCTCATGCATGCGTCTGTGAAAGGGTTTTAATTCCACGGGGCATGCATCGCGAGCCTCTGCCCATTCACCGGTTAGGATACATCTTTTTACTAAGGATAACGTGGGGTCGCTGGCCGTCCAGGCTCTGATTTGGCAAGCCGTCATGGGAGAACCTGTGAACTCAAAGGCATTGATTGCCATGACTATCTCGCGGTCCTGTTCGTCAGACCCTTCCGTGGTCGCCAGGGGTAGCCTGCTGAGCACGTCGGCACAGTTGTCTGCGCCTGGTCTGTGCCTTATGGTATAGTTGTAGGACGCCAGCATGAGTGCCCACCATTGAATTCATGCCGAGGCGTTGGCGTTTATTGCCTTGCTCTCGGATAGGAGGGACATGAGGGGCTTGTGGTCGGTTTCTAACGCGAACTTGGCCCCGAAAAGGTATTGGTGCATCTTTTTGACACCGTACACGCACGCGAGTGCCTCCTTCTCTACCATTCCGTACCCGCGCTCCGCCCGCGAAAGTGACCTGGAGGCATAAGCTATGGGTTGTAATTTTCCCGCACTATTGACATGTTGCAAAACGCACCCGGCCCCATATGCTGACGCATTGCATGTGAGAACTAGCTTTTTACCTGGGTCAAAGAAAGTCAAAACACTGTTGGAACACAGAAGGTTGCGTGCCTTATTGAAGGCGCATTCCTGGGCGTCCCCCCAAAACCAATCGCACCCCTTCCTGAGTAGCACGTGGAGAGGCTCCAGCAGCGTGCTTAAGTTCTGCATAAAGTTCCCAAAGTAATTGAGTAGCCCGAGAAAGGCGCGCAGTTCTGAGACATTCCAGGGCCTGGGTGCCAGGCGAATTGCTTCTGTTTTGGACTCTGTTGGGCGGATTCCATCAGCGGCAATCCTTCTGCCCAAAAATTCAACCTCGGGTGCGAGAAACAGGCACTTAGATTTCTTGACTCGTAGACCTACCCGATCCAACCACTTTAGTACTTCCTCCAAATTACGGAGATGGGAGTCAGTGTCCCTGCCCGTGATAAGTATGTCGTCTTGAAATACAACCATCCCCGGGATGGACTTGAGCAGACTCTCCATGTTGCGCTGGAATATGGCAGCTGCCAACCTGATGCCGAATGGGCATCGATTGTACATGAAAAGGCCTCGATGTGTGTTGATGATAGTGAGTAGCTTGGATTCCTCGGTCAATTCTTGCGTCATATACGCAGATGTGAGGTCTAATTTTGAGAAACGTTTACCTCCAGCCAATGTGGCAAATAAGTCCTCCGCTCTGTGCAGCGGGTACTGGTCCTGTAGGGAGACTCTGTTTATGGTAGATTTGTAGTCCCCACAGATTCGTACGGATCCATCAGGCTTCATGATTGGGACGATGGGACTTGCCCAGTCGCTAAATTCCACAGGTGACATAATGCTTTCCCGCAGAAGCCTGTCTAGTTCGTGTTCAATCTTTTCCCTCATCACATAGGGTACAGCTCTGGCCTTGTGATGGACCAGTCTAGCATCCTGTGTGATGTAGATTTTGACTTTGGCCCCTTTGAAAGTGCCCACACCTGGCTGAAAGAGATGTTCAAATCGCTTTATAACTGTTGAGCAGGAGGTCCGTTCTTCTAATGACATGGCATGGACATCATCCCATTTCCAGTTTAGTTTTGCCAGCCAGCTTCTCCCCAGCAGTGCTGGGAGGTCTCCGGGGACAATCCACAGGGGAAGTCGGTTCACTGTTCCTTTGTGTGTGACAGAGAGCATGTCGCTGCCGAGGACTGGTATGATTTCTTTGGTAGAGGTCCTTAGTTTGGTGTCGACCCTTGTGAGTTTTGGTCTGTCTCTTTTAAGCGGCCACAGTTGTTCAAATTGTTGAGCGCCCATGAGAGATTGACTCGCTCCCGTATCCAGCTCCATGTTGACAGATATCCCGTTGAGTAGGACCCTCATCATTATAGGAGGCGTCCTGTTGTAGGAGCAGCGGCCATTGATCGCATTGACCCGCTGTACATCGGTGTCCCAGGTACTGTCCCCACCATCTTCTGATCCGCTTTCCGACCCATTCGATTCGTATACCAGCCGAGCTGCCGTTTTTTTGCACATGAGGGCCAAATGCCCTGTATATTCACAATTTCTGCAAACAGCCTGCTGAAATCGACATCCCCTTGACGAGTGCCCACCCCCACACCTCCAGCACAGACCTGTTCCATTGTTCAAAGAGTTCCCAAAGAATGAGCTGCGTCTGGCTGATCTCTCTTGCGCTTCTCTCAGTTTATAGTTGATTGCTCGCATTGTGGGTTGATGAGGTGTGAACAGCCGTTCCTGTGGCCCTTGATGGCTTCTGCCTGCTGTCGAGAGCCTGTTCTCCCGGTTTTGTCTGTGTGTGGGGATAGCAGCTTGTTTAGTGCTGTGAACTTCTTGTTCCGATATTTCGTTAGTTGTCGTACCTGCATTGTAAATCAACCTCGTTTCTTCTTCCCCTACCAAGAATGTCTGTGCAACCAGTGCTGCTGCCTCTAAGGTCAGGTTCTTGGTCTCTATGAGCTTTCGGAATATGCCTGCGTGGCCTATTCCTTCAATGAAAAAGTCTCTCAGCATTTCATAGGAACATAGGAACATAGGAATTAGGAACAGGAGTAGGCCATCTAGCCCCTCGAGCCTGCTCCGCCATTCATTAAGATCATGGCTGATCTGGTTGTGGACTCAGCTCCACTTACCCGCCCTCTCCCCATAATTCCCTTATTGCTTAAAAATCTATCTATCTTTGACTTGAAAACATTCAATGAGCCAGCCTCAACTGCTTCCTTGGGCAGAGAATTCTACAGATTCACAACCCTCTGGGAGAAGAAATTCTTTCTCAACTCGGTTTTAAATTGGCTCCTCCGTATTTTGAGGCTGTGCCCCCTAGTTCTAGTCTCCCCTACCAATGGAACAACCTCTCTGCCTCTATCTTGTCTATCCCTTTCATGATTTTAAATGTTTCTATAAGATCACCCCTCATCCTTCTGAACTCCAAGGAGTAAAGACCCAGTCTACTCAATCTATCATCATAAGGTAACCCCCTCATTTCTCGAATCAGCCTAGTGAATCGTCTCTGTACCCCTTCCAAAGCTAGTATATCCTTCCTTAAGTAAGGTGACCAAAACTGCACGCAGTACTCCAGGTGCGGCCTTACCAATACCTTATACAGTTGCAGCAACACCTCCCTGCTTTTGTACTCCATCCCTTTCGCAATGAAGGCCAACATTCCATTTGCCTTCCTGATTACCTGCTGCACCTGAAAACTAACCTTTTGGGATTCATGCACAAGGACCCCCAGGTCCCTCTGCACCACAACCCGCTTTCCCACTAATCTTAGTGTCATCTGCAAATTTTGTTGCACTACACTCTGTCCCCTCCTCTAGGTCATCTATGTATATTGTAAACAGTTGTGGTCCCAGCACTGATCCCTGTGGCACACCACTAACCACTGATTTCCAACCGGAAAAGAACCCATTTATCCCGACTTTCTGCTTTCTGTTCGCCAGCCAATTCTCTATCCATGCTAATACATTTCCTCTGACTCCGCGTTCCTTTATCCTCTGCAGTAACCTTTTGTGTGGCACCTTATCGAATGCCTTTTGGAAATCTAAATACACCACATCCATCGGTACACCTCTATCCACCATGCTCGTTATATCCTCAAAGAATTCCAGTAAGTTAGTTAAACACGATTTCCCTTTCATGAATCCATGCTGCGTCTGCTTGATTGCACTATTCCTATCCAGATGTCCCACTATTTCTTCCTTAATGATAGTTTCAAGCATTTTTCCCACTACAGATATTAAACTAACAGGCCTGTAGTTACCTGCCTTTTGCCTGCCCCCTTTTTTAAACAGAGGCGTTACATTAGCTGCTCTCCAATCCGTTGGTACCTCCCCAGAGTCCAGAGAATTTTGGTAGATTATAACAAATGCATCTGCTATAACTTCCGCCATCTCTTTTAATACCCTGGGATGCATTTCATCAGGACCAGGGGACTTGTCTACCTTCAATCCCATTAGTCTGTCCAGCACTACCTCCCTAGTGATAGTGATCATCTCAAGGACCTCCCTTCCCACATTCGTATGACCAGCAATTTTTGGCATGGTTTTTGTGTCTTCCACTGTGAAGACGGAAGCAAAATAATTTTTTAAGGTCTCAGCCATTTCCACATTTCCCATTATTAAATCCCCCTTTTCATCTTCTAAGGGACCAACATTTACTTTAGTCACTCTTTTCCGTTTTATATATCTGTAAAAGCTTTTACTATCTGTTTTTATGTTTTGCGCAAGTTTACCTTCGTAATCTATCTTCCCTTTCTTTATTGCTTTATTTCTCTCCTCAGTTCATCGGAGAACTCACATAAACTAGCCAACCTCCGAAGTTCCGCCACGAAGTCGGGTATGCTCTGGCCCACACAGCATCTGTAGTTGTAGAACCTGTGTCTGGCCATGTGTAGGCTGCTCGCTGGCTTCAGGTGGTCTCTTACCAGTGTGCTCAATTCTTCAAACGGCTTGCTTGCTGGTTTCTCGGGTGCCAACAGATCCTTCATTAATGCGTATGTTTTCGAGCCACAGCTGGTCAAGAGATGGGCTCTTTTCTTGTCTGCCTTATCGTCGCCTAACCTGTCTTTGGCTACAAAGCTTTGCTGGAGCCTTTCTATAAAGTCCTCCCAATTGTCTCCCGCATTGTACTTTTCATCTGATCCGTTGTTCGCCATTCTGTGGATTCTGTAATCCCGTAACTCGTCGCCACTGTAAAGTCCTGTCCCCTCAGTACAGATTCACACGAGGCATGTAGTGAAGTCAAGGTCACTCTGGACCTGCACCTTTATTTCACAGCTCTGGAATGCTGCACTTGCCTGAGACCTGTCCTTATCTACCTGTCTCTTGCAAGTGCACCCCTGGTTGTCAGGTATGCTGGTGGTTACAGGTCATATCTTATTACAGTCATGTATAGCATGTTAGGATACAGTTATATATAATAATGTAAGGTACATGACACTGGTAACAACTTGCATATATCATAACAATTGCTTGGAATTTGCTTGCAATGAAAGGGCATATGCATGTACAGTATATGGATTTTGCCATTTGAAAGACTACTTGATAATGTAAAGATCTGTAACAAGAGGGTGCCATGGTGGTACAGTGAGCTGCAATTTCAACGGGCAGTGTAACAATGTGGAAATGGGATGTGCACCAAATGGAGCCAACACACTTTTGACAAAAGGAATAGACATAAAGCTTAGGTAGTCACTCCAGCAAACCATTTCAGAGCGGCATCAGTGGAAACCTGGGAGCAGCTCACTAGCCCATCACCTGGACTAAGGTTGGTGCAGATTACGGGAAGAATCGAAAGAGAGAAAAGAATTTTAAATCGTGTTTACATAATTTTCTCTTTGTGTAAATTTGCTGTGAAACATAATATTGAGCTAATATTTTAAACAAAGTCGCAAATCATTTTACAAAAGAATTATTGATTGATATGTATTGTCATTTTTTTTTCTCTTCCAGGCCTAATGATGGAAGGAACTTAACTGTACAAATATCCAGGGAACAGGACAATGAAAATGAGCTGGAAAAAAGTGTTGGGATTATTGTGGACAGAGTGAAAGGTGCCCCCATTGGGGATGGCAGCTTGAGACTCACTGGATACCATCAGAGAACAGGAAGAGTAAATATGTGATGTATTTTTATCGTGAACTTTCAGTTGGGCTATCAAGGATTAGAGTAAAATGGTTACTAAAATAGTAAGGAGAGAGATTAGGAGAGTTCTGTTACTCTAAAGGTTGTTGGAGCATGAAATACTTTGCCACAGTGTTTGAGGCAGAGACCACTGCAGCTTTTAAGGAAAAAGTGGATAAATATTTGAAGCAGAGGAAGATACAGAGCTATGGGGAGCGAGCTATTGCAGTGGAAATAGTTATGGATTTCTTCAGCAATGAGCCTACACAGATGAAATGGGCTGGATGGCCTCCTTCTGTGCTGTAAACTTCCATGGTTCTTGTTATGTTCATAATAAAGTAATGTAACTGAGTACTGTAGACGTGAATAAGTGTGACCTTAGTTCCTTTATTCTAGTGCCCGTACAGCACGGGAGGTCTGCTTATATACAGTGCTCCCAAGGGATGCTGGGATCCCTTGGGACTCCAACAGGTATGCCCTCTGGTGGTGGTATAATACTGGTTACATAGGGTTGCATACATAACATCATTCCCTCCCAAGATCAATAGTACATTTACTTACAGGGTGAGACGATCTGGGGCCTTTTGCTCCCTAGTCGATCGTCTCGGTACAAATGCAGGTGTAGCTGAGTTGGTTGGTTCTTTGCTGGGCTGCTGTGCAGCTGGCCTTGCTGGGCTGCTGGGGATGGTGAGTTCAGCTTTGTGGTCAACCGTGATGTTGGTTGCCACTTGTGTGTATGTCGGAGGGTCGAAGTTGGCGGTGTCTTCTTCACGTTGCTCGTGGCTGTCTGTGAATCGCAGTTTGGTTTGGTCCAAATGCTTTCTGCAAGTTAGTCCATTTGCAAGTTTGACCTGAAACACCCTACTCCCTTCATTGGTTATGACAGTGCCAGCAAGCCATTTGGGACCATGTCCATAGTTGAGTACATATACAGGGTGATTGACTTCAATATCGTGTGGCAAATTTACGCGATCATGGTACATGCTTTGTTGATGCTGCCTGTCCTCAATGAGATCATGGAGATCAGGGTGGACAAGAGAGAACCTTGTTTTGAGTGCCCTTTTCATGAGCAGCTCGTCTGGGGGAACCCCGGTGAGCGAGTGGGGTCTGGTGTGGTAGCTGAGCAGGACTCGGGACAGGCGGGTCTGCAGGGAGCCTTCCGACACATGTTTCAAGCTTTGCTTGATGGTTTGGACTGCCCGTTCTGCCTGGTCATTGGATGCGGGCTTGAACGGGGCAGATGTGACGTGCTTGATCCCATTGCGGGTCATGAATTCTTGAATTCAGCACTGGTGAAGCACGGCCCATTGTTGCTGACAAGGACATCAGGCAGGCCGTGCATGGCAAACATGGCTCATAGGCTTTCGATGGTGGCACTGGACGTGCTCACAGTCATTATTACACACTCAATCCATTTTGAATAAGCATCCACAACAACCAAGAACATTTTGCCTAGAAACGGGCCAGCGAAGTCAACGTGGATCCTAGACCACGGTTTGGAGGGCCATGACCACAAACTTAGCGGTGCTTCCCTGGGGGCATTGCTTAGTCGAGAGCAAGTGTTGCATTGGCGCATGCAAGACTCCAAATCTGAGTCGATGCCGGGCCACCACACATGGGATCTGGCTTTCGCTTTCATCATTATTATGCCTGGGTGGGTACTGTGTAGATCGCGTATGAGCGTTTCCCTGCCTTTCTTAGGCAAAACCACGCGGTTACCCCACAAAAGACAGTCCGCCTGTATGGACATTTCGTCTTTGCATCGCTGGAATGGCTTGATCTCTTCATGCATCTCCACTGGGACGCTGGACCAGCTCCCATAGAGGACACAGTTTTTTTACAAGGGACAGTAAAGGACCCTGGCTGGTCCAGGTCTTGATCTGGCGGGTCGTAACGGGTGACTTTTCGTTTTCAAATGCATCCATCACCAAGAGCAAGTCTGCAGGCTGTGCCATTTCCACCCCGGTGGTGGGCAATGGTAGCAGACTGAGAGCATCAGCACAGTTCTCTGTACCTGGCCTGTGGCGAATTACATAGTTATATGCAGACAGCGTGAGCGCCCATCTTTGGATGTGAGCAGAGGCATTGGTATTAATACCTTTGCTCTCTCAGAATAGCGATATGAGCGGCTTATTTTCAGTTTCTAACTCAAACTTAAGACCAAACAGACACTGGTGCATTTTTTTTACCCTGTAAACACATGCCAGAGCTTCTTTTTCAATCATGCTGTAGGCCCTTTTGGCCTTGGACAAACTCCTGGACGCATAGGCAACCGGTTGCAATGTTCCCGATTCGTTTGCTTGTTGTAACACACACCCGACCCCGTACGAAGACGCATCGCAAGCTAGCACTAAATATTTACATGGGTCATACAGAACAAGCAGTTTGTTGGAACATAACAGCTTTCTGGCTTTCTCAAAAGCTGTCTCTTGTGATTTTCCCCATACCCAGTCATCTCCCTTGCGTAGCAACACATTCTAGCAAGGTGCTTAACCCAGGTAGGAAATTACCAAAATAATTGAGGAGTCTCAGGAACGACCGCAGCTCCATCACGTTCTGTAGTCTCGGCGCATTCTTGATGACTTCCGTCTTGGCGTTAGGGGTCTGATGCCGTCTGCCACGATTCTTCTCTCTCAGAACTCAATCTCTGGCGCCAGGAAAACGCACTTTGAGCGATTCAACCTGAGTCCCACACGATCTAGCTGACTTAGAACCTCTTCCAGGTTCTTCAAGTGTTCGATGGTGTCCTGACCTGTGATCTATATGTTGTCCTGGAAAACCACGGTGCGCGGGACCGACTTAAGCAGGTTCTCCATGTTCCTTTGAAAAATAGCCGCGGCCGATTGAATCCCAAACAGGTATCTATTGTAGATGAACAGACCTTTGTGCATGTTGATGCAGGTGAGGCCTTTCGAAGATTCCGCCAGCTCCTGCGTCATGTAGGCCGAGGTCAGGTCCAACTTAGTGAACTGCCAGCGTCGCAAATAGGTCGTCTGCCTTGTGTAGCGGGTAGTGGTCCTGCAGCGAAAAACGGTCAATCGTTGCTTTATAGTCCCCACAAAATCTGACCGCGCCATCGCCCTTGAGGACTGGAACAATCGGACTGGCCCACTCGTTGAACTCCACCTGCAAGATGATGCCTTCTCGTTGCAGCCTGTCAAGCTCGATCTCCACTTTCTCTTGCATCATATATGGCACCGCCCGTGCCTTGTGGTGGATGGGTCGTGTACCGGGAACCAGGTGGATCTGCACCTTCGCCCCCGAGAAATTGCCAATGCCTCACTCAAATAACGATGGAAACTTGCTCAGAACCTGGGCACATGAGGCCCTCCGACGAACGAGAGCGCTTGGATGTCATCCCAGTTCCAACGGATTTTTCCCAGCCAGCTTCTGCCGAACAGTGTGGGGCTATCTCCTGGTACAATCCATAGTGGTACTTCGTGCACTGCTCCATCATAGGAGACTTTTACTGTTGCGCTGCCAATTACAGGGATCAGCTCTTTAGTGTAAGTTCTCAGCTTGGTGTGAATAGAGCTCGGCTTGGGCCTCTATGCCTTGTTGCACCACAGCCTGTCGAAGGCCTTTTTGCTCATGATAGACTGACTCGTACCCGTGTCCAGTTCCATGGATACTGGCATTCCGTTCAGTTCAACTTTTAACGTGATCGGTGGACATTTTGTGGTGAAGGTGTGTACCCCATGCACTTCTGCCTCCTCGGCTTGAGTCTCTAGTTCAGTTTGATCCACCATGGATCGGTTTTCTTCTGCAGCGTGAGGGTTTTCAGCTCGTCTGCACACTCGCTGGAGGTGTCCCATTGTTCCGCAGCCTTTGCACGCATAGTGTTTGAAGCGGCATTGATGGACTCGATGATTGCCTCCACAGCGCCAACAAGGTGTCAATTGCCTCGCATTCACATTTGATGGCGGACTCTGGGTCATCTGAGGTCGTGCCACTGCAGGTGTGTACGTTCTGCCATCTGCATTCCTGCCTGAAAATGACATTACTTTGTGTACAGTACTTGCCGAAACCTCTATGCTGTGAAATTTGTTTGGTGTTATCGCTGGTGGACATAAATGCCTGGGCTATCGTTATGGCTTTGCTCAGTTTCGGTGTTTCAACAGTCAATAGTTTGCGAAGGATAACCTCATGGCCAATGCCAAGCACGAAAAAGTCTCTTAGCATTTGCTCCAAGAATCCATCGAATTCGCAAGGCGCCTTAGTTCAGCGACGTCGCTCGCCACTTCCTGGCCTTCAGACCATTGACATGTGTAAAATTGATACCTTGCCATCAGAACCCTCTCCTTCGGATTTAGGTGCTCCCAGACCAGCGTACACAGTTCTTCTTATGATTTGGCTGTTGGTTTCACCGGAACGCGAAGATTCTTCATGAGGCCACAGGTTGTTACCCCGCAGACGGTGAGGAGGATCGCCCTTCGTTCGGCAGCATTCTCATCCCCTTCCAGCTCGTTAGCCACAAAGTATTGATCAAGTCACTCTATGAAGGTTCCCAATCGTCTCCTTCTGAGAATTTCTCCAGGATACCAACAGTTCTCTGCATTTTCACGTGATGGTTCGTTATCTCGTCGCCAGTTGTTATGTTCATAATAAAGTAATGTAACTGAGTACTGTAGACATGAGTAAGTGTGACCTTAGTTTCTTTATTCGAACTCCAGAGTGTTGGTACAGCATGGGAGGCCTGCTTATATACAGTGCTCCCAAGAGATGCTGGGATCCCTTGGGACTCCAACAGGTACGCCCTCTGGTGGCGGTATAATACTGGTTACAGAGGGTTGCATACATAACAGTTCTATTCACTGGCCACTTGATTTTCCCCATTTTCACTGCATAGATGAAGCCAGTATCAAGAAAAACTGCATCCATGAACAATTCTAGATGTGCAAAATGAGTGGCCTCCTTTACCTCGAGCAGTCACTCCTAGCTGTCAGAGGATCAGAATTCCACGCAGCAATTGTCCACCTTACCTACCTGTCTTGTGGCTTCTATACTGGCAAATAATTTCAGAGCATTCCCCCTCATGTGTTTGCACATGTAAACATAAATGCAGTGTGCCATATATGGGAGGTGTATTTCCCATTTCCCATTTCAATTCCGCCTATGATGCTGATGTGCCATATATGTGAGGCAATCTCCTTAACTAAATCTTCCTTTGGCAGGTAATTAATACAAGGAATTCTGAGATTCTGTGGACCACTGCTCCTGTGAAATCTAATATCAAACAAGGATACTTTATCTTTGGAGAGCAGGAGGTAGGAGTCCTGTCAATGTATCAACTATGAGTATGTTATTATTATTGAAAACAGTTATGTTGATCAGTATAATATTATTTTATTTTATTCATTCTCAGGATGTGGAGATTGTTGACATGGTCAGCATTTATTGCCCATCACTAGTTGCTCTGATTTGAAACAACTGAATAACTTGCTAAGAGTCAAGCACATTGGTGGGACTGGAGGTATATGTAGGCCAGACTGGGTAAGGACATTAGGTTTCCTTCCCTAAAGGGCATTAGTGAACCAGTTGGATTTTTACAACAATCTGACAGCTTCATAGTCACGTTCAGTGATACCAGCTTTTTATTTCCCGATAAATTCAAATTCTGAAACTGCCTTGGGGGGATTTGAACTCAAATTTCCTGGATTATTAGTCCAGGCTTTTGGATTACAAATCTAGTAACATAACCACTGCACCACCGTACGTTATCCATATCTGAAATAGGCACATAATTTACATAGCATTGTAATTAGTTATGGCCAAATTAAAATGTTAAAGTATGCTTCATTTACTAGGTTTACGGAGGAAATTCCGGAGAGTAGAGCCCTAGCACCTGAAGACTCTGCTGCCAGCAATAGGTGAAGAGAGGGGAGAATACACAACAGGCACAGTGTATTTAGGGTGGATGGGGTATAGAGCTAGAAGTGGTCGTGGAAATAGGGTGAGATGAGGTTATAGTGGATTTAAAGAAAGGGACAAAGATTTTTAAATTTCAGGGTTTGGGGCATGTGGAGTGTAGGTCAGTGAGGACAGGTGTGATGAGAGAGTAGTATCGTGCAGGATAGGATATGTGCGCTAGAGTCTTGGACAAGCTGGAGTTTATGGAAGGATGAAAGATGGTAGTGTTGGAATAATGGAATCTTGAAGTTTGAGTGGTGGTAGGACTGAAGTAGGGTGGAAGTGGCCATTGGAGGTAGAAGTATACGTGAGGGAGGGCATTTGGAGTTTGAAACTCATTTCGGAATCAAATAGGACTATGAGACTGCGGACAGTACATTTCAGCATGCGACAATGGCTAGGCAGGGGGATAGAATCAGTGGCAAGAGAGCACAACTTGTGGCAGGGCTGAAGAGGTTGAGCTCTGGAAAGTTAAGACTGGATATCCGACAAGTAGTCTGGCAGCACAGAGGCAGTCGAGGGGTCGAGAGAGACATTCACCAGGTGGCAGGGTACTCTGAGGCACAAAGAGTCTCACATAGCACCCATGTGGGCATCCGGACTCTTCATATAACTCCATGGACTTGATCTACAGAAAAGGTTTTCACTTAATTCATATTCAGGTGCTATTTGACCAAGAAGCACCATCATGCATCTCAGTGGTGGTTATCGATGAAGCAGCCATGATGCTTTTATTATGTGACATTCTATGGTGCCCACATTATTTAAAAAAAAAAGAAACATCAAGTGATGGTTCTTCGGACTATTTTCTGCATCCATGACTGTTGACACCATTATAAAGTCCTCTAACAGCAAAGAAGTTCCCCTGTTTGGACACCTCAGCATCTGTTTGCTGTTCCTCAGCTGCCATCTCTACCTGCAAGAATAATGTGCCCCACAGTGTAGACACAACAAAAGGGTGTATGTAAAAGGGTCATGGCCACGTACAATGCTTGAAATGGTACCTCCCAGAGGATTTGGCAATTTCCAACTTAGCTTTGTGCCATGCTTGACGGATGTCATAAAAAATGTATGCACTTGATTGCAGTATACATCTTGCTCATTTGCAACCAAGTGTGAGAAGCTGGGTGACTGAATTGATTTTGCAGTGGGCTCTCTCTATTCAGCTGGTAACTGTATTTTTATTGGGTAGCCTTCGGCCCCAAATAGAGCCACCCTCCTTTGAGGCACCTCCTGCAGAAACACCTCTAACTCTTCAACACAAATGATATCAATAGATCAAAAGGTAACACCAATGTGCCCCTTTATAGTGCCACAAAATGATCAACATTGGCAATATTTTTACAACATTGGCAATAAACCTGTGTTTGGCAACAGAGCCAGATGTTATAATGGCAATGATTCTTTTCTAGATGTCATTTTATGATGTGATGCCTGAAGAGGACATGATACTAATAATCCGATTTTACCACTGGCCAAATGGAAACATAGCAACTGCTCCATGGGATATCAACCTTAGCATGGGAAATTTAATGGAAAGTGAGGAGTGGTTGGTAGCATGGGGAGTGCTAAGATTATCAAGATCTGCAGACTCATGTAAGTTGCTGAATGATCTAAACATTTATTGTACTAGTATTAGCTCGGAGTGGTGAACAAGTGGCAAATTCACAGTCGGTCATACAAACACTAGTTTATGTTTTACGGTATTGACATGAGAAGAAAACACCAAAAAGAACAATGAAAATGTTTTCTTACTTTTTGAGTTTTCACTCCTGTGTGTAGAGGAATTTTTAATCTTACAATATTTATAACTGATTTGGTCTCATTGGTACTCTCTTCTGAGCCCTTTGTTTCTCTTTCTGTTTTTTTTTCTTTTCTGACTTTTTCAATTCTTTCTCCTGCTATTTTCTCTCCTTTCCTCCTTCCATTCCTCACATTTATTTCTGGTTGTTCCTGAGTTCTTGCAGTACTGATCTTGAAATAACCATCTTTGCAAAGAGTATCCACCTGTGACCCCATTCCCTCACTTGAAATCTGTGCCACCCAATGTTTGATCATTAATGCTTCTAATACTCAATATTTAATGCCTCTGATACCCAGTATCTGATGTTCCATATTGCTGAATTTTTCCATGCTCCTTTGATTTGTTACGAGAACATGGTAGGGCCAAAAGCTCTCGATCCTTCTGGTGCCCAGTGCCCGATGTTTCACGTTGGTGAGTTGGATAGGAGTCAAAAAAGAGTGGTTAGGTTGTTTCTGGCAGTTATAACTTTAAGATTATAAAGAGAGATTCACAGAACTGAACTTGTTTTTCTTGGAAAAAGAGGACTAAGAGGAGACAATGTCCAGGTTTTTAAGATGCTCTGAGCATGGAATAAAAGGACAGTATAAAATTAACAAACATCAAGCAAGATTTGAGATTAGAGGATCTTTTTTCCAGAGTATTAGATATGTGGAATGAATATTCTGCAAAAGTAGTTAATACTATGTCAAATAGTTAATGCTGTATCTTTAAAATAGAGCTGGATAAATTTCTGGTTAAGAATGAGGTCAAGGGTTATATCATTATTAATCATTATCATGACTGAATAATGGCTCTATGAAACCTGATGGAACCAAGGAAATGGAATCTGGAATTTAACGGATTGCTGCTGATTAATGAACCTGTTCAGGATATGTTGCTGAGTTTTGCTAGATTACTTTTGGGAATAAGGGAGACATTTCAATGAAACCATTGCATCATGCTTGGCAGGCTTGGTGGACGTAATGTGCTTTTTTCATTCCATGCTTTCTTATGTTGTTTGTTTAGAATTCACCTCCCTTGGGAAATGAAGTTGGGTTGCAAATTGCACTTGCCAAGAAATGGCATTGAGAGACTGAATGTTCTGCATGTTATCGCCTACATTCATTTTGAATTACAGGGATCCCCAGGAATGTGCCAGTATTTACTATGTATATGTGTCAGTATTTACTGGGGTCCCCAGTAGTGTGTCAGTATTGCAGTCTGCGCGGCCCCCGGCCTGCGAGCACCATTGGAGCAGGCTGGGGAGCGGAAGGAGCAGCGTGCTGGCATACCACTCCAGGGAGCAGCATGTGCTGGAACAGGAGAGCAACAACAGCGAAGAGGGCGACTGGATTGGACATCACCGAGATCCAGGTCGAGGATGACTTGCTTCTGATTGCAGTATGGGCAGGTACTGCAGGAGCGGCAAGGTTGGGGCGAAGGAGCGGCGAGAGATTGTAGAGGGACGTGATCGAGGCCAAGGAGAGGCACGAGTTTGGGGCCCAGAATAGGTGAGGGCCCAGGGGCAGCATGGGCCAGCCCACACTGCGATATGTGTGCGCACTAGGTCCGTGCAGCAGAGCAGGTCACTGGACCAAGGCCTAGCTCTGTCAAGCCCGTGTGGTGGCTGGTGTGCAACGGCAGCATTGCTGGTTAAAGAGGAGATTAATGCAATAGTTAGGAAAGACATTAGCTTGGATGATGTGGAATCTATATGGGTAGAGCTGCAGAACACTAAAGGGCAAAAATCGTTAGTGGGAGTTGTGTACAGACCTCCAAACAGTAGTAGTGATGTTGGGGAGGGCATCAAACAGGAAATTAGGAGTGCATGCAATAAAGGTGCAGCAGTTATAATGGGTGACTTTAATATGCACATAGATTGGGCTAGCCAAACTGGAAGCAATACGGTGGAGGAGGATTTCCTGGAATGCATAAGGGATGGTTTTCTAGACCAATATGTCGAGGAACCAACTAGGGGGGAGGCCATCTTAGACTGGGTGTTGTGTAATGAGAGAGGATTAATTAGCAATCTCATTGTGCGAGGCCCCTTGGGGAAGAGTGACCATAATATGGTGGAATTCTACATTAGGATGGAGAATGAAACAGTTAATTCAGAGACCATGGTCCAGAACTTAAAGAAGGGTAACTTTGAAGGTATGAGGCATGAATTGGCTAAGATAGATTGGCTAATGATACTTAAGGGGTTGACTGTGGATGGGCAATGGCAGACATTTAGAGAACGCATAGATGAATTACAACAATTGTACATTCCTGTCTGGCGTAAAAATAAAAAAGGGAAGGTGGCTCAACCGTGGCTATCTAGGGAAATCAGGGATAGTATTAAAGCCAAGGAAGTGGCATACAAATTGGCCAGAAATAGCAGCGAACCTGGGGACTGGGAGAAATTTAGAACTCAGCAGAGGAGGACAAAGGGTTTGATTAGGGTAGGGAAAATGGAGTACGAGAAGAAGCTTGCAGGGAACATTAAGGCGGATTGCAAAAGTTTCTATAGGTATGTAAAGAGAAAGAGGTTAGTAAAGACAAACGTAGGTCCCCTGCAGTCAGAATCAGGGGAAGTCATAACGGGGAACAAAGAAATGGCAGACCAATTGAACAAGTACTTTGGTTCAGTATTCACTAAGGAGGACACAAACAACCTTCCGGATATAAAAGTGGTCAGAGGGTCTATTAAGGAGGAGGAACTGAGGGAAATCTTTATTAGTCGGGAAATTGTGTTGGGGAAATTGATGGGATTGAAGGCCGATAAATCCCCAGGGCCTGATGGACTGCATCCCAGAGTACTTAAGGAGGTGGCCTTGGAAATAGCGGATGCATTGACAGTCATTTTCCAACATTCCATTGACTCTGGATCAGTTCCTATCGAGTGGAGGGTAGCCAATGTAACCCCACTTTTTAAAAAAGGAGGGAGAGAGAAAGCAGGGAATTATAGACCGGTCAGCCTGACCTCAGTAGTGGGTAAAATGATGGAATCAATTATTAAGGATGTCATAGCAGCGCATTTGGAAAATGGTGACATGATAGGTCCAAGTCAGCATGGATTTGTAAAAGGGAGATCATGCTTGACAAATCTTCTGGAATTTTTTGAGGATGTTTCCAATAAAGTGGACAAAGGAGTACCAGTTGATGTGGTATATTTGGACTTTCAGAAGGCTTTCGACAAGGTCCCACACAGGAGATTAATGTGCAAAGTTAAAGCACATGGGATTGGGGGTAGTGTGCTGACGTGGATTGAGAACTGGTTGTCAGACAGGAAGCAAAGAGTAGGAGTAAATGGGTACTTTTCGGAATGGCAGGCAGTGACTAGTGGGGTACCGCAGGGTTCTGTGCTGGGGCCCCAGCTGTTTACATTGTACATTAATGATTTAGACGAGGGGATTAAATGTAGTATCTCCAAATTTGCGGATGACACTAAGTTGGGTGGCAGTGTGAGCTGCGAGGAGGATGCTATGAGGCTACAGAGTGACTTGGATAGGTTAGGTGAGTGGGCAAATGCGTGGCAGATGAAGTATAATGTGGATAAATGTGAGGTTATCCACTTTGGTGGTAAAAACAGAGAGACAGACTATTATCTGAATGGTGACAGATTAGGAAAAGGGAAGGTGCAACGAGACCTGGGTGTCATGGTACATCAGTCATTGAAGGTTGGCATGCAGGTACAGCAGGCGGTTAAGAAAGCAAATGGCATGTTGGCCTTCATAGCGAGGGGATTTGAGTACAGGGGCAGGGAGGTGTTGCTACAGTTGTACAGGGCCTTGGTGAGGCCACACCTGGAGTATTGTGTACAGTTTTGGTCTCCTAACTTGAGGAAGGACATACTTGCTGTTGAGGGAGTGCAGCGAAGATTCACCAGACTGATTCCCGGGATGGTGGGACTGACCTATCAAGAAAGACTGAATCAACTGGGCTTGTATTCACTGGAGTTCAGAAGAGTGAGAGGGGACCTCATAGAAACGTTTAAAATTCTGACGGGTTTGGACAGGTTGGATGCAGGAAGAATGTTCCCAATGTTGGGGAAGTCCAGAACCAGGGGTCACAGTCTAAGGATAAGGGGTAAGCCATTTAGGACCGAGATAAGGAGAAACTTCTTCACCCAGAGAGTGGTGAACCTGTGGAATTCTCTACCACAGGAAGTAGTTGAGGCCAATTCACTAAATATATTCAAAAGGGAGTTAGATGAAGTCCTTACTACTCGGGGGATCAAGGGGTATGGCGTGAAAGCAGGAAGTGGGTACTGAAGTTTCATGTTCAGCCATGAACTCGTTGAATGGCGGTGCAGGCTAGAAGGGCTGAATGGCCTGCTCCTGCACCTATTTGCTATGTTTCTATGTTTCTATATATTACCCATTTTGGCACAAAATGGAAACTGACGGGCATTTTCCGGAAACTTATCGGCGAGCGTTACTTTCCCCATGTGCTTAACGCCTGGAAAAAATATTTTTTTGGGCGGAATCATCAGAATGGGTGAAATCAACGCCCATAATATCGGCCAGCATTAATTTCCGCACGGAATTAACGCCGAGATTCAATAATACCGCCCGCTCACTTTTTTTTGTCGTAAAGATCACATTTGGCAAAACTAATACCCTGGAGATCGCCCAGCGTCACTTTCACCACCTCGCACACATATCGCCCACAATATCGTTCGCCCAAAAATCGCCCAGAAAAAGTGGAACTGTTCTGAATGAACACCAGCGGTGTGGCTGGCATTTTTGCAGTTCACTTCATTTAAAAGGCTGCCACAACTTCGGGGGAGTTTGCATTGACTCTGGAGTTCTTCTCAGGTGAAGTGAACATCTCAACAGACATATTTTCAGATTCTGGACTATTGGAGCTTTACTCCAGGTGCATTTTAGTGAGGAAATCATTGCTTCTGATCAATCGCTATTATACTTTCAATGCAATGGGGCCACCAAACAATAACTGTGCTTAAGCAGCGCTTCAGATGTCTTGACCATTCAGGAGGTGAGCTACAATACAACCCTGAGCAAGTAGGTAAATTCGTGGTCGTGTGCTCGATGCTGCACAACCTGGCTATCAGGAGGGGCCAAGAATTGCCAGTAGGCACTGATGTTCCACCTCAGGAGAGAGAGGAAGAGGACGACGAAGGACTGGACGCTGACCAAGGGCTAGACAATCAGGCTGGCTATGCAACCATGCCCACGACCCTCTCCAGACTGCAGGAAAGAGCCCGTGGTGGCTACATAGCTGCAAGACTCGTGCGTGAGGAGCTGAGATCTGAACGATTTGCCTGAAAGAGCGTTGATGTGAGTGACAACGCTGACACACTGCTGTGTGTGTGCAGCTCAGACATCAATGGTGCCCATCATCTTGGTGCAAGTTAAAGTTTACGTTGATTGAAGTTAAGTTGTATTTAACCCTTTCATGTTAAGGAATCACCAGTGTGTAACGGTGCAGCTATCTAAGACAATGCGCAACAAGGTTATGCTCAATAACAAAAATTTTATATCAACTTGGTCTGAAATCATAAGTATCACAGGCAATAACACCCAACCCCCAGCCACACCCCACTTTTTTCACCATTGACATCAATCAAATGTTCAACATGTCCAGCAACACAGAATACAAAGGCTAAGCAGAACGATGGTCCCCAGCCCCCATACATTACAACAAATTGCATACACCCAGATGGAGATATAACACAGCCATCACCTGCAGACATGCACCTCACTTTCCTTCCCCCCTCCCCTTCTTCTCCCCCCCTCTACCCCTTCCCCTCCTCGCTCCACGGTGCCTGGCCGAGGAGCTCCTCAGGCGATGCCTCATTGGGGGGGATGAAGGCAGATGCAGTGGTTGCACGGGTACGGGAGCGGGGGGTACCGCGGGGGCAACATTCTCTGATGCAGAAGCAGGATCTTGGTCCTTGCTCTCATCTGTCATTTGCAGTGGTGATGCGGAACCTAGGGGTGGAGTGCCACGCTCGGGGACTACTGGGAGGCCTGTGCCAGCAGTGTTCCTGGCTATCGCATCCAGGGCCTCCACCATGCGCGGAATGTACTCGGTCATGGTGGCCAGCTGTCGGGATATGCCCCCCAATGCTTTGATGAGCTGGTCACCAATGTCTACAGTCCTCCTGGACAACTGTACCATCTCTCCGCTGTCATGTGGCGCTCGTGGAACAGACCTGCCGCGTCCATGAGACCTCTGCGGGTCATCGCCGTCCTGGGGACAAATGGAGTGCCCTGTGGCGAGGTGCTTGGAGCCGGTACCTCCAGAGTGGAGGCGGGAATGAGCGGAGGACCACTAGATGGCCTTGGGGTGGAATGGCTTCTGGAGCATGGCGATGCAGGTTCCTCGAAGTCCGCGCTCTCATCCGTAGAGAACAGACCCAGTGGATTGACGGGTGAGAATCGGAGCTCCTCAGCACCAGATGTTGGATCGTCCGGAGAGTTGGGCTCCACACCCCCACCTTCTGGCCTCTGTCGTCTTGCCTTGGGACGCACTGCTGGCTGAGCTGCAAAACACAAATCAGGTTATTAGAGAAGAAGGGGGTGTTAGGGTGACAAGGTGAGTCCAGTACTATACACAGCAGATGCACGACAAAAACACCACCGCTCTCAAAATCATCGCAGACATCACATTTCATGACCATCAACACATTTGCATTGCAATGATTTTAATTAGGCCATCATTATTTCTATGACACTTTTAGAAATCATCTATCGTATATGATTGTTCGGATATGAGTGAGTGTGGCATCTATTGACTTGACATCACGCAATGATGTAAGCTTTACTCACGTGGCATCACTTCAGGGTCTGCAGATGCGTCTGTGGCTGTCCGGGAGGTGCTTCCCCATGAGTGCGAGCACCCGCTCCTCCATCTCAGTGATGTTGCTGGTGACTGATGCCCCCCCCCCACCTGTTCGCCTCTGCACGGACCTCATCGTCGATAGTTTCTTCTGTAAAAGGTGACAGGACGACATGGCATGAGATCATTGCATGATATCATTGCTAGGTACTGTCACAGAGACTGATACAACACATAACTAACAGATATAATCATGATTATTATGAAAATTATCATTCTTTACCTAAAGGCTTACACCGTGACCGCAGGCTTTGAGTAAAACATTCCCAGTAAAAGTGCAAGATCTCACATCTGATGATAGTCACTTATGACTGTTATAAATCAAATGATATAAATACATAAGTACATGTAAATCAATGTAATACTTACTCTTGCAGATCCCACAAGGTCATTCCATCGTTTGCGGCATTGGTTGCCCTCATGCACCTCGTTGTTTGCCGATGAGACCACCTCTGCCATCCTCAGTCCATATCCTCTGGTAGGCCTTTGGGGTGGGCTTCCCATGCCCTCCCTGTGTCAAATCACCCCAGCGTAATTCGACCTCCTGCAGGAGGGAGGCATTTGCCTCATTTGAGAACCTCCTGGCTCCATTGCGCCCTCCAATGTGCTCCTCTCCCACCTCACTGCTCTCTCCAGCATCTTTCCATAGCGTGCTGTGATGCCGCCTCCTCTCTCTCCATTATAGGCCAAATTCAGGCAAATATGTGGCTGGTAACATCTAATTTTTGTTTGCTTACTGTCATGTATTTAAACATCTTGCAATGACATAGTCAAGTAACTGTAACTCATGTACACTGTACCTGTAGCCTAGAAATGCACACCTTGACCACAGGGGGTGAACTTGCAGGAGACACTCCTCACCTAGGTTTCCAGTTATAAAAGGGGAGGTCCCACCCAGGATCAACACTCCTTGGTCCTGGCAATAGAGGTGAAGGTCACAGAGTGACCGTGTCTGATATATCCATGCCTCGTGTGAGTCTATAGTAAGGTGCAGGGGACACTACATTTGGCGACGAGAAACGGGAATCACCAAACCACGAGGATGGCCACCGGTGGCACAGAGGAACGTTACTGTGTGTGTGAGGACTGGGACGACTTCATGGAAAGACTCCAGCAGAGCTTTGTCACAAAGGACTGGCTGGAAGAGACAGCGGCTGACAAGTGGAGGGCGCATCTGCTGATCAGCTGCGGGCCACAGACGTATGCGCTGATGAAAGACCTGCTCGCACCCCAAAAGTCGGCGGACAAGTCCTTCGAAGAGCTCAGCCAACTGATCAATGAGCATCTCAAGCCGGCAAGTAACATACACATGGCCCGGCACCAGTTCGACTCTCACCGGCGTCGGGAGGGTCAAAACGTCTCGGACTTCGTGGCGGAGCTGCGGCGTTTGGCCAGTCTCTGTAAGTTCTCTGATGCCTGCAGGGGGGAGATGTTAAGGGACTTTTTCATCGAGGGCATTAATCATGCTGGCATTTTCAGGAAGCTCATAAAGACTAAGGGCTTGACTTTAGAAGGGGCGGCATTGATAGCTCAGACCTTTATGGCAGGGGAAGAGGAGACCAAGCTAATTTACGCACGCAGCCCTGGTCCAAACGTGGCGACGGACCAGGGAGTTAATATGGTGAACGCAGCACGGGACCCCACAGGCAGGCAAGGGCATTTCGAAACCGCCCAGGCAGCAACAGGCTCTAGGGTGGGCCTGCAAAAAGGACAACGGAAAGGGGATCAGCAATTCATGCCATCTTGAGGAACAATGCGTCCCGCGATGGGATCATTAACACCCACCATCAGAGTGCTTAGAAACAGCCAAATGGGCAATCAGAGAGGAATGCCTGGTAATAGTCCTTTTGTTAACAGCAATCTCAATCTCAGCTCATGCTGGAGGTGCGGGGGTAGACACACTGCGAGAAGCTGCAGGTTCCAGCAATATACCTGTAGGATTTGTAATGTCAGTGGACACTTGGCCAGGATGTGCAAAAAGGCAGTAGCGAGGCTAATCTGCGAGATAGAAGAACCAGACGAGGGGTCTGCAATGCAGGATGAGGCCTGGGGTAAAGCCATAGATGCTGAAGTTCAGCGGGTTCATGTGGCTGACGTCCACAGCTCAGACACTAAAACGCCACCCATGATGGCATCCCGGTGCACATGGAGCTGGATACGGGAGCCAGCCAGTCACTCATGAGCGCCCAACAATTTGAGAGACTATGGCCACATAGAGCTAGCAGGCCCAAACTGGAATGCATTGAGACGCAGCTACAGACGTACACCAAAGAGATCATCCCAGTGCTGGGCAGTGCAAACTTGGTGGTTAAACATAATGGAATACAGAACCGCTGCCACTCTGGATCGTTCCGGGGAATGGCCCCGCGCTTTTGGGGAGGAGTTGGCTAGCTGAGATGAACTGGAAATGGGGGGATGTGCACGCCATTTCATCCGTGGAGCGAAGTTTATGTTCACAGGTCCTGCAAAAATTCGGGTCACTGTTTCAACCTGGTGTCGGAACGTTCAAGGGCACCAAAGTAGTGATACGCATCACTCCAGATGCCAGACCAGTGCACCACAAAGCCAGAGCGGTGCCGTATGTGATGCGTGAAAAAATTGAATGTGAACTGGACAGGCTGCTCAGAGAGGGCATAATTTCGGCCGTTGAATTCAGCGACTGGGCAAGTCACATCGTTCCCGTCCTCAAAGCAGATGGCTCGGTTAGGATTTGTGACGACTACAAAGCCACCATTGACCGAGTATCGCCTCAAGACCAATATCCGCATCCGAGAGTGGAGGACCTTTTTGCCACGCTGGTGGGTTGCAAGCTGTTCACGAAGTTGGACCTCACTTCGGCCTACATAACTCAGGAACTGGTTGAAGAACCCAAGCTTCTGACCACCATCACGACACACAAGGGATTATTTGTCTACAACAGGTGTCCGTTCGACATTCATTCAGCAGCAGCCATCTTTCAGAGAAACATGGAAAGCTTGCTCAAATCCATTCCTGGAATGATCGTATTCCAAGACGACATTCTCATAATGGGTCGAGACATCGAAGAACACCTCCACAACCTGGAGGAGGTGCTACGCTGATTGGATCGGGTAGGCTTGCGGCTGAAAAAGACCAAGTGCGTGTTTTTGGCCCCAGAGGTTGCGTTTTTGGGCAGGAGGGTTGCCGCAGATGGGATCCGGCCCACTGAATCAAAAACGGAGGCAATCCGCCGGGCGCCCAGGCCCGGCAACACATCGGAGTTGCGATCATTCCTGGGACTTTTGAACTATTTTGGGAACTTTCTGCCGAACTTAAGCACATTGCTGGAGCCGTTACACATGCTCCTGCGTAAAGGTTGTGAATGGTTTTGGGGGGACTGTCAAGAACGGACTTTCAATAAGGCGAGGAACCTGCTGTGTTCCAACAAACTGTTGACTTTGTATGACCCTTGTAAAAAAACTGGTCTTAACATGCGATGCGTCATCCTACGGGGTTGGGTGTGTGTTGCAGCAGGGTAACGATGACGGCCGACTTCAACCGGTGGCTTACGCCTCTAGGTCGCTCTCCCTTTTTGGTAGAGAGTTCGAGCTGGAGACGGACCACAAGCCGTTAACATCCTTGTTGTCCGACAGCAAGGCTGTCAATGCTAATGCGTCAGTTCGCATACAGCACTGGGCCCTCACGCTGGCTGCGTATGACTACACCATACGGCACCGGCCAAGCACCGAAAATTGCACTGACGCGCCACCACCGAGCGCCGAGATGGTCATGGCCATTGAGGCTTTTGACACTGCAGGCTCCCCCATCACAGCCCGCCAGATCAAACTCTGGACCAACAGGGACCCCCTCCTATCCATGATAAAGAAATGTGTCCTAACTGGGGATTGGGCTCCCGCACACAGGGCGTGCCCCGAGGAAGTCAGACCGTTTCAGAGACGGATGGATGAGCTCTCCATCCAAGTCAACTGCCTGCTATGGGCCAGCCGGGTAGTCATGCCCCAGAAAGGAAGGGAAGCGTTCATCAGGGAACTCCACAGCGAGCACCCTGGCATCGTGTTAATGAAGGCCATTGTCCGGTCACATGTATGGTGGCCGGGGATTGACTCAGACCTGGAACACTAGGTTCGCAGGCGCATGACATATACTCAGCCCGTGGCCCTGGCCCACCAGACCATGGTCACGCATTCACGTAGACTATGCGGGCCCGTTCACGGGGAAAATGTTCCTGATCGTTGTCGATGCATACTTGAAGTGGATCGAGTGCATCATATTGAACTCGTGCACGACATCCATTACCGTGGACAGTCTGCCTACGGTTTTCACGACCCATGGCTTGCCGGACATCCTGGTCAGCGACAATGGCCCGTGTTTCACCAGCCATGAATTCCAGGAGTTTATGTCGGGCAATGGTATCAAGCACGTCTGGACAGCGCCATTCTAGCCGGCTTCCAATGGCCAGGCGGAACAGGCGGTCCAAGTCATAAAACAGGGCATGCTACGCATCCAAGGACCCTCCCTTCAGTACCGCCTAGCGCATGAGATGGCACCCACATCACTGCCAGCGGACAAGCAACAAAGACAGCCCTCAGCATGCACAGTCCCTGCGGCCAGCCCGGACAGGCCGGAATCACCTCAAGTGACAGAGACGCGTGCAGTGGCTCAACCACCAAAGCCACAACTGCGGCGCTCCATGAGAGAGCGTCGACCACCTGACAGACTTAACCTCTGAAACAAAAAGACTTAAGGGGGAAGGTGATGTCATGTATTTAAACATCTTGCAATGACATAGTCATGTAACTGTAACTCATGTACACTGTACCTGTATCCTAGAAATGCACACCTTGACCACAGTGGGTGAACTTGCGGGAGACACTGCTCACCTGGGTTTCCAGGTCTAAAAGGGGAGGTCCCACCCAGGGTCAACACTCCTTGGTCCTGGCAACAAAGGTGAAGGTCACAGAGTGACCATGTCTGATATATCCATGCCTCGTGTGAGTCTGTAGTAAGGTACACTTACTTGCTGTGAAGCTTTAAAGTCTCCCTCCTTCCTCCCAAAGCAGCCACACCACACCCAGACACGCCTTCAGTCCCTCTGAGCTCCCTCTCTCTCTGTCTCCTCTTCTGCGCATGTCATGGTGACCCTTGAGCTCCTGAATCGCGGGATTCGAGCATTGCCATACCGTTGCCAAGGATAGCAACACTTTTACGGCAGAAGGTCAAAAATGTTTTATGCTACCGCCCATTTCATATCGCACGTGGTAACGCCCATTTTCAAAAATGGAGACTAGGGGCTAGAACTTCCACTTCTTTTGCCTGCTTCATGCCCACTTAACGCCCATTTTACCACTGAAATGACATATAACGCCCATATATTGCCCATTTTGGCACAAAATGGAAACTGACCAGCATTTTTCAGAAACTTATCGCCGAGCGTTACTTTCCCCATGTGGTTAACATCGAGAAAAATATTACCACCCGCCCACTTTTTGGGGGCGGAATCAACAGAATGGGCGAATTCAACACCCATAATATCACACAGCGTTACTTTCCGCGCGGAATTAACGCCGACATTCAATATTAACGCCCGGCGACTGTTTTTTGTTGTATTTACCCAAATTAGTGCCAATTTCACCACCTCGCACACATTTCGCCTGCAATATCACTTGCTCAAAAAACCGCCCACAAAAAGTGGAACTAACCGGAACTAATCACAGCATTATGGACGCCATATTGTAGATCACATGTCGCGTCCTTTAAAAGGCTGCTGTGCTTCAACCTCAGCGGAGTTCGGATGTACTCTGCAGGTCGTTGGAGTTGATGTGAACATCTCTAAAAACATCTTGACCACAATGTGACCGATTGGAATTGAAGAGGTGTGCTCGTCTGGACATTCCTTGTTTGTGTGCAATTGTTGGAAAACAGAGAGCTACTGCAATGGAGCCTGTCCTTTCTCACCCTCTCTTGGTGACCAAATATATGCAGCAGACTCGACATCGCCGAAGGAACGCTCCACTGCATTACGTGCCCAATGTATGAAGTGATAGTCAGATGAGGAGGACCAGACGTTACACCCCCCGCAAGTACAAGGAGAAGCATTCTTACCTCAACTTGCCCGACACCACCTGCCTTCGGAAACTGCGCTTCCACAAAGAGGTTATCACTGAGGTATGCCAGCTGATAAGGGCAGACCTGCAGCCTGCCAGCACCATCAGAACTGCACTGTCCGTCAAGGTCAAAGTCACCGCGGCACTGTCGTTCTATGCCTCGGGTTCTTTTCAGGCCACAGCTGACGATATTTGCGGACTTTCTCAGCATGCCACACATCGCTGCATTAGACAGGTCACTGAAGCCTTGTACGCTTGCAGGAAGGACTTGATCAGCTTCCCCATGACCAGGGAGGCACAGAGTGAGAAGGCTCTAGGTTTCTCCAGAATTGCAAACTTCCCCAAGGTGCAGGGAGCAATAGACTGTACGCACATCGCGGTGCGGGCACCTTTTCAGAATGCTGAGGTTTTCAGGAACCATAAGGGTTTCCACTCCCTGAATGTCCAGCTGGTTGTCGACCACCAGCAAATTCATAGGCAGTCGTCCTCGGAATCGAGGAATGCTTGCTTCCACTCTTAACATGAGTTCTTAGGTGGCTGCACAGTCCAATACGAGAACCACAGTCTCTGTCACAGGTCGGACAGATAGTCGTTGAGGGAAAGGGTGGGCAGGGAGCATGGTTTGCCGCATGCTCCTTCTACTGCCTGCACTTGATTTCTGCATGCTCTCGGTGATGATACTCGAGGAGCTCAGCGCCCTTCCGAATGCACTTCCTCCATTTATGGCCAAGGACTTCCAGGTGTCAGTGGGGATTTCGCACTTTATCAGGGAGGCTTTGAGGGTGTCCTTGTAACATTTCCTCTGCCCACCTTTGGCTCGTTTGCCGTGGACGAGTTCCGAGTAGAGCGCTTGCTTTGAGAGTCTCATGTCTGGCATGCGGACTATGTGGCCTGCCCAGCAGAGCTGATCAAGTGTGGTCAGTGCTTCAATGCTGGGGATGTTGGCCTGGTTGAGGACGCTAATGTTTGTGCATCTGTCCTCCCAGGGGATTTGCAGGATCTTGCGGAGACATCGCTGGTGGTATGTCTCCAGCGACTTGAGGTGTCTACTGTACATGGTCCACGTCTCTGAGCCATACAGGAGGGCGGGTATTACTATGGCCTTGTAGACCATGAGCTTGGTGACAGTTTTGAGGGACTGATCGTCAAACACTCTTTTCCACAGGCAGCCGAAGGCTGCACTGACGCACTGGAGGCGGTGTTGGATCTCGTCATCAATCTCTGCTCTTGTTGATAGGAGGCTCCCGAGATAAGGGAAATGGGCCACGTTGTCCAGGGTCACGCCATGGATCTTGATGTTTGGGGGGCAGTGCAGTGCGGTGAGGATAGGCTGTTGGAGGACCTTTGTCTTACTAATGTTGAGCGTAAGGCCCATGCTTTCATACGTCTTGGTAAATACGTTAACTATGTCCTGGAGTTCAGCCTCTGTGTGTGTGCACAGATGCCGGCGTCGTCCGCGTACTGTAGCAAATTATACTGGCAGTGAATGCTCAATTTCCGGGCAGCATCCATGATGTGGAAATGGCTGAGACCTTAAACAACTATTTTGCTTCGGTCTTCACAGTGGAAGACACAAAAACCATGGCAAAAATTGCTGGTCACGGGAATGTGGGAAGGGAGGACCTTGAGATAATCACTATCACTAGGGAGGTAGTGCTGGACAGGCTAATGGGACTCAAGGTAGACAAGTCCCCTGGTCCTGATGAAATGCATCTCAGGGTATTAAAAGAGATGGCGGAAGTTATAGCAGATGCATTGGTTATAGTCGACCAAAATTCTCTGGACTCTGGGGAGGTACCAGCGGATTGGAAAGCAGCTAATGTAATGCCTCTGTTTAAAAAAGGGGGCAGACAAAAGGCAGGTAACTATAAGCCGGTTAGTTTAACATCTGTAGTGGGGAAAATGCTTGAAGCTATCATTAAGGAAGAAATAGCGGGACATCTAGATAGGAATAGTGCAATCAAGCAGACGCAACATGGATTCATGTAGGGGAAATCATGTTTAACTAATTTACTGCAATTCTTTGAGGATATAACGAGCATGGTGGATAGAGGTGTACCGATGGATGTGGTGTATTTAGATTTCCAAAAGGCATTCGATAAGGTGCCACACAAAAGGTTACTGCAGAAGATAAAGGTACGCGGAGTCAGAGGAAATGTATTAGCATTGATCGAGAATTGGCTGGCTAACAGAAAGCAGAGAGTTGGGATAAATGGGTCCTTTTCGGGTTGGAAATCGGTGGTTAGTGGTGTGCCACAGGGATCGGTGCTGGGACCACAACTGTTTACAATATACATAGATGACCTGGAAGAGGGGACAAAGTGTAGTGTAACAAAATTTGCAGATGGCACAAAGATTAGTGGGAAAGTGGATTGTGTAGAGGACACAGAGAGGCTGCAAAGAGATTTAGATAGGTTAAGCGAATGGGCTAAGTTTGGCAGATGGAATACAATGTCGGAAAATGTGAGGTCATCCACCTTGGAAAAAAAAACAGTAAAAGGGAATATTATTTGAATGGGGAGAAATTACAACATGCTGCGGTGCAGAGGCACCTGGGGGTCCTTGTGCATGAAACTCTTTTTGGAGTTTATCTGCAAAACAAAACACATTAAACCGTGCCACCCGACCTGGGTGACATACCAGACATTTACAAGGCCTTTTTTTTTTTGGGGGGTTTTTTGGGGTTTTTTTTTTTTCCTTCTTTTTTTTGGGTTTTTTTTGGGCACTAAAATCACAATTTTTCCCCAGTGCCCCCTATAAAAGGGAAGGGGACACTAAAAACACCGGCAATTAAAACAAATTAAACTTTAAAACGTAAAATCAAATTAAAATTTGGTTGCCGGGCGTGATGATGCACTCCAGTCCCTCCGGTGCCCACCTCTCGCGGAAGGCCGCGAGCGTACCGGTGGACACCGAGTGCTCCATCTCCAAGGACACCCTGGACCGGATGTAAGAGCGGAAGAGAGGCAGGCAGTCAGGTTGAACGACCCCCTCGACCGCCCGCTGCCTGGACCGGCTGATGGCACCCTTGGCCGTGCCCAGGAGCAGTCCTACGAGGAGGCCTTCGGACCTACCCGCTCCCCTCCGCACAGGGTGCCCAAAGATCAGGAGAGTGGGACTGAAGTGCAGCCAGAATTTCAGGAGCAGCCCCTTCAAATAATGGAACAGGGGCTGCAACCTCGTGCACTCAATAAAAACATGGAACACGGACTCCTCCAGACCGCAGAAATTGCAGGCAGCCTGGGAGTCCGTGAACCGGCTTAAAAATTTGTTGCACGGCACTGCTCCGTGCACCACCCTCCAGGCCAAGTCCCCGACGAATGGTGGGAGGACCCCTGCGTAGAGTGCCCTCCATCGGAGACCCCCGCCTCCTCCGGACGGCAAGATGGTACGCCATGGCGTGTCCGGACGGCAGGCGAGGATGGCAAAGTTGAGAGTGTGCAGGAGCAGCCCGTACATGAAACCCCTCCGCGCGGAACTGAAAGGCACGGAGGGGATTTCCCCGAGGCGGCTCAAGTTGTGAGGCGCCGGCCCCTGAGGGAGGTTCCGGGGTTTGGCGCCGATGAGGAATTCCGTCCGGACGGGGGTCAGTTCGGACGGGATCTCCCCACGTGCTTGAGCCTCCTCGATGCACCTAACGGAGTCAGGGCCCAGAGCTGTTTTTAGCGACTCGATGGCATCGGCCGCGTGGCGGACGTTGGCAGAATTTAGGCGCCGCGCCAGCGTTTCTGGCGCCATCCAGCCCGCTCCTCCGCCATCGAGCAGGTCCCTGACCCTGGTCACCTCACCAGCCACAGCCCTCTCTTCCGACCGCCACATAAAACCTCGGTCGTGGAGGTACGGATTCCCGAGCAGCGGCTCCTGCAGGATGGCCGCCACTCCAGCCGGCGGAGAGCTGCGCTTGGTGGAGACTTTGTTCCAGACCCTGATGAGTTCCCTGTAAAAGACAGGCAGCTCCCGGAGGGCGGTCCTAGCACCCCCCAAGTTCACAAACAGGAGCTGCGTGTCATAATTGAGGTCGCGCTGCTGGCGGAAGAAATACCTCGCCAGAGCACACCACCTAGGAGGGGGCTCGACGTAATGGTATCTCTGCAGGGTCTGAAGACGGAAAGTCGCGAGCTGGGCGCTGACGCACACCAACGACTGACCGCCCTCCTCAAGCGGGAGACTCAAGACCGCGGCAGAGACCCAGTGCTTCCTGTTGTTCCAGAAGAAGTCCACCAGCTTCTTCTGTATCTTGGCGACAAACGCAGGGGGAGGGGTCAAAGTTACCAGTCGGTACCACAACATTGCGGCCACCAGCTGGTTTATGACTAGCGCTCGACCCCTGTAGGACAGCACTCGGAGCAGTCCTGTCCAGCGCCCTAGGCGAGCAGCGACCTTGGCCTCCAGCTCCTGCCAGTTCGCCGGCCAGGCTCCCTCGTCGGGGCTAAGGTAGACTCCCAGATAGAGGAGATGGGTCGTGCTCCAGGCAAAAGGCCTGAGCTCCTCCGGCAGGGAGTCCACCCGCCACTGACCCACCAGGAGTCCGGAACATTTCTCCCAGTTGATCCTGGCGGAGGACGCGGCCGAGTAAATCTCCTGGCACTCACGCATCCTCCGCAGGTCAGCGGGATCCTCTACCGCGAGGAGCACGTCATCGGCGTAAGCCGAGAGGACGACCTCCACGCCCGGCCCTTGCAGAGCCAGTCCCGTCAACCTCGTCCGCAAGAGGCGCAGGAAAGGCTCCACGCAAACGGCGTATAACTGGCCGGACATGGGGCATCCCTGGCGTCCTTGTGCATGAATCCGAAAAAGTTAGTTTGCAGGTGCAGCAGGTAATCAGGAAGGTGAATGGAATGTTGGCCTTCATTGCGAGAGGGATGGAGTACAAAAGCAGGGAGGTCCTGCTGCAACTGTACAGGGTATTGGTGATGCCGCACCTGGAGTACTGTGTGCAGTTTTGGTCACCTTACTTAAGAAAGGATATACTAGCCTTGGAGGGGTACAGAGACGATTCACTAGGCTGATTCCGGAGATGAGGGGGTTACCTTATGATGATAGATTGAGTAGACTAGGTCTTTACTCGTTGGAGTTCAGAAGGATGAGGGGTGATCTTATAGAAACATTCAAAATAATGAAAGGGATAGACAAGGTAGAGGCAGAGAAGTTGTTTCCACTGGTCGGGGAGACTAGAACTAGGGGGCACAGCCTCAAAATACGGGGGAGCTAATTTAAAACCGAGTTGAGAAGGAATTTCTTCTCCCAGAGGGTTGTGAATCTGTGAAATTCTCTGCCCAAGGAAGCAGTTGAGGCTAGCTCATTGAATGTATTCAAATCACAGATAGATAGATTTTTAACCAGTAAGGGAATTAAGGGTTATGGGGAGCGGGCGGGTAAGTGGAGCTGAGTCCATGGTCAGATCAGCCATGGTCATTTTGAATGGTGGAGCAGGCTCGAGGGGCTAGATGGCCTACTCCTGTTCCTAATTCTTATGTTCTTATGTTCTTATGTGCACATCCTGCATGAGAGCACTGTATCTGACTTGTTTAACAATGAGCCACAAGGTCAATGCTGGATACTTGGGGACAAAGGATGTGGCCTCGCCACCTGGCTGATGACCCCCCTGAGTGACACCCACACCGAGGCTGAGAGGCGATACAACGAGAGCCACAGAGCAACTCACAATATCGTGGAGAAAACCATTGGAGTGCTGAAGCAGCGCTTCATATGCCTGAACTACTCAGGAGGCGAGCTCCAATACCACCCTGAGCAGCTCAATTCATGGTGGTCTGCTCCATGCTACACAACTTGGCTATCAGGAGGGGACAAGAATTGCCTGATGAGTCTCAGTCCACCTCACCAGAGAGAGGAAGAGGAGGACGAGGAGGCGGACATTGGCATCGGGCCAGACAATTAGGCTGATGCTGAAGCCATGCCCCCACCCCCCTGTAGACCGCATGATAGCTGCAAGAGCCTTACGTCAGGAGCTCATCAATGATCACTTTGCCTGAAAGAACGTTGATGTTATTTACAAGGCTGACACACTGCTGGGTGTGCAGGTCATACATCGATGGTGGACATCACCTTGGTGACAGTTAAAGTTTAAGTTGATTGAAGTTAAGTGTGATTATACCTACCCTTTGATGTTAAGGAATCACCAGCGTGTAATGGTGCAGCTATCTGAGCCAATGTGCTGCAAGGTTTTGTTAAATAAAAAACATTTAAACCGAACATTAGTCTGAAATCATCAGTATTTCTGTACAAACCAACCCTGCCCCCCCCCCCACCCCGCTTCTCCTCCCCACCTCTACCCCTTCCCCTTCCCCCCCTGACTCCAAGCTGCTTGACCGAGGAGGTCCTCAGGCAATGCTTCATTGGGCGGGGTGCGGTGACGGCCGAAGTGCTGCTTGGGCGAATACGGGAGAGGACGGTCCCGAGGTGGGAACGTGCTCCGAGCCTTAAGCAAGATGTTGCTGCTGGCTCTCTCGTGTGTGGTTGGCAATGGGGGTACGGCACCTTGGGGTGCAGTGCGGCGCTCCAGGACCACTGGGAGCCCTCTGCCACCAGTGTTCCTGGCTACCAGCTCCAGGGCCTCTTCCATCCCTTCCATTTTATATGTTATTTGTTGGACAAAAACTCGGTGCCAACTATGTTCTTGGTGCTTAGTGGGCTTTTTGCTACTGGTGAATCTCCGTCGTTCCTCCCACAACAGCCAAATAAGCACACACCACAGCCACACACGCTTTCAGTGCCCCTGAGCTCCCTCTCTCTCTGTCTCCTCTTCTGCGCATGTCATGATGACCCTTGACCTCATGAATCACAGGAATCGAGCATTGCCATGCCGTTGCTAAGGACGACCACACTTTACGGCAGAAGGTCAGAAAAATTTGGCGCTACCGCCCATTTGATATCATTTGCGGTAACGCCCATTTTCAAAAATGTAAACTAGGTGTTTTGAGAATGGGCGAGAAGCCGGCGATCTGAAAATCCTTTTTTAACACCTACGCTGGAAATAATGCCCATTTTGGGGCGATAAGCTCAAAAGTGGAGGTGCTCGCCCCTAATTTCAAAATTCTATTTCTAACAGTGGATGATGGAGATTATAAAAATATGTTTTCTGTGTGCTATCCACAGATACCTCGAAGACTCAAAGCCCAGTCATCACATGGAACACTGGGACACACACTCTGCCATTGTTTCATGGACCCGTCCCTTCACCTCATGATCTTTCAGTGCTGGTATGGAAGCAAAGTCTTCTTTTAGCCCTTTCCATGCCATAGGCAACTTTGTATTTTTAATCAAATTACTATTGTCAAAATGTTTGTACAGGTACTACATGTTACATCTTTAAAGGAGTAGTCACTCAAACAAGTACATGACTGTATAAATGAACAATTTTAGTGATGGATTTGTACCTGTGGAATTCTTCACTGGTCTCGATTACTTTTGGAAGCTTGTGTTTTTGAATTGTCTTTGTTTGCAAAGCTCCTCTATGGAAGGGTGATTGCCTTCCATATACCTGCTTGACAGTGTACCAAGCTGGTAGTGTATTTTTCTGGAGTTGAGCAGCCGTAGATTGGCTCCCAGACAGGTCTGAAAGCAGAGTTCCAATTAAAATGATTGTAGCTGCTCCTAATGCAGGGAGCTGCTCCCTGTCAGTGGGAAGGAGACCAGTCTGCTGGGGTAACACATTGTTTTTTTAAAGACTTCTGAGTATATTTTTATTTTAGAATTTTTAAATAAACAATAGAGTTCACTTTAAACAGCACTGCCCCTCAACTTTCCATGCCTTTTAAGAGTAAATTAACTCTATGGGCCCAAGTTTCCACACGATAAAAAACCGGCGCCCCTCCGAGCTGGGCGCCCGTTTTTCGCGCCTAAAACGGCGCCGGAAAAAAACTCGCGATTCTGGAGAGCCCTGCAGCTCCTTGTCTGTTTGGCGCGGCGCCCAGGGGGACGGAGCCTACACTCGCGCCGATTTTGTAAGTGGGAGGGGGCGGGTACTATTTAAATTAGTTTTTTTCCTGCCGGCAACCCTGTGCGTGTGCGTTGGACCGTTCGCGCACGCGCAGTGTGAAGGAAAACATTGGCACTCGGCCATTTTTGTAGTTCTTTGTAGCTGTTTAATTTTTGAAAATGTTTTAATAAAAGCACATTGCCATCAGCACTGAGGCTTCCTGCAGCCTTCTCACTGTCTCCTTCCCGCCCGCCATCTGGAACGTCTTCCTCCCCCCCCCCCCCCGCTGCGTTCGGGCGGGCAGGCCCGCACTCCCTCCCTCCCTCCCTCCCGCCGTCTGGAACGTATTCCTCCTCCTCCCCGCTGCGTTCGGGCGGGCGGGCCCGCACTCCCCTCCCTCCCGCCATCTGGAACGTCTTCCTCCCCCCCCCCCACCGCTGCATTCGGGCGGGTGGTCGGTCGGGCCCGCACTCCCTCCCTCCCTCCCGCCGTCTGGAACATCTTCCTCCTCCCCCCCTGCCGTCGGGAACGAACGAACCAACTTGTGAGGCTGGCTGAAGCACTTTCACACAGGTAGGAAGATGGTTTATTTAATCTTTTCTTTGCTTATAAATGTTTATTCAGGTTGGATTTATTTGTATAATATTTGTAGAAGTATAAATAAGGATTTATTGTAGAATTTAATGACTTCCCTTCACCCCCCCTCCCCCCCCACCTCGTTCTGGACGCCTAATTTGTAACCTGCGCCTGATTTTTTAATGTGTAGAACAGGTTTTTTCAGTTCTACAAAAATCTTCACTTGCTCCATTCTAAGTTAGTTTGGAGTACGTTTTCACTGTGGAAACTTTGAAATCAGGCGTCAGTGGCCGGACACGCCCCCTTTTGAAGAAAAAATTCTGTTCCAAAGTAGAACTGTTCTACCTGACTAGAACTGCAGAAAAAAAAATGTGGAGAATTGCGATTTCTAAGATAGTCCGTTCTCCACCAGTTGCTCCTAAAAATCAGGCACAAATCATGTGGAACCTTGGGCCCTATGTACTTATTTATGAACTGAATAATGGCAGTAGAGAGGGAAAGCCCTTGGACTATGTAAGGCAATATTAGGTTATTTAGGTTAAGGTGTTACTTGATGGACAATCCTAGCCAGTCTGTTCACCAATTGACTATACGTAGGTCAAACTAGATAACATGACTGCAATACTGTATAAATGTCATAAAATAAGTCTTTATTACTTCTGAGTTTAAAGTCTGATAAATTATCAATATTCCTCCATTTTATTATTTCTTTAACCTTCTTTAGTCCCTTGACCTTTCACTAAACTCTGGCCAAGGCACAAGTGACTCCCTGTCCTCTGCCAATCCCAATTCATATCTTTTAGCCAATGTGTGGAAGTAGTTGTAATTGATTTGCTCTCCAAATTTCCGATGAGAAGTACCCTCCACTCCCGGGGAAGATTCCTCTCAGTTCTGACCTGAAATCTGGACTTTGTCATTTTGAGAAATTGACTGAACTATATTTTGAGAATTTTCAAAATAACAAGTACATGGAGGACTTTCTAAATTAATCCTTTAATATTCAAAACTGTCAACAGTTCTATTATTAATGGCTGGCAAAAACCATATCCACTTAGAACTAACCAATGGTCCCAGACCACTGTATATAACAGTGGTTGGTATGGAGTATTTTCAAACATCGGCACAACCAGAAGTTTTTGTCCCAAAATCAATGACATGTTAAATTATCTTGTGACTAAGTATTAATTTTCAGGATGTGTCCATTGTTGCATTGTGGTGAGTTGGCTTGCAAAGTATGTTCATCATTGGCAATAATAATTGGTGTGAATCACAGGCCTAGTCACAGACGGGCACTATAGACATCTGATGTTGGAGGTGCAAAATTAAAGGAAAACAATCTGTATGTTTTGATGTAAAAGCATGAAGTTCACATATATATCTTGTTCACAAGTGGAAGTTGAGGGGTACGAGATAAAAGCTTATTGATACGTGTTTATCTTTCTTTAAGCCTGGCGAACACCTGTATGACCTATGGGAGCCATACGGGAATGCTACAGTGAGACTCTATCTGTTCATTGGCAGCAGACCCAAGGTTCTCACCATACCAGATTCTCCTGTTGAGTCAGACATGATTAAGGAATGGCCTGATGTAAGTAGCTGATAAAGACCCTACTTGTGGTGGTACATTTTTAAAAAAATATCCTTTACAAACCAGACATTCTGATTTCACATGTAACATCTTAACGTATAGGATAAAAATCCTGTCGCCATTTGCTGATGGTGCAGACGTGCATCAGGCACGGTGGGAGCAGAAAATCAGGTTCCGAGGCCTTGCACCAGATATCGCTGCAACTGGGCAGTGCTGGGGGCGCAGGAGGCTTGCACTGCTCCTGGGTGTGAACCTCATTAAACGTGTAAAAATGATTTAACTGAAGACATGTCCATGTCCCACATTTTCTGGTGGCTTGTACCATCATCACTAGGTCATAAATAGGAACACGGTACTGGCCAACACACGCAATCAACAGAAGTGAATTCCTGCTCCTTTTATATGTCCCTAGGTTTGGTGAATATTTTTTGTTTGCTTTTTTGAATTGACGTTATGGTTTTCTTTTCTTGCATTCATTGATGAACTTTCATTTGCATTTCAGTTTAATTTAGTCTTTTTTTCCCTTTTTCTCCTTATACCACCTACCAGTCACGGGCTTTTCACAGAGCTTTGCAACAGCCCCTGCTGAGGAAGGTGTACCTGTACCTGAGGCAGGTGGCACAAACCCCGTCTAGCTCATCCCTCTCTACAGCATGCAGTCCCTCTTTAACCGATATTGTCACTCCTTTGCTATATTTTCTATCATTCCTACATATTTTAGATCCCAGTATGTTTATTTTCCCATTCTCATCCACTTTGCAGTTAGGAATCTGTTAATGCTATTTGCACTGCAATTAAGGCATGCTTATTCTTTGAGGCCATGGGGGATACAGGTTACATTCCCTGTACCTGAATGGTGAGGCCCAAGGCTCCCCAGATATTGGGACTCGGGCCTCAATATAATGGAGCCAGTGCGGTGCAACAGCCCACTTGCAAAGAGTATGAAAAATCGGGACACTGCTAGAGTCACAGCGGCCCAGAGATAAGTGGGTCCGGGAGCCAGGGATCCGAGAATTTGGGAGGCTTGGGAACATGGGGCTGGGGATTGAGTTGAGGGGGAGGGGAGAACATGGGGCTGGAGAATGTGGGGTCAGTGATTCGGGGTGGGGGGGGGAAGTGAATGAAGTGCTGGAGGTCAGTGGGGCCAGGTAATGCGAGGACAGGGATCAGGATGGGTTGGGAATTTGGGGGGGGCTGGGGGTCTGGGGGTGTGGGGGGTGCTGCGAATGAAGGACCAGGGATCGAAGGGCCAAGGAATGCAACTAATTCCTAGGATGTGGGTTTGCTTTTCCACACATTGAGTTCAAAATCATGCCCATGCACCATGCCCCTGCCAACAATGAAGGTAGGTGCCAAGGGACCCTAGGTACTTACCACAGGAAAGAAGATGAACTTGGATTATTAGGTCATAGTGTCCCATTAGAGAGTAGCATTGCAAATGGGAAGGAAAAATGAACTGGTGTTTTAATCCTTTATAACTGACTTGCATTATCTATATTATTTAGATTGTCTACATTCATCATGTTAGGCCATCCCCACCATCTTCACCATTTAATGCAGGAGATGGATTTGACTTGTACATCGATGGTGCTCGTTTTCTCCCAGATGCTGTCACCATCAGCAGAGTTACAGGCCGCATCTTTGATCGGAACTACAACCAGTGAGTACGAGCAGAAATGTCTAAGTTTGGTATAGAATATGCCACAGATTTTCGTTTAAGGAAACATTTTATTTGAATTAAGTATGTATTCAATTGCTGTCAGACCTGTGTGACAAATTGAGATGTTGCAGTTTACATCAGTGGAGATGGTTCTTGCATTAACCTATTTCACTGAGGTCCTCTAGTGGCAATGAACCAGGCAAGTTTGTTGGCTTATTCGGTACACTCCAATTTCAGCAATGAAAAGCTCCTTGTCCTGTTTGCTTGGAGTGTGCTGGTAATGCCTAGCTGTGCAGTCACACCCCATTTCCTTTTTTGTTTCGGAAGATGGGATTCCATCATGTCCATAATTCTAGGAAAACAATCTATTAAAACTACTGCACCTGTAATTTTATTACAATCCTTTTACTTGCACTATAGACTGGAAAGGAAGAGCTGATTGGGCAGCATTTGAAAGGACACAGTCAGGTGGGCAATATGTCTGCTTGCATTATTACGAAGTCTGTGTTCAGTTAGCTGATCTCAACTGGGGCAGTGGTAGAGCCGCGAATTGGTTTAAGTGGCTGGGTTAAAGAAGAGGAATAATTCAGCCAGGGTTCCCACTCATAAAGGCTATCCAATGATCTCTATTGGAAAGTGAGCATGTGTGGAGATTAGGTGAGGACAGGCTTGGCTCTGATATCCCCGTCAGAACGAAGGGTCATCGACCTGAAACGTTAACTTTGTTTCTCTCTACAGATGCTGCCTGACCCGCTGAGATTTCCAGCATTTTCTGTTTTTATTTCAGATTCCAGCAGCCACAGTATTTTGCTTTTGTGTTAGACATTCACTCTCTGTTTCATGCATGAAGAGTGGTCACTAGGGCAAGGTATTAGATAACCCTTGGCATTGATTAAATCACATACTGTCCCAGCACGGCAAAACTTTAGGAGAAACGGGGAGGAAATAAGGAATGTTTTTTTTAAATCAGAAGTGTAACTTTTGGAAAGACTTTATACCAACTTGCTTTATACTATAGCTGCCGCTTGTCCTGACCAATGTGGGACCACTAGACAGCTTGTTAACGGTGTGCCCAAGTGCGCTTGCCCATTTAAACTTTTTGTGTTAAATCTGTGTGCAAGAAGGTGCCACATTGCTCTCAAAATCACTTTGTAAAAACTGTATTTACAGGAGAAATACGAGAACCTGGGGGTTTACGAAATGGGTTATTCTGCAATGCAGATGTGCACATTTAAGCTTAAGGCAGTTAAGGTGGTATATCCAGTCGGATACAAATGTTCACAATCTTGCACATTTTCCTGACTTTCCTTGGTTGTTCTTTCCATTTAGATAGGTAGGAAAAGTTACAAATCAGGAAAAACAAAGCACCACATAGCCACAACAAAATACTCAAATTTATTGACGTCATCCTGTAATTATCCTGTCAGTTTCCTATTTCTGCTAGGATGAGGACAGGAGCTTCTTCCCTCTCTCCTGGTCGAATTTATACAATGGATGTAAAATAGGGTAGATCTAAGACCTGCTCATATTCCTCATGTTTCTGCCCAGATTGTACCATTTTTATGCAAAGAAATTAGAAGAAATTCTGAGATAATTATATCTATGAGCACTCTAGTAATGACTCCACGAGGCAAGGTATTGTACTTGAACTGTGGTGACCTTAGTCCATTTATTACAACTCCTGAGTGAAGGTACAGCATGCTGAGCTCCCTTTTATACCTGGTTACCTGTCGTGTACAGGTGACCCCTAGGTCGCCACCAGTTGCACCCCCTGGTGATACAAGCATAGTGTATACAGTGTGAAGGTACATCCAGTAGTCTTATGTAACTGTACATTGAGTGTACAGGGAGTATACTTATGTTATGCATACACAACATCACTCTCCCCTAAGTCTTGTGCAACTGGCCTTTGCATTGTGTACTCTGGCCCTAGACTTAAATGCCCAAAGTCCTTGCACCTTGTCTATGCTTTGGCTTGGCTCTCTCCCTGTTGACCCCCAAGTCCTTATTGCCATAACATTGGTAAATGGTCAGCAGTGGGTGGTTTGAGGTTGCAGTGGGGGTTGAGTGGGTTTTGGGTGAGATCCAAGTGTGTCCATGGCCACATACATTCATCTTTCTCCACCATACATAGACCATGTGTGTGGCTCAACACCTGTATGTGCATACATGTACAGAAAGAAAGCACAAAAAAAATCGTAGGATTGATTACATCACTGTTTGGGTTCTGCAGTAGTGGAACAAGTACATTTTACAGATAAGGTACATATGTGGTATCACAGTCTTGCCCATGGATTGTGTAGGTGTAGGTGCAGGTGGGTGAGGACGCTAGTTCGGAGTGACCGGACTGTGTCCAGGTTGTCTGATGGCGGCGCTGCGCCCCCTGCCAGTTGGGTGGGCTCGGATCGCTCACCTGGCTGAGTCTCAGAGCTTTTGCCGTTGCCTAATGGTGGGCAGAGCCACAGGGGTGTGTAGCCTCCCTGTCCTCCTTTGAGGGCTGCAGTGTCTCTTTGCTGCCCTTCAGCGATAGTGGGAGCCTGGTCATCCCAGGTCCCATTGGGAGTGCTGGAGGGTGCTAGCCTCTTGCTCCTGGTACTGGCCCTGGCGGCCAGAGGGGTAGAGCCGATCAGGGGCTGGGTACCGGTAGTGGTGCCTTTGCCTTCCGCTGATCGCTGGCCCTGCAACTGGTATGCTCCCTCTGTGTGTGGCCACGCTCCCTGGGGCAGCACATTGGTCCCGGAGGCGCAGGCTACATGATCGGGTAGCCTGCTGGACCTGGGTGCTTCCGATGGGAGGTTGCCCTTGGTTTTGTCGGCATGCATGTAGATCCCAGCATCGCACATCATCACTTCATTTACCCTCACAATGCATTGGTTCTGACCGCAATCGCCCGACTTATCATGGTTAGTTACATTTACAAACTTGAAATTGTCACTTACATCTTTTACATATGTGTCACCGGCATCGCTGTATAAAGAGTGGAACTGTCCCTTTAATTGTGATGGGTTGCTGGTCTCCTTTAAGAGGGTCTTGCAATCTTTACCCCAATTCGGTTCGCTGCTCGGCATCACGTGTTGCTCCATCAACGTTGCCCCTCGTGATCTGGCCGCCGCCATCTTTACTTCAGGCGCTTCACCTCATGGTGCGGGCGCCATCTTTCTCTCCAGGGCAGACTGCAGTGAACTTTTCTCCCCCAGTTCTGCCATGGAAGCAGGGAAGTTGCTTTCTGCGCCGATTTTCTTCCTCCGAGGTCCTGCCACTGGAGCCTGGAAGGTGAGGTCGGGTCTTTTCGGCAGCATCATCTCGCAGTTGGGTTGAGCGATCTGGGTCGTCTCCACACAGTTGAGTTGAGCGGCTGGTTTTTCTTCGGGGCCGCGGCGGATGTCGATCGCTGGAGGTTGGAGGTTTTCCCAGCTCCAACGGATCTTTTTCATCCATCTTCTTCCGAATAGCATTGGACCATCCCCAGCAACAATCCACAAAGGTAACTTGTGCATCGCGCCATCATGGGACACCTGGACATCCACGCTGCTAACGACTGGGATGGTGTCATTTATGTAGGTGAGCAGCTTCACTTGGATCGGGATCATTTTAGGTCGTTCGACTGGATTGTCCCAGAGTTTCTCAAAGCAATTGTGCCTGATTCATCAGTGACTGGCTCGCCCCTGTGTCCACCTCCATTGTGACTGGAACACTGTTGATTTTGACTTCCATTTTCAACAGAGAACTCTCAGTGGAGCAGGTAAACACTCCGTACACCTCATCGTGGGGCTGAGCTGCCTTATGGACTCTTTCTTCATCGTCGCTGGAGTCCGGATGATCGGCCAACATTCGCTGGAGGTGGCCCTTTGTGTTACAGCCTTTGCATGTATAGTCTTTATAGCGGCACTGGTGGGTCCTGTGATTTCCTCCACAGCGCCAGCATGGGGTTAGCCGGTTGGCCCCATGTGGCGGACTCAGGGTTGCAGGACTCAGGGTTCTGTTCTCTTTTCCCTGAGAGAGACTGCTTGCAGTAGCCCTGCCTCTAAAAGGTGCCAATCGGTTCACAGTACTTGCTGGGTTAGAGTCCTGGGGATGAGACATCCACTTGGGAATCGCAGGCCGAGAACATGATCACCTGGCTCACATTAATTGCCTTCTGCAGGGTGACTGTGGTATCCCCAGAGAGCAGCTTGTGGAGAAGGCCCTCGTGGCCGAAGATGTCCCTCAGCGCTTCGGTGAGGTGGTCGCCAAAATTACATGGTGCAGCCAATCATCTGAGGTCTGCAGCATATTTTGCGATTTCTTGACCTTCGGGCCGCCGGTGGGTGTAGAACCGGTGTCTAGCTGTGAGGATGCTCTCTTTAGGTTTGAGTTGTTCCTGTATCATTGTTACGAACTCCTCATATGTTTTGGCCGTTGTCTTCGCTGGGGCTAGCAAGTCCCTGATGAGGCCATAGACGGTGGCCCACAATTGGTGAGCAGGATAGCTCTGCGCTTATCAACCAGAGCGAGGTCGGGTCGTCTCCCGCCAGGTCGTTCGCAATAAAGAAGTGTTCGAGCCTTTCCACTCAGGCCTCCCAATCTTCCCCATCGGCGAATTGTTGAGACATGCCAAGGTTGGCTATTTTCGCGTGGAAATTCATAATCTCAATGCCTGTTATTATGTCTGTAAGCACTCTAGTAATGACTCCACGAGGCAAGATATTGTTCTTGAACTGTGGTGATCTTAGTCCATTTATTACAACTCCTGAGTAAGGGTACAGCATGGTGAGCTCCCTTTTATACCTGGTTACCTGTCGTGTACAGGTGGCCCCTAGGTCTCCACCAGTTGCACCCTCTGGTGGTACAAGCATAGTGTATCCAGTGTGAAGGTACATCCAGTAGTCTTATATAACTGTACATTGAGTGTACAGGGAGTATACTTATGTTATACATACACATTAATTAGTAAATCATTCTGCTCCTTAAAATGTTTGACAACAATACCAGTTTCATTTGAAGAGGCAGCACATGTAAAATGAACTAGCTATTAGTTGATGGTGCTAAATTAATGTGTTTTGTGAATTGATATCTGAACTTATCAGTCATGTACAACTTCACACAAAATATTTTTTAACACATCTTTGTATTTCCATTTTGTCAAAAGAATTGGTCCAGATATAGCTACAGGGATTGACTTGAACAGCAACATATTTGAGCCCTTTTACAATCACCGTGTAGAATTTAGGAACCCACGAATGCCGCCATCAGCCACATTGTTACTGAAGGTAACTGCACATTCACAAATGTTTACTACATATTGGCAGAAAAATTGGATGCCATAAGTATGCAATGGAATATGTAGAAATAATTAAAGGCACGGTACATTAGGCACGAACAAAAGCAAAAAGAGATCAGGAAATGAAAATAGATTTGGCTTGACATGTCAAATCAAGGTAGGTCAATAATAAATAAAGAGGCTGTTTAATAATATTGCAGGTTAGTTGAATATAAAATTGGCAGATGCCATGTTAAAACTGTATAGTACTCTGGCTAGACTGCACGTTGAGTACTGTGTTCCGTTTTGATCACCAAAGCATAGAGGAAACATTCAAATCATGGAGGCGGTGCAGAAAAGATCCATAATGCTGATTCCTAGTGTCAAAGGGTGGAATTATGAGGAGAGGCTGGAGAAACTGGAGCTCTTTAACCCTGAAAAAATGTGACTGAGAAAAGAACCTTATAGATGTATACAAGAAATTAAATGGCATCGATGAGGTTAATCTGAAGCATTACTTCAAGTTATGCCAGGATTGTAGAACAGGGGACATAGGTCAAAACTGGTGGAAGGAAAGTTTAGGGCAGATGTCATGAAGAATTATTTCATGCAAAGAGCGAATGGCCTTCCAGGTATGATAGCAGAGGTGAAAACGGGCTCATTCAAGAGACAGGTGACATAAATGGGGGAATGTAGATATTTTGTGTGGAAGGATAGGCTGAATGGACTGCTTCACCTGTATCTATCTTGTAGCACAGTACAGTAGACATAACGCACAATATCATAGTAGTGGAAAGTCACTAAGTGAAGCACAAACATTTTCCCATGATTGGGGAGAAAGTAAGGAGAATCGTTAGGAGTCATTCTTGAGCCATTGCTGAATACATTTCTAACCACTGATTGAAGAGCGGTGGAGCTCTTCCAGGAGCTAGGCACAGGGGGCTTAGGAATTGGAGAGAAAAATACTGCAATTTACACCCTCACAACCTGGAGTCAGTTTGTATTTTGAGGAAAAAATAAATACAGTTGTGGTTATGTATTGAATAAAGAGTCTGACCAGATATTGTGAGCTCAAAGTAAAGTGTGACCGCAGTCCTTTATTACAGGTCTCCAGAGTGTCTCTCCAGCCTGTGAGGCCTCCTTATGTACAGGTGCTCCCAAGGGATTGTGGGATCCCTTGGGACTCCAAGGGATGAGCCCTCTGGTGGTTAACAAGGTATTTACAGGCTTACATATATAACAACACTCACCCCCCCCATAGTCAACAGTGTAACTATTTACAATGTGAATCGATCTGGGGCCTTTCTTTCCCTGGTTGATCGTCTCGGTGCACATGCTGGTTTCGGTGAGTCGTTTGTTGGGCCCTCGCTGGGCTGCTGTGCAGCTGGCCTTGCTGGGCATCCTGGCGAGGTGAGTACTGCTGGGCTGCTGCAGGTGATGGGTTCTGCTTCGTGGTCAACCGCTGGGTCGGTTGCCACTTGTGTGTGTGTTGGAGGGTCAAAAAAGATAGAGTCTATTGTGGATTGCTCTGGATAGTCCGTGAATCTGAGTTTGGTTTGGTTCAATTGTTTCCTGTAGATGAGTCCATTTGAAAGTTTGACCCGAAACACCCTACTCCCCTCTTTGGTCACGACAGTGCCAGGAAGCCACTTGGGACCTTGTCCATAGTTCAACACAAATATAGGATCATTAATCTCAATTTCGCGTGACACATTTGCGCGATCATGATATGTATTCTGTTGAAGTCGCCTGCTCTCTACCTGCTCGTGTAGATCAGGTTGGACTAACGAGAGCCTTGTCTTAAGTGCCCTTTTCATGAGCAGTTCAGCAGGTGGGAATCCCAGTGAGCGAGTGGGGTCTAGTGCGGTAACTAAGCAGGACTCGGGATAGGCGAGTCTGCAGTGAGCCTTCAGTTACCCTCTTCAAGCTCTGCTTGATTGTTTGCACTGCTCTCTCTGCCTGACCACTGGACGCTGGTTTGAATGCGGTAGATGTGACATGTTTGATCCCATTACGGGTCATGAACTCTTTGAATTCGGCACTGGTGAAGCACGGCCCATTGTCACTCACAAGGACATCAGGCAGGCCGTGCATGGCAAACATGGCCCGCAGGCTTTTAATGGTGGCAGCAGACATGCTTGCTGACATTATCTCACATTCGATCCATTTGGAGTACGCATCTACAACTACGAGGAACATTTTTCCCAAGAACGGGCCTGCATAGTCAACATGAACCCTAGACCACGGTTTGGAGGGCCAAGACTATAAACTTAGTGGCGCCTCCCTGGGTGCATTGCTTAACTGTGAACATGTATTACATTTGTGCACGCAGGACTCTAAGTCTGCATCGATACCGGGCCACCACACGTGGGATCTGGCTATCGCTTTCATCATTACACTGCTTGGGTGGGTACTGTGGAGATCACTAATGAAAGTATCCCTGCCCTTTGTGGGCACCACTACCCGATTACCCCACAGAAGGCAGTCTGCCTGTATAGACATCTCATCTTTGCGCTGCTGGTACAGCTTTATTTCTTCCTGCATTTCTAATGGGATACTGGACCAACTGCCGTGGAGCATACAGTTTTTTACTAAGGACAGTAAGGGGTCCTGGCTCATCCAGGTTCGAATCTGTCGGGCGGTAACAGGTGATTGCTCACTCTCAAATGCTTCCATTACCATGACTAAATCTGCGGGCTGTGCCATCTCCACCCCTGTGGTAGGGAATGGCAGCCTACTGAGAGCATCGGCACAGTTTTCTGTGCCTGGCCTGTGGCGGATGGCGTAGTTGTATGCGGACAACGTAAGTGCCCATCTCTGGATGCAGGCCGAAGCATTGGTATTCATCCCCTTGCTTTCAGAAAAAAGGGATATCAGTGGCTTATGGTCGGTTTCCAATTCAAATTTGAGCCCAAACAGATACTGATGCATTTTCTTTACCCCATAAACACATGCTTACGCTTCTTTTTCGATCAATGCTGTAGGCCCTCTCAGCCTTAGACAGCCTTAAGCAACCGGTTGCAATTTCCCAGATTCATTAGCTTGTTGCAATACATACCCGACACCGATGATGACGCATCACATGCTAATACCAAATGCTTACATGGATCGTACAACACAAGCAATTTGTTTGAGCATAACAGTTTTCTACCTTTTACAAAGGCATTTTCTTGGCTTTTACCCCATACCCATTCATCTCCTTTACGCAGTAAAGCGTGCAGTGATTCTAACAGTGTGCTAAGACCTGGTAAGAAGTTACCAAAGTAGTTCAGGAGTCCTAGAAACGACCGCAGCTCCATCACGTTCTGTGGTCTCGGTGCGTTCTCGATTGCCTCCGTCTTCGAATCGGTGGGCCTGATTCTGTCCGCCGCGATTCTTCTCCCCAGGAACTCCACTTCAGGCACCAGGAAAACGCACTTCGAGCATTTTAATCTGAGCCCCCTGCGATTAAGCCGACTAAGAACCTCCTCCAGGTTCTGCAGATGCTCGACAGTGTCCCGACCTGTAAGCAAGATGTCGTCATGGAAGACCACGGTGCACGGGACCGACTTCAGTAAGCTTTCCATGTTTCTCTGGAATATCGCCGTAGCTGATCAAATCCCAAACGGGCATCTGTTGTAAATGAAGAGACTTTTGTGTGTGTTGATGCAGGTGAGGCCCTTCGATGATTCCTCCACTCCTGCATCATGTAGGCCGAGGTCAAGTCCAGCTTCGTGAACATTTTCCTCCTGCCAGCGTCGCAAATAGGTCGTCTGCCTTTGGTAGTGGGTATTGATCCTGCAGGGAGAAACGATTGATAGTTACTTTGTAATCACCACAGATTCTGACATTGCCGTCTCCCTTGAGGACTTGAACAATCGGACTGGCCCACTTGTTGAATTCGATCGGTGAAATGATGCCCTCTTGTTGCAGCCAGTCCAGCTCGATCTCCACCTTCTCTCTCATCATGTACGGTACCGCTCTCGTCTTGTGATGGATGGGTTGCGCCCCTGGAATCAGGTCGATCTGCACTTTTGCTCCTTGGAACTTCCTGATGCCTGGTCCAAACAGCGAGGGGAACTTATTTAGAACCTGGGCACACGAAGTGTCGTCGACGGACGAGAGCGCTCGGACGTCGTCCCAGTTCCAACGTATCTTCCCCAGACAGCTCCTGCCGAGCAGCGTGGGGCCATTGCCCGGTACCACCCAGAGTGGTAACTTGTGCACCGCTCCATCATAGGACATCTTTTACAGTAGCACTGCTGATTACGGGTATCAGTTCCTTTGTGTACGTTCTCAGTTTAGTGCGAATGGGAGTCAGGACTGGCCTTGAGGCCTTGCTGCACCATAATTTATCGAAAGTCTTTTTGCTCATAATGGACTGGCTTGTCCCTATGTCCAGCTCCATTGACACTGGGAGTCCATTTAATTCAACCTTCAGCATTATCGGGGGACACTTTGTGGTAAATGTGTGCACCCCATATACCTCTGCCTCCTCGGTCTGAGGCTCTGGTTCGTCGTGATCCACCATGGATCTGTCCTCCTCTGCAACATGGCTTGCAGGGTTTGCATCTCACCTGCAACTATGTTGGAGATGTCCCATTGTTCTACAGCCCTTGCAAACGTATCCTTTGAAGCGGCATGAATGAAAACTATGATCACCCCCGCAGCCTAGCATTCACCACCCTTGATGGTGGACTCTGAGACATCTGTGGACATGCAGCTGCAGGCATGTGAGGCCTGCCCTGTATGTTACGATTCGAAAACAACGTTACTTTGTTCACAGTACTTGTAGCAGTACTCATGTGCTGAGAGATTTGTTTGGTATTGTCACTGGTGGCGATGAATGGCTGGGCTATCGCTATGGCTTTGCTCAAGGTTGGGGTCTTTACATTCAAAAGTTTGCGAAGTATTACTTCATGGCCAATGCCAAGTACAAAGAAGTCCCTGAGCATGTGCTCCAAATGTCCTTCAATGTCCTGCAAGGCATCTTAGCTCGGCGACATAGCTTATCACTTCCTGGCCTTCAGATCTCTTGTCCTTGTAGAACCGGTACCTCGCCATCAGAACGTTTTCCTGTGGGTTTAGATGCTCCCGGACCAGTGTGCACAAATCATCATACGACTTCTCTGTGGGTTTCGCTGAAGCAAGCAGATTTTTCATGAGGCCTTACGTTGGTGCCCCGCAAACGGTGAGGAGAATCACCCTTCATTTGGCAGCGTTCGCTTCTCCTTCCAGCTCGTTAGCCACGGAGTATTGGTTGAGTCGCTCCATGAAGGTTTCCCAATCATCTTTCCGAAAATTTCTCCAAGATGCCCACTGTTCTCTGCATCATTGTGGTGGGGTTCATCATCTGTATCTTGTCGCCAGTTGTAGTGTATGAACAAAGAGTCTGACCAGATACTGTAAGCTCAAAGTAAAGTGTGACCGTAGTCCTTTATTACAGGTCTCCAGAATGCCTCTCCAGCCTGTGAGGCCGCCTTATATACAGGTGCTCCCAAGGGATTGTGGAAACATAGAAAATAGGTGCAGGAGTAGGCCATTCGGCCCTTCGAGCCTGCACTGCCATTCAAGAAGATCATGGCTGATCATTCCCTCAGCACCCTTTTCCTGCTTTCTCCCCATACCCCTTGATCCCCGTAGCCGTAAGGGTCATATCTAACTCCCTCTTGAATATATCCAATGAACTGGCATCAACAACTCTCTGCAGCAGGGAATTCCATAGGTCAACAACTCTCTGAGTGAAGAAGTTTCTCCTCATCTCAGTCCTAAATGGCCTACCCCTTATCCTAAGACTATGTTCCCTGGTTCTGAACTTCCCCAACATCGGGAACATTCTTCCCGCATCTAACCTGTCCCGTCCCGTCAGAATCTTATACGTTTCTATGAGATCCCCTCTCATCCTTCTAAACTCCAGTAAATAAAGGCCCAGTTGATCTAGTCTCTCCTCATATAACAGTCCAGCCATCCGTGGAATCAGTCTGGTGAACCTTCGCTGCACTCCCTCAATAGCAGGAATGTCCTTCCTCAGATTAGGAGACCAAAACTGAACACAATATTCCAGGTGAGGCCTCACTAAGGCCCTGTACAACTGCAGTAAGACCTCCCTGCTCCTGTATTCAAATCCCCTAGCCAAGAAGGCCAACATACCATTTGCCTTCTTCACCGCCTGCTGTACCTACATGCCCACTTTCAATGACTGATGAACCATGACACCCAGATCTCGTTGCACCGCCCCTTTTCCTAATCTGCCGCCATTCAGTAAATATTCTGTTTTCCTGTTTTTGCCCCAAAGTGGATAACCTCACATTTATCCACATTATACTGCATCTGCCATGTATTTGCCCATTCGCCTAATCTGTCCAAGTCACCCTGCAGCCTCTTAGCGTCCTCCTCACAGCTCACACTGCCACCAGTTTAGTGTCATCTGCAAACTTGGAGATATTACACTCAATTCCATCATCTAAATCATTAATGTATATTATAAATAGTTGTGGTCCCAGCACTGAGCCCTGCGGCACTCCACTAGTCACTGCCTGCCATTGTGAAAAGGACCCGTTTATCCCGACTCTCTGCTTCCTGTCTGCCAACCAGTTCTCTATCCGCGTTAGTACATTACCCCCAATACCATGTGCTTTGATTTTGCACATCAATCTCTTGTGTGGGACCTTGTCAAAAGCCTTTTGAAAGTCCAAACACACCACATCCACAGGTTCTCCCTTGTCCACTCTACTAGTTACATCCTCAAAAGATTTTGGAAGATTTGTCAAGCATGATTTCCCTTTCATAAATCCATGCTGACTTGGACCAATCCTGTCACTGCTTTCCAAATGCGCTGCTATTTCATCCTTAATGATTGATTCCAACATTTTCCCCACTACTGATGTCAGGCTAACAGGTCTCTCTCCCTCCTTTTTTAAAAAGTGATGTTCCATTAGCAACCCTCCAGTCCATAGGAACTGATCCAGAGTTGATAGACTGATGGAAAATTATCACCAATGCATCCACTATTTCGAGGGCCACTTCCTTAAGTACTCTGGGATGTAGACTATCAGGCCCTGGGAATTTATCGGCCTTCAATCCCGTCAATTTCCCTAACACAATTTCCTGCCTAATAAGGATATCCTTCAGTTCCTCCTTCTCACTAGACCCTCAGTCCCCTAGTACATCCGGAAGGTTATTTGTGTCTTCCTTTGTGAAGACAGAACCAAAGTACTTGTTCAATTGGTCTGCCATTTCTTTATTCCCCATTATAAATTCACCCGAATCCGACTGCAAGGGATCTACGTTTGTCTTCACTAATCTTTTTCTCTTCACATATCTATAGAAGCTTTTGCAGTCAGTTTTTATGTTTCCGATAAGCTTCCTCTCGTACTCATTTTCCCCCTCCTAATTAAACCCTTTGTCCCAGTCCTCCGGTTTGCTGCTTTTTCTGGCTAATTTGTATGCCTCTTCCTTGGATTTAACACTATCCTTAATTCCCCTGTTGGCCACAGTTGAGCCACCTTCCCCATTTTATTTTTACTCCAGACAGGGGTGTACAATTGTTGAAGTTCATCCATGTGATCTTTAAATGTTTGCCATTGCCTATCCACCGTCAACCCTTTAAGTATCATTTGCCAGTCTAATCTAGCCAATTCGCGCCTCATACCGTCAAAGTTACCTTTCCTTAAGTTCAGGACCCTAGTTTCTGAATTAACTGTGTCACTCTCCATCTTAATAAAGAATTCTACCATATTATGGTCACTCTCCCCCAAGGGGCCTCGCACAAGATTGCTAATTAGTCCTCTCTCATTACACATCACCCAGTCGAGGATGGCCAGCTGTCTGGTTGGTTCCTCAACATATTGGTCCAGAAAACCATCCCTAATGCACTCCAAGAAATCCTCCTCCACCGCATTGCTACCAGTTAGGTTAGCCCAATCAATATGTAGATTAAAGTTGCCCATGATTACTGCTGTACCTTTATTGCAGACATCCCTTATTTCTTGTTTGAAGCTGTCCCCAACCTCACTACTACTGTTTGGTGGCCTGTACACAACTCCCACTAGCATTTTCTGCCCTTTGGTATTCCGTAGCTCCACCCATACCGATTCCACAAAATCCAAGCTAATGTCCTTCCTTACAATTACATTAATTTCCTCTTTAACCAGCAATGCTACCACGCTTCCTTTTCCTTTCTGTCTATCCTTCCTAAATGCTGAATACCCCTGGATGTTGAGTTCCCAGCCTTGGTCACTCTGGAGCCATGTTTCCGTGATGCCAATCACATCGTCTCCATTAACTGCTATCTGCGCAGTTAATTCGTCCACTTTATTCCGAATACTCCTCACATTGAGGCACAGAGCCTTCAGGCTTGTCTTTTTAACACACTTTGACCCTTTAGAATTTTGCTGTAAAGTGGCCCTTTTTGTTTTTTGCCTTGGGTTTCTCTACCCTCCACTTTTACTATTCTCCTTTCTATCTTTTGCTTCTGTCTCCATTTTATTTCCCTCTGTCTCCCTGCATAGATTCCCATCCCCCTGCCATATTAGTTTAACTCCTCCCAAACAGCACTAGCAAACACTCCCCCTAGGACATTGGTTCCGGTCCTGCCCAGGTGCAGACCGCCCGGTTTGTACTTGGGACTCCAGGGGATGAGCCCTCTGGTGGTTAAACAAGGTATTTACAGATTTACATATATAACAGTTGTCACTTAATTTTTTTTAATTTTAATTTTTATGTTGTACTTTCTATAAAGTATTTTCAAATTGAAAAGGAGTATTTATTCCTTATCCAAAAAATGATTTATGTTGATAAAATCAAGCTTTATTTAATTACAATTTTAGATTAGAATGGTGCATAAAGTGGAATTCTGAAAATAGAGCTGCACTATGCGCAGCCTCATGCCCTTTTAAATTGTATCAAACTAAATTTAGAGTGTTGGGAGGTGAAATTCATTATGGCCCCATTTGGGGGCAGTAACTTTTGAAAGCTGGGAAAGTTAATTCCAAGCGCTGCTGCTTCCCAGCTTTCAAAAAATTGGCTTTAGCGCTCCAGGAAGGAAGTGGAGAGCTAAATCAAGCTTGGAGTGCTAAAGGACGAAGGCAAGGCAGAAACCTCAGCAGTGCTACAACATCACTGCAGGCTCTGCAATTTAAAAGTCACCTACCTGGACCACCAAGGCCGCGCCGATCCCACGAGATCAGCCCGGCAGAGGGCCAGGCTGAATAATCGTGGGCAGGAACCCGTGAAGAAAACGGCATCAACAAAGGTACTTTTTTTTTTTTACTTACCTTGGCCACCTCGCCTTTAAACATCGCCCCAGTAGCAGCCGGCTGCCCGATCCATGCCTCCTACAGCTGCCGGAGTTTTCGCCAGGCTCTGCTTCAGGGGTGGAAGCGAATTTCGGGTCCGGGGCACTAATGGGGCGATGCGCACAACGATGATGTCACAATCTCCGGGCACAGGAGATCGGGGCACAATGCTGTAGCACCGCAGCTAAACTCCCGCCCAATATGGTGGGAGTTGATGTTATCGCCCCACCCGGGGCACTAACGGGAGGTGCAAATGCACCCAATTTCTCCCCCTTGGTGTGCACAGGGTAATAGTCCCAGTCCCTGGTTGGAAGTTGCAGTTTGTTGAGTCCACTTTCCTAGCTTCGTGTCCTGCAGCTGGTGAGTTAGAGCATGGTGCGAGAAGTGATGTGTTAAGTAAAGTGCCATTATCAGAATGCCGTCGCTTTGGAGAACATTAATTCTGTTTACAGAGCTCTAATTGTATAGGAAGGTGGTAATAATTATCAATATCAACAGAAATCATTTTGAGGAATAGAAATAAAACTATTCAGGACTTTTTTTGAACTTGAAAATATGAATTATAGAAAATAAATTACAACAGTAATGATTAGTTCCATTTGAAATACAGATTAGGAATGGAATTATGACAGATTCAGTCATTTCTATTTTACAGAATTGTATTGAAACATAACAATTCCCATTCATCTATATTTTAATGCTCAGCTCAATAAGTATATTCAGTCCACGAGACTGATGCCTCGTGTTAAAGGATTAAATTGTGAGGATAGACTGGAGAAAACAGAACTCTTTAACCTAACTAGGAAATGACTGAGAAGGGAGCCTTATCCACTGTATGTTCACTGATTACTCTGGTTGATGCCATCAGATCATGATGTCCTAAGATACCGCACAAGTGTCATGACACATGGCTGCCCAGGAGCCACCATGAAACTTGCCCTTGTAGATTAAATAATGGTGAAAGATGGGCTACCTTAAAATTATGGTGTCGTGACAGCTGCCTGAGAAGCAAACATATGATTGCCAATCAACTGTATAGGGAGAGAAAGAGGAATCCTTTCCTATTCATTTGTTATGGAGAACCACATGGGTATGACTTATAAGCTACTTCAAGAATCCTGCCTCCCTATAAAATTCTACCAATCCTGATGCCACTGACCAATGTCCGTTGTAAGAAGTTGAAAACAAGACATTGGTCACTTGCTTGACATGTCTATGGCCAACTGATCGTCTTCTGTTATTGATGTCCCTGGTAGATGCTTGAAATAATCCTGAACCGGCCCTGTGATTGAGCCTGGCTCATGTGTTCATTGGAGCATTCCGCATGACTCAATCATGATGTTGGTGTAAATTGCAACTTTGCACACTGCTCCTTAAATAAGTGGAGGCATGTACACCTCTGGATGTATACCATGGTGTGGCATTATCAGGGGGTGGGTGCAGAGCATTTCTGAGCTTTGCTTGCCTGGTATTTTTCTGTTAGTCCTCTTGTTGCCATAAAAGCAGAGAGATAGGGGAATTCCCAGGGAAAATCTATGGTGGACTATAGCGGCGGGAGTAGAAAAAAGGCAGCACTACAGCAATAGCCACAAAGACTCTTCAAAAACATCAATGGCAACAGGAAGAAAATACAAAACAGCTTCAGCAGTGGCCTTGTAATGTGGCAATTTACCTTCTGGGTTATTTTGACCTGATTTCTAGATGGAGATCAGCATCTACCAACACTGAGTGCCCAGTTTATACAGAATCAGTGTTAAAAGGGGTGGAAATGCTGGAATATTGTCTTAATTATGCCATTATTCACTCTTTGGCATACATCTGCCCACAACCTGGCCAGGGCTTAATGTACTTATTAAAATTGTGATTGCAAACTTGGAAAGGATGCAAAATGGTTAATTTTCCAATTGCTAATGCCCACTTAATATTTGGAAATCGAGCATTGCCAAATGGAAACTCTATTGTAAACAAAACCATCTGCTAATATACTGGAAGTCATTTTAGAACTGTAATTATTGTGCGTGTCACTGATAATAGCTATAAAATGTTATTGAGATTATGCTTCCATATTCAATTGGATGATATTGCTACCTTGTAATCAGTATCCACTATTCTCTATCCAATACTCTTTTAGAAACATCCAATGTGCTTGATGCATTGTCAGTCATAAAGGGAAATACCTTTAAATGTATTGTTTTGTAGGTTTATTCTATTGACCGATTCAGTTTGAAATTGGTTTTGATTGGCTGGGCAGTTCTGAATGTCTTTGTGGAGTCAGGCAATGAAACAAACCCAACAGTGGATTCTGGAGTAGTTCAGGTAAATAATATTCAACATACAGAATTAGGTGGAGAAGGTTTCCTAATGAAACATTAATGCAAACTTAAGTTTACTGTCTTGCCATCAACGTTGAAAGAAATTGAATTGATGTTTATAAAATCCCTCTTACCATTCTATATTCCTTGATGGGAAGGGTGGAAATGGCCCAGTCTATACCATCAATGCAGCTGCTTACTCAACCTGCTCCAAAATGAGCTTGAGCAGTTCACTAAGGGATTATTCTCTGGATAATGTTTATTTATGTACCTTCCCACCCTATCTTTCCACCTCCCTCCTTTGCTTCTCTCCCTCCCTTCATCTCTTTCTACAAACTGCTGCCATTGGAGTTATGCAATGGCTTCACCAGGCGTTGCAACTTTCAAGAGTCATTAGTAAAAATTTGCCGGGACAGGGGAAAGGGCCGAATGGGACTAGCTGAGGTGCTCTTGCAGAGAGCTGGCATGGGCTTTACGGGCCAAATGGCCTTCTTCTGTGCTGTAACCATTCTATGATTCTATGAATAAGAATCAAGGCACTGAGCATCTTTATTCAACAGTCAGTGTATATTCCAATACATTAATCCTTCCAATGTAAATAAAAAGCAAGGAACAAGTTCCGCTGAACAATTGCAGAGCAGTAATCGATATGTGTAATTTAACTTAGTTAATGTTTGCTTGTTCTGTTCATCTTGTAATCCTTTTATGCTTTTCATTGACAAGGAGTTCCATTGTTTTGTCCTGGTAGCTTGCACAAACTATTTTTCATGTTATTATCTCTTAATACTTTAGGTTCCCTGTGCTAAGAAGACATTGTCTTGTTCCCACACTTCCGACTGTTTTTGTTTTGAATAGAGGTGTTCAAGAATCATGTGACTTTGAACATAAATTTCCAATTATTCAGCCTTCTACTAGTTGACCATGTATAATTTGTATTCTGTTGGATTCATCAGAGGTGTTTCTTCGATCCCGTGCTCCCAACAGGGAAGCCACGCTCATGTTCAGCATGGGTTGGAGACAGGGTTAGGACATTGTAGCCCTGATTGGTTAACATGAAATTTTCATGAGTGCATAGGAACAAAGGAACAGGAATGCAACTCATTGCTGGGAGTGTGGAATTATCCCCAACCCTGTTTAATCTAAACTTTTTTGGATAGTGAACAGCACAAGTCACACTTCTAAGGAGAGAAAACTCACTGATCCTGGTAACAATCTTGTGGAAAAACTCCGGATTATGAATCTAACATTGTTTAACCTGTTCTTTCACAGTTAATATACCTATGGCCCAGGGACATCTTTTGAATAGTGCTTTGTAGATTATTTGATTGCCTGTTCCGAATAGTAATCCTTTGCCTTTAATGCCTTTCATAACCATAAATCTATCCAATTACTGTTAATGGGAGTAAATAAGTAGAGTACTAATTAGCTTTGATGGGAACAGATCCCATCTATATATTGTTCTGAGATCGTGTGTTTGTATGTAGAAGGGGTAGGAAAACTTTTCTCCTAATACAAGTGTTGCTTGAGGCTTAACAATTTTGTATTCATATTATCAAGTGCAGCGGTCACAGATTAAAATTAAATGCACTATTTTGACTTTCATGCCTTCTCTCAGAGGAAGTAGTTTGTCAGCACCTCAGCAGATTTCACAGATTAAGATGGAAAATTGACATTCAGGGACTCTAGAAGAGCCTGCATGGCAGAATGTATTGCTGCACTAATGTACATAAGTTACCAAAACAACATTTATATAATTCACTTTTGTTATCTCATAGATCATGTTTTTATGGTATCCATTCATATTTTAAGTATGTTTTTGTTTGGAAATCCAGCTTAAGTTTTCCAATTATACTTGATCATGATCATGCTTTGTCTGTCAGATCTCACTGAATGAAGGTGCTCACCAGTTACGTTTGTACTATGATGGCCCTGACCCAGATAAGCCATTATCAGTTCATGCTGTTACAATAGAAGGAAGGTAAGTCTAATTTCTGAGCTTCAAAATGTAAAAATAACAATATAAAACAAGAAAGTTATGTAATCATGAGTTTGCAGCCTTGGACTTACAGAAAGACAGTATAGGATTCCCATGGTGGCAGAGCTGGGTGCAAATTGCAAGCTTGACTGATACGGAAACTTGGCTGTCTCAGTTCTTGAACCACTCCATAAAATTACAGAACACTCTTCAACCAAGAGGAGGAAAACTGTCTGTAAAGACTGCTCTGCTGTCTAAGCTGAGAACACAATTGTTATAAAGATTGAAGCCCATGGTATTAAAAGTAAAGTAATGGCATAGATGGACAGATGGCTAAAGGACAGAAATGAGAGAGTGGGAGGAAATGGATTAGCAAGGTGCAGCTAGAAGTGTGCCCGAAGGATCTGATGGGAGAGGACCTCTCTTGTTCTCCATATAAATAACTGAATTGGACACAGACATCAATATCAAAATTTGCTGACAAATTAGAGGCATGCCAAAATGTGTGGAAGACTGCAGGGGGGGAGGAGGGTGTGTGTGTGGATAGATTAGGAGAATGGGCAGATGTGTGCAAATGCAGTTCAATTCGATAAATTTTAAGTCGTACATTTTGGGAAAAGAACAGAGAATGGAAATACGACATAAATGGTAAAATTCTCAATGGAATGGAGGAACAGAGTTTTAGATTTCGAACGACAGACCTTTAAAATCAGAAAATAAAATCATTAATAAGGCAAATGAGACACCAGGTTCATAGATAGGGACATTAAATATAGAAGCAAAGAGGTGATGATAATTATGTACAAGGCATTTGGAGTATTGTGTGCACTTTTGGGCTTTCTGTTATAAGAAGGATATGAGGGAGCAAAATTGCCCTTCGCCCCGATTGGGGGCGGTAACCTGCTGGGGCCGGGACTTCCTATGCCCGGCGCAGAAATTCCGCCCCCGCCGCTGAATTGGGCTTACCACCCCTCAAAGGAAGTGGAGCGCAATCTCGCATGCTCCACTTCCTTTAGGGACGGGTCCCAGGGCGCTACTGGGGCGAGTACTGCAGTGCCATGTGGATGCTCCGTGCAGCCCTCCGTGTAGCCCTGCATCACAACATCCCTCCCTTTTTAAAGGGGAAGGCTGCTACGAACTCTGCAGCCGCTTTCCTGGAGGGTGCCAGGCTACATGTTGGCGGCCCGGCCATTGTAGACAAAAACAGATGACGGCCACAGTGCAAGGCCCTCCCCTTTAAGGGCGGCAGGGGCACCCCAGTCATGACAGCTTCGTGATTCGGCATCGCTCCACACCAATCTCGTGTCCCGCGGGGCAATTTTCGGGTCGGCGCTGGCTGATAAGGGCTCAGTGCGCACACGATGAGATCATCGCCGTGCGTGTCCTGACCCGGGGCAAAAAGTACGAGGTCGCCAATACCCCATTTTCGCTTCCGCTGCCTGCCCCTGGGCGATAACTCGTTAGTGCCCTCCTTGTTATTTTGCAAGACTACATAGGGATGAATGCTTCTGGGAATCCTGGCAGATTTTTCTTTTATCCCCCTCTCTGACCTGAGGAAACTGGAGCTGAGTCAGTTTCACCTGCTGCATGGATTTATAAAATCTTGGATTGGACTCATATTTGAACAGGCCATCTCCTCATCCAAATCTTTTAACAATGATGAATGTTTTTTCTATTCTTGAAGGGCATTACCAACTACATTTCCTTGTTTTTTAGGTATATTCCATGTGCTACATTATTAGTCAGATTGGTGAAAGCACGAGTTGATATGAATCTCCGAGCCCTAGAGAGAGACAAGGTTCCCAAAACTGAATGGATTAAACTTGGTCTTTTCCAGCCTAGGCCTAACTATGATGATAAAGTGTACTATTCTGACAAGGCCAGACCAACCACAGGTGAAAATGATCTCTACCATGCCATGGTTAATAGGTGAATCAGCTGAAAATTCTTTTTCAAAGCTCCTGACTAACGTGCCAGCTATTTGCAATTGGATGTACACTTAACTTTATTTTCATACACACTTATTTTTTGTTATTTGACATTAGGATGGTGAAATGCCCCAGCGTCCTGTTTGGGAGGCAGTAACCTAGTCTGGGAGGGATTTCCTGCGTCCGGCGTGGAAGTCCCGCCCCGGCGGAGAAATTGGGATTACCACTTCTCACTGGAAGTGGAGCGCAATGTGACATGCTCCACTTTCTGTTGGGCCAGTATCCAGGGCATTACTCGAGTGGGATCAGCAGTGCTACGCGGCTTCTCCGCAAAGTGCAGACGCGTTTCAAAGCCCCTCCCCTTCCATTAAAGGGGACCGTCACGGCGCACTCTGCAGGGCCTCTGATGGCCTCTACTGGGCCACCAGGGTGGTGTGATGCCGAGGCCGCAGCCCGGCACCCAAACGGAGTGCCGGGCTGCACGATGACGGCCCAGACCATACTAGGGAGCCTCAAGTTGGGTCGATCGGTGAGTCGGCCAAACGAGAAAATGGCGTCCAGTGCACGTCCACTTTAACTTCCATCCCGGGAACGGATGTCAACCCTGTTTGCGACCCGTGAGGTTAGCGCTGACACTGCTCGCGGGGCGCTAGGCAATTTCCGCTGTGGAGTATAAAGGGTTGCCACGCACGGCGTTGATGTCATCACCAGTTGCACGGCGGCCCAGGGTGCTACTAGCAGAGCGCAGTGTTACCAAGAGGTTATTAAACAAAATTAAGGCTCATGGGATTGGGGGTAATATACTAGCATGGATTGAGGATTGGTTGACGGACAGAAAACAGAGAGTAGGAATAAACGGGTCATTTTTGGGTTGGCAGGCTGTAACTAGTGGGGTACCGCAAGGATCGGTGCTTGGACCTCAGCTATTCACAATCTATATCAATGATTTGGATGAGGAGACCAAATGTAATATATCCAAGTTTGCTGATGATACAAAGCTAGGTGGGAATGTAAGTTGTGAGGAGGATGCAAAAAGGCTTCAAGGGGATATAGACAGGCTAAGTGAGTGGGCAAGAACATGGCAAATGGAATATAATGTGGAGAAATGTGAAGTTATCCACTTTGGTAGGAAAAATAGAAGAGCAGAGTATTTTTTAAATGGTGAGAGATTGGGAAATGTAGATGTTCAGGGGGACCTGGGTGTCCTTGTACACACATCACTGAAAGTTAACGTGCAGGTACAGCAAGCAATTAAGAAAGCAGATGGTATGTTATTACAAGAGGATTTGAGTATAAGAGTAAAGATGTCTTACTGTAATTACATAGGGCCCTGGTGAGACCACACCTGGAGTATTTTGCACAGTTTTGGTCTACTTACCGAAAGAAGGATATACGTGCCATAGAGGGAGTGCAACAAAGGTTCACCAGACTGATCCCTGGGATGGGGGGATTGTTCTATGAAGAGCGATTGAGTAGACTAAGCCTATATTCTCTAGAGTTTAGAAGAATGAGAGGGGATCTCATTGAAACATACAAAATTCTTACAGGGCTTGACAGGATGGCTGCAGGGAGGATGTTTCCTCTGGCTGGGGAGTCTAGAACCAGGGGTCACAGTGACCGAATAAGGGATCAGCAATTTAGGACTGAGATGAGGAGGGTTGTGAGGGTTGTGAATCCTTGGAATTCTTTACCCCAGCGGGCTGTCGAAGCTCAGTTATTGAGTATATTAAAGACAGAGATCGATAGTTTTTTTGGATATTAAGGGAATCAATGGATATGAGGTAGAGCAGAGCAGGCTCGAGGGGCCAAATGGCCTACTCCTGCTCCTATTTCTTATGTTCTTAATGTCAGCACCTCCGATAAATCCCACGCAATTTCGCGGGGGCCAGTAGCGCCCCCCGGGTAAAAACAGGTTTGCACCCCGTTAGCTACCCCTCCGGAGGTGCTAACAGGAGGCGCACAACAGGGGAATTTTGCCTCCTAGATGTCTACACAGCAAATTTTCAGCAAAATCTACAGCCCAATTAATTTTAACAACTTCAGACCTAGCCATTTGTCCCATTTTTTGGGGAACAGGAGTGCTGGGGATGTGGAACAGGTCTGTTGGAATGCAAGGCAAGGGAATGCAGATAAGGTATAGGCCCTTTATCACAACATAGTGCTGTCAGTACTTTTCTCTTTCTAGGTACAGATTGGCCTACTGCATGTTTGTAAGTTGAAAATTAATGAATTGCAGACCGCCTGCATGTGCAGTTTACGTTCCCCCCACCCCTCCTCAGTTCCTTGTCGGGGTCTCCCATGCCTTTTCACCACATCTATTTTCACACTCCTCTGTTCTTTTAGTACCTTTAATTGTTTCATCAAGAGGTTCTTTTATATCATCTGCCAGTTTCTTGCTTTCTCTTAAGTAGTTCACAGACCTTTTAATCCAGTCACTTTCTCTTTGTGATTGCAGTACCCCCTTTCCTCTTTTTTTGCTCAGTGCTATTCAACAACAACAATAACAATTTGCATTTAATGTAAAATGACCCAAGGTGCTTCACAGGAGAGTTACCAAACAAAATTTGACACCAAGCCACATAAGGAGATATTACAGCAGATGACCAAAAGCTTGGTCAAAGAGGTAAGTTTTAAGGAGCGTCTTAAGGGAGGGGAGAGAGAGGTAGCGAGGCAGAGAGGTGTAGGGAGGGATTTCCAGAGCCTAGGGCCCAGGGAGCTGAAGGCATAGAAACATAGAAAATAGGTGCAGGAGTAGGCCATTCGGTCCTTCAAGCCAGCACTACCATTCAATATGATCATGATCATTTTTGCAACTTCAATACCCCATTCCTGCTTTCTCTCCATACCCCTTGATCCCTTTAGCCGTAAGGGCCACATCTAACTCCCTTTTGAATATATCTAACGAACTGGCCTCAACAACTTTCTGTGGTAGAGAATTCCACAGGTTCACAATTCTCTGAGTGAATAAGTTTCTCCTCATCTCGGTCCTAAATGGCTTACCCCTTATCCTTAGACTGTGACCCCTGGCTCTGGACTTCCCCAACATCGGGAACATTCTTCCTGCATCTAACCTGTCCAGTCCTGTCAGAATTTTATATGTTTCTATGAGATCCCCTCTCATTCTTCTAAATTCCAGCGAATATAAGCCTAGTCGATCCAGTCTTTCTTCATATGTCAGTCCTGCCATCCCAGGAATCAGTCTGGTGAACCTTCGTTGCATTCCCTCAATAGCAAGAATGTCCTTCCTCAGATTAGGAGACCAAAACTGTACACAATATTCAAAGTGTGGCCTCACCAAGGCCCTGTACAACTGCAGTAAGAACCCCCTATTCCTATACTCAAATCCTCGCGCTATGAAGGCCAACTGGCCATTTGCCGCCTTCACCGCCTACTGTACCTGCACGCCAACTTTCAATGACTGATATACCATGACACCCAGGTCTCGTTGCACCTCCCCTTTTCCTAATCTGTCACCATTCAGATAATAGTCTGCCTTCCTGCTTTTGCCGCCAAAGTGGATAACCTCACATTTAACTACATTAAACTGCATCTGCCATGCATTTGCCCACTCACCTACCTGTCCAAGTCACCCTGCAGCTTCTTAGTATCCTCCTCACAGCTCACACCGCCACCCAGCTTAGTGCCATCTGCAAACTTGAAGATTTTACATTCAATTCCTTTGTTTAAATCATTCATGTATATTGTAAATAGCTGGGGTCCCAGCACTGAACCTTGCAGTACCCCACTAATCACTGCCTACCATTCTGAAATGGACCCGTTTATTCATACTCTTTGCTTCCTGTCTGCCAACCAGTTCTCTATCCATGTCAATACATTACCCCCAATACCATGTGCTTTAATTTTGCACTCTAATCTCTTGTGTGGGACCTTGTCAAAAGCCTTTTGAAAGTCCAAATACACCACATCCACTGGTTCTCCCTTGTCCACTCTACTAGTTACATCCTCAAAAAATTGTAGATTTGTCAAGCATGATTTCCCTTTCATAAATCCATGCTGACTTGGACCGATCCTGTCACTGCTTTTCAAATGCGCTGCTATTACATCTTTAATAATTGATTCCAACATTTTCCCCACTACCGATGTCAGACTAACCGGTCTATAATTCCCTGTTTTCTCTCTCCCTCCTTTTTTAAAAAGTGGGGTTACATTACTACCCTCCAATCCATAGGAACTGATCCAGAGTCTTTCGAATGTTGGAAAATGACCACCAATGCATCCACTATTTCTAGGGCCACTTCCTTAAGTACTCAGGGATGCAGACCATCAGGCCCTGGGGATTTATCGGCCTTCAGTCCCGTCAATTTCCCTAACACAATTTCCTGATTAATAAGGATTTCCTTCAGTTTCTCCTTCTCACTAGACCCTCGGTCCCCTGGGCTTTCCGGAAGGTTATTTATGTCTTCCTTAGTGAAGACAGAACCAAAGTATTTGTTCAATTGGTCTGCCATTTCTTTGTTTCCCATTATAAATTCACCTGATTCTGACTGCAAGAGACCTACGTTTGTCTGCACTAATCTTTTTCTCTTCACATATCTATAGAAGCTTTTGCAGTCAGTTTTTATGTTTCCTGCAAGCTTATTCTCATACTCTATTTTACCCCTCCTAATTAAACCCTTTGTCCTCTTCTGCTGAATTCTAAATTTCTCCCAATCCTCAGGTTTGCTGCTTTTTCTGGCCAATTTATATGCCTCTTCCTTGGATATTACACTATCCCTAATTTCCCTTGTTAGCCATGGTTGAGCCATCTTCCCCGTTTTATTTTTACGCCAGACAGGGATGTACAATTGTTGAAGTTCATCATGTGATCTTTAAATGTCTGCCATTGCTTATCCACCGTCAACCCTTTACGTATTATTCGCCAGTCTATCCTAGCCAATTCACGTCTCATACCATCGAAGTTAAGTTCAGTTCAGGACCCTGGTCTCTGACTTAACTGTGTCACTCTACCATATTATGGTCACTCTTCTCCAAGGGGCCTCGCACAACAAGATTGCTAATTAATCCCCTCTCAGTACACAACACCCAGTCTAGGATAGCCAGCTCTCTAGTTGGTTCCTCGACGTATTGGTCTAGAAAACCATCCCTTATACACTCCAGGAAATCCTCCTCCACTGTATTGCTACCAGTTTGGTTAGCCCAATCTATATGCAGATTAAAGCCACCCATGATTACTGCTGTACCTTTATTGCACGCATCCCTAATTTCCTGTTTGATGCCATCCCCAACCTCACTACTAATGTTTGGTGGTCTGTACACAACTCCCACTAGCGTTTTCTGCCCTTTGGTGTTCCGCAGCTCTACCCATACAGATTCCACATCATCCAAGCTAATGTCCTTCCTTACTATTGCGTTAATCTCCGCTTTAACCAGCAACGCTACCCCACCTCCTTTTCCTTTCTGTCTATCCTTCCTGAACATTGAATACCCCTGGATGTTGAGTTCCCAGCCTTGGTCACCCTGGAGCCATGTCTCCGTAATCCCAATTACATCATATCCATTAACAGCTTAACAGCTATCTGCGCAGTTAATTCATCCACCTTATTATGAATGCTCCTCGCATTGAAACACAGAGCCTTCAGGCTTGTTTTTTTAACACTCTTTGTCCTTTTAGAATTATGTTGTAAAGTGGCCCTTTTTGATTATTGCCTTTTATTTCTCTGCCCTCCACTTTTCCTTATCTCCTTTCTACCTTTTGCTTTTGCCCCCATTTTATTTCTCTCTGTCATCCTGCATAGATTTCTATCCACCTGCTATATAAGTTTAAACCCTCCACGACAGCACTAGCAAACACTCCTCCAGGACATTGGTTCCGGTCCTGCCCAGGTGCAGATCGTCCGGTTTGTACTGGTCCCACCTCCCCCAGAACCGGTTCCAATGTCCCAGGAATTTGAGTCCCTCCCTCTTGCATCATTCCTTAAGCCACGCATTCATCTTAACTATCCTGCTATTTCTGCTCTGACTAGCACGAGGCACTGGTATCAATCCTGAGATTACTACCTTTGAGGTCCTACTTTTTAATTTAGCTCCGAGCTCCCTAAATTCAGCTTGTCGGACCTCATCTCATTTTTTACCTATATCGTTGGTACCTATGTGCACCACGACAACTGGCTGTTCACCCTTCCCCCTCCAGAATGCCCTGCAGCCGCTCCGAGACATCCTTGACCCTTGCACCAGGGAGGCAACATACCATCCTGGAATCTCGATTGCGGCCGCAGAAACGCCTAACTATTCCCCTTACAATAGAATCCCCTACCACTATAGCTCTCCCACTCTTTTTCCTGCCCTCCTATGCAGCAGTGCCACCCATGGTGCCATGAACTTGGCTGCTGCTGCCTTCCCCTGATGAGTCATCTCCCTCAACAGTACCCAAAACGGTATATCTGTTTTGGAGAGAGATGACCACAGGGGACCCCTGCACTACCTTCCTTCCAATGCTCTGCCTGATGGTCACCCATTCCCTATCTGCCTGTGTAACCTTTACCTGCAGTGTGACCAACTCACTAAACGTGCTATTCACGACATCCTCAGCATCGCAGATGCTCCAGAGTGAATCCATGCGCAGCTCCAGTGCTGCAATGCGGTTTTTCAGGAGCTGCAGCTGGACACACTTCTTGCACACATAGTCGTCAGAGACACTGGAAGCATCCCTGACTTCCCACATAGCACAGGAGAAGCATGACACGGGTCTGGGCTCTCCTGCCATGACTTAACCTTTAAATTAACTTAATTTGGCAACAATGCCAAAGGTTACCTACTGATAAGAAAAGGAAAAGAAAACAAAAAAGATTAAATACTCACCAATCCACCAGCCAATAACTTACCCGCTTGGCTGTGACGTCACACTTCGATTTCTTAATACTTCTTTGTTTACTTTTGTCCCTGCACCAGCTGGCTCCTGCGACTGCCACTGCTCTTGGCCTTTTATAGGCCTCGATCCTCGACCTCCCACTCCTCTGACTGCCGCTGCTCCTGGCCTTTTATAGGCCTCGATCCTCGACCACCCGCTCCTCCGACTGCCGCCAATGGTGGAACGATTAAAATCGGGAATGCGCAGAGATCTCGAAGGGTTGTAGGGTTGGAGGAGGTTACAGAGATAGGAAGGAGCATTGTTATCTTTCAGTTTTAAGTTCTGACAAAGGGTCTATACTCAAGCACTAACATTGATTTCAGATTTTCAGCATTTACATTTTCCTTTTTATTTGCTTAGATATCAGTGCTGGATAGAGCTATACATTTTTTAAGAATGTGTTTGGCCAATATCACTGGATGCTCCCTTGATTTCTTCCTGTATTAAATGTATGCTTTCTTTGCTCTTAAGGAGAATGTTTTTAAACAGTCTCTATTGAAAATATTGTCCGTAGTGGTTTTTATTCCTTCAAGGATTTTCATGAGCATCAGCCCTTGTGACACTGCTGTTGGTTTTGTTTCAAAGATCTGTTGTTTTGGTTCGAGAAATAGTTCCAATGATAGCTGGCAGCAAGGAACAAGACCTTAGGACAGATGATGAAATTGAAACCTATATCCACATGAAACTTTGCAAACTGATGGATGATAAACCATTGTCCTTTAACCTGGCCTATATAAGCAGGTATCTCACTACATATGGCATCAAGGTGTGTATGATACATGAGCAAAATAGTCATTAATCTTTTATCGACTGAAAGAGGGGAAAACAAATTAAGGTCCTTGGAAAAAACTGACTCATGGTTAATGGCCTAGAAATTGGATTGCACTGTGCCTGCTTTAAATGTATAAAACAGGGGTCTGAGGGTCCAATATGGCGGGCACATGCTCATTCCATGTCGGAATTGCGCTGCACTCCATATTGGTAAGGGCTCCTCTGTGGCACCTGAAACAGGCATTAGCTATATGCAAATGGGGGCTAAACGCATTTTTGAGGCCCCCTTTGCAAAATTTGTTTGCTCATGACTGCAGCATACGCTGTGCCTGTTTTGGTCAATATTCTCAAGTACTTGGCAGCCAAACCTGTGGTCCTTAAAAGAATTGGAGGAGGCAAGTTTAAACTTTTTTTACATACCTTATTGTGAAGCTGGAAGGAGCAGGAGTACTCCTCCTGGCTCTACATTAAATTCGCGGACTACTCAACCCCTTCTGATTGCCTGCCTCCTCCCGGACTCTCCTAACCGGCTGATCCCTGGGACTAGCGAGCTACCTCTTGAGATGTGATGACGCCCACGGCCAATTAGGACAATGGACCAACTTGATGTGGTCCTGCTGCAGGACTCCTTAGGCACATGCAGCGTGTGCTGCAGTGGGATCGTGTCCCAATTCAGGCGTGATTCAATTTCTAGCTTCCCCTTTTCTCCATATTCGACTTGACCATTTAAACCACTTTAAAATATTCTAACATGGTTTTTTGTGCCTATGCGGTAGGGTCCATAGGGGAAATTCTCTGCTGGTGTATATGCCAGTTGTGCATGTGTGCTTCTAGTGTGGGAGAGGTCAGAAAGTTCGAACTGAGGTTTTGAACCTACTCTGCATTAGGATCGTGCTTCATATGCTTTACTGGCTAAACTGCTGTTTCACAGAGGACATGTACTGATGACATGCATGGATTTCATTAAGGTTTGAAAATTATGTTAATGAGCGTAGGGATTGCAAGGTTTTCGAGTACTGCAATTTCTGTCCATAAGAAGGGGGATCTAATACGGCAGAAAACTACTGAGAAATCTCAGGCTTCTGAGGTGGTTCATTGGATTGCTGTGGCACATATATTAGATTCTATGGAGGTACATAGCATAATTAGAAAACAATAAGTTGGATTTAGCTCGAATGAGGAATGTATTTATACAAGATCGCAGAGTATCATAAGATTCAGGAGAAACTCACTTTCAGTGACTTTTGAGAGGCTTTAACCTAGTGCCACGTGAGGCTCTTATGAAGAATGTGGAAGTTATGCAAATTTTGCAGGGCCAAAGTCTTTGGAAAACAGGCAGTGCTCGGATATTGGTTGACATCTCATTGGGGCAAAATAGAAACACTTTATTTTTCCATCTATAGAGGGACCCACTGTCCCTTTTAACTTAGCTTTTACAAGTTGGTTTTGACTAATGCCATGTGAGGTGAGGTAAAATGTGAACTTAAATGATTTTTCCAAAGGTGTTTGTTTTTGCAAATTATGTACAGTGTTATAACACATTCCCCTCCCAAATCTGCGACCTCTACCACCTAGAAGGGCAAGGGCAGCAGGGACATGGGAACACCATCACCTGCAAGTTCCCCTCCAAATTACACACCATTCGAAATATATCGCCGACCCATCATCGTCACTGAGTCAATATTCTGGAACTCCCTTCCTAACAACACTATGGGAGTACCTTCACCACACGGACTGCGATGGTTCAAGAAGGCGGCTCACCACCACCTTCTCAAGGACAATTAGGGATGGGCAATAAATGCTGGCCTTGCCAGTGACGCCCACATCCCGTGAGTGAATAAACATCATGTAATTCAAGATAACCATGTGTTGAATATGTAAATTGAAAGGCTCTTATGCTAAATTACAAATCTGATAAAAATACAAAACTGCAGCAGTTCAAAGTTCGAGTAAATAATTGAAAGTACACTTTATCTGTCCCTTATTGTGCAGTGTGCTTTCCTACTGGAACACTGCCATTGTCCCAGCTTACTTGTGATTTTGAACTCCTTAATTACAGATGCTATCTGTAACTTACTTACAATTTATTTGTGCTTATTTCTTTTACAGTTATCTATGGACAGGGCTAAGAATTTACCCTGGGCTAACTTCACATTAGCTCACTCCTCATTCAACCCTCCGGGTGCATATTATTTTGGGAGTCCATGGGCCAAATATGATCGCCCAGTTTTCATAGAAAACATAGATTTCAGCAGTCTCCAGAAGTGCCCAATATGGTTGGATAATTTGAAGGTAATGTAATTTCAACTACTAGTTTTGCCACTAAGGCTATTTGCAACTGTATGGGCCCAACATTGCCTAAGCTGTTGTTTCAGTGCTCTGATCTGAAGCACGGCGACTTTGCGCGCTGGAAAGGGCGCCGGAAAAAAGGGCCCCATCCTGGCCGCTCTTCCAAGTCCCCGGAGTCCTGGCGTGGCATGCAGTCTGAGGGGGGGGGGGTGGGGGGTGCGGAGCAACAGACAGCGCAGAAAGCACTGCCGGCACCTGCGCGCATGCTCAGTGAAGGCTGCACGCATGCTCCTGTGGGCTGTGAGCAGGACCCGATGCTCGCAGCCCCTATCCCCGGCCGAAGGGATGCCCGATCTCGCTGCACCCTATCCCTGGCCAAGTGCCTCTTGCACTGGCTGGCCGACCCACTGAGTTCCCGGGCGAGGTAGGACTTTGGTTTTATTTTTTATTTAGTGGTTGTGTGTGCTTGAGAGTTTTGATTGGTGGGGGGTGGGGCAGGGGGAGGAGGAGGAGAGTTTTGGGGGGGCGGCAGAGAGAAAGAGTGTATGGGGAGGGGGGGCAGAAAGAGTGTTTTGTATACCAGCATCTCTCTCTCTCTCTGGCTACCACCCTATCCCCACCGCCCCCGTGACATCGGGCCAGCAGCTCACATTTCTCCGGTAGGAATTACTTCATTTTTATTAGTATTTTAATTGTTTGAGCTTTTCCTTGCAATGTTTGGTGCTTAGTTGTTGAGGTCCTCTCCAGTTCCCTTCCCTCCCCTATCCCTGCCCTAATGTCTGCCAAATGTGCGCTGCTTTTTCTTCATTGCCCGCAAGGTTTTTCAGAGCTGGCCACATATGCTGACCTAAGTCGATTTGGAGTAAGTTTTTGCTGTGCCAAAGTGGCATAAATGGCCAAAACTGGTGTAAGTGTCTGGGAACGCCCCATTTTGAAAAGAAAACTGACCTAAAAAAAATCGTATCTAACTGACTTACTCTGGAGCAAATTTTGGGGGGAAAATGGCATTTTTTAAACTTACGCCAGAAAAAACTTACTCCAAAAAAAATTGATGCAGGTCATGGCTAAAATTGGGCCCTATATTTTGTAACTCAATGAATATTGGTGTCATGTAGGGTTTCAACAGCAACTCAGTTTGTTCATTGGAAAATTGAAAATGCATTTTATTATTTCTAATACATGAACATTCCAATGGTGGAATTTAGGGAAATAATTTAGTTCATGTCTTTGGGGAGCACTTGTCCTCATGCTACCATGTAATATGGAATGATTTATCAGTAGCAAACATGAGGATCACCTGTACAACAATAACCTAGTTAACAGCAGTCAGCATAGATTGAGAAAGGTAGATCTTGCCCGACCAAGCTCCTCAATGTCTTTGAGGAGGTGGTTAGCTCTATGACATAGTGTACCTCAACTTCCAGAAGAGGTGGGAATATGTGAAACTGTTCTTGCCTATTCCGGAGCATCTAGCTAATAGGGTGAAGTGGTAGTCTCGAGTTAGAATGGCAAAGTGTAGCTACAGATTTGCCGTGGGGTATAGTTTGCTCAGCAGGTGATCAAGAAATAACTTTTTTTTAAACATTCGAACAGCAACACTATTTCTTGCTAAGTTTCTGATATTCTGAATTCTGAAATATTTTTTCTACATTCTGATGGAAATGTTCTGCAAGGTTAAAGAAGAACATATTCACAAATTTAACGTATTTTCATTTAAGTGTGACTGATTGGATTATAGTTTTAACTCCATGTCCAGCATAGTCCAATATGCTGAGCCATAGAGTGACAGGATGTGGTTCTACATGTGTGCTTTCTTCTCGAGTAATCTCAACTGTGTTGCTGTTGAAAGACAACAAGCAGAAGTCATGTGCTTTCGCACAGCAGAGAGGGAGAAAATCAAAGGACCAATTAACCCAGGCTGTTTTGCACACCTCCTGGCGGCTGGCTGTAGAGGCAACAGTTGAGACTGGGGAGTTGGTCTCCAGCTTGTCTTCAGAAACACAGATGATACTTGGATACTCCAAAAAGAAGAATGTAACTTCACCGTTCTGTTTTTGTATTAAGCTGCAAGAACCTTATTTTTCACAATTTCTTTAATATTTCCAGTCATTCCCAAGAAGAGTTTATAATGAGTACCTCACTGTGATTGTCCACCTTCATGAAGTTGCTGTCTCCCCTTTGGAGGCAGGTGCACTTATCTATGATCTGAAGGATCAAGCCTGGACTGCCTTACAGGTGTTTTCTAAAGGCTACTGCAACACTGCAATTTATCAGCTACCTCTGTACCAAGGAGCACCCACTCAGGTATGAAATATCTTTATACTGTATATAATAAAAACACTCTGTATTAAAATCCTTGGCCTTACTCCGGTGGCGAAAGTGTGGTGGAGAGCATGCTATTGACCTCCAGCCCTGATCCCCACTGGAGTATCCAGGATCTGGGTGCAGTCAGTTTATTTGCTTGGGCGCTTGCACCTGGTGAGAGTAAATTGCAAGAGGAATGGCCGCTGGGAGGGCCCTCTCAAAGTACAGGCTTCCCCACTGAACACTTAGGAAGACTGATCAAAATGTTACCTAGCAGCATCTCTGGGGCTTTTCAGGCCATGATTCTGGCTTGGCGATCCTGATAGGCCCCATGCAGCAGCTATGCAACTTGTACGTAGGATTCTTTCTGGCATCCAGATTGTTGGGTAGAATGGAGGCAGAAGTCGAGTCCTGCGACCTCCAGTGTCATGGGCCATGTTTGGGGGAGAATGAAAATCCTTTCGTCCCAGATCCCTGCTCCGGAATAGAGTTACACTATCCCAACAATTCTAGGAACCTCTATTTTTCTTAAAAATCCTGATTTTCTGCTATGCCGGAACTGGAATGCTCGATACTAACACTGGTGCCAAATGTAAAAAGTATTTTATCCTTAGGCCATCTACGGTCCAAACACCCAAGGCCCCATCCCAATGCTGGCCAAGAACGGGGAGACACTTGTCAAGGACACCGAGGCAGTCAGGGCCCGCTGCAAGGAGCACTTCGAAGATCTCCTCAATCGAGTCTCTGCCTTTGACCCGAGTGTTCTCGACTTCACCCCGCAGCATGCTACCCGCCACCACCTCAGTGAAACCCCAACACTGCACGAGGTAGAAAAAGCCATAAGACAGCTTAAAAACAACAAGGCTACGGGAGCAGATGGAACCCCTGCTGAGGCACTGAAGTATGGCGGACAAGCACTGTTGGCGCGAATACATGACCTCATCGCTCTAATCTGGAGGGAGGAGAGCATGCCAGGAGATCTTAGCGATGCAGTGATCATGACCATCTTTAAAAAAGGGACAAGTCCGATTGCGGCAACTACAGAGGAATCTCCCTGCTATCAGCTACTGGGAAAGTCGTCGCTAGAGTCCTCCTCAACCGTCTTCTCCCTGTGGCCAAGGAGCTTTTCCCGGAGTCGCAGTGTGGATTTTGTCTCCTACGGGGCACAACGGACATGATTTTTGCAGCGCGACAGCTGCAGGCAAAAATGCAGGGAACAGCGCCAGCCCTTATACATGGCCTTCTTCGACACTGTCAACTGCGAGGGTCTACGGAGCGTCCTCTACCGTTTCGGATACCCCCAAAAGTACGTCACCATCCTCCGCCTGCTCCACGACGACATGCAGGCCGCGATCCTTACCAATGGATCCGTCACAGACCCAATCCACATCCGGACCGGTCAAGCAGGGCTGTGTCATCGCCCCCAACCCTCTTCTCAATCTTGGACATACAGGAAGGCCAATGGAATCTTGGCCTTTATTGCAAAGGGGATGGAGTATAAAAGCAGGGAAGTCTTGCTACAGCTATATAAGGTATTGGTGAGGCCACACCTGGAATACTGCGTACAGTTTGGTTTCCATATTTAAGAAAGGATATACTTGCTTTGGAGGCAGTTCAGAAAAGGTTCACTAGGTTGATTCCGGAGATGAAGAGGTTGAGTTATGAGGAAAGATTGAGTAGGGTGGGCCTCTACTCATTGGAATTCAGAAGAATGAGAGGTGATCTTATCGAAATGTATAAGATTATGCTTGACAAGGTGGATGCTGAGAGGATGTTTCCATTGATAGGGGAGACTAGAACTGGGGGGCAAAATCTTAGAATAAGGTGCCGCCTATTTAAAACTGAGATGAGGAGGAATTTCTTCTCTGAGGGTTGTAAATCTGTGGAATTCGTTGCCTCAGAGAGCTGTGGAAGCCAGGTCATTGAATAAATTTAAGACAGAGATAGACAGTTTCTTAACCGAGAAGGGAATAAGGGGTTTTGGGGAGCGGGCAGTGAAGTGGACCTGAGTCCATGATCGGATCAGCCATGATCGTATTAAATGACGGAGCAGGCTCGAGGGGCCTTATGGCCTAATGCTGCTCCTATTTCATATGTTCTTATGAATCAGGAAAACAGCAAGAATCCAGTAAACTAGATTCCTGTTTGAATTGTGCAAGAGCTGCCCCTATCGGCGAGACCAGGGGTACCAGCACCAACCCAACACCAGACCCCAACCTGGGGCTAGGCTACAGGACGTCCCGACTGAGGGACTCCCGTTCCCCAACCACCCCTCCCCCACCCTTTAGTCAATGGCCTGGTAGGAATGTTTGGAGACCAATGTTCCCATTAAAATGCACGTGTGCGGCTAAGTAGTAATCGGAAAGATCCTGCGTAGGCCGCTCACTAGCTTTTACGTTAAATCTCAGCTCGTGCGCAGTATTTACAAAGGGACCACGCATTAAAAGAAACAGGCCATGCAGAACAAAGCACAGCTTACAGGGATCATTGTTGGAGATTCTACCCCCACAAGATGCTTCGGACCAATAGCTGGAAAGTGGGATTAGGCCGGATAGCTCTTGGTTGGCCAGCGTGGACATGACGGGCTGAAATGACCCCCTTCCATGCTGTAAGTTTCTATGTATGATTCTAAAACCATCCTAGAAACATCGCTCGCCGACCGGAGTCTGGACTATCCCTCTAGACTGGCCGCGCATCTTCGGCCCACAATAGCTTTACCTATTTAGCACAAGCTACACTGGGGTAGAAATTCGGCATGGGTGGTAATGCAAAATGAGCGGTATTCCATCAGTTGCCCGTTATATGCCTTGCCTAATATTCAATTCCATTGACTGCAATGGATCGAAATATCAAGCGGGGCTTCGAACAGGCGGCCACAGTGATGCCACCAGTTTCGCTCCGCTGCCCAAGCCGAATTTCTACCCCACTATCTATACACTAAAAGTAGATCAAAATCGTCCCAATTCTGATGCACTTTGACTATTTTCCTGTGTGCAGGATGTCTTGGCTGCGTTGGCAAGAGCAGATTGTCAGAGTATTCTAGATGATCTGGTTCGTAGGAATACTGTAAGTGTCATTTCCAATTAATAAAACCAAGTTTTACTGTTGTTTTCCTAATGTAAGTTTGAAATACGATCCTTTTAATATTTTTTCCTACATAGATTCTTCGAGTGAGAGGTGCATCAGTATTTGTTCGCATTGCTGATGGAAGAAGGGGTGAAGAGCTAGTGACACATTCTGAACGTGTAAGTAGTGCTAAGTTGAGACTCTACTGGAGAGAATTATTTCACTCTACCCCCCCCCCCCCCCCCCGCCTCCCTCACCCCACCTCCCTCACCACCTCAGGAGGGAACATTTAAAGCATCAAAGAGAAAGGAGTTGATTTGATGTTGTGTCTTTGTATGTTGGTGCAACATCTACCCTGCAGTCACTAACAAGTGCAAACAGGAAAGATAGTATGACTCCGAGTTCACTGACATTGTCCTGCAGGCTGAGCAGGCCATCAGCGGCGTCTACCCGCAGCGGATCTCGCAGTGGTCGAACGGCAGCTATTTTATCAAAGATCCCAAGGGCACCTCTCCCTGGCGGTGTCCAAACCCCTTCCCAGCGGCGTCCAGATGTTCGGGCCGCCTTCGGAGACAACTGGGCCTCTACTTCCCCGCAGTGCTCCAGGTGTGGTCTAGCCAGGGCTTTGTGCAGCTGCAGAGGGCTGGCAGCACTCATGGAACAGTAACAAGGGAGGCAGCTTACTACTGACTTTCATTTTAAACTTTTAATCAATTTGGGAAACTTTTAAACAACTTGGGAAAACTCTTAAAACTTTGGGAGAAACTTTTAAACAATTTGGAGAAACTTTTTTAAAACTTCAGAAGATACCTTTAAAACTTCTGAAGAAACTTTTATTAGCATCATTTTCAGTCATTTGAAACCGAGTTACTCATGATGCCGCCCGCCGAGCGGTTATGCCTCCGACCAGACGACTGGGACATCACCACCCCCCTCCTGCGGCGGGCCTACATCCCTCCAGCGGCGGGCGCACATCCCTCTCCTCGTCAATGGCTATACCTCTCCTTCCCCACTGGTGACCTGGTCTCTTTTACTGGTGAACCTTATGGCTAAGACTCTTCCACCCTCCCACTCCTTGCTGATCTCCCACCCGGAACTCCAGCGGACAACTGACTTTCCTAATGCCTGCCCCCAAGCCTCGGGCCACCTACCATCAAGGGCGCTACTCGACACCGAGCTTGCAGCCAACATCTCGCCGTAGGCAATTAGGCTCATACAACAGTGCCTCATCTCCAGTCGTCTTGGACCCCCTTGCCACTGGACCAAGACCTTGCTCAGTTAAGCCTGTGTGATGGCCGGTGTGCAATGGCCACCCCACATTAAAAGAGCTCACGCACAGGCATCTTCCACTCCGTTAACATGAAGTTCGGGACCTGGAACGTCAGGACCCTCATGGACAACTCCAACAGCGACAGGCCGGAACGCCGCACCACCATAGTTGCCCGGGAACTTAGACGCTTTGACATCGACATCGCCGCCCTAAGTGAGTTCTGGTGGGCAGGGGAAGGCCAGCTCAAGGAACACGGTGGAGGTTACACCTTTTACTGGAAAGGAAAACCAGAGGAAGAACACAACCTTCACGGAGTCGGCTTTGCCATCAAAAATGAGCTGGTCGACCGCCTCAAATACTCCCCCTGGGGGGTTAACGAACGCCTCATGACTCTTCGACTCACCCTATCCCGGAACCAATGCGCCACAGTCATCAGTGCGAACGCCCCAACACTCGATGCAACGGATGAGACTAAAGAGGGTTTTTACTCCACCCTCGAAAAATCCCTGTCCCGCGTCCCCGTGGGTGACAAACTGATCCTCCTAGGTGATTTCAACGCCAGGGTCGGCAAGGACACAGCCCTCTGAGGTGCATGATTGGCAGAGAGGGGGTAGGAAAAGCCAACTCCATCAGTACCCTACTCCTGACAAAATGTCTAGAACATGAACTTCTCATCAGCAACACCCTGTTCCGCCAGAGGGACAAATACAAGGCATTGTGGCAACACCCTCGCTCCAAACACTGATACCTGCTCGACTATGTCATCGTCCGAGCCAGGGATCGCAAGGATGTGCACATCACCCGTGCCATGACAGGAGCTGACGACTGCTGGACGGACCACCGCCTAATCCGATGCGTCATCGACATTAACATAGCCCCAAAGAGGAGGGGGCAGCAGAAGCAATGCCGCAAAAAAGTCAATGCCGGGGCACTTAAAGACCAAGTTAAGAGAGCCCTATACAGCCAGCGCGTCACAGCCAAACTGGCATGCCTTGATGACACTGAATGCTGAATACCCACAGCATTTGGTCTGCCCTCCAGGTCTCTATAACCAGTGCCTGTGAAGAGACACTTGGTCACTCAACCAGAAAACAACAGGAATGGTTTGATGAGAATGATCAGGAGATCCAAGAACTAATAGATCGCAAGCGCAGAGCATTTCTGAGCCTCAAGCAACAACCCAACTCGGGAGCAGCAAAGCAACATTACTGGCGGCTCAAGGCTGAGGTCCAACAAAGAACCTGGGACCTAAAGAACAGGTGGTAGATGGAGAAAGCACAGGAGATATAACAACTGGCCGACAGCCACGATGTGTGAGGATTCTTCATTGCAATCAAGGCCACCTACTGGCCAAACACCCAAGGCCTCACCCCGTTGCTGGCCAAGACCGGGGAAACACTCATCAAGGACACCGAGGCAGTAAGGGCCCGATAGAAGGAGCACTTCGAAGATCTCCTCAATCGAGACTCTGTCTTTGACTCGAGTGTCCTTGACTCCATCCCACAGCATGTGACCCGCCACCACTTCAGTGAAACCCCAACGTTGCATGAGGTAGGAAAAGCCATAAGACAGCTCAAGAACAACAAGGAGCGGATGGAATCCCAGCTGAGGCGCTAAAGTATGGCGGAAAGGCGCTGTTGGCGCGGATACATGAATTCATCTCTCTCATCTGGAGGGAGGAGAGCATGCCAGGAGATCTCAGAGATGCAGTGATCGTGACCATCTTTAAAAAAGGGGACAAGTCCGACTGTGGCAACTACAGGGGAATCTCCCGGCTTTCAGTCACTGGGAAAGTTGTCGCTAGAGTTCTCCTCAATCGTCTTCTCTCTGTGGCCGAGGAGCTCCTCCCGGAGTCACAGTGCGGATTTTGTCCCCTACAGGGCACAACGGACATGATTTTTGCAGCGTGATAGTTGCAGGGAAAATGCAGGGAGCAGCGCCAGCCCTTATACATGGCCTTTTTCGACCTTACATAGGCCTTTGACACTGTCAACCGTGAGGGTCTATGGAGCATCCTCCTCCGTTTCGGATACCCCCAAAAGTTTGTCAACATCCTTTGCCTGCTCCACAACGACATGCAGGCTGTAATCCTTACCAACGGATCCATTACAGATCCAATCCACGTCCGGACCAGGGTCAAATAGGGCTGCGCCATCGCTCCAACCCTCTTCTCAATCTTCCTCGCTGCCATGCTCCACCTCACATTCAACAAGCTCCCCCGCTGGAGTGGAACTAAACTACAGAACCAGTGGGAAGCTGTTTAACCTTCGCCATCTCCAGGCCAGGTCCAAGATCATCCCAACCTCTGTCGTTGGCTATAGTACGCAGACGACGCCTGCATCTGCGCACATTCTGAGGCTGAACTCCAGGATATAGTCGACGTATTTACTGAGGCATACGAAAGAATGGGCCTAACGCTAAACATCCGTAAGTCAAATGTCCTCCACCAGCCTGTTCTCGCCGCACAGCATTGCTCCCCAGTCATCAAGATCCACAGCGCGGCCCTCGACAACGTGGACCATTTCCCATACCTCGGGAGCCTCTTATCAACAAAAGCGGACATTGATGAGGAGATTCAACACCGCCTCCAGTGCACCAGTGCAGCTTTCGGCCGCCTGAGGAAAAGAATGTTCGAAGACTAGGCCCTCAAATCTACCACCAAGCTCATGATCTACAGGGCTGTAGTAATACCCACCCTACTGTATGGCTCAGAGGCATGGACTAAGTACAGTGGACACCTGAAGTCGCTGGAGATATATCACCAACGATGTCTCCGCAAGATCCTACAAATCCCCTGGGAGGACAGACGCACCAACATTAGTGTCCTCGTCCAGGCTAACATCCCCAGCATTGAAGCACTGACCGCACTCGATCAGCTCCGGTGGGCAGGCCACATAGTTCGCATGCTAGACACGAGACTACCGAAACAAGTGCTCCATGCGGAGCCCCTTCACGGCAAACAAGCCAAAGGTGGGCAGTGGAAACGTTACAACTCTCAAAGCCTCCCTGATAAAGTTGATATCCCCACTGAAACCTGGGAGTCCCTGGCCAAAGACTGCCCTAAGTGGAGGAAGTGCATCCGGGAGGGCGCTGAGCACTTTGAGTCTCGTCGCAGAAACCAAGCGCAGGCAGCGGAAAGAGCGTGCAGCAAACCAGTCCCACCCACCCCTTCCCTCAACGACTGTCTGTCCCACCTGTGACAGAGTCTGTGGCTCTCGTGTTGGACTGTTCAGCCACCAAAGAACTCACTTCAGGAGTGGAGCAAGTCTTCCTCGATTCCGAGGGACTGCCTATGATGATGATCACATTAGTGTTTAAAATAAAGCAAGCAGTGACTACATGTTTTAGCTTTTGTTTTACATAGGAACAGGAGTAAGCCATTCATAGAAACATAGAAACATAGAACATAGGTGCAGGAGTAGGCCATTTGTTCATTCGAGCCTGCACCACCATTCAGTAAGACCATGGCTGATCATTCACCTCAGTATCCCTTTCCTGCTTTCTCTCCATACCCCTTGATCCCTTTAGCCATAAGGGCCATATCTAACTCCCTCTTGAATATATCAAATGAACTGGCATCAACAACTCTCTGCGGTCGGGAATTCCACAGGTTAACAACTCTCAGTGAAGAAGTTTCTCCTCATCTCAGGCTTAACTCTTATCCTTAGACTATGTCCCCTGATTCTGGACTTCCCCAACACGGGAACATTCTTCCTGCATCTAACCTATCCAGTCCCATCAGAATTTATATGTTTCTATGAGATCCCCTCTCATCCTTCTAAACTCCATTGAATACAGGCCCAGTCGATCCAGTCTCTCCTCATGTGTCAGTCCTGCTATCCTGGGAATCAGTCTGGTGAACCTTCGCTGCACTCCCTCAATAACAAGAATGTCCTTCCTCAGATTAGGAGACCAAAACTGAACACAATATTCCAGGTGAGGCCTCACCAAGGCCCTGTACAACTGCAGTAGGACCTCCCTGCTCCTGTACTCAAATCCCCTAGCTATGAAGGCCAATATACCATTTGCCTACTTCACCACCTGCTGAACCTGCATGCCAACTTTCAATGACTGATGTACCATGACACCCAGATCATGCTGCACCTCCCCTTTTCCTAATCTGCTGCCATTCAGATAATATTCTGCCTGAGTGTTTTTGCCACCAAAGTGGATAACCTCACATTTATTCACATTACACTGCATCTGCCATGCATTTGCCCACTCACCTAACCTGTCCAAGTCAGCAGCCTTTTAGCATCCTCCTCACAGCTCACACTGCACCCAGCTTCGTGTCATCTGCAAACTTGGCGATATTACACTCAATTCCCTCATCCAAATCATTAATGTATATTGTAAATAGCTGGGGTCCCAGCATTGAGCCCTGCGGTACCCCACTAGTCACTGCCTGCCATTGTGAAAAGGACCCATTTATCCCGGCTCTCTGCTTCCTATCTGCCAACCAGTTCTCTATCCACGTCAGTACATTACCCCCAATACCATGTGCTTTAATTTTGCACACCAATCTCTTGTGTGGGACCTTATCAAAAGTCTTTTGAAAGTCCAAATATACCACATCCACTGGTTCTCCATTATCCACTCTACTAGTTACATCCTCAAAAAATTTCTACAGATATGTGAAAAAGATTAGTGGCCTAATAAGGATTTCCTTCAGTTCCTCCTTCTCACTAGACCCTCGGTCCCCTAGTATTTCCGGAAGGTTATTTGTGTCTTCCTTCGTGAAGACAGAACCAAAGTATTTGTTTAACTGGTCTGCCATTTCTTTGTTCCCCATTATAAATTCACCTGAATCTGATTGCAAGGGACCTACGTTTGTTTTCACTAATCTTTTTCTCTTCACATATCTATAGAAGCATTCAGCCCCTTGAGCCTGCTCCACCACTCAATTAGATCATGCCCGATTTGTATCTTAACTCCATCTACCATCTGTAGCCAGTCACTGCTGATCAGCTCAAATCAGTGTACCCTCCATCTTCTCAAACTTTCTTGTGAGGAAATGCCTTACCCATGTGCTGAGCTCAGGGATTCATGTAGAAATTATGGATACATACATAGATCCTACCACTCAACGGCACAATTTATATTTCAGACATTGAGGCCTAGAAATTCGGGTCATTTGTACCTCCCGTTAGCGCCCCCGGGAGTGCTAATGACTTTGCGACCGGGCACGGTGCCGCTAACGACTCCTGCTAAATTTGACGGGAGTTTAGTGGCAGCGGTAACCCGCAGCACCCCACTCTGCTGCGCCAGTAATGCTGACATCATTGCCGTGCGCAGCGTCCCGTACCCTAAATTGGGTATTGCCCCCTGAAGCTGCGCTGGGAGTCGACAGCGCCACCCTCAGGGGATGCGTATTGGGCGGCCGACCACTCACAGGGCAGAACTTAAAGGGGAGTTGTGCAGCTGTTAAAAAAAAATTCCCCGATTTTTTTTTTTTGAGCGTTCCGTTGGCGCTTTGAACGCGAAGTCCGTGCCACAATCGGTCAGCCCGGCACTCTGCTTGAGTGCCGGGCTGTTGACATGACACCCCCGCTCCCCGGTGGTCCAGGTACAATCCATTTTTTGTTGCAGAGTATGCAGCTTGGGCCCTTCCCTTTAATTCAGTGTTACCCGGCGCAGTGCGTAGCGTATCGCCCACCTCCCGATACGTCCGTCCTGCTACTGTCCCAGAAAGAAAGTGGAGCGCTTCATTTAGCACTCCACATTCTTTCGGGGGCAATAACACCAACTTCTCACGTGAGGCGAGACATCTGCGCCTCACAAGCGTTACTGCCTCCAAACGGGGCACACCGAATTTTTCGTCGGAACAGTATAGTTTGATTGAGTGGGTTCTAATTTTTATTATTTCCATTTCTTGAAGGATGTTAATCAGTCATATTTGTCATCTGAACTCATTGAATTGTACAAAGCAGAACCTAGTAACATGCTACTCAGGCAGCTGATTCCTGCTGGCAAGTCTATGGAAGATTTTCAAAAACAGTTATCGCAGCGATTCAGAGAGGTATGTAAATGGTAGAATACTGGAAAACATATCAAAATGACAATCTATTGTTTCTTGTTTGTTGAGGTGATACATCCGCTTAAGGTATTTTCTTGCTGTCTCTCCCTGTACCAAGCATCATCTACAGCTAGGAAAGTCCTCATTAATCATAGAATGATACATCGCAGAAGGAGGCCAACTGGCCCAAAAATGACACACCCTCATACTTTTGCTAAGCCCCTCCTCATGGCAAAGATTTGAGAACTGAGGCTGTAGGGATTGAGAATGCTCATCCTATACCATTCACAGCTGAACTTGTTTCTGATTACACTATTTGTTTGAACCAAGATCATGGTAGGAGGGGTGATCAAAATGGTTATGCAAGCACACCTATTCATTGGATATTTGTTCTTCAGAAGTGCAGTTTAAGTAACACAATGCTATTGCGTCATGTTGTGGTCATATTTTCCATCCCTCAGCTCAAACACCAAGTGTGAGGTGCTCATGGATTTTAGTTACCAAGATAGAGACCATTCATGCAACTGCCTTTGCTGGATCCTCTCTGGGGCTCTTCCCACTCTCAACCTAAACCTCCAAGTCTCTGCACACTCTGCAATCTCTAAGCTCCTTTTGTCCATAAGACCTACCTTCTGTTCCCTCAATTCATCAATTTCCTGACCTTCCGAGCCCTGCATGCTAGCAATAAAAATCTTGTATCAGTAATAGTGACCATGAAACTATCGGATTATCATAAAAACCCATCTGGTTCACTAATGTCCTTTAAGGGAAGGAAATCTACCATCCTTACCTGGTCTGGCCTATAAGTGACAGCAATGTGGTTTACTCTTAACTGTCCTGTGAAATGGCCTACAAAGCCACTCAGTTGTAGCAAACCATGACAGAAAACAGTAAGAAGAATAAAACAAGACAGACCACCCGGCATTGACCTCGGACACGAAAATAGCACATGCAGCCCAGTCAACCCTGCAAAGTCCTCCTCATTAGCATCTGGGGACATGTCAAAATTAGGAGAGCTGTCACACAGACTAGTCAAGCAACAGCCTGACACAGTCATACTCACAGAATCATACCTTTCAGCTAATGTCCCAGACTCCTCCATCACCATCCCGGGGTATGACCTGCCAGAGGTGGTGGTACAGTGGAATATAGTCGGGAGTGAGTGGCCCTGGGAGTCCTCAACATTAATTCCGGACCCTATGAAGTTTCATGGCTTCAGGTCAAGCGTAGGCAAGGAAATTTCCTATTGATTACCACTCTCAGCTGGTGAATCAATGCTCCTCCATGTTGAAAACCACTTAGAAGAAGTACGGGGGTGGGGGGTGGGGGGGGTTAGCAAGTGCACAGAATGTACTTTGGGTGGGGGCTTTCAATGTCCATCACCAAGAGTGGCTCGGTAGCACCACTACTGACTGAGCCCTTAAGACCATAGCTGCCAGACTGGGCCTGTAGCAGGTGGTGAGAGAACCAACATGAGGGAAAAATCTACTTGACCTCGTCCTCACCAATCTACCTGTCACAGATGCATCTATCCAAAACAGCATTGGTAGCAGTGACCACCGCACAGTCATTGTGGAGACGAAGTCCCGTCTTCACACTGAGGACACCATCCATTGCATGGTACTACCACCGTGCTAAATGAGATAGATTCAGAACAGATCTAGCAGCTCAAAAATGGGCATCCATGAGGCATCGTGGGCCATCAGCAGCAGTAGAATTATACTCCACTACAATCTATAACCTCATGGCCCAGCATATCTCTCACTCTACCATTATCATCAAGCCAGGGGACAAACCCTGGTTCAATGAGGAGTGCAGAACAGCATGCCAGGAACAGCACCAGGCGTACCTAAAAATGAGGTGCCAAGCTGGGGAAGCTGCAACACAGGACTACATGCATGCTAAACAGCGGAAGCAGCATGCTATAAACAGAGCTAAGCGATCCCACAATCAACGGATCAGATCAAGGCTCTGCAATCTTGCCACATCTAGTCGTGAATGCTGGTGGACTATTAAACTAACGGGAGGAGGAGGTTCCATGAATATCCCTATCCTCAATAATGCCGACACCCAACACGCGAGTGCAAAAGATAAGGCTGAAGAGTTTGCAACCTTTTTCAGCCAGAAGTGCTGAGGAGATGATCCATATCGGCCTCCGCCTGATGTCCTCACCATCACAAAAGCCAGTCTTCAGCCAATTCGATTCACTCCACGTGATATCAAGAAACGGCTGAGCGCATTGGATATAGCAAAGGCTATGGGCCTCAACAACATCCCGACTGTCGTGCTGAAGACTTGCATTCCAGAACTAGCCACGCCTCTAGCCAAGTTGTCCCAGTATAGGTACAACACTGGCATCCAACCGACAATGTGGAAAACTACCCAGGTATGTCCTGTCCACGAAAAGCAGGAAAAATCCAATCCGGCTAATTACTACTCCATCAGTTTACTCTCAATCATCAGTAAAGTGATCGAAAGTGTCGTCGACAGTGCTATCAAGTGGCACTTACTCTCCAATAACCTGCTCATCGACGTTCAGTTTGGGTTCCACCAGGACCACTCAACTCCAGACATCATTACAGCCTTAGTCCAAACTTGGACAAAAGAGCTGAATTCCAGAGATGAGGTGATAGTGACTACCCTTGACATCAAGGCAGCATTTGACCAAGTGTGGTATCAAGCAGACCTAGTAAAATTGAAGTCAATGGGAATCAGGGGGAACATTAGACCATAAGAAATAGGAGCAGGAGTAGGCCATACGGCCTCTTGAGCCTGCTCCGCCATTTAATACGATCATGGCTGATTCGATCATGGACTCAGGTCCACTTCCCTGCCTGCTCCCCATAACCCCTTATCGTTTAAGAAACTGTCTATATCTGTCTTAAATTTATTCAATGTCCCAGCTTCCACAGCTCTCTGAGGCAGCGAATTCCACAGATTTACAACCCTCAGAGAAGAAATTTCTCCTTATCTCAGTTTTAAATGGGTGGCCCCTTACTCTAAGATTATGCCCTCTAGATCTAGTCTCCCTTATGAGTGGAAACATCCTCTCCGAAGCCACCTTGTCAAGCCCCCTCATTATCTTAAACGTTTTGATAAGATCACCTCTCATTCATAGAAACATAGAAAATAGGTGCAGGAGTAGGCCATTTGGCCCGTCGAGCCTGCACCACCATTCAATATGATCATGCAACTTCAGTACCCCATTCCTGCTTTCTCTCCATACCCCTTGATCCCTTTAGCCGTAAGGGTAACTCCCTTTTGAATATATCTAATGAACTGGCCTCAACAACTTTCTGTGGTAGAGAATTTCACAATTCTCTGAGTGAAGAAGTTTCTCCTCATCTTGGTCCTAAATGGCTTACCCCTTATCCTTAGACTGTGACCCCTGGCTCTGGACTTCCCCAACATCGGGAACATTCTTCCTGCATCTAACCTGTCCAATCCCGTCAGAATTTTATATGTTTCTATGAGATCCCCTCTCATTCTTCTAAATTCCAGTGAATATAAGTCTAGTCGATCCAGTCTTTCTTCATATGTCAGTCCTGCCATCCCGGGAATCAGTCTGGTGAACCTTTGTTGCATTCCCTCAATAGCAAGAATGTCCTTCCTCAGATTAGGAGACCAAAACTGTACACAATATTCAAGGTGTGGCCTCACCAAGGCCCTGTACAACGGCAGTAAGACCTCCCTGCTCCTATACTCAAATCCTCTCGCTAGGAAGGCCAACATATCATTTGCCTTCTTCACCGTCTGCTGTAGCTGCATGCCAACTTTCAATGACTGATGTACCATGACATCCAGGTCTCATTGCACCTCCCCTTTTCATAATCTGTCACCATTCAGATAATATTCTGCCTTCCTGTTTTTGCCACCAAAGTGGATAACCTCACATTTATCTACATTATACCATATCTGCCATGCATTTGCCACTCACCTAACCTGTCCAAGTCACCCTGCAGCCTCTTAGCATCCTCCTCACAGCTCGCACTACCACCCAGCTTAGTGTCATCTGCAAACTTGGAGATATTACATTCAATTCCTTTGTCTAAATCATTAATGTATATTGTAAATAGCTGGGGTTCCAGCACAACCTTGCAGTCCCGACTAGTGACTGCTTGCCATTCTGAAAAGGACCCGTTTATTCCTACTCTTTGCTTCCTGTCTGCCAACCAGTTCTCTATCCACGCCAATACATTACCCCCAATACCATGTGCTTTAATTTTGCACTCTAATCTCTTGTGTGGGACCTTGTCAAAAGCCTTTTGAAAGTCCAAATACACCACATCCACTGGTTCTCCCTTGTCCACTCTATTAGTTACATCCTCACAAAATTCTAGCAGATTTGTCAAGCATGATTTCCCGTTCATAAATCTATGCTGACTTGGACCAATCCTATCACTGTTTTCCAAATGCGCTGCAATTACATCTTTCATAGTTGATTCCAACATTTTCCCCACTACTGATGTCAGGCTAACCGGTCTATAATTCTGTTTTCTCTCTCCCTCCTCTTTTACAAAGTGGGGTTACATTAGCTACCCTCCAATCCATAGGAACTGATCCAGAGTCTATAGAATGTTGGAAAATGACCACCAATGCATCCACTATTTCTAGGGCCACTTCCTTAAGTACTCTGGGATGCAGATCATCAGGTCCCGGGGATTTATCGGCCTTCAATCCCATCAATTTCCCAAACACAATTTCCTAATAAGGATTTCCTTCAGTTCCTTCTCGCTAGACCCTCGGTCCCCTATTATTTTCGGGAGGTTATTTGTGTCTTCCTTAGTGAAGACAGAGCCAAAGTATTTGTTCAATTGGTCTGGCATTTCCTTGTTCCCCATTATCAATTCACCTGATTCTGACTGCAAGGGACCCACATTAGTCTTCACTAATCTTTTTCTCTGCAAAAGCTTCTGTAGATATGTGAAGTCAGTTTTTATGTTCCCTGCAAGCTGACTCTCATACTCTATTTCCCCCTCCTAAATAAACCCTTCGTCGTCCTCCTGCTGAATTCTAAATTTCTCCCAGTCCTCAGGTTTGCTGCTTTTTCTGGCCAATTTATATGCCTCTTCCTTGGATTTAACACTTTCCCTAATTTCCCTCGTTAGCCACGGCTATGTCACCTTCCCTTTTTTATTTTTACATCACACACGGATGTACAATTGTTGTAGTTCATCCATGCGATCTTTAAATGTCTGCCATTGCCTATCCACCGTCAGCCCTTTAAGTATCATTCGCCAGTCTATCCTAACCAACCAATTCACATCTCATACCGTCGAAGTTACCTTTCTTTAAGTTCAGGACTCTAGTCTCTGAATTCTTCTGAATTCCAATGAGTAGAGGCCCAACCTACTCAACCTTTCCTCATAAGTCAACCCCCTCATCTCCAGAATCTACCTAGTGAACCACCTCTGAACTGCAAAGCAAGTATATCCTTTCGTAAATATGGAAACCAAAACTGCATGCAGTATTCCAGATGTGGCTTCACCAATACCCTGTATAACTGTAGCAAGACTTCCCTGCTTTTATACTCCATCCCCTTTGCAATAAAGGCCAAAATTCCATTGGCCTTCCATTTGCTAGAGTCATACCTGCCACAAATGAAGATAGTTGAGATTGTTGGTGGCCAATCATCTCAGCCCCAGGACATCGCTGCAAGAATTCCTCAGGACAGTGTTCTAGGCCCAACCATCTTCAGCTGCTTCATCAATGACTTCCCCTCCATCATAAGGTCAGAAGTGATGATTGTACAGGGTTCAGTTCCATTCATAACTCCTCAGATAATGAAGCAGTCTGTGCCCACATGCAACAAGACCTGGATGACATTCAGGCTTGGGCTGATGTGTGGTGCGAATGTTACTTGCCACTTAAGTGTCAGGCAATGACTGACTATCTTCAACAAGAGAGAATCTAACCACCGCTCTTAGATATTCAATGACACTACCATCACTGAATTCCCCCACCATCAACAGCCCGAGTGTCACCAATGACCAGAAACTTAACTGGACCAGCCACATAAATATGCGGCTACAAGAGCAGGTCAGAGGCAGGGTATTCTGCGGCAAGTGTCTCACCTCCTGACTCCCCAAAGCCATTCCAGCATCTACAAGGCACAAGTCAGGAGTGTGATGGAATACTCTCCATTTGCCTGGATGAGTGCAGCTTCAACAAGCTTGACACCATCCAGAACAAAACAGCCTGCTTGATTGGCACCCTATCCAACATTCACTCCCTCCACCATGTGGCGCACCCTGGCTGCAGTGTGTACCATCTACAAGATACACTACAGCAACTCACTAAAGCTTCTTTCAACAGCATCTCCCAAACCTACAACCTAAAAGGACAAAGGCAGCAGGTGCATGGGAGCACCATCACCTACAAGGCGCCCTCCAAGGCACACACTATCCTGACTTGGATATATAATTGCCGTTCCTTCATCGTTGCTGGGTCAAAATCCTGGAACTCCCTCCCTAGCAGCATTGTGGGAGTGCCTTCACCCCATGGACTGCAGCTATTCAAGGTGGCGGCTCACCACCACCTTCTCAAGGGCAATTAGGGATGGGCCTTGCCAGCGACGTCCACATTGTGAATTAATAAAAATGTGTTATATGCTTCAATTTGTCACTTTCATCTAAGTTCCCATCAGGAATTCCCCCAGCGTCTTTGCTTTTCCGAGGAGGTGTAAAAGGACACTAGGCTGATCAGACAAACATCAGAAGTGGGGATGTTCGCTGATGACTGCAGTGTTCAATGCCATTTGCAACTGTTCAGATAATGAAGCGGTCCATGCCCGCATACAGCAAGACCTGGATGACATTCAGGCTTGGGCTGATAAGTGGCAACATTCACACCAAACTTGTGCCAGGTAATAACTATGTCCAACAAGTCTAATCACTGCCCCTTGACATGCAACAGCATTACCATTGTCAAATCCCCCAGTCAACATCTTGGGGGGTCATATTGACCAGAAATCTAAATGGACTGGCCATATAAATACTGTGGCTACAAGAGCAACTGAGAGGCTGGGTATTCTGCGGTGAGTGATTCACCTCCCGACTCCCTGCCATTTCGACCATCTACAGGGCACAAGCTGGACATGAGATGGAATAATCTCCACTTGCCTGGATAACTGAAGCTCAACACCATCCATAACAAAGCAGCCCACTTGATTGGTACTCCATCCACCACAGGTGGTGTGTGCCATCTACAAGATGCACTGCAGAAACTCACCAAGGCTTCTTTGACAGCATCTCCCAAACCAGTTAGCTACCAGCTAGGACAAGGGCAGGTGAAACACTGAATTTTGCATATCCTCATTCATTTTTTTTTTTTGGGGGGGGGGGGGGGGGGGTGGTGTGCGCACAGGGGAAGAGAGAAAGAAGAGGGGAGAAGAGAAAGAAAAAAGCAAACACTATGCACTCCCACAACTGTGCATATTGCTGTACCATTACAATTTCATTAAAATAAAAATTATGTTCTGTAAAACAAAACTGACATTTGAAATCTAGATTCATATCAAACTGCCAAGCCTCTCTGGTCCTTGAGTGAGGTGTCCCCCCCCAGTGCTTGCCTTCCCAGTCTGCTGTGGCCCCCAGGTGCGTGCCTTCCCGGTCCTGAGTCAGTCCAGGTTCGCTCCTAGCCCAGGCCGAATGGCCTCTAATTTACTTACCTGCACTGATTTCTTTAACTCTCCGCAAGGGTTTTTGAGAGAGGCCACATATGCTAGCCCAAGCAGAAATCAGCTGGCCAAAATTCTCTCAATGGCCAGAATTGGTATAGGTGGCTGGTTACACCCCCTTTGGATGAAAAAAAACTTAACCTAAAAAAAAAAAGTGCTACAGGTCCAAATTGATTGGGGAAAACAGCAGATTTTTAAAGTTAGGCCAGAAAAGGCAGCCTGCTCCAAAAAAACAGCAACATCACTGGGAAAAATTGAGCCTGCAGTAGACCCTGGGAGGTGTTTTATTGGTTGAAAAAATGCCAAGCAGCACAATCACACTATCACCATCTCCCCCTACAAGCACAACTCAAGTTAGAGCAGACCAGATCACCTGGTTGTATACCAGTTTGATTTTTTCTAATTAAAAGTTTCAGTTGCAGAAGGTAGTGCACCAGTTTTAAATACATGTCACATGTAAACAATGTCCTTAATGAAGTTGTAGATTGCACATTGTAGGCTATTAATTTCTCTTCACACCTTTTGTTTTTCAACTCTACAGCTAGTGTCAAGTTGATGACAATCCTTTGCCACCCTGCCATCCAAAGTTCTGGAGTCAACTGAATCGGAGTATCAAGGATTAGAAGCCCTTAGTGCACAAGTCAGCAATAGAAACCTGAAAAAGACAGGACACAATTTCCGATGCATTCAGCTAAATACAATGCACGAGGTCTCATGACAAAACAAGCAGTTACTCAAAGCATATACTGGAAGGTAAAGCATGCCTCAAGTAAAACTCAATCCATAAAGAAGAACCAACATGGGGTTAAGGGTCAGAAAGCTGACAAACAAAGGTTCAAAGGGGAGTTAGGGGACAAGGCCAGGAGACTGAATAGGGTGGAAGATTAGCAAGGATTTTACATTCAATGTTTTGGAAAGTTGAGGCAAGTGGTATCTGGGTTTTGAACAAGTTGTTATGGAAGTGGATAATGAAGCTAATGGAAGAAAAAAGATAGGGTAAAGAAAGGATGGAGACATGAAAGCTCAAGTGGAAATAAGTGATTTTATTTTTTTTTGGGGGGGGGGAAGATAGTAGGATGTGCAGTTTGAGGCTGAGCAAATAGCATGCCAAGGCTTTAGCCTGAGGAAATGTTTAGTCACAGATCTATTCATCCCACCCAAATCATAAAAAAGTGGCAAAATATGGAACTTGGGTTTCAGCACTGACTTTTGTATAGGTAAAGGAAGAGTGCATTTGTTGGACAGAATTTCATGTAGCCCTACTTTGCATAGAAATAAAGCCACTTTGCTTTGTAGCCATCACTGGCTAGTGCCAACTTTAGATCAACTCTGGTCACAGGATCTATATAAAGCAGCTTTCTGAGAGAGAGAGAGAGAGAGAGAGAGAGAGAGAGAGAGAGAGAGAGAATATAAAATTAAATGAGGCCACCAGCTCCAACTGAATAGCTAAAAGCTAATGCCACTTATTTACTAAAATTGGTAAAATACACCTTGTGCAGTGAACAGCCAAGCTTAAAAAGCAGAAGGCACACCACCAAATGGCTAAATTGTGTAGTACACCCAAGCCATCAAAGATGCTACAGGCAGTCTCAAAACCGCACTACAGGAAAGAATTTAGTACCTTAATCCAAAACATTAATGTGCCCAAAGCTGGTAAGTACTCCAAGACTCCAGTTTGCAAATTACATCTTTATTGAATATTTCCACAATGTATTACAAAAACAGTTCAAAAAGCCAATCAAAAAATACATTATGTACAAAAACAGTCCTGCATGTGGGCAAAGTATTGCCAGCCATCCAAACATCTATTAACTAGCACTTTGAGCTGCTGGCTCAGACTTCTTCGGGGAAGCAGTTTTAGTTTCTTCAGACTGAAAGAGAGAGAAAAGCAGGTTAAAATGTTGTAAAAGATTCTGAAGGTTTCCTACAGCCAATGTGTAATTATGCAAGATAATAGTTTGGCCACTTTACAATAAACTGTAGTTTATTGCTAATCCAACAGCAACTGACAAAGTTCAATTTCACTATTTATAACTTCCTCAGTGTGCACAAGTGACCAGTATGAAACAAGTCTCCTCTCCAGGCTAAAAAGGACCTTCACATCAACAGTCACAACATAGAAGTTTGGAGCTATCTAGCCATTTGGCCAAAAGGAGCTATCCAGTTTTCCAGCTGTTGGTCCATAGCCTTGCAGGCCACAGCACTTCTCAGTGCACATCCACACACTTTTAAATGTGCCAAGGGTTTCTGCCTCTATCACCCTTGGGCAGTGCCACACCCACCATCTGGTGAAATAATTTCTCAACTCTCCTCTAATCCTACTTTAAATCTATGGCCCCTGGTTATTGACCAAGGAAAAATCAGTCCTTCTGATCACAATCTCCTTGCATGCATCAGGTCTATTTTAGTAAAATGGATAAATTACAGACAAATGTTAACCAGTGATTGAGAAAATAGCTTGCAGAATTGGCAGCAAATCAACTCTAGTTAACATTTATAAACAGTCTATTGCATTCTGCTAAAATTTAAACTGGTGGTATTGTACAATTTTCAAATTTGGCTCCAAGGAGCAATGGACTATATAAAAATAATAAACTTACTTCCATTTTCTCAGGAACACCATTCCTATCATGGGCAGTATCACCACACCTGCCATTCACAGCAGACTCCTCCTGCTTGGCTTTTTTAGGCTCTTTATCTCCTTCACTGTCTTCAGGTTTCCTCTGCAATGAGGACTTTAAAAGTTTAAATACTTTTTACACTTATTAGCATACTGTGCACAATATTCCAACAATATAGTTACAAGAACAAAATTTGAATTAAAAAAAGGTTGAGAATAATCAAAATCCTGGAACTCCCTCCCTAACAGCACTGTGGAAGTACCTTCACAAGGACTGCAGCAGTTCAAGGTGGTTCATCACCACTTTAGAGGATAATAAATGCTGGCCTTGCCAGCAATGCCCACAGCCCAGGAACAATTTTTAAGTTGGCTCATGGAATCAAAATTGGAAGACAAAGTGTGGCTTAAACCTGACAATTAAGTAATGTGTTGAAGCAGGTTGGGAATGTGACAAAGCAGTTCAGTTTGTTGGCTCACTAATCATTCAGTAACAAAAAGTACCCCCAAAAAAGCTGGTGGTGTGTAAAAGAGTTTGGGAATTGAAAAAGAGGGGGAGCTGTCCTTAATGACATTGTTACAGCCTGTCTTGCTTTTAGAGATGCAATTTTAAATGTAATTTAAAGGCACAGGTGTACCTGATTAGGTCAATTTAGCCAAACCAAAAGTTTATTGGGAAAAGTACTTGGTTGTTAAAATGTCAGCTTTGAAAATTGAAGCTCTAAAAAGGAAATTTGCTCAATTGTTATTTTAATGTTTCTATATATTAAAATCTTTGGCAGTGGGACAGCTGGGTTCTCAGTGGGTGGTTATTTTGGGGGACTTGTGATTTTTGTACCTTAAACTACCTACTAATTTAACAGCCATGTGCTATCAAATTTGGGAATGGGCTGAGAGCAGTTAGTGATCTAGGAAATGCTTATGAAAACTAATTTTTCAAGAAACTGGGTGCAAGCCAAACCAATTAGACTTCCTACAAACATTTGGCTTTGAAAATGTTAAATGACCTTGTTATAGAGCACTCATTTTGAAAATACATTGAATAGCTTTTAAAAAAATCATAGGTGGTCCCTCAAAATGAGGATGACTTGCTTTCATGCCCAAAAAAAAAAAGAGTTCACAGGTGTTTCAAAAGAACCACCTGAACTACATCAAGGGTGGAAGATGCCAGTGTGGGGATTTTTTTTAAATAAACGTGTGGTGGCCATTGCACACCAGCCACCCCATGGGCTTGACAGAGCTAGGTCTTGGTCCAAGGATTACCTAAGACAAGTGGAGACCTGCTCAGTGTGGGCTGGCCCATGCTGCCCCTGAACTCATGCCTCCCCTGGGCCCTGATCACATCCATCCACAAAAAACCCACAAGACTCTAACGAACACACTGATGTCTAGCCTCCTGCTCCAAAGCTCCTTATCCCCTGCTTCAGATTTGTTGTTTTCTTACATACCCTTCTCTTGCTCCCTTTACATTATGGAGCAGCTTCCAAGAGTGAATTCTACAACAATGGGAGTTATGTCACATGTACAGTTATTTGAAAGTCATGAATTGTAACTATTTCATTGGCAGTCCTGTAATATAACTTGGGGCTCAAGACCATTTTGAGTTCTGATATTTTAGAAACTACCTTTTTGGACAGTCAACACCTCTGAAGTCAGTGAGGAATTGTTTAATTACTCTGAACAGATACCTGGGAATAGGTTACAAGCTGCAATTTCAATCAAGGGAGTGGAGATAATTTATGAGAATAAAGAGCACAGAGAAGCAAATCATAGGCGGAAATCTAATCAAAGGGTTCATATGATTTGTATATAGGACAATGTCTGACGAGAGCGAGTTTCCTGCTGAAATCTAATTGTGCAGTTCAGATGTCAAAATGTATACTTTGTTAAAAATCACTGAATTCACAATAAAATGGCATCAGAGTCATTTATTTTTGCTTGTGGCGATCTACATAAGAACATAACATAAGAATTAGGAACAGGAGTAGGCCATCTAGCCCCTCGAGCCTGCTCCGCCATTCAACAAGATCATGGCTGATCTGGCCGTGGACTCAGCTCCACTTACCCGCCCGCTCCCCGTAACCCTTAATTCCCTTATTGGTTAAAAATCTATCTATCCGTGACTTGAATACATTCAATGAGCTAGCCTCAACTGCTTCCTTGGGCAGAGAATTCCAGATTCACAATCCTCTGAGAGAAGAAATTCCTTCTCTACTCTTAAATTGGCCCTCCCATATTTTGAGGCTGTGCTCTCTAGTTCTAGTCTCCCCGGCCAGTGGAAACAACCTCTCTGCCTCTATCTTGTCTATCCCTGTCATTATTTTAAATGTTTCTATAAGATCATCCCTCATCCGTCTGAACTCCAATGAGTAAAGACCCAGTCTACTCAATCGATCATAAGGTAACCCCCTCATCTCCAAAATCAGCCTAGTGAATCATCTCTGTACCCCCTCAAGCTAGTATATCCTTCCTTAAGTAAGGTGACCAAAACTGCATGCAGTACTCCAGGTGCGGCCTCACCAATACCCTATACAGTTGCAGCAGGACCTCCCTGCTTTTGTATTCCATCCCTCTCGCAATGAAGGCCAACATTCCATTCGCCTTCCTGATTACCTGCTGCACCTGCAAACTAACTTGAGTTTCATGCACAAGGACCCCCAGGTCCCTCTGCACCACAGCATGTTGTAATTTCTCCCCATTCAAATAATATTCCCTTTTACTGTTTCTCTCTTCTTCTCCTCCTCCTCCTCCTCCTCCTCTTCCCCCCCCCCCCCCCCAAGGTGGATGACCTCACTTTCCGACATTGTATTCCATCTGCCAAACCTTAGCCCATTCGCTTAACCTATCTAAATCTCTTTGCAGCCTCTGTGTCCTCTACACAACCCGCTTTCCCACCAATCTTTGTCATCTGCAAATTGTGTTACACTACACTGTCCCCTCTTCCAGGTCATCTATGTATATTGTAAACAGTTGTGGTCCCAGCACCGATCCCTGTGGCACACCACTAACCACCAATTTCCAACTCGAAAAGGACCCATTTATCCCGACTGTTTTCTGTTCGCCAGCCAATTCTCTATCCATGCTAATACATTTCCTGACTCCACAAACAGTTATCTTCTGCAGTAACCTTGTGTGGCACTTTATCAAATGCTTTTTGGAAATCTAAATACACCACATCCATTGGTACACCTCTATCCACCATGCTCGTTATATCCTCAAAGAATTCCAGTAAATTAGTTAAACATGATTTCACCTTCATGAATCCATGTTGCATCTGCTTGATTGCACTATTCCTATCTAGATGTCCCACTATTTCTTCCTTAATGATAGTTTCAAGCATTTTCCCCACTACAGATGTTAAACTAACTGGCCTATAGTTACCTGCCTTTTGTCTGCCCCCTTTTTTTTTTTAAACAGAGGCATTACATTAGGATGCATGCATGATGATTTTCAGGCTCTGAACAGGTATCTCTTGCACCCAGTGTTGAAGATCATGATTGCAAGTAAGCTCTCCATTTCTTATCAACCAAATATACAATATCTAGTGACAGAACCTTGTACAGCATACTTGTTACTGGAAATGACATGAGCCCTCTTGTCCTAGTTCTAGAGGGGATCTCAAACTTAAAATTTTGATGGGACTGGGCAGGTTAGATGCAGGTAGAATGTCCTGGGAGGGGAGGGGGAGGAGTCCAGAACCAGGGGTCACAGTCTAAAGATAAGGGGTAAGCCATGTAGGACTGAGATGAGGAGAAACTTCTTCACTCAGTTGTGAACCTGTGGAATTCTAGAGAAGGCAAGGGTGGGGTACTGAGGTTGCATGATTAGCCATGATCATTGAATGGCAGTGTAGGCTCAAAGGGCTGAATGGCCTGCATCTATTTTCTATGTAATAACCAATTATTTTCTTGTCACTTCCTCAAGGCCAGGAAAATGTAAGCATGGAATACCACAAAAGACCATGGTCAATCACAAATGGCATTATGAGAGTCAGCAGAATTTCATTGTGGGTAATTCTGCTTGCACCATGCCACTACATGTTGGGGTGGTTGGATTTTAAACTGGAAGCATGTTTCACAGGCAGTGTATGCATTAAATCCACCCATCATGGCCACCCAGACAATATTAATGCATGGAACCCATTTACATGCCACTAACTAGCTGCCTGCCAAAAATGGTGGCAAGAGGCAGCTCAACAGCTTCAAGCAGGTCAAAAATGGCAGAGCTTAGAGGCCACATACCTGCACCAAGGTAAATTGTGGGAAAGTGGGGCACCCAAGGCAACAGAAGCCCAGAACAGATTTACCCCAAGAGGATCTACTCTTCTTCCCTGCCAGCTTTTATTGAGCAGTGTCCTACTCATTAGGCAGAGAATCAAATTAGCACATATTGAAGTGCCTCAGCCACCAAAAATAAAAAGCCTCTAGTGATGGTGGCAATAATTTCTCATGGTGATTTTAACTGCATGGCCATCCCATTCTCACTTGGCAGGGAGGAATAAACCCACCACCCCCAAAAAAAGCTTCAAAGTTGAATTTAGTTAATATTTAAATCAAATGAAATTGGGAGGGTTAACCGATCGGGAGGCAGCAAACTAATTTGCAGCACCTATCCAGTTGTCTCATCTTTCAATCCTCATTGAATGTGAAAGTTTGCAGTAATTGAGTGATCCATGCTTCAGATCAAATCTATGCAGCAGAGCTACTAACTGAGAAATTGGCTCCTTGTTGCCAGAGTACACTACACACCAGATATACAGCATGACAAAGGCACAGCACGATTCTCAAAGCACAAGTATCAACAAGCAGAAAAGCCATTTGCAGGATACCAGTTCAAACACAAAACTCACCTTTTTCCTTACTAAATGAGAGATGTTAGATACAGAGTTTGAGGTGGAGGTAGAAGCTTCACCTGTTACTTTTCCAGCCTGTATCGACAACAATTCAGAATAATGTCAAGTTACAAAAGAACAAAGTCCAGGTCCTCCTTCAAGTAAATCATCTGAATTCAAAGCAACTATGACTAAAGAGATAAGCAGCATATATCAAGGCATTTTTACAAAAACTTACAGCTGATGGCGTGCTACTTGCAATACTTTCTGTAACAAACCCTGAAATGGCAGGTGTTCTAGACTGATGTGGAAAGAAAAATAGTATAGTAATTCATACACAATACAATACCCAGACAACCAATACAGAGGAAGAATCCAACAGAATACATGACATTAGAAAACTTGCAGACTGGCCAGTTAAGTGGCAAATGAACCAGATAAATTAGGTGATGCACTATGGTAAGAAAATAGAATCACCTACACTACACCTTAGAAAATAAGAAACTTGCATGAGGTAGAAGATCAAAGGGATCTAGGGATACAGGAACAAATTATTAATAGCAGCATCACAGATTAACAAAGCTATTAAAAAATGCTAAAGCATTTCTAGGGGTATAGATTTCAAAAGCAGTGAAGTTATGCTAAAACTTGTACAGGACCCTAATCAGTACAAGTACTGCACATGATTCTGGTCTCCATACTATACAAAGGACTAGAAGCACTGGATAGTGCAAAAAATATTTACAAGGATGGTACCAGAACTGAGATTAGTTATTGGGAAAGATTGTGGCAGGTTGGGGCTTTTATCTTTAAAGACTTAATGGTGAACCAGCAGGTCTTTCAAATGATGAATGGATTTAACAGGGTAGATGTGGAAAGAACATTCCCACTTGTGGGAGAATCCAAAACAAGAGGCCATAAATACAAGATAGTTACTAATAAATCCAATAAGGAAATGAGAAGTTTACATGAGTGGAACTAGCTGAGTGTAAGCAGTTAAGGCAAATCAGATGCTTTCATAAGGAAACTAGATGGGTATAAGAAAAAAATGTGCTGAAAGTCAGATGTGTGATACAATGAGACTAGAAAGGCATATAAACACCAGCACAGACTATTATGCTGTATATTTTATGTATAGAGGGGCTCAATACCATGAAGCAGTCAACTGATGAACTGTAATTTTAATTTACATGCAGCATTTTGCCCCTCTAATTCAAACCTTCAGGACATGTACTACCCAAAGGGCACACTTCATATTCTCCTTGGTTCCAAGTCATCCAATGCAACAACCAATTGGCTAGCCCCTGTCAATTTATGAATTTCCTACTCAACATGTACTGACCAATGTTTCTTGAAGGGCTTTAGTTGCTTTCCCATCATCTTTGGATTCTTCTGAATCCTCGATTTTTGCCTTTATCTCTGGCAATAGCTCTTGAAGTTCCTCAACCTCCTGCTTATCTTCAGAAACTGCATCAGTGTCCTTTGCTGGAGATTTGCCTTTCTCTTCAGCTTTTTCAATCCTTTCCGTTAACATAACTGCAGATAAAGTGTAAATTAGTTCAACTGCAAATCCAACACTTATTTACAATATAAAGTGGCTGGAAGCCTAAAGCAGCCATAAAAGGTTTACCTCCACAAGAGCACGAGAAATAGGAGGAGTAGTAGTCCATAAAGCCCATCAAGCCTGCTCCACCAATTATATCATGGCTGAACTTCTACAAATCAACTCCACTTTCCCAACCAATCATATCCCTCAACTCCCTTACTGGCCACCCCCTGCCCCCCCAAATAAAAACAATTGTTCTTGAACATACTGACTAAGCATCCACAGCCCTCCGGGGTACAGAATTTTAAATCAACTCAGTGAAGAAATTTCTCAATCTTAATGGCTGACCCCATGAGACTACCCCCTAGTTCTAGATTCTCCAGCCAGGGAAAACAGCCTCAGCATCAACCCTGTAAAGTCATCACAATCTTATATTTCAATGAGATCATCTCATTCTTCTAAACTCTAGAGTATAGGCCCATGCTACTCAATTTCTCTTCAGGACAGCCCTCATCCCAGCAATCAATTTAACTTTTGTTGCACTCCCCTATAAAAAGTCAACGATATCCTTCCTTTAGGAAAAGAGACCAAAATGTACCAGTATGCCAGCTGTGAGCTTTGTACAGTCAGAATTGAATTACACTCATCCAAATCAATCATTGATTATACATAGAGCTGAGGCCCACTGACCCTTGCGGCACTCCACTAATTACACCCTGCCATTCTGACAATGACCCATTTATTCCTACTTTTTTACCAATCTGCAATCTATGCCAATATATTACCCCCAATCCCATGAGCTCCAAAAGGTTCTTAAAGATCAAAATGTTCCTCAGAAATTTGAATGTGTTCAACTCAGATTCTACTCTTCATGAACTAGCCATCAGTCAAATGGCAATCCAGACAAAAGACACCATTGGGACAGACATTTCATGTTACTTACAAAAGTATAGCAGTGCATTCCAGATCATAATTCACTGCATTAAAAAACAAATCCCATTATTCTTTTGTCAGTTGCAAGTGTCCTGATTACTGACCCACCTGCCAGTCCCTTTATTTACACCAAATAATTTTGAACACCTCAAATCTCCCATAACCTTTGTTCCAAGGAGCATAATCACAGCTTTTCTAGTCCCTCCACACAAGTCCTTCATCCCTGGTGGTATTTGGGTAAATCTTCTTTGAACCACCTTCAAGGCCCTGACATCCTTCCTAAAGTGTAGTGCCCAGAATTGGACAATACTCCATCGGAGGATGAGAGGTGACTGTAGAAGATTCCCCTATGGCAAGGATTAACCAGTATTTTATAAAAGTTTAGCATTGCTTCCTTGTGTTTGTGCCCTTTGTCTATATAAAGCAGGGATCCCATATGCTTTAACCACCTTATCAAGTGGTCCTGCCACCTTCAAAGATTGGAGTACATGAACACCCAGATCTGTGTCTGCCTTTAAATTGTACTCATTCTTCCTCCCAAAATGCAACACAAATCTGTACAAGACTAAATTTCCACTGGTAAGCATTTGTTAGGTGGTTGCACTCAATGCAGTTACTCAGTCTTTCTCCACCCCCACTCCACTAAATGGCCACCTTGCATGTTGAATATAGGTTATGAATGAATCAAATAATGTTCAGTGGAAAGCAACTGTAATCATATTTGGAAAATGATTATGGCAGCTAGCACCTAGTGTTTACCAAAAAAAAAAAGAGCAGCATCTTGCCAGTCTAGCCACACAGTAAATCCTGCAGCAAACAAGCAGCGTTGGCATTGCATCCACCCTAGATGAAAGCAGGGTATAATGTTTGTGTAAAAACTAAAGCTTATTCTCCTTACCCAACCTTTTCTCTATGACACTAAACGACTTCTTGAAATGCTTCAGAGAGCAATCATATTGATTGTTAAAACTGTAAGCCAGCCCCAGTTGATAATGCGTCTCTGCCAGTAGTCGGTTATGTGGCTCAAGGTGTTTTTCCTGAATGTTCAGACACTCACTGAAATCCTCAATAGCCTGTATGTAGTTTTCTGGAATAGAACAAGATTAAATCAATCTGCAGTCACTTATTTTACACAATACCATATGGGCCAAACTCAATATTCAGTTTACCCATTACTGAAACCTTCAGGAAAATGAATCACCAGATGGAACAAAAAAGCCATTAGCAGTTTATACTGTACAGCAAGAACTAAAGACCATGCAGTTTACAGCTTACCAGATTCTATTCCGACTTCTCCCAGTTTCAGATAAGCCTGTGCTGCACACAGTTGTTGTACTTTTGTTTCTTGCCTGAAAGATTGACCAAAATGGAGCTGAGCTTGTTACAGAATTAATGCATTGAATCATTCAATTCTCATTCCTTGCTCTACACACCAGTTCCTATTAAATAAAAGGCATAAAACTGAATTTTGTGCTAGGATGCTGGTTTATTGAGACTTGCCTTTTGAAGATCACTTTCGCCAATTCAAGCATTTCCCAGGCCAGCTGCAAATTATCCACCTCCTCACTTTCAGCATCCTGCAACAAATAGTGGGCACATTAAATCTCAAGTTCAAACCCAAGTTGGTGCTTGAAGCTGGCACAGCATTACACCCACCTTTTCTGCAGCAGGCTCTTCATTTTCATCACTTGCATCTGCAGCATCTGGAAAAATTGGTGTACAACATTTATACATTGACCAATTTTCAGCTCTATATGCTAGCCAAAGAGTGAACATGCCAATTACTGCATTTATAGGCACTGTAGCCATGGTTACTAGAAATACTACCCTAACTCAATTCTGGATCCATACCCATTTTAAAAAGCTACCAGTCATTGGAATTTTCAACTTTTGGAACAAGGAGATTTAACTCAGGCATGCAGAGGATCACTTAAAAACCCACTGTGCAACTGTGATTGGTGCCAAAGTACACAACTCAAGACCGTTCTATCCCCAGTGAGTACTGCAAGTTTAAAAAACAACTAGTTTCCATTCTTGTGCTCTTCATATTAGTGTTAAGTGGGCAGATTCAACAAGTGCTTAAAGAACAATTAGGTATCTATAGCCATAAAGTGTCTATAAGGAAGAGATTGTTGTGGTTTTAGTTCAGTTGATAATCCCCAGGCCATTTAACCCTTTAAACCAACTTTGTAAATCTGAAACTTGTCCTTGAGCTTATACCTTCACCCTCTTCCATTTGTTCTTCAGAACCAGAAGTCCCATCCTCTTGGTCAGCAGCAATGGTTTTCTCAACTGTGATTTTACTTTTGGTTGATTCTTGGTCATTTCTCACACTCTCATCTTTCAGGCTCTCTTGCGCTGGTTCCTTATCTGCATCTGATTTTTTATCTGGATCCCCCAGAGCATTTTTCAAAGGAAGAGCTACTTTTTTCTCCAGTTCAATTTTACTAACTCCTTCCACCGATTCATCAGTAGTTGCCTTCTCGCCAGCATCCTCAGTCATAGGGGAATCTTCAACAGTCATCTCTTTAGCAGCACTGCTCTTATCTTCAAGGTAGTTCTTCACTTTCCCTTCCTGGATACCATCACCACTCCCCAGATGGGAATCTACTACTTCCATTGGCTCATTTTTATCATCCTGGTCAGCTGATTCTATTTTGGACTTCATTTCATTCTCAGCAGTACAGAGCTCTCCTGTGGGAGAGCTTACTTTTTTTTCTTTACTAGTTTTCTCAGTAGGACTTTTGGTTTTTTCATGATCTACTTTCTGATCACCAGAAATGTTTTCAGCTGGTGCCTCATCTTCTGCTGGCTTCTCATTCTTTTCTTCGGCTAGTGCTGCATACACCTGTTCCCTCAATTCCTCCCTCTCTTTTTCTATACACATTAAGGAAAAAGAAATGCATAAAATTGGAGTTTCCAATGGTGGCATCAGCAACAAAAATCTGGAGGAGACTATCTGGACAGTCACAGTTGAAAGGTCTCAAAGTGGAAAATAGCATCAGGAAGAATGTAGAATTTTAAGTTTAGTGCAGAGTAGACAGCAGTACAGATTAAGGCAGCTACCAGTAAATCAATCTTACCAACTCCATATGAAACATTATAAAAAGGGGCTTGACAAGGTGGATGCAGAGAGGATGTTTCCACTGATAGGGGAGACTAGAACTAAGGGGCTGCCCATTTAAAACTGAGATGGAGACATTTCTTCTGAGGGTTGGAAATCTCAAATTCACTACCTCAGCTGTGGAAGCTGGGACATTGAATACATTTAAGTCAGAAAGAGACAGTTTCTTAACTGATCAGGGATTAAGGGGTTATGGGGAGCAGACAGGGAAGTGGACCCAAGTCCATGATCAGATCAGCCATGATTGTATTAAATGGCAGAGCAGGCTCAAGGGGCAGTATGGCCTACTCCTCCTATTTCTTATGTTCCCCCCCCCCTCCCTACCCCCATCTTGTTCTTATCCATACAGCACCCTCTGGCTGTGTCAAAAATGGTAACAAAAAAATGACCAAGTTAGAAATTAATTCTAAACCACATCAATGCAATGTATGAAGATTCTTTAAAAAACTATATTCCACTTGTGACCCATGACACCAAGTGCATTGGGGGGGGGGGGGGGGAGGAAACCAAAGAATAAAGACATGGAGGTATACACTATCTCCTATATCCTGAGTAATTCTACCCATAATTTGATCTTAATTGCTTTTTCAGTTACAGTAAAAGATCAGATCAACAGCAAACCAAAAATCTTGCTTTCACCAAGAATATTTGCAAGTCCTAATCCTTTGTATAAAGTTGGAGTTTATATCCAAATTGTTTGACCTACATTTATACTTAACAGCCCACAGAAATGCACTTTTTAGACTATACATTCTACTCCAACATGTAAAGAATTCACATTCCTTCAAATATATAAATACATGCAAGCTAACCTATAAACTTTGTTTATAGCAGTGGTGGGGTGGGGGAAGAAAGCACAGGCTAATGGCAAATTTGCCACTTCACAAACTGCAATTGCCCAGCCACTGTTGAAATGAGATTCACCAAGAATATACAGAGATCACTCAATATCTAAAATCAAACACCTATCAGGTGATGTATATTTAAAGTCTATAAGCTTGCATGTATTTTGGAGTTGCCCACCAGCATAAACAGGCAAACATGGTCTCGACTTTTGCTTGAAAGGTCACTCCAAACTGGCTGCATTAATCAGCCAGATGTAGTCTACAGATGCTGTGCAATTAAAACGAGGACAAATACCAACTTGAAGCCATGCTTTAAGCAAACAGTAAACTCACTTGTCAAAATAGAAGATACTCACCATCTACACTCCCTGCATTTTCTACTTTCGAGTCCTCATCTGCTGCTGCTTCTTCATCATCGTCATTATCTTCATCAGGAACTCCTTGAAGGGCATTACCAAGAACACCACTCTCCATTCTGCAAGTTAAGAGATCATGATGGGCATCCTGCTCCTTCATAACCCCTCATCCCAAAGCCACAACATGCACCCAGTTTTATAACTACACTAGGACAATTACATAGAATTAACAGCAACAGCCCATTCAGTCCAACCAAAATGTTGGCTGTGCTCCATACGAGCCTCCCCAAACTCATCCAACCTATCTGCATAACCATCTATTCCTTTCTTCCTCATGCATTTATTTAGCTTCACCATAACTACTCCTTGTCATAGTAAGTTCCACATTCTCACCACTGAGTAAAGAAGTTTCTCCTGAATCTACTGTTTAAAAAAAATCTGGCCTGCAAATCAAGTTTTAGTGAAGTGGAAACATGCAACCTATTTTCTAGCCAGCAAGCAAACAGCACAGAACAAGATTCAAAATGATAAGTACAAAACTTTCCAGTTAATATTCAGGAGCTAACTTTGTGTCAAAATGGACATCAGTGCCTAAAATCCACAGGAACCTGCAGTTAGAAGAAATTGGATTTTTTTTTTTTTTTAAATGGGAAACAAGTACTTAAGTGTTGCAGACTGGTTAGAGAAAATAGGTGTCGCAGTCTAAAAATCAACCTGATTCTCAATAGGTGAAATATCTGGCTTCACTACCATAAGACAAGATAGTCAATGTATTTACTGAGGTGTACGAAAGCATGGACCTTACACTAAACATCCGTAAGACAAATGTCCTCCACCAGCCTGTCCTTGCCACACAGCACTGCCCCCCAGGAATCAAGATCCACGGCACGGCCCTGGACAACGTGGACCATTTCCCATACCGCAGGAGCCTCTTAAGAGCAGACATTGATTGAGATTCAACACCGCCTCCAGTGTGCCAGTGCAGCCTTCAACCACCTGAGCAAAAGTGTGTTTGAAGATCAGGCCCTCAAATCTGCCACCAATCTCATGGTCTACAGGGCTGTAGTAATACCCATTCTCTTGTATGGCTCAGAGATATGGACCATGTACTGCAGACACCAAGTCGCTGGAGAAACACTACCAACGATGTCTCCACAAGATCCTACAAATCCCCATGGAGGACAGATGTACCAACATTAGCGTCCTCGACCAGGCCAACATCCCCAGCATTGAAGCACTGATCACACTTGATCAGCTCTGCTGGGCAGGCCACGTGTTTGGCATGCCAAACACGAGACTCCCAAAGCAAGCGCTCTACTCAGAACTCCTTTACATAAGCCAAAGGTGGGCAGAGGAAACGTTACAAGAACACCCTCGAAGCCTCCCCGATAAAGTGCAACATCCCCACTGACACCTGGGAGACCCTGGCCAAGCACCACCCCAAGTGGGGGAAGTGCATCTGGGAGGGCGCTGAGCAGAGTTTCATCGCCGAGAGCATGCAGAAGTCAAGTGCAGGCATCGGAAAGAGCATGCGGAAAACCAGTCCCACCTACTCTTTCCCTCTCAACCCCAAATGCTCTCCACTCTCCCGTCCTGCGACAGTTGGAACTGGTGCTCTCCACTCTCCCGTTGGTGTAGGAAGGGGGGGGTGCTTTAGTTTCCTGAATAATTGGGATCGCTTCTGGGGTAGGTGGGACCTGTACAAGTCAGACAGGTTACACCTCAACAGAGACGGGACCAATGTTCTCACGGGTGGTTTTGATAGTACGGTTGGGAGGGCTTTAAACTAGCTTGGCAGGGGGATGGGAACCCAGGAGGGCTCTGAGCTAGTTAGAGTGGGTGAGAGCTCAGACAAACAGAACCCCAAGAAAGAATGCAAAAGGCAGGAGGCAACAGAGCAGAGTAGCACTGGGGTAAGTGTAAACCACAAGGTGATAGGAAGGGACAATATATATGAATATAAAGGGGCTGCAGGAAGGGTCAAAACTAAAAATCATGGTTTAAAATCTAGTATTAAAACACTACCTAAACACACGCAGCATTCAAAACAAAGTAAATGAGTTGACGGCACAAATCATTATAAATGGGTATGATTTGGTGGCCATTACTGAAACGTGGTTGCAGGGTGGCCAAGACTGGGGAATGAAACATACAGGGGTATCTGATAATTCAGAAAGACAGACGAGGGGAAGGGAGGTGGGGTAGCTCTGTTAATGAAGGATGATATCAGGGCATTTGAGAGAGACAATATTGGCTCTAATGAACAAAATGTTGAATCATTGTGGGTGGAGATTAGAGATAGTAAGGGGAAAAAGTCACTGGTGGGCGTAGTTTATAGGCCCCCAAATAATAACTTCACGGTGGGGCAGACAATAATTAGAGGAATAATGGAGACATGTGAAAAAGGAACAGCAGTAATCATGGGGGATTTTAACCTACATATCGATTGGTCAAATCAAATCACATGGGGTAGCCTAGAGGAGGAATTCATAGAATGCATACAGGATTGTTTCTTAGAACAGTATGTTACAGAACCTACAAGGGAGCAAGATCTTAGATCTGGTCCTGTGTAATGAGACAGGAATAATAAACGATCTCCTAGTAAAAGATATTCTTGGAATGAGTGATCACAGTATAGTTGAATTTGTAATACAGATTGAGGGTGAGGAAGTAGTGTCTCAAACAAGCGTACTATGCTTAAACAAAGGGGACTACAGTGGGATGAAGGCAGAATTGGCTAAAGTAGATTAAACAATGGCACAACTGAGGAACAGTGGAGGACTTTTAAGGAGCTCTTTCATAGTGCTCAACAAAAATATATTCGTGAAAAAGGGCAGTAAGAGAAGGGATAACCAGCAAAATAAAGGAGCGTATCAAATTAAAAACCAATGCGTATAAGGTGGCCAAGGTTAGTGGGAAACTAGAAGATTGGGAAAATTTTAAACGACAGCAAAGAATGACTAGGAAAGCAATAAAGAAAGGAAAGATAGATTACGAAAGTAAACTTGCGCAAAACAAAGATAGTAAAAGCTTTTACAGATATATAAAACAGAAAAGTGTGACTAAAGTAAATGTTGGTCCCTTAGAAGATGAGAAGGGGAATTTAATAAATGGGAAATGTGGAAATGGCTGAGACCTTAAACAATTATTTTGCTTCGGTCTTTAGAAACAGAAAAAAAATAGGTGCAGGAGTAGGCCATTCGCCCTTCGAGCCTGCACCGCCATTCAATAAGACCATGGCTGATCATTCCCTCAGCACCCCTTTCCTGCTTTCTCTCCATACCCCTTGATCCCCTTAGCTGTAAGGGCCATATCTAACTCCCTCTTGAATATATTCAATGAACTGGCATCAACAACTCTCTGCAGCAGGGAATTCCATAGGTTAACAACTCAGTGAAGAAGTTTCTCCTCATCTTAGTCCTAAATGGCCTACCCCTTATCCCAAGACTATATCCCCTAATTCTGGACTTCCCCAACATAGGGAACATTCTTCCCGCATCTAACCTGTCCAGTGGAATACACAAAAACCATGCCAAAAATTGCTGGTCATGGGAAAGTGGGAAGGGAGGATTCAGACAATCACTAGGGAGGTAGTGCTGGACAGGCTAATGGGACTCAAGGTAGACAAGTCCTCTGGTCTTGAAATGCATCCCAGGGTATTAAAAGAGATGGCAGAAGTTATAGCAGATGCATTCGTTATAATCTGCCAAAATTCTCTGGACTCTGGGGAGGTACCATCGGATTGGAAAGCAGCTAATGTAACACCTGTTTAAAAAAGGGGGCAGACAAAAGGCAGGTAACTATAGGCTGGTTAGTTTAACATCTGTAGTGGGGAAAATGCTCGAAGTTATCATTAAGGAAGAAATAGCAGGACATCTAGATAGGAATAGTGCAATCAAGCAGATGCAACATGGATTCATGAAGGGGAAATCATGTGCAACTAATTTACTGCAATTCTTTGATACAAGCATGGTGGATAGAGGTGTACCGATGGATGTGGTGTATTTAGATTTCCAAAAGGCATTCGATAAGGTGCCACACAAAAGGTTACTGCAGAAGATAGAGGTACATGGAGTCAGGAAATATATTAGCAAGGATAGAGAATTGGCTGGCTGGCAGAAAGCAGACAGTCAGGATAAATGGGTCCTTTTCGGATTGGAAATCGGTGGTTAGTGGTGTGCCGCAGGGATACGGTGCTGGGACCACAACTGTTTACAATATACATAGATGATCTGGAAGAGAGGACAGAGTGTAGTGTAACAAAATTTGTAGATGACAAAGATTAGTGGGAAAGCAGGTTGTGTAGAGGACAGAGAGGCTGCAGAGAGATTTAGATAGGTTAAGCGAATGGGCTAAGGTTTGGCAGATGGAATTCAACGTCGGAAAAAGTGAGGTCATCCACCTTGGGGGGGGGGGGGGGGGGGGGGGGAAACAGTAAAGGGATTATTATTTGAATGGGGAGAAATTACAACATGCTGCAGTGCAGAGGACGTGGGGGTCCTCGTGCATGAATCCCAAAAAGTTAGTTTGCAGGTGCAGCAGGTAATCAGGAAGGCAAATGGAATGTTGCCCTTCATTGCGAGAGGGATAGAGTACAAAAGCAAGGAGGTCCTGCTGCAACTGTACAGGGTATTGGTGAGGCCACACCTGGAGTACTGCACGCAGTTTTGGTCACCTTACTTAAGGATATACTAGCTTTGGGAGGGGGTACAGAGACGATTCACTAGGCTGATTCCAGAGATGAGGGGGTTACCTTATGATAGATTGAGTAAACTGGGTCTTTACTTGGAGTTAAGGATGAGGTGTGATCTTATAGAAACAAATAAAATAATGAAATGGATAGCCAGGATAGAGTGAGAGAGGTTGTTTCCACTGGTCAGGGAGACTAGAACTAGGGGGCACAGCCTCAAAATACAGGGGAGCCAATTTAAAACCGAGTTGAGAAGGAATTTCTTCTCCAAGGGTTGTGAATCTGTGAAATTCTCTGCCCAAGGAAGCAGTTGAGGCTAGCTCATTGAATATATTCATAATCACAGATAGATGGATTTTTAACCAATAAGGGAATTAAGGGTTATGGGGAGCAGGCAGGTAAGTGGAGCTGAGTCCACAGCCAGATCAGCCATGATCTTGTTGAATGGCAGAGCAGGCTCGAGGGGCTAGATGTCATGTTCTTATGTTCTTATGAATGTTGGGGGAGACAGGGGTCACAGTCTAAGGATAAGGGTAAGCCATTTAGGACCGAGATGAGGAGAGACTTCTTCACCCAGAGAGTGGTGAACCTGTGGAATTCTCTGCCACAGAAAGTTGTTGAGGCCAATTCACTAAATATATTCAAAAAGGAGTTAGATGTAGTCCTTACTACTCAGGGGATCAAGGGGTATGGTGAGAAAACAGGAATGGGGTACTGAAGTTGCATGTTCAGCCATGAACTCATTGAATGGCGGTGCAGGCTCGAAGGACCGAATGGCCTACTCCTGCACCTATTTTCTATCTGCCCCACCTGTGACAGGGACTGTGGTTCTCATATTGGACTGTTCAACCACCCAAGGACTCATTTTAAGAATGGAAGCAAGTCTTCCTCAATTCCAAGGGACTGCCTATGATGAAGACAAGAGTTCAGAGATTAGGTAAAGTTAGAGGTGGCTGCAAGGTTGGAATATAGGGACAAGCTTTTGTTTGAAATATTCTTCCTTGCATTTTCCATCAACTGCATTAGTCAGTCTATTGATCGATCAGTTGTAGACTAACCTTGCTAACTCCAGAAGGGCTTTTCCGTAACAGAAGTAAGCTTCTCCACATTCATTTGCCATTTCTCCATGCGTTGTGCTCCTTTTTAAAAAAAAAAGGGAACAGTCAGTTTTGCAAGTGTAACAGTCATGACAGCAGGAAAAATTCAACTTGCCACACCAAGTCATACATGTATTTTACCATCTGAAAATGCAAACTTGTTTTATAAATAAACTCCCCCACCCAATCAACTTCTAAGCATGACAATTTTCACAGCAACTGGCATCAGACATCTCTTCTGCAAATTTATCAGACAGCCCATAGCAATATACTTACAATAGCTTGCATGCATCTTGAAAGGCATTGACAGCTGCTACAAAGTCTTCCATTACCATGTGTCTTTTGCCAGTCCCAAGCAACTTCATGGCTTCAACACCAACACTATGAAATAAAATAATTGTAACATGAATGAAAAGAAGACATCCACTTTTACCAGCTTGTTGCCAAGATTGCCCAGTTTAAAAACACAATGTTAAAAAAATTCTAAAACAGTGACATATCTATTTCAGTTTATAAAAAGCTAGTTGAAGTTGAAATTATCTTTCCTCACCAAAGATGCTAAATGAAGCCATAGACTACCTTTATGGCAATGCTGCTCCTTCTGGGGAGCAGAAGGAGCAGCATGGCGGCCCCGACCTGCGAGGGAACATCAGAGGCAGGTCAGGGCCTTAAAAAAGGAGCATACCACTCCAGGGAGCTGCATGTGCTGAAGCAGGAGAGCAACAACAGCAAAGAGGGCGACAGGATTGGACGTCACCAAGAATCAGGTCGCTGATTGGAGCGAGGGCAGGTACAGCAGGAGAGGAGCAGAGGGGTCGGGGCGAAGGAGTGGCAAGAGATTTTAGATGGATGTGATCAGGGTCCAGGGGCAGCACAGGCCAACCCACATTGGTGTGCACACTAGGTCCATGCAGCAGAGCTGGTTTCCAATAGTTTTGTTAATCCTCACCACTGGACCAAGACCTAGCTCTGTCAAGCCCGTGTGGTGGCTGGTATGCAACAGCCATCCCATGTTAAATAAAATCCACGCAGGCATCTTCCACCCTTCAAGATTTAGCTCGGGATCTGGAATATTAGGTCCTTTATTGAAACACCCGTGAACTTTTTGGCATGGAAGCAAGTCATCCTCAATTCGAGGGACTGTATGATGAATGCAGCTAAACATCTGTTCAAAAACCAAATTGTGTCAGTTTCTGAATGGCTTTATTTAATTGACCAAGAGTGGCATAGATTACTACTGTCTGAATCATGACCCATTAGTAGAGACCAGTATAAAAGAGCAAGTCATCTAGGGGCAATTCCCAGATACCAAAACCTCACCAGGCTTAATCTGGAAGTGGCCAAGGATGTTGCATGGCATAACTTGCTGAGAGGCTAGTTTTCAGTTCTAGTTAAACCATCTGAACTCCAACATTGAATCTAAATGCAACAGTTCATCTTTAAAAAAAAAAACTGTCTAAATCAATATAGATTTTAATCCAGAAATCCTGCTCAAGTTAGTAAAAAGCAGTTAAACTGTTGTATAAACCAATTCTAGTGTAATGGTTTTTATGCCCTGTTTAGTACCTTGCTGTATTGTTGTGCCAGCATGGCTAATTCTAACCAAGTAGTTTTATGCATTGCTTTGTTATTTTCCATCTTCAGAAATGACAGTGGTGTCCCATATGATGAGCAATACAACAAGCAGGCATTAATTGTTAACTTGGGCATCACATTCTTTCCACAAAACAAACATGAGAATGTTATTTCCCATCGCGTTCTTGGGATGCGTGATGCTGTCTACTCAGCAACTTCAGACAGCAACAAGAATCAATCAGTGAGTGACTGAAGTTGTAGACCAGACTAGGTAGGGGCAGCAACAGACTTAAGTGTAGTCATTTTATTGGATATAATTTTGAACTCTATCTCTGGGTCTCTAGTCTAGTACCATAACCAGCAGGACATTGTAGCTTAGTTAAAGTTCCATCCCTTTTAGCTCTATAAAAAGGCACTTCACAAAACCAAAGCAAGTGGTTTCTGCAATGCCACACAGATCTAACTTCAAGCATGAAGCTAGAAACTCAGCCCTTGGTCAGCAAGAACCATCTGGACCACAAATCACCACCAACACAAAGACACCAGCTGCCATCAACCTGATCTCATGATCAGATATGCTGGCGCCATCAAGCTGCAGGTAGATTCAAATGCCAGACCTCAAAACAGAAGATCAAATTTTTGCTAAAAAAGGTTTAGTAAAACATTAAAGGGAGTTGGCAAAACAGTGAGGGAAATTCACAGCTAAAATTACAACGGCTGAAACAAACAAATCAGTTTGGCAGTGGTAACAGTCACCTCAAGTTCAAGCCCCACTACAGACTTGAGCAGATAATCTAAACAAACTTCAAGTACTAAGGAATTTCAGAGTTGTCAAATACAAGTTAAACCAACCCCCTGCCCCCCAGTTCGGGTACATGTAGAAGATCCCTACCACCAACAACTATCCTATTGGATAATTAGCAGTCAGAAGTCTACATAACAGTGACACTTAATGCATTGGCTGTGAGGTACTTTGGGATGTCCCAATAATGTTAAAATGTATCAATTATAAAATCACCAATTTGCTCCTTTGATTTTAAAGAGCACTATTCAGGGATAAATTCAATAACTATCAGCTTTTGGTAGCAGAACACAGATGGTAAAATTCACTCCAGCATGTGCCATGTCAATTTTTTTTCTCAATGTATTTAAAATCCAAAATTCTGCATAAAAGTAACTTCAAAATACAAAAGAAGTCACTGCAGATTAGCACCCACAAAAAAAGTGTTTCAGGTGCAATACCAATACACTTCACAATAATAGCTTAGATTTCCAGTTATCTACCTTTTAAGACAGCACTAAAATATAAAAAGGTAAGTAAAGCTAATCATTTTAACGTAGAAATCTTAACTGAAGGCCCAATATGAAAATCTCAATTAGTCTATCCAATAGAAATAGTTGCACATTTTACTTATTCCACCACCCCCCCTCTATTTCCCAAACAGGCATCATGCAGTAGCTCATGTTAAATATATATTAATTTTTCATAACACATGACCTAGCTAAATAACTCCCACTAGTGCCTGAAGACACTCAAAGATAGTATCCAAACTACAGTGCATGGGCTATACATGATCTCCCAAGTCTGTGATAGTGTCAGTTGTGCTTGCATTATACACTGGGTTTGCCTTGGCTGAATTGTGCAGGCCCAGTGGTTTGGAAAAAGTTATTGCCTCATGGCAACAAACCAAAACACCAGAGATGTGTCTGTATTAGCAACGAGAGATACTGTAATCATGATTTAAACTTTATACATGGCCCTCAAGGCTCCATCGTTCACATCCACAAAGGCAAACTCTAGCTTTTGATACACATTATATAAACCCAGATTACTTGAGTAGACCAGCCCCATGCAACCTCCACCACAAAAATTCTACAGCAACAGCAGTGGGGAAGTTTTATTATGTTAAAGGTGCTACATAAATGCAAGTTGTGTAAAAGTCACTATCCAATCCTATTGTGGGAGCACCATCACCAGGACTGCAACAGTTCAAGGCCAACCATCATAGAGCACGGCATCCAAGGAAATAAATGCAGCCTTGCCAGCATCATCCAGAGACTTTTCTTCACAAAAAAATAAAGACTAAAGAACAAATGGAAAATAAACTTTGAGGAAAAGTCTCTATAATCGACCAAACAGGAAACTGGAGTTCAAAATACAATTGGATGTGGTGATGGCAGATAGTCACGGTCCTCGAAAGGTGAACTTCGGTAGGCTGAAGAACCTTCATTAACCCATTATTTATAGAGACACGCAACAAAACTTACTGCAGGTGTAAGGTTTACTACAAGGTTTTTAAAAATGTCCACAATGTTTTAAAGTTGTTAAAGTGTTGACGATTTAAACTTTTGCTCAAGATAAAGTGGCTCGAACATTCATTCCACTAAAATAGAAACTTTTTTTTATATAGCGCCTTTAACGTAGTAAAATGACCCAACCTCCACTAACCCAGCGCGTTTCTTAACGGAAAGGGTTACACAGCAGCCAGCAAAAAACCCCAAGATAACCTAAAGCAAACGGCCAAGTTAGGAAAAAAACCTTTCAAACATCCCCAATAAGACTTGGAGGACACTCTGCGTTATTGCCCGAGAAGCGGTGCATTTGCAGCAGGTGTCCCAGGCTCGGGGCTTTGAGCGGAGCGGGGACTCGGTCCAAACTGCAGCAAAAAAAACAAACAGAAGGCGGTGAGCGCGTGGGAAGCAGAGAGGGGGAGAGGGAGCAGAACACCAGCACAGCCCGAGCACAGACAGCACTGCCCAGAGAGCCAGTACACAGCAGCCCGAGCCCAGAGCACCAGCCCAAAGCCCAGAGCACCTCACTCACTCACCCCTCCCTCCCTCACTCACCCCTCGGCGCTGGCCGGGACACTGGACGTAGAGGCGCTCGGTTCCTGATCCGCCATTTCAAATTCTCCTTCAGGCTCGTACTTACTTTCCACCTATGTGTTATATATATATATATATAATATTTTTAAAAACTCCTACAGAGACTGAACAATAAGGATAATTATGTAACCAATAAATTATTCTTAATATTTCCCGGGTTTCCCGACCCTCTCTGTTTAAAGTGTAGCAGCGGAAAGAAGCTGTCGCTGTTCCCGCCTTTTATGCCCCGCTCGCCCGCCCGCGCAGCACTTCCGGCTCACCTTTCACCCCAGCTGGCCGACCGGCCGGAAGCGGCCTGCTCTGCCCATTGTCTAGGCCGTTGGAGAACTGGAGTGAGAGTGTGGGCGGGCAGCCTGATCTCTGACTAAACCACCTCGGAGACACTGAACGGGTTCGACTTTTGTGAACGAGATTTAAGCTTTACACTGTAACATCGATGTCAGCATTGGAATTTATGATGAAAAAGAGATTGAAAACCCATTTAAACTTCTGGCGGTGTGATTGCCAATTATTTGCCGTGTTCAATGCAAACACCGATTGCTTTGAATGATCCTGTTATGTGAGGCTGCAGGTGGAGATTCTGCCAAAGTTCACCTTGGCAAATGGTGACAACGTCAAATGACAGCTTCTTTGTCGGCATACAAATTGGCCAGAAATGGCAGCGAACCCAGGGACTGGGAGAAATTTAGAAATCAGCAGAGGAGGACAAAGGGTTTGATGAGGGCAGGGAAAATAGACTACGAGAGGAAGCTTGCAGGGAACATTAAGACGGACTGCAAAAGCTTCTATAGATATGTAAAGAGAAAAAGGTTAGTAAAGACAAACGTAGGTCCCCTACAGTCAGAATCAGGGGAAGTCATAACGGGGAACAAAGAAATGGCAGACCAATTGAACAAGTACTTTGGTTCGGTATTCACTAAGGAGGACACAAACAACCTTCCGGATATAAAAGGGGTCAGAGGGTCTAGTAAGAAGGAGGAACTGAGGGAAATCCTTACTAGTCGGGAAATTGTGTTGGGGAAATTGATGGGATTGAAGGCCGATAAATCCCCAGGGCCAGTTGATGTGGTGTATTTGGACTCTCCCTTGTCCACTCTACTGGAAACATCCTCAAAAACTTCCAGAAGATTTGTCAAGCATGATTTCCCTTTCATAAATCCATGCTGACTTGGACCTATCATGTCACCTCTTTCCAAATGCGCTGCTATGACATCCTTAATAATTGATTCCATCATTTTACCCACAACCGATGTCAGGCTGACCGGTCTATAATTCCCTGTTTTCTCTCTCCCTCCTTTTTTAAAAAGTGGGGTTACATTGGCTACCCTCCACTCGATCGGAACTGATCCAGAGTCTATGGAATGTTGGAAAATGACTGTCAATGCATCCGCTATTTCCAAGGCCACCTCCTTAAGTACTCTGGGATGCAGTCCATCAGGCCCTGGGGATTGGTGTATTTGGACTTTCAGAAGGCCTTCGACAAGGTCCCACACAAAAGATTAATGTGCAAAGTTAAAGCACATGGGATTGGGGGTAGTGTGCTGACGTGGATTGAGAACTGGTTGTCAGACAGGAAGCAAAGAATAGGAGTAAATGGGTACTTTTCAGAATGGCAGGCAGTGACTAGTGGGGTACCGCAAGGTTCTGTGCTGGGGCCCCAACTGTTTACATTGTACTATAATGATTTAGACGAGGGGATTCAATGTAGTATCTCCAAATTTGCGGATGGGTGGCAGTGTGAGCTGCGAGGAGGATGGTATGAGGCTGCAGAGTGACTTGGATAGGTTAGGTCTGGCATAAAAATAAAAAAGGGAAGGTGGCTCAACCGTGGCTATCAAGGGAAATCAGGGATAGTATTAAAGCCAAGGAAGTGGCATACAAATTGGCCAGAAATAGCAGCGAACCTGGGGACTGGGAGAAATTTAGAACTCAGCAGAGGAGGACAAAGGGTTTGATTAGGGCAGGGAAAATGGAGTATGAGAAGAAGCTTGCAGGGAACATTAAGACGGATTGCAAAAGTTTCTATAGATATATAAAGAGAAAAAGGTTAGTAAAGACAAACGTAGGTACCCTGCAGTCAGAATCAGGGGAAGTCATAACGGGGAACAAAGAAATGGCGGACCAATTGAACAAGTACTTTGGTTCGGTATTCACGAAGGAGGACACGAACAACCTTCCGGTTATAAAAGGGGTCAGGGGGTCTAGTAAGGAGGAGGAACTGAGGGAAATTCTTATTAGCCGGGAAATTGTGTTGGGGAAATTGATGGGATTGAAGGCCGATAAATCCCCAGGGCCTGATGGACTGCATCCCAGAGTACTTAAGGAGGTGGCCTTAGAAATAGTGGATGCGTTGACAGTCATTTTCCAACATTCCATTGACTCTGGATCAGTTCCTATGGAGTGGAGGGTAGCCAATGTAACCCCACTTTTTAAAAAAGGAGGGAGAGAGAAAACAGGGAATTATAGACCAGTCAGCCTGACATCGGTAGTGGGTAAAATGATGGAATCAATTATTAAGGATGTCATAGCAGTGCATTTGGAAAGAGGTGACATGATAGGTCCAAGTCAGCATGGATTTGTGAAAGGGAAATCATGCTTGACAAATCTTCTGGAATTTTTTGAGGATGTTTCCAGTAGAGTGGACAAGGGAGAACCAGTTGATGTGGTATATTTGGACTTTCACAAGGCGTTCGACAAGGTCCCACACAAGAGATTGATGTGCAAAGTTAGAGCACATGGGATTGGGGGTAGTGTACTGACATGGATTGAGAACTGGTTGTCAGACAGGAAGCAAAGAGTAGGAGTAAATGGGTACTTTTCAGAATGGCAGGCAGTGACTAGTGGGGTACCGCAAGGTTCTGTGCTGGGGCCCCAGCTGTTTACACTGTACATTAATGATTTAGATGAGGGGATTAAATGTAGTATCTCCAAATTTGCGGATGACACTAAGTTGGGTGGCAGTGTGAGCTGCGAGGAGGATGCTGTGAGGCTGCAGAGCGACTTGGATAGGTTAGGTGAGTGGGCAAATGCATGGCAGATGAAGTATAATGTGGATAAATGTGAGGTTATCCACTTTGGTGGTAAAAACAGAGAGACAGACTATTATCTGAATGGTGACAGATTAGGAAAAGGGGAGGTGCAAAGAGACCTGGGTGTCATGGTACATCAGTCATTGAAGGTTGGCATGCAGGTACAGCAGGCGGTTAAGAAAGCAAATGGCATGTTGGCCTTCATAGCAAGGGGATTTGAGTACAGGGGCAGGGAGGTGTTGCTACAGTTGTACAGGGCATTGGTGAGGCCACACCTGGAGTATTGTGTACAGTTTTGGTCTCCTAACCTGAGGAAGGACATTCTTGCTATTGAGGGAGTGCAGCGAAGGTTCACCAGACTGATTCCCGGGATGGCGGGACTGACCGATCAAGAAAGACTGGATCAACTGGGCTTGTATTCACTGGAGTTCAGAAGAATGAGAGGGGACCTCATAGAAACATTTAAAATTCTGACGGGGTTAGACAGGTTAGATGCAGGAAGAATGTTCCCAATGTTGGGGAAGTCCAGAACCAGAGGTCACAGTCTAAGGATAAGGGGTAAGCCATTTAGGACCGAGATGCGGAGGAACTTCTTCACCCAGAGAGTGGTGAACCTGTGGAATTCTCTACCACAGAAAGTTGTTGAGGCTAATTCACTAAATATATTCAAAAAGGAGTTAGATGAGGTCCTTACTACTAGGGGGATCAAGGGGTATGGCGAGAAAGCAGGAATGGGGTACTGAAGTTGAATGTTCAGCCATGAACTCATTGAATGGCGGTGCAGGCTAGAAGGGCCGAATGGCCTACTCCTGCACCTATTTTCTATGTTTCTATGTGAGTGGGCAAATGCATGGCAGATGAAGTATAATGTGGATAAATGTGAGGTTATCCTCTTTGGTGGTAAAAACAGGAGACAGACTATTATCTGAATGGTGACAGATTAGGAAAAGGGGAGATGCAACGAGACCTGGGTGTCATGGTACATCAGTCACTGAAGATTGGCATGCAGGTACAGCAGGCGGTTAAGAAAGCAAATGGCATGTTGGCCTTCATAGCGAGGGGATTTGAGTACAGGGGCAGGGAGATGTTACTACAGTTGTACAGGGCCTTTGTAAGGCCACACCTGGAGTATTGTATACAGTTTTGGTCTCCTAACTTGAGGAAGGACATTCTTGCTATTGAGGGAGTGCAGCGAAGGTTCACCAGACTGATTCCCAGGTTGGCGGGACTGACATATCAAGAAAGACTGGATCAACTGGGCTTGTATTCACTGGAGTTCAGAAGAATGAGAGGGGATCTCATAGAAACGTTTAAAATTCTGACGGGTTTAGACAGGTTAGATGCAGGAAGAATGTTCCCAATGTTGGGGAAGTCCAGAACCAGGGGTCACAGTCTAAGGATAAGGGGTAAGCCATTTAGGACCGAGATGAGGAGAAACTTCTTCACCCAGAGAGTGGTGAACCTGTGGAATTCTCTACCACAGGAAGTTGTTGAGGCCAACTTACTAAATATATTCAAAAAGGAGTTAGATGTAGTCCTTACTACTAGGGGGATCAAGGGGTATGGCGAGAAAGCAGGAATGGGGTACTGAAGTTGCATGTTCAGCCATGAACTAATTGAATGTCGGTGCAGGCTCGATGGGCCGAATGGCCTACTCCTGCACCTATTTTCTATGTTTTTATGTTTCTATTCAATTCTGGTTTAAATTATAGTGTCTGTTAATTCAGTTTATACCATAAATGCGGATACAATAATCGTTTATTTTGCTTGAATGCTTTTAACTCTGTACATTTTACACCTCTCGCACGCCAAACACCAAAGGCCCCACCCCACTGCTGGCCAAGAACAGGGAAACACTCATCAAGGACACCGAGGCAGTCAGAGCCCGCTAGAAGAAGCACTTAGAAGACCTCCTCAAAGTCAGAAGGCATTTAACTTGGTGCCACATAAAAGGTTACTGCACAAGATAAAAGTTCACGGGGTTGGGGTTTTTTTTTAGCATGGATAGAAGATTGGCTAACGAATAGAAAACAGAGAGTAGGGATAAATTATTCTTTCTCTGGTTGGCTCCCAGTAATTAGTGGGGTGCCGCAGAGATCAGTGCTGGGACCCCAGTTATTTATAATCTATTAATGACTTGGAAGAAGGGACTGAGTGTAACATAGCCAAGTTTGCTGATGATACAAAGATGGGAGGAAAAGCAATGTGTGAGGAGGACACAAAAAATCTTCTAAAGGACATAGACAGGCTGAGTGAGTGGGCAAAAATTTGGCAGATGGAGTATAATGTTGGAAAGTATGATGTTATGCACTTTTGCAGAAAAAAATCAAAGAGCAAGTTACTGTTTAAATGGAGAAAGATTGCAAAATGCTGCAGTACAGCGGGACCTGAGGGTACTTGTGCATGAAACACAAAAGGATAGTATGCAGGTACAGCAAGTGATCAGGAAGGGCAATGGTATCTTGGCCTTTATTGCAAAGGGGATGGAGTATAAAAGCAATGAAGTCTTGCTACAGCTATATAAGGTATTGATGAGACCACATCTGGAGTACTGCATGCAGTTTTGGTTTCCATATTTACGAAAGGATATACTTGCTTTGGGGGCAATTCAGAGAAGGTTCACTAGGTTGATTGCGGGGTTGACTTATGAGGAAAGGTTGAGTAGGTTTGGTCTCTACTCATTGGAATTCAGAAGAATGAGAGGTGATCTTATTGAAACGTATAAGATTATGAGGGGGCTTGACAGGGTGGATGCAGAGAGGATGTTTCCACTGATGGGGGGGGAGACTAGAACTAGAGGGCATGATCTTAGAATAAGGATCCGCCCATACAAAACAGAGATGAGGAGAAATTTCTTCTCTCAGAGGGTTGTAAATCTGTGGAATTCGCTGCCTCAGAGTTGTGGAAGCTGGGTCATTGAATAAATTTAAGTCAGAAATAGACAGTTTCTTAAACGATAAGGGGTTATGGGGAGCGGGCGGGGAAGTGGAGCTGAGTCTATGATCAGATCAGCCATGATCTTATTGAATGGCGGAGCAGGCTCAAGGGGCCGTATGGCCTACTCCTGCTCCTATTTCTTATGTCTGCAGAATGTAAATCCTCTATAGGGGAATGCAAAGCACTCGCATACATCTATACATGTGAACACTGGCACATCTACCTCTATGGCAGGAAATTTACCCTCATACGGATCACCAAGCGCTAACTACGCTACTCGCTACAACAGGATTTGGGCACAGATCACTATGAATCAGTCGATGGTCAGATTGCCTTCATCAGTATAACTTTGATGTACAGTACATCGCTGGCAGTCGTAACCACGTAGCTGACATGCTCAGCTGCTCGACACCTGCTTCGAACTCTGATGCTGACTTGTTCACAGATGACGACACAAATGTCACATCGATCATCATTCAGTCCATCAGAAGCCTTATCTCCTGCGACAAACTCAAAACCGAATCACAGAGTGATGCTACGCTCCAGTACATATGCCACTTCCTCCAGACTGAGTGACCTAAGCAAATTCCGGAAGAGCTGAAAACCTTCCACAGACTTCGCAATGAATGTTCCGTTTAGAATGAAGGCTGCCTAGCTCATGGTGATAGAGCATTAATTCCCAAGTCGCTTCAACAACACGTTCTCTCATTGGCACACGATGGACACCCTGGCATTGTCCGCATGAAGCAGAGATGTCGCGATTCAGTATAGTGGCCTGGGATTGACACTCGCATCGAGGAGTTTGTCTCACACTGCGAAGCACGCAGTGTGAGCGGAATGGACACAAACATCTGACCAGCGCCAATGAAGCCCATTTCATGGCCACAAAGACCATGGCAACAACTTCAGTTGGATATCTTTGGTCCAGATGAAGCAGCTCCACAGCACCAGCATTTCCTTGTTGTAGTACATGATCTGCATTCCAAATGGCCAGAAATCGCTACAATTATTTTAAGTTGAAACCATAAATCAAGTGTCCCCTGATTAAAGGGGGGGGGCACTAAAACCGACAAATAAATCACTTAAATCAAATTAAAATTTGGTTGCCGGGGATGATGATGCAGTCCAGTTCCTCTGGCGCACACCTCTCCTGGAAGGCCGTGAGCGTACCAGTGGACATCGCGTGCTCCATCTCCAGGGACACCCTGGCCCGGATGTAACCGCGGAAGAGAGGCAGGCAGTCAGGCTGAACGACCCCCTTGACTGCCCGCTGCCTGGACCGGTTGATGGCCACCATGGCCATGCCCAGGAGCAGTCCTACGAGGGGGCCTTCCGACCTGCCCGCTCCCCTCCGCACAGGGTGCCCAAAAATCAGGAGCGTGGGACTGAAGTGCAACTATTTTGAGTTGTAAACTTTAATCAAGTGCCCTCTGATTAAAGGGGGGCACACTCCAAAAACTTTTCAAGTGCCCCCTTTTTTTGTTTTTTTTTTGAGGGCATTAAAACACAAGTTATACAAGTGCCCCCTGGCTAAAAGGGGGGTGGGCACTAAAACCGACAACTTAAACAAATTAAGCTTTAGACATTAAATCAAATTAAAATTTGGTTGCCGGGAGTGATGATGCACTCCAGTCCCTCCGGCGCCCACCTCTTGCGGAAGGCCACGAGCGTACCAGTGGACATCGCGTGCTCCATCTCCAGGGACACCCTGGCTCGGATGTAACCGCGGAGGAGAGGCAGGCAGTCGGGCTGAACGACCCCCTCGACTGCCCGCTGCCTGGACTGGCTGATGGCCCTCTTGGCCATGCCAAGGAACAGTCCTACGAGGAGGCCTTCCAACCTGCCTGCACCCCTCTGCACAGGGTGCCCAAAGATCAGGAATGTGGGACTGAAGTGCAACCAGAATTTGAGGAACAACTCCTTCAAATATTGGAAGAGGAGCTGTAACCTCGCACATTCAATAAAAATGTGGAACACGGACTCTTCCAGACCGCAGAAATTGCAGGCGGCCTGGGAGCCCACGAACCGACTTAAAAACTTACTGCACGGGACTACTCTGTGCAACACCCTCCAGGCCAAGTCCCCAATAAATAAAGGGAGGACTCCCACATAGAGAGCACTCCATTGGTGACCCCCACCTTCTCTGGACGGCAATAATTGTGTTGCTTATTTACTACACAACACAACAACATCTAGAAGCCAAAAATATATTAATGAGTAGCATGGATTTCAAAAGGGAAAGTCTTGCTTGGCCAACCTCATTAAATTTTTTGAAGCGGTACAGAGAGAGTAGACAAGGGTAATTTATCTAGATTTTCAAAAGGCCTTCGATAAGGTACCACATAATAGACTAATGAACAAGGTCAGAGAATGCAGAGTGGACAAGTCGCAAATTGGATAGCTAGCTGGCTTTGAGACAGAAGCAGAGAGTAGCTATTCACAGTGGCAGAAGGTGGGTAGTGGTGTTCCATAAGGATCAGTGCTTGGACCACTGCTGTTCACAATTTATATTAACGATTTAGACTTTGGAATCAAAACCACAATTTCTAAATTTGCAGATGACACTAAATTGGGGAGGAAAGTCAATACTGAGGAGGATTACCAATATAATTGTCAAGTGAATTTCGACACAGATAAATGTGAAGTATTACATTTTGGTAGGAAGAATAGGGAGGTCACTTATTACTTGGAGGGTACGAGTCTGGGTGGGGTAGAGTAGCAAAGGGATCTTGGAGTACAAATACACAAATCGCTAAAAGTTGTGATACAGGTTAAGAAGACCATCAAAAATGCAAACCAAGCACTAGGGAATATTTCTAGAGGGATAGAATTGAAAAGTAGCTAAACCTGTATCGAACCTTGGTTAGACCACACTTGGAGTACTGCGTACAATTCTGGTTGCCATATTATAAAAAGGATATAGAGTTCCTGGAGAGGGTGCAGAGAAGATTTACAAGGATGATACCAGAAATGTGAGAGTATACCTATCAGGAAAGGATGAACAGGCTTGGTCTCTTTCTGTGTGAAAAAAGAAGGCTGAGGGGTGACCTAATAGAGGTCTTTAAAATTATGAAAAGTTTTGATAGAGTGGATACAGAGAAAGTGTTTCCACTTGTGGGGAAGAGCATAACTAGAAGCCATCAATATAAGATAGCCACCAAGAAATCAAATAGGGAATTCAGAAGAAACTTCTTTACTCAGAGAGTGGTGAGAATTGGAACTCGCTACCACAGGGATTGGTTGAAGTGAATAGTATAGATGCATTTAAGGGGTGGTTAGATAAGCATATGAGGGAGAAGGGAATAGAGGGTTATACTGACAGAATTAGATGAAGAAAGATGGGAAGGAGGCTCGAGTGAAGCATAAACGCCAGCATGGACTGGTTGGGCAGAATGGTCTGTTTCTGTGCCGTATATCCTATGTAATCCTATGTAACGCTTTCCCTGGAACCAGCATAGTGATGGACTGCAGTACTCCACAGCAAAAACTGCTTTAATTAATTCACCAGCAGTTTCTCTTCAAGCAACTTGCTGTAAATAGTGTTTTTTCTTTCTCTTTCATCGTCTCTGTGCAGTGAAATAAAAAACCGTGCCCAATTCTTTTCACTTACTCTGCAATAGCTACATGGGTCAATTTGTAAATTGCTATATAATTAGATGAAAGTACAATAGCATCAGAGAAGCCAAATATCACTCATGAAGACAATCATTCATTTTGGTTTTTAAATATAATTCATTTGTTGTGTTTCACTTTTTTTTTAAAGGAGCAGTGTAGGGCCAACTTTGGAGGCTGCACTAATGCAGAGGTTCGATAGGGGTGAAAAAGAGTTGTAAAGTTGGACTTAATTTTTCAGCTGAGTAATTTAGGAGCTTTCCAGAGCCTATACTGTCAACGCGCACAAACCTCATTACAGCCACAGTAATTTCCTGGATTTCCCATATTATTGCCAGGCTGCAATCCAGCGTTGAGCTCGCCATACAAAATGAGTGGAGGGCTAATCCTTTGTCCTGGCCTTTTGAAGTTGGATTCTTAAAACAATGTTGCTGTTACAAAACTTAATTGCAAACTTATGAATTTATTTTCACTTAGCATTGATATTTGGTTTAATTTTTCTCCATGCATTAGTTTTTGTTGCTGTGCTGTGCCATTTTTGCACTTTTTGCAGTAATTTCCTGCAGTATTATTCCCTGCTGCTGCAATTCAATTTTCAGCAAACAAAGTTGGGAGAATGGGAACTCCTTTGAGGTTCAAAAGTGCTGCAATACGAGGAAGACAAATTCATGAAGGGACAATAAATGCAAGTACAATGACATTTAAGGTGTTTTATGTGCACCCATCACTACTCCAGGCCCTGAACTTACAGACCACCCCCCCCCCCTCCCCCACCAAGTCTACCTGAACATGGGTGCATGCATGGTCATGAAATGGTACTGGTACACCTGAAGCCATGTCTGAGAAGGCACAGGCTACTAAGGTATTATGAGCCTTTGTGTTAACTTTTTAATTTATTTTTCTGCAGCACCATTACTGCTATCAATAGGTTTCTCAAAGGGACGTGAGGTGCAGGGAAAATGGAGGCTGAAGAGAAGGCAGATAGTGGCAATACATGAGGTGCACTGTACACACCTTCAGTAGCCACACAAATGCATGAAATATTTCCAGATTTCACTTTGGCAGATGATTAGTACAAGCAGAAACTCCAACTGTTAAACTTGGTTGTGGCAACGGACATGTACAAAGGCCTAACTAACCATTATACTGGAAGGTTTTTCATAGGAATTCAATTTTAGCATGTTGTACTTTATGTGGTTTCTCATGAAAGAAGTTCTACCAGTATGATTAACCAGCATAAGAACAGGAGTAGACCATTCAGTTTCTCCAGCCTGTTCCGCCATTCAATTAGATAATGGCTGACTTGAATCTTAAATCCAGCTACCCACCTTGCTACCGTAACCTCCCCTAAACACATCTTCCCCTCCCCTTTTCATGCATTCCGAAGGGACCGTTCCCTCTGCAACACCCTGGTCCACATCTCTTATCACCCCCAACATCTACTCCACTTCCCACCGCACCTTCCTGCGCAAGTGCAGGAGATGCAACACCTGCCCTTTTACCTCTTCCCCAGGGGCCCAAACACTCCTTCCAGGTGAAACAGCGATTTCTTTTGTACTTCCTTCAATTTATTATACTGTATTCGCTGCTCACGATGCATTTTAAAAAATTTGTTCACAGGATGTGGACGGCGCTGGCAAGGCCAGCATTTATTTATTGCCCATCTCTAATTGCCCTTGAGAAAGTAGTGGTGAGCTGCCTTCTTGAACCGCTGCAGTCTGTGTGGTGAAAGTACTCTCACAGTGCTGTTCGGGAGGGATTTCCAGGATTTTGACCCAGCAACTATGAAGGAGCGGTGATATATTTCCAAGTCAGGATGGTGTGTGATTAGAGGGGAACTTGCAGGTGGTGGTGTTCCCATGAGTCTGCTGCCCTTGCCCTTCTAGGTGGTAGAGGTTGTGGGTTTGGGAGGTTATGTTGAAGAAACCTCGGCAAGTTGCAGCAGTGCATCTTGTAGATGGTACACATTGAAGCCACGTTGCGCCAGTGGTGGAGGGAGTGAATGTTTAAGGTGGTGGACGGGGTGGCAATCAAGCGGACTGTTTTGCCCTTGATGGTGTTGAGCTTTTTGAGCGTTGTTGGAGCTGCGCTCATCCAGAATCCTCCTCAATCTTCTCCTCCCAGTGGCTGAATAGCTCCTCTCTGAATCGCAATGCAGATTCCGCCCACGAAGGGACACAACGGACATGATCTTCACCGCACGACAAATCCAAAAAAAGTGTAGGGAGCAGCATCAACCTCTGTACATGGCTTTCTTTGACCTCACAAAGACCTTCGACTCTGTCAACCATGAGGGATTATAGAGCGTCCTTCTCAAATTCGGCTGTTCTCCGCCTGCTTCACGATGACATGCAGGCCGTGATTCTTACCAACAGATCCACCACAGACCCAATACAAGTGCAGATCGGGGTCAAGCAAGGCTGTGTCATCGCACCAACGCTCTTCTCAATTTTCCTCGCTGCAATGCTTCATCTCACCTTTAACAAGCTCCCCGCTGGAGTGGAGTTAATCTACAGGACAAGTTTGAAATTGTTCAAACTCTGACGCCTCCAGTCCAGATCCAAGGCTATTCCAACCTCCATCATTATATGCAGACGATGCTTGCGTTTGTGCACACTTGGAGGCCGAACTCCAAACCATCGTTGATACCTTCACCGAAGCGCATGAGCGCCTGTGCCTTATATTAAACATCCATAAGACAAAGATTCTCTACAAACCTACCCCCGCCACACAGTACTGCTCCCCGATTATCAAGATCCATGTCGAGACCGTGAACAATGTGGACCACTTCCCATACCTTGGGAACCTACTATCGACGAAGGAGTCCAACACTGCTTCTGTGTGCCAGTGCAGCCTTCGGCCACCTGAGCAAAAGAGTGTTTGAAGACCAGGATCTCAAACCTGGCACCAAGCTCATGGTCTACAGAGCAGTAGTGATACCCGCCCACCTATATGCTTCAGAAACATGGACTATGTACAGTAGGCACCTCAAAGTACTGGAGAAGTACCACCAACGCAGCCTCCACAAAATCCTGCAAATTCATTGGCAAGATAGGCGCACCAACGTCAGCGTTCTCTCTCAGGCCAACATCCCCAGCATTGAGGCATTGACCACAATCGACCAGCTCCGATGGACGGGCCACATTGTCCGCAAAGCTGATGCTAGACTCCCGAAACAAGCACTCTACTCCAAGCTATGTCACAGCAAGTGAGTCACAGGAGGGCAGAGAAAACACTTGACACCCTCAAAGCCTCCTTGAAAAAATTCAACATCCCCACCGACTCTTGGGAATCCCTGACCCATGACCGCTCAAAGTGGAGGAGAAGCATCCGAGAAGAGGCTGAACACTTTGAGTCTCTTCGTCAGGAGCAGGTGGAAGCCAAGTACAAACAGTGGAAGGAGCATATGACAAATCAAGCACCCCACCCAACCATCCCTCCAACCACCATCTGCCCCACCTGTGACAGAGATTGTAGATCCTGCATTGGTCTCATCAGTCACCTTAGAACTCATTTTAGTATGGAAGCAAGTCATCCTCGACTCCAGAGGACTGCCTAAGAAGAAGACTCTTCCAGGTATGTGGAGCATATTCCATCACACTCCTAACTTGAGCCTTGTAGATAGTGGAAAGGCTTTGGGGAGTCAGGAAGTGAGACACTCGTCGCAGAATACCCAGCCGCTGACCTATTCTTGTAGCCACATTATTTATGTGGCTGATCCAGGATGTTGATAGTGGGGGATTCGGTGATGGTAATGCTGTTGCATGTCAAGGGGCGGTGGTTAGACTGTCTTTTGTTGGAGATGGTCATTGCCTGGCACTTATGTGGCACGAATGTTACTTGCCATTTAACATCTCAAGCCTGAATGTGGTCCAGGTCTTGCTGCCTATGGGCACGGACTGCTTCATTATCTGAGGAGTTGCAAAATGGATTGAACACTGTGCAAACATCAACGATCGTCCCCACCTCTAACCTTATGATGGAGGGAAAGTCATTGATGAAGCAGCTGAAGACTACTACCCTGAGAAAGTTCTGCAACAATGTCCTTGGGCTGAGATGATTGGCCTCCAATAACCACAACCATCTTCCTTTGTGCTAGGCCTGACTCCAGCAATTGAAGAGTTTTCCCCGATAACCATTGACTTCAATATTACTAGGGCTCCTTGATGCCACACTTGGTCAAACACTGCCTTGATGTCAAGATCAGTCACTTTCACCTCACCTCTGAAATTCAGCTCTTTTGTCCATGTTTGGAGCAAGGCATACAATGAGGGCTGGAGCTGAGTGGTCTTGTCGGAACTCAAACTGAGTAAGAGCCGCTTGATAGCACTGTCGCTGACACCTTCCATTGCTTTGCTGATGATTGAGAGTAGATTGAGAGGGAGGTAAGTGACCAGATTGGATTTGTTCTTTTGTGAACAAGATATACTTGGGTAGTTTTCCACATTGTCGGGTAGATGAGGAGGTGAGGTGAGAGTGACTGTCCTTGACATCAAGGAGCCCTAGTAAAATTGAAGTCAATGGGAATCAGGGACAAATTCTCCACTGGCTGGAGTCATACCTTGCACAAAGGAAGATGGTTGTGGTTGTTGGAGGCCAATCATCTCAGCCCCAGTACATCGTTGCAGGATTTCCTCAGGTCAGTATCTTCATTGGAGATTGGGTGACCATTTTGCGGAACACCTTCGTTCAGCTCACAAGTGTGATCCCGAGCTTCCAGTCACCTATCATTTTAATTCGCCGCCCTACTCCCACTTTGACCTTTCTGTCCTTGGCCTTCTACACTTTTCTAATGAAGCTCAATGTAAGCTTGAGGAACAGCATCTCATCTTTCTATCAGACACTTTACAGCCTTCCGGAATCAACATTGAGTTGAACATTTTCAGATAGAAACATAGACATAGACACATAGAAAATAGGTGCAGGAGTAGGCCATTCGGCTCTTCAAGCCTGCACCGCCATTCAATGAGTTCATGGCTGAACATGCAACTTCAGTACCCCATTCCTGCTTTCTCGCCATACCCCTTGATCCCCCTAGTAGTAAGGACTACATCTAACTCCTTTTTGAATATATTTAGTGAATTGGCCTCAACAACTTTCGGTGGTAGAGAATTCCACAGGTGCACCACTCTCTGGGTGAAGAAGTTTCTCCTCATCTCGATCCTAAATGGCTTACCCCTTATCCTTAGACTGTGACCCCCTGGTTCTGGACTTCCCAACATTGGGAACATGACCTCTGCCCCACTTTTTCAGATGGCAGCTGTTCCTGATGATTCTGATCTTCGCATTTGTACCTCTAGACTCATCTTTTGTTTCTTTACTTGCTTATTACCATCTGCTTTCGCCTTGCATTACCATTCCTGTTGTCATTTAATCTCGCCTGCCTTACACCCTATTATAAGAACAGAAGAAGTAGGAGCAGGAGTAGGCCATATGGCCCCATTCAATAAGATCATGGCTGATCTGATCTTGGCCTATCCGATCTTGGCCTCAACTCTACTTCCCTGCCTGCTCCCCATAGCCCTTGACTCCGTTATCGTTCAAAAATCTGTCTCTCTCCACCTTAAATATATTCAAGGACCCAGCCTCCACAGCTCATTGGGGGAGAGAATTCCAAAGATTCACAACCCTCTGAGAGAAGAAATTCCTCCTCATCTCCGTTTTAAATGGGCAACCCCTTATTCTGAAACTATGCCCCCTAATTCTAGATTCCCCCACGAGGGGAAACATCCTCTCTGCATCTACTCTGTCAAGCCCCCTCAGAATCTTAAACGTTTCAATAAGATCACCTCTCATTTTTCTAAACTCCAATGATTATAGGCCCAACCTGCTCAACCTTTCTTCATAAGTCAACCCCCTCATCTCAGGAATCAACCCTATGAGCCTTCTCTGAACTCTCTCCAATGCAAGTGTATCCCTCCTTAAATAAGGAGACGCAAACTGTACGCAGTACTCCAGGTGTGGTCTCACCAATACCCTGTACAGTTGTAGCAGGACTTCCCTACTTTTATACTCTATCCCCCTTGCAATAAAGACCAACATTCTATTTGTCTTCCTAATTACTTGCTGTATCTGCATGCTAACATTTTGTGTTTCATGTACAAGGACCCCCAGATCCCTCTGTATCGCAGCATTTTGTAATGTTTGTAATACCATTTAAATAATAATTTTCTTTTTTCTACCAAAGTGGATAACTTCACATTTTCCCACATTATACTCCATCTGCCAAATTTTAGCCCACTCACTTAACCTATCTATCCCTTTGCAGATTATTTGCGTCCTCCTTACAACTTGCTTTACAACCCATCTTTGTATCATCAGCAAATTTGACTACATTACACTCGGTCCCTTCATCCAAGTCATTAATATAGATTGTAAATAGTTGAGGACCCAGCATTGATCCTTGTGGCAGACACTAGTTACAGTTTGCCAACCAGAAAATAATCCATTTATCCTGACTCTCTGTTTTCTGTTAGTTAGCCAATCCTCTGTCCATCCAATCCTCTATCTCACCTCGTGGGACAGTCAGAGGAGCAGTTTGGAGCACGAGGCTGGAGCTGTGGGCAAATCAAAAAAAGCTAGTCACCGCAGCAGCAGAATCAACAACGGTCTCGAGAGGATGACAAAACCAAAGTGGGCGACAAAATTAGACGTCATCAGTATGCGGGTTTATGATTGGTGGCATCTTTTGGAGCATGGTGGAGTGGTCGGGACCCAGGAGCAGGAGCAGGAGAAGCAGAAGCAGAGGACGGAAGTGGCGAGGAGTGGAGGTCAGAATCTGCGTGGAGCTGAGGTCAGAAACGATGAGGAGTAGAGGTCGGAAGCGGCCAGGAGAGGAGGTCGGAATCTGCATGGAGTGGAGGCCGGAAGTGGCGAGGAGTGGAGGTCAGCAGCAGCCGAGGAGTGGAGGTCAGAATCAGCATGGAGTGGAAGTCTAAATCGGCGTGGAGGGGAAGTCGGAAGTGGTGAGGAGCGGAGGTCGCAATCAGTGTGGAGTGGAGGCCGGAAGCAGCGAGGAGTGGAGGTCGACAGTGGCGAGGAGCGGAGGCCGGAAGCGGCGAGGAGTGGAGGTCGGAAGTGGTGAGTAGCGGAGGTCGGAATCAGTGTGGAGCGGAGGCTGGAAGCGGCGAGGAGTGGAGGTCGGCAGCGACGAGGAGCGGAGGTCAGAATCAGCGTGGAGTGCAGGTTGGAATCGGCATGGAGGGGAAGTCGGAAGCGGTGAGGAGCAGAGGTCGGAAGCAGCTAGGAGCAGAGAGAGGGACTGATGAGGAGTGGAGGTCCGGAGATCGGAAGCGGAGAGGAGAAGACGGACGAGGCATGGAGGAGCGGAGAGGTCAGAGCCCAGAGGTGGAGCAGCGTGGACAAGGGAAGGTGCAGCACGGGCCAATAGCGAGGCTGTGAGGTCGTGAGGCTCACATTGCGTACTACGAATTCCATGTAGAGAGGGGTCCTGTGGGAAGGAGGACAGTAGGAGTATGTTTGAGTTTGTGTGCATGTATTGGCACATGCGGCGGAGCCTGGTCTCCAGTTGGCTTGGATCCCCATGCCACTGGACCAAGACCTTGCTCCATCAAGCTGGTGTGCAATGACCACCCCACGTTAAAATAATTCATGCACAGGCATCTTCCACCGTTTAAAATGAGTTCATCAGTCACCTGAGTACTCCTTTTTAGTGAGGAAGCAAGTCATCCTCAAGAACACATCTGAAAATGGTGAAAATAATATTGTGTGCAACACCAATTACTGACATCACTATGGTGCTTGCTCACGTGACATAAATGTGCAGCAAGGAGATTTCAATGGAGTAGGGAGTGGCTAAATACGGAGTGAGCTATTGTGTTTAGGGACGGCTGCAACTGGCCCCAAAACAAATAGCTACATCAAGGATTTCAGTAAAACTTTAAAAATTGTAAAAGTTGATTGGAATTTAAAAAAAAAAATCATTCATGGGATATGGACATCAATGGAAAGGCCAGCATTTATTGCCCATCCCTAGCTGCCCTTGAGAAGGTGGTGATGAGCCACCTTCTTGAACTGCTGCAGTCTGTGTGGTGAAGGTACTCCCACAGTACAGTTAGATAGGGAGTTGCAGGATTTTGACTCAGCGACGATTAAGGAACGGTGATATATTTCCAAGTCAGTATGGTGTGTGACTTGGAGGGGATCTTGAAGTCCATGCACTTGTTGCCCTTCTAAGTGGTAGAGGTCATGGGTTTGGGAGGTGCTGTCGAAGAAGCCTTAGTGAGTTGCTGCAGTGCATCTTGTAAATGGTACACATTGCAGTCATATTGCGCCAATGGTGGAGTGAGTGAATGTTTAAGGTGGTGGATGGGGTGCCGATCAAGCGGGCTGCTTTGTGCTGGATGGTGTCGAGTTTCTTGAGTGTTGCTTCCAAGCTCATCCTGTCCACGAGACCTACTTCCTGCTCCCTTGATCCTATTCTCACCAAACTGCTTACCAGCTAACTTCCTTTTCTGGCTCCAGTGTTAGCTGACATTGTTAACGGTACTCTCTCCTCAGGTACTGTCCCCCTCTCCCGCAAATCTACTGTCATCACCCCTCTCCTCAAAAAAACCCTCGAGCCCTCCGCCCTTACAAATATCCACCCCTACAAATATCCACCCCATCTCCAACCTCCGACATTTGACCCTGAAATTAGCTATCGACCACATATCCACAGCATAACTAAGACTGCCTATTTCCACTTCCGTAACATTGCCTGTCTCCACCCTTGCCTCAGCTCATCTGCTGCTGAAGCTCTCATCCATGCCTTTGTTACCTCTAGACTTGACTATTTCAATGCACTCTTGGCTGGCCTTTCAAATTCTACCCTACGTAAACTAGAGGTGGTCCAAAACTCGGCTGCCCGTGTCCTAACTCGCACCAAGTCCCGCTCACCCATCAGCCCTGTGCTCGCTGACCTACATTGGCTCCCGGTTAAGCAATGCCTCGATTTCAAAATTCTCATCCTTGTTTTCAAATCCCTCCATAGCCTCGCCCCTCCCCTCCCTATCTCTAATCTTCTCCAGCCCCACAATTCCACCCACACGAGATGTCTGCACTCTTCTAATTCTGCCCTCTGAGCGATTTATAATCTGGGATGCTCAAATCATTGGTGGCCGTGACTTCTGTTGCCTAGGCCCCAAGCTCTGGAATTCACTGCCTAAACATCTCCAACTCTCTTTTCTCCATCAAGACGTTCCTTAAAACCTACCGCTTTGACCAAGCTTTTGGTCACCTGCCCTAATTTTTCCTTATGCGGCTCGGTGTCAATTAAAAAAACATTCATAATACTCCCATGTGAACCGCCTTGGGACGTCCGGCAAGTGGAGAGTATTCTATCACACTCCTGACTTGTGCCTTGTAGGTGGTGGAAAGGCTTTGAGAAATCAGGAGAGTCATCGCCAGAGAATACCCAGCCTCGGACCTGAACTTGTAGCCACAGTATTTACAGCCGGATGTTGTCGGGGCTCGTAGCTATTGTTGTATCCAGTGTGCTCAGCCGTTTCTTGATATCACGAGGAGTGAATACAATTGGCTGAAGACTGGCATCTGTGACGGTGGGCACCTCAGGAAGAGGCCAAGATGGATCCTGCACTCCGCACTGCTGGTTGTAGATGGTTGCAAATGCTTCAGTCTTTTACACTCACGTGCTGGATTCCTCCATCGTTGAGTATATTCATGGAGCTTCTTCCTCCAGTTAGTCCTGCCACATCCACGACTGGATGTGGCAGGACTGCATCGCTTTGATCTGATTCGTTGGTTGTGGAATCACTTAGCTGTCTGGAGTATGCTGCTTCTGTTATTTAGCATGCATATAGTCCTATGTTGTTGCTTCACCAGGTTGGTATTTCATTTTCAGATACTCCTGGAGCAGCTCCTGGCATACTCTTCTACACTCCTCATTGAACCAGGGTTGGTCAACTGGCTTGATGGTAATAGTAGAGTGAAGAATATGCCAGGCCATGGAGGTTTGATTGTGGTGCAATACAATTCTACTGATGGCCCTTTGCACCCCATGGTTGCCCATTTTTGAGCTGCTAAATGTGTTAATCAATTGCATTTAGCACAGTGATACTGCATCTATTGGGTGGCACTGTCTCCTCAGTGTGAAGATGGGACTTTGTCTCCAGGACTGTGAGGTGGTCACGCCTAGCGCTACTGGCAATGACAGATGCATCTGTGACAGGTAGTTTGGTTTGGACACAGTCATAAGAACACAAGAAATAGGAGCAGGAGTCAGCCATTTGGCCCCTCGAGCCTACTCCGCCATTCAGTATCATGGCTGATCTGATCTTGGCCTCAACTCCACTTCCCTGTCCGCTCCCTAATCATTCAAAAATCTGTATCTCCACTTAAATATATTCAATGACCCAGCCTCCACAGAGAATTCCAAAGATTTATGACCCTCAGAAGAAATTAATCATCTCAGTTTGAGCTGGGCGACCCCTTAGTCTGAAACTACGCCCCCTAGTTCGAAATTCCCCCCATGAGGGGAATTATCCTCTCTGCATCTACGCTATCAAGCCCCCTCAGAATCTTATACGTTTCAATAAGATCACCTCTCATTCTTCTAAACTCCAGTGAGTGGAGGCCCAACCTTTCTTCACAAGACCATCCCTTCATCTCAACCTCGTGAACCTTCTCTGAACTGCCTCCAATGGAAGTATATCCCTCCTTAAATAAGGAGGCCAAAACTGTATACAGTACTCCAGGTGCAGACTCACCAATGCCCTTTAGAGTTATAGCAGGACTTCCCTACTTTTAGACGCTATCCTTACAATAAAGGCCAACATTCCATTTGCTTTCCTAATTACTTACTGTACCTGCAAGCTAACTTTGTGTTTCAGGTATAAGGACTCCCAGATCCCTCTATACCGCAGTATTTTGTAATCTCTTCCTATTTAAATAATTTGCTTTTTTCCTATCAAAGTGGATAACCCCTCAGTTTCCCACATTATACTCCATCTGCCAAATTTTTGCCCACTCACTTAGCCTATCTATATTCCTTTGCAGATTCTTTGAGTCCTCCTCACAACTTGCTTTCCCACCCATCTTTGTATCAGCAAATTTGGCTACATTACTCAGTCCCTTCATCCAAGTCATTAATTTAGATTGTAAATAGTTGAGGCCCCAGCACTGATGTGTGGCACCCCGCTAGTTAGTTTGCCAACCTGAAAATGTCCCACTTATCGCAATTCTCTGTATTGTGTTAATTATCCATGCTAATATATTACCAACCCCATGAGCGCTTACCTTGTGCGGTAACCTTTTATGTGGCACCTTATTGAAAGCCTTCTGAAATCCAAATACACATCTACTAGTTCCCCCTTATCCACCCTGCTCGTTACATCCTCAAAGAACTCCAGCAAATTTGTCAAACATTATTTCCCTTTCATCAAACCACGCTGACTGTTTGACTTATGATTTTCTCAATGTCCTGCTACTACTTCCTTAATAATGGACTCCAGCATTTTCCCACTGACAGATGTTAGGCTAACTGGTTTATAGTTTCCTGCTTTCTGTCTTCCTCCTTTCTTAAATAGGGGCGTTACATTTGCTGGAACCTCTCCAGAATCCAGGGAATTTTGGTAGATTACAACCAATGCATACACTATCTCTGCAGCCACTTCTTTTAAGACCCTAGGATGCAGGCCATCAGGTCCAGGGAACTTGTGCACCTTTATTCTCACTAGTTTGCCTTGTACTTTTTCTCTGGTGAGTGATTGTTTTAAGTTCCCCCCTCCCAATAGCCCCTTGGTTATTATTGGGATGCTTTTAGTGCCTTCTACTAGTGAAAACCAATACTAAATATTTGTTCAAAGGTTCTGCCATTATTAATTCCCCAGCCTCATCCTCTAAGGGACCAACGTTTACTTTAACTACTCTTCCTTTTTATATACACCTGTAGAAGCTCTTACTGTCCATTTTTATATTTCTTGCTAGTTTAAGTAGGTGTCCACGTCAAGTAGGTTTTTCCTCCGTATTGGCTCTTTCACTACAGGTACCTGCCGCGTGCCTAGTCTGGAAGTAATAACCTTCAAGACTCGACCAGTGGCGATGCTCCTGAGCCATTGAAGTGCCCCATCCAGAATACATTGTGCCTTTGCTCCCCTCAGTGCTACTTCCAAGTGGTATTGAATGTCAATCTCAGCATCCTTGTAATCCACAATAAATAATTTAATGCACTGTAGTGACCTAGATTAGAATTTTAAAAATTCCATAACAGGATCTGGTACTTGTTTTTTTGGGGCAGGGTCTGACATTTCTTTATTCTGTCCTTGGCCCACTGGCCCACATATCTAATGTTGCTGAAAGTGCAGTCAGGCTGCCTGGCTGTGCTTCAGTCCCTGGCAATCAGGTGTGATTCAGCTAGATAGTAGTCTCTGAACATTAAAATGTGTAGCGCAATCTCGCGATTATCTTTTATGACTTTAAAACCTGTGGTTCTCTGGATAGAGAAGCTGATAAATTGAGAGAATTTGCACTGAACCTGTAGTGAATTTTGACAAAACTGTTATATTGTTGCTAAATTACACAAATATTTGTATAGATTCAAAACTATAGCAATCTTTATGAAATTTCTATTATTGTGGATTAATAGCAAGGACGTTAATAAGACCCGCAAAGCACTAAAACAGTATACAATCATAGATTAATACTTTGAACTAAATAGGAATTAAATGTGCAAATTATTTGTGCTTGACACTTTGGATGGTCAGATGTTGTATTCATTGCTTGTAAATCAATAATTGTAGGAAAATTGACAGTATTAGTTTTATTAATACTCATAAGTCTCGCTAATAAATCAGATACAATAATGAAGTAGATAAAGAATACAGCACAAAGCAGGATATCAGCAGCAGCTAGTGCATTTATAATCTGATTATAAAGAAAACAATGTCAGTAGAGATGCACGTTCACTACTTTTGCAGCTATTGAGTTTAAAGTAATATCCATGAAATCATTGACAGATTTCAAGGAATTAGCAGATATTTGGGTGATAATTGATTATTAAAACAAAGTTTTTATTTCACAATCTAGTTTTTAAACTCATCCATTCATCCTGTGTATAGTGATGTCTGCCATTACCCTTCCTGTAGTTAATTATGGAACCTCTCCTCCCATATAGGTTAATTGGTGAAGTGAGTTAAGTTCTCAATTCCATAATTAAGTGATGAGTTCAAGTAACAGAAGTAATTCTCAAAGGAGATGGGTTTTCTGTCAATTGCAAACTCACCTCAGTTGGGAGGGTTATTCCAGTTAAATGCTAAGAAAACAGGAATGAGAAACAAATCAGCTTGCTAAATCATCCATTGCAGATGACATGAAACTTGGAAGTGCAGCAAACAGTGAGGAAGATAATAAAGACTTTAAGACAGACAGGCTGGTGGATTTTGCAGAGACATGGCAGATGAAATTCAACACACGAAAGGGTGAGGTGATATGGTAGGAAGAATCAGGAGACACAATACATATTAAATGGTGCAATTTTAAAGGGGGTGCAAAAACAGACACTTGGGGGTACTTGTGCACAAATCTTTGAAGGTGGCAGGACAGGTAAACAAATAAAATAGGATGCTGGGCTTTACAACTTGAGGCATAGAGTACAAAAGCCAGGAAGTTTATGTTAAATCTATATAAAACACCAATTCAGCCCAGTTGGAGTATTGTGTCCCATTCTGGCCACCATACTTTAGGAAGGATGTGAAGGCTTTGGAGAGGGTGCAAAAGAAATTTACTAGAATGGTTCCAGGGATGAGGGTTTGCAGTTATTTGGACAGACTAGAGAAGCTGGGGTTGTTCTCCTTGGAGCAAAGAAGATTTCATAGAGGTGTTTAAAATCATGAAGGATTTAGGCAAGAGTAAATAAAGAGGAACTGTTTTCAATGGCTGACGGGTCAATAAGAGGGCATAGATTTAAAGTGATTGGCAAAAGAGCCAGAGGCAACATGAGAAAAAACTTTGGAATGCACTGCCTGATAAGAGTGGTGGATACAGATTCAATAGTAGCCTTCAAAAGGGAATTGGATAAACACTTGGAGAAAAAAAATTGCAGGGATATGGGACTAATTGGATTGCTCTTCGAAAGAGCTGGCCCGAATGTCCTCCATATGATTCTATCCAAGCCCTTTTTAGATCCCAGTGGACAAGTTAAACCAACCTTTTACTGAATCAGAATTGATCCAATCCCTTACAAATGTTTTGTGAGTTCGAGAGACATTTTATCTCAGAGTGGAAGGAAATAGTGATGAAAATAATAATTTTGCATGTTAAAAGTAAATTCAATCTCCACAAAACAAAGGAGGTAGACTTCCAACCAGCACCTGGGTGATTAAATATTCCTATTACAGGTACCGACAAAAGGTATTTTCTCAAACCTCATATAAGTAAAGTCAACATTTTGAAGATGTGCAATGGTGTATGAATGCTTACTATGGCAAAATTTCCACCCCCCCCACCAAAAGCTACCAACACAGTTTCTAATAAATTCATTAGGTACAACCCTATTAGTCATTTTTGTCTTGGGTTAGTGAATGTCAAACTACTTTCCTCTGTCAGATTAAAAAAAAAAGATAAAGCTGAAAATGAGGAAAGGAAAATCTGAATTGAAGTCACCCTTACGGTTACTTTTCTCCAGTAATTAATTTCATGGTTTTGCTTTCAAACATTTGAAGTTTCTATGGAAACAGTGGAGTGCTAGGACTATCTAAAAAAAGCTACAAAATATGGCAATCATTTTGAATAAGGTTCTTCAAACATTACTTTTTTTTTACATAAAGGAATTATTAAATAATCCCATCAGCAACTGGTGCAAGAAGTTAGTTTTTGCACAATAGTACAAACATCGAGGCAGAGACGGCTCATCCCACAGACACTAATATGGATCATTGAACGGGTAATGGGGATGCTGTGCATCTCTGGATACAGATTTGTTGTCAACCTGCATTAACAAGGAGGAAAAAGGGTTAGTGAGAAAAACATGACCAATTATCTTGCACATAATCTGCCTAATTATGAAATAAGTGTTTAATATTTTCTGCTGCATTTTAGTGATCAGCACAACTCCAAAAAAAATTGACCCCAATACCCTAATATTAAGATCCTTTATCAAATACAGGTGCAGTGTCCCGACTCCGGAAACCTCGGGACTGAGGCCATTACAGATTTCGCGGTTTCCCAGACTTTGGAACATCTTTGACGTCACGAATCCGGAAACACCAGAGCCCAGGTTCGGGTATTTCCGAATTTCGGAACGTCAGAAGGATGGAGGGGGCTGTACCCGCTGAGGAACTGTTTGGGCCGTCCGGGGCCAGCTGAGGTGGTCATCGGGCGGGTCCCCACCGAGGAGGTCGTCATCAGGCTGGTCCTGTCAAGGATGTTGTTGGGCGGGCCGGCAGGGCCCTTCGAGGAGGTGTTTGCATCGGGCGGGACCCCACCGAGGTGGTGTCGGGCCAGTGGGCACCGCCAAGAATGTAATTGTCGGGCCAGCGGGGCCTCGCCAAGGATGTCATTGTCGGGCCAGCCGGCCGGCAAGGAGGCCCCGAGGAGAGGCCCGAGGTCAGGCAGCGGCAAGGAGAGGCCAGACAGGGTCATCCGGTCTGGATTCCGGAACATTTTACAGATTCCGGACAACCCTGCCACGAATTGTCCCGGAGTCCGAAACATTCCGGATTTTGGACGCTGCACCTGTAGTACCTGAATTGACTAAAAGCAGACCTTCATTTGCAAGTACAGGTACAGAATTCTGGATTGGTCTGAAAACCAGACATTTTTTTTTCTACAAAAACACATTTCAGATTGAGCAGTCTGGAATCTTGAATCATTGTCCGAAAACCGGACATTTTTTACAAAAGCGCATTTCAGATTGAGTAGTCTGGCGAGCGATTGGTCCGAGCCTTGCCAAATAACCCTCAACCCCGACCTACGTGTGACCCGATCCACCATCATCATAGGCAGTCCCTCGAATAGAGGATGACTTGCTTCCACATCAAGAAGTTCACAGGTGTTTCAATGAAGGACCAAAAATTCCAGGTCCCGAACTAAATCTTGAAGGGTGGAAGATGCCTGTGCGTGGATTATTTTTAAACGTATGGTGGCCGTTGCACACCAGCCACCACACGGGCTTGACAGAGCTAGATCTTGGTCAAGTAGCAAGGATTAACCAAGACGACTGGAGACCAGCTCTGCTGCACGGACCAAGTGCGCACATATCGCAGTGTGCGACCTGACCCATACGCTGTTTTAATGTCAGACCCGAAATCCGAAAACCAGCACGGCCTTGGTCCCTTGGTTGCCAGATTCGGGATGTTTTACCTGTATAATAGCAGGCAATTTCCAAACTGCCTCCGAAGATACACAATGGGAAGCACTACCAATGTTAGGACAAAAAAAAAGAGATACTGCTGCTACTGACTGTTCACAGCAGTTTTTCCAAGTCTAAATTCAAACATGAAAAAGTGAATTAAAAAAATTGCACTTCCTGTGTACATAGTTCCCTATTGAGAACTTACAGTAAAAATAAAGCCATAATATCACACACACTCAGGAAAGGCCAGTAGCTCTAGCAATACATTAGACTCAACAGTCAATGATTGCAATCTTAGCCTCAACACTGAAATTCAACTGCCCATATCTATGCAGTTTACAGGAGCTCTCACTTACCAGCCATATCGTCATAGGATCAGCCTAACTTAATTCAGTGACACTGCGATATGTGCACTTTGGAGTGGGCAGAAATCTTGTTTTGGGTGGGGAGGGCAGAGAAAGGAAGGCCATGAATACTTACTACAACTTTTGGAACAATGAACCGCAAGTTTCTGTTGAGAGCTCCAATTGTTTTCATTTCATCTTCAGTCAGAGTGAAATCAAATACCTAAGAGGAGAGTGTGACAATTACAGCATTCTTAAGACTTTCCAGTATTATTTGTTCGGCAGCTTTACTTGTGGATAAAATGACTCCTACAGTAATAAACTAATGTTGCACGCAATAGCACTTCCACATTTTATGTAGGGTGGGTGGAAGAGGAACAGGAAGTAGTATAGACATAATTCCCCCCCCAACCAGGCTGCTCTCATCTACCTAGTCTAAAAGTGGCATTGGCAGAGAAGCAAGAAAGAAGTTGCCTGGTCAACTTCCTTAGAGAAGATATGTAGCTCAGGCAGATCTTGATGCTGTAGTTTCAAATGCCAGGGCTTTTCTTTTTGTCTGGAGCATCCAGAGTAAATTTGCTGAAGGAAAATAAAACTGTCTCTTTTACAAAGGTTCTGATGATATCCAGCCCAGAGCATTAACATAGGTGAGGAAATTGCAAATACGGGTCATCATTTACCAAAGCACTCGAGGTTTAGGAATTGTGCCTTTGGATTGGAAAATTACAAATGTCACTCCATTATTTAAGGGAGGCGGTAGAGAGAGAGAGAAACCACAATAACAGACCCATCAGTTTAACACCAGCTGTGGGAAAGTTACTGGAATCCATTAGAGACAGAGAGACTGACCACTTGGACAATTATCAGCTGATCAGAGAGTCGGCATCTATTTGCAAGGGTAGGTCATGTCTGACTAATCCATTTCATTTTGTGAGATCACGAGCATGGTGGATAGGAGTGCCTATGGATGTTGACTATGGACTGGAGAAGGCATTTGATAAGGTTCCACCAGAGATTATTCACAAAAATGAAAGAGGATGGAATTGGAGACAACCATGTGACATGGATTGATAATTGGTTGGGAGGTAGGAGACAGTCGGAATAAAGAGAACATTCTGATTGGCGGGATATGACAGGTGGTGCTTCCAGGGATCTGTACCGGGATTATAGTTTTTTTTCCCCCCCCATATATATTAATGACTTGGATGAAGAATAGAGAGTTGCATATTCAAGTTTGCCGATGACACCAAGTTAAAAAAGTCACACTAAGTTAGATGGAAGCAGGAAATTAAACATATGCAGATTAGGTGAGTGAGCTAAATTATGGGAAATGGAGTTCAATATGAGCACATGAGATCATGCACTTTGGTTCAGAGAAAAATAAGTCAGAATATTTTCTTAATGGTGAGAGACTTGGAACTATGGTAAAGCAAAGGGATTTGGGTGTCCATGTTAGCAAACATTAAATACTTTTTGTGCTGTGCACAAATGATCAAAAAGGCCAACTCATCTATTTTGTTACAAATGCGACATGCATTCACGGTGGTGAGAATACAAGAGAGATAAGGTGATGCTTCAGTTGTATAGTCTTATTTAGACCCCATCTGGAGTACTGCTTTGTGATCTGATGGTCGGGCCATCAGATAGTTGTGGTACTAAACTTTATTGGCTGCCTGGTGCTCACTTTTTGCTGCAGTATTTCAGGTTAGTTGGCAATTGAAGTGAAATGAGAACAGCCGCAGGGGAGAAATCTGCACAGCACAGAATGCAGATTCACAGGGAAAATGTAACTGCAGCTGGCTAGATGCCTTCAGTAATTCATTTTTATTTTCCTGTGAATTTTTCCTTCTAATGTCAGGTGTTGATAAAATGAGCTTGAGGGAGGAATTTGCAGCAGACTCTATCCTTCCTTTGCTGACATTGGTGACTCAATGATATGATGGAGTCTGATTAGTGGGGGGAAACCCACAGGTTTGAAGTCAGAGCACTGGATCATGCTTCAACAGGAAAAGCAATTTTGTGTTTTAAGAATGATTCCATGGAAATCTACCAACACAAATGCAACAGTGGAGGGGGAGGGCAGGGAAGGGGAAGATTCAGGTGAGCGAAAATTTAAAAAAAGTCAAAAGAATGAGAAGACAATAGATCAGGGCAGCACTGGGGGAAATGAAAAACCAGAGTGTGCCAGGAAGGGATAGAATGTATAAACAAAGGCGAATCAGAAAGTGGGGTCAAAGCAGGGGAAAAAAAAAAAAAGGTAAAAAAAATTTAAAAGCTCTTTATCTGAATGCATGTAGCATTCGTAACAAAATAGATGAGTTGACGGCACAAATAGGTATGATCGGATAGCCATTACAGAGACACCGTTGCAAAGTGATCAGGACTGGGAACTAAATATTCAGGGGTATGTGACAATTTGGAAGGAAAAGGAGGTGGGGTAGCACTGTTAATAAAAAGATGAGATCAGTGAGTTAGTGAGAAACGATATTGGCCAAGATGTTGAATCAGTTTCGGTAGAGATAAGGAATAATAAGGGGAAAAAGGTCACTGGTGGGCGTGGTCTATAGGCCCCTAACAGTAGCTACACTGTTGGACAGAGTATAAATCAAGAAATAATGGAGGCTTGTAATAAAGGAATGGCAATAATCATGGGCAATTTTAACCTTCATATTGATTGGACAAAGCAAATTGGCCAGGGTAGCCTTAAGGAAGAGTTCATAGTGTATCCAGGACAGTTTCCTTGAACAGTATGTTGTGGAACTAATCAGGGAGCAGGCTATCTTCGATCTGGTACTGTGTAATGAGACACGATTAATAAATGATCTTGTACAGGATCCTCTAGGAATGAATGACCATAACATGGTTGAATTAAAATTCAGTTGGAGGGTGAGAAAGTTGGTTCTCAAACCAATGTCCTAAGCTTAAATAAAGGAGACTACAAAGGTATGAGGGCAGAGTTGGCTAAAGTGGACTGGGAAAATAGACTAAAGTATGGGACAATTGATGAGCAGTGGCAGACATTTAAGGAGATATTTCATTAATTCTCAACAAAGATATATTCCACTGAGAAAGACTCTATGAAAAGGACAAACCATCTGTGGCCAACTAAGGAAGTTAAGGATGGTATCAGATTGGAAGAAAAGGCAGACAATGTTGGGAAGATTAGTAGTGGGCCAGAATTGTAAGTAGGACACAAAGTCTACAAAGGGATATAGATAGGTTAAGTGAGTGGGCAAAAAATTGGCAAATGGAGTATAATGTGAGGTTATCCACTTCGGTAGGAAGAATAGAAAAGCAGATTATTTAAATGGAGAGAGATTACAGAATGCTGTGGTATAGAAGGATCTGGTGTCCTCGTACATGAAATACAAAAAGTTAGCATGTAGGTACAGCAAGCAATTAGGAAGGCAAATGGAATGTTGGCCTTTATTGCAAGGGGGAGAGAGTATAAACGCAGAGAAGTCCTGCTACAACTGTACAGGGTATTGGTGAGGCCACACTTGGAGTACTGCGTACAGTTTTGGTCTTAGAGGGATTATACTTGCATTCAAGACAGTTCAGAGAAGGTTGACTCCGGAGATTAAACAGTTGTTTTATATGAGGAAAGGTTGAGAAGAATGAGGTGTGATCTTATTTAAACATATAAAAGATTTGGAGGGGGCTTGACAGGGTAGATGCCGAGAGGATGTTTCCCCTTGTGGGGAATCTAGAACTAAGGGGCATCGTTTCAGATTAAGAGGGTCATCCATTTAAGACAGATGAAGAGGAATTTCTTAGAGGGATGTGAATCTTTGGAATTCTCTACCCCAGAGAGCTGTGGAGGCAGAGTCATTGAATAAGTTCAAGGTGGCGATGGACAGATTTTTGAACTACAGGGGAGTTAAGGGTTATGGGGAACAGGCAGGAAAGTGGAGTTGAGGCCATGATTAGATCAGTCATGATCTTATTGAATGGCAGAGCAGACTTGAGGGGCTAAATGGCCTACTCATGCTCCTATTTCTTATGTTCTTGTGTTCACCGTCTACCTCACAGCAGGCAAACTGCAATAATACCAACATATCTGATTGGGGACAATAGTACAAGAAGGGAGAAAACCATAAATAGCTTAAAAGTCAGAATGAGTACAAAACGTAAATATTCTGAAAAAACCTACTTCATCTCAGTATTCATAGGGGAAGACATTAGTAATGTGCCTTCTCGAAACAAAGATATCCCAAGCAAAATCAATGACATTATAAATGAAACTTAGACAAGGCAGGCTAAATAGATTCAAAACAAACAAATCCCCAGGGATATATGGCATTTATCCAAGAGTGCTGAAAGACACCAGGAAGAGAATAGTAATGCACTGACGCTCATTACGAGGGAGTCAATGGACACCGGGGAGATACTAGTAGTTTGCAGACAGGCTAATGTGGTGCCCATATTCAAAAATGGTGTTAAGAGTCACAAGGCTATAAAGCCATTAGTCTTACTTCCATTCCATGTAAAATAATGGAAATAAGTCAGCATGGATTGATAAGGGAAGATCCTGCTTGACCAACCTCTGTTCTTTGAAGAAGTGCCAACCCAAGTGGACTGTGTTAAGCCCCATGGTATGGCAAACCTCGACTTCAAAAGCGTTTTGATAAAGTTCTAAAAATATATTAAATTCAGTTGTGGGGGATTCAGGAAAAACCTGAGAATGGAGAAACTGGCTGAAAGATAATAAAACATCTTCTCTAACAAGTGCTTGCTATACAGAGTGGGGGTACTGAGTGGAGTGCCTCAGGGCTCAGTGCTGGCACTGCTACTCAATCTAATTTCAGAAACTTAATGCAAAATGGTTAAATTTGCAGATGATGCCAAACTAGGAGGGGGCAGTGGATTTGGAAGAGACAGCCCAGCAATTATGGAACAAGTTGTATAGCGCAGGCAAGTGGGAAGAACATTGTCTACATCAAATTTCATCTGCCCAATATAAAGTGCTGCACGTAGGAAGGCAAGACCGACAACATGCATACTCCATGAATGCTGTAGAAATAGTTTATAATGAAACAAACCCTAGAATTCTTTGTAGAACATGTCCAACCAATGGAGAGCAACAAGCAAAGCCAACAAAACTTTGAGTTACATAGCCAAAATAGTGGAATAGAAGTAGAGATCAAATGTTATCATCTAGCTCTGATGGCCAAGAAACAGACAATTAAGCACTGGTGACAGTGCAGAGAAAAGCCATGAGGTTGGTTCACAGTGTCAGTGGTTTGAGTTATGAGGAAAGACTGGATACACGCAAGTGATCAATGTGGAAAAAACCCTGGAATCATTCAAGAAACATTTGGATGCTACAACCTATGGGGATTTTAGGATCTCTCTGCATGGGTGAATCAACATGGTTCCTGAATGGCCTCCCTCATTTGCACTTGACTTTTCACTACGAGATAATGAGGATCGCTGCAGACGTTATGAACGAGAAATGTTATTGCTACATGTAAAATTGATTTAATGAACTTCCATTCTGCTGTTTCATTACTAATCATAGAAACAGAGCCCAATTCTAATAATGGTGAAACATCCAAGTTACCTGTAGATTCTGTGAAATTCGTGCTGGATTGACACTCTTGGGAATGGCCACCACCCCACGCTGTACCTGCCACCTGCAGAGAGAGGCATCCTAATGAAGTTACATGGATAGAAAGGGTAGAAAACCTAGAGTAATTAATTCAAATTAATTGGCCATCTGTAAAAGCAAGCTGGTAAACGTCTGACAAAACGGAGTTTGAAATAAAACGACAAGAGACTACTGCATTTAGAGCATGAAGATTTAGGGAAAAGTCACTTCCTTAAGTTTAAAACCTATATAAAAGGAGACTTAAGTGTCAGCTCCGACAGGTAGTAAGACACTAGGAATCAATATTAGATCAAAGTTAGATACCAAGAATGTATCTATGCCTATTAAAACTAATTTCCAACACTGAAGTCAAGACAAAACTACTTCAAACATAATTTGCAAATTGATTATAGCACCATTTGATAAATAAATAATTGTCAGATTATTACTGCATTAATCTTTCATGATAGTCCAATTTTTGGTTCATTTATTTGATGCCCAATTCGCACAAACATCTATTCCCCATTTGACTAAATCAGTAGGAACGCCAGATAATTAAAAAAAAACTAAGAGCAGGACCCAATGCTCGCAGCCCCTATCCCCTACGAAGGGACGCTCCGATGTTCACCTCGCCCTATCCCCGGCCTAGTGGCCTCCCACACCAGTCGGCCCACTGACTTCTCGGGCCGAGATAGGACCAGAGTTTTATTTTTTTATTTATTGATGGTTGTGCTTTGTTTAGTGGGGAGAGTTTTGATTGCGCAGCAAGGGGGGGGGGGGTTTAAAAACTTGATTCTGGCATAAAGATAGGACTTCTATTTTTTGTGTGTTAATTGATTGATTGATTACTTTTTGTGGTTTGTTTAGTGCAGGTCCTCAGCTTCCTTGTATTTTTTTATTTGTTATTGAATGCTTATTTTTATGCTTTGTTTAGTGCTTTGTAAGTCTTGGTGCTTTAAATGTACTAACCTGTGCCGAATTCTTAACTGCCCGCAATATTTTTCAGAGCTGGCCACATACACTGACCTAAGTCGATTTGGAGTAAGTTTTAGCTGGCCAAAGTGGCATAAATGGCCAAAACTGGCTGGAAACCCCCCCCCACTCAAAAAAAATCATACCTAACCTGACTTACTCTGGAGCAAGTTTATTGGGGAAAATGGCTTTTTAAAAAAAAGTGCGCCAGAAAAACTAACGTACTCTTTAAAAAATAAAATTGGAGCAAGTCATGGCCAAAATTGAGCCCTGCAGTACCAGCTGGGGTTCCCAATATACCTTCCCCCAGGACAGGCACAAGACAGCATGGAACAGATTTGAAATCATCCTAGTCTAAGGGGATACCAAAGACATGGTGAAACCAATCTCCAATACATCATATTAGCAGTTCAGATTTTCAAACTGATGATCCTTCCTCCCTTCTCAACTCAATGCACTCTCAGCTTCCTAGATTACTTCAAGAACTGGCCTGTTCACAAGAATGTTGTAAATGCTTGCCAAAGACACTACTTAAAAAAAAATTCTGCTGAAAACTACATAGTTCTGTATCTGGTTCACATTAGCAGGATTTTGGAATACAGGTATCAAGTTCTATAGAACTAGAAGGAAGGTGAATCTAATGGATTATTTTATTATTGACCAAATTTTAGGACAAAGTGACAAAATGTCAATTTTGACTGACGTGCATGGCAACAATTTTCCTAAAGGTCACCAGGTTTTTGCAAAGATCCTTCTTTTGGTCAGCAATTTTTACAATGGAAAACAACCTTCATCACTATTGAAGTTTAAGACTGAATCAGATTCACATCTTTCAAGAGGAAGAAAAAGAAAGACTTGCATTTATATAGCACCTGTCACGACCACCAGATGTTCCAAAACACTTGACAACCAGCCAATAAAGTACAGGTTGAACCTCCCTTATCCGGGACTCCATTATCTGGCACCACCCCTGGTCCGGAACCATTCCCGGCCCCGGGTGGCACATGCGCAGAAATCCGACATGAACAAATTGAAGTCCTTCCTCGCTGCCGACTTCCACAATCGCTGGCCTGACCCCGCAATCCATCGCTCCACCCTCCCCGCCGCATTCCTAGCCCCAATATCCCTTTGCTCAATAAGTCACTTTAACATGACCTCTCATCCGGCACAGGCCAGGTCCCGATCTGTACTTTTTTTTTTGAACTGTAGCCACTGTGGTAATGTAGGTTCAACTTTTGTTGGTACATGAAATCTGCAGGAGTGTTTCACTACAATGTACAGGTATTTCTAATTTGAACACCAATTAGGATAATTTGACGCTCTCAGGTTCAGCCACGACAAGATGATTTCAATTACCTTTCCAGAACTTGGTTGGGGGGGGGGCGATGGGGGAGGAGGAGTCTGAAGAGATTTTACAGGGCTGAGAGAGAGACGTTCACAGCTCAGCAGATCAGAACAGAAGAGAATCATTGCCAGCTTATGATCGTACCCTGGGGTCAGGTTGAGGATAGCTGGCTAGAGTAGGCTTCAGACTACCTGGTGCTTTCAGAGCTCCAGGCAGCATCCATATATTACCTGGCATATAATCCTACAATTGTTTCACCCATGTGTTTGTGATAAAGAGGTTTGCACTTCAACACAATGGGGCAGGGAAACCAGCTAGAAGGAACAATTGTGAAGAGTCAGTACCTTTCAACCCAATGCACAGGAAATGTTTCTTAAAATTTATTTATTTTTTAATAATTTTTTTTTTTTTTGCTCTCTCCTCTTACGAGTGTGTCCGTTCAGTCCAGCGGCTCCTGTTTTATTCGTATGACGGGAGGCACACGAGACAATCTTCTGATTTCCCGCCTCTCACCTGGAGTTGCCAGGGGGAGGGGAGACTATTGTTGGAGACTTTTTCCAGGGGGATAGCCCCATAATACCGGCGTCTGTACGGAATGAGAATCCGGTCACATTCTCTGTGGTCTCAGTCTGTCCAAAACATCAGGCCATGGAAGTCACTGCCAGAATATATATTGCCATGAACTTTTCTGATCATAACCCCATTAACAGGCATTTTGTTTTGTTTTAAAAAGAAAATGTGCTGTTCATTCTTTTCGGAGTTATCTTGATGAAATTGCTTCAAGCCTTATGATAACTTACAAAATCATTCTAAGAACCCGTACCTGAGCATAACTTGAGCAGGTGATTTCCCATGTTTATCAGCTAGAGTTTTAATGTTAGCATCTTCAAGTAATACTGGTTCATCTGCGGCTTTCCACATCCGATCAAAGGAACCAAGAGGACTGTACGCAGTCACCACCAATCCACGCTTCTGGCAATGTGCAATCAACTCATTCTGGGCAAAATATGGATGGCATTCAACCTAGGAATGATATACAAAGAAATGCCAGAGTCATGCAAAGTTCTCAGGACTTATGCCTTGTTCCTGGATCTTAAAAGGCAATTTGGTTTAAGTACAAGGTAACTTTTAGGAACTATTCAGCACCAGAAATAATTAAATTAACTTACAGAAAATATTTTTCCTTCTTTCACCTACCCACAAATCTTCCAGATTAGTTGGCTTATAGTGCAATTATTTGGTCACAAGCCCAAGGGAACAAAATTAAAGGCTACATGTGCAAGTACAGATAACTGATAAATCATGATTGAGTGTGCTTGTACATTTAGTCCTAACAGTTACTGCATGTCTAAAGTAATTAATTTTGACCATTAATAAAATTCAACTTTATATGTTACAGGTTCGACCTCCAAAATCCGGAGTTCGGGAATCCGGGCTGATCTGTGGCGGGGTAGTCCGGAAACCGGAAAATTTCCGATATTCCAGACTCTCCCTGCCTTGGCAAACAGACTTCGTCCCGGCCCAACTTCACCCGCCTTCACTACCTCGGGCCAGACAAGGAACTCCTCCACGGCGGTGGGGCCCCGCCCGATCAGGTTCTTGGCGGCAGGGCTGGCGACCTAAACAGCTCCTCGGCGAGCACCCCCCCCCCGCCCTTCTGAACTGATGCTCGGGTGTTTCCGGATTAGTGATGTCAGAAGTCCGGAAAAACACGAAAACCGGCTCAGCCCCAGTCCCGAGGTTGCTGGATTCAGGAGGTCGAACCTGTACTAGGCAAATATTGTTATATATTCATGCGTCTGTCAGGATGTGGCCCTCAAGAGTCCAGAAAACAGCTCAATATATCCTTTTTGGAGAAGGAAACAGGTTATGCACAACTGACAATTCCAAAAATGTTCTTACCTGCAACACTGCAGGTTTGATCGTAGCTGTGGCAATGATATCATCTATCTGTCGACTGTTGAAGTTTGAGAGTCCGATGGCTTTCACCAGGCCCTTTTCTACTAGCCCCTCCATAGCTTTCCAAGTTTCCTTATAATCAATATAATCATACTGTACTGTGCCATCAGGATTCTTTGGAAAGGGGATGTCACCTCGTCTGTAAATAGCACAAATTTCTAAATTGAAACTGCAATTACAACACATACTGTAGAACATGCAAGATACACAAGAAACTACTGCTTAGAGATGTTGAGTCTTATTGATAATCATGGTTATCATGTAAACTGATCACAAACCCACATTTATGTGGATACAATAAATGCAAAACCAATTTTGTAATCAGCAATTTGTGTAAGTCAATGATCTGGGCTTTCAACAGACCAACGAGCCCACTGCAATTAGCCAAAGGAAAGCTTCCATTTATCTGCACTTTACTTCCACAACAAAGTGTTACATTCCAACTCATAACGACCCAATCCCACAACAAACTTCAATATAAACTATGCCTTACTGAAAGGCATAAGGCCAGTGAATCAGATACAAATCCAGGTAAGCAAGCTTCAGGTCATCCAGGGATTTGCGACAGGAAGGTTCCACATCTTCAGGATGATGCTTGGTATTCCACAACTTGGAAGTTACAAAAAGTTCTTCACGCCTTACCATCTGCAACAGGAAGTGTATGATTTAAAAATTAAATTCCTTCATCAGCTTGGAAATTCAGTCAACTTTACATAGCTAAATATGATATATACTTATCATATGGATCAAAAAGACCATTGATTTTATTTTCTAAATTTGATCTTCAGCCATCATTCAAAACACATTTTGCTTTTTGATTCATTAGTGCAACATCATTGTGACCAGTAAATGCAGATACCTTACAAAACACACCAATTAAAAAAATTTTTTTTTAAAGAAATTATATTATATATATATATTATAGGTTGAGTGTCCGAAATGCAGAAACCTCAGGACCGAGGCCGTTCCAGATATTTCCGGATTTTGGACCGTCTTTGCCTGGGTCAAGGTAGGTGGCGTCTGGCAGCCGAGGTAATGGGGGGGGGGGGCGGAAGGGGAAGAAGCGCTGAGGGCCGGGATGAGCTCGGGCCGCCAAGGTGCAGGGCGGCTGAGGGCCGAGGCAGGCGAAGTCGTGGCCGCCAAGGGTTGGGGTGGGTGAACTTGCGGCCGCCAAGGGTGGGGGGAAAAAAAAGAGAAAAAAAGTGAAGAGATCCGGATTTCGGAACATTTTCCGGTTTCCAGATGACCCCACCATTGGCCTGGTGTCCAGATTCCAGAACATTCCAAGTTTTGGACCTCCGAATTTCAGATGCTCAACTTGTATATATAAATATATATTTAAAAACATTTTTTAAAAATTCGTTCATGGGATGTGGACGTCGCTGGCAAGGCCAGCATTTATTGCCCATCACTAATTACCCTTAAGATGGTGGTGAGCCGCCTTCAACTGCTGCAGTTCGTGTGGTGAAGGTACTCCCACAGTGCTGTTAGGGAGTTCCAGAATTTTGACCCAGCAACGATGAAGGAATAGCGATATACTTCCGAGTCAGGATGGTGAGAGACTTGGAGAGGAACGTGGAGATGGTGGTGTTCCCATGTGCTATAGATTACAGGTTTGGGAGGTGCTACCAAAGAAGCCTTGGTGAGCTGCTACAGTGCATCTTGTAGGTGGTACACACTGCAGCCACGGTATGTCGGTGATGGAGGGAGTGAATGTTTAAGGTGGTGGATGGGGTGCTAATCAAGCGGGCTGCTTGACCTGCTCTTACTGCCACAGTATTTATGTGGCAGGTCCAGTTATGTTTCTGTCAATGGTGACCCCCAGAATGTTACTCCAGTGTTTAAAAAAAACATTGAACCATTGCAAGTTGGCTTGGACTTAATTGATATTTAAGTTGAATAAACATTTTAACTAATTAAATAAAACAAGGTTAGACTAAGATATGGCAGAGCAGGTTGCATGTCACACCCCAGAGGAAAGCACAGGTTCAGGAAAGGGAGAGTGTGATTGTTAGGGAGCTAGATAAGCGGAGATTTAGGAGAGGTAGAGAAGGAGATTCCGCAGACACTGGTCCTGTCCAACAGGTACGATGTACTCGCTACCCGTGAGGACAAGACGACTGTAGGGAGGACAGCCACAATGCAGACCAAGGCACCATGGCTCAGAAGGCTGTCCAAGGGGTTGGGTGGCAGAGAGAAAGAGCGACAGAAGAGCAGAATAGAAATGTGGTAGTGATAGGGGATTCTATAATTAGGGGGATAGATAGCACCATCTGCAGGCAAGAACGAGAATCCCGAAGGGTGTGTTGCCTACTGGTGCCAGGGTAAGGGATCTCACGGCAGCTGGAGAGGGACTTGGAAAGGAAGAGGGTAAATCCAGTTGTCTTGGTCGATGTTGGAACAAATGACACACGTAGGAATAGGGAGGAAATCCTGCTGAGAGCATATTAGTAGTTAGGCTCGAAATTAAAAAGCAGGACCTCAAGGGTAATAATCGCTGGATTATTGCCAGAGCCACCAGCAAATTGGCATAGAAGCAGACAGATCAGTAGACTTAACATGTGGCTAAAGGCCTGTTGTGGGAAAGAGGGGTTCCTTTTCAGGGGACATTGGCACCAGTTCTGGGACAGGAAGTTATACTGATGGGATAGGCTCCATCTGAACTGGTATGGCACACATGTCCTAGTGGAAAGGGTAAAGAGAGGTGGCAAAGGCTTTAAACTAGTAAGATGGGGGGGGAGGGGGGGGGGAAATCTACAAGAAACTTAACCAGCCTAAATATAAACAAAACAGGAAGAGAGCATATGAAAGAATAAAGTAAGTAAGGAAGGACATTGATGGCAAGGGAATAAATAGAGTTACAGAACAGGAGTCTAAAAAGATGGTTAAACATAAAGTGAGAGGAAATCCTATTAAAAATTAGTTAAGCTGTCTGTACAGCAATGCACAAAGTGTCCGTAATAAAACACGGAAGCTGGAGGCAATCGTGCATTGCGAGGAGCCAGACATAGTAGGGATTACAGAGACATGGCTACAGAAAAATCAGGACTGGAATTAAACATTGCAGGGTATAATATATTTAGAAAAGAGAGGGGGGAAAAGGGGAGCTGGAGTAGCTGTACTTAAGGATAACATAATGGCAGTAGAAAAAAAGTGACAGCTATCAGCAAGACAAAAATAGAATCCACATGGACAGAGATGAAATATAATAAAGGATCAATCACACTAATAGGTGTAGTCTACAGACCACCTAATAGTGGAAGGCAGGTGGATAAAGAAATATGCAGACAAATTAGGGAAATGAGTAAAAAAAAAATAGAATTATAATCATGGTGGATTTCAGCTACCCAGATATTAATTGGACAGAAAGGTAGGTAAAGGGGATAAGGGAATGGAGTTCCTACAATGTGTACAGAACTCTTTTCTAATTGAGTATGTAAAAAGCCCAAGGGAGTATAGTAATGGGGAATGAACCAGATAATTTAAGAGAAGTAAAAGTAGAGGAATATCTAGGCAACAGTGACCACAATATATTATGCGTTATGATAATTGATAAGGATATAAGTATGACGAAAACCAGGGTAATAGATTGGAGAAAAGCTGATTTTAAGGTACTGAGAATAGAACTTGGGAAAATAAAATGGCAACAATATTGGCAAACAACAATGTAGAACAGCAATGTGTTCAACAGAGTGTAGGAACAATATATTCCACAAAGGAAAGAACAAACTAAACACTAATGAGACTCCTTGGATGAATAAAGCTATAAGGGAACATTTGAGGGTAAGGATAGAGGCATACATCAAGTATATTGACAATGGAGAATATAAAGAGATTAGGAGAGAAGTCAAAAAAACAATAGGAAGGCAAAGAGAAACTATGAAATTAAATCAAAAATCATCAAATAAAATCATTAAATATTTTACAGGCACATAGATAATAAAAGGTTGGGACAGGAATAGAAACCTTAAGGGATAGACAGAATAATACCACAGATAATAATAGAGATGGTAGAAATATTTAATAATTTTGCCTCAGTATTTACCAGGAAGATAGAACAGGCGGACATGACATTGGATGATGAGATTAGTAATGAGATAAGTGCATTTAAATTTTTTTTTTTTAAAAAGAGAAGGTATAGTAAATAAATGAATCAAACTCAAATTAAAATTGGTCCAGATGGATTGCATCCATGCATTTTAAAAGAATCTAGGGAAGAGATAGCAGAGACATTAGAACACATTTAATCATTTGTTGTAAAAAGGTGTAGTGCCAGAGGACTGACGGATAGGCTATATTTAAGAATGGGGTTAAAACATGCCCAGGGAATTATAGACCAGTTAGCTCATCAGTGGCAGGAAAAATAATAGAATCCCTACTAAAAGGAGAAAATAGAACATCTAGAAACCAAAAATATTGTAATGAATAGTCAGCATGGATTTCAAGAAAGTCTTGCTTGACCAATCTCATTACATTTTTTGAAGAGGTAACAGGGTAGATAATTGTAAAGCAATAGGTCTAATTTATCTAGATTTTCAAAAGTCCTTACATAAGCTATCCCATAATAAAATGAAGTCAGAGAATGCTAGTCAAGGGACAAGTAGCAGAATGGATAGCTAGTTGGCTTCAAGACAGAAAGCAGAGAGCAGGGGTAAAAGGTAGCTATTCACAGTGGCAGAAAGTGGGTAGTGGTGTTCCACAAGGATTAGTGCTGGGACAACTTGTTCACAATTTATATTAATGATTTAGACTTTGGAATCAAAAATAATTTCTAAATTTGCGGATGACACCAAATTGGGGGAAGATAGTCAATACGGAGGAGGACAATAGACTTGCAGATTGGGCAAAAATTGGCAAATGCATTTATCTGTGTTGAACTTCGAGGTATTACATTTTGGAAGGTTGAATAGGGAGGTCACTTATTACTTGGAGGGTGTGAGTCTAGGTGGGGTGTCGGAGTACAAATACACAAAATCACAAAGTTGCAACACAGGTTAGCAAGGCCATTAAAAAAAGCAAACCAAGCACTCCGGTTTATTTCGAGGATTAGAATTGAAAAGTAGGGAAGTTATGCTAAACCTGTATCGAACCTTGGTTAGACCAAGAGTACTGCGTATGGTTTTGGTCACCATATTATAAAAAGGATATAAAGGCACTGGAGAGGGTGCAAAGATTTACAAGACGATACCAGAAATGCGAGGGTATACATATCAGAAAAAGGATGAAAAGGCTGGGTTTCTTTTCTTTTTAAAAAAAGTCAGAGGGGTGACCTAATACAAATCTTTAAAATTAAGAGTGGATAGAAAGAGAATGTTTCCACTTGTGGGTGAAGAGCATAACCTGAGGCCATCAAAACAAAATAGTCACCAAGAAATCCAATAGGGAATTCCAAGGAAACTTCTTTATCCAAAGAATGGTAAGAATGTGGAGCTTGCTACCATAGGGAGTGGTTGAAGCAAATAATAGATGCATTTGGGGAGGCTAGACAAGCATATGAGGGACAAGGGAATAGAGGTAGATTTAGATGAGGAAAAACAGGAGTAGGCTCGAGTGGAGCATAAACGTCGGCATGGACTGGTTGGACCGAATGGCCTGTTTCTGTGCAGTATATCCTATGTATGAAATTTTAAAATAAGGCCATTCACTGAAGTGAACTTAAATTTCTAACCATGTTTTTTTTAAATTAAAAAATGCAATCAGGTGCATAATGAATATTTTTGTATAGTTTAGTTATAAAGAAGCTGACCCACACCTGTCAAACATAATGGGGAAAAAAATCTTTAATACATTTCAGACAGCACCTGAAGAAAAAAAGATGGCTGTGCAAAAGTACCTTCAGGGAAAGCTGTAACACTATAGGGATAATATATTTGAAACATACAGGAGATAAAACTGCTAACAGCTTAAATGCATCAGTCAGATGCCACTTTTTAGGGTGGTTGCTCGAGACTGTTCTTTCAATTTAATAATTTACAATGTCAGCTGTGGCACAGTAGTTAGCACCCTTGCCTCAGTCAGAAGGTTGTGGGTTCAAGTCCCACCAGAGACTGGAGCACAAAAATCTAGGTTGACACTCCAGTGCAATACTGAGGGAGCTCAGAGGATGAGATGTTAAACCATCTATGCTCTCAGACAGACATAAAAGATCCCATGGCACTATTTTTAAGAAGAGCAGGGTTTATCCTCAATGTCCTGGCCAATATTTCTCTCTCAAATCAATATCACAAACAGATTATCTGGTTCTCAAAGTGCTGTTTGTGGGAGTTTGCTGTATGCAAATTGGCTGCCACATTTCCTACATTACAACAGTAACTACATTTCAAAAATAGTATTTAATTGGCTGTGAAGTGCTTTGGGATGACCGGTGGTCATGAAAGGTGCTATATAATGCAAGTCTGTTATATTAAAAAATGACCCTTGCAGGGAAGTCTGAAAGGTGTATGAAAGTAGAAATTTGTAGACAATGTTTAGATTGTTAGCATGTGGATCTACAGTTCAGATAGTTTATAGCTCTGCTGGACTATCACGACTACTAAGTGGAACAGTGTAACCCAACTGTTAATCAGTAATGTACTGCATGCTTCCAACTTGCAACAGTATAAGCATATTAAGGTGTTAGCCAGAAGATGGCTGAAAAGCCAGGACTACAGATGATTTGAAGGTGTTTGCCAGAACTTGGAACCAATGCATCACAGACTGCAGGTAACTGTTTTGATGCCATGTTAGTTGATCAGAAAGGCTGCATATTTTTTATTAACATCTTCAAAGATCTACATTTAAACAGGATGATCATGAATGCTAACTGTTACTTTACTATATAAACTGAAAAGGACCAACTTTGCCAAGCATATACTGGAATCCTTGAAATTGAATATTACTGTTGTATTTAAATTGAACTCAGCTGTTCTATTTGCAAAGATTACACTGATAATTGTAACATCCAGTACTGTGGAGATTTAGTGAAATAATGTTGTCAGTAATATATCAAATTGCGACCTGTTCAGTCTATGATATTTTGGGGGACGAATCAAGAGTTAAGTGGTAGTTCATTCTGGTGGTTGGAGCCTTGCAATTTAGTCAATTTGCAAAGAATTGACTAAGAGGACAAGAACAAAATGAAACATCACAAAAACCCAAATCTGCATTCATTGGGCCAAAGTTTCGGGTGGAGTTGCTCCAATTTTTTGGAGCAACTAGTTTAGTATGGAGTATCTTAAAAATCGCAATTCTCGGCATATTTTTATAACGTGGTTCTCATCAATGGGTCATTTCAATGCTTACACCTTACCTTGTCAACACCAACCATTTCCTTAAAGGCCTCTCCAATTTCAGCTTCATTGCTGTACACTGCAGCACAGTCTATGTGACGATAGCCTGTCTTTAAAGCATTCTGGAAAGCTTCTTTTACCTAAGCAAAAGAGCAAATATGATTAAACATTGTCTAAAAAAAGGACAATTCCAAGGTTCTTTCCAACATGAATAAAATTCTACTGGGGATCAATTGCTATTTGTATAGCAATCTCAACTCCGCCACGATGAGGAAGCAAGTTTTTTTTTTGGGGGGGGGGGTTGGGAAAGAGATGTGGAAGAAGGGAGGATGATAGATAAGCTACACCAGTTATTCCCAGCCATATTCACACGTCTTTCAGTGGCTAACTACTGTATAAGATAGCAATGACCTGGCAATTCTTCAGCCTATCACCCAGGACCAGCAGGGGAAAACAAGAGCTTCAGTGTTTTATTTATTTGGATTGTTCATGGTTTGTAATTGATGGCAGATAAACATGACTTCACTTACTGATACATCACAAAACCACGACAAAATAAAAGTATACTGATGTATAATTCTGTGCAACACATCTATAGTCCAGCAAATTCAGAGAAAACACAAGTGACACAGCAGTCACTAAATAGTTAAAGCTGAAGACCTCGCTCTGTCAAGTTCATGTGGCAGCTGGTGTGCAACGGTCACCTCACGTTAAAAGAATTCACACTTGGGCATCTTCCATCCTTTAAAATTAAGTTCGGGACCTGGAACATCAGGACCCTCAACAGCGACAGACCGGAATGTCGTACTGCTATCATTGCCCGGGAACTCAGACACTACGACATCACTGCCCCGAGCGTGAAACGTTGGGCAGAAAGTCAGCTCAAGGAACAAGGTGGTGGGTACACCTTATTCTGGAAAGGCAAACCAGAGAAGTTTCCCTGCTGTCTGCTGCAGGAAAAATCACCGCAAGAATCCTTCTGAATTGGCTCCTCCCAGTGCTGAAGAGCTCCTCCTAGAGTCGCAATGCGAATTCCGCCCACTAAAACACAACGGACATGATCTTCACCGCGTGACAAATTCAAGAAAAATGTAGGAGACAGCATCAACTTCTACATAGCTTTCTTTCACCTCAAAGGCCTTCGACTGTCAACTGCAAGGGATTATGGAGTGTCCTTCTTAAATTTGGCTATCTTCAAAAATTCATCACCATCCTCCGCCTGCTTCACAATGATACGCAAGCCGTGATTCTTACCAACAGATCCACCACAGACCCAATACAAGTGCATACTGGGGTCAAGCAAGGCTGTGTCATCGTACCAATGCTCTTCTCAATCTTCCTCGCTGCAATGCTTCGTCTCACCCTTTACAAGCTCCCCACTGGAGTGGAGTTAATTTACAGGACAAATGGGAAATTGTTCAACCTTCAACACCTCCAGTCCAGATCCAAGGTTGCTCCAACCTGTCATTGAATTAAAATATGCAGATGAGGCTTGTATTTGTGCACACTTGGTGGCCGAACTCCAAACCATCGTTGACACCTTCACTGAAGCGTATGAGAGTCTGGGCCTCACATTAAACATTAGTAAGACAAAGGTCCTCTACCAACCTGCCCCCGCCACACAGTACTGCTCCCCAGTTATCAAGATCCGTGATGAGACCTTGGACAATGTGGACCACTTCCCATACCTCGGGAGCCAATGTCAGCAGGGACAGGCATCGATGACAAAGTCCAACACCGCCTTCAGTGTGCCAGTGTAGCCTTCGTTTGCCTGAGGAAGAGTGTGTTCGGAGACCAGGATCTCATACCCAACACCAAGCTCATGGTCTACAGAGCAGTAGTGATACCCACCCTCCTACATGCTTCAGGAGACATGGACTATGTACAGTAGGCACCTCAAAACACTGAAGTACCACCAATGCTGCCTCCACAAAATCCTGCAAATTCATCGACAGGCTAGGCGCACCATCAGCATGTTCTCTCAGGCCAACATCCCCAGCATGGAGGCACTGAGCACAATCAACCAGCTCCGGTGGGCGGGCCACATTGTCCGCATGCTAGACTCCAGAAACAAGCATTCTACTCCGAGTTACATCACAGGAGGTGAGCCCCAGAAGGGCAGAGAAAACACTTCAAGGACACCCTCAGAGCCTCTTTGAAAAAATGCAATATCCCCACCGACTCTTGGGAATCCTTGGCCCAAGACCGCTCAAATTGGAGAAGAAGCACCCAAGAAGGTGCTGAACACTTCGAGTCTCTGCGCTGGGAGCACGCGGAAGCCAAGCACAAAAAACAGAAGGAGCGTACAACACATCAAGCACCCCACCTACCTGTCCCTCCAACCAGCGTCTGCCCCACCCGAGAGAGATTGTAGATCCTGCATTGGTCTCATCAGTCACCTTAGAACTCATTTTAGTGTGGAAGCAAGTCATCCTCGACTCCAGGAGACTGCCCAAGAAGAAAGCTTAAGTAAACTTGGATGAGTTCATGTTGACTTGTGTGACATGTACACTAGGTACTGCAAAAATAGGGGATTTGGATTTATGGAAGATACCAACACATTTCATTTTCTGATGGACACAGATTTGTTGGGCCTTGCCATTGGGCTCTCCACATCCCTTCCCCCACACACAATTTTCCAGCCAAGAGGTCAGGCTGACAACTCTTCCCAGAAGTATACCATTGCTGCTTTTAGACTGTCTGCTAGGAAGTTTGAATGAATATCCTAGAGGAATATTCTCTTCCTTCTGAGATAGCACTGAAGAATTCCAATAATGTGGAATTAGTTTGTCACTGTCTCTGTTGATGGGTATTCAGCTTCCTCAGAGAAAATGGCTGTCACACCTGGTTAGCAAAGCATCTTTTCATCTCTGCAGAGTTTAAATCTAACTCGGGCTGGTAAGGTCAAGTCTGTCCTTTCTTGTTCCCTCAGGTTACAAGTCAGTGAAATATATTTGGGCAGTCTTTTACAATTAAGAAATCTCACTCAGGGGTGCAAGAAGAAAGGTTGGTGTGGGAAATTAAACACTTACTGCAGTGGGAATATTTGCCTGAATTTTAAGGCATGCTGCTCAGCAGAGTCGATGGAGTTTTACTCTGCATCTATCTGGGACTGTTTGATGCTGACAAAGTGGAAAAGTATCTGCTCCGAAGGGCAGGCATCCCTCATCGTGATGAGGGCAATTCACCAAAATTGGAAAAATATCAAAAAATGCATCAATGTTCAAACAGATTTGCTTCAGTTTCAACTATGCTCCCTTACTATTAAATGATTCGATAATTCCTCCCAAATGCATACCCGAGACAATTAGCACTGGCTATTGACTTAGAACTAAACTAACTCTAACTTAAAAATATGCATCACAGTTAAATAAAAGTTTTTAAAGGGTACTAACAGAATTTTATCCTTAGCATATTCCAAATAAAAATAAGTTGCTGTGATGCTAGACAATTGTAGGCTTTGAGACTGGGAGCACCGGATCCCAAAGGATCTGCAAGATTATCATAGCTGTCCGTCTGGGTTTGAGCATACTGGGCACCAAGAGCCTAGTGCCTCACAATATTCTCTTTTCTTTCCCTGTATTGGTTGATTTTCTAGCATTTTATTTCTACTGCTGTGTATTGAGAAAACATTTTCAGCAACAATAGCACTGTGTTCCTTTAGGTAGCTGGACCTGCTATTTTGGATGGTACGATGAAGTCCCCAAGAGTTGATTAATAGAGTACTTGCAGGTGTGCTGTCTCCTTCCCCCACCAGTGAAAAGTTTGAAAATAACTGCACTAAAATGAATGATAACTCAGTTTGGAGAACCCATTCCAAAATCAGACTCTCAGCAACATTAGTGAGTTTTATTTTTGGGGGGGGCAGGGGAGGTAGGAATCAAGAAACTGTGGTACAGACCTGTTTACTGCAGATTAATGTCCACATCATGCATGCCAATAACCAGTGCCAATAATATCACTTAATAAGCATGCATTTAAAAAAAAATTAAAAAACATTTGGTTGGGAAAAAAAAAATCTCTTTTTGGGGGTTGGTAGGTGCTCCTGTGGATTAGACAATGAATTGTCACCTCCGGAACCAGGTTCAAATCCAGCCCAAACTGACAATTAAAGTCGTCTTTGCTGGAGTACTGATACTGCAGGCAAGTTTGGGCAGTTTCAATTAAGTCAAAATTAGCAATTTTGAAATTGCACAGGATGACTTGTGTGGGAAATGGAATATTAATAAATATTGAAACTACCCAAACTTGCCTGCAGGATCAGTATTCCAGCAAAGACAACTTTAATGTCAGATAGTCACTGCATTTCTGATCTAGGAGTGCTCCTGAAAGGGGAGAATTTAGGGAGAGGGCAGGAGAGAGGAAGAAAATCATTATATTCAACTATACAGCGTCACCTGAAAGGTTTTTAAGGTCACTGGTACGTGAAAACTGAAAATTAACCAATGAACACAGAAGCTAACTAGTTTCTTGTTTACAACTGTATGCTGTTGGTTGGTCAGCCAACTTTCTGGTGATCACACTTTGCACAAACAACTCAGACTTTAAAATAGATTCATGTTTTTCACTGTGCCAAATTTCTTCTTTCTCTCCCCCTTCCAAGAAAAAAATATATTAAGCTGTACCAGTGTTTCTCAATACACAGTTAATTTTCCTCATATGTTTGGGGCGGGGCAGTGTGAGGAGGAAAGGGAGACAAAAGAAAGTGTTAACACTTACTATTTCCCATGCTTTCTAATAAATTTAGGAGAATAGGGAAGGACAAAGACCAAAAGCAATTTGTTGTTTTTAAGCCATCAGCTTGACAAAAAACAGAATAGATCATGAACAGTGGGAAAACATTAGAACAGATTCTGACCAGAGATTTATTTTAGCTTCACTCTTCCCAGCATATCACTTGCCAAATATAGGCAAACAAGAACTAATTGTCAGTTTGATATACTAGATGAACAGTTATTTAATTAACAGATTGATAGCTTAAATAGCCAAGGAAGATATACATTAATGATTTGGACGAAGGAATTGAATGTAATATCTCCAAGTTTGCAGATGACACTAAACTGGGTGGCAGTGTGAGCGGTGATGAGGACGCTAAGAGGCTGCAGGATGACTTGGACAGGTTAGGTGAGTGGGCAAATGCATGGCAGATGCAGTATAATGTGGATAAATGTGAGGTTATCCACTTTGGTGGCAAAAACAGGAGGGCAGATTATCTGAATGGTGACAGATTAGGAAAAGGGGAAGTGCAACGAGACCTGGGTGTCATGGTACATCAGTCAATGAAAGTTGGCATGCAGGTACAGCAGGTGGTAAAGGCAGCAAATGCACGTTGGCCTTTACAGCGAGGGGATCTGAGTATAGGAGGAGGTGGTCTTACTGCAGTTGTACAGGGCCTCGGTGAGGCCACACCTTGAATATGGTGTACAGTTTTGGTCTCCTAATCTGAGGAAGGACACTCTTGCTATTGAGGGAGTGCAGCGAAGGTTCACCAGACTGATTCCCGGGATGGCAGGACTGACATGAAGAAAGACTGGATCGACTAGGCTTATATTCACTGGAATTTAGAAGAATGACAAGGGACCTCATAGAAAAATTCTGACAGGATTGGACAGGTTAGAAGCAGGAAGAATGTTCCCGATGTTGGGGAAGTCCAGAACCAGGGGTCACAGTCTTAGGATAAGGGGGTAAGCCATTTAGGACCGAGATGAGGAGAAACTTCTTAGAAACATAGAAACATAGAAAATAGGTGCAGGAGTAGGCCATTCGGCCCTTCTAGCCTGCACCGCCATTCAATGAGTTCATGGCTGAACATTCAACTTCAGTACCCCATTCCTGCTTTCTCGCCATACCCCTTGATCCCCCTAGTAGTAAGGACCTCATCTAACTCCTTTTTGAATATATTTAGTGAATTGGCCTCAACAACTTTCTGTGGTAGAGAATTCCACAGGTTCACCACTCTCTGGGTGAAGAAGTTCCTCCGCATCTCGGTCCTAAATAGCTTACCCCTTATCCTTAGACTGTGACCTCTGGTTCTGGACTTCCCCAACATTGGGAACATTCTTCCTGCATCTAACCTGTCTAACCCCGTCAGAATTTTAAATGTTTCTATGAGGTCCTCTCTCATTCTTCTCAACTCCAGTGAATACAAGCCCAGTTGATCCAGTCTTTCTTGATAGGTCAGTCCCACCATCCCGGGAATCAGTCTGGTGAACCTTCGCTGCACTCCCTCAATAGCAAGAATGTCCTTCCTCAGGTTAGACCACCAAAACTGTACACAATACTCCAGGTGTGGCCTCACCAATGCCCTGTACAACTGTAGCAACACCTCCCTGCCCCTGTACTCAAATCCCCTTGCTATGAAGGCCAACATGCCATTTGCTTTCTTAACCGCCTGCTGCACCTGCATGCCAACCTTCAATGACTGATGTAACATGACACCCAGGTCTCTTTGCACCTCCCCTTTTCCTAATCTGTCACCATTCAGATAATAGTCTGTCTCTCTGTTTTTACCACCAAAGTGGATAACCTCACATTTATCCACATTATACTTCATCTGCCATGCATTTGCCCACTCACCTAACCTATCCAAGTCGCTCTGCAGCCTCACAGCATCCTCCTCGCAGCTCACACTGCCACCCAACTTAGTGTCATCCGCAAATTTGGAGATACTACATTTAATCCCCTCATCTAAATCATTAATGTACAGTGTAAACAGCTGGGGCCCCAGCACAGAACCTTGCGGTACCCCACTAGTCACTGCCTGCCATTCTGAAAAGTACCCATTTACTCCTACTCTTTGCTTCCTGTCTGACAACCAGTTCTCAATCCATGTCAGTACACTACCCCCAATCTCATGTGCTCTAACTTTGCACATCAATCTCTTGTGTGGGACCTTGTCGAACGCCTTCTGAAAGTCCAAATATACCACATCAACTGGTTCTCCCTTATCCACTCTACTTGAAACATCCTCAAAAAATTCCAGAAGATTTGTCAAGCATGATTTCCCTTTCACAAATCCATGCCGACTTGGACCTATCATGTCACCTCTTTCCAAATGCACTGCTATGACATCCTTAATAATTGATTCCATCATTTTACCCACTACCGATGTCAGGCTGACCGGTCTATAATTCCCTGTTTTCTCTCTCCCACCTTTTTTAAAAAGTGGGGTTACATTGGCTACCCTCCACTCCATAGGAACTGATCCAGAGTCAATGGAATGTTGGAAAATGACTGTCAACGCATCCACTATTTCCAAGGCCACCTCCTTAAGTACTCTGGGATGCAGTCCATCAGGCCCTGGGGATTTATCGGCCTTCAATCCCATCAATTTCCCCAACACAATTTCCCGGCTAATAAGGATTTCCCTCAGTTCCTCCTCCTTACTAGACCCCCCGACCCCTTTTATAACCGGAAGGTTGTTCGTGTCCTCCTTCGTGAATACCGAACCAAAGTACTTGTTCAATTGGTCTGCCATTTCTTTGTTCCCCGTTATGACTTCCCCTGATTCTGACTGCAGGGGACCTACGTTTGTCTTTACTAACCTTTTTCTCTTTACATATCTATAGAAAGTTTTGCAATCCGTCTTAATGTTCCCTGCAAGCTTCTTCTCATACTCCATTTTCCCTGCCCTAATCAAACCCTTTGTCCTCCTCTGCTGAGTTCTAAATTTCTCCCAGTCCCCAGGTTCGCTGCTATTTCTGGCCAATTTGTATGCCACTTCCTTGGCTTTAATACTATCCCTGATTTCCCTTGATAGCCACGGTTGAGCCACTCACTCAGAATTGTGAACCCGTGGAATTCTCTACCACAGAGAGTTGTTGAGGCAAGTTCATTGGATATATTCAAAAGGGAGTTAGATGTGGCCCTTATGGCTAAAGGGATCAAGGGGTATGGAGAGAAAGCAGGAATGGGGTACTGAAGTTGCATGATCAGCCATGATCATATTGAATGGTGGTGCAGGCTCGAAGGGCCGAATGGCCTACTTCTGCACCTATTTTCTATGTTTCTATATTTAAGCACATCAGAACATGTTGATTTACTGTGAAATGAATGTCACAGGAAGAATTAGCTGATAAACAATCAGATTATAAATTAGAAAAATCAATGAGTGCCTTTTTAACAAAAACAAACGATCATTGATTTTTTGTTAATGCTGTACGAAGGGTTATAGGTCTGAAACTTAACTTTTCTCCTTTTTCAATGCTACTCAACCTGATGAGTGTTTCCAGCATTTTTCTGTTTCTGTTTCAGAAGCAGACTAAAATACTACACTATCACACATTTTCATTTTTAAAGTGCTTGACATGGAACCCAGGAATTTATAATGATCCCTGGGAAATACCTATTATACAAACTTGGGCTGCTCACTGACATCAAGCTGATGAATTGATGTTTTATTGCATATTTAAAATGGGGACATTTTTACCATCAGAATCCTTTAAACAGATACAAATACAAAATTGGACTATCATTGCAGTTCTTAAAAAAAATTCAAAGGAAAATGCAAGTGTTAATGACATCAAGGTGTTGATGGAAGTATTAATGTTGAAGTTATGAGCCACCTGAATTAACAATGAATATTGAAGCAGCACTGATAAGACAGTCTCTGCTAAAGCTAATTTTTTCATCAGATTCAGCAATTCTTTCAAGCTTTATAAATGCTTATAAAAATAACAAATGAATTAAAGAATCATCACTACAATTCATATTTCTTAGAAGGCTAAGAGAATACTTCTTTAAATCCAAGAGCTCAGTGTAAGCCAATCTGAAGAGATATAGAATCTTGGCTTCCCTTCCTTCGAAAATGTTTAAAAACACTTTTTGGGGGGAAAATAAAATGTAGTCTCCTCAAAATCGAGAAGTCTGAGTGTTACTATCATTCAGAATTGTTTGAATCATTTTACATGAACCTTTCTCCCCAATACAGGTATTGCATATCTTCTGTGTGTGGGATAAAATGCATGGTTTATCCCCAGTCCATCAAGGATATCACTCTGGGGTAGCCACCAAGTGCCATGTCAAAGCAACAGGTCAGGTTCCCCAACTGCTTTTCCCTCTCCCTATCAACCTAATACTATTGTTGAAACTCAGATTTCAGCAGAGAAAAAAAACTGAAACATAGAAAATAGCTTCACGAGCAGGCCATTTGGCCCTTCGAGTCTGCACCACCATTCAATAAGATCATGGCTGATCATTCACCTCAGTACCCCTTTCCTGCTTTCTCTCCATACCCCTTGATCCCTTTAGCCATAAGGGCCATATCCAACTCCCTCTTGAATATATAACACGAACTGGCATCAACAACTCTGTGGAAGAAAATTCCACAGGTTAACAACTCTTAGTGAAGAAGTTTCTCCTCATCTCGGTCCTAAATGGCTTACCCTTTATCCTTAGACTGTGGCCACTGGTTCTGGACTCCTCCAACATCAGGAACATTCTTCATGCATCTAACCTGTCCAGTCCCATCAGAATTTTATATGTATCTATGAGATCCCCTCTCATTCTTCTAAACTCCAGTGAATACAGGGCCCATCGATCCAGTCTCTCCTCGTGTCAGTCCTGCCATCCCAGGAATCAGTCTGGTGAACCTTCGCTGCACTCCCTCAATAGCAAGAACATCCTCAGATTAGGAGACCAAAACTGAACACAATATTACAGGTGAGGCCTCACCAAGGCCCTGTAAAGCTGCAGCAAGACCTCCCTGTTCCAATACTCAAATTCCCTAGCTATGAAGGCCAAATGCCATTTGAATTCTTCACCGCCTGCTGCACCTGCTTGCTAACCTTCAATGACTGATGTACCATGACACCCAGGTCTCGTTGCACCTCCCCTTTTCCTAATCTGCCACCATTCAGATAATATTCTGCCTTCATGTTTTTGCCACTAAAGTGGATAACTTCACATTTATCCACTACCATGCAGTTGCCCATTCACCTAACCTGTCCAAGTCACCCTGCAGCCTCTTAGCATCCTCCTCACAGCTCACACCGCCACCCAGCTTAGTGTCGTCTGCAAACTTGGAGATATTACTCTCAATTCCTTCATCTAAATCATTGATGTATATTGTAAATAGCTGGGGTCCCAGCACTGAGCCCTGCGGCACCCCACTAGTCACTGCCTGCCATTCTGAAAAGGACCCGTTTATCCCAACTCTCTGCTTCCTGTCTGCCAACCAGTTCTCTATCCACGTCAAAACATTACCCCCAATACCATGTGCTTTAATTTTGCACACCAATCTCTTGTGTGGGACCTTGTCAAAAGCCTTTTGAAAGTCCAAATACACCACATTCACTGGTTCTCCCTTGCCCACTCTACTAGTTACAGCCTCAAAAAATTCTACAAGATTTGTCAAGCATGATTTCACTTTCATAAATCCATGCTGACTTGGACTGATCCTGTCACTGCTTTCCAAATGCGCTGCTACTTCATCTTTAATAATTGATTCCAACATTTTCCCCACTACTGATGTCAGGCTAACCGGTCTATAATTCCCCGTTTTCTCTCCCTCCTTTTTTAAAAAAAGTGCTGTTACATTAGCTACCCTCCAGTCCATAGGAACTGATCCAGAGTCAATAGACTGTTGGAAAATCACCAATGCATCCACTATTTCTAGGGCCACTTCCTTAAGTACTCTGGGATGCAGACTATCAGGCCCTGGGGATTTATCAGCATTCAATCCCATCAATTTCCCCAACACAATTTCCTGACTAGTAAGGACTTCCTTCAGTTCCTCCTTCTCGCTAGACCCTCGGTCCCCTAGTATTTCTGGAAAGTTATTTGTGTCTTCCTTCGTGAAGACAGAACCAACGTATTTGTTCAATTGGTCTGCCATTTCTTTGTTCCCCATTATAAATTCACCTGATTCTGACTGCAAGGGACCTATGTTTGTCTTCACGAATCTTTTTCTCTTCACATATCTAGAGACGCTTTTGCAGTCAGTTTTTATGTTCCCAGCAAGCTTCCTCTCATACTCTATTTTCTCCCCTTAATTAAACCTTTTGTCGTCCTCTGCTGAATTCTAAATTTCTCCTAGTCCTCAGGTTTGCTGCTTTTTCTGGCCAATTTATATGCCGCTTCCTTGGATTTAACACTATCCCTAATTTCCCTCGTTAGTCACGGTTGAGCCACCTTCCCCATTTTATTTTTACTCCAGACAAGGATGTACAATTGTTGAAGTTCATCCATATGATCTTTAAATGTTTGCCATTGCCTATCCACCGTCAACCCTTTACGTATCATTCGCCAGTCTGTTCTAGCCAATTCATGTCTCTTACCATCGAAGTTACCTTTCCTTAAGTTCAGGACCCTAGTCTCTGAATTAACTGTGTCACTCGCCATCTTAATAAAGAATTCTACCATATTATGGTCACTCTTCCCCAAGAGGCCTCGCACAAGAAGATTGCTAATTAGTCCTGTCTCGTTACACATCACCCAGTCTAGGATGGCCAGCCCTCTAGTTGGTTCCTCGACATATTGGTCTCGAAAACCATCGCTAATACACTCCAAGAAATTCTCCTCCACCGTACTGCTATCAGTTTGGTTATCCCAAATCTATATGAGATTAAAGTCGCCCATGATAACTGCTGTACCTTTATTGCACACATCGCTAATTTCGTGTTTGAAGCTGTCCCCAACCTCACTACTACTGTTTGGTGGTCTGGACACAACTCTCACTAGCGTTTTCTGCCCTTTGGTATTCCGCAGCTCTACCGATACAGATTCCACATCATCCAAGCTAATGTCCTTCCTTTCTATTGCGTTAATTTCCTCTTTAACCATCAACGCTACCCTACCTCCTTTTCTTTTCTGTCTATCCTTCCTGAATGTTGAATACCCCTGGATGTTGAGTTCCCAGCCTTGGTCACCCTGGAGCCATGTCTCCGTAACCCCAATTATATCATATTCGTTAATAGCTGCCTGCACAGTTAATTCGCCCACCTTATTATGAATACTCCTCGCATTGAGGCGCAGAGCTTCAGGCTTGTCTTTTTAACACACTTTGTCCCTTTAGAATTTTGCTGTAATGTGGCCCTTTTTGATTTTTGCCTTGGGTTTCTCTGCCCTCCACTTTTACTTTTCTTCTTTCTATCTTTTGCTTCTGCCCCCATTTTACTTCTCTGTCTCCCTGCATAGGTTCCCATCCCTCTGCCATATTAGTTTAAACCCTCCCCAACAGCACTAGCAAACACTCCCACTAAGACATTGGTTCCGGTTCTGCCCAGGTGCAGACCGTCCGGTTTGTACTGGTCCCACCTCCCCCAGAACCGGTTCCAATGTCCCAGGAATTTGAATCCCTCCCTCCTGCACCACTCCTCAAGCCACGTATTCATCTTAGCTATCCTGCAATTCCTATTCTGACGAGCACGTGGCACTGGTAGCAATCCTGAGATTACTACCTTTGAGGTCCTGCTTTTTAATTTAACTCCTAGCTCCCTAAATACAAGCTTGTAGGACCTCATCTCGTTCCTTACGTATATTGCACCTGGATTGCATCACTCTGTAGCACTCCACTTTGGTTCTTCAATGCAGAGAATCGCCTTCCAACAAGATGCTTTTGAAATAGCTGTATATGCATAAGCTCCCTCGACAGCTAAGCGAATTTACTGAGGGAGTAGATGAGCTATACAGTCTTGTAAGGTCTCATGTTCTATCACCAGTCTGTGCCAACTGTCAGATGATCTCAGCCAGTGTGGCATTAGGGGCTTGACAACATGCTTTTTCTAGCTACTGGAAGATGGTTTTTCTTGGCATTCTCACGGATTTGATGTGCCAACATGAACCAGGAAGATCTTTCAAAAACACTACCAATGCTATTCTGTGCCATCATTCAATTTGGAACTAAGAATACTAAGTGACAATTAAGCAATTAATTAGTACAAGATCTGCACTTTCTGGCTACATTAAATTCATGGTGAACTCCATGTAAATAATAAGAAAATATGATACTTAGAAGTCTCTGTTGGGAACTGTGGGAGATGAGAAATTCAATTACAAGGGGATGAGAGATTCAGGAACTGTATTGAAAACTTGCACATGGCGACATTTGACATTCACTACTGAGTATAGCTTCAAAAGGCCAACAGTTTCGTGCAGCCATTGTGCAAGTCATTGTTGTTCGGTATGTGATTTACTTGTTAAAGATCATTGTAAATAAGCTTAGTAATTCAATTTGGAGCCTGAAAATAACTGGAGGGTGGTGTATTGATATTTCAGTCTTACAAAATAATTTGGAGAAAAGCTAATGGGCAAAGAGCACTGGTGATCTACAATTGCTGTGAATGAGAAATAGACAAATGTAACACGAGAGCGAGAGCGAACAGTCTCATGTTGTAGTTAACATGGGTGACTTTAATATGCATATAGATTGGGCTAACCAAACTGGAAGCAATACGGTGGAGGAGGATTTCCTGGAGTCCATAAGGGACGGTTTTCTAGACCAATATGTCGAGAAACCAACTAGGGGGAAGGCCATCTTAGACTGGGTGTTGTGTAATGAGAGAGGATTAATTAGCAATCTCGTTGTGCGAGGCCCCTTGGGGAAGAGTGACCATAATATGGTGGAATTCTACATTAGAATGGAAAAGGAAACAGTTAATTCGCAGACCATGGTCCAGAACTTAAAGAAGGGTAACTTTGAAGGTATGAGGCATGAATTGGCTAGGATAGAGTGGCGAATGATACTTAAGGGGTTGACAGTGGATGGGCAATGGCAGACATTTAGAGATCACATGGATGAACTACAACAATTGTACATCCCTGACTGGCATAAAAATAATAAAGGGAAGGTGGCTCAACCGTGGCTATCAAGGGAAATCAGGGATAGTATTAAAGCCAAGGAAGTGACATACAAATTGGCCAGAAATAGCAGCGAACCCAGGGACTGGGAGAAATTTAGAACTCAGCAGAGGAGGACAAAGGGTTTGATTAGGGCAGGGAAAATAGAGTACGAGAGCAAGCTTGCAGGGAACATCAAGACGGACTGCAAAAGCTTCTATAGATATGTAAAGAGAAAAAGGTTAGTAAAGACAAACGTAGGTCCCCTGCAGTCAGAATCAGGGGAAGTCATAACAGGGAACAAAGAAATGGCACACCAATTGAACAAGTACTTTGGTTCGGTATTCACTAAGGAGGACAAACAACCTTCCGGATATAAAAGGGGTCAGAGGGTCTAGTAAAAAAGGAGGAACTGAGGGAAATCCTTATTAGTCAGGAAATTGTGTTGGGGAAATTGATGGGATTGAAGGCAGATAAATCCCCAGGGCCTGATGGACTGCATCCCAGAGTACTTAAGGAGGTGGCCTTGGAAATAGCAGATGCATTGACAGTCATTTTCCAACATTCCATAGAATCTGGATCAGCTCCTATAGAGTGGAGGGTAGCCAATGTAACCCCACTTTTTAAAAAAAGGAGGGAGAGAAAACAGGGAATTATAGATCAGTCAGCCTGACATCGGTAGTGGGTAAAATGATGGAATCAATTATTAAGGATGTCATAGCAGCGCATTTGGAAAAAGGTGAGACATGATAGGTCCAAGTCAGCATGGATTTGTGAAAGGGAAATCATGCTTAACAAATCTTCTGGAATATTTTGAGGATGTTTCAAGTAGAGTGGACAAGGGAGAACCAGTTGATGTGGTGTATTTGGACTTTCAGAAGGCTTTCGACAAGGTCCCACACAAGAGATCAATGTGCAAAGTTAAAGCACATGGGATTGGGGGCAGTGTGCTGACATGGATTGAGAACTGGTTGGCAGACAGGAAGCAAAGAGTGGGAGTAAATGGGTACTTTTCAGAATGGCAGGCAGTGACTAGTGGGGTACCGCAAGGTTCTGTGCTGGGGCCCCAGCTGTTTACATTGTACATTAATGATTTAGACGAGGGGATTAAATGTAGTATCTCCAAATTTGCAGATGACACTAAGTTGGGTGGCAGTGTGAGCTGCGAGGAGGATGCTATGAGGCTGCAGTGTGACTTGGATAGGTTAGGTGAGTGGGCAAATGCATGGCAGATGAAGTATAATCTGGATAAATGTGAGGTTATCCACTTTGGTGGTAAAAACAGAGAGACAGACTATTATCTGAATGGTAACAGGTTAGGAAAAGGGGAGGTGCAACAAGACCTGGGTGTCATGGTACATCAGTCATTGAAGGTTGGCATGCAGGTACAGCAGGCGGTTAAGAAAGCAAATGGCATGTTGGCCTTCATAGCGAGGGGATTTGAGTACAGGGTCAGGGAGGTGTTACTACAGTTGTACAGGGCCTTGGTGAGGCCACACCTGGAGTATTGTGTACAGTTTTGGTCCCCTAATTGAGGAAGGACATTCTTGCTATTGAGGGAATGTAGCGAAGGTTCACCAGACTGATTCCCAGGATGGCAGGACTTACATATGAAGAAAGACTGGATCAACTGGGCTTGTATTCACTGGAGTTCAGAAGAATGAGAGGGGATCTCAGAAACTTTTAAAATTCTGACGAGTTTAGACAGGTTAGATGCAGGAAGAATGTTCCCAATGTTGGGGAAGTCCAGAACCAGGGGTCACAGTCTAAGGATAAGGGGTAAGCCATTTAGGACCAAGATGAGGAGAAACTTCTTCACCCAGAGAGTGGTGAACCTGTGGAATTCTCTACCACAGAAAGTTGTTGAGGCCAATTCACTAAATATCTTAAAAAAGGAGTTAGATGTAGTCCTTACTGCTAGGGGGATCAAGGGGTATGGCGAGAAAGCAGGAATGGGGTACTGAAGTTGCATGTTCAGCCATGAATTCATTGAATGGCGGTGCAGGCTCGAAGGGCCGAATGGCCTACTCCTGCACCTATTTTCTATGTTTCTATGTTTATTACACACTACAATTGATGAGCCTGCCAACATTTATCCTGAAAGCTCACTATCAACTTAGTTCCATGAATGCAAGGTCCTTGAAAGAAGGATATACTTGCACTGGAGGCAGTGCAACAGAGGTTCACTGGATTGATTATTGGGATGAGAGGGCTCTTATGATGAGAGATTGTGTAGAATGGGCCTATAATCTCTGGAGTTTAAAAGAATGAGAGGTGATCTCATTGAAACAGACAAGATTCTGAAGGGGATTGACAGGGTAGATGTTGAGAGGTTGTTTCCCCTGGCTGGAGTGTCTAGAACTAGGAGGCATAGTCTCAAAATAAGGGGTCGGCCATTTAAGACAGTGACGAGGAAGAATTTCTTCATTCAATGCTGTGAATCTTTGGAATTCTCTGCTCAGAGGGATTTGGATGCCGAGTCTCTGATTATATTGAAGGCGGAGATAGATAGATTTTTGGAGTCTAGGGGAATCGAGGGATATGGAGATCGGGCAGGAAAGTGGAGTTGAGATTGATGAACAGCCATGATCTTATTGAATGGCTGAGCAGGCTCGAGTGACCTACTCATGCTTTTATTTCTTACGTCCCAGAAAGGAATCAATACCACTAGGAAAGGAGATGGGAGGAAGTTGGGGAGAAAAATAGCAGGAAAAAAAAAAATACACGTATGCTGCCAGATTCAAACAGCAACACAACCAGTTATCAATTCATTCAAAAAACAAAATGATGCTGCTCAAAAGAAAGTCAATCAAATTGTCTGTGTAAGCATGGTCAGGTTACCTCGCCAGGTGCACTTTTCCATGTCCCCAACCCAATGAGGGGCATCTTCTGTCCAGTATGGAGCACAACATAATCAGAAGTGGCCATTTTAACCTAAAGAAACAAAAAACAAACATTTCTAAAAGCTTCAAGACATGTACACAAATTAATACCATTATACATACCTTTAAAATTCATAAATCAATGCTACCTACTCTTTTTTGAATATCACACACAGAACTTAACTTTCTTTTTAAAGTTGATATATTGATATTTAAGTGGGGGGGAAACTGGGTTAGGGAGAGGTTAAATCAACCTGCTTTCCCACTAAACTTAAGGCCTTTTGATTGCTATGCAGTGAACCTCATTGGAAAAGGGAAGTGTGGACAAGATCAGACTGGACCAAGATGCTCTCTATGGTTGAATAGCTGCTATTTAAGTTTGAGAGTTACAGGAAAGGAGCTAGCACCTGTGGAACAGAACCCCAACTGGTTCCTTCAAGAGGAAAGAAAGTTGGAATTAATACTTGTGTGTGGAGAAAAAAAGAATTATACATATAAAATTGAGAAAAAGAACTGAAAAGGAAAGAGTGAAATATTTATTAATCTGTGTCACTAGTCTCTAGACATCTAGTGTTGACAATGGGTTTGGCCAAAAAGTGGTACATAATTGGCTTTAAGGCCTTCACAAGTCATACAATTTATACAAATAAATACCAGCACTAATAGCAAAAGCACATTTCTACTTGTTACCTTGCAGAAGTTTCTGGAAATTTGCTTTGGCCTTAAAAACAGGGTTAAAATCTTGCACATATTGCCCCTTCAAAATTGAAGCATACAACTTGTAAATCTCTAACTCGAGTTCTCTCATCTATAGGATTGCAAACTGCATCTGAGAAGGGGGAGGTCTCAAACGTCAGCAGATTTCAGATTTTTTGCTGAATTTCACTTACTAGCTCGCTACTTTTGTTGTACACTAAAGTAAAGTAGTTTTCTGTAATTATCACACTGTTTTGGGTAGCTAACACCATCCTTTGGTGGAAAAAAAGGACAGGGAATCACTGACTATTTAGAGGGTTCCCACAAAGAAATTTTAAAACCATTAACAGTTAATCTCAGTGAAAGATATTTCAGATTACACTGCTGGACATGACAAAATGGTTGCATTGAAATGAAAACAGGGACTGGAGGAAAAGAGAAAATGTATTCTAGTTGAGACTACACTGCAGTAAAGTGCAATATTTCTGTTATTATCCAAATGTGATCAAAGGAGGAAGAGCTCAGTACAACAATTTGCACTTATTAACATATATAATATGGCCATCGTTTTTTTTTGTTCGACTACACTTAAGCTCTTTGGGACATTTTTCTGTATTTAAAAAGTGTGGCATAAATGCAAATTGTCAGTGTCATTATGCCTTCTATTGGCTCATGTTAATATCACTTCAACCATATCTTGATTTCCACTTAAGCACTTTACGTGTGTGAGACCCAACAACGTATGCACATTTTGAATGAATAAAGTTTCCTTTAAATTTAATCCTGAAACATCACGAGTAAAACAATACTATAACATATAGCCAAGTTAAAGATAATGCACCGACTCGCATATTGATTAGAATGCAGCAAATGTTAACACTGTACTTAATCTGAACAAAATGCATCATCAATCTCCCAAAGCGTAAGTCAAATGAACTGCCACATACTCCAAATACCTGTTCACCGATGCTGACCAAGCTGCTGTGTATTTCCTGTTCCTCAATATCTTTATTTCTATTACTTTTACTGTTGCGGTTGCACACTCTGCTACTTTAAACAGGAGGAGGAAGAAGCTGCTTTTTCCCCCAGCAGACTTGCCCCGAAACACAGCCCACAACCTTCCTCTGTCTACTCACGCGACCAACGTGCTGCTTCCTGAAAGGCGCGCTGACGTCATCGATCGTCGTTGGCAGGCTGAGAATTATTTTTTTTTACACGAGGTTATTTTTATATATATGTTTATACGGAAAGGGAAGAAGATGGAATCTTTTTTTTTACTGTTACGATGATAATGGCACGGAAGTTCAATTAAATGCCTGCGCGCGCCAATTCAAACTGCCAGGTCTGGGGCTCGCCCCGCCGCGGGCCGGCTGCGCAGGCGCGGGGTGCGGGTACGTGGCACGCGGGGCTCACGCGGTTGACGGTTAACGGTTTGCAGTGCGGGAGTGAGGCGGCTGCTGATAACGGCAAGTAGCGTTTAGTGTCTCGGCTCAAATTACAGAGCGGCTTTTCTTTATTTTCTTTATAACAAAAGAACAGGTCACGGTTTAAAAAAAGGGAAAAATATGATGTGAAGTTCGGTGACATTATCAAGAACGGTTTCTACTATTGATAATTCGTAACAAAATTAAATGTTTTTGAATTCTTAACCGCTCGCCCCAATCTCTGATCATTAATCTCTAACCACTGATCATTAACCGCTAACTACTGATAAGAACATAAGAAATAGGAGCAGGAGTAGGCCATATGGCCCCTCGAGCCTGCTCCGCCATTTAATAAGATCATGGCTGATCCGATCATGGACTCAGCTCCACCTCCCCACCCGTTCCCCATAACCCCTTATTCCCTTATCGTTTAAGAAACTGTCTCTTTCTGTCTTAAATTTATTCAATGTCCCAGCTTCCACAGCTGTCTGAGGCAGCGAATTCCACAGATTTACAACCCACAGAAGAAATTTCTCCTCATCTCAGTTTTAAATGGGCAGACCCTTATTCTAAGATTATGCCCTCTAATTCAACTCTTCCCCCATCATACAGTTTTGGTCTCCTAACCTGAGGAAGGACATTCTTGCTATTGAGGGAGTGCAGCGAAGGTTCACCAGACTGATTCCCGGGATGGCGGGACTGACCTATCAAGAAAGACTGGATCAACTGGGCTTGTATTCACTGGAGTTGAGAAGAATGAGAGGGGACCTCATAGAAACATTTAAAATTCTGACGGGGTTAGACAGGTTAGATGCAGGAAGAATGTTCCCAATGTTGGGGAAGTCCAGAACCAGAGGTCACAGTCTAAGGATAAGGGGTAAGCCATTTAGGACCGAGATGCGGAGGAACTTCTTCACCCAGAGAGTGGTGAACCTGTGGAATTCTCTACCACAGAAAGTTGTTGAGGCCAATTCACTAAATATATTCAAAAAGGAGTTAGATGAGGTCCTTACTACTAGGGGGATCAAGGGGTATGGCGAGAAAGCAGGAATGGGGTACTGAAGTTGAATGTTCAGCCATGAACTCATTGAATGGCGGTGCAGGCTAGAAGGGCCGAATGGCCTACTCCTGCACCTATTTTCTATGTTTCTATGTCTATGTTTCTATAAGAACATAAGAATTAGGAACAGGAGTAGGCCATCTAGCCCCTCGAGCCTGCTCCGCCGTTCAATAAGATCATGGCTGATCTGGTCGTGGACTCAGCTCCACTTACCCGCCCCCTCCCCGTAACCCTGAATTCTCTTATTGCTTAAAAATCTATCTAACTTTGACTTGAAAACATTCAATGAGCCAGCCTCAACTGCTTCCTTGGGCAGAGAATTCCACAGATTCACAACCCTCTGGGAGAAGAAATTCTTTCTCAACTCGGTTTTAAATTGGCTCCTCCGTATTTTGAGGCTGTGTCCCCTAGTTCTAGTCTCCCCCACCAATGGAAACAACCTCTCTGCCTCTATCTTGTCTATCCCTTTCATGATTTTAAATGTTTCTATAAGATCACCCCCTCATCCTTCTGAACTAGACCCAGTCTACTCAATCTATCATCATAAGGTAACCCCCTCATTTCTCGAATCAGCCTAGTGAATCGTCTCTGTACCCCTTCCAAAGCTAGTATATCCTTCCTTAAGTAAGGTGACCAAAACTGCACGCAGTACTCCAGGTGCGGCCTTACCAATACCTTATACAGTTGCAGCAACACCTCCCTGCTTTTGTACTCCATCCTTTTCGCAATGAAGGCCAACATTCCATTTGCCTTCCTGATTACCTGCTGCACCTGCAAACTAATTTTTTGGGTCCAGGCAGCGGGCGGTCGAGGGGGTCATTCAGCCAGACTGCCTGCCTCTCTTCCGCGCATACATCCGGTCCAGGGTGTCCTTGGAGATGGAGCACGCGGTGTCCACCGGTACGCTCGCGGCCTTCCGCGAGAGGTAGGCACCGGAGGGACTGGAGTGCATCATCATGCCTGGCAACCAAATTTTAATTTGATTTTATGTTTTTAAGTTAATTTGTTTTAATTGCCGGTGCTTTTAGTGTCCCCCTCCCCTTTTATAGGGGGCACTGGAAAAAAAAATGTGATTTTAGTGCCCAAAAAAAAAAAGAAAAACACAAAAAAAACCACAAAAAAGGAAAAAAAGGGCCTTGTAAATGTCTGGTGTGTCATCCAGGTCGGGTGGCACGGATTAATGTTTTATGTTTTAAGATAAACTCCAAAAAGAGTTTCATGCACAAGGACCCCCAGGTCCCTCTGCACCGCAGCATGTTGTAATTTCTCCCCATTCAAATAATATTCCCTTTTACTGTTTTTTTTCCCAAGGTGGATGACCTCACACTTTCCGACATTGTATTCCATCTGCCAAACCTTAGCCCATTCGCTTAACCTATCCAAATCTCCTTGCAGCCTCTCTGAGTCCTCTACACAACCCACTTTCCCACTAATCTTAATGTCATCTGCAAATTTTGTTGCACTACACTCTGTCCCCTCTTCTAGGTCATCTATGTGTATTGTAAACAGTTGTGGTCCCAGCACTGATCCCTGTGGCACACCACTAACCACTGATTTTCAACCGGAAAAGGACCCATTTATCCCGACTCTCTGCTTTCTGTTCGCCAGCCAATTCTCTATCCATGCTAATACATTTCCTCTGACTCCGCGTACCTTTATCTTCTGCAGTAACCTTTTGTGTGGCACCTTATCGAATGCCTTTTGGAAATCTAAATACACCACATCCATCGGTACACCTCTATCCACCATGCTCGTTATATCCTCAAAGAATTCCAGTAAGTTAGTTAAACATGATTTCCCTTTCATGAATCCATGCTGCGTCTGCTTGATTGCACTATTCCTATCCAGATGTCCCGCTATTTCTTCCTTAATGATAGTTTCAAGCATTTTCCCCACTACAGATGTTAAACTAACCGGCCTATAGTTACCTGCCTTTTGCCTGCCCCCTTTTTTAAACAGGCGTTACATTAGCTGCTCTCCAATCCGCTGGTACCTCCCCAGAGTCCAGAGAATTTTGGTAGATTATAACAAATGCATCTGCTATAACTTCCGCCATCTCTTTTAATACCCTGGGATGCATTTCATCAGGACCAGGGGACTTGTCTACCTTCAGTCCCATTAGTCTGTCCAGCACTACCTCCCTAGTGATAGTGATCATCTCAAGGTCCTCCCTTCCCACATTCCTATGACCAGCAATTTTTGGCATGGTTTTTGTGTCTTCCACTGTGAAGACCGAAGCAAAATAATTGTTTAAGGTCTCAGCCATCTCCACATTTCCCATTATTAAATCCCCCTTTTCATCTTCTAAGGGACCAACATTTACTTTAGTCACTCTTTTCCGTTTTATATATCTGTAAAAGCTTTTACTATCTGTTTTTATGTTTTGCGCAAGTTTACCTTCATAATCTATCTTCCCTTTCTTTATTGCTTTTTTAGTCATTCTTTGCTGTTGCTTAATGGAAACATTAATTTCCATCAATGGAAACATCCTCCCTACATCCACCTTGTCAAGCCCCCTCATAATCTTATACGTTTCGATAAGATCACCTCTCATTCTTCTGAATTCCAATGAGTAGAGGCCCAACCTATTCAACCTTTCCTCATAAGTCAACTCCTCATCCCCAGAATCAACCTAGTGAACCTTCTCTGAACTGTCTCCAAAGCAAGTATATCCTTTTGTAAATATGGAAACCAAAACTGCATGCAGTATTCCAGGTGTGGCCTCACCAATACCCTGTATAACTGTAGCAAGACTCCCCTGCTTTTATACTCCATCCCCTTTGCAATAAAGGCCAAGATACCATTGGCCTTCCTGATCACTTGCTGTACTTGCATACTAACCTATTGTGTTTCATGCACCAAGATCCCCAGGTCCCACTGTACTGCAGCACTTTGCAATTTTTCTCCATTTAAATAATAACTTGCTCTTTTATTATGACCTCACATTTTCCAACATTATGCTGTATCTGCCAAATTTTTGCTCACTCACTTAGCCTGCCTATGTCCTTTTGCAGATTTTTTGTGCCTTCCTCACATTGCTTTTCCTCCCATCTTTGTATCGTCAGCAAACTTGGCTATGTTACACTCTGTCCCTTCATCCAAGTCATTAATATAGATTGTAAATAGTTGGGGTCCCAGCACTGATCCCTGCAGCACCCCACTAGTTACTGATTGCCAACCCAAGACTGAAACATTTATCACAACTCTCTTGATTTCTGTTAGTTAGCCAATCCTTTATCCATGCTAATAAGAACATAAGAAATAGGAATAGAAGTAGGCCATACGGCCCCTCGAGTGTGCTCCGCCATTCAATAAGATCATGGCTGATCTGATCATGGACTCAGCTACAGCTCCCTGCCTGCTCCCCATAACCCCTTATTGTTTAAGAAACTGCCTATTTCTGTCTTAAATTTATTCAATGTCTCAGCTTCCACAGCTCTCTGAGGCAGCGAATTCCAAGATTTACAACCCTCTGAGAGAAGAAATTTCTCCTCACCTCAGTTTTAAATGGGCGGACCCTTATTCTAAGATCATGCCCTCTAGTTTGACTCTCCCCTATCAATGGAAACATCCTCTCTGCATCCACCTTGTCAAGCCCCCTCATAATCTTATATGTTTCGATAAGATTACCTCTCATTCTTCTGAATTCCAATGAGTAGAGACCCAACCTACTCAACCTTTCCTCATAAGTCAACCCCCTCACCTCTGGAATCAACCGAGTGAACCTTCTCTGAACTGCCTCCAAAGCAAGTATATCCTTTCATAAATAATGGAAACCAAAACTGCACGCAGTATTCCAGGTGCGGCCTCACCAATACCCTGTATAACTGTAGCAAGACTTCCCTGCTTTTATACTCCGTCCCCTTTGCAATAAAGGCCAAGATTCCATTGGCCTTCATGATCAATTGCTGTACCTGCATACTATCCTTTTGTGTTTCATGCACAAGTACCCCCAGGTCCCGCTGTACTGTGGCACTTTGCAATCTTTTTCCATTTAAATAATAACTTGCTCTTTGATTTTTTTTCTGCCAAAGTGCATGACCTTGCACTTTCCAACATTATACTCCATCTGCCAAATTTTTGCCCATTTACTGAGGTCTGTCTATGTCCTTTTGCAGATTTTTTGTGTCCTCACACATTGCTTTTCCTCCCACTTTTGTATTGTCAGCAAACTTGGCTACATTACATTCAGTCCCTTCTTCCAAGTCGTTAATATAGATTGTAAATAGTTGGGGTCCCAGCACTGATCCCTGCGGCACCTCACGAGTTACTGGTTGCCAACCAGAGAATGAACCATTTATCCTGATGCTCTGTTTTCTGTTAGCCCCAACCCCATGAACTTTTATCTTGTGCAGTAAACTTTTATGTGGCACCTTGTCAAATGCCTTCTGGAAGTCCAAATACACCACATCCACTGGTTCCCCTTTATCCACCCTGTTCGTTACATCCTCAAAGAATTCCAACAAATTTGTCAAACATGACTCCCCCTTCATAAATCTATGCTGACTCTGCCTGACTGAATTTTGCTTTTCCAAATGTCCTGCTACTGCTTCTTTAATAATGGACTCCAACATTTTCCCAACCACAGATGTTAGGCTAACTGGTCTATAGTTTCCTGCTTTTTGTCTGCCTCTTTTTTTAAATAGGGGTGTTACATTTGCAGTTTTCCAATTTGCTGGGACCTCCCCAGAATCCAGGGAATTTTGGTAAATTGCAACCAATGCATCCACTATCCCTGCCGCTACTTCTCTTAAGACCCTCAGATGCAAGTCTTACTGAGTACCACCTCCTTAGTAATTGTGATTGTGTTAAGTTCCTCCCCCCACCCCCATAGCCCCTTGACTATCCTCTGTTGGGATATTTTTAGTGTCTTCTATCGTAAAGACTGATACAAAATATTTGTTCAGAATTTCTGCCATCTCCATGTTCCCCATCACTAATTCCTTGGTCTCGTCCTCTAAGGGACCAACATTTACTTTAGCCGCTCTTTTCCTTTTTAGATACCTGCAGATCATTAACCCCTAACCACTGACCATTAACCCCTAACCACTGATCATTAACCCCTACCCACTGATCTGAACCGTTAACACTAGTCCCTAATCAATAACCATAATCCCTAACTAATAACTAATAAATCCAATAGGGGATTCTGGAGAAACTTCTTTACCCAGAGAGTGGTGAGAATGTGGAGCTCACTACCACAGGGAGTGGTTGAGGTGAATAGCATAGATGCATTTCAGGGGAAACTAGATAAACACATGAGTTGATGGATTAGATGAGGAGGGGTGGGAGGATGCTCGTGCAGAGCATAAACACCGACATCGACCTGTTGGGCCGAATAGCCTGTTTCTGTTCCAGTGCTCAATGTATTTCACGACCGCGATGCACAACCTGTTATGTTGATGTAATTGCTGAATAACCACTCCATTTTAATCAGGCTGTGAATTTAACTCTGGCCTGAGCGGGGTCGTCGCTGCGACTTTCCAATTAGATAAAGGCAGGTCAGAAGCTGTCGGAAGTAGTAAAAGTCCTCTGAGGTAAGTGCAAATCCTTCCTTTGTGGGGCCAGACGGAGCAGGAGTGCTCTTCTCAGCCCCACGAAAAATTGTGGCCTCTCCTGCCCCAGACTCCCCCACTCCATCACCTTCGAGACCCTCCCGAAACCCCTCCCTGCCACTTAATTGCTTGCTGGCAAACCTTCCTTTGGTGCCGACAGCCTGAATGTACGGACAAACCCACTGGCCAGCTGACACTTTCTGCCTCTGTTAGGTGGGAAGCTGATTAGCAGTATACAAATAAGGTCTGGGAGAAAGAAAGAAAGAAAAAATTCAATTTATATAGCACCTTCCATGATCACCGGAAATCTCAGCGCTTTACAGCCAATGAAGTACTTTTGTAGTGTAATCACTGTTGTAATGTAGGAAATGTGGCAGCCATTTTGTGCACAAGCTAACTCCCACAAATATGGAGTTAAAATACCCTGGGCCTGAAAGCTGGACTTGCGAGTGTGTATTGCACTTGGCCCCATCCCTAAAGTCGCTGGAGGTTAAAATCGATCCAGGATATTCCAGCTCTCCTGGGAAAGATAGAGTAGAGATGCCTATTTGCTGTGATTTGGATCTTTTTTAGTTTGATGAGGACCAGTTTTAACTCTGGGTGCGAATCAGCTGCATAGAATGCCCTATGACATTGTCGTTGGGAGGCCGGGCAATTTTAATACCTGGACTTCACTTCCATTCAACTGACTGGCTGCCCTTCTGATTGCATTGGAAATCAACCTGCCCACATGACGCACATAATTCTGGCGCAACTCTGATGCTTCTTTATAGTAGGGGTGCATCTCTTAAAGCGAGGATGCATTCCCCGCTTCGATTTTTTTCTTGACCAGCTGCAGAAGAAATTTTACAGCAGAGATGAGTCGAAGGGCGACCCCCCCACTTTTCTGATTGCTCCCTGGAGGTCTAAGTGGAGGAAGTCCGGGCAAGAGGGAAGGTACTGTTCCCCGGCAGCTGCAGGAGCCACTACAAGGCCACTGCTCAGCAGGTTTAGACAGAGGTGACTGACCGAGTTAGCACCAGCACCATCACCCCAGGACCTGGTTTCATGTAGAAAGAGGCTCCATGACCTCAAGAACAGCAAGGGTGAGTACAGTTCTTCACGTTGCCATCTTTCTCAAGAGCACCTGACAACATTCCTTACATCCTCTTCCCCCACCGCTCTCAACAGTTCTCTCCCCTCCCATCACACCCTTCAGCATACAATCACAAGGGTACATTGCAGTGCCTTCCTTTCCTATTCCATGCACACTCATCTCTTCCTTTCCTCCCTTCACACCACACATAAACAGCATTCTCTTCTCACATCATGCTACTTGCACAAGCAACAACTACTCCCAGTACTCCGTTCTCTCTTCACATTCCACACATTAAGCTTTACATTCAGCACATCCCCATCCTCATTCCACTTTGCTTCTTCCCAAGTTCTCAGCACATATACTGTATGCACAAGTCCAACACATCTCCACCTACATTTTCTGTAAAGTCCTTACACAATATTACAAATCCACACGAGGCACATTCTATGGACAAGGTCACTCCATGACCTGAACCTTTATTCACAGGACCAAGAAGTGATGACTCTGCTTGGGACCTCCCTTTATATACCTGGATGACCAGGTGAGGAGTGTCTCCCACAAGTTCACCCCCTGTGGTCAAGGTGTGCATTTCTTACGTATATACAGTATTGCAGTGTTGTTACATAAAGGTTACATACATGACATTTTCAGCATCCACTCAATAACTCTCCTCTTTCTGCAGGACAAAGCAAGATATAATGTAAGGGAGAGTACCAAAACTAGGGGAGGAGTCGCCAGCGTCATTGCTCTCACCCAAGCAGATCAAGCCCTGAGGTTCAATGACCCAGACAGAGCCATGAGTATCGGGGATGGCAAGGCTGACGCCTTATCTGAGTAGCGTATCTATATATTACTTGCATCCTTACATTCACTCAGCAAATATGCAGTAAGCTTCACAACTTCCAGCTGCATTCTCCAGACCGTCACCTGAAAATGCCGTTTCTATCTGCCATTCTAACTCTTGTCCCTTTTCTCTTTTATTCAGGTCCTAGAAAGCAAGAGGTTACTTCAGAAGATGCTTGGAGGAGGATAATCTCCTGAAGATGCACTGTCAGCTACTCCATTTCTCCCAGGCACCAACTCAGATATTGGCATGTTGCGTGGGTTAGATAGTGAGGCAGAGGGGCCTGCATGTGGTGAAACAAAAAGCGCCAGTGAGCAGCAGCAGGTGCTGGTGGCAGGGACAGTTCAGAAGAGAGCTCACTGGAGGGCAATGCCCTCTCCCAGCTCTGCCGAGGAGGACAGAGATGTGCACCTTGTGGGCCCAGCCATGAAATGAAAACTCACATTAGCAGTTATACAAGGTATTGGAAGGTCTGCCAAGGAATTTCACCACTATAGCTGAGAGTGTGGAGGAGTCCGCTTCCATGGGGTACGGTAGTGTAGTGGTTATGTTACTGGACTAATCCAAAGGCCAGGACTAATAATCCAGAGAATGTAAATTCAAACCTCATCATGGCAGTTTGAGAATTTGAATTAAGTTTTAAAAGCTGATATCAGAAAAAGTGACATGAAGCTGTTGGATTGTCATAAAAATCAAATTGGTTCACTAAGGTCCTTTTAGGGAAAGAAAACTGCCATCCTTACCCAGTCTGGCCTAAATGTGACTCGGGTGCCACACTAACGTGGTTGACTCGTAACTGCCCTCTGAAGTGGGCTAGCAAGGTTCTCAGCTGTACCAAACTGCAACAAAGAGGAAGGCCCACCACCAGGGTAACAAGGGATGCCAGTGATGCCCACATCTTTAGAATTAAAAAAAAATCCAATTACTGCATTCACACCATGCCTGAATTGCACTGATTCTTCTACTAGAGGCAATGGCCACATAGAAGGTGATCTGCGAAGAATGTTCGTTTACAGGAATCGAAAGGTATGTTAAGCAGTAAATGACTATGTTCAAGTCCAGCTTGGCAGCACGATTTTAGTGCCATGAGGAGTCTTGGGACACATTCAGACTTGTGGAAAACAGATCTAATTGACAAATGAATTATTAGACGAGAATCATAAAGGTAATGAAAGTATTTAAGTTGAGAAAAGAGGGCGTGATTGTGATTAATTTCTTTATTTACACACCAAAGAATAAAATCACAACTAATTGGAATCTTCTGCCAAATTTGTTGAAATAAATGTACAGTAAAGCACAGAAGGAGGCCATTTGGACCATCGAGTCTGCCACATTAATCACTTTTAAGATGTAGTTATAATGTAGAGGAACGGGCAGCTAATTTGCACAAACAAGGAGCCATAAACAGTAATGAGATAAATGACAATCTGGTGATTTTGGTTGCGAGATAAATGTTGGTTAGCACACTGGAAAATCCACCAAACCTTTCTTTGAATAGTGCCATGGGATCTTCCTGAGGGGACAGACAAGATCTTGATTTAACGTCATGTCCAAAAGATGGCACCTCCAATAGTGCAACACTCCCTTAGTATTGGAGTAAGATAGTAGCTTAGATTCTGTGCTTAAGGAAGACAAAAAATACTTCCTTTACATAATACAAGAGCAAGCTGAGCTGGTTCTGTTTTTCAGGGGGAAAATTACAGAATTAACTTTTTTTCTATGTTAACTCCTTTTAAGCATGATATAAGTACCAACCTATCAAAGGTGGCCGCTGTTTGACCTCTTCCTGTTCTCTCACTCTGGCAAGCCCTATCACTAAGGCTTCAGTTTGGGTTTTTTCAGTCTCAACTCAACACTCAAATTGCACTGCTCAGATTTGTAAAAAAAAAATGATGTCTTGCTTTAATTGTTAACTATCCTCAGATCTTAAGTTTTTAAAAAAATTGTGAGCTCTGTATTTGTACTTAGTTGGTTCTTCCTTTTTTTAGTTGAAAAGTAGCTCGAGTTAAATCTTTTTAGGAATTCAAGTCTTATTTAGATCAGATCAAATATTCTTAAATGACCAAACACTAGTAAATACTCATGTACTTTTTCCTTTGCAGATGGTCACGATAATTGTTTCAGTGCCTTAATGCCAAGCATATATGGCAGTGTGAGATTGTTCTTTAGCTTCTGTCCAATGAGACTATCTGTCAATGATGCAGCAGTTTGTTGAGATTGTCAGTGCCCCTAGTTCCTATTAGCTCTGCTCTAGTTGCTGAATATAGCACAGCACTGATTCTGATAAACCTCCCTGTTCTTGTATTCTATGCCTCGGGTCATCATCATAGGCGGTCCCTCGGAATCGAGGAAGACTTGCTTCCACTCTTAGCATGAGTTCTTAGGTGGCTGTACAGTCCAATACGAGAACCACAGTCTCTGTCACAGGTGGGACAGATAATGGTTGAAGGGAAGGGTGGGCGGGGAGCCTGGTTTGCCACACGCTCCTTCTGCTGCCTGCGCTTGATTGCATGCTCTCGGCGACGATAATCAAGCTCAGTGCCCTCCTGGATGCACTTCCTCCACTTAGGGCGGTCTTTGGCCAGGGACTCCCAGGTGTCAGTGGGGATGTCGCACTTTATCAGGGAGGCTTTGAGGGTGTTCTTGTAACGTTTCCGCTGCCCATCTTTGGTTCGTTTGCCGTGGACGAGTTCCGAGTAGTGCGCTTGCTTTGGGAGTCTCGTGTCTGGCATGCGAACTATGTGGCCTGCCCAGCGGAGATGATCAAGTGTGGTCAGTGCTTCAATGCTGGGGATATTAGCCTGGCGAGGACGCTAATGTTGGTGCATCTATCCTCCCAGGGGATTTGTAGGATCTTGCGGAGACATTGGTGGTATTCCTCCAGCAACTTGAGGTGTCTACTGTACATGGTTCAGATCTCTTGAGCCATACAGGAGGGTGGGTATTACTACGGCCCTGTAGACCATGAGCTTGGTGACCGTTTTGAGGGCCTGGTCTTCATAAGAACATAAGAATTAGGAACAGGAGTAGGCCATCTAGCCCCTCGAGCCTGCTCCGCCATTCAATAAGATCATGGCTGATCTGGTCGTGGACTCAGCTCCACTTACCCGCCCTCTCCCCGTAACCCTTAATTCTCTTATTGGTTAAAAATCTATCTATCTTTGACTTGAAAACATTCAATGAGCTAGCCTCAACTGCTTCCTTGGGCAGAGAATTCCACAGATTCACAACCCTCTGGGAGAAGAAATTCTTTCTCAACTCGGTTTTAAATTGGCTCCTCCGTATTTTGGGGCTGTGCCCCCTAGTTCTAGTCTCCCCTACCAGTGGAAACAACCTCTCTGCCTCGATCTTGTCTATCCCTTTCATGATTTTAAATGTTTCTATAAGATCGCCCCTCATCCTTCTGAACTCCAAGGAGTAAAGACCCAGTCTACTCAATCTATCATCATAAGGTTACCCCCTCATTTCTGGAATCAGCCAAGTGAATCATCTCTGTACCCCTTCCAAAGCTAGTATATCCTTCCTTAAGTAAGGTGACCAAAACTGCACGCAGTACTCCAGGTGCGGCCTTACCAATACCTTATACAGTTGCAGCAAGACCTCCCTGCTTTTGTACTCCATCCCTCTCGCAATGAAGGCCAACATTCCATTTGCCTTCCTGATTACCTGCTGCACCTGCAAACTAACCTTTTGGGATTCATGCACAAGGACCCCCAGGTCCCTCTGCACCACAGCAATTTCTCCCCATTCAAATAATATTCCCTTTTACTGTTTTTTTTTCCCAAGGTGGATGACCTCACACTTTCCGATATTGTATTCCATCTGCCAAACCTTAGCCCATTCGCTTAACCTATCCAAATCTCTTTGCAGCCTCTCTGAGTCCTCTACACAACCCGCTTTCCCACTAATTTTAGTGTCATTGGAAATTTTGTTACACTACACTCTGTCCCCTCTTCTAGGTCATCTATGTATATTGTAAACAGTTGTGGTCCCAGCACCGATCCCTGTGGCACACCACTAACCACTGATTTCCAACCGGAAAAGGACCCATTTATCCCAACTCTCTGCTTTCTATTCGCCAGCCAATTCTCTATCCATGCTAATATATTTCCTCTGACTCCGCGCACCTTTATCTTCTGCAGTAACCTTTTGTGTGGCACCTTATCGAATGCCTTTTGGAAATCTAAATACACCACATCCATCGGTACACCTCTATCCACCATGCTCGTTATATCCTCAAAGAATTCCAGTAAGTTAGTTAATCATGATTTCCCTTTCATGAATCCATGCTGCGTCTGCTTGATTGCACTATTCCTATCTAGATGTCCCGCTATTTCTTCCTTAATGATAGTTTCAAGCATTTTCCCCACTACAGATGTTAAACTAACCGGCCTATAGTTACCTGCCTTTTACCTGCCCCCTTTTTTAAACAGAGGCGTTACATTAGCTGCTTTCCAATCCGCTGGTACCTCCCCAGAGTCCAGAGAATTTTGGTAGATTATAACGAATGCATCTGCTATAACTTCCGCCATCTCTTTTAATACCCTGGGATGCATTTCATCAGGACCAGGGGACTTGTCCACCTTGAGTCCCATTAGCCTGTCCAGCACTACCCGCCTAGTGATAGTGATTGTCTCCAGGTCCTCTCTTCCCACATTCCTGTGGCCTGCAAATTTTGGCATGGTTTTTGTGTCTTCCACTGTGAAGACGGAAGCAAAATAATTGTTTAAGGTCTCAGCCATTTCCACATTTCCCATTATTACATCCCCCTTCTCATCTTCTAAGGGACCAACATTTACTTTAGTCACTCTTTTCCGTTTTATATATCTGTAAAAGCTTTTACTATCTGTTTTTATGTTTTGCGCAAGTTTACCTTCATAATCTATCTTCTCTTCCCTTTATTGCTTTTTTAGTCATTCTTTGCTGTTCCTTAAAATTTTCCCAATCCTCTAGTTTCCCACTAACCTGGGCCACCTTATACGCATTGGTCTTTGATTTGATACTTTCCTTTATTTCCTTGGTTATCCACGGCTGGTTATCCCTTCTCTTGCCGCCCTTTTTCACTGGAATATATTTTTGTTGCGCACTATGAAAGAGCTCCTTAAAAGTCCTCCACTGTTCCTCAATTGTGCCACTGTTTAGTCATTGTTTCCAGTCTACTTTAGCCAATTCTGCCCTCATCCCACTGTAGTCCCCTTTGTTTAAGCATAGTACGCTCATTTCTGACACAACTTCCTCATCCTCAATCTGTATTACAAATTCAACCATATTGTGATCACTCATTCCGAGAGGATCTTTTATGAGGAGATCGTTTATTTTTCCTGTCTCATTACACAGGACCAGATCTAAGATGGCTTGCTCCCTTGTAGGTTCTGTTACATACTGTTCTAAGAAACAATCCCGTATGCATTCTATGAATTCCTCCTCCAGGCTACCCCGTGCGATTTGATTTGACCAATCGATATGTAGGTTAAAATCCCCCATGACTACTGCCATTCCTTGCCTCCATTATTCCCTTGATTATTGCCCGCCCCACCGTGAAGTTATTATTTGGGGGCCTATAAACTACGTCAACCAGTGACCTTTTCCCCTTACTATCTCTAATCTCCACCCACAATGATTCAACATTTTGTTCATTGGACCCAATATCATCCCTCACAACTGCCCTGATATCATCTTTTATTAACAGAGCTACCCCACCTCCTTTCCCTTCTTGCCTATCTTTCTGAATCGTCAGATACCCCTGTATGTTTAATTCCCAGTCTTGGCCACCTTGCAACCATGTTTCTGTAATGGCCACCAAATCATACCCATTTGTAATGATTTGTGCCGTCAACTCATTTACTTTATTTCGAATGCTGCGTGCATTTAGGTAGAGTGTTTTCATCTTAGTTTTTAAACCATGATTTTTAGTTTTGACCCCTCCTGCAGCCCTTTTATATTCAGTGGCCCTTTTTGTTTCTTGCCTTTGGTTTCTCTGCCCTCCACTTTTACTCATCTCCTTTCCGTATTTTGTTTCTGTCTCCCTTTCGTTTCCCTCTGTCTCCCTGTATTGGTTCCCATCCCCCTGCCATATTAGTTTAACTCCTCACCAACAGCACTAGCAAACACTCCCCCTAGGACATTGGTTCCGGTCCTGCCCAAGTGCAGACCGTCCAGTTTGTACTGGTCCCACCTCCCCCAGAACCTGTTCCAATGCCCCACGAATTTGAATCCCTCCCTGTTGCACCACTGCTCAAGACACGTATTCATCTGTGCGATTGCAACTCTGACTAGCACGTGGCACTGGTAGCAATCCCGAGATTACTACTTTTGAGGTTCTACTTTTTAATTTAGCTCCTAGCTCCTTAAATTCGTCTCGTAGGACCTCATCCCTTTTTTTTAACCTATGTCGTTGGTACCAATGTGCACCATGACAACTGGCTGTTCTCCCTCCCTTTTTAGAATGTCCTGCACTCGCTCGGAGACATCCTTGACCCTTGCACCAGGGAGGCAACATACCATCCTGGAGTCTCGATTGCGGCCGCAGAAACGCCTATCTATTCCCCTTATGATTGAATCCCCTATCACTATCGCTCTCCCACTCTTTTTTATGCCCTCTTGTACAACAGAGCCAGCCACGGTGCCATGAACTTGGCTGCTGCTGCCCTTCCCTGATGAGTCATCTCCCTCAACAGCACTCAAAGCAGTGTATCTATTTTGCAAGGGGATGACCATATGGGACCCCTGCACTACCTTCTTTGTACTACTCTTCCTGCTGGTCTTCCATTCCCTAACTGGCTAAGGATCCTTCTCATGCGGTAAGACGAACTCACTACACGTGCTACTTATGTCATTCTCAGCATCGTGGATGCTCCAGAGTGAATCCACCCTCAGCTCCAATTCCGCAACACGGTCCGTCAGGAGATGCAGGCGGATACACTTCTCACACACGTAGTCGTCAGGGACACCGGAAGCGTCCCTGAGTTCCCACATGGCACAGGAGGAGCATATCACGTGACCGAGCTCTCCCGCCATGCCTTAACCCTTGGATACACTTAAATTGGTAACAACAATGTTACAGTTTACTTACTGATATGAAAATAAAAAGAAAAGCTACTCACCAATCACCAGCCAATCACTTACCCCATTGGCTGTGGCGTCATCTTTTGATTCCTTTCTACTTTTTTGCTTTCTCTCCCGCTGTAGCTGCACAAGTACGCCTTTTACAGGCCGCTCCGACGCTGCTCCCGCCTCTCACCACCTCTTCAAACACTTTTTTCCTCAGGCGGCCGAAGGCTGCACTGGAGGCGGTGTTGGATTTCGTCGTCAGTGCCTGCTCTTGTTGATAGGAGGCTCCTGAGATAAGGGAAGCGATCCATGTTATCCAGGGCTGCGCCGTGGATCTTAATGTCTGGTGGGGGCAGTGCTGTGCGGCGAGGACAGGCTGGTGGAGGACCATTGTCTTACTGATGTTTAGTGTAAGGCCCATGCTTTCGTACGCCTCAGTAAATACAACGACTATGTCCTGGAGTTCAGCCTCTGTGTGTGCACAGACACAGGCGTCGTCCACGTACTGTAGTTCGACGACAGGGATTGGAGTGGTCTTGGACCTGGCCTGGAGACGGCGAAGGTTGAACAGCTTCCCACTGGTTCTGTAGTTTAGTTCCACTCCAGCGGGAAGCTTGTCAACTGTGAGGTGGAGCATGGCAGCGAGGAAGATTGAGAAGAGGGTTGGGGTGATGATGCAGCCCTGCTTAAACCTGGTCCGAACGTGGATTGGGTCTGTGATAGATCCGTTGGTAAGGATCACGGCCTGCATGTCGTCGTGGAGCAGGCGGAGGATGGTGACGTACTTTTGGGGGCATCCAAAACGGAGGACGCTCCATAGACCCTCATGGTTGACAATGTCAAAGGCCTTTGTAAGGTTGAAGAAGGCCATGTATGAGGGCTGGCGCGGTTCCCTGCATTTTTCCTGCAGCTGTTGCGCTGCAAATATCATGTCCGTTGTGCCCAGGAGGGGACGAAATACGCACTGCGACTCCTGGAGAAGACGGTTGTGGAGGACTCTAGCGATGACTTTCCCAGTGGCTGATAGCAGGGAGATTCCTCTGTAGTTGCCGCAGTCGGACTTGTCCCCTTTTTTAAAGATGGTCACGATCACTGCATCTCTAAGATCCCCTGGCATGCTCTCCTCCCTCCAGATGAGAGTGATGAGGTCATGTATTCGCGCCAGCAGTGCCTCTCCGCCATACTTCAGTGCCTCAGCAAGGATTCCATCCGCTTCCGTAGCCTTGTTTTTTAGCTGCCTTATGGTTTTTTCTACCTCGAGCAGTGTTGGGGTTTTATTGAGGTGATGGCGGGTAGCATGCTGCGGAATGGAGTCAAGAACACTCGAGTCAAAGGCAAAGTCTCAATTGAGGAGATCTTCGGTGCTCCTTCCAGCGGCTCTGACTGTCTCGGTGTCCTTGATGAGTGTTTCCCCATTCTTGGCGAGCAGCGGGGTGGGGCCTTGGGTGTTTGGACTGTAGGTGGCCTTGACTGCGATGAAGAATCCTCGCGCATCATGGCTGTCGGCCAGCTGTTGTATCTCCTGTGCTTTTTCTATCCACCACCTGTTCTTTTGGTCCCAGGTTTTTTGTTGGACCTTAGCCTTTAGCCGCCTGTAATGCTGCTTTGTTGCTCCGAGTTGGGTTGTTTAAGGCTCAGAAATGCCCTGCGCTTGCAATCTATTAGCTCTTGAATCTCCTGGATCATTTTCATCAAACCAGTCCTGGGATTTCCTGGTTGAGTGACCAAGTGTCTCTTTGCAGGCACTGGTTATGGAGGCCTGCAGGGCAGACCAAGCGCTGTGGGCATTCTGCATCTTGGGGTCATCAAGGCATGCCAGGTTAGCTATGAGGTGCTGACTGTAAAGAGCTCTCTTAACTGGGTCCTTAAATGCCCCGGCATTGACTTTTTTGCGACACTGCTTCTGCTGCCCTCTTCGCTTTGGGGCTATGATGATCTCAATGATGGATCGGATTAGGTGGTGGTCCGTCCAGCAGTCGTTAGCTCCTGTCATGGCACGGGTAATGTGCACATCCTTGCGATCCCTGGCTCGAGAAATGACATAGTCGAGCAGGTGCCAGTGTTTGGAGCGAGGGTGTTGCCACGATGCCTTGTATTTGTCCCTCTGTCGGAACAAGGTGTTGGTGATGACAAGTTCATGCTCTAGACATTTTGTTAGGAGTAGCGTACCGCTGGAGTTGGCTTTCCCTACCCCTCTGCCAATTATGCCTCCCCAGAGATCTGTGTCCTTGCCGACCTTGGCGTTGGAAGTCGCTGAGGAGGATCAGTTTGTCGCCCGTGGGTACGCAGGTCAGGGATTTTTCGAGGTTGGAGTAAAAACCCTCTTTGGCCTCATCTTTTGCATCGAGTGTTGGGGCGTAAGCACTGATGACTGTGACGCACTGGTTTCGGGATATTTTGAGTCAGCGTGTCATGAGGCGTTCGTTAGCCCCGCAGGGGGATTCTTTGAGGCGGTCGACCAGCTCGTTTTTGATGGCGAAGCCGACTCCGTGGAGACGGCGTTCTGCCTCTGGTTTCCCTTTCCAAAAGAAGGTTTAACCTTCACCTTGATCCTTGAGCTGGCCTTCCACTGCCCACCGTGTCTCGCTTAGGGCAGCGATGTCGCTATCAAAGCGTCTACGTTCCCGGGCAACTATGGCAGTGCGGCGTTCCGGTCTGTCGCTGTTGGGGTTGTCCATGAGGGTCCTGACATTCCAGGTCCCGAACTTCATGTTTGAGGAGTGGAAGATGCCTGTGCGTGAGTTCTTTTAACGTGGGGTGGTCGTTGCACATCGGCTACCACACGGGCTAAGCTGAGCAAGGTCTTGGTCCAGTGGCAAAGGGGTCCAAGACGACTGGAGACCAGGCTGTATGGGCCCATGGCGAGATGTTGGCAGCAGGCTTGGCGCTGAGTAGCGCCCTTGATGGTAGGTGGTCCAAGGCTTGGTTGGGGGCAGGCATTGGGGGGGCCAGTGATCCACGGGTTCAGAGTGGGAGGGCAGGGGGATCACAGCCACTGTACTCACCACGTGCTGGAGGAGGAGAGGAGGCCAGGCCATCAGTGGGGAAGGAGAGGTCTAGATGGGCGGGGTGTATGGAGGCTCGATAACCAGGTCCAGCCACCAAGCCGTCGCAGGAGGTCCAGCCGGGAGGCCCAGCTCGCGTTGAGTCGCCGCTGGAGGTCCAGCCGGGAGGCCCAGGTTGCGTCGAGTCACCACAGGAGGTCGAGCCGGAAGGCCCAGGTTGCACCGAGTTGCCGATGTGTGGTATGGTGGGAGGCCTGAGGTAGGCCCGAACTTTTGGGATTCGCGGTGTTGGGGTTAGAGTGGGGATTTAAGTGCTTAAGACACCCATTAGTGTCTATTAGGGCTGGGGCTTGGGGAAAAGGAAGCTCTCAGGTAATAAATGTATGTCTCCGGTAATGCCTTCTTAACCACCTTTTTTCCTGTTGTGCTACCTTCAGGGATCTGTGGACATGTACTCCAAGGTCACTCTGTTCCTCTACATTTCTCAGTGTCCTACCATTTAATGTGTATTCCCTTGCCTTGTTAACCCTCCCCAAATTTGCCACTTTTCTGCCCACCTGTCCAGTCCATTGGTGTATTCTTGCACTCTCCATTTCCAGCTTTACTTCTCTCCCTTCTAATCTACGCTCTGGTTCCCATCCCCTGCCAAGCTAGTTTAACCCCTCCCCAACAGAACTAGCAAACCTCGCCGCGAGGATATTGGTCCTGGCCCTGATGAGGTGCAACCCGCCTGGCTTATCCAAGCCTCACCTGTCCAGAATCGGTCCCAATTCCTCAGGAATCTAAAGCCCTCCCTCCTGCACCATCTTTGTCGAGCCACACATTCATCTGCTCTATCCTCCTATTTCATAGAAACATAGAAAATAGGTGCAGGAGTAGGCCATTCGGCCCTTCGAGCCTGCACCACTCAATAAGATCATGGCTGATCGTTCACCTCAGTACCCCTTTCCCACTTTCTCTCCACACCCCTTAATCCCTTTAACCATAAAGGCCATATCTAACTCTCTTGAATATATCCAATGAACTGGCAACTGGCATCAACAACTCTCTGCGTTAGGAAATTCTCCAGGTTAACAACTCGGTGAGTGAAGAAGTTTCTCCTCATCTCAGGCTTACCTCTTATCCTTAGACTACGTCCCCTGGTTCTGGACTTCCCCAACATCGGGAAAATTCTTCCTGCATCTAACCTGTCCAGTCCCGTCAGAATTTTATATGTTTCTATGAGATCCCCTCTCATCCTTCTAAACTCCAGTGAATACAGGCCCAGTCAATCCAGTCTCTCTTTCGTACTCAGTACTGCACAACACCAGGAGTATTCTGGAGATTACTACCTTTGAGGTCCTGTTTATTAAACTCTTTCCTCTAAAATCTGCCTACAGGACTTCATCCCTCTTTCTGCCTCTGTCATTGGTGTGGTGTCAGCAGTCTACTTCATCTGTGTCTTGAAACCTCAAATTCAACTTGAAAGCATTGTGATTCATGGTCAAGACCTAGAAGATCTCTTAAAATTGCAGCTACTTAAAAAAGCAGGCATCATGTTAATGAAATCTTCTCAGCTGAAATAACATTGGGAGCAGCAGTTTGCTCCTGCACCTCTTTTACAACAGTGCACAGAAGTTTGGGTTGAAAAAGAGAATTAATACTTTGTAAGACATTCACTAAAGAGGATAATTCAAACAAGTTGTGCCAAAAATTGCGGTCAGAGGCTTCCCGTAGGCGGATGCCTCCAACCAAAATTTTTTTAACGAAAGTACTTGGTGATCCTGGAAGAACGAACACTTCCGGTCCGAGGCCTAGATGCGCAGCATAGCGCAGAGGCCCACGCATCCCAGGAACATAAGTGCAACCAAGGATCACGTGGGCCTGGACTACCAATGAACATGGAGTATTCTCATTGATAATAATGGTGAGTTCTGTTTGTATGAGCTCCCATTACTTTCAAAAGAATACCCCCCAAAACACAGAAACACAACACAATAAATAAAAAAAACCCTCACATATAGAAACATAGAAAATAGGTGCAGGAGTAGACCATTCAGCCCTTCGAGCTTGCACCATCATTCAATAAGATCATGGCTGATCGTTCACCTCGGTACCCCTTTCCTGCTTTCTCTCCATACCCCTTGATCCCTTTAGCTGTAAGGGCCATATCTAACTCTCTCTTGAATATATCCAATGAATTGGCATCAACAACTCTCTGCGGTAGGGAATTCCATAGGTTAACAACTCTCGTGAGTGAAGAAGTTTCTCCTCATCTCAGTCCTAAATGGCTTACCCCTTATCCTTAGACTATGTCCCCTGGTTCTGGACTTCCCCAACATTGGGAACATTCTTCCTGCATCTAACCTTCCAGTCCCGTCAGAATTTTATGTTTCTATGAGATCCCCTCTCATCCTTCTAAACTCTAATACAGGCCCAGTTGATTCAGTCTCTTAAAATTAATTGAAATTAAACATTTTAGGAAAAAAAAAAATTTTTTGAAAATGTTTTTGAAAATGTTTTAATAGGGTTAAAAATAAACTTAGCTTAATGGACAGGATTTTTAATATAAAAATTGGCGATAAAATTTAATTTTTTTATCTTTTAAAACTCTTACGCTGGTAAAAGCAAGCCTTACACCTGCTTTTACCAGGCATGAGTTTTAAGGACATTTGCTGGGCAAGAATTGGGCAAATAGCCCATATTTCCACCTGCGAAAGCCCTTCTCCCGGGGATGTGTTGGAACTGTTCGCAAGTGCTGTATTTCGGCACGTGTGCTTTGCTTGCCTAAACCTGGAACTTGCGGGTTCTCTTCGGGCGCATGCACACATTGTATGCACCTGGCAAGGCTGCAATTTCAGGGCCATTGTTTAATTGTTATAGTACATCAAAAATTAATGGTGGTTTTTGAAGTCTATTTGCATGGGCTAAGGGGACTGAAGATAAATAAATCTTATTAGCCAAACAGAATATACCCAGATTTGTTGAGGGAGACCATGGAGGCAATTTCTGGCACTGGCAATTGTCTTGAGAATTGCTTAGGGCTAGTGAGATATTACAAGACTGAAAGCATGCAAATGTACTCCCTATATTTAACAAGGAATGCCATTCCAGTTCTATACTGGACAAAGTATTGGCATGGGTAAATGCCTGCGCTGAACTCATGTGCTAAAGGTTGGCAGTATTGCTGATGCCCATTATTGAATTTAACTGACATTCTGACAGCGTACATTTTGAAACTACAACTACTTCAGCAGCAATGGAAAATCACTCGGTGCTTGACATCTCTGGGATTCCTGTCATGCCACTGTTATTTTGCAAATTGTGACTCTCCATTGTCTTTGCCAGCAATTGGTATAGCTCTACTAGCTGGGACCAGCAAAGCTGGACCTACTATTTTAGGAGCAGGACCAATTAATTCTGTTTGTTTATTAGCGGATTTGCACATCAACTCATGGTCACATACAGCACCTTAAAACATCCACAAACCATCTGATGGATTCATTTTTGAAGTGCAGTTACTTATTGTGTATGCAATAACTGTTAGTCTGAGTACTGTTTAACTCCAAGAATTATGACCTTGGATTTGCTTTAAGGCCCAAAGTGACTAATATACAAAATGGCTGGCCTTTTATACTTGGGCTCCACACACGTGCGTGCAGCCCAATGACCTCCAACAGTGACGCCATCTAGTGGCTAATGATCCCAAAAGTACATACATGGCAATACCCCCCTCTGAGATATTAACACAGTCTTTTACAAATTGAGACGGTCCGGTGTTTTACGCTCCCGGGTTGACCGTCTCAGTTCAACTCCAGCCTTGGGTGAGTGTTCAGAGTCTGTTGTAACTGGTGGCTGGGTGGCTGACCTGGTGGGAGAGTCAATGACCATATCAGGGATTGAAAGTCCCGATTCACTGATGACCACTGAGTCTTCTGATGACTGAGGGTAGGTTGGTTGGTCGTCGATTGTCTCTTCCTCTGACTGTTCCGGTTCGTCTGTGTGCCGCAACTTTGTCTGATCCATATGTTTCCTGCATATTTACCCATTTTTGAGCTTGACAATAAATACTCTGTTGCCCTCCTTGGCCATGACAGTACCAACGACCCACTTGGGACCCTGACCATAATTCAGAACATATACAGGATCATTTACAAAAATATCGCCGGACACAGCTGCGCGATCGTGATACCCTTGCTGACTTTGTCTTCTATATTCAACATGATTATTCAAGTCCGGGTGTACAAGAGAATGTGTGCTATAACAAGTAAATGTTCTTACGAGCTCTCTTCATCATTAGTTCAGCAGGCGAGATCCCGGTAAGTGTGTGTGGCCTTGTCCTGTAACTCAGCAGTATGTATGATAGGCGGGTCTGCAGTGACTCTTGGGTTACTCGCTTCATACTCTGCTTTATGATTTGGACTGCACGTTCTGCTTGCCCATTGGATGCAGGTTTAAATGGTGCTGACCTTACATGTTTGATACCATTGAGTTTCATGAAATCTTGAAACTCCTGACTGATGAAGCACGCTCCGTTGTCGCTAACAACGATGTCAGGCAGACCATGTGTCTGCCAGACATGACACTGAGATTCTCAATGGTAGCTGTGGATGTGCTGGATGACATGATTATACACTCTATCCACTTCGAATATGCATCCACTGCAACTAAAAACATCTTCCCTAGGAAGGGACCTGCAAAGTCTATGTGGATCCTGGATCATGGTTTGGACGGCCACGGCCACAGACTCAGTGGCGATTCTGCTGGTGCTTTGCTAAGCTGTATGCAAGTGTTGCACTGATACACACATGATTCCAGCTCAGAGTCAATTCCCGGCCACCATACATGAGGCCTGGCGATGGCTTTCATCATTACAATGCTGGGATGTCTGCTATGTAGCTTACATACAAATTTCTCTCTCCCTTTCTTGGGCCCCACAGTATACAATATGACTGAATAGACAGTTCGTCTTTGCGACGAATGTAAGATTTGGTCTCCTCGCACATTTGCTTGGGTATGGCAGACCTTTGAGGATGCAATTCTTCACCACCAATAAAATCGGGTCCTGGCTGGTCCAGGTCTTAACTTGTTGAGCCGTGACAGGTTCCTTCACTCTCAAAAGCATCCATAACCAGCAATAGGTCTGCCGGTTGGGGCGTTTCCACCTCCGGTGTGGGCAACGGCAGACGGCTCAAAGCATCAGCACAATTCTCGGTGCCGTCTATGGCGAATGACATAATCATAAGCAGATAATGTCAGCGCCCACCTCTGGATGCAGGATGAAGCATTGGTATTGATACCTTTGTTTTCAGAGAACAGTGAAATGAACGGCTTGTGATCTGTCTCCAGTTCAAACCGAAGACCAAACAAGTACCGATGCATCTTTTTAACCCATACACATAGGCTAGTGCTTCTTTCTCTACCATGCTGTAGGCTCTTTCCGCTTCAGACAAACTTTTTGAAGCATTCGCGACTGGTTGAAGTTTACCCGACATTAGCTTGTTGGAGTACGCAACCAATTCCATATGACGAAGCATCACAGGCCAATACTAAACGTTTACATGCGACATAATGTACCAGCAGCTTGTTAGAGCAAAGCAGATTAGTGGCTTTCTCAAAAGCTCTGTTTTGAGACGCACTCCACACCCAGTTGTCACCTTTTCTTAGCTGCATGTGCAATGATTCTAATAAGGTGCTCAATTTAGGTAGAAAGTTACTAAAGTAGTTGAGTGGAACCAGGAACAAACGCAGCTCTGTCACATTCTGCAGCTTCGGTGCATTCTTGATGGCCTTGGTTTTCGCGTCCATGGGCCTGATGCCGTCAGCAGCAATTTTCCTCCTCAGGAATTCGACTTCTGGTACATGAAGACGCAATTTGAGGTTTCAGTCTGAGTCCCACTTTGTCCAGACGATGTAGAACCTCTTCAGATGTTCCTCAGAGTCACGACCTGGGATCAGGATGTCATCTTGGAACATGACGGTTCTGGGAATGGCGTTCAGTAGACTCTCCATGTTCCTCTGAAATATTGCTGCAGCCGAGCGAATTCCAAAAGGGCATCTGTGATAAATAAACCGTCCTTTATGCGTGTTAATGCATGTAAGTCTCTTCGACGTCTCGACCAGCTCCTGTGTCACGTAGGTCGACGTCAAGTCCAGTTTGGTGAACGACTTCCCCCCGGCTAGCGTTGCAAACAAGTCATCAGCCTTCGGTAAAGGGTACTGATCCTGTTTCGAAACCCTGTTGATCATAGCCTTGTAGTCGCCACAGATTCTGACTGTGCCATCACTTTTCAGCACAGGAACAATGGGGCTGGCCCATTCATTAAATTCAACTGGTGATATGATCCCTTCACGCTGGAGTACAGTTCGATTTCGACCTTCTCCCTTATCATAAAAGGAACTGCTTGAACTTTATGATGGACGGGTCCTGCATCTGAGTCCACGTGGATCTGCACTTTGAAGTTGCCGATGCCTGTTCGAACAGCGAGGGGAACTTGCTCAGTACTTGGGCACATGTATCTTTCTCCGACGACAATGCTTTGATGATGTTCCAATCGCATCTGATTTTTTTCAAGCCAGTTCCTGCCGAACAGCGTTGGACCATTGCCTGGGACAATCCATAGCGGTAACTCGTGAACCGCACCGTCATACGACACTTTAATTGTGGCACTGCCAATCATCGTTATGAGTTCTTTGGTGTACGTGTGCAACTTGGCATTGACTGGACTCAGCCTGGGCTTCACAGTCTTAGTATCCCACAGCTTGTCGAATGCCTTCTGGCTCATTATCGATTGACTCGCCCCCACATCCAGTTCCATCGATACTGGCACCCCATTAAATTTCATGTTGATCATTATTGGTTTGCTCTTAGTTAGGAACGAGTACAGTCCATACACTTCCTCCTCTGGTCTCTCGGATTCTGTATCTGGATCCGTGCTAGTCTGACGATCATCCTCCACGTGGTGTGTCGCAGCACACTTGCTCATCTGTGGACACTTGTGCTGGAGATGCCCCACTTTCAGACAGCCTTTGCAACTATATTGCTTAAATCGGCACTGCTGGTGCCGGTGATTTCCCCCACAACGCCAACACAGAGAAATCGGATGCATTCCCGCTGGCAGACTTTGGGCAGCCACAGGTTTCACATACGCAGTCAGATAGGCCCTGCCATGTGCCGCTCTGCTGAACGCCGAATCAATCCTATTTACAGTGCTTGCCGAGTTTCGATTTTTCACTGATATCTGCTTTAGACTTCTATCCGTCGTCATGCATGACTGAGCGATCGTGATGGCCCTGTTCAAGTCCAACGTCTTCACCGCCAGTAGTTTACGCAGGATCACCTCGTGGTTGATGCCGATTATAAAGAAATCCTGCAGCATGTCTGCCAACACAGCCCCGAACTTACACGGTCCCGGTAGACGTTTCGGGTTGGCAACGAATTCCGCCGCATTCTGGCCCTCTGAGCGAACGTGCATGTAAAATCTGTATCTAGATGATGATGCCTTCATCTGGCTTAAGGTGGTCCTGCACCAATGTACACAATTCTTCATATGTCTTCTTTGTTGGACTCACAGGCAGGAGTAGATTCTTTATCAGACCATAAATTTTTGGACTGCAAATCGTGAGGAACACCGCCCAGCGTCAATCTGCGTCGCCGACCTCCTCCATTTTTGTTGGTCACGAAGATCTGGCTCAAATGGCTCACAAAGTCTGCCCAATCTTCTCCTTCCACAAATCACTCCAACAATCTAATTGTGCTCATTTTTGCATGCAAAGGTTCTTGTTGCCTCATCGCCAAATGTTGTGTATGCAATAACTGTTAGACTGAGTACTGTTTAACTCCAAGAGGTATGACCTCGGCTCTGCTTTATTAAGGCCCAAAATGACTAATATACAAAATGGCTGTCCTTTTATACTTGGGCTGCACACATGTGCGTGCAGCCCAATGGCCTCCAACAGTGATGCCATCTAGTGGCTAGTGATCCCAAAAGTACATACATGACACTTATATGTAGGAAAACAGCAGTCAAATTGTGTACAGTAAAGTCCAAATCACAGCAAATGAGTGGAATCACCCAACTTTTTTTGTTGTGTTCAAGTCACACTTCAGAGACTTGAGTACAAAATCTAGGCTGACACTTCAGTGCAGTAATGAGGAAGTGCTGCATTGTCAGAGGTGTAGTGTTTTAGATTAAATATTAAACAAAGGCCTCATCTTCCATCTCGCAGGGACGTAAAAGATCCCCAGGCACTATTTGAAGAAATGGGGAGTTCTGACCAACATTTTTCCTCATCCAACACCTAAAACAGATGACCTGGTTAATTCTGTGATTGTTGTTCATGGGAGCTTGCTGTCTGGTTTCCTACATTACAACAGTGACTACACTTAAAAGCACTTCATCGTCTGTAAAGAGCTTTGGGACTTCCCGAGGTCATGAAAACCCCTATAATAATGCAAGTTCGTTCTTTGGAAAATTGAGCTAGATAGTCCAAATTACTTCTGTTGTCTGTACTTTGATGTCTTTGTACATTTATATTTTAATCTGGTCACTGCACATAGATTAACAAAATAAAACACTTATGAAGAGATGCAATGGAAGTGTGAATGTGTTGGGTGAACTTTATGGTAATATTTTCAAGCATGCTGCTATAAACCATTTCTAAAAATAATAAATTCATATTTAATTTTTTAAAAACACATTTAAAATAAAGCATAGTAGAGTAATAGAGGACCAAAATAAATTAATGCCTGAATTCACACAAAAACTTCCTAGCATTTATAATTATGCTAAAATAAATCCAGTCTAATGTAAACTTGTCCTTAGAATTGTGCTAGCGGTTGCCTTTTGATCTGTATATCTAGGTAAATAGTTGATGGTGGAAAATAATTTAGCATTAATTTTTGCAGTTACCAATATTTAACTCCAAAAGAGAGAATTTGCATTTATATACTAACTTTCACATCTTCAGAGCAGTGCTCACAGAAATGAATTACTTTTTTAAAAAAGGTCAACTTTTTATTCATTCATGGGACGTGGGCGTCGTTGGCCAGCATTTATTGCCCAACCCTAATTACCCTTGAGAAGGTGGTGGTGAGTCATCGCCTTGAACTGCTGCAGTCCGTGTGGTGAAGGTACTCCCACAGTGCTGTTAGGGAGGGAATTCCAGGATTTTGACTCAGCGACGATGAAGGAACAGCGCTATATTTCCAAGTCAGGATGCTGTGTAACTTGGAGGCAAACTTGCAGGTGATGGTGTTCCCCTGCGCCTGCTGCCCTTGTCCTTTTGGATGGTAGTTGTCATGGGTTTGGGAGGATATGCCGAAGAAGCCTTGGCAAGTTGTTGCAGTGTATCTTGTAGATGGCACACACTGTCGACATGGTGCGCCATTGGTGGAGGAAGTGAATGTTTAATGTGGTGGATGGGGTACCAATCAAGCGGGCTGCTTTGTCCTGGATGGTGTTGAGCTTCTTAAGTATAGGTGGAACTGCATTCATCCAGGTAAGTGGAGAGTATTCCATCTCATTCCTGACCTGTAAATGGTGGAAAGGCTTTGGGGAGTCAGGAGGTGACTCAGAATACCCAGCCTATGACCTCTTGTTGGCACAGTATTTATGTGGCTGGTCCAGTTAAGTTTCTGGTCAATGGTAACCCCCAGGATATTGATGGTGGGGGATTCGGTGATGGTAATGTTGTTGAATGTCAAGGGTTACACTTTTGCTTGTTGGAGATAGTCATTGCCTGTCACTTGTGTGGTGTAAACTTGTTATATACGCACATGACGCAGATATTTTGCATACAGCAAAGTCACACAAACAGCAGTGGGATAGTCAGTGAATGTGTAAGGCCCAGATTTTGCAGTCAAAACAACAGTGATGCTAATGGCAGTCGCCGTTATTGAAACTTAAATGCTACAGCAACTTCAGGCGAGGGGCAGATGCGCGGTTAAATGCCATACCCAAAACTTGCTGTTCGAGTTGCGCTACTCCACCATTAGCTTCGCGAAAACCGGATTTCATTGTCTTCCTTATCATTTGAAATGCATTCAGTGGTTTGAAGTTGCTGTATTTGCGCGTAGATATGTACTAAACTCGCTACAGAAAGTTGAGTCTTATCATTACAAGTGCAAGTACCCTTTTAACTGGCCCTAAAAATGAATTATTAAAAGTGTGGAGTCTCATTCCTTCAGGTATTGGTGGAGATTTTAAAAGATTTTTAAAAATCTCTTTTTCTTTCAGTCCAATCTTTCTTTACCTCTTTATTTCTCTTTCTGTACCTGATTTGATACTGAATTCACTCTAATTTATGCTTCTCAGTTGTTCCTTTGTTTATTTCTCATCCTTCAAGCTGATTGATTAAGGAGAAACAGGAGATTAAGTTGGTTGCCCTGACCAGTATGCTCCCAGATGTCCTTTTTCCCTTGCTGCATCGTTATCAGCTCACACTTTCAGCAACTTTCCACGCCAAAAATTAAAAAACAACTTGCAAGGGCAGATGCTGTTAGATGGATGCCCTGCTACAGCAAAACCTGGGCCAATGTGTTTTTTTGTTAGTGCTGGTTGATGGATGGATTTTGGCTAGGACACCAGGGGAACGTGTCATTAAATCTTTTATGTTAGACAGCGCCTCGTTTAATGTATCATCGGAAACAATGCTGCACTTCCTCATTACTGCACTGAAGTATCAGCCTAGATTATGTGCTGCAATTCTGGATCGGGATTGGCTCCGTGATTTTCTGACTCAACTGAATCAAACTGACATCTCAGTATTCATCTGGCCAATTAGGCTATTTTCAGTTCCTCTCTACTACAGGGCTAGCACACTCTTGCTGGTATTATCATAATCCAGAATTCCTAAATGTTGGATGTGCGTATTAAGACTATGACTTAGATTACAAGGTCTATACATTAAACAAAGATCCTTCGAGGTGTCAAAGAATCTGCTAGATTAATAGGACAAGCCTATATTCTAAAAATATTTTTTTCAGACTGATTCAGAATGACTGCTGGAAAAGCTATGATTGGGAAGCTAGCCCCTGATTTTGAAGCCACTGCTGTGATGCCTAATGGACAATTTGAACAACTCATACTGTCTAAATACAGAGGTGAGAATAATGACAGGGTTTTAGGTAAAATTAGAAAACAAAATCACTGGTTTAAAATTTTCTTAAATGTTGTAATAATATGTCTATTTTCTCGAAATCACAGTCAGAATTTTGGAAGCCTTTACTGAAGTATTGTTTAAGCTGTGAGCATGAAGTGTGCCAGGTTTAGCGCATATCTTTTGATGTACCGCATGGAATTGTAAAGTGATCTGAAAATCAGACTCTTGCAGTCATTATGATTAAATTGCAGTAACTGTTAAAATTTGGGATCAAATTGGAACATTTTGCTGACTACTTACCATGATGATAGGAAGAAGAAAGAAATTTAGCATTTATATGACCTTTCGTGACCTCCGACATCCCAGAGCGCTTTACAGCCACTGAAGTACTTTTGAAGTATAGTCACTTGTAATGTAGGAAAAGCAGCTACCAATTTGCACAGCAAGCTCCTATAAACAGCAATTTGATAATGATCAGATAATCTGCTTTTTAGTGATAATTGAGGGATAAATATTGGCCATGACACCGGGAATAACTCTCCTGCTCTTCTTCGAAATAGTGCCATAGGATCTTTTACATCCACCTGAGATGGCTCCTCCGTCAGTGCAGCATTGCCTCAGTACCGCACTGGAGTCTCTGCCTAGATTTTTCTGCTCAAGTCTTCTGACTCCAAGGCAAGGGTGCTACGAACTGAGCCACGGCTAACACATAACGATGCTGGGATATAATTTCACTATCTTCTTGAATTTCTTAGAGACTTGTTTCTCATCAGCTTCTGTGGTTGTAAAAGGTCTACAATATGGTAGTGTATTGATACTTAGATTGTTAATATTAGAGATCAGTAGCTATTTAGGAAGTTGCAATTTAAAAAAAATTCCAGGGGGGTCGAAATGTGCCCCTTTTTGCGATGCTCATTACCGCCTCGGGGGGGGGGGGGGGGAGGAGTCGCTAATGGGGTGCGAAACACTTTTCACCCGGGGGAGGTGGGGTGGGGGGTGCTACAGACTCCCATGAAATTGTGCGGGAGTTAGCGGAGGCGCTGCCATGATAGCGGCGCTCTCTGCCAGTAGCACCCTGGGCCACCGCGCAACCGCCAATGACATCATCGCCGTGCATGGCAACCCCTTGGCGCCAATCCCTTTCCATCCCACGGGGGATTTTACCCTGCGAGGCTGCCGCGAGTGGTGTCAACGCCAGCCTCATGGGTCGCGAACCAGGCCAACATCCGCTCGCGGGGCAGAAGTTAAAGGGGCGGTCGTGAGTGCCCTGCACCACCATCTCGGCAGTTTTGCTGACTCACAGGTCGGCCCGACTTCTTCGCCTCTTGCGGCTCTGCACTCCGTTTTGGGTGCCGGGCTGTGGACTCGGCACCACCCTGCTCTGGTGGCCTAGTTTGCGTGCTGCCTCCATCGGAAGGAATGGACGTGGGGTATTCACACATCGTGCCCGTTTTTATGCCTTATCCAATTTCCAAAATACAAAATTGCAGTTTCCAGCAAAGGCATCTAATATGTGAGACAGATTGCAGGTGTAAATGGGGATAAAAATTTCAAAGATTAAGAAGCCTGATTGGGAATCCGGGCGTTTTGTCTCTTCAATGTGCCTTCATAAAATAGATGAGCAGCATGCACTGAACAGTCTCTCAGGAATTATGGCAAGAGACCTAATTTTTCAATAAATATTTGATTGAAGTGAGGCCCATGCATGTTGTTAGCATAGCCTCATTATTGCCCTGATATTACTGGATTGGAAATAGGGCACATGCAGCCACAAACCTAATATCTTGACCACTGCATGTAAGGCACTGTGCCTTGCAAAGTTTACCCCCAGTGAGCTCGTGCCCTGTCGATTAGAGTGTAGGCTGCAGTCCTTCCTGATGAATCTGCTTTATTACTGATGTCATCTTTACAAAACCTGCAATACAACCTATTGTTAACTATACTTGTTGCATCAATGCATTGCACAGGGGGGCCCTTATGATTGCACTCCCACAGCGGAATGCACTGGTAGTGCACCGTGCCTGGAAGGGGCTTGCAGTGCCAATATTTAATTTTGTACATAATGTGGGCGTGCAGCAGGCAATGTGCTGCATCTGTGATTGGGCATTTATCCATTTGGTGGCTCTGTGGTGATGCTTGTATAAGATATATAGAAAATAGGTGCAGGAGTAGGCCATTCGGCCCTTTGAGCCTGCACCACCATTCAATAAGATCATGGCTGATCATTCCCTCAGTATCCCTTTCCTGCTTTCTCTCCATACCCCTTGATCCCCTTAGCCGTAACGGCCATATCTAACTCCCTCTTGAATATATCCAATGAGCTGGCATCAACAACTCTGCGGCAGGGAATTCCACAGGTTAACAACTCTCTGAGTGAAGAAGTTTCTCCTCATCTCAGTCCTAAATGGCCTACCCCTTATCCTAAGACTATGTCCCCTGGTTCTGGACTTCCCCAACATCGGGAACATTCTACCCGCATCTAACCTGTCCCGTCCCGTCAGAATCATATATGTTTCTATGAGATCCCCTCTCATCCTTTTAAACTGCAGTGTATAAAGGCCCAGTTGATCCAGTCTCTCCTCATATGTCAATCCTGCCATCCCAGGAATCAGTCTGGTGAACCTTCGCTGCACTCCCTCAATAGCAAGAACGTCTTTCCTCAAATTAGGAGACCAAAACTGAACACAATATTCCAGGTGAGGCCTCACCAAGACCCTGTACAACTGCAGTAACACCTCCCTGCTCCTATACTCAAATCCCTTAGCTATGAAGCCCAACATACCATTTGCCTTCTTCACCGCCTGCTGTACCTGTACGGCAACTTTCAATGACTGATGAACCATGACACCCAGGTCTCGTTGCACCTCCCCTTTTCCTAATCTGCCGCCATTCAGATAATATTCTGTCTTCGTGTTTTTGCCCCCAAAGTGGATAACCTCACATTTATCCACATTATATTGCATCTGCTCACCTAACTCGCCTAACCTGTCCAAGTCACCCTGCAGCCTCCTAACGTCCCCCTCACAGCTCACACCGCCACCCAGTTTAGTGTCATCTGCAAACTTAGAGATATTGCACTCAACTTCTTCATCCTAATCATAGATGTATATTGTAAAGAGCTGGGGTCCCAGCACTGAGCCCTGCGGCACTCCACTAGTCACTGCCTGCCATTCTGAAAAGGACCCGTTTATCCCGACTCTGCTTCCTGTCTGCCAACCAGTTCTCTAACCACGTCAGTACATTACCCCAATACCATGTGCTTTGATTTTGCACACCAATCTCTTGTGTGGGACCTTGTCAAAAGCCTTTTGAAAGTCCGAATACACCACATCCAATGGTTCTTCCTTGTCCACTCAACTAGTTACATCCTCAAAAAATTCCAGAAGATTTGTCAAGCATGATTTTCCCTTCATAAATCCATGCTGACTTGGACCGATCCTGTCACTGCTTTCCAAATGCGCTGTTATTTCATCCTTAATAATTGATTCCAACATTTTCCCCACTACTGATGTCAGGCTAACCGGTCTATAATTACCCGCTTTCTCTCTCCCTCCCTTTTTAAAAAGTGGTGTTACATTAGCTACCCACCAGTCCACAGGAACTGATCCAGAGTCGATAGACTGTTGGAAATTAATCACCAATGCATCCACTATTTCTAGGGCCACTTCCTTAAGTACTTTGGGATGCAGACTATCAGGCCCCGGGAATTTATCGGCCTTCAATCCCATCAATTTCCCTAACACAATTTCCCGCCTAATAAGGATATCCTTCAGTTCCTCCTTCTCACTAGACCCTCGGTCCCCTCGTACTTCCGGAAGGTTATTTGTGTCTTCCTTCATGAAGACAGAACCAAAGTATTTGTTCAATTGGTCTGCCATTTCTTTGTACCCCATTATAATTTCACCTGAATCAGACTGCAAGGGACCTACGTTTGTCTTCAATAATCTTTTTCTCTTCACATATCTATAGAAGCTTTTGCAGTCACTTTTTATGTTTCCGGCAAGCTTCTTCTCGTACTCTATTTTCCCCCTCTTAATTAAACCCTTTGTCCTCCTCTGCTGAATTCTAAATTTCTCCCAGTCCTCGGGTTTGTTGCTTTTTCTGGACAATTTATATGCCTCTTCCTTGGATTTAACACTATCCTTAATTTCCCTTGTTAGCCACGGTTGAGCCACCTTCCCGGTTTTATTTTTACTCTGAACAGGGATGTACAATTGCTGAAGTTCATCCATGTGATCTTTAAATGTCTGCCATTGCCTATGCACCGTCAACCCTTTAAGTTCATTTGTCAGTCTATTCTAGCCAATTCACACCTCAAACCATCGAAGTTACCTTTCCTTAAGTTCACAGTAAAGGGGTGCAAATAAGGTGGTCTTGGGATGGCCTTACTGCAACTAATGGCAGCACAACTAAAGAGACAGAAAGACAAAAATGTCAGGAGAATGTTCTCAGAGGTACTTGCTGAAGAGTTGCCTTTGGCTATACTATGCCAGCTACTTAGCAATGTATGGCAGGTTGGATATCAATGAGAATATGTAGGATGGAGCATGAAAGAAGGAGCAGTCTAATACAGACCTTTAGTTCAGACCATGCCTATTTCACCAACTCCTCCAAAACTACAACCCTAGACTTGCAGAGCATGCTCTTCATATGGGGTAAGATCATGGATTGTCACTGTCCCCCCAACAGGAGCAGACAGCTGCATTATGTTGCTCATGGCTTCCTCCTATAAAACTAGACGAAGAGATGGGAACTGTGCGTTTGTCTGCTTAGAATGTACCCACACCCATGTGTGAAGATGCACTCCATAGGGTTGGTAAGGGCAAAAAGATGCAGCATCAAGGTGCTAGTCAGAGAAGGAGTTGTTTACAGATTGTCTTGGGGTCCTTGTTTAGAATGTGATTGGACAAGGTAAGTGGTGCCAAGTAGAGCTTCATGGACAGTCCTGGATAGAGAAAGGAAAGGAATAAATAAGAGGCATGAGATGGTGCTACTACTAGTTGGTGTATAGCAGAAATAATCCTAAATCTGCCAAGCTCTTCATCATACATATCTTGCAACCATGAATGAGCAGAACTTCCCTTCTGCACTCCACTTCCTTAAAAAAAAATCTCAACAGTTGTGGCAGTATTGTTTCTTCCTTCATTGCTGTATGCAATCTTTTTAAGAGTACAATTTCCAGCGGCCCCAAGTAGACCTCGTTGAGGCAATAGCAATAATCTAGTAAACCCAGTTCAGGGATCAACAATAATCTGGCAGGCACATGAGAGACAGCAGGACTAAGATGGCAGCAACATTTTAGGTATGAACAGTAATCTGGCAGGCACAGCTCAAGCAGCAAAAATGGAAAAAATAAATCAACCCTCTAGCCACTGTGCCTTTAAACTGCTAGATCCCTTAAACCGTGTGCCCAGAAGCCAATCCTTCACTTTGTGGGTAACCTTGAACAATGGGAGCATTAGTTGCAGTACGGCCATCTCAAGACCACCTTATTTGCACCTCTTTACTGTATCTTACACAGACAAGCATCACCGCAGAGCCCATCCATCCTTGGGGACCGAGATAGTCCGTTTAAGAGCATGTCTCAAAATGTGTGCAGCAGGGGAATGTCATTTTCAGCTGTATGATCTTATGCACACAAACATAAGAACATAAGAAATAGCAGGAGTAGGCCATTTGGTCCCTCGAGCCTGCTCCGCCATTTAATAAGATCATGGCTTCAACTCCACTTCCCTGCCCGCTCCCCATAACCCTTAATTCCCTTATTGTTCAAAAATCTGTCTTATCTCCACCTTATATATTTAATGACCCAGCCTCCACAGCTCCCTGGGGTAAAGAATTCCAAAGATTCATTACCCTCTGAGAGAAGAAATTCCTCCTCATTGTTTTAAAAAGGCGACCCCTTATTGTGAAACTATGCTCCCTAGTTCTAGATTCCCCCACGAGGGGAAACATCCTCTCTGCATCTACCCTGTCAAGCCCCCTCAGAATCTTATAAGTTTCAATAAGATCACCTCTCATTCTTCTAAACTCCAACAGGTTCAACCTTTCTTCATAAGACAACTCCTTCATCTTGGAAATCAACCTCATAAACCTTCTCTGAACAGTCTCCAATGCAAGTATATCTTTCCTTAAATAAGGAGACCAAAACTGTATGCAGTATTCCAGGTGTGGTCTCATCAATATCCTGTATAACTGTAGCAGGACTTCCCTACTTTTATACTCCATCCCCCTTGCACTAAAGGCCAACATTTCATTTGCTTTCCTAATTACTTGCTGTACCTGCATACTAACTTTTGTGTTTCATGTATAAGAACACCCAGATCCCTCTGTATCGCAACATTTTGTAATCTCGCGCATTTAAATAATAATTTTCTTTTTCTAACAAAGTGGATAACCTCACATTTTCCCACATTATACTCCATCTGCCAAATGTTTGCCCACTCACTTAGCCTATCTATATCCCTTTGCAGATTCTTTGCATCCTCACAACTTGCTATCTTTGTATCATGAGCAAATTTGGCTACTTTACACTCGGTTCCTTCATCCAAGTCATTAATATAGTTTGTAAGTAGTTGAGGCCCCAGCACTGATATCTGTGGCACCCCACTAGTTATAGTTTGCCATCCAGAAAATTACTCATTTATCCCGACTCTCTATTTTCTGTTAATTAGCCAATCCTCTCTCCATGCTAATATGTTACCCCCAATCCCGTGAGTTCTTATCTTGTGCGGTAACCTTTTATGTGGCACCTTATCGAATGCCTTCTGGAAATCCAAATAAACAACATTGACTGGTTCCCCTTTATCCTCAAAGTACGCCAGCAAATTTGTCAAACATGATTTCTCTTTCAGAAAATCATGTTGACTCTGACTTTTAAGATTTTCTAAATGTCCTGCTACTACCGGGGGTGGGGAGGAGGAGGTCGGCACCCCGGGCGTGGCCTCAGCGGGACGAGTGTCGGCGCGGGCCCAAAGTTGGGGTGGAGGCCGGCTGCGTTCTGTGCATGCACCCCCGACCGCCGGAATCATGCTGGACGAATGGTGGTGCCGGTTAAGGGAGCCCCGGATAAGGGACGTCCAACCTGTGCACTGGTTCCCCTTTATCCACCGTGCTTGTTCTATCTTCAAAGAACTCCAGCAAATTTGTCAGACATGATTTTCCTTTCATAAACTGACTCTGCTTGACTGTATTATGATTTTCTAAATGACCTGCTACTACTCCCTTAATAATGTACTCCAGCATTTTCCCAATGACAAGCTGGATATTCATAGATCAGGAACTCTTTCTATTCATATAAGGGGCACTTGTTTACAGAGGAGCATGAAGCTAATGTGTATGTCATTGATCAATCCCGGGAAGCCAGTGGTGTGGAAAAAAAGCAAGTGCTTTGGCTCGCTGATCCCTGGGATTCATGGGAAAGGTGATGCTGTGGCCACTTGGTGAATGCTCAATGCACTACTAACTAGCTAATGTTAGCTGTGTCTCCCATGGCCCACTTGATTCCACCCTAAGTCAAAGCTGTAGTTACCTCACTGCAACTGTCAGTGCCGTGTCAACCCTGCTGCATGACTCCAAGTCTTCCTGAAACAGGTTGCTTAACTTTTGCACAACCCCTTTGCTGAACTTTAGAAAGTGAGTTAACGGCGAAGGAGAATAACCTTCTGTGCAACCCCCTACTGGTGGAGTTGGTGGAGACTGCTGAGACAAAGTTCCCATCCTGAAGTGGCTTCGCCCCGCCTCTGGGAGCGAGGTTGTGGAGCTTGTAAGAAATTGTGGACAATTAAAAAGACTATTAATTAAAGAGACAATGCACTCAGAACTAATACAAATTAAAATACAATGAAAAATTGAGTTTTCAGCCCTTATTGCCTTTTTTTTAAAAGAAGTCCCAAATGTGGTTATTCATCTCTTAAAGCTCAATTCCCTTCTGAACCTCAAGAAAAGGGAAAACTGCTTCAGCACTAACACACATGGCTCAGCAAGCCAGGGAATGGGCACCCAGGGACTCCGTACACACTTTAAAAAAAACTTTTAACATCTATTGCAGCAAGCCACTACTTCAATAAAATCAACAAAAAAAACAGTCCAAAAGCTTAAATCTAAACTTGCCTGAAAGATGTGTGTACAAGCTGAATTTAGGGAGCTAGGAGTTAAATTTAAAAAGTAGGTCCTCAAAGGTAGTAATCTCAGGATTGCACCAGTGCCACGTGCTAGTCAGAGTAGAAATAGCAGGATAGTTAAGATGAACACGTGGCTTGAGAAATGGTGCAAGAGGGAGGGATTCAAATTCCTGGGACATTGGAACCGGTTCTGGGGGAAGTGGGACCAGTACAACGCGGATGGCCTGTACCTGGGCAGGACCGGAACCGATGTCCTAGGAGGAGTGTTTGTTAGTGCTGTCGGGAGGGGTTAAACTAATATGGCAGGGAATCTATGCAGGGAGACAGAGGGAAGTAAAATGGGGACAGAAGCAAAAGATAGAAAGGAGAAAAGTAAAAGTGGAGGGTAGAGAAATCCAAGGCAAAAATCAAAAAGGGCCACATTACAGCATAATTCTAAAGGGACAAAGGGTGTTAAAAAGACAAGCCTGAGGCTATGTGTCTCAATGCAAGGAGTATTCGTAATAAGGTGGATGAATTAACTGCGCAGGCAATTATTAACGAATATTATATATGTTGGGATTACGGAGACATGGCTCCAGGGTGACCAAGGCTGGGAACTCAACATCCAGGGGTATTCAACATTCAGGAAGGATAGACAGAAAGGAAAAGGAGGTGGGGTAGCGTTGCTGGTTAAAGAGGAAATTAACGCAATAGTAAGAAAGGACATTAGCTTGGATGATGTGGAATCTGTATGGGTAGAGCTGCGGAATACCAAAGGGCAGAAAACGCTAGTGGGAGTTGTGTACAGACCACCAAACAGTAGTAGGGAGGTTGGGGATGGCATCAAACAAGAAATTAGGGATGCGTGCTGTTGTGTATCTGTAAAGCATGCACTCCCATGTTCCGCCACCAGGGAGCTCATCCCCTGAAGTCCCAAGGGATCCCAGCATCCCTTGGGAGCACTGTATATAAGCCGGCCCCGAAGGCCTGTTCCTCACTATGGAGTGTCTTATTAAAGACTGAGGTCACTGTTACTTTAACCTCCCTGTGTGCAGCCTCATCTGTGTTAGGAACACAATAACTGCCGACGAGAATACGAATCCAATGCAAAGATGCAGCAAACTGGACATCCTGGAGAAGTTCTCGGAGGGTGAGGACTGGGAAGCCTATGTCGAACGGCTAGACCAGTACTTTGTAGCCAACGAGCTGGACGGAGAAGGAAGCGCTGCAAAAAGGAGAGCGGTCCTCACAGTCTGCGGGGCACCGACCTACAGCCTCATGAAGAATGTTCTGGCTCTGGTGAAACCCACAGATAAGTCGTACGAGGAGCTGTGTACACTGGTTCGGGAGCATCTTAATCCGAGGGAGAGCGTGCTGATGGCGAGGTATCGGTTCCACACGTGCCAGCGATCTGAAGGTCAGGAAGTGGCGAGCTATGTCGCCGAGCTAAGGCGACTTGCAGGACATTGTGAGTTTGATGGCTACCTGGAACAAATGCTCAGAGACTTTTTTGTACTGGGCATTGGCCACGAGACCATCCTACGAAAACTTTTGACTGTAGAGAAACCGACCCTCAGTAAGGCCATTGCGATAGCACAGGCGTTTATGTCCACCAGTGATAACACCAAACAAATCTCTCAGCACACAAGTGCTCGCAATGTTCATAAATTAACTGGAACTGAGTTTGCGAGCAGAAATGTACAGGGAAGAACCTACGAGTCTGCAACTGCCAGCATGCCTCAGGTGACCCAGATGACTGAGAGTCTCCAACAAAGGATGAATGCAAGGCAATTCACACCTTGTTGGCGTGGAGGCTTCCATTCAGCCTATTCATGCCGCTTCAAAGGGTATGTTTGCAAGAGCTGTGGAACAATGGGGCACCTCCAACGAGCTGCAAGCTCTGAAAAACCTGCTAACCACCACATGGCAGAGGAAGATTGGTCCATGATGCATCAAAGCAATTTCGAGCCTCAGAAAGGAGGCAGATGCTGAAGTACATGGGGTGCACACATTTTTGACGAAATGTCCACCTATAATGCTAAACGTAAAATTGAATGGCTTACCCGTAGCCATGGAACTGGACACTGGCGCTAGCCAATCCATCATGAGTAAAAAGATGTTTGAGAGACTGTGGTGCAACAAGACACTCAGACCAGCCCTGAGCCCCATCCACACGAAACTGAGAACAAACACCAAAGAGCTTATCACTGTCCTGGGCAGCGCCATGGTCAAGGTCACCTATGAGGGCACGGTGTACGAACTGCCACTCTAGATTGTCCCGGGCAATGGCCCTACATTGCTTGGAAGGAGCTGGCTGGGCAAAATCTGCTGGAACTGGGATGACATCCGAGCGCTATCACATGTCGATGAGGCCTCATGTACCCAGGTTCTTAACAAATTTCCTTGCCTTTTTGAGCCAGGCATTGGAAACTTTTCCGGGGCGAAGGTGCAGATCCACTCGGTCCCAGAGGCATGACCCATTCACCACAAGGCGCGAGCGGTACCTCACATGGGAGAGAGTGGAAATCGAGCTGGACAGGTTGCAACGCGAGGGCATCATCTCCCCGGTGGAATTCAGCGAGTGGGCCTGCCCGATTGTTCCAGTACTCAAAAGTGGTGGCACGGTCAGGATTTGCCGCGACTATAACGTAACTATTAATCGTTTCTCGCTGCAGAACCAATACCCACTACCTAAGGCAGACGACCTATTTGCGACGCTGGCAGGAGGCAAGACGTTCACCAAGCTCGACCTGACTTCGGCCAATATGACACAGAAGCTGGAGGAGCCTTCGAAGGGCCTCATCTGCATCAACACGCACAAGGGACTGTTCATTTACAACAGATGCCCGTTTAGAATTCGGTCGGCTGCAGCGATCTTCCAGAGAAACATGGAGAGCCTACTCAAGTCGTTACCACACACGGTGGTCTTTCAGGACGACATACTGGTCACGGGTCGGGACACCATCGAGCACCTACAAAACCTGGAGGAGGTCCTCCAGCGACTGGATCGCGTAGGGCTGCGGCTGAAGAGGTCGAAATGCTTCTTCATGGCAACAGAAGTGGAGTTTTGGGGGAGAAAGGTCACGGCGGACGGCATTCGGCCCACAGGCGTCAAGACAGAGGCTATCAGGAACGCGCCCAGGCCACAGAACGTCACAGAGCTGCGGTCGTTCCTGGGACTCCTCAACTATTTTGGTAAGTTCCTACCGGGGTTAAGCACCCTCTTAGAGCCCCTACATGTGTTATTGCGCAAAGGTGAGAACTGAGTATTGGGAAAAAAAACAAGTAATTGCTTTTGAGAAAGCCAGAAACATTTTATGCTCTAACAAGCTACTTGTATTGTATAACCTGTGTAAATGACTTGTGCTAGCATGTAACGCGTCATTGTACGGAGTCGGGTGTGTATTTTACAACAAGCTAACGTTGCGGGGAAGTTGCAACCTGTTGCCTATGCTTCCAGAAGCTAGTCTTAAGGCCAAGAAGGCCGACAGCATGATTGAGAAAGAGGCATTAGCATGTGTGTTCGGGGTAAAGAAAATGCATCAGTACCTGTTTGGCCTCAAATTTGAGCTGGAAACCGATCGCAAGCCCCTCACATCCCTGTTCGCTGAAAACAAGGGGATGAATACGATTGCCTCAGCCTGTATACAAAGGTGGGCACTCGCGCTATCAGCGTATGACTATACCATCCGCCACTGGCCAGGCACCGAGAACTGTGCGGATGTTCTTAGTCGGCTACCATTTCCCACCACGGTGGTGGAAATGGCTCAGACTGCAAACTTGTTGATGGTGGCGCGGCCCGCAGACTTGTTCATGGTCATGGAAGTGTTTGAAAATGATAAATCACCTGTCACAGCCCACCAGATTAGGACTTGGACCAGCCAAGATCCTCTGCTGTCCCTAGTTGAAATGCAAGAGCTAATCAAGCCGTTCCAGCGGCGAAAGGACGAGCTGTCCATTCAAGCAGACTGCCTGTTGTGGGGTAACCGCGTAGTGTTACCCAAAAAGGGCAGGGAGATGTTCATCTCGGATCTACACAGCACACACCCGGATATAGTAATGATGAAAGCGATAGCCAGATCCCACGTGTGGTGGCCTGGTATCGACTCTGACTTAAGAGTCCTGTGTACGGCAATGCAGCGTGTGTGCTCAGTTGCGCAACACGCCCAGAGGGACACCACTAAGTTTGTGGTCCTGGCCCTCCAAACCATGGTCGAGGATCCATGTTGACTATGCGGGCCTGTTTCTCGGTAAAATGTTCCCGGTGGTGGTGGATGCTTTTTCAAAATGGATTGAATGTGAAATAATGTTGGGAAGCACCGCCACCGCCATCATTGAAAGCCTGAGGGCCATGTTTGCCACCCACGGCCTGCGTGACATACTGGTCAGTGACAATGGGCCATGTTTCACCAGTGCCGAATTTAAAGAATTCATGACCCACAATAGGATCAAACATGTCTCCTCGGCCCCGTTTAAACCAGCCTCCAATGGGCAGGCAGAGCGGGCAGTACAAACAATCAAACAGAGCCTTAACCGAGTCACAGAAGGCTCACTCCAAACCTGCCTGTACTGCTCAGTTACCGCACGAGACCCCACTCGCTCACAGGGGTGCCCCCGGCTGAGCTACTCATGAAAAGGACACTTAAAACTCGCTGGTTCACCCCAACCTGCATGATGAGGTAGAGAGCAGGCGGCAGCAACAAAATGTAAACGATGGTCGCGCCACTGTGTCACGGGAAATTGATCTGAATGACCCTGTGTATGTGCTAAACTATGGACATGCCCAAGTGGATTGCGGGCACGGTGATAGCTAAAGAAGGGAATAGGGTGTTTGTAGTCAAACTAGACAACGGACAAATTTGCAGAAAGCACCTGGACCAAACGAGGCTGCGGTTCACAGACTGCCCTGAACAACCCACAGCAGACACCACCTTTTTCGAGCCCACATCACACACCCAAAGGATCAACGACACCACCCCGGGCCCGGAAATCGAACCCATCACACCCAACAGCCCAGCAAGGCCAGGCTCACCTAGCAGCCCTGCAGGGCCAACAACACGCCAGCCCAGCGAGGGCACAGCCAACACACCAGAACAGACATTTGTACCGAGGCAGTCCACCAGGGAAAGAAAGGCTCCCGACCGCCTCACCTTGTAAATAGTTTTTACTTTGACTTTGGATGGGGAGTGATGTGTATCTGTAAAGCATGCACTCCCATGTTCCGCCACCAGGGAGCTCATCCCCTGAAGTTCCAAGGGATCCCAGCATCCCTTGGGAACACTATATAAGCCGGCCCCTAAGGCCTGTTCCTCACTCTGGAGTGTCTTAATAAAGACTGCAGTCACTGTTACTTTAACCTCCCTGTGTGCAGCCTCATCTGTGTTTAGGGCACAATACGTGCACTAAAGGTACAGTAGTTATCATGGGCGACTTTAATCTACATATAGATTGGGCTAACCAAACTGGTAACAATACGGTGGAGGACGATTTCCTGGAGTGTATAAGGGATGGTTTTCCAGACCAATATGTCGAGGAACCAACTAGAGGGCTGGCCATCCTAGACTGGGTGTTGTGTAATGAGAGAGGACTAATTAGCAATCTTGTTGTGCGAGGCCCCTTGGGGAAGAGTGACCATAATATGGTAGATTTCTTTATTAAGGTGCAGAGTGACAGTTAATTCAGAGACTAGGGTCCTGAATTTAAGGAAAGGTAACTTCAATGATATGAGACGTTAATTGGCTTGGATAGACTGGCAAATGATACTTAAAGAGTTGACGGTAGATAGGCAATGGCCGACATTCAGATATCACATGAATGAACTTCAACAATTGTACATCGCTGTCTGGCGTAAAAATAAAACGGGGAAGGTGGCTCAACCGTGGCTAACAAGGGAAATTAGGGATAGTGTTAAATGCAAGGAAGAGGCATATAAATTGGCCAGAAAAAGCAGCAAACCTGAGGACTGGGAGCAATTTAGAATTCAGCAGCGGAGGACAAAGGGTTTAATTAGGGGGAAAATAGAGTATGAGAGTAAGCTTGCAGGTTACATAAAAACTGACTGCGAAAGCTTCTATATATATGTGAAGAGAAAAAGATTAGTGAAGACAAACGTAGATCCCTTGCAGTCAGAATCAGGTGAATTTATAATGGGGAACAAAGAAATGGCAGACCAATTGAACAAATAACAGAACATTCGGAAAGCAGTGACAGGATCAATCCAAGTCAGCATGGATTTATGGAAGGTAAATCATGCTTGACAAATCTTCTCAAATTTTTTGAGGATGTAACAAGTAGAATGGACAAGGAAGAACCAGTGGATGTGTATTTGGACTTTGAAAAGGCTTTTGACAAGGTCCCACACAAGAGATTGGTGTGCAAAATTAAAGCACATGGTATTGGAGATTATGTATTGACGAGGATAGAGAACTGGTTGGCAGACAGGAAGCAGAGAATAAACGGGTCCTTTTCAGAATGGCAGGCAGTAACTAGTCGGGTGTTGCAGGATTCAGTGCTGGGACGCCAGCTATTTACAATATACATTAATGTTTTAAATGAAGGAATTGAATGTGATATCTCCAAATTTTCAGATGACACTAAGCTGGGTGGCGGTGTGAGCTGTGAGGAGGATGCTAGGAGGCTGCAGGATGACTTGGACAGGTTAGTTCAGGTTAGGTGAGTGGGCAAATGCATGGCAGATGCAGTATAATGTGGATAAATGTAAGGTTATCCACTTTGGTGGCAAAAACAGGAAGGCAGAATATAATCTGAATGGTGACAGATTAGGAAAAGGGGAGCTGCAACGAGACCTGGGTGTCATGGTACATCAGTCATTGAAAGCTGGCATGCAGATACAGCAGGCGGTGAAGAAGGCAAATGGCATGTTGGCCTTCATAGCGAGAGGATTTGAGTATAGAAATCTAGAAAATAAGTGCAGGAGTAGGCCATTCGGCCCTTCGAGCCTGCACCGCCATTCAATGAGTTCATGGCTGAACATGCAACTTCAGTACCCTATTCCTGCTTTCTCGCCACACCCCTTCATCCCCCTAGTAGTAAGGACTACATCTAACTTCTTTTTGAATATATTTAGACAATTGTCCTCAACAACTTTATGGTAGAGAATTCCCCAGGTTCACCACTCTCTGGTTGAAGAAGTTTCTCCTCATCTCGGTCCTAAATGGCTTACCCCTTATCCTTAGACTGTGACCCCTGGTTCTGGACTTCCCCAACATTGGGAACATTCTTCCTGCATCTAACCTGTCTAAACCCGTCAGAATTTTCAACGTTTCTATGAAATCACCTCTCATTCTTCTGAACTCCAGTGAATACAAGCCCAGTCTTTCTTGATATGTCAGTCCCGCCATTCCGGGAACAGGGAAGTCTTACTGCAGTTGGAACAGGGAGGTCTTACTGCAGTTGTAGAGGGCCTTGGTGAGGCCACACCTTGAATATTGTATTCAGTATTGGTCTCCTAATCTGAGGAAGGACGTTCTTGCTATTGAGTGAGTGCAGCGAAAGTTCACCAGACTGATTCCCAGGATGGCAGGACTGACATATGAGGAAAAACTGGATCGACTGGGCTTGTATTCACTGGAATTTAGAAGAATGAGAGGGGATCTCTTGGAAACATACAAAATTCTGATGCGATTGGACAGGTTAGAGGCAGGAAGAATATTCCGATGTTGGGGAAGTCCAGAACCAGGGGTGACAGTCTAAGGATGAGGGGTAAGCCATTTAGGACCGAGATGAGGAGAAACTTCTTCACCCAGAGAGTTGTTAACCTGTGGAATTCTCTACCGCAGAAAGTTGATGAGGCCAGTTCGTTAGATATATTCAAAAGGGAGTTAGATGTGGCCCTTAAGGCTAAAGGGATCAAGGGGTATGGAGAGAAAGCAGGAAAGGGGTACTGAAGTTGAATGATCAGCCATGATCTTATTGAATGGTGGTGCAGGCTCGAAAGACTGAATGGCCTGCTGCTAACCTATTTTCTATGTTTCAGTTTTTTTTCTCTGCTGAAATCTGAGTTTCTATGTTACCTTTAAGAAGTGCTGACATCGCCACTGTCAGCCTGCTTGGCATGCTTAGGGACCTAGTGCTGAATTCAGCGCTAGGGTCGAAGTTCTGAGTAGTGATGTTAAGTCGGCGTTGCACGTCGATTGACGTCACCATCCTGCATTTTTTTTCCCAGGGCGCTGGCAGTTACTGGCAAAGAGAAGGAGGAAAATGGCGGTCACCGCGGGACGTGGCACCAGCTGGTGAAAGAGTGGCCGCCGTCATTTTTCCATCATTTCATGGCGCTACAGAATGGCGGCAAGTTCATGAATTTCTAGCCCAATAAATCCAGACGGTAGAGTAACAGTGAATAGGTAGGTGCCTTCCTCCTCCTGTGATTTTGCACCTTCCTGGCATTCAGAAGAGCTTCCGGTTTATCTTCCTTGAGTTCAAAAATCTAGGCTGACACTCCAGTGCAGTGCTGAGGGAGTGCTGCACTGTCGGAGGTGCTGTCTTTCGGATGAGAAGTTAAACTGATGCTTCGTCTGCTCTCTCAGGTGGACGTAAAAGATTCCATGGCACTATTTTGAAGAAGAACAGGGGAGTTATCTCCAGAGTCCTGGTCAATATTTATCCAATCTACAAAAACAGATTATCTGGTCATTATCACATTTGTGAGACCTTGTTTGCAAATTGGCTGCCACATTGCCTACATTACAACAGTGACTACATTTGAAAAGTACTTCATTGGCTGTAAAATGCTTGCAGACATCTGGTGGTCATGAAAAGCGCTATATAAGGGCAAGTCTTTTCTTTCCTTATAAGCCAAAACCCCCATTGTTTTGATGGAGAATGTGGGGTTTAAACAGTTCACACTGCACCCACAACAATCAACTGACAAAAATACTAAGATCATTTTGCAACACCAAACATATCTAAATGTAGAATCATGACTGCTGCACTAATTGCTTCTTAGACGTTTATTTAAAGTGCACTCTCAGACATAGCTTTCTTTACTCGGCACCAACTTTTATAGGGGCAGCCTGCACTTGACCCATGATCTGTGTAAACAGGTAGCAGGCCTTGATGTCATCAAATGACCCTGAATTGAATGCTAATTCATTTGGAATGATTCATTACAGTGCAGTCAAACACTGACAGGAATCCAGAGACAGCATTCGGGCAACGCTATGTAAGCACCAAGTCACTGCAGTGATTGCATTCATTTTTCTTGTCAGGAATGCCCAAAACATTAGGGGGCTGAAATTGGTTGACATACCGCTGGCGAACCGTCCAAAATTGTGATTTTGGTCAAAAACACCGACATACTGCTCGGCAGAATATTCATCATTGACATACCGCCAAGCGATATGCACACCGTCCGCTGTGCAGGACCGCCCGCATACCGCCCAAAAAGTCCCGATTTTCATCGCTTACCGCCGACATACCATCAGAGCTGCATACCGTCCTGGAAAAGGTGGTTTTATGCGTGATGTTAAGTTGGCGGAATGCACAGATCTGTCAGTTTGGAAATCGGGAACTGTCAGCTAAAGCAGCACCTCTGTATTTCTGAGGTGAATATTGATTTTACGGTGAGATTTAGATTGGAAAAGGTATTTTTATTGTTACTGAGTACCTTATTAAGATAGAAGGCATTTTAGATATATTTGTTTAATCGAGAAATATTGTGGAGATTTAAAAAGAATGGGGCCTGTATTATCTCTGGCTGTATTGCTGACAACCTGTCTAATGGAGGAACCAGATATGAGAGAGTTTATTGAGCAGAGTTATAAGGGTTATGGAGGAGGTTGCAGACTGATGAGGAGGAGGAGGAGGCCTTACCCGCATAGGATTTTCAGGGAGAAGCATACATACTTGGACCTGACCGATTGACAGTGCATTCGAAGGCTATGCTTTCAGAAATAGGTCATCACTGAGATTTGCCAGCTCATTAAGGCAGACCTGCAGCCCGGTACCACCAACATTACTGCATTTTCTATGGAGATGAAGGTGACTGTGGCACTTTCCTTTTATGCATGTGGCTCTTTTCAGGCACCAGACATGTCATGTATGTAACCTTTATGTAACAATACTGCAATACTGTATATACGTAAGAAATATACACCTTGACCACAGGGGGTGAACTTGTGGGAGACACTCCTCACCTGGTCACCCAGGTATATAAAGGGAGGTCCCACGCAGGGTGAGACTTCTTGGTCCTGTGAATAAAGGTTCAGGTCATGGAAGTGACCTTGTCCATAGAATGTGCCTCATGTGGATTTGTGGTATTGTGTAAGGACTTTACATTGGCGACGAGAAACGGAAATCAATGACCCACGAGAATGGCCACCAGCAGCACAGATGAAAGGCTGGTGAGGTCTGGGACGATTTCATTGAGAGGCTCCAGCAGAGTTTTGTCACGAAGGGCTGGCTGGGAGATGCAGCGGCCGACAAGCGAAGGGCTCATTTGCTGACCAGCTGTGGACCTAAGACTTACGCGCTCATGAAAGACCTGCTAGCACCCGAGAAGCCGGCGGACAAAACCTTCAAAGAGCTCAACAAACTAATCGGTGAGCACCTCAAACCGGCGAGCAGCGTATACATGGCCCGACACAGATTCTATACACACTGACGTTGGGAAGGACAGAGCATACCGGATTTCGTTGCGGACCACCGGCGCTTAGCCAGCCTCTGTAAGTTCACAGATGCCTGCAGGGGGAGATGCTAAGGGATTTCTTTATTGAGGGCATCGGTCATGCTGGGATTTTCAGAAAGCTAATTGAGACCAAGGACTTGACCTTGGAAGCGGCGGCGTTGATGGCTCAGACTTTTATGGCGGGGGAGGAAGAAACCAAGATAATATATGCGCGCAATTCTGCCTTCAATGTGGTGATGGATCAGGGAGTCAATATCATAAACGCGACACAGAGCCCCACAGGCAGGCAAGGGCAGTTCGAGACACCCCAGGCAGCAAAAGAATAAGTCTCCAACAGAGACAATGGCAGGCTGAACGGACATTTACGCCTCCCCCAGTGGACAATGCGGCCCGGGATGGGGCCATTGACACCCACTAACAGGGTGTTCAAGTGCAGTCAAAGGGACAATCAGCGAGGAATGCCTTGCAACAGCTCTTTTGTTCACAACAATGGGAATCTCAGTTCATGCTGGAGGTGTGGGGGCAGACATGCTGCCAGGACTTGCAGGTTTCAACAGTTCGTCTGCAGAAATTGTAACCTCAGTGGCCATTTAGCCAGAATGTGCAGAAAACCTGTAACCCGGCTAATAATATGAGGTGGATGAACCAGATGAGGGGTCTGCGAGGCAGGATGACGCTTGGGGCAAATCAATGGACGCTGAAGTTCAGCGGGTTCATGTGGCAAACATTCACAGCTCATATACCAAAACGCCACCTATGATGATGAAAGTCCTATTAAAACGGCATCCCTGTACGCATGGAGCTGGACACGGGGGCCAGCCAGTCACTCATGAGTGTTCAACAATTCAAAAAGCTGTGGCTACTCAAAGCCAGCAGACCTAAACTAGAACGCATTGAGACGCAATTGCAGACGCACACCAAAGAAATCATTCCAGTGCTAGGCAATGCAATGTTGGCGGTCACACACAATGGTTTGGTGAACCAGCTGCCGCTCTGGATTGTCCCGGTCAATGGTCCCGCACTGTTGGGGAGGAGCTGGTTAGCTGAGATGAACTGGAAATGGGGGGATGTGCATGCCATGTCATCTGTGGAGCGAAGTTCATGCTCACAGGTCCTACAGCAATTTGAGTCACTATTTCAACCTGGCGTCGGGACGTTCAAAGGTACCAAAGTAGTGATACGCATCACCCCAGACGCCAGACCAGTGCACCACAAAGCCAGAGCTGTGCCATATGTGATACGGGAGAAAATTGAGAGCGAGTTGTACCGGTTGCTGAGAGAGGGCATCACCTCGCCCGTTGAATTCAGCGACTGGGCAAGCCCCATCGTTCCCGTCCTAAAAGCGACGGCTCGGTCAAGATCTGTGGCGACGACAAGGCCACTATCAACCGAGTGTCCCTACAAGACCAATACCCGCTCCTGAGAGCGGAAGACCTTTTTGCCACGCTGGCAGGCGGCAAGCTATTCACCAAGTTGGACCTCACTTCAGCCTGCATGACCCAAGAACTGGCCGACGAATCTAAACTACTGACCACCATCACCACGCACAAGGGACTGTTTGTTTACAACAGGTGTCCATTTGGCATTCAATCAGCGGCCGCGATTTTTCAAAGAAACATAGAAAGCCTGCTCAAATCCATTCCTGGGACAATCGTATTTCAGGACGACATCCTCATCACGGGTCGTGACACCGAGGAACACCTCCACAACCTGGAGGAAGTGCTACGCCAACTGGACTGGGTAGGCCTGCGACTCAAGAAGTCTAAGTGTGTGGTTTTGGCTCCCGAGGTCGAGTTTCTGGGCAGGAGGGTTGCTGCAGTTGGGATTCAGCCTACCAAATCCAAAACGGAGGTGATTCGACGAGCGCCCAGGCCTTGCAACACATGGGAGTTGCGTTCATTTCTGGGACTCTTGAACTATTTCGCGAACTTTCTGCCGAACTTAAGCACATTGTTGGAGCCGCTACACGTGCTCCTGCGTAAGGGTTGCGATTGGTGGTTTGGGGGGACTGTCAGGAACGGGCTTTCAATCGGGCGTGGAACCTACTTTGTTCAAATAAGTTGTTGACCCTGTACGACCCCCGTAAGAAATTGGTTCTGACATGTGATGCATCGTCCTACGGGGTTGGGTGCGTGTTGTAGCAGGGTAATGCTGAGGGCCAAATACAACCTGTGGCTTATGCCTCCAGGTCGCTCTCTCAAGCTGAATGGGGATGTGGGATGGTTGAGAAGGAAGCACTCGCATGTGTCTATGGGTCCGTTTCTAATTCCTTTCTGTACCTTTTTGGCAGGAGGTTTGAATTAGAAATGGATCACAAGCCGTTAACATCCCTGCTGTGAGACAGCAAGGCCGTCAATGCCAATGCGTTAGCTCGCATACAGCGATGGGCTCTCACGCTCGCTGCATATGACTACACCATCCGACACCGGCCTGGCACTGAGAATTGTGCTGACGCGCTCAGCAGGCTATCACTGGCCACCACTGAGGGGGCAGCGAAGCAAAGCGCTGAGATGGTCATGGCTGTCGATGCCTTTGACAGGGCAGGCTCCCCCATCACAGCCCGACAGATCAAAATCTGGACCAACAGAGATCCCCTCCTATCCTTGATTAAGAAATGTGTCCTGACTGGGGATTTCACAGGCGGATGGATGAGCTTTCCATCCAAGCCGACTGCCTATTATGAGGCAGCTGGGTGGTCATGCCCCAGAGGAGCAGGGAAGCATTCATCACGGAACTCCACAGCGAGCACCCAGGGATCGTGCTGATGAAAGCCTGGTCACGTGTGGTGGCCGTGAATTGATTCAGACCTGGAACACTGTGTTCGCAGGTGCACGACGTGTGCCTAGCTAGGTAATGCCCCCAGGGAGGCCCCGCTCAGCCCATGGCCCTGGCCCACCAGGCCATGGTCATGTATTCACGTAGACTACGCGGGCCCATTCATGGGGAAAAATGTTTCTCATTGTGGTTGATGCGTACTCGAAATGGATCATCGTGCACGACATCCAGCACCGTGGAGAGTCTGCACGCGGTCTTTGTGACCCACAGCTTGCCGGACATCCTTGTTAGCGATAATGGCCCATGTTTCACAAGCTACGAATTCCCGGAGCTCATGTCGGGTAATGGCATTAACCATGTCAGGACAGCACCGTTCAAGCCGGCCTCCAATGGCCAAGCGGAACGTGCGGTCCAAATCATAAAGCAAGGCATGCTCCAGATTCAAGGACCCTCCCTTCAATGCCGCCTATCGCGCCTCCTGCTGGCCTATAGGCCCCGACCGCACACGCTCGCGGGGGTCCCGCCCGCGGAGCTGCTCATGAAACGAACACTCAAAACTCAGCTGTTCCTCATTCATCCAGACATAGATGAATGTCCGACATAGTTAAGGGCAAGCGCCAGTCCTAAAACGAGTACCATGACCGAAATTCAAGGGGGAGATGTATAGAAATTGATGACCCCGTATTTGTTCTCAATCACGCTTTGGGGCCCAAATGGCTTGAGTGTACTGTAGTAGACAAAGAGGGGAATAGGGTCATAGTGGTTAAACTTAACAATGGGCAGATATGCCGCAAGCATCTGGACCAAATAAAAAAAAGGTTCAGCATGGACACTGAGGAACCTGAGGAAGATCATGAGATGGTATTCACACCACCGCCAGTGAACGAGCAACAAGAACATTCAGCAGCTGCGGTCAGCCCGGACAGGCCTGAACCACCACAGGTGACAGACATGCATACCAAAGCTCAACAACCAGAGCCCCAATTGCGGCGCTCCACGAGAGACCAATAAGATGTTGAGGGGGAGGTGATGTCATGTATGTAACCTTTATGTAACAACACTGCAATACTGTATATACGTAAGAAATGCACACCTTGACCACAGGGGGTGAACTTGTGGGAGACACTCCTCACCTGGTCACCCAGGTATATAAAGTGAGATTTCTTGGTCCTGTGAATAAAGGTTCAGGTCATGAGTGACCTTGTCCATAGAGTGTGCCTCATGTGGATTTGTGGTATTATGTAAGGACTTTACAAGACATATGCTCTGTTTCTCAGTAGGCTACTCATTGGTGCATTTGACAGGTAACCGAAGCACTGTATACACGCCGGATGGAATTTATAAACATCCCAGTTACCAGGGAAGCACAGAGTGACAGGACTTTGGGATTTGCATTGCCGGCTTCCCCAAGGTGCAGGATGCTATTGACTGTACCCATATTGCCCTGCGAGCAGCATTACAAGAGGCGGAGGTGTACCGAAACCATAAGGGATTTCACTCCCTCAACATGCAGCTCGTATGCGACCATACACCGCGCATAATGGCAGTCAATGCCAACTTTCCAGGGAGCATCCATGAGGCACACATCTTGCATGAGAGCACTGTGTCTGACCTGTTCAAGACTGAGCCATAAAGTAAATGCTGGATGCTCGGGGACAAAGGGTACGGCCTCGCCACCTGGCTTTTGAACTCCCCTGCGGAGCCCTCACACAGAACCCGAGCAACGCTACAATAAGAACCATATAGCCACACGTAACCTAATTGAAAAGACAATTGGAGTGCTGAAGCAGTGCTTTTGATGCTTCGATCACTTGGGAGGCAGGCTGCAATACCATCATCATCATCATAGGCAATCATTAGAAATCGAGGAAGACTTGCTTCCACTCTAAAAATGAGTTCTTAGGTTACTGAACAGTCCAATATGGGAATTAAAGACACTATCACAGATGGGACAGACAGTCGTTGAAGGAAAGGTTGGGTGGGAATGGTTTGCCGCATGCTCCTTCCGCTGCCTGCGCCTGGTTTCTGCATGCTCTCGGCGATGAGACTCGAGGTACTCAGCGCCCTCCCAGATGCATTTCCTCCACTTTGGCCAGGGACTCCCAGGTGTCAGTGGGGGCGTTGCATTTTATCAAGGAGGTTTTGAGGGTGTTCTTGAAACATTTACTCTGCCCACCTTGGGCTCGCCTGCTGTGTAGGAGCTCCGGTAGAGCGCTTTCTTTGGGAGTCTTGTGTCAGGCATGCGAACAAATTGGCCCCAAATTGGCAGAGCTGGTCGAGTGTGGTCAGTGCTTTGATGCTGGGGATGTTGGTCTGGTCGAGGACACTAACGTTGGTGCATCTGTCCTCCCAGGGGATTTGCAGGATCTTGTGGAGACATCGTTGGTGGTATTTCTCCAGTGATTTGAGGTGTCTATACCACCCTGAGCAGGTTGCTCAGTTTACAGTGGTGTGCTGCATGTTGCATAATTTAGCAATCATGCGGGGACAGGAATTGCCACTGGGGACTGCGGAACCACCTGAGGAGAGTGTGCAGAAGACAGAGGAGGAAGAAGAGGACAATGAGGGGCAGGAGGATGATGAGGAGCTTGCAAATTAATCCATGGCACCCTCCCCCCCCCCCCCCCGCAACACCACAGCGGAGGGCACAGGGAGCGTATGCCACTGCAAAATTGTAATGTCAGCAGCTCATAAATGAACGCTTTGCTTGAATTGGAGAGCTGCGTTTTGGGACCCTGATGACTGTTACCCCAAAGGTTTGACATTGTACAAGAGTGCTTAAATTCAATTCAAATATTTATGTAAAAAATATACAACAATTTAAAAACTTATAACTATAAAACATCTGTAACAACTTTAATAACGACTGTTATCAAAACTTTTACAACTTTAATAAACTTTTACAAATCAAACTTCAATTACAACAAAAAGACCCTTTAGTTTCCTTGGCCACGACCTCTACCCTGTCTACGCCCGCATGCTACATCACCCTTGGGACTATTCCCCCCCTTTTTTGCTCCCTCCCTTCCCTTTCCCAGTGCATGGACCCCTGTGTTGATACCAAGCCGATGTACAGCACCACACCCCAAGAACCGTTGCTGTCGTTGGGGGTCAGGCATTGCAGGCGCAATAAATGGGGCCTCTGGAGAAGCTCGCGATGTGGAAGATGAGGCTTCTGGGCTGGACGATGATGTCAGCTCCCCACCCTCAGGTGTTGTCTACTTGACTACTATGGCACGGGCGGGGGGGGCTTCCACGCCATGTCCCGATCCCGTCGATTGCCGCATGGATTCGGCGGTTTGCTCCATCACGATGATCATACGCAACCTTTCCTCCGACTGCCGCTCTGATAGAGCTGCGATGTTTGTGGGTATTGTAGTCAAGGCCTTGAGCAGCTCTTGACCTATGTCGATGCTGGCCTGTGACAGACGCACCATGTCCTGGTAGACGCCAACAGCAACCGACCTTTCCTGCACCAACCTCCGTTGCTGCGGCAAAGGCACTGCAACACTGGGGGTGCCTTGCTGCGCACAGCTGGGTCCGGCAGAATCAGAGGAGCCATGGGGGAATCCCATGAATACAGACTCCGTAGTGGAGGATGTTCCAGCTGTCCCTCACTAAGCTGGTGTATCCTCCTCCGCAATGGCTTAACTAGAGGATGTGGGCTCCCAATGCAAACATAGATTTAAAAAAAGAATCACAGAATGACAGGGAAAAGTGCAGCTGGCCAGGGAAGACACCACGCAGCCACCCCTCGCGTGAGGGGGGCCGAAGAGGGAGTTCGGGGTCTGGGGGAGCTGAGACCGGTGTGAGGGAGGGTTTACGGGGTGGCGGGTTACTGCGGGGTCCAGGAGCGGAGCTGAGCTGGGTGCGGACAATGGGATGATGGCGCTCCAGGCTCGGGCTCTGTACGATTTCCAAAGCGAGAATGTGGGCGAGATCTCAGTGTGGGAGGACGAAATGCTGACTGCGTACAGCCACCACGACATCGAGGGCTGGCTGGAGGGTGCCAAACGGGCGGCGGCGGCCTCGGGGGGGGGGGGGGGGGCTGGTCCTGACAGGACTGCAGCACCAGACGTCGGGCAGCGGCGACGACGACAACTGGGATGATAACTTGACGGTGGCGGACGAGCCACTGTCCGGGGGAGACAGCGGCGATGGCGGGTTCTCACCAGCTGCAACGCCTTCCAGCACTTCCTCACCTGCAACGACGAGAAGGCTTGGAAGCAGGGCAAGAGGAAAGCTGAGAAGGACGTCCTGGTGGGGGGCAACTTCTTCCTGATGCTCAGAGCCCCCTCGACCTGCAGGAGGTGGAGAGCAGGGCCGACGGGTTCAAAACTTTCACCAAGAGGATGGACGAGAGCGTTTTCCAGCTGAGCCACATCGCCAACGAGTTCGCGAGGAAGCAGGTGGGGGGGGGCCCCCTTCAGGCAAGGGCCCCAATGCCACTGCATTGGCGTAGTTACGCCACTGCTCCTCCGTCTCCACCCCCAGCTCCACCTCCACTGGCTGCAGGATCAGCGGCTCTTCCTCTTCGTCTTCCTCATCTCTGCCAGAGGTGGAGGCAGTGGATCTGTCTTGTGTTGCTGTGGTCTGAATCATCCGAGTCTGGAAGTACACAACAACATTTTTAAAAGCTTGGCAACAGGAGAGGGGTCAGGGTTACATGAGTACATAGTACAATGACTTACCGCAGTCTTACTTAAATGTCCACTGCTGCAGTACTGCATTACATATCACAGACAGACAATACATATATGTATTGTGTTACATGCCCCCAACATTGCAGTACATCACACGAGGCCAATATTACAGTGCAATAAACTTACATTACATTACATCAGGCCAACATTACAGTACAATAAATTTATATTATGCGCAGTTCAGTGCCACACCGCCCATTGAACAGAAAGTCGATCTGCTTCGACTACTAGAATACATACCGCCCAATGCAGACAGCCGACATACTGCCGAAAAAAATTTGATCAATTTTGTCCTCTTCAGTCTCAGCGGTATGCCGGCGGTTTGAAACACAGCGGGAGCAGGACCAGCGGCGGGGATAAAAGAAGCGCTGACTCGAGACCCGAGATCACAGCGGGAGCGGGACCAACGGCGGGGATAAAAGGAGCGCTGACCCGAAGCCCGAGATCACAGCGAGAGCGGGACCAGCGGTGGGGATAAAAGGAGCGCTGACCCGAGGCCCGAGATTACAGCGAGAGCGGGACCAGCGCGGGGATAAAAGGAGCGCTGACCCGAGGCCCGAGTTCACAGCAGGAGCGGGACCAGCGGTGGGGATAAAAGGAGCGCTGACTCTAAGTCCGAGATCACAGCGGGAGCGGGAGATCGAGGCCGAAGGTAAAACAAAGAAGTAAAAAGAAATCGAAGTGTGACGTCACAGCCAAGCGGGTAAGTGATTGGCTGGTGGATTGGTGAGTATTTTATATTTTTCTTTTTCTTTTTCTTATCAGTAGGAATCCTTTGGCATTGTTGCCAAATTAAGTTAATTTAAGGGTTAAGTCATGGCAGGAGAGCCCAGACCCATGTTCCTCCTGTGCTATGTGGGAAATCAGGGACACTACTACGTGTGCTGGAAATGTATCCAGCTGCAGCTCCTGTCAGACCACATTGCGGCACTGGAGCTGCGCATGGATTCACTCTGGAGCATCCGCGATGTTGAGGCACGTTTACTGACTTGGTCACACCGCAGGTAAAGGTTACAAAGGAAGATAGGAAATGGGTGACCATCAGGCAGAGCAGGAGTAGGAAGGGGGTCCCCTGCGGTCATCTCCCTCCAAAAAAGATATACCACTTTGGATACTGATGGAGGAGATGGCTCATCAGGGGAAGGCAGCAGCAGCCAAGTTCATGGCACCATGGGTGTCTCTGCTGCACAGGAGGACAGGAAAAAGAGTGGGAGAGCTATAGTGGTACGGGATTCTATTGTAAGGGGAATAGATAGGCGTTTCTGCGGCCGCAGTCGAGACTCCAGGATGGTATGTTGCCTCCCTGGTATAAGGGTCAAGGAGGTCTCAGAGCGGCTGCAGGGCATTCTGGAGGAGGAGGGTGAACAGCCAGTTGTCGTACTGCATATAGGCACCAATGATATAGGTAAAAAAAATGGGATGAGGTCCTACAAGCTGAATTTAGGGAGCTAGGAGTTAAATTAAAAAATAGGACCTCAGGATTGCTACCAGTGCCACGTGCTGCTCAGAGTAGAAATAGCAGGATAGTTAAGATGAATACGTGGCTTGAGGAATGGTGCAAGAGGGAGGGATTCAAATTCCTGGGACATATGAACTGGTTCTGGGGGAGATGGGACCAGTACAAACCGGGCGGTGTACACCTGGGCAGGACCAGAATCAATGTCCTAGGGGGAGTGTTTGTTAGTGCTGTTGGGGAGGGTTTAAACTAATATGGCAGGGGGATGGGAATCAATGCATGGAGACAGAGGGAAGTAAATTGGGGGCAGAAGCAAAATGTAGAAAGGAGATGAGGAAAAGTGGAGGGCAGAGAAATCAAAGGCAAAAATCAAAAAGGGTTACAGTACAACATAATTCTAAAAGGACAAAGAGTGTTAAAAAAACAAGTCTGAAGGCTCTGTGTCTCAATGCGAGGAGCATTTGTGATAAGGTGGATGAATTAACTGCTCAGATAGCTGTTAACGGATATGATGTAATTAGGATTACGGAGACATGGCTCCAGGGTGACCAAGGCTGGGAACTCAACATCCAAGGGTATTCAATATTCAGGAAGGATAGACAGAAAGGAAAAGTAGGTGGGGTAGCATTGCTGGTTAAAGAGGAGATTAACGCAATTGTAAGGAAGGACATTAGCTTGGATGATATGGAATCTGTATGGGTAGAGCTGCGGAACACCAAAGGGCAGAAAACGTTAGTGGGAGTTGTGTACAGACCACCAAACAGTAGTAGTGAGGTTGGGGATGACATCAAACAGGAAATTAGGGATGCGTGCAATTAAGGTACAGCAGTTATCATGGATGACTTTAATCTACACATAGATTGGGCTAACCAAACTTGTAGCAATACGGTGGAGGACGATTTCCTGGAGTGTATAAGGGATGGTTTTCTAGACCAATATGTCGAGGAACCAACTAGAGAGCTGGCCATCCTAGACTGAGTGTTGTGTAATGAGAGAGGATTAATTAGCACTCTTGGGGAAGAGTGACCATAATATGGTCAAATTCTTTATTAAGATGGAGAGTGACACAGTTAATGCAGAGACTAGGGTCCTGAACTTAAAGAAAGGTAACTTCGATGGTATGAGACGTGAATTTGGCTAGGATAGACTGGCAAATGATACTTAAAGGGTTGACGGTGGATAGGCAATGGCAGACATTTAAAGATCACATGGATGAACTTCAACAATTGTACATCCCTGTCTGGCGTAAAAATAAAATGGGGAAGGTGGCTCAACCGTGGCTAACAAGGGAAATTAGGGATAGTATTAACTCCAACGAAGAGGCATATAAATTGGCTAGAAAAAGCAGCAAACCTGAGGACTGGGAGAAATTTAGAATTCAGCAGAGGAAGACAAAGGGTTTAATTAGGAGGGGAAAAATAGAGTATGAGAATAAGCTTGCAGGGAAGATAAAAACTGACTGCAAAAGCTTCTATAGATATGTGAAGAGAAAAAGGTTAGTGAAGACAAATGTAGGTCCCTTGCAGTCAGAATCAGGTGAATTTATAATGGGGAACAAAGAAATGGCAGACCAATTGAACAAATACTTTGGTTCTATCTTCATTAAGGCAGATAAAAATCTCCTTCCGGAAATACTAGGGGACCGAGGATCTAGTGAGAAGGAGGAACTGAAGGAAATTCTTGTTAATCAGGAAATTGTGTTAGGGAAATTGATGGGATTGAAAGTCGATAAATCCCCAGGGCCTGATAGTCTGCATCCCAGAGTACTTAAGGAAGTGACCCTAGAAACAGTGAATGCATTAGTGGTCATTTTCCAACATTCTATAGACTCTGGATCAGTTCCTATTGATTGGAGGGTAGCTAATGTAACCCCACTTTTTAAAAAAAGGGTGAGAGAGAGAAAACAGGGGATTATAGACCGGTTAGCCTGACATCGGTAGTGGGGAAAATGTTGGAATCAATTATGAAAGATGTGATAGCAGCGTATTTGTAAAGCAGTGACAGGATTGGTCCAAGTCAGCATGGAAAGGGAAATCGTGCTTGACAAATCTTCTAGAATTTTTTTGAGGATGTAACTAGTAGAGTGGACATGGGAGAACCAGTGGGTGTGGTGTATTTGGACTTTTAAAAGGCTTTTGACAAGGTCCCACACAAGAGATTAGTGTGCAAAATTAAAGCACATGGTATTGGGGGTAATGTATTGACATGGATAGAGAACTGGTTGGCAGACAGGAAGCAAAGAGTAGGAATAAACGGGTCCTTTTCAGAATGGCAGATAGTGACTAGTGGGGTACCGCAAGGTTCAGTGCTGGGACCCCAGCTATTTACAATATAGATTAATGATTTAGACGAAGGAATTGAATGTAATAAATCCAAGTATGTAATAAATAAGCTGGATAGCAGTGTGAGCTGTGAGGAGGATGCTAAGAGGTTGCAAGGTGACTTGGACAGGTTAGGTGAGTGGGCAAATGCATAGCAGATGCAGTATAATGTAGATAAATTGAGGTTATCTACCTTGGTAGCAAAAACAGGAAGGCAGAATATTATCTGAATGGTGACAGATTAGTAAAAGGTGAGGTGCAACCAGACCTGGGTGTCATGGTACATCAATCATTGAAAGTTGGCGTGCAGGTACAGCAGGCGGCGAAGAAGGCAAATGGAATGTTGGCCTTCATAGCGAGAGGATTTGAGTATCGGAGCAGGGAGGTCTTACTGCAGGTGTACAGGGCCTTGGTGAGGCCACACCTTGAACATTGTGTACAGTTTTGGTCTCCTAATCTGAGGAAGGACATTCTTGCTATTGAGGGATTGCAGCGAATTTTCACCAGACTGATTCCCGGGATGGCAGGACTGACATATGAAGAAGGACTGGATTGACTAGGCTTATATTCACTGGAATTTAGAATAATGAGAGGGGATCTCATAGAAACATATAAAATTCTGACAGGACTGGACAGGGTAGATGCAGGAAGAATGTTTCCGATGTTGGGGAAGTCCAGAACCAGGGGTCACAGTCTAAGGATAAGGGGTAAGCCATTTAGGACCGAGAAGAGGAGAAACTTCTTCACTCAGAGAATTATGAACCTGTGGAATTCTCTACCACAGAAAGTTGTTGAGGCCAGTTTGTTAGATATATTCAAAAGGGAGTTAGATGTGGCCCTTATGGCTAAAGGGATCAAGGGGTATGGAGAGAAAGCAGGAATGGGGTACTGAAGTTGCATAATCAGCTATGATCATATTGAATGGTGGTGTAGGCTCAAAGGGCTGAATGGCCTACTCCTGCACCTATTTTCTATGTTTCTATGACGCACCGCCGACATACCGCTGAGAAATGGGCGGACCTTACCCATCAACCAATTTTGGCTCCTAGGGCAATTTGTGCAATGTAAGGGGAATATGGGGGCTTGGGTCTTCCTCTGCTCTACATTTTTTGTATTGCTCTTTAGATAGTTCTCGTAAATAGTAAGTGAGCTAGCATTCTCAACATGGGTTCCAGCCATTGCTTTGGCACAAACCTGACATGCTGAACAGTGATGTATGGCTTTTGATTGCACAGCACTGTGTTTATGAATTAAACTGTTGATTTTCTCAACAGGAAAATATGTAGTCTTCTTTTTCTACCCACTTGATTTCTCCTACGTGTGTCCGACTGAAATTATCGCTTTTAGTGATCGTGTCGAAGATTTCACCAAGGTCAATTGCGAAATAATTGCTGCATCTACAGACTCCCATTTTGCTCATTTAGCTTGGTATGTAATACTGTTTTTTGTCCTTTTTTTGACCAATGTATCCAGTGCTTGAATTGCAAATTGCAAAGTAACGTAGGAATGGAGTGTCAAGTGTTTCTTTTTCCTTCTTTCTCCCTTCCAGGTTTATTAGTTGATTTAATATAGTGATTGTAATGACCAGAGTGAGGATATTTGGGAAACCATCGGCAACCTAGATGGTATTACAGGTTGAACCTGCCTTATCCGGGACTCCCTTATCCTGCACCACCCCTCGTCCAGCATCATTCCCGGCAGGTGGTCGGGTATGTGTGTGAAAGCGGTGGGAGCTGCTGCAGCATCAAATGTGGGATGGCCGGTGATCCGGAGAATCAGTGCCGGCCTCCCCTCTCCCTTACCGCTCCCCTCACACCCACAGCCCCCGAGAGAGACAGCCCGACACACAGACAATTGCAGCCATCGCGCTGCACAGCACCTGCCATTTTGCAGCATTCCGGCGTCGGCAGACCCGTCCTGGGTTGAAGCAGCCAGGTCTCTTGGTGCGAAGTCGAGCTCAGCGGCGGTGTCAGGGCCCAGAAGAGGTTGGCGAGCAGTGGGAGGTGAGGATGTTGGCGAGCAGTGGGAAGAGAGGAGGTCGGCGAGCAGCGAGACGAGAGGACGTCGGCCCGAGGACACAACGTGGGTGTTGGTGCCCCAAGTCAGCAGTACCCAGTAAGTCTGGGGGGGCGACGGAGGACGGTCAGTGTGACCTCCCGTCGTCCGGCAAAATCCTTTATCCGGCACAGGCCAGGTCCCAAGGGTGCTGGATAAGGGAGGTTGAACCTGTATTTTCATGTTCACCTTGTTTTTATTACTCTGGTATTTTTGCATGGGTGAGCAGAGGTGGCTAGAGGATTCAAGTAGGCATTGCAACCTGATTGAATAATTACGTGCAGAGGGCAAGGGAAGCAATGGGGGTGGTGGGGGCGGGGAGGAAGATTCTAAGTTGGGGCAGTGAAGTGGTGGTGAGCCTCAATTTTCCATCATTCGCATTGCTATTCTGGGCGGGATTGTGGAGGAGATTGCAGCCATAAAGTTTTGAAATTCCTAACTTTCAGGGGTCCCAAATTTGTGTAATCTGGGTAAAGGCAGAATTTGGTGCAAAGCCTGGTTACACCGTGTTTCTGCCCCTTTACGCTGTGTTAAAATTTTTGTCACAAGTGATAGTGGATGCTTCTGTTATCTGTCCCTTTCTGTGTGGACAATAAAAAAGGCAGAACTCGCGGAATAATATTAATTGTCAAAATTCTCACCAGCTCCAACTTATTTGCCCCAATTGCTCATGAACATTCGTTCTAGCTTGCCAAGACCTGATCCCAGCAGTAAACGGGCACAGAAATTTAAAAAAAAGGCTGCAATTAAATCACCGTCTCTTCTGCCACTTGCACCTGATTTATTCTTGTTTGGGGTTTTCTCTTTGGGGGAGCAGGAGCCTCATGCTCCACCTTGTCATGTGTGTCATTAAGAACATTGGCCCCAAGTTTCTACATGATTTGCTCCTGATTTTTAGGAGCAACTGGTGTAGAACGGAGTATCTTAGAAATCGGAATTCTCCACATTTAGTTTCCTCCAGTTCTAGTTAGTTAGAACAGTTTCACTTTGGAACTGAATTTTTTTTTCAAAAGGGGGCGTGTCCGGCCACTGACGCCTGATTTCAAAGTTTCCACAGTGAAAACGTACTCCAAACTAACTTAGAATGGAGTAAGTGAAGATTTTTGTACGCTTGAAAAAACCTTGTCTACACTTTAAAAAATCAGGCGCAGTTTACAAATTAGGCGTAGGGAACGAGGGGGGGGGGGAGGGGGGGGAAGGGAAGTCATTAAATTCTACAATCAATCCTTAGTTATACTTATACAAATATTATACAAATAAATCCAACCTGAATAAAAATTTATAAGCAAAGAAAAGATTAAATAAACCATGTTCCTACCTGTGTGAAAGTGCTTCAGGCAGGCCTTTCAGGCAGCGGTGTGGCGTCAGTGTCTCGACGGCAGCGGCAGCAAGCAGCCTTCAAGCTGAGCTGCAGTGCTTGAGGGAGGGGTATGGCGTCAGTGTCTCGTCTCGACGGCAGCGGCAGGCAGCAAGCAGCCTTCGAGCTGAGCTGCGGTGCTTGAGGCAGGCCTTCATTCCCCGCGAAGATGCAGCACCCGGACGGACTTGAGGCCATTCGGCCATGAGATTGCAGCGGCGTCAGTGGCTGGCCGGGAGCCGAAGAATGAACACAGGACACACGCAGCTGCAGATTAAAAATTCTTTAGGCCGTTCAGCCACGCTTATGGGGCGGCGTCAGTGGCTCGAAGGCAGCCGAAGAATCAGGAGCGGACGTGAGGCCATTCGGCCATGGGATTGCAGCGGCGTCAGTGGCTGGCCGGGAGCCGAAGAAAGAATAGCAGCAGCCTTCGAGCTGTGAGGGGGACTGACTGAGGCCATTTGGACAGGGAGAGGCAGCCACATCGACATCTTTATATTTAAATTTGCAGAATGGGTGCTGCATTGTCAACACCACATATTATGCAATGGTTTGCTTCCTCATGCAAGAAATTCTTTGTTCTTGGTGGACGTTGATCCATTGCAAAGTTGAATTGGCACTTTTATTTCTCCAAACACACAGTCCTTAATTTGAAGGCACCGGTTCTGCAAGTTTAGTAGTGAAAAGCTGAACTCACTGATTTCAGCAGGTGATTTATTCAGCAGTGCTGCTAAAAGCACTCCCTCACACACAGAAATATCAAGAAAATTAAAATACAAGCCTTTGCAGGGGTCCAAGAAACAATTCTTCACTTTTTCTGCAGTACTTTTAAAAATGGCCGAGTGCCAATGTTTACTTCAGACCACACGTGCGCGAATGCTCCAACGCGCACGCGCAGGGTTGCCGGCACCAAGAAGCCTCATTTCAATTGTACCCGCCCCCTCCTTACAAAATCGGCGCGAGTGGTAGGCTCCGCCCCCTGTGCGCCGCGCCAAGCAGACATCGAGCTCCAAGGAGTTCGAGAATACCGCACTTTTTTTCCGGCGCCATTTTCGGCGCGCAAAACAGGCGCCCAGCTCTGAGGTGCGCCTTTTTCGCCATGTGTGTAATTCTACTCATTTTTGATATGTACTTGCTGCCCCGGAAAGTCCAGTGTATCATATCATTGGAAGAACGTCATTGTTGTGCGCTTCCACAGTGCATTCCTGCAGGCACACAGCAACCAGAAGAACCCTTAAAGCTGCCTCCAGCCTGATCGTTTGCAGCCTTTAGGAAACCTTGGGGGTTAATCCCTCAGACTTGTACTCTGCGCACAGTGGGGCCGAAATTTCCCATCGCCCGAAATGGGGCGAATCCTCCATTTTTTTAACTCATGCAGTGGAGATTCCGTCGATATTTGGCACTTAGAATTTTTTTTGGGTCAGGGCGGATGTCGTAGCGGCTGAAGGGCAGACGTGCCCCTGCAGCGGGTTGACTGTCTCGTGATGACTTCGCGCTGACACGTCACAACGTTTCCTCCCTTCAGTTAAAGGGGAGAGCCACTGCGAGCTCTGCATACTTTTAAGTTAGGTCAACTGGGCCACCAAGGAGGGTTTCGGCCGGGCCCAAGAGGTGCCAGGTTGCCTGTTGGTGGCCCAGCCGAACCCGGGGGCATAATTGTTGGGCCGACCTGGCAGTTGACCAACAAAAATAATTAACATGGCGGCCACGGCAGTGCGCCCTCCCCTTTAAGAGCGGCCGGGCCGTCATGCCAAAGATAGTGTATCGACACAAAAAGCTGTCCGGGACGGCGGCGGGGCTGCTTCTGTGGGGCAATACCGGGAAAGGGTCCATTTCTTGGGGGGCAATTTCATGAGGAGATCCCCGCCAGTCAGTAAAGGGTCAGCGCATGCATGCTGCGGTGAGAAAATGGGCGGAGCAGTCCCAGGCACCACTGTAAAACTCAAGAAGGTTAATTTACAAAATGGTGGTCCCTCTCTGGAGAGTAGGCAGCCATTCCGCGTTGCCCTGTGGCTGCCGCTTTCAGGTGGCCAGAGGCCTTCTCAGGAGGGCAATTTCGACCCCAGTGTCTTAACCGGAGTGGACTTAAAGAGAATGGTTTATTTGGGAATTTGGAAGGAGTGGGCATTTGGAGAAGAGGGGGAAGGACATAATTGGAGGAGGTATCAGCGGCGGCGGAATGTTCGATGATTTCCAAAATAACAAGGACAGCCAATGGGTGAGTATTAAGGTTTTTTTTTCTCCCTTTTCTCACTAATCTACCCTACGACTGTGGTTTAAACTGGGTACGAGAAACTATAAAGTACTGTATTAAACTTATAGTTTAACTAGTTAAACTATTTAATATAACTATAAATAATAATTGAATAAAGACTTTAACGAATGAAATAAATAAAATGAGGCTAGAATAAGATATGGCAAAGCAGGTTGTGTGTCTGGACTGCCATATGTGGGAGTTTGTGGACAGCGAGACTGTCTCGAGCAAGCACGTCTGCAGGGGATGTCTCTATCTCGAATCTCTGCGGCTTAGTGTCATTGAGTTGGAGTGTAAGTTAGAGATACTCCGACACGCAAGGGAGGGGGAGGAATTTTGGAAAGTTTTATCCAGAATACAGTCACATCCCAGAGGAAAGCACATGTTCAGGAAAGGGAGGGTGTGACTGTTAGGGAGCCGGGCAGCGAGGAATTAGGAGAGGTAGACAAGGAGGTCCCACAGACACTGGTCCTGTCCAACAGGTACGATGTACTCGCTACCCGTGAGGATAAAGAGAAAGACTGCAGGGAGGACAGCCACAATGCTGAACAAAGCACTGTTATGTCTTTAGATGCTCTGAAAATGACTCCACGAGGCAAAGTATTGTACTTGAACTGTAGTGACCTTAGACCATTTAATATAACTCCAGAGTGAGGATACCACATGGTGGACTCCCTTTTATACCTGGGTGCCTGTGGTGTACAGGTGACCCCTGGGCCTCCACCAGTTGCACCCTCTGGTGGTGCCAGCATAGTATATACAGTGTGAACCTTGTTGATGGTACCTCCGGTAAACAAGTCTCCATCTTATGCAACTGTACAGTGACTACACAGAGAGTATCTCTATAGTGTACATATATAACATCACTCTCCTCCAAGTCTTTTGTGCCAATACCTTTGCACTGTGTGCTCTGGCTTAGCTCTCCCCAGACATAAGTGCCAACAGCCCTTGCACCTTGACTGTGCTTTGGCTTGGCTCTCTCCCTGTTAACCCCAAGTCCTTATTGCCACAACGTTGGGTAGTGGTTACCAGTTTGGATGGTTCGATGATGAAGTGGGGCTTCAGTTGGTTCTGGGTGTGACCATGTGTTTGCCCATGGCTACATACATCCATTTTCCCCCTCGCATGTAGATCATGCCGGTGGCTCATCACATTCATATACATTCATATACATTCAATCCAGAAAAGGAAATTTGCATTTACATCATTGCATTTGTGGTCCAGTTGTGAGGCAAGTACATTTGACTGGTGAGATACATTGATGGTACATCTTTGAGATCAGTGCTGGGGTCAACACCGGTGCGTGAGGACAAGCTAGTTCCAGAGCTGCTGGATGGTGTCCAGGTAGCCTAGTGGCGGCGCGTTGCCCGGTGCTGGCAGTGGGAACCCGGTTGGCTTGAGTTGCCTGCTCTCGGGGGCCTTTGCCGATGCTCCTAGCATTGGGCACATTCACAGATGCCTGTGACCTCCCTGTCCTCTCCTTGCGCCCCGGGTCACTGCTGCTCCCAGAGGAGCAGTCGTCTCGCAGTGCATAAGGAACTACTAACTCACTTGCCTGGGCGTTATTTGGTTTGGGATCCTGGCTGATCCCGGTTCCAATTGGGAGAACCGTTGCGGGTGACCCTTCGTTCCCGGGTGTAGCCTTGGTGGTGATGGGGTCTGGGGGCTGCGCCTTAACGCAGTTCGCTTTTTCAGGCTCGTGGCAGTTGGTGCCATCGGGTGCCTGAGAGGTGGAACCGATCAGCGGCAGCGTATTGATACTGGTGCTGTTGCCCTCCTGAGATCACTTGCTCTGAGCTTGTCTATTTTAGCTGCTTGTGGCCACACTCCGTGGTGCATCACTCTGGTCCCAGGGGCGCAGGTTACAGCATTGGGTAGCCCACTGGACCTGTGTGCTTCCGATGGGTGTTTGCCCGCTACATAATCAGAATACAGTTGAAATCCTGCATTGCACAACATGTCATTGCTTATTGTGGATAAACTGTAGCTCCGATCGCAATTGCCCGACTTTTCTTTGCTTATTACATGTATAAAACTCTGATCATCAATTACAAGCTTTACATTTAGCTCACAGTTGTTATTACATTGAGTGAGAATGTGGGACTGTCCCTTTAAGTGTGGTGGGTTGCTGTCCTCCTTTAAGAGAGCCTTGCTATCTTTACCCCAATCCTCTTCTTCGCTTGGTACCATGTGTTGCTCCATCAGTGCTGCACCTCATGGTCTGGCCGCCGCCATCTTTTTCCTCGTGGTTTGGGTGCCATCTTTCTTCCATCCACGATGTCGGCTGCTGTGATCCTCTTCTCCTCGGGTTTTGCCACCGAAGCTGGGAAGTCGCCTTTGGATCCGATTTTCTTCCTCCGGAGTCCTGCCACTGGAGCCTGGAAGGTGCATTAGGGTCATCTCAGCTGGATCATCTCCACGCAGTCGTGCTGAGCGGTCTGTGCCTCAGGTGCTGTGCTAGTCTGCTCTCTGGTGCCGGATCCAACCTCAGGTGGGGGCTTGCTTTGCCTCTGAGCACGGGGGACGTCGATCGCTGGAGGGATGAAATCTTCCCAACTCCAATGGATCTTCTCCATCCACCTTCTCTGAGTAGCATTGGTCCATCACCTGCAACAATCCACAGTGGTAACTTGTGCACTGCGCCATCATGGAGTACCTTAACATTCGCACTACCAATGACTGGGATAAGTTCATTGTTGTAGGTGAGCAGCTTTGCTTGAGCCGGGATCAACTTGGGTCGTTCAATTTGATCGTCCCATAGCCTCTCAAAGGCTTCTTGATTCAGTACTGACTGGCTCGCCCCCATGTCCATCTCCATGAAAACTGGAGCGCCTTTTATCTCGACTTCCATTCTCAACGGGGAACATTCTGTGGTGCAGGTAAACATTCTGTACACCTCATCGTGGGGCTGAGCTGCCTCTCTGACCAACTCTTCATAACCCGCGCTGGATTCATGGCCCTCTGCAGACTCTTTTTCAACACGGTGAGTCCTATTTCTTTTACACATTCGCTGGAGGTGGCCCTTTGTGCTGCACGCTTTGCACACATAGTCCTTAAAACGGCACTGGTGAGCCCGGTGATTTCCTCCGCAACACCAGCATGGTGCTAACTGATTAACCCCCCTTGGCGGGCTCAGAGTTAAGGGACTCGGGGGCCTGTTCTCTCTCCCCTGAGGAGATTCACGTTCTACAGTCCTGCCTATAAAAGGCGCCAATCTGTGTACAGTACTTGCCGGGTTTGAGCCCTGAGGATGAGTCATCCGCCTAGAGCTGCAGGTCGAGGTCATGAATGCCTGGCTCATGGTGATGACCTTCTGAAGTGTGACTGATATCCGCAGATAGTAGCTTATGAAGAAGGACCTCGTGGCCGATTCCGATGACAAAGATATCCCGCAGTGCTTCGGTGAGGTGTTCGCCGAAATCACAAGGTACTGCCAACCTCCTGAGGTCTGCAGCATATTTCGCGATTTTATGGCCATCGGGCCGTCGGTGGGTGTAAAACCGGTGTCTGGCTGTGAGGATGCTCTCTTGGATCAGCGTTACAAGCTCCTCGTTCATCTTGATCATTGTTTTCGCTGGTGCCAGCAAGTCCCTGACGAGACCATAGACAGTGGGCCCACAACTGGTGAGTAGGATAGCTCTGCGCTTATCAGCCAGGATCATCACCTGCCAGGTCGTTTGCTGTGAAGAAATGATCGAGCCTCTCCACAGAGGCGTCCCAATCATCCCCAACGGTGAACTGCTGCAACGTACCAAGGTTAGCCATTTTCACGTGAAAGTCCGTAATCTCGTCGCCAATTGTTATGTCTTTAGATGCTCTGATAATGACTCCACGAGACAAAGTATTGTACTTGAACTGTAGCGACCGTAGTCCATTGAATATAACTCCAGAGTGAGGATACCACATGGTGGACTCCCTTTTATACCTGGGTACCTGTGGTGTACAGGTGACCCCTGGGCCTCCACCAGTTGCATCCTCTGGTGGTGCCAGCGTAGTGTATACAGTAGGAACCTTGTTCATGGTACCTCCGGTAAACAAGTCTCCATCTTATGCAACTATTCAGTGACTACACAGAGAATATCTCTATAGTATACATATATAACAGGCACTGTGGCTCAGAAGGCTGTCCAAGGGGATGGGGGGGAGCAGAAGCGAAATGTGGTAGTGATAGGGGATTCTATAATTAGAGGGATAGATAGCCAAGAACGAGAATCCCGAAGGGTGTGTTGCCAGGATAAGGGATATCTCATGGAGGCTAGAGAGGATCTTGTAAAGGGAGGGGATAAACCCAGTTGTTGTGGTCCATGCTGTAACAAATGATATAGGTAGGAACAGGGAGGAAATCCTGCTGAAAGAGTAACAGGAGTTAGACGCTAAATTAAAAAGCAGGACCTCAAGAGTAATAATCTCTGGATTATTGCCCGAGCCACGTGCAAATTGGCATAGAAGCAGACGATCAGGAGAATTAACACATGGCTAAAGGGCTGGTGTGAGAAAGAGGGGATCCTTTTCATGGGACACTGGCACCAGTTCTGGGACAGGATGGAGCTGTACCGATGGGATGGGCTCCACCTGAAATGGAATGGGACCCGTGTCCTAGCAGAAACGGTAAACAGGGAGGTGGCAAAGGCTTTAAACTAGTAAGATAGGGGGAGGGATATACAAGAAACGGAACCAGCCTAAATATCAACAAAACAACAGAAAAGAGCATAGGAAAGAATAAAGTAAGGAAGGACATTGATGGCAAGGGAATAAATAGAGTAAGAGAACAGGAGTCTAAAAGATGGTTAAACTTAAAGTGAGAGGAAATCCTATTAATAATTAGTTAAACTGCCTGTATAGCAATGTACACAGTGTCTGTAATAAAACTGGGGATCTGGAGGCAATCATGCATTGCGAGGAACCAGAAATAGTAGGGATTACTGAGACATGGCTAAAGAAAAATCAGGACTGAGAATTAAACATTGCGGGGTATAACCTATTTAGAAAAGAGAGAGAGAGAAAAGGGGAAGTGGAGTCGCTGTACTTATTAGGGATAACATAATGGCAGTAGAAAAAAGTGGCGCAGCAATCAGCAAGACAAAAATAGAATCCATATGGATAGAGATAAAAGATAATAAAGGATCAATCACACTAATAGGTGAAGTCTACAGACCACCTAATTGTGGAAGGGAGGTGGAGGAAGACATATGCAGACAAAGGGAAATGAGTAAAAAACAATCATGGGTGATTTCAACTACCCTGATATTAATTGGACAGAAGAGGTAGGTAAAGGGGATAAGGGAATGGAGTTCCAACAATGTGTACAGGACTGCTTTCTAAACCAATATGTAAAGAGCTCAACAAGGGAGGATTCATTATTGGATCTAGCAATGGGAAATGAACCACAGCAGTTAAGAGAAGTAAAAGTAGGGGAACATCTAGGCAATAGTGATTAAAATATAACACGCTTTAAGATGATAATTGATGAGGACATTGTAATGTATTTGTTTTGTGGTTTCTTTGCTTAAGAATTCATAGCAACACATTGCTATTAAGAACTAGTTGATTTATTAGCAAAGATTTAACAATCACACTACATATTACCAGTTCATCCACTAGGCTCACAACCACATGTCTCATTATGGATCCCCCGAACCAAACTGTTTGAATCCCTTCAATCTGGCTTTCGACCCTACCACAGTACCAAAACTGCTCTCATCAAAGTCACAAATGACATCCTTTGTGACTGTGACAAAGGTAAACTATCCCTCCTCATCCTTCTGGACCTGTCGGCAGCCTTTGACACAGTTGACCACTCCATCCTCCTCCAATGCCTCTCCACCAATGTCCAGCAAGGTGGGACCGCACTCACCTGGCTCCATTCTTATTTATCTAATCATAGCTAGAAAATCTCCTGCAATGGCTTCTTTACCTACTCCCACATCATTACCACTGGTGTCCCCCAAGGATCTGTCCTTGGTCCCCTCTTATTTCTCATCTATATGCTGCCCCTTGACGATATCATCCGAAAATACGGAGTCAGTTTCTACATGTACGCAGATGACACCCAGCTCTACCTCTCCACCATTTCTGTCGACCCATGCTTGATATCTAAATTGTCAAATTGCTGGTCCGACATCCAATACTGGATGAGCAGAAATTTTCTCCAATTAAATATTGGGAAGACCGAAGCCATTATCTTTGGTCCCTGCCACAAACTGCGTTCCCTAACCACCGACTCCATCCCTCTCCCTAGCATCAATCTGAGGGTGAACAAGACTATTCGCAACCTAGGTGTCATATTTGACCCTGAAATGAGTTTCCTGAAATGAGTTCTTTGCGATTTATTAGATGTCCACTGTTTTATTGCAGTTGTCACTATTTCTTGAGTACTTTTCTGTAGTTGTGGCAGGCGAAGAATAGACTATATAAATTAATGTTTTCACTGGCTTCACCAATTAGAAAAGAACTAGCAAAAATAAACAGTTCAATTTTATAGCACTGGAAAAGCTGCCTTTTCTTAGCAAGCTTCCTCTATTCAGTCTGACTTAGCAGGACATTATTTACACAACCATTCAGTTACCCATATAAATGCATGCAACATACTCCTAAGAGATCTTAAGACTTTAGTGGTTAACATATACATGTTCAATATTGCTTTGCTTTATTATATAGGGATATAGACAGGCTAAGTGAGTGGGCAAAAATTTGGCGGCTGGAGTATAATGTGGGAAAATGTGAGGTTATTCACTTTGGTAGAAAAAATAGAAAACAAATTATAATTTAAAAGGAGAAAAATTGCAAAGTGCCGCAGTACAGAGGGACCTGGGGGTCCTTGTGCATGAAACAAAAAAGTTAGTATGCAGGTACAGCATGTAATCAGGAAGGCAAATGGCATGTTGGCCTTTATTGCAAGGGGGATGGAGTATAAAAGCAGAGAAGTCCTGCCATAACTATACAGGGTATTGGTAAGGTCACACCTTGAATACTGCATACAGTTTTGGTCTCCGTATTTAAGGAAGGATAAACTTGCATTGGAGGCTGTTGAGAAAAGGTTCACTAGGTTGATTCCAGAGATGAGTGGGTTGACTTATGAAGATAGGTTGAATAGGTTGAGCCTATACACATTGGAGTTCAGAAGAATGAGAGATGATCTTATCGAAACATATAAGATAATGAGGGGGCTTGACAAGGTGGATGCAGAGAGGATATTTCCACTGAAAGGGGAAACTAAAACTAGGGTACATAGTCTCAGAATAAAGGGCTGCCCATTTAAAATTGAGATGAGGAGGAATTTCTTCTCAGAGGGTTGTAAATCTATGGAATTCTCTGCCCCAGAGAACTGTGGAGGCTGGGTCATTGAATATATTTCAGGCGGAGATAGACAGATTTTTGAGCGATAAGGGAATAAAGGGTTATGGGGAGCGGGCAGGGAAGTGGAGTTAAGTCCATGATCAGATCAGCCATGATCTTATTGAATGGCGGAGCAGGCTCGAGGTGCCAAATGGCCTACTGCTGCTCCTATTTCTTATGTTCTTATATCTGCTGCATAACTAAAACCGCCTTTTTCCACCTCTGCCCCGGCCTCAGCTCTTCTGCTGCTGAAACCCTCATTCATGCCTTTGTTACTTCTAGACTTGACTACTCCAACTCACTCCTGGCCAGCCTTCCACATTGCACACTACGTAAACTTGAAGTCATCCAAAACTCAACAGTCCGTGTACTAACCTGCACCAAGTCAAGATCACCCATCACTCCCTGTGCTGTCTGACCTACATTGGCTCCCAGTTAAACAATGCCTTGATTTCAAAATTCTCATCCTTGTTTATAAATCACTCCATGGCCTTGCCCCTCCCTATCTCTGTAATCTTTTTCAACCTCACAACCCCACAAGATGTCTGCACTCCTCAAATTCTGCCCTCTTGAACATCCCTCATTAGAACTGCTCAACCATTGGTGGATATGCCTTCAGCTGCCTGGGCCCTAAGCTCTGGAATTCCCTCCCTAAACCTCTACGCATCTCTACCTTTCTTTCCTCCTTTGAAACGCTCCTTAAAACCTACCTTTTTAAACAAGCTTTTGGTCATCTGCCTTAATTTCTTCTTCTTTGGCTCGGTGTCAAATTTATCTGTTTGTCGTGTAACACTTATGAAGTGCCTTGGGATGTTTTACTATGTTAAAGGCACTATATAAGTAAAAGTTATTATTATTATAATAGACTGATCAGAGAATGTGGAGCCAGGGGACAAGTAGCAGAATGGATAGCTAGCTGACTTCAAGACAGAAAGCAGAGAGTAGGGGTAAAAGGTAGCTATTCACAGTGGCAGAAGTGGTGTTGCACAAGGATCAGTGCTGGGACCACTGTTGTTCACAATTTATATTAGCGATTTAGACTTTGGAATCAAAAACACAATTTCTAAATTTGTGGATGACACCAAACTGGGGGCAATAGTCAATACTGAGGAGGATGGTCACAAATTACAGGAGGACATTAATAAACTTGCAGAATGGGCATACAATTGGCAAATGAAGTTCAACACTGATAAATGTGTGGTATTACATTTTGGTAGGAGAATAGGGAGGTCACTTACTACTTGGAGGGTGAGAGTCTAGGTGGCATAGAGGAACAAAGGGATCTCGGAGTGTAAATACACAAATCACTAATTTACGACACAGGTTAGCAAGGCCATAAAAACAGCAAACCAAGCACTAGGGTTTATTTCTAGAGGTATCAATCAGATTGAAAAGTAGGGAAGTTATGCTAAACCTGTATTGAACCTTGGTTAGACCACACGTAAGAGTACTGCGTACGGTTTCGGTCACCATATTATAAAAAGGATATAGAGGCACTGGAGAGGGTGCAGAGAAGATTTACAAGGATGATACCAGAAATACAAGGGTATACATATCAGGAAAGAATGAACAGGCTGGGGGGATCGAAATTCAGCCTCCCAATAAGGCCTGTTACCGTCAGAAAGCAGCGGCCACACGACGGTGTCGAATGGCCACCGATTTGTAGTCGAATAGCCGATGCTTACGAAATTCTCCCCGGTGGTTTTTCCGGCGGTCCCCACTTCCGCCCTGCTGCTGAACCCTCCTTAGTGCGTCTTCAAAGTACGCACCGCCAATGTCCCGCCCCGCAAGCAAAATTCACCGTAGAAAATCTTCCGGCCACCGCTCGGTGCCCCCGACAGTTTTTTCTTTACCCAAAGAGCGGTGAGAATATGGAACTCTCTCCCACAACGAGTGGTTGAAGCAAATAGTATAGATGCATTTAAGGGAAGGCTAGACAAGCATATGAAGGGAATAGAGGTTATGCGGATAGATTTAGATGAGGATAGATGGGAGGATGCTCGAGTGGAGCATAAACACCGGCATAGACTGTTTGGGCTGAATGGCCTGTTTCTGTGCCGTATATCTTATGTAAACCCTGTTTATGTTGCACTTCTGGCAAAGATATGGTGGCAGAGCAGAAGCAGCTCCAAAGAATTTCCCGGCCCTTGTTTTTGGGCCTTTATTTTTGTTTCTTTGACAGGTTCTGTCCACACTGCTCAGAAAGCAACATTCTGGATAGTAATAATCATATATAAGGGACTCGTGGAGCATGCCCCCGCCCTTCACAGCTTATTCCCTGCTTCTCTTCTGCCACCTGCAGTTGCTCCTAACTTGCACTGTGTGTTTCACCTAATGCTCCTGCTCTAACTCTCTACATTTTCCCTTGAATGGATGTTCCTGAGCTGATGCTTGCGACAGGTGGAGTGAGTGCTGCAATGTGATGGGAAGTCGATGGCCCTGTGAGCTGCTCGATCAGTAGTTCCTTGTGGGAGCAGAATATGAAAGATGCAGTGGATGAGCGGCAATTCTCACTGACTTTTGATCGGGCTGTCCATTGCTCACATTACCTTCTTCAGAATCAGTCAGAAACCTGACCAACCTTGGATTTCTGCGTCAGCCATTATTTTGAAATCAAACATGTCCTAAAGTCGCTAGGTCTTTTACTGGTATTGTGGTGGTGTTGCCACTTCTGTTCTGACAACGCATAACCCAAAGCAGTGGCTCTACGACATAACAGAGTATGGTTATAAGTCCATTGATACATATATGAAACATAAAGCATTGCTTGTGACTGATAAATTCCTACACTGGTTATTCTATTGCATTTTGAGCATTCAATTGTCACTCAATGGTAGCACCTATGCCTCTGAGTCAGAAGGATGTGGGTTGAAGCAACACTCCAGCGAAGAGTATATAATCTAGGCAATACTTCAATGCAGTACTAAGGTTCCACACCAGCAGCAGACCCTCACAAAATTGGCACTATAGACTTCTGATGGTATCTGAGCTATTGTAACATAATTCAAACAACCAAAGCAAATTCAATGAAGTAGCTGTTAAAATGATGATCAAATAGGATTTTCTTTTCATATATTTTACCAATTGAACCACAGTTTATTGTTCATATTTTTTATGTGATTCAATTCAGTTTAAGTATTGCATTCAAATACAAACTCAAACTTAAATCTTTTGTGTTTCATAGGATTAACACCCCAAGAAAGCAAGGAGGACTTGGTCCAACAAAAATCCCTTTAGTTTCGGACCTCCGTCACTCGATCTGCACAGATTATGGTATATTAAAAGAAGACGAAGGCATTGCTTTCCGGTAAGTTGTTGGGGAGGAATATAAGAATAAAATGTAGGTTAGAACTAAACGTCACTATTAGTGACCTATATTGGCAAAATACAGATTCAGAAATAAAAAGCAAATGTTTCTCTAGAGACTCAGAAGCTTTGCTTTAAGTCTGAGAGGGCAAAATGGGGCATTTTGGCCTAGATTTTAACTCCCCTGCTCTCTTTGACAGGCAGGAAAGGGTTGGCCCGAGGGATTAAAATGTTGAAAATTGAAATCCTGTCTCAAGCCCGCCGCATTCCAGCTAATGTAATATTAACAGCGACGATTCAGGTCCTCAACGAGGCTCCCGCTAAATGCAGGCGGGAGCCGACTTAAGATGCAAAAGTCGTGGCTTGGTGACAGCATCAACAATGCAGCATAACAGTAATGTCAAGCCAGGGGGAGTCCAGCACTCTCTGCTGCCCAGCAGAAAAGCCATGGTGGAAGGAGTCGAATGACCATAAGAGGTTACTGTAAGTCTTAGAAATTTTCATCTGTTTGAACTCCTTGTGGGCCAGGAGGAGTAGCAATACCCGTTTGCAAAGGAAATCTCCAGCCTGGCATCCCTCCCAGCACAAAGGAAATCCCAGCCCCAGCCTCCCCCGATCGAAAATGAAATGAAAGCAATATTTTTATTATACATAGACAAAATTCTGAACACTCCAGCACCATCTGTGCTGAGAGATCAGTAGGGGTTGGCACCAAACAGAGTAAAGAATGTACAACTTCACTCATTCAGATCTCAAAGCTTTTTTGAAGGCAGGACGAAAAGACTCCTGCGTATGGGTGTCACCAAGTCACCCAGAATTATCAAGTCATGTCACCTGGAGAGAGCTGGCACTGGCATTGAATGTCAATTCCTTCACCTCCAGAACAATGCCATCTTCAGCAGGGCATGCTACATATCTTTCCCTTTTCTTCCTTGCTCACTACTAGTCTTCACCCTCTTCAAGCAACACTTCCGCAAATCACACATCACAAAGCTATCTCCTTGAGGGGGACATTAACTCAACATTCTGCACTATGACTAGCCATCTACTCTTACATACAAAGCCCTAAAACCCCTTTCTCCACTTTCTTACAGTCTAATTGCCCCACATCTCATCCTTCATCTCTCCTGTGCCAATTGGTTACACAATCCTCAACTGAAAAAGTGAATAACGGTAAGGCTGTCATCTTGTCGGACAAGTTAGCACACAATGCCCGCCACAGGCAGGCCACCAAAGAGGGCTTCTCCAACCTTAAGTACTTTACCCACTTCGATGAGAAGGTCATGCAGTCCGTGCAGAGGAACTAAATTCTTGCTGTGAGAGATAATGAAGTCAGCAAGATCTTTCTGATGCCAGGTATTGAGTGAGCACCAACATTATTGCCCAGGCATTCCTGTGAAGCACCACACAGCCACAACCTTCCACCTCCTTCTTTGTCTCCTTAATCCCAAAGGAACAATGCAATACCATGCTTTGCTTCTACCCTTCTTCCCTGCAGATCTGCCACAGCAACGGGCGGTATAGGAGGAGAAAGATAATGGTGAAGTTAATGAGGACCAAGCCACCCTGGATTTGCAGTTGCATGATACTGTTGTCTCTCAGGACAGCAGCACATGCCAAGCCTCCAGCTATCCCCCTTCCCGCCCCCATAGCACTATACCATTGGAGCGTGGTAGGCAACATCAAACTGCCAAGAAGCAAGATGCCATGAGATGAACGCCACTTCATTCCCATGAGTCTTTTGTAGATCATGGGAGCCAACCACAAGAATGGATTAAAAAAAGGCATGTGTTGCTACCAGGAGAAGCACAATGAAAAAGAGTAGGATGCTCTTTCAAACTCATAGAAAATAGAATGTTAGAACCGCCGCTGCTCGAAATACCCTGCTTGCTTAATCTGTTATTAGCGGTGCCTTTGTAATTGACTTCAGTGGTAATGGCAACTGGTAACAGAGTCAGCCAATTTTCAGCCCATTTAAATATACTCTCAAAGAACTAATGATTGGCTACTAGATTTAAATGACTAATATTAATTGTCTTAATTTGTGTAGCTGAAATTAAAGTCTGTTGGTGAACCCCTACACTGTAACTAGAAAATTACATTTTGTATATTAGTTGCCTTGCTTTTTTGCTATTCCCATTGGTGCCACCACATGATTGCAGAATTGTGGGTTTACTGTATACGCTAACATTGAGTATTAACTCACAATTAAACAAATGGAAGAAGCATCCTCGACTCTAAATAGTTTTTGAATCTGATAAGATAATTATTCTGAAATAAAAAGATAAAACGGAATTATTGGATGGTAAATTGGACGGATTCCCTTACAGGGGTGCAATCTGCCCTGCTTGAGTTTGCTCTATTTGGTGTGTCTATGCAGTCCAATGTATCCAATTGCAATAATATGGAAATCTGCCCTATAACATAATCTTTCCTACTTTTCTATCATTTCTATCTTACGAACATCTGTATACTCTAATATTGAATTTGCTTTAATCTTTTATTCATTGTAGTTTATATTTTCTAGTGCTGTGACTGCAGGAAATTGACGCAAATGCCAATTTGAAGCAAAAGTAGAACCTACTGCCAGTCTTTAATAGTGTTTCTTGAATAAAAATAGTGCCGTAGAAGATTTTAGTATAGTTTGAAAATACTTGTTATGACAGTTTTGTAAACTTGGAAACTAGAGTTTTGTAAACGCTATGCCTAGTTTCTCAAACCCCTAAAAATGCATTAACACTTGATGATACTTGTTACCAAATATTGTGTAAAGATGATAAATTTGTTCTCCAGAGGTTTGTTCATCATTGATAATGCTGGTATCCTGCGTCAGATCATGATCAATGACCTGCCTGTTGGGCGTTCAGTGGATGAAGTCATGAGGCTGGTTCAAGCATTCCAATTTACAGATGAGCATGGAGAAGGTAATGAGCCGTTTTTTTTTCAGATTCATTCCTTCAATGTACACATATGTTAGAACATTTTAAAAGACAGTATTTGGGTAATTCCAGGGATAACATTTATGTGTAATACTTTAGTTCCGCAGTATTGTCAGAATATCAGAGCAGCATGTTGTCATTCCAATTAGAGAAGCCACCAGCCCATAATGAACCATTACAGAAGACTTAAAAATTTTTAATGTTTGGAAATTATTGCCGGCATTCCACGGTAATTAATCCCTTCTGATCACCTTTGCTCCCTGAAATGCTGGGGTCCTTAGGCAGGTCCTGTACACCCATGCCTTTTCTTGTAAACCCAGGCAGTGTTTGGGCAGGAATCTGACCTGGAGTATAGTAATGACGCCTGGGAGTTAAAGTGGTCCAGAATTCTTGCTGGCGAGTCCGCCGTTTGCCCCGCCAGCCCCAAGCTTGCCTCAGGTTAAAATTGGGGCTATAGTGTCTGTCTTATAGCCATTTTATAAAGCATTCCATGTTCTAATAATCCTTTATGTAATAACATTTCCTCTAACTTTCTCCTTTCAATTATAGTGATGATCCCCAGTCAATATTCCTTTTGTTTCTGATTGGCTTACCAATAGAACAATCTTTATTTGTCCTTTCCAAGCAAATGTGAGTTGGTTGCATTTAATAATTGGCACCCAGGAATGATAATCAAGATCATTTGAAAGCTGCCGGAGAGGTGCCAGTAACAGCTGCTACTCCGGGAGCTCACCAAGCACTTTCTACAGCAGTGGGTGGTGGGGCCCACTAACCACCAGAATGGTTTCAATGTAAACAGTTAATAATTAAAATCAGCACATATCTCTGGGACAGTTATATCTAGGGCCTAGATTCTAGAACAAGTCTTGGTGATTTTCATTGCAGGAGGGGTTTATATTATTTCACCATAACATGCCCTGCTTAATATTTTAAACATTGCCTGTGCCCAGTTCTCCATTATGTCATTTTCACTAGTGCAGTCAACTACATCACAATTGTTTGCATTAGAAAAACTGACCATTTAAAATGTAATCTTCCCCCGCCTTTTCCATCCACATCACCCCCGCCACCCTCTAGGCCAATGCATGCTGGAATATAGGGACACACAATGTATTTCCCACATTTGTATGTCATCACAATATTCCCACTCCATTTTGAGTGGATGGCTTCCTATTTCATGGTTCTCTTTCCACCTGCACCCCCAAATTATACTGATTTCCCAGTGGAACGGTGCAGGAAATTTGATGCTCATATTTTCATTGCTTATGCCTTCTTAATATGAACAGCCAGTTAACAGCTGCCAGCCACTCATTTAATTTTCATTAAAATTAGTGAAGACAGTAACTTAAGCCCCTAGAAGTTTACCATCAATTCTGTTTAATCTGTATTTCTTTAGTATGTATGCCTCGGGATATGAACTGGCTATGCACAATCACTCTAATGAATGCTGGTATTTAATTTCTGGTGGTGTACAATTTCACAGTGTGTTTCTGTCATGTGCCAGAAGTGCAGCAGCAGAATTGTTACCCCATAACACCTGGAAAAGTTATCTTCATTCTAGCTAAATAAAAGGCAGAGCACATTAATAATAATTGGCGATTGATATGTTATTTTTATATAAAACCGTCCACCCCACTTATACCGACCATGCTTATCACAAGCAACCGCCTATATCGGGCAAATGGCAAAAACCAGTTGCCATTACTACTGAAGTTAATTCATCATCATCGGCGGTCCCTCGTACCAAGGATGACTTGCTTCCACGCCAAAAAGGGATGAGTTCACAGATGTTTCAATGAAGGACCTATTATTCCAGGTCCCAAATTACAATTAAGCAAACAGGGGTATTTCGGGCAGCGGCGGTTCTAATGGTAGTCAACTATGGTTTGGAGTTTGGCCTCCGAGTGTGCACAGATGCAAGCGTCATCTGCATATTGTAATTCAATGACAAAGAGGTTGGAACAACCTTGGATCAGGACTGGAAGCGTCGGAGGTTGAACAATTTCCCGCTTGCCCTGTAGTTTAACTCCACTCCAGCGGGGAGCTTGTTAAAGGTGAGATAAAGCATTGCAGCGAGGAAGATTGACAAAAGTGTTGATGCGATGACACAGCCTTGCTTGACCTCGGTCTGCACTTGTATTAGGTCTGTGGTGGATTTGTTGGTAAGAATCACGGCTTGCATGTCATCGTGAAGCAGGCGGAGGATGGTGACATTTAAGGACAACCAAATTTGAGATGGACATTCCATAATCCCTCACGGTTGACAGAGTTGAAGGCCTTTGTGCGGTCAAAGAAAGCCATGTACAGAATTTGATGCTGCTCCCTAAACTTTTCTTGGATTTATCACGAGGTGAAGATCATGTCTGTTGTGCTACTTAATGGGCAGAATCTGTATTGTGACTCTGGGTGGAGCTCTTCAGCCACTGAGAGGAGACGATTGAGGAGGATTCTTGCGATAATTTTCCCTGCGGCAGACAGCAGGGAAACTCCTCTGTAATTACTGCAATCGGACGTATCACCTTTCTTGAAGATGGTCACGATTACGGCGACTCTGAGATCCCCAGGCATGCTCTCCACCTTCCAGATAAGAGAAGAGGATTTGCGTCAAGAATACTTCTCTGCCATGCTTCAGTACTTCGGCGGGGATTCCATCTGCTCCTGAGGCCTTGTTGTTTTTCAGTTGTCAGATGACCTTTTCAACCTCATGCTGGGCTGGGATTGTGCCGAGGTGGTGGCAGGTAGCATGCTGTGGGATCCAGGCCAGTAGCGAGGTCGGAAGATTGAGGCCAGCACCGAGGTGGGGACACGAGACCAGAATACGTGTGGTCACTAGTAAAGAACCAAAGACCAAAGCGTGAGCGGCGGTAGAGCCTGCACATGGAGAGCAACATGCTGGAGCCAGGGAGCCCGGGGTACAGTGTCAATATTTTATGGGCAAATTCGTAAGCTGCTCCAAGATTAATGCGCTCACCTACACTGCGATCTCTGAAAACCAGGGAGAGAGGATCTGAGGGAGGGAGGGGGTCAGTAGGAACATGTGTATGTGTGTGCTAGGCCCATGCAGCAGAGCCTGGCCTTTAATTGTCTTGGACCCCCTTGCCATTGGACCAAGACCTTGCTCAGTCACGTTCGTGTGGTAGCTGGTGTGCAACGGCCACCCCAAGTTAAAAGAATTAACACACAGGCATTTTCCGACCTTTAAAAAGAGATTCGGGACCTGGAACATCAGGACCCTCATAGACAACCCCAACATCCTACTGTTATCATTGCCCTGGAACTCAGATGCTTCGACATTGATATCGCCGCCCTGAGCGAGACACGGCGGGCAGGAGAAGGTCATCTCAAGGAACAAGGTGGTGAATACACCTTCTTCTGGAAAGGCAAATCAGAAGAAGAACACCGTCTCCATGGAGTTGGCTTCACCATCAAAAATCAGTTAGTTTGGCGTCTTAGTGATTTCCCCTTATGGGATAAATGAACGCCTCATGACCCTTCGGCTCAGTCTAACCCGGAACCAGTATGCTAGATCATCAGTGCATAGGCCCCAACCCTGGAAGCTACGGACGAGGCCAAAGAGAAATTCTACTCCTGCCTTGAACAATCCTGTCCCGAGTCCCAACGACTTTAACGATAGTTATCACTGTTGTGATAAAGGTCTTAAATTTTGTTCCTTGTGCTGGGGATACAGGTAATGCCGAGTACAGAAGGAGTAGAAAACCAGGGACAGAGGTATGTGGCCTTAGATAAGATATGGGAGGTGGAGGTTTTGTCGTATTAATGTTCATAAGTTGTCATCAGGATGCTGCTGCTAACTTTTGTACTCCTCTAGCATTTTCAGAGGCCTGTACACCGCACCAAAGTTTTCTGTACAATTAACACAATGATTAATGGTATCAGATTTAACAATATTATTTAATTTGCCCTTTTATGTGCTTTTGAATTGATTAGCTCAAAGTACTATAACAAAGACATGCAACACTTACTCCAATATGTTCTCCCACTTTTCATAATGGCAAAACCTTGTTAACACCAACGTGCCTGCTATAAGTGGTGGGAAATATACTGATATAGTGAATTGACATCACATTAGTACCTCTGTTTTCACTATGTAACAAAATTGGACTTTACCAGTTCAGGTCTGACCACATCATTATTGTGCTGTATCAATAAAATACATAATAGATTTGATTACAAAATTTTGCTAAATAAAGAATAAGAGACAACTTTCAAACAGCTAGAAATTGATGTCAGGCTATTTTTTTTATTGCCAAGTATTTATCCAGAATACATTGAACAAGGGACTTAAATTTTGTTCCTTGTGTTGGGGATGCAGGTAATGCCGAATACAGAAGGGGTAGAAAATCAGGAACAGGCAGCTTGTAAGATTTCTAAATCGCTGGCATTAAATTGACAGCAAGACCGATTATTTTAAAACAATTTGGAATAGTTCATTAAACACACAGACATATACATCTATCAGCAGTCATCAGCTATCCTACGGATCTACTTAGTTACAACAGATACAATGATGTTACAATAATGATGTATAAAATGGTACAAAAAGGTATTCGTCACTTCCCTCTGGCAAAGCACAAGCACATGGCGTTCGTCCTTACTTCTGCTGTGGAGGGAGGTTCCTGCTTTTGCTGTGTGCTAAGGAGAAGAGAGAGAACCAGCAATCTTTGCTTGGGTTATTATATCCCTTAAGGTCCACGTTGTCCTGTTGGACCATTTTCCATACCTCGGGAGCCTCTTATCAACAAGAGCCGACATTGATGACGAGATTCAACACTGCCTCCAGTGCGCCAGTGCAGCCTTCGGCCGCCTGAGGAAAAGAGTGTTCGAAGACCAGGCCTCAAACCTGCCACCAAGCTCATAGTCTACAGGGCTGTAGTAATACCCACCCTCCTGTATGCCTCAGAGACACGGACCATGTACAGTAGACACCTCAAGTCGCTGGAGAAATACCACCAACGATGTCGCCGCAAGATCCTACAAATCCCCTCGGAGGACAGAAGCACCAACATTAGCATCCTCGACCAGGTCAACATCCCCAGCATTGAAGCACTGACCACACTTGATCAGCTTTGCTGGGCAGGCCACATTGTCCGCATGCCAGACACAAGACTCCCATAGCAAGCGCTCTACTTGGAACTCGTTCATGGCAAACGAGCCAGAGTTGGGCAGAGGAAACGTTACAAGGACACCCTCAAAGCCTCCCTGATAAAGTGCAATATCCCCACCGACACCGAGGAGTCCCTGGCCCAAGACCGCCCTAAGTGGAGGAAGTGCATCTGGGAGGGCGCTGAGCACCTCTAGTCTCATCGGCGAGAGCATGCAGAAATCAAGTGTAGGCAGTGGAAAGAGCGTGCGGCAAATCTGTCCCACTCCCCCTGACCCTCAACGACTATCTGTCCCACCTGTGACAGGGACTGCAGCTCTCGTATTGGACTGTTCAGCCATCTAAGGACTCATTTTAAAAGTGGAAGTAAGTCTTCCTCGATTCCGAGGGACTGCCTATGACTGACTGATGACCCCTTAAGGCCATTGTTCTCAGAAAGCCTGAGGATTGGGTCTTGGTTCCAGTGCTGTTCCTGATTAGCTTCTCCTCATGTGTCTGTCAGGACGCCTGGTGCCATTCCTTGATTAGGTTAATGGCTTTCCGATTAACATCTTTTCTAGTTTGGTGGGTTTCAAAGCTTTGTTCCTTGAGCTCTGCCCAGCCAGAGGAGACATGAACTTGGGGAAGTTATCCATTTTGTTTCTTTCAAACTTGTCTTTTCGTGTAATCTACACTTTTAACATTTATATATATATATACTTATACAGAATCAATTTGATCATTACTAAACACTTTTATTCTGACAGCAGGATGGATTTCTGTTTTATTGGTGTTTATGATATAATTGGGATTACAGAGACATGGCTCCAAGGTGACCAAGGCTGGAAACTCAACATCCAGGGGTATTCAACATTCAGGAAGGATAGACAGAAAGGAAAAGGAGGTGGGGTAGCACTGCTGGTTAAAGAGGAAATTAACGCAATAGTAAGAAAGGACATTAGCTTGGATGATGTGGAATCTGTATGGGTAGAGCTGCGGAATACCAAAGAGCAGAAAACGCTAGTGGGAGTTGTGTACAGACCACCAAACAGTAGTAGTGAGGTTGGGGATGGCATCAAACAAAAAATTAGGGATGCATGCAATAAAGGTACAGCAGTTATCATGGGCGACTTTAATCTACATATAGATTGGGCTAACCAAGCTGGTAGCAATGCGGTGGAGGAGGATTTCCTGGAGTGTATTAGGGATGGCTTTCTCGACCAATATGTCGAGGAACCAACTAGAGAACTGGCCATCCTAGACTGGGTGTTGTGTAATGAGAGCGGACTAATTAGCAATTTTGTTGTGCGAGGCCCCTTGGGGAAGAGTGACCATAATATGGTAGAATTCTTTATTAAGATGGAGAGTGACACAGTTAATTCAGAGACTAGGGTTCTGAACTTAAGGAAAGGTAACTTCGATGGTATGAAACGTGAATTGGCTAGGATAGACTGGCGAATGATACGTAAAGGGTTGACGGTGGATAGGCAATGGCAAACATTTAAAGATCACATGGATGAACTTCAACAATTGTACATCCCTGTCTGGAGTAAAAATAAAACGAGGAAGGTGACTCAACTGTGGCTAACAAGGGAAATTAGGATAGTGTTAAATCCAAGGAAGAGGCATATAAATTGGCCAGAAAAAGCAGCAAACCTGAGGACTGGTAGAATTCAGCAGAGGAGGACAAAGGGTTTAATTAGGAGGGGGAAAATAGAGTATGAGAGTAAGCTTGCAGGGAACATAAAAACTGACTGCAAAAGCTTCTATAGATATGTGAAGAGAAAAAGGTTAGTGAAGACAAATGTAGGTCCCTTGCAGTCAGAATCAGATAAATTTATAATGGGGAACAAAGAGATGGCAGACCAATCGAACAAATACTTTGGTTCTGTCTTCACGAAGGAAGACACAAATAACGTTCCACAAATACTCGGGACTGACAGTCCAGCGAGAAGGAGGAATTGAAGGAAATTCTTATTCGTCAGGAAATTGTGTTAGGAAAATTGATGGGATTGAAGGCCGATAAATCCCCAGGGCCTGATAGTCTGCATCCCAGAGTACTTAAGGAAGTGGCCCTAGAAATAATGGATGCATTGGTGATCATTTTCCAACAGTCTATTGACTAAGGATCAGTTCCTATGGACTGGAGGGTAGCTAATGTAACACCACTTTTTAAAAAAGGAGGGAGAGAGAAAACGGGGAATTATAGACCGGTTAGCCTGACATCAGTAGTGGGGGAAATGTTGGAATCAATTATTAAAGATGAAATAGTAGCGCATTTGGAAAGCAATGACAGGATTGGTCCAAATCAACATGGATTTATGAAAAGGAAATCATGCTTGACAAATCTTCTCGAATTTTTTGAGGATGTAACTAGTAGAGTGGACAAGGGAGAATCAGTGGATGTGATTTATTTGGACTTTCAAAAGGCTTTTGACAAGGTCCCACACAAGAGGTTGGTGTGCAAAATTAAAGCACATGGTATTGGGGGTAATGTATTGACATGGATAGAAAACTGTTTGGCAGACAGGAAGCAGAGAGTCGGGATAAACTGGTCTTTTTCAGAATGGCAGGCAGTGACTAGTGGGGTGCCGCAGGGCTCAGTGCTGGGACCCCAGCTATTTACAATATACATCAATGATTTTGATGAAGTAATTGAGAGTAATATCTCCAAGTTTGCAGATGACACTAAGCTGGGTGGCGGTGTGAGCTGTGAGGAGGATGCTAAGAGGCTGCAGGGTGACTTGGACAGGTTAGGTGAGTGGGCAAATGCATAGCAGGTACAGTATACTGTGGATAAATGTGAGGTTATCCACTTTGGTGGCAAAAACATGAAGGCAGAATATTATCTGAATGGCGGCAGATTAGGAAAAGGGGAGGTGCAACGAGACCTGGGTGTCATGGTACATCAGTCATTGAAGGTTGGCATGTAGATACAGCAGGCGGCGAAGAAGGCAAATGGCATGTTGGCCTTCAAAGCTAGGGGATTTGAGTATAGGAGCAGGGAGGTCTTGCTGCATCTGTACAGGGCCTTAGTGAGGCCTCACCTGGAATATTGTGTTCAGTTTTGATCTCCTAATCTGAGGAAGGACGTTCTTGCTATTGAGAGAGTGCAGCGAAGGTTCACCAGACTGATTCCCGGGATGGCAGGACTGACATATGAAGAGAGACTGGATCGACTGGGCCTGTATTCACTGGAGTTTAGAAAAATGAGAGGGGATCTCATAGAAACATATAAAATTCTGACGGGACTGGACTGGTTAAATGCAGGAAGAATGTTGCCGATGTTGGGGGAGTCCAGAACCAGGGGTCACAGTCTAAGGATAAGGGGTAAGCCATTTAGGACCGAGAAGAGGAGAAACTTCTTCACTCAGAGAGTTGTTAACCTGTGGAATTCTCTTCCGCAGAGAGTTTTTGATGCCAGTTCGTTAGTATATTCAAGAGGGAGTTGGATATGGCCCTTATGGCTAAAGGGATCAAGGGATATGGAGAGAAAGCAGGAATGGGGTACTGAGGTGAATGATCAGTCATGATCTTATTGAATGGTGGTGCAGGCTCAAAGGGCCGAACTGCCGACTCCTGTTTCTGTTTCCAATGGGTCTTTGTTGTAGGAACAGGTGGCCTGCACTATTCTGCTGCAAGCCACATTGGTGCCTTTAGTTTTATGTGTTTGAGGGCATGCCCTTACTGACTGGTAAATTCTACTGCATTGCATCATTAACAGAATTTCATCGCTGTGCACCTACAAAACGTGGAGTACTGCTGCTCAGCCACTGAAAGTGTGATAAAGCTGTCCAGCTCATTTTTTTGGTGATACTTAAGAGCTTTTGTTTGTGTATTACACTACTGTTTGTTTCTTTGGATTGGCTCTTTTGTTTCCTTTGGTTTAGATTGAATCTTTAATTTCTTCCTTTTTCTTTGGTTTAAAATTTATTTCTGTATCCCCTATCATTCAAGACACTGCCTCATATCACCCTGAGCATATGATGAATTTCTTTGGAAAGTTCCTTTGCACTTGGGAGCTGAAGGAAGCAGGGTTCTTCAACCAGGAGCACAGGCAAGTGCGCCTGCATCAAAAAGAGTCTCCAGAAGTTGCGTACCTACCACAGATCACGATACAGTTTCCTGAATATGTTGGAGGGACTGGATCTTCATGCTTAACATTTCACCAGTCAGAGCAGAAGTGAGGTATTTTACCGCATGTAGAAAGGAAAACTGAAGCAAATTGACATGGGCTCTAGTCATACACCTAGTTGGGACTTTGCAGAGCTATGCTCCCATAGTCTGATACCAGATCACTTACCTGCCCTCTCACTTGAGAATTAGCCATAGCAGAGGGTGAAGAACAAAGAGAATAGAAAATGTACACAATGAATTCTGCTGTTTTTGTTTGTGCATTGGATTGTTTTATAAATGTTATTTAAAACTTTCCTTTCTTACAGTTTGCCCGGCTAATTGGAAACCTGGTGCTGAAACCATCACACCTGATGTAGAAAAGAGCAAGAATTACTTTGCGAAACAGAAATAGTTCCTCGTTCTTTTATGATTGAATATAACCGATGTGGAATATTAGTCTGTTATGTGTGTGGCTGAAAAAAAGTTGTTTTTAGTATGCAGACATTTTGCTGCTGTTTGCCAAAACTGATGGGTATAAGGGTACATTTTATGCATCCAGGCTCTCTGTACAGAGCCTTGCTTGATGAGAACATGGATCTAAGGATTGGGCATGGAGGTCAGTGTGCTGAATTTGCATGCTCCTGGTTTTCCAGTAATTAATTTCAATCACTGAAAAATCAAGAGGCCATGAGTTGGGCGTACTAATCCCTGTGCCTAATTTCCCAATTGTTGCACTTGTTGAGTGAGGCTCTGTGCTCGGAGCAAAATCTTGCAAAATGTACCTTGTGCCTTGATAAAACTGGTTTCCACACTTCTGTATTAGTTCTAATGAATCTTCTCTTCTGAAGCTAAAATGCTACAATGTTTTATGAGATGAACAGGTGTCGGAGCATAGTAAATGACTTTGAATAAACCTGTGCTGTTTGGGTAAAATTTATGACATATTTCATGCATTTATCAGTGCAAAAATAAAGTTTGGAAAAAAAGTGTTCATTATGATTTATTACGTACTTTTTTGTTTCTTCCCCATATTCATGCAAGTTGATCTTCCCTCACTCAAATTCTGCAGACACTGGCAAACATTAGGGTTGAAATTGGTCTATGCCAATAGTGTGAAATGGTCCCCTAGCGAATCGGCAGCCTGATTTACACTGTGTTCGATTTTCTTTTCCATTGACATCAGCAACCTAAGCCCTACACTCTGGTAATCCAACCTTAAATTCCTTCACCTCTCTTTTAAAACCACCTCAAAATCTACCTCTTTCAGTAAACTTCTGCTCACTGCTCCTAATCTTTGTCCGGCCTCCCATCTTCCACTCTCCATAAAATAAAGCCTATCCAAAACTTTCTGCCCGTATCCTAACTCACTGACTACATTGGCTACCAATCCATCAACGCTTCAATTTTAAAATTGTTATCCTCGTGTTCAAATCTCTCAGTGGCCCTTATCTCTGTAACCTCCAGCCCTACAACCTCTCAAGAATGGTGTACCTCCAATTGTGGCCTTTTGTGCATCCCCTACTTCTTCGTCCCACCATTGATGGCCGTGCCTTAATCCATTTAGGCTCTAAGATCTGGAATTGCCTTCCTAAACCTCTACATCTCTCTAAGATGCTCCTTAAAATCTACCTCTGACCAAACTTTGACTATGTTTCTTAAATCCTACCTCTGACCAAGCTTCAACTACGCTCCTGTGAAGTGCCTTGGGACGTTTTACAATGTTAAAGGTGCTATATGAATACAAGTTTTTCTTTTTTTTTTAGCTTGGTGTCTGTTTTTCCTTTTGCCTGTGAAGCATCTTGAGAAGTTTTCCTGTTAAAGCCGCTATATAAATCTCATAACATCCACACAAGCATACTCTCAAACATCACACAGTGTCTTGCAGCACAAGCTCTGTCTCTTGAAGCCATTCTAGCATTTGTACATTTCTGTCATTGTAGGCTTGTCATTGGCTTAGAGCAAGTGTTCCTTTCATCAAACACCAGCCACCCTCACATCCCAAAGGATGTAGTTAGTGAACTAGAGCAGTGGTTTTCAAACTTTCTTGGTTAAAGGACCACTTTTCAAATGAATTAGTAATAATGAACCCCCCTCCTCCATCAAAATGATAATATATAATACTCATAATATGTAAGTGCTGCATGTAAAGAGTGCTTTAATGATGGTTTTAAGAAAACAGGTATTTACTTACAGTTATCAGTGAGATGAGGGTGCCTGCTTCTGACTTCAGAGTCTGTCTATCTTTAGTGGGATGTTTGACAATGATACTTTTGAAAACGTCTGTTAGATTCCTCCCCCCCCCCCCACCCCTCGCATCTTTGTTCCCATAAAAATGTCCTAACATTTTAAGCCTTCATAACTAGAATCTATAAACATAAGAGTATCAGAAACTGAGGCCATAGCAGGTGAAAATGGTAAGAAAACACATTTAAAAGCTCTTTATCTGAATGCACGCAGCATTCATAACAAATTAGAAAATTAGATGAGCTGTCGGCACAAATAGTTACAAATGGGTATGATCTGGTAGCCATAACAGAGATGTGGTTGCAAGGTGAGCAAGACTGGGAACTAAACATTCAGGGGCACTTGACAAATCAGAAGGACAGACAGAAAGGAAAAGGAGGTGGGGTCTCTGTTGATAAAGGATGGAATCACTGCAATAGTGAGAAACGATATTGGCTCAAATGATCAGGATGTTGAAACAGTTTGGGTGGAGATAAGAAATAATAAGGGGAAAAAGTCACTGGTGGGCGTAGTCTATAGGCCTCCTAACAGTAGCAACTCTGTTGGTCAGAGTATAAACCAAGAAATAGTGGGGGCTTGTAAAAAGGGAACAGCAATAATCATGTGTGATTTTAACCTCCATATTGATTGGACAAATCAAATTGGTCAGGGGAGCCTTGAGGAAGAGTTCATAGAGTGCATAAGGGACGGGTTCCTTGAGCAGTATGTAACAGAACCAACCAGGGGGCAGTATATCTTAGATTTGGTCCTGTCTAATGAGACAGGATTAATAAACAATCTCTTAGTAAAGGATCCCCTTGTAATGATTGATCATAGAATGGTTGAATTTCAAATTCAGATGGAGGGTGAGAAGGTTGGATTTCAAGCCAGCGTACTAAGCTTAAATAAGGATACTATGAAGATATGAGGGCAGAGTTGTCTAAAGTGGACTGGGAAAATAGATTAAAGTGTTGGATGGTTGATGGAACAGTAGCGTACATTTAAGGAGATATTTCATAACTCTCAAGAAAAATATATTCCAGTGAGGAGGAAAGGGTGTAAAAGAAAAAATAGCCATCCGTGGCTAACTAAAGAAATAAAGGATGGTAGCCAATTAAAAACAAGGGCATACAATGTGGCCAAAACTAGTGGGAGAACAGATGATTGGGAAGCTTTTAAAAGCCAGCAAGAAATGACTAAAAAAAGTTAAGAAAGGGAAGACCCTAAATACAGACTATGAAAGTAAACTAGCACGAAATATAAAAACAGCAAGAGTTTCTACAGGTATATAAAAAGGAAAAGAGTGGCTAAAGTAAATGTTGGTCCCTTAGAGGAATTAGTGATTGGGAACATGGAGATGGCAGAAACTCTGAACAAGTATTTTGTATTAGTCTTTCAGGTAAAGGACACTAAAAATATCTCAACAGTGGATAGTCAAGGGGCTATAGGGGAGGGGGGGCGGGGAGCGGAGGAACTTATCACAATCACTAAGGAGGTGGTACTCAGTAAGATAATGGGACTAAAGGCGGATAAATCCCATGGACCCGATGGCTTGCATCCTAGGGTCTTCAGAAGTAGCGGCAGTGATAGTGGATGCATTGGTTGTAATTTACTAAAATTCCCTGGATTCTGGGGAGGTCCCAGCAGATTGGAAAACTGCAAATGTAATGCCCCTATTTAAAGGCAGACAAAAAGCAAGAAACTATAGACCAATTAGCCTAACATCTGTGGTTGGGAAAATGTTGGAGTCCACTATTAAAGAAGCAGTAGCAGGACATTTGGAAAAGCATAATTCAGTCAGGCAGAGTCTGCATGTATTTATGAAGTGGAAGTCATGTTTGTCAAATTTGCTGGAATTCTTTGAGGATGTAACGAACAGGGTGGATAAAGGGGAACCAGTGGATGTGGTGTATTTGGACTTCTAGAAGGCATTTGACAAGGTACCACATAAAAGGTTACTGCACAAGATAAAAGTTCACGGGGTTGGGGGTAATATATTAGCATAGACAGAGGATTGGCTAACGAACAGAAAACAGTCAGGATAAATGGTTCATTCTCGATTTGGCAATCAGTATGATACACTCATAATAAAGGGTGAAACTGAGTACTGTGTACAATGAGCAAGTGTGACCTTAGCAGCTTTAATAAGATTCCAGAGTGCAGGTACCTCGTGGGTGACCTGCTTATATACAGTGCTAAGAGATTCTGGGATCCCTTGGAACTCCAATAGGTGGGCCCTCTGATGGTCAGGTGTCATGCAGGTTACAAAGGGTTAAATACATAACATCGCTTCCCTGTGAAGTCAACAGTATACTTATTTACAAGGTGAGATGATCTGGGGCTTTACGCTCCCTTGTCGACCGTCTCAGTACAAATACAGGTGTGGGTGGGTTGGTCAGTTCTTCACTGGGCCGTTGGGCAGCCGGGCTGCTGGGGATGAGTTCGGTTTCGTGGTCAACCATGATCTCAGTTGCCACTTGTGTGTGAGTTGGAGGGTCAAAATTGGTGGTGTCCTCTTCGGGTTGTTTGTAGCTGTTGGTAAACCGCAATTTGATTTGGTCCAAATGTCTTCTGTGCGTTTGTCCATTGGCCAATTTGACCTGAAACACCCTACTCCCCTCTTTGGCTGTGACCATGCCAGCGAGCCATTTGGGACCATGTCCATAATTGAGCACAAACACAGCATCATTGATCTCAATATCGCGTGACAAATTTGCGCGATCATGGTACACACTTTGTTGATGCCGCTTGCCCTCCACGTGATCATGGAGATCAGGATGGACAAGAGAGAGCCTTGTTTTAAGTGCTCTTTTCATGAGCAGCTCAGCTGGGGGAACCCCGATGAGTGAGTGGGGTCTGGTGTGTTAACTGAGCAGCACTCGGGACAACCGGGTCTGCAGGAAGCCTTCCGACACATGTTTCAAGCTTTGCTTGATGGTCTGAACTGCCCGTTCTGCCTGGCCGTTAGATGCAAGGCAGATGTGACATGTTTGATCCCGTTTCGGGTCATGAATTCCTTGAATTCAGCACTGGTGAAGCACGGCCCATTGTCGCTGACTAGGACATTAGGCAAGCCGTGCGTGGCAAACATGGCTCGTAGGCTTTCAATGGTGGCCATGGACGTGCTTACAGACATTATTGCACATTCAATCCATTTTGAGTAAGCGTCCACGACAATCAAAAACATTTTGCCAAGAAATGGGCCCGCATAGTCTACATGGATCCTCGACCACGGTTTGGAGGGCCACGACCACAAACTTAGTGGTGCCTCTCTGGGTGCATTGCTCAGCTGAGAACAAGTGTTGCACTGGCGCACGCATGACTAAATCTGAGTCGATGCCAGGCCACCACACATCTGGCTATGGCTTTCATCATTACGATGCTTGGGTGGGTGCTGTGCAATTCACATATGAATCTGTCTCTGCCTTTCTATTGCCCCACAATAGACAGTCCGCCTGCAGGGACAACTCGTCTTTGCGTCTGTGGAACATCTTATTGCCTCCTGCATCTCCACTGGGACACCGGACTAGTTCCCATATAGGACACAATTTTTTACCAAGGACAGTAAAGGATCCTGGCTGGTCCAGATCCTGATGTGGCGGGCCGTAATGGGGGACTTCTTGTTCTCGAATGCCTCCATGACCATGAGCAAGTCCGCTGGCTGTGCCATTTCAACCCCGGTGGTGGGCAATGGCAGCCGACTGAGAACATCTGCACAGTTCTCTGTGCCCAGTCTGTGGCGGATTACATAGTTGTATGCCGACAGCGTGAGTGCCCATCTTTGGATGCGAGCAGAGGCATTGGTGTTAATCCCTTTGCTCTCAGAGAACAGCGATATGAGCGGTTTGTGGTCAGTTTCAAGCTCAAACTTGAGGCCAAACAAGTACTGGTGCATTTTTTTTTACCCCGTAGACGCACGCGAGAGCCTCTTTTTCAATCATGCTGTAGGCCCTTTCGGCCTTGGACAAACTCCTGGACACATTGCAAAATCCCTGATTCGTTAGTCTGTTGTAACACACACCCGTATGACGACACATCGCAAGCAAGCACTAATTGTTTACAAGGGTTAAACAGGACAAGCAGTTTGTTAGAACACAACAAATTTCTGGTTTTCTTAAAGGCAGCTTCTTGTGAATTCCCCCATACCCAGTCATCTCCCTTGCACAGTAGCGCATGTAAGGGTTCTAGCAGGATGCTTAACCCAGGTAGGAAATTACCAAAATAGTTAAGGAGTCCCAGGAACGACCGCAGCTCTGTCACATTCTGTGGTCGCGGCGCGTTCTTGATGGCCTCCGTCTTGGCGTCGGTGTGTCTGATGCCTTCTGCTGCGATTCTCCTTCCCAAGAACTCGACGTCTTGTGCCAGGAAAACACTTCAAGCACTTCAACCTGAGCCCCACACGATCCAACCAACTAAGAATCTCTTCCAGATTCTTCAAGTGCACCATGGTGTCCCAACCTGTAACCAATATGCCGCCCTGGAAGACCACTGTGCAAGAACTGACTTTAGCAGGCTCTCCATGTTCCGCTGGAAAATCGCCATGGCCGACCGAATCCCGAACGGGCACCGGTTGTGGATAAACAGACCTTTGTGCGTGTTACTGCAGGTGAGGCCTTTTGAAGACTCCTCCAGCTCCTGCGTCATGTAGGCCGAGATCAGGTGCAGCTTGGTGAACGTCTTCCCTCCAGCCAGGGTCGCAAATAGGTCGTCTGCCTTGGGTAGCGGGTACTGGTCCTGCAGCGAAAAACGGTTAATCGTTACTTTATAGACCCCACAAATTCTAACCGTACCGTCCTCAAGTACCGGGACAATCGGACTGGCCCAGTCGTTGAATTCCACCGGTGCGATGATGCCTTCACATTGCAGCCTGTCCAGCTCGATTTCCACTTTTTCATGCATCATGTACGGTATCCTTGTGGTGGATGGGTCCCCTGGGTACATGAGGCGTCGTCGATGGATGAAACCGCTCGGATGTCGTCCCAGTTCCAGCGGATTTTTCCCAGCCAGCTTCTGCTAAACAATGTGGGGCCTTCCCCTGGTACAATCTACAGCGGGAATTTGTGCACTGCTCCATCATAGGAGATTTTGACTTCTGCACTGCCAATTACAGGGATTAGTTCCTTGGTGTAAGTTCTTAGTTGGGTGTGAATGGGGCTGAGCTTGGGCCTGTGTGTTTTTTTGCCCCACAGCGTGTCAAAGGCCTTTTTACTCATTATGGACTGACTTGCCCCCGTGTCCAGCTCCATAGATACTGGAATACCGTTCAGTTCAACTTTCAACATTATTGGTGGATATTTCGTAGTGAATGTGTGTACCCCGTACACTTCTGCCTCCTCAGTACGAGTCTCCAATTCAGCCTGATCCACTGTAGATCGATCTTCCTCTGCAACGTGGTGGTTTGCAGGGTTTGCAGTTCACCTGCACATTCGTTGGAGGTGCCCATTGTTCTGAAACCATTGTACGGATAGTGCTTAAAGTGGCATTGATGGGGCCGATTGTAAAGTCCTTACTGTACAGTATGAAACCACACGAGGCACATTCTGGGGACAAGGTCACTCTGTGACCTTAACTCTTTATTCACAGGACTCCAAAGATGGTGACCCTGCGTGGGACCTCCCTTTTTATACCTGTGTGATCAGATAAGGAGTGTCTCCCACAAGTTCACCCCTTGTGGTCAAGGTGTGCATCTATGTTGAGTGTATACAGTAATACAGTGGTGTTACATTGTGGTTACATACATGACATCACCTCCCCCCCAAAGTCTTATTGGGATCATAGGTTTAGTCTTTCAGGTGGTCTGCACTCCCTCGTGGAGCGCCGCACTTAGGGCGCTGGTTGTTGGACACTGACGTGAGTGTCTGTCACCTTTGGTGATTCCGGCCTGTCCGGGCTGACCGCAGGGACTGTGCATTCTTCTGATTGCTCTTGTTGCTCGTTCACTGGCGGTGTTGTGAGCTCCATATCATGGTCTTCTTCAGGTTCCTCTGTGTCGATGCTGAACCTTTTTTTTACTTGGTCCAGATGCTTACAGCATATCTGATCATTGTTGAGTTTTACCACGATGACCCTATTCCCCTCTTTGTCAATTACAGTGCCCTCAAGCCATTTGTGCCCCATGGCGTGATTGAGGATGAATACGGATCATTTATTTCTATACATCTCCCCCTCGAATTACGGTTATGGTATTCGTTTTGTGACTTGCGCTTGCCCTCAACTATGTCGGTCAGGACTGGGTGAATGAGGGACAACCGAGTTTTGAGTGTCCGTTTCATTAGTAGCTCTGCGGGTGGGACCCCCGTGAGCAAGTGTCAGCAGGAGACGCGATAGGCGACATTGTAGGGAGGGTCCTTGAATCCTGAGTATACCTTGCTTATTGATTTGGACCGCACGTTCCGCCTGGCCATTGGAGGCCGCTTGAACGGCGCAGTCCTGACGTGGCTGATGCCATTGCCCGACATAAACTCTCGGAATTCGTAGTTTGTGAAACATGGGCCATTATCACTAACCAGGATGTCTGGCAAGCCATGGGTTGCAAATATCGCACGTAGGCTTTCCACGGTGGTGGATGACGTGCATGAATTCAGAATGATGCACTCGATCCATTTCGAGTACACATCTACCACAATAAGGAACATCTTTCTCATGAATGGGCCCACGTAGTCAACATGAATGCGTGACCATGGCCTGGTGGGCCAGGGCCACGGGCTGAGCGGGGCTTCCCTGGGGGCATTACCCAGCTGGGCACACGTCGTGCACCTGCGAACACAGTGTTCCAGGTCTGAATCAATTCCATGCCACCAAACGTGTGACCGGGCAATGGCCTTCATCAGCACAATGCCTGGGTGCTTGCTGTGGAGTTCCCTGATGAATGCCTCCCTGCCCTTCTGGGGTATAACTACCCGGCTGCCCCATAGTAGCAGTCAACTTGGATGGAGAGCTCATCCATCCGTCTGTGGAACGGTCTGACCTCCTCAGGACATGCTCCGTGTGCGGGCGCCCAATTCCCAGTCAGGACACATTTCTTAATCAGGGATAGGAGGGGATCTCTGTTTGTCCAGATTTTATCTGCCAGGCTGTGATGGGGGAGCCTGTGCTGTCAAAGGCATCGGCAGCCATGACCATCTCGGCACTTTGCTCCGCTGCCCCCTCAGTCGTGGCCAGTGGAAGCCTGCTGAGCGCGTCAGCGCAATTTTCAATGCCGGGCCAGTGCCAGATGGAGTAGTCATAAGCAGCCAGCGTGAGAGCCCATCGCTGTATGCAAGCTGATGCGTTGGCATTGATAGCCTTGTTGTCTGACAACAGGGCTGTTAATGGCTTGTGGTCCGCTTCTAATTCAAACTTCCTACCAAAGAGGTACTGATGCATTTTTTTTACACCATAGACACATGCAAGCGCTTCCTTCTCGACCATCCCATATCCCTGTTCTGCTTGAGAGAATGACCTGGAGGCATAAACCACAGGTTGTAGTTGACCCTCAGCATTGCCCTGCTGCAACACGCACCCAACCCCATAGGACGATGCATCACATGTCAGAACCAATTTTTTACAGGGGTCGTACAGGGTCAACAACTTGTTTGAACAAAGTAGGTTTCGCGCCCGATCAAAAGCCCGTTCCTGACAATACCCCCAAAACCAATCGCAACCCTTATGCAGGAGCACGCGTAGTGGCTCCAACAAAGTGCTCAAGTTCGGCAGAAAATTCCCGAAATAGTTCAACAGTCCCAGGAATGAACGCAACTCCGATGTGTTGCAGGGCCTTAGTGCTCGTCGAATCGCCTCTGTTTTGGATTCGGTGGGCCGAATCCCATCTGCAGCAACCCTCCTGCCCAGAAACTCAACTTCAGGAGCCAAGAACACACATTTAGACTTCTTGAGTCGCAGGCCTACTCAGTCCAGTCGGCGTAGCACCTCCTCCGGTTGTGGAGGCGTTCCTCGGTGTCTCAACCCGTGATGGGGATGTTGCCCTGGAATACGATCGTTCCAGGAATGGATTTAAGCAGGCTTTCCATGTTTCTTTGAAAAATCGCGGCCGCTGATCGAATGCCAAACGGGCACCTGTTATAAACGAACAGTCCCTTGTGCGTGGTGATGGTGGTCAGTAGTTTAGATTCGTCGGTCAGTTCCTGGGTCATATAAGCTGAAGTGAGGTCCAACTTGGTGAACAGCTTGCCACCTGCCAGCGTGGCGAAGAGGTCCTCCGCTCTCGGGAGCGGGTATTGATCTTGTAGAGACACCCAATTGATGGTGGCCTTGTAGTCGCCACAGATCCTGACAGAGCCATCCGCTTTTAGGACGGGAACAATGGGGCTCGCCCAGTCGCTGAATTCAGCAGGCGAGATGATGCCCTCTCTCAACAGCTGGTCCAATTCGCTCTCGATCTTTTCCCGCATCACATACGGCACCGCTCTGGCTTTGTGATGCACTGGCCTGGCGTCCGGGGTGATGTGTATTACTACTTTAGTGCCTTTGAAAGTCCCGATGCCAGGTTGGAATAGTAAATCGAATTGTTGTAGGACTTGTGAGCACGAACTTCACTCAACAGATGACATTGCGTGAACAACCCCCATTTCCAGTTCATCTCGGCTAACCAGCTCCTCCCCAACAGTGCAGGACCATTGCCTGGGACAATCCAGAGCGGCAGCCGATTCACTAACCCATTGTGTGTGACAGCCAACATTGCACTGCCTAGCACCGGAATGATTTTTTTAGTGTAAGTCCGTAATTGTGTCTCAATATGTGCTAAATTGGGTCTACTGGCTTTAAGTGGCCATAGCTTCTCAAATTGCTGAACGCCCATGAGTGACTGGCTGGCCCCAGTGTCCAGCTCCATGCGTACTGGGATACCGTTTAATAAAACCCTCATCATCATTGGTGGCGTTTTGGTGTATGAACTGTGAATATTCGCCACATGGACCCGCTGAACCTCGGCGTCCATCGATTTACCCCAAAGGTCATCCTGCCTCAAAGAACCCTCTTCTGGTCCATCCGCCTCATATATTAGTCTGGTTGCAGACTTCCTGCACATTCGAGCTAAGTGGCCACTGAGATTGCAGTTCCTGCAGACAAACTGTTGAAATCTGCAAGATCTAGCTGAGTGTTTTCCCCCACACCTCTAGCATGAGTTAATGTTTCCATTGTTGGGAACAAAGGGACTATGGCCAGGCATTCCGCGCTGACTGTCCCTTTGACTGCTCTTAAGTACCCTATTAGTGGGTGTCAATGGCCCCATCCCAGGCTGCATTGTCCACTGTGATGGCGTGAATGTCCGTTCAGTGTGCCATTGTCTCTGTTGAAGTCCTACTCTGGGGTCTATTGCTGCCTGGGGAGTGTCGGACTGCCCCAGCCTGCCTGCGGGGCTCTGAGTCGCATTGGTGATGTTGACTCCCTGATCCATCGCCGTGTTAGAGGCAGAATTTCGCGCGTACATTATTTTCGTCTCTTCCTTCCCCGCCATGAAAGCTTGAGCTATCAACGCCACCGCTTCCAAGGTCAAATCCTTGTTCTCAATTAATTTGTGGAAAATTCCCGCATGACCGATGCCCTCGATAAAGAAGTCCCTGAGCATCTCCCCCCTGCAGGCGTCTGTGAACTTAGAGGCTGGCCAAACGCCGGAGGTGCGCTACGAAGTCCGGTATGCTCTGTCCTTCATGACGTCGATGGGTGTAGAATCTATGTCGGGCCATATGTATGCTACTCGCCGGTTTGAGGTGCTCCCCGATCAATTTGCTAAGTTCTTCAAAGGTTTTGTCTGCCGGTTTTTCGGGTGCTAGTAAGTCTTTCATGAGCGCGTAAGTCTTTGGTCCGCAGCTGGTCAAAAGATGAGTCCTTCACTTGTCGGCCGCTGCATCCCCCAGCCATTCTTTCGTAATGAAGCTTTGCTAAAGCCTCGCGACAAAATCGTCCCAGTCTTCCCCAACACAATACCGTTCCTCTGTGCTACCGGTGGCCATTCTCATGGGTCGTTAATTCCCGTTTCTCATCGCCAATGTCAAGTCCTTACTGTACAGTATGAAACCACACGAGGCACATTCTGGGGACAAGGTCACTCTGTGACCTTAACTCTTTATTCACAGACTCCCTTTTTATACCTGTGTGATCAGGTAAGGAGTGTCTCCCACAAGTTCACCCCTTGTGGTCAAGGTGTGCATCTAGGTTGAGTGTATACAGTAATACAGTGGTGTTACATTGTGGTTACATACATGACACTGATGATGACCCCCGCAGCGCCAACAGGGCGTTAACTGCCTTGCATTAACGATTGATGGCGGACTCTTGGTTATCTGAGGTCGGGCCGTAGCAGCCGGCGAGTACGTTCTGCCATGTACATTTCTGCTAGAGACTGACGTTACTTTATGCACAGTACTGGCCGAAGCTTCTTTATTCTGTGAAATCTGCTTGGTGTTGTCCCTGGTGGACATAAATGCCTGGGCTATCGTTATGACTTTACTTAGATTCGGAGTTTCTACAGTCAACAGTTTGCGAAGGATTGTCTCATGTCCAATGCCCAGTACAAAAAAGTCTCTGAACATTTGTTCAAGGAACCCCTCAAACTCACAATGTCCTGTGAGACCCCTTAGTTCGGCGACGTAACTCGCCACTTCCTGACCCTCCGATCGTTGACACGTGTAGAACCGATATCTCGCTATCAAAACGCTTTAATTAGGATTTAGGTGCTCCCGGACCAGCGAACACAATTCTTCATAGGATTTCCCTGTTGGCTTTGCCGGGGCCAGGAGATTCTTCATGAGGCCATAGGTTGTTGCCCCACAGACAATTAGGAGGATCGCCCTTCGTTTGGTAGCGTTCTCGTCCCCTTCCAGCTCGTTGGAAGGCCTCCCAATCGTCCCCTTCTGACAACTTCTCCAGGATGCCGACTATTCTTTGCATTTTCGCACGGTTGTTCGTTACCTCGTCACCAATTGATACACTCATAATAAAGGGTGAAACTGAGTACTGTGTACAATGAGCAAGTGTAACCTTATCTCCTTTAATAAGATTCCAGAGTGCAGGTACCTCGTGGGTGGCCTGCTTATATACGGTGCTCCCAAGGGATGCTGGGATCCCTTGGGACTCCAACAGGTGGGCCCTCTGGTGGTCAGGTGTCATGCAGGTTACAAAGGGTTAAATACATAACACAGTAACTAGTGGGGTGCCGCAGGGATCAGTGCTGGGACCCCAACTGTTATAATCTATATTAACGACTTGGATGAAGAGACCGAGTAACATAGCCAAGTTTGCTGATGATACAAAGATGGGAGGAAAAGCAATGACTGAGCAGGATACAAAAAACCTGCAAAAGGACATAGTCAGGCTAAGTGAGTGGGCAAAACTTTAGCAGATGGAGTATAATGTTGGAAAGTGTGAGGTTATACACTTTGGCAGAAAAAAATCGAAGAGCAAGTTATTTAAATGGAGAAAAATTGCAAAGTGCCACAGTACAACGGGACCTGGGGATCCTGGTACATGAAACACAAAAGGATAGTATGCAGGTACAGCGAGTGATCAGGAAGGCCAATGGAATCTTGGCCTTTATTGCAAAGGGGATGGAGTATAAAAGCAGGGAAGTCTTGCTATAGTTATAGAAACATAGAAACATAGAAAATAGGTGCAGGAGCAGGCCATTCAGCCCTTCTAGCCTGCACCGCCATTCAATGAGTTCATGGCTGAACATGAAACTTCAGTAGCCCCTTCCTGCTTTCTCGCCATACCCCTTGATCCCCCAAGTAGTAAGGACTTCATCTAACTCCCTTTTGAATATATTTAGTGAATTGGCCTCAACTACTTTCTGTGGCAGAGAATTCCACAGGTTCACCACTCTCTGGGTGAAGAAGTTTCTCCTCATCTCGGTCCTAAATGGCTTACCCCTTATCCTCAGACTGTGACCCCTGGTTCTGGACTTCCCCAACATTGGGAACATTCTTCCTGCATCTAACCTGTCTAAACCCGTCAGAATTTTAAACGTTTCTATGAGGTCCCCTCTCATTCTTCTGAACTCCAGTGAATACAAGCCCAGTTGATCCAGTCTTTCTTGATAGGTCAGTCCCACCATCCCGGGAATCAGTCTGGTGAATCTTCGCTGCACTCCTTCAATAGCAAGAATGTCCTTCCTCAAGTTAGGAGACCAAAACTGTACACAATACTCCAGGTGTGGCCTCACCAAGGCCGTGTACAACTGTAGCAACACCTCCCTGCCGCTGTACTCAAATCCCCTCGCTATGAAGGCCAACATGCCATTTGCTTTCTTAACCGCCTGCTGTACCTGCATGCCAACCTTCAATGACTGATGTACCATGACACCCAGGTCTCGTTGCACCTTCCCTTTTCCTAATCTGTCACCATTCAGATAATAGTCTGTCTCTCTGTTTTTACCACCAAAGTGGATAACCTCACATTTATCCACATTATACTTCATCTGCCATGCATTTGCACACTCACCTAACCTATCCAAGTCACTCTGCAGCCTCATAGCATCCTCCTCGCAGCTCACACTGCCACCCAACTTAGTGTCATCCGCAAATTTGGAGATACTACATTTAATCCCCTCGTCTAAATCATTAATGTACAATGTAAACAGCTGGGGCCCCAGCACAGAACCTTGCGGTACCCCACTAATCACCGTCTGCCATTCTGAAAAGTACCCATTTACTCCTACTCTTTGCTTCCTGTCTGACAACCAGTTCTCAATCCACGTCAGCACACTACCCCTAATCCCATGTGCTTTAACTTTGCACATTAATCTCTTGTGTGGGACCTTGTTGAAAGCCTTCTTGACTTATGAGGAAAGGCTGAGTAGGTTGGGCCTCTATTCATTGGAATTCAGAAGAATGAGAGGTGATCTTATCGAAACGTATAAAAGTATGAGGGGCTTGACAAGGTGGATGCAGAGCGGATGTTTCCACTGGTGGGGGAGACTAGAACTAGAGGGCATGATCTTAGGATAAGGAGCCGCCCAGTTAGGACTGAGATGAGGAGAAATTTCTTCTCTCAGAGGGTTGTGAATCTGTGGAATTCGTTGTCTCAGAGAGCTGTGGAAGCTGGGACATTAAATAAATTTAAGACAGAAATAGACAGTTTCTTAAACAATAAGGGGATAAGGGGTTATGGGCAGGGAAGTGGAGCTGAGTCCATGATCAGATCAGCCATGATCTTATTGAATGGCAGAGCAGGCTCGAGGGGCCTTATGGCCTACTCCTGCTGCTATTTCTTATGTTCTTATGTTAAGATCCTACAAATCCCCTGGGAGGACAGAAGCACCAACATTAGCGCCCTCGACCAGGCCAACATCCCCAGCATTGAAGCACTGACCACACTTGATCATCTCTGCTGGGCAGGCCACATTGTCCGCATGCCATACATGAGATTCCCAAAGCAAGTGCTCTACTTGGAACTCCTTCACGGCAAACGAGCCAAAGGTGGGCAGAGGAAACGTTATAAAGTCACCCTCAAAACCTCCCTGATAAAGTGCAACATCCCCACCGACACCTGGGAGTCCCTGGCCAAAGACCGCCCGCCCTAAGTGGAGGAAGTGCATCCGGGAGGGCGCTGAGCAGCTCGCGTCTCATCGCAGAGAGCATGCAGAAATCAAACGCAGGCAGCGGAAAGAGCGTGCGGCAATTTTGTCCCACCCTCCCTTACCCTCAACGACTATCTGTCACACCTGTGACAGGGACTATGGCTTTCATATTGTACTGTTCAGCCACCTAAGGACTTATTTTAAGAGTGGAAGCATGTCTTCCTCGATTCCAAGGGAGTGCCTATGATGATGACCACACAGCACTGCCCTCCAGTCATCAAAATCCACAGCGTGGCCTTGGACAACATGGAACATTTTCCATACCTCAGGAGCCTACTATCAGCAAGGGCAGACATCGATGATGAGGTCCAATACCGCCTCCAATTCGCCAGCGCAGCCTTTGGTCGCCTTCGGAAGAGAATGTTTGAAGACCAGGGGCTAGAATCACCATTTTTCTTGCATGCTTAACTTAACGCCCATTTTACCACTGAAATGACTTACAACGCCCATATATCGCCCATTTAGCCACAAAATGGAAACTGACGCCCATTTTTAGGAAACTTATCGCCGAGCGTTACTTTCCCCAAGTGCTTAATGTTGGGAAAAAATATTACCGCCCGCCCACTTTTTTGGGGCGGAATCATCAGAATGGGCGAAATCAACGCTCATAATATCGGCCAGTGTTAATTTCCGCACTGATTTAACGCCAAGATTCAATAATACCGCCTGCCCACTTTTTTTTGTCGTAAAGAGCATATTTACCGAAACTAGTGGCCATGAGATCGCCCAGCATCAATTTCACCACCTCGCACACATATCGCCCACAATATCGCTTACCCAAAAAAAAACCCACAAATAGTGGAACTGTTCTGAATGAACGACAGTGATGTGGCTGGCATTTTTAAAATCCCACTCTTACGTCAGGAGCTGATATCTGAACGATTTGCCTGAAAGACCGTTGATGTGAGTGAAAACGCTGACACACTGCTGTGTGTGTGCAGCTCAGACATCAATGATGTCCATCACCTTGGTGCCAGTTAAAGTTTACGCTGATTGATGTTAAGTTGTATTTAACACTTTCATGTTAAGGAATCACCAGCGTTTAATGGTGCAGCTATCTGAGACAATGCGTAACAAGGTTATGTTCAATAACAAAAACTTTATACCAACATTGGTCTGAAATCATAAGTGTTATGTATGTAAACCTGTAAATACCATGTCTAACCACCAGAGGGCTTATCCCCTGGAGTCCCAAGGGATCCCACAATCCCTTGGGAGCACCTGTATATAAGGAGACCTCACAGGCTGGAGAGACACTCTGAGATCTGTAATAAAGGACTACGGTCACTCCTTACTTTGAACTTGCAGTATCTAGTCTGACTCTGTATTCAAGACATAACAATAAGTATCACAGGCAATAACACCCAACCCCCGCCCATATGCCACTTTTTCCACCGTTGACATAAATCACATGTTCAACATGTCCAGCAACACAGAATCCAAAGGCAAAGCAGAAGCATGGTCCCCAGCCCCCATACATTGCAACGAATTGCATACACCCAGATGGAGATATAACACAGCCATCACCTGCGGACCTGCCTCTAATTTTCCTTCCCCCACTCCCATTCTTCTCCCCACCTCGACCCCTTCCCCTCCTCGCTCCACGGCTCTTGGCCGAGGAGCTCCTCAGGTGGTACCTCATTGGGGGGGGATGAAGGCAGATGCGGTCGTTGCACGGGTACGGGAGCGGTGTGTGCCGAGGGGGCAACATTCTCTGATGCAGAAGCAGGATCTTGGTCCTTGCTCTCATCTGTCGTTCGCAATGGTGGTGCGGAACCTAGGGGTGGAGTGCAGCGCTCAGGGACCACTGGGAGGCCTGTGGCAGCAGTGTTCCTGGCTATCGCATCCAGGACCTCCACCATCCGAGGAATGTACTCAGACATGGTGGCCAACTGTCAGGATATGCCCCCCAATGCTTCGATGAGCTGGTCACCAATGTCTACAGTCCTCCTGGACAACTGCACCATCTCTCCGTTGTCATGTGGTGCTCGTGGAACAGACCTGCTGCGTTCACGGGATCTCCGCGGGGTCGGCGCTGGCCTGGGGACAAATGGAGTGTCCTGTGGCAAGGTGCTTGGAGCCGGTACCCCCAGAGTGGAGGTGGGAATGACCGGAGGACAACTAGATGGCCTTGGGGTAGAATGGCTTCTGGAGCGTGGCGATGCAGGTTCCTCGAAGTCTGCGCTCTCATCCGTGGAGAACAGACCCAGCGGATTGACGGGCGAGAATCAGAGCTCCTCAACACCAGATGTACGATAGTCTGCCGACTCCCGCCCTGCGCCCCCATCTTCTGGCTGCTGTGGTCTTGTCTTGGGATGTGCTACTGGCTGAGCTGAAAAACACAAATGAGGTTATTAGAGGGTGCTAGGGCCACAAGGTGAGTCCAGCGCTACATAGACAATAGAAACATCGAAAATAGGAGCAGTAGTAGGCCATTCTGCCCTTCGAGTCTGCACCACCATTCAATACGACCATGGCTGATCCTCTATCTCAACACCATATTCCCGCTTTTTCTCCATACACCTCGATGCCCTTTATTTCTAGAAATCTATCTATCTCCCTCTTAAATATATGCTAGTTATAGATGGCAACATAATGCTAACCTTGAATTAATTAATTTAAAGTACATCCAAGTTAGCTACAGCTGATCTTTTAAAATTTAGGAAATTGCGCTTTTTCTTCTTCTTTGGTTGAAGGTCTGAGGAATAAGGCACCTCCTTTTTGATATGGAACACAAATACTTTCTCCCCTGTATCTGGCATGTTTAACACTTCTCCCAGTGCTTCATTAATTGCTTCTGGATGGTCATCAACTTCAACAGGAGGGAATTCAGAAGAACCATGTCTGTGAGAAAAGGAGACCTGTTTCATGAGTTGGAGCTGTTTTTTCTTCAATATGCTTCCTTTCTTCCGGCAGGGTGTATGTACGTTCTCCAGGTATTCGCCAATGAGCTTGTTCCTCAGTTTTACATCCAGTGACTTTTTTGACCCCCGAAGTCTCCTCTGTCTCTGCTCAGCCGCTTTATCCTCGTTTATCTTACTGCTAGGAATTCTCTCAGGATAAATCCCATTTACGACCAGAGTTAACTCTTTCTCACTGGCATTGGGAAGGAGCAGATTTAGCAGCATCTGAAACACAGTCATTGGTACCTGCAGTCGCTGCATGAGATAAGCTACACACAGCATATGCACGACAAACGGACCACTGCTCTCAAAATCATCGCAGACATCACATTTCATAACTATCAACACATTTGCATTCCAATGATTTTCATGAGGCCATCATTATTTCTGTGACAATTTTAGAAATCATCTATCATACATGATTGTTCGGATATGAGTGTGTGTGGCATGTATTGACTTTACATTATGCAATAGTGTAAGTTTTATTCACGAGGCATCACTTCAGGGTCTGCAGATGCATCCGGGGGTGCTTCCCCACGAGTGTGAGCACCCGCTCCTCCATCTCTGTGATGTCGCTGGGGACTGCTGGCCCCCTACCCATTCGCCTCTGCACGGACCTCATCGTCAATAGCTTCTTTTGTGAAAGGTGACAGGACGACATGGCATGAGATCATTGCCTGATATCATTGCCAGGTATCAATGCCCCTCAAGCATGCTCTGCCATTCAATAAGATCATGGCTGATCTGATCATGGACTCAGCTCCACTTCCCCACCCGCTCCCCATAACCCCTTATCCTCTTATCATTTAAGAAACTGTCTATTTCTGTCTTAAATTTATTCAATGTCCCAGCTTCCACAGCTCTCTGAGGCAGCAAATTCCACAGATTTACAACCCTCTGAAAGGAGAAATTTCTCCTTATCTCTGTTTTAAATGGGCGGCCCCTTATTCTAAGATCATTCCCTCTAGTTCTTGTCTCCCCTGTTATGTCTTTAGATGCTCTGATATTGAGTCCACAGAGACTGATACAACACATAACGGACAGATGTAATCATGATTATTATGAAAATGATCATTCTTTACCTAAAGACGTGCACCGTGACCGCATGGTTTGAGTAAAACATTCCCGGTAAAAATGAAAGACCTCACATCTAATGATAGTCACTCATGACTGTTACAAATCAAATTATATAAATACATAAATACATGTAAATCAATGTACTATTTACTCTTGCGGATCCTACAAGTTCGTTCCATCGTTTGCGGCATTGGTTGGCCTCATGCACCTTGTTGTTCGCCGACGGGACCGCCTCTGCTATCTTGGTCCATATCTTCTGGTATGCCTTTGGGGTGAGTTTCCCACGCTCTCCCTGTGTCAAATCACCCCAGCGTGACTCGACCTCCTGCAGGAGGGAGGCATTTGCCTCATAAGAACATAACATAAGAACATAAGAAATAGGAACTGGAGTAGGCCATATGGCCCCTCGAGCCTACTCCGCCATTCAAGTATATACCTGCATACTATCCTTTTGTGTTTCATGCACAAGTACCCCCAGGTCCCGCTGAACATTAGAAATAGGAACAGGAGTAGGCCATACGGCCCCTCAAGCATGCTCCGCCATTCAATAAGATCATGGCTGATCTGATCATGGACTCAGCTCAACTTCCCCACCCGCTCCCCATAACCCCTTATCCTCTTATCATTTAAGAAACTGTCTATTTCTGTCTTAAATTTATTCAATGTCCCAGCTTCCACAGCTCTCTGAGGCAGCAAATTCCACAGATTTACAACCCTCTGAAAGGAGAAATTTCTCCTCATCTCTGTTTTAAATGGGCGGCCCCTTATTCTAAGATCATTCCCTCTAGTTCTTGTCTCCCCTGTTATGTCTTTAGATGCTCTGATAATGAGTTCACAAGTCAAAGTATTGTACTTGAACTGTAGTGACCTTAGACCATTGAATATAACTCCAGAGTGAGGATACCACATGGTGGACTCCCTTTTATACCTGGGTACCTGTGGTGTACAGGTGACCCCTAGGCCTCCACCAGTTGCGCCCTCTGATGGTGCCAGTATAGTGTATACAGTGAGAACCTTGCTAATGGTACCTCCGCTAAACAAGTCTCCATTTTATGCAATAATACAGTGACTACACAGAGAGTATATCTATAGTATGCATACATAACATCACTCTCCCCCAAGTCTTTTGTGCCAATACCTTTGCACTATGTGCTCTGGCTTGGCTCTCCCCCAGACTTAAGTGCCAATAGCCCTTGCACCTTGGCTGTGCTTTGCTTGGCTCTCTCTCTGTTAACCCCCAATTCCTTATTGCCACAACGTTGGATAGTGGTTACCAGTTGGGATGGTTCGATGATGCAGTGGGACTTCAGTAGATTCTGGGTGTGATCAATGTGTGTGTCCATGGCTACATGCATCCATTTCCCCCCCCCCCCCCCCCCCACATGTAGATCATGCCAGTGGCTCATTACATTCATATACATTCATATACATTCAAGTCCAGAAAAGGAAATTTACATTTACATCCTTGCATTTGTGGTTCAGTTGTGAGGCAAGTACATTTGACTGGTGAGATACATTGATGGTACATCTTTGGGATCAGTGCTGAGGACAAACTAGTTCCAGAGCTGCTGGATGGTGTCCAGGCAGCCTGGTGGTGGCGCGTTGCCCGGTGCAGGCAGTGGGAACCCGGTTGGCTCGAGTTGCCCGCTCTCTGGGCATTTGCCGTTGCTCCTAGCATCAGGCAGGTTCACAGATGCCTGTGACCTCCCTGCCCTCTCCTTGCACTCCGGGTTGCTGCTGCTCCCAGAGGTACAGTCATCTAGCAGTGCACAGGGAACTGCTAACTCGCTTGCCTGGGTGTTATTTGGTTTGGGATCCTGGCAGGTCCTAGTCCCAATTGGGAGAACCACCGTGGGTGACCCCTCGACTTAGCGGCGATGGGGTCTGGGGGCTGCGCCTTAGCGCGATTTGCTCTTTCAGACTCGTGGCGGTTGGTGCCATCGGGTGCCTGAGAGGTGGAGCCGATCAGGGGCAGGGTATCGATACTGGTGCCGTTGCCCTCCTGAGATCGCTTGCTCTGAAGCTTGTCTGTTTTAGCTGCTTGTGGCCACACTCCGTGGTGCATCACCCTGGTCCCAAGGGCACAGCCTACAGCATTGGGTAGCCCACTGGACCTGTGTGCTTCTGATGGGTGTTTGCCCACTACATAATCAGAATACAGTTGAAATCCTGCATCGCACAACATTTCATTGGTTATTGTAGATAAACTGTAGCTCTGATCGCAATCACCTGATTTTTCTTTGCTTATTATATGTATAAAACTCTGATCATCAATTACAAGCTTTACATTTAGTTAACAATTGTTATTACATTGTGTGAGAATGTGGGACTGTCCTTTTAAGTGTGGTGGGTTGCTGGCCTCCTTTAAGAGAGCCTTGCTATCTTTACCCCAATCCTCTTCTTCGCTTGGTACCATGTGTTGCTCCATCAGCGCTGCACCTCATGGATGGGACGCCATCTTTCTTCCATCCACGATGTCGGCTGCTGTGATCCTCTTCTCCCCGGGTTCTGCCACCGAAGCTGGGAACTCGCCTTTAGATCCGATTTTCTTCCTCCGGAGTCCTGCCACTGGAGCCTGGAAGGAGCGTTTGTGTCGTCTCAGCTGGATCATCTCCACGCAGTCGTGCTGAGCGGTCTGTGCCTCGGGTGCTGTGCTGGTCTGCTCTCTGGTGCCGGATCCAACCTCAGGTGGGGGCTTGCTTTGCCTGTGAACACAGGGGACGTCGATTGCTGGAGGGATGAAATCTTCCCAGCTCCAATGGATCTTCTCCATCCACTTTCTTCCGAGTAGCGTTGGTCCATCACCTGCTACAATCCACAGAGGTAACTTGTGCACCGCGCCATCATGAAGTACCTTAACATTCGCACTACCAATTACTGGGATGAGTTCATTGGTGTAGGTGAGCAGCTTTGCTTGAACCGGGACCAACTTGGGTCATTCAGTTTGATTGTCCCATAGCCTCTCAAAGGCTTCGTGATTCATTATTGACTGGCTCGCCCCCGTGTCCACCTCCATGAAGACTGGAGCGCCGTTTATCTCGACTTCCATTCTCAACGGGGAACATTCTGTGGTGCAGGTAAAAATTCCGTACTCCTCATTGTGGGGCTGAGCTGCCTCTCTGACCGCCTCTTCATAATCCGCGCTGGATTCATGGCCATCTGCAGACTCTTCATCAACACAGTGAGTCCTATTTCTTTTACACATTCGTTGGAAGTGGCCCTTTGTACTGCATGCTTTGCACACATAGTCCTTAAAATGGCACTGGTGAGCCCAGTTATTTCCTCCGCAACGCCAGCATGGTGCTAACCGATTAGCCCACCTCGGCGGACTCAGAGTTAAGGGACTCGGGGGCCTGTTCTCTCTCCCCTGAGAAGATTCACGTTCTACAGTCCAGCCTCTGAAAGGCAGTAGTCTGTGTACAGTACTTGCCGAGTTTGAGTCCTGAGGTTGAGTCATCCGCCTAGAGCCGCAGGTCGAGGTCATGATTGCCTGGCTCATGGTCATGGCTTTCTGCAGTGTGACTGTAGTATCCGCAGATAGTAGCCTGTGAAGAAGGCCCTTGTGGCTGATTCCGATGAGAAAGGTATCCCGCAGTGCTTCTGTGAGGTGTTCGCCGAAATCACAAGGTGCCGCCAGCCTTCTGAGGTCTGCAGCATATTTCGCGATTTCCTGGCTGTGAGGATGCTCTCTTTGGGCTTGAGTTGTTCTTGGATCAGCATTACAAGCTCCTCGTATGTCTTGGTCGTTGTCATCGCTGGTGCCAGCAATCCCTGACAAGGCCATAGACGGTGGGCCCACAACTGATGAGCAGAATAGCTCTGCGCTTATCAGCCAGTGTGGCCAGATTGTCGCCTGCCAGGTTGTTTGCTGTGAAGAAATGGTCAAGCCACTCCACAAAGGCTTCCCAATCATCCCCATCGGCGAACTGCTGCAATGTACCAAAGTTAGCCATTTTCGCGTGAAAGTCCGTAATCTCGTCGCCAATTGTTATGTCTTTAGATAATGACTCCACGAGGCAAAGTATTGTACTTGAACTGTAGTGACCTTAGTCCATTTAATATAACTCCTGAGTGAGGATACCACATGGTGGACTCTCTTTTATACCTGGGTACATGTGGTGTACAGGTGACCCCTGGGCCTCCACCAGTTGCGCCCTCTGGTGGCGCCAGCATACAGTGTGAACCTTGTTGATGGTACCTCCGGTAAACAAGTCTCCATCTTATGCAACTATACAGTGACTACACAGAGAGTATATCTATAGTATGCATATATAACATCCCCCATCAGTGGAAACGTCCTCTCTGCATCCACCTTGTCAAACTCCCTCATAATCTTATACGTTTCGATAAGATCACCTCTCATTCTTCTGAATTCCAATGAGTAGAGGCCCAATCTACTCAACCTTTCCTTACAAGTCAACCCCCTCATCCCCGGAATCAACCTAATGAACCTCCTCTGAACTGCCTCCAAAGCAAGTATATCCTTTCGTAAATATGGAAACTAAAACTGCAGGCAGTATTCCAGGTGTGGACTCACCAATACCTTGTATAGCTGTAGCAGGACTTCTCTGCTTTTATACTCCATCCCCTTTGCAATAAAGGCCACAGTTCCATTGGCCTTCCTGATCACTTGCTGTACCTGCATATTATCCTTTTGTGTTTCATGCACAAGTACCCCCAGGTCCCGCTGTACTGCGGCACTTTGCAATCTTTCTCCATTTAAATAATAACTTGCTCTTTGATTTTTTCTGGCAAAGTGCATGACCTCACACTTTCCAACATTATACTCCATCTGCCAAATTTGTGCTCACTCACTATGTCCTTTTGCAGATTTTTTTGTGTCCTCCTCACACATTGCTTTTCCTCCCATCTTTGTATCATCAGCAAACTTGGCTACATTACACTCAGTCCCCTCTTCCAAGTCATTAATATAGATTGTAAATAGTTGGGATCCCAGCACGGATCCCTGCGACATCCCACTAGTTATTGGTTGCCAACCAGAGAATGAATCACTTATCCCGACTCTCCAAGAACCTCCTGGCTCTTTTGCGGCCTCCAATGTGCTCCTCTCCCACCTCACTGCTCTCTCCAGCGTCAGACTCCATAGCATGCTGTGATGCCTCCTCCTCTCTCTCCATTATAGGCCAAATTCAGGAAATATGTGGCTGGTAACAGCTACTTTTTGTTTGCCTACTTGCTGTGAAGTTCTTAAGCCTCCCTCCTTCTTCCCAAAGCAGCCACACCACACCCAGCTACGCCTTCAGTCCCTCTGAGCTCTCTCTCTCTCTGTCTCCTCTTCTGCGCATGTCATGATGACCCTAGACCTCCTAAATCACGGGAATCGAGCGTTGCCATGCCGTTGCTAAGGATGGCCACACTTTATGGCAGAAGGTCAAAAATATTTAACGCTACCGCCCATCATATATCGCTCGCGGTAACACCCATTTTCAAAAGTGGCGACTAGGTGCTTTGAGAATGGTGGAGAAGCCAGCGATCTGAAACCCCTTTTTTAATGCACACGCTGGAAATTTTGGGCGATAACCACAAAAGCGGAGGTTCTAACCCCAGGACCTCAAATCTGGCACCAAGCTTATGGTCTACAGGGCAGTAGTGATACCTGCCCTCCTATATGGCTCAGAGACGTGGACCATATGTTGCAGACATCTCAAAGTGCTGGAGAAGTACCACCAATGCTGCCTTCACAAGATGCTGCAAATTCACTGGGAGGATAGACGCACCGTCAGTGTTCTCGTTCAGGCCAACATTCCCAGCATTGAAGCACTGACCATGCTCCACCAGCTCCGTTGGGTGGATCACATCATCCGCATGCCCGATACGAGACTCCCTAAGCAAGCACTCTACTCGGAACTCCTACACAGCAAGCGAGCCCCAGGAGGGCAGAGGAAATGTTTCAAGGATACCCTCAAAGCCTCCTTGATAAAGTGCAACATCCCCACCGGCACCTGGAAATCCCTGGCCCAAGATCGGCCAAAGTGGGGGAAGAGCATCCTGGAGGGCACTGAGCACCTCAAATCTCGTCGCCGAGAGCATGCAGAAATCAAGCGCAGACAGTGGAAGGAGCGTGCGGGAAACCAGCCTCCCCACCCACCCTTTCCTTCAACCATTGTCTGTCCCACCTGTGACAGAGACTGTAATTCCTGTATTGGACTGTACAGCTACCTGAGAACTCACTTTTAGAGTAGAAGCAAGTCTTCCTCGATTCCGAGGAACTGCCTATGATGATGGATATTGCCTATATGGATTTTCGGAAGGTGTTTGACAAAATGCCACATATAAGGTTAACAAAATTGAGGCTCATGGAATAGGAGGGTCAGTGCCAGCTTGGATAAGAAATTGGCTTAAGGACAGAAAATGAGTCGTGGTGAATGGTTGTTTTTCAGACTGGAGGATGGTGGACAATGGTGTTCCCTAGGGGTCAGTGTTAGGACCACTGCTTTTTTTGATATATATAAAAGACTTGGCTATTGGAATACAGAATAAAATTTCAAAATTTGCTGATACCAAACCCGTAAGTGTGGCAAACAGTGAGGATGATCCCAATCGACTGCAATGGAATTTAATACAGAGAAGTGTGAGGTGATGCAATTTGGCAGAATGGATAGGGAGAGGCAATATAAACTAATGGCACAGTTCAACAGAATTGCAAGGACAGAGGGACCTGGGGGTTCATGTGCAGAGATCTTTTAAGGTGGCAGGACATATTGAGAGAGTAGTTAGCAAAGCATATGCGATCCTGGGCTTCATAAATAGAGGTTTTAAGTACAAAAGCAGGGAAGTTATGCTGAACCTTTATAAAGCTCTGGTTGGGCCAGCTGGAGTATTGCATTCAGTTTTGGTCACCACACTTTAGGAAGGATGTGAAGGTTCTTGGTAGAGTGCAGAGGAGATTTACCAGAATGGCTCCAGGGATGAAGGGTTTCAGCTACAAGGTTAAATTGTAGAAGCTCTGATTGTTCGCCTTGGAGCACAGGAGGTTGAGGGGAGAATTGATAGAGGTGTACAAGATTTTGACAGGTTTAGATAAGGTAGACCGAAAAAAGCTGTTCCCATTAACTGATGGCACAGATTTAAGGTTTTGGGCAAGAGATACAGGGGAGATGTGAGAAGACCTTTTTTACGCAGTGGGGTGATAATGAGCTGGAACTTGCTGCCTTCGAGCGTGGTGGAAGCAGAGACGATCAATGATTTCAAAAGGAAATTGGATAGGCACTTGAGGTAAATAAACTTGCAGGGCCATGGGGATAGAGCGGGGGAATGGAATTGACTGGATTGCACTACAGAAAGCCAGCATGGACTTGATGGGCTGAATGACCTCATTCTGTGCCGTAATGACTATGGGGCCAAAATTCAGTGGAACCTCAACGCAAACAGCTGAGCGCCCGTGTTCAGTGATGCCACTACCTGCTGCAAACTTCGGTTGAGCTTTTGCAACGGCACAAAGAAGTACTGCTTCGCTTATTACTGCCAGGGAAATCATGACATCAGTACGCGTGCAATGTCTTGTTAGCACCGGTGACGCGATCTTCGTTTTTTGCGCCTCACTTACCGGCTGGCGGGGAACTCACCACAAAATGTTGCCGTTCACACGTCACAGTTATGATGCTGGGGCGGTATATAACAGTAGTAGCAACCGGGGCACAGAGGTGACGGTGAGTGCTACGTATTCTCCTAGCAGTGTGTGTAGATGTTGGTGTGCTGCGGCTGCTGAGTACTTACCTTGACGACCCCCATTTCGGCAACATTGACAGGTTCCATTTCGGATCCATTGTCGAGTAGTATCTCGCTCTTAACTTCGACAGCTTGATGGGGGCAGTGCTGGTACGTCACGTCATGCTGCGGCGACTACTTCGAAGGTGCCGGCTACACAGACTGGATATGGCCAATATGGGTCTACGCCTGAGGAGAGGCCACAGACGTCGGGCCAGCAGGCCTTACCCCCCCCCCAGGGTTTACCGTGTGTATTCTTTGTACCTTGATATGTCTGAGGAGCAGTGCATAAGAAGGCTGCTGTTCCACAAGGAGGTGGTCACTATCATGTATGTATGCTTGGGGTTATTAGCCACCAGGTGGTGCCACCGCCAGAGGTCATTGGGCTGTACGCACTTGTGTGTGGCCCAGGTATAAAAGACAAGCCATCATGTAATGTAATCACTTTGGGCCCTAATAAAGCAGAGTCAGGTTTGTATCTGTGTTAGTTTACAGTATTCAGTCTATCGAGTTATTACTTACATAACATTTGGTGACAAGGTAACTTAAGAACCTACGCATGCAAAAATGAGCACAATTGGAATTCTGGAGAGATTCGTGGAGGAAGAGGACTGGGCTCGCCTGGACCAGTACTTTGTGGCCAACAAAATGGAGGAACCCACTGACGCAGTTAGGCACAGTGCGGTCTCATAAAGAATCTTCTCAAGTCCAATGGACAAGGACTATGAGGAATTGTGTGCTCTGGTACGTGACCATCTCAAACCAGAAGAAGGCATTAGCATCTCACAATATCGATTCTACAAGCACATTCGTTCTGAGGGCCAGAATATGTCGGAATTCGTTGCCGACCGAAGACATCTAGCTGGACCGTCTATGTTCGAAAACGCATTGGGTGACATGCTGCGGGACTTCTTTGTAATCGGCATCAACCAAGAGGTGATCCTGCGTAAGCTACTGGCGGCGGAGACGCTGGATTTGAGCAAGGCCATCACAATTGTTCAGGCATGCATGACGACGGACAAAAACTTAAAGCAGATATCATCGAAAAATTGGAACTCGGCAAGTACTGTAAACAAGATTGTATCGTCGTTTGGCAGAGCTGCATTTGGCAGGGCCTACTCGACTATGTATGTGAAACCTGTGGCTGCCCAAAGTCCACCAGCGGGAATGAATCCTGTTATGTTCAGAATAACTCCACAAGACTACATGCTGTAAGCTCAAACTGATGTGACCTTAGTCTCTTTAATCAAACTCCAGAGTGAAGAAGCAGCATGGCAGACAACCTTTTATACTTGCTTGCATGAGGTGTGCAGGTGACCCTTGGGTCTCCAACCAGTGCGTCCCCTGATGGCAAGTCTTATACTATTACAAAGTTTACATACATAACATCACTCCCCCGCTCCCCACCCCCCACCCCCCCCACCCCACCCCAAGCCTTAGATACAAGTTATTTACAAGTTGAGGCGATCCGGGGCTCTACGTTCCCGGGTTGATCACCTGAGTTGAAGTCCTGGTATGGGTGAGTCGGTCGGATCATTGCTGCACTGCAGCGTGGCTGGTCTGATTGGACTGTCGGGCATGGTGGGTTCATCCTCGTGATTGACAGTGAGGCCGATTGCTGGTTGGTTGTGTGTTGGTGGATCGATGATAGTAATGTCCTCTTCAACCTGTTCTTGGTTGTCAGTGAATCACAGTTTGGTCTGATCCAAATGCTTTCTGCACGTTTGTCCATTCAGAAGTTTGACAACAAACACTCTATTCCCCTCCTTGGCTAAACCAGTGCCAGCAATCCATGTGGGACCATGACCGTAATTAAAAACAAATACAGGGTCATTAACCTCAATGTCACGCGATACAGCCGCGCGATCGTGGTACATGTTATGCCGGTGACGCCGGGTTTCTATATGATCATTGAGATCCGGATGGACTAAGGAGAGCCTGGTTTTGAGTGCACTCTTCATTACCAATTCTGCCGGGGGAACCCCGGTAAGCGAGTGGGGTCGCGTCCGGTAGCTGAGCAGAACCTGAGATAACCGGTTCTGCACGGAATCATCCGTCACGCGTTTCAAGCTCTGCTTGATAGTTTGGACTGCCTGTTCCGCTTAACCGTTGGATGCAGGCTTAAACGGGGCAGACCTGACATGTTTGATACCATTGTGGCTCATGAACTCGTTGAATTCCATGCTGGTGAAACTTGGTCCATTATCACTAACAAGGACGTCGGGCAAACCATGGGTGGCAAACATGGCCCGGAGGCTTTCAATGGTGGCAGTGGACGTACATGATGACATTATTACACATTAAATCCATTTAGAGTAAGCATCCACTACTTCTAGGCACATCTTTCCTAGAAATCTACGTGGACCCTGGACCACGGTTTGGAAGGCCATGACCACAGACTCAGTGGGGCCTCCCTTGGTGCATTGCTCAACTGTGAGCAAGTGTTACATTGGTGTACACATGACTTCAATTCCGAGTCAATGCCAGGCCACCAAACGTACGACCTAGTGATAGCCTTCATCATGACTATGGTTAGGTGGGTATTGTGTAGGTTGAGTATAAACGTTTCCCTGCCTTTTTTTGGCAAAACCATGTGATTCCCCCAAAGGAGACAATCCGAATGGATCGACATTTCATCCTGGCGTTGGTAAAACGGCTTAATTTTGTCTTGCATTTCCCCGGGAACAGCCGACCAGCTCCCATTAAGGACGCAGTTTTTCACTAGTGATAGCTCAGGGTCCTGGCTAGTCCAGGTCCTGATCTGGAGAGCCATGACGGGTGACCCCTCGCTCTCAAAAGCATCCATTACAAGAAGCAAGTCTGCGGGTTGCGCCATTTCCACCCCGGTGGTGGGCAATGGTAGTCGACTGAGGGCATCAGCACAGTTCTCCATGCCTGGTCATACGCAGATAATGTTAGTGTCCATCTTAGGATGCGGGGCTAAGCTTTGGTGTTAATACCTTTGCTTTCTGAAAACAGCGAAGTGAGCGGTTTGTGGTCGGTTTTGAGCTCGCACCGGAGTCCAAATAGGTATTGGTGCATTTTCCTAACCCCGTATATGCATGATAATGCTTCTTTCTCAACCATACTGTAGGCTCTTTCAGCATTAGACAGACTTCTGGACGCATATGCAACTGGTTGTAGTTTGCCTGACACATTGGCTTGCTGTAACACACAACTGACCTCGTACGAAGATGCATCACAAGCTAGTACTAAATGTTTACACGGGTCATACAATACAAGTAACTTGTTAGAACTTAGCAGGTTTCTGGCCTTATCGAAGGCTGTCTCTTGAGATTTACCCCAAACCCAGTCGTCATCCTTACGTAGCAATACATGCAAAGGTTCCAGCAAAGTGCTCAACCCGGGTAGAAAGTTACTAAAATAGTTGAGGAGTCCCAGGAATGAATGCAGCTCCGTCACATTCTGTGGTCTGGATGCATTCTTGATGGCCTCCACCTTAGAGTCCGTGGGTCTGATGCTGTATGCCGCAATCTTTCCCCCCCAAAATTCAACCTCTGGCGCTAGGAAAACACACTTGGAGCGTTTCAGCCTGAGTCCCACTCTGTCCAGTCACTTTAGAACCTCTTCTAGGTTGTGCAAGTGTTCGGTGGTGTCACAACCAGTAATCAGGATGTCGTCTTGGAACACAACGGTGCATGGAACCGATTTCAGCAGACTCTCCATGTTCCTCTGGAAGATGGCAGCAGCCGAGCGAATCCCAAAGGGGCATCTGTGGTATATGAACAGTCCTTTGTGCATGTTGATGCACGTCAATCTTTTCGAAGATTCAGCCAGCTCCTGTGTCATGTAAGCAGAGATTAGATCCAGTTTGATGAACAACTTCCCCCCTACTAAGGTTGTGAACATGTCCTCCATTATGGGTAGTGGGTACTGGTCCTGTAATGAGACTCGGTTGATCGTTACTTTGTAGTCTCCACAGATTCTGACTGTGCCATCGCTTTTCAACACCGGAACAATTGGACTGGCCCACTCGTTGAACTCGACTGGTGATATAATTCCCTCTCGTTGAAGTCTGTCCAGTCGATCTCGACTTTCTCCCGCATCATATATGGAACTGCTCGGGCCTTATGATGAATGGGCTGTGCATCAGGGACTAGATGGATCTGCACTTTGGTGCCTGTGAAGTTGACGATGCCTGGCTCAAATAGCAACGGAAATTTATTTAGCATTTGAGCACACGAAGTGTTATCCACCGAAGACAGCACTTTGATGTATTGCAGCGCATTTGGAAAGCAGTGACAGGATAGATCCAAGTTAGTATGGATTTATGAAAAGGAAATTATGCTTTACAAATCTTCTAGAAACTTTTGAGGATGTAATTGGTAGAGTGGACAAAGGGGAGCCAGTGGATGTGGTGTATTTGGACTTTCAAAAGGTCTTTGACAAGGTCCCACATAAGAGATTGGTATGCAAAATCAATGCACATGGTATTGGGGGTAATGTATTGACGTGGATAGAGAACTGGTTGGCAGACAGGAAACAGAGAGTCGGGATAAACGGGTCCTTTTTGGAATGGGAGCCAGTGACTAGTGGGGTACCACAAGGGTCAGTGCTGGGACCCCAGTTATTTACAATATACATTAATGATTTAGACGAAGGAATTGAATGTAATATCTCCAAGTTTGCAGATGACACTAAGCTGGGTGGCAGTGTGAGCTGTGAGGAGGATGCTAAGAGGCTGCAGGGTGATTTGGACAGGTTAGGTGAGTGGGCAAATACATGGCAGATGCAGTATAATGTGGATAAATGTAAGGTTATCCACTTTGGTGGTAAAAACAGGAAGGCTGATTATTATCTGAATGGTGACAGATTAGTAAAGAGGGAGGTGCAACGAGACCTGGGTGTCATGGTACATCAGTCATTGAAGTTTGGCATACAGGTGCAGCAGGCGGTGAAGAAAGCAAATGGCATGTTGGCCTTCATATCGAGAGGATTTGAGTATAGGAGCAGGGATATCTTACTACAGTTGTACAGGGCCTTGGTAAGGCCACATCTTGAATATTGTGTACAGTTTTGATCTCCTAATCTGAGGAAGGATATTCTTACTATTGAGGGAGTGCAGCGAAAGTTCACCAGACTGATTCCCGGGATGGCAGGACTGACATATGAAGCAAGACTGGATCGACTAGGCTTGTAGTCAATCGAACTTAGAAGAATGCGAGGGGATCGCATCGAAACATATAAAATTCTGACTGGATTGGACAGGTTAGACGCAGGAAGAATGTTCCCGATGTTGGGGAAGTCCAGAACCAGGGGTCACAGTCTAAGGATAAGGGGTACGCCATTTAGGACCGAGATGAGGAGAAACTTCTTCACTCAGAGAGTTGTGGGCATGTGGAGTTCTCTACCACAGAAAGTAGTTGGGGCCAGTTCGTTAGATATATTCAAAAGGGAGTTAGATGTGATCCTCGCAGCTAAAGGGATCAAGGGGTATGGAGAGAAAGCAGGAATGGGATACTGAAATGCATGATCAGCCATGATCATATTGAATGGTGGTGCAGGCTCAAAGGGCCGAATGGCTTACTGCTGCACCTATTTTCTATGTTTCTATGTCCCAGTTCCATCAGATCTTTCCTGGCCAGCTTCTGCCGAACAGCGTTGGGTCATCGCCTGGTATAATCCCTAGTGATAAATCATGCATAGCTCCATCGTACGATACCTTCACTGCCGCACTGCCAATGACTGGTATGAACTCTTTGGTGTAAGTGCGCAACTTTGTATGAATCGAGCTTAGTTTTGGCCTTTGTGCCTTGTTGCCCCACAGTTTATCAAAAGCCTTCTGGCTCATAATTGACTGATTCGCCCCCGTGTCCAATTCCATGGAAACTGGAATGCCATTTAATTTGACTTTCAACATTATCAGAGGGCTTTTGATGGTGAAGGTGTGTACTCCATACACTTCCTTTTCAGCCTCGGGTTGAGTTGCCTCTCTTACTCGTTCAGCGTGATCTGCGCCGGATCAGTCATCTTCTGCTGACTCTGCCACGTGGTGAGTCGCAGTACATTTGCACATTCGCTGGAGGTGCCCCATTGTTCCGCAACCTTTGCACACGTAGTGCTTGAATCGACATTGATGGGCTCTATGATTACCTCCGCAGCACCAACATGGTGTTAATGGATTCACATTCACACCCCATGACGGACTCTGAGTCATCCTAGGTCTGGCCTCTGCAGGCGTGTCGGCTCTGCCATATACAGTTCTGCCTGCTGAAGGCGTTATTTTATGCACAGTACTTGCCGGTGAGCTTTGATGCTGAGAAGATATCTGCTTAGTGTTATTGTTCGTGGACATGAAAGCCTTGGCTATCGTGATGGCCTTGCTCAGATCTACGGATTCGGCAGACAGCAGTTTGCGAAGAATGACCTCATGGCCGATTCCAAGCACGAAAAGTCCCGCAACATTTCCCCCAAAAATCTGGCAAATTCGCACGGTCCCGCAAGGCGTCTTGGGTCGGTGACGTAGCTCGTCATGTCCTGGCCCTTGGAGCGATGGTGCGTGTAAAAGCGATACCTGGCCATTAAGATGCTCTTCTTCGGCGTGAGGTGTTCCCGAACCAGTGTACACAACTCTGCATATGTCTTGTCCGTTGGTTTTGTCGGTGCTAGCAGATTTTTTGATGAGGCCATATATCGTGGACCCCACAAACGGTGAGGAGAATCGCCCTGCGCTTGACCACGTTACTGTCCGTAACCAGCTCGTTGGCCACGAAGTACTGGTCAAGACACTCAACGAAGGCTTCCCAATCATCACCCTCAACAAATCGCTCAAGAATACTAATGGCAACCATAACCGCGTGAAAATTCGTGATTTGTTACTCGTCATCAATTGTTATGTTCAGAATAACTCCACAAGACTGTATGCTGTAAGCTCATACTGATGTGACCTTCGTCTCTTTACTCAAACTCCAGAATGAAGAAGCAGCATAGCAAACAACCTTTTATACTTGCTTGCATGAGGTGTACAGGTGCGCCCCTGGTGGCAAGTCTTACACCATTACAAAGTTTACATACATAACAAATCCAATTTCACCGTGTTGGCATTGTGGTGGCAATCATCGGCCTCATCAGTGTCGGTTTAAACAGTACATTTGTAAAGGCTGTTCAAGACTGGGGCATCTCCAGCACATGTGTCCGCAACTGAGCAAGCGTGCTACGACACACCACATGGAGGATGATGACCAGTCTAGTATGGATCCGGATATGCAATCCGAGATACCAGAGGAGGAAGTGTATGGACTGTATTCGTCCCTAACAAAGAGTCAACCAATAATGATTAATATGAAACTTAACGATGTGCCGGTACCGATGGAATTAATAATAACCGAGTCAATTAATAATGAGCCAGAGAACATTCGACAAGCTGTGGGATACTAAGGCTGTGAGGCCTAAGCTGAGTCCAGTCAATGCCAAGTTGCATATGTATACTAAAGAACTCATAACGGTGATTGGCAGTGCAGTAGTCAAGGTGTCGTATGATGATGCGGTTCATGATTTACCGTTATGGATTGTTCCAGGCAATGGTCCAATGCTGTTCGGCAGGAATTGGCTAGAAAAAATCAAATGGAATTGGAATGATATCAAAGCATTGCCGTCGGAGGATGATACTCCATGAGCTCAAGTGCTGAGCAAGTTCCCCTTGCTGTTCGTACCAAGCATCGGCAACTTCACGGGAGCCAAGGTGCAGATCCACGTGGACTCAGATGCAAGACCTGTCCATCATAAAGCTTGGGTAGTTCCATACGCGATGAGGGAGAAGATCGAAATCGAACTGGACAGACTCCAGCGTGAAGAGATCATATCACCGGTCGAATTTAACGAATGGGCTAGCCCCATTGTTCCTGTGTTGAAGAGTGATGGCACTGTCAGGATTTGTGGAGACTCCAAGGTTACGATCAACTGAGTTTCGAAACAGGATTAGTACCCGTTACCGAAGGCTGATGACCTGTTTGTAATGCTAGCCGGGGGGAAGTCGTTCACTAAACTGGATCTGACGTTGGCCTACATGACACAGGAGCTGGTCAAGATGTCGAAGAAACTTACGTGCATCAACACTCACAAAGGACTATTTATCTGCAACAGGTGTCCTTTCGGAATTCGCTCTGCTGCAGCCATTTTTCAGAGAAACATGGAGAGTCTATTGAAGTCCGTCCCTAGAACCGTTGTGTTCCAAGATGACATGCTGGTCACAGGTCGTGACACTGCTGAACATCTGAACAGCCTGGAAGAGGTTCTACATCGTCTGGACAAAGTGGGACTCAGACTGAAACGTTCGAAGTGCGTCTTCATGGCACCGGAAGTCGAATTCCTGGGGAGGAAAATTGCTGCTGACGGCATCAGACCTACGGACTCGAAAACCAAGGCCATCAAAAATGCACCCAAGCCTCAGAATGTGACAGAGCTTTGTCTACTCAATTACTTTGGTGATTTCCTACCTAGATTGAGCACTGCACATGCTGCTAAGAAAAGGCGACAACTGGGTTTGGGGTGCATCTCAAGATAGATCTTTTGAGAAAGCTACTGATCTGCTTTGCTCTAACAAGCTGCTGGTACATTATGATCTGTGTAAACGTTTAGTATTGGCCTGTCATATGGAGTTGGTTGCGTGCTCCAACAAGCTAATGAGTCGGGTAAACTACAACCTGTTGCGTATGCTTCTAAAGTTTGTCAAAGGTGGAAAGAGCCTACAGCATGGTAGAAAAAGAAGCATTAGCCTGTGTGTATGAGGTTAAAAAGATGCATCAGTACCTGTTTGGTCTTCGGTTTGAACTGGAAACAGATCACAAGCCACCCATTTCATTATTTTCGGTGAACAAAGGTATAAATACCAATGCATCATCCCGCATCCAGAGGTGGGCGCTGACATTATCTGCCTATGATTATGTCATTCGCCATAGACCTGGCACCAAGAAATGTGCCGATGAACTGAGCCAACTGTCATTGCCCACACCGGAGGTGGAGACGCCACAACCTGCAGACCTACTGTTAGTTATGGATACTTTTAAAAGTGAAGGAACCCCTGTCACGGCTCAACAAGTTAAGACCTAGACCAGCCAGGACCCGATACTATCGGTTGTGAAACGTTGTGTCCTTAGTGGTGATTGGTCTGCCATACCCAAGCAAATGAGTGATGAGATCAAACATTACAACCGTCGCAAATACGAACTATGCATTCAGTCAGATTGTTTACTGTGGGGTAATCGTGTTGTTATGCCTAAGAAAGGCAAAAAGAAATTTGCACATGATCTACATAGCATTGTATTGATGAAAGCCATTGCCAGGTCTCATGTATTGACTCTGGAATTGATTCTGATCTGGAATCATGTGTGCATCAGTGCAACAGTTGCATGCAGCTAAGTAAAGCACCAGCGGAATCGCCGCTGAGTCTGTGGTCATGGCCATCTAAACCATGGTCCAGGATCCACATCGACTTTGTAGGTCCCTTCCTGGAAAAGATGTTCTTAGTTGTGATGGATACATATTCCAAGTGGATAGAGTGTATAATCATGTCATCTAGTACATCCACAGCTACCATTGAGAGCCTTTGTGTCATGTTTGCCACTCATGGTCTGCCTGACATTGTTGTAAGCGACAAAGGACCTTGCTTCACCAGTCTGGAGTTTCAAGAGTTCATGAAACTCAATGGTATCAAACATGTGAGGTTAGCACCATTCAAACCCGCATCTAATGGTCAAGCAGAGCGTGCTGCCCAAACCATCCAGCAGAGTATGAAACGTGTAACTCAAGGTTCACTGCAGACTCGCTTGTCATGCATATTGCTTAGTTACAGGACAAGACCCCACACGCTTACCAGGGTCTCCCCTGCTGAACTATTGATGAAGAGAGGTCTCAAGACCAAGCTCTCTCTTGTCCACCCTGACTTGAATGATCATGTTGAATACAGACGTCAAAGTCAGCAATGGTATCATGATCACGCTGCTGTGTCACACGACATTTCTGTTAACGATCCTGTGTATGTACTAAATTATGGTCAAGGTCCCAAGTGGATCGCCAGTACTGTTACGGCCAAGGAAGGTAACAGAGTGTTTATCGTCAGCTCAAGAATGGGCAAACATGCAGGAAGCATGTTGATCAGATAACGCTGTGGCACACGGATGAACTGGAACAGTCTGAGGAAGACACAATCGGTGACCAACCAACCTACCCTCAGTCATCAGAGGACTCCGCTGTCCTCAATGAATCTGGACTTTCAATCCCTGACATGGTCATTGCCACTCCCATCAGATCGGCTCCCCAGCCCCCAGTCATAACAGACTCAGAACGCTCGCCCAAGGCTGGAGTTGAACTGAGACGATCAACTCGGGAGCAGAAAGCTCCGGACCGTCTCAATTTGTAAAAAGACTGTTACTAATATCTTAAAGGGGGATATTGTCGTGTATGTATGCTTGGGGTTACTAGCCACCAGTTAGCGCCACTGTCGAAGGTCATTGGGCTGTGTGCACATGTGTGCGGCCCAGGTATAAAAGGCCAGCCATCGTGTAATGTAATCACTTTGGGCCCTAATAAAGCAGAGCCAGGTTTGTACCTGTGTTAGTTTACAGTATTCAGTCTATGGAGTTATTACATACACAACAGTCATGGAGCTCTGCCACCTCCTGCACACAGAGCTCAAAGCTGAAATCGGCAGCAAGACCTCACTTTCAGTGCCAGTGAAAGTAACAGGGTCCCCACCTCCAGTCCATGTTTGTTCCCGTCGGTTATGCGTTAGCTTGGCCTGCAAGAAGAAACAGAACATCTGAGCTAGTTTATTTCCATCCATCTGTCTGAAGTGCCTTGCATAGTTGAGTAAATGTTACTGTATGGGAGTCTTTATAGGTCGATGTCACTGGGAATAGCTGCGCGCACTAGGCGTGGCAATGCTGGAATTTGGAGGCCAGCACCTAAGAGTTAAGGTGAGGCTACCATCTTCCACATGCTTCTGGAGACTGAGGAGGTAACAGGTGTGGGTCTCAACAACGGAGCAGGAAAGTTAAGTGCACATGCAGGCCCAGGGAATGGCTGAGGCTGCAAATGTGAACTTTGCATCTGTGCTCACCCACGAAGAACATAATAAGAACATAAGAACATAAGAATTAGGAACAGGAGTAAGCCATTTAGCCCCTCGAGCCTGCCCCGCCATTCAAAAAGATCATGGCTGATCTGGCCGTGGACTCAGCTCCACTTACCCGCCCGCTCCCCGTAACCCTTAATTCCCTTATTGGTTAAAAATTTATCTATCTGTGATTTGAAAACATTCAATGAGCTAGCCTCAACTGCTTCCCTGGCAGAGAATTCCACAGATTCACAACCCTCTGGGAAAAGAAATTCCTTCTCAACTCGGTTTTAAATTGGCTCCCCAGTATTTTGAGGCTGTGCCCCCTAGTTCTAGTCTCCCCGACTAGTGGAAACAACCTCTCTGCCTCTATCTTGTCTATCCCTTTCAATATTTTAAATGTTTCTATAAGATCACCCCTCATCCTTCTGAACTCCAACGAGTAAAGACCCAGTCTACTCAATCTATCATCATAAGGTAACCCCCTCATCTCCGGAATCAGCCTAGTGAATCGTCTCTGTACCCCCTTCAAAGCTAGTATATCCTTCCTTAAGTAAGGTGACCAAAACTGCACGCAGTACTCCAGGTGCGGCCTCACCAATACCCTGTACAGTTACAGCAGGACCTCCCTGCTTTTGTACTCCATCCCTCTCGCAATGAAGGCCAACATTCCATTTGCCTTCCTGATTACCTGCTGTACCTGCAAACTAACTTTTTGGGATTTATGCACAAGGACCCCCAGGTCACTCTGCACCGCAGCATGTTGTAATTTCTCCCCATTCAAATAATATTCCCTTTTACTGTTTTTTTTCCAAGGTGGATGACCTCACATTTTCCGACATTGTATTCCATCTGCCAAACCTTAGCCCATTCGCTTAACCTATCTAAATCTCTTTGCAGCCTCTCTGTGTCCTCTACACAACCCGCTTCCCCACTAATTTTTGTGTCATCTGCAAATTTTGTTACACTACACTCTGTCCCCTCCTCCAGGTCATCTATGTATATTTTAAACAGTTATGGTCCCATCACCGATCACTGTGGCACACCACTAACCACCGATTTCCAACCTGAAAAGGACCCATTTATCCCGACTCTCTGCTTTCTGTTAGCCAGCCAATTCTCTATCCATGCTAATACATTTCCTCTGACTCCGCGTACCTTTATCTTCTGCAGTAACCTTTTGTGTGGCACCTTATCGAATGCCTTTTGGAAATCTAAATATACCACATCCATCGGTACACCTCTACCACCATGCTCGTTATATCTTCAAAGAATTCCAGTAAATTAGTTAAACATGATTTCCCCTTCATGAATCCATGTTGCGTCTGCTTGATTGCACTATTCCTATCTAGATGTCCCGCTATTGCTTCCTTAATGATAGCTTCAAGCATTTTCCCCACTACAGATGTTAAACTAACTGGCCTATAGTTACCTGCCTTTTGTCTGCCCCCTTTTTTAAACAGAGGCGTTACATTAGCTGCTTTCCAATCCGCTGGTACCTCCCCAGAGTCCAGAGAATTTTGGTAGATTATAACCAATGCATCTGCTATAATTTCTGCCATCTCTTTTAATACCCTGGGATGCATTTCATCAGGACCAGGGAACTTGTCTACCTTGAGTCCCATTAGCCTGTCCAGCACTACCCCCCTAGTGATAGTGATTGTCTCAAGGTCCTCCCTTCCCACATTCCCATGACCAGCAATTTTTGGCATGGTTTTTGTGTCTTCCACTGTGAAGACCGAAGCAAAATAATTGTTTAAGGTCTCAAGCCATTTCCACATTTCCCATTACTAAATCCCCCTTCTCATCTTCTAAAGGACCAACATTTACTTTAGTCACTCTTTTCCTTTTTATAAATCGGTAAAAGCTTTTACTATCTGTTTTTATGTTTTGCGCAAGTTTACCTTCGAAATCTATCTTTCTTTTCTTTATTGCTTTCTTAGTCATACTTTGCTGTTGTTTAAAATTTTCCCAATCTTCTAGTTTCCCACTAACCTTGGACATCTTATACGCATTGGTTTTTAATTTGATACTCTCCTTTATTTCCTTGGTTATCCACGGCTGGTTAATCCCTTCTCTTACCGCCCTTCTTTTTCACTGGAATATTTTTTTGTTGCGCACTATGAAAGTGCTCCTTAAAAGTCCTCCACTGTTCCTCAATTGTGCCACCGTTTAGTCTATGTTCCCAGTCTACTTTAGCTAACTCTGCCCTCATCCCACTGTAGTCCCCTTTGTTTAAGCATAGTATGCTCGTTTGAGACACTACTTCTTCACCCTCAATCTGTATTACAAATTCAACCATACTGTGATCACTCATTTCGAGAGGATCTTTTACTAGGAGATCGTTTATTATTCCTGTCTCATTACACAGGACCAGATCTAAGATAGCTTACTCCCTTGTAGGTTCTGTAACATACTGTTCTAAGAAACAATCCCATATGCATTCTATGAATTCCTCCTCCAGGCTACCCCGTGCGATTTGATTTGTCCAATCGATTTGTAGGTTAAAATCCCCCATGATTACTGCCATTCCTTTTTCACATGCCTCTATTATTCCCTTGATTATTGTCCGCCCCACTGTGAAGTTATTATTTGGGGGCCTATAAACTACGCCCACCAGTGACTTTTTCCCCTTACTATCTCTAATCTCCACCCACAATGATTCAACTTTTTGTTCATTAGAGCATGGGGTCCTACACAGACTGCACACACTGCATATTGTGCTCAGAGCATGGAATGCTAAGGTTCATGTAAAAGATACTCATCCTCATGAACCGCGTCAGTTCATTGAACTTTTTTCTGCACTGTGTGGCTGTCCTGGGCACCGTGTTTCTCGCAGACACACTCGGTGCAACTTCCCTCCACACTCTGTGGAACATTTGCTGCTGTGGCCTCCTGCCAGTCTCGGTCCGCAACAATTCATGTCGTCTCTCCACACCGTCTAGGAGTGCATCCACGATGGCGTTGGAGAACCAGTGAGCATGCTGATGAGCTCTCGCCTCTGGCATCGTCCCCCTCTCAGTAAGAGTGCGTAGGCAGCGAAGATAAACATGAGGTGGTGCCGCGTCATATCACCGGCTCAATTGAATCCACATGGTGCCAGTATGTCTGTTGTGCAGCTACAAGTGCTGATTACTGCTCAGATTTTACTGCCCCACTTACTGCCATTTAGCGCCTCAAGAGTGGCATGTAACACCTGATTTACTGCTCCAATCCCCTCCTCAGGCGCTAAAACTGAATTTCATGGTTGATGCCGGTAATTACCGCCAGGCAGTAAAATCACCGACCAGGCAGTGTCACCGCCTCTAAATGGGTGATACCGAATTTCCACCCCTATGACTATTTTAGAAGTGACATTAGATAAAATTAATAAATCTCCAAAATGTATTTTATTTCAAAGCTGTACTGGCTACACAAATTCTGGAGTGTGGTTTCTCGTTCTGATTTCACATTAAACGTTTGCATCAATGCTGAAAGAATATGGCGACTAACTGGTGTCATTTGTTTCGCTGCCTTTGGAAGTGATGTTTATTGTTAGTATAAGTGATGATCATTGTTACATTGTATATTTCAATGAATTTGTGAGTTGTCAGAGATCATTATTTCTCACTTTTCACTTCATGAGTGTCATGAATTTTCTTACGGAGTTTAAGAGTGAGAAATTGGGGTCGTTTGTGCCTCCCATTAGCACCCCCAGGGAGCGTTAACGGGGCGTTAATGACATCGCCCAGGCGCCCTGCCTCTAATGACTCCTGCTAAATTCCACGTGAGTTTAGCAGCAGTGGTAACTGGTAGCGTCCCACTCCGCTGCGCCGGCGATGATGACATCATCACCATGCACAGTGACCTGTTTTCACCCCGGAGCAAAAATTCGGTATCGCCCCCTGAAGCTGCACCAGGCGTTGCCAGCACTACGCAATTTCCTGGCCTGATCTGATTTTGGATCAGATTACTAATGATATCATAAATCTGAAGAAACCCCAGCTGTAGTTTGCTTTTGGCCAATATCTGCCATCAATAAACCATTCCCAAGTGCCTCATATGTATTTACGCAGAGCCACCTTGTTTAAAGTATGATCCGTACTTTGATCCTTGGGAAGGCTGGGATTAGTACCTGAGCGGGAATGGGTGAAATCTTAATGTTGGTTGCAGGAGTCTGACGACCTGCTGCAGGAGGCCCAAGTTGCCAATCCTCTGGACCAGTACTATTAAGAATTGCCGATTGGATAAATCCGCTGGTCCGTAAGCATTTTGATATTATTTTGCGGACCCTTGAAAAGTCTCTAAGGACCCCCAAGGGTCCGCGGACCCAGTTTGAGAACCACTGAACTACAGGAAGTATCACCGGGTGAGGTAGCGTGAACAAGGGAAGCAAGTTGAAGAGAAGGAGCAGAAAATGCTGGCTGGATGGCCACGTGGCTAACAAAGATACTGTGTGCATGCAGTAACGTGATGTAATTGGACAGTCGTGCAATGCTACAGTGCTCTGGGAAGGAAGATGGAAGTTCTAGCCATGTTGACTGGGTGCATCAGTCCTTTTTTTTGTTAGATATGTGGGCAACACATTAACTAATACTGTAATGCTAGCTTGGAATGTGCCAGAGGCATGAAGATTGAGAACAGTGTTGACCTTGCCTACTGTTATATATGTGGACTTGTATTTACTCTGTACAGCCATCAGAGGGCTCATAATCCCTTGGGAGCACAGGTATTTAAGGAGGCTTCACAGGTTGGAGAGGCACTCTGGAGACCTGCTATAAAAGACTAAGGTCACACTTTACTTTGAGCTCACAGTGTTCAGTCTAGCTCTTTTTCCATACACAACAGCTGGTGATGAGATACAGATAGCGAACCCAAAGATGCAGAGAACAGTGGGCATCCTGGAGAAATTTTCGGAGGGAGATGATTGGGAAACTTTTGTGGAGCGACTCGACCAATACTTCGTGGCCAACGAGCTAGATGGGGAAAAGAGCGCTGCCAAACGTAGAGCGATCCTCCTCACCGTCTGTGGGGCACCAATGTATGGCCTCATGAAGAATCTGCTCACTCCAGCGAAACGGAGAAATCATACGACGATTCGTGCATACTGGTCCGAGAGCACTTGAACCCGAAGGAAAGCGTTCTGATGGCGAGGTACCTGTTCTACACCTACAAAAGGTCTGAAGGCCAGGAAGTGGCGAGTTATGTCGCCAAGCTAAGACTTCTTGCAGCACATTGCGATTTTGAAGGACATTTGGAGCACATGCTCAGAAACTTTTTTGTACTTGGCATTGGCGACTAAACCATACTTCACAAACTTTTGACTGTAGAGACCCCAACCTTGAGTAAGGCCACAGCGATAGTCCAGGCGTTCATTGCCACCAGTGACAATACGAAGCAAATCTCTCAACACACAAGTGCTGCTAGAAGTACTGTGAACAAAGTGATGTTGTTTTCGAATCGTAACGTACAGGGCACATGCCTGCAGCTGCACGTCCGCAGATGACTCAGAGTCCACCATCAAGGGTGATGAATGCAAGGCCATTAACAGCTTGTTGGCGCTGCGGGGGTGATCATCGTTTCCATTCATGCCGATTCAAAAAGTACGTTTGCAAGGGCTGTGGAACAATGGGACACCTCCAACAAGTGTGCAGGCGAGCTGCTAAGCCTGTTAAACCTGCAAACCACCATGTTGCAGAGGAGGACAGATCCACGGAGGATCACGATGAACCAGAGCCTCAGATAGAGGAGGCAGAGGTACATAGGGTGCACATATTCATCCCGAATTGTCCCCCAATAATGCTGAATGTTGAACTAAATGGACTCCCGGTGTCAATGGAGCTGGACACAGGCGTGAGCCAGTCTATCATGGGCAAAAAGACTTTCAAAAGGTTGTGGTGCAACAAGGCCTCAAGCCAGTCTTAACTCCAGTTCGCATGAAACTAAGAACTTACACGAAAGAACTGATTCCTGTAATCGGCAGTGCTACCGTAAAAGTCTCCTACAATGGAGCGGTGCACAAGCTACCACTCTGGGTGGTACCGGGCGATGGTCCCATGCTGCTCGGCAGGAGCTGGCTGGGAAAGATACGCTGGAACTGGGACGACGTCCGAGCGCTATCGCCCGCTGATGACACTTCGTGTGCCCAGGTCTTAAACAAATTTCCTTCGCTGTTCAAACCAGGCATCGGGAATTCCAAGGAGCAAAAGTGCAGACCACCTAATTCCGGGGGCGCGACCCATCCATCACAAGGCGAGAGCAGTACCATACATGATGAGAGAAAGGGTAGAGATCGAGCTAGACCGGCTGCAAAGAGAGGGCATCATCTCACCGATCGAGTTCAGTGAGTGGGCCAGTCCTATTGTCCCAGTCCTCAAGGGAGACGGCACCATCAGAATCTGTGGCGATTACAAAATAACTATTAATCGTTTCTCCCTGCAGGACCAATACCCACTACCAAAGGCCAACGACCTCTTTGCAACGCTGGCGGGAGGAAAGACGTTCACGAAGCTGGATTTGACTTCAGCCTCCATGACGCAGGAACTGAAGGAATCATCAAAGGCTGTCACCTGCATCAACACACACAAGGGTCTTTTTGTTTATAACAGATGCCCGTTTGGAATCTGATCAGCAGTGGCAATATTCCAGAGAAACATGGAAAGTTTACTGTGGTCTTCCAGGACGACATCTTTGTCACAGGTCGGAACACAGTCGAGCACCTGCAGAACCTGGAAGAGGTTCTTAGTCGACTCAACCACGTGGGACTCAGGTTAAAATGCTCGAAGTACGTTTTCCTGGCGCCTGAAGTGGAGTTCTTGGGAAGGAGGATTGCGGTGGACGGCATCAGGCCCACCAACGCGAAGACAGAGGCAATCAAGAACGCACTGAGGCCACAGAACGTGACGGAGCTGCGGTCGTTTCTGGGACTCCTGAACTACTTTGGTAACTTCTTACCAGGCCTAAGCACACTGTTAGAACCACTGCATGTCTTACTACAAAAAGGGGCCGAATGGGTTTGGGGCAAAAGCCAAGAAAATGTCTTTGTAAAAGCAAGAAAATTGTTATGCTCAAACAAATTGCTTGTGTTGTATGATCCATGTAAGCGTTTGGTACTAGCATGTGATGCGTCGTCATATGGCGTCGGAGGTGTATTGCAACAAGCTAATGATTTTGGGAAACTGTAACCGGTTGCTTATGCATCCAGGAGTCTAAGGCTGAGAGAGCCTACACCATGATTGAGAAACATGACAGGACTAGTGTGTGAGGAGGCTGTGCTTCAGTAGGCAGACAGTCAATGACCTATGTCACCTGTTGCAGCAGGAGTTGGAGGCAAACACCAGAGCACACATGCCTGTGGCTGTGAAGGTTATGGTGGCCCTCAAGCTCTATACCACAGAGGCATTCCAGGCTGCAACAAGTAGCATATGCAACATCAGTCAGTTTGTTGTCCATATGGCCATCAAGTAGATGATGGATGCCCACTTGGCAAGCAGAGAGCAATGTATCACCTTCCCAATGCAGGCTGCATTGAGAGCTCTTGTATTTGCCCACATCATTGGATTTCCTCAGGTGCAAGGTCTCATTAACTGCACATATGTGTTTTGCGTTCTGCCTTTCAAGAACCAACCATGCTTTATAACAGGAATGGGTTCCACTCCTTGACTGTTCAGCTGATATGTGACCAAAGGCAGCGAATAATGCGGCTCTGTCTTTGGTTTCCTGGCAGTAGTCATGATGCCTGTAGTGTATGAAATGATACAATGAACTCCATACTGTGAGCCAGTGACTATGTGTAACCTGGTCAGTCTTTAATGGCTTCCAAAAGTGAAGATAAAAAGGTGAAGTTCAAGTTATATATCGGGCCCAGCACGAGTGTACCTCTGACACTAGGACCTCCGACGGTAGTGCCCCCTGTTGGTGGGCAGAAATTATGTATATACATTACAATGTCTTCATACCACATCAGTCCTCAATCTCTGCTGTCTGCGACTCAGACCAGCGCGCATCAGGCTGGCTCCTTGGAGATGGGGTATCCCCTCTAAATCTGGTTCATGACTCCTGTCAGTAACCTAGGCACAGACTGGGGTGCTGATGCAATAAGAGCCACACTCAAACCAGAGGTCTCACTGAGCAAACCATAGGCGTCCTCAAACAAAGATTCCAGTGACTGGAACTGTTGTGTATGGAGAAAGAGTCAGACTGAACACTGTGAGCTCAAAGTAAAGTGTGACCTTAGTCTTTTATTGCAGGTCTCCAGAGTGCCTCTCCAACCTGTGAGGCCTCCTTAAATACCTGTGCTCCCAAGCGATTATGGGATCCATTGGGACTCCAGGGGATGAGCCCCCTGGTGGCTATACAGAGTAAATACAAGTCCACATATATAACAACACTACCCCCCCCCCCAAAAGTCAATAGTGTAACTATTTACAATGTGAGTCGATCTGGGGCCCTTCTTGCCCTGGTTGATCGTCTCGGTGTGAAAGCTGATGTTGAATCATTTGTTGGGCCCTCACTGGGCTGCTGTGCAGCTGGCCTTGCTGGGCTGCCTGGTGTGTTGGGCCCTGCAGCGCTGCTGTGGATGATGGGTTCTGCTTCGTGGTCAACCGTGGTGCTGGTTGCCACTGGTGTGTATGTTTGGGGATCAAAAAAGGTAGGGTCCAAGGTGGGTTGCTCAGGATAGTCCGTGAATCTGAGTTTGATTTGGTCCAAGTGTTTCCGGTGAATGAGTACATTTGAAAGTTTGACCCGAAACACCCTGCTCCCCTCTTTGGCCACAACAGTGCCGGGAAGCCACTTGGGATCATGTCCATAATTTAATACAAATACAGGATCATTGATTTCAATCTCGCGTGACACATTTGCGCTATCATGGTATGCACTTTGTTGAAGCTGCCTGCTCTCTACCTGTTCATGTAGATCAGGGTGAACTAACGAGAGCCTTGACTTAAGTGCTCTTTTCATGAGCAGTTCAGCAGGTGGGATCCCAGTGAGTGAGTGGGGTCTCGTGCGGTAGCTAAGCAGGACTTGGGATTTGCGTGTCTGCAGTGAGCCTTCAGTTACTGATCGAGAATTCAAACAGGCTGCATACAGACAGGCTGTGAGAATTCATAGACTCCCCAGTTAGAGCTTCTACGTGTAACTCAGCACATTACATTAAGTCATCAATCAACTTGACATTTCAGGACCTTTGGTAGCGAGCCAGTTAAAGGTTAACAGAATATCAATTGAGCCAATAAGGTCAAAGAAGGAGCTTTCTTTTCTGTAAATTGATCAGGTATAAGAACAGCCATTTTGGCCATGTGTTCTCAGAAAGAAAAAGGAACTGGCAATCAGCCAGAAGCTTGTTGCTGCTGCCAGAATAAAATTACGTTAAACCTACAACCGGAGTTCGCATTTCATTGAAAATTAAGAGATCTAATAGTTTCCCTCTTCAAGCCTTGCTTGATGGTTTGCACTGCTCTCTCTGCCTGACCATTGGACGCTGGTTTAAAGGGGCAGATGTGACATGTTTGATCCCATTACGGATCATGAATTCTTTGAATTCAGCACTGGTAAAACATGGCCCGTTGTCGCTCACCAGGACATCGGGTAAGCCGTGAGTGGTAAACATGGCCCGCAGGCTTTCAGTAGTGGCTGCGGACGTGCTAGCCGACATTATCTCACATTCAATCCACTTGGAGTACGCATCTACAACCACAAGGAACATTTTACCCAAGAACGGGCCTGCATAGTCGACGTGTACACTAGACCACGGTTTGTAGGGCCAAGACCATAAACTTAGCGGCGTCTCCCTGGGTACATTGCTTAACTGTGAGCATGTATTACATCTGTGAATGCAGGACTCAAAGTCCGCACCGATACCGGGCCATCACACGTGGGATCTGGCTATCGCTTTCATCATTACGATGCCTGGGTGGGTACTGTGGAGGTCATTGATGAAGGTGTCGCTGCCCTTCTTGGGGACCACTATTTGATTGCCCCACAGAAGGCAGTCTGCCTGTATAGACATTTCAGCTTTGCGTCGTTGGAACGGCTTTATCTCTTCCTGCATTTCCACTGGGACACTGGACCAGCTCCCGTGAAGCACACAGCTTTTGACTAGAGATAATAAGGGGTCCTGGCTTGTCCAGGTTTTGATCTGCCGGGCAGTGACGGGTGATTGCTCACTCTCAAATGCTTCCATAACCATGGCTAGATCTGCGGGCTGTGCCATTTCCACCCCCGTGGTGGGCAATGGCAGTCTACTGAGAGCATCGGCGCAGTTTTCTGTGCCTGGCCTGTGGCGGATGGCGTAGTTGTATGCGGACAACGTGAGCGCCCATCTCTGGATGCGGGCCGATGTGTTGGTATTTATCCCTTTACTCTCGGAAAACAGGGATATGAGTGGCTTATGGTCAGTTTCCAATTCGAATTTTAGCCCAAACAGGTATTGATGCATTTTCTTTACCCATAGACACACGCTAACGCTTCTTTTTCAATCATGCTGTAGGCTCTCTCAGCCTTACACAGACTCCTGGATGCATAAGCAACCAGTTTCAGTTTCCCAAAATCATTAGCTTGTTGCAATACACATCCGACGCCATATGACGACGCATCACATGCTAGTACCAAACACTTACATGGATCATACAACACAAGCAATTTGTTTGAGCATGGCAATTTTCTCGCTTTTACAAAGGCATTTTCTTGGCTTTTGCCCTAAACTCTAAAATAATGAGGGGGTTGACTTATGAGGAAAGGTTGAGTAGGTTAGGCCTCTACTCATTGGAGTTCAGGAGAATGAGAGGTGATTTTATCGAAACGTCTAAGATTATGAGGGAGCTTGACAAGGTGGATGCAGAGAGGATGTTTCCACTGATGGGGGAGACTAGAACTAGAGGGCATGATCTTAGAATAAAGGGCCACCCATTTAAAGCAGAGATGAGGAGGAATTTCTTCTCTCAGGTTGTAAATCTGTGGAATTTTCTGCCTCGGAGAGCTGTGGAAGCTGGGACATTGATTAAATTTAAGACAGAAATAGACAGTTTCTTGAGCGATAAGGGGATAAGGGATTATGGGGTGCGGGCGGGGAAGTGGAGCTGAGTCCATGATCAGATCAGCCATTATCTTATTGAATGGCGGAGCATGCTTGAGGGGCCATATGGACTACTCTTGTTCCTATTTCTTATGTTCTTATGTTCTTATGAAAAGCATTCATTTAATTTCAGGGTCCACATTATTTCCATAAACTACTCAAACTTCACTTTCGTGGTTTATGGTGACACCTGAGCCTCGCAATTAAATCACAGTTCTATGATTCATTCTGAATCATGCCTGTCTATTAGGTTGTGTCTATACTGAAATCTGGCAAATGAATGAATATAAACTAGGATCACACTGATAATTAGAAGAGAGGTACAGAGCAGCTGGCATTTCTTGAAATTTGTTAGTGGATATAACAATGATGAAGGCTAAGAAAATCCCCAGGACAATTTTCATGACCTGTACAATCTGTGGAATTGAAGCGCTGATTGTCCATCCATTCCAATTTTGGGGCGGACCTCAATATAGGTGGTCAGAGCTCCCGTCAGAAATAGGCAGAAAAATCTCTTCTCCCCTGCATTAACAGTCACGGCCACCACCTCCTTCTACCCTCAAATAAACTGCATCTATCCAAAGGCCAACATTAGTATTAATGTCAGATAACATTGCAGTGTCACTCGCTACTATAGGAAAATTCTCTGCACACAATGATTTCAAAAAGGATTATCATTTTACTGCCTTATACAAATGCTTACACACTAATTATTATCCTGATGTGAACCCCAAGTATGTGTCTTAAGTGCTCCCTTACCCCTACTCCAGTGCTTTTATGCGGTGAACCCCAGTGGCTGCAGCATGAGAGGTGGAAGGTTTCTGTGGTTCAGTCAAGGGTTCATAAAATTCTCATGGTTGGGGACCTCTAGGAGCTCGGGCCTGAGAAGGTCTGGCTGCAAACTTTGGAAACTCAGCGGCTGCCAGCTGACACCAGGGTGACCATTGATTGAGGGGGTTGTGAGGGTGCTGTCATTTTGAGAGATGGTTACATGTTCCATTCCCGATTGGGTTGTGACTCAGCACTCCTACTGATCTGTGGGAGAGCAGACTGTAGGAGATCCGCAGCCCGACTGATGCCCCTATCGATTCGGTCTGATAGTAAACTGCTAGAAGCTAAAGAATCCCTCACACACCTGACTTGAGCCTTGTAGATGGTGGAGAGCCATTGAGGGATCAATGGTGATCCATTCATCACTGAGTATCCAGAGTGTGCCCTACTCCAGTATCCAGAGTATTGTCCACTGGTTAATCCAGTTAAGCTCTGGTGAGCGCCCATTATGATATTGTGGTGCAGTTGAAGGTCAGGGGGATGTAATTGGATCTTTTTTTGTTGGAGATGGTCATTGCCTGGCACAAATGACACAAATGTTACCTGACACTTGTAAGGATAAGCCTGGATATTGTCCAGGTCCTGCTGTAGACTGGCCCATTATCGGAAGAGTTCTGAATGGAGCTGAACAATATAGAATCATTAGCGAACAACCATACTCCTGACGTTATGGCAGGGAAATCAGCTAAAGATAATTTGGTCAAAAACACTGCCCTGAGGAATTCCAGCAGCAATCTCCTAGCGCTGTGATGATTGGCCTGTGACAACCAGAAGAATTACTCCAACCATTGGAGGGTTTCCCCATTTACCGCCATTTTTCTCGGGATCCTTGGGGCCATAGTCATCGAATGCTGCCTTGATGTCGAGAATAACTTGGAGCTTGTGACTAGACTTGATCTATCCAATAATGCGCTGATATTTGACAGGTAGCTGTCAAAACTAACATTTGTACTTGAGTAAGCCATTTGTAACTAGCCAGCTCGTACAATGAAAGTCTGGTCAATACACTCTTTTCAATGTATTTCTAACAATAACAAAGAAATACTTATAAATCCAAAATATTTTCAAAAATCTCTATAATTTAAAAAAAAATTGTTTATTATAATCTCTCCTTTTCAGAAAACGGTATATTGGCTCATTAAGGTCCTTTGTCATACTTCCTGCTTATCAGTCTCAAGTGTGAACTAAATGATTAAATATCCCTGGTTAAGGTAGTTCAAGTGGGCAACACTGGACCAACTCGCACCAAGTCCCGCTCACCCATCACCCCTGTGCTCGCTGGCCTACATTGGCTCCCTTTTAAGCAATGCATCGATTTCAAAATTCTCATCCTTGTTTTCAAATCCCTTCATGGCCTCGCCCCTCCCTATCTCTGTAATCTCCTCCAGTCCCACAACACCCCCCCCCCCCCCGATATGTCTGGGCTCCTCTAATTCTGCCCTCATGAGTATCCCTGATTATAATCGCTCAATCATTGGTGGCCCTGCCTTCTGTTGCCTAGGCCCCAAGCTCTGGAATTCCCTCCCTAAACCTTTCCATCTCTCTCATCATCATAGGCAGTCCCTCGAAGTCGAGGAAGACTTGCTTCCACTCTAAAAGTGAATTCTCAGGTGACTGAACAGTGCAATACGGGAATTACAGTCTCTGTCACAGATGGGACAGACAGTCATTGGAGAAAAGGGTATGTGGGGAGTCTAGTTTGCTGCACGCTTCCTCTGCTGTCTGCGCTTGGTTTCTGCATGCTCTCGGCGACGAGACTCGAGGTGCTCAGCGCCCTCCCGGATGCTCTTCCTCTACTTAGGGCAGTCTTTGGCCAGGGACTCCCAGGTGTCAGTGGGGATGTTGCACTTTATCAAGGGCCTTTGAGGGTGTCCTTGAAACGTTTCCTCTGCCCACCTGGGGCTCGCTTGCCGTACAGGAGTTCCGAGTAGAGCGCTTGCTTTGGGAGACTTGTGTCGGGCATGCGGACAATGTGACCCACCCAATGAAGCTGGTCGAATGTGGTCAGTGCTTCGATGCTGGGGATGTTGGCCTGATTGAGAGCACTAATGTTGGTACGTCTGTCCTCCCAGGGGATTTGCAGGATCTTGCGGTGACATCATTGGTGGTATTTCTCCAGCGACTTGAGGTGTCTACTGTATCCATGTCTCTGAGCAATACAGAAGGGCGGGTATCACTATCGCCCTGTAGACCATAAGCATGGTGCCAGATTTGAGGGCCTGATCTTCGAACACTCTCTTCCTCAGGCGACCAAAGGCTGCGCTGGCGCATTGGAGGCGATGTTGAACCTTGTCGTTGATGTCTGCCCTTGCTGATAATAGGCTCCCAAAGTATGGAAAATGGTCCATGTTGTCCAAGGTATATTGACTTATTAAAGTCCTTTGTGGTACTTTCTGCTTTTCAGTCTCAAGTGTGAACTATCCCTGGTTAAGGTAGATCAAGTGGGCAACACTGGACCAACTCGCACCAAGTCCCACTCACCCCTCAACCCTGTGCTTGCTGACCTACATTGGCTCCCTTTTAAGCAACGCCTTGATTTCAAAATTCTCATCCTTGTTTTCAAATCCCTCCATGGCCGCGCTCCTCCTTATCTCTGTAATCTCCTCTAGCCCACAACACACCCCCACCTCCCCACCTCCCTGAGATGTCTGCGCTCCTCTAATCCTGCTCTCATGAGCATCCCTGATTATAATTGCTCAACCATTGGTGGCCATGCCTTCTGTTGCCTCGGCCCCAAGCTCTGGAATTCCCTGCCTAAACCTCTCTGCCTCTCTACCTCTCTTTCTTCCTTCAAGATGCTCCTTAAAATCTACCTCTTTGACCCCTGCCCTAATTTCTCCTTATGCAGCTCGGTGTCAATTTTTTTCTCTCTCTCTCTCTCATAATACTCCTGTGAAGCTTCACTACGTTAAAGGCGCTATATAAATACAAGTTTTTGTTGTTGGATGGTTATGGGCTCACAACATATGACAAACATATGAAAAATGATAGGAAAAAAACAACTGGTTCATACAGCCTGTCCCATACAGTTCAGATGACTTATGCATCACAATACATGCACACCCCACCCTACCCGGAGCCATGCAGTCTCCTGGGAGAAGCGAAAAACCAGATGAACCAGGCCAATTAGGGGAAGAAAATCTTGAAAATTCCTCTCTGACCCCCTTAGGCGATTAAAACTAGTCCTGGTGCTGATTAACATTACAAGGTACCTACCCTTTGCAACCTGTTCCACAGGTCCACTATTCTCTGCGAAAAAAAGATTTTGCTATCATCTAATCTAGTTCGACCCTTACATCATTTGCAAGAGTTTCCTCTGATCCTCCCTAATGTATCCAGTTGAAACAATTGGTCTACACAAATACAATCTAGTCTTTTCAACATTTTATGAACCTCAATCAAATCACCCTAAGTCTATACAAAGACCCAGCTCTTTGTGAGCCTATCTGGTTATTTTAAATTGGAAATTAATCTTGTGGCCCTTCTCTGTACCCTTTCGAAAGCCTCAATATCACCCACCACATGAGAAAACCAAAACTAAATACGATATTCTAACTGATGCCTAACCAAGGTGTTGTACAAAATCAAAATGGTCTGCTTATTTTACAGTAAAATGTCCTGTAAATACACTATATTCGCTTTAGCTTTAGCTTCAAGGGAATTGAGCACAAAAATCTAGGCTGACACTCCAGTACCGTATTGAAGGAGAGTTGCACTGTCAGAGGTGCCGTCTTTCGGATGAGACATTAAACCAAGGCCCCGCCTGCCCTCTCAGGTGAATGTAAAAGATTCCATGGCACTATTTCAAAGAAGAGCAGGGGAGTTATCCCAGGTGTCCTGGCCAATATTTATCCTTCAATCAACATAAGAAAAACAGGTTATCTGGTCACATTGCTGTTTGTGGGAGCTTGCAGAGCACAAATTGGCTGCCACGTGTCCGACATTACAACAGTGACTACACTCCAAAAGTACTTCATTGGCTGTAAAGCGCCTTGAGACACCTGGTGGTCAAGAAAGGCACTATATAAATGCAAGTCTTTCTTTTCTTTTTCATGGCTTTGGTCATGAACCCTCTGCCATTTTAAGAATATGGTCCGTATGGTAATACTGACAGTAATTTAATGAGGTAATCAGTACAAGATCCTTTTACTGCTTTAGCACACGTTGAAAAAATAACACATGTTTGTATATACAGGTTGCATTCAGTTTAGAAGGTTGGAAGAATTGGTTATGGACCAAACTTCATGCAATCACTCAATCATATAAGTCTGTGTGCTAGGTTGTATTACATTTTAAAATCCAGTAAAGGAGGGATGAGTGGCAGCATAGCTCACCTGGTGGCTGTTTCACCATCTATTCTTCAATCAAAATCAGGTAAAATAGTTATTCATAAGAACATAAGAACATAAGAATTAGGAACAGGAGTAGGCCATCTAGCCCCTCGAGCCTGCTCCACCATTCAACAAGACCATGACTGATCTGGCCGTGGACTCAGCTCCACTTACCCGCCCGCTCCCCATAACCCTTAATTCCCTTATTGGTTAAAAATCTATCTATCTGTGATTTGAATACATTCAATGAGCTAGCCTCAACTGCTTCCTTGAGCAGAGAATTCCACAGATTCACAACCCTCTGGGAGAAGAAATTCCTTCTCAACTCGGTTTTAAATTGGCTCCCCCGTATTTTGAGGCTGTGCCCCCTAGTACTAGTCTCCCCGACCAGTGGAAACAACCTCTCTGCCTCTATCTTGACTATCCCTTTCATTATTTAAAATGTTTCTAGAAGATCACCCCTCATCCTTCTGAAGTCCAACGAGTAAAGACCCAGTCTACTCAATCTATCATCATAAGGTAACCCCCTCATCTCCGAATCAGCCTCGTGAATCGTCTCTGTACCCCCTCCAAAGCTAGTATATCCTTCCTTAAGTAAGGTGACCAAAACTGCACGCAGTACTCCAGGTGCAGCCTCAACAATACTCTATACAGTTGCAGCATTTTTGTTTGTGGAATCTTTCTGTGTGCAAAATAGCTACTGTGTGATTCATTGCAAATGAACTGCTTTGAGATGTTTCTAAGAAATAAGGTGGTATACAAGTGAAAGTCTTTGAGGTTAAATTCTAGTGATTTTTAATTTTGCTTAAACATTACAGTGTTGTTCCTGTAAAGTTAAATTCTTTCAGATCAATAGTCTCCTGCAACAAAAATAAAATAATTTTAGTATGTTTCTACTGTCTACCTGCAAAATATATGTGAAAATCAGTGTCTAAAGATTGTCAGTGAGAATACCAAAGCGTTATTCCACTTTTTCACCAGTAGAGGGTGCCACTGAATTGAGATTGTTACAGAATGAATTCCCATTATTGGGCTGTAACAGCAGTCTGATAATGGCCCGTAATTTGCAGTCAGCGGCGCAGCAAAGGCGTTCCCCGCTTGCCCCAAAGTAAGCTTCTCACAAAGATCTCGTGATCTCTATGGCAAGAAGTTTGGCTTTTCTGACATTCAGTTGAGATCAGTGTAAGTTAATGGGGAATCCCTAACACGAGCTGCTGTGATATCAATAAGCTGTCTAAGCAACCAATCACAATGCAGAATTCTCACAGATCAGGAACCAAGAAGTGAGTAAGTTCCTTTGATTCTAACTTTTTAAAAAATGTTAGAGAGTAAAACGAAGTTTGGGGCTCTCACATGGGGAAGAGTAAACCTGAAATTTAAAAAAAAATTTTTAAGTAAGTTTCTTAAAAATTTTACTTTTTATTAAAATGGATAAATATGACACTCCATAAAGTTAAAACGAGTTTTTTTAGGGCCATAGCATTTGTTTAGCAGTTAATACGCTGTTAAAACTCCAGTTACACCTAATCCAACAAGGTCTAACCTTTAATTGGATATTTAACGGAGGTATTACTGCAGAAAAGCCGAGGTTTTCATCAGTTTCACTGATTTCCCTGATTACACTGATTACCATTTGTGGGGGTGGGGGTAGGCACAGCACAGCCAATGTCGGAGCAGTGAATGACTGACCACAACTTCAGAATTTCCACGTTAGGATGCACATGCGCTAAATCCTGAAGTTGCGGTCAGTTTCAAAGGAGTAATAACACTGAACGCTGTTCGTTTGCTGTTATTACCCACTGCAAATTCCGGTTCAATATCTTCAGGGTAAAGGCAGGACATTTCTTACTTTGTTGACAAGATTTGGTTGCACAATATTGTTATCATTGGCAGATAGTGTACCAATGTAACAACAGTCACTGCACGTCAAATATTCATTTTCTGAAGCTCTTTGAGAAATATCAGCATGTATAAGGTGCTATTGAAGTGCAGGCAACTGTAAATGTTATAGTCCTAATATTAACAAAAACAATAAATAGCTCCTTGAAAGGATATAATCTTTCTTTCTTGGTAGAGGTGAAACGGAAAAAGAAGTTGGAAGGCTAAACTCCTGAAACATGCTGTACAAAAGACTAGCCAGAAGTTTGCTATACATTAGGATCATCTTGCACTGTAACAGACACTAGATTTGTGCATTGCAAAATTTTGTAATTGGAAAAAAATAACAACTCCTGAACCACTTGTCAGGACAGTTGACATTGGTGATGTGATGATGCATTGTATCACCAGTCATAGCTTAGCTTCAATCTTTGTTTTCATACAGCTAAAGGATTTCTAAGACAATAGCTCTTTCCAACATTTTCATCACATGACCTCCATGCTTACTGGGTGGAGCAGTGTATCCTATAACCTTGCCCTTTCACATCTGTGGCCTGGTTTTAATTCGAACCTAGACACAGGGGTTCAGGTGACATAAAGTATAAGAGACCTGACATCCTCAAAAGATTTTGGAAGATTTGTCAAGCATGATTTCCCTTTCATAAATCCATGCTGACTTGGACTGATCCTGTCACTGCTTTCCAAATGCGCTGCTATTACATCTTTAATAATTGATTCCAACATTTTCCCCACTACCAATGTCAGGCTAACCGGTCTATAATTCCCTGTTTTCTCTCTCCCTCCTTTTTTAAAAAGTGGGGTTACATTAGCTATCCTCTGATCCATAGGAACTGATCCAGAGTCAATGGAGTGTTGGAAAATGACCACCAATGCATCCACTATTTCTAGGGCCACTTCCTTAAGTACTCTGGGATGCAGTCTATCAGGCCCCGGGGATTTATCGGCCTTCAATCCCATATATTTCCCTAACACAATTTCCTGACTAATAAGGATTTCCTTCAGTTCCTCCTTCTCGCTAGACCCTCGGTCACCTAGTATTTCCGGAAGGTTATTTGTGTCTTCCTTAGTGAAGACAGAACTAAAGTCTTTGTTCAATTGGTCTGCCATTTCTTTATTCCCCATTATAAATTCACCTGATTCTGACTGCAAGGGACCTACGTTTGTCTTCACTAATCTTTTTCTCTTCACATATCTATAGAAGCTTTTGCAGTCAGTTTTTATATTCCCTGCAACCTTACTCTCATATTCTATTTTCCCCCTCCTAATTAAACCCTTTGTCCTCCTCTGCTGAATTCTAAATTGCTCCCAGTCCTCAGGTTTGCTGCTTTTTCTGGCCAATTTATATACTGCTTCCTTGCATGTAACACTATCCCTAATTTCCTTTGTTAGCCACGGTTGAGCCACCTTCCCCGTTTTGTTTTTATGCCAGACAGGGATGTACAATTGTTGAAGTTCATCCATATGATCTTTAAATGTTTGCCATTGCCTATTCACCATCAACCCTTTAAGTATCATTCGCCAGTCTATCCTAGCCAATTCACGTCTCATACCATCGAAGTTACCTTTCTTTAAGTTCAGGACCCTAGTCTCGGAATTAATTGTGTCACTCTCCATCTGAATGAAGAATTCTACCATATTATGGTCACTCTTCCCCAAGGGGCCTCACACAACAAGATTGCTAATTAATCCCCTTTCATTACACAACACTCAGTCTAGGATAGCCAGCTCTCTAGTTGGTTCCTCGACGTATTGGTCTGGAAAACCATCCCTTATACACTCCAGGAAATCCTCCTCCACCGTTTTGCTACCAGTTTGGTTAGCCCAATGTATATATAGATTAAAGTCACCCATGATAACTGCTGTACCTAATTTCCTATTTGATGCCATCCCCAACCTCACTACTACTGTTTGGTGGTCTGTACACAACTCTCACTTGCCCTTTGGTATTCCGCAGCTCTTCCCATACAGATTCCACATCATCCAAGCTAATGTCCTTCCTTACTATTGTGTTAATCTCTTCTTTAACCAGCGCTACCCGACCTCCTTTTCCTTTCTGTCTATCCTTCCTGAATATTGAATACCCCTGGATGTTGAGTTCCCAGCCTTGGTCACCCTGGAGCCATGTCTCTGCAATCCCAATTACATCATATCCGCCAACAGCTATCTGCGCAGTTAATTCATCCACCTTATCACGAATGCTCCTCGCATTGAGGCACAGAGCCTTCAGGCATGTTTTTTTAACACTCTTTGTCCTTTTAGAATTATGTTGTAATGTGGCCCTTTTTGATTTTTGCCTTTGATTTCTCTGCCCTCCACTTTTCCTTATCTCCTTTATACCTTTTGCTTCTGCCCCCATTTTACTTCCCTCTGTCTCCCTGCATAGATTCTCATCCCCCTGCCATATTAGTTTAACCCCTCCCCAACAGCACTAGCAAACACTCCCCCTAGGACATCGGTTCCGGTCTTGCCCAGGTGCACACCGTCCGGTTTGTACTGGTCCCACCTCCCCCAGAATCGGTTCCAATGTCCCAGGAATTTGAATCACTCCCTCTTGCACCATTCCTCAAGCCACATATTCATCTTAACTACCCTGCTATTTCTACTCTGTCTAGCACGTGGCACTGGTAGCAGTCCTAACATTACTATCTTTGAGGTCCTACTTTTTAAGTTAACTCCGAGCTCCCTAAATTCAGCTTGTAGGACCTCATCCCATTTTTTACCTATATTGTGGTACCTATATGCACCACGACAACTGGCTGTTCACCCTCCCCCTCCAGAATGCCCTGAAGGTGCTCCGAGACATCCTTGACCCTTGCACCAGGGAGGCAACATACCATCCTGGAGTCTCAATTGCAGCCGCAGAAACGCCTATCTATACCCCTTACATTAGAATCCCCTACCACTATAGCTCTCCCAGTCTTTTTCCTGCCCTTCTGTGCTGCAGAGCCACCCATGGTGCCATGAACTTGGCTGCTGCTGCCTTCCCCTGATGAGCCATCTCCCCCAACAGTATCCAAATGGTACATTTGTTTTGGAGGGAGGTGACCGCAGTGGACTCTTGCACTACCTTCCTTCCTTTGCTCTTCCTGATGGTCACCCATTCCCTATCTGCCTGTGTAACCTTTACCTGCGGTGTGACCAACTCACTAAACGTGCTATTCACGACACCTTCAGCATCGCGGATGCTCCAGAGTGAATCCATGCGCAGCTCCCGTGCCGCAATGCGGTGAGAGATTGTGCCGGTGGCGTGAGAGATGAAGGTACGGGGACCAGAAGAGCCGAGGGCCCAGGGGCACCATGGGCCAGCCCACACTGCGATACGTGTGCGCGCTAAGCCTATGCAGCAGAGCAGGTCTCCAGTCATCCTGGTTAACTCTTGCCACTGGATAAAGGCCTAGCTCTGTCAAGCCCGTGTGGTGGCTGGTGTGCAACGGCCACCACATGTTAAAAAAACCCACGCACAGACATCTTCCACCCCCTCAATTGGAGTTCAGGACTGGAACATCGGGTCCTTCATCGAAACACCTGTGAACTCGTGGAAACAAGTCATCCTCGTTCGAGGGACCGCCTATGATGATGATGAATATACATGCACAGATACGTATAGAAACCACTGAGTTTCATATATGAGTGAACCATCCACTTTTAGTCAGTATATACTGTACCTGTACAGGAATTGGAAAAAATATACATGTATGCCACAGTATATCACATGTTATTAAATTGTCAGCTTTTACCCAATATATATATTGCATTGTATTAGATCAGTACATAGAAAATAACTGTTAGTAGTTTTTATGACTCGTAACATAAGCAATCTTGGACTAAAGCAAATGAATCCACTGGTTATCAAATGTTCTTGCAGAAATCCAAATAATGCATGCACATTTCTATAATATAATATATAATAAAGCTATAATTGATTTCCTAAAGTTTAAGCTGGAGTCGAGGACAGCGAGTAAATTAAAGTATGAGACAGGAACCTTTTAAGAGCACTCTATTTCTCAAGATAATTGATGGAGTTGACCACATGGAGCCTCGATTTATTCAGCAGGATAAGGGTTTGGCAATGAGACATTTTTACATTTATTTTAATGAACTATTATTACTGTGATTCTTTTAGCAGTTAAGAATACTGATATAATATACGATGAGCTTGTTTTGGGATGTCGCTTTTCTGCTTGAATCTTTTAGCATTTAGGAAAAGGAATGTATTCGTAGAATGTTGATTGTTTGTCCAGTTCGTTATGAAATTATTTTTCAACCTACATTCTTTGCCAGGAACTAATGATGACAGTGTGTTTTTTGTACTAATAGAGGTGAAAGGTGTTAATGATATGGAATGGAAAATGTTTTCACATCTGGCACCCAGTGTCAGCATCAAATCCTCCCAGATTAGATAAAGAATAGATTAAACAAAAGACAAAGTTTTTTCTAAGACTGTCTGATAATTGTGGGAGAATTGCTCTGACCATTTTAATCAATAAGGGAATTAAGGGTTATGGGGAGCGAGAGGGTAAGTGGAGTTGAGTCCACGGCCAGATCAGCCATGATCTTGTTGAATGGCGGAGCAGGCTCGAGGGGTTAGATGGCCTACTCCTGTTCCTAATTCTTATGTTCTTATGTTCATTCAGTGTGAATGGCATTGTAAATGCAATTGTCTGCTATTTCTAGTGAAGTTGTTAATGTGTTATTTTAGAATGTGTTTATGATTTTGCTACAATTAGTGAACAAAGGAAATATTCATAAATGCAGTAACACTGTTGCACATTTCTCAGAGGAATTCTTCCTCCAGTGTGCTTTAACTCCAACTGCAGACCTGTCCTCCCTATTGGACCAGGGGCCACGTTTCCATTTTCTGCATCAGATATCCTTAATAAAAACAGAAAATACTGGAAATACTCAGCTGGGCAGGCAACATCTGTGGAGAGAGAAACAGAGATAGCGTTTCAGTCAGTTTTCTGGTTCTGACGAATGGTCAGCGACCTGTAACGTTAACTGTTTCTCTCTCCACCGATGCTGCCTTACCTGCAGAGTATTTCCAGCATTTTCTGTTTTGATTTCAGATCTCCAACATCCGCAGTATTTTGCTTTTGTATCAGATATCCTTGAGGTTTTTCTAAGTGGACTGCCAGTCTAGCACTAATTAGGGCAGCATTGTGCTATGGACTCATGTCCACTGGAGTAAGAATAGTCAAACTTATTTCACATAAGGCTTTTTCAGATGACAGTAATAGATTTTCATCCCATCAATCGCATGGATTTGATTTCAGATGTGAATGTTCTGTCAGTAACCCATGATAGTTCAACTTAGCTCAGTTAGTAGCACTCTTGCCACTAAATTAGAATGTGTGGGTTCAAATCCCACTTCAGAACCTGAGCACTTAATCTAGTCTAAAACTCCAGTGTAGTATTGAAGGAGTCAGAAATGCTCTTTTGGATGAGATGTTAAATTGAGGCCCCTTTTACTTGTATAAGTGGTTGAAGGGAATTGTATAGATCCCAGGACACTATTTGAAGAAGGTAGGTGGTCAGGCCTCGGATCACCTACCACCAAGGGCGCTACCCAGCGTCGAGCCTGCGGCCAACATCTCGCCGTAGGCAACTAGGCCCATATAGTAGTGCCTGGTCTCCTGTCATCTTGGACCTCTTTGCCACTGGACCAAGACCTTGCTCAGCTAAGCCCGTGTGGTAGCCGGTGTGCAACGACCACCCCACGTTAAAATAACTCACGCACAGACATCTTCCACTCTGTTAACATGAAGTTCGGGACCTGGAACATCAGGACCCTCATGGACAATCCCAACAGCGACTGGCCGGAATGCCGCACTGCCATAGTTGAAAGAGCGTCCGGCAAACCAGTCCCACCCACCCCTTCCCTCAACGACTATCTGTTTCACCTGTGACAGAGTCTGTGGCTTTCGTATTGGACTGTTCAGCCACCAAAGAACCCACTTCAGGAGTGGAAGCAAGTCTTCCTCGATTCCGAGGGACTGTCTATGATGATGGGTCAACATTCCTCCCCCAACCAACAACAGATTAACTTTTCATTCATCTCATTTGTTTGATTTTGCCATATTCAAGATAAATGCTGCATTTGCCTATTATAACAAAAGTCCATGCAGTTCAAAATAATTCATTATCTGTGAAATGTTTTGATGCACTCTGAGATGTGAGGAAGTAATGTATAAATGCCCTTCTTTTACCATCTAGTCCCAGGATGTTAGATTTTACTTAACCACTGAATAAACAAATACTGTGTGAAATATGATGGTTCCTCAATTATTGGGAAATTTGAAATGTCAGGCCAAGTAAGACAACGGTCATGGATGTGCAATGTAGGATGTAAATTTCAATAAATATTCTGGAGTTTTACTTGATTTACCTTTTGGGCCAGGGAGAAATTTTGCAGAACTTTCCTCCCGAGGTGACCTAGTCCACCATACAGCGCTGTTTTATGATCTATGGGTGGATTTGGCTTAATAGACAGAATAGTATTTCTTGTTCAATGTTTGTTTTCATGCTTATCTACTTTGATCCTATATGTTGATTAGAAAATATTAATTTCCAATGGAGCCACATGTACATACATTGTAATTTAACAGTAATTCCCAACTTGATCTGGGGATATTAAGATGGCTATTCAATAAAGGTTATAGCATTTTAGTCCGTAGGTTCTTCTGGAAATAGGGAAACCCGAGCTCAAGAAATTACTTGACAATTATTTCAAGGATAAGGCAGTTCTCCATCCCCTATCCCAGGTTAGAAACTGTATTTTATACTGGAACGCAGGCACAGCTTGATATGAGTCAATTTGAGTCAAAGTTAACACAACAACTTACATTTCTGTTGTGTTCATCCTATAAAGACTGACACTAATCAGGAGAGAAAGAACTGGCATTTATGTAGCGCCTTTCATGGGCACGAGATCCTTCCTCAGGACATCCCTAAGTGCTTTACAGCCAATTAACTACTTTTGAAGTGCAGTCCCATTTGCAATATAGGGATGCACAACAGTCAATTTGCATACACCAAGGTCCCACAAACAATGTGATAATGACAGTGATGTTGGTCGAGGGAAAATATTGGCCTGGGCTCCTATTCTCCAAATAGTACCATGGAACTTTTTACATTCACCTGAGAGGCTAGACAGGATCAGCTGAGATGTGGCACCTCCAATAGTGCAGCACTCCCTCAGTATTGCACTGAAGTGTCAACCTAGATTATGTACTTAAGTTTCTGGAGTGGGACTTGAGACCCACAACCTTTTGACTCAGGGGCGAGAGTCCTACAGCTGAGCCCAGGGTGACACTGAGAGAAAAGGAAAAAAATTGTTGGGATCAGTGGAAGCACAGTTTAACAAAAGGCATTTAGGAAGCCTATGAAAGCAGAGAAGAAGTGTGCTCGCAGGAAATTCTACAGGGTATGAACATAGTGACTGTAAGAAGGCTGCCAATTGTGAAGTGGAGGGATGAGGAATGAGGAGTAAGCAGTGTCTGTGGAGCAGAGATTACAGAGGAGACAGTTTTCTAGAACAATACGTCACGGAACCAACCAGGGATCTTATATTGTGTAATGAGACAGAGTTAATTGGTCATCTCATAGTAAAGGATTCTCTGGAAAAGAGTGATCATAATATGATAACATTTCACATTGAGTTTAAGAGTGAAATACTTCAGTGGGAAACGAGAGCCTTAAACTTAAATAAAGCCAATTACATTGGTATGAGGGGCGAATTAGCTAAGATAGATTGGGAAATTAGATTAAAAGGTATGATGGTAGATAAGCAGTGGCAAACATTTAAAGAAATATTCCAAAATTCTCAACGAATATATATTCCACTGAGAAATAAAAACTCCACGGGAAAACTGATCCATCCGTGGCTAACTAAAGAAGTTAAGGATAGTATTGGATTAATAAAGAGGCTTATAATGTTCCAAAGAATAGTCGTAAGTCTGAGGATTGGGAGAGCTTTAGAAACCAGCAAAGGATGATCAAAAAAATTGATAAAAAGGGAGAAAATAGAATATGAGTAAATTAGCAAGAAATATAAAAACAGATTGTAAGAGCTTCTACAAGTATGTATAAAGAAAGAGTAGCAAAAGTAAGTGTTGGTCCTTTAGAGGCTGAGACAGGAGAAATTACAATGGGGAATAAGGAAATGGCACAGACTTTAAGCAAATATTTTGTATGTGTCTTCACAGTAGAAAACACAAAAAGTATACCAAAAGTAGTGGGGAACAAAGGGGCTAATAAGAGTGAGGAACTTAAAGTAATTAATATCAGTAGAGAAAAAGTACTTGAGAAACTAATGGGACTTAAAGCCAAAAAATCCCCTGGATCTGATGGTCTACATCCTAGGGTTCTAAAAGAGATGGCTGCAGAGAAAAGTGGATGCATTGGTTGTGATCTTCCAAAATTCCCAAGATTTTAAAATGGTATTAGCAGATTGGAAGGTAGCAAATGTAAGCCCGTTATTCAAGAAAGGAGGGAGAGAGAAAACAGGGAGTTGCAGGCCAAACATCAATCATCAGGAAAATGCTGGAATCCATTATTAAGGAAATGGTTACAGGGATCTTTGAAAATCATAATATGATTAGGCAGAGTCAACATTATTTTATGAAAAGAAAATCATGTTTAACAAATTATTAAGAGTTTTTTGAGGATGTAACTAGCAGGGTAGATAAAGGGAAACCAGTAGATGTAGTATATTTGAATTTCCAAAAGGCATTCGATAAGATGCCACATAAAAGGCTGCTATGCAAGAATAAGGGCTCATGAGGTTTGGGGTATTTTATTAGCATAGATAGAGGATTGGTTAACGAACAGAAAACAGAGAGTAGGGATAAACGGGTCATTTTACAGTTGGCAAGCTGCAACTAGTGGGGTACCACAAGGATCAGTACGTGGGCCTCAGCTATTTACAATCTATATTAATGACTTCAATGAAGGGACCGAGTGCAATGTATCAAAATTTGCTGACAATACAAAGTAGGTGGGAAGGTAAACTGTGAGGGGGACACAAAGAGCCTGCAAAGGGATATAGACATGTTAAGTGAGTGGGCAATAAGTTGGCAGATGGAGGAAATGTGAGGTTATTCACTTTGATAGGAAGAATAGAAAAAGAGAATATTTTTTAAATGTTGAGAAATCATTAAATGTTGGTGTTGAGAGAGATTTCGGTGTCCTCATACAGGAAACACAGAAAGTTAGCATGCAGGTACAGCAAGCAATTAGGAAGGCAAATGGCATGTTGGCCTTTATTGCAAGGGTATTGGAGTACACGAGTAAGGAAGTCTTACTACAATTGTACAGGGCTTTGGTGAGACCACACTTGGAATACTGTGCACAGTTTTGGTCTCCTTATCTGAGGAAGGATATACTTGCCTTAGAGGTGGTGCAACGAAGGTTCACAAGATTGATCCCTGGGATGAGAAGGTTGTCCTATGAGGAGAGATTGAGTAGATTGGGCTTATACTTTCTGGAGTTTAAAAGAATGAGAGGTGATCTCACGTAAACATATAAAATTCTGAGGGGGATTGACAGTGTAAATCCTGAGAGGTTGTTTACCCTTATTGGTGTATGTAGAACTAGAGGCATAGGCTCAGGATAAGGGGTAGGCCATTTAAGACTGAGATGAGGAGACATTTCTTCACTCCGAGGGTTGTGAATCTTTGGAATTCTCTACTCCAAAGGACTGTGGATGCTCAGTCGTTGCCTTTATTCAAGGCTGAGATAGATAGATTTTTGGACTCTAGGGGAATCAAGGGATATGGGGATCGGGCATTAAAGTGGAGTTGAGGTCAAAGATCAGCCATGATCTTATTGAATGGCTGCGCAGGCTTGAAGGACTGAATGGCCTACTCCTGCTCCTAATTCTTATGTTCTTACTACAACCCTTCCCTCTGGAATTATTTCCCTAAATCCCTCCACCTTATCACCCTGCTTTCAAAAGCTTCCTAAAAACACTTCTCTTCCTTAATGTTTGCACTCCACTCCAATCTTGTTTCCTTTCCTCCCCTAGTTCTTCAACTCTCTAAAGAATTCTGACGTGTTTCCTTACAGCAGGGTACCGGCTCCCAATATGCAGGTCTGACACTGCCAATAGCAACACCAAACTAAACTGCTGGTTATATATAATGCAGGTCTCACTAAGAATTGTAACAAAAACATGAAGAAAATCGCTGTCAAACTCCAGAAATCTCAGCTACACGATTACTGGTGACCTCAGGCCATGCTGGCTTAAATCTGCGGGTGTAAATATTGTCAGTGCATTACTGGCGAAAATGCACGAACCTCGCGTAAACTGGAGTTTAGCATGTGAGGCGGAGTTATGTAAAGGAGCAGCAGCGAGTTTCGGAATCTCATAAGCGGTGCAAGCGATCGAGGAAATTCATGCTAATTGATGTTTTGGTGTGAAACATAAATTAAATTCCTTGTAAAAAAACGGTGCTACGCTGCTTACTCCGTAGTTATGCCAAAAAATGCCCGGAAATTCCAGGCCATATATTTCTCTTCCTTCATTTATGATGTATTGCCTGATGATCTTATGACTGAAAATTGTTAAAATATCTTTTGCACAATGCACATTTAATATTTCTGGGGTTTCATCATATAATCCTTATCAGAATGAATTAAATTCATTAGAAACTTTTACATCTGAGTGAGGTTTGGATTTATAGATAGGGTCTCCTAGTGATACATATATTCTAAATAAATAATATAGTAAAACAGTCTTATAAATAATCGGAAATCGAAGTCTTCTCATTCCCTTTAATATTTACCCTGTCAGCACTAGGGGCGCTCCAAGCCTGATGTTTTGGAAATCTGTAGGAAATTGTAATCATCATCAGGAAGGGGGCTGAGACTGAGTGGCAACTGATCCAAGTGGGTTACGTTGAAAAGCAGTTCAGGAATAAAACAAGAGCCCAAAGCTTTTGCAAACACACTAAAGAAAGGAACCGCATTCATCACATCAGTGCAGCGCTGCATTGTGTTCGCAAAGGGATTGTTTTCTTTTAAAAGTGAAACCTCTTCATTCATTCATTCCGCAGATCCAAAAGAGAACCATAAATTTGTTAGCTCCAAAAGTTCCTTAGTTTACGTGTTTCACAGCCAGCGCTTTCCTTTCGGGACGAACTTTTGTGCTGAAGTTGCTAAAACAAAAACAGAGAGTTAAGGAAAAGGTGGAACATCCGAGAGGGATAACATAGGCGAGAGACTAAAAAAAAGTTATTTTAACATTTCGGCTACGGATTTTACAACAGTTCCACACATGCAGAGCTACAAATACGACAAAGCTATGCCTGCCGACAACCGAAATGGTGGGACTTCAACTCTGAATAATAAGGATCACAAGAAAGTCATGTTAATCTGCTTGGATCTCTTTTGCTTACTTCTTGGTGAGTACATTTCAAAAGCAACTATATTGCAAGTAGTAATCCATGCTGTGTTGTGTTTACATATTGTCAGGGGCAGGCAGTAGGTGTTGCCACTGTTCTTTAAATATTGCTATAAAATAAAGCAAAGAATCAAACTTTAATATCAAAACTTTTTTTTGAAAAAGATGACTAGCCAAGTTTAATCCCCCTTCAGCAACTAGCCCAAGCTAAAATGTGTTCCGCATGAAATCATGATCAGTCACATTTAAATAGATGTTTTTACACATATGGCTGAAGCTTCACTCACAAGTTGTCGGTTTTATTAGAACTTGTATAAGCAAAAGTCCTCTTAAAAGGGAAACCAGAAACCAGCGGAGTATTGGTCTATATTAAAGTATATGTATTGCACTTCAGCAAGTAGGTTAATCTGTGCGTGTTGTGGATCTGTGCAGTTTGCATAATGCTGTGATCCTCATAAACACAGACCTGATAATGGCATTTGTATGTGTCATAGTCAGATCCATGCAGAATTTAAACGAGCAGCGCACCCAAAACCAGATGTGACCTCATTTTATTACATATTAATGCACGATATTTATGAGTTGTGTGTGTATATATATATATATATATGAGAGAGAGAGAGAGAGAGCCAAAGAGGAATAGATAGCAATATTTTTTAACGGTTAAGATTCCACAGATGTATTCACAGATCCAAGTGTTAACCCTTTAGGAGCATGGTATCATTTCACAAAGTAGCACCATTACTATTGTTGATAAAGCTGGACGTGGGCTAACTGCAGCTCCAGTGTGATCGTAAAAACATGGTAGGATTTAGCTGAGTTTTTAAAGGCGGTGTGACATTACATGTGATATCATTCTGTGCAACTGTGAGCTCTGATTAATTTGCTGGTCGTCAATTAGGCATTTTTACGTGACTCTAAATTTGGATGGTTCTATTCTATTACAGTTCATAATAAAAATTAGAACGTCATTAAGAGGTCATGGTAAAATTTTAAGGTGGATTTTGCCAATATTTGGCTTTTTAAACTCCTTTTCAGTCCCATTAGTGTCTGAACCTATATGTTTAATGCTTGATGATAGTGAGGAGAGGGAGCTGACTGTCACATTTGATAACAGCCAAACTTTAACATCTGCACAAGACTCCCCCAAGAAGCTCAAATATTTGGATTGTGCAGCTTTTAACCGATAGTTGTATTGAAATCTGTGGGGTGCAAGTTTGAACTTTTAAGTGCATTGAATCATAGAATGGGCTTACTACTGCCGATAAAAAATGTCTTTGGAATAAGCCTCCATGTTCCACCAAAGATCACTTTATCTTAATAATTGATATGAATTAAAATGAATAGTTCCATGTTGATATAGCTGATCACACAAATCTACATAAAATTTCTGTTCATAAGCCCATTTTGACCAATTTAGTAATGATGCAGCCATTCCATTTATGGATCTGGTATGTGACAACTTTTCTACCAGTCCCAAACTCCTGTTATACAGTAATGGGATTCCATTACACTTCTAATCTAAACAGAGGCCTGGAGGGTACCATCACTAGTCTATGTTTTGACAGTGTTTGGACACATATGTTTCATTACATGTGGGGAATGCAACAAGCCCAGAATTTTGTTTACTTTCGAAGACAGGAAGCCAAGGGAATATAGTGGTATGACTATTGAACGGATTCTATTCATCTTTATATCATAGTGAGGGATAAGACAGTAGGAAAACTATAATCAATTAGCAGAGCCAATGAAACTAGTCTGATGTGTGAACTCTACTAATTGAAAACTTACGAGATTCGGCTGCATGCTCCAGTCAAGAACATCTGTGTTTCACGCTCATGAAAACATGACAGGATTTTGTTTTGTGTGTGTGTGTGTGTGAACGGTCCAAGCTTATACCAATGGAGCTCAATGTTGTGCTCTGACAGCTGCTGGAAGGCTTGGATTATGTTTTATCACAACAATTGGATTGTTCCCACAATATTTAAATTAAGAATTAACAACGATTTCTGTCTTTGGAACCATAAATCTCTGTATGTAAACAATCCACCTGCTCTCACTCATCAAGTTAGTAGGTGTGATCAGTATTTTCGATAGCACGATTATTTACCTGTTATATGTTGATAGCTGAATAGAAACAGGGTGTTTAATAGATTATCAATAAGCAGTTGTCAATAATATAACCGCTCAGCATTTTTGATTGTTGGAGGAAGGGGAGAGAGAGAGATATGCACACACATACTATTAACACAATTTTATAATGGAATTATAAGCATATCATCATCATAGGCAGTCTCTCGGAATTGAGGAAGACTTGCTTCCACTCTTAACATGAGTTCTTAGGTGGCTGTACAATCCAATATGAGAACCACAGTCTCTGTCACAGATGGGACAAATAGTCGTTGAGGGAAGGGTGGGTGGGACTGGTTTGCCGCACACTTTTTCCGCTGCCTGCGCTTAATTTTTGCATGCTCTCTGCGTTGAGACTCGAGGAGCTCAGCGCCCTCCCGGATGCACTTCCTCCGCTTCGGGCGGTCTTTGGCCAGGGACTCCCAGACGTCACTGGGGATGTCGCTCTTTATCAGGGAGGCTTTGAGGGTGTCCTTGTAACATTTCCGCTGCCCACCTTTGGCTCGTTTGCCATGAAGGAGTTCCGAGTATAGCATATAGGAGTAGCTTGAATATAGGGGCACTGAATGGGTGTCTCATAGATCTGCGTTACTCTGGAATTCTTGAGATGATACTATGTTAATGGAGGAAAAAACTTTCAAATATATCTAACACTTATAATACTTTGTGAGAAAGAGCAAAGGACCTGCAGTCTTCGAAGAATTTGATTTAATATGGTTAAGACAAAACTGTGTTTTTGGAATAACTAAGTCCCATTGTTGTGAGTGTGCTATAAGTAGAGATCCATTCTTGTTATCGTTTGCCTTGCTCTGTTTTGCTTGGTAGTCAAAGTGATTATTATTTTTGGAGATCATTTTAGAGAAGGGGCTTAGAGAAGGTTTTGCATCTTTTACTGCTAAATAACTGATGAAGAGATCTATCATTTCTACTAAAATAGTTAGATTGATCATGATGGAAGGTCGTTGGTAAGATTGTCACTGAGAGCTACTGATTTGTCCTTTGAGGAAGGATTGGCTATTAAAACTACTGCAGCGCATTATCCATAGAACAATTGAAAGGGACAGTGCAGCTTTCAAGATCTACAACAATACTGTTTATCTTTAAGCCTTATTCCTAAAACTAGAAGATATTCCATTAGAAAGAAAGTCCATTACTTTGCTACCATTGATCTCACTCTGTCGAACACTTTGAAGTGAATTTTGTGTGGTGTCTACTTACTGAGCATCAATCACTGATCTGATGAATTGTTGCAACATACTTTTTCAATTAAGGTGCTTAAGATATCCATTAAGTGAACTTTATCAAACCCAACGAATGTCTTGTAAAAAAAATAAGCTATTATTCTTACAAACATAATATAAGAAGCTGAGGATATTTACTCAGATGTTGACATTGCAATAGTACCTCATCATTCTACCTCTCAGATGCAATGGGGCTCCGTCATCAGGAGTTCCAGGCTTACAATTCAGAAATTCCTCTCACCAATCAATCTGATAGCTTGATGTCATCAGATCCTTCCATGTGTTATCCAATAGCTCTGGAGGAGTCAGGCTAAAATTGGGTATGTGGCCACTGGCAGCACACTTGAGGCTGTCATTCTACAGAAATAGCTACACTGGTAATAGAAAAGCTGTTCTAACTATTGCATTACTATCTGAAGCCTCTCCCAATTTTATTAATGATACAGCCTATTCATAAGAAGAGTTCTCTCAAATATCTTGAGGATTCAGGACTTGCTGCTTTTGGGAAAGGTATTCCTAAAAAAGGTAAACAAGCTCCTCAACATATATTTATCTGTCCTTTCATCAACTGTAAAGGTGTGCAGAGCTAAGAGTTCATCTGTGTCTTTTAAAGCCATTTCAAATTGACATTGTAATTTTTATCTAAAAGAAATAAGGATCCAGCTATCCCTAATAACAAAAAATAAAATACAAGCTCAAAAAATCATTTGCTGGGTGATGTATTTTAGGAAGAAAAATAAACTTATCCTGGTCAGAAATCTCAACTGTTCATTTTCTTTATTAAATGCTCTGCTTCTGACCTTTTCAATAAATCACTAGCAAAATTGATGTGCTTGTTACAAGTTTGATACTGATACCACATTGGACTGACTATAAATTAGTTTCTAATGTGCAAAACTCTGAATACGTTAAGCAGTAAAGCTTTCCAGCTGTGGTATGCTTAGGAGCAATGACAGCTGAAGTCATACATATCAATTACTCTATTCATTAGTCTAATTTCACTGTAATATGTTAGCAGAAGTGAAAATGGAGTAAGAGCAGTGAGGCTATATGGCACTGCAGATGGTGGTTTATGGCATTATTTCTGATTGAATGTGAAAGGCTCCAAATTACTACCACTACAGGTAGCAATGTTACTTTGTAATTGCTGTTTGGAGATGTACGATATCAGCCGAGCTCAAGTCATTTCTTTATATTTTTGTTTATTTATTCCCTTCCTTTAGGTAAGTGACTTGCTTTTGCTCATCATTCCTTTTTCCAACTAGCTCACTGAAAGGCTCCTTAAAGTGAGATTCCTTCCTTCAGGATAGCTTTCAAAAGTCAAATGGTGAAAAGGAATTTTGACAAATTTATTAACATTTTGTTTTTTACTTTGATTAATCCCTCACCCCCAAATGCTGTTAATGAGTGACTGTCCATGACATAGGTTCAGCATCTCATCAATGCCAGTTCCTGAGATACAAGAGTGCTCAACTAAATACCCTGAAATTATCCTGGCTGATTCTAAATCTGCTCACTGAATTCTCCAAGTCAATTCCCAGGTAATTCTATCAGTCCTTATCATTTACTGGAACCTATTTGAAACAAATAAAATAAAACAATAGATGTTAAAACTAATCAACTGGTTAATTTGTACAAGACTATTTATATCAGGAGAAACCTCTCAAACCCAGGGATTGGTTCGAATGTGGAACTCACCACCACAAAGAGTATGGTGAGATGCATTTAAGTGGAAGCTAGATAAGCACACGAGGGAGAAAGGAATATAAGGATATGTTGATGGGGTTAGATGGAGGAGGGAGGCGGTTTGCACCTGTTGGGCCGAATGGCCTACTTCTGTGCTATAAATACAGGAAACCACGTTTGACACATCTGCTGGAGTTCTTTGAGGATGTAACGAGCAGAGTGGATAAAGGAGAACCAGTTGATGTCGGTTATTTGGATTTCCAGAAAGCATTCGATAAGGTGCCACACAAAAGATAACTGCACAAGATAAAAGTTTGCGGGGTTGGGGGTAATATATTAGCATGGATAGAGGGTGGCTAACTAGCAGAAAACAGAGAGTCGGGATAAATGGGTGGTTTTCAAGTTGGCAAACTGTAACTAGTGGGGTGCCACAGGGATCAATGCTGCGGCCTAAATTATTTACAATCTATATTAACGACTTGGATGAAGGGACTGAGTGTAATGTAGCCAAGTTTGCTGATGATACAAAGATGGGAGGAAAAGCAATGTGTGAGGACACATACAGGCTAAGTGAATGGGCAAAAATTTGGCAGATGGAGTTTAATGTGTGGAAAATGTGAGGTTATCCACTTTGGTAAGAAAAATAAAAAAGCAAATTATTATTTAAATGGGGAGCGATTACAAAATGCTGTAGTACCGAGGGATCTGGGGGTTCTTTTACATAAAACACAAAAAGTTAGTATGCGGGTACAGCAAGTAATCAGGGATAGTATTCAAGCCAAGGAAGTAGCATACAAATTGGCCAGAAATAGCAGTGAACCTGGGGACTGGGAGAAATTTAGAACTCAGCAGAGGAGGACAAAGGGTTTGATTAGGGCAGGGAAAATAGAGTACGAGAGGAAGCTTGCAGGGAACATTAAGACGGACTGCAAAAGCTTCTATAGCTATGTAAAGAGAAAAAGGTTAGTAAAGACAAATGTAGGTCCCCTGCAGTCAGAATCAGGGGAAGTCATAACGGGGAACAAAGAAATGGCAGACCAATTGAACAAGTACTTTGGTTCGGTATACACAAAGGAGGACACAAACAACCTTCCGGATATAAAAGGGGTCAGAGGGTCTAGTAAGAAGGAGGAACTGAGGGAAATCCTTATTAGTCAAGAAATTGTGTTGGGGAAATTGATGGGATTGAAGGCCGATAAATCCCCAGGGCCTGATGGACTGCATCCCAGAGTACTTAAGGAGGTGGCCTTGGAAATAGCGGATGCATTGACAGTCATTTTCCAACATTCCATAGACTCTGGATCAGTTCCTATCGAGTGGAGGGTAGCCAATGTAACCCCACTTTTTAAAAAAGGAGGGAGAGAGAAAACAGGGAATTATAGACCGGTCAGCCTGACATCGGTAGTGGGTAAAATGATTAAATCGATTATTAAGGATGTCATAGCAGCGCATTTGGAAAGAGGTGATATGATAGGTCCAAGTCAGCATGGATTTGTGAAAGGGAAATCATGCTTGACAAATCTTCTGGAATTTTTTGAGGATGTTTCCAGTAGAGTGGACAAGGGAGATCCAGTTGATGTGGTATATTTGAACTTTCAGAAGGCTTTCGACAAGGTCCCACACAAGAGATTAATGAGCAAAGTTAGAGCACATGGGACTGGGGGTAATGTGCTGACATGGATTGAGAACTGGTTGTCAGACAGGAAGCAAAGAGTAGGAGTAAATGGGTACTTTTCAGAATGGCAGCAGTGACTAGTGGGGTACCGCAAGGTTCTGTGCTGGGGCCCCAGCTGTTTACATTGTACATTAATGATTTAGATGAGGGGATTAAATGTAGTATCTCCAAATTTGCGGATGACACTAAGTTGGGTGGCAGTGTGAGCTGCGAGGAGGATGATATAAGGCTGCAGAGTGACTTGGATAGGTTAGGTGAGTGGGCAAATGCATGGCAGATGAAGTATAATGTGAATAAATGTGAGGTTGACACAAAGATTAGTGGGAAAGCGGGTTGTGTAGAGGACACAGAGAGGCTGCAAAGAGATTTGGATAGGTTAAGTGAATGGGCTAAGGTTTGGCAGATGGAATACAATGTCGGAAAGTGTGAGGTTATCCACCTTGGGAAAAAAAACAGTAAAAGGGAATATTATTTGAATGGGGAGAAATTACAACATGCTGAGGTGCAGAGGGATCTGGGGGTCCTTGTGCATGAATCCCAAAAAGTTAATTTGCAGGTGCAGCAGGTAATCAGGAAGGCGAATGGAATGTTGGCCTTCATTGCGAGAGGGATGGAGTACAAAAGCAGGGAGGTCCTGCTGCAACTGTAGAGGGTATTGGTAAGGCCACACCTGGAATACTGCGTGCAGTTTTGGTCACCTTACTTAAGGAAGGATATACTGGCTTTGGAGGGGGTACAGAGACGATTCACTAGGCTGATTCCGGAGATGAGGGGGTTACCTTATGATGATAGATTGAGTAGACTGGGTCTTTACTCGTTGGAGTTCAGAAGGATGAGGAGTGATCTTATAGAAACATTTAAAATAATGAAAGGGATTGACAAGATAGAGGCAGAGAGGTTGTTTCCACTGGTCGGGGAGACTAGAACTAGGGGGCACATCCTCAAAATACGGGGGAGCCAATTTAAAACCGAGTTGAGAAGGAATTTCTTCTCCCAGAGGGTTGTGAATCTGTGGAATTCTCTGCCCAAGGAAGCAGTTGAGGCTAGCTCATTGAATGTATTCAAGTCACAGATAGATAGATTTTTAACCAATAAGGGAATTAAGGGTTACGGGGAGCGGGCGGGTAAGTGGAGCTGAGTCAACGGCCAGATCAGCCATGATCTTATTGAATGGCGGAGCAGGCTCGAGGGGCTAGATGGCCTACTCCTGTTCCTAATTCTTATGTTCTTATGTTCTTTTGAGGTTATCCACTTTGGTGGTAAAAACAGAGAGATTGACTATTATCTGAATGGTGACAGATTAGAAAAAGGGGAGGTGCAATGAGACCTGGGTGTCATGGTACATCAGTCATTGAAGGTTGGCATGCAGGTACAGCAGGCGGTTAAGAAAGCAAATGGCATGTTGGCCTTCATAGCGAGGGGATTTGAATACAGGGGCAGGGAGGTGTTGCTACAGTTGTACAAGGCCTTGGTGAGGCCACACCTGGAGTATTGTGTACAGTTTTGGTCTCCTAACTTGAGGAAGGACATTCTTGCTATTGAGGGAGTGCAGCGAAGGTTCACCAGACTGATTCCTGGGATGGCAGGACTGACATATCAAGAAAGACTGGATCAACTGGGCTTGTATTCACTGGAGTTCAGAAGAATGAGAGGGGATCTCATAGAAACGTTTAAAATTCTGATGGGTTTAGACAGGTTAGATGCAGGAAGAATGTTCCCAATGTTGGGGAAGTCCAGAACCAGGGGTCACAATCTAAGGATAAGGGGTAAGCCATTTAGGACCGATATGAGGAGAAACTTCTTCACCCAGAGAGTGGTGAACCTGTGGAATTCTCTACCACAGAAAGTTGTTGAGGCCAATTCACTAAATATATTCAAAAAGGAGTTAGATGTAGTCCTTACTACTAGGGGGATAAAGGGGTAAGGCGAGAAAGCAGGAAGGGGGTACTGAAGTTGCATGTTCAGCCATGAACTCATTGAATGGCGGTGCAGGCTCGAAGGGCCGAATGGCCTACTCCTGCACCTATTTTCTATGTTTCTATGTTTCTATGAAGGCAAATAGAATACTGGCATTTATTGCAAAGGGGATGGAGTATACAAGTAGGGAAGTCCTGCTCCAACTGTACAGGGTGTTTGTAAGACCACACATGGAGTACTGCGTACAGTTTTGGTATCATTATTTAAGGAAGGATCATCATCATCATCGGGATCGAGGAAGATTTGCTTCCACTCTTAGCATGAGTTTTTAGGTGGCTGTACAGTCCAATACGAGAATCACAGTTTCTGTCACAGGTGGGACAGATAGTCGTTGAGGGAAAGGGTGGGCAGGGAGCCTGGTTTGCCGCACGCTCCTACCGCTGCCTGCGCTTGATTTCTTCATGCTCTTGGGAAGGATATACTTGCATTGGAGGCAGTTCAGAGACGGTTCACGAGGTTGATTCCTGAGATGAAGGGGTTGTCATATGAAGAAAGGTTGAGCAGGTTGGGCCTATACTCCTTGGAGTTTAGAAGAATGAGAGGTGATCTTATTAAAATATATAAGATTCTGAGGGGGCTTGACAGGGTAGATGCAGAGAGGGTGATTCCCCTCATGGGGGAATCTAGAACTAGGAGGCATAGTTTCAGAATAAGGGTTTGCCCCTTTAAAACAGAAACGAGGAGGAATTTCTTCTCAGAGGTTTGTGAATCCTTGGAATTCTCTACCCCAGAGAGCTGTGGAGGCTGGAGTCTTTGAATATATTTAAGGTGGAGGTAGACAGATTTTTGAATGATAAGGGAGTCAAGGGATATGGGGAGCGGGCGGGGAATTGGAGTTGAGGCCAGGATCAGATCAGCCATTGAATGGCGGAGCAGGCTCGAGGCGCCAAAAAAGGCCTACTCCTGCTCCTATTTATTATGTTCTTATGTAATACTTTATAACTTTGTAAAAGGAAAATACTGCCAACTCCAAACCTCTATGTGCTGCATACAAAACAACCCTTTCAAGTGTTATATATTTTAAAACATGCATGTCATTACCAATAAAATTATACCTGTGATTTTAGGAAGATTCCTTGAAGGTTGTTACATAATGTAGCACATTTCTGAAATATTCTCATATATAGATGCAGTAAATTTCTGCACTGATACATGCACAAAAGACAATTTTAAAGTCATCTCCAAAGTCCGCACAAGCTAAATTGAAACATTTATAAAATCTGTGAAACTGTTTTTACAAATGTGCAAATTTCAGAAATCAGTTTTTTCTGGATAAAAAGTGAAAAATAAATTGGTGATTGTCTCACATTCCACATTATCAGTAGTCAAATTGCTATGAGTGACATATGGAATTATTTGGACGGAGCTTCACAAAAGCGGTTGCAGCTGATGAAGTTGTGCTGGTAATGAAATGCAGTCAGTTTTGCTCTGAAATGCAGAACTTTATTGGGCAGCCCATTTCCGTAGTACTCAGAGCTAATTGGCGAGTAATTGTTTGACTTGTTTATGGCACAAACCGTTTGGTAGAATTCTAGGGACCTGTTAATCCCATAGTGGTCCCAATTGCTTGCATTCAGTGACTGTGAAAACATTATTTCTCCTCTCCCGATTATCCCACCCCCTGAGTCACTAGAGACAATCTAATCAGTAACACTGGATGCTGGCTTCAAAAACTGCAAGTCCTACCTTCATGGGATTTCAAAAACCTAAAAATTACATGTTGAACATACTGTATCTACTATTTATGTATGTCCACAAAACTACCCCTCCCCAGTCTGTTTATGTCGTTACATCCCTGAAAAGAATTGAAAATCTGAAAGGGCTTTATGATTTGATCCTGAGGAAGTTGTGTTATTTTCAGCATTAGGATGCCATGCAATTTTTGTAAATACGATCATAGCGCTGTAATTAATGTCACTGTGTTTTCTGTTTCCAAAAATAGTGCAGAAGTTTTCTCATTAATTTTACAGGGTGCTACTGCCTCTTTAATGTTTACAGTGGTAATGCTTATTTATCATAGTTTTAAAATAAAAAATATTTCAAAGAAGCAGTTTCTTCTCAAGGTATTTTTCCAAGCATAATTTGATTATATAGGCAGCAATGAAAGAAAACTATGTTTAGCTCTGTTTAAATACCACAACCATTCTGGGTAATGGATCATCAGTTGGTGAATGTTGTGTTTTATAAAGCTGAGTTGTTGGATCAGTTGGTAATGCTTCTGTCCTCTGGAACTTCTTCCTTATAGATTCAAACCCCACTTCAGGATTTGAGTGCATAATTTAGACTGACACTTCAGTGCAGTACTGAGGGAGTACTGTAAGGTTGGAGATCTTCTCTCAGATGGTTGTAAATCTATGGCATTCTCTGCCCCAGAGAGCTGTGGAGGCTGGATCATTGAATATATTTAAGATGGAGATAGACAGATTTTTGAGCGATAGGGGAATAAAGGGTTATGGGGAGCGGGCAGGGAAGTGGAGCTGAGTCCATGATCAGATCTTATTGAATGGCGGAGCAGGCTCGAGAGGCTGGGTGACCTACTCCTGTTCTTATTTCTTATGTTCTTATGTCTTTCGGATGAGATGTTAATTTGAGTCCCTTTCAGCTGCTCAAGTCTATGTAACAGATGCCATAGTTCTTTTTGGAAATGTACTAGACAATGTTCCTTCCTCAACCAATGTTACCAACTGATCATCTATCTCATCTGCTGTTTGTGAGGCCTTGTTGTTTGCAAATTGGCTGCCTCATTTGCTTACAGAGCAACAATGATTGTACTTTAAAAATAATTCATCTGTTGTGAAGTACTTTTGAGATGTCCTGAAGACGTGGTAACACACTATATAAATGTGAGTTTGTTCTTTTTCTTTCTTAAAATTCTAAGGAACTGTCCAGGAGATAGTTTGAAACGGTTTCAAGCTCTCCAGGAGAGAAGCCTCCCATAGTATTGTCGGTCAAATCATCATTACAACAGAAGGTTTATGCTGCTTGTGGATGGACTTTGTGGACCCAGATCAAGGTCACAGGAAGAGCCCAGATATCCCTTATCAAGATGTGAACATGCTGTTAAGAATCAGGGCTTTAAAAAAATCTAACTATCAGATTCAGCCAGCAAATATCAAAAGGGGTGCAAAGAAAGGTTTGTGTTTGATTCTTCACTGGTTTAAAAAAAAGTTAGACTTGTTTGTGAGGTGATTGTATGTTTGTGAATAGAGGTGTTTAAAGATTTCAAACACAACAAGACCTCTACAGATGGTTACAGATAATGATGTATTTATGAGAACCGAAGTGTAGGTTTCCTGTGCAATTAAGAGGGCCTCTCATGTCAAATTCAATTATGTCTGAAAGCATGAGTGTTTTTGACATTTTCTGTGTTCCCTGCTTGCTCTGCTTGTTAGTATGTTATTACTTTGGAATAAGCTTACTATATCTTTTTTCCTGCTTATTAATAGTATTTACCCGTACCCTAGATTTAAAAAATGTTTTTTTCATTGAAGACATTCTCTGCCCTATTCCCATGTTTTCAGTTGTAATGGTGAGGAACAATTAGATTGGGCGCCGGTCTGGTCCTGTTCCAGTACATAGCCTAGTTTGGCGAACATACTATGACTGTTGCTGATTTGACGGTACTGTAGTCAAATCATCATTCCAAGAGAAAGTTTCTTTTCTGCAATTTCATTGTCTTAGAACGATTTTCAAAGTACCACCTTTCAAGGTTCTATTTACTTACCATACAAACAATACCTTTCTTCCCTTAAAATTGGTTACCAAGTGTTTCAGTTACTCGGTGCTTATGTATGACCACATGTGTAGGTTAAAAGGTGGTGAATTTGCACACTGAAGGCTTGGATGACAGCTCAATTAATCTGTATATGATCAATTCCTCCCCACTGATCTCTGATGAGCGGGCACTTTTCACGTTTTTATGTCACGTTAAGAAACGTTACATTATGCATGTTGGGCTTGAAGAAGTAGCACTGACAACTCAAACCGTCAAAACATTTTGGAACGAAGAAGATCTGCACCTCCTGCGGCCTCCTCCTTTAAAAAAATTTTCTCAAATCTCTTTGATCACTCTTTTGGTCACCTCTTGTGATTGCTCCGTTCCTGGCTTGGCATCCATTTTACTTATGCCTATCTTTGCCTAGGTGTTTTCTATTTTATGGATGCTATATAAATACAAGTTGTTTTTGTTGTAGCCTTTTTCTCTCACACTTAATTTATTCATGTTGAGAGTCCATCAGGAGATATATTTTCTACCTATTGACTGTGATTGAGTGGAAAATCTAGTGTATTAAATTTTAGGTTATCCATTGTGGAAATCATCAGTTTGCATCAATTTATTAATTAGTTAGCAATCATATTTTAAGCCTCCATTAAACTATACATAAGTAAAAGTCATGGGAGTCTCATTCCTTCAGATTTTAATTATTGTTGGAGATTTAAAAAAATAAAAAAATGTAATTCATTTTTTAAAACTTTATCTTTCAGTTTGTTTTATCTCTCTCACTCTTAAATCTATCTTTCTTTCCCTCTGTTTATTTCGCTTTCTGCACCTGATTTGATATTGAATTAACTATTCTAACTGACACTCCCTGGTTCAGACTTTGTGCTGTTCATTTACAATTTTTCAATATGATTGGCTAAAGAAAGACACAGTTGCTTGACCTGCTCACTCAGGTCCCAGATCCCTGTAGAGGGTGCTGCACTTTTTTTTCCAGTGCAAAACGCTGTAGAAAGTTTATGGGCAAGTGCAAGCATAAGGAACGCTGGTACCGTTCGTTCGCTATTGACTGCAAAATCCGGCCCATTATTCTATTTATAGCTGGAGTATTCATTTACAGTTGAACTATTCTTTCTCTAATGATTAATTAATCAATTTCAGAGCACTGATATCTCTCTGAGCAACTATAATCAGCAAACCAGAGATGTAATCAGTTTTTCCTCTTTCTCTTGTTTTCCATGTGATGCTCCTTCTGGATGACTTGCTGAGAACTGGTTGAACTAGCCCATCAGGGGCGAGCAAATCAGAGTGAACCTGTACTCTAGCCCACTACCTTCTGATTGGGAACATAGATTGCTGGACTCGTTTGGTCTGCCATGGAATAATACTGCTTTAATGATTTAGCTTGGCTACAGTTAAAAAAATGTCTTATATAAATCTTTTCAGTTTCCTATTTAATGCCTGTTTTCCTGACCAAGAACTTTTTCCTATCCCCCCTTCACTCTATTACGAGTTAAACATGTTTTCCTTTGTTAATGAAAGCAAAGCTTGAATTTCTGTGAAATTTCTTTATGCACCTTTTACATAGCTGGCTTGTAAAATTTCTGCCACTGATTTTCTGTCATACCAATACCCTTGTTGTCTTCTGCTTCTCTCTCTGCACTCACCCCTTCTCCTCGCTCCCAGAACCACAGCACCTTAGACCCACCAGCCTTCACATTCAACGGATCATCCTCCACCATTTCCGCCACCTCCAGCATGATCCCACCACCAAACACATCTTCCTCTCGCCTTCCCTTTCAGCATTCCAAAGGGACCATTCCCTCTGCAGCACCATGGTCCACTCTTCAATCACCTCCAACATCATCTCCCCTTCACATGGCATCTTGCTTTGCAAGTGCAGGAAATGCAACACCTGCTCTCTTACCTCCTCCCTACCCACCTGCTCACCATCCAGGGGCCCAGCAGTCCTTCCAGGTGAAACAGCAATTTACTTATACTTTCACTTTAGTATACTGTATTCGGTGGTCATGATGTGATCTCCTCTACATTGGGGAGACCAAACGCAGATTGGATGATTGCTTTGTGGAACACCTCTGTTCAGTCCACAAACATGACCCTGAGCTTCCGGTCGCCTGTCACTTTAATTGTCCCCTCCCCCCCCACCCCCACTCCCACTCTGACCTCTCTGTACTCGACCTCCTTCACTGTCCCAATGAATCTCAATGGAAGCTCGAGGAACAGCATCTCATCTTTTAATTAAGCACTTTACAGTCTTGCGGACTCAACATTGAGTTCAACAATTCTCTGAATAGTTGCAATATACCAATTCAGAGCTGCAGGTTGGAGATATCAAGGACACAGATGCCAAATTTTGTTAACCAGATAATGACCACCAAAATTGGACTGCTCATCAATAAAGAAAACAAATCTGTGATAGTACTAAAACCGAGTGCTTTTTAACATGGCACTTGAGTTTTAAATTTATCCCTTGCGGTTCAACGTTTGGCATACAGGTGGTAACACTAAACTGGAGCCCATGCACCACCCAGCAATGAAGCAGTTCTTCTGAATCTGGTGTATGTGTCAGCCTGAGCTCAGTGGTAGCATTCTTGCCTCTGACTCAGAGGCCGGAATCTTCCCAGCCCTGCAAGTGTGAGTTTGGAGGCAGGCCCGCTGTCAAAATGGCCGTGATTGACACTGGGGCATGATCCCGTCTCCTTGTCAGTTTCCAAAGTGCTGGGTCTGGCTGCAGTTCACAGACCTGACACCAAGCGGCAAGCCAGCCAATTAACATAATTAAGAAGTAGTTTAAAATTATTTTAAAAGAATTTTACCAGGTACTTAACATTTATCCAAGTTTTTTAGCAGCTTCCCGACACTTGGGCTTCACGTCAGGTAAGTGTGTCGGGTTCTCAATGACTCTCCTTTGCTGTGACTAGTTGACAGCTGCAGACGTGGTATAAAAGCTACCATTTCACAGCTGTTCACTTTCCAATCTCAGAAGATGAAGCCTTCAGGATTTGGAAGACACTTTTGAGCTGTATGCAATTTGAAAGTGTCTGCAGTGAATTCACTATCCACTGTCACCTCCTTGGAGCAACCTCTCTCACCATTGACAGATCGCTTCTGTCATCTCAACTTCAGCAGCATCGGTGGCCTTGAGAAAATCTCACCTTGGTCCTCAGAATCCCACCATGATCAGCCCCCAACATCAACATCACCAGACACACCAGCCTCACCAACAACAACACCAACCTTCTCCACAATCACCTGATGCTGCACAGGACACAGCGCATCAGCACCTGACCACATTGCTGCCCAGGGCCCAAGGGATGGCCTCACCATGGCCACATTTACTTCACTTTGATGTTGTATACTCTGGCTGCCACATGATGTGGCAGGTTGGTACTACCCCACAACAGCACCATATAGCATCCCTGAAATACCCAAGCCATTCCTTTCACACTCATCACCATTGCGTGGGGGGGTGGGGGGGGGTACCCTTATGTCTCACCATTCACCACAATTCACTAAGCCAAAGGTTCACACAAATCTGTCCAAGAACTCAAAGTATTCAAAATAAAGATTTCAATGTTTGACAACACATTAGCAGAAACTCTCCATGAACATTTGCTAAAAGACCCAAGTGCCTCGTGTGTTAGTAGTTGGTTTGATTGGACAAGAATGAGGGAGAGTATGAGGTGTGGCTAGTGAGATTGGGATGCGATAGAGAGAGAGGGATGGGTGGAGGTGCAAAGTAAGTTGGTGTGAGTAAGGATGTGTAGGAGTAGGATAGGGAAGGCAGAGTGATGGGGATGTGATGAGTGGCACAGCAGGATGAGGTTGAATGTTGCTTTGCAGTAACATTTTGTGATCTACTGAGATCTTTGAAAGGTTTGCGCCACTTCAGCCAGCTCCTCCTGATGACATCCCTGCTTGTGCCCTCCTGTCCAATGTGCAACCAGGCTGCGTTGGTGTCCTGGGTAGGTCTCTTTTGCCCATTGGAAGGGTAGAGAACCTCTCTGCATGCCATGACTCCCTCCATAAGCATATGGAGGGAATGATGAGAGAGCCTGGGTGCAGCCATGCACATTTGTGCTGTGCTTATCAGTGTTTGCAGCACCTCATTGCTGTAGAACACTGATAGCACAACTGTCAAAATCAATGTGGGCATGGCCCCTTTAAGGAAACCAATGGTAGGTCAACAAATGATGCCATCAGACCCGCTTCCTTCAATTGGCCAGGAACCTCGCAGGGCGGGCTTAACAAGCCCAATCAATGGAAGATTCTTCATACAGTGCGGGCTGGAGCAAGGAGTGGCTTTGCCGCCTGCTACTGACCCCGGCCGCCCCGGACTTGCCACGGTTGGTGGGATCGCGGCCAGAATGTGTGGGTTGAAGTCCCACTGTAGATACCAGTACATAATCCACTGAGGGAGTGCTGCAGGTGTTGTCCTCTGGATGAGATGTTAAAGCAATCAGATGGACATAAAAGATCCAAAGGCAGTGTTGAAAAAAGACCAGGGGTTCTGGCCAACAATTTTTCCTTAACCATTATCACTAAAATTAATTACCTGTTCACTGTTTTTTTTGTGGGATCTTGCTGTGTGCAAATTAACTGCTATTTTTCCCTACTACAACAAAGCTACACTTCAAAAAGTACTTCATTAGGTGTAACACACTTTGAGACATCCTGAGTTCCTGAAAGCTGTTATAAATGCAAGTCCTGCCTTTTCTCAGTAATTAGATAATATATATCTCTGTTTATTTGATAACATTTTATTACTCATTACATTTTGATCTCCAGAAAGTAAGCATACATTTTTAGTTTTCTTTTCAAAGAAATAATGCATTATTATATAAAAGGCAATTGTGTTTTTTTGTTTTCTACTCAGAGTTAAGACCTTTGGCTTGGGATGGTGGGTAAACTAGAAATGCTTCCACAACATCCGTTTTATAGGGAGTCCACAAGAAAGGAAATATTTGAATAGCTAACTATTTAATGTGGCATAATTACTGTGAGTTCTGACTCTCACCTCAGAGTCAGAAGGTCGTGGGTTCAAGTCCCACTCCAGTGCTGCACTGTTGGAGGTGACATCTTTGGATGAGACATTGAAACAGAGGCCTCATCTGCCCCCTCAAGCTGGATGTAAAAGATCCCAGGGTACTATTTGGAGAAGAGCAGGGGAGTTCTCTGGGTGTTCTGGACAAGATTTATCCATCAACCAACTTCTAAAGCAGATGATCTAGTCATGTATTTTATCGCTGTTTGTGGGACCTTGCTGTCAGCAAATTGGCTCCTGCGTTTCCTGCATTACAACAGTGACGACACTTCAAGAGTGCTTCATTGGCTGTAAAGTGCTTTGGGGTATCCTGAGGTTGTGAAAGGTGCTATATAAATACAAGCAATTTTTTTCTTTCTTGTCTGCATGCTTTCTATAATTTGAATGTGGGGAAAATTAATAATACCCTCTTACATATTTTCATAACAATAAATTCACAATTCTAGTAAGACTGTATCTTGTTGAATGCAGCACGACTTAATGCCACAAACAGGGCCATCATGATTATTTAGGCCTCGTTATACTCATTATGCATGAATGGAAATTTATCCCTGAAAGATGGACTGTTGTTCAGAGAGACAATGACTCTTTTGATGATCTTTATATAGGTTTTGTTCAATTGTTCCTGTGTAGGTACATTGTCTTGTTTATAAGAGGCTTTTTTGAGACTAATGTCTAAATCTTTACTTTGAGACTTAAATTACAAGAATACAAGACTATGAATAAAGAACTATTGTATATCAAAGCCGTTACCTTTTTTAGAGAGGAAAGATCTGGTTTCTCAACAGAATTAAAAGGGAACACTTGAAGTAGGCTGAGACACAGAGTACTATCCACAGGCTCAAAACTGGCCAGGAGTTGCTCCGTTTTTTTGGAGCAACTTGATTTTTCTGGAGTATCTTAAAAATCCCCATTTTGCACATTCAATTTGCGCCAGTGTAAGTGAGTTAGTTACAATTTTTTTGGTTTAGTTTAGTTTTTCTCAAAAGGGGGCATTACCAGCCACCTACGCCAGTTTTGGCCATTTAGGCCACTTTGGCCAGCTAATAGTTACTCCAAATCTACTTAGGCCAGCGTATGTGGCCACTTGTGAAAACCCTTGTGGAGAGTTAAGAAATCAGCACAGGTAGGTACATCGGAGGCCAGCTGAACTTAATGACTTGACTAAATAAACAGCTATACAGGACATCATATGACAAACTTCGCAAAGTTAATTTACTATACAACAGAAGCATTCATAGAAGCTTAAACTACAAAAATAAAAGAAGTGAAAGATAGTTGAATTAAATTGCCCTAATCTCACAACTAATTTAAACAACTATTTGTTAGCAATGATTATACTGGGCCAAAATTGAGCCCATATTATCTAAATAAAGTCTACCTCAATAAATAAGATACTCTCTCAGTGTTCCTCCGTCACTTATGTTCTTCTTTCACAGTAGCACCAGGTAAATAGGCTTGACAAATGGTCACCTCTATTCACAAGAGACAAAACATATTTACATAATTTTTTCAAATTATCCAAATAAAAAATAGAAGTAAGTAAATCCTACCCTACCTTCATCTTCAGCCAGGGAAGGCAGCGGGCCGGCGTGTGCGGTAGGCCACTCGGCCTGGGATGGGGCGGGACGCACCAGCAGCCGGTATGATGATGATCAGGTTCCACGCTGCAGCACGCACACTGAGAGGCTGGGGGCAAGGAGCTACTGCGCATGTGCGCACACTCCAGTGTGCATGTGCAGACGTCCCGGCACTGTTTTCAGCGCTGGACACTGTCTCCGCCCCCGACCAGACTGGCCACGCTGCGCGAAGCCCCGGAGAGGCTGGACAGCAGCCAAAGTGGGGAGCGAATTTTTCGGAGCACTTTTCAACGCAGAAAAGTGGTGCATCTCCGGGGAGTGCACCGAAAAAAGGGGTGGGCCAATGTTGAGCCTCACGTCTGTGTCTCCAGAATTTGCATGAATAGATTGTGTTGGTCGGACTACCTCTGTTCTGATATAGATATCAGCAGTAGATCAGCAGTAGAACTACCTCTGTTCTGATATAGATATCAGCAGTAGATGATTATATTATCATCTAAAGTCTACAAGTTTATCAGTTAGTTCCTGGAAAGTTGTTAAATTAATAGATTTTAGTGGACCTAATCAGTATTAACAAGTGAAGGATGTCTGAGTAGGGTTATTTTAATGAAATAGACTGTCTTCCATCAGTGAAAACATTGAGAAAATCCTCTCTTCTCATATCATGCTCTAATCTTTTTGATGATATATACCCTGTGTTATAGAACCAGGCTACTGGATGGTAACTTTAGCCATCTTTTAATCTCAATTGCAAATAGATATATTGAAAAAAAATTTCATTTTGGCTCTCACAGTTCTAGTCTCTCTATCATAGTTATATATCCTTTGCACAGCACCAGGAGCATTTCCCTTAACTGCTGATTGACTAATGCCTTCCTTATCATCCGATTGCTGGATTTATATCCGCAGTCTTTTCCAGTGGTAGACAATCCTCTCCTATTTATTTAAATAAACAGCATGCATAGAAACATGGAAACACTGAAACTTACAGCGCAGAAGGAGGCCAGTTCGGCCCATCATGTCCACGCCGGCCAACGAAGAGCCGCACGGCCCTTGGTCAGCAGCCCTAAAGGTTACATATAAACCTATGAACAAATGACGGAAAGGATAAGAGCACCCAGCCCAACCAGTCCGCCTCACACAACTGCAACACACCTTATACTGAAACATTCTACACTCCATCCCAACCGGAGCCATGTGATCTCCTGGGAGAGGCAAAAACCAGATAAAAACCCAGGCCAATTTAGGGGAAAAAAATGTGGGAAAATTTCTCTCCGGCCCATCAAGGCGATCGAAACTAGCCCAGGAGATCACCCTGACCGTATTCTGTTCCCTGCAGTACTAACCATTATATCTACGCCCTCCAACAAAAGGTCTAATCCCAATTACATTATGTTCAATGTTTAATTAAGTCGATAACATTTATTTTATTAGGTGTAAATATTTACTCAGACAGCAGCTTGGATTAAAATATATTAAAATAAAGGAAAATAACCCTGGATGTGCAATTATATCTAGGCAATCTTCGTAAATCAACAATCTAGATACAAGAAATAGTCATCACGATGACTGTGCATCATGGAGGCAGGACAGTATAGTATATGTAGAGTACAGTAGTATATGTAGAGTACAGTAGTATATGTAGATGTCACAATTATTTTACTTTACTTCTTAAACTGCCAACAGTTCCAGGCTGCCTCAGCTGGTCAGTTTTCTTTTAACAGATTTCAACTCTAGCATTGTGATACTGAAACAAACCGAGAGCAGGCATAGCTTTATTGCTTTAATACAAATATTATGTGACTATGTTCAATTTTTACTATTAGATAAAAATAACATTTTAAAACAAAAGCAGAAAATGCTGGAAATACTCAGCAGGTCAGGCAGCATCTTTGGAGAGAGAAACAGAGTTAGCGTTTCAAATCGATGATCCTTCATCAGAACTGTGCTGCAAGTTCAGAGGGAGGTAGGTTGGAGTGAGTGAGTGGAGCAGAGAAATTGAGATGGCCGATGTCACGCCGGCAGTTCGCAATGAAAAGATCTAGAGAGGGTAAGAGGCCAGAGGGAGGGGTCCAGGTAGAGCGAGAATTCTGAAAACGGAGAAAGGGTCAGTTGTGCGGGGCGGGGGTGGGGGGGGGATTCCTAGCCAAAAAAATGGGCATGGAGTCGAAGGCGACGTAAAAGAATTCAGCATCATGCCGAGCTCGAAATTCATTGAGGTGGGGACGTAAGGGGATGAAGCTCTGGCCTTTGCTGAGGATTGATCATTTGGGGTCAGAGAGGGGAAAGTCAGAGGGGATAGTGAAAAAAGGACAGGGTGTGAGATTGGAAGAAACATAGAAACATAGAAAATAGGTGCAGGAGTAGGCCATTCGGCCCTTCAAGCCTACACCACCATCCAATAAGATCATGGCTGATCATTCAACTCCGTACCCCTTCCTGCTTTCTCTCCATACCCCTTGATCCCTTTAGCCGTAAGGGCCATATCTAACTCCCTCTAGAATATATCCAATGAACTGGCATCAACAACTCTCTGCGGCAGGGAATTCCACAAGTTAACAACTCTCAGAGTGAAGAAGTTTCTCCTCATCTCAGTCCTAAATGGCTTTCCCCTTATCCTTAGACTATGTTCCCTCGTTCTGGACTTCCCCAACATTGGGAAGGGACGGAGTCAGAGGAAAGTGGAGGGGAAGAAAGTTCCGGAGGGGCATTGGTGTCCAAAGTGTTGAAACTTACGATCCTTGACACCTGAAAGGAAGGACAAAAGTTTTTTGTTAAAGCGCCGGATGAGGCGAGGGGTGAAATAGAACTGTGGACCAGGACAGCTTTGATACAGAATGAGTCAGTGCTGCTGAAGACAGAGGTCTAGAGTGGGCATATGGTGGCGCATAGCGTTGAGTGTGGATCCCAGGATGCGGCGAGAAAGCAGTGGTTCAAGGAACGCTGAATATCTCGGAGATATCTGTAATCCTGGGTGGATCCAAAACATGAAGGTGGAATTTCAATTGGAATCCACGTGGATTAAGTGGGAGTCAGTGACAATTGCTGAGGTGTTCTGACGGAAGGACATCGACCTAAACGTGAACTCAGTTTCTCTTTCCACAGATGCTGCCTGACCTGCTGAGTATTCCCAGCATTTTCTGTTTTTATTTCAGATTTCCAGCAAAAAACGTTAGTGGGAGTTGTGTACAGACCTCTAAACAGTAGTAATGATGTTGAGGAGGGCTTCAAACAGGAAATTATGGGTGCATGCAATAAAGGTGCAGCAGTTATAATGGGTGACTTTAATATGCACATAGATTGGGCTAACCAAACTGGAAGCAATATGGTGGAGGAGGATTTCCTGGAGTGCATAAGGGATGGTTTTCTAGACCAATATGTCGAGGAACCAACTAGGGGGGAGGCCATCTTAGACTGGGTGTTCTTTAATGAGAGAGGATTAATTAGCAATCTCGTTGTGCGAGGCCCCTTGGGGAAGGTGGTGGAATTCTGCATTAGGATGGAGAATGAAACAGTTAATTCAGAGACCATGGTCCAGAACTTAAAGAAGGCTAACTTTGAAGGTATGAGGCGTGAATTGACTAGGATAGATTGGCGAAGGATACTTAAGAGGTTGACTGTGGATGGGCAATGGCAGACGTTTAGAGACCGCATGGATGAACTACAACAATTGTACATTCCTATCTGGCGTAAAAATACAAAAGGGAAGGTGGCTCAACCGTGGCTATCAAGGGAAATCAGGGATAGTATTAAAGCCAAGGAAGTGGCATACAAATTGGCCAAAAATAGCAGCGAACCCGGGGACTGGGAGAAATTTAGAACTCAGCAGAGGAGGACAAAGGGTTTGATTAGGGCAGGGAAAATGGAGTACGAGAGGAAGCTTGCAGAGAACATTAAGACAGATTGCAAAAGTTTCTATAGATATGTAAAGAGAAAAAGGTTAGTAAAGACAAACGTAGGTCCCCTGCAGTCAGAATCAGGGGAAGTCATAACGGGGAACAAAGAAATGCCGGACCAATTGAACAAGTACTTTGGTTCGGTATTCACTAAGGAGGACACAAAACCAACCTTCCGGATATAAAAGGGGTCAGAGGGTCTAGTAAGGAAGAGGAACTGAGGGAAATCCTTATTATTCGGGAAATTGTGTTGGGGAAATTGATGGGAATGAAGGCCGATAAATCCCCAGGGCCTGATGGACTGCATCCCAGAGTACTTAAGGAGGTGGCCTTGGAAATAGCGGATGCATTGACAGTCATTTTCCAACATTCCATAGACTCTGGATCAGTTCCTATCGAGTGGAGGGTAGCCAATGTAACCCCACTTTTTAAAAAAGGAGGGAGAGAGAAAACAGGGAATTATAGACCGGTCAGCCTGACATCGGTAGTGGGTAAAATGATGGAATCAATTATTAAGGATGTCATAGCAGTGCATTTGGAAAGAGGTGATATGATAGGTCCAAGTCAGCATGGATTTGTGAAAGGGAAATCATGCTTGACAAATCTTCTGGAATTTTTTGAGGATGTTTCCAGGAGAGTGGACAAGGGAGAACCAGTTGATGTGGTATATTTGGACTTTCAGAAGGCTTTCGACAAGGTCCCACACAAGAGATTAATGTGCAAAGTTAAAGCACATGGGATTGGGGGTAGTGTGCTGACATGGATTGAGAACTGGTTGTCAGACAGGAAGCAAAGAGTAGGAGTAAATGGGTACTTTTCAGAATGGCAGGCAGTGACTAGTGGGGTACCGCAAGGTTCTGTGCTGGGGCCCCAGCTGTTTACACTGTACATTAATGATTTAGACGAGGGGATTAAATGTAGTATCTCCAAATTTGCGGATGACACTAAGTTGGGTGGCAGTGTGAGCTGCGAGGAGGATGCTATGAGACTGCAGAGCGACTTGGATAGGTTAGGTGAGTGGGCAAATGCATGGCAGATGAAGTATAATGTGGATAAATGTGAGGTTATCCACTTTGGTGGTAAAAACAGAGAGACAGACTATTATCTGAATGGTGACAGATTAGAAAAAGGGGAGGTGCAACGAGACCTGGGTGTCATGGTACATCAGTCATTGAAGGTTGGCATGCAGGTACAGCAGGCGGTTAAGAAAGCAAATGGCATGTTGGCCTTCATAGCGAGGGGATTTGAGTACAGGGGCAGGGAGGTGTTGCTACAGTTGTACAGGGCCTTGGTGAGGCCACACCTGGAGTATTGTGTACAGTTTTGGTCTCCTAACCTGAGGAAGGACATTCTTGTTATTGAGGGAGTGCAGCGAAGGTTCACCAGACTGATTCCCGGGATGGCGGGACTGACCTATCAAGAAAGACTGGATCAACTGGCCTTGTATTCACTGGAGTTCAGAAGAATGAGAGGGGACCTCATAGAAACGTTTAAAATTCTGACGGGTTTAGACAGGTTAGATGCAGGAAGAATGTTCCCAATGTTGGGGAAGTCCAGAACCAGGGGTCACAGTCTGAGGATAAGGGGTAAGCCATTTAGGACCGAGATGAGAAGAAACTTCTTCACCCAGAGAGTGGTGAACCTGTGGAATTCTCTACCATAGAAAGTTGTTGAGGCCAATTCACTAAATATATTTAAAAAGGAGTTAGATGAAGTCCTTACTACTAGGGGGATCAAGGGGTAAGGCGAGAAAGCAGGAATGGGGTACTGAAGTTGCATGTTCAGCCATGAACTCATTGAATGGCGGTGCAGGCTAGAAGAGCCGAATGGCCTACTCCTGCACCTATTTTCTATGTTTCTATCCGCAGTATTTTGCTTATGTAAAAGTTTTAAAACATTACTCATCCTTTTTCTATCTTAGTTTCCTTTTTTCTCTATTTGCATTATTTTTGACAGATTATTTTTGGGACGGTCTAAAATAGGCTGTATACAATATTTGGGAGAGCTCAAGGCTGTCTCAGGGCAGAAAGGGGGAAATGCTATATTTCATATCCTCTTTAGCAAATCTCTTGTCGCCACGAGAAAACTTTTGTGAGATAGAATTGGCCCTTGGCAATACTGGGCTACCTTTATACTATCTACTTCCAGCCGACCCTGAATTCAGCTAAAGGTTCCATTTTACAAGGTAAGGCTATTGAAAGTATTATCATTTACCATAATAGGCCTCTTTTATTTGCGAGTACAACATGCAGAAATTTAAAAAAAAAATAAACTGGGCATCCAGACTTATCACTGTGTATTTGGCAGCACTAGGAATAGGAGTGCTAAAATTTACTGTGAAATCACTTAACAATCGAAAGTAGCAAAGCAGAGGTCTATGGAGGACAGCCAAAGCTTTTCTTCCTTTCTTATTTTTAGTGTAAGAGTATTTGCATCAAAGCCTGTTGCAGAATGGCTAATGTTTGAATCAATTGCTGAATGTTTACCTTTCTGTAGTCCTTCTTGGAGACAGTCCCTGAAGTATTTAATGTACTGATAGACTGATGGTCTGGTTTAACCTCTACAGCACTTCAGTACATGAAGCTCCCTGAAGTGTGTGTTTTTTTTAACATTTAGTCGTGTTTGTTACAGTTTCTCAAGAATGATCTGCTGACTGCCAGAAATGCTGAAAATGGTCCTTGGCACTAATAACTTAAGCAAGTTCTTGAAAGGCTCCCAATTGTAAAGCAGCATTGAAAAAAACTTCAAAGGGGGCAAAGTTGTATTGGTTAATGAGTGTAAAGTATAAATAATTGTGTGTACACTTCTTGAGCTTAGTTTTAACTCTGTATTCATCCTGATACTGTTAGAAGATGCAGAGCTCTGTCATTCATACGGAGAACTCCATCTGAACTGGTGTCAGAATTCAAGATGTAGTGGAATTGTCCCATTATAGTATATCGTCTCAGTGGCACATAGGCACTGCTGTTCTTTCTACTAACTCCGATAACACAAGCCCAGTGTACAATTATTGTACATGTATGGTTTCTAACTGCCTGTATTTCTATGAATTGGAATGTCACACTCTTATTACCCGGTGATCATGTTTTGAAAATGTTTTTTTGCATTGTCCTAAGTTCTTATAAATCTCAAGTAGGGAAACTATGACAAAGTGGCAAGATGGAAACTATGACAATATGGAGCTCACATTGGATCTACAGTATGGCAACCAGTAAACTCAGGCTATTGAGAAAAGGATTATCTATCTTTTTGTATCATGCTAGTGTGGACCAAAGTCGCCAATTCAGGAAGATTTATATTGTGAAATGCATGCCAGGTCCAGCATGAATCAGCCAGTGTAGTCTGAGCATTGACATAGTGAAGATCCATTACGATGTGAGGAATTATAGTACAAATTGTGCATGGTGAGTTCCTGCGCAACTATGGTTGACTCAGCTTTGGAACAAAATTAGAAGGAGCATTCATTCCCCTGAAGGACAAGATCACAAGCATGTTTGTCTGGAGATGCAACTTCCAACGTGAATACTTGATCACCCTCCATTTAATTGTTGAAATATTCATTCACTTTGCATGTTTGATTGAACTCAATTTGTTTTATTATGAGTAATTAAATATTTAAATAATTAGTTATTGGTTTTAATGTTATCAAATTATTGGAAAAAGTAACTGGAACTGTTCCAATTAAAATGTTAACCAGAAACTGAAAACTACTATACAGCTTATACTAAAAGCCGTAATTTGGCAAAAAACCTGTTGCTCACCTACATCCTGCAATAGCTTTTCAGTATTAGAAAGGGTGAGGGGTTTAAATGCAGGATATGGCAATCGAGAGAGTGTAAACAAAGACCCCATTCACTGAACCAGGTTTTTTCTAAGTGTACACGAGTTCAGGTTAGCTACAGTCTGACCAACTGGGACCATTTGAGGCACCGTCATGGGTGCAGGAATGTTCACTATATATAATACTGTGTTTTTCCCCTCATTAGCAACAGTTTCTTGTAAAAGCCATGTTTAAAAATATTAACTGCTGCCTATTTTAGCTACTCTAAGTTTGTTTCAACTTATCTGATAGTTTTGCTGATAAATATAATTCTCCCCAAACTATTGTATTCACAACTATTGTATGCTTTCCTGTTTACTGAAGACTTCTGAATGTAAATCTCTATTTTAGATTATTATGCTTAAATTACATATTTTCAGCATCAATAAAACCTGGAATTACCCAGCCAATTAAATCAAATTGTATAATTAGGTTGTGGTTTAAATAATTGATTAGATTGGCACTTCCTGTGCTCAATTGGAGCTTTATTTTGTGAATCTGGCTCCTAAATTCTGCATATCCCAGAGTTCTATGGGTAGTAATCACTTCAGTCCTCCTAACGCAACGTTTCACTATTAGAATGTTGGTCTGGGTGGGGTTATATGTCATCTGGAGTTGTCCCAATGTGATTTACTTGTCCCAGTGATTTTACTTAGCATTGTTCATTCACATTTTTATTCACACATATAATTTAGATATCCTCAGGAAGGGAGAAATTAGGAGTTCTCAGCATACTAACTGACTTTAGTTTAATGCTATGCCACCCAGTTTATGGTACCAGAATAGAACAGTATCATCTCTTGGTGTGTGGTTAAAGCACTGTCATATGTTACTGGTAAGTATTTACAAGATGGGGAGCAACTAAAGACTGAGGCATGTACGACCTGTAATTAAGAGATACACTTGTTTAATTTTGGAGGGGGCTGTCTTTTTCTTATCGGTAAATTTTACTAGGCACCAAATCTATTTTAACAAAAAATAAACAAAAAAAAATGTCTTCAGATCTCATGAAGTATTAATCATTAAGGATTTTGTTTAAATTTCATTTTAGCAAAATCTCAGGACTCGAGACATCATCCCACCCTCTAGCCTGCCCCGAGCTTGCTCCCTGTCTGATTTTGGATTAGGATAAAGTGGCAACCCCTTAATTCAGGGAACCTTTAGTTAAGGGTAATGGCTAGCTTCTATATACAAGTTGATTACTGTCATTTCTTCTGCTGCTTTAACATAATTAAGAACAGGATCTTAGCAATTTTTGTCTACTTACTTCACCCCACTGTGAAATCCCTATTAAAGTGAGATTCTGAATTTTACTTCTGAAGCTAATCATGTAATCCTGCATTGTTACCTCTGGCATCCCCCAAGGATCTATTCTTGGCCCCCTCCTATTTCTTATCTACATACTGCCCCTTGGTGACATCATCCATAAACATAGTGTCAGTTTCCACATGTGAGCTGATGACACCCAGCTCTACCTCACCATCACTTCTCTCGATCCCTCCATAGTCTCTAAATTGTCAGACTGCTTGTCCGTCATCCAATACTGGATGAGCAGAAATTTTCTCCAATTAAATATTGGGAAGACCAAAGCCGTTGTCTTTGGTCTCCGCCACAAACTGCGTTCCCTAGCCACCAACTCCATCCCTCTCCTGAGGCTGAACCAGACTGTTCGCAACCTTGGTGTCATATTTGACCCTGAAATGAGCTTCTGGCCACATATCCGCAGCATTACTAAAACTGCCTATTTCCACCTCCGTAACATTGCCCGTCTCTGCCCCTGCCTCAGCTTATCTGCTGCTGAAACCCTCATCCATGCCTTTTGTTACCTCTAGACTTGACTACTCTAACGCACTTCAGGCTGGCTTCTCGCATTCTACCCTACGTAAACTTGAGGTCATCCAAAACTCGGCAGCCTGTGTCCTAACTCGCACCAAGTCCTGCTCACCCATCACCCACGTGCTCGCCGACCTACATTGGCTCCAAGTTAAGCAACGCCTCGATTTCAAAATTTTCATCCTTGTTTACAAATCCCTCCATGGCCTCGCCCCTCCCTATCTCTATAATCTCCTTCAGCCTCACAACCACCACCCCCACCCCCCCCCCCCCCCCGCGAGATGTCTGCGCTCCTCAAATTCTGCCCTCTTGAACATCCCTGATTATAACTGCTCAATCATTGGTGGCCGTGCCTTCAACTAGCCCCAAGCTCTGGAATTCTCTCCCTAAACCTCTTTGCCTCTCTTTCCTCCTTTAAGACGCTCCTTAAAACCTACCTCTTTGACTATCTGCCGTAATTTCTTCTTATGTGGCTTGGTGTCAAATTTATTTGTTTTGTCTTATTGCACTCCTGTGAAGCGCCTTGGGACGTTTTACTACGTTAAAGGTGTTATATAAATACAAGTTGTTGTTGTTGAACTTGAAACAAATGATGTGAGTCTAGTGTTGTGTGTGTGTGTGTGTGTGTGTACATGGAGTTGATCTCCAGACTATGCTAAGATGTAAGTAAGCCATTTAGGACTGAAATGAGGATGAGGAGGAATTCCCTGCCGCAGAGAGTTGTTGATGCCAGTTCATTGGATATATTCAAGAGGGAGTTAGATATGGCCCTTGCGGCTAAAGAGATCAAGGGGTATGGAGAGAAAGCAGGAGCAGGGTACTGAAGGAATGATCAGCCATGATCTTGTTGAATGGAAGGGCCGGATGGCCTACTCCTGCGCCTATTTTCTATGTTTCTATGTTTCTGTGTTTCTAGAATGAGGCATCCAACCTGAAAGAGAACATGATAGTAGAACAGTTTCCTTTCATCTCGAGGAATGTAGTTCAACTTCATCAGACTGATGGGGTGAAAGTACACTTGTCTCTCCTGCCAATAAAAGTCCTAGATGAAATGAGATGAACAACCTGAATCCAATTCCTATCATTTGTGATTCTGATTTTGGCTGCAGATGTTGACTGATGTTGGGATAGGTCAGCAATGTGAAATTTTCATTGTTAAGCTGCATAGGCAGCCCTGTGGATTTGTTCAGGAGCAAAATGCCACTGTAGCCCACTCTTCTCCTGGAAGAAGGGAACAAAACCACCTTGTGAGTTAATGTTCCCTGGCTCTAGAATCATTCCATCATCTCATTTCAATCACAACGCAACCTCCAAAGGTAGTGTACAAAGTTGTTTTGTGTAAACAAGCCTTTTTGAAAATGGGTTGTCAATTGTGTTCCTGCAAAATACTTTGCTTCTCTAAAGTACTGATCAAATATAAAACTGTTGAGATCCAGTGAAACACTGAAGATGAGATTTTATAGATACAAAATCAATCAGTAAAATGGTGAATGTTTAAAACTGTTTTTTAAACCACACCCACGTTTGTTTTTTGGTAAGATGAGCCAAGTGATTACATAATCACTACGACCGAAACATCGCCAAGTTCCTTATTGCCCAATGTTCACACATCCAGTGTGTTGGTTTAGGATGGAACATTTATGCAATTAGAATGTCTAAGTTACTGAACTGCGTGTAAATAACAGATCTCACGTGCAGTGCAGGTTCCTGAATTGTGTTATAATTTTTCTATAGGATTCAGGCTATTGGCATGCCTCCAGTTCCTGCTCCTGTCACAGAGAAACACGTTTGATAGCATGGCAGAACTTACTGGAGTGGTGACAGCCCATGTTGACTGGACAGCCAAGTCCTTCTTTGCAAATTTCACTGCATCTAACAGGGTATGGCTACTATTCCAGTGGCAAAGGCATTTAATGACACACAGTGTCACAGATAAATGGGCAAATTTGCCTCTACAGATATAGCTCGACAGTATTCATTGGATCTAAAGTAGTCTTAGTGTTAAATTTATAAAGGAGCCTTGATCACAACACTTCATTTTAATTAGTATTAGTTTTGATGTTTTGGGGATTAAAAAGGATCACGTCATCATGTTTCACTAAATTGTGTTCAATTGGTTGATTTCCCCCTCCTTTTTTCTATCCCAGTCAAATTAAAACAATTGCAGTGCATCACTACTGTCTTCGCAGAGATTAGCTCAGTTTGGACAGAGCATCGATTGAAACTGGGACATTTCTGCTCTGTAAGTTTCAGTACAACGTGCTTATACTAACTGGGCACTGTTTAGCCTGCTTTATGCTGTATACATCATGATTTGCCTCGTCAGTGTGACCAATATTTAAGGAGCTCCTCTTGTCCTAGTATAAATGGGGAAAAGAACATCAACAATTGTGGCATGATAATGTTATAATTTGGCATACTATCTTTAAGAAATCTGGGAATAAAATGATCTCTATTTTTCCTTTCAATGGATTCCAACCAAACGTAATTAATTTAGACTGTTTGAGCATGGGATGTCAGTAATGTAATTTGAAAGTCACAAATTCCTGTTCATAATCAAGAAAGCATCAATTTGAATATTTGAGATTGGTGAAAGTATGACTTTCGGCATATATCCACCCATTTAGCGCCCATATAACTGTTTAGATTCTGTTTGATTATAAATGGAAATTACCACCCGATTATCGCCCATTTATCACCGGCGGAACATTCGGCATACAATTACCGCCGGGAATGAGCTGAACCGCCTACCCATTTAAAAAAAATTAAATCTGACGTCATCACTCGTGTGCTGCCCAGAAGACTGTTTATAATGGAAACTACTGCCCAACTACCGCCCAGATTATAGCTGAGCTCTACTTTCGGCATTTCGTCCATATATCACCCGCCCGCACAAATGATCGCCTGCCCGCCCAAAAAGACAATCAAGAAAAGCTGCACTCACCTGACCTTAACCCGGTGGTATGGATGCCATTTTGTAAATTGGAGGAAGTTTAATAAAAGGCTGCTTCAAGTTGATGGGAGCATTGAAGAAATTTGTGCGTGATTTTAACGGCTGTTTAGAATCTTGGCAATCATCTAATCACATTGTGGTCAATTTTGAGTTTACATTGTGTTTATTGAGGGCAATTTAAGAATTTTGAAGACAGATTAGGGAATTTATAGTAATGGGGCCTGTAATTTCTCAGCCGTATTGATGACTACACACATGCTGCAGAATAGAGATGGGAGAAGGTTCATTGAAGAGCGTTCCCAATCAAAGAGGTGGCAGACTGCTGAGGAGGTGGAGAACTTAGACCCAACGCATTTACAGGGATAAGTGATCATACCTGGACTTATTTGATTAACGTGTGCATTAGAAGGCTGTACTTCCAAAAATAGGTCATCAGTGAGACATGCCAGCTAATTAAGGGCTTCTGCAGCCTACCAGCACCATCAGGACCTCACTGAGGTTAAGGTTACTGCAGCACTTTCCTTCTATGCATCGGGCTCCTTTCAGGCCTCAGCTGGCGACATTTGCTGCATCTCTCAGCACACCACATATTGCTGCATTCAACAGGTGACTGAAGCCCTTTACGCACATAGGATGGACTTTATAAACTTCTCTATGACCAGGAAGGCACAGACTGAGAGGGTTTTGGGGTTCTCGAGAATAGCAAACTTCGCTAAGGTGCAGGGTGCAATAGACTGTACGCACATCGCCCTGTGAGCACTTTTAGAGGATGCAGAGGTTTACCGTAACCGAAAGGGATTTCACTTCCTGAATGTGCAGCTCGTTGTCGACCACAAGCAAATAATCATGGCAGTAAATGCAAATTTTCCAGGTAGCATTCATGATGCACACATCTTGCGTGAGAGCATTGTCTCTGACCTGTAAAAGTCAGCCACAAGGTCACTGCTGGATGCTGGGGGATAAAGGATATGGCCTTGCCAGCTGGCTCATGACCCCCCTGCGAAAGACTCAGACAGAAGCCGAGAAACGCTACAACGAAAACCATATAGCCACACACAATATCGTCGAAAAGACAATTGCAGTTCTGAATGCCTGGACCAACCTCCAAACCACCCTGAGCAGGTCGTTGAGTTCATTGTGGTGTGCTGCATGTTGCATAATTTAGCTATCAGGATGGGACAGGAATTGCCAGATGGGACTGCTGGTCCACCTCAGGAGATAGGTGAGGCAGAAGAGGAGGAGGAGGAGGAGGACCTCAGGGAGGACAATCAGCCTGGCGATGAACCCATGCACCGCTCCCCACCCCCATCCCCCCCCACACCACAGGAAAAGCCCCGTGGTAGTTACACAGCTGCAAGACTGTTGTGTCAGCAGCTCATAACATCCTCAAAGAATTCTAGCAAATTTGTCAAACATGACTTCCCCTTCATAAATCCATGCTGATTCTGCCTGACCGAATTTTGCTTTTTCAAGTGTCCTGCTACTGCTTCTTTAATAATGGACTCCAACATCTTCCCAACCCCAGATGTTAGGCTAACTGGTCTATGTTTGACAAATTTGCTAGAATTCTTTGAGGATGTAATGAACAGGGTGGATGAAGGGGAACCAGTGGATGTGGTGTATTTGGACTTCCAGAAGGCATTTGACAAGGTGCCACATAAAAGGTTACTGCACAAGATAAAAGTTCACGGGGTTGGGGGGGTAATATATTAGCATAGATAGAGGATTGACTAACTAACAGAGAACAGAGAGTCGGGATAAATGGTTCATTCTCTGGTTGGCAACCAGTAACTAGTTGGGTGCCGCAGGGATCAGTGCTGGGAACTCAACTATTTACAATCTATATTAACGACTTGGAGGAAGGGACTGAGTGTAATGTAGCCAAGTTTTCTGACAATACAAAGATGGGAGGGAAAGCAATATGTGAGGAGAACACACAAAATCTGCAAAAGGACATAAAACAGGCTAAGTGAGTGGGCAAACATTTGGCATATGGAGTATAATGTTCGAAAGTTTGAGGTCATGCACTTTGGCAGAAAAAAAGTAAAGAGCAAGTTATTATTTAAATGGAGAAAGATTGCAAAGTGCTGCAGTACAGCGGGACCTGGGGTACTTGTGCATGAAACACAATAGGTTAGTATGCAGGTACAGCAAGTGATCAGGAAGGCCAGTGGAATCTTGGCCTTTATTGCAAAGGGGATGGAGTATAAAAGCAGGTAAGTCTTGCTACAGTTGTACAGGGTATTGGTGAGGCCAAACCTGGAATACTGCTTGCAGTTTTGGTTTCCATATTTACGAAAGGATATACTTGCTTTGGAGGCAGTTCAGAGAAGATTCACAAGGTTGATTCCAGAGATGAGGGGGTTGACTTATGAGGAAAGATTGAGTAGGTTGGGCCTCTACTCATTGGAATTCAGAAGAATGAGAGGTGCTCTTATCGAAACGTATAAGATTATGAAGGGGCTTGACGAGGTGGATGCAAAGAGAATGTTTCCACTGATGGGGGAGACTAGAACTAGAGGGCATGATCTTAGAAACAGGGCTGCCTATTTAAAACTGAGATGAGGAGAAATTTCTTCTCTGAGAGTTGTGGATCTGTGGAATTCACTGCCTTGGAGAGCTGTGGAAGCTGGGACATTGAATAAATTTAAGACAGAAATAGACAGTTTCTTAAATGATAAGGGAATAAGGGGTTATGGAGAGCAGGCAGGGAAGTGGACCCGAGTCCATGTTTGGATCAGCCATGATCGTATTAAATGGCGGAGCAGGTGCGAGGGGCCATATGGCCTACTCCTGCTCCTATTTCTTATGTACTGCAATAAATATCACTGACAGATGTTACATATAATTAACATGCATGGCATTACAATAAGATTTCATGATCCCAGCATTAATTACATAACATTACATCATTCATATATTATACTCAAATGGCATTAAATTACTTTATTTACCAATGGTTTATACATTACTTACGTGGCACAACAACGGGATCTGCACCACCACGGGTGTTCAAACAGTTATGCACCCCGACAAGGGCTGAGGCCCGTTCCTCCAGGTCGGTCAGAAGGTACAAATCAGGCCCTCTTCCTTTCCGTCTGCGCTCGGCACGATTCTTAGATATCTTCTTCTGCAAAGGTGACAAGAGCATGGCAGAAGCTAATTGCCTAGATACTATTATGGAACACACAAATATTATAATCCACAATTAGTGATTGCATATGCTATTCCTCGTTAATGTTATATGCTAATACGGTTTCTATGCAATTGATGCATGGTTATAACATCTACGTTCAGAGAAGAAATTTAATAAGATCATGGTTAGGAACTAATGTGTGACTCCAAGATTACCCAGCTTAATTACAATCCGGTAGATTTACATTTTAATTAATGAGCCAGTGCATCATTACAATTATAAATTTAATAATTTAATACTTACTCTTGCAGACCCAACCAGGTTGTTCCAGCGCTTGCGGCTCTGGCTTGGCTCTTTCACATCGTGGGCCGCCGAGGAAACCCCTTCAGCGATCTCCGTCCAAATTCTTTGGTATACGCAGGGGGGTGAGGTTCCCACGCCCACCCAGGGTTAATTGGCCCCAACGAGTCTCCACCTCGTGGACCAGGGCTGTGTTCACCTCATCGGAGAAGCGTTTCACCCTCCTCCCTCCAACCTCTGCCAAATCACTCTCTTCACACACATCTGCCACCTCACCAATATCACTAACTCTGGATTCTTCATAATCCATTTCCTTTTTAAAAAAAATAAGTATCAGATCTGTATTCTCTCAGCTTCGAGTTACACAACCTTCAATGCCAGGCTCAAAAGTCAAAATGCGCTCTCTCTCTCCCTCCCTTTGTCTTCTGAGCATGCGCAGATGACCCCTGACCTCCAGAATCACGGGAAAAGTTAATTTCCTGAAAAACAAACGTGTAAGCGCAGAACGGGTGTTGCTATGGACGCTGGCCTTGCACGACTGAATACATTGCTAGCGTCCATTTCACATCGCTACTGCTATCGCCCAAATTAAAAAGGTGAAGCTAGCGGTTTTTAAAATGGGCGATATTCTGGCGGTTCTGAAAAGTGAGACAACCACTAACGCCAGAAATATCGCCTATACGATACCAATGGAAAGTCTAGCCTTATGTGTTAATACTTGGACGATTCCGGCCATGTCCTTTCGAGGAAGAAAACGTAGAGCTTCAACCTCACCATGTCACCTTCCTTGTGTGGCTGTTGATTAACATGTGATGTGACACTGACATTACTGGAAACGACTTGGGTTGTGTCAGAAATCTCAATTCTTCCTCTTAAAGGTTTGTGATGTGACTGTGAACACTTTTCAAAATGGAAACTTTTAAATTGGGAACAACTGTACATAAATTAAAATGTGTGCATATACACACAGCACAAGACTAGTATCAGCTGGAATAACCCAGAGGCTAAGTCTGGGCAAAACTGGACTGTCAACAGCTTTAAAAAAAAATTTAACTGAGGTCAAGTAAATGATGTTATTAATGGGATGGGGGGGCACCTTCAGACCACAGTGTGAAACAAGAAAGGTCATACTTTCCTCTAAAGTACCTCTAGTTCAGGGCTACATTTCCTAAAACAAAAGAGTCTGACCTGACATACTTATTAGTAGTAATGTCTGGGGAGGAGGGTGTGGTCTGATGCACTTCCACAGCGACTGTAATGAGAACAGACCCCTGTTGCTTGTTAAGTCAATTCTAGTTTGTTACTACAGACCCTCCCCACTCCCCCACCCCCCAGTCACCCAATAGGAAAGTGTTGACAGAAGTGGCCATTATCAGCCAGCCAGACACTCCTCTGTGGCCAGTTATTGCTGAAACGGTGGGATCAGAAGAGAAGATCTTGTACTCTTGTTTGTGTGCTACATTCCACAACGAGCAGTGAGAGAAACTGAACAGAGTGCAATAAAAGGAGATGCAGAAATTATAATCCATATACAAATAGGTATTAGTACTGCTACGGTTCTGGTATGTGACTATGTTGACAAAGGGTGAAATGTTTGACAGCATAGGGGGAAAAGACTATGTAGGACATCACTCACAGCTCAATAGGAGTGCTGTGAATTGTTTAACATAACTCCGTGTATTGGAGTTTAAACAATCTAATGTCACAGTCATAGTGGATTTAGGTAACTACATGATGCTCATTACAGGACATCTTCTGTCTTTTACCTTTTATATATTTTTGATGTTTTCATTTTAGCTTTTAATTTATTACTGACCGGGAAATCCCATATCTATCTTTAAAGCCAATAACTAAAGACTTTTAGAACAGCTATTTTTCACACTTACAGGTGAATGTGTTTTTAAAATGAGATGTAATCTTGTGGACTCTGTACAATAGTAACCTCGTAAACAGCAGTTAAGGTGGATACAGAAGGGAACCGTTGACTTTTTTTGAGCAGTGCCATCCTAAATGGTCTGTGGAAAGCCATACAACATGGTCTACCTTGACTTCTGAAAGGCGTTTGATGTAATTCCACATGAAAAGAAATGTAGTTAAGCTCAAAACTGGCGGATTCAGAGCAAGCTAGGAATGGATTAGAAATTGGATGAAAGGTAGAGAACAGCAGGTACTTGTTAGAGGAGTTATGTTGGGGTGGAGGAAGCGCTACAGGGATTTGTGTAGGGACTACTAATATTTCTAATCTACATCAATGACTTGCATTCAATACTCAGTGCAAGTTGGCCAAATTTGCCGTTGAAACCAAACTAGGCGAGGTGGTGAATTTTAAGGAGACAGCTTGAATGATTTGAACAAAATATGTAACTGAGCAGACCTTAAACGGTCAAATTAAAATTTGGTTGCCAGGGGTGATGATGCACTCCAGTCCCTCCGGTGCCCACCTCTCGCAGAAGGCCGCGAGCGTACCGGTGGACACCGCGTGCACTATCTCCAGGGACACCATGGCTCGGATGTAACCACGGAAAAGAGGCAGGCAGTCGGGCTGAATGACCCCTTCGACTGCCTGCTGCCTGGACCGGCTGATGGCCCCCTTGGCCTTGCCCAGGAGCAGCCCTACGAGGAGGCTTTCCGACTTGCCCGCTCCCCTCCGCACAGGGTGCCCAAAGATCAGGAGTGTGGGACTGAAATGCAGCCAGAAATCGGGGAGCAACCTATTCAAATAATGGAAGAGAGGTTGCAACCTCTCGCATTGAGCATATACATGCAACAGCTGTACAAACCTGTGAGCATACTTACAGGTGCATACATTACAAACTTAAATCTGCACCGTCTGGTTATCGACCAGCTATTGGAAACAGTTTCTCTTTATTTACTCTATCTGAACCATTCATGATTTTGAACACCTCTATCAATTCTCCTCTTTGTCTTCTCTGCTCTAAAAAGGACAACCACAGCTTCTCCAATCTATTCACAAAATTGTAATCCTTCATCCCTGGAACCATTCTAGTAAATCTCTTCTGTACCCTTTCCAAAGTCTTCATCCTTCCTAAAGTGTGGTGCCCAGAATTGGACACAATACTCCAGCTGGGGCCGAACTAGTGTTTTATATAGGTTTAGCATAACTTCCTGTTTTTTGTACTCTATGCCTCTATTTATAAAGCTCAGGATCCCATATGCTTTATTAACTGCTTTGTTAACCTGTTCTGCCACTTTCAAAGATTTATGCACAAGCACCTCCAAGTCTCTTTGTTCTTGCACCCCTCTTTAAAATTGTACTGTTTACCTTGTTCCTTCTTCCTACCAAAATGTTTCAACCATCTTTTTTCCTCTTAGCTCTTCTCTCGTAAAGCATACCTAAAATGGTGGGGAACCATGGGTCTAATGAGGGTGAGGAACTTAATGTAATTAATATAAGTAGAGAAACTAATAGGACTAAAGGCCAAAAAATCCCTTGGACCTGATGGCCTACATCCTAGGGTTCTAAAAGAGGTGGCTGCAGAGATATGGATGCATTGGTTTTGATCTTTCAAAATTCCCTAGATTCCAGAACGGTCCCAGCGGATTGGAAAGTAGCAAATATAACATCGCTATTCAATAAAGAAGGGAGAGAGAAAATAGGGAACTACAGACCAGTTAGCCTGACGTCAGTTGTTGGGAAAATGCTGGAATCCATTGTTAAGGAAGTGGTATCAGGACACTTAGATAATCATAACATGATTAGGCAGAGTCAACATGGTCTTATGAAAGAGAAATTGTGTTTGACAAATTTATTAGTTTTTGAGGATGTAACTAGAAGGGTAGATAAATCATCATCATAGACAGTCTCTCGGAATCGAGGAAGACTTGCTTCCACTCCTGAAGTGAGTTCTTTGGTGGCTGTACAGTCCAGTACGAGAGCCACAGACTCTGTCACAGGTGGGACAGATAGTCGTTGAGGGAAGGGGTGGGTGGGACTGGTTTGCCGCATGCTCTTTCCGCTGCCTGCGCTTGATTTCTGCATGCTCTCAACATTGAGACTCGAGATGCTCAGCGCCCTCTCAGATGCACTTCCTCCACTTAGGGCAGTCTTGGGCCAGGAACTCCCAGGTGTCAGTGGGGATGTCGCAGTTTATCAGGGAGGCTTTGAGGATGTCCTTGTAGCGTTTCTGCTGTCCACCTTTGGCTCGTTTGCCGTGAAGGAACTCCGAGTAGAGCACTTGCTTTGGGAGTCTCGTGTCTGGCATGCGAGCTATTTGGCCTGCCCAGCGGAGCTGATCGAGTGTGGTCAGTGCTTCGATGCTGGGGATGTTAGCCTGGACGAGGACGCTGATGTTGGTGCACCTGCCCTCCCAGGGATTTGTAGGATCTTGCGAAGACATTGTTGGTGATATTTCTCCAGCAACTTGAGGTGTCTGTTGTACATGGTCCATGTCTTTGAGCCATACTGTAGGGCAGGTATTACTACAGCCCTGTAGACCATGAGCTTGGTGGCAGTTTTGAGAGCCTGGTCTTCAAACACTCTTTTCCTCAGGTGGCCGAAGGCTGCACTGGCGCACTGGAGGCAGTGTTGGATCTCGTCGTCGATGCCTGCTCTTGTTGATCGGAGGCTCTCAAGATATAGGAAGTGGTCCACGGTGTCCAGGGCCGCGCCGTGGATCTTGATGACTGGGGGGCAGTGCTGTGCAGTGAGGACAGGCTGGTGGAGGACCTTTGTCTTACAAAGGTTTAGCGTGAGGCCCATGCTTTCGTACGCCTCAGTAAATACGTCGACTATGTCCTGGAGTTCAGCCTCTGTATGTGTGCAGACGCAGGCGTCGTCTGCGTATTGTAGCTCGACGACAGAGGTTGGGGTGGTCTTGGACCTGGCCTGGAGATGACACATATTGAACAGGTTCCCACTGGTTCTGTAGTCTAGTTCCACTCCAGTGGGGAGCTTGTTGACTGTGAGGTGGAGCATAGCGGCGAGAAAGCTTGAGAAGAGGGTTGGGGCGATGACGCAGCCCTGGTTGACCCCGGTCTGGACGTGGATTGGGTCTGTGATGGATCCGTTGGTAAGGATCACGGCCTGCATGTCATCGTGGAGCAGAAGGAGGATGGTGACGAACTTTTTGGGGCATTCGAAATGGAGGAGGACGCTCCATAGACCCTCGCGATTGACAGTGTCAGAGGCCTTTGTAAGGTCGAAGAAGGCCATGTATAAGGGCTGGTGCTGTTCCCTGTATTTTTCCTGTAGCTGTTGCGCTGCAAAAATCATGTCCGTTGTGTCCCGTAGGAGACAAAATCCACACCGTGGCTCTGGGAGGAGCTCCTCGGCCACGCGAAGAAGACAGTTGAGGAGGACTCTAATGACGACTTTCCCAGTGGCTGATAGCAGGGAGATTCCTCTGTTGTTGCCGCAGTCGGACTTGTCACCTTTTTTAAAGATGGTCACGATTACTGCATCTCTGAGATCCCCCGGCATGCTCTCCTCCCTCCACATGAGAGAGATGAGGTCATGTATTCGCGCCAGCAGTGCCTCTCCGCCATACTTCAATGTCTCAGCAAGGATTCCGTCCGCACCCGTAGCCTTGTTTTTAAGCTGTCTTATGGCTTTTTCTACCTCATGCAGTTGGGGTCTCACTGAGGTAGTGGCGGGTAGCATGCTGTGGGATAGAGTCGAGAACACTCAAGTCATAGGCAGAGTCTCGATTGAGGAGATCTTTGAAGTGCTTCTTCCAGCGAGTCCTGACTGCCTCGGTGTACCTTGATGAGTGTTTCTCCATTCTTGGCCAGCAGTGGGGTGGGGCCTTGGGTGTTTGGCCCGTAGGTGGCCTTGACTGCGATGTAGAATCCTCGCACATCATGGTTGTCGGCCAGCTGCTGTATCTCCTGTGCTTTCTCCATCCACCACCTGTTCTTTAGTTCCCAGGTTTTTTTTTGGACCTCAGCCTTGAGCCATCTGTAATGCTGCTTTGCTGCTCCTGCGTTGGGTTGTTGTTTAAGGCTCAGAAGTGCCCTGCGCTTACGATCTATCAGCTCTTGGATCTCCTGATCATTCTGATCAAACCAGTCCTGGTGTTTTCTGGTTGAGTAACTGAGCGACTCTTTGCAGGCACTGGTTATGGAGGCCTGGAGGGCAGACCAAGCGCTGTGGGCAATCTGCGTCTTGGGGTTGTCAAGGCATACCAGGTTAGCTGTGAGGCGCTGGATAAAGGGAACCAGTGGATGTAATATATTTGGATTTCCAAAAGGCATTCGATAAGGTGCCACATTATCGTGAAAGATTATTACACAAGATAAGGGATCATGAGATTGGAGGTAATAACGTATTAGCATGGATAGAGAATTGATTAATGGACAGAAAACAAAGAGTCTTTTTCAGATTGGCAGGCTGTAACTAGTAGGGTGCCACAAGGATCAGTGGTGGGGCCTCAGCTATTTACAATCTATATTAATGACCTAGATGAAGGGATAAGAGGATATGGGAAGCGGGCAGTGAAGTGGACCTGAGTCCATGATCAGATCAGCCATGATCTTATTGAATGGTGGAGCAGGCTCGAGGGGCCGTATGGCCTACTCCTGTTCCTATTTCTTATGTTCTTATGAAGGGACTAAGTGTAATGTATCTAAGTTTGCTGATGATACAAAGCTAGGTGGGACAGTAAGCTGTGAGGAGAACACAAAGCGTCTGCAAAGGGATATAGATAGACTAAGTGAGTGGGCAGTAAGGTGGCAGATGGAGTATAATCTAGGGAAATGTGAGGTTATTCACTTTGGTGGAAGAATAAAGAAACAGAATATTTTTTAAATGATGAGGAACTTTTAAATATTGGTGTTCAGAGAAATTTGGGTGTCCTTGTGCAAGAAACACAAAGCTAGCATGCAGTAAGGCAAATGGCATGTTGTCTTTTATTGCAAGGGGGTTGGAGTACAAGAGTAAGGAAGTCATGCTACATTTGTACAGGGCCTTGGTGAGACCACATCTGGAGTTATGTGCACAGTTTTGGTCTCCTTATCTAAGGAAGGATATACTTGCCTTGGAGGCGATGCAACGAAAGTTCACTAGATTGATTCCTGGGATGAGAGGTCTGTCATGATGAGAGATTGTGTAGAATGGGCCTATACTCTCTGGAGTTTGGAAGAATGTGAGGTGATCTCATAGAAACATACAAGATTCTGAAGGGGTATGACAGGTTAGATGCTGAGAGGTTGTTTCCCCTGGCTGGAGTGTCTAGAACTAGGGGGCAGAGTCTCAGGATAAAGAGTAGGCCATTTAAGACAGAAATGAGGAGGGATTTCATCACTCAGAGGGTTGTGAATCTTTGGAATTCTCTGCCCCAAAGGGCTGTAGATACGGAGTCTCTGAATATATTCGAGGCTGAGATAGATACATTTTTGGTGTCATGGGGAATCGAGAGATATGGAGATCGGGCGGAAAAGTGGAGTTGGGGTCGATGATCAGCCATGGTCTTATTGAATGGCGGAGCAGGCTCGAGGGGCCGTATGGCCTACTCCTGCTTCTATTTATTATGTTCTTATGTAAAGACAGCGGAGGTAGAAGTCCATGGATAATAAGGAGTTTGCAGACTTTACAGTTGTAGATTTTTTTATTTGTTCTTAGGAAGTTGTAAAGCAGCATTTATTGTACATCCATAGTTCTGCATGCATTAAGAGTAAATCATGTAGTGTGCAGTTACATGTAGGGCAGACTGGGTCGGGAGTGACAAGTTTCTTTCCCCAAAGGGCATTAAGTAACGAGTTGCGTTTTTATGACAATCTAGCAGCTTTCATAGCCATTTTCTGGTGAGTTTTGAACTTATAACCTCTGGGTTGCTAGCCCAGTATCTTAATGACTAGGCTCCTGTTTCCATACACTGTATCTACAAATATATTGATAAATTAATTTTAAAAGTGGATGAACTCCCTTTATACCGCCATATCCTTAACAGCCTTTTTAGTTTGTTTGCAGGTGGGTGGGTAGAAGGTGTACTAACATAAGAGATTGATAAATTGTTCTTTACCTTTCCAATTATTAAGCTATAGTAATGTAATTTATGTGTTATTTGTTTACCATTACAGTCATTAGTCAGCCATGTGGGTGGAGCTAAGATCACAAATTCCTGTCAAACTGGAGCCTGAGGCCTAAGTCACACCTAACATGGTTTGACAACTTTAAAAGTACACAAATACACCAAACCTCAAGTAATTACAGGGAATTATAAGTTTGTGGAAGTGTACCAGAATTAAATAACAAATATTATAGTAACCGGCACACCGATGTCTGTTAGCCTGAGCTATGATGATCTTACGGCTGCTGTACGATGGTGGACTGTACCGTTTTGGGTGGGGGGGGGGTGCAGGGGGGCAGGGGCAGAAGAACTTACTCTTGATTTATCCAGTCAGTAACTGAGCCATACAGATTAGAAATGTTCCAGGCTTGATTCTCAATCGATGCTGAGTCAGTTAATCTCATCTGGGGCAGTAGGAGGCGGCATTACCTCAGTGTCCTGGATTATCAAAGGAAAAATCAGCCAGGGCTCCCTCTAATCACTGTCCAATACCTGTTGAAAGTGTCTGTTTGTGTGGTTGGAGCGGGGGGGTGTAAAATGGACAATTTCAGATTGGTCATTATACGTCCTGTCCGATTTTCCTTTTAATTGAAATCAATGAGTGGGGCGTGTGTGTGTGTGTGTGCGTGTGCGTGTGCGCGTGTGTCTGTGTGTGTCTCTCTCTCTCTCCTGGTTCTAGACTCCCCAACCAGAGGAAACATCCTCCCTGCATCTACCCTGTCGAGCCCTGTAAAAATTTTGTATGTATCAATGAGATCACCTTTCATTCTTCTAACCTCCAGAGAATATAGATCTAGTCTACTCAATCTTTCCTCATAGGACAATCGCCCCCCCACCCCCCCATCCCCGGAATCAGTCTGGTCTTACCAGGGCCCTATATAATTGAAATATGATGTCTTTAATAAAGGCCAACATACAATTTGCTTTCTTAATTGCTTGCTGTACCTGCATGTTAACTTTCAGTGATTCATGTACAAGGACACCCAGGTCCCTCTGAACACCAATATTTCACAAGCTCTCACCATTTAAAAAATACTCTGCTTTTCAAGGTGGATAACTTTTGCCATGTTCTTGCCCATTCACTTAGTCTGTCTATATCCCATTGAAGCCTCTTTGTATCCTCCTCACAACTTACATTCCCACCTAGCTTTGTATCATCAGCAAACTTGAATATATTACATTTGGTCCCCTCATCCAAATCATTGATATATATTGTGAATAGCTGAGGCCCAAGCACCGATCCTTGCCTTACCCCACTAGTTACTGCCTGTCAACCCAAAAATAACCCATTTATCCCTACTCCCTACTGTCCGTTAACCAATCCTCAATCCAGGCTAGTATATTACCCCCAATCCCATGAGCCCTAATTTTGTTTAATAACCTCTTGTGTGGCACCTTATTGAATGCCTTCTGAAAATCTAAATACACTACTTACACTGGTCTCCCCTTATCTATTCTACTAATTACAACCTCAAAAAACTCTTAACAGATTTGTCAAATATGATTTCCTTTTCATAAATCTGTGTTGGCTTTGCCCAATCCTATTCTTATTTTCTAAGTGCCTTGTTACCACGTCCTTAATAATAGATTCTATCATTTTCCTTATGACTGATGTCAGGTTAACTAGTCTGTAGTTCCCCGTTTTCTCACTCCCGGGGTTACATTAGCTACCTTCCAACCTGCGGGAAAACCGTTCTAGAATCTATGGAATTTTGGAAGATGACAACCAATAGCCACCTCTTTCAAAACCCTAGAATGCAGGTCATCAGGTCCAGGGGATTTATCGGCTTTCAGTCTCATTAATTTATCCAGTACAGTTTTTTTTACTAATTCTAATTTCTTTCAGTTCCTCATTCTCACTAGACCCTTGGTTTGCCACTATTTCTGGGAGATTTTTTGTGTCTTGTTCCGTGAAGACAGACACAAAGTATTTGTTTACTTTCTCTGTCATTTCCTTATTCCCCATTATAAATTTTCCTGTCTCAGCCTGTAAGAGACCCACATTTACTTTTGCTAATCTTTTCCTTTTGACATACCTATAGAAGCTTTTACCGTCTGTTTTTATGTCTCTCGCTAGTTTACTCTCATATTCTATTTTCCCATTCTTTATCAATTTTTGGTCCCCTTTTGCTGAATTCTAAAATCCTCCCAATCCTCAGGCTTACCGCTCTTTTTGGCAACATTATAAGCCTCTTCCTTTGATCTAATACTATCTTTAACTTCTCTTGTTAGCCATGGTTGGACCACTTTCCCTGTGGGGTTTTTGTGCCTTAAAGGAATGTATATTTGTTATAAATTATGTATTAATTCTTTAAATGCTAGCCATTGCTAGTCTATCGTCATACCTTTTAATGTAGTTTCCCAATCTATCTTAGCCAACTTGCCCCTCATACCGACGTACTTTGCTTTGTTTAAATTTTAAGAACCTAATTTCGGACTTAACAAAATCACTTTCAAACTTAATATAAAATTCTATCATGTTTTGGAAGGCATTCGACAAAGTGTCACACAGGAGGCTTATTAAGAAGATGGAAGCCTGTGGAATTAAGGGGAAGTGGGGATATGGATACAAAGTGGCAGGAAGGGTGGTGTGAATAGGTGTTTTTCAGACTGGGATATGGTTTGCGGTGGGGTTCCCCAAAGGTTAGTTTTGGGTCCATTACTCTTTTCAATTTTAAGAAATGACTTAGACTCGCATATAGGGAGTAGTATTATAGGGCCCAAGTTTCCACACGATAAAAAACAGGTGCCCCCCGCTCGCCCGCCCGGAACGGCTCCACCCCCCTGCGTTCGGTCCCTCCCCGCCGTCTGGAACGGCTTTCTCCCCCCCCGCTGCGTTCGGTCGGTCGGTTGGTCGGGCCCGCACTCCCCCCGCTCGCCCGCCCGGAACGGCTCCCCCCCCCCCCCACCCCACCCCTGCGTTCGGTCCCTCCCCACGGTCTGGAACGGCTTCCTCCCCTCCCCCTGCGTTCGGTCGGCGGTCGGTTCCCTCCCTCCCCACGGTCTGGAACGGCTTCCTCCCCCCCCCACCCCGGTTCGTTCGACGGTCGGTTCTCTCCCTCCCTCCCTCCCTCCCTCCCTCCCGCCCGCCGTCTGGAACGGCTTCCTCCCTTCCCCCCCCCCCCCCCGGTTCGTTCGACGGTCGGTCCCCTCCCTCCCTCCCTCCCTCCCTCCCGCCCGCCGTCTGGAACGGCTTCCTCCCTTCCCCCCCCCCCCACCCCCCGCGTTCGGTCGGTCGGTCCCCTCCCTCCCTCCCTCCCTCCTGCCCGCCCGTCTGCCCGCCGGCCGTCTGGAACGGCTTCCTTCCACCCCCCCCCCCGCGTTCGGGAACGGCTGCCTCGTTTTGTGAGGCTTGTTGCAGAATTCTCCCTGGCTGAAGCACTTTCACACAGGTAGGAAGGTGGTTTATTTAATCTTTTCTTTGCTTATAAATGTTTATTCAAGTTGGATGTATTTGTATAATATTTGTATAAGTATAAATAAGGATTTATTGTAGAATTTAATGACTTCCCTTCCCCCCCCACCTCGTTCTGGACACCTAATTTGTAACCTGCGCCTGATTCTTTTAATGTGTCGAACAGGTTTTTTCAGTTCTACAAAAATCTTCACTTGCTCCATTCTAAGTTAGTTTGGAGTACGTTTTCACTGTGGAAACTTTCAAATCAGGCGTCAGTGGCCGGACACGCCCCCTTTTGAAGAAAAAATTCTGTTCCAAAGTGGAACTGTTCTACTTGACTAGAACTGCAGAAAAAAAAATGTGGAGAATTGCGATTTCTAAGATAGTCCGTTCTCCACCAGTTGCTCCTAAAAATCAGGCGCAAATCATGTGGAAACTTGGGCCCATAAAGTTTGCAGACAATATGAAACTTGTTAAAGTAGTAGTTTGTGATGAGGATAGTTAAAGGGTTCAGGATGACATAGTCAGGAGGGTGGAATGGGCATGGCAGATGGAGTTCAATGTAGAGAAGTGTGACGTGATGCACTTCAAGAGGACAAATATGGGAAGACAGTATACAGGTTCAGTGTTGAGAATCCGGAGTTCCGGATGTTCCACAATCCGGACTCCAGGACGATTGGTGGCAGGGTCATCCGGAATCCGTAAAATATTCTGGAATCCGGACCCAACGACCCTGCCGACCTCGGGGCCCTGCCGCTGCCTGACCTCTGGCCTCGCCTCGCTGCTGCTCGCCTCGCCCCACCGCCACTGCCCTTACCTCGCCCCGCTCGCCTCACTGCTGCTGCCTTTACCTTGGGTACTCCTCGCTGGCCCGTCTGAAGACCTCCTTGGTGGGGCCCATCTGAACACCTCCTCGGCAGGCCCTGCCCGACGACATCCTCGGTGAACCGGCCTGCCTGACAGCCTCTTCGGCGGGGCCCGCCCGACGACAACTTTCTCGGTGGGGCCGGCCCGACGACTTCCTCGGCGGGGCTGGCCCGACGACGATCTCCTCAGCAAGGCACCGCCTGACGACATCCTCGGCGAGGCTGGACAACTCGAACAGCTCCTCGGCAGGAATCTCTCCCCCCTCTTTCTGACGTTCCAAAATCCGGAAATACCCGAACTTGGGCTCGGGTGTTTCCGGATTCGTGACGTCAGAAACAAATCGAAAGTCCGGAAAAACCCAGAATCCGGAATGGCTTTGATCCCGAAGGTTCCGGATTTTAGGCGCTGCACCTGTACTATAAATGGTACCATTTTGAAAGGTGTAAATGAGCAGAAAGACCTTGGTGTCCATATACACAAATTCTTAAAGGGGGCGGGCAAGTTGATAAGGCGGTCAAAAAAACATTTGGGTTACTTGGGATAGAATATAAAAGCAAAGAGATCATGCTAGAACTTTATAAATCACTGGTTAGGCCTCAGTTGGAGTATTGTGGACAATTCTGGGCACCACACTTCAGGAAAGATGTAAAAGACTTAGAAAGGGTGCAGAGGAGGCTCACCAGGATGTTACTCGGGATGAGGGCCTTCAGTTATGAGGAGATGTTGGAAAATTTAGGACTGTTCTCCTTGGAACAGAGAAGGTTAAGAGGTGACCTAATAGAACTTTTCAAGATGATGAGAGGTTTTGGTAGAGTAGATAGAGAAAAACTATTTGCTCTGGCGAGTGAGTCAATAACTAGAGATCATAGCTTCAAAATCATTGGACAAAGATGTAGAGGGGAGATGAGGAGAATCTTTCTTCACTCAGAGTTGTTGGGATCTAGAATGCTCTATCTGAAAAGATGGTGGACGCTGATTCCATAAATAAATTTAAGAGAGAGTTGGACAGGTACTTAAAGATGAGGAACTTCCAGGGTTACAGACAAAAGGTGGGGATGTGGGACTAAGCACGACTGCTCTTTCTAAAAGTTAGGACAGGCATGACGGGCCGCATGGCCTCCTTTGCTGTAAGTTTCTTTGATTCTATAATATCTTAAGCGACGAAGCATTTCAGAAACTGCCATTCCCACTCCTTCCCTGAACGAACCTGTTTGCCCTCCTTCTATACTCTGCAGTGCACGGAGTATAGAAGGGGGCTGCACGTAATCCTCTCAGTTTTCCTGTGAGTGGTTTATGCCATCACGCACTGTGAAGGAGCAAGGACTGGGGGCCTGTGGGAAATCAGTGCTGCTGATTTGGAAGGGGAGGGGACAGGAGGAATCAGGAGGATCGCAGTAGCAGCAGGGTAATGGTAATCTATTCCAGGATCTGAACTCCTGTGAGGTGAAGCATATGTTCATGCTCATGGCCTGTGCTCCTGAGGGCCCTGCAGGTTATGGTCTGATCAGTGACCTGCGTAATCTGTCTTTGTGTTCTGAAGAACTGAATTGAAAGGGTCACATTGGATGCTGTGCTCGGAAACTTTTAACTGCTTCATTTGTGGCTGTGTAGCTGATGACTTTTCCAGTCTGTTATTAGAAGGGGAAGCATCTTTATTTTCTTGCAAACACCAATAAGTGAAGCAGGCTACATTTATACTAGAATTAAATGTATTCCTCAACCCTGCTTCTTCCCATTTTTACAACAAAAGGATGTGAGTCGTGGGAGTGGAGAGCCGCCTCACCTAATTTCATACTGACAGCATCAAAAGTTTTTTTAAATGCTTTTTCTTGAAATGTGAAAATTGCACATAATTACTCTGCAATTTCAAAAACAAAGGAAGAATAAAGTAATTAAAAATTTTATGATAATAACAATAAATTATAGAACATAGATCGCTCCAAAAAAAACAAGAGTTTGTGCTTCAAGGGACACTCCTCTCAAATAGGCATTTGGCAAAGCAAACACAATTGGATCAATTTTGACTTTTTTCATGGGGCGGTAGACGCCTCAAAATGGGGTCGGTAGCTAGCTCCATTTGAAAGAGCCCTACTCCTGGGTGTCCAAAGGGACCACCTATTTAAGGGGAAAGGCCCCATTTAATATGGCAATCAGGGTCATATGATGTAAATAGGACCCCGATTGCCATTTTAGGTAGGAAGTGGTCGGAACCTGCATGGGCGGTGGAAGGGAAGAGGCCCTCTACATTATCTGTGGGCTTAGAGGAGTAGGAGTATTCTGCCAATCGGCTGCCCATAAGTCAAAATCTGCCCCATAGTGAGCTGGTATAAATTGTGCTGAAACACATAATTACTGAACTTACACCTGACGTCAAAGTGAGGAGAATTACAATTCTTTTGTTCTCCTCCCTCACCAAATAAATCATTTTGCCCAGCACTTTACGATATAGATGGCACTCCTGTAAGCTGAATGAAAATCGGGCACGTTCGATGATGTCTACAGTCTGCTATGTCAGATTTACCACTATGTATCACATTAGTGGGAGCAGCAACCACTGATGCTGTCACAGCATGTTAAGGTCTTGTGTTGTTGAGGTGATGCAAGGTAAGAGAGATGAACTGGGAGATGGGAAAAGGACAAAGGTAGTGTGAGAGAAATAAAGCAAGAGTGGGCCGCCAGTGAGATGGTCTCAGTATGGGTTGGTGCTAATCCAGCTTTTTAACACATATTTCTATTTATTAGTTTGAGGATGATACCAAGTTATTCCAGGATGGCCAATTTCTCAAACATTCTGGGATCTTGAGTCCACACTTAGTAAGACTTTGTATATCTCTGTTTTATTGAATCATGTGTGCTTTAGTACACTTCAATTTCAGGCCTGCATTTAAGCTTTTCATTAGATCCAGATGAAGTTGCTAAAAGAGAACATCCCACTGAGAAGCAAAATATTCTCTCTATCCATTCATTCCTACAAAGTAAATACTGTAGATGTTGTGGAGAATGCATAAATCAAATGTCCCCTTCCATAATTGTGTTTTGTTCGCCTTTCATTTTATTACATTATGTTCTGCATTTTTACATAATTCCAAGGAATTGCTGGGGCAAGAGTTTACACTGATGAATGTAAAACTAAAAAAATACAAATTCTAGCCTTAATTCCAAATGTGCTGCATGTGCCCAGGCTGCATTCTGTAAGATTTTGCCTCCTATTCCACTTTGTTTTTTTTCCCCCTTTAATTATTTGTACAAACAAAGAAGGTTGTTGTTGAGAAGAGACTTATCTCCGACACCCAGCGGAGATTTGAGGCAGGCATACCACAGTGTACCCAGCCAGCGCCATGGTGAATGGTACAATGTAGGCTGGCATTGGAAGCTCAGCTGAGTGGGCAGGAAGAACAGTGGATTCTTTGTAATTCCCAGCACAATGATCTTTTTTTTTAAAGACTATTCCCCTTCAGGCTGTTGTGACCCTTTTTAGTATTTTGTTCACACATTGCCAGTCTTTTTTTGTCAAGGGACTTGAAGTGGAAATTGTCCTTATTCATTGTAAGTTTATCATTGCACTGGCTTGAAACCTGAATGGTGCACATCTTATCGGTATATAATTGGGCTATAAAGAGCAAAGCACAGTCTGGCTTTTTTCTGTCCCATTCTGTCTACTAATCTCTTGTTGTGTGCAGCATTTTCCCATGTTCTAATTCCTTTACAGAAATGAGCAGTCAGACCCCAACAAATTTGGCTGTAAGTTTACTTTGTACAGTTTTAGCGTTTTCTATCGCTTTTGCGTACAGGAAGGCTGTGCTGTACCTACCTTGAGGGATACAAACTTTCCAGTAAGATTTCTTTATATAGATTTGTACATGTGAGCAAATCTCCGACGGCATGGCCTGTGGTAAGTTAGATGGTATATTGGGGTAGATGTTGACCTTTGTCGCTTTCTGCCCATTGGGCCAGAAGAGAGGCCCGAGCTATTTTGAAGCTCAGGCCTAATTAGCATGCCTCCGGTGAGCTGTACGTCCCGAACGAGCATCCTGCTGCAGCTCGCCAGTTGGCTGGAGGAGGAATTCCGATTAGCTTAGACACTAGGCAAGCCAGGGGGGAGGAGTAGCAATGGCGGTAGGAGCCAACCCAGAGCAGCAGTAGTTCCTGTGAGCCACCAAATTTAATAAGTAAATATTTCGGCCATTCATTGAAATTGCCCCCCTCAGACAAATGGTAGGAGCATTCGTGGTACATGCTCTACCCATTTGTCCCACAAAATGGCAATCAGGGTACTATGTATGTTATTGTTTCCCAATTTGCATATTAAAAGTGCCTAATGCTACAATCAGGTGGGCACTCTCGCTGCTTATGGGTGGTCCCTTCCAAAATGGTGGCAGCCAGATCTCCAGCATAAATGGGGTGGTAAGTGATTCAACACCACTTCTGGGCCACTACTGCCCCATTTACTTGAGGTGGCTTAAATTCAGGCCCAGTGTTTTATAAGGACAGTAGTGTTATATCATGTATTGCACAATGTATTATTCCAGCAAAGTGGGACTGGTTCCCTTTAAGGCCACCAAATCTGATTGTCAGTAAGTAAGCAGAGGCTCAGGTCATTGCGAGTTTAATTGCTTGGTCAGGGAACTTTGCCTGTTGGCAAGTGTTTTGTCAGTTTTAGGCTGCAGGTCAGAGCACTCAGCATTAAAACAAAATGTGACGTCTGAGCTGCTGTGTTTGGAGTGTGACAAACAGATATACCAAAGTTTAATATATTAATACTTCTATATATTATAGGGCATATTTCTTTATCATTTGTAGCAATGTCATAGGGGCATTATACAAAACATCTTATTAAGACAGTGGTACTTAGAGTGAGGATGGGAATGGAGTATGTGAGCGTCCTGAGGCCGGGCCTCATTTGAATACATTTTCCTGGAGTCCCGCCCGGCGTGGCAGGACCAGTCGGAGAAGGGGGAGCTCTGGGGGAGCTTGCTGGCCGTGATTGGGAGGGCGTGGGGGGGAGGAGGTAGGGTGGAGCAAGGGAGGCCCAAGGCTTCTTTGTGAGGCCCAGAGGAGCACAGCTAAACCTAAAATCAAAATGTTCAAACTTGCCTGCTGGACCTCTTCTGGCCCACGAATCCTCTCCCAGTAGGTCTGGCCTGACAGAGAAGCTGGTCACTGCTCCCTTGCTCAGGCCTCCAACTAATATTGCAGTCGGGTCCCGATGATGTCATTTAAAGAAGGATTCCTCTTCCTTCCTGCGGATATCAGAAGAGCAGGCTAAGATTGGGACACGGTGGGACGGCAGCGGGATCAGAGGGGTTAAATGACTGGCCTCATTCTAACTCCCCCACCTCCCTTCCCCTGGGCCTGGTAGGAAATTAGACTGGGGTTGTTAAAATTGAGGCTATAGAAACAGTTAAAATGGACTGGAACCCACCCTTTCCTTTCTCTCCCCAATCTGGCTGACTGCAATGTTAAATTGCAGACAGCAAGGACACCCACCCGAAGCCGGCAGGGCCCACTTTAAATATACTGATCATGCTCTGCTCTGCTGTTTTAACCTGAGGCCTGAATGGACTAAACCTGCCAGGCACAGCAACCAGGGCCAGAAGAGGCCCAGCAAGGTAAGTTTTAAAATATTCTTTTTAGTTTCCTTGTGGGCCAGGAGTAGCTTGGGTCGCCCATGCCCCGGGTTTCTCCACTTTCCCCTGATTGAGATTCCCCTCCTAGAACACTTACCCTGTGCTGATGATTGTTCCCGTGGATCCACGGCGGCGGCCTCCTGCCTCCCGATTTTAATGGTCGGGAAGCCGCTTCCTGCCAGCTTCACGTCTCGTTTCATCGGGAAGTCGGCAAGCGATATGTGTGAGGCCTGGCCGTTAAAATGGTGGGAGACTGCCCGCTGCTGCTCCCGGACATGTACATGTGACTTGCTTTAGCCACGTTCCCGCCCAGGGGTTAAAATCGTGCCTCCTTTATTCTGAATTCTGTCTCAGTTGTAAGTCCTCACAGTTTGACATGTGAGCTATTGCTGAACCTTTTTATGGCTGTTCCCATTCCACTACTTGTCATGTGATGGATTTTAATTTAAAAGCAATTAGTGCACTCCGAAGTGACATGATGCACAGAGTGGTCATAATGGGTATCAGGAAAGCTCCCCAGGTCTCTGAGCAGTTCTTCAGTTACAGGGGCTCATCTGTACAGTATTTTTGCAGCTGGCAAATCTTAACGTCAAAGAGACTTTTGCATATTTACCTTATGGTGCAGAATTGATGGGAATTGCTTTGAAAGTCCAGGAGAAACATTAACGCATGAACAAAAGGTGTTCAAATGTCTAGAGGACTTTTCACTGCTCTAAACCATCAGGAAAGGGTTTTTGCTTTCTGAAGTCAGTCAGCGAAACAGAGATAATAAACATCACCAGCTGAACCTAAGTCTCTGTCTTCTTTCAAATCAATTTCATTAGCAGTTTACAAATGTCAATTTATTTTCTGTGCCTAATAATCTCACTGGCCTAAATCTCTTTATTTTACGGCGGCGGGAAGAACATGTATTGACTCACATTTTGATAACTGAATGTCGAGATTAGAGGGGGGTGAAATTGATCTTCGGCAGTGGTGCAAAACAGACGATAACGAACCGACCGCCCGTTTTATACATCACTCGCTTTTCTTTTTCACTGACTTCAATTGAAAAGAACATCGGGTGGGGTGTAAAATGAGTGGCCGTTTTGCACCACTGCTGTAGACCAACTTCAGCTCCAGTATTTCTTCTGTAGTTTTGCATCTTTGATAAATATATTTTTACCCCCTGGACACCCACCACATGCAGGTGATCTGTTTTACAATCTGTGTAGTTTATTCACTACGACAATGCGGTGCTGAGGGAGCACTACATTGTCAAGTGTCCTTCAGATTAAACCTTAAATCAGCCTGTTAAGGTACGGTATAGATTCCGTGATGCTACGCAAAGAAAAGTAGGCAGTTCTCCCAGTGACAGGTTCAAAACACTTTGCTTTAAAACACAATCCTCAAGTGTAACTTCTTTTTTCATTCCGAATCCCCTTTGTGGAAATATTTTGAAGAAAATCCCAAAACGTGAAAGTAAAATATAATGCTAGTCCAGACTGGTGTTGTCATGGTAATGGCAAAAATCTACAAGCAATGGTTCAGAAACTGAAGTTGGAATAATTAAGCGTGTGGAGGAGCGTTTGATTCTCACACCACCAATCATGTCCGATGCTTTAAAAAAAAAATCACCAAAGCTTAAGATGGGAAAATTCAAAAACTGTATTTTGAAAATTTACTCTGCAGCATATGTAGCAGAGTTTTTGGGGAATGTGTGTATTAGAATCCTGCTAAAAGCCTCCTAAAAGCAGCAATAATGCCTCATTAAAAACAGAAGAATAAAATGATTTGGAACAAAATCTGAAAAGGCTCAAATCACACAGCAGGCCAGTCAGCATCTGTGGAGACAACAGACATTGTTAATATTTTCGGTACAGAGCCTTCTGCAAAAATAACATGATCCACATGTGTTGTGTACAGCTGTCAATTGTTTTAGTATCCATTGATATAAAAGGGGTGGGCCTCATTTTTGTTGGTTTTAGGTTTCTATGCATACACAGGGTGAGCAGTACTCTGATCGAACCCAGGACTGCATATACCTTACAATACATCGCCCACTGACCAGCCTGAAATAAAATCAGAAAATGCTGGAAACACTCCATAGGTCAGGCAGCATCTGTGGAGAGAGGTTGGATTAGGTCGATGATCCTTCGTCAGACCCACTGGCCATGATTCTCTATAGCCCACAAAGCACAGTGTTTATGAGTTATACTGAAGTAATCTGTTCTCCATCAATTAAATCATTCATTGCAGATCTGCAGAATAAGCACGCATGAATGAATATTAACAACATGCATAAACTTGATATATTTGATCGGAACCTAGGGAACGTATGCAGCTGCAGAATGCTCCCTCTTTGCCAGGATTCTCGGAGGGAATCAGGAAAAATTGTCAATTGGTTTAATTTAACTTCTGGTGGAAAAATAATATTGTAGTTACGAAAATGTTGAAACTTTTGGTGAACTGAATACATTAGTAGTACTGTCGCCATTAAAAGGCTCAACTAGGTGGTTTTCCCTTCTTCCCAATCAAGGTGGGCCAGCTGAGATCAGGGTTTCCCCACACGGCACAAACACTTGTCTCCTGCTCTATGTGGGCAGTACTTATACCAAGGTACTGGACATTTACAGTCATTTCATTTATCTCTTCTTAAATATTAAGTTGATTTAATGTTTTAATAAGCTGCAGAATAGTGACATAGATTTTGACTTTGGTTGATGGTGTGAAACAGGCGATATCGGATCGGCTGCCTGTTATACATCTTTCCCGATTCTCATTTCCAAAATCAAAATGATCCCTGATGAGTTCATATGTAAATTAGGAGAATATAATTTGATATTGAGAGATGATACTGGATTGGCATCACTGAAGACCTGAGAGCCTACAAGTCAGAGGCACTAAATTTTCTCGGGACTAATGCCGGGCACCCTCCGTAACTTCCGCTCATCCCTTACAAGGCGAATGTTGTTGGGAGTGGAGCCAAGGGTAAGGACACCGTACGCCACGAGTTCCCACTTTGCCGGCTAATTCAGGATCCAGTGAGATTACTAGTTTCCAGATGGGTGTAAGTCGACCTACTGAGGAGCCCAGGCAAGGCAAGTGGCCTCGACCCTTGAAGAATGCCAACTTAAAAAAAATACATATTTATTGGCTCGCTTATAGAGGAAGCCATAGAGCATATGGTTAAGGTTGGGGCGGGGGCGGGGAGGATGTGCACCTGGGCCAGATTTTCCAGCTGCATGTGGTTGGCGGTAACTGGAGATGTGCTCATAGTGGCACAGTTGCCCGCTTGCCCCATCCACATTAGGTGCTTTGCCACTGACCCTACAAACCCTGGCAGAATTCGTGCTGGAGAGCACTAGTCGGTATGATCCCAGAATAACTGCCGGGATTATGGCCCACAGATTTACTGTCTCTTTCCCCCTCCCCTGCCCTAACACTCCCCTGCCCACCCACCCCTCACAAAATCCTATAGGGTGAATAAGGTACTATAGAGAGCAGGTGATAATTAGTTGGCTCCAGTATTTTCAATAAGTGCTTTATGTGTGGGAAATATTGAAATTCCTGCTTTTTTTTAAGGAGAACTACAAAGTTGAAATGTGTTTATTTTCTTCCTGAGGTAAAAGCCTGGATCTAAGCCTGAGAGGCAGACACAGGCCACTTCAGTTATGCTCACCACATGAGTGCAAGCTCAGCACAAAGTGTCCTCTGCTTTCCCTCAGGCGGTCCTCGAAAGCCAATCCCTGTTTTTCTAAAGTGTTCTTAAGTATTAAAATCTGAGGGAGTAAAGTTTCAAAGAATTTTGACACAATGCTGACTTCTTTTTGAGGCCTTTGATTTTTTTTTCTTTTAACATTACAAATTGATCAAACTGACTGAATAGGTTTTAAAACCACTCCCTTCCTTCCCCCTTAAACCAAAACAGTCCTTGAAATGAGCACAGGTCTGTGTGAATGGAAGCTCGTTTGTTTAATCGCAAAGTGAAGTGAAGTTAGCAGCATGACCTGTCACTCATGTTGGTATTTAGAATACTCCTTTTACTAATACTTTCCCAGCATGAATATTACCTTAACTGAAGTTGCCAGGGATTTGGGGTTGCAACCTGTCGCAGGGTTGCCACCTGTATGCTTTTGGACTGGAAAGTCTGGATTTTTAAACAGGCTGTCCGGAAATTTCTAAAATGTAAGCCAGATGCCAAAAGTCTGTTTATTAAAACAGAAGGGCATTTTCTCACTTACTTCTATTTCTTATATGAAAGCTTAGGCTTAGGTTTAAGAATTTTAATGAATTTTCATTAGCAGGAAAGAAAACATCAGAGCTGAAGCTGTGATCGTGCCTCTATCCTGGCAATGTTCCACCGCTTCCTGTTTTATGACAGTGGAATGGTAGGACACAGGTACTCGCTGGTGATTTTACTCACGTGGTTGGGACTGGGCCTTCGATCTGTATGTGGGAGGAGACACTAGCCGTGAAATTCAACCCCGTAGCGCCAGTAGTTTTGGGTGTTTTAAAAAATGGTGTCCACTGCACTTCCGCCCACTTCCCGCGTTGTTCGCCATCTTGGCGAAGTTGACCGCGCGGGCGGGAGAAGGTGTGCTGGCAGTAAGCAGAGTAGACAGATTGCGACATGTAATTTGACGCATGACCTGCCATTTTCAACATTGCTGCTCCATTCAATGGTTTCTCCTGAACACACATAACTGAACGTGCGTTCAGCTGCACGAGGGATCCCCCACCAGCGCTACTTAAAGATGTACATCCAACTTGCAGGTATGCTGCTTATTGCTTTTGTACTGGCTCTTGCAGAGTTTGTAGGTTGATGGAACAGATTTAAGAATTTTTTTAAGTGTGCAGGCAGTGCTGCTGAACATTGAGAAGACATTGGCTGCTATTGGAAGGCCTCTGTGTACAATACTGGCTCCCGGTCATCAGGGCTCTAGTTGCAGTTCCCCTTGCACTGCAGCACGACAGGGAGATGGAGCAGAGGCAGCAAAGACAAGCTGCTCCCAGAGGGAGGAGGGAAAGCGGAGGAGGGCTCTCAGTAGGCAGCCTTACCCACCTAGGGTCTTCAGGGAGCACTTCTCCCACCTGCACCTAAGCCAGGAGCAGTGTGTTTGGTGGCTCTTCTTCACCAAGGAAGTGGTCACAGAACTCTGCCACCTCTTGGAACCAGAACTGCAGCCTCAGAGCAAGGTGACGATGGCTCCTCCAGTGGCCCTCAAGGTGACCGCTGAATTTTTTCACCAGCAGATCCTTCCAGGCTGGAACAGGCGACATAGTTAACATCACTCAGTTCGCCATCCATCGATACATCTGGGAGCCCACAGAGGCTCTCTACTCCAGGAGAGGGGCTTTCATTGGCTTTGCCAACATGAGGATGCAGCCCTTGCCACCACGGGTTACTGGACCATCTCGGGAGAAGGTGAAAGAGAAGGAGGAAGGGAGGAGGCAGCTTGTATATCCATGTTCCGGACAGCTGTCCACGAGCGCATCATCAGCCATTATTCACTCAGAGTTTCCTTGACAAGCCACTTCCAGCAGCTGCTGAATGCAGAATAAAGCTCACCTTTAAGAGGAGCAGACTGCCTTTAAAAGTGGAAGCTAGCTTCAAATGGAGCCAGCCTCGCACGAGCGCTCAGTCACTCAGCAGTGTGCTCAGCACTGGGCTGAATGCAGCAATCGTGGTAATTAGCAGGTAGCATGAAGGTCGCATGCAGCCTGCACTACTTTGAATGGGCAATGGCCAATAGCGCATCATGATCCCCCTGCTTATTTTCAGGCCTAATCTAATTTTTAGCCAAGAGGAGATCTCCTTTATTGAGTGAGGGATAACAAAACATTCAGATCTCATTCAGCTCATTCATGAGTTTTTGTCCTGACATAATTAACTTGTCAAAATATTAGAACATAAACATAAGAACATAAGAATTAGGAACAGGAGTAGGCCATCTAGCCCCTCGAGCCTGTTCCGCCATTCAATAAGATCATGGCTGATCTGGCCGTGGACTCAGCTCCACTTACCCGCCCTCTCCCCGTAACCCTTAATTCCCTTATTGGTTAAAAATCTATCTATCTGTGACTTGAATACATTCAATGAGCTAGCCTCAACTGCTTCCTTGGGCAGAGAATTCCACAGATTCACAACCCTCTGGGAGAAGAAATTCCTTCTCAACTCGGTTTTAAATTGGCTCCCCCGTATTTTGAGGATGTGCCCCCTAGTTCTAGTCTCCCCTACCAGTGGAAACAACCTCTCTGCCTCTATCTTGTCTATCCCTTTCATGATTTTAAATGTTTCTATAATATCACCCCTCATCCTTCTGAACTCCAACGAGTAAAGACCCAGTCTACTCAATCTATCATCATAAGGTAACCCCCTCATCTCTGGAATCAGCCTAGTGAATCATCTCTGTACCCCCTCCAAAGCCAGTATATCCTTCCTTAAGTAAGGTGACCAAAACTGCACGCAGTACTCCAGGTGCGGCCTTACCAATACCCTCTACAGTTGCAGCAGGACCTCCCTGCTTTTGTACTCCATCCCTCTCGCAATGAAGGCCAACATTCCATTCGCCTTCCTGATTACCTGCTGCACCTGCAAACTAACTTTTTGGGATTCATGCACAAGGACCCCCAGGTCCCTCTGCATCTCAGCATGTTGTAATTTCTCCCCATTCAAATAATATTCCCTTTTACTGTTTTTTTTTCCCAAGGTGGATGACCTCACACTTTCCGACATTGTATTCCATCTGCCAAACCTTCGCCCATTCGCTTAACCTATCCAAATCTCTTTGCAGCCTCTCTGTGTCCTCTACACAACCCGCTTTCCCACTAATCTTTGTGTCATCTGCAAATTTTGTTGCACTACACTCTGTCCCCTCTTCCAGGTCATCTATGTATATTGTAAATAGTTGTGGTCCCAGCACCGATCGCTGTGGCACACCGCTAACCACCGATTTCCAACCCGAAAAGGACCCATTTATCCCGACTCTCTGCTTTCTGTTCGCCAGCCAATTCTTTATCCATGCTAATACATTTCCTCTGACTCCGCATACCTCTATCTTCTGCAGTAACCTTTTGTGTGGCACCTTTTCGAATGCCTTTTGGAAATCTAAATACACCACATCCATCGGTACACCTCTCTCCACCATGCTTGTTATATCCTCAAAGAATTCTAGTAAATTAGTTAAACATGATTTTCCCTTCATGAATCCATGCTGCGTCTGCTTGATTGCACTATTCCTATCTAGATGTCCCGCTATTTCTTCCTTAATGATAGTTTCAAGCATTTTCCCCACTACAGATGTTAAACTAACCGGCCTATAGTTACCTGCCTTTTGTCTGCCCCCTTTTTTAAACAGAGGCATTACATTAGCTGCTTTCCAATCCGCTGGTACCTCCCCAGAGTCCAGAGAATTTTGGTAGATTATAACAAATGCATCTGCTATAACTTCCGCCATCTCTTTTAATACCCTGAGATGCATTTCATCAGGACCAGGGGACTTGTCTACCTTGAGTCCCATTAGCCTGTCCAGCACTACCCCCCTGGTCTCAAGGTCCTCCCTTCCCACATTCCCGTGACCAGCAATTTTTGGCATGGTTTTTGTGTCTTCCACTGTGAAGACCGAAGCAAAATAATTGTTTAAGGTCTCAGCCATTTCCACATTTCCCGTTATTAAATCCCCCTTCTCATCTTCTAAGGGACCAACATTTACTTTAGTCACTCTTTTCCGTTTTATATATCTGTAAAAGCTTTTACTATCTGTTTTTATGTTTTGCGCAAGTTTACCTTCGAAATCTATCTTTCCTTTCTTTATTGCTTTTTTAGTCATTCTTTGCTGTTGTTTAAAATTTTCCCAATCCTTGAGTTTCCCACTAACCTTGGCCACCTTATACGCATTGGTCTTTGATTTGATACTCTCCTTATGCAATGCCCTAGAGAAGGGCATTGCATAAAAGCAGCATTTTCTGAAGGACGGTTTGGATGTTGGTGTAAACGGGCCCAGATTACCAAGCTATTTCAAAGCTAATTCCTGATTCGAACAGAAATCCTTTTGACCCAGAGACTACCAAGAAAAAAATCCTCCAGAACACACAGCTGGGGATATTACTGGGAATAATGGCAAATTTAATGAATCATTGTAGCTGACTGAAATATTATAAACAAACAATGCAATCCACAGCCTGCAATTTAATTGTATTGGAATTTTGTGAGTAGCATTTCACTTAAATTAACTTTCATCCCTTGTCCAAAACTCTCAGATGACAATGAGAGACCTGAGTATTGGAGATCGGGACACTTATCGGCATTAGGCACTCCCAGCTTGGTTAGATCTGCCTCGACCTCAGAAGAGCATCTCCTATGGCATTGGGGAGACTCTTTGTCCATTTCTCCCATCCTGTGGCCACTCATTGCAGTTAGTGCCACGTTTAAACGTGTAGGTCTGTGCCCATGTGGAACTGGCTTGAGACAAGTTGGAACCTTGCAGGCAAGAGGAGATTTTCATCCCATCATTCCCGGCTGGATTTAAACCCAGAGCCCCAAGGTGAAAGTCTGATGTCTATCCCACTGCACCCTCAGATGTCTGCTTATGTTAATATTGGCAGTACAAGCTATGCTCAATCTGAGATAAGCATACCAGCCGGTGGCCCATTTGCCTTTGCATTTGTGAGGAGGTCCCTGGAGATGGAGCACGCGGTTTCCACCGGTACGCTCGCGACCTTCCATGAGAGGTGGGCGCCGGAGGCACTGGAGTACATCATCACCCCGGCAACCAAATTTTAATTTGATGTTTTTGTCTAAAGTTTAATTTGTTTATTGTGCCAGTTTTAGTGCCCCCCCCCCTTTTTGCCAAGGGGCAATTATATAATTTGTGTTTTAGTGCCCTCAAAAAACCAAAAAAAAAACAAGGGGGCACTTGAAAAGATTTTGGAGTGTGCCTCCCCCTTTAATCAGGTGGCACTTGATTTTCTGATTACAGCAAAATAGTTGTAGAGCTGCTGAAAAGTCCGTGTTCCATGTATATGTTGATTGTGTGAGGTTGCAGCCCCTGTTCCATTATTTAAAGGGGCTGCTCCTCAAATTCTGGTTGCACTTCAGTCCCACACTCCTGATCTTTGGGCACCCTGTGCAGAGGGGAGCGGGTAGGTCGGAAGGCCTCCTCTTAGGACTGCTCCTGCGCACAGCCAAGGGGGCCATCAGCCGGTCCAGGCAGCGGGCGGTCGAGGGGGTCAATCAGCCTGACTGCCTGCCTCTCTTGCGTGCTTACATCCGAGCCAGGGTGTCCCTGGAAATGGAGCACGCTGTATCCACCGGTACGCTCGCGGCCTTCCGCGAGAGGTGGGCGCCGGAGGGACTGGAGTGCATCATCACCCCCGGCAACCAAATTTTAATTAGATTTTATATGTTTTAAAGTTTAATTTGTTTTTATTGCCGGTTTTAGTGTCCCCCACATTTTAGCCAGGGGGCACTTGTAAAATTTATGGTTTTAATGCCCCAAAAAAATCCACAAAAAAGAAGCACAAAAAACAAACAAAAAAAGGGCAATGAAAAGTGTTTGGAGTGTTCCCCAGATCAGGGGCCACTTGATTTAACTGTTTATTTTGTTTACAACAAAAGAGTTGTAGAGCTGTTGAAAAGTCCATGTTCCACATCTATGTTAAATGTGCAAGGTTACAGCCCCTCTTCCAATATTTGAAGGGGCTACTCCTCAAATTCTGGTTGCACTTCAGTCCCACACCCCTGATCTTTGGGCACCCTGTGCGGAGGGGAGTGGGCAGGTCGGAAAGCCTCCTCGTAGGACTGCTCCTGGGCACGGCCAAGGTGGCCATCACTCGGTCCAGGCAGCGGGCGGGCAAGGGGATCATTCAGCCCGACTGCCTATCTCTCTTCCGTGGTGACATCCGAGCCAGGGTGTCCTTGGAGATGGAGCATGCAGTGTCCACCGGTATGCTCGCGGTCTCCCGTGAGAGGTGGGCGCTGGAGGGACTGGAGTGCATCATCACCCCCAGCAACCAAATTTTAATTTGAACCACAATATCCAAAGTTTAATTTGTTTAAGTTTGTCGGTTTTAGTGCCACCCCCCCTCCCCTTTTAGCCAGGGCGCACTTGTATAATTTGTGCTTTTGGTACCCTCAGAAAAAACAAAACAAGGGGGCACTTGATTGAAAGTTTTTGGAGTGTGACCCCCTCTTTAACCAAGGGGCACTTGTTTACAGTTACAACAAAAATAGTTGTAGAGCTGTTGAAAAATCTGTGTTCCATGTGTGAGGTTGCAGCCCCTTTTCCATTATTTGAAGGGTCTGCTCCTCGATTTCTGGCTGCACTTCAACCCCACTTTCCTGACCTTTGGGCACCCAGTGCGGAGAAGAGTGGGCAGGTTGGAGGGCCTCCTTGTAGGACTACTCCTGGGCCTGGCCAAGGTGGCCATTAACAGGTTCAGGCAGTGGGCGGTCAAGGTGGGTTGTACAGCCCGACCGTCTGCCTCTCTGCCACGGCTACGTTCGTGCCAGGGTTGTCCCTGGAGATGAAGCACGCAGTGTCTACCGGTACACTCGCGGCCTTCCACGAGAGGTGGGCACCGGAGGGACTGGAGTGCATCATTACAACAGGGAACAGAATTTTAATTTGATCTGTTAAAGTTCCCTTTAACTTTTAGTTGGTGATTTGTGGGTTCTAGTGTCCCTTTAATAAGGGGGCACTCGGCTGTATCTGTTTATTTTAAAATAGTTGTAGAGCTGTTGAGTTGGGAGTGGCTTAGCCAGTCATGTGATGTTCACAAGGCTCAATAAAACCCCAGCCAGTTGGGTTCAGGGTATCCACGATGAGGCCAGTGGTTGTGAGCCTGGTGGATGAACTGTTAATGTGTAGTGTGATTGTTAAACCTTTGCTAATAAACCAACTAGTTCTTAATAGCAATGTATTGCTATGAATTCTTAAGCAAAGAACCCAAGAAGCAAATACATTACACTGTGGTTCCATGGAACATGAACAATTTGAATCTGTTGATTTAACTGCAAACATTGACCAGCCAGATGACAAGTTATGATAATAACAAGCCTGCCCTGAGTGAAGTAAAGTTCTTAGAGTGCTTAACTTTGCCTTGTTGGTGCCCTATTACCTGTGCTTAAATGAGAAAAGTAAAATTTCTTACGGTCTAGGGAGTTGACCCATCAGTCAATAGGGCTCTCTAAAATTTGAATCTGCAGTTAACTTCCTTGCTTCCCCATTATTTTGCACAATTTGGCTCCATCATCCCAATTCCCTGGAGTGAACCATAATGAAGATTAATATAGAACTTTTTGATAAAGATCTGCACTTGTTAAGTGATGCAGGGAAGATGTCATTAAAGATTTATTGCAGAAAAAAGTTATAATGGATTGAAAATGGAAGGGCCGAAATTTCCCCTTTCCTTAAGGCCTGTTACCACCGCAAATCGGCGGCCATGCTGCGGAGTGAAGTGGCCGCCAACTTTTCGTGGAATGGCCGCTGCTAACCCAATTGCCCTCCCGAGTTTTCCCGGTGGTGCCATGATCCCCACCCCCCCCCCACCCTTCCGCTGCTGCCAATCCACGGTAAGCACATCATCACCGTGCGCCCCGCTGATCTACCCCCCCCCCCACTCCCCCAACAGCAACATTTCCCTCCAAAAATCTTCGGACCGCCCAACGATGTCAAAACCTGTTTTTTTTCCTGGTGGTCCGGTAAGGCTGAGGCCTTCTGCAACAGCGGTGTGGCTTCCCTTAAAGGGGAGGATGCACTGCCATTGCTGCCATGTTTATTTTGGCGGCCGACTGCCATGTCGGTTGACATTTATGCCCCCGGCTTCGGTTGGGCCGCCCACAGACAGCCTGGCAGCCCCTCTTGGGTGATAGGCTGCTGGCCCGGCCGAAATCCTCCCTGGTGGCCCAGTGGGCCGAAGTTTTAAAATTGCGGAGGCTCTCCCTTTTAAGTGAAGGGGAGAACCGTGGTGACGCAGTGCCGTGATTACGTCATCGCGGCGGTCACGCAGCACCGTCCCCAACCTCCGCCCCTCAGGTGTTGCCACTTAAGTGTTGTCACCTCCCCCATTAAGAACGACTTCCAGAGCCAAGAAAAAAAAAACTAAAAAAGAGCCGAATATCGCTCAAGAGGTGACCTGAACCGCAGCTGTGGGGGCAATTTCAGCCCCAGAGTGTTTTAACATGATGACATTATGTCCAATGTGCTGACTTGTTTTCAGTTCTGTTAAAGCTGTGAGGTTAGTTGTTTATGGATTGTTGGCCAGTTGGACTCAGAAAACAAACATAAAGGCAAGGCATAGAGCAAGTCGAGGTCTGCTAACAGGCAATTTCTGGTGAAAGGTCAAGCTCCCTATAACTTAAGTAAAAGATAAAACATGACCTACGTGCAATCAAACTGTTCTTTTTAGGTTACAGTTTTCTCATCTGGAGATTTATTACCTTTTAAAATGTTGTTCAAAGAGTTCTTACATCTGAATTATGGAGAATGGTTCATAGGCATTTTTCATGAAATGTCAAATCTGAACACTCATTGATTAAGGAGTTCAGGAGGTCATTAAAGGTCAGATGCTGCATAAAAACTTGTGTTTTCAGGAAGAGATCGCTAAGATTGTGTAGGAGTGAATTAGCTGAGGTAATAGAACGATGTAACAATTGCTAATTTTTATCTAATTTTATAAACGGATAGATCTTACCAGTCGGGTCTGCTAGTATTTGCCACTTTCAATGTATCTATCTTTATGTTTATAGCAAAATTGTTAATCAAGTTTCAAGTAATTTGTCTTTGAGAAAATAAATCTTAAAATCTTGGGGGGTACTGGTAAAACCAAACAATGGGTACATTTTTAAAACAAAGTTTGCAACCTCCCATCCTTAGAATCCAAGCCATTATAGCACAGGGACAGGCCATGCAATCCACCAAGACTGCTGGTGCTTTTCTGCACGTGAGCCATTTATTTAGATTTTTTTCTCACCTTCTGTTTAATGCTCTTTCTGATAAATCTTGTTACTATCACACTGATTAATGAAAACAATCTGTCACTAACTATCTCATCATAACCTATCATTATTTTGAAGACCTCTATCAGGTCATCTCTCAACCTGTTCAGCTCCAGTGAAAAAAGCTCTAACATTTCAAGTTTTTTTCATAATTGTAATCCCCCATTCCTGGTAAAATCCTAACGAACTACACTGTGCCTTTTTCATTGCTTGATCTCTTTCTATAATGAGGTGCTCAAAGCAGCACACAATACTCCAACTGTAGTCTAAGTTCTTGTATAAATTTTATATTACCCTCTTGTTCTTTTTATTTTATAGCCAAGTTCTTTTGCAGTCTTTCACAGCTCTCATCACAGATTACTATACCATACCAATTTGGTGTCAACAACAGATTAGTTATAAGAGATGGACTTGAGAGGTGAATAAATCCTAATGAGAAGTAACTAAGGTAAATCATTCCTGATCACTTGGGAGAATTGGTTACTGTAGAGAAGCAGCATTGTTATGATTAATATTCTTTTTAAAAATTCTAATGTTTGGAACTTAACCATGTGCACTTTAGTTTAGCAATTCCATGGCTGTAAGCCATTTCCCACAAAGGAATAATAAATCGGTCTAATAATTTATTGTCCAAATAAAAAGAAAAAAAATGTATTCACTTGGTTAAGAGTGTTGGCACTTGAAGACTCCTAAGTCGCGTAGCTGGTTGATGCCTTATGGTCCATACCCCACCCTCCACATTTGCATTGTCGATATCATTATATAGAAACCTTTTAATCTCAATGCGATTATCTATAGTATTTCATTCCAATTTCTAGACGTTTAATAAACTGTAGATAATCAGACATAGGCATCCCAGCCACAATTTGCCATTGATATGGTGCAGTTTGATCACTCCGCTGTGCTGACTGATATTATATAATAGATTGGATATGTAAGTGTGAGTGCATGTAGTGCCTATCCCATATTGTACACAACACTTTGCACAACCACAACAAAAAATTATGATTCAGTATTTTATTAGCTTTTACTAATTAATAAATATTTATTTGGTGGAACAGTGGCAACCTCTGTTGTTTTTACAAACCCTGGACAATCTACAATAGGAATGATTAGTAATCTGAGAAGAGCAGAGGATACATAACAGGAATGTGTCTTGAAAAGGCCCAGCACCATCATACAATCCTTTCTTGGGAAGAACATTCCCTTGATTTGTGGAACAGCCTACTACCATAGTTATTGGTATCGGACGATGCTACGATATGAATACTCAGCCATGACATTATCCTGTCAGAGAGTTCAACTGTCCAATACAAATTTGTAAACATTCTGATGATGCTGGACCTTTACTTTTTTTTTCCTGCACAAGTTTAAAAATAATGTGATTCACTGTCAGTAATGAAAGTTCAGTGTTTTGCTACACGGTATAATATTACAGCTTTAATTTAAAGAAAATAAAACCATGTAGTAGTTACAAATCCGACCTGAACATATCTCTTTGTCGGTTTGGAATCTGATCAGCAGATTTCTAATATTTACATTTATTTCTTTATCTGTTCAGTTATTCTTCCAGCTGCAGTTATAAATGTTGCAGGCATCTCTCCCTATCAAAGAGGGTTTTACTGCGATGACGACAGCATCAAGTACAGCTATAAGAAAAGTGTGATACCCAATCTCCTGCTCTTAGCAGTGGGAACACTACTGCCAATTGCTTGTGTAAGTTTATATCTGCTGGTGCATGGCCAAGCCGAGACAAAGTAAAATGTGGCATTTTGTGACCGTAATTATTTTCTTAATGGGCCCTCTGTTTCTCGGCAGCTCACTGCTCTATGTGGACTGTGCTCTGTATATTTTAGGGAGCATCTCAGAAGTTATTTTAATTGAGTAACATGAGGGTGTGGGGAAGCCTAATGTCTGTAAGCCTGTATACCATTCAGTAATTTCTATATTTATACTTTTGCTAATACTCCTGGGGAATCAAAAACACATTTCATTTTTTTCAGCATCAATCACTCTCAAACCAAAACATATTTGGGAACCCCAATCTCAGAAGAGTGCTCGTTACTGCACCAGTGGAATATTTTTAATTTCCTATGACTTTTGGACTCATCTGAGTGAGAGAGACCAAAGTGTTTTGTTCTGTGGTCTCTGTGTGAGTGAGAGGTACAGAAGGGATGCGGGGAGGCTTATCATCCTTTATATCTGGGCTGAACCCGGGTCCCAGAGATGAAAGGGCAATGTTCCTTCCTGTCATATGTATGATATTAAGCAGAATTTTATAAAAAAAACAAATGGAGCCGAGGAGAAATACAACAAAATGTCTAATAAAAAGGTAGTGCCAAGAAAACAAGAGGGGGGGAGGGGGGGATGAAATGAAGAAGTGAAGATACGAAGAACTGTGGAAATATTTCAAAGAGTTGTGAAGGGATTAGAGGATTAACCCAGTAGTCAGGGCTGTTCATACGCTAATGCCCCTTGTAGATCCATGGGATTCATTCTAATACTAATTACAAGATAATAGCTATGCAACGATTTCCCTGTGTTTACATATTTACTGCTGTTAGCTAGGATTCTTCAACCCCAACAAAATACATGACAAACTAGGCTTGCTAGAATCAAAGCAGAATAAACTCTGTAGAATTGACTAAGAAATGCCTTAATGTATACTTTTGTAATTATTTTAAAAATAGTATGAAAATTAAAATGCTTGAGTTAAGGAAAATTATCTTTTGTCCAAACGTCAAACTTCAGATGGCTTGATCTTCCCACCATCCAAATGAAGTACAGTGTGTTTTGGGAGGTAACTGCGACAATTTCCACGATTTAAATTTCACAATTCTGCGTGGTTTATAAGTGCAGTAATGCCCCATAAGGGCTGGAGAGGAGGGGGGTGAACAGTGCACAGAGTATTTTTTGCGTTTGTCCTGTAATGCCATATTTTACTCTGTTGAAGCAGTTGTGCCCCTAAGCTGTTCGTTGTCTATGTTACTTACTCTTGCTTTGTCTGTATCTGTTGTCGTCCTTTCCATTAGCTGGCCTCCCTTTCCTGGTTATCGAAACTAGCGCCATCAAACCTTATAAGCGTGGATTTTACTGCAATGACGAAAGCATCAAGTATCCCTATAAGAATGGAGAAACAATCAGTGATGCTGTGCTTTGTGCTGCTGGTATTCTAATCACCATCCTCTCTGTAAGTCTCCAATCACTTTGATCAAATCAGTTGTGCCTTTTTGTCTGCTATCAGAGAGCAAGCCATGAATCTGCAGAATTCCTTCGCAAAGTTTATTTCTTTAATTATGGCATTTCAAAACTAATAAGCATTGCACTGAAAGGTTTGAACAGTAAAAATTTAATTTAATTTACTCTGACCAAAATTTCTACTATGTAAGATTGAAGGCCTGAATTTGTGCGTTCTTTTTGGGGCAAAGTGACGTAGTTGTGACATATGGAGATGGAATATCAGATATTCCAGAGTTACACTTATTTTAAAATAAATACTAAATTCTGTGTCTGCCCCCAAAGTGGTGGATGTATGCAAATAACAGGATAATGAGAGCAAAACCTGCTGTCCCTAAAATTGCTCCATTTGCATCATCTGGCTTAACTTAAGCTTGTAGAAGAGGGGAAAGTGACCTTCATGACTTGTCAAATAAGGAAACAATTGAGTTTACAGGCTTTGAAAATCCACAAACGTTGTCTGAGACATCAGCTTTGATTGGAGGATTAGAAAAATATATTGTCAGCTGTGCTGCTAAGAGAGAGTTCCGCAAACTGGCATTTAGAAGTTTCAAACAAGGAATTGTCTTTGGTCCCACCCTTCTGTCATGGAGCCCTTACTATGGGCATTTCGGATACATCCATATGATTGAAACAGAACAGGAGCAAGAGGAAGAGGAAATGACAGTCTCATAGGATAAGGCTACACAGGACACCAAAAGAGAAGACTAACTAGTAGGTAATCTTCCAACAGACCATGTGTTCTCCCTCCAGAATGTATCGGAGATCTGCTTAAGGAGGTGATGGTTCATTAAGGAAGTATAATTGGAACTGTGTGACCGATTGAAAACTGACATCCAAACATCCTCTCAAACACTAAAGCCAGTAAAGAATAGACATGCTTTGGAATGCTCAACATCATATCACCTCCATTCCCAACAGGTTCAGTCGCATGGTTCTCCAGGATCCCTGAGCCCTCCATCAATGGGGAAATCTCCCACTCATGCACTGGGATTCCCAGCGGTTGTGGACCACCTTCTCCTGTATTGCAGGAGATGAGTATTGCAATGCAGATTGAACAGAGGCTTTAGTTGCAACATTTTCAAACATAAGGATATTTGAGAGGCAGCAATCAGGAAAGAAAGAAAGACTTGCATTTATGTTGATTGAAGGATAAATATTGGCCAGGAGACTGGGGATAACTCCCCTGCTCTTCTTTGAAATAGTACCATGGGATCTTTTACGTCCACTAGAGAGGATTTAATGTCTCATCCGACAGACTGCACCTCCGACAGTGCTGCACTCCCTCAGCATTGCACTGGAGTGTCAGCCTAAATCTATGTGCTCAAGTCCCTAGAATGGGACTTGCATCCACAACCTACTGATTCAGAGGCGAATGTGTACCCACTGAGCCACAGCTGACAAGCCAGGGACTGATGTGACGAGTTAGGGAGGGCTGCTCTCATCTGGCACACAGTAAAGGAAAGTGCATTTGTAGGTGAGGAGGTGATACAGGATGGCAGAGTCCAAAGGACATGCTTAGATCACCATGAGGATAAAGAATGAAGGAATGACACACATTTAAAGAGACTGGAAGAAATTGTCAGTGGGAGTAGATGAGGTCACTAAACTTCTTCCTACTATGCAAGAGAGTCAAGAAGGTGGCACTCACTGCACAGCCACCTTGCTCCACAAAGTGTTTCATGGGTTTCTTGCCCCAACGTGAAACAGCTCGGCCCTCCTGCTCCATACCTCTAATAGGGGGACTTCCGTGTCAGCTTCCTTGGCCCCTGCTGCCATTCTTCTTGCCCAGGTTGACTGATCCTCCAGCACTGACACATCCTCTTCAAGCAGAAGGTTTTATATCCTGTTGCTGCACCAGATCTCCAGCTCTCCCTCTCTGCCGTGCAGACATTTGGGGCCTAACTCCCTCCCTCCATATGTTTGACTATAGCTGCTCCCTTCAGAGTTGCAGGCTATATTTATACAGTCTGCATGCCTCTTCATATTTAAATGATGTGTCCCCACAATTTATAATAGGATCAGTGCCACAGCATCATGGCAGATGGAAGTCCTGCCCCACCTCACTTCCGATGGTACCATGGCGATGTTGGAACATTAGGCCTACTGCATACAACATGAGAAAGAAGTTGCTGAGAATGCCAACGTTTAAAAATACACATGTTGGGGAGAAATTTTTGGAGTTTGCCCCTCCCGGTAGCACCCCAGGGAGGCGCTAACAGGACGCAAACGACTTTTCTCTTGGGCGCGGTGCCACTAATAACTCTTACGAAATACCGTGGGAGTTTAGTGATGCCGGTAACTTGGGCGCGATATTTTGCACTCCACTTGCTCTCGGGAGCAGTAACCTGAATATAGGTCACGGGGCGGGACTTCCACGCCTGGTGCAGGAACACCTCCTCCCTCGTGGCTGTTACCGCCCGGTATGCAATTTCGCCCCCATGCAGTTGTTAGGTCTGTATGAATGGACTTTGAGCAAATCAATACTCAGGATCAGAACCCTGGACATCATCATCATAGGCAGTCCCTCGAAATCGAGGAAAACTTGCTTCCACTCTAAAAATGAGTTCTCAGCTGACTGTACAGTCCAATACGGTAATTACAGTCTCTATCAAAGGTGGGACAGACAGTCGTTGAAGGAAAGTGTGGGTGGGGAGTCTGGTTTGCTGCACGCTCCTTTTGCTGCCTGTGCTTGTTTTCTGCATGCTCTCGTTGATGAGACTTGGGGTGCTCAGCGCCCTCCCAGATGCTCTTCCTCCACTCAGGGCGGTCTTTGGCCAGGGTGTCGGTGGGGATGTTGCACTTTTGTCAAGGAGGCTTTGAGGGTGTCCTTGAAACGTTACCTCTGCCTACCTGAGGATCGCTTGTCATTTAGGAGTTCCGAGTAGAGCATTTGCTTTAGGAGTCTTGTGGCCCGCCCAACGGAGCTGGTCGAGTATGGTCAATGCTTGGATGTTGGCCTGATCGAGAACACTGACGTTGGTGCATCTATCCTCCCAGGGGATTTGCAGTATCTTGCGGAGACATCGTTGGTGGTATTTCTCCAGCAATTTGAGGTTTATACTGTATATGGTCCACGTCTCTGAGCCATACAGGAGGGTGAACCCTGGACAAAATGTTAGTGAGTATTTCGATTTAACTTAAGCAAATAATAAAATAGATGAGGGGTTTGGCGCACAGTCTGTATGACCACATTTGCAGAAATGTGAAAAGAAAAGGAATATTGTTATGGGACTGCTCACATGTAAACCGATGAAAATGCTGAGAATGTTTTTTTTTACTAATAAGCTACATGTATTCACATGAGTGGTGGTAAAAACGAGTTGATTTCCAAGGAGAGAACCTATTTCACTGAATCACTTTTAGGAAATGTGTTCATAAAGCAACATCTTCTGTCCCGTAAAAGACAGCCCTCTCCTTATCCACTTTTTTACTAGTTTAGTGAAACACTGCATGCTTTATTTCAGTTGTGAGAACTTGGAAATGCTGCAAATGCTGGGATTAAGTGAGTGCTTTAGCCATTCCATTCTATTTTTTTCATTTAAATAATTCATCTACATCCATCTGAAAGGTTTTTTTTTGTTTCAACGTGTTTCCTTGATGAGGACAAATCACATCTAAAATTTCATTAAATGAAAATGACCAGCCGAAAGCTGACTCACCTTGAAGTCAGTGCCAGGAATATCTCCTTACTACGGTGGCAAAGTTTCAAAAATAGCTTTTTCTTGTGAGTTTGCTACATTTTTGGTATCTATAGCAACACCATCGCTATGCGAATTGGCTGTACTTGTAAAGCATATGTCAGGGTGTTTATCTACAAGGCAGTACTCATTTTGAGGAAACGGTATGTTAAAGAGGCCCTCAGGATTCAGAAATACCAAATTAACCAAACAGGCTAAAAAGCTTAAAAAGTAAAAAAAAATGGTTATAATTGAGAAAATAAAAAAGGATTTTTTTTTTTAAATAAAAAAGCCACAACTTTGGAAGAGCTGGGATAACAAAAGTTTTCCTAAAGGATTTGACACTGGGAAAATTAATTACTTTGGCAAAATGCCGCTAAGCTTTGGTTGATGAAATGTATGCAATGGATTCTACAGATTCCATAAAGGATTTAGTGATTCTTTTCCTCCTTCGTCCGCAGTGTTCCAGCTGTGGCAGTACCATTGTGCCTCGGCCTCCAGGGTAGTTTCAATTACTGTTTAGAATGCATGTCTGAGAGCAAGGCATTAATGACTGAAATAGTTCCTCGGTAATTTCTTGTCCCAGTCTACTTGTATCTGCATGGATTAAATATTATTTTATAGCATGCAGGACAAATAATTATTTTGTTGCTTGAATTCTGCCGCTTGTCTTGTGGGTTATGTGCTATCAGCAATGTAGATAGTGAACAAATGAAGCAGTGGATCAGCAACATAGCAAGATGATGGCAAAGACCAAGTCCTCTGTGATCTATTTACCATAATTTATTTCAAAAGATAGACTGGGTGATGTTGTGGGTTATACATTGGTCTTTCATCTTTGGGATGTGGGTTCAAAGTTATTCCAGATTGATGGGATGAAAGTCTCATTTGCCTGTTGGCTTAAGGATCAGATGTGAAATGAGCAGACTCAAACTAGTTCCTAGTGGGTAGAGCACAACACTGGTGCTGTAATGGTGCTTCTGAACTTGGAGATGAGGCACATTGTTGGGGCAGAGTAGAAGGAGCTTGACTTCTAACCTGGCATGCTTACTCCTTCTCATCAATGCCTGAAATGGAAAGCATTCCATTACCTAGCAATAAGAGCCTCACCCTATTGAGCACAAAATTGACAAAAGTTTAAAAAATCAAAAGTAAAGGGAGAACGTTTTATAGATTGCAGTGAATCCAGTCTTCTGGTGTCATCTTTGATTTTGCTGATCTGTTGTTAACTGCTAAGGCGGTTTCAACTATAGTTGCAAATGCACTGGCTGCCTACCATCCCCAAAGCTTCAAAAGCAAGGCATAATGTTCCCATTATATCTGCCCGTTTCCAGAATTGTATCTGCAATTGACAAGTGATTGATGGCTAAAGAGATTCATCTGTCAGATGCAACAATGTACAGAAAAGACATGTATTGTAAACAGGGAGAGCCTTTGCAAAAACTACTTGTAACACTGCCTCACTCTCCTAGTTTATTTGTTCTAGCATTGGCAATCATTGTGGTTGATTGTGACTTGTATTTCTAAGTCCTCTGGAACTGCTTTATCTTTCTGACCTGCATCTTCTCTGCATTATAAGTTGCTGTTAAAAGAGCCTTACTTGAAATTGTTCTGTGCACTCTCAATTCAGTTCCTGATGGGCAAGGGCCCACGGCATGAAGCTGCTTGCACATTGGCATTAAACTGGCGATCTCATTCGGAGAAGCCATAAGGATGTCTGGTATGAGGAATGGTAATTAATACATTGCACAGAAAAAGTGCTCTTCCAACGCTCGGGCGTAGGTACATTTTTGGGCAGATCACAGAAAACTTTATTGTATATCTATTCTGTGCTGTATGTGACCTAAGAGTCCTTGGTACTAATACTGGGCATCCAACCTGGATAATTGTTTCAATCTGATCCACTGGTATACTCACTTGATGAGCACAAAACTGACCAAATTATATAAATTAAAATTATTTGAGTACAGATGAACAGAACAATCCTATATGCAATGTTCCCTTTAATTATTTTTTGGGTGCGTGGCCCCTTTAAGGGGCTGTGCAGTCCATTCAAAATACTGTGCATGTTTTTCCCATTTAAAAGCTGGTGAGCCGGCTGCGTGGGAGCTTAAAAGGAGCAGTGCCCATATGATTGATCTTTTTTTATTGGATATTTGCTTCTTAATTTTGTGGACCAAATAATAAAATAGTATTAAAAAAAGCAAAATTATGCAGATGCTGGAAATTGGAAATAAAAACAGAAAATGCTGGAAATATTCAGCAGGACAGGCAGCATCTGTGGAGAGAGAAACACAGTTAACATTTCAGGGCAATGAGCTTTCGTCAGAACTGGAAAAAGTTAGAGATGTAACAGATTTTAAGCAAATGCAGGGGCAGGGAAAGGGGAAGGGGAGAAAAGAACAAAATGGAAAGTCTGTGAAAGGGTGGAAGGCAGGAGAGATTAAATGACAAAGGGATGATGGTGCAAGGCAAAGGAGATGGTAATGGTACAAGTAAAGAAACAAGATGAATCTAGAAGAGGTGTAAATGGGAATAGCAGAATCATCAACAGCTGCCATCTGAAAAAATGGCAGAGATTATGATCTGAAATTGTTCAACTCAATTAGGGATGGGCAATAAATGCTGGCCTTGCCAGCGATGCCCACATCCCAGAAACAAATAAAAATAAGTAGAAATTGTTAACCAACGCTGCCCCTTCCCCATAGCATTATCTTTTACTCTTTGGGGTTAATTTCCTTTAGTAATGTATCGGTTAACACGTTTACTTCTATTTCCTTTCTGTAGTGTAGTATTTTATTTTACATCGATTCATTATTGTATTAAAATATTAATTGTAGAAACTTAAATTATAGAAGGAGGCCATTCAGCCCACCGTGCCTGTGCCTGCTGTTTGAAAGAGCGGCCATGCTTAGTCCCACATCACCGTTTTTTGTCTGTAACCCAGTAAGTTCCTCATCCTCAGGTACCTGTCCAACTCTGTTTTCAAATTATTTATCCAATCAGCTTCCACCACCTTTTGAGGTCGAGCGTTCCAGATCCCAACAACTCACTGAGTGAAAATAAATTCTCCACATCTTCCCTCCAGATCTTTTGCCAATGATTTTGATGTGTGGCCTCTAGTTATTGACCTACTCGCCAGAGGGAATATTTTTTCCCTATTTACGAAAACCTCTCATCATCTTGAAAACCACGATTAGGTCATCTCTTAATCTTCTCTGTTCCAAGGAGAACAGTCCTAGCTTTTCCAACCTCACCTCGTAAGTGAAATCCCTCATCCCTGGTAACATCCTGGTAAACCTCTTCTGTAACTTTCTAATGTCTTTACATCTTTCCTGAAATGTGGTGCCCAAAATTGTCCACAATACTCCAGCTGAGGCCCAACCAGTAATTTACAAAGTTCTAGCGTGATCTTTTTGCTTTTATAATCGATCCCATTATTTATAAAACCAAGTAACCCATATGCTTTTTTAACTACCTTATCAACTTGCTGTGCCACCTTTAAGGATTTGTGTAAATGAACACCAAGGTCTCCCTGCTCATTTACACTTTTCAAAAATGCGCCATTTATAATATACTGTCTTCCCATATTAGTCCTCCTGAAGTGCATCACTTCACACTTCTTTGCATTGAACTCCATCTGCCATGCTTCTGCCCATTTCACCATTTTGTCTATGTCAGCCTGAAGCCTATAACTATCCTCATCATGATCTACTACTTTGCCAAGTTTTGTATCATCTGAAAACTTTATAATGCTGTGTCCTACACCCTAGTCTAGGTCGTTTATAAAAATTACAAAGAGCATACTTTTGACATCCCGCCTAAAGATACTTATTTTTCATGAATGATATGAAATCTGATTTAATGCTGGTATCTCAGAAGCAGCAGTATGGTTTATTTGACAATGCTCCCATTTTCGTACATAAAAGCATTTCACTCAAACACATTAGCAAGTGCGTTACATGAGGAGAGTAAACCCCTTTCTGTTTAATGGCATTTAACTGGTTAATGTCCTGCTCCCGACTTCCCTCCCCCACCGCCCCCCCCCCCCAAAAAAGAAAGCAGATGGGATTCATGATTAACATGTCACCTCAATAATGTAATAACCCCAAACACTTCACTGGGGTAAAAACAGAAAATGCTGGAAATACTCAGTACGTCAGGCAGCATCTTTGGAGAGAGAAACAGAGTTAACGTTTCAGATGCTGCCTGACCTGCTGAGTATTTTCAGCGTTTTCTGTTTTTATTTCAGATTTCCAGCCTCTGCAGTATTTTGTTTTTGGGGTGTTTGGGTATGAACTCAAATCCTCCAAGCAGGACTTTAACCAACCCCAGAGGCAACATAAATGTAAAACACGACACTCATCCATAAAACTAAAGATAATCAATTCGCATTATATTCAAAAGTGCACTAACCAAATTTTGCAAGTGCCAAAATGTATTTTATGTTAAAGTATAATAAGCACATATATAGTCATTTTGCTTCCTAACTTTATTCTAAAGAAGCAATGAGAACTTTTCTGAAGACTGCTGCTGATCCTTTTAGTCTTTATTTGAAAACCCAGAAATAATGGAGACCTCGAGGCCCACAGGGTTGCTATGGTGAATGTAAAGCTTAGACAGGAGTAGAATCTATAAAAATTAAGAAATGTTAATGAGATGCTCAACCAGAGGAAAAAAGATGTTAAAAACAAGAGTATTACAGGATAAATGTTTTTGAGCTGAAAAGCATTTGATATAATTCACAAAACCCTATAACATGTTTATGTAGAGTTTATTAAAAACATATCACTGCTGTAAATGGGTCCTTTGAGTTCTGAGACTGAAACTCCAGTTTTATTCCAGCTGTGCCGAATTACACCGTTCCAATTCCTCTGACATTTGAGATGTTGCTGTAAATTTTTGGCCCTCATTAGAGTCCTGTATGTTCTCAATTAAGACAGGGGTGGAATACACACGCACCTGTGGTCTTTTGGGTAAACTGTTGCCTGATGATCAGATATAATTCTCTAAGTGAGATCTCCCAGGTCCAAAAAATTGCAAAGACCATATGCAGATAATATAACTTGCATTAGTGCAGGCTTATTATCCATTTAAATGTTACACTGTCAAACCTAACACATCTGTAGGGGATACTACAGGAATTGACATCACTATATTTGTCTATGACAGGACAATCTGAAGCAGCATTTCTTTCTCTTACTCTTTGGCAGAGCCGTCAAACAATTCCTCCAGCTGTGAGGGCAGGGCACTCTGGATCATGCACCTCCCCTTTACTGCCATCAATCCCATTCTGCGGACTTCTAGAAGGCATTTGATAAGGTGCCACATAAAAGGTTACCTGCACAAGATAAAAGGTTGGCAGTAATATATTAGCATGGATAGAGGATTGGCTAACTAACAGAGAACAGAGAATCGGGATAAATGTTTCATTCTCTGGTTGGCAACCAGTAACTAGTGGGGTGCCGCAGGGATCAGTGCTGGGACCCCAACTATTTACAATCTATATTAATGACTTGGAAGAAGGGACTGAGTGTAACGTAGCCAAGTTTGCTGACGATACAAAGATGGGAGGAAAAGCAAATTGTGAGGAGGACACAAAAAATCTGCAAAAGGACATAGAAGGCTAAGTGAGTGGGCAAAAATTTGACAGATGGAGTATAATGTTGGAAAGTGTGAAGTCATGCACAGTGTCAGAAAAAAATCAAAGAGCAAGTTATTATTTAAATGGAGAAAGATTGCAAAGTGCCGCAGTACAACGGGACCTGGGGGTACTTGTGCATGAAACACAAAAGGATCGTATGCAGGTACAGCAAGTGATCAGGAAGGCCAATGGTATCTTGGCTTTTATTGCAAAGGGGATGGAGTATAAAAACAGGGAAGTCTTGCTACAGCTATATAAGGTATTAGTGAGGCCACACCTGGAATACTGCGTGCAGTTTTGGTTTCCATATTTATGAAAGGATATACTTGCATTGGAGGCAGTTCAGAGAAGGTTCACTAGGTTGATTCCAGGGATGAGGGGGTTGACTTATGAGGAAAGGTTGAGTAGGTTGGGCCTCTACTCATTGGAGTTCAGAAGAATGAGAGGTGATCTTATTGAAACGTCTAAGATTATGAGGGGGCTTGACAAGGTGGATGCAGAGAGAATGTTTTCACTGGTGGGGGAGGCTAGAACTAGAGGGCATGATCTTAGAATAAGGAGCCACCCATTTAAAACAGAGATGAGGAGAAATTTCTTCTCAGAGGGTTGTAAATCTGTGGAATTTGCTGCCTCAGAGAGCTGTGGAAGCTGGGACATTGAATAAATTTAAGACAGAAATAGACAGTTTCTTAACCGATAAGGGGATAAGGGGTTATGGGGAACGGGTGGGGAAGTGGAGCTGAGTCCATGATCAGATCAGCCATGATTTTATTGAATGGCGGAGCAGACTCGAGAGGCCTTATGGCCTACTCCTGCTGCTATTTCTTATGTTCTTATGTTGTCCAGCAGGAGGCAAAATTTGAGCTGGAAAAATCACAAGATGTTCTGAATCTTTGCCTGAGATGCAATTCATTTTTCTATCTGATGCTTCATTTAAAAGCACAGCTGAGAAGCAAGAGATTTGGGGGTAATCGACAGCCTGTTTTACATCTCTCCCGATTTTTTATTTTCATTGTAGTCAGTAGAAATAAAAATAAGGATAGATGCAAAACGGGCAGCCAATTCGCTATCACCCGCTTTACACTATCGCACAAAGTCAAAATCTACCCCCTTGGTGTTGATCTGAAGTGAGCAACTGACTGATTGGGAGCCAGTAGCTGGATCTGCTAGGTTAACCAGAAATCAAAATGGAAACACTTTTGCTTCTGAGTGAACATATAAGGGGTAATTTCCTGACTTTACACTGCCAGTGGGGAACCTCGCCCATTGAGAGCATATACTGGAAATTCAGGCTTGTGCTGTGCACAGTTTTCCAACTATTGGGGTATAGGAACCTAAATAGACTCTTGTTGAATGACTTCCCATGGGCAGTGTAAAGTGAGAAAATGCATGTTCATTAAAAAAAATATATATTTTCAATCTCACCAAGATGATTTATCAACTGTTGTAATACTATTTTAACATAACATAAATATTCTATTACAGGGGAGGATAAAACAAAAGTAAAGTATTCCAGAGAGCCTTCAATTGACCTGTCTCCACTGTGCCATTTTGAATAATAGCTTTCAACTCACATTTTATTCAACAATGGAAACAAAACAGTGAACCTCTCCCATTGGGCACTGCCAAACATTTTCTGTAACATGCATCTTTGTCTCTTGAGCTGTAGAACAGCGAGTGCTTTCTGCATTAACAGTCGGGTATTCCCTCGCAAAGTCAACAGCCAGACAAGCGTTTCTCTGCCAGGTTTGCATTAGAGCCCCAGGTTTCTTACCGGGACAAAAATGGGCTGCACTGTCGGCATGCTACACGGAATTTAGCAATACACAGCTTGTCCAGCACCTCCTCTTTAGAATAAGTTACATGCACAGGAAAAAGTTTGCCCAGAGACCTTGGGCTGTCAGAGACTTGGCTGAATATTGTGAGGCAACAGCTCTTAGAATTGTCACTTGGCATAGAAGTGGAAGTTGTGATGGTGGCAGAAACAAGGAAGTAATTGAAGACAGTGGCACAGTGGAGACTTGAGGGCAACACTGCACCATTTGATGTTGGGCAGTCCAAGGTCTCACTGCAGGAGGCGTCCCAAAGGAAGGTGACCCTATCAGGAACTGAAGGCCACCCTCCAATATAAACACAGGTGCCACATGCATAGAGAGAGGTTGCTGATAAAAAACAAGGTGGTCTCCCAGTTTCTTGTTTATCTCTGCAAATGAGGAAGGAGTTCGCTGGTATCATGAACTAGGCAGAGTTTAAGGGCTTATCACTTGGCATAGTGTACTTGTATCCACTGTCACTTGTGATGAAATTGGAGAGGAGCTCTGAACTCAGGTTATCCAGGTTGGGCCATGCTAGCAATATCCAAATTCTAATCCAGTGTCGCTAACTTTGGGTTCAGCATTGTTACGAAAAATAAAACTACAGCAGCAATCTTGACAATACATCAAACACAAGCTTTCTTTAATACATGAGGTAAAGTGACTTGGAAGACACATGACCCTCAGGATTCAGATCCTTAAAATACTGCGGCCAATTTTCCTTCCAGCCTTTATGCAAGTGCAACTTAGTAGCATGGGACTTCTATGCCTGTCAGGTTAATTTGAATCTTTTCAGTGGGTTCCTGGCCTATGTCTGGGAAGGGAGGGAGTTTGCAGTGGTGTGACTTGTCTGGCTCTTCATGGTAGCTGGGAGTTTATATTTTCAGATTAAAAAAAAAATTGGGACAGAGGGAGTGAAATCAATTTCCCAGCGATTGCTAGCACTCTCTTCATGGAACTTTAAAGTGAAGCCCCCCCCACACTGCACACCATAGCAACGGTATATGCCAGGATCACACTCCATTTGACGAGTGACAAACTTCCTGACTCCTTTCCACCATCTATAAGGCACAAGACAGGAGTGTGATGGAATACTCTCCACTTGCCTGGATGAGTACAGCTCCAACAACACTCAAGAAGCTCGACACCATCCAGGACAAAACAGCACGCTTGATTGGCACCCCATCCACCACCTTAAACATTCACTCCCTCCACCACCGGCGCATCATGGCTGCAGTGTGTACCATTTACAAGATGCACTGCAGCAGCTCGCCAAAGCTTCTTCGACAGCACCTCCCAAACATGTGTCCTCTACCACCTAGAAGGACAAGGTCAGCAAGCACATGGGAGCAGCATCACCTGCAAGTTCCCCTCCAAGCCACACACCTTCCTGACTTGGAAATATATCGCCGTTCCTTGTTGTCGCTGGGTCAAAATCCTGGAGCTCCCTCCCTAACAGCATTGTAGGAGTACCTTCACCATATGGACTGTAGTGGTTCAAGAAGGCGGTTCACCACCACCTTCTCAAGGACCATTACGGATGGGCAATATTTTGCCAGCGACGTTCACATCCTGTAAACAAATTTTTAAAAATCCTAGGGTCTAGTGTTGCTGAGGCACAAATGATAGGAAATAAGTTGGTTAATGTATTCCTAATATTTTCATGCCATTACAATATTCCGATCCATATTTGGGTGCATGTATTGAATGCCTATTATGATTTCTGGTGGGGAACCCTGGAAGTGAACTCTCAGCCCAACCCGCTGGAGATATACTGGATAGCTGGGGACATCTCAAAAGAAAAATGAGCTCTAGCATGTTTAAAGAACTACTGCGAATATTGTATGTTCTTAAAAAATATAAAAAGTTCCAAACAGCTTAGCAACAAAGTAGGATGGTGTGACTTTAGAAAATATATTTTTATTTCATTATTATCTTATCATTGCATTAGCACAACTCAAATCCAGCCAGTCCTAGTGTAATCCACCACGGTGCTTTGTTCAGTTGAGTGCTTGATCCAAGAGTCAGTCAGCTTCACATGACTATTGCTGTGAAACATGGCACCTGACAAAGCGGTTGTACAGATCTATGCAACTGCAATTTGCTCAATGCACACACACTCAAAATTGTAACCTTTTAGTGGAAAGTAAATGATCATAAACCCATAAAACAAAGGCTTCAGATTTCTATAGATTGCTGTCCTCTAAAGCAACTTGTGTCTTACAACTTTGCCCTTCATTAAGAAAAGTGCAACCACTTTGTAATTCTAAATAAATTGGTTTCACATTGTATGAGAAGCCAAATTATACTTGTGAATTCTGTGGAAGTTTGCAACATTTAAGAAATGAGATTGGTGTCTGCTCAATCTAAAAAGAACCATTTAAAAATATCCCAGTTTAATAAAAAACCTCAGTGTGTGGATAATATGTTACAGAACATTTGACGTGAAACAAAATCCTGAATGTTTTAAATTGTAATATGTGAATCACGCACAAATGTAATCCTACAGCTGCTGGAGAACCCAATGCAAACAAGCCAATCCAGCATCCAGGTAACTGAAATGTTTATAGATATTTTCCATGTGAATGTTCTACAGTTCACTTTTAAGCAAAACATATTTTTCACTCAGCTTGGCTTAAGAAACAAAATTAGATCCAGAATATAAAAATTATATTTTTAACTGCTTTATTTTCTGAATGCATCGTCTTCAAATTGCTTGACTACATATCGAATCCTTCTGCAGGGAAGGCCGGTGAGGTGAAGACCAGGCAATAGCTTCTCCATAAAATTTTGCTTTGTTATTGTCCTATATGAGATCCACATAACAGGGTCACAAAAGGGTACTCCTGTTGGCTCATAATCTATGGTACAATCTTATATTGTATCAGTGATCATGTCAAGCAGTAAAACAAAAAATTGGTTTTGAAAAAATGCAATTAAAAGTATTAAATCTGGATTGTCAATGTTTGCATTGCAGTATCTGCAGATTGTCTGCTGCAGCACAAGGGGCCGACATGGTGATATGTCAAGTGAGATTTCCGAGCCAGATGTGTTGGGAACTGGATGTGCTCCAAAACATCCTCTGATGTTATAGCACGCATTCAACTTCACTAGTAACGAGTGCTCGGGATCATCAGATCAAAGCTTTCTTTTTGCTCATCGCAGGGGACGAGAACTGAAATGATCAGATGTCATTTATGATGGGGAATGGCCATTTGTTGATGCATCTCTAAGATGCAGTTGTCTAGATAGTAACTAAAACTGGCCTAATGTGTTGCTCTGAGGGTTTAGTTGGTAAAGGTAGCCAGTCTATTCTGAGTTAGATAAGCTCAGCTGTTGCAGAAGTAGGGTCTCAACCTCCTTGGCTCAGTGAAAGGAAAACTGAACTGGGATCCCACTCCTGATCACTAACCAGCAATCTTGCTGAGGTGCACAAGTTGATGTTGGGTGAAGATCAGGCTTAGTTGTCATCGTTACTACTGATAAAAGCCAGTACTTACCGTGAAGGTTCACACATGAATAATAGCCAGTTGGGTAATGCACACCAGTGCTCATGGAATCGGATTCCAGCAAAGAATCAATGCTTTCAGTAGAGCAGGGAGAGGAAAAGGAGAAAATTGTTGTTGAAAAAAAAACAATAACTTGCATTTATATAGCAGCCTTAATGTAGAAAAAAGTCCCATGGCGCGTCACAGAAGTGTAATCAGACATAAATCAACACCGAGCCATAGTGGAGATATTCGGAGGGGTGACTAAAAGTTTGGTCAGAGAGGTGGGCTTTAAGGAGGATCTTAAAGGAGAAAAGAGAGATGGAGGAGCAGTGAGGTGCAGCGACAGGAATTCCCAAGCTTAGAGTTCAGATGGCTGAAGGCACGTGTGTCAATGGTGGAGAGTAGAAATTTCGGGATGCACAAGAGGCCAGAGTTGGAGGAATGCAATCTACAGGATGTCCTTACATTTTCTTCAGGAAGAAAATATGACCTCATCACAATGCAAGGCTCTTTTTAAAAAAAAACACAACGGGCTGGAATTTCCACTTCATTTCCGGCGGTTTTCTCGGCGGTACTGCTTCTTTTCGGCGGAAAACCGCCCGCCGAAAATTTCCACTTCATTTTTTTCAAAGAGTTCCGCTGGCATTTTCAAAATATCGCTGGGGAGTGGACCGCCCACGTGCACTGCCAAAAAAAATGCTACCGTCCGCATTTGGGCTCAGTGGTGACCCATAGGTAAGATCGAAAAAACTGCCCATGAAAAGGAGCTGGGTGGTGGGTAAGTAGCCCTGCAAAGAGAGGTAAGTTAAAGGGTTTTTTTGATAATTCTTTTAAAGTTCTTTTACTGTGATTAAGTTAAAAAGGGTCTTGAGAGTGTGTTCTGATTTTTAAAAAATTTTTGTTTCTTGGAAAAAATATATTTTGTGTTTTTCCCCCTCCCTAGGCCCAACCACAGCCTTGGTCTAAATTTGAGTAATTACCACCCATTTTGGTTAAGAACCACCCAATTTGCCCAGGATCGCATTTAACCGCCGAGAATCTATGTGTAAGATCCATTTTCTCACCGGGCGGCATTTTTCCCCTTTTTTATGCAATTTTTTGCCGGCGTTATTTGAAGAATCTTAGTAATCTTTTTGGGTGGCAATCTGGCGATGGCGGGTTTAGGGAAATTCTAACCCAATATTTTAAAGTTTTTTATGATTAAAAGTACATTTAATTTTGCACTTGATAAAATACATAGTAACTCTTGTAGAAAAATTCTAGTCCCTTGTTGTTTGTTTGATTGACGGCAAATACTTTACTCCAGAAAATACGGAGATTGAGAAATAGGACAAAACAAGTGACGTGGACAGGGTGAGATTTTAATGCTGTCTGTGGATTGTGCATTTGGACTCAATCGGGAAAATCTGATTTTCATTAGATAGCTTTTAAAGATTGCCAGATAAATTGGCTTCAGGCCAGGATGTGACTGGACTGATTTTACTAGATACTTGAAGTCTGTCACAGTGAGAGAGGCACACAGGCAAAGATGAAAAAAGACACAGGTATACAGATACTCCAAAGAAAACTATAAATTGAAAAAAAAGTGTCTTGGATGGAATAACTCATGCTCTGTCTCAGATAGCAAGATATCTTGTTTGTGTTAATTGTTCAAGTGGTTTGACTCCTTCAGACTTATCTAGTATACAGCAAACCATACTTCAACCTCTGTGACCAAGTCATGTTTCCCCAAGCTGAATAATTTTGTATTTTTTCAAAAATTGAGAAATTGAGCCACTGGTTTGGAAAATATATTTTTAAGACTAAGTATATAACCAATTTTCCACAAGTTTAAAGACATCCCAAAATAATTTAAAACACTTATTCAAAGTATACAATTGAAAAGATTAAGTATAATGTATGGTGTGGTATAAACACAAATGTACTTGTAAACATGGGATGTACATTTGTCATTACAGAGGTTGAAGTATGGTTTGCGGCAGGCGCCACACTCGTAGGTGTATTGCCTGTGACAACGACTTTGATATTCTGCTCCCTAACCAATACTGCGTTGTCTTAAAAGGAAGCTTGGAATCAGCAATGTTTCCATAACAACAACAACTTGTATTTATGTAATGCCTTTAATGTAGTGAAAAGTCCCAAGCGTTTCACAGAAGTATTATGCGATAACAATTTGACCATGTTTGGCTGCTGGCATTGCCTTAGTCCTTAAGCATCAACTTTCAAATCTGTAGATATTTCTGTCCATGTGAGGCCAGTCATGTTTAGGTATTCTTATGTAAATGCATTCCTTGGTAGTGAAGGTAGTATAGTAGATCCAGGATCCACAATTACAATCAGACAGTTGACATTTCAGGTGTAAAACCTAACCTCAGGCTGAGTTTCAGATTTCTACCATCTGCAGTCTTTTGCTTTTTGACTGCAATAACCGTACCTCACTTGCCTAACAAACTGTGTTAACATGTCTGAGACTGATGATGACATAAAACACAACTTTTTCTACGCAATTCAAATGCACTCTTGATTTAGACATTCCCAAACCAGTGTACTTGAAATAAGTTGGCAGAAAAAGCAGAATAAAGTTGTCAAAGCCAGATTCAACCTGACAAACTAGTTTGTAATTTTTCTTTATGACTTGGCTTTTTTTGACTAATCTAGTATAGACTTCCATGACAATTAACTGGCTCCAATGTAACTTATTTCCTGACTGTGAGATGTGTGAAGATAAAAAACGTATTCAGATGTACTTCCCAATGTGAAGTGTCAAACCTCAGAAACAGACAAACAAATTTCTTAGAATGTTGGTATAAGACTGGAGTTTAGATCTGGCATCAACAAAGGGCAATAATGAAGATAATCAAGTGACTGCAATGCTGTCCATACTGAAGTGTAACTGCTACTGGAATGAACTGTAGTCATACTCAAGGCACCAGCGTGAACATAGTTGTACAGGTATTGCCATAAAATGCAATACTGCCTCTAGCAACACAACTGCTTTGTGTTGCCCTCTCAATGGATTATGGAGTAGCCATTATAAAGCAAGGAAAATGTTTGATTTGCATTGCTAAAACATTTCATAGAATAGTTTACCTTGATGAGATATGCTAATTAAATAAGTATGGAGTACATCATGGCAAAACCTATGGTTTGCTGGGGTATTTAGTACAGGGTAGTGGGTATTTTACAAGAGCTACAGATCCTGTATCATAATGGCATAGATGTCAGTGTGGTATTAATGAATTGGAACAATTCCTACTTCCACAGAAAACATTTGGACTTTATTCCTGGAATGGCCACCCTTTTTTCCCTATCTCCAAACAATCAAGGGTGTGAAATTACTGCTGTCAATTTTACCAAAAAAGTCAGTCTGAGAACAAAACTGTAAATCCTGTTTTGTAGTCACACCAACTTCTTTTGTTAAAATTGTCAACAGCAGGAATTTTACCTCCAAAATGGTTTGGCTGAGAATTGATGAAGATCACAATATATATTTTCTAGAAGGGCACTGCAAGGGAACTGACGTAATGCCCTTAATGTTAATAACCTAGAGGCACCTCCGCTTTCTATGTTGATTTAGTCCCCACAAATTATGGGGTGCAGTATAACTCCTCCAAACCAATTCCCCGTGATTGTGTCATCAGCAGCATTTACCTGCATTTGATAAATCGGTTTTCTGTTGACAAAATGTGCTAAATTATTATTCCACTCTGTTTACTTGTAGCTAATATTTTGTGCCAACAATATTTTTTATAATAAATCAAAAATAATATCTGGTTATGGAATTTCCTGACATCTGGTGTACACATTGGAAAGCTGGTGACTAATATCCGTACAAACAAGCTCTGTCAATTAGTTTAATGATTAGTTTCCATGGGTGGGAATATCATATGAATAGACATTTTCTGTTGATCAATTTGAATGCCTGCTTTTCAGGATTATTTCCAAACCTATGATCTTCCTGAAAATATAAACTAGCTTCGCCCATAGCTTTATATGATCCACTCAACTAGTTGTCAAAGCCCCAAAACTAGCCAACAAACCAGTCAATGTAAAAATTGTTGATGCACAATAATTTGACTTCACTAGGCTAAATATTGCAGTGAAAATACTGATTTCAAGAATAGGAAGTTCTGTGGATTTGTTTGATTTGTTTTTAGGATAATGGGCATTGATAGTGTTACCCACTTTATGTTATGAGTTGTTTTAAGCTTTGCCTGCTCTTGATAGGTAAAGAATGTTGATTGCCCAACTCAAAAGCAGCTCAGTGTTTATTCCTTCTCCTGATATGTTTGTTTGACCCTCTGGGCTATATAGGCAATAAAGTGATTAGTTGAGTCAGTTAATAGGCAGACAATGGATGATTGCTGTAGAAATAACACTACCTAAAGGGTAGGATTGAACATGCAAATCTGCAATCCTAGCAGTGATATTGATTACATTACGAACTGCACCATTTCTGGGGGAAGGGGTTGCTCTCCTGGTTGAAGCTTGCAGGAAAACTCATAGTAAACAATATACAATTTCCCCCAGGTCATTTATTTCAATTCTATCAAATCCATTTTAATGTAGTGTAACTTAATCTGGAAGCTGGTAGTAATCAGACCAGTGTTTGTTTTGTGCATATATATATGTTTCTTCTTCCTCTTTGGAGTTTCTCCACAAAACTCAGCATTCTTGAGAACTCAGCCGCGAGATCTGTCCCCAGGCCTCTGCTGATGGCGCTTTACAGAAAGCTGCTGGGATGCTTGTGAGCAGCTTGGGATGACAGGCTCTCCTCCCTGTCGGGAAGCACCCAGCCTCCACAACAGCCCAGTTGAGGTCATTAGCTCAACATGGGCCTTTTTATCTCTGTTAATTTTAGGGAAAAAGATATGCATAAGCAGTGGGTGCAGTGTTGGTAGAAAACACAAAAGGACTACTTGGTTGTGTTTATTGCTACTCCAAGTAATCCTCCCTCTCCAAGAATGGAGTAAAGAACATTAGTGAAAAGTTAGGAAAATCTTTTCCTAATTTTTGTGTTTACAACAATAATAGCAACAACTTGAATTTATCTGTAACGTAGAAAAATGTTCCATGACACCTCACAGAGGTGTAATCAGACATAAAATGGACACTGAGCCATAGAAGGAGATATTGGGAGGGGTGACTGAAAGCTTGGTCAAAGTGGTGGGTTTTAAGGAGGGTCTTTAAAAGAGGAGAGAGGATGGAGAGGCATTTAGGGAGGAAATGACATTGTGTGGGGCTTAGACGCTGAAGATGCGGCCGTCAATGGTGGTGAGGGGGGGGCGGGGGCACAAGAGGTCAGAATCAGCTGACCCTAGATTTTTGTGTTTTTATATCACCCAGCTTACCTTCCACAGCTTTGTCCAATGAGGCAAATGACTCCTCAATATAGACTTGGTGCTGTACTAATATCTGCATTCACCCTCAACTCAGGGGCATGCAGCAAGCTGTGTCTTGTCCTGTGTCAGCTAGTCCCTCATCAGCCACCCCCACTTGTCATCCTCACTAGTAGTGACTCACCCTGTGCTTCGCGTTTAACATCACTATCACAATCTCCTACATACCTGTGCTGCTTTCTGTTTCTAATGGGGGGTGACGTTGTTTGGCGGCTTCTGGTTTGACTCAAGGGTGATTGGATTCTTCTTGTTCTGTGAGGAAAGCAGATGAATAAATAATCATATTTATTCATTTGGGGCCTACATTGTCATTAAATTCATAATTATTTTCTTGTGAATAATCACAGTGTGAGGACACATTCATATAACATCATGTAAATCATGGAGTATCTATACAATATATTATTCCCTGCATTCTATGCTGTTTTTCAATCTCCAAAAGTCACAATGAGCTGTTCTTTTGTGGGACTCCCACCACCTTTTGTACGCTGCGACTTTCCGTTACATACAAGTTTAGACTGTAAACATAACAGTAGTGTGATTTCAGATGGAATGTCTTGGTCCGAGCAAATTGCTTTCCGCACTCCATTCTCTTTGCAATAACATAATGGCATGTGTAATTTATGTTGTCTTTCTATTTACACTTCAGCTACCTTACTTGCTGCATGCTTTGTGTTAGTACCATGTTTGTATTTGAAAATATCTTTTACAATTCCTACTTTCCTCTATGTCCAAATATGCCCAGTGCTGCTACTTAGTAGTAAAATTCACACCTTACATTGTTTTTTTTTAAACCATAATCAAGATCACATTGACTCCGTTGCATTATTGGAGTTTTCCAACTGACCAAAGTCTTGCCACATCTGTCGAATACAGCAATGATCATTGCTTTCAGGGCCTGGTCTTTAAAATAGGCTTTGTAAAAATTTGTTATCAATGCACTTCTCACAAATACTGCACACTCCACAGTTGGAGAAAGAACTTTTGACATTATGCCACTTAAGTGACTTCTTAGCTGCTTGAGAAATGTTAAAGGGTCATTATTGCTGTATTGTGATTCGCGTTTTCTCATTCTTGTAGACAGAATTGAATTCTCAGGAATCATGTATCGCAAAATGGCACGATGCCACGATTCTGTGGGTTGTAAATTTTGGCAAAAAGTGCGCATTTCTTTTGTTTTTCTTGAACAGAGAAATGACAGACTGACAGCCACATCTTATTGCCCTGTGGTGGTGCATTTATGTGGCATTACTGATCATGCCTATTTAGTTTTGCTTTGTTTTCAATCATCTCTCACAGACATACACACAACATATGTACAAACGTACATAGCAGCTTGTGAGAACCTATATTGAGAAATCCTGCAATATCTTAACTACAAAGCTAAAAAGTGCAATTACATTTCCTATTCGTGTCTTAGCTCAAATACCAACACCATGTGAGAATTTGACAAGTTCCCCTTGCTTAACTTTTTTTCTCCTTTCAAACTTGTTTTCTGCTGCTGTGATAAATATTTGTCCTGACAGGCTAATAAATACCCTTCCTCCTCTCTCTTCACAAACAAGTTATCAGTCACTAAATTGCTAATTATAATGCTGCTCTATCTCAGTTCTACAAGCCATTGTTTATATACAGGAAAATATAAATGACCTCAGTAATAATTTTGTGTTTTTGTTAACAGATAATATCAGGAGAGTGCTACCGGATCCATTACATGAAGGAGCGTTCCAAGTCCTTTATCCGCAACCCGTATGTAGCTGCTCTGTATAGACAAGTTGGCTGCTTCATTTTTGGCTGTGCCATAAGCCAGTCCTTCACTGACATTGCAAAAGTGTCTGTCGGTCGTTTGCGGCCACACTTTCTGGATATCTGCAATCCAAACTTTTCAACAATCAACTGCTCCCTTGGTTACATTGTGAACTTTGAATGCAGAGGCAATGAAAGTAAAGTTCAGGAAGCAAGGTAGGAATTTTTACCTAATAACAAATGAAATAGACCATGACCTAATTATGGTTGCAACTGCACTCCCCTCCCCCCACCCCCCGCCCCCCAAGATACAGGGGATGAAATTGGTCTTTGACCGGCTGCCCATTTTACACCATGCTCGATAGTGCTGATTGAAGACAAAGACAAAGAAAATTGGGCGGAGTGTAAAATGAGCTGCTGAAACTGCAGCCTACCTTTTACATTAATTACGACACAATTCTTTTAGATTTTGAGATGCAATTTTATATAAAGGATAGGAACATTATACAGTTTAATGCTAATTTTGAGATGCTGTAAAACGGTGTTGATTACAAGATGCAGTGGCGTCCGCTGGCTATAATTCACATTGATTCTGTTATTCACACACATGTCAGTGATACAATGACTGAGACCCGAATTCTTATTTTAGTTGAAAGTTCTACATCTAAATTAAATGAAAGTTGCAGCTGTTTGTGATTGGTGTCACATGTTTCTCATATTTGCCAAAACCACCCACACCATTGCACTGCCTCTGGCCTCTTCTGCATCCTGTGCCCTCTTTCACCCCATCATTGGTGGCAGTGCATTCAGCCACCTAGGTCCTGTGCTCTGGAATTACCTTCCCTAAACTCCTCCACCTCTCCTCCTTCAAGTCCTCCTTAAAACCCACCTGTTTGACCAAACTTTTGGTCGCTCCTCCTGATATTTGCTTCTTTGGTGCAGCACCCATTTTTTGATGCTCCTGTGAAGCACCTTGGGATGTTTTTCTATGTTAACAGCTCTATATAAATGTAATTTGTAAATGCTCCTGATCCAAATAAATATGCTCACCCGGAGGATAGCTAGAGCCAGTGTGAGCAGATCGCAGGTGCGCTTCCCATGATTTTCCAGTATGAATGGACAGACTATCACAGGGTGTACACCCTGTGCCTGCAGTGCACATTTGAGGAACAAAAATGCCCTGGCATGTACAGCACTATGACATAGACACAGTCCTGGTATCAAGTGCTCATATATTAATGCAACTGTGTCACCATGGAATATTTGCATACTTCATGGATGTACCTTCTGTTTATCCAAAACTATGATTTTGCTTCTGATTTCTTCTGTTAGCTTTGTGCAATACACTAAAAGATTCCAATACAAATTACACCCAGAGAGCACCGTGTACATTGTGGGTACATGCACACTGTGACTGTAGTAATATTATAATGCTTATATTCACATCGTGCTTTATCATGCCTAAACATTTCAAAGCACTTCTCAAAATGATTGATTTTATGTAGATTGGGAGTATATGCATTTGTTCCATTACACATGCAGTGAGATTAATCTAACTAGATTGACCTTTCCCAGAAGGGGTTTCCCTCTCTGTGTAATTTAAACTTCAGGTAGGTGGAAATTTGGCTAAGACAAATGTGCTTGGGCTAGCCCAGATTGCCGTAAAAGCGCCTGATTATTAAAGCATTCTTTTGGTTTGTTTTGTTTGGTTTGTTTTCCAGGAAGTCGTTCTTTTCAGGGCACGCCTCCTTCTCATTGTATACCATGTTGTATTTAGCGGTAAGTGATTTCATGTTTCACTTGTCTTTCTGAAGTCTGTACCCAGGGATCTGAATTTCTTTAAGGTCTCCATTTTGTTGACGGTGTAATGCTTTTAAAATCATAGTTGTTTTTTTGGTTACAATACCTTCACAGTGTACACGGTAAGTTCTAAAGGTTCTGTTGTGATCGTAACTAAGCTTCACTGGATGGCTGGGGGTTGTGGATGATCACTGTGACAGATTCCAGGCAATGGCAGTGATACCAGTATGTAGTACACAGTATTACACAGTATTTACAGCACAGAAACAAGCCATTCAGCCCAACAGGTCCTTACCGGTCTTTATGCTCCACACGAGACTTCTCCCACCCCTCTTCATCTAACCCCATCAACGTATCCTTCTATTCCTTTCTCCCTCATGTGTTTATCTAGCTTCCCCTTGAATGTATCTGTGCTGTTCCCATCAGCCGCTCCTGGGGTAATGAGTTCCACATTCTCACCACTCTGGGAAAAGAAGTTTCTCCCGAATTCCCTTTTATTAGTGACTATCTTATATTGATGGCCCTAGTTCTGGTCTCACATGTCAGTGCCTGGTGGGTTTTTGCTTATGCCACCAGAGTTTTGACATTTACCCGTTTTTGGTGAGCTTGGCATTTATGTATTGTATGTTCCCTCCCCTGTTTCTACTGCCAAATGACAAGGCAGAGAGTGACAAACTCTCTTCTTTTTTTTTTAAATTTCAAAATATACTTTATTCATATAAAAATTTGCACAATACCTTGGAAAGCAGTTCAGTACATTTGGATGCGGTCAGCAATTCCATACAATACATTTGGATGCTGACGGCAGTTCCGTTCAATACATTTGCTTGCTTTACATTTCGAGGTACATTTCAGTACAATCCAGGATACATTGTAATACAGTCATCATATTAACTTACTAGTGGCACTATACAGTACACGGAATGCGTGCGGGTACAGTTACATTTCTTTGCAACATACATTACTAAACAGAACTTGCATTATACATGGCACTACATAGGTTTTTTCAGATCACGGTGCTCTATGTATACAAAACGTTTACAAGTACAGCCCGAGGGGAGTTTTATACTGATTCCAGCCCCTGGGTTTATCGTGGCGGAAGGGCTTTAAACTGTGGCTCTTCCCCACCGTGCCTTTGAGGCGACTGCACCAATTTTTAGTGCGTCCCTCAGCACGTAATCCTGGATCTTGGATTGTGCCAGTCTGCAACACGCAGACGTGGACCTCTCCTTGCTCTGGAAGACCAGCAAGTTTCGGCAAGACTAAAGTGCGTCTTTCACCGAGTTGATGGCCCTCCAGCAGCAGATGATGTCTGTCTCGGTGTGTGTCCCTGGAAACAGCCCATAGAGCACAGAGTCCTGTGTTACGGAGCTGCTTGGGATGAACCTCGATAGAAACCATTGCATCTCCTTCCAGACCTGCCTTGCAAAGGGGCAATCCCAAATGGGATGGATGACAGTCTCGTCTGCACCACAGCCAACTCGCGGGCAGAGTGCCGTGTCTCTGGAACCCCGGCTGTGCATCTAATGGGTAGGGCCCTCCTCACCGCCAAACAAGCTACGCCTTGGTGCTTGTGTGAAAGCTCTGGTGATGAGATGTTCTGCCAGACGAGTTCGACAGTCTGCTTGGGAACCACCTGACAGGGTCCACCCTCTCCTTCTTTCGTAGGGCATCAAGGACCTTACGTGCCGACCACTGTTTTATGGCCTTGTGGTCAAAGGGTTTTTTTCTGAAAAACTTTTCTACGAAGGACAGGTGGACAGGCATGGTGCAACTGGTGGGGGCGTTTCGCGGCAGCGGGGACAGGTAGAACCTCAGCACATAGTGACACTTGGTGTTTGCGTACCGGGGGTCTGTGCACAGCTTGATGCAGCCGCACACAAAGGTGGCCATCAGGATGAGACAAACTCTCTTCTGGGACAGTCAGAGGGTGAATGTCAGGCAAGATTTAAACTGGTCTTCCCCACCTGAGGATCCAATATAACATTCTTGTTCAGCAGCTATGATCTAATTCTATTAAAACTTTTTCCCTGGATGGATGTGGTAACATGCAGCCATTCAAGAGGAGCACAATGCTGCATTCTGTCTCCTGCTGCACAGCTCCATGGTCATGTGCCTTTGTTTCATGTTTTGCTATGATAACATTTGCATATTTTTAGGTTGCTGCGATTGGTCCGTACAGATTTAGCACCAGTGTCTCCAGTATTGGCACTCCTGGATGTCCTGTACTTGTATCAGCCAGTGAACAAAAGTAACACTTCACACTTTAACAAATTGCGCAATGCCATTTTCTCTGGCTTTTAAGTGTTGTGGATAACACATAGGGGGCACAGGGTGATTTCTTTGTGTATGTAATCAGCAGTACATGGCATAATAAACAGACACCATAGAGACAGAGGAGAGACTGCATAGGTCACAGAGGGCGAAGCTGGGTGGGTTCCAGGGTAAACACAGTATAAACTAGAGGATAAATATTACTGAGGGAAAAGCAGACCATAAATTAACTTGGAAAAGCCACTGAGGGTACTGGATACACAATCTTCTTGTAATTCTCAAATGCAAATTTATCTCCAAAACTTTGAAGCTTGGGAAATAATAAATGTAATTAATATCTTCATGTGCATTCAAAACTATGTAACTGGCCAATAACAGGACGCTTCTCTGAGTAACGCTGAGTTGTTTCTGTAGGGTGGGATAACCATCTTACCCAGTCTGTCCTAATTGCTTTTGTTTTCCATGAGCAGTCTTTTGAGCTTCACTGATTCTAATGGATTTTACATTCCTTACTGTCACCAATGTACTTGCTTAGATCTGTCTTTGTATCGTAAGCCTAAAGAATTTCTTTGAGCAATGCCACTCTCTAATCATGTCTGTGATCCCTTATACCTGTTGAATAAGAGCTTTAATCCATTGTATAAGGAATAAGGCTAAGCTCTCGTCACACACACTGAATTCAGATAACAATGCTCCTATAATTCTTTTAACATTGCTTTAGCCATGTTCTTTGTTCTTTTTGTTACAAATAGCACTCAAATCCTAGTTTTATTTCAAGTTTACCTTTGATAAGTGACAAACCCAATCTCCTGTGTTATGTATGTAACTATGTAATACTTGCCACCAGAGGACGCGACTGTTGGAGTCCTAATGGTCACCTGCACACACGTGTAGGACCAGTATAAAAGGTTGGCTGCCATGTTGTTTAGGCATTCTGGAGTTGTAATAAAGACCAAGGTCACATTAAGTTTAGCTCACAGTACTCAGCCTCGTGGAGTTCTTCTATACACAACAACTGGCGACGAGTAACAGAATACGAACCTTCACACAACCATGGCTGCTGTTGGAATATTAGAGAGATTCGTAGAAGGTGATGATTGGGAAGCCTTCGTTGAGCATCTCGACCAGTACTTCGTGGCCAACGAGCTGGAAGGAGACACTAATGCGGCCAAGCGCAGGGCGGTTCTCCTCACCGTTTGTGGGCCTAAAATATACGGCCTCATCAAGAATCTGCTTGCACCAACAAAACCAACGGAGAAGGAATATACAGAGTTGTGCACGCTGGTTCGGGACCACCTCAAGCCGAAGGAGAGTATCCTCATGGTCAGATATCGTTTTTACACGCACCATCGCTCCGGGGGCCAGGACGTGGTGGATTATGTCGCTGACCTGAGACGCCTCGCAGGACCTTGCGATTTTGGAGCTGCATTGGGGCAAATGCTGCAGGACTTTTCGTGCTGGGCATCAGCCATGTGGTCATTCTTCGAAAGCTGCTGGCTGCCAAAACCCTAGACCTGAGCAGGGCCATCGCGATCGCCCAGGCATGCATGGCCATTGTCAATAACACCAAACAGATATCTTCTCAACATCGAAGCTCACCGGCAAGTACTGTGCATAAAATGACGTCGCTAGCAGGCCGAACTGCATATGCCAGGGCCTATCTGTCTGCGGCTGCAAGACCTGTGATGACTCAGAGTCCGCCATCGAGGGTGAATGTAAATCCATTAGCGTGTTGGCGCTGTGGGAGTAATCATCGGGCCCATCAATGTCGATTCAAGCACTACATGTGCAAAGGCTGCGCAACAATGGGGCACCTCCAGCGAATGTGTAAACGTGCTGTGACATACCACGTGGCAGAGGATGATCGATCTGGAATGGATCATGCAGTACAGGCAACTCAACCCGAGGAAGAAGTGTATGGGGTACATACCTTCACCACCAAGAGCCCATTTATAATGCTGAAAGTCAAATTAAATGGAGTTCCAGTATCCATGGAGTTGGACACGGATGCGAGTCAGTCAATAATGAGCCAGAAGGCTTTCGAGAAACTGTGGGGCAATAAAGCACAAAGGCCCAAACTAAGCCCGATTAATGCAAAGCTGCGTACCTACACCAAAGAGCTCATACCAGTCATTGGAAGTGCGGCAGTGAAGGTGTCGTATGATGGAGCTGTTCATGACCTATCATTGTGGATTGTTCCAGGCAATGGCCCAACGCTGTTCGGCAGAAGTTGGCTAGAAAAGATTAGATGGAATTGGAACAACATCAAAGCACGATCTTCAGTGGATGACACCTCGTGTGCTCAAGTGCTGAGCAAGTTTTCCATGCTATTCGAACCAGGCATCGGCAACTTCACAGGTGCCAAGGTACAGATACATCTAGGCCCCGATGCACTACCCTTCCATCACAAGGCTCGGGCGGTTCCGTACATGATGAGAAAGTCGAGATCGAACTGGACAGACTCCAACGTGAAGGAATCATATCGCCAGTCGAGTTTAACGAGTGGGCCAGTCCAATTGTTCCATGTTGAAAAGCGATGGCACAGTCAGAATCTGCGGAGACTACAAGGTAACGATTAACCGAGTCTCACTACAGGACCAGTACCCGCTGCCCAAGGCAGATGACCTGTTTGCAACGTTAGCGGGGGGAGAAGTCGTTCACCAAGCTGGACCTAACCTCTGCCTACATGACACAAGAGCTGGCTGAATCTTCGAAAAGACTGACGTGCGTCAACACACACAAAGGACTGTTTATATACCACAGGTGCCCTTTCGGGATTCGCTCGGCTGCAGCCATTTTCCAGAGAAACATGGAGAGTTTGCTGAAATCTGTTCCGCACACCGTTGTGTTTCAAGACGACATCCTGATCACTGGTCGTGACAGCATCAAACATCTACACAACCTGGAAGAGGTTCTAAGTCGCCTAGACAGAGTGGGACTCAGGCTGAAACGCTCCGTGTGTTTTCCTGGCGCTAGAAGTCGAATTTTTGGGGAGAAAGATTGCAGCAGACAGCATCAGGCCCACGGGTGCAAAGACAGAGGACATCAAGAATGCACCCAGACCACAGAATGTGACGGAGCTGCGTTCGTTCCTGGGACTCCTCAACTATTTCGGTAACTTTCTATCCGGGTTGAGCATGTTGTTAGAGCCTTTGCACATGTTGCTACATATGGGTGACGACTGGGTTTGGAGCAAATCTCAAGACACAGCCTTTGAGAAGGCCAGGAACCTGCTATGTTCAAATAAGTTACTTGTACACTATGACCCATGTAAACATTTTGTGCTAGCTTGGGACATTTCATTGTACAGGGTCGGCTGTGTGTTACAGCAAGCCAATGTGTCGGGCAACCTCCAACTGGTTGCATTCGCATCTAGACATCTGTCAAAGGCTGAGAGAGCCTAAAGTATGGTCGAGAACGAGGCGTTAGCATGTGTATTTGGGGTTAAGAAAATGCACCAATCCCTATTTGGACTTCGGTTTGAGCTTGAAACTGACCACAAGCCGCTCATTTCGCTGTTTTCAGAGAGCAAAGGTATAAATACCAATGCTTCGTCCCGCATCCAAAGATGGGCACTAACATTGTCCGCTTATGACTATGTTATCTGTCACAGACCAGGCACAGAAAACTGTGCCGATGCACTCAGCCAGCTACCGTTACCCACCATTGGGGTTGAAATGGCGCAGCCTGCAGACTTGCTACTGGTCATGGATGCTTTTTAGAGCGAGGGGTCACCCGTCACAGCTCGACAGATCAGGACCTGGACAAGCCAGGAGCCTGTGCTATCATTAGTAAAAAGTTGTGTCCTAAATGGGAACTGGTCGGCCGTTCCCGGGGAAATGCAAGATGAAATTAAGCTGTTTCACCGACACAAAGATGAAATGTCCATCCAGTTCGGATTGTCTCTTATGGGGTAATTGCATGGTTTTGCCAAAAAAAGGCAGGGAAACGTTTATATGCGACCTATACAGTACTCACCCAGGCATTGTCATGATGAAGGCAATTGCCAGGTCGCATGTTTGGTGGCCCAGCATTGACTCGGACTTGGAGTCATGCGTGCATCAGTGCAACACTTGCTCGCAACTGAGCAATGCACCAAGGGAGGCTCCACTGAGTCTGTGGTCATAGCCCTCCAAACCGTGGTCCAGGATCCATGTTGATTTTGCCGGCCCCTTTCTAAGAAAGATGTTTTTAGTGGTTGTGGACGCTTACTCCAAATGGATTGAATGTGTAATCATGTCATCTTGCATGTCCGCAGCCACCATTGAAAGCCTTTGGGCCATGTTTGCCACCCATGGCTTAGAACATAAGAACATAAGAATTAGAAACAGGAGTAGGCCATCTAGCCCCTCGGGCTTGCTCCGCCATTCAATAAGATCATGGCTGATCTGGCCGTGGACTCAGCTCCACTTACCCGCCCTCTCCCCGTAATCCTTAATTCCCTTATTGGTTAAAAATCTATCTAACTGTGACTTGAATACATTCAATGAGCTAGCCTCAACTGCTTCCTTGGGCAGAGAATTCCACAGATTCACAACCCTCTGGGAGAAGAAATTCCTTCTCAACTCTGTTTTAAATTGGCTCCCCCGTATTTTGAGGCTGTGCCCCCTAGTTCTAGCCTCCCCTACCAGTGGAAACAACCTCTCTGCCTCTATCTTGTCTATCCCTTTCATGATTTTAAATGTTTCTATAAGATCACCCCTCATCCTTCTGAACTCCAATGAGTAAAGACCCAGTCTACTCAATCTATCATCATAAGGTAACCCCCTCATCTCCGGAATCAGCCGAGTGAATCGTCTCTGTACCCCCTCCAAAGCCAGTATATCCTTCCTTAAGTAAGGTGACCAAAACTGCACGCAGTACTCCAGGTGCGGCCTCACCAATACCCTATACAGTTGCAGCAGGACCTCCCTGCTTTTGTACTCCATCCCTCTCGCAATGAAGGCCAACATTCCATTCGCCTTCCTGATTACCTGCTGCACCTGCAAACTAACTTTTTGGGATTCATGCACAAGGACCCCCAGGTCCCTCTGCATCTCAGCATGTTGTAATTTCTCCCCATTCAAATAATATTCCCTTTTACTGTTTTTTTCCCCAAGGTGGGTGACCTCACACTTTCCGACATTGTATTCCATCTGCCAAACTTTAGCCCATTTGTTTAACCTATCCAAATCTCTTTGCAGCCTCTCTGTGTCCTCTACACAACCCGCTTTCCCACTAATCTTTGTGTCATCTGCAAATTTTGTTACACTACACTCTGCCTCCTCTTCCAGGTCATCTATGTATATTGTAAACAGTTGTGGTCCCAGCACCGATCCCTGTGGCACACCACTAACTACCGATTTCCAACCCGAAAAGGACCCATTTATCCCGACTCTCTGCTTTCTGTTCGCCAGCCAATTCTCTATCCATGCTAATACATTTCCTCTGACTCCGCGTACCTTTATCTTCTGCAGTAACCTTTTGTGTGGCACCTTATCGAATGCCTTTTGGAAATCTAAATACACCACATCCATCGGTACACCTCTATCCACCATGCTCGTTATATCCTCAAAGAATTCTAGTAAATTAGTTAAACATGATTTCAAGCATTTTCCCCACTACAGATGTTAAACTAACTGGCCTATAGTTACCTGCCTTTTGTCTGCCCCCTTTTTTAAACAGAGGCGTTACATTAGCTGCTTTCCAGAGTCCAGAGAATTTTGGTAGATTATAACGAATGCATCTGCTATAACTTCCGCCATCTCTTTTAATACCCTGGGATGCATTTCATCAGGACCAGGGGACTTGTCAACTTTGAGTCCCATTAGCCTGTCCAGCACTACCCCCCTAGTGATAGTGATTGTCTCAAGGTCCTCCCTTCTCACATTCCCATGACCAGCAATTTTTGGCATGGTTTTTGTGTCTTCCACTGTGAAGACCGAAGCAAAATAATTGTTTAAGGTCTCAGCCATTTCCACATTTCCCATTATTAAATCCCCCTTCTCATCTTCTAAGGGACCAACATTTACTTTAGTCACTCTTTTCCGTTTTATATATCTGTAAAAGCTTTTACGATCTGTTTTTATGTTTTGCGCAAGTTTACCTTCGAAATCTATCTTTCCTTTCTTTAATGCTTTTTTAGTCATTCTTTGCTGTTGTTTAAAATTTTCCCAATCCTCTAGTTTCCCACTAACCTTGGCCACCTTATACGCATTGGTCTTTGATTTGATACTCTCCTTTATTTCCTTGGTTATCTACGGCTGGTTATCCCTTCTCTTACCGCCCTTCTTTTTCACTGGAATATATTTTTGTTGCGCACTATGAAAGAGCTCCTTAAAAGTCCTCCACTGTTCCTCAATTGTGCCACTGTTTAGTCTGTGTTTCCAGTCTACTTTAGCCAACTCTGCCCTCATCCCACTGTAGTCCCCTTTGTTTAAGCATAGTACGCTCGTTTCTGACACAACTTCCTCACCCTCAATCTGGATTACAAATTCAACCATACTGTGATTACTCATTCCGAGAGGATCTTTTACTGGGAGATCATTTATTTTCCCTGTCTCATTATACAGGACCAGATCTAAGATAGCTTGCTCCCTTGTAGGTTCTGTTACATACTGTTCTGAGAAACAATCCCGTATGCATTCTATGAATTCCTCCTCCAGGCTACCCCGTGCGATTTGAGTTGACTAATCGATATGTAGGTTAAAATCCCCCATGACTACTGCCGTTCCTTTTTCACATGCCTCCATTATTCCCTTGATTATTGCCCGCACCACCATGAAGTTATTATTTGGGGGCCTATAAACTATGCCCACCAGTGACTTTTTCCCCTTACTATCTCTAATCTCCACCCACAATGATTCAACATTTTGTTCATTCGAGCCAATATCGTCTCTCACAACTGCCCTGATATCATCCTTTATTAATGGCTTGCCCGACGTCCTGGTCAGCGACAAAGGACCGTGTTTCATCAACTCGGAATTCAACGAGTTTATGACTCGCAATGGCATCAAGCATGTCAGATCTGCTCCGTTTAAGCCTGCGTCTAACGGTCAAGCGGAGCGGGCAGTCCAAATAATCAAGCAGAGCATGAAACGCGTGACAGACAGCTCACTGCTGACCCGCTTGTCTCGCATTCTGCTCAGTTACCGGACGTGACCCCACTCGTTCACCGGCAGAATTGTTAACGAAGAGAGTCCTCAAAACCAGGCTCCCCCTAGTCCACCCGGATCTTAATGATCACGTGGAAACCCGGTGACACCGGCAGAACATGTACCACGATCGCGCGGCTGTTTCACGTGACATTGATGTTAATGACCCTGTGTTTGTCCTGAATTACGATCATGATCCCAAGTGGGTTGCTGGCACTGTTTTGGCCAAGGAAGGGAATAGGGTGTTGATAATCAAACTGTTAAATGTCCAAACGTGCAGAAAGCATTTAGATCAGACCAAAAGGGCCAGACCAGGAACGACTTGAAGAGGACATCATCATCGACGATCCATCAAAACACACCCAACCAGCAATCGACCTCGCTGTCAATCATGAGGATGAACCCACCGTTCCTGATAGTCCGGTTAGACCAGCCGCGCCGCAGTACAGCAATGGTCCAGCCAACTCAACACGCCAGGGTTTGAACTTAGACGATCAACCAGGGAGCAAAGGGTTCCGGATCACCTCAACTTGTAAATAACTTGCACCGAAGGCTTTGATGGGGAGTGATGTTATGTAATACTTGCCACCAGAGGGCGTGACTGTTGGAGTCCTAATGGTCACCTGCACGCACTCTGGAGTTGTCATGAAGAAGACTAAGGTCACACTAAATTTAGCTCACAGTACTCAGCCTCGTGGAGTTCTTCTATGCACAACATCCTGAAAACACATAATGGTATTAGCCACTAAAGTGAGTTAACTTGTTTCAAACTTATGTTTGTTTGTCTTATACCATCGCTGTGCATATGCTGATGTCCATATGCTTGCAGTTAGTTCTACAGTTTATAGACTCATAATCTACCTCAAGCATACAGACACTAATAACTATAATTCACGCATTGTCTCCCCAGACACCTATATAAGCCACTGCAGGAACAAATAGTGCAAATATTCATGCACCGTAAAGCATTTGCATTCAATTGTTCCCAAACTGCAAGTTTCAGCCTAGAGTGCCAGATGAAACTGCAGAGCACAAATGTACATTATTTATTCGAATTGAACATGAACTAAGCTGTGTATATATAATGTATACTTCTGGAGAGATTCATCATTCTGAAATAAAACCACATTATAATGACTAAAAGTTTAATGTATCTTTAAATGTAAAACAGAATTTCTGTGTGACATTCTTTGTCATTTGAATCATCTGAATGAATGTTTTTGTTCTTTTATTTTAAAAAAATTCTTACCACAGGAAAACTCCCTTCAGACCAAAAGCTGTTAAATAGAATTAGCAATATACAGTTGTAAGCTTAACTACTTTCCCTTTATGATGTGAGGTTAAAGATCACTGGAATGCGGAATAAAAATTTGACCCTACCACCAGATTAGGTTTACTGATGCTGCCCAGATACTAGGCTTCACATGGCTTGATTTATGAAGCTTCTCAAATTGGGGTCAGACTCCTACCAGTTCAGAGCAATGGTATTGCAATAACTCAAATGCCTTTTCTCATTATAATATGTTTTAATGCAGAGTAGCATAGAGATTTTAAGCAATAGATACATTCTTCCAAGGCCGTAGTAATAAAATGGTCAATTGTTCTTGTAAATCCTAAACATTACAAAGGGCTTTTGCAACTAATTCCTAACATAATGCTCTTTGTCTGCGGATATTCCATTATGTCCCTGATATTAATAATAGCAGGGCATAATGAGACCCTGAGTTGCATTGAGGGTAGAATACTGAATGATATCCAGCACTCAACTGACAGGCTTCAAAACAAGGGCAAGAGTTCCTCCGCAAATATACAAAGAAGTAGTTATAGACAGGCAAAGAATATCAGGCTGGGAGTTAAATTACTTCCGTAGGGATTTGCTTTGATTTAAAAACCGTTAATTCCCAGAATGTAGAATTGTAATTTAAAGAAAAGTCCCCATTCCCTAAAAGTTAGTCAAATCTAAGATTTGAAGAGATTTTGTATTTGTTAATGGGCCAGATTTTGCCGGAGCAGGGTATCTTGCGGTGTGCTCCGTTAGACTTATTCGTGCACATTTTGGTTTTAAAGATCTTTGCCCGCAAAGTTGCTGGAAGTTGAGGTAATAATGGCTCAGCGAGGGCAAGAAAATATCTGGGACCTTGGTGAACAACTGGACAACAATGTATCTCTTTAAACTCTGGTTTTAGGATTGAGAAATAAACAGAGCAAGGACTGAGAAGGAGGGTGAATCAGAGTGGGTGAATTCAATGTCAAATCAGGTACAGAAAGAGAAGTAAAGAGAGGGAAAGAAAGATTTAATTAAGAGAGAGGGAAAAAGAGACACTAATCAAAAAAATTACATTTTAAATTTGACATTTTTAAAATCTCCTAAAACAGTTCACAACCTGAAGGAATGAGACTCCACACTTAGGGGTAGAAATTGGGTACTGCTGTTTTTGAGGCGGTGTCACCGCCTGAGTGCTGATTTTACCGCCAGGCGTTAGGCGCAGTCTCAAAGTCCTAAATTCAATTTTTACACCCAAAGATGAGAGAGCAGCACTAAAAAGTGGCATTGCACACTCATCCTCAGCCGGGAGCTTAGGTGGCCGACGGAATTTCCTGACAGGAGGCTGCCGCCATGCTAGAAAAAAACGGGAAGAAAAAAAAGAACTAAAACTTCTCCGATCCACACACGCACTTCCCCACTCTTAAAACGAATGAAAAAATGCAGAAATATATAGAGAAAAACTTACCTTCCTTTGTGGGCGATTCTGCCCGAGATGCGCTCTTTAACGACAACTTTTTCCTGGCTGCACGCCGGTACGCCAGTCGTACAAAGCAAATATCGCAATAGAGGTGTCAAAGAGGCGTTGTACACTGGATGACGTCACCACATGGGTGGCGTTAGCTGGCGCAGTGTTGCTTCTTGGCGCCTCTGCCAAAGAGCCGACTCAATTTAGGTCGAGGCGTCGACGCCGCTTACCGACGACGGTAGGCATTTGCCGTTTACTGCCGGCAGTAACGGGCAGCATAGAAACCCAATTTCCCCCCCTTTATAATTGTTTACTTTCTGGGCAAGAGAGTTTGATTGGCAGTCATTAACAATCATCACATTGTCTTAAACACCACAACTAGATCACCCTATCTTCTATACTCAAGGGAATACAAACCTAGTCTATACAATCTGTCCTCATAATTTAACCCTTTTAACCCTGGTGTCATTATGGCGCACCCCTCCAAGGCCAGTGCATCCTTCCTCAGGTGCGGTGCCCATAACTGAACACGTTGCTCTAGATGGGGTCTAACCAGAGCTCTGTACAGCTGCAGAATAACTTCCAGGTTCAAAATGCAATCTAGATCAGATCTTTGAAACTTCTCAAATGATCACTATACAGTTGGCTGTACGAACACCATGTCCAATAAAACCATAAAAAATTTATTCATTCACATCATGTGGGCGTTGCTGACAAGGCCAGCATTTATTGCCCATTCCTAATTGCCTTTGAGATAGTGAGCCGCCTTCTCGAACTGCTGCAGTCTGTGTGGTGAAGCTGCTCCCATGATGCAGTTAGGGATCGAGTTCCAGGATTTTGACCCAGCGACTATGAAGGAACAATTATATATTTCCAAGTCAGAATGGTGTGTGACTTGGAGGGAAACTTGCAAGTGATGGTGTTCCCATGCACCTGTTGCCCTTGTCCTTCTCGGTGGTAGAGGTCACGGGTTTGGGAGATGCTGTTGCCTTGCTGCTGTGCATCTTGTAGATGGTGCACACTGAGCACCGATGGTGGAGGAAGTAAATGTTTAAGGTGGTGGATGGGGTGCCAATCAAGTGGGCTGCTTTGTCCTGGATGGTATTGTGCTTCTTGAGTGTTGTTGGAGCTGCATTCATCCAGGAAAGTTGGGAGTATTCCATCACACTCCTGACTTGTGTCTTGTAGATGGTGGAAAGGCTTTGAGGAGTCAGGAGATGAGACACACTGCAGAATACCCAGCCTCTGACCTGCTCTTGTAGTCATATTATTTATGTAGCTGGTCCAGTTAAGTTTCTGATCGATGGTGACCCCCAGGAAGTTGATGGTGGGGGATTCGACAATGGTAATGTCGATGTATGTCAAGGGGCGGTGGTTAGACACTCTCTTGTTGGAGATGATCATTGCCTGGCACTTGTCTGGCATAAATGCTACTTGCTACTTATCAGCCCAAGCCTGAATGGCATCCATATCTTGCTGCATGCGAGCATAGACTGCTTCATTATTGGAGGAGTTGCGCATGGAACTGAACACTGTACAATCATCAGAGAACATCCCCAATTCTGACCCTATGATGGAGGGAAGGTCATTGATGAAGCAGCTGAAGATAGTTGGGCCTATGATACTGCCCTGAGGAACTCCTGCAGTGATATCCTGGGGCTGAGATGATTGGCCTCCAACCAATTACAACCATCTTCCTTTGTGCTAGCTATAACTCCAGCCAGTGGAGAGTTTTCCCCTTGATTTCCATTAACTTCAATTTTACTAGGGTTCCTTGATGCCAAACTCAGTCAAATGCTGCCTTGATGTCAGGGGCAGTCACTCTCACCTCACCTCTGGAATTCAGTTCATTTGTCCATGTTTCGACCAAGGTTGTAATGAGGTCTGGTGTTGAGTGGTCCAAACTGAGCATCGGTGAGCAGGTTATTGGTGAGTAAGTGCCACTGATTAGCACTGTCGACGCCACCTTCCATCATTTTGCTGATGATTGAGAGTAGGCTGATGGGACGTTAATTGGCTGGATCGGATTTGTCCTGCTTTTTGTGGACAGGACATACCTGGGCAGTTTTCCACATTGTCAGGTAGATGCCAGTGTTGTAGTTGTACTGAAACAGCTTGGCTAGATGTGCAGCTAGTTCTGGCGCACAGGTCTTCACCACGACATCCGGGATGTTGTCGAGGCTCATAGCCTTTGCTGTATCCAGTGTGCTCAGCCGCTTCTTGATATCACGTGGAATGAATCAAATTGGCTGAAGACTGGCTTCTGTGATGTTGGGCACCTCAGGAGGAGGCCGAGCTGGATCATCCACTCGGCACTTCTGGCTGAATATGGTTGTGAACGCTTTTGCACGTGTGTTGGACTCTGCCATCATTGAGGATGGGGATATTCATGGAGCCTCCTCCTCCCGTTAGTTGTTTAAATGTCAACCACCATTCACAACTGGATGTAGCAGGACTGCACAGCTTTGATCTGATCGTTGGTTGTGGGATCGCTTAGCTCTGTCAATAGAATGCTGTTTCTGCTGTTTAGCATGCATGTATTCCTGTGTTGTAGCTTCATCAGGTTGGCACTACATTTTTAGGTATGCCTGGTGCTGCTTCTGGCATGCTCTCCTACACTCCTCATTGAACTAGCGTTGGTCCCCTGACTTGATGGTGATGGTAGAGTGATGGATATGTTGGGCCATGAGGTTACAGATTGTGATGGAGTACAATTCTTCTGCTGCTGATGATCCGCAGCACCTCATGGATGCCCAGTTTTGAGCTGGTAGATCTGTTCTGAATCTATCCAATTTAGCACATTGGTAGTACCATGCAATGGAGGGTGTCCTCAGTGTGAAGATGGGATTTCGTCTCCGAAAGGACTGTGTTCTGGTCACTCCTACCAATACTGTCATGGACAAATGCATCTATGACTGGTAGATTGGTGAGGACAAGGTCAAGTATGTTTTTCCCTCGTGTTGGTTCTCTGACCACCTGCTGCAGACCCAATCTAACAACTATGTCTTTCAGGACTCGGCCAGCTTGGTCAGTAGTGGTGCTACCGAGCCACTCTTGGTGATGGACATTGAAGAGACCCATCCAGAGTATATTCTGTGCTCTTGCTACTCTCAGTGCTTCTTGAAGTGGTGTTCTGAGGGAGGGAGGTAGATAGTAATCAGCAGGAGGTATCATTCAAAACATTTTAATTCAAGCAAAAGATTAATAATCAATAAAACATATTACGATCAATTAATGCATTGCAAGCTCCATTTTAGTTGAAAATTACCCCTCCCTTGAATCCTTTGATGCAGATTGCTTCAGTGGTCTTCCCTAGTAACTTATTCCACAGATGTATTAACCTTTGTGTAAAATAAAACACTGCTTGCTTCTAACGTGCTCATTTTTAACTTGTATCCTGTGACATCTGAATCCATCAAAAGCTGAAAACATTCAAACCAGTGTATGAATTTAATTTGATGTAAACTTTTTCTTATTTTCTGGAAGCTAGGCTCTCCAAATATGTAACCTGACTTCAGAATGATTCTTCCATGCCTACAGATAGATAGAAAAGGACTCATTAAATGTTTTGAAAATAATTTACTGCATAATTAAAGTCCCAGTGGTGTTGATCCTTTGTATTACACTTAGCGATGCCAAATAACTCTGGTCTCCAGTGAATACTTTACATGGTTTGGCACATGTATAACAGTTGCTGTGTATTAGGCCTGGTGCATTTGTTTGAACCTTGCTCTCTATTTACAGGAGATACCATCAGCTACCACAGTTGTGTACACTGCCTTCCATATGGAAGCATTCTCATATCAGTCAGCATGTTGTCCCAGGTCCCTAGTTTCCCTTGATATGAAAACACTGGAAAATGAACAATTTTCATAGCCTTTAATGTGCTGTGAGGTTTATCACTGTTGTTTATCTTACAATGGCTTTTTATAGGCAAATGTGTTTGCACTTTAACCTCGACCTACACAATAATTTGTTTTTAGTAATTGCTGCTATTAATCTATTAATGTGATTTTGCCACCAATTTCCATGAGTATCCTGTCCTTTGCAATGCATGTTCTACACGTGCAAAAGTGTTGTGCAATAGTGATCAGAATATATTAGTTTTCAATGGTGAAATATACTCATCATAAGCAGCAACAGGTATCTTCTAGATTACCCTGTTTTATTATACTTTTAAAAATTCTCGTCAGGAACAGAGATTCCCCCGAGCCCTTTGGCATCACGTTCTGCTAAATCTGCACCATGAATTAAAACAGGCTGTGGGCAGTAATTCCATTTTATAATAATGCCTAAAGAACTTGCATTTATACAACACCTTTCACAAGCTCAGGATGTCTCAAAGTGCTTCACCGTCAATGAAGTACTTTTTCAATGTAGTCACTATTGTAATGTAGGCAAATGCGGCAGCCAACTTGTGCACCGCATGGTCCCACAAATAACAGTGAGATAAATGACCAGGTAATCTGTTTTAGTGATGTTGGCTAAGGGATAAATATTGGCCAGGACACCTGGAAAAATCGGCACTCTTCTTCATATAACACCATGGGACCTTTTACATCCATCTAAGAGGCAGCCGAGGCCGTGGTTTAATTTCTCATCCCAAAAGACGGCACCTCTAACAGTGTAGTACTCTGTCAATACTGCAGTGAAGTGTCAGCCTCGATTATGTGCTCAAGTCTCTGGAGTATAACACTTCGTATTATGTGGCAATCCAGCTAAAAAACGTCTATTTGACTTATGCAAGACACCATAGTAATACCATATTAAAATAAAAAGTAATTAAGCAAAATAGAATATTAATTAAATATAAGCATGTAAGTATGAGCCAGGAAAAGGTTATTTAACTGTCTTGTTCCAATAGTAGATATATAATTTACAGCATCTCAGACTAACCATTTACTTAATCTCCTGAGGGGGGTGATAAATCACTGCTAAAACATCCAAGAAGATAAAAAAAAGTGTATGGAATTTCTCCCCAATACACTAATATAATTCAGCAACACTCCAGAGTATTGGTTTACAATCACAATCTATATTGCTGGTCCATGACTGTTTTTATCTCTATTAATCAAACACACATGCACACATTTAATATTGTGTAACTATATTTTGGGGGCTGGGGGGTTTCCCCCATACCTCATATTTCCCGTGAAGATATTCCTTCAAATTTTAACTGCCAAACTGCTGTAAAGTGACTTTTATGCTAGGTCTCCACCATTGCTTCCTTTTATTTTTAAGTCTTATCCCAAGTATTTTCTTTTAGAGGTTTAATTGTGTAATGTGTGGGTGAAATTTGATCCTCATTCGTAAATACATGACCTGAATATCACCTCTTAGTGATGAAAGAGTCAGATGCTAAAACTGCTTCAGTTTGCAGGGCAGTGTTCCAGCTAAGTACAGGGAATATGTCAAATCCTCTGGACCCTCGTGTGTTCATTTATCAAGCCTCCTGATAATTCATACATAAGTAAGACCATTTACTTTGTTTGAGCATGAAGGGGAGGGGGGAGAAAAGGGAGGGAACAGGTTTCCCACCCCCCTCAATAAAGAGACTAGAAATATGAAACTGCAGTATTTCATTCATGGCTATATCGCTAGGGGATGTTAAGAAACCGTGTCCCTATTCTGCTGTGGGTTTTTCAGAGACTCGGTCAGCGTACAGGTTTTGCCTGAAACAAATGGTGATTGTGAGAGACTGGCAGCATGTTTTCATTCAAACTCTTTGTGCATTCTGTTGCAAAGTGTCACGGTTGATTATTAATTGCTTATTAAAAAAGAATTCATTGCATTAGTTGAATAGAGCAATATTGAATCTGGGGGTCACGTAAAGGTAAATCCAATTATTACGGAGTTAGTAGCACTGCTGTGAAACCTTTCACGTCGACATTTTAAAGGGACAGTGTCCCTTTATTTTGGCTATTTGGAGTTCCAAAATGTCAAAAATCAAATCTTTTCAGTACACTTAGGTCAAACGATTTAGGATGGGAGAACAAATCCCATGAGTTTGTACATTTACCATGTCACGGGAATTGCTGTCCAAGTACCATCAATTTTACATAAAAGGTCCCAGAGGCTGGCCAATTTCAGACTACTAACAAATCACAAGCCTTAAACCTACTTTATTGAGCAACATACTGTTTCAATGCTGAAAGCTGTTTGCTTTAAAGGTGCTTTCAGTTGTTGACTAGTATTCTCTTTAAACTATTTTAAAAAACACAGAAGTGATTGTACAATAATTGTGTTTATTCTCTTTTGCTGAACAAAGAGTAGGCTGGACAGTCCAGCTTTGGTTTTGTCACTCAATTGTATAGTTTAGAGACATATTTCATGATGCGTGATGATTATTTCTCAGAGGGACATCTGAATAAATAATTAAAAGAGGCACTTTTACCAGATTTTTACATATAGTGTGTGCAATCCAACTCATGATAGCACATCTCTGATTGTGTCTACCTTACGAACCTGCTGGACATGCAAGACAAGTACATACATAACTAAGATGAAAAAGCTAAGTCTCATCATCATGGCAGTCCCTCGAAACGAGGATGATTGCTTCCAGGCCAAAAAAGGATGAGTTCACAGGTGTTTCAGTGAAGGACCCGAACTACATCCTCAAGGATGGAAGATGCCTGTTCTTGGATTTTTTTTAACGTGTGGTGGCATTGCACACCAGCCACCACATGGGCTTGACAGAGCTAGGTCTTGGTCCAGTGGCAAGGATTACCCAAGATGACTGGAGACCAGCTCTGCTGCACGGACCTAGTGCGCACACATATCGCAGTATGGGCTAAGTCTATATAGAGAGTGATCAACATTTGGAATGGTCTTTTGAGAAGAGTGGTAGGGGTTAATTAAAAATATCAATACTGTGAATTATGAGCACTTCTTTAGTTTGAATTTATTTGCAACTACATGGTAGTGATTGAGAAAAAAAGTAGATGAACAAATAAAATGACCAAAATCAGTCTTTATCATGGTCACAAGCACTACCAGTAGTGATTCTGAATGATGGTCTGTGAGGCGAAGCATTGGTGTTACAATAAGTGGCTGTACACAAACCTACATGGAGGAGAGATAGAAATATTGTTAAACCAGGAAAAATGTGTAAATCCTTACCATTTTTTAATTTGTTCTCGGAATGTTGTTGATGCGGGCAAAGCATTCCTAGTTGATCTGAGAAGAAGCTGGTGGTCTTTTTCCTTGAACCAGTGCAGTCCTTTTGCTGGTGGCACTCCCAGGATGGTTGCAAGGCAGAACATTTCAAGATTTGGATCCAATGACAGTGAAGGAATGGTAATCTATGGCCACATAAAGCTAGTGTGTGACTTTGAGGGGAACTTGCAGGTGATGGTTATCCCATCAGATTGTAGCTATTGTCCATTTTGATGGTAGAGGTTGTGCAGCTGGAAATTGCTGTTAAAGTAAGGTTGGCGAGTTGCTGTAGTGCATCCTATAGAACGGCAACACTGCAGGCACTGTGCCCAGGTGGTGGACAATAAGTCGAAAGACAAGGGTGTCAATCAAGCACACTGCTCTGTCCTGGTAGTTGTTGAGTTTCTTTTTGCAGCTGATTAGCAAACATTCCATCACACTCCCAACTTAAGCTTCGTAGATGGTGGAGAGGCATTAAAGGGTCAGGTGGTTAGGCACTTGTCATACAGTACCTAGCCTCAGCCATCTTCTTGTAGTCGCTGAGTTGATATGGCCAGTCCAGTTAAGATTCTGATCATTGGTGACCCCATCCCCCTTCTGGGTATTTGATGGTGGGAGACATCGAAGTGGCAGTGCCGTTGAAGGTCAGAGGGAGATGGAAAGACCTTTTATTGTTGCCGATGCCTGGCACATACATAGTGTGAATATTTGTCTGGATGCTATCCAGGTACTCTAATAGGCAGGCATGGACTGCTTCATTATCAGAGAAGGTGTGAATGGAACTGAGCACGATGGAATTGTTAACGAACAGCACTCTCCTGACCTTCTGATGGAGGATAAGTCATTAATGATGCAGCTGAAGATGGTCGGGCCATGAAGACTTCCCTAGGAGCTCCTGCAGTGATGTCCTGGGACTGCGATGTTGGCCTCCATCAACCATAACCATCTTCCTTTGCATCAGATATGACTCCAGCTATTGGAAGGTTTTCCTTTTGATTCCCATTGACCAGTTTTGCTAGGGCTCCATGTGCCATATTTGGATGAATGCTGCCTTGATGGCAAGGGTAGCTACTCCCAGCTGTTCTCTCATATTCAGCTCTTGTATTTTTGTGTGGATAAAGGCTGTGACAAGATTTGGAGCCAAATCGTTCTGGCAGAGCCTGAACTGAGCATTGGGTGAGTAGGTTATTGGTGAGTTGGTATTGCTTGCTGGCACGATTCATGACCCCTTTCATTACTTTGCTGATGATTGGGAGGAGGCTGCGAGGAGAAATTTACCAGTTTAGATTTTTCATGCTTTTTTTATAGCTAGGATATAGCTGAGCAATTTCCTCCATTGTGGGTTCAATGCTAATGTCTTACTTGCACTGGAATAACTTGGTTGGAGACGAGTGGAAGCAGACCTTCAGCACTACAACCAGAATGTTGTCAGTGTACACAGCCTTCAGTGGGTCCAGTGCTTTCAACTGCTGCTTAATGTCATATGGAGTGAACCAAATTGGCTGGACTGGCATCTATGATGGTGGAGGGGTCTGAAAGAGGGCCTTATACTCATGTTCTGGATTCTGCAGCCTCCCCCTCTCCCTGTCACTTGCATGATTGTCCAGCATCATTCTCAACTGGATGTGGTAGGGCTGCAGAGCATTGCTCTGATGCATTGGTTTTGAGATTGCTTTGCTCTGTTTCCAGCCTGCTGCTTTTGATATTTAGCATGCAAGGAGCCCTGAGTTGTTGCATCGTGATATTGATCCTGAAAGTTCTTATAATGGTGTGTAAAAAGTTGATTAGAGCCAAGTAGTGCTCAGATAGGTTAACATATAAACGCCGTGTTCTCAGAGAAGGAAACAGACATTTTGAATAAATCTTGAGACTTGCTGCAGACACTCTCCAGAGAGTTGTTGTTCAGATAGGCTACAAACCTTTATGTGGTGTCAGAGCTGGGACGGAAATGCAAGGTTCAAAGCTCCCAGATCTCGAGACTAGAAGGAAATGTCAAATACATGTGGTGAAAATGGAAACGACACTTTGAAGTTTATGTAACAGTTAAACAGGCATACGAATTCAGAAAAATAAGCCAAGCCTCGGGAATCAAACCCATAGCGTCATCATCAAAGTACTCACAATCCAATGGGAAACCCAAAAAAGCTGTTCAGGTTGCAAAATAACTTAATGCAGCAAGCGAAAGGTCTAGACCTGCTTGATTTTCATAAAATGCCTGGACATAGCTAGCATGGCTAATGTAATCGCTGTTGGGTCATAGAACGAAAACAACACTCCTCACCTAAGAACAACTGCTGAAAACTAAATCGTCAAAAGAATTTCACAACTCTCATGTACAAAAGTAAGCATAAAATGTACTACGAATGAGGATTTCATCATTTAAAACCACTGCTACCAGAATACCAGTGGTGCAAAATGAACGGCAGCCAGAAACCTCATCAAAACGCCTGACATGTTGAAGCCAGTGTGAAAGGAAACTTCAAGAGCGGAACAAGAAACTCAACCTGAGATTGGGCAAAGTGAACTGGAATGGAAACCCTCAACCAGAATCTGGAAGCCACCTGGTGGATTAGATGTATAGTTTACTTGTTTGATATTATAATTGTATTATTATAATACTCATCATTCCCATGTACAGTTTGGGGTCTATTTGAATGTTGGGTTGAGTTAAAAAAGGTTTCCAGAAAGAATGGGAACTTTAATGATAGTAAAACGTTATATGGGGTCATCCTGTGGTCAAAGATTGGATTGATCTATGAACACCATAGTGCTGATTGTAACTTGAAAACCTGTTGTAAACAGTGTGCTGGTGGCCTGAAAATGGCATTGAGTCATTTACCAGCCCATTTTCACTGGTAATCCAAAGATCACCATCTCGGGTAAGGTCCTTTTTCAACTGGATCAGGAGCCATTGTAGGTCAGTGAGCAGATGGGTGATGGTGAGAGTTAGGATACGGGCAGCAGAGTTTTGGATGAGCTCAAGTTTATGTAGGGTGGAAGATGGAAGGCCAGCTAGGAGAGTGTTTAAGTAGTCTAGTCTCGAGGTAACAAAGGAATGGATGAAGGTGTCAGCAGTAGATAGGCTGAGGCAGTGGCAGATTCATGCGATGATACGAAGGTAACAGTTACTTTCTTATTTTTATTTAAACAATGTAAATTTATCAAAACATTAATATATAGCTCTTAGAGGTTTTAAAAATCATTGGGGGCAGAAATTCTGGCCACCCGGGTCCGTACGGAGTGTGTACGGACCCGGGAAGGCATCGCAAAAGTCGGTTTTCAGCGCACAATGCGCATGCGCTGAAAACCAGCTTTTCCGATCTGTCAAGCTCCAGCTTGTCAGATCCTCCGTATCTCAGGAGCGAGGACATTTGCAAGGGCAAGTTTGCAGGATTTACCATATCTTGCCCAGCAAATGTCCTCAAAACTCTTGCGCCTGATAAAAGCAGGCACATAGTCTACTTTTACAGGCGTAAGAGTTTTAAAATACACAAAAACATTTTAAAATAAAATTATAAAAACACAATTTATTGTTAAAAACCTTCCTTACCACGGTAAGTTTATTTTAAACCATAATTTAAAAACTTAAAAAAAAATGTTTTTATAATACATAAATAACTTTAATTTAAATTAATAAATATATGTGGTGTATTTTTTCTATTGTTTTTGGTTTTGTGTGTTTTGGGGGCTGTTTCTCATTCATAATAATGGGAACGCCAACTTACGAAGTTCCCATTATTATGAATGAGAACATATTTTACCTGATTGGCTGCCCAGAGCCATGTGACTGCAGCTCCAGCCCTGCGCACTTCCTGATGTGCACATGCTGAGATGCGCAGTCAATGGAGACTTCAGGACCAGGAACTCGCGTGGGTGCAGCAGGATAAGGTAAGTGCGCATTTTAAAGAAGTTTTTTACGCGATCGCCCGCGGAAAGCAACCGACCGGGATTTCTGGGCCAATGTAATTTGTATTGTCTTAAAGATGCTTTTAATCTTTGTGCATCTGAGTTAGAAGGTTGTGGGTTCAAGTCCCGCTCCAGGAACTTGAGCACAAAAATCTAAGCAGTACTGAGGGTGTGCTGCACTGTTGGAGGTGCCGTCTTTTGGATGTGACCTTAAACTGAGGCCCCGACTGCTCTCTCAGGTTGATGTAAAAGATCCCATGGCACTATTTCGAAGAAGAGCAGGGGAGTTATTCCCAGTGTCCTGGCCAATATGTATCCCTCAATCAATGTAACATGAAAACAGTTTATTTGGTCATTATCACATTGCTGTTTGTGGGAGCTTGCTGTGCGCAAGTTGGTTGCTGTGTTTCCTACATACAACAGCGACTACACTTCCAAAAGTACTTCATTGGCTGTAAAGCGCTTTGAGACGTCCGCTGGTCGTGAAAGGTGCTATATAAGTTCAAGTCTTGCTTTCTAAATCAAGGATATAAACGGATGATTGATTGTTTATTCTGTTTGAATCGCAAGCTTGCCACTTTTATCTGAGAATGAAAGGTCAGGGGAGGAATAATTCCTACATTTTGGGCCCAAGTTTCGGGCCACGCCTAGAACAGTGCAGCCCCGACCTGGACGCCTGTTTTTCGTGCCACAAAGTGCGTCTAAAAAAAACTTGCCTATTCTCCTCCGGCTCCCTGCAGGTCCTCTGGAGCTGGGCGTGGCGCAGCATGAGCTGTGGGGGGCGGAGCCAGGTCCCTGCGCTGAAAACAGTGCCGCGACCTCTGCACAAGCACGCTACAGTGGCCGCGCATGTGCAGTAGCTCCAGGCGCCCAAAACTGTGTGGGAGGGGCCCGAAGCACGTAGCTCCTAGCCCTGGCCGAATGGCCTCACTGGGGCTGCGTGGATAAGGCTGCCTCCTACGCCCAGCCCTGCTTCCTCCGGACTGGGACCCGACCCGACTTGACTCCCGTTCCCCCCCCCCCCACCGACCTCCGCTTCCCCCGCTCCCGACCTCGCTCCCGACCTCACCCCCCCTCCCCCGCTCCCGACCTTCCTCCCCGACCGACCTCCGCTCACGACCTTCCCCCCGACCGACCTCCGCTCCCGACCTGACCTCCCCCTGCCCCCGACCAACCTCCGCTCCCGACCTCCCCCGACCGACCTCCGCTCCCGACCTGACCTCCCCGCCGCCCCTCCCCCGACCGACCTCCGCTCCCGACCTGACCTCCCCGTCCCCCCCCCACCCTGACCGACCTCCGCTCCCGACCGACCGACCGACCTCCGCCCCCCCCCCGACCGACCGACCTCTGCTCCCGACCTCCCCCCCCCCCCCCCACCGACCGACCTCCGCTCCTGACCTCTCCCCCCCCACCCTCCCCCGACCGACCTCCGCCCCCCCACCCCCCACCGACCGACCGACTTCCGCCCCACCCCCCACCGACTGACCGACCCCACCCCCCACCGACCCGCGCTCCCCCCGACCCGCGCTCACGACCCCCCCGGACCCCGGACCCGTCGCCACCTACCTGTCAATCCGGTAAGTCTAAGCTCGAAGTCTTGGGCCCGGCCCGTTCAGCCTCCCTCTCCTTTCTTTCTTTCTCTCTCTCTCTCCCTTCTCTCTCTCTCTCTCTCTCTCTCTCTCTCTCTCTCTCTCTCTCTCTCTCTCTCTTCCCCCCTTTCTCTCCCCTCCCCTCCCCCCTCCCCTCCCTCCCTTCTCAGCCCCCTCCTCTCCACCTCCCTCCTCCCCCTCCCCTCCACCCCTCTCCTCTTCACCCCCCTCCCCCTCACCTCCACCCCTCGCTGTCAGAAACACAGACACTGACAGACAGAGAGTGAGAGAGACACACACAGAGAGATAGAGACACTGACAGAGACACACGGGTGGGGGGGTTTTGGGACATCCCAACAAACTGTTGGAGGACTCCCGGTGCTGCAGTCAGTAAGTAGAAAATTTTTTATTTATTGATTTTTTAAAAAATTATTTTTTATTAATTTTTTTTGATTGATTTATTGGTTGATTTATTGATGTATTTATCATTTATTATTGATGATGGCTCTTTTTGTAAAACTGAAGTGTTTAATGTTTGTAAACTTCCCTTTAAACATCCCCCCCCCCATTCCCTACGCCTAATTTGTAACCTACGCCTGATTTTCTAAGTGTAGACAAGGTTTTTCTGAGCGTACAAAAATCTACACTTACTCCATTCTAAGTTAGTTTGGAGTAAGTTTTCACTGCCTAAACTTTCAAAACGGGCGTAAGTGCCGGACACGCCCCCTTTAAAAAAAAAAATCTGTTCCAAACTGAAACTGTTCTAACTGACTAGAACTGGAGCAAACTAAATGCCGAGAATTGCAATTTCTAAGATACTCCATTCTAAACCAGTTGCTCCAAAAACACAGGCGCAATTCAGGTCGAAACTTGGCCCCTATGTTTCTATTGGAAGACTTATTTAATATACTAAATATATTTAGACTGAAGCTGTCACCATGATGGCCGTTATCCAATTTAATGTAAATGGAATGTTGGTCTCCATGCATCGATTTTCTGTTGGACAGTTGTCTTCAGCCACCTGGCCAATGGATGATTTTCTTACCCTCACATTGGTCTTCGGCAGTAGCGCAAAACGAGTGATAGCGAATCAGCAGCTCATTTTACACTCTGCCAGCTTTTCTATTTCCATTCAAATCAATAGATGAGATAATGGAGTGGAGTGTAAACAAGGTGCCGATTCGCTATTGCCCATCTTGCGCTGCTGCCCACGACCAATTTCACCCCTTCTGTACCTACATTTGTACAATTAGGGTGCAAATAAATAAGTGATATAAGAATGATGAAGCTAGTCAGATTATTCCTTTAGGATAATAGTTGAATAAAACCTGACTTGGAGGACCCCTCGTGAATTTGTGTGCTGGATTTCTACTCTTTGTTTCAAATAGGCCCATGTATTTCATAGACCACAATTGTGCACTTTGTCATGGCCACCATATTGTATGAATTGTTTAAATAAAACAGATTTTTTTAAAGTTTTACTATTACCAGCAAGCACCTCAAAGTACAATTAAATAGTCAATAATTGATGGCATACTTGAAATGGATTCTTCCTAATGTGACCAGCAGCTTGGATCATGTAGATCAGATTGAAACAATTAAAGGGTGCAAACATCCAAATGAATGATTTTAAGAGCAATGAAGCCAATTGGATTATTCCTTTCGGATAGCAATTTCTAAATTTCAGTGATTCTCAGTAGCTGGTGTCGTAAAACCTGACTTGGGGAACACACAATGGCTTTCGACTCATATGCTTCAGAAACCTAGTTCAGTATACATTGCTCGAAACTTTACAGTAATCACAGCAACAAATTAAAATTCCATATAATTGCATGCAGTTGCTCAAACATAGCATTTCAACCAGTTGAAGTACAGAAGAAACAAACAACAGTACAGCAATATTCCTGTCCAGAATAACTGCTCCATTTCCAGGTTTGGCATTCTGTGTGGCACAGATTTAACTAATTCTGTGATTTATGTTCTGCTTGAACAGCTGTTGACAGTCATCTATTCTAAATAATAATTGTCCTATGAAGAATGTGCCATTTTGATAGTACTGATATTAATTGTTTAAAATATGGATTAAAGAAGATCCAAATGACTTCTATAATATAAAAGTGATGTGACGTAATGTAGTTACTCTGGTCATGACCTTGACCTCTTTGTTGCTGTCAATAATGTCAGCCACTTAATCCACTTCCAATGTCTTTCTTCCACGGTCCTTTTCCATGGCACTGCTCTGTCCTGGTTCCGTTCCTACCTGACATGCTATAGCCATTACATAATTTCAAATAGTTTCTCTTCCTGTGCTCACATGGCCATCTTTGGTCTACCCCAGGACTCCAGTCAAGGCTCTTCAACATTGACATGTTTCCCCGATGATTTCCAGAAGCACAAGGTCAGCTTTCACATGTATGATCTGTGGACACCTCATTCAGTAGCCAATTAAAAAAAGTTATCTGTCATCACCAGTGCACTGCATTTGATTGGTCTGACAACAAGAATTTTACTGGGATCTTTCCCAGTGAGAGTTGAGGAATCCTGTTGTACCCAACAGCATAGTTTGAAAAGAGATCCCTAAGGGGCCATTTGGACTTATCATTCAAATAATTGACCAATCTGAAATAAAAACAGATGATGCAGGAAGTAGGCAGCTGGTCAGTCAGTATCGATAAAGATTAAAGGTTAAGGTTTCAGGAACAAGACCAAACCTTAGAACAGAAATAAATCCCCATCCTTGGGTGAAAATACATTAGTGGCATAATTCTTTAAATGGAAGAAATGTATTAAGCTGTGAGCTCAACGTAAACAATTTTCTCTTCTGAAGCAATTGACCTGAAAATGAGCACTGCTATATGTATAATGCATACAACTCACAAATAGAATTCTTTCAAATCTCCCTGCATTATCCACTTATTGATAGGTAATGGCGATGGTTTGTAGGTGGCTCTGTGTTAGAGACTTATCTCCACAACTCTATTATGGTTTAACGATTACTGAATGTAAACAGCCTAAGACATGGTATAATTAAGCCACATTGGAGCAAAGACTGAGATCCTGAAGCTGACATTGTAGCAACTGTCTAGAAAATTTCTAAACAAGGTAAAGTGACCCTGTGTGTTAAGTTTGTACATTTATATTGATATATTATTATATTATTATAACCATTTATGTTTTTTACTAAGATAAATTTTCTTTTCCTAAATTACACTAAAAATATTTTCTCCTTCCCCCTTCTCCTATCTATGCGGTTATCTATCTCAGTCTGGGGAGGTAGACAGACAGCGAGTCCACAGGCAGCTCCATTGGCCAACCCATTGGGAAATGTGCTGAGCATTAAGTTTTTGTATAGATTCATTTCCTTGTCATCAGATTGTTTGGTATAAATTCTACCTCATGACGGCTCGTATTCCAAGAATGATAATGGTGGGAAGCAACATGAGTACAGTTACAGCTTAGCTGAGCTAAACAGGAGAGGATGGCAGCATAAAACTTGCATTCTTGCAATATGAGAAATAACAATATTTTTGGAGAGTTCTAAATAATTATTTTCTTCTCTATGAAGCTTAGTACTCTAATATGTAACCATTACAAAGATGCAATCTGATTTACATTCCTTCCACCAATTCAGATTTTCAGAAGTTAGGTTTTCAAATGGCATGTGGAACCTTTTACAATTATTTGGCACAGGCACAGTGCTTTCCACTTTACATTGTATCTTTCAAAATTACTAGTGCATTCACCACCCTCAATATTACAGGAAAGCAGCTGAAGAGGTGAGCTGATATGAGATCATAGTTCTGCAAATAAATTCAGCTAAGCCTTATTTGTTTTGTAAACTTATCACATCCGGCAGAAAGTATTCTTCTGTGCAAACCTCAACTGGAATAACTATAGTTGTTTCCTGGAACAACAATTTAGACCTCTGCACTATAATTATATTGGTCATGTAAACTGGATAGGCCATTACAGTCGGTATAAGTACTCCTGCAGTCTGACTTGAAGACTTCACTTGCTTGTTATAAAAATTGTTTTGTGAGCCTCAGTTTCTATTGCTACAGAATGATAAAGGTTAAACAAACAGCATTCTTTTAGATGCAGTTTTGGTCTCCTAATCTGAGGAAGGACATTCTTGCTATTGAGGGAGTGCAGCGAAGGTTCACCAGACTGATTCCCGGGATGGCAGGACTGACATATGACGAAAGACTGGATCGACTAGGCTTATATTCACTGGAATTTAGAAGAATGAGAGGGGATCTCATAGAAGCATACAAAATTTTGACGGGATTAGACAAGTTAGATGCAGGAAGAATGTTCCCGATGTTGGGGAAGTCCAGAACCAGGGGTCACAGTCTAAGAATAAGGGATAAACTATCTAGGACCGAGATGAGGAGAAACTTTTTCACCCAGAGAATTGTGAACCTATGGAATTCTCTAGCACAGAAAGTTGTTGAGTCCAGTTCGTTTGATAGATTCAAAAGAGAGTTAGATGTGACCATTACGGCTAAAGGGATCAGGGCGTATGGAGAGAAGGCAGGAGTGGGGGACTGAAGTTGCATGATCAGCCATGATCATAATAAATGGTGGTGCCGGCTCGAAGGGCCGAATGGCCTGCTCCTGCACCTATTTTCTATGTTTCTATGACTTTATCTGTAAATCAGTTAAACAGTAAAATCAAACTGGCATCCTCTCATCATGCTGCAGTCCTCATAGAGTTTATTGTTCAGATATTTAGAATTGCAGCATTAGCTCAGCAGTGAGATATTGCACTAGGTATGCATAAAAATGGTGAATAATTAGTGTTTATGTAAGGTTTTGAATGCACGGAATACACTAATAAGAATATGGAATGATAAAAGGATTTGAACAAAATTGTGAAAGAGATGCCAATACGATCATCGTCAACAATTACTTTTATGATTATTGCTATTGTTTTAATTTATAATGAAAGGCTTAGCTTAGGGACTCACATCAGAACTCAACAACCACACAGAGCATCTGCTGCAGTGTAGACCTCCTACATGGCAAGTAGCAGGGATTAATTCTGAAGCAGAAACCAGTAATGCCAACCCCACCATAAATCATGGGATAAACCCTTTAAAGTGGTAAGAAATCATGAGTTGGTATTTTTTGGATTATAAACCTCATTAGTGGCTTTATTTAATCTCGAACAGGTCATAGTTCTTTAGCTCTTTACAAAAACTATATTACTGCAGAAAATGCTTTACAAAAAACGTTTTAAAAATCCTACCCGTTATCAGTTGGGATAAATTTTCATTAAAAATCACATGCCTTGCGATTAATTCGCGAGAGTTGACTTTCCTGCATCTGCAGCATGATCTAACTCTTACAACATAGTAGGAAGTGCATTAAACCATCCTCTACAATTGTAATCTCTCTATTCACAATATTGCTTTCTAAGGCTCACCATGCTCTACTTCAGAATATCTAATGAGGAAAACAGAAAGTCAAGTTTAGTTCACTCGTCACAATTACATATGCGCTATATGAAATGATATAATGCACAAAGGATTTCCACACAATAAATGGCAATATATTTGCAAGAATAAAATTACATCTGTTTTTTTTTCCAATGTGACTGTTAAAATACTGCAACTCCAAAGAGAGAATTGACAGCCTGTATCCATGAAACAGGCTAAAATCACTCCCTCAACCTAAGTGTAGTTTTGATATATGTATCCTGAAGTCATTTCATGGCATTAAGCAAATTTGGGGTTTTAAATTATGCTTGTAATCTGCTCGTGTTTTGTTATATTGTCTGAACCCATCAGATTAGATTACTGCCATAAAATTAATACAGAGAATTGGCAACTCCCTAAATAAACGGAAGAAACATCCCTGTTTTAAGGAGATTTCAGTCAGTCGGTTTTGAAGGAGCAGAATGCCATGTTTGGGATCTTTTATCACATCACATGCAAGTGATTCATGTTCCAGAGATGAGAGAGAATAGCTAACAACTTGGAGCAATGCCCATTCAAATATTTTAGCAGAGATGAGGTACTTGACTTACCACCTGAATCCAGAAACGCCTAAATGTTGGGATAAAAAAAACGCCGATTTGCTCAAAAAATATATCTGATTTGCACAGGCAAAAATTGCATATTTTTTTGTGCATGTGCAAATCAGCATATTTAGTTCCAAGATTTAGGCCTTCCATCGCAAGATCACGAGTAAAGCTTTGTTTCACTCCAAAATTGTCTCTCTCGCGATCCATTGCAAGAGTTGGCGATACTGAGATTTGTTGAAAGCTCCCGATATTATTGTTATATTCATATAAACTGGCAGGGCTAAGATAAAAAAATAACTTTTATTTATATTAGAACATAAGAACATAAGACATAGGAACAGGAGTAGGCCATACGGCCCCTCGAGCCTGCTCCGCCATTCAATAAGATCATGGCTGATCTGATCATGGACTCAGCTCCACTTCCCTGCCCGCTCCCCATAACCCCTTATCGTTTAAGAAACTGTTTATTTCTGTCTTAAATTTATTCAATGACCCAGCTTTCACAGCTCTCTGAGGCAGCGAATTCCACAGATTTACAACCCTCTGAGAAAAGAAATTTCTCCTCATCTCAGTTTTAAATGGGCGGCCCCTTATTCTAAGATCATGCCCTCTAGTTCTAGTCTCCCCCATCAGTGGAAACATCCTCTCTGCATCCACCTTGTCAAGCCCCCTCATAATCTTACACGTTTCGATAAGATCACCTCTCATTCTTCTGAATTCCAATGAGTCGAGGCCCAACCTACTCAACCTTTCCTCATAAGTCAACCCCCTCATCCCCGGAATCAACCTAGTGAACCTTCTCTGAACTGCCTCCAAAGCAAGTATATCCTTTCGTAAATAGGGAAACCAAAATTGCATGCAGTATTCTAGGTGTGGCCTCACCAATACCTTGTATAGCTGTAGCAAGACTTCCCTGCTTTTATACTCCATCCCCTTGGCCTTCCTGATCACTTGTTGTACCTGCATACTATCCTTTTATGTTTCATACCTTTGCACCTTTAACTTAGTAAAACATCCCGAGGTGCTCACACCAGTGTTAACAAGACAAAGCAGATACATTTGACACTGAGCCACAAAAGAAGAAATTAAAGCAGATGACCAAAAGCTTGATCAAACAGGTGGGTTTTAAGGAGCGTCTTAAAGGAAGAAAGAGAGGTAGAGAGGCGGACAGGTTTAGGGAGGGAGTTCCAGAGCTTAGGGCACAAACAGCTGAAGGCACGGCCACCAGTTATAATGAGAGATGTTCAAGAGGGCAGAATTTGAGGAGCGCAGACATCTTGTGGGGTTGTAGGGCTGAAAAAGATTACAGAGATAGGGAGGGGCAAGGCCATGGAGTGATTTGTAAACAAGGATGAGAATTTTGAAATCAAGGCGTTGTTTAACCAGGAGCCAATGTAGGTCAAAAAGCACAGGGGTGATGGGTGATCGTGACTTGGTGCGAGTTAGGACTCGGGCTGCTGAGTTTTGGATGACCTCAAGTTTACGTTGTGTAGAATGTGGGAGGCCAGCCAGGAGTGAGTTGGAGTAGTTAAGTCTAGAGGTAACAAAGGCATGAATGAGGGTTTCAGCAGCAGAAGAGCTGAGACAGGGGCGGAGGCAGGCAATGTTACAGAGATGGAAAAAGGCGGCTTTAGTTATGCCGTGGATATGTGGCCGGGAACTCATTTCAGGGTCAAATATGACACCTAGGTTGTGAACAGTCTTGTTCACCCTTAGATTGATGCTACGGAGAGGGATGGAGTCAGTGGTTAGGGAACGCAGATGGTTAATATCCAAGGTAGCTCTCAATCATTACCTAATTGTGACATGGAAGAACATAATTATATTTGATTTCTTTCAGAGAAGTCAAGGGTATTTGACAGTGAACAGTTTACAGCCAGGTCTGACTGTGGACAATAATCATTATTTACCTGTGTCATAGCTGATTTGATGTATCCTGTAATGCAATTAACTGACAATCTAATCTCTCTAGCTGCGAATTTCATTTGCTGTAAACTGACAGCATTTTTACAAAACAATTCAGACTGTAAAGTCCAATTTGAGCCCAAGGAGGATAACTTCAGGGTTTGTAGTTGGAATTGAATTAAATAGGACTAATGATGTTGTGGCACCACCAATGTGATGACACTACCAGAACCACTGGTCTTAAAAAATCCAGCAAATTTAGCTTTCAGATGCTGCTGGCTTTGTGAGACCTACACTTTGACACAAGAACAATATAAAACAGTTGAGTTTTGGCTGCTTTAATTTTGTTATTGTTTAATTTGGATTCAGTGCCCTTGTGCTAGCCACTGGTGTTTACCAATTCCCTTATCCTAGTGGCGGACAAGAACAAAGGCCCACAAATTTAGTTGTGTCCATTTGCAACACCAAATCTCTGATTGGTCCCCTTGGAGGACAAGACTAGATTTCTGATTTGTCCCCTTGGAGGTCAAGACACACCCAACAGTTTGTCTGGAATGTGTAATTTGATCCTGCCTGCTGGAGAGTAATTAAGATCGTTGCAATGTGTAATTTGATCCATTCGTTATGACAGCCAGGTTCCAGAGCTCACTACTGCTTTCAGAGAACAGACAGGGCTCACCCTTCTGGGTTAGGAGCACTCACAGCGCTCTCACTACTCAGGTCAGGTAGGAAGAGGTGAGGCCATGGAGGAATTTTGACAGGAGGATGAGAATTTTAAAATCAAGGTGTTTGTGAACAATGTTCCCCTAATTTTTGTTTTGGGTGCGCGGTCCCTTTAATGGGCTGTGTGGCACATTCAAAATTTTATCTCCCATTCAAAAGCCAGTAAACGGCCTGCACGGGACCTCCAGACAGCTGTGTGCCTGCGTAGCTTAGCGGGAATGTTGGTGGACCATGAGCAATGCAGGTCAACGAGCACAAGGGTGATGGGTGTTAGGATACATGCAGCAGAGTTTTGGATGAGCTCATGTTCATTGAGAGTGTAAGATGGGAGGCTGGCCAGGAGAACATCGGAATAGTCAAGTCTGGCAAATACACATAACTATAATGTTCTACATGTTGTCATCATCATAGGCAGTCCCTCGAACCGAGGATGACTTGCTTCCACGTCAAAAAGTTCACAGGTGTTTCAATGATGGACCTAAAATTCCAGGTCTGAACCAAATCTTGAAGGGTGGAAGATGCCTGTGCATGGATTTTTTTAACGTGTGGTGACCGTTGCACGCCAGCCACCACACGGGCTTGACAGAGCTAGGTCATGGTCCAGTAGCAAGGATTAACCAAGACGAGTAGAGACCAGCTCTGCCGCACGGGCCTAGTGCGCACACATATCGCAGTGTGGGCTGGCCCGTGCTGCCCGTGGGCCCTCGTCTCTTCTGGGCCCTGAAGTCGCGCCTCTCCTGGGCCCCGATCACGTCCCTCTACAGTTCTCGCCGCTCCTTCGCCCCGACCTCGCCGCTCCTGCTGTACCTGCCCACGCTCCAACCACCGACCTGGACCTTGATGACGTCACTCTTCACTGCCGTTGCTCTCCTGCTCCAGCACGTGCTGCTCTCTGGAGTGGTACGCTGCCACGCTGCTCCTTCCGCTCCCCAGTATGCCCCAACACAGAATACGCTTTCATCTTTTCAAATTAATTTGTCTATTGCCCATCACTAGTTGCCCTTGAGAGGGTGGAAGTGAGCTGCCTTCTTGAATCACTGCCTTCTGGGGGGAGGAGGGGAGAAGGAGAGGGGAAATGTGGTGCAGGTGTAACAGGGGTGGGGGTGGAAGAACGGAGGGTGGGAGAATGTGATCTATCTTCCTATCTGGTCACATTCTTTCTCTCTGTACCCATCCTTTAGACCTGGATCAGCCTGATTTTCCCCCTCTCCACTATTTTCACCATGCTCCCCCTGAACAAATTCCTGATTTTATCTCCCCGAGTTCCTGACCTTCTCTCCCCCCAACCCCCCCCCCGAGTTTCTGACCTCTCCCCTTCTGAGCTCCTCTTCACACCCCCCCCATCCCCTCCTTCGCTCCCCTCTCCTCCCCCGCTTCGATTCAGTCTCTTCCCCCGCTCCCTTTCAATCCCCTTCCCTTCCCCTTCAAACCCCTCTCCGCCCCCCCTCGATCCCCTCTCCTTTCTCCTCCTCCTTCAATCTCCTCTCCTCCCCTTCCAATCCCCTCTCCTCCCTCCCTCGAACCCCTCTCCTCCCCTTTTGATCCCCCTCTCCTCTCCCCTTCAAGCTGCTCTTCTCCCCCCTTTCGATCCACTCTCCTTTCTCCCCCCTCGATCCCCCTCTCCTCCCTCGCTCCCCTCTCCTCCCCCTTCAATCCCCTCTCCTCTCTCCTTCGATCCATTCTCCTCCCCCTTCAATCCCCTCTTCCCTCCACCTCGATCCACTCCCCTTTCTCCTCCCCTTCAATCCCCTCTCCTCTTCCCCTCGAACCCCTCTCCTCCCCCCTTTGATTCCCCTCGCCTCTCCCCTTCGAGCTGCTCTCTTCCTCGAACCCCTCCCCCTTCAATCCCCTCTCCTCCGCCCCTCGATTCCCTCTCCTCCCTCCCTCGAACCCCTCTCCTCCCCCCTTTGATTCCCCTCTCCTTTCCCCTTCGAGCTGCTCTCTTCCTCGATCCCCTCCCCTCCCTTTGCTCCCCTCTCCTATCTCCCCCCTTCGATACCCCTCTTCTCCCCACCCCCCCCTTCGACCCACTCTCCTTTCTCCCCCCAACCCTCCCCCACAATCCCCTCTCATCCCTCACCCATCCGATCCCCTGACCTTCTCCTCACGGAGCCAAGGAAAGCGTGCCAGTGCAGGCTGCAGCCACCGCACTGTTTGGTGCTGTGCATGCGCGACCGGACCGAGTGCACAGTACCAAACGGCGGTGCGCGCAGAGGGACCAGAACATTGTGGAAATAATCACAGTGCATGAATTTACCATCGGGATAAGGGCACTGGATTGAGAAGTCTAAATGCTGGGAGCTGGTTCATGAATGTTGATCTCCCGAAATCCGATCGGCATCATTATAAAAGCAGCTTTAGGCTTCCAGTTTCAGTATACTGGACCTAATTAGACTTTCTATTCTAATTTGTAGGATTGCAAGATTAGATTCAAAAAGACAAAACAGTGAAAAAGAAGATACACTAAGCTTTACTTTTGATGTCTACCACTTTGAGGTGATAGTGTTTACTAAAATGTGTTGCTATCAATACATCAGTGCTGCCTTTACTTTTTATAATTTGGACACCTTTTGATCTTTTCCATTGTATCGATTGGTAGGTAAGCCATTGATTGGGTACTTTGGTGCATAAGATGTAGGAAATTCAGATATAAGTTTTACTCTACGCCTGGATTTCCTCAATCTTTTATGCTGTTTTGCAAAACCTCATCTGAAGCTCTCTGCCACTCATTAACATAGCTCTGCCCACATGCAAAAGTGCAGCTCAAACAAATTTCCAGAATTTATGCCAGTTCTGAATGGGCTGTAAATAAATCTATGCCTAAAATTTTAGGTGCAACAGGACCTAAGTCATATTTCTGGTGTTTTTTTGGCAATTTGTTTATGTGATTTATCTTCTAGGAACTACAGTATATTTTTGTTTATTTGGATTTATCTTTATGGCATTAAAATGATTTGCATTAAAAAATTGAAACATTTCCACAGTTGCATTTTCTTAAACTTGAAGTGCGTATTCTACATCAATGGTGGTTTACTGGCTTTAAACTTTCATTTACACACATACAGGGACTTATAGAACCAAATATGGCATACATTCGTTGCCTGCCTCAGGTTACGGTTGATGACGTAGATTTATGTTCTACTGTATGCGATAGAGATTTTCTGGAAATTTCGGCATAACTCTCCAGCAGGAAGATTGGCGTAAATTTTGGTGTAACTTGCCAGGTATACAGTTTCAGGAAATTCCGGACCAATATGTTCCCTTAATTTTAACTTTTAATACTCATTAAAATTCATAGAATGCTTATTTTTGTAATCTTTCTATGGGGAAAAATATAGCCATTGTTTGAAAGTTATGGGGGAGAGCTGTACTAAAAAAGTTAAGGTCTCTGACCGTTGCACACTTAGGTTTGATTTGGCGCTGAGATCAGTTAATGAACTACATTTAACCTTGACGTAAATCTCCTGGCTTGTAGCCCAGGACTAACTCTTAATCCAGTGGTGAAAGTTGACATTGCAAACATGGAATTGGATTGAATAACTCGGCATTGTTCTCAAGACCAGCTGCTGCAAGTTCAATGGGTGCAAACCAGTCTTGAGTTGTTTGCTGTGGATTACATGCACTGAACCGAGGTATACAATTTATGTCATACTCGTCTATCCCCTGTGGCATTACACATGGGAAGCCAAAACCAAATGTAGTCTTCAGCTGAATCAGAGTTAGGGAGTAGGGGATAATTTGAGCAGAGCATACAGATGTAATGCAGTCCCTATTTAACAGTCTCTATTTTTATACAATACTTTGATTTTATTTTACTTTTTTTATAGTTAAATAGCAAGTTCCATGGCAATTTGGGAAGCAGTGTTGATTGAAGTATAGGGGTTTCTCTGTAGTACACGCTGAGGAGCTGGAAGTCTGGGGTGGTGCATTGCCACTTCTGGCAGGAGAGTGTCATTAAATCATGGCAAGTTTATTAAATAGTTTCCATTATAAATGGAGATCATGGAAATTATAATAGAAACGTTGACAGGAAAGGCTTGCAGATATAGGATTTTTATTTTATTATGGATATGTGAATTGTTATTCTAACATTAAAAAATACCCAGTTTGGCGCATTCCTAATTTAAAATCTCTCATTTTGTGAAACTTCCTCTTTCTCTCATCTCTACTAAAGAATGTAGAGAGGAAGGAAAATTGGGAAGTTTGTCACTTAAGGATACTCTTGTAGTTTCTAATGGTCGCATCCCTCAGGAGTTAACACTACCATTAATTGTAGAGGGTGGTGCATGAACTTGTCTAACATAAGGTAAAATGGACTTCATGGGTTTCCCCTCTTTTTTTGCCGTTCCTTTGTATGAGGGGAATAAAAGAGGAATGGGGGAGAATAACTATTGAATGGTTCTAGTTGCTCAAGACATAATACATCTGTTGAAAGCAGCTGGTGGGACAACATAGAGATGTCATATTATCATAATATGGGTTTGATTCCAACATCATTCAGACAAAAACACAAATGAGTCCTGATGCGAGACAACCTAGTTTGTGAGAACCTTCTGTGTACTTGATAAGTTATCCCTCATTATCTTTGCGCCTTCTGAAATCCTTAGTAATTGTCATTATGCGGTTGTAAAGAATGTGTGAAGCTGGGAAGGAAGCCATGGGAACTCTCAAGTACATTCCTAGGGATAGCAGACACTGAGAATCAGCTGGAAAATGTACTGCAACAATCATGCAATTCTGGGTTGCGGTTTATTAATACCTGTACCAGTTCACAGTTTATTTTTCTTTTTTTCTTTAACTGAAGAGTTGACACACTCCAACCCTCACTCCTTGGAGCAAAAATTGATGGTTTCACTGCAGTGGGAACTCAGCACAAAATGTCTCTTCCCAATCCCCTTAGCCTCCTGGTTGTAAAACATAACTCATGCGAATAAATGATGCCTGAGATGTTAGCAAGTGTACAGACACCCTCTTAACATTAAGAGTATGAGACAATTGCGATAAATCTGACTTAAGCTCTATAGACTGGTGTTGTTGCAGCTGATATTACTTGCAATTTTGGCTACTTTTTAAACTATTATATCTACACTCATTACTCTTTCCAGTACTATGAAACATGGTTTAGAAATTAAATTTATTTAGGATTAAATTATAGTTGATGGCGCATTTTTTTTCTTCTCTTCAACAGTTTATGCCCTACATTTTCCGATTGCTGAGTGGTGTTAAAATAACTCCAATTGAAAAATCTAGGCTTTTTTGTTTTCATAAATGGTGAGAACCTGGTGCTAAATATTGAAGACCAGCAGAAATATTTGCCTGCCTTTGAAATGACTGTGTTATGGGACTGAGCGGCATATTCTTTCACCTCTGCAACCTATATTTACTTCCAACCCAGAGTGATGTGATAAATGATGCCTTCTCTGTCTTTGAGCTGCAGGAATTAAATGTGAAGTCAATTTGAATACTGTAAACACAGTTTCCAGTGAACATGAACCCATAGCATAAAACTGTCATAATCCAGCGCTAATTGTCAGTCTTATTCAGTGCAATTGCAAGGAAGAATAGAGATGTTGCACCACTGCAGTAGAATGTTCACAAATGTAGTTGGAGTTAAGGTAGTCCTGCGGAAACAATATACTGCATTAAACCCATGCATTACCTGGTATGGGAGTCATTGAGGCTGACATTGGGTGCAGTTGAATGTATCATTCCAACTTTGATGAGCATGAAACGTTAAAATATTTTTAAAAGCTCTTTTATATTTCATGCCTATTGATTTTTAATCCATAAAGTGCTACAGGAAAATGTAAGTGACATTTGGGTTTATCTATATTGATATTTGTTTCCTGAACAAACACTTTCCCCATCAGAGGTACCTCCTCCAATACCCCATTTCAGAGATTCTTTTCCCTCTAACCTCCTTCCCCATTCACCAATTTCATCTATAGCCTGTTTCAGTTCACAAAGGCACTCTTCACTCCCCTAGTTCACCTAGGCACTTTATCCTCCACGCTCCCGTGTCACAGAGGCACTGCACTCCTCTAAACTCTAGTTCAGTTTTTCCCCTGCAACCTGCTGCAATTCACAAGGACATTTCCCCTTACACCATCTCTGCAGTTCAGCGACACTATACCCCTCTGACTCTCCCAGTTTACAGAGACACTCTCTCCCTCCAGCACTATCCTAATTCATAGGAAGTCCTTGCTGCTTCTGGCTGCAGGACCTGACAAAAAGTTGTTGATTTGTTCTCTGAGCACATTGGGGCTGCAGGTGGGAATTTTTGATCTATTGCAAGATCAGTAATTCCCACATGCAGCCCACAACACAGAGTTCACTCTTAGCGAACATCAGTAGTGTTGAGTATGAGCTAATGAGAAGAACATCAAGGAGTGGAGTGGGCAACGACTCACTGATTTGTTGCCGGGGTTTACGGAGTGCCCTGTACATATGTTGGGTTTTAGTGGGCCCACGTTATAGTACAGTATATCCTCTGACTTGTGATGAGCAAAGTCATGGGAGATTCACTGATGGTGCAGATCCTAAATACCTATAAATGTTTTTAGATATTAGAAAGGATGTATAGTATACAGGGGTTCCATAAAAAGATCTTGCATAGGCTGTTCCATAGAAAGCTATAGTAAAAAAATGCAGATGATACTCAGCTCCATATTTGTTATAAGCTTTCAATGTCAGAATTGTTTTTAACTTTCTTCGCAGCTGCTTGCATTGTGTGCAATCTGCCAGTAGTTAGTCAAGTCACAGAGAATTTGTTGATTGTTCATGGACCAAATATGAAACATTAACCATAAATTCTTTAGACACACATAGTGCTTTTGTAGGATACATTAGATGATGGCAAAAACTCTCAACATTTTGGCATGTTTTTTAACTTGGATTATTGATATAACCAATAATCTTTCCCATTGTGGGAAGGGACATCCGAAATGTGCTGACCTCAGTTCTACGTCTGCCTCTTCCTCCAGCTTGTACAGGAAGGTAGCAATTTGCTGGAGTGGTTTCCAGTGCTTGTGGTCTCCTCCTGCCCATCTCTCAGCTAACCTACCTCTGTTCCTTTGATTTGTGGGACAAGTGCTGTGCTTCCTGTTACCTTTTCCCATTGTGTCCCCACATTTCCACCGGAACTGGCAGGGAGGCCCTACCCTGCAGTTTCTGACAAAACATCCATGAAAGAAATTCTGTAGAGGCAGAACTCCCCTCCCCCTCAGCTGAACTGTAAAGCAGTCTGCATCTCAATACCAGGAGTATTGCTCATTACTTGGTTTAATCTTTGTATTTAAAGCTCAAAGTATGTCCTAAAGCTTTCAGTTGCGCAACCATAGGCTGTTGCTGCAGTGCGCCTTGTTTGATTCTGGTCGATCATCATCATCATCATCATCATATTACCATAATGAAAGGCTAACCATTTGCAGCAGTATTGGGGCTCATTGTTGTCAAACTTGTGGGAACTCTGGAACTCTGCCCATACAAAGATTTTCACATGGGTGTTCCTGAACTGTAAAACTAAAACAAACAAAAAGAGAAACTGAACTAGAAATTCGTCTGCGCATGCAGCACATGCTCCACCGGGAGGCGCGAGGCCAGCTCAAAATTGGGCATTGGGTCTCATTTCAATACTGTAAGTGAGTTGTCAGTGCTTGTCGGAAGGCCCGGCACCTGTTCTGCTCAAGGCAGCCCAATTCCTCAAAGGAGTCCTAAAACAGGTGTTGGCCCTCTCATTAGTATATGCCAGGGGCCGACTACACCATGCGCCTGAAAATCGTCTAAAATCATTATAGCCTTGGATGTTTTTCAGTCTTCCTTGGGCTGCAAGTCATTTTTTTGCAAAATTGGTAATTTTTGCCACATTTTTCCATTTCTGCCTCACTCTTTGTCCTATTATGGGTGAGTTTGATCTGCAGTTTTACTGAGACACTCCATACAGTTCAGAGATAGTGATTCCATATAGCTCAGGTAGGCAAACCTGAGACTGAAATTGGAACTGTTCCAAATATAGGACATTTGGTAGAACTGACCCAATGTCAAACTCGACTACATTTTTGATTAAACTTCCATTTAAAAAAAAATCAATGCTGAATTGGAGCTAGATCAAGTTTTCACATTTTCCTTGAGTTCAACTGTTGCAGAGGACAGCGTGTTCCCCTCACTCCTTCCTCCCTATTACAATCTGCAGTTACAGCCAAGGAAGTTAATGATGGCGAGTGACCTAGTCTATTTCAAACTGGTAACATTAAGACAGTAATTGGCCTTGTGTTAAATAACAATGTTGCTTTAAAGGAATGCTCCAAGATAATGCTTTACGAATGACCTTTTCGTTCATTATTCATCGGCAAACAGTACACTCCTGAACTGTCCGAGGCTGGTTTCCTGACTGGGCTCATCAGCATCACAATAGCCCATCTGTGGAAGCTTGACATTTCCTTATTTAGCCGTGGCTCCCATATACTTTTCTGCTTTGGTTTCCCTGAGCCACACACCTAATGTAGAACATAGGCAGATTGGTTCTCTGCCTTGATCTATGCTGCTCTGAACTGCCAACTAGGAGCTCTATATGCCTCGGGAACAATTATCCCTCCAATTTTAGCACTCTAATTGGGTTGTCTGATTTCCACCCAGCATCAACCTGCAGCCAATGTAGCTAAGATCGGGAAGTCAGAGGCATGAGAAATTGAAACAATCCCACGTCTCTGCTGCATTACTTATTGATGTTCCAAAACACCAACCATCGAACAAGTAATTAAAACAATGTGGTGTCGTTTGCAAATGATCACTACAGGAAAAAGTCATAGCAAGGCCTTTTCTCAAGCACTACCATGGGCCGTGTGTAGATTCTAAATGTCTGTTTTATGATGATGATGATGATGGGTTTTATGATCACATTTTCAGTTTCATTCAGGTATTAAAAATGTAAACGGGCATTTATAAATGTTTACCCTACATTTTTTTTTACAGTTTCTTATATCTGTTCCTTTTCATGTGTTCCAATCTAATCACTATAAGATAAGATGATCTGAGCGCTAATCAGTACTTGCTGATCATATTTACATAGAAACATAGAAAATAGGTGCAGGCGTAGGCCATTCGACCCTTCGAGCATGAACCACCATTCAATATGATCATGGCTGATCATGCAACTTCAGTACCCCATTCCTGCTTTCTCTCCATACCCCTTGATCACTTTAGCCGTCTAACTCCCTTTTGAATATACCTAACGAACTGGCCTCAACAACTTTCTGTGGTAGAGAATTCCACAGGTTCACAATTCTCTGAGTGAAGAAGTTTCTCCTCATCTCAGTTCTAAATGGCTTACCCCTTATCCTTAAACTGTGACCCCTGGTTCTGGACTTCTCCAACATCGGGAACATTCTTCCTGCATCTAACCTGTCCAATCCCGTCAGAATTTTATATGTTTCTATGAGATCCCTTAAATTCCAGTGAATATAAGCCGAGTCGATCCAGTCTTTCTCCATATGTCAGTCCTGCCATCCCTGGAATCAGTCTGGTGAACCTTCGCTGCACTCCCTCAATAGCAAGAATGTCCTTCCTCTGATTAGGAGACCAAAACTGCACACAATATTCAAGGTTTGGCCTCACCAAGGCCCTGTACAACTGCAGTAAGACCTCCCTGCTTTCAAACTCAAATCCTCTCGCTATGAATGCCAACATGCCATTTGCCTTCTTCACTGCCTGCTGTACCTGCATGCCAACTTTCAATGACTGATGTACCATGACACCCAGGTCTCGTTGCACCTCCCCTTTTCCTAATCTGTCACCATTCAGATAATATTGTGCCTTCCTGTTTTTGTCACCAAAGTGGATAACCTCACATTTATCTACATTATACTGCATTTGCCATGCATTTGCCCACTCACCTAACCTGTCCAAGTCACCCTGCAGCCTCTTAGCATCCTCCTCACAGCTCACACTGCCACCCAGCATTGTGTCATCTGCAAACTTGGAGAAATTACATTCAATTCCTTTGTCTAAATCATTAATGTATATTCTAAATAGCTGGGGTCCCAGCACTGTATCTTGTGGTACCCCACTAGTCATTGCCTGCCATTCTGAAAAGGGCCCATTTATTCCTACTCTTTGCTTCCTGTCTGCCAACCAGTTCTCCATCCATGTCAATACATTACCCCCAATACCATGTGTTTTAATTTTGCACACTAATCTCTTGTGTGGGACTTTGTCAAAAGCCTTTTCAAAGTCCAAATACACCACATCTGCTGGTTCTCCCTTGTCCACATCCTCAAAAAATTCTAGAATATTTGTCAAACATGATTTCCCTTTCATAAATCCATGCTAACTTGGACCGATCCTGTCACTGCATTCCAAATGTGCTGCTATTACATCTTTAATAATTAATTCCAACATTTTCCCCACTACCGATGTCAGGCTAACCGGTCTATAATTCCCTGTTTTCTGTCCTTCCTGTTTTTAAAAGTGGGGTTACATTAGCAACCCTCCAATCCATAGGAACTGATCCAGAGTCTATAGAATGTTGGAAACTGACCACCAATGTATCCACTATTTCTAGGGCCACTTCTTTAAGTATTCTGGGATGCAGACTATCAGGCCCAGAGGATTTATTGGTCTTCAATCCCATCAATTTCCCTAACACAATTTCCTGACTAATAAGGATTTCTTTCGGTTCCTCCTCCTCGCTAGACCCTCAGTCGCCTAGTATTTACGGAAGGTTATTTGTGTCTTCCTTAGTGAAGACAGAACCAAAGTATTTGTTCAATTGGTCTGCCATTTCTTTGTTCCCCATTATAAATTCACCTGATTCTGACTGCAAGGAACCTACATTTATCTTCACTAATCTTTTTCTCTTCACATATCTATAGAAGCTTTTGCAGTCAGTTTTTATGTTCCCTGCAAGCTTACTCTCATACTTTATTTCCCCCTCCTAATTAAACCCTTTGTCCTCCTCCGCTGAATTCTATATTTCTCCTAGTCCTCAGGTTTGCTGCTTTTTCTGGCCAATTTATATGCCTCTTCCTTGGATTTAACACCATCCCTAATTTCCCTTGTTAGCCATGGTTGAGCCACTATATTATAGAAAATTCATATGATAGAAAATTCATAGATTTTCTTGTCATGCATCCTTTTAAATCTTCTTTTAAATGGATATTCCTGTTAAGTGTGCAAGTGATGTTAGGAAATTTAAAGTTATGTACCTAACAGACATGCACGTCAGATGTCTGGATGATGTCATGCAATTGCCATGGTGTCATACATTTTGTGTGTGGTTGAGGTTATTTTTTTTCTAATTAGATCTCATTTATTTTATATGCACTTGAAACACTCCACAGATATAAACAGGAATTGACTGCACAAACCATATTGTAGCAAGATGACAGAAATATTTGATGCAGTTTGCGCAAATGTTTTTTATTAACTTTAATTACTACACATTGTTGCAGTCACTTGCCTGGGTACACCCACTAACATCAAAAGTCTTCTTAGGCCGGTTCTCCATTTTGGAACCATGCTCAATGGTATCCTCAGTTTTTATTGAGTTAAATCTGAACACCTGTTTCTAGTAATTAACATTTTTATACCATTGACTATTAGCACTTCAAAGTGTGGTTACAGTGATTAAGATTTCCTTTAGGATTTATGATTATTTTAACTACATATGTGTGAATACTAAGGCCTGGCATTTCTCGGTTTACTTAGATTAAATTGTTGTTACCGGTACAATAATTAATCCAGCCAATGTACTATGATACGCCAAGGTCTGGTTTCTCATTCCAGCAGTCACCAACATCTGAACTATATCTGAACATAATTTGGAGAGCTTTGTGGAATGCACAGGAGTGAAGCAATCTGTCTCGGGGTGAAACATTTCTGGAACCAGAAGAACCAGTCATGCCCTGTACAAGTGCATCGTGTCAGTCATGGAACTGATTAATGGAGCGAAGAGGTCTTAGCCAAGGAAAATGAGGAATTGGTAGAGAGGGTGATGAGGAGAAATTAAAGTATATTATCAAATAATGTGTAATATGAATTATCCTGATGTTGATAAAGACAATAGTAGAAACTGTGCCCTGAAGTAAAATGTATTCAAATCTAGGACCATTAATGTGTTCTGACAAATGGAATATTGGACATTTTTCCCTAGAATAGGGAGTTACTACTTTGTAGTCCAACTCCTGTCAACGCTCGTGCCATTTCCATAATAGCACAGGATTCAAGGCGTGACTGTGATGGAGCTCACTTTAAGACAGTTGTGTTCTTGGTGACTGTGGATGGGGGCAGGAATGGTTGAATTAAGGGTGCACTCCTTAAAAAAATTAAGGAAATTAATTTAAAACAAATCTCAAATGACTGAGGATAAATAAAAAAATACCTAAAAGCTTGGAACATTATTTATATTGGTTAGTACACCACTATATTTCTGGCAAATGTTTTGAGTCTTGCAACATCCACATGTGATAAGTGGCAGCATTTTGAAACTTTTTCTGTGGTAGATTGTCTGTTTAAGTGGTGACGTTAAAAGTGTGACATTTGAAAAAGTAACATTAACTTTAGAAACTAAATGTCCCCCTCTTTATCTCTTCAGTTTTATCTGCAGGCCCGGTTCACGTGGAGGGGAGGCCGGCTCCTTCGACCCCTGCTCCAGTTCACACTGGTGATGATGGCTTTTTACACTGGGCTGTCTCGTGTCTCAGACCATAAACATCATCCCACAGACGTTTTGGCTGGCTTTGTGCAGGGAGCCCTGGTGGCTTATTTCATAGTAAGTATCACGTCATTGTATTTTACAACTCTTTCTCAGATGAATCTGTTTTTGAGCATCTAAGGCAGCTCCTCAATGGCTATGAGTCACCAATTCAAATCTGACTCACAACTTAACAATCACAACTCCCTGAGAACAGAGAATAGAGGAAATGTGGAGAGTGGAAATTATTACCTACTCTAGTTATACCTGCCAATTTTTTTCTGTGAGAAAGTACTAGTGGTTTAAGTATGTATGCTCATCATTCTAGGGCAGGGTTGATTACAGTTTCTTTTGATTGAGGTCAGCATTACATTTGGCGGCTACATCTATACTCATTCTGCTACAAGACTATAATTTATACCACAAAGGAGAAAGGCAGTGCTGACAGGAAATCATGCGGCATGGATTGAAACCTTGTCCTCTGCCTTTATCTTTGTATCAGTCGTCAAAATCACAGCGGCAAGCCATTGGTTTTGTCGATATCATTTCAATCTCTCCTTTAGTTCTCTAGTAGTGAAGCTGAAAATGTTTGAGAGTCAGATATTACTGACAAGTTTACCAAACAACAGACACTTTGATGTGGCTTAGGTTGAGTCCACATATCTCTGTGAACTATTAATATTTACTTAAAACCACTAAATCATCTTGCCACAGTGAAGAAGTGTATGGATATCTAACTGTATACTGTCAGCTACACACTGACAGTGGAAAAACTGCAGTTCGGTCTTGTCCCTTTAAGTGGATTATTTGGATAAGAATATCTCAAGCATCCAATCCAATGCCAGGATATTTGAACACTTATTGCTAGGCTAAGGAGTTGTGTAGTATTTAGTGGTAGTCTCATACTGCATGAAACTGGACAGTCATTAAAGAACCCCTCTCCTTAAAACTCTGAGATGGCCAAGAAGTGGCAATAGTGCAATGCAAAATGCAAGTTTTGAGCTTGTACACCAGTCATTGAAAGCAAACAGCAGTTAGGAAGGCAAATGGTATGTTGGCTTTCATTGCAAGAGGATTTGAGTACAGGAGCAAGGATATCTTACTACAGTTATACAGGGCCTTGGTGAGACCACACCTGGAGTATTGTGTGCAGTTTTGGTCTCCTTACCTAAGAAAGGATATACTTGCCATAGAGGGAGTGCAGCGAAGGTTCACCAGACTGATTCTTGGGATGGCAGGACTGTCGCATGAGGAAAGATTGGATCGACTAGGCCTGAAGTTTAGAAGAATGAGAGGGGATCTCATTGAAACTATAAAATTCTGACTGGGTTGGATAGACTGGATGCGGGGAGGATGTTTCCCCTGGCTGGGAAGTCTAGAACAAGGAGTCACAGTCTCAGGATATGGGGTAGGAAATTTAGGACCGAGATGAGGAGAAATTTTTTCACTCAGAGGGTGGTGAACCTGTGGAATTCTCTACCACAGAAGGCTGTGGAGGCCAAGTCCCTGAATATATTTAAGAAGGAGATAGATAGATTTCTAGACACAAAAGGCATCAAGGGGTATGGGGAAAAAGTGGGAATATGGCATTGAGATAGAGGATCAGGCATGATCATATTGAATGGCAGTGCAGGCTCGAAGGGTCGAATAGCCGCCTACTGCTCCTATTTTCTATGTTTCTATGTTTCTAAAAAGCCAATAAGGACCTCTGAATTGGTATTTATATCAGACATGTATACTTCACAGTTACATTCTAGGTCCACTTCCTTACATATACCCTGCTAGTACTGCAGCTGAGCTTCAACTTGAAGCTTTTGCATAAATGTCATTGTTCGATGTACTGCACTCCCTGGAATTAGCTATTGTAAGGAAAGGTGCCCTCTTCAAAACTGAACTTTGGAGTGACTCTGACCTTGGTGCATACTATCCGTTCCAGTGAGACATTGCAGTGTATGAGATACAATTGTACAGAAATGAAGACCATTGTCTCCTAACAAGAGGTAATTCTATCTTTTTGACTCCCAAAGGCAGCTATGTATTGAATGTATTTATCTGGTTAAAAAGAAGTATAGCATTATGCCTTGCTTGATTATCTTCATGTGATAGACTGGTTGAGGAATAAGGAAGTGACTGTTGTAAAGTAAAAAGCTGTTGATTTAACAGCATTTCCTACCCTGTGCAGATCTCTCTCTCTCTCCATATATACACAAAATAGATATGCATAACCCAGAATTCAACATTATAATATGGCCTCAACAAATTTCATCAGCAAGATTCTCTACAGAATATATTGTATCTTTAAAAAAACTAAAAATACATTTAAATCTAATTTACATCCACTTTTTAAGTAACATTTCCATTTGCAGTTATGAATGTACTTCATTCTAAGAATGATTAGTTTGGCTTAGTTCATCCTTCTGTGAAATATCTTGGAAAATAATTGCTAACTCAGATTGGAAGACGGGTGAATGCAGTCACATGATAATGCAATGACATCTTTATCATTTTAGTTTGGGGTTAAAACTTTCCAGGAAGTCTGCACAAAATTGCAAAATGTTGATACTGCAGCATAAATGTTTACAATAGCCAATATGGTTAACTTTGAATAAAAGAAAGACTTACATTTATATAGCGCCTTTCACGACCACCGGACGTCTCAAAGCATTTTACAGCCAATGAAGTACTTTTTGAAGTGTAGTCACTGTTGTAATGTAGGAAACATACAGGCAATTTGCACACAAGCAAGCTCCCACAAACAGCAATGTGATAATGACCAGATAATCTGTTTTTGTTATGTTGATTGAGGGATAAATATTGGCCAGGACGCCGGGGATAACTCCCCTGTTCTTTTTCGAAATAGTGCCATGGGATCTTTTACATCCACCTGAGAGGGCAGACGGGGCCTCGGCTTAATGTCTCATCTGATCCGACAGTGCAGCACTCCCTCAGCACTGCACGAGTGTCAGCCTAGATCTTTTGTGCTCAAGTCCCTGAATACGGAGTTTTCAAAATAGAATCCAATAATTTGGTACACCTCACAAATCCGTTTAACGATGCCAACATGCCATTAAAACACACTTAAAAAATCGTCTTAGTGAACTAGCTCCAAGTTTTTGAAGAACATCCTGTGGCATTGAATTAATTTTTCTCCCCGTTTTGTTATTTTTTTGTGTTTTTGATATGGCAGCAGCTCAGAATAATGATGGTAAAGAGTAAAATTTAGGGCTCAATTTTCCTCAGTCGTTTGCGCCATTTTCTTTGGCACGCACCGCTTTTTTTGACATAAGTTTTTAAATGAAAGTTTTCCCAAGGAATATGCGCCAGCGTAACTGAGTTAGTTAATATTTTACTAGGTTAGTTTTTTTGACTCGTAGGCAGTGTTACTTCATGTCTGCGCCAGTTTTTTTAATCATTTTTCAAAGTTTGCCCCCAAAAATGTTCTCCTAGGTCAATGTATCTGGTCACACCCGAAAAACCTTCTGGTGAGTTAAGAGAATGCAGCGCACATTGTAATAGCAGCACAGAAAGATGCCATTGTTCTTCATCAAAGTTTTGGAGGGAGATAAGAACACTTTAAATATGCATAATAAAGATTAAATTTTTTTTAACCTTTCAACGGAGTAGATGGAAGTTTGATGGAATTCTGAACTTTTCATATTTTTTTAATGCCACCACCAAACATCTGCAAACAGGGCTGGAGGGTCGCAACATCGGCCGGCAGAATCAGCCCTGCGCCCAGGCACGGGCTCAGGGCTCGACTGCAAAACAAGCCCAAGGAGGGAGGTGGTGATCGGGAGACTGCACTAGGCATCAAATGAGCCCGGGTGGGTTTGTGGGGGGTGGGGGGATTGATGCTGTTGAATGCGATCGGAAGAAACCACAAGACTGCAATGAGCCTGGGGGGTGGGGGCGGGGGGGGGGTGCGCAGGGGAGAAAGTGCTGTTGAACGCGATCGGAAGAAGTCGCAAGATTGCAATGAGCCCGGGGTGGGGGGGATTCCTGATCACTGCGCTTGCTCAGACCTGGGTGTGGTCCATACAGACCTTGGGGAACAAAGAAACTGTCTTGCCTGCCTGCCATTTTGAGCTTCTTGCAAAGGTAAAATTTAAGCATGGGGGCAAAACTCACAATGCCATAACTTGTGCGAGCCTTCTGCATCATGGTGCTGCGGAGAAGACAATTGATTCAACGTCATCGCATGAGGAACCTCATAGCCCATAGAGTGCTGGACAGGAGGCCTTATCCACCACGGGTATATTGAGACAGGAGATCGTACCTTTACTTGAATGATGCAGTGGACCACTTCCCATATCTCGGGAGCCTCTTATCAACAAGAGCAGGCATCGATGATGAGATCCAACACCGCCTCCAGTGCGCCAGTGCAGCCTTTGGCCGCCTGAGGAAGAGTGTTTGAAGACCAAAACTGGCCCTCAAAACTGCCACCAAGCTCATGGTCTACAGGGCTGTAGTAATACCTATCCTCTTGTATGGCATGGACCATGTACAGTAGATACCTCAAGTTGCTGGAGAAATGTCACCAGCGATGTCTCCGCAAGATCCTGTAAATCCCCTGGGAGGACAGACACACCAACATCAGCGTCCTCATTCAGGCTAACATCCCCAGTATTGAAGCACTGACCACACTCGATCAGCTCCGCTGGGCAGGCCACATAGTCCGCATGCTAGACGCGAGACTCCCAAAGCAAGTGTTCTACTTAGAGCTCCTTCACGGCAAACGAGCCAAAGGTGGGCAGCGGAAATGCTACAAGGACACTCTCAAAGCCTCCCTGATAAAGTGCAACATCCCCACTGACACCTGGGAGTCCCTGGCCCAAGACCGCCCTAAGTGGAGGAAGTGCATCCGAGAGGGGGCTGAGCACCGCGAGTCTCAACGCCGAGAGCATGCAGAAATCAAGCGCAGGCAGCAGAAAGAGCGTGCGGCATATCAATCCCACCTACTCCTTCCCTCAACGACTATCTGTCCCATCTGTGACAGAGGAGTCTGTGGCTCTAGTATTGGACTGTTCAGCCACCAAAGAACTCACTTTTGGAGTGGAAGCAAGTCTTCCCCGATTCCGAGGGACTCCCTATGATGATGATGATGTCAGAAGGCTGCGTTTCCGCAAAGAAGTTGTAACTGAGATCTGTGAGTTGGTGAAAGCAGACCTGCAATCTAGAAGCGTCAGGAGGATTGCTTTGTCAGTTGAAGTGAAGGTTATAGCTGCACTTTCATTCTATGCATCCGGATCTTTCCAAGCTACAACTGGGATGTGTGTGCCATTTCTCAACATGTAACACATATCTGCATTCGGCAGGTGACTGCTGCACTATATGCCCGCAGGAATGACTACATAAAATTCCCCATGACCGCCCAGGCAATGTTTGACAGGGCTGTGGGCTTTTCCAGGATTGCTAGCTTCCCAAAGGTATAGGACTGCATTGATTGTAACCACATTGCCTTGCGAGCACATTTGGAGGATTCCGAGATGTACACGAACAGAAAAGGCTTCCACTCCATTAATGTACAGCTCGTGTGAATCGCATCATGTCAGTTGATGCAAGATACTCTGGGAGCACCCATGATGCATTCATCCTATGCGAGAGCGTTATATCTGCCATGTTTCAGCAGCAGCCAGAAGGGCAGAGCTGGTTGCTGGGAGACAAAGGGTTCAGCCTCGCCATCTGACTCATGATGCCCCTATGCATAACCCGGACGGAAGCTGAGCTGGAATACAACATGTCGCACATTGCGCCGCGCAGCATCATAGAGAGGACCATTGACATCTTGAAACAGCATTTCCGATGCCTGGACCATTCCCGAGGCTACTTGCTATACTCCCCTGAGATTATCAGTCAGTTCACTGTTGTGTGCTGCATGCTGCATAACTTAGCCATCATGAAGCAGCAGCAACTGGTAGTAGAAGACCCACCTGCGGTGAGAGTGGCTGATGATAATGATGAGGAAGATGCAGATGACGAGGAGGAGGAGGAGGACGAGGAAGCCATGCAACTACCTGAACCCGGAGCACGACGGCGGAGGAGGGCGGGCCGACATGGCCCTTTAACAATTGCTCGAGCCTTGTGCCAGAGGCTCATCCGTGAACGCTTTGCTTCCTGAAGGCTCAGCGGCAACTATTCCACATAGACCATGTTTACTGTTTGGACCTGTTCTGTAATGTTGTGTTGTGTTATTGGAACAAATGATGGAAATGATTCTTGTTTACTTCAAAAGTTGTGTTAATAATGGAACAAATCATGTAAATTATTCTGTTATAATGTAAAATATATTTTATTCAAAAGTTTAACAAACATTTGTACTTAACTTAACTTTAATAAAAATATTCTTGTATCAAAGTTTTTAGTTAAGATCACTTACAAACTTTACGATCACTTACTAACTTTAAACTTGTAAATTTACATAACTTACAAAATACTTTTAATTTGAGAACAGTTACAACAGTAATAACAATAATAACAACAACAACAGTAACAATAGCAGCAAAAAAAGGCTGCACCCATCTCTCCTCCACCATATTCTAAGACTGCCCACCGCGCTTGGTCTTGGTGACTCCACCGCAGGCAGTGGCGTAGTGTTTCTGGGGTTGGTACCAAACTTATTCTTTCTAGCATCTTGGGTAATGCGCACCTGTTGAGGCGGGGAGGGGGGGAGGTGGGGGCGGTGGCGGTAATATGGAGGGCCAGCTTGGGGCTCTTCAGAGGCTGGTCTGGGGATTGGAGTGGGAGTGATAGTTGATTCTGTCAATGGGTGCAGGGTCTGGGCATGTTTCCTTATTGCAGCAGCTAACTCCAACATGCCCTCCCTCATGCACCCTGACAGTGCCTCAACGACCTCCAACATTCCCTCTCTCATGTTGAACAAAAATGTCTCAACTACCTGCAACATTCCCTCCTTCATGTTCACTGAGAGTGTCTGAACTACCTGTGACATTCGCTTCCTCATGGTCACTGACATTGTTCCCATTTCTCGTAAGAGCATTGTTACTTCTCCCGACAGTCCTGATACCTCATCACCCACCCCACTGATGATGTCCAGAAGTGATCGCGTCAGGTCAATGCTCTCCGCACTCATTGACATCATGTGATCCATATCTGTTAGATCCTGCACCTCAGGAGAGCGCTGTCGAGCTCTCCTCCCCCTCCTCACCCTGGGTGCGGCTTGCAGCATCCCAGTGGGATGTGCAGCCTCGGACGGTGAGGCCCTGGGTGTGCCTCGCTGCACCCAACTGGGACCCGCAGCCTTGGACGGTGGGGCCCTGGGTGTGCCCCACTGGAATCCCCAGCCTCAGATTGGGCCCATCGAGTGTGGGCCCAGCTTGTGCAGTGGTGGTTGATTTTCTCCAGGCAGGACCTATCAAAGCAGTGACCCTCTCTTCCAAGGATGTCAGTGGGTGCAGATTTGCCGGGCCTCCGCCTGTTGTCAAGTTCTTTCCCTTTTGTTATGTGCCACTTTCCTCTGCAAAGATGGAAATACAACTTTTTAGAGAGGATGTCTTTCTGCTGGGTGGGACATTTCCAGCTGGTCACAATTACAATTGCAATTCCAGTGAATAAGTGAAAATATTACTTACACTAACTACTTGACCAAGGTCCTGCCACTTCTTTTTGCACTGGCCTCCAGATCTCAGGATGGTCACCACTGCACAGTAATCTTCTGCAAGTTGGTTCCAGCATTTCTTCATTTCTTTGAGTGGAACTTTTATGTGACCTCTGCTGGTGTCCAGCTTGTGCCGTCTGGCCTCAATCACAGTAACTAGTGCCTTCACTTCATCCTGTAAGAAATTCTTGGTCCTTGCGCCGCGTTGCATCTTGTATTGCAGCTCCGATTTTTCAATGTTCTCTCACAGCACTCAACGTTCTCTCACACACAACTGGCTCTTTAAAAATGGCTGATTGCAGACCGGGAGCTGTACTGCGCATGCGCGCCTATAGGAATAATATCAAAAATGTCCTTTTTTTCCCCGCGCATGCGCAGGAGGTGCTGCATCGTTTTTTCGGCGCAGACAGCAGGCTCCACGCCCCACCCCCCGAGGTGACTGGATAGGCTGCGTGGTGCCAATGTTGAAAAATACAACGGGGAAACTTGGCGCAAATATTTTTGGAGTATTTCTGGCCTCGAGAAATGGGCGTAACTCTGGCAATACGCTAGAAAACGGCTTTGGGCAAAATTGAGCCCTTAATCCCCAAAATGTCAAATGATTGGTGGGAATAGACAGTCCAGTGTCTCAAAATTCGAGAATTCCAAGTCATAACAGCATCATTCATTGTTATAACCCATGGTAAATCATACTATTTTAAAAAACAGATTAATGCATCAAGCACAACAAATAACCCCAAATCTATTAACACATGGATGAAAAAATTATTTAATAGGGGATCATGTATATTAAATTTTGGACCCCCCTCTCTAAACCTCCCCACCTCTCTACTTCTCTTTCCTCCTTTAAGACACTCCTTAAAACCTACCTCTTTGACCAAGTTTTTGTAATTTCTTATGTGCTCGGTATCAAAAATGTTTTTTGTCTTATAACGCTCCTGTGAAGTGCCTTTGGCTGTTTTACTACATTAAAGGCACTATATAAATACATGTTGTTATTGATTCAATGTAGCCAACAGCTCTTTAAGAGGTCTTTGTTTTCCAGAAGTTAAATGTTGGCAATAATTTGAATTTTATATATATCAGAGGAAATTATTACTTCTCTCTCACTTTCTTTTTTTTAAGGAGCAACAGATTTTTGTTTAACCTTTCTCAAGCCTTACCCTAGAAGCCACTGGTAGTTGCACAATAATTTTTTTTAAAGATTACAATGTAAATGACTTTCATTCTGTTGAAAATAACAAAAAACAACAAAATCGCATATTACATTTCATTAAAGCTCTCTCTCCCCACTCTCTCCTACTCTCTCTCTCTCACCCATTCTCTCTCTCTCCCCCACTCTCTCCCCACACTCTCTCTCTCCCCCACTCTCTCCCCCACTCTCTCCTACTCTCTCTCTCTCTCTCTCTCTCTCCCCCACTCTCTCTCACTCTCTCTCTCCCCCACTCTCTCTCACTCCCCCACTCTCTCTCTCTCTCACCCCCAATCTCTCTCTCCCCACACTCTCTCTTCCCCAGTCTTTCCCACCCACTCTCTCTCTACCACCCTCTCTCTCCCCCCCCACGCTCTCTCTCTCTCTCTCTCCCCCCGTCCACTCTTTCTCTGCACCAGTCTCTTTCTCCCCCACTCTCTCTCTCTCTCTCTCTCCCCCACTCTTTCTCTCTCTTCCCACACTCTCTCTCTTTCTCTCTCTCTGTCTCTCTCCCTGCCCCAGTCTGTCTCTCTCCCTGCTCCAGTCTGTCTCTCTCCCTGCCCCAGTCTGTCTCTCTCCCTGCCCCAGTCTGTCTCTCTCCCTGCCCCAGTCTGTCTCTCCCTGCCCCAGTCTGTCTCTCTCCCTGCCCCAGTCTGTCTCTCTCCCTGCCCCAGTCTGTCTCTCTCCCTGCCCCAGTCTCTCTCTCCCTGCCCCAGTCTCTCTCTCCCTGTCCCAGTCACTCTCTCTCCCGCCTCTGATTTCCTCTCTTTTTCAGAAAGCCGCGAAAATGTCCATGTAGATAATCACAGCGATGGTCTCGGCAAAAGTCTTAGAGAAAACCCAAAAGCCCTAGAAGCAGTTCCAGCTCCAAGCTCGAGCAGCAATGAACTCCATGTGGTTCGTGGTTCGGCCTCACTTCCAGCTTCCTCACATATCGAGCGTGCATGCGCAAAACAGGGGGCGGAGTCCACGATGCACATGCGCAGAAGGACACAAAAACATTCATGCAAATAATCACTCCGATAAAATTAATGGGGGTTGAGAGAGGCGGGAATGATTTAACATAAGAACATAATACATAAGAACATAAGAATTAGGAACAGGAGCAGGCCATCTAGCCCCTCGAGCCTGCTCCGCCATTCAACAAGATCATGGCTGATCTGGCCGTGGACTCAGCTCCACTTACCCGCCCGCTCCCCGTAACCCTTAATTCCCTTATTGGTTAAAAATCTATCGATCTGTGACTTGAATACATTCAATGAGCTAGCCTCAACTGCTTCCTTGGGCAGAGAATTCCACAGATTCACAACCCTCTGGGAGAAAAAATTCCTTCTCAACTCGGTTTTAAATTGGCTCCCCCGTATTTTGAGGCTGTGCCCCCTAGTTCTAGTCTCCCCGACCAGTGGAAACAACCTCTCTGCCTCTATCTTGTCTATCCCTTTCATTATTTTAAATGTTTCTATAAGATCACCCCTCATCCTTCTGAACTCCAACGGTAAAGACCCAGTCTACTCAATCTATCATCATAAGGTAACCCCCTCATCTCCGGAATCAGCCCAGTAAATCGTCTCTGTACCCCCTCCAAAGCTAGTATATCCTTCCTTAAGAAAGGTGACCAAAACTGCACGCAGTACTCCAGGTGTGGCCTCACCAATACCCTGTACAGTTGCAGCAGGACCTCCCTGCTTTTGTACTCCATCCCTCTCGCAATGAAGGCCAACATTCCATTCGCCTTCCTGATTACCTGCTGCACCTTCAAACTAACTTTTTGGGATTCATGCACAAGGACCTCCAGGTCCCTCTGCACCGCAGCATGTTGTAATTTCTCCCCATTCAAATAATATTCCCTTTTACTGTTTTTTTTTTCCAAGGTGGATGACCCTCACATTTTCCGACATTGTATTCCATCTGCCAAACCTTAGCCCATTCGCTTAACCTATCTAAATCTCTTTGCAGCCTCTCTGTGTCCTCTACACAACCCGCTTTCCCACTAATCTTTGTGTCATCTGCAAATTTTGTTACACTACACTCTGTCCCCTCTTCCAGGTCATCTATGTATATTGTAAACAGTTGTGGTCCCAGCACCGATCCCTGTGGCACACCACTAACCACTGATTTCCAGCCCGAAAAGGACTCATTTATCCCGACTCTTTGCTTTCTGTTAGCCAGCCAATTCTCGATCCATGCTAATACATTTCCTCTGACTCCGCATACCTTTATCTTCTGCAGTAACCTTTTGTGTGGCACCTTATCGAATGCCTTTTGAAAATCTAAATACACCACATCCATCGGTACACCTCTCTCCACCATGCTCGTTATATCGTCAAAGAATTCCAGTAAATTAGTTAAACATGATTTCCCCTTCATGAATCCATGTTGCGTCTGCTTGATTGCACTATTCCTATCTAGATGTCCCGCTATTTCTTCCTTAATGATAGCTTCAAGCATTTTCCCCACTACAGATGTTAAACTAACCGGCCTATAGTTACCTGCCTTTTGTTTGCCCCTTTTTTAAACAGAGGCGTTACATTAGCTGCTTTCCAATCCGCTGGTACCTCCCCAGAGTTCAGAGAATTTTGGTAGATGATAACGAATGCATCTGCTATAATTTCTGCCATCTCTTTTAATACCCTGGGATGCATTTTATCAGGACCAGTGGCCTTGTCTACTTTGAGTCCCATTAGCCTGTCCAGCACTACCCCCCTAGTGATAGTGATTATCTCAAGGTCCTCCCTTCCCACATTCCTGTGACCAGCAATTTTTGGCATGGTTTTTGTGTCTTCCACTATGAAGACCGAAGCAAAATAATTGTTTAAGGTTTCAGCCATTTCCACATTTCCCATTATTAAATCCTCCTTCTCATCTTCTAAGGGACCAACATTTACTTTAGTCACTCTTTTCCGTTATATATCGGTAAAAGCTTTTACTATCTGTTTTTATGTTTTGCGCAAGTTTACTTTCGTAATCTATCTTTCCTTTCTTTATTACTTTCTTAGTCATTCTTTGCTGTTGTTTAAAATTTTCCCAATCTGCTAGTTTCCCACTAACCTTGGCCACCTTATACGCATTGGTTTTTAATTTGATACTTTCCTTTATTTCCTTGGTTATCCACGGCTGGTTATCCCTTCTCTTACAGCCCTTCTTTTTCACTGGAATATATTTTTGTTGAGCACTATGAAAGAGCTCCTTAAAAGTCCTCCACTGTTCCTCAATTGTGCCACCGTTTAGTCTGTGTTTCCAGTCTACTTTAGTCAACTCTGCCCTCATCCCACTGTAGTCCCCTTTTTTTAAGCATAGTACGCTCTTTTGAGACACTATTTCCTCACCCTCAATCTGTATTACAAATTCAACTATACTGTGATCACTCATTCCGAGAGGATCTTTTATGAGGAGATCGTTTATTTTTCCTGTCTCATTACGCAGGACCAGATCTAAGATAGCTTGCTCCCTTGTATGTTCTGTAACGTACTGTTCTAAGAAACAATCCCGTATGCATTCTATGAATTCCTCCTCAAGGCTACCCCGTGCGATTTAATTTGACCAATCGATATGTAGGTTAAAATCCCCCATGATTACTGCCGTTCCTTTTTCACATGCCTCCATTATTCCCTTGATTATTGTCTGCCCCACCGTGAAGTTATTATTTGGGGGCCTATAAACTACGCCCACCAGTGACTTTTTCCCCTTACTATCTCTAATCTCCACCCACACCTCAGTTGAGTATAAATGGAATACTTTTAAAGGTGTACTGCTGAGCATGGAGATAGATACATACTTAAAGGTAGCAAAAGTTGTCTAACTGAAATGGATCAACAAACAACGCAAAGTGAAATAAATAAGAAAAAATAACATTAAACTCCCACAAGGAGAAAGGTGTGTGGCACCACTGGTATGAATATGAAAACCTTCAATTAGCCACTAAAATACTGGTTAGAGGGGCAAAGGGAAATCTGGTCCTGGGTATAGCTGCAGATGCTAAACTGAAGAGCACTGCTTTTGTGCTTTAACAATTAGACAAGAGTCAAAGATGGGGTGGGACCCTAAAGGATGATAACATGATGGAAAAATAGTTAATAAACTCAATAATTACTCCCTCGAAGTATTTGTTGGAAGGCACCAGTAACATGCCATTCACAAACTGAAATAATTGAAATACAACTCCAATATCAACAAGGTGGAGACATGTTAAAAGGACTGCGAATCGACACATCTCCAGGGAAGGATCATATTTATCATAAAAGAGACAAGGATGAGATTTATAAGGGGCTGATGGGTAACATGATGAACTAATGGATGCTGGATAAGTCCCATTAGATTGGAAAAAAAAGATCGTAACTCAAACCAGGATGCTGTAACAAACCTCCTGGGGCTCTGTTACACAGCACCACTAGGAATAGGGCAGCTTTCCTACACCCAGTTGGTGGAGTGGGAAGATATGTGATGCAGACAGACTTGACGACATACAAAAAATCTTTAGAATTAAAGGAGAACATAAGAACATCTGTCTCCACCATAAATATATTCAATGACCCAGCCTCCACAGCGCTCTGGGATATAGAATTCCAAAGATTCAGGACCCTCTGAGAGAAGAAATTCCTCATCATCTCCTTTTAAATGGGCGACCCCTTATTTTGAAACTATGCCCCCAGTTCTAGATTCTCCCACAAGGTGAAACATCCTCTCTGCATCTACCCTGTCAAGCCCCCTCAGTATCTTATACGTTTCAATAAGATCCCCTCTCATTCTTCTAAACTCCAATAAGTATAGGCCAACCTACTCAATCTTTCTTCATAAGGAGGAAAGAAGAAAAAAGAAAATGGCCTGTGTATTTTAAAAGATATCAAAGAAAGTTGACCCTGAACATGTTAAATGGTCCATCATCTTTATCACAAGTCCAAAATGTTGAATTTAGTGTAAAGTGGGTATTTGCAAACCTTGCTTAGACTAGTAACAGGGTTAACTATTTCCTGAATAACAACAGTTTTAAGAATCCTGGGAGTGACCTATTTAACACAAAACAATGTCTGTTAATAATTAGTGATTAAAACGTGAATAATTCACCAGCACATATGTTTTAAATATTAAAATTGGTTCCTTCTATTATTCTGTTGAGATAAATGAGAGAAACAGTTTACCGACCCCCCACTCCGTTTTCAAAGTGTGTTTCTGTTTAAAATGTTTCTTTGGTTTATTAATAAATCAATGTTGTATGTTAAAATTTCCTTCTAATAAAGAGTCTTTGTGATGTTTTGCCATATCTTGATGGAAGCCTCTCTTTTGAGAAAAAAAATACCAATGTTTGCTTTTAAATCTATCCTATTAGTTTTAAATGTATTACGTTTTATTTCAGTGGGATCAATCTTTCTGATGTGTGTAACTATTGTGCTGCATTCTCTGCATTGTTTCCCCTATCAGCTCTGGAGACTGAAGTTAGAAGACAGAGAGAGGCAGCAGTGTAAAAACATGTTATTGAAGTACATTCCTGCAGTTAGAGAAAGGGGGAAAGTTTTTAAACTGATGGTGCAGTGAATCAAATGTTGACATGGCTAGGATTCTTTAATTCATAGCTAGTCTTCAGAATGATATAAATGCAGGGCTTGGCTGCTTCAGCTGATTATTTGAGGATCCAGTATCATTCACTGAATCATAGCCAGACTATTAACAACTAATTTCTAAAATCCTAGCGGGTCTGAGAGTGTCTGCCCTAGTTCTCTTTTCTGGCATCTTGTATTTACTTAGATTATCTTAAACTGCTCGGAATAGCTCCAAAAGATTTTTGAGAACTAGAAATATTACCTTTGCAATATTATTATAGGGTTTACTGACTAAATAGTTCTTTGTAACTTGCGGGAGGGAGTAATTTGAAGATATTTTAAATATATACATAAATGAACCAAAACCATACTACATAATTTTATGAAACGTCATTTTGATGGGAGATTATTAACTTGGATTACCCATAGTCAAGTTGAGCAGGGATAAATATTATAGTACACACATTTCAGCTGTCTGTTATTCCTTTGTTTCAATATTTGCAAATGAGAGTCTCCGACTCACAAGCCATACATTTTTACTGAGATGTGGGATGGGGTTTTCTGCTTCTGCCTGTGATTTTACGCCCATTAAAGTGAATGGACAAAAATAATTGTGGACTGTTGATCTTGGAAGTAGAAGAATCTGACATGAATCTCCAGTAGGCAGCAAAGTATGCCATGATTATCAAGGTTGGTCTCAACGCTTCTGCTTCACTAACAACTTGTACAATAGACTGGAATACGACCCAATGATTGATGTGACAGTGGGCTTGGGGGAGAGGGGAACCAATCTGATTACAGCCTACCACAGCAGCACATGCACACCATATTACTCGTAAGAGAGCTACTTTACTTCAATTAAAGCAAATATACTAAAATATATGATTAAAAAAAACTTAAATATTGTGAACCTGCAGATAAAAAGGAAAAGAGTGGCTAAAGTAAATGTTGGTCCCTTAGAGGACGAGACCGGGAAATTAGTAATGGGGAACATGGAAATGGCAGAAACTCTGGACAAATATTTTGTATCAGTCTTTTGTATCAGAGGACACTAACAATATTCCAACAGTGGATAGTGAAGGGGCTATAGTGATCACAATCACTAAGGAGGTGGTACTCAGTAAGATAATGGACTAAAGGCAGATAAATCCCCTGGACCTGATGGCTTGCATCCTAGGGTCTTGAGAAATAGCGGCAGGGATTGTGGATGCATTGGTTGTAATTTACCAAAATTCCCTGGATTCTGGGGAGGTCCCAGCAGATTGGAAAACTGCAAATGTAACGCCCCTATTTAAAAAAGGAGGCAGACAAAAAGCAGGAAACTATAAACCAGTTAGCCTAACATCTGTGGTTGGGAAAATGTTGGAGTCCATTATTAAAGAAGCAGTAGCCGGACATTTGGAAAAGCAAAATTCAGTCCGTCAGAGTCAGCATGAATTTATGAAGGGGAAGTCATGTTTGATAAATTTTCTGAGTTCTTTGAGGATGTAACGAACAGGGTGGATAAAGGGGAACCAGTGGATGTGGTGTATTTGGACTTCCAGAAGGCATTTGACAAGGTGCCACATAAAAGGTTACTGCACAAGATAAAAGTTCACTGGGTTGGGGGTAATATATTAGCATGAATAGAGGATTGGCTAACTAATAGAGAACAGAGAGTCAGTATAAATGGTTCATTCTCTGGTTGGCAACCAGTAACTAGTGGGGTGCTGCAGGGATCAGTGCTGGACCCCAACTATTTACAATCTATATTAACGACTTGGAAGAAGGGACTGAGTGTAACGTAGTCAAGTTTGTTGACGATACAAAGATGGGAGGAAAAGCAATGTGTGAGGCGACGCAAAAAATCTGCAAAAGGACATAGACAGACTAAGTGAGTGGGCAAAAAATTGGCAGATGGAATATACTGTTGGAAAGTGTGAAAAAAATCAATGAGCAAGTTATTATTTAAATGGAGAAAGATTGCAAAGTGCCGCAGTACAGCGGGACCTGGGGGTACTTGTGCATGAAACACAAAAGGATAGTATGCAGGTACAGCAAGTGATCAGGAAGGCTAATGGTATCTTGACCTTTATTGCAAAGGGGATGGAGTATAAAAGCAGGGAAGTCTTGCTACAGCTATACAAGGTATTGGTGAGGCCACATCTGGAATACTGCATGCAGTTTTGGTTTCCATATTTACAAAAGGATATACTTGCTTTGGAGGCAGTTCAGAGAAGGTTCACTAGGTTGATTCTGGGGATGAGGGGGTTGACTTATGAGGAAAGGTTGAGAAGGTTGGGCCTCTACTCATTGGAATTCAGAAGAATGAGAGATGATCTTATTGAAACGTATAAGATTATGAGGAGGCTTGCCAAGGTGGATGCAGAGAGGATATTCACACACAACTAGAGGGCATGATCTTAGAATAAGGGGCCGTCCATTTAAAACAGAGATGAGGAGAAATTTCTTCTCTCAGAGGGTTGTAAATCTGTAGAATTCGCTGCCTCAGAGAACTGTGGAAGCTGGGACATTGAATAAATTTAAGACAGAAATAGACAGTTTCTTGAACGATAAGGGAATAAGGGGTTATGGGGAGCGGGCAGGGAAGTTGAGCTGAGTCCATGATCAGATCAGCCATGATCATATTGAATGGCAGAGCAGGCTCGAGGGACCGTATGGCCTATTCCTGTTTCTATTTCTTATGTTCTTATGTTCTTATGTGTTTCAGTGCTATCAGGCTATGAGTAGTTCGGGAGCAGTGTGATTATGATTTCTCTTCCTCTCCCAACCTCTGACCTAGATAAATATAAGGCATGAATGACAGATCGTTTATTTCTACTGCTAACAAGTAGGCTATTGTTAAGGCTCACGCTTAGAAGAAGACTTGATACTGCACACACAAGAAAAGAGGAAAAAATTCAGCAAAGCAACAATAACATAATGAATCCCCAAACAGCAAACTCCAGAATTTCCAAGAAAAACTGAATTATTTAATTGCTGGGCATAATATACAGTGTGTAGAAAGGTCAAAACTTCTTTATTTTAATAAATATCTGATTAATGACAGGGTTCACTTCAGGGAATCTGAATATTTTCATCTGTAGCTCATCGTATCCTGACTAAAAGGCGCATTCTTCCTGAACACATTGTGGCTGCTTAATAATGCAGTAGTAAGCCGTGACCTTTACCCTTTTGTCTATCTCTGTTACACGACACTGCATTGTTCTTCCGGAGCTGAGAATATAAAGGCTGACTCATGCATTTCTACCACCCAGATGTTGGAAGGGAGCCCCATTACTCATAGCTGTATGTAATGATCACTTGACATTCATTTTCAAAACTATTTGACGGTTATCACTGGCCCTATACAGTAGAAAATAACTAATTACATTTCAATCTGAAACTGTTATAAATGCACTTTTTGTCTTGTGTGACAATTGATTTTCAAAAGCAGCTTTTTTCAGACAAGAGAAACTTTTGCATTGAATGGCATAATCAGTTTGATTGCTCAGTAGTCTAGCCTTGTTGATCTGCTCCGGTGCTCAGAACTCAAATTTCTTCAGAACTTTACCTGTGTAAAAAAGGAAGGATGAATCAGTAAATGCACAGTATAATACTGCAGATACTAAATATTAGTGGTGCTCCATAAGTATGTGTGAATGTGTGGCAGCCAGTGTAAAAGGAGATGAGCTTTTTGAGTGATACAAAAGGACAATGATACCATTGGGAAGAGCTAAGACTGAACCAGGCTGCTGCAGACTGTATGGTAGATTTTCCAAGTCCTCACCCATGGCAAGGTACATGGCCCACCACCAGTGAGGACTAGAAAATTGCGGCCAGCGTGTCCATGATTTTCCAATCCATACCAGGTACCTCGCTATGGGATAGAACTTGGAATAACTACCCTTATACATGAATATTACAATGGCATATGAGTGGAGATGGGGCTTTAAAGGCACAGTAATAATCTTCCAACGTACTGAAGCATGTATCATGTAAAAGGTGACCACTGACTCATTACCTGTACCGTGTGGATAGTATATCAATTCTGCATCTCCTTCTGTATATAATGAATACTGGGTAAAAGCTGACAATGTACAGTACACAAGCAGGTACACGCTGACCATGTACTCCTGTATAGTACTTCTAGATCCACTATAGCCAAGGGACTGATGTTTCTGGACGAGTACAGCTGTTTTCTGGATGGAGGAGTTGGTACTTGTTAGTCCAGCATCTCAGTTAAGTACAGAAGCAGCAGGAATTGTAATCTATCGATGAGACAAACTGTAAATGTCTCCTGTACAAATAATGGATCAGTTTACTATTCTATTCTATTAGTCTATTCTAAGCCATTATTATAAAACTTTGGCAAGTTCTTAGATTTAAATTCTATCATTTTGAGATTCGTTTTGTAAGTGCACTGCTTCACACTGCCACTGGGACCAGTACTTCATTGTTAAGATTTCCAGTATTTACCTATTTACAAAAAAAATCTGTAAGCTGCAAGCAACAGTTTGAACAGCATTGCAGTGTGTCCAGCAAGGTTCAATATAGGAGTGCAGGGTGAAGCTTGCAGTATTCCCACTTTCTTAGGAGAAATGAGCAGTTCCTCCATTGAGAGGGAGAGGTACCTTGGGGGTGGGCTGGGGTGGAGTGAGATGGCATATCTGTTAGCGGTTGGCTAGCCTCTCCTGCAGTGTACAGTTGATAGTCTATGACCCAGTGTTCTCACAGAGGGGAAGGGGGAATTTACTGGGATATGCATGTCTGCATGTCTCACTCTTGTCCCATTTGAACTGCTTTTTGAATTATTTCCATAAATATTGGTACATAACCAACCTTTTCTCTCCACACTGCCCCCCCCCCCATAATAAATGCAATATTTTCCATCCGGCAATGGCGTGAGAAATATAAAAAAATTGTATCACAGATTTCTGTTGAATGCCTATAAAGCTGATAACAGTTACAAAATGCATGGTCTGCACTTGGCCTGAATTTCAGTCTACATGGGTTGGCAAAGTATTGTGAATGTCTTTTAAGATAAGAAACTCTGAACCCAGATTCATGCCTACTAAAGGGGGAAAACGATGACTTTGCACAATTCTAATTGGACTGTGAAATATGGGAACAGTTTTATTTTCCTCCATATCCCCTGAGTTTATTTTATGGGTGCGGATTGTTAAGTACAGGAAGCAGAATGTGTCCAAAATAATGAAAGTCCATTTCAAGCCAATGCATTGTATTTAATAGAGAGAATAGACATTCTCTCTGAATAGGATATTGTGTGAATGCACAATGTGCTAATGACATCGAGTAGCAGGTTTTCGGAACAGCATCTGAGTATTTGTCAACTGGATTGACTTGCAGGTCAGAAACTGCTGTTCCCTGCATAGTCCGTAGCATATTGATTATAAGGACTGTTTTGTTCTTGTAAGTGTGTGAGCGGATTTGGGAAGCAAGAAAGAAAAAGTTTGCATTCGTACTTTTCATGTCCTAAATCTGTCCCAAAGCAATTGGCAGCCAACTAATTACTTTTGCAGTATACTTACTGTTATATAGGCAAATGCTGCAGTCACTCTGCGCACATCAAAGTCCCCCAAACGGCAATGAGATAACTAACCAGTTAATCTGTTTGGATGGCATTGATTGAGGGATCAATGTTGGGCAAGGTACAGGGAGAAATCCTCTGCTCTTTGAATAGTGCTACATGGGATCTTTTATCTCCTTCTGAACAGGTGAGTGAGGGCTCGGTATAATGTCTCATCTGAACAATTCTGACAATACAAACTCTCTCAGTACTGCACTTAAGTGTCAGTCTTAATTATGTGTTCAAGGTCTGGAGTGGGGCTTGAACCCACAATCTCTCATTCAGACAGAAAAGTGCTGGACCAAGCTGAGATTTATGGTCTTTACGATGGAGCAGATATGGGGTCAGTGGTTCAGCTTGGGGTCAGACAGGATGCCATGTTGTGAACAGTCTGGTTCAGCCTGAGATAATGGCTAAGGAGGAGAAGGAATTGGTTGCAAGCATATGGAGTTTTTGGTGGGGGCTGAAGATGGTGGCTTTGATCTTCATGGCGTCAGCTGTGGCTTAGTTGGTACCACCCTCACCTCTAAGTCAGAAGGTTGTGGGTTGAAGCCCCACTCCAGAGACCTGAGCACAAAAATCTAGGCTGACACTGTAGTGCAGTACTGAGGGAGTGCTGCACTGTCGCAGGTGCCGTCTTTCGGATGAAACGTTAACCGAGGCCCCATCTGCTCTCTCAGGTGTACGTAAAAGATCTTATGGAACTATTTCGAAGAAGAGCAAGGGATTATTTGTGATGTCCTAGTCAATATTTATCCCTCAATTAACATCTAAAACAGATTATCTGCTCATTATCACATTGCTGTTTATGGGAGCATGCTGTGAACCAAATGGCCGCCACGTTTCCTACATTACAACAGTGACTACACTTGAAAAAGTACTTCATTGGCTGTAAAGTGTTTTGGAACGTCTGATGGTTGTGAAAGGCAAAGTCTTCCTTTTTCTTTTTTAACATTTAGCTGGAGGAAAAAAGTCAATACGTAAAGAAAAACTGCAACATGTACAATTAGATGAAGATACATTCTGATATTTTAGGATGCATTGGCACTACAGCTGTAGCCTTACTAGAAGATAGGTTTGCTTTGCACCAGTGCTGCTGTTATCGTGAAAATGTAACTGAATACAATGTCGGGGCCCAACCTGACACCAGAATGAAGCAGACTGAGGCTCGCTGAAAGAGGGAGTCTCATTCCACTTTGACAGAGGGACATTTTGGACCTTAACACCTGATTTACATCCCATAAGCGTAGCATTGGTGGAAAGCTAAAACTGCTTCACACTGATACTCAAATTGTGCTGTAAATATACCTTAAAGTAAATGTCATATGTAAACATAGCTTTTAACACTCACCTTTGGCACGGAGGATCAGCTCTCAGAGACAGTCAATGAGCGGATGCAATATTAAATTAACTTCCTGGCTGCCCCGGTTACATCAGCAGACAGAGTAGTGTGAAAATAGAACAAATGAGTACAAAGTGGTAATTCGCAGAATCCCCCCTATTTTTCAAATACGCTACATGTGGACTTTGAATGCTGAACATGGAAAACATTTTATTAATATGGTATTGTTTGGAGATATCATAATAAAGCAAACAGTTGACAGGGAAATGGGGGGCCGGGGGTGGGGGGGGGGGGTGGACACAAATCTGGGATTGAAAATGTCAATCGTCTGGTGGAAGCTGTAAAAGTTTCCTGTCAGGCCAGTGCCCTCCTACAATTTCCTGTTCCCTGGCTGCCTCCTGGGATTGTCAGGTGTCGTCCTTTTCACACTGCTCTGTCTGCTGATGTAACCGGGGCAGCCAGGAAGTTAATTTAATATTGCATCCGCTCATTGACTGTCTCTGGGAGCTGATCCTCCGTGCCACAACCTGCTTTTGGTGTGGTGAGAACTGGGAAAACGGAATCAATCCAGACCTCCAGCTAGTGGACTCAGCAGGACTCACCAGTTGCTCAAGTCTGTGTGTGTGTAATCAAAAGAAAATGCAGAAATGTGACCCTATACCTCTCCCTTTTAAATGTATTGAAGAAACTGTTATAGAGTCCCAGCTTGACTTGTCAAATAGCAGTATTGTGACCTCCAAAATGGTTGCACTAAGTTAAAATGACAGGAAACAATGTTAACTAAAATATGTAAGTACACTGCTTCAGTAGTATCTCTACCTTACACTAAATAATGTGTATTTCTGGTCCGTGTCCAGCTGATTTTCCAGGTTAAGAAGAGTGGATTTTTATGCTGTAGTCAAAGTAAATTCAATTCTATACATGGGCAAAATTGCCTCTCGCTCCCAATGTACATGGGGAAAGTTCTGCCTATGTGGTGCCATATATTTACAATGATAGGTTATGACAACGTGCAGAGCTTTCGGTTTGTTAAGCACAGTGTCTGCACTCTAACAATAGACGGACAATTAATGAGCTGCATGTGCAATGATGGGAATGGAGCTGTGGATAGTAGAGGATAGCTGGGGATGGTAAGATTCTCCATGGGGCCACATCATGCTTTCAGACTAACACATACAATCAATAGAAATTGCCCTTACAGAATGTGTTTTCGCAGAAGTACATAGGAGGAAACAGTCACCTAAGAACTAGCCAGTGCACACTCAGAATATGATTATATTCTTTTAGAAATTAGAGCATTATGATTGTCAATTTTTCCATTTTTGCTTATGTAACAACAGTAATTGGACTTTAGAATAAATACATTGTGTGAAGTGTCTGAAATATTTCTGAGAAATATATGAATACAACTCTTTCCTCCCTGTTGAGTTAATTGGGGAAATTGACCGGGAGGATCGTAGGTAAGCTGAATTAATATAAAATACAGTGGAAATGACACATTTGCTGAACCACCCGTACAGCTAATGTCTGTATCTCCCTCTCTCACAGTGTGAACTCATTTAACTCGTTCACGACAGATTGCTTCACATCATGTCATTAGTACTCACAGTTTTAAAGAACATTCAAAGAAGCATCAACAGATATAGGCAGATAAAGACCAGGAGTTGTTAAAATAATTTATTACTGTTTTTATTGATGTTTAATTTCCTTAGAAAGGTGGTGAAATCCTACCTTTACGTGAAACAGACTGTAGATTAATGGTGTTTTCACACACCAGCTCTTATACCCATCTAACCTATAACGTTCTTAACCCACAGGCCTTCTACGTGTCCAATCTTTTCAAACCCAAGATGAAAATTCCCCCTCCACCAGTGAGACGAGAGATAATTACGCCCGTGGACATCATTGACAGGAACAACCATCATGGAATGTGCTAATCACCTTAATTGCAATAAGCAAAACACTTCAACAACAACAGAAAAAAAATCAAAATGGACTAAAGCTGGTGCAAAAATCAAAAGATAAAATAGTGACTGCTGAACAGCAAGTTTGCTGCTCTCTAATCTCATCAGACAGTAGAATGTAGGGAGAAAGACATTTTACCCACAATCCTGTGTGGAGTATACCATAGCAGCATTTCTAATCAAACCACAAAAACCGCACAGAAGACATGGAAACTCTAAGCTTGTGAATTTGTTTCGAACTGGTCAAGGCCGACCACCAATGAATGAATGCGTTTGTTCAACAAAAGGAAGAAAAAAACTTTATAAAAAAACACCACACGCAAAATAGTAATGGCGGCTGTCTCATTGTAAATTGACGAGGACCACGGCAGCAAACTTTCATATTTTATATATAAATATATAAAAAAACTAAAACAAGATAACTATGTAAAATATTATTTCTGAAGCATCCTTTTTTTTTTAGATATTTTATCCACTGCAATTAAAACTGTTTATATGTGTCTCGACCTGTGTTATTTACAAAGTGCTGCTTAAAAAAATAGCATTGATTTTTTGGAAAAAAACGTATTTTGTATTTAGTCAACTAAAGTATTGTAAGCTTTTTTCTGGGGGGGGGTGGGGAAATAATTTTTGATAAAACTACAGCTAGAGCCACTTGCATCAATAATAAATATCACAGTAAGTCATTTGTTAGTACTTTATATTTTTACGTTTGTTTTGTAAAAAAAAAATTGTATAGCTTCAACTCATTTGTTCTTGTAGAATTTGAATGTTAACATTTGACTATTTTTCTGATGTAATTAGCTGTAAGTTTTGTCTATATGCTTTTAAAATAAAAGCTCATAATGGACAGTATGCTATTGTGTAGAATTTCTGACTACGAATTCTCCTCCTCCGTAACAGAGGCATATTTAAATAAATTATGTAGATATTCAGCTTGGCATTATCCTCCTCTGTTAAAGATAGAGGAAAAGGGGCAATATAATTTTACTCAATCCATATAAGTGAGATATTTTGTTTGGAAAATATAGAGGGTATAACTTCCTCTACTGTGCCCCAACAATGGATCCTGATCTCCAGCCTTAGACAAACGTCTTACTGCATCACTCTGCTGTTTCCATTCCATTATCAGATCCGAAAGCACTATTTGAAGAGCAGGGGAGCATTCTTGATATCCTGGTCAACACTCATCTCTCAACCAACACTATCAAAATACAACTGCTCAATACTCTTATTACACTGGTGGATGATGCTGTGCGAAAACTGGCTACTGTGTTTGCCTACAAAACAACAAAATATTTAATGGCAGTCTTCTAGGACTGTGGCTTCACTGAGGCAGGAGTTACCTCAGGCCTCTAAGGCTCCAGGGGAACCTTCCCAAACTGCACCGCTCAATCTCGTCTCACTCAGGGAACAGCTTGTAGAATCATAGAATCATAGAAATTTGCAGTACGGAAGAAGGCCATTTCAGCCCATCGTGTCCGTGCCAGGCGACCAAGAGCTATCCAGCCTAATCCCACTTTCCAGCTCTTGATTCTTAGCCCTGTAGGTTATGACACTTTAAGTGCACATCCAAGTATCTTTTAAATGTGGTGAGGGTTTCAGCCTCTACCACCCTTTCAGGCAGTGAGTTCCAGACCCCCACCATCCTCTGGGTGAAGAAATTTCCCCTCACATCTCCTCTAATCCTCCCCCCAATTACTTAAAATCTATGCCCCCTGGTTGTTGACCCCTCTGCTAAGGGAAACAGATCCTTCCGATCCATTCTACCCAGGCCCCCCATAATTTTATACACCTCAATCAGGTCTCCTCTCAGCCTCCTCTGCTCCAAAGAAAACAGACCCAGCATCTCCAATCTTTGCTCATAACCAAAATTCTCCAGTCTAGGCAACATTCTTGTAAATCTCCTCTGCACTCTTTTCAATGCCATCACATTGTTCCTGTAATGTGGTGACCAGAACTGCGCACAGTACTCCAGCTGCCGCCTAACCAGTGTTTTATACAGTTCCAGCATAACCTCCTTGCTCTTGTATTCATGCCTCGACTTATAAAGGCCATATGCCTTCTTAACCACCTTATCTATCTAGCCTGCTACCTTCAGGAATCTGTGGGCCTGCACTCCAACGTCTTTTTGTTTCTCTACAGTTTTCAGTGTCGTAACATTTAATGTGTATTCCCTTGCCTTGTGAGACCTCCCCAAATGCATTACATCATCCAGATTGAATTCCATTTGCCACTGTTCTGCCCACCTGACCCGTATATTGGTATCTTCCTGCAGTCCGCAGCTTTCGTCTTCATTATCAACCACACAGCCTATTTTAGTGTCATCTGCAAACTTCTTAATTCAAGTCGAGGTCATTGATACATACCACAAAAAGCAAGGGACCCAGCACTGAGCCCTGCGGAACCCCACTGGATACAGCCTTTCAGTTACAAAAACATCCATCAACCATGACCCTTTGCTTCCTGCCTCTGAGCCAATTTTGGATCCAACTTGCCATTTTGCCCTGGATCCCATGGGCTATTACTGTTGTGTATCTATAAAGCATGCACTCCCATGTTCCGCCACTAGGGAGCACATCCCCTGAAGTCTCAAGGGATCCCAGCATCCCTTGGGAGCACTGTATATAAGCTGGCACCTAAGGCCTGTTCCTCACTCTGGAGTGTCTTATTAAAGACTGAGGTCACTGTTACTCGGAAAGTGAGGACTGGGAAGCCGAAGTCGAACGGCTAGACCAGTACTTTGTAGCCAACGAGCTGGATGGAGAAGGAAGCTTTGCAAAAAGGAGAGCGGTCCTCCTCACAATCTGCGGGGCACCGACCTACAGCCTCATGAAGAATCTTCTGGCTCTGGTGAAACCCACAGATAAGTCTTATGAGGAGCTGTGTACACTGGTTCGGGAGCATCTTAACCTGAGTGAGAGCGTGCTGATGACGAGGTATCGGTTCTACACGTGCCAGCGATCTGAAGGTCAGGAAGTGGCGAGCTACGTCGCCGAGCTAAGGCAACTTGCAGGACAATGTGAGTTTGATGGCTACCTGGAGCAAATGCTCAGAGACTTTTTTGTACTGGGCCTTGGCCATGAGACCATCCTACGAAAACTAATGACTGTAGAGACACCGACCCTCAGTAAGGCCATTGCAATAGCACAGGCGTTTATGTCCACCAGTGATAACACCAAACAAATTTCTCAGCACACAAGTGCTAGCAATGTTCATAAATTAACTGGAACTGTGTTTGCGAGCAGAAATGTACAGGGCAGAACCCACGAGTCTGCAACTGCCAGCAGGCCTCAGGTGACTCAGATGACTGAGAGTCCCCAACAAAGGATGAATGCAAGGCAATTCACACCTTGTTGGTGTTGTGGAGGCTTCCATTCAGCCTATTCATGCCGCTTCAAAGGGTATGTTTGAAAGAGCTGTGGAACAATGGGGCACCTCCAATGAGCTGCAAACTCTGCAAAACCTGCTAACCACCACGTGGCAGAGGAAGATCGGTCCATAGTGGATCAAAGCAATTTCGAGCCTCAGAGAGAGGAGGCAGATGCTGAAGTACATGGGGTGCACACATTTTCGATGAAATGTCCACCTATAATGCTAAACGTAAAATTGAATGGCTTACCCGTAGCCATGGAAGTAGACACTGATGCTAGCCAATCCATCATGAGTAAAAAGATGGTTGAGAGACTGTGGTGCAACAAGGCATTCAGACCAGCCCTGAGCCCCATCCACACAAAACTGAGAACGTACACCAAAGAGGTTATCACTGTCCTTGGCAGCGCCATGGTCAAGGTCACCTACGAGGGCACAGTGCATGAACTGCCACTCTGGATTGTCCCGGGCAATGGCCCCAGACTGCTTGGAAGGAGCTGGCTGGGCAAAATCCGCTGGAACTGGGCTGACATCCGAGCGCTATCACATGTTGATGAGGCCTCATGTACCCAGGTTCTTAACAAATTTCCTTCCCTTTTTGAGCCAGGCATTGGAAACTTTTCCGGGGTGAAGGTGCGGATCCACTGTGTCCCAGAGGCACGACCCATTCACCACAAGGCGCGAGCGGTACCTCACATGATGAGGGAGAGAGTGGAAATTGAGCTGGACAGGCTGCAACTCGAGGGCATCATCTCCCCAGTGGAATTCAGCGAGTGGGCCAGCCCGATTGTTCCAGCACTCAAAAGTGATGGCACGGTCAGGATTTGCGGCGATTATAAAGTAACTATTAATCGTTTCTCGCGTCAGGACCAATACCCGCTACCTAAGGCAGACGACCTATTTGTGACGCTGGCAGGAGGCAAGACGTTCACCAAGCTCGACCTGACTTCGGCCTCCATGATGCAGGAGCTGGTGGAGTCTTCGAAGGGCCTCACCTGCATCAACACGCACAAGAGACTGTTCATCTACAACAAATGCCCGTTTGGAATTCGGTCGGCTGCAACGATCTTCCAGAGAATCATGGAGAGCCTACTCAAGTCGGTACCACACATAGTGGTCTTTCAGGACAACATATTGATCACGGGTCGGGACACCGCTGAGCACCTACAAAACCTGGAGGAGGTCCTCCAGCAACTGGATCGCGTAGGGCTGCGGCTGAAGAGGTCGAAATGCGTCTTCATGGCAACAGAAGTGGAGTTTTTGGGGAGAAAGATAGCGGCGGACGGCATTCGGCCCACAGACGCCAAGACAGAGGCTATCAGGAACACGCCCAGGCCACAGAACGTCACGGAGCTGCGGTCATTCCTGGGACTCCTCAACTATTTTGGTAACTTCCTACCAGGGTTAAGCACCCTCTTAGAACCCCTACATGTGTTATTGCGCAAAAGTGAGAACTGGGTATGGGGAAAAAACCAAGTAATTGCTTTTGAGAAAACCAGAAACATTTTATGCTCCAACAATCTGCTTGTATTGTATAACCCGTGTAAAAGACTTGTGCTAGCATGTGACATGTTGTCGTACGGAGCCGGGTGTATATTACAACAAGCTAACATTGCGGGGAAGTTGCAACCTGTCGCCTATGCTTCCAGGAGCTGTCTAAGGCCGAGAGGGCCTACAGCATGATTGAGAAGGAGGCATTAGCTTGTGTGTTCGGGGTAAAGAAAATGCATCAGTACCTGTTTGGCCTCAAATTTGAGCTGGAAACCGATCACAAGCCCTTCACATCCCTGTTCGCTGAAAACAAGGGGATAAATACAAATGCCTCAGCCCGAATGCAAAGGTGGGCACTCGCGCTATCAGCGTATAACTATACCATCCGCCACAGGCCAGGCACTGAGAACTGTGCGGATGCTCTCAGTCGGCTACCATTGCCCACCACGGGGGTGGAAATGGTGCAGCCTGCAAACTTGTTGATGGTGGCGCAGCCCGCAGACTTGTTGATGGTCATGGAAGCATTTGAAAATGATAAATCACCTGTCACAACCCGCCAGATTAGAACTTGGACCAGCCAAGATCGTCTGCTGTCCCTAGTCAAAAACTGTGTACTGCATGGGAGCTGGGCCAGCATCTCCGTTGAAATGCAAGAGCTAATCAAGCCATTCCAGTGGTGAAAGGATGAGCTGTCCATTCAGGCAGACTGCCTGTTGTGGTGTAACCGCGTAGTGCTACTCAAAAAGGGCAGGGAGACATTCATCTCGTATCCCCACAGCACACACCCGGTATAGTAATGATGAAAGCGATAGCCAGATCCCACATGTGGTGGCCCGGTATCGACTCTGACTTAGAGTCCTGTGTACGGCAATGCAGCGTATATGCTCAGTTCAGCAACGTGCCCAGAGAGGCACCACTAAGTTTGTGTCCTGGCCCTCCAGACCATGGTTGAGGATCCATGTCGACTATGTGGGCCCGTTTCTCGGTAAAATGTTCCTGGTGGTGGTGGATGCTTTTTCAAAATGGATTGAATGTGAAATAATGTCGGGAAGCACCGCCACCGCCACCATTGAAAGCCTGAGGGCTATGTTTGCCACCGACGGCCTGCCTGACATACTGGTCAGTGACAACAGGCCATGTTTCACCAGTGCCGAATTTAAAGAATTCATGACCCGCAATGGGATCAAACATGTCACCTCGGCCTCGGTTAAACCAGCCTCCAATGGACAGGCAGAGTGAGCAGTACAAACCATCAAACAGAGCCTTAAATGAGTCACAGAAAGCTCACTCCAAACCCGCCTGTCCCGAGTACTGCTCAGCTACCGCATGAGACCCCACTCGCTCACAGGGGTGCCCCCGGCTGAGCTACTCATGAAAAGGACACTTAAAACCAGACTCTCGCTGGTTCACCCCAACCTGCATGATCAGGCAGAGAGCAGGCGGCTGCAACAAAATGTAAACAATGGTCGCGCCACTGTGTCACGGGAAATTGATCTGAATGACCCTGTGTATGTGCTAAACTATGGACATGGTCCCAAGTGGATCGCGGGCACGGTGATAGCTGAAGAAGGGAATAGGGTGTTTGTAGTCAAACTAGACAATGGACAAATTTGCAGAAAACACCTGGACCAAACGAGGCTGCAGTTCACAGACTGCCCTGAACAACCCACAGCAGACACCACCTTTTTCGAGCCCACAACACACACCCAAAGGATCAACAACACCATGTCGGACAAGGAAATCGAACCCATCACACCCAACAGCCCAGCAAGGCCAGGCGCACCTAACAGCCCTGCAGGGCTAACAACATGCCAACCCAGCGAGCGCACAGCCAACACACCAGAACAGACATTTGTACCGAGGCGGTCCACCAGGGAAAGAAAGGCTCCCGACCACCTCACCTTGTAAATAGTTTTCACTTTGACTTTGCGGGGGGAGTGATGTTGTGTATCTGTAAAGCATGCACTCCCATGTTCCGCCACCAGGGAGCTCATCCCCTGAAGTCCCAAGGGATCCCAGGGACTTCAGAGGATGAGCTCTGAAGTGTCTTATTAAAGACTGAGGTCACTGTTACTTTAACCTCCCTGTGTGCAGCCTCATCTGTGTTCGGAACACAATAATTACTTTTGAGACCAGCCTGACATGTGGGACCTTATCAAAAGCTTTGCTAAAATCCATATGCACTACATCATGCGCACTACCCTCATCAACCCTCCGGGTTACCTCCTCGAAAAATTCAATCATTAGTCAGAAATGATCTTCCATTGACAAATCCACGTTGACTCTCCTTGATTAATTAATCCATGTCTTTCCAAATGAAGATTTATCCGGTCCCTCAAGATTTTTTCCAATAATTTTCCCAGCACTGAGGTTAGGTTGACTGGCCTGTAATTACTTGGTCTATCCATTTCTCCCTTTTTAAACAAAGGTACAACATTAGCAGTCCTCTAGTACTCTGGCACCACACCGGTAGCCAGAGAGGATTGGAAAATGATGGGCAGAGCCTCTGCTATTTCCTCTTTTGCTTCTCAACAGCCTAGAAGTAGCAGACTAAGAGCTGAAAAGGAGGACATGTTATTAAGAATTAGTTGTTGACAGGTTGAATGGATTATTGGGCACCTTTTGGTGAATATTGTTCTATAAAGTAAACATAGCTTGACTACATAGTTCTCAGTTTATGTCTATCTTAGGCCGCACGCTCTGAAATTCCTTCCCTAAACATTTCTGTCTCTGCATCTCACTGTCCTCCTTAGAACGCACCTCTTTAACCCAACTTTTGGTCACCCCCTTCTAATAGTCCTTTCTTTGGCTCGGAGTCCATTTTTGTCTAATTTTGCCTCTGTGAGGTGCCATAGGACATTTTGCTATGTTAACAACATTATACAAGTGCAAATTGTTTTCGTTGTTGTTGCATTCTCTGGGATGAAGGTCGTCGTACTGGTGCTTGCAAGCGAGAGAGTAAGCTGTGCGCAGTGAGGTCCTGTCTTGTTTTGTACCACTGGCAATGCTACTGGGCTGCTCCTCCAGGCCTAAAATTACAGAAAAGGAACAAATGGCTCCAAGAAGCACCTTCAGTACTAACTGTGAGATTTGAGAGTGTGAGAAAGGGAGCCAGACTTATGCGCTGATGAACCATGGGAGGCCTAAAGTTTCACCTTCCCCGATTCCCTCCATGTTCTTAGATGTAAGAATGTCCAGGAAGACCCTCCTCCAAGGGAATCCCCGGCTTGTAATTTCTGAGCCCTTTCCAGTTCAGGTCCTGTTCCCTTATATTATTTGCTATATTGTTATGCAAGCAGTTTTCAGTTGCTGTAAGTTGTAGGAGAATATACAACAGACATGAGTTTATTACAGTTTTGGATTTCAAACTTATTGCTGCCAAGCGAGCAGCTTGATGTATTATCTGTTTAAAAAATGGTGCTATTGAGATAAATTTAGTTGCCAAGGAGTTAAATTCACAGGACAGCAGAGCTGGTAGATGTAGATTCGGTTTCAGACAGGGCGTTTCAAAGGGTGCTGAATCAATCAAAGATAACTTGACATTCCAGTATTTGTTCACGCTCATTGCTACTGAATCAACTTTATTCATTTGAACTCAGCAGGAGTTATTGCCAAGGTAGTCTGGTGAATTTTGCTCTTTGGTGTAAATAATCGGTTTGACTAAAAGCGGATGCTGGAGTCAGGTTGTTAAAATGGAATGCTGTCCAAGCAGTCAAGCAGCAAAAGGTAGGCTCGGTAAAAGAAACAAATCTGCAAGGAGAAGAGGTTCCATCCCAGGCTGTAAAACAGAATGCAGAAGAGTTAATGGCCTCGAAATTCGGGTGTGCCCATGTTCGAGTGGGCGGGCGCAAGGAATAATCCCTGCTCTTGAATGGCGAGGCCTGAGGCGCCCCCGGATATCGAGCCTCATTTCCATTGAGCCGGTAACCGGCAGCTCAGCTGCGGAGCTTGGTTGACGATGCTGTGGTCGCAGCGGCCCTCAGCTAAGTGAGGAAGGGGGGCCCGACCTGGTCGTGAGGGAGCGGTGGCCGGGAGGGAGGAAGTAGTAGTGATTGAGGGGGTTGTGCGGAGGTGAGGGGGTTGTGCGGGGGGGAGGGGGGGGCTTAAAGCAGACACATTCTTTTAATATAGAATCAGGAGGAGCACTCCTGCTACTCTCGCTCTACATTCAGGTAAATACATTTTAAAAACTCCCCTTATTGGTTGCTGTTTAACATGCAATCTCTTTAAAGACCTCCCATTAGGCTGTATGTAGCCCTGGTTTTCCTGAGTGCAGCCGGCTTGCAGTGGGGATTGCAAACAGGCATTAGGACACTGATTTGCATATGCAAATAACCTAACTCCTGTTTCAGGTGTGAGCATGCCACGCCGATCTTTTGGCCTTTATCAATATGGTGGGACGCCCACTTCGAACATGATAACTGTTTGCTTTCTGCCCGACCTATTGGAGGCCCTTTGGTGCCAGAAAAACGGGTGCTGTGCAGTCTAATTTCTCGGCCATAATGTTTAAGTTAAGTAAGATGATCCACTGAAGTTGGGTAGCATAGTGTATTCATTACTTTTATATCTTTACACAAAACTGAATCTGATTATGAGTTTGCTCTGTATGTTCACCTTACTGTGAAATAAAGCAGGTTAATGATATGTATCAAGCGTTACCCCATCTCGTGGTAACTTGTTCTGCTGTTGGAAAGATTTAAGGAATACAAAAGCAAAAGACATAAATATCTGATCCAGATCATAAGGGGTGATATTGTTATATCCCTGTTTTATGCTATCATATAAGGGCAATGTGATTCAACTTGCGTAAAAGTAAGATACTCAGACTGCTTAAGAGAGTGACTGACTGCCATTGAACCTGGAAAAGTATCTACAGCAGACACAAATTAATAATAGTGCTCAACCTACAGTCCATTCTGTCTATCAGTAAATGCTCAAGTATCATGCTGGTAGGTTGTGTAATAATGATATTATGTGTGAACACCTCTGAACATGTGAATGTGCCAAAGTTGTCTATTGTAAGTTGCAGTGTAAAAGTGTGCCCTATTGGCACATGGATATGTGTGATCAGAAATGAAAAAAAAGTACTAGAAATTTGGGTGAGAGCTTGCATGGACTACCAGTAAACATTGAATATGCAACACCTTATGGCAAGCATACCATTAAGTGTTCTATATGGTAAATAGTGCCGTTGGGTAGCCTTACCGTAGCAGCTTCCTTACGGCTTGCTCTCTTCTTCATCTGTTCCAGGTCGTGCAGCTAGTGGAAATAATGGCAAGGCAGGCCATCACCTACTACTAGGCATGCTGCACCTTTGTCAACTGGGGAGGTGCCCTGGCATGCCAATCATCACCTGAGGCTTTGGCATAAGGTTTCTTCATCAATTGCCCACAAGGAAATTCGTCCTTCTGTCAACTGAATGACTTGTTCTTTTTGTTTAGGTTGAGAAACTTTGGTGAAGCACCAAGCACCATAGTGCAGAACACTTCTCTTTTTAGACAGTCCCCCGGAGTCGAGGATGACTTGCTTCCACACTAATATGAGTTCGAAGGTGACTGATGAGACCAATGCAGGATCTACAGTCTCTGTCACAGGTGGGGCAGGTGGTGGTTGGCGGGGCGGGTGGGTTGGGTGCTTGATTTGTCGTACACTCCTTCCATTGGTTGTATTTGGCTTCTGCATGCTCCCGACGAAGAGACTCGAAGTGTTCGCCGTATTCCCGGATGCTTCTCCCCCACTTTGAGCGGTCTTGGGCCAGAGATTCCCAAGAGCCGGTGGGGATGTTATATTTTTGCAAGGAAGCTTTGAGGGTGTCCTTGAAGTGTTTTCTCTGCCCTCCTGGGATTCGCTTGCTGTGATGGAGTGCGGAGTAGAGTGCTTGTTTCGGGAGTCTAGCATCGGGCATGCGGACAATGTGGCCCGTCCATCGAAGTTGATCGAGCGTGGTCAATGCCTTGAGGCTGGGGATGTTGGCCTGAGAGAGAACACTGACATTGATGCGCCTATCCTGCCAGTGGATTTGCAGGATTTTGCGGAGGCAACGTTGGTGGTACTTCTCCAGTGTTTTGAGGTGCCTACTGTACATAGTCCATGTCTCTGAGGCATATAGGAGGGCGGGTATCACTACTGCTCTGTCTGCTATACTAAAGAAGTTGGGAAGAAGGCTTAGTAAATCGAGAAATGGTTTAGGTGTCATCAAGTTTGGGTTTTAAAATAATGTAGATTGTAGGAAGAAGGGTAGTCTGAGGCATGTTTAGTTTGAATTGCTGAAGACTGTCCTGTCAATGAAATTGCAGAGGATTCTGTATGTTAGAATTTATATCAAAAAAAGATTAGCCGAGCATCACGGATGTATGATCTTTATTGTGTACTCCTCCGTATGCAAGCATTGTAAAGCATAGTTACTATAATGACAATGTTCTTTATGCATGAATATCTTAGCTAATGTATATATTTTGTTGCACTAAATATGTTCCATCACTGTTTCTGTTAGGGAAGCTCAAACAAGCCCAGAGGGTAAAAGACAAAATTGCTATGTTATGACAAACATAATGTAAAACTGATGTGGGCATATAATAGAAATTGGCAGAGAAAGTAATTAATTCCATGGGAGTGACGGTAACTTCACTGCCCACAGGATTGAATTTCGCAACACTAAAGCTGAAAAATGGAAATTCCACTCACTTGCAAAGGCCCACAACCCATTGACAAGACATTTAAAAGGGCAGCGTCAGTACAGTTAAACGATTTAAAAGACGTTACCATATTTATTCCATGTTTTGTTAATGATGTGATCAGTATCTGCTACTTCAATTTTACTATTTTAATGTTAATTTGAAGAAAAGATATGATAAAAAAAAAATATGAGCAGCTTTGAGAGCATATTCTTCCCAACATGGTGCAGGACAAACTATTTGCATCTTCCAACATAGCTACTCTACAATGGGGTTTTCAATGCAATCTGTTCCTGGTTGAAATAAGACAACTGAAAGAAAACAAATTCGCCCCATATGATAACAGGGCTTCTTTAAAGTTTGACCAAGAGCTGTGCAGTATTTGAATAATCAGAATATTGAAGGAGCAATTGGCAGTTGAGAGGGGAAATGGTCTCAATGTTTAAATATCTGACACTCGTGAGGTTTAATACTAAGGGCTGAAATTGGTCAAAGTCGATGGTCCACCCATTTCTCGGCGGTATGCTGGTGGTATGTCGTTTCATACCGCCAGACGGAGTGCGCGCGATTTTCGTCACTTTTTTCTCGGCGGTATGCCGAGCGGAGTGCAGTGGGCAGTGTGTGGGCGGTGAGTCCTTTTCACTCGTGAATCTTTGGCTCCCGAGTTGTGCACACACGCACGCTGCTGCGAAGCGCTGCCCCCCAAGAGACACCAACGAGAATCCACAAAGACTGCCAGCCTGAGATCGCTGTGCAGGTATGTGGGGGGTGGGGGGGATCGTGCTGTGGGATAGGATACCTGTGGAAGGAGATGGCTGATGTGGAGGGAGATCGCTACTTGGGGGGTGATCACTGCTTGGGGGAGATCACTGCTTGGGGGAGATCACTGCTTGGGGGAGATTGTTGTGAGGGAGGAGATTGTTGTGGGGGAGGGTGGAAGAGACTGTGGGGAGGGAGAGACTGGGGGGTGAGAGATAAAAACATTTTTACAGGTGAAGATGCGTTTCGCCGACAGAAGATCGACTTAAATCTACCTTTTCCAGGGCGGTCTGCAGGGTCGACAGTATGTCGGTGGTAAGTGATGAATTTTGCAATTTTGGGCGGTATGTCGGCGTTGTGCATGGACGGAGGTTATGCATACGGCGGTATGTCGCTGATTAATTTTCCGCCGGGCGGTATATGGGTGGTATGTAGATATTTTTCGGTGAGGTTCGCGATTTTGGGTGGTATGTCGGCTGTCCGCGGGTGGTATGCGGCTGTATGCCAACCAATTTCGAGCCCTAAAGGTGGTATTGCTATCACTGTGATGACAGCAACTTGTATCAGCCTGACCTTCTGCCTTGGGTACTATCATATCTAAGCTTAATACATTCATGTGAAATTGCATTCTGCACTATTTTAACAGAGACTTTCATCTGTTTAAAATAAAGAGCGAGAGTGACACAATAAATATTTGCATTCCATTACTGCATAATATAATTTGAGGGCCATTACATTTTCCGTTACAAATTCTTATTTGGTATTAAAAGGGAATTGGCAGTGTCTAGCCCAAATAGCTCTTTAATACTTAGCAAACATGAAGCTTTTGCACCAAAATGAAGACAGAGGCCCCAAAATTTGCAAGGAATCTACTGGCCTCTTACTGTTTTTTTCTTCTTCAGTGGTCCCTCGTATTGAGGATGACTTGCTTCCACACCAAAAAGGGATGAGTTCATAGGTGTTTCAATGAAGGACCTGACATGCTCGGTCCCAAACTGCATGTTAAAGATGCCTGTGCGTGGATTGTTTTTAATGTGTGATGGCCGTTGCACACCAGCCACTACACGGGCTTGACAGAGCTAAGTCTTGTTCCAGTGGCAAGGATTAACCAAGATGACTGGAGACCAGCTCTGCTTCACGAACCTAGTGTGCACACATATTGCAGCGTGAGCTGGCTCATGCTGCCCCTGAACCCTCACCTCTTACTGTAACTTTGGCGGGTTACCGGCTGATCCTCTAAAGAAACTGGGGAGATCCAGTTAGGTTGGGTCTTTACTGTTTTTGTGCTCCTTAAAAGGCACATAACAAGCCAGGGATTCCCTATCCTGGCCATGGATGGGGACCTGGTGCATCATTGGTATCCAGTATGCTGAGAGAGATGAGGCCTCGGCCCTTACAAGGGCGTATGTGGGTCCTACTAGTTGGGTCCAAGCCTGACAAGAGAAAAAAAGATGGCATTTTAAAAATTCCTGCATCAGGTCCCTTACTGAAGGGCTGATTGAAGTAGTCGCAGAGTTGAGGTAGAGGGGGCAGTTAACCCTTCCTCCCGAGGACAGCTGACCCTCCCAGTTTCCCAGGGTACAGATGGGCCCCAAAATGAAGCATCCCAAGTGGACCTCCTGTCTACCGGTCCCATGCAGTTTAGACGTCCTTTCAATGACCCCACTAACTCTGTCAGAGGTCAGTGTTGGGGGCACCAGTGGGCATGATCCTGGTGCAACCAATGGGGAATTTTTTGGTTTAATCTCAATTAATTTTGACAGTCCAAGGATATTTTTTTTTAATTCCATTCTTATTTTCTTCCTTCCCATATCCACAATATTATCCTCAACTGGGCTCTCATTGTTAGACAGCGAGAGTTATTTGTGCATTGTGGAGACCGTAGCTCATATCTCATGCCCCTTTCAAAGGCCATCTATTATGGTGTGTTATGTTCCACTCATGTGAATGACTTTGTAATTCTTGGGTAGCTGAAAAATCTGTATCACATATATTATAAGAAACTCCAGCTTATGACAGAACTCATGGTGTTGTTTCATTGCAATGATTTGAACCTACCCAATGCAGGTGGATATGACTGCCTAGGAAGAAGTGAAACTTTGATGAATCAGTATGATGAGCAATATATCAACAATTTCAAGGACATAACATGCCATAGAAATTCAGAAGAATGAGGGATAGCAGTGGGTGTGAAAAGTGCTTTCTGTATTTGTTAAAATAGTGATTAATTGTAGCCCTTTGTCCAAGGACACACTGCTTCACATTTTTTTAAATATATGGGCATTGTTGGCTACTCAAGTGCTGACGGTATTACTAGTTCGAGATGAGTGAGTATTACAGCTCCAGAAAAAAGGAGCAGGCAAGTGTCTGAGCAGAAACCATCTGGAGGAACTTCTATTTTGTAAAGTTGTTGGTTTTATATATTTTGAATAATGAATCATTATCTGCAGACGTATCCACAGGCTGCTGTCCTCATGCTGAAAATAGCACCTCTTATCTGTGAAGAACTAGCTGCAATAATTAAAGAGTCAAAGTCATTAGAATGATTACTAGAAATTGTTGATAGTTGAGTGCGTAATCATTGATAATGCGCAAACAACTTTACATTGTTAATTTTAATCATACATTTAAAACTGATGCTGTACCGGGAGGCATTTTCAGAGTAACTCTGAAAACCCAGCTCAAAGCTTGTCATGTGGCTGCTGGAGGGAGCTGGGGCCAGTAAATGTTCTGCCATGAACCTATTGCATTTTGTTTCCTCCCTTTAATTACAGATTTGTTGAGAGAGACATGAAGATGTCATCACTTCACTGCTAAGTAATTATGTATGGTCCTTTTTTAGAAATCTGGCACACTGCCTTTCAAGGTACATCCCAACCGTTCTAGTATTTCAGGAAATGCTCTTGTTGTCTCTATCTGTCCAACACTCTGGATCAGCCCAGATGTAGCTCAGATAGAAACCAATAATAAAAACCAAACATGTTCACATTGCTCTCATAATCCAAGTGTCTGCACGGAGCAGTTTGAATGGAATGAAAGCTGTGAACCGTGGCCCTGAAATTTCAATATAACGTCATGTCCGAAGATTCTTTGCCCAGTGGCTTTACCTTTGAAGCATGGCAACAAGTGTTTCTTGATTGGTTTCTGGAAAATTCAATTATTTTTGTTACACAAGTAGAAACCATACTTAAGAGTCTCAAAACCAAGTTTAGATGCAGGTCGATGCAGAAGCACTGCTGAAGTTTAACGAACCAAGAGCCATTAGCAAAAGCTACTCATTCTGCTGTCTGTAGCTCAGACTGAGTTCCATTCCCTGGGTGGCTCAGTTTATTAAGTTATGTGATCACAGGTGGGAGTGTCTTCTTTCTCATAACATTAAAATAATTTTAAAAATAGATTTATAAAGTCCCTAGGCAGTTTAAAGATCCATGGTTATGTTCAGTAGGCGTTAAGGCTCTAAATGTGGTCCCCTCCTATGCCTCACCGTCCGACTGCTTGCCTGACTCCAAGGGGTAGTGTTTTCACCTTGCTGCTCAGGTATAAAACCGGCATCACGGATCAGCCATCTGTTTATGGAAACTGCATGATTTCATTGATTTTATGCCTGGACGGCAAGTTGAAAATCTATCTCCAAGTCTTGGCTGTTCAACTCAATGTTGGAAAAACAGTTTGGCTGCAGTCAGAAACTTCACATTCTGTCTCCCTCCTCAACTGCTAACGCACACTGACCACAAAGATGTTCAACCTTAATGTGTTGTTGGATCTTGAGCTGACTTCAACCCACATTCGGACCGTCACTACCTGTGGAGAACAGCTTTCTCTGCTTCTACCTCACTCCCACCATCACTGAGCATTCTTCCATGCCATAGCCACCCTAAAGCTTGACTTTTCCAATACTTCTCAACTCCACGCTATACTAATCCAGGGCTTCATGGCCCAAATATTAACCTGAACAAAATCCTGCACATTCAGCATCTCTATCCTTACTGACCTACTTCTCTTCCCACCTTCAAAAGCCTCCTCAAAACTTACCTCTATGACCATATTTTAAATCATTTTCTTAGCTTCAAGCCACACCTTGTTGATGTCCATCACTCCTCCTGTAAAGTGATTTGGGATGTGTTGTTGCACTAAAGATACTACATATATTACATAAATATACAACATAAGTTGTTGCTGTCATTGTTGCTTGGACTTATACAGAGAAAGTTAATCATAAAAATGAAATAAAACATAGAAACATAGGGCTAGAAACTCCACTTTTGTGCTTAATGCCCAAAAATGGGCATTATATCCGGCATGGGCGTTAAAAAACGGTTTTCAGATCACCAGCTTCTCGCCCATTCTCAAAACAACTAGTTTCCATTTTTGAAAATGGGCGTTACCGCGAGCAATATCAAATGGGCGGTAGCGTAAATTTTTTTTGACCTTCTGCCATAAAGTGTGGCCATCCTTAGCAATGGCATGGCAACGCTCGATTCCCGTGATTCAGGAGGTCAAGGGTCATCATGACATGCGTAGAAGAGGAGACAGAGAAAGAGGGAGCTCAGAGGCACTGAAAGCATGTGTGGCTGTGGTGTGTGCTTGTCTGGCTGTTGTGGGAGGAACGGCGGAGATTCACCAGCAGCAAAAAGTCTACTAAGCACCAAGAACATAGTTGGCACCGAGTTTTTGTCCAACAAATAAGATATAACATGGAAGGGATGGAGGAGGCCCTGGAGCTGGTAGGCAGGGACACTGGTGGCAGAGGGCTCCCAGTGGTCCCGGAGCACCGCACTACACCCCAAGGTGCCGCACCCCCATTGCCAACCACACATGAGAGCCAGCAGCAACATCTTGCTTCTGGCTCGGAGCACGTTCCTACCTCAGGACCGTCCTCTCCCGTATCCGTCCAAGCAGTGCTTTGGCCATCACCACCGCCCCCCACCCCGCCCAATGAAGCATCGCCTGAGGACCTCCTCGGTCAGGCGACTTGGAGTCAGAAGGGGAAGGGGTAGAGGCGGGGAGGAGAAGCGGTGGGGTGGGTTGGGGAAAGGTTGGTTTGTACAGAAATATTGATGATTTCAGACTAATCTTCGGTTTAAATGTTTTTTATTTAACAAAACCTTGTAGCACATTGGCTCAGATAGCTGCACCATTACACGCTGGTGATTCCTTTACATCAAAGGGTATAATCACACGTAACTTCAATCAACGTAAACTTTAACTGTCACTAAGGTAATGCCCACCATTGATGTATGACCTGCACACCCAGAAGTGTGTCAGCCTTGTAAATAACACCAACGTTCTTTCAGGCAAAGCGATCATTGATGAGCTCCTGACGTAAGGATCTTGCAGCTATCATGCCACCATGGGCCCTTTCATGCAGTCTACAGGGGGGTGGGGGCATGGCTTCAGCGTCAGCTTGATTGTCTGGGCCGATGTCAGCATCCGCCTCCTCGTCCTCCTCTTCCTCTCTCTGGTAAGGTGAACTATCAGATTCATCAGGCAATTCTTGTCCCCTCCTGATAGCCAAGTTGTGCAACATGGAGCACACCACCATAAATTTAGCTACCTGCTCAGGGGGGAATTGGAGCTCGCCTACTGAGTGCACTCCGATGGTTTTCTCCACGATATTGCGAGTTGCTCTGTGGGTCTTGTTGTATTGCCTCTCGTATTCAGTGTGGGCATCACGCAGGTGGGTCATCAGCGAGGCCATATCCTTTGTCACCAAGCATCCAGCATTGACCTTGTGGCTCATTGTTAAATAAATCAGATACAGTGCTCTCACGCAGGATGTGAGCATCATGGATGCTGCCCGGAAATTGAGCATTCACTGCCAGTATAATTTGCTGGTGGTCGACAACCAGTTGGACATTCAGGGAATGGAATCCCTTGCGGTTCCTGAATACCTCTGCATCCTGAAAAGGTGCCCGCATCGCGATGTGCGTACAGTATATTGCTCCCTGCACCTTGGGGAAGTTTGCAATTCTGGAGAATCCGAGAACGCTCTCACTCTGTGCCTCCCTGGTCATAGGGAAGCTGATTAAGTCCCTCTTGCGTGCTTACAGACCTGTCTAATGTAGCGATGTGTGGCATGCTGAGAAAGTCCGCAAATGTCTCCAGCTGTGGCCTGAAAAGAACCCGAGGCGTAGAACGACAGTGCCGCGGTGATTTTGACCTCAATGGACAGTGAAGTACTGATGGTGCTGGCAGGCTGCAGATCTGTGCTTATCAGCTGGCATACCTCAGTGATAACTTCTTTGTGGAAGTGCAGTCTTCGAAGGCAGATGGTGTCGGGCAAGTCGAGGTAAGAATGCTTCTCCTTGTACTCCATGCAGGGAGGATGGAGTACAAAAGCAGGGAGGTCCTTCTGCAACTGTATAGGGTATTGATGAGGCCGCACCTGGAGTACTGCGTGCCGTTTTGGTCACCTTTCTTAAGGAAGGATATACTAGCTTTGGAGGGGGTACAGAGACGATTCACGAGGCTGATTCCGGAGATGAGGGGGTTACCTTATGATGATAGATTGAGTAGACTGGGTCTTTACTCGTTGGAGTTCAGAAGGATGAGGGGTGATCTTATAGAAACATTTAAAATAATGAAAGGGATAGACAAGAGAGTTGTTTCCACTGGTCGGGGAGACTAGAACTAGGGGGCACAGCCTCAAAATACGGGGGAGCCAATTTAAAACCGAGTTGTGAAGGAATTTCTTCTCCCAGATGGTTGTGAATCTGTGGAATTCTCTGCTCAAGGAAGCAGTTGAGGCTGGCTCATTGAATGTATTCAAATCACAGATAGATAGATTTTTAACCAATAAGGGAATTAAGGGTTACGGGGAGTGGGCGGGTAAGTGGAGCTGAGTCCATGGCCAGATCAGCCATGATCTTGTTAAATGGCGGAGCAGGCTCGAGGGGCTAGATGGCCTACTCCTGTTCCTAATTCTTATGTTCTTATGTTCTTATGTACTTGCGGGGGGTGTAACATCTGGTCCTCCTCATTTGTCTGTCACGTCTTACATTGGGCACATAATGTAGTGGAGCATTCCTTCGGTGATGTCGAGTCTGTTGCATGTAATTGGTGATCAAGAGAGGGTGAGAAAGGAGAGGCCCCATTGCAGTAGCTCTCTGTTTTCCACCGATTGGTCACAAACGAAGAATGCCCTGACGAAAACACCTCTTCAATTCCAATCGGTCACAGTGTGGTCAAGATGTTTTTACAGATGTTCACATCAACTCCAACGACCTGCAGAGTGCATCCGAACTCCGCCGAGGTTGAAGCACAGCAGCATTTTAAAGGATGCAACATGTGATCTACAACATGGCGTCCGTAACGTTGTGATTCGTTCCGGTTAGTTCCACTTTTTGTGGGTGTTTTTTTGGGCGAGCAATATTGTGGGCGAAATGTGTGTGAGGTGGTGAAATTGACGATGGGTGATCTCCATGGCCGCTAGTTTGGCTAAAAATGTTCTTTCCGACAAAAAGCAGTGGGCGGGCATTCATATTGAATCTCGGTGTTAATTCCGTGCGGAAAGTAACACTGGGCGATATTATGGCCGTTGAATTTGCCCATTCTGCTGATTCCGTCCCAAAAAAGTGGCAGGGCGATAATATTTTTTCTCAGTGTTAAGCACATGGGGAAAGTAATGCTCGGCGATAAGTTTACGAAAAATGCTGGTCAGTTTCCATTTTGTGCCAAAAATGGGCGATATCTGGGCGTTATACGTTATGTAAGTGGTAAAATGGGCGTTAAGTGGGCGTTCAGCAGACAAAAAAAGTGGAGGTTCTAGCTTATAGAAACATAGAAATGTACAGCGCCGAAGGAGGTCATTTCGGCCCATCGTGTCTGCGCCAGCCGAAAAAGAGCCGCACGGTCCTTGGTCAGCAGCCCTAAAGGTTACATATAAACCTATGAACAATGACGGAAAGGCAAAGAGCACCCAGCCCAACCAGTCCGCCTTACACAACTGCGACACCCCTTATACTAAAATATTCTACACTCCACCCCAACCGGAGCCATGTGATCTCCTGGGAGAGGCAAAGACCAGATAAAAACCCAGGCCAATTTAGGGAGAAAAAATCTGAGAAAATTCTTCTCCGACCCATCCAGGTGATCGAAACTAGACCAGGGGATCACCCTGGCCGTATTCTATTCCCTGCTGAACTTACCATTATATCTGCGTCATCCAACAAAAGGTCATCCAGTCTAATTCCAATTACCAGCTCTAGGTCCATAACCCTGCAGGTTACTGCACTTTAAGTGACCATCCAACCATTGCTTAAAAGTGGTGAGGGTTTCTGCATCCACCACTCTTCCAGGCAGCGAGTTCCAGATCCCCACAACCCTCTGTGTAAAGAAACCCCCTTCAAATCCCCTCAAAACCTTCCACCAACCACCTTAAAACTATGCCCCCTCATAATAGACCCCTCCACCAATGGAAATAGACCCTTACTATCCACTATGTCCAGGCCCCTCAATATTTTGTACACCTAAATGAGGTCTCCTCTCAACCTCCTCTGTAATGAGAACAAACCCAGCCTATCCAATCTGTCCTCATAACTAAGATTCTCCATTCCAGACAGCATCCTAGTAAATCTCCTCTGCACCCTCTCTAGTACAATCACGTTCTTCCTATAATACGGCGACCAGAACTGCATGCAGTACTCCAGCTGTGGCCTAACCAAAGTATTATACAATTTAAGCATAACCTCTCTGCTCTTATATTCTATGCCTCGGCCAATAAAGGCAAGCATTCCATATGCCTTCTTAACCAGCTTATCCATCTGGCCTGCTACTTTCAGGGATCTGTGGACAAGCACTTCAAGGTTCGTTTGTTCATCTACACTATTAAGTGGCCTACTGCTTAATGTGTATACCCTTTCCTTATTAGCCCTTCCAGAGTGCATCACCTCACACTTCTCTGAATTAAATTCCATTTGCCACTGCTCTGCCCACCTGACCAGTGGATTGATATCCTCCTGCAGCTCATGACTTTCCTCTTCATTATCAACCACACAGCCAATTTTAGTGTCGTCTGCAACTTCTTAATCATACTCCCTATATTCAAATCTAAATCGTTGATATATACCACAAAAAATAAGGGACCCAGTACTGAGCTCTGCGGAACCCCACTAGAAACATCCTTCCAGTCACAAAAACATCCATCAATCATTACCCTTTGCTTCCTACCTCCAAGCCAATTTTGGATCCAACTTGCCACTTTGCCCTGTATCCCATGGGCTTTAACTTTCATGACCAGTCTACCACGTGGGACCTTATCAAAAGCCTTGCTAAAGTCCATATATACTACATCGTATGCACTACCCTCATCGACCCTCTTGGTTTCCTCCTCAAAAAATTCAATCAGGTTAGTCAAACACGATCTTCCCCTAACAAATCTGTGCTGACTGTCCCTAATTAATCCTTGCCTTTCCAAATGCAGATTTATCCTGTCTTTCAGGATTTTTTCCAACAATTTTCCCACCACTGAGGTTAGGCTGATAGGTCTATAATTACTCGGCTTATCCCTTTTTCCCTTCTTAAACAAGGGCACTACATTAGCAGTCTTCCAATCCTCCGGCACCATGCCCAGGTCCAAAGAGGACTGGAAAATTATGGTCAAGGCCTCTACTATTTCCTCTTTTACTTCGCTCAACAGCCTGGGATGCATTTCATCCGTGCCTGGGGACTTATCTACTTTCAATGCTGCTAAACCTCTTAATACTTCCTCTCTCACTATATTTATTTCATCCAGAATATCACACTCCTCCTCTATAGCAGTATCTGCATTACCCCTTTCCTTTGTGAAAACAGATGCAAAGTATTCGTTAAGAACCCTACCAACATCTTCCGTCTCCACACAAAGATTATCCTCACGGTCTCTAAAAGGCCCTACCCTTTCTTTAGTTACCCTCTTACTCTTAATTTTATAGAACATCTTTGGGTTTTCCTTAATTTTACAAGAATTTCTCGTGCTCTCTTTTACCATTCCTAATATCCTTTTTAGTTTTGCCTCTTTACTTTCTATATTCCCCTCAAGATTCTAAAGTATTTAGCCTTTTTTTCTCCCCTGTAAGTCCCAAGACATCCAGGGGGCTCCAGAATGATCTTTCCCAGCCTTTTTCTTTAAGGGCATATGTTTGGCCTGAGCCTTCTGGATCTCCTCCTTAAATGTCTCCCACTGTTCCGACACTGATTTACCCACAAGTAGCTGTTTCCAGTCAACCATGGCCAAATCACTCCTTAACTTAGCAAAATTAGTTTTCCCCCAATTCAGAACTTTTATTCCAGGTCTATTCTTGTCCTTATCCATAATCCAAAACCTCTCTTTGGTAGAAGGAGTCAGTGCTAAATTGAAGGGGCAGCGGGCACCAAAGGTGCAAAAGAGAAGGAAAAAGAAACAATAGAGGATTGAAGGTTATAAAATAAACACAATGATAGTACTTGCGAGTAAATTTGTTTTTCAGCTCACCAAAACTGGAAAGTAATTTGCTACTAAGTTATGTTGCTGAGCGAAATGTTACAATCCTGAGTTTTGTACAGTAATTTGTATAAAATTTGTACCTCAAGACTATAGTTGCTCTTAAAAGACGAAAGGAATTGTTAAAGTAAAGCCAACATTATAGAGGGAGGGCTTTACACTAAAGCACTAGTTTTCAATGACATCATATATCTATAACACTTATGCCAAAAAAGATCATTCTTTGCAACTCAGGAAGATTAAATACGAGCTTTGATGGCAAGAAAAACAAACATTTATTATAAATCAGGACAGAGCAGTTGATCTGTTCCAATTAGAAGGCAACTGGCCTTTGACCGCTCTTTTGCTTAAATTCAAAACAGCCACTTAGAATGCCATCATGTGGTGTCTCGTGGAAGCTACAGTTTTATAAACAACGGTGTAAAAAGGATTTAATTACAGGGAATGTCTGCCGAGCAGGTAGAAGTTAACACAGGTGATGGTGTTCATGTGGTTGATACGTCTCCCTGTTGATTAGAACGGTAATACTCAATAGTCCACTATGTGGATGTAAATGCTCTGCCTATGACACTGCGATTCCATTCCACAGTGGAACTCCTCAAACCTTTCTCCTACTCAAATGAGGGAAGCCAAGTTTTAGTCTTATAAACACATGCTTTAACAATTTCCCAGCAATCAACTCAGATTATGTCTTGTACAATTGCAGTGGTGATATCACAATTATGAGTCCCTTTCCAAGAATACTCTTACACAGTGATGAAATATGTAAGGAAATAAGTAATTAATTACAAAAACACAGCTGAAACTGAATGGAACCGCTGATGATGATTAAAATAGCATATATTATTGATTTTAAAAGATGCCTGACAAGTAATTTCAAGGGTGTAATCAAAGCTTAAGGCTGATATAATGATTACAAACCACCTGAGATTTGCTATTATATCTGTTCATTTGAATTTTTCGTTTAGATTACTCCCATTAACCTCTATATAATATATGCTGGAAGGCTCTATCATTGTAGCACATGCATTTTGCTGATTAGTAAAATACTTTTTTGCTTTCAGCTGGTTCTCGTACAACTCTGCTCAAGCAGCATCATTTTGTAAAGAAATCCTCTTCTTGTCACATAGCGTAAAGAACAAAACTACTTCAAGTCCTAACAGATTACCCATCTTCTGTAATATTGAAAGGATTCCTCTCCCAGAGAAGTAGAAAAAGCAAGCACAAACTATTGTTATAATGGAGCAAGAAACTGTTGCGTTTTCCCCCTCAAAGTTTTCAGGTTTATATATACAATTTAAAATAATAAAATAAGGGCTGGTGGCAGTTGTTATCACACTATCCTTTCAACACCGGTCAAATCCAGGTCACTCTGCTGGGGGTCAAAATCTGTTCTGTTTCTTTCAGATTTAAGCATCCTTTGTGAATTAAGTTGGACAGTTTCATTTCAGTTCCTGGCAGCACGAGTCAATAGTGCAAAACTAGCCAGATTCTGGCACTAATTGGCAAATCACATAGACAGGTTACGAGAATAGTTGGCATCGGGAATGAATAAATTCATATTGGTGCAGTAGGAGTTGTCTTTCTGAGACTGGGGTCAAGGTATTTTGCTGAAACAGTGTAGTGGTACCTTACCTTGCTCTAATGAGTGGGTGCAAAGGGTGTATAAATGTTCCATTTCTCAACACAGGTATCCCTCACCTTGATGAGGACAAAAAAGTCACCTAAAATAAACATATTCATAAGGTATTCCAATGGCAGCTGTTACCGTGGAAAGTAGGGCTAAAGGCAAACAGTTCTGTTCCCCTTTTTCACGCAAGAACCAAGCAACCACCCATTTGGCACCAGCTTTGGCAATGAAACTAATTATTGTGAAACATTTGTAATTAACAGCCTTGTAAAAAGATATATGATAAGCCCCTTGAATGGGAGTTTCAAATATGTAATTTAACTTTTATTGAATCATGCTGATTGTTTGAGATCTATGAGTTGCATCAGGTTAAAAATAATACAAAGGAAAAGCAGTGGCAGCAACATCAGACCATGAAAATGATACAGTCACTCTAAAGAGCACAGAATGTATTTATGAAGTGGCTGTAAAATTTTGACTATCTGTGTCAGTGCACAACCTTTAGTGTGATAATGTACGGGTCTCTACATGTTTTATGGTTCAGCTGCATTACAATCTAATCAGTCAGATGGAGATTCTTATACTTCCCTCTGATCTGACAATGATAACAAAAATTGTTAGAAAAAAATAACACTACAAAATCCAGGTTAAAAATAGCACTAAAAATCAAAATCACTATTTTATTTGTACAATTCTGATTTTGACTGAAATCTGTATTAAGAAAGTAGGAGAATGTTCCATTCCCTTGCACTAACAACCCCCCCCCTTCCCCCCCAATCTGCTTGAGAACAACAGTTCACCAAAAAAATCTGGATTTTTGGTTAATTTCCCCCATCTCGCGGAGACGATTCCTCTCTCACGGTTTATATCTTGTTAGCAAATTGGGGAACTTGAACTTGTGAACAAATTCTGAAAATAAGTCAATAAGTAGACATTTAGGTTTGTCAACAGAAAAGAGTTCCTTGCATATTGCCGGTGCCAAAAAATCATGGAAACTATTTGCTCAACTTAATTGCCAAATATTATTTATGGCTTAAACTTTTTGGCTTACTTTCCTCCTCTAAATCTAATCTTGATAATCTTGCCAACAAATCTGTCTCCAATACACTATCCCCTTCTACCATATGATTGACGTTGAGTTGTATCCCTGTCATATCTGTCAGCTCCTCATTCCTCTTGTCCTCAGTAAGACCTCTGATCTTGATGGTAGTTCTCCCATAGTCCTCTAAACATGTGCTTCTGAACTTACCATGGGTATGTGTCTTTAATCTATCCTACCCCCAGTCTACCTTACCTTGTCTTTGCAAATTTGCTTATGTTCATCTTATTCCTATGAAGATTAATCACCCTTAGCCTTCCAACTACTGCCCATACATTTATCCGTTATAAAGTCATTGAACTTGCTGTTAACGCTCTAATTACTCATCAAAAAAAAACTGTCTTCATATAGATTCATAGAATGACACAGCACAGAAAAAGGCCATTTGACCATCATGCCTGTGTTGTCTCTTTGAAAGATCTATCCAATTAATCCCATTCCCTTGCTCTTTCCCCATAGCCCTGCAAATTTGTCCCCTTTACATATTTATCCAATTTTTTTTTGAAAGTTATAATTGAATCTGCTTCCAACACCCTTTCAGACTGTGCATTCCAGATCATAACAACTTGCTGCCTAAAAATAATTCTCCTCATCTCGCATCTGGTTCTTTTGCCAATTATCAAATTTGTGTCCTCTGGTTACCGACCCTTCTGCCACTGGAAACAATTTCTCCTTATTTACTCTACCAAAACCCTTCATGATTTTGAACATTTCTATTAACATTCTCTGCTCTAAGGACTAAGGAGAACAACCTTATCTAGTCTCACCATGCAAGTTAAGTCCCGCATCCCTGATACCATTCTAGTAAATCTCTTCTTCACCCTCTCTGATGCCTTGACATCCTTCCGAAAGTGGGGTGCCCAGAATTGGACACAATACTACAGCTGGGGCCTAACCAGTGATTTACAAAAGTTTGGCATTGTGTCCTTGCTTTTGTACTCTATGCCTCTGTTCATAGACTCAAGGATACCGTATGCTTTTTTAAAAGACCCAGTTATTTGCACTGTATTTCTGGCTGATTGGCTCTCCATTGTCACATGACCTGATTGCTGATTGGTCCCCTTGGAGGATAAGCCACACCCAGAAGTTTCTCTGGACTGTGTAATTGGAACTGCCCAGCTCAAGTTCTCAGTGACTTTGCAAAATGTAATTCGAGCCACTCTGACTTCAGAACTCCCCTGCAAGGAGTTACAGAGAGGATAGAGCTCCACAAACCCAGCAAAAACCTCCCAAATCGCTGACCCCAGCCCAAGTGCATAGTGCATGCTTCTCCCAGCCCAAGTCTCTGACACCCCCAGCCTAAGTTCATGCCTCCCCCAGCCCAAGATCCTTACCTCCCCCAGCCCAAGTTCATGCCTCCCCCAGCCCAAGTTCCTTACGCCCCCAACCCAAATGTATGCCTCCCCCAGCCGAAGATCCTGACACCCCCAGCCCAAGTTCACCCCCCCAGCCCAAGTTCCTTACCCCACCCCTCAGGCCTTTTATGCCCCTCAGCCCTCGACCTTATCTGCACCCCCCCGCTCCACCATAGATGGGGCATTATGTGTGGATCACGGATTGTTAACAAGTTTATTGGATATGAAGTGAATAGTGAAAGTGTGACTTTCGGATTTCATCCACTCCAACTGTGTCCCTTGTAACACATGCACCGAGCTTTCCGAGGTGTGGGTGTAAAGGAGGTTGGAAGAACGTGATACGTCTTCCCTGAGTTCCCTCTCTCCCCTCCGATCCCCCTTCTCGCTTCCCCATCTTTCTCTCTCTCCCCTCATCTCTCTCCCATCCACCCGTCTTTCTCTCTTTCTTCATCCCCACCCGTCTCCCTCTCTCATCTGCCCAGTTCCTCTCTCTCTCTCTGTTCCCCCACCATCTCTCTCTCTCTCCCACCCGCCCCGTCTCTCTCTCTCTGTGATCCCCCACCGTTTCTCTCTCTCCCACCCGCCCCGTCTCTCTCTCTTTGTTCCCCCAACGTCTGTCTCTCTCTCTCTCTCCCACCTGCCCCGTCTCTCTCTCTCTGTTCCCCCACCGTCTCTCTCTCTCTCCCCCCCTGTCTCTCTCTCTCTCTCTCTCTCTCTCCACCCGTGTCTCTCTCTCTCCCCCTCCATTTAGTTTATATTCCCTCTCCTCAATCTTCCTGCCAAAATGCATCACTTCACATGTCTCTTTTAAATTGCATCTGCCATGTGTCTGCCCATTTCACCAATCTATCTATGTTCTCCTGAAGACTGTTACTAACCTCCTCATTGTTTACTACATTTCCCAGTTTCCTGTCATCTGGAGACTTTGAAATTATGCCCTGTATACCCAAGTCCAGGTCTATATCAAAAGGAGCAGTGGTCCTAATACCAAGCCCTGGGGACATCACTGTACATTTCACTCCAGTCTGAAAAACAGCCATTCACCACTACTCTCCATTTTCTGTCTCTTAGCCAATTTTGTATTCATGCTGTCCCCGCCCTTTAATCCCGTGGGCTTCAAATTTGCTAACGTCTATTATATGGTACTTTATCAAATGGCTTCTGAAAGTTGGTATTCTCAACATCAAACGCACTATCCTCATCAACCTTCTCTGTTACTTCATCAAAGAATTCAATCATATTAGTCAAAATCAAATCCATGTTGTCTTTAATTTATTAACCCATATTTTTCCAAGTGGCAATTCATTTTGTCTCGCATTACCTCTAAAGGTTTCCGCACCACGGAAGTTAGGCTGACTGGCCTGTAGTTGCTGGGTTTATCCCTCTCCCCTTTTTGAACAGGGGTGTAACAATTGCAATCCTCCAATCCTCCGATATCCAATGAGGATTGGAAGGTTGTGGCCAGAGCCTTCGTTATATCCACCCTTACTTCCTTCAGCAACGTAGGATTCATCCCATCCAGATCGGGTGACTTTTCTACTTTGAGGACTGCCAACATTTTAACTACCTCCTCTTTATCTATTTTTATCCTATCTAATTTATCTGCTACCTCCTCCTTTACTATGACATTGGCAGCATCCTCTTCTTTAGCGAAGGCAGATGAAAGTACTCATTTAATATGTCAGCCATACCATCTGCCTCCACAAGAAGATCTCCTTTTTGTTCCCTAATTGGCTCCACCCTTTCTTTGACTATCCCTTTATTATTTATATGTCTATAAATTATTTTGGCTTCCCTTCTAGGTTATCCACTAATCTGTTCCCATACACTCTCTTTGCCCCTCTTACTTCCATTTTCAGTTCTCCTCTGTACTTTCTGTATTTAGCTTTGTTCTCTATTGTATTATGAGCCTGGCAATTATATTTAGCACAAAAGCAAAATACCGCGAAAACTGGAACCTGAAATAAAAACAGAAAATGCTGGAAACCTCAGTGGGTCAGGCAGCATCTGTGGAGCGAAAAACAGAGTTAACGTTTCAGGTCGATGATTTCAGGATTTATCATTAGCTTCCTGTCATGCATGAACTTTAGGGATCACTAGCCACTAGATGGCGTCACTGTTGGAGGCCATTGGGCTGCATGCATTTTGTGTTTGAGTCAATTTGGGCCTTAATCATGCAGAGCCAAGGTCATATCTCTTGGAGTTAAACAGTACTCAGTCTAACAGTTATTGCATACACTACATTTGGCGACATGGCAACAAGAACTTTTGCATGCAAAAATGAGCACAATTGGATTGTTGGAGCGATTTATGGAAGGAAAAGATTGGGCAGACCTTGTGAGCCGTTTGAGCCAGTTCTTCATGGCCAACAAAATGGAGGAGGTCGGCGACGCAGATCGACGCTGGGCAGTGTTCCTCATGCTTTGCGATCCAAAAATTTATGGTCTGATAAAGAATCTACTCCTGCCTGTGAGTCCAACAGAGAAGATGTATGAAGAATTGTGTACACTGGTACAGGACCACCTTAAGCTAGACGAAGGCATCATCATCTTGAGATACAGATTTTACACGCACGTTCGCTCAGAGGGCCAGAATGCGGCGGAATTCGTTGCTGACCTGAGACGTCTAGTGGGACCGTGTAAGTTCGGGGCTGTGTTGGCAGACATGGTGCAGGACTTCTTTGTAATCGGCATCAACCACGAGGTGATCCTGCACAAACTACTGGAGACGTTGGACTTGAACAGGGGCCATCACGATCATTCAGTCATGCATGATGATGAATTGACGTCTAAAGCAGATATCAGTGAAAAATCAAAACTCGGCAAGTGCTGTAAATATGATTGATTCGGCGTTCAGCAGAGCGGCATATGGCAGGGCCTACCCGACTGCGTACGCAAAACCTGTGGCTGCCCAAAGTCTGCCAGCTGGAATGCATCCGATTTCTCCGTGTTGGCATTGTGGGGGAAATCACCGGCACCAGTGGTGCCGATTTAAGCAATATAGTTGCAAAGGCTGTCTGAGAGTAGGGCATCTCCAGCGCAAGTGTCCGTATATGAGCAAGCGTGCTGCGACACACCACATGGAGGATGATGGTCAGACTAGCGCGAATCCAGATACGCAATCCGAGACACCAGAGGAGGAAGTGTATGGACTGTACTCATTCCTAACTAAGAGCAAACCGATAATGATCAACATGAAATTTACTGGGGTGCCGGTATTGATGGAACTGGACACGGGGGCGAGTCAATCGATAATGAGCCAGAATGCATTCGACAAGCTGTGGGATACTAAGGCTGTAAGGCCCAGGCTGAGTCCAGTCAATGCTAAGTTGCGCACGTACAGCAAAGAACTCATAACAGTGATTGGTAGTGCCACAATTAAAGTGTCGTATGACGGTGCGGTTCATGAGTTACCGCTATGGATTGTCCCAGGCAATGGCCCAACGCTGTTCGGCAGGAGCTGGCTTGAAAAAAATCAGATGAGATTGGAATGACATCAAGGCATTGTTGTCGGAGAAAGATACACGTGCCCAAGTACTGAGCAAGTTCCCCTCGCTGTTCGAACCAGGCATCGGCAACTTCACGGGAGCCAAGGTGCAGATCCACATGGACTCAGATACAAGACCTGTCCATCATCTGTAAATGATGAGGGAGAAGGTCGAAATCGAACTGGACAGACTCCAGCGTGAAGAGATCATATCACCAGTTGAATTTAATGAATGGGCCAGCCCCATTGTTCCTGTGCTGAAAAGTGATGGCAGTCAGAATCTGTGGAGATTACAAGGCTACAATCAATAGGTTTTCGAAACAGGATCAGTACCCGTTACCGAAGGCTGATGATTTGTTTGCAATGCTAGCCGGGGGGAAGTCGTTCACTAAACTGGTCTTGACGTCAGCCTACATGACACAGGAGCTGGTTGAGATGTAGAAGAGACTTGCGTGCATCAACATGCATAAAGGACTGTTTATTTATCACAGGTGCCCTTTTGGAATTCGCTCGGTTGCAGCAATATTTCAAAGGAACATGGAGAGTCTACTGAAGTCTGTTCCCAGAACCGTTGTGTTCCAAGATGACATCCTGATCACAGGTCATGACTCCGAGGAACATCTGAACAAACTGAAAGAGGTTCTACATCGTCTGGACAAAGTGGGACTCAGACTGAAATGCTCAAAGTGCGTCTTCATGGCACCAGAGATCGAATTCCTGGGGAAGAAAATTGCTGCTGATGGCATCAGGCCCATGGACGCGAAAACCAAGGCCACCAAGAATGCACCCAAGCCGCAGAACGTGACGGAGCTGCGTTCGTTCCTGGGTCTACTCAACTACTTCGGTAACTTCCTACCTAAATTGAGCACCTTATTAGAACCACTGCACATGCTGCTAAGAAAAGGCGACAGCTGGGTGTGGGGTGCGTTCTAAGACAGAGCTTTTGAGAAAGCCACTAATCTGCTTTGCTCTAACAAGCTGCTGGTACGTTATGACGCATGTAAATGTTTAATATTGGCCTGAGATGCTTCGTCATATGGAATTGGTTGCGTACTCCAACAAGCTAATGAGTCGGGTAAACTTCAACCAGTCGCGTATGCTTCAAAAAGTTTGTCTAAAGTGGAAAGAGCCGACAGCATAGTCGAGAAAAAGCACTAGCCTGTGTGTATAGGGTTAAAAAGATGCATCAGTACCTGTTTGGTCTTCGGTTTGAACTGGAGACAGATCACAAGCCGCTCACTTCACTGTCCTCTGAAAACAAAGGTATCAATACCAATGCTTCATCCTGCATCCAGAGGTGGGCGCTGACATTATCTGCTTATGATTATGTCATTCGCCATAGACCGGGCACCGAGAATTGTGCTGATGCTTTGAGTCGTCTGCCGTTGCCCACACCGGAGGTGGAAACGCCCCAACCGGCAGACCTATTGTTAGTTATGGATGCTTTTGAGAGTGAAGGAACCCCTGTCACGGCTCAACAAGTTAAGACCTGGACCAGCCAGGACCGGATTTAATCGGTGGTGAAGAGTTGCATTCTCAAAGGTGATTGGTCTGCCATACCCAAGCAAATGTGCGAGGAGACCAAACCTTACATTCGTCGCAAAGACGAACTGTCTATTCAGTCGGATTGTATACTGTGGGGCAATCGTGATGCCCAAGAAAGGGAGAGAGAAATTTGTACGTGAGCTACATAGCACACATCCCGGCATTGTAATGAAAGCCATCACCAGGTCTCATGTATGGTGGCCGGGAATTGACTCTGAACTGGAATCATGTGTGCATCAATGCAACACCTGCAGCTCAGCAAAGCACCAGCGGAATCGCCGCTGAGTCTATGGTCATGGCCGTCCAAACCATGGCCTAGGATCCACATAGACTTTGCAGGTCCCTTCCTGGGGAAGATGTTTTTAGCTGTGGTGGATGCATTTTCGAAGTGGATAGAGTATATAATCATGTTATCCAGCACATCCACAGCTACCATTGAGAATCTCAGTGTCATGTTTGCAACACATGGTCTGCTTGACATCGTTGTTAGCGACAACGGATCGTGCTTCACCAGTCAGGAGTTTCAAGAGTTCATGAAACGCAATGGTGTTAAACATGTAAGGTCAGCACCATTCAAGCCTGCATTCAATGGACAAGCAGAGCGTGCTGTCCAAATCATAAAGCAGAGTATGAAGCGAGTAACCCAAGGGTTACTGCAGACCCGCCTGTCATGCATACTGCTTAGTTACAGGACAAGACCACACACGCTTACCAGGGTCTCGCTTGCTCAACTAATGATGAAGAGAGGTCTTAAAACCAAGCTCTCTCTTGGACACCCTGACTTGAATAATCATGTTGAATATAGAAGACAAAGTCAGCAAGGGAATCACGATCGCGCAGCTGTGTCACGCGATATTTCTGTAAATGATCCTGTATATGTTCTGAATTATGGTCAGGATCCCAAGTGGATCGCTGGTACTGTCATGGCCAAGGAGGACAACAGAATATTTATTGTCAAGCTCAAAAATGGGCAAACATGCAGGACATATATGGATCGGACAAAGCTGCGGCACACAGACGAACCGGAACAGTCGGAGGAAGAGACAATCGACGACCAATCAACTTACCCCCAGAGGACTCAGTGGTCATCAGTGAATCGGGACTTTCAATCCCTGACATAGCCATTGCCACTCCCACCATGTCAGCCAGCCAGCCACCAGTCACAACAGACTCTGAACACTCACCCAAGGCTGGAGTTGAACTGAGACGGTTAACCTGGAAGCGTAAAACACCGGACCGTCTTAATTTGTAAAAGACTGTGTTAATATCTCAGAGCAGGGTATTGTCATGTATGTACTTTTGGGATTAGTAGCCACTAGATGGTGTCACTGTTGGAGGCCATTGGGCTGCACGCACGTGTGTGCAGCCCAAGTATAAAAGGCCAGCCATTTTGTATATGAGTCATTTTGGGCCTTAATAAACCAGAGCCAAGGTCATACCTTTTCGAGTTAAACAGTACTCAGCCTAACAGTTATTGCATACACAAAAGTTCCTTTATCTGTTTCATTTTAATCTCTATGGCTGCAATTTTGCTGACTTCAGCGGGTCCGTGGCTGGTGACATCGGTGGCTGGTAAAATGAATTTATCTTGATGGGGCTTGTTAAGCCCACCCAACACGTTTTCCGGCCAATTAGAGAAAGCGGATCTGGTGACATCATTTGATGATGCGTCATCAGCCGGTTTCCTTAAAGGGACCATGTCCAAATGTATTTGAATGTTTGTGCTGTCAGTATTCTACAGGGCTGCATCCAGGCTCTCACATGACTCCCTGCACATGCTTATGGAAGGAGTCATTGCACGCAGGGGGTCCTCTTCCCTTCCCATGGGTGGAGAAGACCTCCCCAGGAGATCAACACAGCCAGGTTGCACATTGCGGAGGAGGGCACAAGCAGGGATGTAGTCAGGAGGACCTGGGTACGGTGCCGCAAATGTTTCAGTGATTACGAAACAGTACAAAGCCACACTCAACCTCATCCTGCTGTGCCTCTCATCACATCCCCATCATTCTGCCTTCCCTACCCTACTCCTGCACATTCTTACTGACACCAACTTACCTTGCATCTCCAACCGTCACTCTCTCTCTATCTATATTATCAAATCCCCATCTCACGAGCCACCCCTCACACTCACCCTCAACCTAGTGCAATCATTCCAACTAACAACACACAAGGGTAGGCACTTGGGTGTTTTATGCAATGTTCATGTAAAGTTTCTGTTAATGTGCTGTCAAACATTGAAATCTTTATTTTGAACACTTTGCGTTCTCGGATAGATTTGTGTGCACCTTTGGAAGTGGCTTAGTGAGTTGCAGTGAATGGTGAGACATAACGGTACCTCTCCGCAATGGTGATGAGTGTGAAAGGAATGGCTTGGGCATTGTAGGGCTTTATGGTGTTGGTGTGGGATGGTGCCAACCCGGCGAATCATGTGGCAGGGTGTACAGTATCAAGTGAAGTAAATCTGGCCATGGTGAGCGATAGCAATGATGTGGTCGGCTGCTAATGCCCTGTGCCTGTGCAGCATCAGTTGATTGTGGAAAAGGTTGGTGTTGTTGGTGCATCTGGTACGCCTGGTGCTGCTGGTGTTGGGGCTGATTGTCATGGGATTCTGAGGACCAAGGTGAGAGAATATAAAGGGCACCCATTCTGATGGAATAATTGGCAGGTGAAGTAGAGATGACAGAAGCGATCCGTCAATGGTGAGAGAGGTAATGAGATCAGACTGGATGAACACTTGTGTAAAGACTTGCAGCATGGTGCATGTGTTGTAGAAATGCAGTGAGGAGAGGTTTGTGACTGATGGAAGATATCTCTGTAAGGTGGGAGCTTTTACTTTACCTTTGAAGCTCTGAATTCAACAGCTGATTCAATGGCCACTGAACTCCCACCTCAGCTTAACAGACGCAATCCCCAAGCAGCGGGGACCCTGTGGGTGAGCATGTAAAATCAAAAGGTGAGCTGAAATGTAATCTTAATGAACTCTAAACCAGATAATAATGACCTGAATTGGGTCCCCGCCGCTCTGTGTCAGGTCTGCTCAGCACTGACAGCCCCGACATCAGGGAAAGGCAAGTGGCAGTGAGTTCACAGCGGGGTCCCGACCTACTAGGGGGAAAAAATACTTTACATCCGACCTGCCACTGATGGTGCTTGCTGACCCCATGGAAAATTTCAGTCTATGGCCTAGAAATTCCGTTGCGCCAAGTTTGGGGCGATAACACTTGCGAGGCATGAGACTTTGCGCCAGGCGCAGAAGTCTTGCCTGTCACGGGAAATTGGGGTTACCGCCCCCGACAGGAAGTGGAGTGCTAACTCAAGCACTCCACTTCCGTTCTGGGGTGGTAGAGGGGCACAAGGCTCAGCAGCGCTAAGCATTGGGCTGCATAGTGCTGCCGCGTAGGAGGGGCTCTTCCCTGAATTAAATGGAAGGACCCAAGCTGCATACTCTGCAGATTGTTAACACACCTACCTGGACCACTGGGGAGTAGGGGTGCTGCACGATCAGGTGAATTTAGCCAGAGTTGTTAACGGTGGCGTGCCCGGTCGTAAAGTAATTTGTGCCCCGTTGATGCTCCCCCAGGGGCACTAACCGGAGGCACAAATGACCCTAATTTCTACCCCTCTATCTTTTTTCATCCAGGGAGCTCTAGCTTCCTTTCCCCCTTGGGGGAATGTGTCTAATCTGTACCCAAACTATCTGTTCTTTGAAAGCCTCACATTGCTCATTTATTGTTTTTCCTGCCAATCTTGGATTCCAATCCACCTGGGCCAGATCTTTCAACTCACTGAAATTAGCCCTTCTCCAGGTGAATATTTTGACATTTAATTGCTCCTGGTCCTTTTCCATACCTACTCTAAACCTAATGATATTGTGATCACTGTTTCCCAAATGTTCTCCCACTGAAACATGATCCACTTGCCCCATAACCAGATCCAGCACTGCTTCCTTCCTCATTGGGCTGGAAACATCGAGAAGCAAATTTGCAGACATATTTCAGAAAAATGCAAGAACTATATAGTGATAAGAGGGGACTTCAATTATCCTAATATAGACATTTCAGGAATTGCACCCCTTCTTTGTCCTTTACACTGTTACTATCCCAGTCTATATTAGGATAATTGAAGTCCCCTCTTATCACTACTCTATGCATTTTTCTGAAATATGTCTGCAACTTTGCTTCTCGATGTCCTTCCTACGATTTGTCGGCCTATATTGTACACCCAGCAGTGTAATAGTTCTCATCAAATAGATTCTGTCTTTGAACCTTTAAATACATCATCCTTTTCTAGTGCTGTAACAATATCTTTGTCCAATACTGCCATCCCCTCCTTTTTTCCTTCCCTCTCTTTCCTGAATACATTGTAGTCAAGAATATTAAGTAGCCATTCCATAGCCTTGCTTGAAACAGCTCACTTTCATTGCCACTATATCATAATCCCATGAGGCAATTTGTGTCTGCAGTTCACCAATCTTATTTACCACTCTCAGTGCATTTACGCACATGCACTTCAAACCCATCCTAGTTGGCCTCGCATTTCCCCCATCTGATCCATCCTACTTCTGAACTGGTCTTTATTGCCCTAATAGTTGTAAATTATAATAATTATAAAAATAGTTTCTTTGTCTATACCCTATTGAATCCCTTTATCATTTTAAAGACCTCGATTATTAGCAAGAGTTGTCTTGCACAATGCCAAGACTCCTTCCTCCACTGTAGCATCCTCTTACTCCCACGTCCCTTACTTCACCTCTCTCATGCCACTTGGCACACACTCCTCATAGGAACATAGGAATAGGAATAGGTCATTGAGACCCACGAGCCAGCTTCACCATTTTAATAGATTATGGCAAATCTGTACCTCAACACCATTTACCCACCTTTAATTCATATCCCTTGATACCCTTACCCAACAAAAATCTGTTGCTCTCAATTTTGAAAATTTTAATTTACATATTCAAAAATGAAACGTTGCAGGGCAAGTTGATAAGATGGTTACGAAAGCATATGTGATACTTGGCTTTGCAAATAGGGAAATTGAATACAAAAACAAGGAAGTCATGCTAAACCTTTACAAATCACTGGTTAGGCCTCAGCTGGAGTATTGTGTACAATTATGGGCACCACAATTTAGGAAGGATGTTTCTTATAATTCTTTCTTACAATTTACAACTATTAGGACTGTAGTATATGCAAGCACTTTAATAATGACTCCATGAGATAAGGGTATAGTACTTGAACTGTAGTGACCTTAGTCCATTTATTGCAGCTCCTTGAGTGAGGACACAATGAGGTGAACTCCCCTTTATACTTGGTTACCTGCAGTGTGCAGGTGACCCTTAGGTCTCCACCAGTAGCACCCTCTGGTAGTACAGGAATGGTGTATACAGTGTGAAGGTATATTCAGTGGTCTAGTGTTACAGCACATACATTAACATACATAACAACACTCCCCCCTAAGTCTTGTGCCACAGGCTTTTGCACTGTGTTCTCTGGCCCCCGACTTGAGTGCCCAAAGCCCTTGCACTTTATCTTTGCTTGGGAATGGCTCTCTCCCTGTGGACCCCCAAGTCCTCAATGCCACGACATTGGGAAGTGGTCAGCAGTGGACGGTTGGAGGTTGTAGTGAGGGTTGTGTGGGTTCTGGGTGTGATCCATGTGCTCATGGCTACATACATCCATTTCCCCCCTCCCCCCCACCTTCCCGGCATGCATAGACCATGTGTGCGGCTCAACACCTGCATTGGCATACATGTAGAGTGAGTAAGGGAACCGGTTGGTTATGTCACTGTTTTTGAGTTCAACAGTGGTGGAGCAAGTACGTGTTATAGGTAAAGTACATACATTATATTGTCTGGGTGGGTGAGAACGTTTAGTGGTGGGCAGAGCCACAGGGTGGTGTGTCCTTCCTGTCCTCCATTGAGGGTTGCAGGATCACTCTGCTGCCCTCCATTGGTGGTGGAAGTCTGGTCATCCCAGGTCCCACTGGGAAAACTGGAGGGTACTGGCCTTCTGCTCCCAGTGCTGGCCCTGGTGGCCAGGGGGATAGGGGCCGATCTGGGGCAGATTGCCAGTGGTGGTGGTTGTGCCGTCCATTGATTGCTGGCTCTGCAGTGGGTATGCTCCCACTCTGTGTGTGTGTGTGTGTGTGTGTGTGTGTGCATCCTCCCGGGCATCACATTGGTCCCGGAAGCACAGGCTACATGATCGGGTAGCCCGCTGGACCTGGGTGTTTCCCACTGGAGGCTGCCTTTGGCATTGTCGGCATACATGTAGAACCCGGCATAATTTCTCATTTTATCATTAGCATTCATGATACATTGGCTCCAACCGCAACCAGCCGACTCGACATTGTTATTTGTCTTTACACTTTCACATTTGTCCATTACAACACTTTCCTGTGTACTATCCGTATCTCTGCGCAAGGTTACATTTGGATACCCGACTTTGTTAGTTACATTTGTCTCATTAGCATTACCAGCATCACTGTTCAACAGTATGAATTTGTCACTTACATCACTTTTTTGAGTACTATCAGCATTTCCGTGCAAGGTTACATTTGGATACCTGCCTTTGTTGGTTACATTTTTCTCATTAGTGTCACCGGCATCGCTGTACCAAGAGCGGAACTGTCCCTTTAATTGTTTTGGGTTACCGGTCTCCTGTAAGTGGGCCTTGCAATCTTTATCCCAATCCGATTCGCTGCTCGGCATCACGTGTTGCTCCCTCATTGCTGTCCCTCGTGGTCTGATCGCGGCCATCTTGATTTCAGGTGCTTCACCTCGTGGTGCGGGTGCCATCTTCTTTCTCTCCATGAGGTAGGCTGCGGTGATCCTTTTCTCCACAGGTTTTGCCATGAAAGCCAGGAATCTACCTTCTGTGCCGATCTTCTTCCCTCGGAGTCCTGCCACTGGAGCCCGGAAGGTGAGGTCTGGTCGTTCAGGTTGGAGCATCTTGCCGTTGAGTTGTGCAGTCTGTGTTGTCGTCGCACAGTCGAGTCGGACGGTAGGATATTCCATGTGCTGCGATGGATCCAAGTTTGGGGCTGCATAGGACGTCGATCACCGGGGCCTGGAGGCTTTCCCCGCTCCAACAGATTTGGATTTGCTTCACCCATCTTCTTCCCAGCAGCGTTGGACCATCACCGGCAACGATCCACAAAGGAAGCTTGTGCATCGTGCCGCCGTGGGACACCTGGACCTCCACGCTGCCAACGACTGGGCTGGTGCCTTTTGTGTAAGTGAGCAGCTTCGCCTGGATTGGGAACATTTTGGGTCGTTTGGATGGGTTGTCCCAGAGTTTCTCGAAGGCCGTCTGATTCATCAGCGACTGGCTCGCCCCTGTGTCGACCTCCATCGAGACTGGAGCACCATTGATTTCTACTTCCATTTTCCACGGGGAACGCTCGGTGGAGCAGGTATACACTCCGTACACCTCTTCCGGGGGCTGAGCCACTTCATCTTCATCAGCGCTGGAGCCCGGGTGATCGGCCAACTCTTCAGCAACTCGGTGAGTAAAACTTCTTCTACACATTCGTGTTGCAGCCTTTGCAGGTATAGTCTTTGTGTCGGCATTGGTGGGCCCTGTGGTTTCCTCCACAGTGCCGGCACGGGGCTAGCCGGTTGGCCCCATGTGCCGGACTCAGGGTTGCGAGACACGGGGCAGCAGCCTTGCCTCTGAAAGGCACCATTCGGTTCACTGTACTCGTCGGGTTAGAGTCCTGAGTGTAAGTCATCATCCTCTTGGAGTCACAGACCGAAATCATGAATGCCTGGCTCACTTTGATTGCCTTCTGCAGGGTGACCATAGTGTCCGCAGAGAGCAGCTTGTGGAGGAGGCCCTCGTGGCTGATTCCAATAATGAAGATGTCCCTTAGTGCTTCGGTGAGGTGGTCACCAAAAACACATGGTGCAGCCAATCTTCTCAGGTCTGCAGCATATTTAGCAATTTCTTGGCCTTCGGGCCACTGGTGGGTGTAGAACCGATGTCTGGCTGTGAGGATGCTCTCTTTAGGTTTGAGTTGTTCTTGTATTATAATTACAAGCTCCGCATAAGTCTTGGTTGTCATCTTCGCTGGAGCTAGCAGGTCCCTGATGAGGCCGTGGACATTGGGCCCACAACTGCTGAGCAGGATGGCTCTGCGCTTATCAGCCAGCGAGGTCGGTGTGTCCCCAGCCAGGTCATTCGCGATGAAAGTGTGTTCGAGCCTTTCCACAAAGGCATCCCAATCTTCCCCATCAGTGAATTGTTGGAAGTTGCTTAGGTTAGACATGTGCATGGAAATTCATAACCTCATCGCCAGTTGTAGTATATGCAAGCACTCTAATAACGACGCCACGAGGTAAGGGTATAGTACTTGAACTGTAGTGACCTTAGTCCGTTTATTGCAACTCCTTGAGTGAGGACACAATGAGGTGAGCTCCCTTTTATACTTGGTTACCTGCAGTGTGCAGATGACTCTTAGGTCTCCACCAGTAGCACCCTCTGGTGGTACAGGTATGGTGTATACAGTGTGAAGGTACATTCAGTGATCTAGTGTTACAGTACATACATTAACGTACATAACAAGGACAATAAAGACCAGTTCAGAAATAGGAAGGATCAGACGGGGGGAAATGCGAGGCCAACTAGGATGGGTTTGGAGTGCATGTGCGTAAATGCACTGAGAGTGGTAAATAAGATTGGTGAGCTGCAGACACAAATTGCCTCATGGGATTATGATATAGTGGCAATGAAAGTGAGCTGTCTCAAGCAAGGCTACGGAATGGCTACTTAATATTCTTGGCTACAATGTATTCAGGAAAGATAGGGAAGGATAAATTGAGGGGAGTGGCACTATTAGACTAAGATATTGTTACAACACTGGGGAGGTTTGCCAGAATGATACAAGGGATGAGGGCCTTCAGTTACGTGATGAGGTTGGAGAAGCTGTGTCAGCTATGGCTCAGTGGGTAACATCCTTGCCTATGAGTTAGAAGTTTGTGCGTTCAAGCCCCACTCCATGGGACTTGAGCACAAAATCTAGGCTGACACTTCCAGTGTAGTACTGAGGAAATGCTGCACTATCAGATGTGCCACCTTTTGGATGAGATGTTAAACCAAGGCCTCATCTACCCTCTCAGTGGAAGTAAAAGATTCCATGGCACTATTTGAAGAAGAGCAGGGCAGTTTTCCCCATTGTCCTGGCCAATATTTATCCCTCAACTGACATCACTAAAACAGGTGATTTGGTCAATATCACATTGCTGTTTGTGGGAGCTTGCTGTGTGCAAATTGGCTGCTGCATTAATGGAATACCTAATAAAGGTATTCAAAATTATGAGGGATTTTGGTAGAGCAAGTAGGGAGAAACTGTTTCCTCTGGCAAGTGAGTCAATAACCAGAGGTCATAGTTTTAAAATAATTGACAAAAGAACTAGAGGGGAAATGAGGAGAAATTTCCTCACACAGACGGTTGCTAAGATCAAGTCCGCATGTCAAGTCTGTTGATGTCCACCTGAACTCTACTGTGAGAATTATCACCGATACGCTTTTATCAACACCAACACCTTGGCTGACTGTGCTTGCAAACACCTATGCCATGAATATGAAGTCTCCAGAGGATACAACCGCTACACCAGCAAAAACTTGTCGATCCAGGCCAACTTGAACAAACTACTACCAACCTGTCTCAAATCTAGAACGCCGTTTTGGACCATCGTCAAAGCTCTTCAGTGATCACACCTCAGCCTTGATGACCAATGGTAAAATGCTTGGAAGAAGTGTGACATATGGATTGGATTCCTTTTAGAGGACCCCACATTACAACCTGAAGCATCAAACCTTCTTCGCAAACAGTGGACAGCCATCAACCACCTCAGAACAGGTCATGGTAGATGCTGCCACCTTCTCCATAGATGGAAGATTAAAGCAACCCCATCATAAGAACATAAGAACATAAGAAATAGGAACAGGAGAAGGCCATACGGCCCCTCGAGCCTGCTCCGCCATTCAATAAGATCATGGCTGATCTGATCATGGACTCAGCTCCACTTCCTTTCCACGCTCCCCATAACCCCTTATCCCCTTATCGTTTAAGAAACTGTCTATTTCTCTCTTAAGTTTATTCAATGTCCCAGCTTCCACAGCTTTCTGAGGCAGCGAATTCCACAGATTTACAACCTGCTGAGAGAAGAAATTTCTCCTCATCTCTGTTTTAAATGGGCGGCCGCTTATTCTAAGATCATGCCCTCTAGTTCTAGTCTCCCCCATCAGTGGGACCATCCTCTCTGCCTCCACCTTGACAAGCTCCCTCATAATCTTATATGTTTCAATAAAATCACCTCTCATTCTTCTGAATTCCAATGAGTAGAGGCCCAATCTACTTAAGCTTTCCTCATAAGTCAACCCCCTCATTTCCGGAATCAACCTAGTGAACCTTCTCTGAACAATCTCCAAAGCAAGTATATCCTTTCGTAAATATGGAAACCAAATCTGCATGCAATATTCCAGGTGTGGCCTCACCAATACCCGGTATAGCTGTAATAAGACTTCCCTGCTTTTATATTCCATCCCCTTTGCAATAAAGGCCAAGATTCCTTTGGCCTTCCTCTTCACTTGCTGTACCTGCATACTATCCTTTTGTGTTTCATGCACAAGTACCCCCAGGTCCTGCTGTACTGCGACACTTTGCAATCTTTTTCCATTTAACTTGCTCTTTGATTTTTTCTGCCACTGTGGAGCTCCTAATCAGACCCTGGAGCACTGCCCTCAGAGGAAATTTGCAAGCAGTATACAAGCTATCCATATTGTCACACTGGAAGCTTTGGCCTGGATATCCAACTTAGATATTGACATTTGATGTGGTTTTCTACTACCATAGGCAAGAAGAAGTTAAGATCTGGAATGCACTACCTAAAAGGGTGGTGGAATCAGATTCCATAGGACCGTTCAGAGTCAATTGGACATGTATTTGAAGAGAACTGATTTGCAGGTTTACGGGAAAAAAGCTGGGGTGTGGGACTAAATTGGACAGCTCTTTCAAAGAGCCAGCACGGGCCTCCTTCTCTGCTGCAAGATTCTATGAGGTAGAAATTCGGTCGCACATCATTTGGGGCTGTGTCCTGGGCGGAGCGGTAAATGTTGCGTCTGCCGCCGCAAAATTCATCAGCTGGGCCCTGAGTTTGGAGCGGGGTGCTAAGGGAGGTGTTGCACGCCTCTTTTAGGGCGCTAGGCCGGCTGAGCAAGGGAAAATCCCGAGCTAAACAGCCGGCCTGGGAGCTCCATAACAGAGGCCTGGGGGGAAAAAAAGAACCTGAAGAAACCCCACCAAAAGCATTCCCAATACATAACTCATGACACCACAACATAAATCGCAAAAAAAAATTTAAAAACAATCACAGTTACCTGAGGTTGGCATTACTTAACTGACTGCGGCCACTACAGCTTGAAATGCCTGCTTTCATAGGTGTTCCCACCAGGGCGCGCTACGGAGCGCTAAGGGTCGAGCGCGATCCAAAAACCGAGCTGGTGTGGCAACCAGGGACGTTTGCACACCCACTCACCTCTCCCAGGCAGTACTGCTCCGTGCATGGAATTGGAGGTACCCTTGTGACATGGATTGGTAATTGATTGGGAGGTAGGAGACAGAGAGCAGGGATAAAGGGAATGATTGACAGGATGTGACATGGGGTGTTCTCCAGGGATCTGTACTGGGCTGTGGCCTTTCACCATATATATCAATGACTTGGATGAAGGAATAGAGAGTTGTATATCTTAGTTTTCAGGTGACACAAAGTTTGGAGACACACTAAGTTCATTTTAAGGACGGTCTATTGTTTTCAGAGAGCATTAAAACAGATGTGAAATGGTAGATTATACGTTGGATTTTATAACATTAATTATATCGAAATAGCTTATCTGGAATGTTGCTTTGAGGGAGACACCAGTGAAATCTTGGAATTGACACTTTCCACTTACTGCTGTGTGTTCAATTGACAAAGTGAAAGTGTCACTAAAAGGGCTTCTCTGTCAGCAAATAAACGTGAGCTGATGCAGCAACATGTGTTTATGTACATTGACCGGAGTCACATTCTCAATTTGACGGAACCTGTTCTCACAGGAATCAGGGGCAGCGAAGCAGAGGCAGACAGGGAATCTTCCACCCAGCCCCCCACAATGTGTGCAGATGAACGTCAGCTGAACTGACCAAACTACTTCCTTCGAGGAAATTATCCAGATTCTAAGTGGGTCCAAGGTAAACCGGGGCAGGAGTTTGTTCTCGAAGAGGCGGAGGCTGGGCTGGAAGGATGCTGAATGCATTCAAATTTAGCAAATGTGCACCACGGAAAGGAAGCTGTGTTTATTTGATTCACGAAAAACAATGGCTACTCCTTATGCAGGAAACAGAAGTTATTATGAGAATGTGTTAATAAATATGTCATGTTTGAGCCAAGATATGAAAGGGATGGGTCCATATAGCTCTACTTTGAATGAAAATTAATTGTGTTTTACATAATTTACCATTTCAGTGGACTGCTTTTGTAGTCTGTTTTGCTGCTTATTGAAATGGCATTTGCTCCCGATAATATTTAATTCTATCGTAAACTCCCATCCATTGTCACCTTTCATCACAAAATATTCGCTTTCGAGCTCTTATAAGAGGTGAAAACTCAGCTGAAAACACAGCACTTCCATCTTAACCCATTCCAACCTTCCCCACGAACACAATTGCAGCTCCCTGACCCAGATATTCAGTACAATAATAAGCAGTAACATATTCAATAATATATTATTATTTTCTCTTCACTGCTGAAGGGACTGACTCATCCTAGATTATGGTTCCACCGCTGCCTGTAGCCATTCTTCATGTGCAAGTCTAGACAGTGAGTGTTGGCACGCTATTTAACTGTGGGGGGTATCCTGGCCAAGCCTGATCCTCCCCCCTCCGCCTCACCACCCTCCACCCACAGACATTCGTACACAGGTACTTTCCAGCAGGAGTCAATTGACAGCAATTTTAAAACGAAGCACCACAGAATCAACCACTCCTGATCAGTGCTGATTTATCTGAATTCAGATGAGGCAGCAGTAGAGTTGACCTTAGTGCCCGGTCTAGAAAGGAGATACATTGGTTAGGGTTGCTGCTCACTGTCCAGTGACTCCTGCTGGAAAGTGCACACGTGTGGATATTGGATGAGCAGAAGATCAGGCTTGGTTATATCTGCCTAAGCTCAGATATGAAGAATACCCACTTGAGCTGGCAGCACCATGGGCCCAAGTTTTGGCTTTCCCTTAGAATGGTGCACCTCCGAGAGGCACGCATATTTCATAGAACAAAAAGTGCACCTAATACCTACCTCCGTATTCTGCGATATTTTCCAGGTCGGCGCGGTACAGCAGGAGCTGCTGGGGGCGGGGCCAAGGCGTCGCACCGAAGAACTACCAGCAGGGGGGCGGGGCTAGCTCACAGCATCACATTTAGTGCCGGCAGCCCTGCGCATGCGCAGTGGGACATAAATTTCATTTCTTTTCCACCTTTCTCATCTTGGGAGAGCTATTTTGTATTCCTTCAAAAAGAAACATTTGAGTCGCACTGGTGAGCTGCCACTGAAATCCGTTAATGGTGATAAAATTATACTACATCCCTCTCATGATTTGTACTTTCAATTTTCCAGACATTTATAAACTTTTTAAGCTCCCTACTCGTGTCTCAGAAAAAAATATAACCATAATAATTCATAGCAATTTCATAGTCTGGCTGGCTCTCCCTCCCGCTGCTTTGCACGCTGCCCCTATCCCCTGGCCGAACAGCTGAACTCATCTCCGCAGCTCAGAGCCTGCTGCTGCTGGGCTGTAGACTGCTCTCGCCTCACGCCGCCCCTATCCCCTGGCCGAACGGCCGACATCTCGCAGCTCGGTGCCTGCTGCTGCTGCTTCAAACATGTAGGAAAATTTAATTTCTTTTTTATTTGATTAATTTATCATTTATTATTCATGATGGTTCTTTATTTGTAGAAGTGATATGTTAAATGCTTGTAAAATTCCCTAACTTCACTCTAACTTCCCTTCCCCCCCACATCTCTCGTTCCCTATGCCTGATTTCTAAGTGTAGGCAAGGTTTTTCTGAGCGTACAAAAATCTACACTTATTCCATTCTAAGTTAATTTAGAGTAAGTTTTCGCTGCCTAAACTTGCAAAACAGGCGTAAGTGGCCGGACACGCCCCCTTTTGAAAAAAAAAACTGTTCTAAAATGAAACTGTTCTAACTCACTAGAACTGGAGCAAACTAAATGCCGAGGATTGCAATTTCTAAGATAATCCATTCTAAACTAGTTGCATCAAAAAAATAGGAGCAACTCGAGCTGAAACATGGCACTATTTAAAGATGAGCAGGGGAGTTTTGCCCGGTGTCCTGGCCAATATCTATTCCTCAACCAACAACACTAAAACAGATGATCTGATCATTATCACGTCGCTGCTTGTGGGACCTTGCTGTGCACAAATTGGCTGCTGTATTTCCTGCATTACAGCCATGACTACACTCTAAAAGTATTTTGTTGGCTGTAAAGCATTTTGGGACATCGTGAGGTTGTGAAAGGTGCTATATAAATGCAAATCTTTATTTTTCTTCAAATATTTATCCACTTTTCTCTTAAAGGATGCAACGTCTCTTCCCTGACTATTCCCTGCAGCAAAACATTCCCGTTACAACATCATGCTAAGTAAAGAAGTTTCTCCTAAATTTTCTCCTAACTGTCATCTGACCTAGATACAGTTTAAAAAGAGGCAGCTTGTGCAGAGCACGGAGTACAGCAGCATAGAGTGGCATTCGTGAGTTTGGTAAGTGGGTGAGTTTGGGCAAGTGGGGGTGGCAGGTGCTGATTTGTCTTGTTTTTCCTACCAGTGCTGACACTAGAGCAGCTGATAAGGAGTGCGAGAGTAAGAGATGGAGGCCCAGAGACCAGCCCAACCAGCTGCAGACAAAGATAGAGGGGTGCGAAATCAAGAGGTGATGTCACAGCCAAGCTGGTAAGTGGTTGGCTGCTCAACTGGTAAGTATAACTCTCTTTTAGACTGACTTTTAGATTGGTTTAATTGGCAGCGAACTACTAAGTAGCTGTTTGGTGTTTAAGTACATTTTAGTAAATAAATTAATTTAAGGGTTAAGTCATGGCAGGAGAGCTCAGACACGAGTGTCCCTGATACTATGTGCGCGGGAAGTGTGTCCAGCTGCAGCTCCTGACAGACCGCATGACGGCACTGGAGCTGCGGATGGACTCACTCTGGAGCATGCGCGATGCTGAGAATGTTGTGGATAGCACATTTAGTGAGTTGGTCACATCGCAGGTAAGGGTTAGGACAGATAGTGAATGGGTGACCAAGAGACAAGGCAAGAGCAGGAAGGTAGTGCAGGAGTCCCCTGCGGTCATCTCCCTCCAAAACAGATATAGCGTTTTGGATACTGTTGGGTGAGATGACTTACCAGGGGAAGGCACCAGCAGCCAGGTTCATGGCACCATGGGTGGCTCTGCTGCACAGAAGGGCGGGAAAAAGAGTGGGAGAGCTATAGTGATAGGGAACTCTACTGTAAGGGGAATAGATAGGAGTTTCTGCGGCCGCAACCGAGACTCCAGGATGGTATGTTGCCTCCCTGGTGCAAGGGTCAAGAGTCTCGGAGCGGCTGCAGGGCATTCTGGAGAGGGAGGGTGAACAGCCAGTTGTCGTGGTACATATAGGTACCAACGATATAGGTAAGAAGCGGGAAGAGGTCCTACAAGCTGAATTTAGGGAGCTAAGAGTTAAATTAAAAAGTAGGACCTCAAAGTTAGTAATCTCTGGATTGCTACCAGTGTCACATGCTAATCAGAGTAGAGGGAGCAGGATAGTTAGAATAAATACGTGGCTTGAGCAGTGGTGCAAGAGGGAGGGATTCAAATTCCTGGGACATTGGAACCAATTCTGGGGGAAGTGGGACCTGCACAAAAGGGACAGTTTGCACTTGGGCAGGACTGGAACTGATGTCCTGGGGGTAACATTTGCTAATGCAGTTCAGGAGTGTTTAAACTAATATGGCAGGGGAATGGGAACCTATGCAGTGAGACAGGGCGAAGTAATATGGAGTCAGAAACAGATGGTAGAAAGGTAAAAAGCAATAGTGGAAGGCCAAGTAAACAAAGGCAAGAAACAAAAAGGGCCACACTACATCATAATTCTAAAAGGAAAAAGGGTGTTAAAAAAACAAGCCTGAAGGCTTTGTGTCTTAATGTAAGGAGTATCCGTAATAAAGTGGATGAATTAACTGTGCAAATAGATGTTAACAGATATGATGTGATTGGGATTACAGAGACGTGGCTCCAGGATGATCAGGGCTGGGAACTCAACATCCAAGGGTATTCAACATTCAGGAAGGATAGAATAAAAGGAAAAGGAGGTGGGGTAGCATTGCTGGTTAAAGAAGAGATTAATGCATTAGTTAGGAAGGACATTAGCTTGGATGATGTAGAATCTATATGGGTAGAGCTGCAGAACACCAAAGGGCAAAAAACGTTAGTGGGAGTTGTGTACAGACCGCCAAACAGTAGTAGTGATGTTGGGGAGGGCATCAAACAGGAAATTAGGGGTGCATGCAATAAAGGTGCAGCAGTTATCATGGGTGACTTTAATATGCATATAGATTGGGCTAACCAAACTGGAAGCAATACGGTGGAGGAGGATTTCCTGGAGTGCATAAGGGATGGTTTTCTAGACCAATATGTCGAGGAACCAACTAGGGGGGAGGCCATCTTAGACTAGGTGTTGTGTAATGAGAGAGGATTAATTAGCAATCTCGTTGTGCGAGGCCCCTTGGGGAAGAATGACCATAAAATGGTGGAATTCTGCATTAGGATGGAGAATGAAACAGTTAATTCAAAGACCATGGTCCAGAACTTAAAGAAGGGTAACTTTGAAGGTATGAGGCGTAAATTGGCTAGGATAGATTGGCGAATGATACTTAAGGGGTTGACAGTGGATGGGCAATGGCAGACATTTAGAGACCGCATGGATGAACTACAACAATTGTACATCCCTTGCTGGCGTAAAAATAAAAAAGGGAAGGTGGCTCAACCGTGGCTATCAAGGGAAATCAGGGATAATATTAAAGCCAAGGAAGTGACATACAAATTGGCCAGAAATAGCATCGAACCCGGGGCCTGGGAGAAATTTAGAACTCAGCAGAGGAGGACAAAGGGTTTGATTAGGACAAGGAAAATAGAGTACGAGAGGAAGCTTGCAGGGAACATTAAAACGGACTGCAAAAGCTTCTATAGATATGTAAAAAGAAAAAGGTTAGTAAAGACAAATGTAGGTCCCCTGCAGTCAGAATCAGGGGAAGTCATAACGGGGAACAAAGAAATGGCAGACCAATTGAACAAGTACTTTGGTTCGGTATTCACTAAGGAGGACACAAACAACTTTCCGGATATAAAAGGGGTCAGAGGGTCTAGTAAGAAGGAGGAACTGAGGGAAATCCTTATTAGTCGGGAAATTGTGTTGGGGAAATTAATGGGATTTAAGGCCGATAAATCCCCAGGGCCTGATGGTCTGCATTCCAGAGTACTTAAGGAGGTGGCCGTGGAAATAGCGGATGCATTGACAGTCATTTTCCAACATTCCATAAACTCGGGATCAGTTCCTATGGAGTGGAGGGTAGCCAATATAACCCCACTTTTTAAAAAAGGAGGGAGAGAGAAAACAGGGAATTATAGACCGGTCAGCCTGACATCGGTAGTGGGTAAAATGATGGAATCAATTATTAAGGATGTCATAGCAGCGCATTTGGAAAGAGGTGACATGATAGGTCCAAGTCAGCATGGATTTGTGAAAGGGAAATCATGCTTGACAAATCTTCTGGAATTTTTTGAGGATGTTTCCAGTAGAGTGGACAAGGGAGAACCAGTTGATGTGGTGTATTTGGACTTTCAGAAGGCTTTCGACAAAGTCCCACACAAAAAGTTAATGTGCAAAGTTAAAGCACATGGGATTGGGGGCAGTGTGCTGACATGGATTGAGAACTGGTTGGCAGACAGGAAGCAAAGAGTAGGATTAAATGGGTACTTTTCGGAATGGCAGGCAGTGACGAGTGGGGTACCGCAAGGTTCTGTGCTGGGGCCCCAGCTGTTTACATTGTACATTAATGATTTAGACGAGGGGATTAAATGTAGTATCTCCAAATTTGCGGAAGACACTAAGTTGGGTGGCAGTGCGAGCTGCGAGGAGGATGCTATGAGGTGCAGAGTGACTTGGATAGGTTAGGTGAGTGGGCAAATGCATGGTAGATGAAGTATAATGTGGATATATGTGAGGTTATCCACTTTGGTGGTAAAAACAGAGAGACAGACTATTATCTGAATGGTGACAGATTAGGAAAAGGGGATGTGCAATGAGACCTGGGTGTCATGGTACATCAGTCATTGAAGGTTGGCCTGCAGGTACAGCAGGCGGTTAAGAAAGCAAATGGCATGTTGGCCTTCATAGCGAGGGGATTTGAGTACAGGGGCAGGGAGGTGTTAATACAGTTGTACAGGGCCTTGGTGAGGCCACACCTGGAGTATTGTGTGCAGTTTTGGTCTCCTAACTTGAGGAAGGACATTCTTGCTTTTAAGGAAATGCAGCGAAGGTTCACCAGACTGATTCCCGGGATAGCGGGACTGACATATCAAGAAAAACTGGATCAACTGGGCTTGTATTCACTGGAGTTCAGAAGAATGAGAGGAGATCTCATAGAAACGTTTAAAATTCTGACGGGTTTAGACAGGTTAGATGCAGGAAGAATGTTCCCAATGTTGGGGAAGTCCAGAACCAGGGGTCACAGTCTAAGGATAAGGGGTAAGCCATTTATGACCGAGATGAGGAGAAACCTCTTCACCCAGAGAGTGGTGAACCTGTGGAATGCTCTACCACAGAAAGTTGTTGAGGCCAATTCACTAAATATATTCAAAAAGGAGTTAGATGTTGTTCTTACTACTAGGGGGATCAAGGGGTATGGCGACAAAGCAGGAATGGGGTATTGAAGTTGCATGTTCAGCCATGAACTCATTGAATGGTGGTGCAGGCTCGAAGGATCGAATGGCCTACTCCTGCACCTATTTTCTATGGCCCCAAGTTTCCACATGATTTGCTCCTGATTTTTAGGAGCAACTGGTGTAGAACGGAGTATCTTAGAAATCGGAATTCTCCACATTTAGTTTGCTCCAGTTCTCGTCAGGTAGAACAGTTTCACTTTGGAACAGAATTTTTTTTTCAAAAGGGGGCGTGTCTGGCCACTTACGCCTGATTTGAAAGTTTCATTGTGAAAACTTACTCCAAACTAACCTAGAATGGAGTAAGTGAAGATATTTGTACGCTCGAAAAAACCTTGTCTACACTTTAGAAAATCAGGCATAGGTTACAAATTAGGCGTAGGGAACGAGGTGGGGGGGGGGGAGGGGGGTGAAGGGAAGTCATTAAATTCTACAATTAATCCTTAGTTATACTTATACAAATATTATACAAATAAATCCAACCTGAATAAAAATTTATAAGCAAAGAAAAGATTAAATAAACCATGTTCCTACCTGTGTGAAAGTGCTTCAGGCAGGCCTTTCATGTTGGAGACAGGCAGCGGTGTGGCGTCAGTGTCTTGATGGCAGCGGCAGCAAGCTTCGAGCTGAGCTGCAGTGCTTGAGGCAGGCCTTCATTCTCTTCGTGGCTGGCCGCGAAGAAGCAGCACCGGACGGACCCGAGGCCATTCGGCCATGAGATATCAGCGGCGTCAGTGGCTGGCCGGCAGCCGAAGAATCAGCGGACCGATGTGAGGCCATTCGGCCATGAGATAGCAGCGGCGTCAGTGGCTGGCCGGCAGCCGAAGAATCAACGCAGGACACACGCAGCTCATTAAGGTTCTTGAGGCCATTCGGCCGGGCTTTAGGGGCAGCGTCAGTGGCTGGCCGGCAGCCAAAGAATCAGCAGCAGACGGACGTGTGTCCATTCAGCCATAGGATATCAGCGGCGTCAGTGGCTGGCCAGCAGCCGAAGATACAGCAGCAGCCTTCGAGCTGTGAGGGGGACTGAGGCCATTTGGACAGGGAGAGGCAGCCACGTCGACAGTTTTATATTTAAATTTGCAGAATGGGTGCTGCATTGTCAACACCACGTATTATTGCAAAGTTGATTGGCACTCTTATTTCTCCAAACACACAGTCCTTAATTTGCATGCACCAATGCAGCACCGGTTCTGCAAGTTTAGCAGTGAAAAGCTGAACTCACTGATTTCAGCAGGTGATTTATTCAGCAGTGCTGCTAAAAGCACTCCCTCACACACAGAAATATAAAAAAAAATTAAATTACAAGCCTTTGCAGGAGTCCAAGAAACAAATCTTCACTTTTTCTGCAGTATTTTTAAAAATGGCCGAGTGCCAATGTTTGTGTGAGACTGCGCGTGCGCGCACGCTCCAACGCGCACGCGCAGGGTTGCCGGCACCACAAAGGCTAATTTAAATTGTACCCGCCTCCTGCTGCTCAGAAAATCGGCGCGAGTGTTAGGCTCCGCCCCCTGCTGCGAAGAGCGCGCCGCGCCAAGCAGACATCGAGCTCCAAGGAGCTCGAGAATATCGGATTTTTTTTTAGGCGCAGTTTTCGGCGCGAAAAACAGGCGCCCAGCTCGGGGGTGCGCCGTTTTCGCCGCGGCACGAAACTTGGGGCCAAAGTTTCTATGTCTCAGGAACAATTTTATGTTGAAGACTACTGACTCCCCAACCAGATAATCTTTACCTTTTCACCCAATCTTAGATTTCCCTGCTCCAGTTGAAATAGTCCCAGTATATATCAGTCTAAGGTGGTCAGAGAGAAATGCTCAAAGCTGAGATGTTTGTGGTCTGCAGCTTCTTACTTAGGATGTTTGCAATGCATGTGCACACTATATACATTGCCATATTGGGAAGATAAAATCCCTGCAGCTCTTTTTAAACGAAGCGATATAAAGACTACTTGAGCACTTGCTCTGGCAGTCACTACTGAAAGGGATTGATGTGTTAGAAATAGGATTTGAGGGCTCACTGGGTTAGTACATTCGGGGTAAGTCTGCTCGCCTGCTGGATGTGAAAGGTAAGAAAGAGACAAGCTGCTACAATGGGAAAAGAACCAAAGTGGATGAAAATCTTTGGAGTTTATAACAATGCCTCAAAATGAAAGGGTTTTTTTGCACTCAAACTGCAGCAGTTTGGCATTACTTATAAACAGAACTTATATGAAAAAAGTTTCCCACAGTCTTATTCAAACACCAAGCCTGTATACACAATTTCTGATTAGTCAGACTCAATATTAATCAAGTCCAGCTGCAGATGCATGTGCAATAGGCTGAATTAATTCAATATTTCGTTCCACCAAATAATTGCCCTTTTAAAAAAAAAACAGCTTTTTATTAAAAAATAATCATTGGGGAATTTGATGACTGACAGGCCCGTCGTTGACCTTTGTGCAGTGATGGGATTCTGAAAAAAGCCCTTCAGAAACAATCCACTGAAATCTCAGGAGGCATTTTGCAATTGTGTTTCATGATGTTTTTGATTACTTCAATCTTAAACAGTTTAGAATGATGTTGCAACCAAAATGATGATTGATAATGAGTTGATTGATTACAATGATTATTACAATCACTATCCGTGTGCTGGAATGGGATTTCCTGAATAAGGATGTGAAAATGTCATTGAGTCACCTTCATCATGATGAGTTTGATGTATGATTCTTCTGGTCACTTCACTTTCCTAAACTGTGATGACCCCCGCTGCCTCCCCGCCACTCATTCATATTACTGATATGTTTTACTGGTAATAATTCAATTGGCTCATATTCTCAGTGTCTATGCCTTCACATTTTTGATTTCATTGTGTACTGCTTTTTACACTAGTTTTATCATTAGGTTGATTCCTAAGAAAAGCATTGTTGCAATTTATGTAAAAAGCAGCCACCGTTCTCTTTTAGATTGATTGCAGGAATTGGAAATATTGAACTACAGGATAAAGAAAAATAAATATATGAAAAGAAAGAAAAATAGTTAGATAGACAAAGAGACAGACAAGCAGAAGTGAAAGACATAAAACATCAAAATGAGGTGAGCAAGATAGGAAGAAGTATCAAAAGTTTAAAAAATGCACTTGAAAGAAAATAAGGAACTAAGCTTAAACAAAAGTAATAAAAGAATGAGAAAACTAACAAACAACCAAAAGTTTCTTGCTTTGCAATTCATCCAGACCTTCAAGTCTGAAAATGTAACTTGCTAGAACTCAAATAGTACCCCAAAAATATAATGAATGCTGTAAAAATGAGGTATAGGTTGAACCTCCCTTATCCAGAACCCTCGGGACCTGGCCTGTGCCGGATAAGGGATTTTTCTGGATGAGGGGCGGTCGCGTTAAATTGGATGGTACAGGTACTGAGCAAGGGGATACCAGGGTTGGATGGCTTGGGGCTGGGAGTGAGGCAGAGAGATCATGGCGAGGGGGAGGGGGCAGGGGGGGGTGGGTCACGGGGTCAGGTCAGCGATTCTGGGAGTCGGCAGCGAGGAAGGACTTCAATTTGTTCAATTTGTTAATGTTGGAGCGGCCAGGAATGGTGCCGGACGAGGGATGGTGCTGGATAAGGGAGTTCTGGATAAGGGAAGTTCAACCTGTATATTAATCCATTGTATTAATCTACACATTACATGTGCACGCACTTCCTCTTGACCTTTTTCATTTATAAATTCCTGTGTCCACATTTATAATGGAAACTGCCTAATTAAACTGGTCACACTGTAATTACACCCTCCCACCAGTGATGGCACTATGGCACCTTAGTTTTGCGTCTCCCAGCTCCTCAGTCTGTACTGCAGAGAAACATCTCATGCTGCAACTAACAATACTTCTCTGTTTTCCAAATATTCTCTAATTTTTGATATTTAACTATAAATAATATCAAACCAAAGTATTAAATAAAAATAAGGCCAGCATGTATGATTTTGACCTGGTCCAATTATCCATGCCCTCCAACCCACTTCACCTCAACACTATACTTAGGCTTGACTCCTTGTGTACAATATCACGGGAGGTCAACTAATAATTCTACAATTAATTCTTCTTCAGTTATTCTGAAAGGTTTTTCAATTAGATTCCAATAATCTGTGAATGGACACGAGAGAGAACAAGGCAGTGAATTTAATTATTTTGAACTGAAACTGAGACGAACCTTTTTTAATAGAAATAGCACAGCTTGGAATTTTTTGTTTTTGAAACCAAGCAAAAAAACCTATAAATGTGAAAAATTGCTGGTTGAATCCATTGCTGCCTAATTCGCCAATTTTATTTATTGAAACATGAAAACATTTTTTTACTAAACAAAGGAGGTAGTAGATGCAGAATATTGGCTAAAGTTAACAGTTGTGACTTTCTGTCCAGGCCAGTGCTGATTATGTCATTATAATAAGTAAAAGGACAGCTGGAAGAGCCATTATGGGATGTTACATTAACAGGTCACCACAGACCAAACAACACAGACATTTCCACACTGTTGTCGTTTGTTGAAGTGAGACGCTAAGAACCCCAGATACCAGTGTGGCCGCCAGATGTGGGCTCACTGGAGACTATTTTGGGTTTACGAGCTGTGTAATGAAAATCTGGAAGCATTCCACATTTGGCAAATACTCCTGGGCTATTAAATCACACGAAGCACGAAGGACCATGCGAGAGAGAAAGGGTTATTCTGGTAAGTGTTTGGTGTTAAACTGACCTAGATAAGATAGCATACTCAGGGATTCAATTTAAAACGATTACATACGTGTAAGGTGCACAATCTGCTTTCCACTGTGTTTGTAATGGCAAAAATAAAATGTTAATTGTTGATTTTCTTGAACTTTCAGAAATAATTAAATTTTTCTGTACAACGCACACATGGAAATGACACGTTACAGAATTTCATTCGTAGATGAGACCTACCTTTCAGAGTTGGAAAGAATGGAATTTTGAGACAATCTGCTTAACAGTATTAAAACAGTCCCTGTACATGAAACTGCTCTGTCAAGATTAAAGATTGCTTTCTCCCACACAAACCTAACCATGTGACACTGCCAGGAATACTGTGTCCGCCTCGCCTGCAAGCAAATGTCAGCAGGAGGTATCACTGAACATGCTTTGTTACATCTGTAACTATTGGTGGACCTGTGTTAGCTTAAGCCTGGAACTAAACTAAAATAACTCAAGTCATGGGTATCACAATTTTACTAAAGAGTGCGGATCTACTAATTAGGTAACAGCAAACTTAAGCCAGGATTGCCCCCTCCCTGGCTAGGCAAATAAAAGTTAAGACCACACCAGTGTTAGCCAGGTGATAAATCTAGAGGCCCAGACTGAATATCACTCAGGTAAGTGTTTTGCACTTTAATTGATCAAAGTCCTGAATGAGGCACATAAACTGATGATAGGGAAATGGGGCTAACAGCTGGAAGACTAGAAGGGCAGGGGAATCAAGATGAGGCTGGAGGGCTGTGGTTTTACATAAAGGAATGTGCTAAGTACCGAAATAGGGGCTAGATAGTGATAAATTGATCAGACTTCTCTTTTGTACTCTATCGGTAGGCATGCGAGTATTCAAACTCTAAAGATGGATTAAGGTTTGAGTGATTTGCCCCACTTTCCAGAATTCTCCCGTCAACTTCGAGGGACAATTTAATAAATTACTGCAGTGCACTTGACCAATCAGTAGTCCTATTCCAGACTTTGGATCATGCAACGAATAAGTGGCAATGTGGCTGGAATGTGTTCCACTGTTGCAATGTATTTGCTTCATGGGTTCTTTGCTTAAGAATTCATAGCAACACATTGCTATTAAGAACTAGTTAGTTTATGAACAAAGGTTTAACAATCACACTGCACAGTCCCAGTTCATCCACTAGACTCACAACTCACCGTGGATGACCTAGATCAACTGACTGAGGTTTTATTGAGTCTTTTATTGAGTCTTGCGAACATCACGTGACTGGCTAAGCCACTCACAATGCAACAGCTCTACAACTATTTTATTTGTGTAATTTAATCAAATACCCCCTGATTAAAGGGGGGGGGCACACTCCACACACTTTCAAACAAGTGCCCCTCTTTTTTTTTGAGGGCACTAAAAACACAAATTATACAAGTGCCCCCTGGCTAAAAGAGGTGGGGGGTGGGGGGGGTACTAATACCGACAAACATAGACAAATTAAACTTTAAACATTAATGATCAAATTAAAATTTGGTTGCCGGGGGTGATGATGCACTCCAGTCCCTCTGGCGCCCATCTCTCATGAAAGGCCGCGAGCGTACCGGTGGACACTGCGTGCTCCATCTCCAGGAACACCCTGGCTCGGAGGTAACTGCGGAAGAGAGGCAGGGCAGCAGCTTTACAACTCTTTTGCGAGAGAACAATAAATAAACATTAAATCAAGTGCCCCCTTATTAAAGGGGGGGGGGGGGCACTCCAAACAGTTTAAAGTGTCCTTTTTTTGGTTTTTTTTTGAGGGCACTAAAACCACAAATTATACGAGTGCCCCCTGGCTAAAATGGGAGGGGGGACACTAAAACCCGGCAATAAAACAAATTAAACTTTAAAACATATAAAATCAAATTCAAATTTGTTTGCCGGGGGTGATGATGCACTCCAGTCCCTCCGGCGCCCACCTCTCGCGGAAGGCCGCGAGCGTACCGGTGGATTCCGTGTGTTCCATCTCCAGGGACACCCTGGCTCGGATGTAACCGCGGAAGAGAGGCAGGGCAGCAGCTTTACAAACCTGTGAGCATACTCGCAGGTGCATACATTACAACCGTCATGTTTTCTGTCCCCAGTGTTCCCTCAGGAGATTATGCAAACAATACAATAGAGAAATACATCTCTGCTGGAATGGACTTTACCCAAATATTTCCTGAATGGTGGTGGAACTCTCTGGCTAGCACCTTACAATTCTAGACTCATGGAAACTCACTAAATGTACAGGTAAGTGCCTGATAAAGTTATGCAGTTGTCAAGTATGTAACCACAATGTAACATCACTGTATTACTGTATACACTCAACCTAGATGCACACCTTGACCACAAGGGGTGAACTTGTGGGAGACACTCCTTACCTGATCACACAGGTATAAAAAGGGTCATCGTCTTTGGAGTCCTGTGAATAAAGAGTTAAGGTCACAGAGTGACCATGTCCCCAGAATGTGCCTTGTGTGGTTTCATACTGTAGAGTAAGGACTTTACAGCAGCGTATAGAATGAACTACCCAGTACCACTAGAATCGGAACGCTTTGAGGGACCATTATCAACAGGAGTGTTTGACTATTAAGTGACGTCATAGCTAGGGGATTTGAGTATAGGAGCAGGGAGGTCTTACTGCAGTTGTACAGGGCCTTGGTGAGGCCCCACCTGGAATATTGTGTTCAGGTTTGGTCTCCTAATCTGAGGAAGAACGTTCTTGCTATTGAGGGAGTGCAGCGAAGGTTCACCAGGCTGATTCCCGGGATGGCAGGACTGACATATGAGGAGAGACTGGATCGACTGGGCCTGTATTCACTGGAGTTTAGAAGGATGAGAGGGGATCTCATAGAAACATATAAAATTCTGACGGGACTGGACAGGTTAGATGCAGGAAGAATGTTCCCGATGTTGGGGAAGTCCAGAACCAGGGGTCACAATCTAAGGATAAGGGGTAAGCCATTTAGGACCGAGATGAGGAGAAACTTCTTCACCCAGAGAGTGGTGAATCTGTGGAATTCTCTACCACAGAAAGTTGTTGAGGCCAATTCACTAAATATATTCAAAAAGGAGTTAGATGTAGTCCTTACTACTAGGGGGAATCAAGGGGTATGGCGAGAAAGCAGGAATGGGGTACTGAAGTTGCATGTTCAGCCATGAACTCATTGAATGGCGGTGCAGGCTCGAAGGGCCGAATGGCCTACTCCTGCACCTATTTTCTATGTTTCTATGTTTCTATGTCATTATGTCTTCTGCATCTTACACCAGTGCATCGCCAATTCCTAAGCTCTCCATTTAAATTAGATGTTAATAGCTACTAGGCTGCAACTGTACATAAACAGTTTGTTAAAGCTACAGCCAGTAACTAACACCTGCAATCGAATTGCATTTCTTAAGCCATCTATGTATAGTTTGGAATATTTTTTCCCTTCTGCTCAACTGTGTGGGTCAAGGGGTTTTGTAGGGCAGCTTTGGAGCATAGGGACAAGAATGGGCCATTCAGCCCCTTGAGCCTGTACAGTCATTTAATTAGATCGTGGCTGATCTGTATCTTAGCTCCATCTACCCTCCTTGGTTCTGTAACCCTTAATATCCTTGCCTAAAAAATCTACCACTCAGTTTTCATATTTTAAATTGACCCCCAGCCTCAAGAGCTTTTTGGGGAAGAGAGTTACAGTTTTCCATTACTCTTTGTGAAGAAATGCTTTATGATATCATCCTTGAACAGCCTAGCTCTAATTTTACAGTTATACCACCTTGTGCTGGATTCTCCCACCAGAGGAAATAGTTTCACTCTATCTACACTATCAACTCTTTTGACCATCTAAAATACCTCAATTAGATCACCCCTTAATCTTTTATATTCAAGGAATTATAAACCTAATCGATACAATCCGTCCTCATAATTTAACCCTTTTAGCTCTGGCATCATTCTGGTGAATCTGTGTTGCACCCTTTTCAAGGCCAATATATCCTTTCTGAGGTACGGTGCCCAGAACTGACCACTATGTTCTAAATGGGATCTAACCAGAGCTTTGTACAGCTGGAGCATATCATCCATCTCTTTGTATTCCAGCTCTCTTGAGATAAAAGCCAGGAGCATTTTTTATACCTGTCCACGAGCTTCAGGTGATTTCTGTCCTTGGACCTCTAAATCTCTCTGCTCATCCACAGTTCCCAGATTCTCACCATTTAGGAAATACTCTGATCTATCTTTCTATGGTCCAATGTGGATGACCTCACACTTTTTCACATTGAACTCCAGCTGCCACAGTTTTGCACACTCACCTAATCTATCAATGTCCCTTTGCAACTTTCTTCTCCCATCTACACTATTTACAGTGTCACCTAACTTAGTGTCATCAGTAAACTTAGATATACAGCTCTCTATTCCTTCATCAAAGCCATTTATAAATGCAGCGAACAGTTGAGGCCACAGTACAAGTCCTACCAATTTAAGTACATACACATTATCCCTACTCTCTGTCTCCTATCTCCCAACCAATTAACTATCCAAGCCAATAGGTTGAATCCAATTCCATGTACTTCCATTTTTGATAACAATCTCTTTTGTGGGGTTTGTCATTGTTACACCTACCCTCATCATCATAGGCAATCCCTCGGAATCGAGGAGGACTTGCTTCCACTCTTAACATGAGTTCTTAGGTGACTGAACAGTCGAATACGAGAACCACAGACTCTGTCACAGGTGGGGTAGATAGTTGTTGAGGGAAAGGGTGGGTGGGACTGGTTTGCCGCACACTCTTTCCGCTGCCTGCGCTTGTTTTCTGCACGCTCTCGGTGATGAGACTCGAGGTGCTCAGCGCCCTCCCGGATGCACTTCCTCCACTTAGGGCAGTCTCTGGCCAGGGACTCCCAGGTGTCAGTGGGCATGTTGCACTTTATCAGTGAGGCTTTGAGGGTGTCCTTGTAATGTTTCCTCTGCCCACGTTTGGCTCGTTTGCCGTGAAGGAGTTCCGAGTAGAGCGCTTGCTTTGGGAGTCTTGTGTCAGGCATTTGAACAATGTGGCCTGCCCAGCGGAGCTAATTAAGTGTGGTCAGAAATGCTGGGGATGTTGGTCTGGCCGAGGACGCTGATGTTGGTACGTCTGTCCTCCCAAGGTATTTGTAGGATCTTATGGGGACATCGTTGGTGATATCTCTCCAGCGACTTGGCATGGACCATGTACAGCAGATACACCCACCCTACCCCTTCACAGAATGGCTGTTCATCTGAGAATTCCATTTTTTTTGTCTTACTTGGAGGAAGAAAAGAACGAGGATGGATGCAAGGGAAGTTGGATTACACTACAAATAAGTTTCTATTCGCCATTACTGTTCCAAACATACCTATCAGGAGTGACAGATTTATCTGCACTCGTCCAGGAAAATGCCTGTGAAGGCTGAGATTCACCAGAAAGGCACTGACAGAGTTGTGGCATGTGCTTCAAGATGACCGCAAGCCAAATTCCAGGGCAGGTGTGGCATTGTTGGTGGGCGTCAAGGGCACTTTAATGCTGAATAGTTTCACTTCTGGCTCTGTCCAGACTGCCACAAGAAACATCAATCAGTCTACATTCCACACATGCACTAATTAGGTGACTGTTGCATTGCTTACATGAGCAAACAAATTTATCATTTTCCTTACGTACAACCGGCAAAAGCACAAGCGAGCCCGAGAGTTATTGATTCACATATGTAACCCTACAAGCTCCCCCACACAATAATGGGCATTCATGAACTGAAAGGACTATCATTTTGTCAATGTCCAGGTAGTCTGTGGCCACATGCACAGTCACGCAAAGGATTTGAAAGTGGTTGTAGTTGCTATTGTAGGTTGTAGATTATGGGGCTTCTGGCATTGCAGTTATTTTTGATGGTGGTCCTTCTAGGAATCCCAATCTGGAAGGTGGAGGAGTAAGAGGAGAAAGGTGAAAGGAGCAAAAACAGCTGCAGTTGGTGGGAGAACAAATAGAAGCAGATGTGCTTGGAGAAATTCTTACCCTTCTAAGAGTTTGTAGACCCAGAACATGCCTGCAATTCTCAGACAAGCATTGCTTAAGTAAGTTTCAATTCTCCAGGGAGACAGTGACAGAGTTGTCATATCCTGCAAGAAGACCTGCAGCTGACTGTTACAGATATAGTCCACTATAGCCCTGAACTTCATCGCCTCTGCTTCTTCCAGGCACCCAAAGGGAATATTTGCAGCGTCAATCAGACTGCAGTCCTTGTAAGCATTAAACAGGTGACCGATGCCTTGTTTGCTAAATCAAATATATTAATCACTTTCCCCACAGAAATCTAGAAGCTTGGGAAAAGTGATGATTGCGTTTGCTTTCAGACAGAGCACTGGGTTTCGTACAGATTGCAGGATTTCCCCAAGTCCAGGGTGTCATTCATTGCACCAACATTCTCCTTCACGAATCACAAAGGATCGCACTCTATTAATGTACAACTGATCTGTGATGACCCGCCCCAGATCGTGCAGGTTTGTGCTCGCTTTCACGGTTACTGCCAAGATGCTATTATATTTTCTAAACCATCCAATTCTCACTTCTTGCCCCTGCACAGTGAGTGAGATGGTGGTTGCTTAGAGAAAAGAACTATCCCTTGCACACTTGGTTGTGGAACAATTCTACAGTCAGCTACAGGTATCAGCTGTGGCTCAGTGGGTGGCACTCTTGCCTCTGAGTTAGAAGTTTATGGGTTCATGTCCCACTCCAGATACGAGCACATAATCTAGGCTGACACTCCAGTGCAGTACTGAAGGAGTACTGCACTGTTGAAGGTGCGCTCTTTCAGATGAGATGTTGAACCGAGGCCCTGTTTGCCCTCTCAGGTGAATATAAAAGATCCCATGGCACTGTTTGAAGAACAGGGGAGTTCTCCTAGTATCCTGGCCAACATTTATCCCTCAACCAACACCTAGAACAGATGACATGGTCATTTATTTTATTGCTGTTTGTGGGAGCTTGCTGTGTGCAAATTGGTTCACGCATTTCCCACATTACAACAGTGACTACACTTCACAGTACTTCATTGGTTTTAAAGTGGTTGAAATGTCCTGAAAGGCACAATATGAATGCAAGACTTTCTTTCTGTTAGATCCATGGGTCAACTGGAGCCCTCAGTGAGAGACCATTGTTGCATACAAGCATCTGTATTGGCAACAGTTTCAGTTAGGTTAGCATCATTATCCCTCACCAACCCACTTCACCCTATCTGGGGGGAGTGCTTCCCCCCACTCGCCCCCCATCTCACCCCCACCACACCCCCCACCCCACCCATGCCCTCTTGAAGACACTGAGGTACCTGCACCCTCCGATAAATGTCTATTCTTTGAATGTAGGACAAAAAGAATATCAGCATTAGGGTGGAGGGGGGGGGGGGCGGGGGAGTGTGGCGGGGGGGTGGAGGGGCGGTGGTGGTGGGGTGGGGGGTAGTGGGGGGTGCTCACCACCAAGTCCAACATCCACACGTGCACATTTTCCAGCCAGGGTAACAGGCTAAAGCTCAGGAACAGGAATCTGGACTGCTCATTCCCCTCTCAAATCTGGCACTCTGGTGACAATCATATCACTCATTTCAGACTGGCAATTGAACCTGTGATTATCCTGGCTCAGAGACGTGGACCATGTACGGTAGACACCTCAAATCGCTGGAGGAATACCACCAACGATGCCTCCGCAAGATCCTGCAAATCCCCTGGGAAGGCAGACGCACCAATGTCAGTGTTCTCGATCAGGTCAACATCCCCAGCATTGAAGCACTGACCACACTTGATCAGCTCCGCTGGGCAGGCCACATTGTTCACATGCCTGACACAAGACTCCCAAAGCAAATGCTCTACTCGGAACTCCTTCACGGCAAATGAGCCAAACTTGGGCAGAGGAAACGTTACAAGGGGACACCCTCAAAGCCTGCCTGATAAAGTGCAACATCCCCACCGACACCTGGGAGTCCCTGGCCAGAGACCGCCCTAAGTGAGGAAGTGCATTTAGGAGGGCGCTGAGCACCTCGAGTATCGTCGCCGAGAGCATGCAGAAAACAAGCACAGGCAGTGGCAGGAGCATGCGGCAAACCAGACTCCCCACCCACCCTTTCCTTCAACGACTGTCTGTCCCACCCGCGACTGAGACTGTAATTCCCGAATTGGACTGTTCAATCACCTGAGAACTCACTTTTAGAGTGGAAGCAAGTCTTCCTCGATTTCGAGGGACTGCCTATGATGATAAGCACAACATCGGGCAGTGCATTTATCAAATGAACTATAAGCAGGAATGATTGATAAAAATCTAGTTACTTTGCAAAAATGCTTACATTGTAGTATGTTGGGGCTCCACTACACAGAACTAAGGAGTGATAATGAGTTTGCACACTTGAGTTCCAATATGGTGCGTGGCTAATTGCTTCTGTCATTGGAAGACTCAGATCAAATGGCAGCAAAGAGAGAAACCTGAGAGCTTGTTACCCAGGGCTGCTAGTGGTGTCTGGTTATACGGCGGCATCAGTAGAGATCAAAAACAGGCCTCAGGCTATCCTCTTAGGTCAGGAAGGTGTACAACCTGTTAAGAGAAAAGGGGAGAAAGTAACTTTCAGAAAGAATAATGATGAATCCATATACATTTTAATGCTGCCAAAGTTGATCAAAATAAAATGTAAAATTATAGTACCTTTTGTTGAACTCTCAATGTACATTTGAGCAACTGTTGAAAGCTCCAGGATAATTAGTTATCTATTACTTTAAAGTCAATTATTTTCTGCACATCTGCTTCAGGGTATCATTAAGTCACCTGATTGTGTACGTTCATGTGAAAGATGCAGACTCATCTTACATTTTAAGAGGTAAACAACTGTTGCTGTTATTATCCTGCTTCTGAAAGGGATGATCATTATGATGACTGTGGTAGTATTAGCCACATTAGATGACTTGAAACAAGCCAATGTTAATCTTTGGTGTTTTATCATGAATGTGTTTATGAGAGTTTTTTAAATGATGGAGGTACCTCAAAATTACATCCTTGGTAAGCTACAGATGTTCTTGAAAATTGCTTCAGCCACATAGACCAGCCACAATGCAATTCTGCCAGGAAATATTTAACAAGTGTCTGGTGTTTGTGTTTGTATGTAGTAAAGATCTGTTGACATGAGCACTGCAACAATGCAACTTATGTACATTTTTCCCCATTTGGGGATTCCAGAATCAGCAACCAGATGGGGTCTGGGTCAGCAAAGAGCCAGATCCAGAGGTGTTCCAAATGCTGCAAGATCAGCTGCAGTAACCATGCACCGTAGGACAAGCACATCCAGTGACAGTAATGGTCAACTATGACCTGACACTATGACCTCCTTATAGGCATGCTGCAAAGGGGATAGTACCGTGGATTGGAATAGATTGTAACTCTTCTCACATCCACCTCACGCAGCACCACCTTCACTTCAGCAGCCATCAAACAAGGTCTTGGTGTGAGGCTGTTCATTCACTTACTTGTAGACACATGTCTGCATTTTGTGTTTCTTTTCCCTGTATTTATGCCTGGTCCTTCTTACTCCCCTGCTCCTTCAGCCTTGGCTTTTGCTGCTATTGAGATGAGATGCCTTCTGACGGTCCAAAGACTTTCAGAATGTTTGTTCCTCTTATTATGGCACTCTCTTTGATTGTTCTTGCATTTTTGCTTATTGCAATGTCTGTAAGCTTGTAATGTTTGTAGCTCCACACTATGGATGTGAACGTATTGTGTACTGCAATTGCACAGTTAATAATTAAACAGAACCAGGCAGATTTCCGGAGGCTTCCGAGAGAGCTGCCTGCCATGTAGGAAGCTGTGTGTGCTTGTGCTCTGTGAATATATCACATTTGGCGGCGAGATGGGATTTTTCGGATGATTTAAAGCTTAAATTTTGTTGGTGAAGGATTCAGCCATCCGACAGAGAGACTTTGGAAGTTTCTGTCTTTGGAAAAAAGCTACAAAATCCGAGGTAAAATACAGCACAAGGTGTGAACAGCTAGAGATTAAAATGGCAGGTGTAATCGGACAGTTGGGGGAATATTGACACGACCGGGAACATTTTAAAGCGTATGTGGATCGGCTAGAAATGTATTTCACTGCAAATAACATAATCGAAGTTCCAGACAATGCAGTCCAGAACCGGGCTGTGTTGGAACGTAAGAAAGCGATCTTCTTATCGGAGGCGGTTCCGGCATTATACGAAACCCTTGTAAATCTGCTTGTGCCTGATGAGCCAAAGGACACAACGCTTAAAGAGATTTTAATGAAGCTGGAGCAGCACTATAACCCCAAACCGTTAGAAATTGCTGAAAGCTATCGTTTCGGGATTCGGAATCAAAAGGCTGATGAAAGTATCAGTGATTACATCGTAGCATTAAAAAAGCTAGCGATGCACTGTAACTTTCAAAACTGAGCATTACGGGAGCGTTTTGTTTGTGGGGTGAAAAATGATGCGATCAGAAAGAAGTTATTGATGACGGATGACTTGACTTTTGAGATTGCTTGTCAGATAGCGAGGTCGATGGGCATGACCGAACAATATTCCCGAGAATTAAATAATAATTACGGTCATCAGTCAACTGAGGTAAATCACCTGCAGTTCAAAGTAAAAGACGGTCATGGCCGAAAGTCTCAGAAACTGGAAATTCTAACAGAGCGTCAAAGTCGTGCTATAGGTGCCTGGGACAACACATTGCTCAAAGTTGTCCATACCTGAAGGCAGAGTGTTTCTTCTGCAGAAAGACTGGGCATCTTGCGAAGGCATGCCGACTGAAGGGTAAAACAGCTTTTAAAGCTATGAGTCCAGCGTTCAAAGCTATGAGTAGAAATCCCAAGAGACTACATAGCATGGAAGAAGAACAACAGGGCGAGGAGATGTTAGAGTTACACATCATCAGGAGCACGAGGTTAACGGACAGCAATTCGGAAAGCATCAAAATCCACACAGATGTTGCGGGATTCAAGATACCAATGGAAATTGACACAGGTGCATTCGTGAGTGTAGTACCGGAGTCACTGTACCTCGACAAATTGCGTGATTTACAAGTGGAGAAATCCAAGATAGAGCTGCGAGGCTATTCAGGAGAGAAAATTCCTGTGGTAGGTCATATCATCGTACCGGTGAAATATAAAGATCAATTTCAGAACTTGCCTCTAATAGTAGTGAAAGGAGACAAGTCTGCCTTTCTAGGAAGAAATTGGTTGAGCTCACTGAAGCTGGATTGGAGTAAGATTTTCTGTGTGGAAGCAAGATTTTCATCAATGGATGAGGTTATCAAGAAGTATCCGAAGGTGTTCTGCGAAACGGGCCGTCCGATCCAAGGCTTCAAGGCGAGTGTCAGCGTACAGAAGGACGCAAGATCGATTTACTCAAGCCACGTTCCGTACCATATGCACTCAAGGAGAAAGTTGAGCAAGAACTCAAAAGACTAGAGACTGAGAACATTATTTGTAAGATAGATCGATGTAACTGGGCTACACCCATTGTTGTTGTACCTAAGTCCGATGGTAAGGTAAGATTGTGTGGTGATTATAAAGTAACTGTAAACCAGGTTCTAGAGGGTAATGTCCCCAATACATTGCCGACTATAGAAGATTTGTTCACAACACTGACAGGTGGTCAGATCTTCTCAAAACTGGATCTTACGAATGCCTACTTACAGCTTGAACTAGATGAGGAGTCCAAGTGATGTTTGACTATAAATACGCATTTAGGCCTATATCACTTTAATAGGCTACCGTTTGGAGTGTCTTCCGCCCCTGCCATATTACAAGGGGTGATGAACCAGATTTTGAAGGTATTGTTATTTGGATGACATACTAATTTCAGCACCAAATAGGCAAATTCATAATAACATATTGAATGAAGTCCTCAAATGGCTAGAGAAGCACGGAGTATAAGTGTCTGCTCGTTAAGTGTGAGTTATTTAAAATCTCAGTGGAGTACTTAGGGTACAGAGTACACAAAGATGGTTTACATCCAACCATGGAAAAATTGGATGTGATCAGAAATGCATCCACTCCCAGGAGTGTCACTGAACTTCGTTCATTCTTGGGTCTTTTGAACTATTATGGGAAGTTCCTACCAAATTTGGCTACAGTATTACATCCACTGAATGAACTTTTGAAAAAACAGGTCCATTGGAAGTGGTCAAAAGAATGCGATACAGCATTCAAGGAGTGTAAAAGCAAATTGATAGCGAGCACCATGTTAGTTCACTATGACATATCTAAGGAGATTAAGCTAGCATGTGATGCCTCTCCGTATGGAGTTGGGGCAGTAATCTCTCATGTATTAAGTAGTGGGGAGGAGAGACCAATTGCTTTTGCTTCACGCACTCTCAGTGCCAGTGAGAGTAATTATGCGCAAATTGAAAGGGAAGCTTTGGCATTAATTTTTGGGGTCAAGAAGTTTCACAAATACTTGTATGGTCGTAAGTTTACCATCGTTTCGGACCATTAGCCCCTAACAGCAATCCTCCATCCAAAGTCCCAAGTTCCAACATTAGCTGCAGCCTGAATGCAGAGATGGACTTTGATTTTGTCAACATATACATATGATATTGAATACAGACTATCAGCTGATCACAGTAATGCTGATGCAATGTCTAGATTGCCTTCCTCATCACAAGTTACACCCGATAGGGAAGAAGTGTTTTATTTTTCATACATTGATGAACTGCCAGTCACAGCTGAAGAGATTGGTAGAGCAACCAAACGTGACCCAGTGATGTCAAAGGTGTATGAGTATATTGCAAATGGATGGCCAAACCAGGTAACAGACAAAGATACACATCCATTCTTCATTCGTAGGAATGAATTATCAGACGATAAAGATTGTATCATGTGGGGTGTAAGAGTTGTTATACCAAATAAATTCAGGTCCAAATTATTAGGAGACCTCCATGACCAGCACCTGGGAATGTGCTTGACCAAGAGTTTTGCACGCAGTTATTTATGGTGGCCAGGTCTTGATAAAGATATAGAGTACATCGTGAGTCAGTGTACAACATGTCAATTGGTAAGCAAGCAACCACCACCAGTACTACTACAGCCATGGAACTGGCCTGCCAGGGTGTGGCAAAGACTACATATTCATTTTGCTGAGTTAGAAGAACAACAATTGTTCATTGTGATTGATAGCCATTCGAAGTGGGTTGAGATGTTTCCAATGTGGAAAATAACAACAAGTAAAACATTGGACATTTTACGAAAATTATTTTCTTCATTTGGCCTCCCTGAAGAGATTGTTTCAGATAATGGACCACAATTTCGTTCAGAAGAATTTGCACAATTCACAAGCAAAAATGGTGTGAAACATACCAAGGTTCCACCATACCATCCTGCTTCGAATGGTGCAGCAGAGCGCACTGTACAAATTTTAGATCCAAATCCAAGGAAACGACATTTGTCATTGGATCACAAATTGGCTAATTTGTTGATTACATATCGAAATACTCCTCATACAACTACTGGTAGAACACCAGCAGAGTTGTTTCTCAAACGACAGCCATGAACCAGATTCTCGTTGTTAAAACCAAATTTGGCACAGTCCGTGGAAGAGACACAATTAAGACAGAAAGAGAGTCATGATAGAGGTAGAGTAAAAGAGAGAAGTGTGAAATTAAACCAGAAGGTGAGAGTGAAGAACCATCACCATAAATGGTTAAAATGGTTACCAGGAAGAGTGGTGAAGATATGTGGTCCTCGCACATATTTGGTAAAGATGTTTGTTAATGGACAGGTTAGGTTTGTTCATATTGATCATATTTTACCTACAGACATGGAAGGAGTTGAAGGTGGGAATGATTCAATTATTTCAGACTCATCAGATAGTTTTGATACACCAGTAGCAAATCCTAAATCCAATGTACTGGAAACAAACCCAGGAGAGAATCAGAATGAAAGTCTGAGTCCGAGTCAGGAAAACAAAGAGCCTGAAGTTAGAGTGAGTTCAAATGAAAGTCAGGGAATTTTGTGGAGGAAAACTTTTCTCAGGATGAGCCTCGAATGAGTTTAGATTCGACACCATGTTTGGAAGGTTCTGTTCGAGAGCGAAGGTATCCTCTTCGAAACAGAAAACAAGTGGTAAAGTTAAATTTGTAAATATGGAAAAAAAAATAAGTTATATCCTGTGTTATGTATAAACATGAAAGTTATGTATGATGTTTGTTATGATGGCTTCTTCATTAAGGAGGGATAAGTCTAATGTCTGTAAGTTTGTAATTTTGTAGCTTCACACTATGGATGTGGACGTATTGTGTACTGCAATTGCACAGTTAATAATTAAACAGAACCAGGCAGATTTCCGGAGGCTTCCGAGAGCTGCCTGCCATGTAGGAAGCTGTGTGTGCTTGTGCTCTGTGAATATATCACAGTTATATGTGATTTTCTACTCCCACCATGAGTCTGCTCACTGCACCCACCTGAATCTCAACCTGTAGCTGTCCTATTGAGCTGACTTAGGGGCATTGGTTGCAAACAGTACACTTCTGTTGCAGTTTGCCAAAAACCCACCAATACCCATCCTGGCATAATCTGCACCAAAAGAGAAAATCTAAGCTTATTGATCTTGAATTTATGCCACAATATTGTCTAACTAGCCAGAAGTAAAGTACAGCATAAAGGCCAGACCCTTGCACTTAAAAAGCCCATACAGGTACATGAGGCTATAGCAAAGACTTTCTAAGAGGCAACTGGGGTTTTACAGCAATCAATATGTTAAAAAAAAATCTCCACAACAGACTGAATGGATGGGCATTGACTTTTTAAAAAGGAGATAAGAGAGGAGAAAAAAGCATACACCCGGTACAAAAAAGGACTTTCCAACATGTCCTATATTGCACTGTATATGCAATTTGTTTTTGGAACAGCTCAACTTGCATTAATGTATGAAGCATATATACATGAATACAGACAATTCTTTTGTAGGACAGTGCAGTAAATCCAGATCAACTGTGATATTGAATACTGTAAATATAGCACGATAAATCATCCTTCCATGGTTTCTCTGGCAAAGTATTCATCATAGATCTTAACTCTGAAGCGTAGTATAGCACGTTATATAGCCTTTTAGAATATTATTGATAGCATCACCATTCGATGTATAAAGTTAGTAAAGAAATGCAGTAATTAATCATTATGGTACACTGACGCACTCGTATTAAAAATGAAACTTACCTGCGTGTTGTTGTGTGAAAGTACTCAGGGGATTTGATTTTTCTTGATGGAATACTTTTTCCTTCCTTTCTTAGCCACTGTATCCGATTTCATTCTTAAATTGCCATAACAGCAGCAGTGTTCTCTTGGGTAACAGTTTCATGCCCTGGAAAGTACCACAGTAGAATCAAAACAGTTTGTCTACAAATATGAGCCCGAATTTGGCAGTATGACTTAGATATGATTCTTAAAGAGCTTCTGGAATCATCTGTTTTATATGGTTCCCTTTTATGATGTATGTCCTGCCTTTATTCAAAGTAGGCCACTTGAAGGGCCGAATGGCCTACTCCTGCACCTATTTTCTATGTTTCTATGTTTCTATGTTTCTCGCTCCTTTCCTTCCCCCTATCTTCTGCTAACTTTTCCACCTTTTTGGGGCATAGTTCCACAGATGCCAGTTACTTTCTAGTACCTTGCACAAGTGGCCATGATTCATGTTCGAGGCCTGACAGTGAGTGGCATCAGAATATTTAACGTGTACAGGGCACAATTTAAAAATTTGCAGATGACACAAAACTTGGAAGTATAGTGAACAGCGAGGATGATAGTGATAGACATCAAGAGGACATTGACAGGCTGATGGAATTGGCAGACTCGTGGCAGATGAAATTTAACTCAGAAAAGTGCGAAGTGATACATTTTAGTAGAAAGAATGAGGCGAGGAAATATAAACTAAAGGGTACAATCCTAAAGAGGGTTGCATGATCAGAGAGACCTAGGGGTATATGTGCACAAATGGTGATAGGGCAGGTTGAGAAAGCAGTTAAAAAAGCTTATGGAATCATGAATAGAGGTATATAGAGTACAAAAGTGTGGAAATTATGATGAACCTGTATAAAATACTGGTTCGGCCTCATCTGGAGTATTGTGTCCAATTCTGGGCACTTTAAGAAGGATGTGAAGGCCTTCGAGAGGGTGCAGAAAAGATTTACGAGAATGATTCCAGGGATGAGGGACTTCAGTTATGTGGATAGACTGGAAATGCTGGAGTTGTTCTCTTAGAGCAGCGAAGATTGAGAAGAGATTTGTTATAGAGGTATTCAAAATTATGAAGGGTCTGGACAGAGTAGTTAGAGAGAAACTGTTCCCAACGGCAGAAGTTTTGACAATCAGAGGACACAGAGTTAAGGTGAGTGGCAAAGAACCAAAGGCGACAAAAGAAAAAACGTTTTTATGCAGCGAGTGGTTATGATCTGGAATGCACTGCCTGAAAGGGTGGTGAAGGCAGGCTCAATCACAGCTTCAAAAAGGAAGTTGGATAAGTACCTGAAGGAAAATAAATTGCAGGGCGACGGGGAAAGGGTGGGGGAGTGGGGATAGCTAAAGTGCTCTTGCAGAGAGCTGGCACAGGCTCGACAGGCCGAATGGCCTTCTTCCGTGCAGTAACCATTCTATGATTCAGCCTAAGATTCTATGGGTTTGGGTGGTGATAGCGCAGTGGTGATATCACAGACAAGTGGATCCTGTCCTCGCCCAATTTCAGACCTAATCAGACTAGTTTTTAATACTGCACTTCACCTATCGTCCGTGCACAGGCACTTTGTTAGATAAGTCAGGACTGGGAACCCTGGCTGTGTTTCTTTTTCCCTGCTCCCCCTCCGCCTGTAAGCCAATTATACCACTGCCCTGGCTGAGAACAGCTAACTCAGCACAGAGTGGGTATCAAAGCTCGGATGTTCCTAGTTTGCGTGCCTTACCGAGTTCCTGGATAAACGTTCTGAGCCATTGTGGGAACTTGATGTTGTTTATTTAATATCTGGTATGAGTATGTCTAAACTGCGCACATGCAGGAAGATTTCATTTTTTCCATACAAATAAACATGGGGTGGATAATTTGTCTTTGAGGAGATTCAGCCAACCCACAGATTTCCAGCCAACTTTCCTTTCCTTCGTGGCAGACAGCACATGCAGATTTATTGACATTGGACTATTTTCCAACGTAAAGTTACAATTTATATATTGGATTTCTTGGCCCATATGGCAATTATTTTACCTAGTAGTTAGGTAGAAAAATGTTTCGTTCACACAATTATGGTTTTACTTGTAGTAGTCTCTGATTACCATGGTGAGTCATCAGCAAGCTACTTCTCTGGTAGGCCTGATAGATCTACATATATAATAAAATCATAGAAGCAGACCCATCATGTCTCTGCCAGTTCTTTGGTAGAATCCAAAACCAGCCCACTGCATTGCCCTCTCGCCATACTCCTCCTATATATTCCTCTGCTTCAGATATTTATCTAACATAAAAAGTCATTTAAAAATATAGCTTTTTACTTAAGGCCTTGTTAAATACCAATCAGGAACAACTTGGGGAAGTAAAAATAATGAAAGGAAATATAGCTTAGAATCATAGAATCATAGAAATTTACAGCACGGAGGAAGGCCATTTCGGCCCATCGTGTCCACGCCGGCCGACAAAGAGCTATCCAGCCTAATCCCACTTTTCAGCTCTTGGTCCATAGCCCTGTAGGTTATGGCACTTCAAGTGCATATCCAAGTACTTTTTTAAACTGGCGAGGGTTTCTGACTCTACCACTCTTTCAGGCAGTGAGTTCCAAACCCCCACCACACTCTGGGTAAAAAAAAAACTCAAATCCCCTCTAAACCTTCTACCAATTATCCTAACCCTAACCCTAACCCTAAATCTATACCCCCTTGTTGTTGACCCCTCTGCTAAGGGAAATAGGTCCTTCCTATCCACTCTATCTAGGTCCCTCATAATTGTATACACCTCAACAAGGTCTCCCCTCAGTCTCCTCTGTTCCAAAGAAAACAAACCCAGGCTATCCAATCTGATCTGTGGACATGCACACCAAGGTCCCTTTATTCCTCTACACTTCTCAGTGTCCTACCATTTAATGTGTATTCCCTTACCTTGTTGGCCCTCCCCAAATGCATTACCTCACACTTCTCCGCATTGAATTCCATTTGCCACTGTTCTGCCCACCTGACCTTTCTTCTTTATTATCAACAACATGGTCAATTTTTGTATCACCTGCAAACTTCTTAATCATATTGCCTACATTCAAGTCTAAATCATTGATATATACCACAAAAGACAAGGGACCCAGCACTGAGCCCCGTGGAACCCCACTGGAAACAGTCTTCCAGTCACAAAAATACCCATTGACTATTACCCTTTGCATCCTGCCTCTGAACCAATTTTGGATCTAACTTGCCACTTTGGCTTGGATCCCATGGGCTTTTACTTTCGTGATCAGTCTGCCATGTGGGACTTTATCAAAAGCCTTGCTAACATTCATATACACTACATTAAATGCACTACCCTTATTGACCCTCCTTGTTATCTCCTCAAAAAATTCAATCAAGTTAGTCAGACATGGCCTTCCCTTAACAAGTCCATGCTGACTGTCCCCAATTAATCCGTGTCTTTCTAAATGAAGATTTATCCTGTCCCTCAGAATTTTCTCCAATAATTTTCCCAAGACCGAGGTTAGGCTGACTGGCCTGTAAATACTCAGTCTATCCCTTTCTCTCTTTTTAAACAAAAGTAAAGCATTAACAGTCCTCCAGGCCTCCGGCACCACACCTGTAGACAGAGAGGATTGGAAAATGATAGTCAGCGCCTCTGCTATTGCCTCTTTTATTTCTCTTAACAGCCTGGGATACATTTCATCCGGGCCTGAGGATTTATCCACTTTCAAAGCTGCTAAACCTCTTAATACTTTCTCTCTCACTATGTTTATTTCATCTAATATTTTACACTCCTCTCTGATTATAATGTGTGCATCGCCCCTCTCCTTTGTATTCATTAAGAACCATACCCATTTCAGCTGCCTCGACACACAGATTACTTTTAAGGGGCTCAATTTTCCCCAATGCCGTATTTTGGCATATTTCAAGAGTTCCGTCTGTTTTTTTTGGCCCCGATTACTCCAAAAAAAAACTTGCAAGTTTCTGCGTTCTAATTTTTTTAATTGGCACCGTGCAACCTGTCCTTTTGCTTTAGGAAGTGGAGCCTAATGTCTGCACCAAAAAAAGGATGCTCCCCCTTCTGCGCATGCGCAAAAAAAAAGAGAAGTTTTTTACGTGACTGCTATGGGCGCGCATGCCCAGTACAGTTCCCGGACTGCTTACGGACATTTTTAAAGAGTCAATTGTGTGTGAGAACTTTGAGTGCTGTGTGAGAACTTTAATTCTCAGTGGAAAAATCGGAGCTGCAATATGCAACGCGGCACAAGGACCAAGAATTTCTCACAAGAGGAAGTGGAGGCACTAGTTACTGTAATTGAGGTCAGATGGCATGAGCTGGACATCAGAGTGAGTACAGCAGTGGGGGCTTCATCATCCTCCTTCCCCTGCCCCTCCACCTCCCCCTCACCCCCATGCTCTTGGTCTGGAAGGTGGGATTGGAAGATGTTCTCCACTTCAGGCTCGCCCGCATCGGAATCTTCTTCTGCATCGGCTTCAGCCTCGTCTGGGTTGGCCTCAAGTTCTGCAAAATATAACAGAACATACAAATGGTTAACAGCAGAGGAGGGAGGGGGCAGGGGGGCATGAGGTATGGCATTGTCAATATTGCCCCCATAATTAAATTGTAGCTTTGGAAGAAGCTCAAAATAGCTTCTCACACCTTTTTTCTTCTCTCTCTCCCCAAGGTCGATGCCAGAGTATGGACCACACCCTGGTCTGCACATGCGCAATAGGCTTGCTTAGAACGGGAAGCTAGGCATTCAATGAAAACAATTGGTGCAATGAAGTCCATGCAATTTTGAATTTTTAATTTTTTTCCAAGTACCACCCCACCAACGGGCTCGAGGGTCGACCGGCAGAATCGTTCCCTCAACCCGGACAGAGGGGCTCGGCGTTCACCCACCCACCCCACCCCCCTGCCCCCATCCCCGAGCTTCTTTTGCAGTGGCTGTATAGCCTAAGGGTTCTCATCCCTTCAATTCAGCTTCCACCCCCCCCTACCCCCCCCCCCCCCCCGGGCTTCTTTTGCACTGAGCCCTAAGCCCCTGTGTCCGGGAGCGATTCTGCCGGCTGACACTCCGACCCTCGTGTCTGGTGATGAGACGTTCGATGGTGGCGCGGTACTTTGAAAAAAATCAAAAATGTAAAAATTGCATTTGTCATGTATCCTACATGGCCACCAGAGGGCACAGCAGTGGGAAACTCGTAGGTTACCTGAATAGGTGTGCCTGGCCTAGTACAAAAGGCAGGGCACTAGCTGTGATCCTCACTCTGGACTAAGGTCACTACAGTTCAAGTACAACACACTGCCTCGTAGAGTCATTATTAGAGCATCTAAGGACATTACAACTGGCGACGAGATTACGAACTTTCACGCGGAAATGGCTACCCTTGGTATGTTGCAGCAGTTCGTCGATGGCGATGATTGGGACGCCTTTGTGGAGAGGCTAGAACATTTTTTCACAGCAAACGACCTGGCTGGAGACAACCCGGCCGCACTGGCTGATAAGCGCCGCGCTATCTTGCTAACCAGTTGTTGGGCCCAACGTCTATGGCCTCGTCAGGGACTTGCTGGCACCAGCGAAGACAATGACCAAGTCGTACAAGGAGCTCGTAACCCTGGTCCAGGACCAACTCAAGCCCAAGGAGGGCATCCTCACAGCCAGAGACCGGTTCTATACCCACCGACGGCCCGAAGGCCAGGAAATCGTGAAGTACGCCGCAGATCTCAGGAGGCTGGCGGCACCGTGCGAGTTCTGTATTTAATTCATCAATCTCTTTCAACCTGGCCTCAAGCACTTCATCTTGCTGGGGCGGTACACCTGTCACACTGTAACGCAGGTGTCCTAAGGCGAGCTCAGGGAGGACAGAAACCTCACGTTGAGCAGGAGGGCAAATACAAAGAATTAAATTAAAATACAAAGATGAATTAAATACAAAGATGGCCGCGGCCAGACCACGAGGTGCAGCGCTGATGGAGCAACACGTGGCACCAAACGGAGAAGCGGATTGGGGTAAAGCAAGCAAGGCTCTCTTAAAGGAGGCCTGCAACCCACTACAATTAAAGGGACCGTTCTACACACTCAAGCAATGTAATAGTAACTGTAAGTCAGAGACAAAATGTGTAACTGATCATGTAAAATGTGTAACTGAGAATCAGAATTGTGTACATGCAACCAGCGAGGAAAAGTCGCGCGATTATGTAAAATGTCTAATTGATGATCTGAACTGTGCACATGCAACCAGTGATCACGATCGGAACCACAGAGTGTCCATCATAAGTAAGGAAAAGTTGTGAGAGGCAGGATTTCTACTGCACGCAGCCAATGCAGCGGGCAGACACCCATCGGGTGCACACAGGTCCAGCGAGCTATCCAATGCTGTAGCCTGCATCCCGGGGACCAGAGTCATGCACCATGGAGTATGGACACAAGCAGCCAACACACATGAGCTGCAGAGCAAGCGACCTCAGCAGGGCAACGACACCGGTATTGATGCCATGCCCCGGGTCAGCTCCACCTCTCAGGCACCCGATGGCACCAACTGCCACGAGCCTGAAGGAGCAGACTGCACCAAGACCATATCCCTAGTTGTAGGGTCACTCGCCACAGTTCCCCCCCAAAGGAAGCAGGCACCAGCCAGGATCCCAAACCAAACGACGCTCAGGCCAGCGAGTCAGCAGTTCCCTGTGCACTGCGACACGACAGCTCCCCAGGGAGCAGCTGTGACCCAGGGCGCAAGGAAAGGACAGGGAGGTCACAGACATCTGTGAACTGGCCCGACGCTAGGGACCACGGCCACATAGAGCTAAGCCCAGAGCACAGTCAATGCAGAGGCGATTTGCACTGAGGGCTCAGGGGGGAGTGATGTCATGTATCCTACATGACCACTGTTGGTGCTATCACAAGGTGTGCCACCCGAGGGCACAGCAATGGGAGACTCGTAGGTTACCTGTACAGGTGTGCCTGGCCTAGTTAACTCTGGAGTTAACTAATAAAGGACTAAGGTCACTACAGTTCAAGTACAACACACTGCATTTAAAGACACTACAGCATTAGACTTCCAATTTCTCCCTCTTGACTTTGAAAAAATTAAGCTTCATGATGCATATTCTTTGTCTTCTTGACTCCCTCCAAAACTTCGCATAAAAACAATGGCGTCTTTCTGCGCCGATTTTTTTAATGTGCACTGGTTTTTCTTAAGTGCGCAGAAGGTTTTTTGGGAGTGATCACATACGCCGTCCTAGGAAAAATATAAGTTGGCCAAACTTGCTTAAACGTGAAAAACTGGCTCAGACATCAGACTGCACTTTCTATACTCCCTTCGGGTTTCTGCAGTATTAAGTCTGTCATAAGCATCCCTGTTTTTCTTTATCCTACCCTGTATGTCTCTTGACATCCAGGAGGCTCTAGATTTGTTGGTCCCACCCTTTTTCTTTAAGGGAACATATTTGCTCTGAACCCTCAGGATCTCCTCCTTGAATGCCTCCCACTGCTCTGTCACTGATTTACATTCCAGTGGCTGTTTCCAGTCTATCTTGGGCTAAATCACCTCAACTTAGTAAAATTGGCTTTCTCCCAATTGAGAAACTTTATTCCTGGTCTATCTTTGTCCTTTTCCATAACTATCCTAAATCTAACTGAATATGGTCACTCACACCAAAATGCTTTCCCACTGATATCCCTTCCACCTGCCCCTCTTCATTCCCCGAAACTAAGTCCAGAACCGCCCCCTCCCTTGTGCGGCTTGCTGTATACTAGCTGAAAAAGTTCTCCTGAATGCATTTTAGGAATTCTGCACCCTCTAGACCTTTCACACTACTATCCCAGCTAATATCCCCTACTATTACTGCCCTATAGTTTTTGCACTTTTCAGAAATTTGCCTAGATATTTGCTCTTCTCTCTCCATCTGACTGTTTGGGGATCTATAGTACACGCCCAGCAGCGTAATCACCCCTTTTTTGTTCTTCAATTCAACCCATATGGCCTAATTTGATGCTCCTTCCAACATATCATCCCTCCTCACAGCTGTAATTGTTTGTTTAAATAAAAACAGTGACCCCCCCCACTCTTTTTTTATCCCCCTCTCTATCCCGTCTGAAAACCCTGCAAACAGGAATGTTTGAGTTGCCATACCTGCCCTTCTTTCAGCCATGTCTCAGTAATAGCTACAGGGTTGGATTTTCGGCTTTTTGCGTCTTTGCCTGTTTTCGGGCGCAATTCGCGGCAAAATCAAAAATTTTGTGCCGGGTTAACATTAGCGCCAGAGTGCGCAACTTTTGCCAAATGAAAGTTCATGAGGAGCGTTAGCGCTAACATTAGCATTGCACCACACAATTTGTGTACCGAAGCCGAAAGTTCCAGCGCCCCAAAAAATCGGCCGTTCTGCACATGCGCAAATTTTTATTTATTTTTTCTTCCTGCGCTTCTGGTGTGCTGTCTGATCGCAAACGCAAATGCATGGTGCGGCCGCTCGAATGCGCAGTACACCCGGGGCTGAATCAGCCATTTTAAAATTGGATTTTGATGATGGAGGACAATGAAGCACGACAGCGTGCCAGGCGATTTAGCCAGAAGGCTAACGAGTCTCTGTGGAGTAAAGATGGCAGGACTTACATCGCAGGGGTGGATCTAGACCCCTGCCGTCCTTTTTCAAATAATTTGAAGGGAAATCGCTGAAGAGGTCTCTGCCTCAGACACAGATTTCAGGAGTGGCACACTCCCGTAAGAAGTTCAATGATCTTTTGAGGGTCGTTAGAGTGACTACAATTTTTATTTATGCAAACCTTCATTACTTCAATTATAAATCTGACACACTATTTGTTCTCATGCTTTTGGTGCCTGTCAGCACTCTGTGGGTTGCCTCCTAAAATGCATGACACATAGGTAGGCTTAGTTTGGCACCCTATTTGCCATGAATAATCTTTACACATTATTAAGATTGGTTTCTGAGATCTCATAAGCTGTCTCCTCACTTCGATGTCCTCCTGATGAACCACATGCAATGTCCAAGGCCATTAAACAGAGGACTGTATTACATTCAGATTGTAAGTGCTTTGGTGGCTATCTGTGTGTGCCACAGGAGCAGATGGACCCTCTTGTAAACATTTCCATATTTATCTTTGCAGGCAAAGAAGTCTCATAACTGCTGCGCTGGCTCCCACTCAAAAAAATGAGGGTAAGTCCTGCACACTCTCTGGGCTAGGTTGGGGCAATGTCCTGCAGTGTCTGTAGTCTGGATATAATGGAGTAGCGGAGGTCCTTCAAATGAGCCTGTGCTATGCAACCTTGCTTATGTCACCCTACCCCCTCCCATGCTGCTACCCACTCGTCTGTTGTTTTCTACTTCCAGATGACCAGCCACAGCCGCAGCATCCCCTAAGGCAACACTTCACGTCAGGCCATTCTGTGGAGGAGGAGGAAGAAGAAGCGGATGAGTTTACCAATCAGCTGACTCCGGCGCAGATGCAATCCACCCCTCTTTTACCACCGGCACTTACCTCGTCTGAGGATGATGACGTAGCCTTCTTGAGGTTCAACAATTCCGAGGCTCCTGGGATTAGTGGTGTGCAGCAACGCAGTTCTGGGGTCTCTACGAAGGGTGAGTCGGCAAAGTCAGTCTGCTGACAGACAGGCAGACATGGAACTGGACATGGTGGGATTGCCAAGGTAAAGCATCCACCTCACCCGTCAGCTCCTTGATATCTTGGGTAGGATTCCCACGACCATCGAGAATCTCATTGTGACCATTACAGAGATAGGGTCACAGATTGTCGGTGCGAGCCGTGAAACCTGCGAGGCCATCAGTGCCCACATGCGGCTGGTGGCCTCCAGCAGTGACACTGGAGGCCCGGAAAGTGTGGCACGAAGCCTTTCCGAATATGGTGCATCACAGGCACAAGCTCTGCTTCAGCTTGGGCAGGTGATGCAGTCCATAAACCTTTCCACCAAACCAACTGTGTTCCCCAGTGTCACACCCAGACCCAAACCATCTGTGACTGGTGACGCCGATGAAGAGGTTCACCAGTCAGAAGCCGGGCCTTCCACACCACAAGCTGGTCCAGTGTGTCTCCAGGAGGCATCTCCAATGTCTCTCCCCCTAACACAGCAGCGCTCTGGCAATGTTGCTGCACGCCATCTTGGTGCCACTTGGGTTAGGAGCAGCAGGCAAGGGTGGGGCAGGGTAAGGGGAGGGGAAAGCCGGTGGTAAAAGACAGTGGAGCAGGGGTTGCTGCATCATGTTGTTGATGCTGGATTCATCCTATGTTTTATGTTTTATTATTATGTTCTGATTTATGTTATTCATAATGTTGCTGTTGTTTTTGTTCCATGATCACACTGATGGATGCAGCTAATTTATGTTATTTTATTAAAGTTTCACAATAATGTTTACAAAGTTGACAAAGTTTACAATGCTTAATAAATTCTTTTGCTCACCTTAACCATTCCTGTGTAGTGTCTCATTTGCAGAATAAGAGGGGGAATAGTCAACATGGTGGGATAGAGTGGCCGGGCAATGGTCAAACCTGCCGTTCACTCTTCAAGCAAAGCGTTGAATTATGAACTGCTGACGTAAGGCTTTTGCAGCGGCAAAATTTCCACGAGGCCTCCCCTATGGCTGTGGTGGTGCCGATGGCATGGGTTCCTCGCCAGGCTCCTCTTCCTCATCTTCCTCCTCCTCCTCCTCCTCCCCCTCCCCGCTCTCCTGAGGTGGTCCTGCAATCTCCATTGGCAATTTCTGTCTCCTCGTGATGGCTAAGTTGTGTAGCATGCAGCACACCACAATGAACTCAGAGACTTGCTGAGTGGAGTATTGCAGGCAGCCTCCAGAGTGGTCCAGGCATCGGAAGCGCTGCTTGAGCACTCCAACTGTCTGTTCGACAATGATGCATGTGGCTGCATGGCTCTCATTATAGCGATGCTCGGCTTGTGTCTGAGGGTTCAAGAGGGGGGGTCATGAGCCAGGTGATGAGGCCGTAACCTTTGTCCCTGAGCATCCAGCTCTGGCCTTGTGGTTGATTTATGTCATCCAAATGGTCAAAACAGTGAGCGGGCGGGCGCTAAGTTTTAGCGCCGCTGCAAAACCATTGCCGAAAATTTCACCCAGGCCCAAAATTGTGTGCGCCTCGTTTCGCGCTCAAACTATCATTTTGTGCCCAGCCGAGACGCTAAACGGGACGCAAATGAGTCGCAAATCCAGCCCAATATATCATACTCCCAAGTCTCTACCTGTGCTCTCAGCTCATCTGTCTTATTCCCTAGACTCCTAGCATTAAAGTATATACCATTTAGCACTGCCAGACTCCCTTGTTGTTTATTTTCTCTCTGTTTCCTCTGCCATCCAATTTCACATTCTAATTTTCTGCTTTCCAATTCCAGCTTTGCTCCTCTCTCTTCTGAATCTACTCGCAGGTTCCCATCCCCCTGCTAAGCTAGTTTAAACCCTCCCCAACAGCACTAGCAAACCCCCCCTGCAAGGATATTGGTCCCGACTCTGTTGAGATGTAACCTGCCCGGCTTGTACAGATCCCACCTCCCCCCCAGAAATTGTCCCAATGCCTCAGGAATCTAAAGCCCTCCCTCCTGCACCATTTCTCCAGCCACACATTCATCTGCTCTGTTCTCCTATTTCTGTACTCACTAGCACATGGCACGGGGAGTAATCCAGAGATTACGACCTTTGAGGTCCTGTTTTTTAGGGGTAGAAATTGCCCCCCGCCCCAAACAAGGCGGATAATTCGAATAAAGTGAATATTCTCTGCCCGAATCCATGGGGTGGAGAATAGAGGGAAATTGCCCTCTTGTTGTGTTTTAATTAGTTGTGGTGGTGTTTGGGGCAGCTCAGGGCAGATATGCATCGGGAACGGGGAGGAAGGCAGGCAGTGTCATTGGCACCGCGCTGAGCATGTCAGCGTGACACAGCCGTTGTGTGTCACGCTATTGCATAGCAACATCCCTCCTCTTCAGTTAAAGGGGAGGGGCGCTATGAGCTGAACCCGTGGCCACCATTGTCGGGCCGAATTCAGAGTCATCTGATAAGTAAAATAAAATGCCGGCCGCGGCGGTGTGCTCTCCCGTTTAAGGCGGACACGCGCCCAGCCTTTGGCAGCTTCCTGCCGGGAAAAGCTGTCGGGGGCATCTAGCGGCGGCGGCTCCGCTCCTGCGGGGCAATTTCCCTCACGGGGAGGAAAGGGGTTGCCGCCGGGCGGTAAGGGGTCGGCGCATGCCTGTTTCCGCCGGCGCGGGGACAATTGCAGATGGGTCAGACCATCCTCCTGCCCCCGGACGGAAAGCCTTACCCGCCCCATTGCCGCCTCTTAGAGATGGTAATGGACCATAAAGAGGGGGACAATTTCAGCTCTTTAATCTTTCTCCTAGCTCCCTAAACTCTGCCTCCAGGACCTCATCCCTCTTTCTACCTATGTCATTGATATCGATATGGACCATGACCTCTGGCTGTTCACCCTTCCTCCTCAGAATGTCCTGAAGCCGCTCAGTGACATCCTTGACCTGGCACCAGGAAGGTAACATACCATTCTGGAGTCACGTCTGCAGTTGCAGAAACGCTTGTCTGTTCCCCTGACTTTCGAATCCGCTACCACTATTGCTACCTTCAATGGCAAGATTTAAAAAAAGGAGTAGAAGAGTAAAGGAACCTTGTTGTAGAAATACACAGTGTTGTATTCAGAATAACTCCACAAGACTGTATACTGTATGCTCAAACTGTTGTGACCCTGGTCTCTTTAATGTAACTCCAGAGTGAGGAGACACCATGGTAGACTGCCTTTTATACCTGCTTGCCCGGGGTGTGCAGGTGACCCTTGGGTCTCCAACAGGTGCGTCCCCTGGTGGCAAGTCTTACACACTAGTAAAGTTTACATACATAACACACAGGACATTGGAGCTGGCAGTGCAAGTAGATAAGACCATTAAAAAAGACAAAGAAAAGAGACATAAAGCAAAAAAGCAAGAAGGTAATATTTAACTTTTTGAAGATCATAGTTGGAGTAATATGTGACATTCTGGATTATCATTATAGAAAGGATGTAAAGACAATGGAATAGGAATAGTATAGATCCACTCGGATGTTACCAGGGACAAGGGATTGCAGTTGTGAAGAGGGATATGAGGGGCAGGATTTTATGCTTGAGCAAAAACCCAAGCAGTAAAATGGTGGAGCAGGATTCCTATCCACTGAAGAGGTGAGCTGGTCCCCCAACATTTTCCAAAATTAGCCTAATTTTATTGTTGCTGGTGAACTTCCTGTGGTAGTACTGCCTTTAATTGGGAGCTTGCTATTTGTGAGGTAGCAAAGTGTGTGCTGCTGCAGGATTTTGGATAAGACGTTAAGAGGCAGTCCTGTCTGTCAGCTCAGTTGGATGTAAAAGATCCAACAGTTCAAAGAAGAGCGGGGAACTTCTCCCAGTGTCTTGGCCAACTAACAAAAACCAACCAATGGACCATTTATGCCATTGCTGTTTGTGAGACCTTGCTGAGTGCACATGGCCTGCTACCATTGCCTACATGCTGACAGTGACTGTACTTCGAAAGTAATTATTGGCTTTAAAGCTCTTTTGGATGTCCTGGGGTCATGAAAGGTGCTATATATTTATTTCTAAAGACCTACAGCAACTTAAAGGGGCCATGCCATCAAATATTGTTTTGGCAGTAATATTTCCATTTAATTACCTGGGGAATGTTTAATATCTGCAGGAGGACTGAGTGACACCAATTCAGTGCAGAAGCAGTGGATGTGCTTTTGAATAATTCTGGAAGACTCCCACCAGGATTCCGGTCTGTGCTCATGATCCTGCCTGAGGGGAGAGGAAATGACCTCAGGAACCTGCAGCAGTGGAGAGGGATTGGCTGAGGAAGCGGATCAAGCTATTTAAAAAAAATATGAACAATTGTATGCAGTTCTGGTCACCGCATTACAAGAAAGACATGATTGGACTGGAGAGGGTACAGAGGAGATTTACGAGGATGTTGCCGGGAGTGGAGAAGCTAAGCTATGAGGACAGATTGGATAGGCTGGGTTTGTTTTCATTGGAACAAAAGGAGGCTGAGGGGAGACCTCATTGAGGTGTATAAAATTATGAGGGGCCTAGATATAGTGGATAGAAAGGGCCTATTTCCCTTAGCAGATGGGTCAACAACCAGGGGGCATAAATTTAAAGTAATTGGTAGAAGATTTAGAGGGAATTTGAGAGGGCTGTGGAGGTCTGGAACTCACTGCCTGGAAAGGCAGTAGAGGCATAAACCCTCACCACATTTAAAAAGTACTTGGATGTGCACCTGAAGTGCCGCAACCTGCAGGGCTACGGACCTAGAGCTGGAAAGTGGGATTAGGCTGGATAGCCTCTTTTGGCCGACATGGGCCGGAATGACCTCCTTCCATGCTGTAAACTTCTATGATTCTATGATTGCAGGTTTGCAGGTTTACACACACCATGGCAATGCTGGGTGTCAAGAACATGCTGGAGTTCCTTGTATCTAGCATTGGTATGGCGGTAACGACAGAGAATGTGACATACATCATTACTCTGTAATTTGAAGGGGCCTGCCCAAATCTGGGCTGATGTAATCAATGGCAGCCATTACCGTGGAATTAATGGCAATTGATGGGAAGCTCACACCAAGCCAAGATCTGCCTGAAGTCAGACAGCAACCAACAGAAAATCAAGACTAGCATTCCAAATGTGGATTTAAAAATAATCCGTACAAATTTAAAAAAAAACTTTGCTTTGACATAATCAAATACTTTCAAAATGTGTAATGACACATAATTATCATGGTTAGCAACAGCTTCACATTGACTGGAGTCTTTCAGTGAATGGTCAAGAATAAGATTCCAATGCTGTCTTTTCTAACTTTGCTAATAAATGATCTTTTATTGTACACACTTTTGCTGTTACCTAACTCTTAGTTCAGATTAAAATTATCTGCTGCTCCTTAGCCTAACTGTTCAATTGTCATTTGAATGCTACTTGTCACTTAACCAGATAGGTTGGTGTTATTAGAGATCAAGATTGAGAAATAGTAAGGGAAATAGTAAGAATTTATATTCTTATATTATAGATTATTTCTGTAGTTGAGTTGAAAGACTGCAAAAATGGCTGACAAGTTTACGACAGCATTCCCCAAAGCCAGCTGGCACATGTTCACGTAGATGTTTGTTATCACACCCAACTAGGGACTCAGTTCTCACTTTATGCCTTTCTAATGCAAGCATTGATGCTTTCTGTGCAACTTTGGGAGCATAATATTTAGCAGGCCTAGAAACATCTGGATATGGACTGATACTGAAAGTGGGTAAAGGGTTATGAAATGCAGATGTTGATGGAGTCGTGTAACTAGAAACAGTATAAATGGGGTAAAATTGTAGCCATAGGTTGTGAGATGAAGAAGGGAGGCATCTGGGCGGTTAAGCACAATTACCTGTAACGTTTGCATCTTCTGCGACAGCTTCTTATGTAATCTCAGTGTTGGCCATGTGTATGTTGGTTCATTTAACCTTTAATAAACTTTCAAGTGTTTGACTGCGTATTGAATTCATTCTTGGCATATAGGCTCAGGACCGCAGCCGTTGTCTACAATACTACAAATTTCTAATTCTAAATAGTGTTACCGGAAAGCTTTATAGTGATAAAAGAAGTACATTGTTTGTGAACAGTGTTAACAGCAAATCACCTAAAATAGCTCCCTGCTGCCACAATGCTCCCTGTAAATAGCTCTTTCCACTTATCATCATTTTTTCAGTTCAGCTAGCTAACACGCTATTAATTCCATGAGCCTTAATTCGCTTTAAGACACTCATTAACAAATGCCTTTTGAACATCCAAGTACATTACAATTTAGGAGGGGGGAATTATTGTCCGTCTGCCCTAGACTTTGCTAGATCTTATAATCGTCTTGCATGGGGAGAACATAGAAGCTATAACATGGAAACAGCCATTCGGTCCAACCAGTCCATGTCAGCGTTTACCCTCCATGCGAGCAAATAGTCCTAATCACTTTTACTGACCCCGTTCCCATATCCCTTCAACCCCTCCTCCTTCATCCACCTTTCCAATTTAACCTGGAATGTCACTGGCAAATGGAAGTGGATTTCAAAAAATAAACCTTTTGGGCAACATCAGCCGGCATGAACATAACAGATGACAGTGAGCTGCATGTTCCAAGCCATAGGAGGGTTTATTTCCACAATGCATTGCTCAGTGTTTCTGTAATACATACTACACATGGTTTCCATTGTCCTGGAATCATTAATGAGAACCAATTATTCTAATAAAGTTTATGCACATTTTGGTTGTACTGATCAAAATGGATTTGAATGAAGAGAATAGTGTGTTGGTTCCCCTTAATGCAAAAAAAAATGCTGTGTCAGCTGGTGCCAGTGCTGTGCATCATGGTTTAAATCACAGATTACAGGTTAACATCTGGAATCCTATTGTAAAGCAGAATTTCATGAGAAATACATTGCCCCAATCAACCATATCCTGCACATTTATGGTATTGCTCAAGGTCCTTCATTTGATGGGATAAACCATAGAGGTTCTATATGAAGATTGCATTTCTGAAAATCTAAGCTAGTGGCTTTTGAAATTATTGCAATCAGCTTACAGTTCAGTGTGGTGCTGGCAAATGCCAAAGGAGAGGTGTATTGTTTCTATCAGGAACTTCTGGAATGCAAGCTGGAAATACCTGATAGCAGTGTTTAAATAAAACACAAGTGGCATAGTTAGAATACAGGACTTAGAAGCACGGAGAAACAGTTTACTTGTAATATAGCCCTAAACACACTTTTGTTTGTACCACCTGGGGGGAGAAATCGCGATGCATCTCGTATGTTTTTGGGATCCAAAACAGTCACGATGAAGTCCACTATAGCGGGGCTATGTTCCACACTGGAAGACTACTGGAATGCACCTAACACTATGTAGCTCCAGGTGCTCGATTGGCATCCATGGCAGTCACCGGCAACAAGTGCAGGCATCATTTAAAAATGATAATAAGGGTCCTGCGCCGGAATCATGGACCTTGTTTTAAGTTGTTGTCAGTGCGTGCCTGAAATGCCACTTCGTTACCCCGCCAGAACAATCAGCTTCCACAAGGGGTATTTAAAGGGAGTCTCACCTCCATCAAGGTAAGTCTCTGATTAGTCTTTTTAAGCTGCTAGGATATTTTTGGGCCAGTTTTTTGGCTGATCTGGCACGTGTTTCTCTGTTTAATATTTTTTCAGAATGATTATGTGGAGGGCAAGAACTGTTCCACAGGATTTGCTTGTTCTGAATTTAGAACTAGGAACGCTGTTGGGCTGACCATTATGACTCCCAAATCAGGAGGAGGAGCAACAGCCTAGACCTACATAGACTGCAAGAAGAGGGTGCAGGAGTTTTTACAGCATTCAGAACTGATCATCATACCTGGACCTTACAGAAAAGCAGTGTTTAAGGCAGCTGCGTTTCAACAGGGAGACAGTCACGTACAAGTGCCACCTGTTGCAGTGAGAATTGGAGCCCAACACCAGGACATACACAGTACTGTCTGTGACATCTCCAAGACATATACTGCACTGCCTGTGACATCTCTAGGACATACACAGTACTGTCTGTGACATCTCCAAGACATATACTGCACTGCCTGTGACATCTCTAGGACATACACTGTACTGCCTGTGACAACTCCAAAACATATACTGCACTGCCTGTGACATCTCCAGGACATACACTGCACTGCTTGTGACAATTAAGATTTTATGCCACTGGCTCTTTCCAAACTGCTTCGAGTGACATCAGTTGCTGAAGACAGGTCGTCGGCATGCACAGAAAGGACAGTCGAGGTCAATAAATAAGGGTCCAATAGTAAAAATGGATGCATACATAATGAGTATAAAACTGTCCTTTCTTGTCTTCTCAAGAACTATTCTTCCTGCTCCAAATCTATGTATTGTGTTCCAAACACAGATGAGGCTGCACACAGGGAGGTTAAAGTAACAGTGACCTCAGTCTTTAATAAGACACTCCAGAGTGAGGAACAGGCCTTAGGGGCCGGCTTATATACAGTGCTCCCAAGGGATGCTGGGATCCCTTGGGACTTCAGGGGATGAGCTCCCTGGTGGCGGAACATGGGAGTGCATGCTTTACAGATACACAACATCACTCCCCCCCCCCCTCCCCCAAAGTCAAAGTGAAAACTATTTACAAGGTGAGGCGGTCGGGAGCCTTTCTTTCCCTGGTGGACCGCCTCGGTACAAATGTCTGTTCTGATGTGTTGGCTGTGCCCTCGCTGGGCTGACGTGTTGTTGGTCCTGCAGGGCTGCTAGGTGAGCCTGGCCTTGCTGGGCTGTTGGGCGTGATGGGTTTGATTTCCTGGTTCGGCGTGGTGTCGTTGATCCTTTGGGTGTGTGTTGTGTGCTTGAAAAAGGTGGTGTCTGCTGTTGGTTGTTCAGGGCAGTCTGTGAACCGCAGCCTCGTTTGGTCCAGGTGCTTTCTGCAAATTTGTCCATTGTCTAGTTTGACTACAAACACCCTATTCCCTTCTTTAGCTATCACCGTGCCCGCGATCCACTTGGGACCATGTCCATAGTTTACCACATACACAAGGTCATTCAGATCAATTTCCCGTGACACAGTGGCGCGACCATCGTTTACATTTAGTTGCTGTCGCCTGCTCTCTACCTGATCATGCAGATTGGGATGAACCAGCGAGAGTCTGGTTTTAAGTGTCCTTTTCATGAGTAGCTCAGCCGAGGGCACCCCTGTGAGCGAGTGGGGTCTCATGCGGTAGCTGAGCAGTACTCAGGACAGGCGGGTTTGGAGTGAGCCTTCTGTGACTCGTTTAAGGCTCTGTTTGATGGTTTGTACTGCCCGCTCTGCCTGCCCATTGGAGGCTGATTTAAATGGGGGCAAGGTGACATGTTTGATCCCATTGCGGGTCATGAATTCTTTAAATTCGGCACTGGTGAAACATGGCCCGTTGTCACTGACCAGTATGTCAGGCAGGCCGTGGGTGGCAAACATGGCCCTCAGGCTTTCAGTGGTGGCGGTGGCGGTGCTTCCCGACATTATTTCACATTCAATCCATTTTGAAAAAGCATCCACCACCACCAGGAACATTTTACCGAGAAACGGGCCCGCATAGTCGACATGGATCCAGGACCATGGTCTGGAGGGCCAGGACCACAAACTTAGTGGTGCCTCTCTGGGCGCGTTGCTCAACTGAGCACACATGCTGCATTGCCGTGCACAGGATTCTAAGTCAGAGTTGATACCGGGAGTAACAGTGACCTCAGTCTTTAATAAGACACTCCAATGTGAGGAACAGGCCTTCGGGGCCAGCTTATATACAGTGCTCCCAAGGGATGCTGGGATCCCTTGGGACTTCAGGGGATGAGCTCCCTGGTGGCGGAACATGGGAGTGCATGCTTTACAGATACACAGCACTATGAGTGCCATTGAAACTTCCAATGGAATTCCTATTCTTCCTACTTTGATCGCTGCCAAACCAACTGTTGGCCATATTGGATGGGAGCTTTGCGGCAGCGCTACAGCGTTGCCTCCTAATCTTCTGCACGCGGAGATCGTGATGTCATTGATGCGCGTATTGCCCCTTTAGCACCCTGGGCCTGAAATTCACTTTTGCCCCCATACAGCAGCGCTGGGCGAAAACACCGTCAGCTGCAGGAGGCGCATCTCAGGCGGCCGGCTGCTACTGGGGCAAAAAGTGGCCGGTGAAAAAAAATTATTTCTTGTTGCCGCTCCTGATCCGGTTTCTTTGTGGGGTCCTGGCCACAATTGCTCAGCCCGGCACTCAGCTTGAGTACCGGAGTGATTGTACGGCACCCCCGCTCCATGGTGGCCCAGTTAGGTCCCTTTTTCTTCTGCAGATTTGGCAGCTGGGCCTGTCCCTTCAAGTGAGGGAAGAGCCCCTTGGACGCGGCAGCGTTGCACGGCCCAGTGTGCAGCTGCTGAGGCATCCGCCCCAGGAAGGAAGTGTAGAGCTTGATTCAGTGCTTCACTTCCTTCCGAGGGCGGTAAAATTTTTTGAGAGGGGCGAAACTTCAGGGCCTGGTGCTACGTCTCGCACCTCCCAACTGTTACCGCCCCCAAACAGGGGGACAATGAATTTCACACCCTATAACTTTTGAAACACTTTTGTTATTATCCACTTACACTGGATTGACCTTTTGAAGCTTTCTTTGTTTTGGTGGTGCATTGTGGTCTATATTTTAAGAGCCAGACCATTTAAAAAAGTAATTACTCAATTTCTTTTGTATGATATTGTGAATTTTCTTTTAATTTTCTTTATATATAAATGTAATAGCAAAAAATAAAATATGCATTACATTTCTGTTCTTCCAATGCAAAACGTTACTTGTGGTTTAGCACATCTTGCTTTAAAGCAGAAAAATGTCAATTCATTATTGATAAGCTCATAATAAAGGATGAAACTGAGTACTGTGAGCAATGAATAAGTGTGACCTTAGCTCCTTTAATAAGACTCCAGAGTGCAGGTACCTCGTGGGAGGCCTCTTTATATACAATGCTCCCAAGGGATGCTAGGATCCCTTGGGACTCCAACAGATAGGTCCTCTGGTGGTGATGTGATACAGGTTGCAAATACATAACATCACTCCCTCGTAAAGTCAATAGTACACTTATTTCCAGGATGAGACGACCCGGGGCTTTTCGCTCCCTTGTCGATCGTCTCGGTACAAATGCAGGTGTGGGTGAGTTGGTTAGTTCTTCACTGGGCTGTTGGGCAGCCGGCCTTGCCGGGCTGATGGGGATGGTGAGTTTGGCTTCGTGGTCAACCATGATGTCAGTTGCCACTTGTGTGTGTGTTGGAGTGTCAAAGTTGGTGGTATCTTCTTCGGATTGTTCGTAGCTGTTAGTGAAACGCAATTGGATTTGGTCCAAATGTTTTCTGCACATTAGTCCATTGGCCAATTTGACCTGAAATACCCTACTCCCTTCTTTGGCTATGACAGTGCCAGCGAGCCATTTGGACCATGTACATAATTGAGTACAAACACAGGATCATTGACCTCAATATCGCATTTGCGCGATGATGGTACATACTTTGTTGATGCAGCCTGCCCTCCACGTGATCAAGGAGGTCAGGGTGGACAAGAGAGAGCCTTGTTTTGAACATCCTTTTCATGAGCAGCTCGGCTGTTGGAACCCCGGTGAGCGAGTGGGGTCTGGTGCAGTAGCTGAGCAGCACTCGGGACAGCCGGGTCTGCAGGGAACCTTCCGACACACATTTCAAGCTTTGCTTGATAGTCTGGATTGCCCGTTCTGCCTGGCTGTTGGATGCAGGCTTGAATGGGGCAGATGTGATGTGCTTGATCCCATTGCAGGTCATGAATTCCTTGAATTCAGCACTGGTGAAACACGGCCCATTGTCGCTGACTAGGACATCAGGCAGGCCTTGTGTGGTAAACATGGCTCGTAGGCTTTCGATGGGGGCAGTGGATGTGCTTACAGACATTATTACACATGCAACCCATTTTAAATAAGCATCCACAACAACCAAGAACATTTTGCCTAGAAATGGGCCCGCATAGTCCACGTGGATCCTTGACCACGGTTTGGAGGGCCACGACCAGAAACTTAGTGGTGTCTCTCTGGGTGCATTGCTCAGTTGAGAGCAAGTGTTGCACTGGCACACAGATGCCGGGCCACCACACATGGGATCTGACTATGGCTTTCATCATTATAATGCCTGGGTGGGTGCTATGTATGTCACGAATGAACGTTTCTCTGCCTTTCTTGGGCAAGATCACACGATTACCCCACAACAGACAGTCCGCCTGCAAGGACATTTCGTCTTTGCGCCTGTGGAACGGCTTAATTGCCTCCTGTATCTCCGCTGGGACGTTGGTCTAGCTCCCATGGAGGACACAGTTTTTTACCACTGACAGTAAAGGATCCTGGCTGGTCCAGGTCCTGATCTGGTGGGCCGTAACCGGTGATTTTTTTTTTCCGAATGCATCCATTACCATAAGCAAGTCTGCAGGCTGTGCCATTTCCATCCCGGTGGTGGGCAATGATAGCCGACTGAGAGCATCAGCGCAGTTCTCTATGCCTGGTCTGTGGCGGATTATATAGTTGTATGTCGACAGCGTGAGTGCCCATCTTTGGATGCGGGCAGAGGCATTGGTGTTAATCTCTTTGCTCTTAGAGAATAGCAATATGAGCGGCTTATGGTCAGTTTCAAGCTCAAACTTGAGACCAAACAGATACTGGTGCATTTTTTTCACCCCGTAAGCACACGCCAGGGCCTCTTTTTCAATCATGCTGTAGGCCCTTTCGGCCTTGGACAGACTCCTGGACGCATAGGCGACCGGTTGTAAAATCCCTGATTCGTTAGCCTGTTGTAACACACACACGACGCCGTATGACAACGCATCGCAAGCTAGCACTAATCGTTTACATGGGTTATACAGAACAAGCAATTTGTTTGAACACAACAGATTTCTGGTTTTCTCAAAGGCAGCCTCTTGTGAAATTCCCCCATACCCAGTCATCTCCCTTGCGCAGTAGCAGATGTAGGCGTTCTAGCAAGGTGCTTAACCCGGGTACGAATTATCAAAATTGTTGAGGAGTCCTAGGAACGACTGCAGCTCCGTCACGTTCTGTGGTCTCGGCGCGTTCTTGATGGCCTCCGTCTTGGCGTTGGTGGTCTGATGCCGTCTGCTGCGATTCATCTTCCCAAGAACTCGACCTCCGGCACCAGGAAAACACACTTCGAGCGTTTCAACCTGAGTCCCACGCGATCCAACCAACTAAGAACCTCTTCCAGATTCTTCAAGTGCTCGATGGTGTCCTGACCTGTAACCAGTATATCATCCTGGAAAACCAAGGTGCGAGGAACCGACTTTAGCAGGCTCTCCATGTTCCGTTGGAAGATTGCCGCAGCCGACCGAATCCCGAACTTGCATCTGTTTTCGATGAACAGACCTTTGTGCGTGTTGATGTAGGTGAGGCCTTTCGAAGATTCCTCCAGCTCCTGCGTCATGTAGGCCGAGGTCAGGTCCAACTTGGCGAACGTCTTCCCTCCAGCCAGGGTCGCAAATAGGTCGTCTGCCTTGGGTAGCAGGTACTGGTCCTGCAGTGAAAAACAGTTAATCGTTACTTTATAGTCCCCACAAATTCTGACCGTGCCGTCACCTTTAAGTACCGGGATAATCGGATGGGCTCACTCGTTGAATTCCACCGGCGCAATGATGCCTTCTCTCTGCAGCCTGTCCAGCTCAATTTCCACTTTCTCTCACATCATATACGGTACCGCACGTGCCTTGTGGTGGATGGGTCGCGTACCGAAAATCAAATGGATCTGCACTTTTGCCCCCGAGAAGCTTCCAATGCCTGGCTCGAACAACGATGGAAATCTGCTCAGAACCTGGGCAAATGAGACGTAGTCGACGGACGAAAGCGCTCGGATGTCGTCCCAGTTCCAGCAGATTTTTCCCAGTCAGCTTCTGCCAAATAGCGCGGGGTCATCTCCTGGTACAATCCATAGTGGGAGTTCGTGCACTGCTCCATCATAGGAGACTTTGACTTCTGCACTGCCAATTACAGGGATCAATTCCTTGGTGTAAGTTCTTAGCTTGGTGTGAATGGGGCTGAGCTTGGGCCTGTGTGCCTTGTTGCACCACGGCCTGTCGAAGGCCTTTTTGCTCATGATAGACTGACTCGCACCCGTGTCTAGTTCCATGGATACTGGAATTCCATTCAGTTTAACTTTTCACATTATTGGTGGACATTTCGTGGTGAAGGTGTGTACGCCGTACACTTCTGCCTCCTCGGTTCAAGTCTCCAATTCAGCCTGATCCACCGTGGATCAATCTTCCTCTGCAACGTGGTGGTTTGCAGGGTTTGCAGCTTGTGTGCACATTCGCTGGAGGTGTCCCATTGTTCTGCAGCCGTTGCACACATAGTGCTTGAAGCGGCATTGATGGGCCCGATGATCACCTCCACAATGCCAACAGGGTGTTAACTGCCTCGCATTAACGATTCTGGGTCATCTGAGGTCATGCAGCAGCCGGTGTGTACGTTCTGCCATGTATATTCCTGCTCGAAAACGACATTACTTTGTGCACATTACTGGCCTAAACCTCTTTATGTGCGAAATTTGTATGGTGTTGTCGCTGGTGGACATAAATGCCTGGGCTATCGTTATGGCTTTGCTCAGATTCAGAGTTTCAACAGTCAATAGTTTGCGAAGGATTGTCTCATGTCCAATGCCAAGCACAAAAAAGTCTCTTAGCATTTGTTCGAGGAATCCATCACTTCCTGGCCCTCCGACCGTTGACACGTGTAGAACCGATACTTCGCCATCAAAACGCTTTCCTTAGGCTTTAGGTCCTCCCGGACCAGCGTACACAATTCTTCATAGGATTTTGTTGTTGGTTTTACCGGAGCTAGAAAATTCTTCATGAGGCCATAGGTTGTTGCCCCACAGACGCTAAGGAGGATCGCCCTTCGTTTGGCAGCGTTCACGTACCCTTCCAGCTCGTTGGCCACGAAGTACTGGTCAAGTCTCTCCACGAAGACCTCCCAATCGTCCCCTTCTGAGAAGTTCTCCAGGATACCAACTGTTGTTTGCATTTTCACGCAGTTGTTCGTTATCTCGTCGCCAATTGATAAGCTCATAATAAAGGATGAAACTGAGTACTGTGAGCAATGAGTAAGTGTGACCTTAGCTCCTTTAATAAGACTGCAGAGTGCAGGTACCGCGTGGGTGGCCTGCTTATATACAGTGCTCCCATGGGATGCTGGGATCCCTTGGGACTCCAACAAGTAGGCCCTCTGGTGGTGGTGTGATACAGGTTGCCAAGGGTTAAATACATAACAATTATTATTCCAGAAACATTGATAAAGGGTTGCCCTATTTCAGTTTACGGGGCCGAAATCCAGCCTCCTGATAAGGCCTCTGGCTGCCTGAAAGCGGTGACCATGCGACGGTGTCGAATGGCCGCCAATGTTCGGTCGAATGGCCGCCGCTTGCAAAATTCTCGTCAGGGGTTTTTGTGGCAGTGACCATATCCACCCCGCTTCCCCCACTTCTGCCCCGCTGCTGTTGAAGCCTCCTAAGTGCGTCATCAAAGCACGCACCGCCGATGTCCCACCCCGGAAGTGAAATTCAGTTGAGAAAGTCTTTCGACCGTTGGCCGGTGCCCCCGACAGCTTTTTCTGTCAATGCACTGTGTTTGAAATGGCGATGCGGCCACCATTAAAAGGGAGGGCGCAGTGTCATGACTGCCATCTTATTTTTTTTTGTCGGTCGACCGACTGAGAATTGAACCTAGGACCTCCCCCTCTTGGGTTGCTGGCCCGGTCAAAACACTCCCTGGTGGCCCAGTGGACCTAAGTTAAAAAGATGCAGTGCTCGCAGCGGCCCTCCCCTTTAACTGAAGAGGAGAGAGATGACGCACAAGTGCGATGACGTCACCAGCCCGGTGCTGATGATTGACAGCGGCGGAGAGTCCATCCCACCTCCACTTCTGCTCCCATTATGAGGGTTACTCCGTTCCCGCCCCAACTTCCGCCTCCATTATGACTGACTTCCGCCCCACTCAAAAAAAAACGACAGAGCTGAATTTCACAAGTATCCATTGCGGCAGCCAATACACTACAAAAATGGTAGGTGCAACCCGTTTCAGGTGGGGATGAATTTCGGCCCCTATATCTCTCCATTATAATGTCATCTTTGTTTTTGAGGCTATTGCATCTTAGAATCATAGAATCGGACAATAGTATAGCACAGAAGGAGGCCATTTGACACCGGCTCTTTCGAGAACTAATCCAGTTAGTCCCACTCCCCTGCTCTTTTCCCGTATCTCTGCAACCTTTTCTCCTTAAAGTATTTAACCAATTCCCTTTTGAAGGCTTTTATTGAATATGTATCCAAGACTCTATCAGGCAGTGCATTCCAATTCCTAACCACTTGTTGCGTAAAAATGTTTTTCCTCATGTCGCTTCTGGTTCTTTTGCCAATCACCTTAACTCTGCCCCCTCTCGTCATCGACTCTTCAGCCATTGGAAACAGTTTCTTCATGATTGAAAATATTTTTGTCAAATCTCCTCTTAGCCTTCTCTGTTCCAAGGAAAATAACCCCAGCTTCTCCAGTCTATCCTTCATTCCTGGAACCATTCTAGTAAATCTCTTTGGTACCCTCTCCAAAGCCTTAACGTCCTTCCTAAAGTGCCCAGAATCAGACACAATACTCCAGCAGGGGCAGAACTAGTATTTTATATATATTTTTCATGACTTCCTGGCTTTTGCACTTTATGCCTCTATTCGTAAACCCAGGATCCCATGTGCTTTATTAACTGCTTTGTTCACCTGTCCTGCCAAGTTCAAAGATTTGTGCATTTGCAGGCCCAGGTCTCTCCTTTAAAATAGTATATTTAATCTCTCCTCATTCTTCTTACCAAAATACATCACCTCACACTTCTCTGTGTTGAATTTCATCTGCTATGTATCCACCCATTCCACCAGCCTGTCTCCTGCTATGTCTTCTTGAAGTCTGTCACTATCTTCTTCACTTTAGTATCTTTAGTATACTTCAAAGTTTCGTGTCATCTGCAAATTTCAAAATTGTGCCCTGTACACCAAGTCCAAGTCATTAATGTATATAAAAAACAGAAGTGGTCCAAGTACTCAACCTTGGGGAACACCATTGTATACATCCCTCCAATCCGAAAAGCTTCCAACTTCCAACATTGTGACATTAGCTTTGTACAATATTACCATACAAACATTTAATACATTCTGAAGAAATATATATCTACCTTATCCTGTGTTGGGCTAAGGCCTCTGTTAAACTAATGGACATTGGAATGCGGATGGGTTAAGCATTCATCCTCCAATCTTTATTGGTCCAAAGAGGCCAATTACCTGGCTTGGACTCCCTCCCTGTTGTGATCCACTTTTGCACATCTGGGTCATGAAATTCGGCCCCTGTTAAGGCTGCTTTTGGTGAAAAAAATGGCAGTCGCCTCGCTTCCGCCCACTTCCAGTGGATCCCACGGCGGCCGCCAATTTGGGCAGGTCAGCAGCGTTGTCGTTGCCTGCGCTCGCTGGAGAAATGGTAATGAGGCAGATCATGAGATCAATGAGTGCGCAATGCTGATTTAATACACGACCTGCAATTTTGGACGTTAAATGGATAGGGCTCCATTTAACGCCCTATCCAAATCATGACCAGCTGACCATGCGCTCTGCAGCAGAAAGGACCCCAACCAGCGCTAATTAAAGAGATCAGCAACAATGATGTCTCTGCATGATCCTACAAATCCCCAAGGAGGGCAGACGGCCAACATCCACAGCATTGAAGCACTGACTACACTTGATCAGCCCCCATTTTTCGCATGCCTGACATGAGACTCCCAAAGCAAGCGCTCTACTTGGAACTCCCTCACGGCAAATGAGCCAAACGTGGGCAGAGGAAACGTTACAAGGACACCCTCAAAGCCTCCCTGATAAAGTGCAACATCCCCACTGACACCTGGGAGTCCCTGGCCAAAGACCGCCCTAAGTGGGGGAAGTGCATCTGGGAGGGCGCTGAGCACCTCGAGTCTCATCGCCGAGAGCATGCAGAAATCAAGCGCAGGCAGCAGAAAGAGCGTGTGGCAAACCAGTCCCACCCACCCTTTCCCTCCACGACTATCTGTTCCACCTGTGACAGGGACTGTGGTTCTCGTATTGGACTGTTCAGCCCCTAAGGATTCATTTTTAGAGTGGAAGCAAGTCTTTCTCGATTCCGAGGGACTGCCTATGATGATGATGCAGCTGACTTGCTTTTTGATTTCTACTGGCTCTGTGTAAGTTTGTGCAACGGTTTGGAGCTTTCTCAAGCTAATTAAGTTGGTGAGGTGACAGGGAGTGGTGCTTCAAGTGGAGAAGGGCCTGCTTCTGATTTCAAGGATTCTGCTCACATTACTTGGAGGCAAGGGAGCTGATACGTCCTTACTATACAGTATAAATGTTCATGAGGCCCATACTTGAGAGAAGGTCGCTCTGTGACCAGTTACCTTTATTACCAAGACCTCAAGTGATGAAGGTGGGTGGAGCTTCCCCTTTTGTACCTGAAAGTCCAGGTTAGGAGTGTCTCCCACAAGTTCACCCCTTGTGGTCAATGTTCTCAAGGTGTACAACTTAGGTCAGCTTATACATGGGTTACAATGATAGTTGAATACATGACAGAGGCTTTACTTGCAATCCCCACCGCGCTCGAGAATGACAGGGAGATGGAGCAGAGGCAATAAAGAAGAGGACAAGCTGCTCACAGAGGGAGGAGGAGGAGGGGCGGGAGGGTTCTCAGCAGGAGGCCTTACCCACCTAGGGTCTTCCGAGAGCACTTCTCCTCACTGTACTTAAGCCATGAGCAGTGTATTAGGAGGATCTGCTTCACCAAGAGATGGTCACAGAACTCTGCCGCCTCCTGCAACCAGCCCTGCAGAACAGGGCAATGGTGGTACTACCAGTGGCCCTCAAGGTCACCGTGGCCCTCAATTTTTCTCTACCAGATCGTTCCAGTCTGGAGCAGGAGGTGTATCTAACATCTCCCAGTTTGCCATCCATTGCTGCATCCGGGAGGTCACAGAGGTTCTGTACTCCAGGAGAAGGGACTTCATTGTCTTCTCTCTGAACAAAGAGAAGCAGGAGTGACGTGCATGCAGCCTTACCGGGACATCAGGTTTCCCCATGGTGCAGGGCACAATCGACTGCACACATGGGACATTTCAGGCACTGCATATCAATCCTGAGAGACATTGCAACCGCAAAGGCTACATCACTTTCCCCTTTCCCACCTTACCATCCTTCTGTCACGGAACATCACAGTATCCTCCTGGGCACAAAGCTGAAATGAGAGCCATCACAAACCATACATTCCAAACATAATTTATAAATGTATCAATTCCGATATTACACAGCAACGCCAACTACTCACCTTTGTGTCTGCCTTTGTGTTCCTTTGCCTGCTCTCGTGCTCCTACACAGTGCTCCCCCAGTGGCTGCAGCATGGCTGGTGGAAGGCTGCTGACTTTCACCGGGGGAGACTGCAGATGGCGTTGCAGGACGATCTCAAGTAGATCTGGGCATAGAAGGCCTGTCTGTAGACTGCACCATCTTGGTCTGGGCGGCAGCAACTGAGACTGCAGGAGAGCAGTCTGCACTTCCACTGCAGCACTGAGACAATGCGTCACTTCCGCCTGTGCTGCAATAGTAGCTGCGACATCGCCTGCCACACCTGTTATGTCTTAGATAAAGCAATGTGACTGAGTACTGTACACGTGAGTAAATGTGACCTTAGTCTCTTTATTCTAACTCCAGAGCACTCGTACAGCATGGGAGGCCTGCTTATATACAGTGTTCCCATGGGATGCTGGGATCCCTTGGGACTCCAACAGATACGCCCTCTGGTGGTGGTAGTGTGCAGGTTACATAAGATTGCATACATAACATCACTCCCTCCCAAAGTCAATAGTAAACTTATTTACAGGATGAGACGATCTGGGGCTTTCCGCTCCCTAGTCGATCGTCTCGGTACAAATGCAGGTGCAGGCAAGTTGGTTGGTTCTTCGCTGGGCTGCTGCGCAGCTGGCCTTGCTGGGCTGCTGGGGGTGATGAGTTCAGCTTCCTGGTCAACCGTGATGTTGGTTGCCACTTGTGTGTGTGTCGGAGGGTCGAAGTTGGTGATGTCCTCTTCGGGTTGCTCGTGGCTGTCTGTGAATCGCAGTTTGGTTTGGTCCAAATGCTTTCTGCAAGTTAGTCCATTTGTGAGTTTGACCTGAAACACCCTACTCCCTTCTTTGGCTATGGCAGTGCCAGCAAGTCATTTGGGACCATGTCCATAGTTGAGTACAAATACAGGATCATTGACTTTAGTATCGTGTGACAAATTTGCACGATCATAGTACATGCTTTGTTGATGCCGCTTGCCCGCGATGTAATCATGGAGATCAGGGTGGACTAGAGAGAGAGAGCCTTGTTTTGAGCACCCTTTTCATGAGCAACTCGGCTGGGGGAACCCCGGTGAGTGAATGGGGTCTTGTGTGGTAGCTGAGCAGGACTCGGAACAAGCGGGTCTGCAGGGAACCTTCCGACACGCGTATCAAGCTTCTTGATGGTTTGGACTGCCCATTCTGCCTGGCTGTTAGATGCGGGCTTGAATGGGGCAGATATGACGTGCTTGATCCCATTGCAGGTCATGAATTCCTTGAATTTGGCAGTGGTGAAGCACGGCCCATTGTCGCTGACAAGGACATCAGGCAAGCATGGCTCGTAGGCTTTCGATGGTGGCAGTGGACATGTTTACGGACATTATTACACACTCAATCCATTTTAAATAAGCATCCACAAAAACCAAAAATATTTTGCCTAGAAACGGGCCAGCGAAGTCAACATGGATCCTAGACCACGGTTTGGAGGGCCATAACCAAAAACTTAGCGGTGCCTCCCTGGGGGCATTGCTCAGTTGAGAGCAAGTGTTGCATTGGCGCACGCAAGACTCCAAATCTGAGTCGATTCCAGGCCACCACACTTGGGATCTGACTATAGCTTTCATCATTACTATGCCTGGGTGGGTACTGTGTAGGTCGCGTATAAACGTTTCCCTGCCTTTCTTAGGCAAAACCACACGATTACACCATAAAAACAATCCGCCTGTATGGACATTTCATCTTTGCGCCGCTGGAATGGCTTGAACTCTATATGCATCTCTGCTGGGACGCTGGACCAGCTCCCATGGAGGACACAGTTTTCCACAAGGGACAGTAAAGGATCCTGGCTGGTCCAGGCGGGCCGTAACGGGTGACTTTTCATTTTCAAATGCATCCATCACCAAGAGCAAGTCTGCAGGCTGTGACATTTCCACCCTGGTGTTGGGCAATGGTAGCCGACTGAGGGCATCAGCGCAGTTCTCTGTGCCTGGCCTGTGGCGGATTACATAGTTATATGCAGACAGCGTGAGCGCCCATCTTTGGATGCGAGCAGAGGCACTGGTATTAATACCTTTGTTCTCTGAGAATAGCGATATGAGCGGCTTATGGTCAGTTTCTAAATTGAACTTAGCACTAAACGTTTACAAGGATTATACAGGACAAGCAGTTTGTTGGAATATAACAGATTTCGGGCTTTCTCAAAAGCTGTCTCTTGTGATTTCCCCCATATCCAGTCACTTCCCTTGCATAGCAACACGTGCAGAGGTTCTAGCAAGATGCTTAACCCGGATAGGAAATTACCAAAATAATTGAGGAGTCCCAGGAACGACCGCAGCTCTGGCACGTTCTGTGATCTCGGCGCGTTCTTCTTTGGCCTTCGTCTTGGCATTGGTGGGTCTGATGCCGTCTGCCGCGATTCTTCTCCCTAAGAACTCGACCTCTGGCGCTAGGAAAACACACTTCGAGCGTTTCAACCTGAGTCCCACACAATCTCGCCGTCTTAGAACCTCTTCCAGGTTCCTCAAGTGTTCGATGGTGTCCCGACCTGTAATCAATATTTCATCCCATAAAACCACGATGCATGGAACCGACGTTAGCAGACTCTCAATGTTCCTTTGAAAAATAGCTGCGGCCGATCTAATCCCAAACGGGCATCTACTGTAGACGAACAGACCTTTGTCCCTGTTGATGCAGGTGAGGCCTTTTGAAGATTCCGCCAGCTCCTGCGTCATGTAGGCCGGGGTCAGGTCCAACTTGGTGAACGTCTTTCCTCCTGCCAGGGTCGCAAATAGGTCATCTGCCTTGGGTAGTGGGTACTGGTCCTGCAGCGAAAAACAGTTAATCGTTACTTTATAGTCCCCACAAATTCTGACTGTGCCATCGCCCTTAAGAACTGGAGCAATCGGACTGGCCCACTCGTTGAACTCCATCGGCGCGATGATGCCTTCTCGTTGTAGCCTGTCTAGCTCGATCTCCATTTTCTCTCGCATCATATATGGCACCGCCCGTGCCTTGTGATAGATGGGTCATGTACCAAGAATCAAGTGGATCTGCACCTTCGCCCCCGAGAAACTTCCGATGCCTGACTCAAATAAGAACGGGAACTTGCTCAGAACCTGGGCACATGAGGCATCGTCGATGGACGAAAGCACTCGGATATTGTCCCAGTTCCAGCAGATTTATCCCAGCCAGCTTCTGCCGAACAGTGTGGGGCCATCTCCTGGTACAATCCAAAGTGGTAGTTCGTGCACTGCTCTATCATAAGAGACTTTTACTGCTGCGCTGCCAATTACAGGGATCAGCTCTTTAATGTAAGTTCTCAGCTTGGTATGAATAGGGCTCAGCTTAGGCCTGTGTGCCTTGTTGCACCACAGCCTTTCGAAGGCCTTTTTGCTCATGATAGACTGAATCGCACCCGTGTCCAATTCCATGGATACTGGAATTCTGTTCAGTTCAACTTTCAACATGATCAGTGGACATTTCGTGGTGAAGGTGTGTACCCCATACACTTCTGCCTCCTCGGTTCGAGTCTCAAGTTCAGTTTGATCTGCCATGGTTCGGTCTCCCTCTGCAACGTGGTGGTTTGCAAGGTTTGCAGCTCATCTGCAGATTCGCTGGAGGTGTCCCATTGTTCCACAGCCTTTGCACGCATTAGTGTTTGAAGCGGCATTGATGGGCTCGATAATCACCTCTGCAGCACCAACAAGGTGTCAATTGCCTCGCATTAACTCTTGATGGCAGACTCTGAGTCATCTGAGGTCGTGCAGCTGCAGGTGTGTACATTCTGCCATATGCATTCCTGCCTGAAAACGATGTTACTTTGTGTACAGTACTTGCCGAAACCTCATAATGCTGCAAAGTTTGTTTGGTGTTAACACTGGTGGACATAAATGCCTGGTCTATCGTTATGGCTTTGCTCAGGTTCGGTGTTTCAATAGTCAATAGTTTGCGGAGGATAACCTCATGACCAATGCCAAGCACAAAAAAGTCTCTTAGCATTTGTTCCAGGAATCCATCGAATTCGCAATGTCCTGCAAGGCGCCTTAGTTCGGCGACGTAGCTTGCCACTTCCTGGCCTTCAGACCGTTGACATGTGTAAAATCGATATCTTGCCATCAGTACGCTCCCCTTCGGATTTAGGTGCTCCCAGACCAGCGTACGCAGTTCTTCATATGATTTGGTTGTTGGTTTCACCGGAGCAAGAAGATTCTTCATGAGGCCATCGGTTGTTGCCCTGCAGACGGTGAGGAGGATCGGACTTCGTTTGGCAGTGTTTGCACTCCCTTCCAGTTCGTTGGCCACAAACTATTGGTCGAGTCACTCCACGAAGGCCTCCCAATTGTCCCCTTCTGAGAATTTCTCCAGGGTGCCAACAGTTCTCTGCATTCTCTGCATGGTTCGTTTTCTCGTCACCTGTTGTTATGTCTTAGGTAAAGCAATGTGACTGAGTACTGTAGATTAAGTGTGACCTTAGTCTCTTTATTCTAACTCCAGAGTACTGGTACAGCATGGGAGGCCTGCTTATATTCAGTGCTCCCAAGGGATGTTGGGATCCCTTGGGTCTCCAACAGATACGCCCTCTGGTGGTGATAGTGTACAGGTTACATAGGGTTGCATACATAACAACAGCCAGCATCATGGCTGGGTCTACAAGGTCTCTCATGGAGTTGCCCAGCATTTCCGTCCTGCAAATCATTGGCTCTGCTGAAAACCCCATGCAATGTTGGGGCCAGACTCCTCCACGCTCCTTGACACTGACAATAGGCTCTCTGGTAGGCCTGCCATTGCACCAAGCATTGCCCTTCTTCTGAAGGCTGCCCCATCATCCGAATCCTGTGCAGCAGAAATTGTGCATGAACTTACTCTCCAGGGAGCTTGCACCCAAGTTACCCTTTCCCCCTGGCTTGGCTGCAGGCCACTGGTGCCCGGTGACTCACCACGTGCAGATCCTGCCTCTTTACTACACTCTAAAGTTCATGCAGTGCCATTTTCTGAGCTGGTGCCTGGCTGTGTCAGATCGAGTGATGGTGCCTCTTCTCCTTCACTCCCCTCCTCCATAACTTTGGGGACTGGCTGGGCTGGTGGGACTTCTTGGGTATCTGAAAGGAGAAAGGCACAAGGGTCAGTTTGTGGTGAGGGGAGGCGGGTGGGTGGGGGGAGGAAGGATGCAAGATATGCATGCTTAAACCATCAGCGGTTTGTAAGTAAGCAGAGATTGTTGGATGAGGGGCAAGTGGGATGTGAGAAGAAGGATTAGATATGAGCATGCCGTCATCATCAGCAATGCTTTCAACTTCGGCGCTTGCCATGGCCTCAGTGAAGGCCGCTCCAATTATCTCCAGCAATGTGTCCTCCATCTACGTGATGTTCTGCAGTCGGGCCTCCCTAAGCCCATCTGCTGATGCTCCTACCTGCAAGAAAAAGGGAAGTGTGTCAGTGAGTGTGGTGCAGTGAGTTTGAGTGATGTGCCTGCCACGTTGAATAGCTGGCAGTGTGGGCAAGCTGGGAGATGTGGGTGTAAGTTTTGCAGCGGTGGTAAGTGCGTGAGGGTGAGATAAAACTATGATTGTGAGGTATGAGCGGTGATTGCTAGAGATGGTTGGTAGGTGATTGATTAGGGTGTGGTGCATTGAGCAGTGTGTGATGTTAGGGGTGCAGTTGGGGGGATTTAGCTTTAAGAGATGCACTCACTCACCTTGACCACTCATTGTGGCACTGGATCTAGGTCCTGAAGACAACACTCGTGGCACTGACAGCTGGAGTTATTTCCTCCCCAGCCTTCTGACATGCTGCCTGGAAGGCCTCCTGCTGCTCCCTGTGGGTAGAGGATCTCACCTCGTCTGTGGACCTCCCAGAACCAAGGTTTCCAGTGCCGCATCAGAAAATCTCCTCGCTCTTGCTTTTGACTGTTGGGCCATGGCTTCATCCACACTGACTATGAGGTGCTTCTGCAACAAAGCACCTCCTCTTTAAGGGAGCAGCGCGCAGAGAGCCTTGGCCAAATTTTATTGCCCAGTAGAATGCACCTGTCCCTTTTTAGGCTTAACCAATTTTACCCCCTCGGGAAATTGTGCACCATATCCCTCTCAGAATACTCGCCTCTAGTTATATATCGGGTCCCAACTGAGCTGGGGGAATGGGAACTCCATGGGGCTGAAATTGCCCACCGCCCGAAACGGGCCGCTCCCACCCAGTTTCAATGGTTTTTACCACAGCTGCGATTCAGGTCGCCTCTTAAGCGACATTCCGCTCTTTGTTGTTTTTTTTACTTGGATCCGGAAGTTGCTCTTAATGCGGTCGGTGACAACACTTGAGGGGCGGAGGTTGGGGACGGTGCGGAGTGACGGCCGCGATGACGTCATCACAGCGCCACATCACCACGGTTCTCCCCTTCACTTAAAGGGGAGAGACTCCACGATTTTAAAACTTCGGCCCACTGGTCCACCAGGGAGGGCCTGGACCCAAGAGGGGTTGCCAGGCTGCCTGTTGGTGGCCTGGCCTAACCCGGGGGCATAATTGTCGGGCCGACATAGCAGTCGGCCGACAGACAAAAACATGGCAACTGTGGCTGTGTGTCCTCCCCTTTAAGGGAATCCGCACCGCCATTGCAGAAGGCCACAGCCTCACTGGACCACCAGCAAAAAGCAGGTTTTGGCACCGCCGGGTGGGCTGAAAATTTTCAGAGCGGAATGTCACCGTCGGGGAGGTAGATCGGCGGTGCGCACGGTGATGACACACTTAGCATGGATCGGCAGCAGCGGAGCGGTAGGAGGGGATCGGGGCACCGTCAGGAAACCTCGGGAGGGCAATTGGGCTATCAGCGGCCATTCCACAAAAAGTCAGCGGCCACTCCACTCTGCAGCATGGCTGACGATTTGCGGTGGTAACGGGCCTTAAGGAAAGGGGTAATTTCGGCCCCCTTAGCGTGAGAGTTCCTACCCCTGGCTGCACCCCCAGGTCCGCCCCCTGATCTCATTGGCCTTGTAAGGAGTGGGCGGAGTTTCAACCTCTCGCATGGTGAGCAAGAAAATCTTGCAAATGGTTAGGACTTTGCACAACCAGTTCCCTGCTATTTTCTGCTGGAGCTCCATCTGAATAGCGGTGGTAGTACAAGGAAAACACCAAGAAAATTTGGGCCCAATGTAAATATCATAATGAAAAAAAACTGTTCACTTCTACTATATCATGGTCCTCACAAATCAAGCATTTTGTTTCTTACAGCAAAGGCTGCACTGTATTTTGGAACACTCTTTAATAATAACAGAAAATTCATTACGATAACATTCGGAGGCAAAGTTCAGCATCTTATAATAGAGGAAGTACTCTTTTGTAAGGTGAGTGGGCAGCCTTTTAAATGGTGTGAAATCCAGTTCCAGTTATGTATGCTGTATATTTAAAAATCAGCCAGCTTTGATGTGCAAGCAAAATCATGGTTGCAGCCAAACAGGTAGCACCTTTCAATTCAAGACTGAGTGCACTCATTTTACAGCCAGTCAGATTGAATATTTTGCTCCAAACTATTTTCCACTCATTTATTTAGTGCATTTATTGGAGCTAAGAACATGACCAATATCTCAACTCTACTTTTAATTGGCCTGCTGTTAATTACAGTAGTTTTTAGATTAGGAAGACTATTTATTAAAGAGATTAGCATGAGCTAACAGGGTTCTTTCAGTTCAAAAATGAAGCAAAGCTCGGCTCCAGGGAATTGGCCCTGGATTTGTCTCCAAAAGTCATAAAAAATGTCAGCTGCAGCTTCACTTTCCCAACTGGATTCAACCAGTTTTCCTGAGCTGTTGTTGATATGGGAATCTCAGTATTCCACTTGCTGAAGCAAAATTTAAATGTGCGACTTTTAACAGCTGAGTGGATCCAATTGCATAGCACATGAGTGAGGTCTTGGCTGGAATTTTGCCGGTGCTCAGCGGATGGGATGGTCAATGATTGACAGTGGGTCAGGAACTTGCTGTCAAAACATGCAGACTGAACTTTCCTGATGTCGGATCTGTCAGCGCGGAGCAGACCCGACAGGCAGTGGCAAGAAACGCAATTAAAATCATTAGTGGCTTGTGTACCGCCTCTTATCAATGATTTTTCCCAGATTTTTGGATTTGACAGGTTGCTCACTGGTTTCCTGCTGTGCTTAGACCTCGTCTATGAAGCTGAGGTGGAAAGTCAGTGGTCATTGAATCAGCTGATGAGTTGACAGCTTCAAATGTCAAGCAAAAGCTCCGAGCTGATTGAGATATGTTCCTTTAACCACTAGCTTCTCAAAACTGCATTCCTATTACAGATTCATGATGCCGCAAGTCTTTACACAAGCATCCATCTATTCTGAGCTCATTACCTCTCCCACCATTGACAGATCGCTTCTGTCATCTCTACTTCATCTGACATCTATTCCATCAGCATGTGTGCCCTTGATATTCTCTCACCTTGGTTCTCAGAATCTCACCACAATCAGCCCCAACACCAACATCACCAGGCACACCAGCAGCACCAACAACACCACCAACCTTCTCCGTAATCACCTGATGCTGCACAGGACAGAGGGCATCAGCACCCGACATTGCTGCCCGGGAGGCCAGGGATGGCCTCACCATGGCCAGATTTACTTCATTTGGTGTATCATGTGGATTTACTGCCACATAATACATAAGGTTGGCACCACCCCACACCAACAACATAAAGCATCCCAATAATGTCCAAGCCATTCCTTTCACACTCATCCGCATTGCAGAGGGTACCCCTATGTCTCACCATTCACTGCAACTCACTAAGCCACTTCCAAAGGTGCACACAAGTCTCTCAAAGAACGCAAAGTGTTGAAAATAAACATTTCAATGTTTGACAGCACATTAACAGAAACTTTACATGAACATTGACTAAAACACCCCAAGTGCCTACCCTTGTGTGTTGTTGGTTTGTATGATTGGACGAGGATGAGGGTGAGTGTGAGGGGTGGCTAGTGAGATGGGGATGTGATAATGTAAATAGAGATAGATGAGTGGAGGTGCAAGGTAAGTTAGCATGAGTAAGGATTTGCAGGAATAGTGTAGGGAAGGCAGAGTGATGGGGATGTGATGAGTGTCACACAGGATGAGGTTGAGTGTGGCTTTATAGTAACCTTTTGTGATCTATTGAGATCATTGAAAGGTTTGTGCCACTATAGTCATGTCCTCCAGACAACATCCCTGCTTGTGCCCTCCTGTGCAATGTGCAACCAGGCTGTGTTGGTGTCTTGGGGAGGTCTCATGGGATGGGAAGAAGACCTTCCTGTGTGCTGTGGCTCCCTCCATAAGCATATGGAGTCACAGCACACTGGGAGGTTCTCTTCCTTTCAGCATATGGAGGAAGTTATGAGAGAACCTGGGTGCAGCAGTGCACCTCTGTGCAGTGCCTGTCAGTGTTTGTAGCAGCTCAATGCTGTAGAACACTGACAGCGCAACTGGCAAGCTAAATTTGATCATGGTCCCTTTAAGGAAACCTGTCATAACTATTGGTGGGTCCCCACTTAAACAGTTACAACTATCGCGACGACTGCTCCTAAGACGCAACTTCTGTTGAATGGATCATAGAAAAGAACGATGGTTGATTTAGATGCTATAACTTTGGCTAATATTCTGGAATGTATCCCTGGAGAGTTGATCCCATCAACATTCCATGATGTTCCACGGAACTTATCCAAAAGCAGCGTTTTAAATACCAAAGTGTATATAAACGTTGACTTATTAGGTGAAATAGTTGAATGGTATTGGCAGCTTATTGCTAGCTCTCAGTCACAGTTGTTATTAATTGTGCTAGCTAAATTACACTAGCATTTGCTAGAATACCTTTGGCAGTCACCAAGTAAGCATAGTTTAAAGTATGATTGCCTTCAAACAACAAAGACCTCCCCCCACCTTCATCCTGCCCTTGGAGACTATCTATTTTGTATCACTTGAGAATGCTAGGATGAGAAGGGGCACTAGAACTAGGGCGGGGTTGGTGGTGGTGCGGGGTGGGGGCGGTACTGGGAAAAGGCTTTTTAAAAAAACGATAGAGCATGGGGTCAGCATCTCTACCTCACCCCACTGTGTTGGAGGAATGTGTGTAAGAATAAAAGTGTTCAGTAATAAAATTGATTCTGTGTATGTATAAATGTTAAAAAAAATGAGATTATACGAAAAGACAATTTTGAAAGATTCAAAATGGAAGCTCACAGACTCCCAGTATGCTGTTTGTGTGTTGTGTTAATTAGAAAGCCATTAACCTAATCAAAGAATGCATCCAGACAGACACATGGGTGAGGAGAGCCAATAAGGAACTGCCCTGGAACCGAGACCCAATCCTGGGGCTTTCTGAGGAACAATGGCTTTGAGAGGTATAAGAACTCAAGTCATAGGTTTTTCTCGCTCTTCTCCTTCTCTCCTGAGCACACGGCAGACCTCCTGCTGAAGACCAGCCAAAACAGCAAGCCATGCGCTCAGCCAGCCAGCCATCGGAAAGTGATGTATACCTTTTTATAAATCATTATTGTAACATTGTATCTGTTATAACTAGTAACTGACGACTGCTGATAAATGTGCATGTGTGCGTGTTTAATAAACTGTTCTGACTTGTTTTTAAAAAAATCTGTCTCGCTGTCAATTTAATGCCAGAGATTTAGAAATCTTACAAATTGGTGGAGAATGCGGGCATCTGGTGAGACAGCTTTTTGATGATTCTTTTGAACAATTGGAAATTTCGGGAGTTGCGATTCTAACCTACGTTGCAAAGCATAACTTATAAACGATTCAAACGGATCGGGAGAAGTTGCGTCTTCGGAGCAGTCGTCGCGATAGTTGTAACTGTTTAAGTGGGGACCCACCAATAGTTATATTGAAAAGACACAGGATGAAGGGATCGGTCATGAACAGAAAGCCAACAATAAAAAGAAATGTTGAGCTAGTTTATCAGGAGAAGTTGTCCAAAAAGTTCCCAATACAAGACATAGAAGAGCTAAAGGCACAGGCACGGTACCTCCGCAAGGATCAACCTGTGTCCTTTGGGGAGCTGGTGGCACTTATCCAGGAGAAAGTAGATAAAGGAGAGCTAAGGCCAAAACGGGCAATTGGTCTTGTGGCATTCAGCGCATTTTATTGTGCCCGGAGAGATGCGGAATTAATGAAGCAGGAGGCCAAAGTGATACAAGATTTAAAAGAATTGCAAGTAAGAGATTCAACTAAAAGAAAGAGAATGAAGGTATAAAACAACAAAAGGAAGAAGGCCCCCAACTTGTGAAGCAGTTAAGAGGGAGAAATACAGTATTTAAGACAAGAAATTGGTCAATTAAACCACAGTATTAGGCAATTAGAAAGAGGGGCTGAACAGGCAGCTTCATTGCTACAACAACAAAGCCTCTCAAATGTAAATGCCACAGCAGCCGTTGTTGAAGCAAATGAAAACAAATTCGAGCTAAAAAAATATAAATGAGAAAACTTGAGGCTCCAGCAAGAGATAGAAGATGCTAGGGGGACATTAAGGGAAGCAATTAAGAAGCCACATAGGGAAGCAGATCACTCCCAGTGCCAACTAGAAATAGCCAGACTAAAAAGTAAGTTAGGGGAGCAGCAGGCCCTGGTATCTGCAGTAACATGGGGAGCCATAACAGAGACAGCAGAAGGGGACAAGGGGGAGACCGATTGGGAAGAGGAAGGCAGTCAGTACAGTCCCCAGGAAGGTGGTGTAGGATGGGACACCTTGGAGACACAAGAGCCAATCATAGCCGTAGTAGCCACTTTTTCACGGTCACATCACCAGTAACCATACCGACACACGACCCATATCTGATGCTGACGCCACGGCGTGTAGCCACGAGTTGGGGCCCATTAATGATGGGGACGATCTATTGGAAGTTAATGGGAGGTGGGCAAATTTCAGGAGGGGTCACCCCAAGTTGGAAGAGAGACTTAACATGAGTCCTCCTCTTGGCCTGTTCCACTTCCCTAAAAGATAATCTGCCAGATGCAGTCCTCCAGCCTGGCGCAGTGGCCGATGCATTCATGACCGAGATCCTAAACCATTTAAGGATGCAAAACTTGAACTTAGTGGCTCTGCTTAATCAGACCCTTTCCTCAACCAGCAGCCTGGGCTCCCAATACCATATTAGCCACTGCCCCTGATTCAGATGAGCAGTTGCTGATGTTCAAAAGAAAGCCAAACGCCTGCCCGGTGGTGTGTGTTCCACCAGAGGTGGGTCAGGAACTGCTCTCCCTCTTTCACTCCCACCCCACAGCAGGGCACTATTCGGCCCTGGTAACCTTCTACAAGGTAGCATCCACAGCTTCCATGCGGGAAACAATCAACCAATACATGGCACAATGCCTACTGTGCCTGCAACACAATCCTCCCGCATGCACTAATCGAGCCTTGCTACAAAGCGCACCCCCACTCAAGGGCCATGGACTCACCTCCAGATAGACTTCATTGGGCCACTTCCACAGGGGCAAGGCAATTTTCAGCATGCCCTAGTGGTGGTGGATCAATTCACTAAATGAATCGAAGCATTCCCCTGCCGCTCCAACACCGCAATCACAGCAGCCAAAACACTACTGAATCATGTGTTTTGTAGGTAGGGAGTACCAGTACAAGTGGACAGTGATCAAGGTTCACACTTTACCAGTAACATTTTTACCCACCTGCAGGAAATGTTGGGGATAAAACACAAATTACATATTGCTCACCACCCTCAGTCGTCCGGAAGGGTCGCAATGGGGAACAGGACCCTCAAGTTAATGTTAAAAAAATTGTGCGCGGACAACCCTACTCAATGGGCTAACATAGAAACAGAAAATAGGTGCAGGAGTAGGCCATTCGGCCCTTCGAGCCTGCACCGCCATTCAATGAGTTCATGGCTGAACATGCAACTTCAGTACCCTATTCCTGCTTTCTCACAATACCCCTTGATCCCCCTAGTAGTAAGGACTTCATTGAACTCCTTTTTGAATATATTTAGTGAATTGGCCTCAACAACTTTCTGTGGTAGGGAATTCCACAGGTTCACCACTCTGAGTGAAGAAGTTTCTCCTCATCTCGGTCCTAAATGGCTTACCCCTTATCCTTAGACTGTGACCCCTGGTTCTGGACTTCCTCAACATTGGGAACATTCTTCCTGCATCTAACCTGTCTAAACCATCAGAATTTTAAATGTTTCTATGAGATCCCCTCTGCCAATGTGCTTAATGTCAATGAGGTCCACACCTCATAGGACAACAGGGATCTCCCCATATCAGGCCATGACGGGAGGCTCATGTGAACACCAGGCCAGCTAACACTAACAGGGATGAGTCTCCTGACAATGAAAACACATAGTTCCAAGTGGCTGGAACAAGTGATAGATCACACCGATCAGATCAATCGATTTGTGGCCACCAAATTGGGGAAGTCAAGAAGACAAATTAAAAGGTACTTTGACAAGAAAGTACGTCCCTTTGAATATGAGGTGCAAGACTCAGTAATAATTCTAAATTATGGGAAAAAGAAGCATACCTTTGAGCCCAGGTGGTGGGGACCGCATAAGATTATAGACCGATTGAACCACGCGGTTTATTTGATTCAGTTACCAGGGAAAAAGGGCGTTAAGTACAAGAAGTGGTTTCACATTTAGCAGTTAAAAACCGCCAAAGAGTAAATACTGCACTGATCTTGTTTCCCACAGACCATGGTACGGGTCCTCACGATTGCCAGGACGATACTGGTCACGACCGAAGCTGAGGGAAGATGGAGAAGTGGGAGCTGCAGCATGACTCACGAACATCATCAATAATCAATGTGCTTCGAGAAGCGACAGTGCACCGAAGATACGGGAAGGGGAGAGTCTCTGCTGGAGATGTTATTGTACTATAATAAATCCCCTACGTGTCGTCTACACCTTACGAGGTGGGGACCAAGTCAGGCCATCCACTTTTTTTCTCTAAGTTTAAAACCCATTATACAGCGGTCATCCACCTCACAGAAACATAAGCATCAGAACCCCCTCATGTTTATGATATGTGATCCCTGAGGAGATAAACCATCTGAGGAGTCGATAAAGATATTTCCCCCTCCAGGTGGGAAGTTTGTAAGAATAAAAGTGTTCAGCAATAAAATTTATTGTGTGTATGTATAAATGTTTAAAAAAATTAGATTATACAAAAAGACAGTTTTGAAAGATTCAAAATGGAAGCTCACAGACTCCCAGCATGTTGTTTGTGTGTTGTTAATTAGAAAGCCATTAACCTAATCAAGGATTGCATCCAGACAGACACATGGGTGAGGAGAGCCAATAAGGAACTGCCCTGGAACCGAGATCCAATCCTGGGGCTTTCTGAGGAACAATGGCTTTGAGGGGTATAAGAACTCAAGTCATAGGTTTTTCTCACGTGTCTCCTTCTCTCCTGAGCACATGGCAGACCTCCTGCTGAAGACCAGCCAAAACAGCAAGCCATGCGCTCAGCCAGCCATCCAGTCAGAGGAAAGTGACGTATACCTTTTTATAAATCATTATTGTAACTAGTAACTGACGACTGCTGATAAATGTACATGTGTGTGTGTTTAATAAACTGTTCCGAATTGTTTTTAAAAATTGTCTCGCTGTCAATTTAATGCCAGAGATTTAGAAATCTTACATGTGGGTTAAGCCAAGTATGAAACCCAACAGTGTAATTAGCTGATTAAGTAGGAGGGGAAGTAACAATTGGAGTCACAGCTATGTGAATCATATGAATATTTTTCTGGCTAAGTTACTCAGAACTTTCTAATTTTCTTTGTTATGCATCAACCATTGACTCGATCGTTGCAACATATTGCTTTAGTCCTCCAGGTCTGTCCGTAGTGTTGAATTCTCTTTGTTCCAGAAGTGCGAATTTTGATGCTGTATCATCTAATCATCAAATGCTCTGTCCCAAGAATGCCTGAAAAACATTCCAAGTTTGGCCAGTGTTCGCTAACAAAGCACCGGTTTGCTTCATTTTTCTGGCTGACCTTCTCCCATCAGTTTCCGGCCATATTATTTAGCCCAGAATGTGACACTGCTGCTGCATAAGAGAGAAGGTCTAACTTACTGTCAGTTGTGAGTAATGATGTCAGTGGATTTTGTGAGATTTAAAAAAAAAAAAAGAAAAAACTAAGCAGTTTTAATTAGTGAATATTTGTAGTCAATTGTCATTAAAGATCCACCCAAAAGTAAAAAAACTAAGCAGTTTTAATTAGTGAATATTAGTAGTCAATTGTCATTAAAGATCTGCCCAAAAGTAACAGATATTGGGGCTAAAATTTGGCCTCACCGGGTCCGTACGAAGTGTAGACAGACCCGTCAAGGCCTTGCAATAGCCAGTTTTCGGGGCGCGATGCACATGTGCCGAAAACCGGCTATTCCGGTTTGTCAAGACTTTTTTTTTCTAAAACATTTAATTAACTTTTTAATTTCAATTAATTTAAAATATGTAGGTTTATTTTAATTTATTTATTTATTATGTTGTGTTTCTTCTTTTAGGGGTTTATTCTCATTGATAATAATGGAAATTGGTAAAAATGGAATTCCCATTATTATCAATGAGAATACTGCAGAGTGATTGGTGGTCCAGGCCCATGTGACTCCAGTTTTTTTGCACACATGGGGAAGTCCTGTCCCCTCACGCTACGCATCGAATGGAGGCCTCCGACCGCAATCGAAGGTGCCTCCGGGACCACCGGGTACTTTCACAAAACAATTTCGGGTCAGAGACGCGTTCGTCCGAAGGAAGCCTCCAACTGGAATTTTAGCCCCAATCATTTTATTTATCAAAATGGAATATACGACGTAAACGTATGCCATTTTTTCAACGCAACTTTATTCATAACTGTGGCAATCAATTTGAGTTTTCTTTGTTTGGTTACTATATTCTTCTCTTCTTAGGCAGGCCCTCGGAGTTGAGGATGACTTGCTTCCACACTAAAAATGAGTTCTCAGGTGATTGTGTCCAATGCAGGATTTACAGTCTTTGTCACAGATGGGGCAGATGGTGGTTGAAGGAACAGGTGAGTGGGGTGCTTGAGTTGTCGTGCGCTCCTTCCGCTGTCTACGCTTGGCTTCAACTTGCTCCCGACGAAGAGACTCGAGGTGTTCGGTGCCTTCCCGGATGCTTTTCCTCCACTTTGAGCGGTATTGGGCCAGGGATTTCCCAGGTGTCGGTGGAGATGTTGCATTTTTTCAATGAGGCTTTGAGGGTGTCCTTGCAACGTTTCCTCTGTCTACCTGGGGCTCACTTGCCGTGTCGGAGCTCCGAGTAGAGTGCTTGTTTTGGGAGTCTCATATTAGGCATGCGGACAATGTGGCTCGTCCAACGGAGCTGATCGAGCGTGGTCTATGCTTCGATGCTGGGGATGTTGGCCTGAGCAAAAATGCTGGTGCGCCTATCCTGCCAATGGATTTGCAGGATCTTGCGGAGGCAGCGTTGGTGGTACTTATCCAGTGTTTTGAGGTGCCTGCTGTACATAGTCCATGTCTTTGAACCATGTAGGAGGGCAGGTATCACTACTGCTCTTTAGACAATGAGCTTGGTGCGGATTTGAGGTCCTGGTCTTCAAACACTCTCTTCCTCAGGCGACCGAAGGCTGCACTGTCACACTGAAGACAGTGTTGGACCTTGTTGTCAATGTCTGCCCTTGTTGACAGTAGGCTTCCGAGATATGGAAAATGGTCCACGTTGTCCGAGGCGTCTATGTGGATTTTGATAATTGGGGGGCAGTGCTGTGTGACGGGGGCAGGTTGGTAGAGGGCCTTTGTCTTATGGATGTTTAGTGTAAGGCCCATGCTCTCGTATGCTTCGGTGAAGGTGTTGGCGATGGCTTGGAGTTCAGCCTCCGATTGTGTGCAGACGCAAGCATCGTCTGCATACTGTAATTCAATGACAGAGGATGGGACAACCTTGGATCTGGACTGGAGGCGACGGAGATTGAACAGTTTCCTGTTTGTTCTGTAGATTAGCTCCACTCCAGCGGGGAGCTTACTGAGGGTGAGATGGAGCATTGCAGCAAGGAAGATCGAGAAAAGCGTTGGTGCAATGACACACCCTTGCTTGACCCCAGTCCGAACGTGGAATGTGTTTGTGATGGATTTGTTGGTCAGGATCATGGCTTGCATGTCATCGTGGAGCAGGCGGAGAATGTTGACAAACTTTTGAGAGCAGCCGAATTGAGGAGGACACTCCATAATCCCTCATGATTGACAGTGTCGAAAGCCTTTGTGAAGTTACTATATTATCTCTCTAGTGAATACAGTTAAAAGCTGTATCTAGTGCATGTTGTAGTGTGTGAGAAAATGAACATCACATCACACTTACAAAATGTCGTACTTGCCACATTGATCACATTTGGCCGATTGGCTCAGGTAAGCATTACCTGCTAAGTTAATTATGCTGATTGAAAATGTGACCATGATGTTACACCATCATCAGCACTTGATTAGAATAGAATATGGTCACCTGTATGTAGGCAAGTGCTTCCACCATCTGGCAGAAGTGACATGAAAGATGTGTTCGAAAAAACTGGGCTGGGATACAGTATACTGGGTCCCCACTCAATGTCCACTCTAGCCATCCCATTACCACCAAAACCTGCCTCCTATGTCAAGCCCCTTTAAGGCTTCCGTCTGACGACAGTTATAGTTTTATATTGCCACTCTATGGGCCCAAGTTTCCACATGATTTGCGCCTGATTTTTAGGAGCAACTGGTGGAGAATGGACTATCTTAGAAATCGCAATTCTCCACATTTTTTTTTCTGCAGTTCTAGGCAGTTAGAACAGTTTCACTTTGGAACAGAATTTTTTCTTCAAAAGGGGCGTGTCTGGCCACTGACGCCTGATTTCAAAGTTTCCACAGTGAAAACGTACTCCAAACTAACTTAGAATGGAGCAAGTGAAGATTTTTGTAGAACTGAAAAAACCTTGTCTATACATTAAAAAATCAGGCGCAGGTTACAAATTAGGCGTCCAGAACGAGGTGTGTGTGGGGAGGGGGGGGGGAAGGGAAGTCATTAAATTCTATAATAAATCCTTATTTATACTTCTACAAATATTATACAAATAAATCCAACCTGAATAAAAATTTATAAGCAAAGAAAAGATTAAATAAACCATCTTCCTATCTGTGTGAAAGTGCTTCAGCCACAGAGAATGCTGCGTTCGTTCCCGCGGTTGGGGGGGGGGGGGAGGGGAAGGAGGCAGTCGTTCGTTCCCACGGGGGGGTGGGGGGGGGAGGAAACCGTTCCCGACGGCAGGCGGGGGATGGGGGGAGAGGGAAACGGCTGCCTCAACTTTCTGAGGCTTCCTGCAGCCTTCTCACTGCTGCAAGAAGCCTCAGTGCTGATGTGCTGATGGCAATGTGCTTTTATTAAAACATTTTCAAAAATTAAACAGCTACTAAGAACTACAAAAATGGCCAAGTGCCAATGTTTCCTTCACAATGTGCGTACGCGAACGCTCCAACGCGCATGCGCAGGGTTGCCGGCAGGAAAAAAAATAATTTAAATGGTACCCGCCCCCTCCCACTTACAAAATCGGCGCGATGGTAGGCTCCGCCCCCCTGGGCGCCGCGCCAAGCAGACATAGAGCTGCAGGGCGCTCTAGAATCGCGCGTTTTTTTTTCGGCGCCGTTTTAGGCACGAAAAACGGGTGCCCAGCTCGGAGGGGCGCCCGTTTTTTCTCGTGTGGAAACTTGGGCCCCACATGTCCCATATTGCAGTAAGGCCATGCATAATTACCATTGAGTGGAATGTTCCCTCCAATTAGGCATGCACTAGATAAGCTTCTATGAATGTTTAGAATAGGGAAAGCACAAAATGACTCACAGCTTATGAGGTTACACTTTGTGCCACGCATATTTGGGGCAGAAACTCCACATAAAAGGCTGTACAGGTACTATGTACTTAGCTTAGCAACTTTCTTCAGATCAGCCGTCTTCTTCCTGACCAGTGTTCAGGTTCACAAGGTTGTGCAAACAACACCAATTGTCTGTGAATTGTTGCCATGTTTGCTGCACCAGATGCCTTTAAGAATGATGCCCTTCCATGCTATATAGGACAGCCTCATTTCCTGCACTTCCTACATTAGAAAATCTTGTGCTGCGCTATTAAATTGAGCATTGCTCGCACAGAAATTCTCCATTTGTCAGAAATATTGGATCATTAAGCATTGGCGCTCCTCTCATCTGTATAAATGTGGGGGTTAAATGGCTGCATAATGCCGGTACCCCCTGCTTAGTTGCCTGATTGATGTGGGCTCTCCATTGGCTAGCTTGCTGTGTGGGCAGGAGCTAGGACAATTTGCACATGCTTCTTAAAGCAACTTAAGACAAGACTGCCACAAATGCAATTTCCAGACTTAGATTTTCCATTCTCCACCCCCCTCGCCCCTCCGGACCACCCTCGGTATTTCTACACCTTCTGTCATTTTTTCTACTTTTTCTCAGGGAATTTTATCTGTCTTTCTTTCTGTAATATTTTCATTTTCTCCCCCTGCAGTTTTTGCAATATTTCTCCCTATTTCTCTGTTGCCTGTATCTATCATTATTTTTTGTTTCTCTTTTCTTTTGCTCTCTTCTCTGCAGATTCTGTGTGATTTCCTTTCAGCCTCTTTGTTCCCTTGATGTCCAATTTTTCTATTTCTTTATAGGTGTTGCTTTCATCTCTCTCTGCACTTCTCTTAATTCTTCATTCTCTCTGCTTTTTCTCTTGTTCTCTAATATTGAATCCCTGTCATCCTGTCTGTTCAGTCCCTATGCCTCCTTATCCCTTCAGCCTCTGCCTGTCTCTAACATTCTGCTACTCTTTCTCGCAGTTTGACTTTCTCCCTCAGGCTCTGCTGCTTGAATCTAATTAAGTTAAAACAATACAGAAAAAAACGCTATGTTTTCTCCAGTGGCCAGCTGCCATTTTTTTCCTCCCAATTTTCAATCCACTGCTTTCATCTCTTTGGCCCCTTTCAGTCTCTGTCTCAAATAAATAAGGCCAGGAGTTTGCTCATCAGAGACAGCATCCTAAATGTGTGCATATCAAGACATTGTTGATTTTGTCAGTGATTCTCAAACTTTTTTGGGCTCGCCCCCACCTTTTTTGATGTCATATATGTCACCACTCTGTCTGTATGATCACATCATGATATCCTTTTCGAAAGACGGGAAGTAAATTCATTCTATGAAGATGTGCAATCAATGATGGCTAGGAGTTTGTGAAAGTTAGCAATGATAAGATCTTATTGTATTATCTCTTGATTATCTGGTTTGCAAGGGAGATTATATTATACCTTCTGAACAGGGCATCAGTTAGGTTGACTAATACACCAACATCCAGTGGATTGGTGATACTAGAGAATCTTCAGCTGAGGACTAAAGTGAACGCAAATTACGTGTATGGCTGGTGAGAAATAATATTTGAAGCCTGTAATGTAGACTGATGCCTCCCTTCAACCTGAAGGACAAAGTTGGCAAATTGGGTTTACAGCAGGTGGTGAGAGAAATAACACGAGGGAATAATCTACTTGTCCTTGTCCTTATCAATTTAACTGTTGCAGCTCAATCTGTCCATGATGGTATTAGTAGAAATGACCACCACACAGACTTTATGGAAACCAAGTCCTGTCTTCACACTGAGGACACCCTTTATTGTGTCATGTGGCACTACCACCGTGCTAAGTGGGATAGATTAAGAACAGATCTAGTGCATTTGGGGAGGTCTAACAAGGCAAGAGAATACACAATAAATGGTAGGATACTGAAAAGTATAGAGGAACAGAGGGACCTTGGAGTGCATGTCGCAGGTAGCAGGACAGATAGGTAAGGTGTTTAAGAAGGCATATGGGATACTTTCCTTTATTAGCCGAGGCATAGAATACAAGAGCAGGGGGATTATGCTTGAACTGTATAAAATGCCAGTTAGCCCAAAGTTAGAGTACTGCGTACATTTCTGGTCACCACATTACAGGAAGGATGTGATTGCACTAGAGAGGGTACAGAGGAGATTTACGTGGATTGCTGGCAGGATTGGAGAATTTTAGCCATGAGGAAAGATTGGATAGGTTGGGGTTATTTTCTTTGGAACAGAGGAGCCTGAGGGAAGACTTGATTGAGGTGTATAAAATCCTGATGGACCTAGATAGAGTGGATAGGAAAGACCTATTTCCCTTAGCAGAGGGGTCAATAACCAGGGGGTATAGATCTAAAGTAATTGATAGAAGGATTAGAGGGGAGTTGAGGGGAACTTTTTTCACCCAGAGGGTGGTGGGGGTCTGGAACTCACTGCCTGAAAGGGTGGTAGAGGCTGAAACCCTCATCACATTTAAAAAGTACTTGGATTTGCACTTGAAGTGCTGCACCCTACAGGGGTACGGACCTAGAGCTGGATAGTGGGATTAGACTGGATAGCACTTTTTCGACCGAATGGCTTCTATCTGTGCTGTAAATTTCTATGAATCTATGATTCTTAAAACTGGGCATCCATTCGGCTCTATGGGTCATCAGCAGTAGCATAATTATATTCCACTACAATCTGTAACCTCATGGCCCGGCATATTCCCTCACTCCTCCATCACCATCAAGCCAAATGAGCAACCCTGGTTCAATGAAGAGTGTAGAAGAGCATACCGGAAGCAGCACCAGGCATACCTGAGGTTGAGGTGCCTGGTGAAGCTACAGCACGTGATTATATGTGATTATAATCTGTGATTATAAACAGAGAAACAGCATACTATAGACAGAGCTTAGCGATCCCACAACCAACGGATCAGGTCAAAGCTCTGCATTCCTACCACATCAAGTCACTATCACCTGCTTTACATTATTGCACAAGTGAAAATGACCCCTTTTGTGCACAAAATCATAAACTTGTTTATGAAGAACGGGTTTATGATTATGTTACACATAGCACACAGGGGAAATCTTCTCTGACTGTTTGTAGCTATTCTTTCCTTTGTAAAACCCAATCCTATAAAATAAGTTGCTCTTAAGTGAGAACAATACCTTCGGGGACAAACTTTACACAGGATCGCTGAGCCTTTTGCAACCACTGGCTGCTGCATGGGATTAATTGCTTTATTTAACTGGAATCAACCACTGTAACTGGAGTTATTTCATGTTTATTTTAGGATCTCGATTTGGACAGACTTCCTATTATTGTTAGTGCTGCCTTCTCTATAGAGGGGCCAGTTGTAAGATGTTCCAATTGTACATTTTCTACAAGACACTCGAGGAACACTGTGTACACATGATGACATTTACCCTTAGGTTTTAGTAGGAGCAAAGGACATCATGGCAAACCAGGTGGCTATAAGTTAATGAGAGTAAAGTGTTCTGACCACAAGAATAACTGCTGAGAAACATCCACAATGGAGAGAAAAATGAGCAATATAATGAAACGGATGACTTCACCACTGTGGATTAATTTCCTTTAAAAGATTTTTACCCTCAATACCATATGGTATCAATAAGTCCCCAACTTATAAAATCCTGGAGAGCCTGTCATTTTTAGAGAGTATACTGGGAGCTTTTTATTCTATTCAAATCTCATGAATTTCAAACAAAGAAAATTGGAATTCCTCCAAATGATAAGTCCAACCAAAAGAATTACTTATGTTCCACGACTACTAGATTTACTGACACTTTTTCAAAGGTTCCAACAGTTTAGGAAATCACAGTTTTAAGTGACTTACTTTAAATAGCCTAACTTTCAATAGAACAATAAAGATTCTGGTCATCGTAACATCCTCTCAGAATATGGTCTTTCTATTTTTCAGTTCCAGTGGTTAAAATGGCCATTATATTCAGATCAAAGCAACCACAGAAGTCCTAATGGATTAGTAATGTATGATCCATCTTGTATAGTTTGCCAATACTTTGGGGTCAGTTAAGTGACCAATATGCTCAAGTGAAAAGTACTGATGCATAATGTTCCGCTTGTGAATTTTCCCAGAAGAGGATTTAATCCAGACTGTAGTTGCTTTCATTTCCCCAGAACCAGATGACTCAAGCCCAATCCTCCTGCAACAGATGTCGCAGTTAGATAGAAGACTAATCTGTGTGGGACGTCAGATAATACCCCAGCTAGTTTACACAAGCCCAGCTAGTTTACACAAGGCCAATCATAAAGGCCTGTATACAGGAGGCTGCCAGTTCAGGGAGTATTGAGGATGGTGGTGATGATCTGAAAATGTCATTGATAACATGATAAAGGCTTCGCTTAAAATGTCCAAAAATGCAGTCTTCAAAGACATTTACCTGGAATTGTTGTGAAGCAGCAAACTTGTTATCGGCCAGATTGACTATTTTAACATCAATTAGTTCAATGAATTGTGGAAATCTGCCGCTGAGCTAACCGACAGATTTTGTTTGTGGCAGATATTAGCTATTACAATTTCTGGCTTTGCGAATACATCTGTTGTTGAAAAGTTGCAGAATTACTATAAAATCTGGTGTTTAAGTTGCACTCTCATTTGTAACTCCTGTCCGTTAATGCACATTTAGAGCAGAGGTTGCTAATTTTTGAGTTAGTTTTTCCTTCCCTAACCTCGAACACTATGGTCAATTGTAGCACCCTTAATAGTGTTCCAAGTGATATCACAGAACTCAGCACAGATTGAACCTGGGTCCTTGCTGATTCGATGGTGACTTTACCTCCTGAGCCTGTATGGAGAGGGGGCCTACAAATATAAAAGACAGTAAACAGCTGTAAGACTCAAGAAGTACACATTTATTTTCTAATAAAATAGTGCCCAATAGAGGTTTAAGTGAACTATCTCATGTAAGGGTCTAATTAAGGAAACTTGTTGTTTATACAGAGACGAAAATATAACACTATTTTCACTCACGCTACTTACAAAATGATTTGCTTATAATACTCAGTTGGGTAAAGCACACTGAGCACAGACCACCACAATGGATGTCAAGAAATATCAAGCTAACAAGCCAAGAGTTGTGTCCTTCCACTGGAGAGGAAGAACGTGGGTCTGATTTAGACAGAGAGAAAGAGGCTCATCCCAAAACCAACTCAGACAATTGAAAGAAAGGAAAAGATAGATGAAATACCATGTCTTTATTATTTATTCAGTGGAATCCATAATACTGCAGCAGTTTCCTTAGGACATGGACATCAGAAATGGGTGCAAATTCCTTTGAATGTGAAGTCTGTTCAAATACAAAATGTAGCATGAAATACAAGTCTAAGATGAGGTGACCTGATAAACCAAGCTTTAAGAGGCCTGACACACTCCAATAATTAAGATATTTTTTTCACTACTGCATTCATTATTAATGTCCCATTTACAGTGAAATTTACTGAGAAGCTACTATTGCCTTTGTGATTGACAGGACGAGTCAAGAAGTTCTTTAAACCCTATACACTTTGCACTAAATTATCCCTCAGCCTGATATTGATGTTGTCACAGCTTCCTGGAATAGAAAATGTTCAATTGATTTTTATTTTACGAGTGGGACAATTTGTTTTGAACTGCATTGCAGTTTACAGAGGAGCACCTAGGTTTAGCTAGCTCCAGTGATAGTACTAACTACGGAAGAAGCCTACCATACTTGGAGAGATAGATTGAGTGAGAGAGAGATGTTTGTTATTCAGTACTTCATATGGAAGAGACTCTGTTAAACTGTATGTAAAGGATTGTAGAAACCTCAGTAAGTGAGATTGTCACATAATAACCAACGTTACACCTCCCATGATAGTTATCCTGAAGCATTTTTGAAGGATGTTTATCAGGTCATATGAGGCTATTAAAAAAGGTTAAGGTTTATGGAATAGATTCCAAATTATCCAGATGGATAGCAAATTGCTTTAGCAACAGAAGCCGGGGATAATTGTTCTACATGGGAGGTAGTAGCCAGCGGTATTCCATAGTGATCCACACTGGGTCCCCGTTGTTCACAGTTTTGTGAATGATAGTGTATGGTGCTAGGCATAGTATTTTAAAATGTGACAATGTGCCAAAGTTATGTGAGCAGGCTAAACGTAGAAAGAAATTGATAGTATTGAGTTGGATTTAGACAAACTAAATGGGCGAGAAGTGGCAGATGAATTTGAATGTAGAAAATGTAAGATAATGTACATAGGAATAGGAACAGAAATGATGTGCATTAACAGTAGTAGAAATGGATCACTGGCTTTACCCTAAAAGTATCTGACCAATGTTAAGCAATCAGTAATAAGGCAAATTGGGTACTGGGATACATCTGGATGTCATTGCATTACAGGTCAGAATGAATTATAATGCTGTTGTAATGCTAATGAGGCCAGTTCTGAAATATAGTGTGCAGTTTTGGACACCCTACCTCAGAAAGGACACAGAACCATCGGAAAGAGTTCAAAAAAATGTGACATAAATGATTCTAGACCCTAGAGGACTAAGTTATGAGGAGAGATGCAGGCGACCAAACATATTTTTGTTGGAGAAAAGAAGATTGAGAGGAGACATGTTCCAGGTCTTTAGATGAGGTAGAGATGAACATAAGCCCAAATTTTGTGGTGGTAATAACAGTGAAACCCTCTGAAACAGACGGAAGCTTCAGGATTTAGCGCATGCGCAGATAAACGCAGAAATCCTGAAGTTGCGGTCAGTCATTCCCTGCTCTGCCATAGGCTGCGATGTGAAACTCACCAGAGCCACCAATCGCATTGAAGGACAAAAACTTTCCCTATTATGCTGGTATATTACTGTTAACTACCTTCCCTCCCCCTCCCCTTGGAAAAGGTATGCCTTGTTGAGAGAAGTGTAACTGGGTTTTTAATGGGGTTTTGACTGTTGAACAACCATTTTGGCCCTGAAAAACTAGTTTTATATTTATGAAATGTCAAATGGTTCCATTAATGTGATTAAGAATTACATATTTTTTTAATAATATTTTCCTTACATTTTTTAAAATCATATTTCAATTTCTACCTTAATCCTATGTATATGTCCCAATCTTTATTTCACTCTCTGTAAAATTTAAAAAAGTAAATTAGAATCTGTGCATTTTACTTCCTGGTTTGCTGTCTCTGATTGGCGGCTCAGCCGGCTTGATGACTGGGCATGGACCTTGCAACATTGAAAGACAACGGGCTGACCGGTGAAGAAAAAAAATGGCGGCGTGTGGCGCAGCGCACCTACCCTTTAACTATTTGTCCCGCAATGGGTGTGCAGCCCGATTCGTGACCCACGAGGCTGGCGCGGGCATCACTAACGGTGGCTCACAACAGTGGAATTTCGCCCCCGATTAGTCAAGCTTTCCTCAGGCAGTGTCTTCCAGGTTCCCGAGGACCTTCTTCTGACTGTACGTAAAATTGGCTATTGTTACGACATATCCTTTGACACACTCAGATTGAAAAACCATGCTATAAGTTACAGTTAGGATTATTTAGCAAGCTTGATTAAGTTGAATATCAAAGTATTTATAGTTAATATTTCTTCAAAACTGAAATACAATATTTCAGCCATGAATTAATTAAGACATTATGTGGACCGTTAAAAGATACCATCCCAAAGATATGCTACACAGTGCTGAGGCATAGCCAAACATTTTAAGCACACTATTCCAAGTAACCCCTGTAGAAAAGCCTTTGGGGGAAAAATTCCCTTGTTGTGCGCCACCCGTTAGCACCTCCGGGGGGGGGAGGGGGGGCACTAATGGGGTGGGAAAGTGTTTTCAACTGGGGTGGCGGGGGGAGGGGGGGGGAATGCTACTGGCTACTGGCTTCTGCAATATTGTGCGGGAGTTACCGGAGGCGCGAATGCAGTAGCGCATTGCCGGTAGCACCCCGGGCTGTTGTGCCGACGATGATAACGTCATCGCCGTGTGCGCCGACCTCTTTTCGCTCCGCACGCGACATTGCACTCCACTTCCTGTGAGGTGCAGTAACCTCAATTTCGCTTCCGGAGTGGGACTTCTGTGTCAGGTGCAGAATGTCCAGCCCCGGAGAATCGCCCCCAACTGGGGCGATAGTCCATTTCTGCCCCGTGTTGTCTCATTAAACTAAGGAACATTTGCCACTAGAGTGACAAGCTCTTGAAGAGGACTTTTCTAATATGTTAATTATTGCTTTGTGCTTATAGTATTGTTTAGCTTAACTTCTGAATGTAGCTTTAAATGTAAATAAATATTGTGGTACTTTTAGCCTGTAACTTACAGATTTATTAATGATAATTCCCCATTCGCATAGACATAGTGAAACTCTATTGTCAATTTCAGTTTTCAATGTTACTTCGAAACATATTGTTGGCCCGAAGCAACCTAAGGCACGAATCGCTGCAGGTATTTTGATTGTTTCCTGTTATGTATGTAAACATTGTAACTATGTAAGACTTGCCGCCAGAGGGCGCAACTGTTGGAGGCCCAAGGGTCACCTGCACACCTTGTGCAAGGGAGTATAAAAGGTTGTCTGCCTTGCTGCTTTGGCACTCTGGAGTTGTATTAAAGAGACTAAGGTCACATCAGTTTTAGCTCACAGTACTCAGTCTTGTGGAGTTCTTCCATATTTAACAATTGGCGACGAGTAACAGATTACGAACTTTCACGCAGTCAAGGCTGCCGTTGGTATTTTAGAGAGATTTGTAGAGGGTGATGATTGGGAAGCCTTCATTGAGTGTCTCGACCAGTACTTCATGGCCAACGAGCTGGATGGGGACGATAAAGTGATCAAGCGCAGGGTGATTCTGCTCACCGTGTGTGGGTCCACAATATACGGCCTCATCAAGAATCTGCTAGCACCGGAGACGCCAATGGAGAAGACATATACCAGTTGTATACGCTGGGTCAGAACCACCTCAAGCTGAAGGAGACTGTCTTGATGGCCAGGTATCACTTCTACACGCACCACCGCTCTGAGGTCCAGGACGTGGTGAGTTATGTCGCCGACCTGAGATGCCTTGCGGGAACTTGCGAATTTGCTGGATTTTTGGGGGAAATGCTGCGGGACTTTTTTGTGCTTGGAATCAGCCACGAGGTCATTCTTCGCAAGCTGCTGTCCGCCGAATCCCTAGATCTGAGCAAAGCCATCATGATAGCCCAGGCATTCATATCCATGAGCGATAATACCAGACGCATATCTTCCCAGCATCGAAGCTCACAGGCAAGTACTGTGCATAAAATAATGTCGCTAGCAGGCAGAACTGCATATGGCAGGGCCTACACGTCTGCAGCTACAAGACCTAGGATGACTTAGAGTCCGCCATTGGGTGTGAATGCAAATCCATTAGCACCATGCTGGCGCTGTGGGGATAATCATTGAGTCCATCAATGTCGATTCAAGCACTACGCGTGCAAAGGCTGCAAAACAATGGGGCACCAAAACAATGTGCAGAGTGCTGTGACTCACTATGTGGTAGAGTCGGCAGAGGACGATCGATCCGGCGCGGATCATGCAGAACAAACGAGAGGCAACTCAACCCGTGGAAGAGGTGTATGGGGTACACACCTTCACCACCAAGAGCCCTCCTATCATGACGAAAGTCAAATTGAAAGGTATTCTGGTATCAGTGGAGTTGGACACGGGGGCGAGTCAGTCAATTATGAGCCAGAAGGCTTTTGAGAAACTGTGGGGCAACAAGGCACAAAGGCCCAAACTGAGCCTGAATCAGACAAAGCTGCGCACCTACACCAAAGGGCTCATACCAGTCATTGGCAGTGCGGCAAGGTATCGTACAATGGAGCTGTGCATGATTTATCACTACAGATTGTACCAGGTGATGGCCCAATGCTATTTGGCAGAAGTTGGCTGGGAAAGATTCGATGGAACTGGGATGACATCAAAGCACTATCTTCAGTGGATGATGCTTCGTGCGCCCAAGTGCTGAGCAAGTTTCCGTCGCTATTTGAACCAGGCATTGGCAACTTCACAGGCACCAAGGTGCAGATCTATCTCGTCCCCGATGCAAAGCCCGTTCATCACAAGACTTGAGCGGTTCCATATTTGATGAGGGAGAAAGTCGAGATCGAACTGGAGAGACTTTAATGAGGGGGAATCATATCGTCAGTGGAGTTCAACGAGTGGGCCAGTCCGATTGTTCCGGTGTTGAAAAGCGATGGGAGGGTCAGAATCTGCGGAGACTACAAGGGAATGATCAACAGGATCTCATTACAAGACCAGTACCTGCTACCCAAGGCAGATGACCTGTCCGCATGTTAGCAGGGGGGAAGTCGTTCACCAAGTTGGCCCTAACCTCCGCCTACATGACACAGGAGCTGACTGAATCTTTGAAAAGATTGACGTGCATCAACACGCACAAAGGACTGTTTATATACCACAGATGCCCTTTTGGGAGTCGCTCGGCTGCTGCCATCTTCCAGAGGAACATGGAGAATCTGCTGAAATCGGTTTCGCGCACCGTTGTGTTTCAAGACGACATCCTGATCACCGGTCGTGACACCACCGAACACCTGCACAACCTGGAAGAGGTTTTAAGTCGACTAGACAGAGTGGGACTCAGGCTGAAATGCTCCAAGTGTGTTTTCCTGGTGCCAGAGGTTGAATTTTTGGGGAGAAAGATTGCGGCAGATGGCATCAGACCCACGGACTTAAAGTCAGAGGCCATAAGAATGCACCCAGACCACAGAATGTGACGGAGCTACGTTCGATCCTGGGACTCCTCAACTATTTTGGTAACTTTCTACACGGGTTAAGCACTTTGCTGGAACTGTTGCACATGTTGCTACGTAAGAGTGACGACTGGGTTTGGGGTAAATCTTAAGAGACAGCCTTTGAGAAGGCCAGAAACCTACTTTGTTCTAATAAGTTACTTGTACTGTCTAACCCATGTAAACGATTAGTGCTAGGTTGTGATGCATCTTCGTACAGGGTCGGCTGCGTGTTACAGCAAACCAATGTATTGGGCAAACTTCAACCGGTTGCATACACGTCTAGAAGTTTATCTAATGCTGAAAGAGCCTACAGTATGGCATGTGTATATGGGGTTAAGAAAAACCTATTTGGACTTCGGTTTGAACTTGAAACCGACCACAAACCGTTCATTTCGTTGTTTTCAGAAAGCAAAGGTATAAACACCAATGCTTCATCCCGTATCCAAAGATGGGCACAAACATTATCCACCTATGACTGTTATTCGCCACAGACCAGGCACGGGGAACTGTGCTGATGCCCTCAGTCGGCTACCATTGCCCACAACCGGGGTGGAAGTAGCGCAGGACGCAGACTTGCTTCTGGTCATGGATGCTTTTGAGAGCGAGGAGTCACCCGTCACTGCTCGCCAGATCAGGATCTGGACCAGCCAGGATCCTGTGCTATCACTTGTAAAAAGTTACATCCTCAATGGGAGCTGGTCGGTCATTCCCGGGAAAATGCATGATGAAATTAAGCCGTTTCACCGACGCAAAGATGAAATGTCCATCCAGTCAGATTGTCTCTTATGGGTAATCGCGTGGTTTTGCCAAAAAAAGGCAGGGAAACGATTATACGCTACCTGCACAATACCCACCCAGGCATAGTCATGATGAAGGCTATAGCCATGTCGCATGTTTGGCGGCCCGGCATTGACTCGGACTTAGAGTCATGCATATACCAGTGCAACACGTGCTCACAATTAAGCAATGCACCAAGGGAGGCTCCATTGAGTCTGTGGTCATGGCCCTCCAAACAGTGATCCAGGATCTGCGTAGATTTTGCTGGCCCCTTTCTCGGAAAGATGTTTTTCGTTGTAGTGGATGCTTACTCTAAATGGATTGAATGCATAATCATGTCATCCAGCACATCCACTTCCACCATTGAAAGCCTTCGGCCTATATTCGCCACCCATGGCTTGCCCGACGTCCTTGTCAGTGGCGATGGACCATGTTTCACCAGCTCGGAATTCAACGGGTTTATGACCCGCAATGGCATCAAGCATGTCAGGTCTGCCCCGTTTAAGCCCGCATCCAACGGTCAAGCGGAACGGGCAATCCAAACTATCAAGCAGAGCTTGAAATATGTGACGGAAGACTCATTGCAGACCTGCTTATCTCGGGTTCTGCTCAGCTACCGGACGCGATCCCCTGCAGAATTGTTAATGAAGAGAGCACTCAAAACCAGGCTTCCACTCGTCCACCTGGATCTAAATGATCATGTGGAAACTCAGCGTTGCCAGCAAAACATGTACCACGATAGTGTGGCTGTATTGCATGACATTGATGTTAACGACCCTGTGTTTGTCCTGAATTATGGTCATGATCCTAAATGGGTTGCTGGCACTGTCTTGGCCAAGGAGGGGAATAGAGTGTTTATAGTCAAATTATTGAATGGACAAGCGTGCAGAAAGCATTTGGATCAGATCAAACTGCGGTTCACCGACAACCAGGAACAACCTGAAGAGGACATCATCATCATCGATCCACCAACACCCACCCAACCAGCAATCGACCTTGCTGTCAATCAAGAGGATGAACCCACCATTCCCAACAGTCCTGTCAGACCAGCCGCGCCGCAGTGCAGCAAAGGTCCAACCAACTCACCCATGCCAGAGTTTGAACTCAGACGATCAACCAGGGAGCGCAGGGCCCCGGATCGTCTCAACTTGTAAATAATTTGTATCAAAGACTTTGGGGGGGGGGGGGGGGGGATTGATGTTATATATGTAAACAAACTGTGTAAGACTGGCCACCAGAGGGCGCAACTGTTGGAGGCCCAAGGGTCACCTGCACACCTCGTGCAAAGGAGTGTAAAAGGTTGTCTGCCACGCTGCTTTGCACTCTGGAGTTATATTAAAGAGACTAAGGTCACATCTGTTTTAGCTCACAGTACTCAGTCTTGTGGAGTTCTTCCATATTTAACATTTCCCATTGTAACTCCGCCAGGAGACTGGTAGAACCACCATGATTATAACCTGAGGAATTTTAGGACCAAGTGGCACAGCTTTCTCGCAGCTTATTCAACTGGTGAAAGAGAAAACAATGTTGTAAAATCTTCAACTGTAACAATAATGGCAGAGTTTGCTGGAGCGAGGCATGAGTTGGATTTTTTCCCTTGCTCTTCACCTCCAATTAATTTTGAACCACAAATTGTTGGAAGTGCAAGCTGATAACAGCACAACAAAGTGAACGGGGCATCTGGGAATTCATTGAATAAAGGAACCAACAGTCAACCAGAGAGAAACAGAGTGAATAAGTACGATACTGAGGGGGCTTGACAGGGTAGATGCAGGGGGGGAATCTCGAACTAGGGGTCTTAGTTTCAGAATAAGGGGTCGCCCATTTAAAACGTTGATGAGGAGGAATTTCTTCTCTCGGAGGGTCGTGAATCTTTGGAATTCTCTCCCCCAGAGAGTTGTGGAGTCTGGGTCATTGAATATATTTAAGCTGGAGATAGACAGATTTGTGAACAATAGGGGAGTCAAGGGTTATGGGGAGTGGGCAGGGAAGTGGTGTTGAGGCAGAGATCAGATCGGCCATGATCTTATTAAATGGCGGAGCAGGCTCGGTGGGCTAAATGGCCTATTCCTGCTCCTATTTCTTAAGTTCTTATGTTCTTATGACAGAGAAGGAAATAGGGTTAATCAAATACAGAAAGAGAAATAAAGCGACAGAAAGAAAGATTGGATTAAGAAAGAGAGAAAAAACATAGAAAGGAAAAGTAAGAAAAAATATTAAATTTTAAATTTTAAATTTTAAAACCTTCTAGAGACTACAGGAGTGAGACTCCACAGTTTCAATTGTTCCCTTTCTGGGCCTCTGAGGTTGGGTGGCATTGGAGAAACATAAATCTGGTCAATAAAAGGATCCTTACATTGTGCAATGCCAGCCCTAACTTTCTGAGGGGAGATTGATTAGTTTTTGAAGCACAAGCCCAACAATTTCTTGGAACTGATGGGGAGACCCGCGACGAGCTCCAGATTTTTTCGAAACTAACGGTGGAGCAGCTCAAATTGTCCAGTAGTTTGTGGCGATTCCCAACTGACGACATATCTCTTCCTCGCCACAAATTGCATGATTTTTTATGCATTAATAATGGCCTCACCTTTAACTCGCTGTTACTTTGCCAGTAAATTCTGGCCAAAATCATTTTAGGACATTTATTTTGAATTGAGAGTGGTGGAAGATGTAGATTATTTTCCTGCCAATTCCTTCCCACTTGTTCCACTTCAATTGTTATCATGGCAATTTGATTGGTTACCTTTGGGGTCATTGAGAACAATCCAGCTGCAGCAGCACAGGAAGCACTGGCACCAATATTTGCGGGTAGGCAGGCAGCAAGCGGGAGGAGGGCAGTTTTGATCTGGAAGAACTGGTTTCCCTCAGGTCTGGCTGAATTTAACGACAGGACCTGATTAACAATTTTTGTCTCCATTTCCCGGCTCAGCAAGCCAAATTGAGAGGCTGGCTGTCGGGTGAGTAGGCCTTCGGCTTCAGGCTGCAGCTGGGGAGCAGAGAGTAGGGAGGGAGGGATCGGAAAGGCTGGGGGTGGGGAAATCGAAGGTTAAAGTGGGGGGGGGGGGGCGGGGAGATCAGAAGGGTCAGGGGAGAGATCGTAAGGGTCGGTGGGGAGATCGTAAGGGTCGGGGGGAGATCGGAAGGGCTGGCGGGGAGATCGGAAGGGCCGGTGGGGAGAACGGAAGGGTCGGGAGGGAGGAGATCGGAAGGGTCAGGGGGGAGATCAGGAGGGTCCGGGGGGAGATCGGAAGGGTCGGGGGGGAGATCGGAAGGGTCGGGGGGGAGATCAGAAGGGTCGGGGGGAGATCGGAAGGATCAGGGGGTAGATTGGTCGGGGGGAGATTGGAAGGGTCGGGGGGGGTAGAGATTGGAAGTATTCGGGGGAGGGGGGCGAGATTGCAAGGGTCGGGGGAAGACAGAGGCAGCAGCTTGCGAACAAAGAGGAAGAATGGATGTATTGGAAAGACGAGGGGGTGGAGGAGTAGATTAGAAAGGCTGGGTCGGTGGGAGATCGTGGCTCAAGGGGTAGGAGATTGGATCACGTGGGTGGGTGACGATCGTGGGTGGGCAGGTAGGGGGGGAGGGGACATCTGATTGCAGGGAGGGAAGTAGGTTAGCTTGGTGGGCCAGAGGAAGCATTCCTGCTCCTTCTCCTTCTGGCCCACAAGCAGTGCTAGAAAGGCACTTACTTCCTGGATCTAGCAGTCCTCACCTCCCAGCAGCTACTGGGTTTCCCAAGGCTCGAGAAACCCGGCCACCCAGCGTAAAATTTAAAATGGAGGTAAAGCCTGAGGCATGCAGCCTCATTTAAATAGTTAAATGCGTGACCTGCCTCCTGGGAACGATTTGGTCGCCTGCCTCCATCCCGCCTCCGTTAAAACCGGAAGTGGGTGGGTTCGAGGCGGGTTGGGTTCGAGTTTGAGATTTTTAACGTTTTAACATCCCACCCAACCCAAACCCACCCGTGTTTGTGAGTTAAAATTTACCCCATTATATTTTGTGGAACATTTGATTTGTTTCATTCTGTGCCTATATCTATAACCACTAATCCTATTCCTAACTTGGTAATTATCCAGCTCCTCATTAAAGGAGCTAATTATTTTATTCTCAACTGCTTTTGAAGGCAGTCTGGAGGGGAAAAAAAGGATCTTCTAACTTCTAGCCCTGCTGAAGCTTGTTAATCATAAACCTTAATCCATTATAATAAAAACAGAAAATACTGGAAATAATCAGCAGGTCAAGCACCATCAGTGGTGAGAGAAACAAAGCTAACATTTCTGGTCGCTGACCTTTCATCAGAACTGCAAAAGGTTAGAGATGTAACAGGCTTTAAGCAAGTACAGAGGCAAGGAAAGGAAGGGGGGAGAGGAAAGAACAAAAGGGAAGGTCTGTGATAGGGTGAAAGGCAGGAGAGATTAAATAACAAACAGGATGATGGTGCAAGGCAAAAAAGGTAATGGGAAAAGTAAAGAAACAAAAGATGGGTCTAGAGGAGGTGTAAATGGCAACAGCAGAATCATCAACTGCTGCCATCCGAAAAAATGGGGCAGAGTTTATGGTCCGAAATTGTTGAACTCAGTGTTTAGTTTGGAAGGCTGTAAAGTGCCTAATAGAAAGATGAGGTGCTGTTCTTCGAGCTTTCATTGAACTTCACTGGAACAGTGAAGGAGGCCAAGGACAGAGAGGTCAGAGTGGGAATGGTCCGGAGAATTAAAGTGACAGGTGACCAGAAGCTCGGGGTCATGTATACGGACTGAACGGAGGTGTTCTGCAAAGCGGTCACCCAATCTGCGTTTGGTCTCCCCAGTGTAGAGGAGACCACTTCGTGAGCAGCGAATGCAGTATACTAAATTGAAAAAAGTACAAGTAAATCGCTATTTCACCTGGAAGGAGTGTTTGGGGCTGTGGACGGAGGGAAGGGAGGAGGTAAAAGGGCAGGTGTTGCATCTCCTGCACTTGCACGTGGAAGGTGCCGTGGGAAGGGGAGGGGGTGTTGTGGGTGATTGAGGAGTGGACCAGGGTGTCGTGGAGGGATCGGTCCCTTCATAATTCTGAAAGAGGAAGGGAGGGGAAGATGGTCATGGGATCACGCTTGAGGTGGCAGTAATGGCCTGTATCCATTAGTTCTGTGCTCGCAGTCTAGGTCAAATAAGCCTATTGAATGATTTAAATATAACTTTATTCTTCAATCTACCAATCGATTCTTAGTTCCTTAGTTTAATGCAGAGGTCCCCAAACTGGGGGGTACTATGATTTTATCAGCGGGTGCAAGGGGGATTCTAGATGTAACTCACTCACAGGTAATCCTGCAATATGTATTTTCTCCATTGGTGGCGCTGTAGCCCTCCCCTCAACTCTCTCAGGCTGATTCTAGACTCTGCTCTTCCCAAACCTCAGGCTTCCTCTGCAAACAGTTCCAGCTTACAGGGATTTCCAACACTTCTCAGTTTAAATCTGTTTCTTTCAGTTAACAAAAGTCATTTGCCTTCTGGTCTGTGCCTCTGTGTAGCATAAATTTATTTTTGGAAGTGGTCATGACTCCTGGGGTCCCTGCTACCATAGAGAAATAAATAAATAGTGCCCCCCCCCCACCCCCGTGACTCTGCTTTATAAATCTGTTAAAAGGTTCGTTGCCCCGAGTTGTGAAGCTCTGTGGAACGTCTGTTTTTTTTATCCCTGCATCAAAGTCCTCATGAGCCCTGGGGCCTCCTGATGCTGAGAGGGAACAGATAAAAAGCCCTCCTTTAAAAACCTGTCTCGGCCTCAAAAATCGCTTTTTTGCCCAGTGGTCTGCACATTTCTGGAAAGTTTATTTGCCCTGCTTGGATTTGGTGTTGCTGTTTGCTTGGCGTCGCCTTAATCTGAAAACTAAATGAATAATTAGGTCCTCGATGTTTGCATAAAAAATGGAACTAATATTTTTCCTTCTCTGAAGCAATCCAACAATTCATTACTACTTGTTCCACCCCCAAATAATGCAATCACAGACCCAGTCTAGTTCTGCCTGCAGAGGATTGTTCAACCTCAGGAGTAGTTGAGGTGAATAGCATAGATGTCTTTAAGGGGAAGCTAGATATGTACATGGGAGAAGAAAGGAAAAGATGGACATGTTGATGAGGTTAGATGGAGTAGGGTGGGAGGAGCCTTGTGTGGAATGACAAGACTGGCGGAAACCAGTTGGGCTAAATGGCCTGTTTCTGTGCAGTAAATTTTATGTCATTCTATGTAACCTGCACCCGGCTCGCACCCCCAACCCAGAGGAGAGAACCACAGTTTTTCAGTCAGTGAAGTTGCTTACACTGATGTAGAGGCGGGGGAATTCCTTGGATTGGCTCACACTTTGCTGGTGTTGGAAAAGTGCACAAATAAGGATTTTGCCGCGCTTCCGGCAAAGTAACAGCAATGAAGCAGGGGCGGATCTGAGGAAATTATCAGCCTGTGATTTCTAACGATGAGATTGGACTTCATCTTAAAACCCAAGTGTGCAACCTCTGCATTAAACTAAGGAACACTAATATTTCGTAGAAAGAGGGCAGTGGGGTGGGGGGGGGGGGGGGGGAGGTGGGGGCGAGGGCTCACATGGGGCATGAATCTCCAAAGGGAAACTCAGCCAAAAAAGTTTGGGAACTTCTGGTTTAATGCAGTCATGTGGCATACATTTTCTTGTTGGCAAACTGTAACTAGTGGGGTGCCACAGGGATCAGTGCTGGGGCCTTAACTATTTACAATCTATATTAATGACTTGGATGAAAGGACCACATGTAGCCACATTTGTTTATGATACAAAGATGGGTGGGAAAGCAAGTTATGAGGAGGACACAAAGCGGTAGAGATTGCTCCCCGCCCGAAACAGGGCCCTCCCACCCCGTTTCGATAGATTTTACTGTAGCTGCGGTTCAGGTCGACTCTTTTGCGAAATTCCGCTCTTGGTTTTTTTTTGTTTTGATCCTGAAGTCTGTGTAAATGGGGGTGGTGATTACACCTGAGGGGTAAAGACACGGCGGTGACAGCAACTGAGAGGCGAGCCTTTGTGTTTTTAAACTTTGGCCCACTGGGTCACGAGGGAAGGTTTTTGGCCAGGCCAGTGGCCTGGCACCAAAGAGGGGGTGCCAGGTTGCCTGTTGGTGGCCCGGCCAAACCCGGGGGCACAATTATCGGGCCGACAAGAAAGTTGGCCGACAAAAAAAAAACATGGTGGCAGCAACAGTGAGCCCTCCCCTTTAAGGAAAGCTGCACTGCTGCTGCAGAAGGCCACAGCCTCACTGGACCATTGGGGAAAAGCTTGTTTTGGCACCACCGGGCCGAAGATTTTCCAATGGGAATGTTGCCGTCAGGGAAGGTGGGGGGGTAGATCGGTGGTGCACACGGTGATGGCCTGCCTACCACAGATCGGCAGCAGCAGAGCGGTAATGGGGGGGATTGGGGCACTGCCGGGAAAACTCAGGAGGGCAATTGGGCTATCAACTGCCATTCCACCAAAAGTTGGCGGCCACTCCACTCCGCAATGTGGCCACCGATTTGCAGTGGTAACAGGCCTTAAGGAGAGGGGCAATTTCGGCCCCAAAGAATCTGCAAAGGGATATAGACATAAACAAGGGAGAAGAATTTCTTCTCTCAGAGGATCATGAATCTTTGGAATTCTCCATCCCAGAGAGCATGTAGAAGCATTGAATATATTTAAGGTGGAGATAGACAGATTTGTGAACGATAAGGGAGTCAAGGATTATGGGGAGCGGGCAATTGAGGCCAAGATCAGATCAGCCATCTTATTGAATGGCGGAGCAGGCTCGAGGGGTCAAATGGCCTACTCCTGCTCCTGTTTCTTATGTTCTTATGTTTAATGCTTATACCTGAATATTCAGTATTTTCAATAGTAATGCTTTATGTCAGATACCTCCATTGCACCCCCTAATCTAGGTACTATTTTCTTCAGACCCTGATGTCATTTTACTTCGTTGTTTAACTTAATTTTTCCCCTCATTATACACTTTTTTAAATGTGTTTTTTAGTTATCTATCCATATTGTCAAGAACATATAAATGGCACAGCTGACCATCTGAAGACACCATGCTCCCTGAAGTAGAATTGATAGCTCTCTTACTAAGTGACTGCGGTGATAGAAGCCCATTGAATGGAGATGACCAGGGTGGGCAACAAAAGAAAATTCAGCCACTGCTCCCTTCCCAGATCTCTCCCTGCCTTGCTATTGATGCCTTGTGGCCCTCTTCTGGCCATTTCTGGCTCTGCTTACCTTCCCTTTCCTTGCCCTCTGCTTGCTCTTGGCAGCCTGCTCCTGCGATGCACCCTGGCTGAGACACAACATTGCTGAGACACAGCAGAAGCTGCGCAGCAACAGCCAGAGAAACCCAAGTCTATTGTGGAAAAAAAACCCCTCAATAGTGAGGCAGCTTGAAGCCTCAGTCTGAGCAGAAGCATCTGCAGAGAGGGCAAGCGAAGGGAGAGGAGAAGGAGTCCAATTTTGCTTTACCATCCAAGTCAAGCTTCAGGAATGGATAGGCTTTCCATTCCCAGAGTGTTTAAGGTCTGTCCATGGTTGAAAGCAGTCAAAGTGGGATTGGGTGGGAGGACAAACTCCAATTTTGCAGAACACTGAGATTCAGAGGTTCTAATGTTAAATGTGACAGTGAATTTAACATATCACTGCGAAATTCTACATTCCAGAAAAGTCTGAAGCCAGCTGGTCATCCACTAGACAGCATCCTTTTAAGATAACTGCAAGGGAAGGAGCGCTGTTAGATGAAAGCAGAGTGCCTTTAAAACAGTACTTGAAGCCTCTTGTCATTGATCATGAGCTGTTGCAAAGGTAGATTATGATGCAGTGCGTCACGAGACCAGGAGGCTCATGAAGGAGATGAAGTGGGTTCAGTGGATCAAAGAGTTCTTCCTGGCTGATGTCGACGACTGGTAAGTCCTGTGCTCTACAACAAACCTGTGAAGGCAACCATGGGATCTATTGCGAGCACTATGCTGAATTGGCATCTGGCCCGACAGGCTGTAGTAAGGATTCACAGGTATGGTGGTTGCAAATACCAATGGAATGTGCTGGACAGATAGAAAACTTTAATGACTAATTTTGAGGTGAGCTAGTAAACTCTACTTAGGCGTCGATTTTAACTTCCCACCCCCCAGCCTAATGGAAACCTGGCGGGGCAGCTAAAGTGGGGCAGGAATTTACCTGCTCCTTTCCCATCCCGATTTGGCTGACTCCAAAGACCCTCACCCCAAGTTGGGTAGGGTCCTCTTTACATGTGCAGCGCCAGCTCCGATGACGTCATAACGATCCGACCTGAGGCGTGAGAGGAGGAGCAATGGTGATTTTCCCCCCAAACCCATACGGGAACAGCAGCCAGGTCCAGCGAGATAAGTTATTTTAAAAATCTAGTTTCATTCTGGGCTAGGAGGAACAGGACTGGAACGTTGCCTGCAGACAGCGCATAATGAAAATATTGGATGCGCTGCCTATGATCTTTTGACATGTTCGGCTGGTGGGCGGGGTCACAGCTGGTGGGCAGGGTCACAGCTGGTGGGTGGAGTCACAGCTAGTGGGAGGTGTCACAGCTAGTGGGAGGTGTCACAGCTGGTGGGCGGGGTCACAGCCGGTGGGCGGGGTCACAGCGGGTGGGAGCGGTCACAGCGGGAGGGAGACGTCAAAGCTGGTGGGCGGGGCACAGCTGGTGGGAGTGGTCACAGCGGGTGGGAGATGTCAAAGCTGGTGGGCGGGGCACAGCTGGTGGGAGGGGTCACAGCTGGTGGGCGGGGTTCCCTGCTGCTGGCCCAATAATCTGCCTTAACCCTAAGTGGAGGAGGGAACCTCAGTTGTTTTACACCAGCCTTCGTAGTGGCCTTTTTGAGTAAGAGTACCTCTTTAACAGAAGTTATTTCTGAATAAAAGCCAATTTTTATCCCATGTGCTAACTGAGGATTGGGTTGAGACTATCCAAGATACTTAGGCACTTTACAGCTGTTAGCAAAAGTGTGGAGAATTTCATCAATCTGGCTGCCTTTAAAGTCAGGTTGCACAGGTGAAAGGTCACTGTTCTCACTAACTGCACCACCCAGTCTCCTAATGATTTATGAAGTGAACTGGACCTGTGCTTGAATTGCCTTGGGATGTGGCTGGGATGCTTCTTTTGGTAATTAGCAAGCTGATCTTGCTTCATCCCAGATCTTTTTATTGCTCGGAAAATAAGCTGCAGCAATTGTGAACTGACTTAAAAATGGGGAAAGATTGCAGAGTCATAGTGCAATCTGGAATAGATTCTTAACGTAGGGCAGGAATGAGTTTAGAATTCCCTTTCTAAAAGTCAATTAAAATATTTCTGAATTTCCTCAACCAGGCTAAGTTTGGACTTCAGACACTACCTCTGCCTCTCCTGAGGAAATGCAGTGACAGGTGAATGATAGAAAATGAATGAAAACAATTAGAAAATTGATCAGCATCGTAATTCAAACGCAGGTTGAGAGATTTGAGAAACAAGGTTCTGAATTTCCAATTCGCAGTTTCAATTTTTGCAGGTACTCCTCCCCAGGATGTTCTAGTGCCTACCTCGAAAGTTACTGCGAATGAGGTGCACAAAACAGCATGATGGCAACAGACTCAGTCAGTGACCATTAAACAAGTGGGAAGCAAAATATCATCTGTTTGCAATGAAGTCTGACTCTTAAAACGCGGTTGACTTCTTTTCATGTCAAGGAGGACCTGTAAGGAAATAAGTTCGTAGAAAACAAACAAGTCAGTGTTTTATATTGTTAATTACACTTATTTATTTCATAAGAAACCTGTAATGTAATCTCTGTATCCTGTATTGGAGCTGCAGTGACCCACAACTGGTCTTTTTTCCAGAGGAAATGTCATAGCTAAAGAAAGTGCACCTGACAAAATATAAAGGCAGCTGTAGTGCCCCACAACTTCACCACAGTGAAACACACAACTTAAAATGCTTTTTAATTTTTTTTCACCATCTATTTCTTGTTTTAGGCTTTGCAAAAATCCCAATGGCTTAATTGGTATACTGGTCCCCCGCTGAATAATATATACAGAGAAAGCCATCTGCTTTCTCACTGAGCACTATATCACTCTTCACACATTCCTAACTGACAGACTTGGGGTCCACCATAAACACTTTGCAATGAGCTATGGAACTGGGTCTGTGGAACAAGAGTTTTGGAGCCCCAGATTCCTCAAGTCGATGTGAAGTGCTGTCACTGTGATTACCAGATGTGGATGAAAGCAACGACATATTTTATTGTTGTTTTTCTAGGAACTGGAGAAGGATTTTTATTGAGAAATGTCCAGAATCAAAACAAATCGTAGAGAGAAACTGCTGTCCATGGGGATTTTTGGAGGTGCAAAAATGATACAGATTAGTCAATTCATTACTTGAGAGCTCCCTCAACACAACAACGCAGTGGACTTAAAAATTGTTTAACCCCTTCAGCACTGAAAGACTTTCAGTGTTCAGAAGACATGCAAGTTTCCTTTCATGTAACAGCTGCAAAATGGATTTGTTTCTTTTAAATAAATTATTTAAGATGAGTTTTATAAAAGTCAAATCGGGATCCAAAGTACATTCATTAGATGAAATGTACTTAGAGGAGGTGTCTAAAATAGTAAAACAATAAATTACTAATATGTTAAGACAATTCACCAATGCTGATCTTAGAATCAAGGCAAAACGTGCCTTTTTGCGCAGTGCCAGTTAACACCGGCGGCCGAGGATAACGGTGCACTAATGAGTTAGTGCATGGGCACGGTGGCCACATCGACCCGTGCGGATCTGCTCACCTCTCCGCCAATGGCGCTACGGCTTTGCGCTCCGCTACGGCATCCTCTGAGCACGGTGATCGAGCGCATCGCCTCGTGACCGCCCCGGAAGCTGAAATTGCCCCGTGCCCCTCTAACCAATGCTTGGAGAGAGCTGTGGAAACTGGGTCATTGAATAAATTTAAAACAGAGATAGACAATTTCTTAACCGTTAAGGGAATAAGGGGTTAAGGGGAATGGGCAGGGAAGTGGACCTGCGTCCACAATCATATTAAATGGTGGAGCAGGCTCGAGGGGCCGTATGGCCTACTCCTGCTCTTATTTCTAAAAAAAAATACAAGACTAAACAGTAAAGATGAGAATCAACATTTATGTTCAAAAGTGCAAAATCAACATAACATATATCATTCACCCTTGTGCATCTCCTTATATCCCCTTTTTTGTAAACCTACTCTACTACTGTGCTCAATGTCTGTGACTGCAGCAGGGCTGGTGGAAGGCTGCTGTGTTTCTGGGCCAGACACTACAGATGACCTTCTAGGATGCCCTCGACCAGCTCTGGGCCTGAAAGGCCCGGCTGCAGAATGTAGCACCTCAGGCTGGGTGGTGGCATTCTGGGTTGGCTGGGTGACAGCTGTAGATAGTTGCAATGACAGCGTGGCAGTAGTGGGATCAGAAATGCTGTCGCCCTGAGAGAGGACAGCAGGTTCCTGCTCCACTGACCCAGTGTCACTTCCCTGGAGCAACACCTCAGCCACCGCACCAATCTGATGGAGCACAGATTGTTGGGCTGCTGCGGCACCGTGTGCACCGTGAAGGACCCAGTGGCAATGGCAACAGTCAGGGGTTACGTGACATGATGCTGAGACTGCATGAGAGCAGTCTGAGCATTCATGCAAATAACCATTGACTCTATTGCAGCAGCAAGATGTTGCATAGCTTCTGCCTGTGCCCCAATAGAAGCTGCCACATCGCCCATGAGAAGCCTCGTGAGGTCTGGATCTGCACGCTCCATCTTGGAGTCCACCATCATCTGCACATTGACAATGATGGGCTCCATGGTGTGCGCAGAGCTGCCTGCAATGCGGGAGGCGGACTCCTCCCACACTTCTCACCACTTGTGACAGGCTCTCGGGCACCCTTGCCATTGCCCTATCATTTCTGAGTGCAAAGCCATCACCCTTTGTTGAAATTCCTCCCTAATGATCATCCTAGGCAGTCCCTTGGAATCGAGGAAGACTTGCTTCCACTCTTAGAATGAATCCTTAGGTGGCTGAACAGTCCAATACAAGAGCCACAGTCCCTGCCACAGGTGGGACAGACAGTCGTTGAGGATAAGGGAGGGTGGGACAGGTTTGTCACACCTTCTTTCTGCTACCTGCGCGTGTTTTCTGCATGCACCCGCGATGAGACTCGAAGCGCTCAGTGCCCTCCCGGATTGTAGGAGCTTTTTACTCTGCCCAATTATGGGGGTCTTTGGTGGCTGTTGGTGTATTGGGCCTCTCTGTCACTTCTAGGGGACGGTCCAGCAGCTTATGACTCGCTGACCACTAAACTGCCGGTTTCGAAGCGCCCTAGCACCCCTATCTGGTTCTAAGCTCAGAATTTTGGTGGATTATGAGCTTCCACAAGGGAAAACAAAACACTCAGAGACAAGTGGTCCTTGGAACGAAAAAAAAACCGGGTAAGTCCAATTTATTAACCACGGTAAGTTTCCAACAAGGTCAAACTTCATCAAAACACATATCTGACACACACTTATAAATTATGAAAATCTATGGGAAGAAACGGACACAATGAAAACCTTACACAATTTTATCTTTACAAGACATTTCCAACACCACCCCCACCCCCTTTTTACCTGACTGACCTCGGCTGACAGTTGGGAAAAGAAACCCCAGGATAATAATTACGATCCCTTTTGACAGTTATTTTTTTAGCCTTAGGGTGGTTGGTTTACGGGGTAGCTGGAGTGAATGTTGCCTCTCCCAGTTACTTCGGTCTCCGGTTCTTCAGCTGGTTGGCCTCGGAGCGTTGTTCGGTGTGCGGCTCGGCTTCTTGAGACGATGTTGGGCCTCTCGGTAGTTGGGTTGTATATTCTGCACACAAGTAGAGTCCAGGGCCCGTTCGATGGTAGGTTTCCCAGCCGGTAACAGTCCGTCTCCGTTCTCTCTCAGTTTCTGTCTGTCTGTGACTGCTACTGCTCCTCGACTCCTTCTCCTACTGCTCCAGCTGCTTCTCCCCTCTCGGTGGTTCCGTAGGTCCTATATTTGTATCCAATTTAGTTCTGGCCTTTTCGTGCCCAAACTCAGTTGGTGGTCCATTGTGTAAGTTTGGGCGGGGAGATAGCTTTGAATATTTAATCAGAAGATGTCACAGGTACAGGTAGGTGTGAGGACAGGGATACTGTTTCAGTGCACATTGGTGCCTCAAAGTCTCCTGGTCCATTGTAACAGTCCTGGGAGTCAATCGGTTTGGGTCTACCCTTTGATGGGCCATCACCGCAGTGATTTCAGGACTATTGTCCACTGTCCATATTAATTAGGTAGATGATGGTCCACATTCATAATTTGATTAGGGGTGAGTCATATTTTCGAACTGGGCCGGGTAGACCCCATTGGTTGAGGATTTCCCCGCTTCAGGCCCGACTTGACCTGATTGGCCTGCCAGAATGCACTTTTCCCCCATTGGCCAGTGCCTCTGTCTCGCTTGTGAGCCAGACTCCACAATATCTGTATCTGCCCACACGTTTCCCAGCCTGCCCGGTCTGAGGATTTTACTTGGCCAAAAATGTTCATTTAAAATGTATAGGACGATCCCAATCCCATCTTAGTTTTCTTGTCCTTAGGTAGTTCCAATAAAATGCGGCGGTGGATTTTCGAACCTTATAGGATGCTCTTCCTTCACTAAGGGCGGTCTTTGGCCAGGGACTCCCAGGTGTCGGTGGGGATGCCGCACTTTATCACGGAGGCTTTGAGGGTGTCCTTGTAACATTTCCTCTGTCCACTGTTGGCTCAATTGTCATGAAGGAGTTCCGAGTAGAGCGTCTGCTTTGAGAGTCTCGTGACTGGCATGCGAACAATGTGGCCTGCCCAGCGGAGCTGATCAAGTGTGGTCAGTGCTTCAATGCTGGGGATGTTGGCCTGGTCGAGGACACCAATGTTGGTGCATCTGTCCTCCCAGGGGATTTGTCGGATCTTGCGGAGGCATCGTTGGTGGTATTTCTCCCACGACTTGAGGTGTCTACTGTACATGGTCCATGTGTCTGAGCCATACAGGAGGACAGGTATTACTACAGCCCTGTAGACCATGAGCTTGGTGATAGATTTGAGGGTCTGGTCTTCGAACACTGTCCTACCAGTGCAGATAGGACCTTCATCCCTAATGAAGTCCTCATCTGAATGCTGTGGAGCAGAACTCGTGCGTGAATTCACCCTCTGGGGAGCTGGCTCCCGAGGTTGTCTTATCCCTTCACCCTGCTGCAGCCCGCTAGGCCCTGTTGCATCATCCAGTGCTGACCCCTCTCCTAAGCTGAACTGCAACGACCGCGTACTCCCAGTATCTGAGCTGGTGTGTGCGAGTGTGAGAAGCAGTGATGTGGTGCTTGCATCCTCCTCCTCCTCTCCCCCCATTTCTTCTCCCTGCAGACTGGGTTAAGGGGGCTCAGGCACAGGCTGGGCTTCGCCCGGGGCATTGTCTGAAAGCACAAATGGCACAAGAGTGGCGTTAAGATGAGGGAAGTGGGGCAGGCATGCAGGAAGAAAGGTGGGCAGAATGTGGAGCAGCTAAATGATAAGGCCTTCTGCTTAAAGTGGAAGGTAGGATGAGAGAAAGGGATTCACTTACCAATGTTGGCCCCAGTGGGCCCGGTGGTTCCCCACTGCCACAGGGTTGACCACCTGCAGGCCCATAAAGCAAAGTTACTCGCTCCTCCAGGTCTGTGAGCTGGTGCAGTTCAGGCTCCCCCACTCCTGTTTGCTGCTGCTGCAGCCTGTTATGTGCCATCTTGGCCTGCAAAGGTAAGGAAGCTTGGTGGGTAACAGTGCACTTATGTATGTGAAAGAAATGCATGGGCAGCTTAAGCTGCTGTGATTCTAAGCAAAGCATCAAATGAGGCAATAACTGTGAGTAGGCACATCCTGGCTTGCTGACTCCACACAGAGGCTGCCTTGTAAGAGTTGTGGGGACAGACAGAGGCTCACAGGTTCATAGGTGTCATGTATGTATGCTTGGGGTTACTAGCCACCAGGTGGCGCCACTATCAGAGGTCACTGGGCTGTACACACCTGTGTGCGGCCCAGGTATAAAAGGCAAACCATCATGTAATCACTTTGGGCCCTAATAAAGCAGAGCCAGGTTTGTACCTGTGTTAGTTTACAGTATTCAGTTTATCGAGTTATTACATACATAACATTTGGCGATGAGGTAATGTAAGAACCTTCGCATGCAAAAAAAATGAGCACAATTGGAATTCTGGAGAGATTCATGGAGGGAGAGGACTGGGCAGATTTTGTAGCTTGCCTGGATCAGTACTTCATGGCCAATAAAATGGACGAACCCACTGATGCAGTTAGGCACAGAACGGTCTTCCTCACGGTTTGTGGTCCGAAAATCTATGGACTCATAAAGAATCTTCTCTCGCCTGCAAGTCCAATGGACAAGGACTATGAGGAATTGTGTGCTCTGGTACGTGACCTTCTCAAACCAGAAGGCGGCATCATCATCTCATGATATCGATTGTATACGCACATTTGTTCTGAGGGCCAGGATGTGTCGGAATTCGTTGCCGACCTGAAACATCTAGCTGGACCGCGCAAGTTCGAAAACGCATTGGGAGACATGCTGCTGGACTTCTTTGTAATCGGCATCAACCACGAGGTCATCGTGCGTAAGCTACTGGCAGTGGAGATGCTGGATTTGAGCAAGGCCATCACAATTGCCCAGGCATGCATGACGATGGACAAAAACTTAAAGCAGATATTATCAAAAAATTGGAACTCGGCAAGTACTGTAAACAGGATTGTATTGTCGTTTGGCAGAGCTGCATATGGCAGGGCTTACTCAACTGCATGTGCAAAACCTGTGGCTGCCCAAAGTCCGCCAACGGGAAAGAATCCGATTTCACCGTGTTGGCATTGTGGGGGCAATCATCGACCTCATCAGTGTCGGTTTAAACAGTACATTTGTAACGGCTGTTCGAGACTGGGGCATCTCCAGCACATGTGTCTGCAACTGAGCAAGCGTGCTGTGATACACCTCGTGGAGGATGATGACCAGTATAGCGCAGATCCGGATATTCAATCCGAGATACCAGAGGGGGAAGTGTATGGACTGTATTCGTTCCTAAGAAAGAGCCAACTGATAATGATTAATGTGAAACTTAACGGTGTGCCGGTACCGATGGAATTGGACACGAGTGCGAGTCAATCAATAATGAACCAGAGGACATTCGACAAGCTGTGGGATACTAAGGCTGTGAAGCCTAAGTTGAGTCCAGTCAATGCCAAGTTGAGTACGTACACTAAAGAACTCAACGGTGATTGGCAGTACAGTAATCAAGATGTTGTATGATGGTGCGGTTCATGATTTACCTTTATGGATTGTTCCAGGCAATGGTCCAATGCTGTTAGGCAGGAACTGGCTAGAAAAAATCAAATGGAATTGGAACGATATCAAAGCATTGTCATCGGAGGATGATACTGTATGTGCTCAAGTGTTGAGCAAGTTCCCCTCGCTGTTTGAACCAGGCATCGGCAATTTCACGGGAGCCAAAGTGCAGATCCACGTGGACTCAGATGCAAGACATGTCCATCATAAAGCTCTGGCGGTTCCGTATATGATGAAGGAGAAGGTCGAAATCAAACTGGACAGATTCCAGTGTGAAGGAGTCATATCACCGGTCGAATTTAACGAATGGGCCAGCCCCATTGTTCCTGTGTTGAAGAGTGATGGCACCGTCAGGATTTGTGGAGACTACAAGATTATGATCAACCAAGTTTCAAAACAGGATCAATACCCGTTACCGAAGGCTGATGACCTGTTTGCAACGCTAGCCGGGGGGTGGGGAAATCGTTCACAAAACTGGATCTGATGTCGGCCTACATGACACAGGAACTGGTCGAGATGTCGAAGAAACTTATGTGCATCAATAAAGGACTGTTTATCTACAACAGGTGTCCTTTGGGAATTTGCTTGGCTGCAGCCATATTTCAGAGGAACATGGAGAGTCTACTGAAGTCCATCCCTAGAACTGTCATGTTCCAAGATGACATCCTGGTTACAGGTTGTGACATTGTCAAACATCTGAACAACCTGGAAGAGTTCTACGTCGTCTGGACAAAGTGGGACTCAGACTGAAACGTTTGAAGTGTGTCTTAAGGGCACCGGAAGTCGAATTCCTGGGGAGGAAAATTGCTGCTGATGGCATCAGACCTACAGACTCGAAAACCAAGGCCATCAAAAATGCATCCAAGCCTCAGAATGTGACTGAGTTGCGTTCATTCCTTGGTCTACTCAACTACTTTGGTAATTTCCTACCTAGATTGAGCATTAGAGCCACTGCACATGCTGCTAAGAAAAGGCAACAACTGGGTTTGGGGTGCGTCTCAAGATAGAACTTTTGAGAAAGCTACTAATCTGTTTTGCTCTAACAAGCTGCTGGTACATTATGATCTGTGTAAGTGTTTAGTATTGGCCTATGATGCTTCGTCATATGGAGTTGCTTGCGTGCTCCAACAAGCTAATGAGTTGGGTAAACTACAACCTGTTGCGTATGCTTCTAAAAGTTTGTCAAAGGCGGAAAGAGCCTACAGCATGGTAGAAAAAGAAGCATTAGCCTGTGTGTATTGGGTTAAAAAGATGCATCAGTACCTGTTTGATCTTCGGTTTGAACTGGAAACAGATCACAAGCCACTCATTTCATTGTTTTTGGAAAACAAAGATATCAATACCAATGCATCGTCCCGCATCCAGAGGTGGGTGCAGACATTATCTGCCTATGATTATGTCATTCGTCATAGACCTGGCATCGAGAATTGTGCCGATGCACTGAGCCATCTATTGTTGCCCACACCGGAGGTGGAGACGCCACAACCTGCAGATCTACTGTTAGTTATGGATGCTTTTGAAAGTGTCACGGTTCAACAAGTTAAGACCTGGACCAGCCAGGACCTCTATTATCGGTGTGAAACGTTGTGCCCTAAGTGGTTGGTCTGCCATACCCAAGCAAATATGTGATGAGACCAAACCTTACAACCATCGCAAAGACGAACTATCCATTCAGTTAGATTGTTTACTGTGGGGTAATTGCGTTGTTATGCCTAAGAAAGGCAGAGAGAAATCTGTACATGATCTACATAGCACTCATCCCGGTATTGTCATGATGAAAGCCATTACCAGGTCTCATGTACGGTGGCATGGAATTGACTCTGATCTGGAACCATGTGTGCATCAGTGCAACACTTGCACGCAGCTAAGTAAAGCACCAGCGGAATCGCCGCTGAGTCTGTGGTCGTGGCCATCTAAACCATGGTCCATGATCCACATCGACTTTGCAGGTCCCTTCCTGGGAAAGATGTTTTTAGTTGTGGTGGATGCATATTCCAAGTGGATAGAGTGTATAATCATGTCATCCAGTACATCCATAGCCACCATTGAGAGCTTTCGTGTCATGTTTGTCACTCATGGTCTGCCTGGCATTGTTGTAAGCGACAACGGACCTTGCTTCACCAGTCTGGAGTTTCAAGAGTTCATGAAACTCAATGGTATCAAACATGTGAGGTCAGCACCATTCAAACCCGCATCTAATTGTCAAGCAGAGCGTGCTGCCCAAACCATCAAGTAGAGTATGAAACGTGTAACGCAAGGTTCACTGCAAGTTCGCTTGTCATGCTTATTGCTTAGTTACAAGACAAGACCCCACACGCTTACTGGGGTCCCCCTGCTGAACTATTGATGAAGAAAGGTCTCAAGACCAAGCTCTCTTGACCTGACTTGAATGATCATGTTGAATACAGACGTCAAAGTCAGCAGTGGTATCATGATTGCGCTGCTGTGTCACGCGACATTTCTGTTAACGGTCCTGTGTATGTACTAAATTATGGTTAAGATCCCAAGTGGATCACCAGTACTGTTATGGCCAAGGAAGGTAACATAGTGTTTATCGTCAAGCTTAAGAATGGGCAAACATGCAGGTGTTTCTATGAAACATGCTGATCAGATAAAGCTGCGGCACACGGATGAACCGGAACAGTCTGAGGAAGACACAATCAGTGACCAACCAACCTACCCTCAGTCATCAGAGGACTCCGCTGTCATCAGTGAATCTGGACTTTCAATCACTGACATGGTCATTGTCACTCCCATCAGATCGGCTACCCAGCCCCCAGACTCAGAATGCTCGCCCAAGGCTGGAGTTGAACTGAGACGATCAACTCGGGAGCGGAAAGCCCCGGACCATCTCAATATGTAAAAGGCTGCTCCTAATATCTTAAAGGGGGATAGTATCGTGTATCGTGTATGCATGCTTGGGGTTACTAGCCACCAGGTGGTGCCACTGTCGGAGGTCATTGGGCTGTATGCTGCGTCCCAGGTATAAAAGGCAAGCCATCATGTAATGTAATCACTTTGGGCCATAATAAAACAGAACCAGGTTTGTACCTGTGTTAGTTTACAGTATTCAGTCTATCAAGTTATTACATACATAACAATAGGTAAGAGTTGTGGGAACAGACAGAGGCTCACAGGTTCATGGGTAAGAGCTGTGGGAACAAGTACTCACTTTCACCACATGAGTGAGGTCGCAGAGCATTTTGCGACACTGTGTGCGCGGTCAAGGGCGGAGGTGCCCAACACCTCGGTAGCCACCTCTGCCCAGTTAGCTCTCAGAAGTGGACCTCCCAGCTGGAGGGGAAAGGATTTCCTGTCTTCGTAACATGTCATAACATTTAACAGTATCATAAACAACAAATTTATTTAAGAAGCACCCTGTGCAATATCTTTTATCCCCTCTTAATGCTCGGTTTAAATCTTCTAGTGCTCCTCCGCAGTGTGTCCCCTGTGGCTACAGCAGGGCTGGTAGAAGGTTGCTGTGTGTCAGGCAATGACAAGTGCAATGGTGGAGTGACAGTGGTGGGATCAGAAATGCTGTCATCCTGAGACAGGACAGCAAGTTCCTGTTCCACTGACCCACTGCCACTCCCCCAGGGCAGCACCTCAGCATCCCCACCAATTTGCTGGAGCACAGATTGCTGGGCTGCTGCGACACGGTGAGATCCCCGTGGACTGTTGTGGATCCAGCGGTGATGGCCGCAGTCACAGCACACATCCACCTGATACTGCGTGAAATCAGTCTGAGACTTGATGCCAGCAGCCATTGACTGCATGACAGCACTAAGACCGCGCGTGGCATCCAGCTGAGACTGCATGAGAGCAGTCTGAGCTTCGATGCCACCAACCATTGTCTGCATTTCAGCACTAAGACGTTGCGTTGCTTTCGCCTGTGTTGCTATGGAGGCTGCCACATCGCCCGTGACACGCATCATGAGGTCTGGATCTGCACGTTCTCTGAGAGCCCACCATTGTCTGCAGACTAGAAATGATGGGCTCCATGGTGTGCGCAAAGCTCTGTGTAATGTTGGAGGCGGTCTCCTCCTCACTCTTTACCATTGCTGAGAGGCTCTTGGGCACCCTTGCCATTGTCGGAGTGCATGACCATTACCCTTCTTGTGAACGTCTCTCCATCGATGTCCTCATCTGAGTCCTGTGCAGCATAACTCCTACTTGCTGCGATTCCACAGTGAGCTATTTTTCACATGGTATTGGGGGTAATGTACTGACGTGGATAGAGATCTGGTTGGCAGACAGGAAACAGAGAGTCGGGATAAACGGGTCCTTTTCAGAATGGCAGGCAGTGACTAGTGGAGTGCCGCAGGGCTCAGTGCTGGGACCCCAGCTCTTTGCAATATATATCAATGATTTGGATGAAGGAATTGTGTGTAATATCTCCAAGTTTGCAGATGACACTAAACTGGGTGGCAGTGTGAGCTGTGAGGGGGACACTAGGAGGCTGCAGGGTGACTTGGACAGGTTAAGTGAGTGGGCAAATGCATGGCAGATGCAGTATAATGTGGATAAATGTGAGGTTATCCACTTTGGGGGCAAAAACGCGAAGGCAGAATATTATCTGAATGGCGGCAGATTAGGAAAAGGGGAGGTGCAACGAGACCTGGGTGTCATGGTTCATCAGTCATTGAAAGTTGGCATACAGGTACAACAGGCGGTGAAGAAGGCAAATGGTATGTTGGCCTTCATAGCTAGGGTTTGAGTAGAGGAGCAGGGAGGTCTTACTTCAGTTGTACAGGGCCTTGGTGAGGCCTCACCTGGAATATTGTGTCCAGTTTTGGTCTCCGAATCTGAGGCAGGACGTTCTTGCTATTGAGGGATGTCAGCGAAGGTTCACCAGACTGATTCCCCGATGGCAGGACTGACATATGAGGAGAGACTGGATCAACTGGGCCTTTATACACTGGAGTTTGGAAGGATGAGAGGGGATCTCATGGAAACATATACGATTCTGACAGGATGGGACAGGTTAGATGCGGGTAGAATGTTCCAGATGTTGGGGAAGTCCAGATTGAGGGAACACAGTCTTAGGATAAGGGATAGGCCATTTAGGACTGAGATGAGGAGAAACTTCTTCACTCAGACAGTTGTTAACCTGTTGAATTCCCTGCCGCAGAGAGTTGTTGATACCAGTTCATTGGATATATTCAAGAGGGAGTTAGATATGGCCCTTATGGCTAAGGGGATCAAGGGGTATGAAGAGAAAGCAGGAAAGGAGTACTGAGGGAATGATCAGCCATGATCTTATTGAATGATGGTGCAGGCTCGATGGACCGAATGGCCTACTCCTGCACCTATTTTCTATGTTTCTATGTTTCTAACTCGCGCGTGAACTCTCCCTCCGGTGGGCTGGCTCCCAAGCTACCCTTTCCCCTTTATCTTGCTGCAGCCCGCTAGGCCCCAGTGCAGACCCCTCTGCTAAGCTAACCTCTAAGGGCCGCGTAGTGCCAGTCTTTGAGCTGGTGCCTGCAGGTGAGAGATGCAATGACTCAGTGCTTGAATCCTCCTCCTCTTCTCCCTCGTCAATATCGTGGGGTGGGGGCTCAGGTACAGGCTGCAGATCTGCTTGCTGCATATCTGAAAGCACATAAATGGCACAAGACTCACGTTAAGGTGAGGGCAGGAATGGAGCAAAGATGTGAGTTTGAGTAGCTGCACACGTTTGTTGGGGGAGTGGTGGTTTGCGTAGTGTGCACAGACAGAGGTTCAGAGGCTGGTATGTAGGAGGTGTAGAAGTATGCACCCACCTTCACCATCATTGAACTTCTTCCTGCAATGTGTGAGGGTTCGATCGACCACAGTGCAGGTTGACAGCTCCTTGGCCACTTCTCTCCATATGGCGGTGAAGACTTGTGGCAATGTCCTCCTTCCAGATGCGGGAACAGCGCATCCTTCCTTCTCTCCACTGCCCCCACCAATGTATCCAATGTCACATCATTGAATTGCCTTGCCCTCTCCCTTCCAGCACGATTTGCAGCAGCCATCCCAGAAAATTGTTGCACTAGCTCATAGCTCTCCCTCAAATGCAGCACCCTTGAAAATGAGTAGGTGCTTCTTGATATAACCTCCCCTTTAAGAGCTGGAATCAGCCAGTGTCAAGGATGGAAGGATGATTGCTGAATACAAGTCACCTGAAATTGAGTAGTGTTCTGCTATTAATGCCCTGCAGCACCCCACTGAGGTCATTGGTGCATTATTTACCTCTCCCCTCCTTCCTGGGGCGCTAAAGCGTTAGCAATCATTTGCGCCTGTCTCTAACTTTTCAAAATTTTAAAAGTTAACACCCCAAACGGGGCACTAGCGAATTTTGCCCCCTCGGACTCTTATAATCAGTAGAGAAAGGGAACTTCTATCTCATAATTCAAGGCTGAATTTCAATCTAGATCTTGGCGGTAAAAGAAAAGTGTGCTAATTTGCTGCGCCACTTATCGCATGCTTCTTGGCATTAATGAAGGAGTATGGGTAGGATTAAACAGGCACAATACTGTAAGAGGGATCCCTTGAAGGGACCAGAAAAAAGCCCCAAAAGTTTGAGAATTTTGTTTTGGTGGAATCTGAGGGAGCAGCAGTACTCCATGAAGCAACTATGACCAATGCTGGCACGCCCTCGACCCCCTCCTGATCGCCTCCCTCACCACCCCTCCCCCGGACATACCTGTGGTTTTCGGCACGGGCAAAATTTGTAAGGCCTTGACAGGCGAACAGCATTGGGACGCTCCTTTCGTGCCTCCTGCATTATTATGATAAGGCCCGAGCAGAAACTTTGTTTGGTTCTTAAGCCTCTCAGTTCCGATGTGGCATCTCTGCATGCCGCAGAAATCATGCTAGGTTTGGGGTTATAAGGAATTTAGGTCCCAGTGACTTTTGTCTGTCAGGGAAATAAATATTTCTTGCAGTATAGGAAATGAGATTGTTCACTGTTTGACTCACTTTGATACCATTTCAAGAACTTAAAAAAAAATGTGTTCCTGCGATGTGGATGTCGCTGACAAGGCCTGAATTTATTGCCCATCCCTAATTGCCCTTGGGAAGGTGGTGGTGAGCCGACTTCTTGAACTGCTGTTGTCCTTGTGGTGAAGGTACTCACACAGTGCTGTTAGGGAGAGAGTTCCATGATTTTGACCCAGGGATGATGAAGGAACAGCGATATACTTAAAAGTCAGGATGGTGTGACTTGGAGGGAAACTTGGAAGTGGTGGTGTTCCCATGCACCTGCTGCTCTTTTTCTTCTAAATGGTAGAGGTTGTGGGTTTGGGAGGTGCTGTCGAAGAAACCTTGGTGAGTTGTTGCAGTGCATCATGTAGATGGTACACACTGCAGCCACGATATGCCGGTGGTGGAGGGAGTGAATGTTTAAGGTGGTGGATCGGGTGCCAATCAAGCGGGTTGCTTTGTCTTGGATGGTGTCGACCTTCTTGAATGTTGTTGGAGCTGCACTCATCCAGGCAAGTGGAGAGTATTCCATTACACTCCTGACTTGTGCCTTGTAGATGGTGGAAAGGCTTTGGAAGTCAGGTGTTGAGAAACTCACCACAGAATATCCAGCCTCTGACCTGCTCTTGTAGCCACAGTATTTATGTGGCTGGTTCAGTTATGTTTCTGGTCAATGGTGACCCCCAGTATGCTGATGGTGGGCGATTCAGCGATGGTAATGCTGTTGAATGTCAAGGGGCAGTGGTTAGACTCTTGGCTGTTGGAGATAGTCATTGCCTGGCACTGTGTGACTCAAATGTTACTTAACACATCAGCCCAAGCCTGAATGTCGTCCAGGACTTGCTGCATGCTGACTTGGACTGCTCCATTATCTTAGGAGTTTTTGAATGGCACTGAACACTGTGCAATCATCAGCGAACATCCCCACTTCTGACCTTATGATGGAGGGAAGGTTAATGATGAAGCAACAGAAGATGGTTGGGCCGAGGACACTGCCCTGAGAAACTCCTGCAGCAATGCCCTTGAGCTGGGATGATTGGCCTCCAACAACCACTGCATCTTCCTTTGTGCTAGGTATGACTCCAGCCAGTGAAGAGTTTCTCCCTGATTCCCATTGATTTCAATTTTACTAGGGCTGCTTGATGCCACACTCGGTTAAATGCTGCCTTCGTGGAGGCAGGAGTTCGTTGGTGAGGCGGGAGATCGAGGAGCCAGAGGCCTATAAAGGCCCATGAGTGAGGAATCCAGGGAGTTCGTTGGTGAGGCCTACTGGTGCAGCTGCAGCAGGGAGGCAAAAAAGTAGAAAGGAATCGAAAGGTGACGTCACAGCCAAGGGGGTACGTGATTGGCTGGTGATTGGTGAGTAGTTTTTCTTTTTCTTTTCTTTATCAGTAAGTAACCTTTTAACATTGTTGTTGCCCAATCAGGTTAATCTAACGGTTAAGTCATGGCAGGAGAGCTCGGTAACGTGTTATGCTCCTCCTGTACTATGTGGGAACTCAGGGACACTTCCGGTGTCCCTGACAACTACTTGTGCGGGAACTGTATCCGCCTGCAGATCCTGACAGACCGCATTGCGGCACTGGAGCTGAGGGTGGATTCACTCTGGAGCATGCACGATGCTGAGAATGATGTGAATAGTACCTTTAGCGAGTTGATCTTACCACAGGTAAAGGGTCCACAGCCAGATAGGGAATGGAAGACCAACAGGAAGAGCAGGGCAAGGAAGGTAGTACAGGGATCCCCTGCGGTCATTCCCCTGCAAAACAGATACACCGCTTTGAGTACTGTTGAGGGGTTGACTCATCAGGGGAGAGCAGCAGCAGCCAAGTTCATAGCACTGTGGCCGGCTCTGCTGCACAAGAGAGCAAGAAAAAGAGTGGGAGAGCGATAGTGATCGGGGATTCAATTGTAAAGGGAATGGATAGGTGTTTCTGCGGCCACAACTGAGACTCCAGGATGGTATGTTGCCTCCGTTGTGCAAGGGTCAAGGATGTCTCGGAGCGGGTGCAGGACATTCTGAAAAGGGAGGGTGAACAGCCAGTTGTCGTGGTGCATATAGGTACCAACGATACAGGTAAAAAACGGGATGAGATCCTACAAGACGAATTTAGGGAGCTAGGAGTTAAATTAAAAAGTAGGACCTCAAAAGTTGTAATCTCAGGATTGCTACCAGTGCCACTTGCTAGTCAGAGTAGGAATCGCAGGATAGCTCAGATGAATATGTGGCTTGAGGAGTGGTGCAGAAGGGAGGGATTCAAATTCCTGGGGCATTGGAACCGGTTCTGCACCTGGGCAGGACCGGAACTAATGTCCTAGGGGGAGTGTTTGCTAGTTCTGTTGGGGAGAAGTTAAACTAATATGGCAGGGGGATGGGAACCTATGCAGGGAGACAGCGGGAAATAAAATGGAGTCAGAAGCAAAAGATAGAAAGGAGAATAGTAAAAGTGGAGGGCAGAGAAACCCAAGGCAAATAAACAAAAAGGGCCACATTACAGCAAAGTTCTAAAGGGGCAAAGTATGTTCAAAAGACAAGCCTGAAAGCTCTGTGCCTCAATGCAAGGAGTATTTGGAATAAGATGGACGAATTAACTGCACAGATAGCAGTTAGCGGATATGATGTGATTGGCATCACGGAGACATGGCTCCAGGGTGACCAAGGCTGGGAACTCAACATCCAAGGGTATTCAGCATTTAGGAAGGATAGACAGAAAGGAAAAGGAGGCTGGGTGGCATTGCTGGTTAAAGAGGGAATTGATGCAATTGTAAAGAAGGACATTAGCTTGGATGATGTGGAATCGGTATGGGTGGAGCTACGGAATACCAAAGGGCAGAAAACGCTAGTGGGCATTGTGTACAGGCCACCAAATAGTAGTAGTGAGGTTGGGGACAGTATCAAACAAGAAATAAGGGATGTGTGCACTAAAGGTACAGCAGTAATCATGGGCGACTTTAATCTACATCTTGATTGGGCTAACCTAACTGGTAGCAATGCGATGGAGGAGGATTTCCTGGAGTGTATTAGGGATGGTTTTTTAAGACCAATATGTCGAGGAACCAACCAGAAAGCTGGCTATCCTAGACTGGGTGATGTGTAATGAGAAGGGACTAATTAGCAATCTTGTTGTGCGAGGCCCCTTGGGGAAGAGTGACTATAATATGGTAGAATTCTTTATTAAGGTGGAGAGTGACCTCGGGTCCTAAACTTAAGGAAAGGCAACTTTGACGGTATGAGGCGCAAATTGGCTAGAATAGACTGGAAAATGATACTTAAAGGGTTGACGGTGGATAGGCAATGGCAAACTTTTAAAGATCACATGGATGAACTTCAACAATTGTACATCCCCGTCTGGAGTAAAAATAAAATGGGGAAGGTGGCTCAACCGTGGCTAACAAAGGAAATTAAGGATAGTGTTCAATCCAAGGAAGAGGCATATAAATTAGCCAGAAAAAGCAGCAAACCTGAGGACTGGGAGAAATTTATAATTCAGCAGAGGAGGACAAAAGGTTGAATTAAGAGGTGGAAAATGGAGTATGAGAGGAAGCTTGCTGAGAACATAAAAACTGACTGCAAAAGCTTTTAGTGAAGAGAAAAAGATTTGTGAAGACAAAAGTAGATCCGTTACAGTCGGATTCGGGTGAATTTATAATGGGGAACAAAGAAATGGCAGACCAATTGAACAAATACTTTGGTTCTGTCTTCACGAAGGAAGACACAAATAACCTTCCAGATGTACTAGGAGACCAAGGATCCAGTGAGAAGGAGGAACTGAAGGATATCCTTATTAGGCGGGAAATTGAGTTTGGGAAATTGATGGGATTGAAGGCCGATAAATCCCCGGGGCCTGTTAGTCTACATCCCAGAGTACTTAAGGAAGTGGCCCTAGAAATAGTAGATGCATTGGTGATCATTTTCCAATAGTCTATCAACTCTGGATCAGTTCCTATGGACTGGAGGGTAGCTAATATAACACCACTTTTTAAAAAAAGGAGGAAGAGAGAAACCAATAGGCTTTTGACAAGGTCCCACACAAGAGATTGGTGTGCAAAATCAAAGCACTTGGTATTGGGGGTAATGTACTGACGTGGATAGAAAACTGGTTGGCAGACAGGAAGTAGAGAGTCGGGATAAACGGGTCCTTTTCAGAATGGCAAGCAGTGACTAGTGGGGTGCCGCAGGGCTCAGTGCTGGGACCCCAGCTCTTTACAATATACATTAACGATTTGGATGATGGATTGAGTGTAATATCTCCAAATTTGCAGATGACACTAAACTGGGTGGCGCTGTGAGCGGTGAGGAGGACGCTAAGAGGCTGCAGGGTGACTTGGACGGGTTAGGCAAGTGGGCAAATGCATGGCAGATGCAGTATAACGTGGATAAATGTGAGGTTATCCACTTTGGGGGCAAAAACATGAAGGCAGAATATTATCTGAATGGCGGCAGATTAGTAAAAGGGGAGGTGCAGCAAGACCTGGGTGTCATGGTTCATCAGTCATTGAAAGTTGGCATGCAGGTACAGCAGGCGGTGAAGAAGGCAAATGGTATGTTGGCCTTCATAGCTAGGGGATTTGAGTATAGGAGCAGGGAAGTCTTACTGCAATTGTACAGGGCCTTAGTGAGGCCGCAACTGGAATATTGTGTTCAGTTTTGGTCTCCTAATCTGAGGAAGGATGTTCTTGCTATTGAGTGGGTGCAGTGAAGGTTCACCAGACTGATTCCATGGATGGCTGGACTGACATATGAGGAGAGACTGGATCAACTGGGCCTTTATACACTGGGTTTTAGGAAGATGAGAGGGAATCTCATAGAAACATATAAAATTCTGACGGGACTGGACAGGTTGGATGCGGGAAGAATGTTCCCGATGTTGGGGGAAGTCCAGAACCAGAGGATTCAGTCTTAGGATAAGGAGCAGGACATTTAGGACTGAGATGAGGAGAAACTTCTTCACTCAGAGAGTTGTTAATCTGTGGAATTCCCTGCCGCAGAGAATTGTTGATGCCAGTTCATTGGATATATTCAAAAGTGAATTATATATGGCCCTTACGGCTAAAGGGATCAAGGGGTATGGAGAGAAAGCAGGAACGGGGTACTGAGGGAATGATCAGCCATGATCTCATTGAATGGTGGTGCAGACTCGAAGGACCGAATGGCCTACTCCTGCACCTATTTTCTATGTTTCTATGTTTCTATGTCAAGGGCAGTCACTTTCACTTCACCTCTGGAATTCAACTCTTTTGTTCATGTCTGGACCAAGGCTAGAATGCCATCATTTAATTTAGGGTGGAGAGAACAATAGCTGTGACAAATAATGAAGAAAACATTTACTAATTTTAAATGATATGTCGATATGGTCTACTAATTCTAACCTTTTTTTTAAATTAAGCCAATGAAAGGCTTTTTTTGCCTCACCGATTCTCTGTTAATTTCTTTTCCCCTCCCCTCCTCTCCAGAAGGCATTCACACCTCACGATGGAAGGATTCCATGGTGCCAATCGTTTTCTGATATCTCTTCAAAGTAGATATTATTTACTAAAGTGAATGTCAGCAGGCTAGTTGGCTGCGGTGTACCTCATGTTTAGTTATGGTGTACCGGATCCTATCATCCAGTGCTGAGATCCATATGTGTACAATTCTGGCAGGGATTGGTGAACAGTGGCCAGGATGTAGGAACCATGGCCAAATGTCCCCTTCACAGAGGGTACTGGGGCTAAATGTAGCACCCCCCACTATGAGCTTGGCTAAGATGAGCCAAAATAGCAAAGACTAGAGATTGAATCTGGTACCTTGATGCTTTATATTGCTGAGCTATCAGTGATAAACTTGCTGAGCTATAGCATCATAGAATCATAGAAATTTACAGCACAGAAGGAGGCCATTTCAGCCTATCGTGTCCGCGCCGGCCGACCAAGAGCTATTCAGCCTAATCCCATTTTCCAGCTCTAGGTCTGTAGCCCTATAGGTTACGGCACTTTAAGTAAACATCCAATAATTTTTAAAAATGTGGTGAGGGTTTCTGCCTCTACCACCTTTTCAGGCAGTGAGTTCTAGACCCCCCACTACCTTCTGGGTGAAGAAATTTCCCCTCATATCTCCTTTAAACCTCCCCCCAATTACTTTAAATCTATGTCCCCTGGTTGTTGACCCCTCTGCCAAGAGAAACAGGTCCTTCTTATCCACTCTATCCATGCCCTTCATAATTTTATATACCTCAATCAGGTCTCCCCTCAGCCTCCTCTGTTCCAAAGAAAACAGACCCAGCATCCCCAATCTTTCCTCATAGCCAAAATTCTCCAGTCCAGGCAACATTCTCGTAAATCTCCTCTGCATCCTTTCCAGTGCAATCACATCTTTCCTGTAATGTGGTGACCAGAACCGCAAACAGTACTGCAGCTGCGGACTAACCAGTGTTTTATACAGTTCAAGCATAACCCCCTTGCTATTGTATTCCATGCCTCAACTAATAAAGGCAAGTATTCCATATGCCTTCTTAACCATCTTATGTAACTAGCCCGCTACTTTTAGGGATCTGTGGACCTGCACTCCAAGGTCCCTTTGTTCCTCTACACTTTTCAGTGTCGTACCATTTAATATGTATTCCCATGTCTTGTTAGACCTCCCCAAATGCATTACCTCAAATTTATCCGTTTTGAGTTCCATTTGCGAATGTTCCGCCCACCTGACCAGTACATTGATACCTTCCTGCAGTCCACAGCTTTCTTCTTCATTATCAACCACACAGCCTATTTTAGTTTCATCTGCAAACTTCTTAATCATACCCCCAACATTCAAGTCCAAGTCATTGATATATACCACAAAAAGCAGGGGACCCAGCATTGAGCCCCGCGGAACCTCACTGGATACAGCCTTCCAGTCACAAAATCACCCAGCAACCATTACCCTTTGTTTCCTGCCTCTGAGCCAATTTTGGATCCAACTTGCCACTTTTCCCTGGATTCTATGGGCTTTTACTTTCGTGACCAGTCTGCCATGTGGGACCTCATCAAAAGCTTTGCTAAAATCGTTATACACTATATCATACCTCATCGACCCTCCTGGTTACCTCCTCGAAAAATTCAATCAAGTTAGTCAGACATGACCTTTCCTTGACAAATCCATGCTGAGTATCCTTGATTAATCCATGTCTTTTCAAATGAAGATTTATCCTGTCCCTCAGGAATTCTTCCAATAATTTTCCCTCCACTGAGGTTAGGCTGACTGGCCTTTATTTACTCGGTCTCTTCCTTTCTCCCTTTTTAAACAAAGGTACAACATTAGCAGTCCTCCAGTCCACTGGCACTACACCTGTAGCCAGCGAGGATTGGAAAATGGTCAGAGCCTCTGCTATTTCCTCTTTTGCTTCTCTTAACAGTTTGGATAGATTGCTATAAATCTTTAATTCTAACTATTTTGGTAATATTATAACTATTAACGCACATCTTTTGATATCTTTTACAAGTGTATTTTATACTTGTAGAATACCACACAATAATGTTGTGTTGCCACAGTTTGTACAATAAAACAAATACCATTACTATACACTTAATGAATTGTTTTAAAAAAAATGTTATGGAAATATTTTAGTCTATTGTCCTGATAGTTTAGTTGATTAAGGTAGGGTGTCATTTGGAACAGGATTGCCTCAGGTTTGATCCTGGATCTGTGCTAAGTCAGTTGCTCTCAGCTGGGTTGGAGCTAGAGGCCCTATAATTGGTTGAGTATACAAGAGGTCCGAGAGTAGGCTGTGTTAGAGGGGGGAAATCAGTCATGGTCCCTGATCCTGGCCATTATCCACCAACTATTGATAGGAACGATTCATCTGTGGATAGTCATGTGTATCAATGTGTATTAAAGATGGGTCATTTTGTATTTTAGGAGTAACTGAGCATTTATTAGTTTTCCCTCAGTGAATAATCTGGTTTAAAACACATTAACACACAGACCTGACACTCGTGGCTTTTGGCTTATTAAAGACCAATCACAGGTGACAGTACAAACTTGTTCATGTTGAATCGCATATAATGTTAATGATATCCATTATAAAGGCAGCGGAGAAAGTTAGCAGAGATCCAGCACAGAGCAGAGCAGGAGTGACTCAACTGTTTCAGTCCACACAGCAGCACGGGTCCATCAGCAAGTCTGACTTTGCTCAATATGTTTGAGCAGGAAGAGCAGCAGCATAGGTGAATCAGGAGGACATAGAAGGAACACCATCAGAACCCATTATTACCCCAGGCAGTGTGTCAACTGTGGTTAACAGCGTTACTGTGGCCTGAGCTGAGCTACTGATTCCATAATCCTCTTCATCACAAACAGCGCCTGTTTTCACCTCTGTAACATTGCCTACTTGCATCCCTACCTCAGCCTGTCCATTCCATCCATGCCTTTGTTACCTCCAGATTCGATTATTCTAATCCTCATTGGGCTGGCCTCGCATCTTTCATCCTGCATAAAGTTCAGCTCATTCAAAACTCTAGTACCTGTATACTATCCTGCACCAAGTCACACTCATCCAGCACACTAATGCTCGCTGACCTACATTGGCTCCATGTTTTCCAATGCCTCAAGTTAAAAATCTCATCCTTTTGTTTAAATCTGTCCATGATCTCACTGCTTCCTACCTCCATAACCTCCTCCGGCACTACGACCGCACACCCAAACACTCTGTTCCTCTAACTCTGGCCTCTTGTGTATCCCCACTCTCTTCATTCACTATTAGCAGCTGTGGCTTTCTCCCACTGAGACGCCTCCCTCTGCGATTGGTCACCCAGTCTCTCCTTTGGTTCGGCATCTTTTATTTTTTCAGGCATCTTTGATTTTCTACATAAAAAATGCTAAAGAAATCAAATTATTGTTGTTACTGCTCTTACTGTAAATTGGCAATCTTACGTAGGATAACGGGTGGGAAATGGAAAGATGGTACTGAAACAGTGGACAGTTGTGTTATAAATACTCCACAAAGGCAACTTTACACTAATATTTTTAAATCAAATTAGTATTTGTGTAAGATAATATAGTTTTGTGAATCATTATTCAGTTAATTCTACACTTTTTGTTCGTGAGAATGGAATCTTCCAACCAATTCTTCTAATGGCAGAATCCAATCTATGAAAGCCTTTGCAGTGCCATAGTATTTGGAGAATCCAACTGGAGTGCCACTTTCAATCAGAAGGTTCTATTTGAACATTGCAATAAGTAAACTCTGCTGTTATACAAAAAGGAGGAAATGTTGGAAATTCACAACAGATCCAACAGCATCTGTAAAGAGAAAACAGAAGTAAACGTTTTGAAGGGTGTTACTCCCGGAATGTTAACCTGCCTTTTCTCTTTACAGATGCTGGTGGAGCTGCGGTATATTTCCAGCATTTTCTGTTTTTATTTCAGATTCCAGCATTTATAGACTTTTAAAAATATTTATTCTGCTCTTTAAATGAGCAGCTAAGGACAAAGAAAAATAAAAATGTAACATGAGAAAAGCTTTAAACTTTCTTGTGTTCCCACGGTCTTACTTAAATTGAAAGATCCTGGCTACAGACCTGACTTTACTTGTAATTGCCTGGGCTGTTCTAATCTGACATTAGAATTGAAGCCTTTCCCAAAAGAATGATAATGCACTGTTCACAGGAGTCAACTGTTGTTTTTGAGATATGATTGGACAATGCTTTGTGATTTGCCCATAAGTGAGGTTGATGTGACCTAGCATGGTTAAATTTTGTTTGAAAATATCATTAGTCTCAGTATTCCACACCGGTATGTGGTATAATCCATTGTTTTGATTATGTGTGTCTCAGTACTTTAACTCAAGGTTGTGCCAGAGTTACAAATCTTCCAACTGCTGCTTCATACAGTAAACAGTTAGATTATTGTTGCACAATAATCAGTTTGGAAAGCTCTGCAGGACCGATGAAAGAACCAGCAAAGATTCTATCCAGCTCATTAATTTCTATTGAGAGAATTAAGCCTCAATTAAAATTGGAGGCAAACTAAAAGGCCAATTTGTATTTGCATTTTTGATGGTTAGTCTTTATTGTTGCAACATTGTTGACAGTCGAAATTCTGACAGACCCACCCATTGTTTTGAAGATTAGGATCCAGCCATTTTAACATAGTTTACAGATGTGTTGACATTATTGTCAAAAGGAAGGTCTTGATTTAATCATCCCCCTATGGTAGGTAGGCAATGTGTGTAGCAAATGCTTACTTCATAGTTACAGGAAGACTATTTTGGCTGAGATATTAACTCCATTGTTTCTTTGGTAGTGACACTAAATAGCTGCCCACAAGGATGATAATGCACCTTTAACAAGAGGTATTTTTTGTGCTATGATTGGGCAATGTTTTGTGATTTGGACATCTGTGACCTAGCATGGTAAATCTGATGATGATCATAGTTTGTCCATCACTGTTGATGGTGACAGCCTGTGATTCTTCTGCAATTTAACACAGGTTGTAGATTCTCATATGATGGTGAAGTCTGATTTTCGCAAGGAATATTTCCCCACACATAGGACATCAGTTGTCTGAGTGACCTAAGGGCAGATCTTTCCTTGATTTCCTTTGGACTCTCTTTTCTCCACCTAGCTGGATATGACTGGTCTCTAGCGCATCCTTGATTTTAACCATTGGCGGCCGTGCCTTCAGCTGCCTAGGCCCTAAGCTCTGGATTTCTCTCCCTAAAGCTCTCTGCCTCACTATCTCTCTCTCTTCCATTAAGATGCTCCTTAAAACCTACTTCCTTTGTCCTAACATCTCCTTATGGCTTGGTGTCAAATTTTGTTTTTATAACGCTCCTGTGAAGCGCCTTGGGATGTTAAAGGCACCATATACATGCAAGTGGTTATTATTGCTTCAATGATTGTCGAGCCATCATGAATCATTTTTTGTCACTTTTTCCTGCCACAAGCATGTGCTTCCATGTGCCAGTTGACATGTAACATTTTTTTTAGATCGGTCTTTAGGCAATCTTTATACCTTTTGAACTGACCATCATGAGAGCGTTTACCAAACTTCAGCTCACTGTAGAATAACTCCTTGGGCACCTGGAATGTGTTATACAAAGACAAGGGGAGGCTAAGAAAAAGGCAGAACTTCATTAGTTTGTTAAATTGCCTTTTTCCCTTAATGTAATGGAGGAAATTCTTGGCAGTTCGAGTATTTACCATGTGAGTGGAGTTATTATTAAACTGAATCTTGCTGTCTCCTGACTAAAGATAATAAAGGGAACAGGAGGATATCCTGGGAAAAGCACGAGAAATCTATCAAGGCAGAAATTCTTTCATGCATCTTTGAAATGTATACTCTGTTGGGTAAACCAAAGAATACTCTTGAACAAATGTACAGGTACAAATTGCCTCTGTAAGTGTAGGATAATAGTTTATATTTTAAGCACCGCAGCCTATATTTGTTTTGGTATACACTCAAACTAAATTTATTAATTTTTTTAAAAAGGAAAAGTTCTCAAAAATAATGTTCTGCTAGTTATATTCATTTGCTATTATATAGAAACATAGAAAATAGGTGCAGGAGTAGGCCATTCAGCTCTTCGAGCCTGCACCACCATTCAATAAGATCATGGCTGATCATTCCCTCAGTACCCCTTTCCCGCTTTCTCTCCATACCCCTTGATCCCTTTAGCAGTAATGGCCATATCTAACTTCCTCTTGAATATATCCAATGAACTGGCATCAACTACTCTCTGCGGTAGGGAATTCCACAGGTTAACAACTCTCTGAGTGAAAAAGCTTCTCCTCATCTCAGTCCTAAATGGCTTACCCCTTATCCTTAGATTATGTCCACTGGTTCTGGATTTCCCCAACATCGGGAACATTCTTCCGACATCTAACCTGTCCAGTCCCGTCAGAATTTTATATGTTTCCATGAGATCCCCTCTCATCCTTCTAAACTCCAGTGAATACAGGCCCAGTCGATCCAGTCTCTCCTCATTTGTCAGTCCTACCATCCCGGGAATCAGCCTGATGAATCTTCGCTGCACTCCCTCAATAGCAAGAACGTCCTTCCTCAGATTAGGAGACCAAAACTGAACACAATATTCCAGTTGCGGCCTCACTAAGGCCCTATACAATTGCAGTAAGACCTCCCTGCTCCTATACTCAAATCCCCTAGCTATGATATCATTTGCCTTCTTCACCGCCTGCTGTACCTGCATGACAACTTTCAATGATTGATGCACCATGATATCCAGGTCTCGTGGCACCTCCCCTTTTCCTAATCTGCTGCCACTCAGATAATATTCTGCCTTCGTGCTTTTGCCACCAAAGTAGATAACCTCACATTTACCCACATTATACTGCATCTGCCATGTGTTTGCCCACTCAGCTAACCTGTCCAAGTCACCTGCAGCCTTTTAGCGTCTTCCTCACAGCTCACAGCTTAGTGTCATCTGCAAACTTGGAGATATTACACTCATTCCCTCATCCAAATCATTAATGTATATTGTAAATAGCTGGGGTCCCAGCACTGAGCCCTGCGGCACCCCACTAGTCACTGCCTGCCATTCTGAAAAGGACCGGTTTATCCCGACTCTCTGCTTCCTATCTGCCAACCAGTTTTCTATCCACGTCAGTACACTACCCCCAATACCATGTGCTTTAATTTTGCACACCAATCTCTTGTGTGGGACCTTGTTAAAGGCCTTTTGAAAGTCCAAATACACCACATCCACTGGTCCTCCCTTGTCCACTCTATCAGTTACATCCTCAAAAAATTTTAGAAGATTTGTCAAGCATGATTTCCCTTTCATAAATCCATGCTGACTTGGACTGATCCTGTCACTGCTTTCCAAATGTGCTGCTATTTCATCTTTAATAATTCATTCCAACATTTTCCCCACTACTGATGTCAGGCTAACCGGTCTATAATTACCTGTTTTCTTTCTCCCTCCTTTCTTAAAAAGTGGTGTTACATTAGCTACCCTCCAGTTCATAGGAACTGATCCCGAGTCGATAGATTGTTGGAAAATGATCACCAATGCATCCACTATTTCTACGGCTACTTCCTTAAGTACTCTGGGATGCAGACCATCAGGCCCCGGGGATTTATCGGCCTTCAATCCCATCAATTTCCCGAACACAATTTCCCGCCTAATAAGGATTTCCTTCAGTTCCTCCTTCTCACTAGACCCTCGGTCCCCTAGTATTTCCGGAAGGTTATTTGTGTCTTCCTTCATGAAGACAGAACCAAAGTATTTGTTTAACTGGTCCGCCATTTCTTTGTTCCCCATTATAAATTCACCTGAATCTGACTGCAAGGGACCTACGTTTGTTTTCACTAATCTTTTTCTCTTCACATATCTATAGAAGCTTTTGCAGTCAGTTTTTATGTTCCCTGCAAGCTTCCTCTCATACTCTATTTTCCCCCTCCTATTTAAACCTTTTTGTCCTCCTCTGCTGTATTCTAAATTTCTCCCAGTCCTCAGGTTTGCTGCTTTTTCTGGCCAATTTATGTGCCTCTTCCTTGGATTTAACACTATCCTCAATTTCCCTTGTTAGCCACGGTTGAGCCACCTTCCCCGTTTTATTTTTTACTCCAGACAGTGATGTACAATTGTTGAAGTTCATCCATGTAATCTTTAAATGTTTGCCATTGCCTATCCACCGCCAACCCTTTAAGTATCACTCGCCAGTGTATTTTAGCCAATTCATGTCTCATACCATCGAAGTTACCTTTCCTTAAGTTCAGGATGCTAGTCTCTGAATTAACACTGTCAATCTCCATCTTAATAAAGAATTCTACCATATTATGGTCACTCTTCCCCAAGGGGCCTCGCACAACAAAATTGCTAATTAGCCCTTTCTCATTACACATCACCCAGTCTAGGGAATATTATTTGAATGGGGAGAAATTACAACATGCTGCGGTGCAGAGGGACCTGGGGGTCCTTGTGCATGAATCCCAAAAAGTTAGTTTGCAGGTGCAGCAGGTAATCAGGAAGGCGAATGGAATGTTGGCCTTCATTGCGAGAGGGATGGAGTACAAAAGCAGGGAGGTCCTGCTGAAACTGTACAGGGTATTGGTGAGGTCGCACCTGGAGTACTGCGTGCAGTTTTGGTCACCTTACTTAAGGAAGGATATACTAGCCTTGGAGGGGGTACAGAGACGATTCACTAGGCTGATTCTGGAGATGAGGGGGTTACCTTATGATGATAGATTGAGTAGACTGGGTCTTTACTCGTTGGAGTTCAGAAGGATGAGGGATAATCTTATATAAAAACATTTAAAATAATGAAAGGGATGGACAAGATAGAGGCAGAGAGGTTGTTTCCACTAGTCGGGGAGACTAGAACTAGAGGGCACAGCCTCAAAATACGGGGGAGCCAATTTAAAACCGAGTTGAGAAGAAATTTCTTCTCCCAGAGGGTTGTGAATCTGTGGAATTCTCTGCCCAAGGAAGCAGTTGAGGCTAGCTCATTGAATGTATTCAAATCACAGGTAGATAGATTTTTAACCAATAAGGGAATTAAGGGTTATGGGGAGCGGGCGGGGAAGTGGAGCTGAGTCCACGGCCAGATCAGCCATGATCTTTTTGAATGGTGGAGCAGGCTCGAGGGGCTAGATGGCCTCCTCCTGTTCCTAATTCTTATGTTCTTATGTTCTTATGTAGGATGGCCAGCCCTCTAGTTGGTTCCTCGACATATTGGTTTAGAAAACCATCCCTAATACACTTCAGGAAATCCTCCTCCACCGCATTGCTACCATTTTGGTTAGCCCAATCAATATGTAGATTAAAGCCACCCATGATAACTGCTGTACCTTTAATGCACGCATCCCTAATTTCTTGTTTGATGCTGTCCCCAACCTCACTACTACTGTTTGGTGGTCTGTACACAACTCCCACTAGCATTTTCTGCCCTTTGGTATTCCGTAGCTCCACCCATACCGATTCCACATCATCCAAGCAAATGTCCTTTCTTACTATTGCATTAATTTCCTCTTTAACCAACAATGCCACCCCACCTCCTTTTCCTTTCTGTGTATCCTTCCTAAATGTTGAATACCCTTGGAAGTTGAGTTCCCAGCCTTGGCCACCGTGGAGCCATGTCTCCGTAATGCCAATTACATCATACCCGTTAACTGCTATCTGCGCAGTTAATTCGTCCACCTTATTCCGAATACTCCTCGCATTGAGGCACAGAGCCTTCATGCTTGTCTTTTCAACACACTTTGCCCCTTTAGAATTTTGCGTGTAATGTGGCCCTTTTGGCTTTTTGCCTTCGGTTTCTCTGCCCTCCACTTTCACTTTTCTTCTTTCTATCTTTTGCTTCTGACCCCATTCTACTTCCCTCTGTCTCCCTGCATAGGTTCCCATCCCCCTGCCATATTAGTTTAACTCCTCCTCAACAGCACTAGCAAACACGCCCAGGTGCAGACCATCCAGTTTGTACTGGTCCCACCTCCCCCAGAACCGGTTCCAATGTCCCAGGAATTTGAATCCTTCCCTTCTGCACCACTCCTCAAGCTACATATTCATCTGAGCTATCCTGCGATTCCTACTCTGACGTGGCACTGGTAGCAATCCTGAGATTGCTACCTTTGAGGTCCTACTTTTTAATTTAGCTCCTAGCTCCCTAAATTCGTCTTGTAGGATCTCATCTCATTTTTTACCTATATCGTTGGTACCTATATGCACCACGACAACTGGCTGTTCACCCTCCCCCTGAATAGACAAAGGCTAGAAATTGAACATCGACAAAAATCTGGAGCGCAGCATTAACTTACTGTGTAACGGCCTCCTACTGGCATTAGTAGTGGGGTTTGTTACCGTTCAGATCTATTAAAAATTAAACTGAAGTGAAAAAATGCTGTTTTCAGCCCTTACTGCCTTTCAAAAAAAAATTTACATTAAAAAGAAATCCTAAATGGGAGTCTTCAGCTCTTAAAGCTGAATTCCCTTCCGATCCTCACAAAGTGGGAAAAGTGCTTAACACTAACCCAAATGGTTCAGCAAGCCAGGGAAGGAGCACCCAGGGCCTCGCTCATAGCTTTGTGCAGGGGATCAACATGGCAAGAGAGGTCATCTACCCATAGGGGCCAGGAGGGCCTCCAGAAAGAATGATGTGTGACTACATCATTGATGCCGTCACTGCCAGCAGTGTCCCCCCCAGCACCTGGCTCCAGTGCCCAAAGAAGCTTCATGACTTCAGACCACTGGTCAATATCAGTGAATGTATCTTCAAAAACCATCTTCTATCAGTTGCATCACTAGCCTCACACACTGCTCAATGCATGACTCCCCCCACCCATGCCCAATCACTCACCTACCAACAATCTGTATTAATCACGAGGCGCATCTCCCATTCCTAGCCTCACCTCACCCCCTTTGAGGAGAGAGTGGAGGCCATTCTTGGCAGGGGCATGGCTGAGCCCTTGGCCAGCCGTGCGGCTGAAAGGCTTTCATACGTCTCAGTGAAGACGTTGACTATGTCGTGGAGTTCAGCCTCTGAATGTGCGCAGATGCAAGCGTCGTCTGCGTACTGTAGCTCGATGCCAGAGCCTGGGAGTCTCTGGCCAAAGACCGCCCTAAGTGTAGGCAGTGCATCTGGGAGGGCGCTGAGCACCCAGAGTCTTGTTGCCGAGAGCATGCAGAAAACAAGCGCAGGGAGTGGAAAGAGCATGCAGCAAACCAGTCCCATCCACCTTTTCTCTCAATGGCTATCTGTCCCACCTGTGACAAGGACTGTGGTTCTTGTATTGACTGTTCAGTCACCTAAGAACTCATTTTTAGACTGGAAGCAAGTCTTCGTCAATTCCGAGGGACTGTCTATGATGATGATAATGAAAGGCTACAAGATGCGAGTATCCTCATACGTTATCCTCCCTCTGGCAAGCATCTCTTGCTTCACCACAAGAAGAAGAGGAAGGAGAAGAAGAAGAAGAACCGTCCATTTGCAATGTCTGCCACTGAAAGTTTGTACCTGCGGGCAGGCTCTGAGGATGTATAGCTAATGTATGGAGAAAGAGTCAGACTAAACACTGAGCTCAAAGTAAAGTGTGACCTTAGTCTTTTATTGCAGGTCTCCAGAGTGCCTCTCCAACCTGTGAGGCCTCCTTAAATACCTGTGCTCTCAAGGGATTATAAGATCCCTTGGGATTCCAGGGGATGAGCCCTCTGGTGGCTGTACAGAGTAAATACAAGTTTACATATATAACAACACTCTCCTGCAAAGTCAATAGTGTAGCTATTTACAATGTGAGTCGATCTGGGCCCTTCTTGCCCTGGTTAATCATTTCGGTGTGAAAGCTGGTATTGTTGGATCATTTGTTGGGCCGTCGCTGGGCTGCTGTGCAGCTGGCCTTGCTGGGCTGCCTGGTGTGTTGGGTCCTGCTGGGCTGCTGTGGATAATGGGTTCTGCTTCGTGGTCAACCGTGGTGCCGGTTGCCACTGGTATGTATGTTGGGGGATCAAAAAAGGTAGGGTCCAAGGTGGGTTGCTCAGGATAGTCCGTGAATCTGAGTTTGATTTGGTCCAAGTGTTTCCGATGAATGAGTCCATTTAAAGTTGGATGCGAAACACCCTGCTCCCCTCTTTGGCCACGACAGTGCCGGAAAGCCACTTGGGACCATGTCCATAATTCAATACAAATACAGGATCATTGATTTCAATCTCGCGTGACACATTTGCGCTATCATGGTATATACTTTGTTGAAGCCGCCTGCTCTCTACCTGTTCATGTAGATCAGGGTGAACTAACGAGAGCCCTGTCTTAAGTGCTCTGTTCATGAGCAGTTCAGCAGGTGGGATCCCAGTCAGTGAGTGGGATCTCGTGCGGTAGCTAAGCAGGACTCGGGATAGGCGAGTTTGCAGTGAGCCTTCAGTTACCCTCTTCAAGCCTTGCTTGATGGTTTGCACTGCTCTCTCGGCCTGACCATTGGCCGCTGGTTTGAACGGGGCAGATGTGACATGTTTGACCCTGTAGTGGGTCTTGAATTCTTTGAATTCAGCACTGGTAAAACGTGGCCCGTTGTCGCTCACCAGGACATCGGGTAGGCCGTGTGTGGCAAACATGGCCTGCAGGCTTTCAGTAGTGGCAGTGGACATGCTAGCCGACATTATCTCACATTCAATCCACTTGGAGTACGCGTCTACAACCACAAGAAACATTTTACCCAAGAATGGGCCTGCATAGTCGACGTGTACCCTAGACCACGGTTTGGAGAGCCAAGACCATAAACTTAGCGGCGCCTCCCTGGGTACATTCCTTAACTGTGAGCATGTATTACATCTGTGAACACAGGACTCTAAGTCCGCATTGATACCGGGCCACCACATGTGGGATCTGGCTATCGCTTTCATCATTACGATGCCTGGGTGTGTACTGTGGAGGTCATTGATGAAGGTGTCTCTGCCCTTCTTGAGAACCACTACACGATTGCCCCACAGAAGGCAGTCTGCCTGTATAAACATTACATCTTTGCGCCGCTGGAATGGCTTTATCTCTTCCTGCATTTCCACTGGGACACTGGACCAGCTCCCCTGAAGCACACAGCTTTTGACTAGAGATAATAAGGGGTCCTGGCTTGTCCAGACTTTGGTCTGCCCGGCAGTGACGGGTGATTGCTCACTGTCAAATGCTTCCATAATCATGGCTAAATCTGCGGGCTGCGCCATTTGCACCCCCGTGGTGGGCAATGGCAGCCTACTGAGAGCATCGGCGCAGTTTTCTGTGCCTTGCCTGTGGCGGATGGCGTAGTTGCATGCGGATAATGTGAGCGCCCATCTCTGGATGCGGGCCGATGCGTTGGTATTTATCCCTTTACTCTCGGAAAACAGGGATATGAGTAGCTTATGGTCAGTTTCCAATTCGATTTTTAGCACAAACAGGTATTGATGCATTTTCTTTACCCCATAGACACAAGCTAACGCTTCTTTCTCAATCATGTTGTAGGCTCTCTCAGCCTTCGACAGACTCCTGGATGCATAAGCAACTGGTTGTAGTTTCCCGAAATCATTAGCTTGTTGCAATACACACTCGAAGCCATATGACGATGCATTACATGCTAGTACCAAATGCTTACATGGATCGTATAACACAAGCAGTTTGTTTGAGCATAACAATTTTCTCGCTTTTACAAAGGCATTTTCTTGGCTTTTGCCCCAAACCCAGTCGTCCCCTTTTCGTAGTAAGACATGCAGTGTTTCTAACAGTGTGCTGAGACCTGGTAAGAAGTTACCAAAATAGTTCAGGAGTCCCAGAAATGACCACAGCTCCGTCACGTTCTGTGGCTTCGGTACGTTTTCGATTGCCTCCGTCTTTGTGTTGATGGGCCTGATGCCGTCCGCCGCAATCCTCCTTCCCAAGAACTCCACTTCAGGTGCCAGGAAAACGCACTTTGCACGTTTTAACCTGAGCCCCATGCAGCTAAGAACCTCCTCCAGGTTTTGCAGATGCGCGACTGTGTTCCGACCTGTGACCAAGATGTCGTCCTGGAAGACCATGGTGTGTGGGACCTACTTCAGTAAGCTTTCCATGTTTCTCTGGAATATCGTCGCCGCTGATCGAATTCTAAACGGGCACCTGTTATAAGTAAAAAGATCTTTGTGCATGTTGATGCAGGTGAGGGCCTTCGTTGATTCCTCCAGTTCCTGCGTCATGTAGGCTGAAGTCAGATCCAGCTTCGTGAACGTATTTCCTTCCACCAGCGTTGCAAAGAGGTCATCGGTCTTTGGCAGTGGGTATTGGTCATGCAGGGAGAAATGACTGATAGTTACTTTGTAATCGCCACAGATTCTGATGGTGCCGTCTCCCTTGAGGACAGGAACGATCGGGCAGGCCCATTCGTTGAACTTGATAGGTGAAATGATGCCTTCTCATTGCAGCCAGTCTAGCTCGATCTCTACCCTTTCTCTCATCATGTACTGCCCTCGCCTTGTGATAGATGGGTCGCGCTCCCGGAATTAGGTGGATCTTCACTTTTGCTCCTTGGAATTTCCCGATGCTTGGTTCGAACAGCGAAGGGAACTTGTTTAAGACCTGGGCACACGAAGTGTCGTCAGCCAGTTCCAGCGTATCTTTCCCAGCCAACTCCTGCCGAGCAGCGTGGGACCAACGCCCGGTACCACCCAGAGTGATAGCTTGTGTACCGCTCCATCGTAGGAGACCTTTACGCTAGCACTGCTGATTACAGGAATCAGTTCTTTAGTGTAAGTTCTTAGTTTAGTACGAATTGGAGTTAAGACTGGCCTTGAGGCACTGTTGCACCACAATCTTTCGAAAGTCTTTTTGCCCATGATGGACTGGCTCACATCCGTGTCCAGTCCATTGACACCAGGAGTCCATTTAGTTCAACATTCAGCATTATCAGGAGACAATTCGTGGTGAATGTACCCCATGTACCTCTGCCTCCTCGGTTTGAAGCTCTGGTTCATCGTGATCCTCCGTGGATCTGTCCTCCTCTGCAACATGGTGGTTTGCAGGTTTAACAGGATTAGCAGCTCGCCTGCACACTCGTTGAAGATGTCCCATTGTTCCACAGCCCTTACAAACATACCCTTTGAATCGGCAGGAATGGAAATGATGATCACCCCCACAGCACCAACAAGGTGTTAATGGCCTTGCATTCATCATCTTTGATGGTGGACTCTGAGACTTCTGCGGACATGCAGCTGCAGGCATGTGTGACCTGCCCTGTACGTTGTGATTCGAAAACAACATCACTTTTTTCACAGTACTTGTAGCAGCACTTGCGTGCTGAGAGATTTGCTTAGTATTGTCACTGGTGGCAATGAACGCCTGGGTTATCGCTATGGCCTTAATCAAGGTTGGGGTCTCTACAGTCAAAAGTTTGCGAATTATGGTTTCGTGGCCAATGCCAAGTACGAAAAAGTCTCTGAGCACGTGCTCCAAATGTCCTTCAAATTCGCAATGTCCTGCAAGGCATCTTCGCTCGGCGACATAACTCGCCACTTCCTGGCCTTCAGACCTTTTGTAGGTGTAGAACCGGTACCTCGCCATCAGAATGCTTTCCTTTGGGTTCAACTGCTCTCAGATAAGTGTGCACCAATGATCGTACGATTTCTCCGTGGGTTTCGTTGGAGTGAGCAGATTCTTCATGAGGCCATACATTGGTGCCCCACAGATGGTGAGGAGGATTGTCCTTCGTTTGGTGGCGTTCTCTTCTCCATCTAGCTCGTTAGCCACGAAGTATTGGTCGAGTCACTCCACAAAAGTTTCCCAATCATCTCCCTCTGAGAATTTCTCCAGGATGCCCACTGTTCTCTGCATCTTTGGGTTCGCTTATCTGTATCTCGTCGCCAGTTGTTATGTATGGAGAAAGAATCAGACTGAATTCTATGAGCTCAAAGTAAAGTGTGTCTTTTATTGCAGGTCTCCAGAGTGCCTCTCCAACCTGTGAAGCCTCCTTAAATACCTGTCCTCCCAAGGGATTATGGGATCCCTTGCGACTCCAGGGGATGAGCTCTCTGGTGGTTCTACAGAGTAAATACAAGTTTACATATATAACAACAAATGTACAGCTTTCATTTTGCAGCAACATCGAGGAAGCTTTTTATTCGCTGCAGGTATTAGCGGTGCATGCAACCATTTCATTGCAATCTGCAGGAGATCCCCACCTAAGAAGCAGCTAAGGACCAGTTTGTGCTTCGATCTCCATGGAAAAAGTAACTGCAGCTCTGATGAAAATAGGGGAGAAAACGGTCAACACCTGAAAAGGGTATGATACTGCAGTGCTCATGTTACTAGATTGAAAATCCACAGAACATGAGTTCAAATCCCACCATGGCAGTTTGAGGATTTGAATTAAATGTTTTTAAAAATCTGGAAATAAAACATTGGCAGCAGTGTAGGTCACCATGAAGCTGTCAGATTACTGTAAAAATGTAACAGGTTCTATATGTCCTATAGGGAAGGAAACCTGTTGTCCTTCCCCAACCTAGCCTATATTTTACATCTGTGTAAAACGGGCTGCCGAATCGCTATTGCCCATCTTACACGATCACACAAAGTCCTCCTTGTCTTCCCAGTCCTTCTGACGAAGGGTCATCGACCTGAAATGTTAATTCTGTTTCTCTCTCCACAGATGCTGCTTGACCTACTAAGTATTTCCATCATTTTCTGTTTTTATTTCAATATTACTTCCGTTGACTCTTCACTGTGCTCTGAATGAGCCCAGTAAGCCTTGCAGTTGAATCACCAATTTCTAAGGGCAACTAAGGATGGGCAATAAATGCAGGTTTTGCCAGCAATGCCCACATCTCAAAAAATAATTAAATTACAACTCTGCATACTGACTTCCCACCTGCAGAAATCTCCACACTCTTCAGGCTCAGAAACTCCTCACGTCTGACTGTCTCAACTGCACCACATAATCCTAAGTCTAACTTACCCCAAATTCATTGGAAAATTGGAGCTGCACCACCACTGGCCCTCATTATAATATACATAACCTTGACACTCATTGGGTGTATGAAGGGGAAAAATGTACAAGGAAATTCAAGAGGATCGATTTTGAGGTGGAAAACTTGCATAAATAGTTTCTGCCCCAATTTACTGCCAAATATAAATACTTGTCCCGATTATATACTGAAATTACGCTAAAAACAGCTTGGAAATTCTGGATCAGTATGTACAGATGACATCATCAGAAAATTGGCAGAGAGGATTTACTGCACCCATGGGTATAAATTAATTGAATTCACAGGCAGTTAAAATGTACAGTAGCTTATAAGAAATAGGAACAGGAGTAGGCCACCAGGCCCCTCGAGCCTGCTCCGCCATTTAATAAGATCATGGCTGACCTGATCATGGACTCAGGTCCACTTCCCTGCCCGCTCCCCATAATCCTTTATTCCCTTATCGCTCAAAATCCTGCCGATCTCCGCCTTAAATATAGTCAATGACCCAGCCTCAACAGCTCTCCAGGGCAGAGAATTCCACAGATTTACAACTCTCTGAGAGAACAAATTCCTCCTCATCTCAGTTTTAAATGGGCAGCCCCTTATTCTGAGACTATGTCCCCTAGTTTTAGTTTCCCCTATGAGTGGAAATATCCTCTTTGCATCCACCTTGTCGAGCCCCCATCATTATCTTAGATGTTCGATAAGATCACCTCTCATTCTTCTGAACTCCATTGAGTATAGGCCTAACTTACTCAACCTATCTTCATAAGTCAACCCCCTCGTCTCCGGAATCAACCTAGTGAACCTTCTCTGAACAGCCTCCAATGCAAGTATATCCTTCCTTAAATATAGAGACCAAAATTGTACGCAGTATTCCAGGTGTGGCCTCACCAATACCTTGCACAGTTGTAGCAGGACTTCTTTGCTTTTATACTTTATCCCCTTTGCAATAAAGGACAACATTCCATTTGCCTTCCTGGTTACTTGCTGTACCTGCATACTCACTTTTTGTGTTTCTTGCTCAAGGGCCCCCAGGTCCCTCTGTACTGCAGCACTTTGCAATTTTTTTCCATTTAAATTATAATTTGCTTTTCTATTTTTTCTGCCAAAGTGGATAACCTTACATTTTCCCACATCATACTCCATCTGCCAATTTTTTGCCCACTCATTTAGCCTGTCCATATCCCTTTGTAGATTTTTTGTGTCCTCCTCACAATTTGCTTTCCCACCCATCTTTGTATCATCAGCAAACTTGGCTACATTACACTCGGTCTCTTCATACAAGTCATTAATATAGATTGTAAATAGTTGAGGCCCCAGCACCGATCCCTGCGGCACCCCACTAGTTACTGTCTGCCAACCGGAAAATGACCCTTTTATCCCAACTTTCTGTTTCTGTTAGTTAGCCAATCCTTTATCCATGCTACTATATTACCCCCAACCCCGTGAACTTTTATCTTGTATAACCTTTTATGTGGCAGCTTATCAAATGCCTTCTGGAAATCCAAATACACCACATCCACTGGTTCCCCCTTATTCACCCTGCTCGTTACATCCTCAAAGAACTCCAGCAAATTTGTCAAACGTGATTTCCCTTTCATAAAACCATGCTGACTCTGCTTGATTGAATTATGCTTTTCCAAATGTCCCGCTATTGCTTCCTTAATAATGGACTCCAGCATTTTCCCAATGACAGATGTTCGGCTAACTGGTCTATAGTTTCCTGCTTTTTGCTGCCTCCTGTTTTAAATAGGGGCGTTACATATGTGGTTTTCCAATCCGCTGGGACCGCCCCAGAATCCAGGGAATTTTGGTAGATTACAACCAATGCATCCTCTATCTCTGTAGCCACTTCTTTTAAGACCCTAGATGTAAGGCATCAGATACTGGGGACTTGTCCACCTTTAGTCCCATTATTTTACCGAGTTCTACTTTATTAGTAACAGTGATTGTATTAAGTTCCAACCTCCCTATAGCCCCTTGATTATCCACTATTGGGACGTGAAGACCCATACAAAATATTTGTTCAGCGTCTCTGCCATTTCCCTGCTCTCGATTACTGATTCCCCAGTCTCATCCTCTAGGGGACCAACATTTACTTTAGTCACTCTTTTCCTTTTTATTTACCTGTAGAAACTCTTACTATCTGTTTTTATGTTCCGTGCTAGTTTACTTTCATAATCTATCTTCCCTCTCTATCATTTTTTTAGTCGTTTTTTGCTGGCTTTTAAAAGTCTCCCAATCCTCTGGCCTCCCACTAAGCTTGGCCACATTGTATGCCCTTGTTTTCAATTTGATACCATCTCTTATTTCCTTAGTTAGCCACAGATGGTTATCCCTTCTCTACAGTCTTTCCTTCTCATTGGGATATATTTTTGTTGTGAGTTATGAAATATCTCCTTAAATGTCTGCCACTGCTCATCAACCGTCCCACTCTGTAATCTATTTTCCCAGTCCACTTTAGCCAAATCTGCCTTCATACCTTTGTAATCTCCTTAGGACACTGGTTTGTGATCCAACTTTTTCACCCTTCAACTGAATTTGAAATTCAACCATGTTATGGTCACTCATTCCTCGAGGATCCTTTACTAGGAGATCATTTATTAATCCTGTCTCATAACACAGTACCAGATCTAAGATGGCCTGCTTCCTGGTTGGCTCCGCAACATACTGTTCAAGGAAACTATCCTGGATACACTCTATGAACTCTTCCTGAAGGCTACCCTGGCGTATTTGTTTTGTCCAATCAATATTAAGGTTAAAATCACCCATGGTTATTGCTGTTCCTTTATTACAAGCCTCCATTATTTCTTGATTTATACTCCATGCAACAGTGTAGCTACTGTTAGGGGGCCTATAGACTACGCCCACCAGTGACTTTTCCCCCTTATTATTCCTTATCTCCATCCAAACTGATTCAACACCTTGATCTTCTGAGCCAATATAGTTTCTCACTAACGCACTTATGCACTTCTCCAAACTAGTCACAAACCAGCTAAAATTTACCAATGCTTGAGTGACTTTTGTGGATGGGATTGAAACTCATGATTCCAGGTTGGGTATTTAATATACAGCTAACACCACCCCGACCTGCGAGAGAACATCTCCGCAAGTTGGGGCTATAAAAAGAGCTGGAGAATGCCACTGCAGCTTCCAGCATGAGCTGACACAAATATGCGACACAAATGGGCGACAGGGTGACATCATCAGGACCCAGGTTGCCGCTTGGAGCATGGGCAGGAGCATTGGCGGGGCCCTGGTAAAGCAGAGGAGTGGGAAGGTCGTGGTGGACTTGCGATGAGTGATCAGGGTGGAGGAGTGATGAGGGATCATGGCTGAGATTTGGTGGGTGATCATGATGGAGGTTCAGCGAATATTTGGTGTGGAGGTGCGGCGGGAGATCATGGCGGAGGTGCGGCGAGTGTTTTTATGGCGGAGGAGCAGTGAGGGATCATGGCGGAGGTGCGGTGAATGTTTGTGGCGGAGGAGTGGCAAGAGATCGTGGCGGAGGTGCAGTGAATGAGGGTGCGGGGCCCAGAAGAGCCGAGGGCCCGGGGCAGCATGGACCTGCCCACACTGCGATATGTGTGCACACTAAGTCCGTGCAGCAGAGCAGGTCTCCAGTCGTCCAGGTTAATCCTTGCCACTGGATAAAGGCCTAGCTTTGTCAAGCCCGTGTGGTGGCTAATGTGCAATGGTCATCACACGTAAAAAAAATCCATGCACAGGCATCTTCCATCTCCTCAATTGGAGTTCAGGACTGGAACATCAGATCCTTCATTGAAACATCTGTGAACTCATGTGGAAGCAAGTCATCCTCATTCGAGGGATCGCCTTTGATGATGATGAACACCATACTCTGACCAGATATCATGATTTGGTTTTGCTGACTTTCTCTCTGCATCTCAGCAAATTATTTAAGGTTGTGGTAAGGGGCGTGGGTTGAAGGGATGATAGGACGATGGATGTTACACTGGTGGCCTGGTAAATAAAAGTGAGAAGTGAGTTTCTCAAACATCTTTTTACTCATGATGGATTGGCTAGCGCCAGTGTCCAGTTCCATGGCTATGGGTAAGCCATTCAATTTTACATTTAGCATTATAGGTGGACATTTCGTGTACTTCAGCATCTGTCTCCTCTCTCTGAGGCTCAAAATTGCTTTGATCCACCATGGACCGATCTTCCTCTGCCACGTGGTGGTTAGCAGGTTTTGCAGAGCTTGCAGCTCATTTGCAAGCTCATTGGAGGTGCCCCATTGTTCCACAGCTCTTGCAAACATACCCTTTGAGGCAGCATGAATAGGCTGAATGGAGGCCTCCACAATGCCAACAAGGTGTGAATTGCCTTGCATTCATCCTTTGTTGGGGATTCTGAGTCATCTGGGTCACCTGAGGCCTGCTGGCAGTTGCAGACTCGTGGGTTCTGCCCTGTACATTTCTGTTCGCAAACGCAGTTCCAGTTAATTTATGAACATCGCTAGCACTTGTGTGCTGAGAGATTTGTTTGGTGTTATCACTGGTGGACATAAACGCCTGTGCTATCGCAATGGCCTTACTGAGGATCGGTGTCTCTACAGTCAAAAGTTTTCGTAGGATGGTCTCGTGGCCAATGCCCAGTACAAAAAAGTCTCTGAGCATTTGCTCCAGGTAGCCATTAAACTCACATTGTCCTGCAGTCGCCTTAGTTCGGTGACATAGCTCGCCACTTCCTGACCTTCAGATCGCTGGCACGTGTAGAACCGATACCTCGCCATCAGCATGCTCTCCCTCGGGTTAAGATGCTCCCGAACCAGTGTACACAGCTCCTCATATGACTTATCTGTGGGTTTCACCGGAGCCAGAAGATTCTTCATGAGGCTATAGGTCGGTGCCCCGCAGACCGTGAGGAGGACCACTCTCCTTTTTGCAGCACTCCCTTCTCCATCCAGCTCGTTGTCTACAAAGTACTGGTCTAGCCGTTCGAGATAGGCTTCCCAGTCCTCACCCTCCGAGAACTTCTCCAGGATGCCCACAGTTTGCTACATCTTTGCGTTGGATTCGTATTCTCGTCGCCAGTTATTGTGTTCCTAACACAGATGAGGCTGCACACAGGGAGGTTAAAGTAACAGTGACCTCAGTCTTTAATAAGACACTCCAGAGTGAGGAACAGGCCTTAGGGGCCGGCTTATATACAGTGCTCCCAAGGGATGCTGGGATTCCTTGGGACTTCAGGGGATGAGCTCCCTGGTGGCGGAACATGGGATTGCATGCTTTACAGTTACACAACAACCCCAGAAAATCCTGTCTTTACTATGCTTGAGAGGCCTTAGAGAAACTCACACCAGTTGAGACCTGGCATGAGTCCCTTTGAGATCTTCTGAAGGCTCCAAACCTTCACTAGAATGGTACTTAGAAGAGCAGATTGAGTTGGGCTAAGGCTGATACGCCCTTACAAATGCCGATACCCCACCCTGAATATGCAAATGACCCCATCCCTGAAATGTTGGATGGGGTGTCCAGCCTGGAGCAAGGGTCGGCATGGTTTCTGCTGCATTTACGTTGGAAGTGTGAGGCCCCAGAAATTTCTGGGCTATAGGATATTACACCACAAAAACAGGCCATTAAGCCCTTCAAGTCAACACCACATGATCATCCTCGTCTAATTCCCATTTTAAAAGCATTTATAGACTTTGCTTCAATTATGATTTGTGGCAGAGAAGTCCACATTCTAACTACTAGAGCCACCAGTTCGCTTCAGCTATTCAGTTTGTATAAATAGATAGGGCATATTCCAAGTTAACAGAAATAAACTCCATGGAAGAGTGCGTTTAATTCATGCATCCTCCCCCCATGACTCATTCATGTTTATGGTACTAAGTTCCTGATAAGATGGAGCTGTCACTTATACGAAATATTTTTTTTGTGTTGTTGCTGCTGTACATTCTTTTGTCCTGAAAACTGCCCCATTTATCATCCACTATCAACCACTGATACATAGCATGATCTTTGGAATGTGTTTGAAGGCTATTCATAATAGATGTGAGGTTGCTTACTTCAATAACGTGTATTGTTATGGCTAGGATACTTCTAAAGTAGTGGCTAAGTGTAATCTACCTGATAATGTCTACTTTGCTTCTCTTTTTTGTGTCCCTGTCCTGACTTACAGCTTACTCCACTTAGAACTACGTTTTAAACTAATTACTTTGATGGCAAGTGGGATTTTGTGGCTTTACTGAAAAATATATGATTGAGCAATTTATGATAGCTTGACTCACTCAATGGTTTATCTTTTTGGTAAACCACTAACTCCTGTTCTACTTCTTATTTATAGCATATGTTTAGCATTATTATAAGTTTACTTTATTACATATTTTTTTAAAAAGGAGGTAATATTATGAAAAGATATTTTCTCCTCCTTTACACAGGGTCACTCTGCCGCCACGTGGTATTTGGTGGGTTCAGTATGTGCGTGGAATGGCTGGCATGCACATTGCAGACTGGTAAACATACCTGACAATATAAACTTAGTGCATTGATAAATTGTACTTTTATTGACCGATAATAACGCAATAGGCTGGGGAATAAGAGGATCACAGTTGATTATTTACATTGGCTGCGGAGAGTATAATGATTGCCATAATTGTTTTGTTGGGTTGAATTGGATTTTCTTATTCCATACTTTCTCATGTTCTTGTGTAGCAACCCTGCTAAATGCAGTGACAATGGTGTTGCCTGCTGACTAAATGCATGTGCAAAAAGACATTCAAGGGAGATGTATGTGTCAACTTTGTTAAGAGTACATATCTAGATGATAGTTAGGTGGGGAGGCATGCAAGCAGGGAGAGATAAAGAGGAGATGATATGTGTTTGCACGGATGTGCGGTTGGGGTGTTGGAGAATAATTTCCCCGTGAAAAGCTCCATGGACCAAAGTTCCTTAGCTTCCTCAGGAACATTTGCCTATTCAGAGTATAAAAGGCTCTTAGACCAATTTATTAGACTACACAACACATCATGTATCCTGAGAAATACATGGGGTGAAATTCGACAGCGCTAAAAATGGGTGTGGGCACCATGATGCGAGATACCACGGTCAATTCGGTGCTGCCTGCTAATTACCATGATAGGAACGTACAGCCTAGTGTGGAACATGCTGCTGGCATGCTGTGGACCAAGCAGGAGGCTGAAGTTTGCGTTGCTGGAATGAAGTTAACTTTGCTTAAAGCTACCCTGCTCCTCTTCAAGGCAGTCTGCAGCTCTTAAAGCTGAGCCACCTTCTGCAGATAAATAATGCTAAAATTGCTTTAGCACTAACACAAATGGTTCAACAGGCCAGGGAAATGGCACCCAGAGTCTCCGATGCAGTAGTCTAGCTTTGTGCAGGGGTTCAACACTGGAAGAGAGGCCCTCCTGAAAGAAGGATGTGGGACCAGATCGCCGAGGCCGTCACTGCCAGCAGTGTCATCCCCAGGACCTGGCTCCAAAGAAGTTTCATGACCTTAGGTAAAGGTCAATGAATGCATCTTTAAAAGCCATCTCCTGCCAACTGCACCGCTAGCTTCACACACTTTTCAGTGCATGACCCAACCGCCCCATCACTCACCCACCAACAATCTTTACCAAACATGAGCACATCTCACATTCCTAGTTTCACTTCATTCCCTTGGAGCAGATGGCCCAGGCCATTTTTGCCAGGGGCATGGCTGAAGCATTGGCCAGCGGCGGGGCTGAAAGTATACAAGATGCCAGTATCCTCATACATTACCCTCCTTCTCACATCCCACTTCCCCCTTAACCCACAATCTCTTCAGATTTACAAGCTGCACATGGTGTAAGCATGCAGCTCTTGCTTTAACCACCCCCCCCCCGCCCCCGCCCCCCACACCGCCCCACTCACTACAAATCTATCCTTGTGACTTCCTCATTGCAGACACCCAAGAAATTCAGCCTGCCCAGCCAGAAGACCAAGAAGAGGGAGAAGAGAGTGAAGAAGAAAAAGAAGAAGAAATACCGTCACTCGATTCGACACTCCCAGCCACCAGCTCCTTGAGGTCGTCCTGCAAGGCCATCTGCAGTCCCCCACTGAAAGTCAGCAGCCTTCCACCAGCCATGCTGGGGTAGCACAACGTAGCAGCACTCGGATAGGCAAATGCACCTGCAAGAAAGTCACTAAGATAACGCACAAGGGTGTTTCATTGATTTTTTGATGTAATATTGGATTATAGATGGATAAAGTTGGATTGGAAAGTTTGCTTTGTGGTGGCTTTTATTTCAGTATTGTGGCCAAGAGGACGCTGTGATATAAAAACAGAAATTGCTGGAAATACTCAGCAATACTCAGGCAGCATCTGTGGAGAGAGAAACAGATTTAATGTTTCAGATGAATGACCCTTGGCCAGAACTCAGTGTCGACCAGGACACTGTAATGATCAGAAACAGAGGGAAGGTAAGGTGTGGGCAAATGTTGAAAGGGGAATTAGGATTGTGTTCACTGGTATCACCGGCAGTTGATGCGATCCTGGATATCACGGGCATAAAGGGGCTGTCTAGGTTGCCTCCTTCCTTCTGCTTTTCCCATTCTGCGTTCTCCTCTTCTGCTTCCTCCTCCCTCTGCTTCTTCCTTTTTGTCCTCCTCCTCTTCCTCCCTCTGCGAGCAGCTTGTCCCGTTTGCTGCCTCTGCCCTATCTCCATATGATGCTTCAGCCCAAGGACTGGGAGCAAGTGATCTTCGCATAGGCCTACCTTTAAGAGCCATAGCCTCGCAAATGTCCAGCAGCACTTCCTGCACCCCTGCACACTTTACCAACTTTTTAAATGTATTGCACCAAACCACTACTCTAATAAAAGGTAAAGAAATCGGTAAAATGGCAAAAATCTAAACTTACGTGAAAGTTGTGTGCGTCCCTTTAAGAAGCGCTGGCACTGTCCCTGTTGTACTGCTGCACGCATGTTCTTCCGTGCATGGTTTGGAGAGGGTGGTATGAAGAGCGATGGCATTGAAAACCACAGATCATGCGTCAGTTCAGGCGTTGTATGTCGATTGAAGTGACGATGTGCATCATTTAACTGTGAGTAGCGAGCGCAGGCAATGCTGCCGACCTGCCCAAAATGGCGGACGCTGCTATTTCTGCAAAACTGCCGTAAATGACTGGCACTGAAGGTCCCAATTTTGTGATCACAGTCTTTAAAAACAACCAAGGCATATTCTTAGAATCTGCTAGCCAGCTGTAAATCTGGACTGTGATAGAAAGTATCGAGGGGTGAAATCTGTTGTGCTACCGTACAAGACAAATTGCAGCCTCATAAAATCTGCAGATGTCCTGATCAAATTGGGACAGTATGGAGTGAAGGTCAGTTGCTGAGTCAAGTGAACTAAAAGTCTCTGCCACTGATTTAAATTTTAAAAAAATCAAAATAAAGATAAACAATAAAAATGTGTTGGAAAATAAAGCTGACATTAGACTAATGCACTAGAAAGGCATTAAAGCAGTAATTCATAAACAGATGAGAAGGTAGGGCATTCGAGGTTTCAAATCTACTGAGATTTAGTAACCTGCCTCCCCTATTTATGAATCCCAGAGGTAAGCAATAATTTGCTAAACCTTCAAAACCACAGAGCTGCTATCCGTGTAACCATTGAGCTGAAAGAATTGAGAACCTATTCATAAAGTTTTTGCTAGAATTTGTAGTGAATTATCTTTTAGAATGTATTGCAAAATTTTCTCATCGAATTTATTGATAAATTTATTTATTGATTCTGCAGACTGGCTGTTAATCTGTGTCCTTTAAAATTCATTCTATAGGCACATAAATTTAATTTCATAATTACCCATTATTTTGGAAAATATCCAAAAATTCAGATATCTCTGAAAATCTGCATTCACAAAATGTTTTATTGGTAATTAGTTACTGGTTTATAATAGATGGATTGGGCAATTCAAATATTACACATTGACAAAACCACTCAAGTTGAATTGCTGTCATGTTCACATAACTAGGAGTTCAGCGACAGACAGTATGTTCTGCTGTAATTATTTCTTCCGGTTTCCCAAAGGGGCAGTGTCACTGTATAAGGGAGATTTCGGGCTGGCTACGTTCCTAGTACAACCAATTGCCGCCTGCTTGGAAATACAGATTTCACCACCTTGCACTAAGAACTTCTGTAGAGTTATTCTGAATTTGAATTTCATTAAAAATGTTTTATAGTAGGAGATACAATCCATAATCCGATTATATTGCTGTGCCAATCCATTAGATCATGGAGCACCTGCAAAACAGGTGACAACAATACATCATTAAACTAATATAATCTTATTGATGTAAGTGCAGAGGAACTATGGGCCCAAGTTTCAGTTGAGGATTAGAACGGCGCACCTCTGAGAGATCCGCCGATTTCCTGGAATAAAAAGCGTGCCTGTTTCCTGCCTTGCTATTCTCGACTGAAATGAGGCCTCCTGTGGCCTTGGCGCAGCATAGCGGGGGCGGAGCAACAGCCCTGCGCCTAAAAGACTGCCAGCAGCTGCGCGCGTGCGCAGTAGCTCCTGGCCCCTAGATTCTGTGTGCATGTGCTGCAGGCTGTGTGGGAGGGCCCCGAAGCACGCCGCCCCTAGCCCAATGCTGCAGGCTCTGCAATTTAAAAATCACCTACTTGGAAGTGTTTGCGTGCAGGAATCCGCAAAGAAAGCGGCAACTAAAAGCTATGTTTTTTTAACTTACCTCAGCCACCTCGTCGTACATCATTGCCTTGGTAGTGTCCAGCTACCCAGTCCACGCCTCCTGCAGCTGCCGGTGTTTTTGCATGCCGCCCCGAGCCCTGGCCGAATGGGCTCCCCGCCGCGACATGGTTTTTATCCATGTTTATTAATTATTCTAAAACTGCTCAGAAAGTAATCAGTGCTCCTCCTAGACTCGAAGTGCCTTACAGGCACCAGAGAGGCACTTTGTTCCAATGTTAATATGTTTGGTAATTTTGATAAAGTCATCTGTGGCGTCTTGCTGTAGTCGGAGCATCGAAACACTTACAAATAAAAAGGATAGCTCGCAGTGACTGAAGCCTCCAACTGCAATTTCTGCACCCACATCTTTAAAATGTAGTCTGAAGGAAACTAGCTGGAATTACCTAAAGAGCTCCTCTGTTTCTGAACGTCAATATCAAAAAGTTAACTGCTTTGAAATGTAGAACAGTTCTACATTGTTGAGTATGCAGTACCTGATTATATTTACGTATAAATCTAATTTTCTTGGAGGTGTTCAAACAGGTTCAATTTAATGTAAGTCGATGGCAGAAAGTCTTGATAATTCAACTGTGCAATCATAATATTCAGAATGTAAGTGTCTGTTGTTGGTAATAAGAATGCTATTCTGAGGTTGAGTGACTACACTGCTGCTGGAGGCTCCCGTACCTAGCCCTGGCCGAAGGGTATTGCCGGTGCGTGCTCTAGTCGAGAAAGTAAGACTCTTTACTAATTATTACTTGAATTATTTTACATTTTCTATTACTTATTAAATGCTATGGTTTATATGGTTCTTTATTGTTACAGTGATGTGTTTAATGCTTTAGTGCTTAGTGTTTAATGCTTCCCACCCCCTGTCTCTGGCTACCTGGACGCTAAACTCTTAACTCATCGCAGGGTTTTTCAGAACGTACAAAAGTGGACACTTGCTCTGGCCTAAGTTAGTTTGGTGTAAGTTTTAACTGTCAAAACTTGCAAAAATGGCCAAAACAGGGGTAAGTGGTTGATAACGCCCACTTTTGAAAAAAAAACCTGAACTAAAAAAAAACCTAACTAACTCGATTACACTGGAGCAACTTAAAAGTGGAGAATTGCGATTTTTAAGTTATTCCAAAAAAAATCGAGTTGCTCCAAAACAAACAGAGCAATTCCAGTTGAAACTTGGGCCCAAAGAGAGAATCAAAATTAGATATGGATGAAGATTCTTCCTGTGCCATAAAACACATAGGACAGGCACTAATGTCTGCTCATTCTCCACCTCTACTCAAGCACTGTGATTTTCCTCAAATGATTCCAATTTTCATTAGATGCCACTATAAGATCATCATCCAGCTACTAAAACTCAATGAGCTTAATTAACCAGTAAACAAGAAGTTAATGGGTGAAGTTCTGAGCGGTGACATCAGAGTGTCAATTCAGTCTTCACACACAGTCCAGGCAAATCATCTGCCATTTTCCGACAGCAGCTACGTTGTTCAATTGGCGGAAATAAAATAATCACATTGCTCTGATCTCTTACCAGTTTTTTAATTGTAATCTCTGATTGTAAAATGGTTGCAGCCAAGGAATTCTCTGATCAGCCACTCTAAGATGTTACAACTGTCCATAGGAACCACATTAAATAATCACTGAGGTCACTAAAAAAATACACAATCTTTCAAAGTGTGTATGATAGCATAGTGATTATGTTACTGGACTAGTAATCCAGAGGCCTGCGCTAATGATCTAGCGATATGAGCAACTCGGGAATTTAGATTCAGCCAATTAAATAAATCTGGAATTAAAAAGCTAGTATCAGTAATGATGACCATGAAACTACAGGATTGTCATTAAAAACCCATCTGGTTCACTAATGTCCTTTAGGGAAGGAAATCCGCCCTCCTTACTCAGTCGGACTTATATGTGACTCCAGACCCACAGCAATGTGGTTGATGCTTAACTGGCCTCTGAAATGGCCTGGCAAACCACTCAGTTGTATAAGGCGGCTCACCACTACCTTCTTGAAGGCAATTATGGATGGGTAATTAATGGCGGCCTGATCAGCAACGCCCACATTGCTTCAATGAATTTAAAACATTTGAGGGTTCCATTGACTATTCTATTACAGTATATGAGCTGCTGAGGTTGAGATTTGGTCTGATGGATAGTTGGAGTGAGAAAGAGGGAAAAGGTAAAGCATAGCGACTAGTGCAGGAAATAAGAAATGGCAGATGAAGAAAAAATGAAATAAATGGCAGAAAGATAATGAGAAAAACAGAAAAATGAAGGGAAGAAAATAAACAAAAAAAGAGAACGATAAGGAACCCAAAAAACATTATTAGAAAAATCAAACATGGCCCAAGGGGTAGCAGAGAGAAGAGCATGACAGTAAACAGTAAATTACAGATATTTAAATACAGTATTGGATTACAAATTCCTGTAAGTACAAATAAGGAAACTATGGGTGGAGTTCACGGTTTCTATACTTTTTGTTGGTTTATTTGACCCATTTGTAAATAGGATAATGTACAAAAAACACAAGTACAGAAAGTGTGTGTCTCAGGAAATTCTTATCTTATTATAGGAACACTTTACAAAGGCCTTTGACACTGTCAACCACGAAGGACTATGGAGTGTCCCCAAACATTTGTCACCATCCTCCGCCTGCTCCACGATGACATGAAAGCCTTGATTCTTACCAACGGATCCATTACAGACCCAATCCACGTCCGGACCGGGGTCAAGCAGGGCTGTATCATTGTGCCAACCCTCTTCTCAATCTTCCTCGCTGCCATGCTCTACCTCACACTCAACAAGCTCCCCACTGGAGTGTGATAGAGAATTCAAACAGGCTACATTTAGACAGACTGTGAAAATTCACAGACCCCCAAGTCAAGGCTGCTACATGCAGTTCAGCATGTTGCATTAAGTCATCAATCAACTTGACATTTTAGGACCCTTGGGTAGCGAGCCAATTAAAAGGTTAAAAGACTATTAATTGAGCCAATAAGGTCAAAGAAGGCGAGTTTTTTCTGTAAATTGATCCAGGTATAAGTACAGTCATTTTGACCATGTGGTCTCAGAAGGACAAAGATCTGGCTTAAAGCCAAGAATCTTGTTGTTGCTCTCTGCCAGAAATAAAGAAATTAAAACGACAATCGGAGTTCGTATTTCATTGGAAATTAAGAGATCTAACAATTTTGGCGTCACGAACACGATCGCTGAAGAAAGAAACTGAATTTTGGACATCGGACCTACATACTTAGGTAAGGACACCTCTTTTTAAAAGTCCTCGGTCAAAAGTCTAAATTCGCCTCTCCTTCTACGCGATTCCGAAAGCCTCCGGTTTGCGAACCCTCCGGTTGGTAGTTGGCTCGAGGTCCCATAGACGTCTAAACTTCGGCGGTGTGTTAGTTAATTAATTACCGACCTATTGATTGGCTGGAAAGCCTACGACTCGAGACCCCAGTAAAGAAATCAGTATTATGGCAGCAGGAGATAAGAGCAAAGAATTGCCTACAACTGTTAAAGGTGGGCAAGCACCACCTGAGGTTTCGCTAGATTTAATTCTCGAACAGTTGAAAGAATACATAGAGCAACAATTCAACTTATCTAAAACCTGTATTAAGATCGAACAAAAGTACGGAACCTCCAAAGGACAATGGTCCTTGGACGAGATTAAAAGGGTCTGGAGAAAAACGACCCGTATGAAAAATAAAGAGCGAACTAGATGGTCCCTAGCGGTTATGGGCCAGATCCGAAAGCGGAATGAAATTATAATGCGTTCCCAACATGATCGAGAACTGACCAGTACAAAGGATCAATTGCAAGCAGTTTGTGTGCAGCTGCGACAGAAAAAACTTGAAAAGCTGGAAGCGGAAGTTAAAGATCTTAAAGGTGAAATTAAAGAATGGAAAAAATCATTAGGTCAAGAGACAGTAATAGGAAAAGGAAAATGTATCGGTCAATTCCCAGGGTACGCATGTTTGGATAAATTAAAAGCGCAAACCCGAAGACACGACCGAGGAATAGATATGGATTCTGAATCCTCCGACAATACAAGGTCGGAGGATGAAGAATTAGGGGTGCGCTTTGCCCCGTTTAAAAAAAGACGAGTTGTAGTCAAATCAGAAGAGACTGCGGAAGAGGGTGGAACCAAAAAAACGAGGAAAAGGGTGTACGAAAAATACTTAGTTCATGATCCGGCAGACCCAGAGAAAATTGATAAATGGTCCAAGGAATTGCCCAATCTAAAGAAAGGGGGAGTAAAAATGTGAGACCAATTGGACCGCTTAAGAAATATATATCAACTTCATCCTTGGGACGGAGTGCAAATTTTGACCATAATGGCGCCAAAAACACAGGGAAGAAAATTGCACGACAAGGTAGAAGAAGCTTTGGGGCAGAATGAGCAAGAATTAATTGCAGGATGGGAGGCGATTAAGCACTGGCTGCAAGCCTTCAGTCCAGCTAAGACAGACTGGGGAAAAATTGCAGCCTGCCAACAGAAAGGAACAGAGGAGGTCCTGGAGTATGACGAGCGGTTTAGATGCACGTGGCTAGAACATTCGGGCATGAATAATACGGATGAGGAAATGGATGAACAAGTGTTTGGTCCCCTGAAAGCAGCTTTCGTGGCAGGTCTAAAGCCAGAACTGTCCAAAATGCTTAAGGTAGTGTTACCGGACTGGGAAGGTAGAGGAACTACCTTTGCAGCATTGGTGGATCGATGTAACCAATTAGATCGGGATATGGGAGCTAAAGTCCGAGCTGTACAGGCAATGGGATGGAAATCCCAGGATTCCGATAAACAGTCATTAGGAAAATTACCCGGAAAATGTCATTATTGTGGGAAGGAAGGTCACTGGGCCAAGACGTGCAGGGCAAAACAGAAAAGTCGTGGCTGGGGAAGAGGATGCAGCCAGGGATACAATTCAGCCAACAAGCCAGGCTTGTCACAAGATAACGACCTCATAGAAGCATTTAAGCGACTGACAATACAACAACAGAAGGAGTTACTTGGGATAGCAAAAAACGGTTAGAGCCCACCCTGGCCCCCCTCCTCGCAATAATACAACAAAGGGGAGATGGGCTATATATAACTGTGAGGGTGGGCGATAAGGATGTGGACTGTCTTTTAGATACAGGGGCGGAATTACTCCTACAATATGGAGACTTTTTGCCGTTGGATGGTAGGGCACATACAGCCTATGGAGTTGGGGGCCATAAAATGGAAATTAAAAGGACAACACCGGTACTTATAGGGCTGGGTCCACATGAACTAACCACGCCAGTCTGGATAGGCCCAGTCGATCAACCCCTTTTGGGAATGGACGTTCTAATCCAAATAGATTCATCGTTGCATTTCGAGAATGGTCGGGTGACATGGTCAATTAGAACTTTGAAGAAAGAAGAATTGAAGGAACACCCGATATGGGCTAAAGATAAGAACGATTGTGGCCTACTCCAGATGGAGTCTGCGTCATTTACCAGGACCAAGCCTCCATGCACTAAACAGTATCCCATCAGTCCAACTGCCATCGCGGGAATCTTACCGGTTATTCAGCAATTGGAGAAACAAGGGGTGCTTATTAAAACGCATAGCTCCTCCAATAGCCCCGTGTGGCCGGTACAAAAATCTAATGAGACTTGGCGTTTGACTGTCGATTATAGGAAAGCTCCTTTGTTCGCAGATCCCACCACCATTTTTAATGCCCTCAAACCGGAACATAAATATTTCTCCGTTATAGATATGGCCAACGGATTTTGGTCGGTGCCTCTGGCACCGGAGGTTCGACAGTGGTTTGCTTTCACGGTCCAAGGACAACAGTATACTTGGACCCGGTTACCGCAGGGTTTCCACAACAGCCCTATAGTATTCCACATGGCTTTACAAAGCCATTTGCGAGAATTACCTCCCCTGTCATCCACAGTCATCCAATATGTAGACGATATCTTGCTAGCTTCAAACACGGAAGAACAGCATGAACAAGATTTACGAGCTTTGCTGGACCACTGAAAGGACATAAAGCCAGCATCGACAAAGCACAAATATCCCAAGAAGAGGTTGTATACCTGGGACAAAAGATTTCACAAGGAAAGAGAGAACTTACCCAGGATAGAACTGCAGCCATTCGGGCTGCTAAAAAACCCACCACTATTCAGGAACTAAGGTCTTTTTTTGGGATTGTGTAACTTTAACAGAAATTGGATTGACTCCTTCACACAGCTTGCTCAGCCATTGAATGATATTTTAAAGGGGAAACGTGCCTCTAAAGAAGCCATCACCCTCACTAAAGAACAGCAAGAGGCCTTCCTGAGTTTGAAAAAGGCTTTGTGTTCGGCACCGGCTCTGGGAATCCCCGACAGTGGTAAGCCATTTACCCTGTTTGTCCATGAGAAAGAAGGATATATGACAGCTATACTGACACAAAAACATGGGGATCGGCAAAGACCTATTGGCTATTATTCGGCAAAACTGGATGCGGTAGCCCTCGGATGGGGAAGTTGCCTAAGGACCATGGAAGCTACATGTCGAGCGGTAATGACCACTGCGGGTCTAGTCCTCGACCAAAAGCTGATTGTCAAGTGTCCCCACACCGTACACACTTTGCTGTCTATGAATAGAATGTCTCAGGTGACAGCAGCAAGATGGACCCGCTGGACCGTAGTTTTGGAAGCTCCTAATCTCCATATCGTCCGGGCCAGCCCGGTTAATCCCGCAACTATGCTCCCGATGTCAGAATCGAGGGAGCAAGAGTGGGGAGAATGTGAAGAGCATGACTGCGTGGAGATTTTAAAAGAAACAGAAGAAGCAGCCTTAGCAGCAGAGGAGCCTCTGCACAACCCAGACCTCATCCTGTTTACAGATGGTTCCTCCTTTGTTGACAATGGTACCAGAAAAGCAGGATGGGCAGTTACAACCTTATATGAGGTAGTGGCAAAAGGATGTTTACCCTCAGGAACGTCAGCACAACAGGCCGAGTTATGGGCCCTGTCAGAAGCATGTCGAATAGCAGAAGGACAGACAGCTAATGTCTACACAGATTCGCGTTATGCTTTTGGAGTCGCTCACGACTTTGGTCTGTTATGGCGGAAAAGAGGATTCCTCACTGCTGCTGGTACACCTATCCGAAATGGAAAAGAAGTCCGAGACTTACTGGAGGCCAGAAATTACCTCAGGAAGTGTCCATCCTGAAGTGTAAGGCCCATAACCAAGGAAAATACCACAGAAGCACAGGGAAATGCCCTAGCCAACCAGACAGCTAAAGATGCCGCCTCACAGGGCGCTCCCCCAGAAGAACCAACACAGATGTGCAGATTGAAAGCACTCAGGACTCTGACACGAGACCTTCAAACAATGCAAGGCGAGTGCTCCCGAGAGGAAAAATGGACATGGATTGAGGCAGGAATTAAGCTATGTGAAGATAGTGTCTGGAGACAAAGAGTTACCGACAAGCCAGTCGCGCCACAAGCGCTTATGCCTTTTTTAGCCCAACAGATCCACTCGTGGGGACATTTGGTCTCACAACAGATGACGGCACTGTTCCAGAAAAGCTGGTGGGGTCGGGGATTTAAAAAACATGCCCAGCTGGTAACAGACCGCTGTGTGGTCTGCCAGAAAAATAATTCTGGACCCATCACGGTAATGCCCCAACTGAGGCCCCCTGCCCCTATCGGACCATTCCAGCATCTGTAGGTTGATTATATATCTCTTCCTTCATGCCAAGGATACACTAACATTCTTGTCATGGTCGACAGATTCTCTAGATGGGTAGAAGCTGTCCCAACTAAAAGAGCCACAGCCAATTACACTGCAAAGGTCTTGTGTAAGGATTACATTCCCCGATGGGGAGTCCCGAGTAGCATTGACTCAGATCAGGGAACACACTTCACAGGTGCTGTCTGCCAAGAAGTCTGTAGGTTACTGAACATTACGTGGGATTTACACTGTCCTTATCATCCACAATCATCAGGACAAGTAGAGTGAATGAATCGAATTCTGAAACAACGGCTTGCCAAATATCACCAAGAAGGAACACCATGGCCCCAGGCACTACCAATAGTGCTATGTAACATTAGGGCAACCCCAAACAGAACGACAGGTCTAAGCCCATTTGAAATTATAACAGGAAGACCCATGTCGCTGCCAGGAACTATCGATTTAAGGAAAGCTGATGTTCACTTAATGAGTGACACTTTGTTATCATACTGTCAGAACCTAACCAATGCTATTAGTTCTGTTTCCCGACAGGTATCGGCAGCTTGGGGTAATCCACCCGAAGGAGGACACGACATCATCCCAGGAGTCTGGGTGTATGTGAAAAAGTTGCATAAAGAACCTTTGGGTGCCAAGTGGGAGGGACCTTATCAAGTGTTATTGACCACCCAGGCAGCTGTTAAAGTCCAAGGAAAGAAAGCCTGGATCCACGCTTCACACGTTAAACGAGCACCCATAACTGAAGCTGAAATCTAATAAGGACAATTACTTTTTGCGAAAATGTATAAATTTACTGTATTATTGATTGTAGGTATTCTAGGCATAGGCTTACTTCTTACTAGCCGACCCTCTGCACCAAAGGGAAATAGTAGAGTAGCAAGGGAATTACATGTAAATACCTTTTTATATATGTCATACATTTATGCCAAACAAGGTAACATTTCTAGTTGTTGGGTGTGTGCGCATATTCCTATTCACTCAAAGGGAGGGATTCCCTTGAGGCCAGTTCCCTTGAATATCTTGGAAATGGCTGAGTGGATAATTAATCAAAACAAAACAGGCAATGCGTTTCAGGATACGGAAAACTGGGCACGTAAATGGAAGTCAGCAGATCACAATCTGACTACCTTTGAAGGGGGATACCAACCGTGCTACAATAATTCCAAACGGCCTCCATTTTTTGTTATCACTAATACAACGGGAATAGGAAGACCGGGAGAATTGGTCTGTCTGATTAGAAACATCAAAGGAGGCCAAAATATGGGGTATAGTAACTGCTCCCGGAATTATAACATAATCAAGCCACGGAACCGTCCAAACTGGACCGATGTGGGAATTTTTAACGTAACGGGGATTCTGAATAAAACAGATGGAAAAGCCTGGACAGGCCCCGGAGTGTTGCTGACAAAGAAACAGCTAACATTCATTGCATATAATGGCACCTATTGGGTGTGAGGCCACAAGGCCTACCCTTGGCTGCCCCAGAATTGGATGGGATCCTGCTATTTAGCCTACATTGTGCCTTATATGTATCATATAAAGTCACTGTCGGAACATTTACACCGTCCTAAGAGAGCTATCACAGAAACAGAGAGGTTCTTTGTCATTCTGATCCCCAGGTATGGGACCGCCAGACTGGCAAGGGAATCCATTAACATGGCATCCGTTGTGGAACGGGTAGCCAATGATACCTCAGAGGCCCTAGTTAAAATCAATGCAGAAATGGTAGCAATCCGCACGGTAGCCCTACAGAATAGACTGGCACTTGGTTACATCCTGGCTGAAAAGAGAGGTACTTGCGCCCTACCCGGAACTGAGTGTTGCACATATATCCCAGATAACTCCGAAGAAATTACCCACTTAGCGGAGCATATCCAAAAGGAGGTAGAAAAACTTAAGCAACCCCCATCATTCACTTTGTGGAGTGGAGCCACTGAATGGCTATGTTCAATAGGAACTTCATTGGTGGAAGGTTTAATTCTATTTGTTGTAATTGTTTTACTTTTATCTTGTTTGTTTATGTTGATTAAATGTTGTTGCGACCAGGCGGCTGCAGCTGCTGTCCCGCAGGTGAGACGCCTTGCAGGTCCCAGCAGACTGTCTGTACGTGGCACAGGGGTATGTTATGCTTAAGGGAAGGTTGTTTACTGGTTGAACTAAGATATTGATTTGGATTAAATTGGAATAAGGTTAATTAACCTACTAAAACCAGACTTCCATTGTGGCCACGATGGAACTCGGGTTGGTGTAAATTTGTGTGGAAGCTACTAGTCCGGACATGTGGCGAAACACATCAACAAATTTTAGAAGGAAACTCAATTAACATGTATGAAATTATTTTGTAGAATGTTTAACCAGTGATACCTGATGTTTTATGATTCAGTTTGTGAAAGAATCAAAGGGGGGATTGATAGAGAATTCAAACAGGCTGCATTTTGACAGACTGTGAAAATTCACAGACCCCCAAGTCAAGGCTGTTACATGCAGTTCAGCATGTTGCATTAAGTCATCAATCAACTTGAGATTTTAGGACCCTTGGGTAGCGAGCCAATTAAAAGGTTAAAAGACTATTCATTGAGCCAATAAGGTCAAAGAAGGCGAATTCTTTTCTGTAAATTGATCCAGGTATAAGTACAGCCATTTTGACCATGTGGTCTCAGAAGGACAAAGACCTGGCTTAAAGCCAAGAAGCTTGTTGTTGCTCTCTGCCAGAAATAAATAAATTAAAACTACAATCGGAGTTCGTATTTCATTGGAAATTAAGAGATCTAACAAGTGGAACTAAACTACAGAATCAGTGGGGACCTGTTCAACCTTCGTCATCTCCAGGCCAGATCCAGGACAGTCCCAACCTCTGTCGTCGATCTACAGTGCGCGGACGCGCTTGCGTCTGCGCGTATTCAGAGGCTGAACTCCAAGTCATAATCAACATCTTCATTGAGGCGTACGAAAGCATGGGCCTTACACTAAACATCCATAAGAGAAAGGTCCTCCACCAGCCTGTCCTCGCCGCACAGCACTTCCCCCCAGTCATCAAGATCCACGGCACGGCCCTGGACAACGTGGACCACTTCCCATACCTCGGGAGCCTTTTATCAACAAGGGCAGACATTGACAACGAGATTCAACACCGCCTCCAGTGCGCCAGTGCAGCCTTCGGCTGCCTGAGGAAAAGAATGTTCGAAAATCAGGTCCTCAAATCTGCCACCAAGCTCATGGTCTACAGGGCTGCAGTGAATCCTGCCCACCTGTATGGCTCAGAGACATGGACCATATACAGTAGATGCTTCAAATCGCTGGAAAAATACCACAAATGATGTCTCCGCAAGATCCTGCAAATCCCCTGGGAGGACAGACACACCAACGTTAGTGTCCTCGACCAGGCCAACATCCCCAGCATTGAAGCATTGACCACACTTGACCATCTCCGCTGGGTGGGCCACATTGTTCGCATTCCTGACATAAGACTCCCAAAGCAAGCGCTCTGCTCAGACCTCCCTCACGGCAAACGAGCCCAAGGTGGGCAGAGGAAACGTTTCGAGGACACCCTCAAAGCCTACTTGATAAAATGCAACATCCCCACCGACACATAGAAACATAGAAACATAGAAAATAGGTGCAGGAGTAGGCCATTCAGCCCTTCTAGCCTGCACCGCCATTCAATGAGTTCATGGCTGAACATGTACCCCATTCCTGCTTTCTCGCCATACCCCTTGATCCCCCTAGTAGTAAGGACTTCATCTAACTCCCTTTTGAATATATTTAGTGAATTGGCCTCAACTACTTTCTGTGGTAGAGAATTCCACAGGTTCACCACTCTCTGGGTGAAGAAGTTTCTCCTCATCTCGGTCCTAAATGGCTTACCCCTTATCCTCAGACTGTGACCCCTGGTTCTGGACTTCCCCAACATTGGGAACATTCTTCCTGCATCTAACCTGTCTAAACCCGTCAGAATTTTAAACGTTTCTATGGATGTCTCGGAGCGGGTGCAGGACATTCTGAAATGGGAGGGAGAACAGCCAGTTGTCGTGGTGCACATTGGTACCAACGACATAGGTAAAAAAAGGGATGAGGTCCTACGAAACGAATTTAAGGAGCTAGGAGCTAAATTAAAAAGTAGGACCTCAAAAGTAGTAATCTCGGGATTGCTACCAGTGCCACGTGCTAGTCAGAGTAGGAATCGCAGGATAGCGCAGATGAATACGTGGCTTGAGCAGTGGTGCAGCAGGGAGGGATTCAAATTCCTGGGGCATTGGAACCGGTTCTGGGGGAGGTGGGACCAGTACAAACCAGACGGTCTGCACCTGGACAGGACCGGAACCAATGTCCCAGGGGGAGTGTTTGCTAGTGCTGTTGGGGAGGAGTTAAACTAATATGGCAGGGGGATGGGAACCAATGCAGGGAGACAGAGGGAGACAAAAAGGAGGCAAAAGCAAAAGACAGAAAGGAGATGAGGAAAAGTGGTGGGCAGAGAAACCCAAGGCAAAGAACAAAAAGAGCCACTGTACAGCAAAATTCTAAAAGGACAAAGGGTGTTAAAAAAGCCAGCCTGAAGGCTTTGTGTCTTAATGCAAGGAGTATCCGCAATAAGGTGGATGAATTAACTGTGCAAATAGATGTTAACAAATATGATGTGATTGGGATTACGGAGACGTGGCTCCAGGATGATCAGGGCTGGGAACTCAACATCCAGGGGTATTCAACATTCAGGAAGGATAGAATAAAAGGAAAAGGAGGTGGGGTAGCATTGCTGGTTAAAGAGGAGATTAATGCAATAGTTAGGAAAGACATTAGCTTGGATGATGTGGAATCTATATGGGTAGAGCTGCAGAACACCAAAGGGCAAAAAACGTTAGTGGGAGTTGTGTACAGACCGCCAAACAGTAGTAGTGATGTTGGGGAGGGCATCAAACAGGAAATTAGGGGTGCATGCAATAAAGGTGCAGCAGTTATAATGGGTGACTTTAATATGCACATAGATTGGGCTAGCCAAACTGGAAGCAATACGGTGGAGGAGGATTTCCTGGAGTGCATAAGGGATGGTTTTCTAGACCAATATGTCGAGGAACCAACTAGGGGGGAGGCCATCTTAGACTGGGTGTTATGTAATGAGAGAGGATTAATTAGCAATCTCATTGTGCGAGGCCCCTTGGGGAAGAGTGACCATAATATGGTGGAATTCTGCATTAGGATGGAGAATGAGAGGGGACCTCATAGAAACGTTTAAAATTCTGACGGGTTTAGACAGATTAGATGCAGGAAGAATGTTCCCAATGTTGGGGAAGTCCAGAACCAGGGGTCACAGTCTAAGGATAAGGGGTAAGCCATTTAGGAACGAGATGAGGAGAAACTTCTTCACCCAGAGAGTGGTGAACCTGTGGAATTCTCTACCACAGAAAGTAGTTGAGGCCAATTCACTAAATATATTCAAAAGGGAGTTAGATGATGTCCTTACTACTCGGGGGATCAAGGGGTATGGCGAGAAAGCAGGAAGGGGGTACTGAAGTTTCATGTTCAGCCATAAACTCATTGAATGGCGGTGCAGGCTAGAAGGGCTGAATGGCCTGCTCCTGCACCTATTTTCTATGTTTCTGTGTTTCTATGTCCCCTCTCATTCTTCTGAACTCCAGTGAATAGAAGCCCAGTTGATCCAGTCTTTCTTGATAGGTCAGTCCCACCATCCCGGGAATCAGTCTGGTGAATCTTCGCTGCACTCCCACAATAGCAAGAATGTCCTTCCTCAAGTTAGGAGACCAAAACTGTACACAATACTCCAGGTGTGGCCTCACCAAGGCCCTGTACAACTGTAGTAACACCTCCCTGCCGCTGTACTCAAATCCCCTCGCTATGAAGGCCAACATGCCATTTGCTTTCTTAACCGCCTGCTGTACCTGCACGCCAACCTTCAATGACTGATGTACCATGACACCCAGGTCTCGTTGCACCTCCCCTTTTCCTAATCTGTCATCATTTAGATAATAGTCTGTCTCTCTGTTTTTACCACCAAAGTGGATAACCTCACATTTATCCACATTATTCTTCATCTGCCATGCATTTGCCCACTCACCTAACCTATCCAAGTCAGACTGCAGCCTTATAGCATCCTCCTCGCAGCTCACACTGCCACCCAACTTAGTATCATCCACAAATTTGGAGATACTACATTTAATCCCCTCGTCTAAATCATTAATGTACAATGTAAACAGCTGGGGCCCCAGCACAGAACCTTGCGGTACCCCACTAGTCACTGCCTGCCATTCTGAAAAGTACCCATTTACTCCTACTCTTTGCTTCCTGGGAGTCCCTGGCCAAAGACTGCCCTAAGTAGAGGAAATGTATCCGGGAGGGCGCTGAGCACCTCGAGTCTCATCGGCGAGAGCATGAAGAAACCAAGCGCAGGCAGCGGAAGGGGCGTGCGGCAAACCAGTCCCACCCACCCTTTCCCTCAACGCCTGTCTGTCCCACCTGTGACAGAGACTGTAATTCTTGTATTGGACTGTTCAGTCACCGAAGAACTCATTTTTAGAGTGGAAGCAAGTCTTCCTCGATTCCGAGGGACTGCCTATGACCACAGAGAAGTTGGGGTTATTCTCCTTAGAGCAGAGAAGGTTGATAGGAGATTTGATAGAAGGGTTCAGAATCATCAGGGGTCTGGACAGAGTAGATTGAGAGAAACTGTCCCCATTGGCAGAAGGGTCAAGGACCAGAAGATACAGGTTTAAGGTGATTGGCAAAAGAACCATAGAATCATAGAAATTACAGCATGGAAGGAGGCCATTTCGGCCCATCGTGTCCATGCCGGCAAACCAAGAGCTATCCAGCCTAATCCCACTTTCCAGGGTCTGTAGGTTACGGTACTTTAAGTGCAAATTGAAGTAATTTTTAAATGTGGTGAGGGTTTCTGCCTCTACCACCCTTTCAAGCAGCGAGTTCCAGACCCCCACCACCCTCTGGGTGAAGACAATTCCCATCATATCTCCTCTAAACCTCCTCCCAATTACTTAAAATATATGCCCCATGGTTGTTGACCCCTCTGTTAAGGGAAACAGGTCCTTCCTATCCATTCTATCCAGGCCCCTCATAATTTTATATACCTCAATCAGGTCTCCCCTCAGCTTCCTCTGTTCCAAAACAAACAGACCCAGCATCTCCAATCTTTCCTCATAGCCAAAATTCTCCGACCCAGGCAACATTCTTGTAAATCTCCTCTGCACCCATTCCAGTGCAATCACATCTTTCCTGTAATGTGGTTACCAGAACTGCACACAGTACTCCAGCTGTGGCCTAACCAGTGTTTTATACAGTTCAAGCATAACCTCCTTGCTCTTGTATTCTATGCCTCGACTAACAAAGGCAAGTATTCCATATGCCTAATTAACCACCTTATCTATCTGGCTTGCTACCTTCAGGGATCTGTGGACTTGCACACCAAGGTCCCTTTGTTCCTCTACACCTTTCAGTGTCATACCATTTAATGTGTATTCCCTTGCTTTGTTAGACCTCCTCAAATGTATTACCTCACACTAATGTGGATTGAATTCCATTTGCCATTGTTCTGCACACCTGACCAGTACATTGATATCTTCCTGCAATCCGCAGCTTTCTTCTTCATTATAGGGTCTTAAGAGAACTAGCGGCAGGGTTAGTGGATGCATTGGTTGTAATTTACCAAAATTCCCTGGATTCTGGGGAGGTCCCAGCAGATTGGAAAACTGCAAATGTAACGCCCCTATTTAAAAAAGGAGACAGACAAAAAGCAGGAAACTATAGACCAGTTAGCCTAACACTGTGGTTGGGAAAATGTTGGAGTCCATTATTAAAGAAGCAGCAGCAGGATATTTGGAAAGGCATAATTCAGTCAGGCAGAGTCAGCATGGATTTATAATGGGGAAGTCATGTTTGACAAATTTGCTGGAATTCTTTGAGGATGTAACAAACAGGGTGGATCAAGGGGAACCAGTGGATGTGGGGTATTTGGACTTACAGAAGGCATTTGACAAGGTGCCACATGAAAGGTAACTGCACAACATAAAAGTTCACGGGGTTGGGGGTAATATATTAGCATGGATAGAGGATTGGCTAACTAACAGAAAACAGAGCGTCGGGATAAATGGTTCTTTCTCGAGTTGGCAATCACTAACTAGTAGTGTGCTGCAGGGATCAGTGCTGGGACCCCAACTATTTACAATCTATATTACCGATTTGGATGAAGGGACCGAGTGTAATGTAGCCAAGTTTGCTTATTTTACAAAGATGGAGGAAAAACAATGTGTGAGGAGGACACACAAAATCTGCAAAAGGTTAAGTGAGTGGGCAAAAATTTGGCAGATGCAGTATAATGTTGGAAAGTGAGAGGTCATGCACTTTGGCAGAAAAAAATCAAAGAGCAAGTTATTATTTAAATGGAGAAAAATTGCAAAGTGCTGTAGTACAGTGGGACCTGGGGATACATGCAAGAAACACAAAAAGTTAGTATGCTGGTACAGCAAGTGATCAGGAAGGCCAATGGAATCTTGGCCTTTATTGCAAAGGGGATGGAGTATAAAAGCAGGGTAGTCTTGCTACAGTTATACAGGATATTGGTGAGGCCACACCTGGAATACTGCATGCAGTTTTGGTTTCCATATTTAAGAAAGGATATACTTGCTTTGGAGGCAGTTCAGAGAAGGTTCACAAGGTTGCTTCCAGAGATGAGGTGGTTGAGTTATGAGGAAAGGTTGAGTAGGTTGAGCCTTTACTCATTGGAATTCAGAAGAATGAGAGGTGATCTTATCGAAACGTATAAGATTATGAAGTGGCTTGACAAGGTGGATGCAGAGAGGATGTTTCCATTGATAGGGGAGACTAGAACTAGGAGACATAATCATAGAATAAGGGGCTGCCCATTTAAAACTGAGACGAGGAGGAATTTCTTCTCTCAGAAGGTTGTAGATCTGTGCAATTTACTGCCTCAGAGAGCTGTGGAAGCTGGGACTTGAATAAATTTAAGACAGAGATAGACAGTTTCTTAACCGATAAGGGAATAAAGGGTTATGGGGAATGGGCAGGGAAGTGGACTTGAGTCCATGATTGGATCAGCCATGATCGTATTAAATGGCGGAGCAGGCTTGAGCGGCCATATGGCCTACTCTTGTTCCTATTTCTTATGTTCTTATGTACATGTTCTTATTATCAACTACACAGCCGAATTTAGTGTCATCTGCAAACTTCTTAATTATACCTCCAACATTCAAGTCCAGGTCATTGATATATACCACAAAAAGCAGAGGACCCAGCACTGATCCCTGCGGAACACAGCCTTCTATTCACAAAAACATCCATCAACCATTACTCTTTGCTTCCTCTGAGCTAATTTTGGATCCAACTTGCCACTTTGCCCTTGATACCAATCTGCCATGTAGGACCTTATCAAAAGCTTGGCTAAAATCCATATACGATACATCATATGCACTGCCGTCATCCACCCTCCTGGTTACCTTCTTGAAAAATTCAATCAAGTTATCAGACATGACCTTTCCTTAACAAATCCATGCTGACTGTCCTTGATTAATCCATGTCTTTCCAAATGAAGATTTATCCTGTTCCTCAGGAATTTTTCCAATAATTTTCCCAGCACCGAGGTTAGGCTGATTGACCTGTAATTGCTTGGTCTATCCCTTTCTCCCTTTTTAAACACAGGTACAACGTTAACAGTCCTCCAGTCCTCTGGCACCACACCTGTAGTCAGAGAGGATTGGAAAGTGATGGTCAGAGTCTCTGCTATTTCTGCTTTTGCTTCTCTTAACAGCCTGGATACATTTCATTCGGGCCTGCGAATTTTTCCCCTTTCAAAGTTGCTAAGCCCCTTAATACTTCCTCTCTCACTATGTTTATCTCATCTAATATTTCACACTCCTCCTCCTTCATTGCAAAGTCTGCATCGTCCCTCTCTTTTGTGAAAACAAATGCAAAGTTTTCATTAAGAATCATACCCACATCTTCTGTCTCCACACACAGATTTCCTTTATGGACTCTAATAGGCCCCACTCTTTCTCCAATTATCCTCTTGCTCTTAACGTATTTATAACACATCTTTTTGGGTTTTCCCTGACTTTACTTGCCAACATTCTTTCATGTTCTCTCTTTTGCTTTCCTGATACCTTTTTTAATTGCACACCTGCACATTTTATACTCCTCTAGAGTTTCTGCAGTGTTGAGTTCTTGGTATCTGTCATAAGCTTCCCTTTTTATCTTTATCTTACCCCGTATATCTCTTGACATTCTAGATTAAAGGCGACATGAAGAAAAACGTTTTACGCAGCGAGTGGTTAAGATCTGGAATGGGTGAAAGGGTGGTGGAGGCAGATTCAATCATGGCTTTTAAATGGGAATTGGATAAGTAGCTGAAGGAAAAAAAATTGCAGGGCTATTGTGAGCGAGCGGGGGAGTAGGACTAGCTGAAGTGCTCTTGCAGAGAGCTGGCACAGGCTCGATGGGCCGAATGGCTTCCTTCGATGCTGTAACCATTCTATGATTTTATTTTGTAACCCTTTTCATAGTTGGGGAAACTTGTCCTGCAAGTGGGTTTTAAAGGATTTAAAATCCCATAGCCAATGGAACAAGTGATGATCAGTAATAACACAGCAAAAGTAGGTCACATCTGTTTTACAGTCCATATGAATTATTTTGCAATATTTAAACTGATTTAGTTCTTAAAAAAATCTAAATGGAACTTTCCTTGAGAATGTTGGAAAACATTGAGAAATATTTTGGCTAGAGGTGGTTTTATTTTGTGTGGTTTTGAAATAGAGCCCAGGTAAGCCATAGGAAAGGAATACTGCTAGATTGTCAGAAAGGAAGTACAGAAGACCTCTCCTAACCCTTTAAAGTTGTTAGAAATATATTTACTAAGAAGGCATTTAAACAAATCATATATCCACTTTCCCCTTTCTCCTTGGGTAAATCTGGCTCACCTCCATAAGACAGCCTACAACCGGGCCCGAATCACAGGGTATTTCCAGTCTCCAGTTGTCAAACCATCCAAAAAGTTCTCCCCTTTTTACAGAAGAAAGTATTGGCCTCAGGAAAATTTTGATTGACAATTTATAAAAATAATGTTCTTACCGGCATAGACATTTCCAGTCGCATAACATCAACAACAACTTGCATTCATATAGAACCTTTAACTTGAGAAATCTCTCAACAAGCTTCACAAATAGACTTGGGAAAACAGATGCCAAGGCAGGAAGGCAAAGATTAAGATTTCTCAAATCTTGGTCAAAGAGATGGGGCTCAATTTTCCTCAAGCCCGTTTTCTGGCATATTGCCAGAGTTACGCCAGGTTTTCTAGCCCAGAAATGTGGCAGAAATATTTTTGCCAAAGTTTCCCTGATCTAGAATTTAAATTTGGCGCTGTGCAGTGTCCAGTTGCCTCGGGGGGGGGGGGGGGGGGGGGGGGGTGGAGCCTGCTGTCTGCGCATGCGCAGGAAAAAACAATGCCGTACTTTCTGCGCATACGCGGAAAAAAGTTATGTCTTTGATGTCGTTCCAATGGACGTGCATGCTCAGTACAGCTCAGATTTGGCAATTGGCCATTTTTAAAGAGCCAGTTGTGTGTGTGTGAGAAGGAGTGCTGTGTGAGAGCATTGGGAAAATCACAGCTGGAGCAATACAAGATGCAACCCGGACCAAGGACCAAGAGTTTATTGCTGGAAGAAGTGGAGGCATTAGTTACTGTGATTGAGAACAGATGGCAGGAGCTGGATACCAGCAGAGGTCACATAAAAGTTCCACCAAAAGAAATGAAGAAAAGCTGGAACCAAGTTGCAGAAAATTACCGCGCAGTGGTGAACACCACGAGATCTGGAAGCCAGTGTAAAAAGAAATGGCAGGATCTTGGTCAAGTAGTTAGTGTAAGTAATATTTTCATTTATTCAATGCAATTGTAAATGTGACCAGCTGTTTATGTCCCACCCGGCAGAAAGATACCCTCTCCAAAAAATTGCATTTTCATCTTTGCAGAGGAAAATGGCACACAACAAAAGGGAAAGGACTCGAACAGAATGAGGCCCAGCAAATCCGCACCCACTCGAACTTTTGGAAGAGAAGGTTGCTGCTTTGATGGGTCCTGCCTGGAAAACATAGAAACATAGAAACATAGAAAATAGGTGCAGGAGTAGGACATTCGGCCCTTCGAGCCTGTACCACCATTCAATAAGATCATGACTGATCATTCACCTCAGTACCCCTTTCCTGCTTTCTCTCCATACCCCTTGATCCCTTTAGCCATAAGGGCCATATCTAACTCCCTCTTGAATATATCCAATGAACTGACATCAACAACTCTCTGCGGTAGGGAATTCCACAGGTTAACAACTCTCTGAGTGAAGAAGTTTCTCCTCATCTCAGTCCTAAATGACTTATCCCTTATCCTTAGACTATGTCCCCTGGTTCTGGACTTCCCCCACATCGGGTACATTCTTCCTGCATCTAACCTGTCCAGTCCCATCAGAATTGTATATGTTTCTATGAGATCCCCTCGCATCCTTCTAAACTCCAGTGAATACAGGCCCAATTGATCCATTCTCTCCTCATATGTCAGTCATGCCATCCGGGGAATCAGTCTGGTGAACCTTCGCTGCACTCCCTCAATAGAAAGTCCTTCCTCAGATTAGGAGACCAAAACTGAACACAATATTCCAGGTGAGGCCTCACTAAGGCCCTGTACAACTGCAGTAAGGCCTCCCTGCTCCTATACTCAAATCCCCTAGCTATGAAGGCCAACATACCATTTGCCTTCTTCACCACCTGCTGTACTTGCAAGCCAACTTTCAATGACTGATGTACCATGACACCCAGGTCTCGTTGCACCTCCCCTTTTCCTAATCTGCCGCCATTCAGATAATATTCTGCCTTTGTGTTTTTGCCACCAAAGTGGATAACTCACATTTATCCACATTATACTGCATCTGCCATGCGTTTGACCACTCACCGAAACTGTCCAAGTCACCCTGCAGCCTCTTAGCGTTCTCCTCACAGCTCACCGCCACCCAGCTTAGTGTCATCTGCAAACTTGGAGATATTACACTCAATTGCTTCATCTAAATCATTAATGTATATTGTAAATAGCTGGGGTCCCAGCACTGAACCCTGCGGCATCCCACTAGTCACTGCCTGCCATTCTGAAAAGGACCCGTTTTTCCCGACTCTCTGCTTCCTGTCTGCCAACCAGTTCTCTATCCACGTCAGTACATTACCCCCAATACCATGTGCTTTATTTTTGCACACTAATCTCTTGTGTGGGACCTTGTCAAAAGCCTTTTGAAAGTGCAAATACACCACATCCACTGGTCCTGCCTTGTCCACTCTACCCGTTACATCCTCAAAAATTTTCAGAAGATTTGTCAAGCATGAATTCCCTTTCATAAATCCATGCTGACTTGGACCGATCCTGTCACTGCTTTCCAAATGCGCTGCTATTTCATCTTTAATAATTGATTTCAACATTTTCCCCACAACTGATGTCAGGTTAACTGGTCTATAATTACTCGTTTTCTCTCTCCCTCCTTTATTAAAAAGTGATGTTACATTAGCTACCCTCCAGTCCATAGGAACGAATCCAGAGTCGATAGACTGTTGGAAAATGATCACCAATGCATCCACTATTTCTAGGGCCACTTCCTTAAGTACTCTGGGATGCAGACTATCAGGCCCCGGGGATTTATCGCCCTTCAATCCCATCAATTTCCCTAACACAATTTCCCGCATAATAAGGATTTCCTTCAGTTCCTCGTTCTCACTAGACCCTTGGTCCCCTAGTATTTCCGGAAGGTTATTTGTGTCTTCCTTCGTGAAGACAGAACCAAAGTATTTGTTCAACTGGTCCGCCATTTCTTTGTTCCCCATTATAAATGCACCTGAATCTGACTGCAAGGGACCTATGTTTGTCTTCACTAATCTTTTTCGCTTCAAATATCTATAGAAGTTTTTGCAGTCAGTTTTTATGTTCCCAGCAAGCTTCCTCTCATACTCTATTTCCCTCTCCTAAGTAAATCTCTTGTCCTCCTCTGTGGATTTATAAAATTCTCCCAGTCCTCAGATTTGCTGCCTTTTCTGGCCAACTTATATGCCTCTTCCTTGGATTTAACACTATCCTTAATTTCCCTTGTTAGCCATGATTGAGCCACCTTCCCCGTTTTAATTTTACTCCAGAAAGGGATGTACAATTGTTGAAGTTCATCCATGTGATCTTTAAAAGTTTGCCATTGCCTATCCACCGTCAACCCTTTAAGTATCATTCGCCAGCCTATTCTAGCCAATTCACGTCTCATATGATCGAAGTTACCTTTCCTTAAGTTTAGGACCCTAGTCTCTGAATTAACACTGTCACTCTCCATCTTAATAAAGAATTCTACCATATTATGGTCACTCTTCCCCAAGGGGCCTCACACAACAAGATTGCTAATTAGTCCTTTCTCATTACACATCACCCAGTCTAGGATGGCCAGCCCTCTAGTTGGTTCCTCGACATATTGGTTTGGCATTGACACTCCAGGAAATCCTCCTCCACCTCATTGCTACCAGTTTGGTTAGCCCAATCAATATGTAGATTAAAGTCGCCCATGATAACTGTTGTACCTTTATTGTATGCATCCCTAATTTCTTGTTTGATGCTGTCCCCAACTTCACTACTACTGTTTGCTGGTCTGTACACAACTCCCACTAGCATTTTCTGCCCTTTGGTATTCCGTAGTTCCACCCATACTGATTCCACATCATCCAAGCTAATGTCCTTCCTTACTATTGCGTTAATTTCCTCTTTAACCAGCAATGCCACCCCATCTCCCTTTCCTTTCTGTCTATCCTTCCTGAATGTTGAATACCCCTGGATGTTGCGTTTCCAGCCTTGGTCACCCTGGAGCCATGTCTCTGTGATGCCAATTACATCATATCCATTAGCAGCTATCTGCGGAGTTAATTCGTCCACCTTATTATGAATACTCCTCGCATTGAGGCACAGAGCCTTCAGGCTTGTCTTTTTTACACACTTTGCCCCTTTAGAATTTTGCTGTAATGTGGCCCTTTGTAAAGCAATCAGTACTGTACAAGCTGGGCCCACAGTCGAGGGAGAGGGTAAGTCCTGCAACTTCATTGTGGCCCTTCAAATCAACTTGCTGCCTGGCCTGCGATGTGTGAGCCTACTCATGCCACCTCTCCTGCCTCCTTCTCTGCTGCTAACCATTTGACTGTTCTGTTATATTTTGCAGAACTTGAAGCCAACCCTGACAATGTAGAAGAAGATTCAGATGATGGTGAGCCTGAAGAGGAGAACATCTTCCAGTCCCACCCTCCAGACCAAGAACACAGTGGGAGGGGAGGGGATGGAGTCGGATGAAGCTCCCACTGTTGTACTGAATATGGAGGAGGTGCCGCTCTTGGAGGTGCCAGCCCCTTCCATGACTAGTGGTTTGAGTGTTGGTGGGACATTCCATGGTTTCCCACCTTCCGAGGCTGCAGGTCCCAGTGGGATGCAGCGAGGCACACCCAGGGCCCCACCGTTCCAGGCTGCGGGTTCCAGTGATGTGGTGCAGCATGGCAGGGAATGTCAGAGATAGTGCAAACCACGTCACTGGCCATGAGAGAGGGAATGTTGCAGGTCGCTGAGACACTGTCAGGGTGCATGAGGGACGGCATGTGTGTGTTAGCTGCTGTAATAAGAGAACTCGTCCAGACCCCGCACCCATTGACAGAATCAACTACCATTCCCAAATCAATCCCCACACCAGCCTCTGAAGAGCCCCAAGCCGGGCCCTCCAACTTGCCACCTGGCGCTGATGCCCCTCACCCTCAAGAGGTGCACAGTACCCGAGATGTTAGAAGGAATAATTTTGGTACCAAGCCCAAAAACACTGCGCCACCTCCTGCGGGCAGGTGTGGTGGAGAGTTCAAGACCAAGCGCAGCGGGCGGGGGTAGACTAAGGGGGACGAGAGATCGGCGCAGCCTTTCTTTGCTGCTGCTGTTGTTGTTATTATTATTGTTACTGTTGTAACTGTTCTCAAATTAAAAGTTTTTTGTAAGTTATGTAAATTTACAAGTTTATAAGTGATCTTCAAGTTTTTAAGTGAGCTTAAAGAGTGATCTTAAAGTGAAGTTTGATACAAGAATAATTTTATTAAAGCTAAGTTATTGTAAACTTTTGAATAAAATATATTTTACATTAAAACTGAACTATGTTCCATTAATACAACACATTACAGAACAGCTTCAAACAGTAAACATGTCCATGTGGAATAGTTGTCGCTGAGCCCTCAGGGTCTCTTCTCTCCCCCCACCCGCAGGCCCCCCCCCCCTTGAGTCTTGTGACCTCTCTCTCCCTCCCCCTCCCCAGGCTACAAGCCGTAAGAACGGCTCTCTCTCTTCCTCCCCATCCCCGGGCTACAAGCCTTAAGATCGGCTCTCTCTCTCCCTCCCCGGGCTACAAGCCGTAAGATCCTCTCTCTCTCTCCCTCCCTCTCCCTGGGCTACAAGCCGTAAGAACGGCTCTCTCTCTCCCTCCCCCTCCCTGGGCTACAGCCGTAAGATCCTCTCTCTCTCTCCCTCCCTCTCCCTGGGCTACAAGCCGTAAGATTGGCTCTCTCTCCCCCTCCCCCTCCCCAGGCTACAAGCCGTAAGATTGTCTCTCTCTCTCCCTCCCCCTCCCCGGGCTACAAGCCGTAAGATTGGCTCTCTCTCCCTCTCCCCCTCCCCGGGCTACAAGCCGTAAGATTGGCTCTCTCTCTCCCTCCCCCTCCCCGAGCTATAAGCCGTAAGATTGGCTCTCTCTCTCTCTCCCTCCCCCTCCCCGGGTTACAAGCCGTAAGATCGTTATCTCTCCCTCCCCTCCTCTCTCCCCACCGCCCCCTCCATCCCCCACGGCTTGCTTTGTAGCCGAACCCCGAGCCACTGTATCTGGACATGAGGCCAATTCAGCCGGCCAAACCTACAACCCTCCAGGACTTTTTCAAGACATTCGATGGTGGCGTGTGAGTGAGTAAAAAAATGAGAAAACTTGTGAAATCCAACAAATTTACACTTCTACGTTGACAGGTTAAAAAAAAGTTGAACTTTATTATTGATTTTGAGTGTTCTTGACTCCCTCCAAAATCTTCGATTTAAAAACAATGGTGTCTTTCAGCGCTGATTTGTGAATGTGCGCTGGTTTTCTTAACTCAGGTTTTTCGTGAGTGGCCAGATGCGCCAACGTAATAGAAAAAAATATTGGCCAAACTGCGAACAATTGAAAAAACCGGCGCAGACATGAGGGAACGTAAAAAAAAACTGGTACCTAGAAAAATTGTAACTAGCTGGCGCAGATCACAGGGGGAAAGTTTGAAAAAAATAAATACGCCAAAAATTTGACTCAATACGCCAAAAAAAGCAGCCTACTCCAAAAAAACGGCACAAATCAATGTGGAAAATTGAGCCCATGGTCTTTGTAGGAGGTTTTTTAAAAGAGGTGGGGGGTGCGGAGTAGTGAAGAGAAGTCGGGAGGGAACCGGACTAAGATAGCTAAAAGCTGAAAGGGGTGAAAGGGTGGATGCACAGCAGGCTGGAATCAGAAGAATGCAGCTTCAACGAGGGATACAGGGCTGGAGGGGATTTTTAAAGGTGGGGTGGGGCAAGGCAATAGAGGAAATTAAAGACGAGAATGAGGAGTTCCAATTTAATGTGTTGGAGACAAAGGCGAGAAGGAGGTGATGGTTGAGTGAGACAGTGCAGGGCAGGATGTGTGTGGCAGATATTTGGACAAATTAGAGTTGGATGGGCCCAGAGGATTAGAGTTGTCACACATGGAGGAGACAAAAAGCATGTGTAAAGATTTTAGGAGTGGAAGGGCTGCGGAAGGCGTGGAGGCAGGCAATGTTGTGGAGATAATTTCCCAGGTTCCTGCATCTGGAGCGGCACTCAGAATGGTTTGAGGTTGTGGCTTCCAACATGTCCCATAGAGTCTCATAGGACTTTGCTGGACAGGCCACTTAGTTCGCATGCCAGACACGAGACTCCCTAAGGAACTGCTATATGCGGAGCTCCTTCATGGCAAATGAGCCAAAGGTGGGCAGCGGAAACGTTACAAGGACACCCTCAAAGCCACCTTGGTGAAGTGCGACATCACCACTGATGCCTGGGAAACCCTGGCCGAAGACCGCCCTAGGTGGAGAAAGTGCATTCGGGAGGGTGTTGACCTCTTCGAATCTCAACGCTGCGAGCGTGAAGAGGTTAGGCGCAGGCAGCGGAAGGAGCATGTGGTAAATCAGTGCCACCCCCCCCTTCCCCCGACGACTATCTGTCTCACCTGTGACAAGGTCTGTGGCTCTCATGTTGGACTGTTCAGTTACCAAAGAACTCACTTTAGGAGTGGAAGCAAGTCTTCCTCGGTTTCGAGGGACTGCCTAAGAGATAGAGCCATTCCAGGATTCATGGAAAATCTCTCTATTGATGATGTTATTGAGTGGCATTGGTGGGAGGGAGACCTAACTCAACAGACTCTGTGCCAATATGACAATTCTTTTGCATTATCAATCAAAATTCTCTTGAGACTAATAGTTTATTTTATAAGAAAAAAAATAATGTGGATTTTTAAAATCTGTTTCTGGGATGTGGGCACCACTGACAAGGCCAGCATTTATTGCCATCCCTAATTGCCATTGAAAAGATGGTGGTAAGCCGCCTTCTTGAACCGCTGCAGTCCATGTGGTGAAGGTACTCCCACAATGCTGTTAGGGAGAGAATTCCAGGATTTTGACCCAGCAACGATGAAGGAATGGCGATATATTTTCAAGTCAGGCTGGAGTGTAACTTGGAGGGGAACTTGCAGGTGATGGTGTCCACATGCACCTGCTCCCCTTGTCCTTCTAGGTGGTAGAGGGTGTGGGTTTGGGAGGTGCTGTCGAAGAAGCCTTGGTGAGTTGCTGCAGTGCATCTTGTAGATGGTACACAATGCAGTCACGGTGCGCCGGTGATGGAGAGAGTGAATGATTAAGGTGGAGGATGAGATGCCAATCAAGTGGGCTGCTTTGCTCTGGATGGTGTTGAGCTTCTTCAGTGTTGTTGGAGTTGCTCTCATCCAGACAAGTGGAGAGTATTCCATCACACTCCTGACTTGTGCCTTGTAGATGGTGGAAAGGCTTTGGGGAGTCAAGAGGTGAGACACTCGCTGCAGAATACCCAGCCTCCGACCTGCTCTTGTAGCCACAGTATTTATGTGGCTGGTCCAGTTAGGTTTCTGGTCAATGGTAACCCCAGGATACTGATGGTGGGAGATTCAGTTATGGTAATGCTGTTGAATATCAAGGGGCATTGGTTAAACTCTTACTTTTTGGAGATAGTCATTGTCTGGCACTTGTGTGGCGTGAATGTTACTTGCCACTTATCAGCCCAAGCCTGAATGTTGACCAGGTCTTGTTGCATACGGGCGTGGACTGCTTCATTATCTAAGGAGTTGTGAATGGAACAGAAAACTGTGCAATCATCAGAAACATCCCCACATCTGACCTTATGATGGAGGGAAGGTCATTGATGAAGCAGCTGAAGATGGTTGGTCCTAGGACACTGCGCTGAGGAACTCCAGCAGCGATGTCCTGGGGCTGTGATGATTGGCCGCAAACAACCACAGCTATCTTCCTTTGTGTTAGGTGTGACTCCAACCAGTGAAGAGTTTCCCCCTGATTCTCATTGACTTCAATTTTTGTTGGAGCTCCTTGATGCCACACTCGGTCAAATTGACCGGATTGGATTTGTCCTGCTTTTTGTAGACACGGCATAGCTGAGCAGTTTCCCACATTGTCAGGTAGATATCAGTGTTGTAGCTGTAGTGGAACAGCTTGGCTAGAGGCGAGCTACTTCTGGAGCACAAGACTTCATCACAACAGCCAGGATATTGTTGAGGCCCATAGCTTTTGCTGTATCCAGTGCACTCAGCTGTTTCTTGATATCATGTAGAGTGAATTTAATTGGCTGAAGACTGTCTTCTGTGATGGTGGGGACCTCAGGAGGAGGGCGAGATGATCATCCACTTGGCACTTTTGCCTGAAGATGGTTGCGCACGCTTCAGCCTTGTCTTATGTGCTGGGCTCTTTGATCATTGAGGATGGGGTTGGTCATGGAGCCTCCTCCTCCTGTTAGTTGTTGAATTGTCCACCACCATTCACGATTGGATTGGCAGGACTGCAGAGCATTGTTCTGATCCGTTGGTTGTGGAATCACTTAGTTCTGTCTATAGCAAGCTGCTTCTGCTGTTTAGCATGTATGTAGTCCTGTGTTGCAGCATCTCCTGGTTGGCACCTCATTATCAGGTGTGCCTGGTGCTGCTCCTGGCATGATCTCTTACATGCCTCATTGAACCAGGGTTGGTCCCCTGGCTTGATGGTAATGGTAAAGTGAGAGATATGTCGGGCCAAGATGTTACACATTGTGGTGAAATACAATTCTGCTGCTGCTGATGGTCCACAGCGCCTCATGGATGCCCAGTTTTGAGCTGCTAGATCTGTTTGGAATCCGATTTGGCACGGTGGTAGTGCTACACAACACAAATGGTGTTAATACTGTCCAAATGATATGTTTAGAAGGACATATCCACTGTGCAGCAAGAGGAGCACTAAAATGACTGCATTCCAAATATCTATTTCACTCCTTAAGATTTAAAGCCTGCAGGCATCAAGTTGAGAAGGAAATCTGTGCTGCTAATTGAACGTCCTCTTTCATCATTTTTTGAATATAAGCATTTGCCATATACTGCGGAGTTTTAATATTTTTATAAATATGAGGTTCACTTGACAGCATCATAGGTTGATGTATCTGGTATTAATGTGTTCACTGAAGTGTATCAAGGTCTTAGCGAATGTTAATAATTCTAAGACAAGTTGGATAACTCACAATTTGTTTGGCATATGCTGCCGTAAATTTGACAATGCTCCAGTTAATAATAGACAAAACCACCATTAAAGAAAGGTAAACCATTTCAGGAAAGGCCTTATTAGCTGGTGCAGGCAACCTTGCCAAAAGTTTGAAAAACTCCAAAATGGGGAATATTTTAATGTTACTTTCCAAAGTGCTTTTTTGGGGTTTTATGATAGACAGAAAGCCGATCTGTTGATGATGAATAGCTAGATGGCGAGGCATCTGATTTTGTTATTGCAACTTCAAGTAAATAAGTGTGTTTGTCTGAGAATCAGCTTTCGTATTGTGCTTTATTTTCCATTCTGCGCTTGTGGTTCTGCACTTATCCACAAGGTTTAACAATACATTTTGTGGCCGAAATTCAGCCTCCCAATAAGGCCTGTTATTGCTGGAATGCAGCGGCCACGTGTCGGTGTTGTCTGGCCGCCGATTTGTGGTCGAATAGCCGCCACTTGCAAACTTCTCCTCGGGGTTTTTTGCAGCAGTGTGGAGATCCCCCCCGCTCTCCCCACTTCTGCCCTGCTCCTGCAGATGCATCGTTAAAGATATCATCAGAGCGCACACCGCAGCCTTTCCGCCCCGGAAGCTAAATTCATTTTTCAAAGTCAACCGGTTGCCTGTCGGTGCCCGCGACAGTGTTTTGTGTCGGTGCCCTGCGCCGACTCAAGACCGCCAGCGGAATTTAAAGGCATGTTGCCTGCATCTCCATTGTTTTGGCCGATAATTTTTCGGAGTTCTCAAAACTTTGTCATAGCGTCATTGAATGCTCGTGGACTGGGAGCCTCAATCTGAACTCCACAGAGGCCTCACTGTTGAGGTTGAGCTTGCAGAGGCAATGGGATCAATGCTGGCAGCGGAATGCCTCATGCACATTGTGCGCGGCAGTGAGGCACACAGGAGAAGGCAGCGCCGTCTCCAATGGCTCCAGAGGCAGTGGGCAAGGGGCGCAACAGAAATGGATGGCCAACATGGAGAAGGGCCTGGAAATGGAGACAGACCTCAATGCAAAGAGGTGGCCCAGGAAGGACCTGCCGTGAGGAGGAGGGTCAGGTATGCTGACCCCCCTGCACCAGATAGTGGGTGAGATAGAAAGAAGGTAGGATGCACCGGAGGCAGATGCGTGCCAGCAGCAGGCTGCAGAGGCCGAGGAGCATGAAGATCATGAGGGAGAAGGCAATGAGTCAGCTGCCATAGGAGGAGCCGACCATAGTTGGCGGAAGAAGGCCCTATCGTGCAAGGGTCTACAAGCAGCAGGTTTCCTTCATGGACCTTACGGATGACCAACGTCTCCGCAGGTGCAGATTCAGGGAGGACATCATCAGGGAGCTGTGCAATCTCCTGCGACCAGATCTACAGCCTCAGACAAGGCTGAGGACAGCTCTGAGCATCGCAATTAAAGTGACCATAGCACTAGATTTCTATGCCGCTGGCACTTTCCAATCTGTCACTGTAGACTTTTCGAACATTTCTTAGTTCTCCTCCCATCGCACCATCCATCATGTTACAGATGCTCTCTATAAGAGAAGGGGCGAATACATTTCTTTCCTGATGAGCAGGGAGAAGCAGATGGAGCGGAAGACCGGATTTGTGCACACTGCGGGCTTCCCCGGGGTTCAGGGCGCCATAGACTGCACCCACGTCACAGTGAGGGCCACAAACCCATGCGGAGATGTTCATCAACCGAAAGGAAGTCCACTCCCTCAACGTGCAGCTGGTGTGTGTCCACCAGCGCAAGATCATGGCAGTTGATGCCCGGTACTCTGGCAGCATGGTTTCATCCTGCACCAGAGCAGTGTGCCCGGCGTGTTTGCTGACCCAAACCAAGATTGCGGGTAACTGCTTGGAGACTGTGCACTTGGCTACTGACTCCCCTTCGTAACCCCAGGACTGCTGCGCAGCAAGCCTACAACGACTCTCATTCAGCCACCATGTGCCTAATTGAGCAGTGCATCGGGATCCTTAAGCAGCGGCTCCGTTGCCTGGACAGCTCTGGTGGAGTGTTGCAGTACTTGCCTGAGTGAGTCTCCCTATTCGTGGTCATCTGCTGCATGCATGCAGACCATCAGCAGGCCGGGGCCATCAGTGGGAGCAATGTGTGGCGGCATGTCACTGCAGGGTACAACCCGTGCTGCTGCAGGAGGACGACGGCTGACTGCAGTGTGGGCAGCTACAGCAGGAGTGGAGAGGTCGGGGCGAAGAAATGGCAAGAGTTCGTAGAGGGATGTGATCGGTGCCCAGGACAGGCGAGAGTTTTGGGCCCAGAAGAGTCGCGGGCCCAAGGGCAGCACGGGCCAGCCCACACTGCAATATGTGTGCACACTAGGTCCATGCAGGAGAGCTGGTCTCCAGTCGTCTTAGTGAATCCTTGCCATTGGACCAAACCTAGCCCTGTCAAGCCCGTGTGGTGGCTGGTGTGCAACGGTCACCACACGTTAAAAAAATCCATGCGCAGGCATCTTCCACCCTTCAAGGTGTGGTTCGGGATCTGGAATATTAGGTCCTTCATTGAAACTGTAGGGGGTGGTGTTTTGGTCAGGTTTCTCTGACTCCTTGGTGTTTTCGAGGTGCCCCACTCCCTGGATTCAAGACTGTGGACTGATTTGGGGGTTGTGAGAAACTGAGACAGAGTCAGTTGGGTAGGATGCAAAACTGGTTTTATTGTGTTCAAACAGAGTAAAAAGGCATGTTATTAATAATCACAGTAATCAGGTATAAATAGGGAGAAATGGCAACTCAAATATTCTATATTTGGGAAGAACACATAACACATATAACAGATTAAAAGAACACAGTCCTCCCACCTCCTCAAATATTTGTGCACTAAACCTGGAAGGGGAAAACACACAAGAACATCAACATGTTGGAACAGTAAGAAAAACCCAACCTCCCAGGCCCACTATCTAGCTAGGTTAGAACTCTGGGGTTTCAGGGACCATGCTCACCAATTCCCTTTTGACAGTTCCAACTCCGGGGTTCGCCTTAGTTGTCCTGCCCAAACTCTGGGGTTCGCCTTAGTTGTTCAGGTTCTGTAGTCTGTACCCCGGACCTCGTTGGGGACTTCAACCTGTGTCACTTCTTCAGTTGGGCTGAGTCCGCTGATGCGGTAATGTGCATATTGGACTTGTGGGGTGAGTATTCACTTTTCCTTGGTCAGGGTAGTCTTAAAAGTTCAGTTAGGTAATGTTTTACCCCTTGGTAGCGTAGGATCAGCTTGTAGAGTGGAAAAATATTTGGTTTTTTTCTTCAGTTTTGTCGGGTTGGTTCCGGTTGATTGTTTGATTGGTCGCGATGGTCCGAAACTTTCCGACAGTCGTTTTGAAAGCCTGTTTGCTGTCATGGTGCTGTCCTTCTGGGTTTTAGAGATTCCTTTCGCTGAAGTTTCAGGGTCCCACTTTTCGAGGCTGGTGTTAACCTTATGCAACGAGACTGCTACCTCAATAGTGTCTCTAGAAGCACCCCTAACTGCCAGAACAGGCCTTCAATTATACTAAAACAGCCATCCTTATCTTCACACCAAATCAGTCCTTGGGCTTTGTTTAAACTGTTCTGACATTTTCAAATGTCTCCTTTGTCAGTGTTTTTGGTGGGCTAGTCAGCAGTAACTCGATTAGGGTGTGATAATGTGCTGTCACTGGTTTTGCATTGTTTTAGGATTGTCCAGTTTCCTGGCCATCTAGTTGGGCCCATGATTTCCATAGTGGTTGATTGGGTAATTGGCTTCTTGCGTATTTTGGATGAGTTCTGTAGTTTAGATAATGGCTGCTAATTTGATTATCTCTTAGGGGGTGAATTGGTGCTGCATAGTTCCCCCAGACAGTCTGGGATCCTTAATACACAAATTTGCTTCCCTGAGGTTAGCCCCACCTCCTGTATTCAGTAACTCTTTTTCGCAGCCAAAATGTTGTAGAATCTTAAAATTGATATGCTCCTTCCCATAGATGTTTAGAGGATCTCAGGCTTCTGTAATTTAGGTCCATTTTGAATTCTCTTTTCAAAAAGTCCAAACACTGTGGGGGTGGGGGGGGGGGGGGGGAGGGGGAGGGGGGGGAGGGGGGTTCCATGAGGTTGGCCCCCTTTTGCCTTTTTCCTTTTAAAACTTAGATCTCCACTTGAAAAATCCAAAATTCATTTTTAAGAGTCCAAGAGGAGCTTTTTTTTAATTTTCAGGGAGAGGCACTCATGGGAATTTTTGGGAACCCTTCAAAACACCTGTGAACTCATCCCTTTTCGGCGTGGAAGCAAGTCATCCTCGTTTCGAAGGGCTAGCTACGATGATGATGATGCTTCACAACCTGGCAATCATGAGGGCCCAGCCGATGAAGGCCGAACCAGCAGTAGCAACTGAGGAAGAGGCACAGGAGTAGGAGGAGGGAGAGGAGGATGTAGGTGGTTTGCTCGGGCATACCAAAAATGCATCTCCTACTACAAGTTCTGGACGATATGGATTATATGGACAGATCAGACTCGGACACACGTTTTTCGGGCTCAACCGTTTTGTGTTTAATAAGATTAACAATATCACTCATAAACAGTGCAAAACAGTACAACCCTGGCTTATCCAAGCCCTGCCATGCAAAGTTACCACAGTTTAATAAAAGAACCCTCCCATGAAATAAACTAACACAGGAACCCTCCCAGCATTAAACCACTTGGGTTTGGTTGGGACTTACAATCACCCCTCACACAGCTAAGTGGTCTTGCGGATGTGTAGGTGCAGGCAATATGCTTTCTCTGATTGCCCGTTGCCTTGCTTGCAGCTTCTTCCTGTACGTCTTTCTCCTGGTTCCGTACCAGCAACGCAGTATCCAAGTTCCAGTTTGAGTCGAGGTCCATTGCGGAGGGTTGAAGAGCAGCGCTCAGCTTCTGGCAGTGTTTCGTTAAAAATAAAAGAGCTTCGAACTTGAGCTTGAACTTCAGCTTGCCAGAGCTTCCGCTTCAGCTGTTTCCTGAGCTTTTTCCTGAGCTGGAGCTTGTTGCAAAATGACTCCTTATATCCTCAAAACCCATCACCTTTCCTCCAGCCAATACTGGCCGATGGATTGACTCAGGTGATCTGTCTAGAACCCCCCCCTCCCCTCCCCCCCCACCCCCCCCCCCCCCTGCCCCGACCGTGGCCTGGAGTGGCTTGTAGCCTTTGAAATCTTTGTGAGAGCAGAGAAACCCAAGGCAAAAATCAAAAAGGGCCACATTACAGCAAATGTCTAAAGGGACAAAGTGTGTTAAAAAGACAAGCCTGAAGGCTCTGTGACTCAATGCGAGGAGTATTCATAATAAGGTGGACAAATTAACTGCGCAGACAGCTATTAACGAATATGATATAATTGGGATTACGGAGACATGGCTCCGGGGTGACCAAGGTTGGGAACTCAACATCCAGGCGCATTCAACATTCAGGAAGGATAGACAGAAAGGAACAGGAGGTGGGGTAGTGTTTCTGGTTAAAGAGGAAATTAACGCAATGGTAAGCTTGGATGATGTGGAATCTGTATGGGTAGAGCTGCGGAATACCAAAGGGCAGAAAACGCTAGTGGGAGTTGTGTACAGACCACCAAACAGTAGTAGTGAGGTTGGGAACAGCATGAAACAAGAAATTAGGGATGCGTGCAATAAAGGTACAGCAGTTATGATGGGCAACTTTAATCTACATATAGATTGGGCTAATCAAACTGGTAGCAATACGATGGAGGAGGTTTTCCTGGAGTGTATTAGGGATGGTTTTCTAGACCAATATGTCGAGGAACCAACTAGAGGGCTGGCCATCCTAGACTGGGTAATGTGTAATGAGAAAGGACTAATTAGCAATCTTGTTGTGCGAGGCCCCTTGGGGAAGAGTGACCATAATATGGTAGAATTTTTTATTAAGATGGAAAGTGATACAATTAATTCAGAGACTAGGGTCCTGAACTTAAGGAAAGGTAACTTCGATGGTATGAGATGTGAATTGACTAGAATAGATTGGCGAATGATACTTAAAGGGTTGATGGTGGATAGGCAATGGCAAACATTTAAAGATCACATTGATGAACTTCAACAATTGTACATCCCTGTCTGGAGTAAAAATTAAACGGGGAAGGTGGCTCAACCGTGGCTATCAAGGGAAATAAAGGAAGAGGCATATAAATTGGCCAGAAAAAGCAGCAAACCTGAGGACTTTAGAATTCAGCAAAGAAGGACAAAGGGTTTAATTAGGAGGGGGAAATAGAGTATGAGGGGAAGCTTGCAGGGAACATAAAAACTGACTGCAAAAGCTTCTATAGATATGTGAAGAGAAAAAGATTAGTGAAGACCAACGTAGGTCCCTTGCAGTCAGAATCAGGTGAATTTATAATGGGGAACAAAGAAATGGCAGACCAATTGAACAAATACTTTTGTTCTGTCTTCACGAAGGAAGACACAAATAATCGTACGGAAATCCTAGGGGACCGAGGGTCTAGCAAGAAGGAGGAACTGAAGGAAATCCTTACTAGTCAGGAAATTGTGTTAGGGAAATTGATGGGATTGAAGGCCGATAAATCCCCGGGGCCTGATAGTCTACATTCCAGAGTACTTAAGGAATTGGCCCTAGAAATAGTGGATGCATTGGTGATAATTTTCCAACAGACTATCGACTCTGGATCAGTTCTTATGGACTGGAGGGTGCTAATGTAACAACACTTTTTAAAAAAGGAGCGGGAGAGAAAATGGGAAATTATAGACCGGTTAGCCTGACATCAGTAGTGGGGAAAATGTTGGAATCAATTATTAAAGATGAAATAGCAGCGCATTTGGAAAGCAGTGACAGGATTGGTCCAAGTCAGCATGGATTTATGAAAGGGAAATCAAGCTTGACAAATCTTCTAGAATTTTTTGAGGATGTAACTGGTAGAGTGGACAGGGGAGAACCAGTGGATGTGGTGTATTTGGACTTTCAAAAGACTTTTGACAAGATCTCACACAAGAGATTGGTGTGCAAAATTAAAGCATAAGAACATAAGAATTAGGAACAGGAGTAGGCCATCTAGCCCCTCGAGCCTGCTCCGCCATTCAACAGGATCATGGCTGATCTGGCCGTGGACTCAGCTCCACTTACCCGCCCGCTCCCCATAACCCTTAATTCCCTTATTGGTTAAAAATCTATCTATCTGTGACTTGAATACATTCAATGAGCTAGCCTCAACTGCTTCCTTGGGCAGAGAATTCCACAGATTCACAACCCTCTGGGAGAAGAAATTCCTTCTCAACTCGGTTTTAAATTGGCTCCCCCGTATTTTGAGGCTGTGCCCCCTAGTTCTAGTCTCCCCGACCAGTGGAAACAACCTCTCTGCCTCTATCTTGTCTATTCCTTTCATTATTTTAAATGTTTCTATAAGATCACGCCTCATCCTTCTGAACTCCAACGAGTAAAGACCCAGTCTACTCAATCTATCATCATAAGGTAACCTCCTCATCTCCGGAATCAGCCTAGTGAATCGTCTCTGTACCCCCTCCAAAGCTAGTTTATCCTTCCTTAAGTAAGGTGACCAAAACTGCACGCAGTACTCCAGGTGCGGCCTCACCAATACCCTATACAGTTGCAGAAAGACCTCCCTGCTTTTGTACTCCATCCCTCTCGCAATGAAGGCCAACATTCCATTCGCCTTCCTGATTACCTGCTGCAACTGCAAACTAACTTTTTGGGATTCATGCACAAGGACCTCCAGGTCCCTCTGCACCGCAGCATGTTGTAATTTTTCCCCATTCAAATAATATTCCCGTTTACTGTTTTTTTTTCCAAGGTGGATGACCTCACACTTTCCGACATTGTATTCCATCTGCCAAACCTTAGCACATGGTATTGGGGGTAATGTATTGATGTGGATAGAGAACTGGTTGGCAGACAGGAAGCAGAGAGTCGGGATAAACGGGTCCTTTTCAGAATGGCAGGCAGTGACTAGTGGGGTGCTGCAGGGCTCAGTGTTGGGACCCCAGCTATTTACAATATGCATCGATGATTTAGATGAATGAATTGAGTGTAATATCTCCAAGTTTGCAGATGACACTAAGCTGGGTGGTGATGTGAACTGTGAGGAGGATACTAAGAGACTACAGGGTGACTTGGACAGGTTAGTTGAGTGGGCAAATGCATGGCAGATGTAGTATAATGTGGATAAATGTGAGGTTATCCACTTTGGTGGCAAAAACATGAAGGCAGAATATTATCTGAATGACGGCAGATTAGGAAAAGGAGAGGTGCAATGAGATCTGGGTGTCATGGTACATCGGTCATTGAAGGTTGGCATACAGGTATAGTAGTCGGTGAAGAAGGCAAATGGCATGTTGGCCTTCATAGCTAGGGGATTTGAGTATCGGAGCTGGGAGGTCATACTGCAGTTGTACAGGTCCTTGGTGAGGCCTCACCTGGAATATTGTGTTCAGTTTTGGTCTCCTAATCTGAGGAAGGACGTTCTTACTATTGAGGGAGTGCAGCGAAAGTTCACCAGACTGATTCCTGGGATGGCAGGACTGACATATGAGGAGAGACTGGATCGACTGGGCCTGTATCCACTGTAGTTTAGAAGAATGAGAGGGGATCTCATAGAAACATATAAAATTCTGACGGGACTGGACAGATTAGATGCAGGATGAATGTTCCCGATGTTGGGGAAGTCCAGAACCAAGGGTCACAGTCTAAGGATAAGAGATAAGCCACTTAGGACCGAGATGAGGAGAAACCTCTTCAATCAGAGAGTTTTTAACCTGTGGAATTCTCTACCGCAGAGAGTTGTTGATGCCAGTTCGTTAGATATATTCAAGAGGGAGTTAGATATGGCCCTTACGGCTAAATGGATCAAGGGGTATGGAGAGAAAGCAGGAAAGGGTTACTGTAGTGAATTATCAGCCATGATCTTATTGAATGGTGTTGCAGGCTCGAAGGGCCGAATGTCCTACTCCTGCACTGATTTTCTATGTTTTCTATGTTTTTTAAAATTATATTTTGTTTTCCCGTTTCCAGGCCTTGCATCTGGAGAGACAATCGGTGCTGATTACTGGATGTCTGTCGTTTCCTGAGTTGATGGCCCCCGATTAGCAGGTAATGGTTTCGATCTCAAACCGATCTTGCTTAACTGGCTTATCTCCTAGAAGACAATGGCCTGGCAATTTCCTGTCTTGCACCAGTTTCGGTTGGGACTGAGTCGTGACTGTGCTTTAATACTGCAAAGACATAGTGTCTCTGAGTTACCTCTTGGGATATTGTTCCCAATAATCACTTTAGATGGTGATGACATCAATTGACCTGGGTTCCCTTCCAACCATCCTGTCAGTATGAAATGTCCATTTGCATATGAATGTATCTTCGTCAGGTTAGCCTGGCTCAAACTCCTGCCAGTCAATCCTATTCCCCAAGCCATCCCCACAAGCTTGCCAAACAGTAGTTTTTTCTTGGGGTTTTGGATCTAAGGATTTAAAGTATTGTTCATAAAAATGGCCAGAAGGCTGGTGCTACAAGGAGGAGAAGGATGGGGAGGAGGACCAGGATGTGGGTCGGCGGACACCAAGGAGGCGTCGTCGCCATCCAAACCCTGCAAGGGAAGTGCAGACCCGTCTCATCACTGCTCGTTTCCGATGAGTTAATGGCCACTTCACCCTTCATCATGGCCATCCCAATGAGCCCTTTCACACATAGAAACATAGAAAGAGGCCATTTCGGCCCATCGTGTCCGCGCCGGCCGACAAAGAGCCACACGGCCCTTGGTCAGCAGCCCTAAAGGTTACATATAAACCTATGAACAATGACGGAAAGGCAAAGAGCACCCAGCCCAACTAGTCTGCCTTACACAACTGCGACACCCCTTATACTAAAACACTGTACACTCCACCCCAACCGGAGTAACGTGATCTCCTGGGAGACGCAAAAACCAGATAAAAACCCAGGCCAATTTAGGGAGAAAAAATCTGAGAAAATTGCTCTCCGACCCATCCAGGCGATCGAAACTAGTCCAGGAGATCACCCTGGCCGTATTCTATTCCCTGCAGTCCTAACCATTATATCTGCTCCATCCAGCAAAAGGTCATCCAGTCTAATCCCAATTACCAGCTCTAGGTCCGTAACCCTGCAGGTTGCTGCACTTTAAGTGCCCATCCAACCATCTCTTAAAAGTGGTGAAGGTTTCTGCATCCACCACTCTTCCAGGCAGCGAATTCCAGATCCCCACAACCCTCTGCCTAAAGAAGCCCCCCCTCAAATCCCCTCTAAACCTTCCACCTACCATCTTAAAACTATGTCCCCTCATAATAGACTCCTCCACCAATGGAAATAGGCCCTTATTATCCACTATGTCCAGGCCCCTCAATATTTTGTACACCTCAATGAGGTCTCCTCTCAACCTCCTCTGTTCCACTGAGAACAAACCTAGCCTATCCAATCTGTCCTCATAACTAAGATTCTCCATTCCAGGCAGCATCCTAGTAAATCTCCTCTGCACCCTCTCTAGTGCAATCACGTCCTTCCTATAATACGGCGACTAGAACTGCAAGCAATATTCCAGCTGTGGCCTAACCAAAGTATTATACAATTTAAGCAGAATCTCCTTGCTCTTATATTCTATGTCTCAGCCAATAAAGGCAAGCATTCCAGATGCCTTCTTAATCATCTTAGCCACCTGGCCTGCTACTTTCAGAGAACTGTGGACAAGCACTCCAAGGTTCCCTTGTTCCTCTACACTATTAAGTGCCCTACTGCTTAATGTGTATACCCTTTCCTTATTAGCCCTTCCTGAAAAGCTCATAATATAGGATGAAACTGAGTCCTGTGCACAATGAGCAAGTGTGACCTTATCTCCTTTAATGAGACTCCAGAGTGCAGGTGCCTCGTGGGTGGCCTGCTTATATACCATGCTCCCAAGGGATGCTGGGATCCCTTGGGACTCCAACAGGTAGGCGCTTTGGTGATAGTGTAATAGAGGTTGCAAGTGATTAAATACATAACATCACTCCCCCGTGAAGTCAACAGTACACTTATTTACAAGGTGAGACAATCTGGGGCTTTTCGCTCCCTTGTCGATCGTCTCAGTACCAATGTGCATGTGGGTGGGTTGGTCAGTTCTTCACTGGGCTGCTGGGCAGCCAGCCTTACCGGGCTGCTGGGGATGGTGAGTTCGGCTTCGTGATCAACCATGATGTCAGTTGCCACTTGTGTGTATGTTGGAGGGTCAAAGTTGGTGTTGTCTTCTTCGGTTTGTTTGTAGCTGTTGATGAACCGCAATTTGATTTGGTCCAAATGTTTTCTGTATGTTAGTCCATTGGACAATTTGACCTGAAACACCCTACTCCCCTCTTTGGCTGTGACTGTGCCAGCGAGCCATTTGGGATCATTTCAATAATTGAGTGCAAACACAGGATCATTGATCTCAATATCGTGTGATAAATTTGCGCGGTCATGGTACACACTTTGTTGATGCTGCCTTCCCTCCACGTGATCATGGAGATCAGGGTGGACAAGAGAGAGCCTTGTTTTGAGCATCCTTTTCATGAGCAGCTCGGCTGGGGGAACCCCGGTGAGTGAGTGGGGTCTGGTACGGTAGCTGAGCAGCACTCGGGACAGCCGGGTCTGCAGGGAACCTTCCGACACACATTTCAAGCTTTGCTTGATGGTCTGGATTGCACGTTCTGCCTGGCCGTTGGATGCAGGCTTGAATGGGGCAGATGTGACGTGCTTGATCCTATTGCAGGTCATGAATTCCTTGAATTCAGCACTGGTGAAACACGGCACATTGTCGCTGACTGGGACATCAGGCAGGCCTTGTGTGGTAAACATGGCTCGTAGGCTTTCGATGGGGGCAGTGGATGTGCTTACAGACATTATTACACATGCAATCCATTTTAAATAAGCATCCACAACAACCAAGAACATTTTGCCTAGAAATGGGCCTGCATAGTCCATGTGGATCCTCGACCACGGTTTGGAGGGCCACGACCACAAACTTAGCGGTGCCTCTCTGGATGTATTGCTCAGTTGAGAGCATGTGTTGCACTGGCACACAGATGAATCTAAATCTGAGTTGATGCAGGGCCACCACACATGGGATCTGGCTATGGCTTTCATCATTATAATGCCTGGGTGGGTGCTGTGTATGTCACGAATGAACGTTTCTCTGCCTTTCTTGGGCAAGATCACACGATTACCCCACAACAGACAGTCCGCCTGCAAGGACATTTCGTCTTTGTGCCTGTGGAACGGCTTAATTGCCTCCTGCATCTCCGCTGGGATGCTGGACCAGCTCCCATGGAGGACACAGTTTTTTACCAAGGACAGTAAAGGATCCTGACTGGTCCAGGTCCTGATCTGGCGGCCGTGACGGAGGACTTTTCGTTCTCGAATGCATCCATTACCATGAGCAAGTCGGCTGGCTGTGCCATTTACACCCCGGTAGTGGGCAATGGCAGTCGACTGAGAGCATCTGCACAGTTCTTTGTGCCCGCTCTGTGGGGAGTTACATAGTTGTGTGCCGACAGCGTGAGCGCCCATCTTTGGATGCGGGCAGAAGCATTGATGTTAATCCCTTTACTCTCAGAGAACAGCGATATGAACAGCTTGTGGTCAGTTTCAAGGTCAAACTTGAGGCCAAATAAGTACTGGTGCATTTTTTTTACCCTGTAAACGCATGCCAGAACCTCTTTTTCAATCATGCTGTTGGCCCTTTCGGTCTTGGACAAACTCCTGGACGCATACGCGACCGGTTGCAAAATCCCCGATTCGTTTGCTTGTTGTAACACACACCCGACCCCTTATGACGACGCATCGCAAGCTAGCACTAATCTTTTACAAGGTTATACAGGACAAGCAGTTTGTTTGAACACAACAGATTTCTGGCTTTCTTAAACGCAGTCTCTTGTGAATACCCCCATACCCAGTCGTCTCCCTTGCGCAGTAGCGCATATATGGGTTTCTAGCAGGGTGCTTAACCCAGGTAGGAAATGACCAAAATAGTTAAGGAGTCCCAGGAACGACCGCAGCTCCGTCACGTTCTGTGGACTCGGCGCGTTCTTGGTGGCCTCCATCTTGGCGTCGGTGGGTCTCATGCCGTCTGCTGCGATTCTTCTTCCCAAGAACTCGACCTCCTGCGCCAGGAAAACACACTTCGAGCGTTTCAACCTGAGTCCCACACGATCCAACCGACTAAGAACCTCTTCCAGGTTCTGCAAGTGTTCAATGGTGTCCCGACCTGTGACCAGTATGTCGTCCTGGAAAACCACGGTGCGAGTAACCGACTTTAGTAGGCTCTCCATGTTCCGTTGGAAGATTGTCGCGGTCGACCGAATCCTGAACGGGCATCTGTTATAGATGAACAGACCTTTGTGCGTGATGATGCAGGTGAGGCCTTTTGAAGACTCCTCCAGCCAAGGTCGCAAATAGGTCATCTGCCTTTGTTAGCGGGTACTGGTCATGTAGCGAAAATCAGTTAATTGTTACTTTATAGTCCCCACAAATTCTGACCGTGCCGTTCTCTTTAAGTACCGGGACAATCGGACTAGCCCATTCATTGAATTCCACCGGCGCGATAATGCCTTTGCACTGCAGCCTGTCCAGCTCAATTTTCACTTTCTCACGCATCATATACGGTACCGCCCGTGCCTTGTGGTGGATGGGTCGCGTACCAGGAACCAAATGGATCTGCAGTTTCGATCCTGAGAAACTTCCAATGCCTGGCTCGAACAACAATGGAAACTTGCTCAGAACCTGGACACATGAGACATCGTTGATGGATGAGAGCGCTCGGATATCGTCCCAGTTCCAGTGGATTTTTCCCAGCCACCTTCTGCCAAACAATGTGGGGCCATCCCCTGGCACAATCCACAGTGGGAGTTCATGTACTGCTCCATCATAGGAGACTTTGACTTCTGCATTGCCAATTACAGGGATTAGTTCCTTGGTGGTAGTCCTTAGTTTGGTGTGAATGGGGCTGAGCTTGGGCCTGTGTGCCTTTTTGTCCCACAGCCTGTCGAAGGCCTTTTTACTCATTATGGACTGACTCGCACCCGTATCTAGTTCATCGATACTGGAATTCCATTCAGTTCAACTTTCAACATTATTGGTGGACATTTCGTGGTGCATGTGTGTACCCCGTACACTTCTGCCTCCTCGGTTCGAGTCTCCGATTCAGTCTGATCCACAGAGGATCGATCTTCCTCTGCAACGTGGTGGTTTGCAGGGTTTGCAGGGCTTGCAGCTCGCCTGCACATTCGCTGGAGGTGTCCCATTGTTCTGCAAACATTGCACACATAGTGCTTGAAACGACATTGATGGGGCCGATGATCACCTCCACAGCGCCAACAAGGTGTTAACTGCCTCGCATTAACGATTGATGGCGGACTCTGGGTCATCTGAGGTTGGGCAGCAGCAGCCGGCGTGTATGTTCTGCCATGTATATTCCTGCTCGAAAACGACGTTATTTTGTTCACAGTACTGGCTGAAACTTCTTTGCTCTGCAAAATCTGTTTGGTGTTGTCGCTGGTGGACATAAATGCCTGGGCTATTATTATGGCTTTACTTAGATTCGGAGTTTCTGCAGTCAACAGTTTGCGAAGGATTGCCTCATGGCCAATGCCCAGTACAAAAAAGTCTCAAAGCATTTGTTCTAGGAATCCCTCAAATTCACAATGTCCTGCAAGGCGCCTTAGTTCGGCGACATAGCTCGCCACTTCCGGCCCTCCGACGATTGACACGTGTAGAACCGATATCTCATCATCAAAATGCTTTCCTTAGGATTTAGGTGCTCCTGGACCAGTGTACACAATCCTTCATAGGATTTTGCTGTTGGTTTTGCCGGAGCTAGGAGATTCTTCATGAGGCCATAGGTTGTTGCCCCACAGATAATTCGGAGGAACGCCCTTCGTTTGGCAGCGTTCTTATCCCCTTCCAGCTCGTTGGCCACAAAGTATTGGTTGAGTCTCTCCACGAAGGCCTCCCAATAATCCCCTTTTGAGAACTTCTCCAGGATACCAACTGTTCTTTGCATTTTTGCGCGGTTGTTCGTTACCTCGTCGCCAATTGATAAGCTCATAATAAAGGATAAAACTGAGTACTGTGCACAATGAACAAGTGTGACCTTATCTCCTTTAATGAGACTCCAGAGTGCAGGTACCTCGTGGGTGGCCTGCTTATATACCGTGCTCCTAAGGGATGCTGGGATCCCTTGGGACTCCAACAGGTAGGCCCTCTGGTGGTAGTGTAATACAGGTTGCAAAGGGTTAAATACATAACATTCCCAAAGTGCATCACCTCACACCTCGCTGAATTAAATTCCATTTGCCACTGCTCTGCCCACCTGACCAATAGATTGATATCCTCCTGCAGCCCATGACTTTCCTCTTCATTATTAACAGCCAATTTTAGTGTTGTCTGCAAACTTCTTAATCATACTCCCTACATTTAAATCTAAATCGTTGATATATACCACAAAAAGCAGTACTGAGCCCTGCGGAACCCCACTGGAAACATCCTTCCAGTCACAAAACCATCCATCAATCATTACCCTTTGCTTCCTACCTCCAAGCCAATTTTGGATCCAACTTGACACTTTGTCCTCTATCCCATGGGCTTTAACCTTCATGACCAGTCTACCATGTAGGACCTTATCAAAAGCTTTGCTAAAGTCTATATATATACTACATCGTACTCACTACCCTCATCGACCCTCTTGGATACCTCCTCAAAAAATTCAATCAGGTTAGTCTGACATGATCTTCCATTAACAAATCCATGCTGACTGTCCCTAATTAATCCTTGCCTTTCCAAATACAGATTTATCCTGTCTTTCAGGATTTTTTCCAATAATTTTCCCCCCCACTGAGGTTAGGCTGACAGGCCTGTAATTACTCGGCCTATCCCTTTCTCCCTTCTTAAACAAGAGTACAACATTAGCAGTCCTCCAATCCTCCGGCACCATGCCCAGATCCAAAGAGGACTGGAAAATGATGGTCAAGGCCTCTGCTATTTCCCCTTTCACTTCGCTCAACAGCCTGGGATGCATTTCATCCGGGCCTGGGGACTTATCTACTTTCAAAGCTACTAAACCCCTTAATACTTCCTTTCTCACTATATTTATTTCATCCAGAATATCACACTCTTCCTCTATAGCAGTATCTGCATTACCCCTTTCCTTTGTGAAAACAGATACAAAGTACTCGTTAAGAACCCTCCCAACATCTTCCGCCGCACACAAAGATTATCCTCATGGTCTCTAATAGGCCCTACCCTTTCTTTAGTTACACTCTTAATATATTTAAAGAACATCTTAGGGTTTTCCTTAATTTTACTGGCCAAGAATTTCTCGTGCTCTCTCTTAGCATTTCTAATATCCTTTTTAACTTTGCCTCTTAACTTTCTATATGCCTCTAAAGATTCTAAAGTATTTAGCCGTTGATATATGACATAAGTGTCCCTTTTTTTCTTAATTCTCCCCTGTAAGTCCCTAGACATCCAAGGGTCTCTAGAATTATTTTTCCCAGCCTTTTTCTTTAAGGGCACATGTTTGGCCTGAGCCTTCCGGATCCCCTCCTTAAATGCCTCCCACTGTTTCTGGACTGATTTACCCAAAAGTAGCTGTTTCCAATCCACCATGGCCAAATCACTCCTTAACTTAGCAAAATTAGCTTTTTCCCAATTTGGAACTTTTATTCCAGGCCTATTCTTGTCCTTATCCATAACCAACTTGAATCTGACTGAATTACAGTCACTGGTACCCAAGTGCTCTCCCACTAATACCCCTTCAACCTGCCCAGCTTCATTCCCCAAAACTAAATCCAAGACCGTCCCCTCTCGTGTTGGGCTTGCTACATACTGACTAAAAAAGTTCTCTTGAATGCATTTCAAGAATTCCGCACCCTCTACACCTTTCACACTAAATTTGTCCCAATCAATATTTGGATAGTTAAAATCCCCTACTATTACTAACCTATGGTTTTTGGACTTCACAGCAATTTGCCTACATATTTGCTCCTCTATCTCCCTCCCATTGCTTGGGGATCTATAATACATGCCCAGCAATGTGATCGCCCCTTTTTTATTTTTCAATTCGACCCATATGGCCTCATTTGATGATCCCTCTAACATATCATGCCTCCTCACTGCTGTAATAGTTTCTTTAATCAGTACCGCAACCCCCCTTTTTTACCTTGTCTAAAAATCCTGTAGCCAGGAATATTGATCTGCCAAACCTGCCCCTCTTTCAGCCATGTTTCTGTAATGGCTATAATGTCATACACTCAAGTGGCTACCTGTGCTCTTAGCTCATCTGCCTTATTCGCTATACTCCTTGCATTAAATTACATACCATTCAGCACAGGAAAACCTCCTTGCTTACTACATACTAAACCCTGTTTCCTCTGTCTTACAGATTCACTTTCTAGATTCATGCTATCCAATTTCAGCTTTACTTCCTTCCCTTTTGAATTCGCTCTCAGGTTCCCATCCCCCTGCCAAGCTAATTTAAACTCCCCCCAACAGCACTAGCAAAACTCCCCATGAGGATACTGGTCCCGGCGCTGTTGAGGTGCAACCCGTCCGGTTTGTACAGGTCCCATCTCCCCCAGAACCAGTCCCAATGTCTCAAGAATTTAAAGCCCTCCCTCCTACACCAACTTTCCAGCCACATGTTCATCCTCTCTATCCTTCTACTCATTAGCACGTGGCACCGGTAGTAATCCGGAGATTACTACCTTTGAGGCCCTACCCTTTAATTTTCTTCCTAGCTCCCTGAATTCTTCCTGTAGGATCTCATCCCTTCTTTTACCTATGTCATTGGTCCCAATATGGACCATGACCTCTAGCTGTTTACCCTCCGCCCCCAGGATGCCCTGTGTCCGCTCTGTGACATCCTTGACCCTGGCATCAGGGAGGCACAAAACCATTCGGGGGTCTACGGCCGCAGAAACGCCTGTCTGTGCCGCCTAACTATAGAATCCCCTTTCAGTAGGGCTCTTTTGTCCTTCATCCCTCCCCCCTGTGCAACTGTGCAATTGGCTCTGGCTGCACTCCCCAGAGGCACCATCGTCCTTACCGATACTCAGAAGTGAATATTGGTTTGAAAGCGAGATGGACTCACGGGGGGACTCCTGCGCTACCTGCCTAGCACACTTACTATGTCTGATGGTCACTCACTTCCCCTCTACCTGCACGCCTTTAAGCTGCGGGGTGACCACCTCCTGAAATGTGCTATCCACGTAGTTCTCAGCCTCGTGGATGCACCTTATTGACTCCATCCACTGCTCCATCACCGAAACGCGGAGCTCGAGCAGTTGAAGCTGGAGACACCTCCTGTACACATGGTTGTCCAGGCTGCTTGAAGCGTCCAGGACTTCCCACATGCCACAGGATGTGCACTCCACGGGACTGAGCTGCCATCCCTCTAGTTAGCCTTATCTAGTTTAAAATCTACTTAAAAAGAAAGAGAAAAGAGAGCTACTTACCAACTCACCTCACGGACCTCCGAGGCCTCCAAACTCATGGCTCGCCGACCTCACAGAGCCTACCGACTCACTGACCTCACAGGGCCTACCAACTCACCGACCTCAGGACCTACCGACTCGCCAGCCTCCCAACTCACCGACTCACTGACCTCACAGGGCCTACCAACTCACCGACCTCAGGACCTACCGACTCACCAACCTCCCGACTCACCGACTCGCTGACTCTCCCGAACTCGGACTCTCACGCTCTCGGACTCTCCCGAACATCATTGCCCACAGTGAAATAATACATCTGCACAGATATGGGAACACAAAATAAAGATTTATTACAGAATAAAGGAAGGTTCAAAAAACATACACATAATCATTTCTCACTCATGTGCATCTCCTTATAACCCCTCTTACGCAAGCCTATTCTGGTACTACGCCGCCGTGGTGCGGCGCAACACCGGGAGTTCCCCTATGGTCCGTGGTGGACCCAGCCGCGATGGCAACACACAGGTTTCGTGTGGCATCCGGAGCAGATACACTCAATGCCACCAGAGATAACAGCAATAAGACGCTCCGTGGCCTGTTGCACAGAGTGCATAGGAGCATTCTGAGCTTCCAGGGCCGTGGCCATCCTCTCCAAAGCAGCACCGATACACTTGTTCCCTTGTGCCTGTGCTGTAATGGCAGCTGCCACATTCCCAACGAGTCACAGCATCACAGCTGGATCTGCACGGTCTCTCTTTGAGTCCACCATCGTCTGTACACTGGCAATGATGGGCTTCATGGTGCGCGGAGAGCTGTCCAATGGGGGAGGCGGGCTCTTCCACACTCCTGACCTCTTGCATCAGGCTCTCGGGAACCCTTGCCATTGCCCCCAACATCTGGGAATGCATGGCCTCCACCCTTCTTTCGTAAGCCCCAGCATCGATGGGCTTGTCTGAGTCCTCTGCAGCAGAACTCATGTGCGCAATCGCCCCCCAGAGAGATGGCACCCGAGGTTCCCTTTGCCCGTCACCATGCTGCAGCCTGCTAGGCCCCGGTGCAACACCTCTGCTATCTCCAACTGATCTGACCGCATACTCCCAATATCTGAGCTGGCGCTTGTGACTGTAGGAAGCAGTGACGCGGTACTGCCAGCAGTGCCCCCTCTTCCTCCGCCTCATTGGACATCATGCCAACATATGCACTGGCCTCCAGGGTGTCGTTCAGGCTCGCGCTCTCAATGGCCTCTAGGGTGTCGGCATGGCCATGGCTGCCAGTGCCCTCAAGTCTCTTGTGCAGGCTTTGGCACCCAATATCATCATCAGCCCCCTCATGGCCTCGGCTGCCACTGCCCTTAAAGCTGTCTTCCTGGCTTGGCCTCCCAATATCCTCATCAGCCTTTCCCTGGCTTCGGCTGCTAGTCCCTTCAAGGCTGTTGTCCTGGCTTGCCGTTCCACTAGCATCAGCGCTATGTCCCTCGCCTTGGCTCACTCGGCCTCTCATCTTGAAGCATAAATGGCACAAGGGCTGCCGTGAGGGGGAGGTAGGGCATTGACGCATACAGGCTGCAATCTGCACACTATCATAAGCAAACACACGGTAGGCGCTGGCGCTTTCAGGGAGAAATGGCATAAAGGAGGGCCTTCACTTACCCCTGCTGCCCCCAGCGGGATCGGCACGACCGGCGGCCACAGGGAAGGCTACGTGTAGGCCCACTAGTGTTTGCACTGCAGTGGAGTGAGCTGCTGTATATCTACCTCGCCACCTCTGTCCTCTGTTGCTCCACACAGTTGTGAGCAACCTTCGCCTGCAAAACAAAGAAGCTTGCTATGTAGCAGTGTCATGAGACTTCAGTAATGAGTGCACAAGTGTGTGTCCCTGACATGCAGCTGTAACTGTGACATGAAAGTGTGCCTCCATTGCGAGAACGCACATATACAGGCCTCAACAATCAAATGCTGCTTCAGTGACTATGCAGTGAAGATGGTAAATAAGAGAAGGTGAAGGAGAGGCTCGCAAGTGGAAGGTCAGCAGTTGGGGGAACATGTACTCACTTTCATCAGGTGAATTATGTCGTTCAGCCTTTTGCGGCATTGGCTCTCGGTCTGGTCATGAATGGAGGTCCCCGAGACCGTCTCAGTAATCCATCTCCAGGCATTCATGAAGATATCGCGAGTCGGTCTGCCTGCATCGGGGAACAGGACACGTCTCCTTCCCCCCATAGCCTCCATGATGGTCTCCAGTTCAGCGTGGGAAAATCTTCTGGCCCTCCTTGCTACTGGTGCATTAGCTATGGCCTCCACTCAAACAGCTTCCCTGCTCAGGGCCTAGCTGCAAACCCTGCTCTTTAAGAAGGCTAGGGAGCAGCTGTCTTATTAATAGCAATCCGCAGTCGGTGAATTTCGCGGTCCAACGCCGCTCCCCACCCACACTGCTGCAACCAATACCACTCCGCTCCATTTTTTCAGCACAAATGCTGAATTTCGGTCCAATGACCGGGAAAAAGCAATAGATACGTCCCGTTTCGGGCGGGGATGAATTCTTACCCCTTTATCATTGGATAATGACACATGCTGATATGAAAATCCACGAGCTAGTAAGCCTGACAACTATGTCAGGATCTGGCCCACCAGAAACCTTCACTCTGACCCTGCTGTAAGTTTTGGAAGACAGGGAGATATTCCCCAATTAGCCTGCCATTGGCAGGTACTCAAACCACTAGGCATGCATTTAGGGCATCTACCAAACTTGGACAGCTGGAAAATCTAGGTGAGATACCTGGGAGATGCCCAGTCCCCTCCCTCCCTCCAAATCAACTTCACGTTGCTCCGAGTGGCTCCATTGTAAGGGTCTTGTATTGAAATTTGTTTTTAATTCAGCCAATATTCATCCCTCAATCAACATAACAAGAAGAGATTATCTGGTAATTATCACATTTCTGTTTGTGGGAGCTTGCTGTGCACAATTTGCTGCTGCATTTCCTACATTGTAATAGTGACTACACTTTAAAAGTACTTCTCATTGGCTGTAAATCGCTTTGGGACACCCTGATGTTGTGAAAGTGACTATCTAATTGCAAGTCTTTCTTTTCTTTTTTTCCTCTTTGTGGGTCCAGGCCTTGATCCAATCAGGATACCCAGGCGATCCTCATGTCTGGCCCTGTTGATGAGCTACACCTAGCCTCACCAGGTGTATCTCCGCTGACCATACAACAGATCCATTGTAGACCTGGCATGTGGGAACTCCAATGTATGGAGATTCCACTCCCCCCGCCGCCGCCGGCCACACTCCCCTGCCACCCCCCACCCCACCCACCTCCCTGCCTTGTCTATGATGTTGACATTTGGGGTGGGTGGAGGTTCAGCTCTGAATAAGCAAAATAAAGAACTACTGGCAGAAGGCTGGGACCCAGCCTAATCAGATCACAATCTAGTTCACGATTATTTCCATTGACATTCCTGTGGGATTACACCAGAATGGCTGAAGACTTTCAGGGCCCAAGTCTTTTAGAGACAGAATTGAGCATTAATTTCTTGTCCTGTGCCTTTCATCAAGCATCTCCCTCGCCTTGCCAGACTCAGGGAAGGAAATGTTCTTCAGAAGAGAAGAATCAAAAGACTTCAGTTGTACCAGCTATGAAAATTAATCTCCATCGCAGCACACACACTATTCTTTGTATTCTATACTTGAATCAGCGCATTCGACCAAAGATGAATCAATTGCTCACCAGAAAGGCCCAGAACCATACTTGATTCATTTCTACACATCAATTATTCAGTCATCAGATCAAAGAGGTACTTTGGCTTTGTTGTAATGCTATTGAACTTCCAGAATATTGGCTGTTGTAGCATAATTATTGCTGTATTATCTGATAACAAAAAAAATGATTCTGTCATGTTGTATTAAAGTCAGAGCTGGAGTGTTTCACTTTAATTCTAACAGTTGGGGTTGTCATTAGGGCCAGATTATGCCTTTTTGTCACAAAATGGGTGAAGTGCACTTTTTTCATTGTAATTAATGACCAACTAATGAAATTACAGGAAAGTACAATTTTGAAGCATGAAATTCATGACAAGAAAAATAACAGCCAATCATGATGCATCTGAAAAAATGATTCCTTAAATTTTCTAAATCAGCTAATGAGCCATGCAACTGATATAAATGTCAAAAAATTCCTTGATCCAACTGTGAAGCACATGGGCTTTGCGTAAAGTGACTCAATGACGATTGAGACAGTCAGGTGTCCTTGGGGTGCGGGACATAGCCCAGTGAAATTGGGCCTTTTAGGCCCCATTTTCCGTCTGGGAAACCGGCACAATAAAGTGCCATGGTGGGAATTTTAACATAGCTGAGCGGGTGGGAGTGCGTGCAGGCGGGGGATAAATGGGGAAAAATTGGAAGCATGTCGGGAATCCGGCTTGAAGCCACCAACTTCTATCTTTTACTCGGGCAGGACAAGGGGCGGACAGCCAATCCACTCCCAGAAAGCAAGTTGGCACTTTAACTGTGTTAAGTTGGCTGGAAGCCTTGGATTTAACCAGGTTTAATGGCTGGCAGGTATTCCTGGGCCTTGGTACTCCCGATAGCTGCAGCAAGGAGGACAGCCTTGGGGAGCATTCCTTGTGGGCCAGGAAGAGCAGGAGTGCTTCCTTCCGGCCACCCAAGATCCCCCACCATCAGCCCTCCCAAACAACCCCCAGGATTGGACCGCCCACCCTGGGGTCAGAGATTGAACTCCCCCACCCCACTCCCCCCACTGGCAGGGATCAGACCCCCTTGGGGTCAGGGATCAGACCTACCTGGTCTTGTGGCCTTAATTCCAGCATTCCCTGCCCGACTGGAAGCCAAGCCTGTCAATCTGGCTGACTTCCAGAGTTAAAACTCCACAGCATGTGGAGGATCCTGAACTTCCGGGTTTCTCACGCACTATCCGTACCCCTGGCCCCTGGCGGGTCAAAAAGTTTAAATTCCCCCAATGTCTACCTTAAGAGTATAGAACAATATTCTGTCACTTTTTTTGAAGTTAGAAGATGTATTGATAGTTCAAATGAATGGAGTTTTGTCAAATGATGAATTTAACACGATGCATGCGTATGTGTATACAGATAAATTCCCAGAGTCAACAAATCGAAGTGAACAAATCAAGATCAAATCATGGCATTTCAGAATCTATTTGCTTAGTTTGTTATGTCTTTAAAAATACTCCCAAGGATTGAGACAGTATATAAGATTCATATAGGACTCAACATTGAGTTCAACAATTTCATATCATAACCACTGCTCCCATTTTTTTGGATATCAGCTGCTGGGAATGGTTCTGCTTTTGTCATTTTCAGCTCTTCTAGACCCATCTTTTGTTTCGTTACTTTTCCCATTCTCACTTTCTTTTGCCTTGCACCATCATCCCTTTTGTCATTTAATCTCTCCTGCCTTCCAACCTATCACAGACCTTCCCTTTCATTTTTTTCCTCCCCTCCCCCCTTTCCCTGTCCTTGCACTTGCTGTTACAACTCTAACTTTTTCCAGTTCTGACGAAGGGTCATCGACCTGAAACTTTAACTCTGTTTCTCCCTCCACAGATGCTGCCTGACCCGCTGAGTATTTCCAAATATTTCTGTTTTTATTTCAGATTTCCAGCATCTGCAGTATTTTGCTTTTGTATAAGATTCATATGTTGATCCTGAATAGGTGCTGTATACTTGAGTTAAGCTCTGCACATTACAGACAAACCACCTACACATTCATAAGAGTGAAACTTTTCTTGTTCATGCATTATGTGTGTGTACATATCTCTGAACGTGGAGCTGAGGACACCCAGAACTCCAGGAGACCTGACTATCACATACAGAAGGCAATCGATCCCCTCCACAATCATTTACCTTACTTTAGTAAAAGGTTGGGGCATTTAGAAGGCCTCAAAGGGACTTATGCTAGGTCTCTGCTGAGGTCTTTCAATGGTTCCAAGGGAGGAATTTCCCAGGGAAGCCCAGGAATACCCTTCAACATGAAGGGGTTAGATGAAAGATAAACTAATAGCTTCCCCCAGCCGGAATTTCAAAATCTGCTCAAAATGTAATGAGATGCCGGTGGAGCTGAAACTCCAGCTGGGACCCGATTCATTCTGTGGCTCCCCTTAGGCATAACTGCTACTTACGCCCTCTCCAGCTGCAGGAGTTTTAGGGCCAGTGTGCCAGGTTTTGTTGAAAAAGTAATGACACATGCCGCTATTGGTACACAAATCGGCCAGCAACTGATAACGAGGAAGAAATACCCTGTGAATTGCAAATTACCAAAAGTTGCTGGCCGATTTGTGCCGCTCCTGCCGTTAGCTTCCTGCAAACGGCATCACGCACTTAACCTCCCCGTGATTTTCATGAAGTTGCTGCATTTGCACATTAATTGCGTACTAAACTCGCAACAGAAAGTTATGGTAATTAACAACGTAAGCACCCTTTTACATAAGAACATAAGAACATAAGAAATAGGAGCAGGAGTAGGCCATTTGGCCCCTCGAGTCTGCTCCGCCATTCAATGAGATCATGGCTGATCTTCTACCTCAACTTCACTTGTCTGCACTATCCCCATATCCCTTTTAATGACTTGACAATTGTTAATTACTGCCAATCAACCTCGCTGGCCCAGAAAGTAAACAATTATAACTGTGGAGTCTCATTCCTTCAGATTGTGAATTGTTTCAGGAGATTTTTAAAACGTCAAATAGGGCTAGAAATTCGTTGGCTTAGCGCCACCTGTTAGCGTCCAAGAAGTGCGCCAATAGGTCACTAAGCATTGACCGCCCAAGCCCCACGCTATGACAGCCTGCCGTGAACTTCATTGCTGTTTAGCGACAATGCTGTCATTTAGTACTGCACATTCAAGCGCCACCCATTTGGTGACGTCACGCACGTGCTATGCCCTCTTACCGCCACGTTCACCAGCTTGAATGATTTTCCCTGGCACTACTCCCGGAAGGGAAATCAGGTGCTGCAAAGAGGATTCCGGGGCGATATCGGAAGGACTGACCAGACTGCACTTTATTTACAGTTACTTATCTTTCTGACCTCCAGAAGACTGTTGCTAATGTTTTCTTCCATTCCTTTGAAGTTTTTGCCTGTTCCACCTTGCCTCCTCTTTAGGTGGTAGGATGATGGTATCCTAGCACCTCAACTTCAGTCGCGCTCCTGCGTTATCGCCCCGTTAGCGCCCTAAGAGGAGTGTGGAATGCTCTAATCCCCTCTTGGGGCGCTAAAAATCAATATCCCGGTCGGAGCCGGTAAACATCACCCGACGCCAAAGTTAGCGTACCAGGCGGTGTCACCAACGCAAACCAGGTGAGACTGAATTTTTAGCCCTTAATTTCTACCCTTTTTTCTTATTTTTTCTTACTGTCTCTTTTTCTCTCTCTCTTAATCCAATCTTTCTTTCCCTCTCTTTATTACTCTTTCTGTATTTGATTTGACATTGAAGTTATTGTGTTCCTGACACAGATGAGGCTGCACACAGGGAGGTTAAAGTAACAGTGACCTCAGTCTTTATGAAGACACTCCAGAGTGAGGAACAGGCCTTAAGGTAAGGCTTATATACAGTGCTCCCTAGGGATGCTGGGATCCCTTGGGACTTCAGGGGATGATCACCCTGGTGGCGGAACATGGGAGTGCATGCTTTACAGATACACAACATCACTTCCGCCCCCCAAAGTCAAAGTGAAAACTATTTACAAGGTGAGGCGGTGGGGAGCCTTTCTTTCCCTGGTGGACCGCCTCGGTACAAATGTCTGTTCTGGTGTGTTGGCTGTGCCCTCACTGGGCTGGTGTGTTGTTGGCCCTGCAGGGCTGCTAGGTGAGCCTGGCCTTGCTGGGATGTTGGGCGTGATGGGTTCGATTTCCTGGTCTGGGGTGGTGTCGTTGATCCTTTGGGTGTATGTTGTGGGCTCGACAAAGGTGGTGTCTGCTGTGAGTTGTTCAGGGCAGTCTGTGAACTGCAGCCTCGTTTGGTCCAGGTGCTGTCTGCAAATTTGTCCATTGTCTAGTTTGACTACAAACACCCTATTCCCTTCTTTAGCTATCACCATGCCCGCGATCCACTTGGGACCATGTCCATAGTTTAGCACATACACAGGGTCATTCAGATCAATTTCCCGTGACACAGTGGCGCGACCATCGTTTACATTTTGTTGCTGCCGCCTGCTCTCTACCTGATCATGCAGGTTGGGGTGAACTAGCGAGAGTCTGGTTTTAAGTGTCCTTTTCATGAGTAGCTCAGTCGGGGGCACCCCTGTGAGCAAGTGGGGTCTCGTGCGGTAGCTGAGCAGTACTCGGGACAGACGGGTTTGGAGTGAGCCTTCTGTGACTCGTTTAAGGCTCTGTTTGATGGTTTGTATTGCCCGCTTGCCTGCCCATTGGAGGCTGGTTTAAACGGGGCCGAGGTGACATGTTTGATCCCATTGCGGGTCATGAATTCTTTAAATTCGGCACTGGTGAAACATGGCCCGTTGTCACTGACCAGTATGTCAGGCAGGCCGTGAGTGGCAAACATGGCCCTCAGGCTTTCAATGGTGGCGGTGGTAGTGCTTCCCGACATTATTTCACATTCAATCCATTTTGAAAATGCATCCACCACCACCAGGAACATTTTACCGAGAAACGGGCCCGCATAGTCGACATGGATCCTCGACCATGGTCTGGAGGGCCAGGACCACAAACTCAGTGGTGCCTCTCTGGGCGCGTTGCTCAACTGAGCACACACGCTGCATTGCCGTACACAGGATTCTAAGTCAGAGTTGATACCGGGCCACCACACGTGGGATCTGGCTATCGCTTTCATCATTACTATATCCGGGTGTGTGCTGTGGAGATATGAGATGAACGTCTCCCTGCCCTTTTCTGGTTGCAGTCTGCCTGAATGGACAGCTCGTCTTTTCGCCGCTGGAACAGCTTGATTAGTTCTTGCACTTCAATGGGGATGCTGGCCCAGCTCCCATGCAGTACACAGTTTTTGACTAGGGACAGCAGAGGATCTTGGCTGGTCCAAGTCCTAATCTGGCGGGCCGTGACAGGTGATTTATCATTTTCAAACGCTTCCATGACCATCAACAAGTCTGCGGGCTGCGCCATCATCAACAAGTTTTCAGGCTGTGCCATTTCCACCCCAGTGGTGGGCAATGGTAGCCGACTGAGAGCATCCGCACAGTTTTCGGTGCCTGGCCTGTGGTGGATGGTATAGTTATACGCTGATCGCGCGAGTGTCCAGCTTTGTATGCGGGCTGAGGCATTAGTATTTATCCCCTTGTTTTCAGCGAACAGGGATGTGAGGGGCTTGTGATCGGTTTCCAGCTCAAATTTGAGGCCAAAGAGGTACTGATGCATTTTCTTTACCCCAAACACACACGCTAATGCCTCTTTCTCAATCATGCTGTAGGCCTCTCGGCCTTTGACAAGCTCCTGGAAGCATAGGCGGCAGGTTGTAACTTCCCCGCAATGTTAGCTTGTTGTAATACACACCCGACTCCGTACGACGGCGCGTCACATGCTAGCACAAGTCTTTTACACGGGTTATACAATACAAGCAGCTTGTTGTCTGGCTTTCTCAAAAGCAATTACTTGTTTTTTTCACCATACCCAGTTCTCACCTTTGCACAATAACACATGTAGGGGCTCTAAAAGGGTGCTTAACCCCGGTAGGAAGTTACCAAAATAGTTGAGGAGTCCCAGGAATGACCGCAGCTCCATGATGTTCTGTGGCCTAGGCGCGTTCCTGATAGCCTCTGTCTTGGCGTCTGTGGGCCGAATGCCTTCCGCCGCGATCTTTCTCCCCAAAAACTCCACTTCTGTTGCCATGAAGACGCATTCCGACCTCTTCAGCCGCAGCCCTACGCGATCCAGTCGCTGGAGGACCTCCTCCAGGTTTTGTAGGTGCTCGACGGTGTCCCGACCCGTGACCAATATGTCGTCCTGAAAAACCATCGTGTGTGGTACAGACTTGAGTAGGCTCTCCATGTTTCTCTGGAAGATCGCTGCAGCTGACCGAATTCCAAGCGGGCATCTGTTGTAGATGAACAGTCCCTTGTGCGTGTTGATGCTGGTGAGGCCCTTCAAAGACTCCTCCAGCTCCTGGGTCATGTAGGCCAAAGTCAGGTCGAGCTTGGTGAATGTCATGCCTCCTGCCAGCGTCGCAAATAGGTCATCTGCCTTAGGTAGTGAGTATTGGTCCTGTCGCTTGAAACGATTAATAGTTAATTTATAATCGCCGCAAATCCTGACTGTGCCATCACTTTTAAGTACTGGAGCAATCGGGCTGGCCCACTCACTGAATTCCACTGAGGAGATGATGCCCTCACATTGCAGCCTGTCCAGCTCGATTTCCACTCTCTCCCTCATCATGTGAGGTATCGCTCGCGCCTTGTGGTGAATGGGTCATGCCTCTGGGACCTTCGCCCCGGAAAAGTTTCCAATGCCTGGCTCAAAAAGGGAAGGAAATTTGTTCAGAACCTGGGTACATGAGGCCTCATCGATATGTGATAGCGCTCGGATGTCATCCTAATTCCAGCGGATTTTGACCAGCCAGCTCCTTCCAAGCAGTGTGGGACCATTGCCCGGGACAATCCTGAGTGGCAGTTTGTGCACCGTGCCCTCGTAGGTGACCTTGACCATGGCGCTGTCCAGGACAGTGATGAGCTCTTTGGTGTACGTTCTCAGTTTCGTGTGGATGGGGCTCAGGGCTGGTCTGAATGCCTTGTTGCACAACAGTCTCTTAAACATCTTTTTACTCATGATGGATTGGCTAGCGCCAGTGTCCAGTTCCATGGCTACAGGTAAGCCATTCAATTTTACGTTTAGCATTATAGGTGGACATTTCATCGCAAATGTGTGCACCCCATGTACTTCAGCATCTGCCTCCTCTCACTGAGGCTCGAAATTGCTTTGATCCACCATGGACCGATCTTCCTCTGCCACGTGGTGGTTAGCAGGTTTTGCAGAGCTTGCAGCTCGTTTGCAAGCTCGTTGGAGGTGCCCCATTGTTCCACAGCTCTTGCAAACAAACCCTTTGAAGCGGCATGAATAGGCTGAATGGAAGCCTCCACAATGCCAACAAGGTGTAAATTGCCTTGCATTCATCCTTTGTTGGGGAATCTGAGTCATCTGGTTCACCTGAGGCCTGCTGGCAGTTGCATACTCGTGGGTTCTGCCCTGTACATTTCTGCTCGCAAACACAGTTCCAGTTAATTTATGAACATTGCTAGCACTTGTGTGCTGAGAGATTTGTTTGGTGTTATCACTGGTGGACATAAACGCCTGTGCTATCGCAATGGCCTTACTGAGGATCGGTGTCTCTACAGTCAAAAGTTTTTGTCGGATGGTCTCGTGGCCACTGCCCAGTACAAAAAAGTCTCTGAGCATTTGCTCCAGGTAGCCATCAAACTCACAATGTCCTGTAAGTCGCCTTAGCTCGGCGGCGTAGCTTGCCACTTCCTTGACCTTCAGATCGCTGGCACGTGAAGAACCGATACCTCGCCATCAGCATGCTCTCCCTCGCGTTAAGATGCTCCTGAACCAATGTACAGAGCTCCTTATATGACTTATCTGTGGGTTTCACCGGAGCCAGAAGATTCTTCATGAGGCTGTAGGTCGGTGCCCCGCAGACTGTGAGGAGGATCGCTCTCCTTTGAGCAGCGCTTCCTTCTCCGTCCAGCTCATTGGCTACAAAATACTGGTGTAACCGTTCGACATAGGCTTCCCAGTCCTCACCCTCCGAGAACTTCTCCAGGATACCCACAGTTTGTTGCATGTTTGCATTGGCTTTGTGTACTCGTCGCCAGTTATTGTGTTCCTGACACAGATGAGGCTGCACACAGAGAGGTAAAGTAACAGTGACCTCAATCTTTATTAAGACACTCCAGAGTGAGGAACAGGCCTTAGGGGCTGGCTTATATACAGTGCTCCTAAGGGATGCTGGGATCCCTTGGGACTTCAGGGGCTCAGCTCCCTGGTGGCGGAACATGGGAATGCATGCTTTACAGATACACAACAGAAGTCACCCATTCTAATTCATCCTCCTTCTCAGTTCTTCCTCTGTTTATTTCTCAAACCAGAAATCTCATTGGTTGAGGATGAATTTGTCCCATTGTTCACCACATTCCCAGATGGCTTGTTGCCCTTGCTGTACCATTATCAGCTCTCACTTCCAGCAAATTTATGGGCAAAATATTTTAAAACCTAAATGTGCACGAACAAGTCCAACTAACGAGGCACGCCACGAGATGCTCCACTCCAGCAAAATCTGGCCTATTACTTCAAAGTAAACCTTGACAGTCGAACAAGAGAACATAGGTTCAAACTAGTCAAAGGCAATTTTGGCATTAAGTCAGGAAGTTGTTCTTCATGCAAAGTGTGATCAATAAATGAAGTTGTTGGGTAGTGGAGGCAAAAATTCTGGAATCATTTATAAAACAGTTGGATGTCACGGTGGAACAGTGTAGGGCTTTCTGGATGGATAGGCTAAGATGCACCAAATGGCCTTTCTCATCTATCTTGCGATCTTTGTTGGTAAATTCTTCTGAAAGAATAATGCTTGATCCCTCAGAGGCTCCTTCTCATTCTTCCGGTACCTCTCCCCAGAGAGATTCCAAGGCAGTGACTGCCAATTTCCATGAGGCATTTCTGCTATGCCTTAATGTGGCTAAAGGAGTCGATTTTCAAGTAGCATTTGAATGGTCAAATATGTGGTGTGCTCCTTTTTAATGTAAAAAATACAGTTCAGCTAACTTTAGTCAAGACAATACCACACTAATTGTTTTAATTACTGTTTTGGTTTTATTGTAGTAAAGCATCAAGTATTGTGATTGATTGCAGAAAATGCAAGTGTGTCTAAATATGAAAAATAACTATTTCACTATTAACAGTAAATAAACAATAACATTTATACAATGTAGACGATTCTGCTTGAGGTTATTGTTCCTTAGTGCCAGTGTTAAAGATAAACTATCATTTCTCTGTATTGCGTTATGATTGTGCGTCTATGTTTCAATGAGAATACCTATATCAATGTATGAATGTACAGAACAATGCCAAAGTTGATAACGAGAAAGTCGATTCAGTGTAGCTATCTCAAAAATGTACAGTTTATGTTAAATGACAATGAAAGCGACATAGCAGAGCCACAGTGCTATGTGAGGGAATCTCATTGACAGAAGGCTTATGTAGAATGGGAAAGAAAAAAATGAGCAAGAACTTGAATTTATACAGTGCATTTCCTAACCTCAAGAAGCCCCAAAGAGCTTCAAAGCCAATGTAGTCACTGTTGTAGTGTAGCGAAACATGGTCGCTAATTTACACACAGCAAGGACTCACAAAGAGCAATTTGATAAATGACCAGATAATCCGTTTTAATCATGTTTGTTGAGAGATAAATGTAGCTAGAATATCAAAGGTTGTTGATGATACTAAATTAGGGGTCATGGCAAACTTTAACTTTGCCCTCAACAGCAAAAACTCCTACCAGAGTGAAGACACAGATGTATCTAGGACTGCAGAAAGGTGGGAGTGCATGTAGTCAAGACTCATAAAATGCAGAATTGCAAAATGAGATAATGTTATTCCAGACACTTTTCCCAAATAATACAACTTATTCCATACACAAATGTCTGCAGTGAATCCAGAACAATAATCACTGAAATTGTGGAAGTATTGGTATATAAATTACAATTAATGACAAATGTACAACAGTACAACACATGTAAAAGCTCGAAGAGAATGCAGCAGAGAATGGGATTTGGTGCAAATTTCCCCACATAGCGAGATTCCCATTTCAATAGGGCTATGGTGGAATTGCATGAAGAAGAGGTCAGATGCTTCTCCATATGGAGTGAAAGAAAGTAGACAAAGCAGTCAAACTTGGCTGTTCTTCAGCAGGTCCAAGCTGTGGGCTATTGAGTAGCACTGGCATGCCTATAGCTTATAGAGCTTTTTGGGAACAAGCTTCCGGACTGTGCCCTCAGGCCAGGGAAGGTAGGGGTGTGGAGGTTATTCAGGAGAGAAAAAGAGGAAATAAATCACAAAAATGGTATGTCAAAGTTTTTATAGTAAACGGTAAATACTGCAAGTTGAGTAGGTTATTTTTGGACATCCTTAGTTGTGCAAATATTCCACTGGATAGAGTGCAGACTGCAAAATAAACAAACACGTTTAAAACCTTTTTATTGCACTGACATCTTTGTAGAATTCCAGGCAACCTGACATTTGCTTCCGTCGTAGAATGCCCCAGTAAATACCAGTGTCTGTCAAATGATCCCATTCAGTTTATTTCAATACCTGTTTACACAGGGGTGATTTTTATTGGGAATGGGTTTCAGGAGCGGGGGGTGTTGGACAGGGTGAGCATCAAATCCACCAGCTGTCATCAGTTTGAGGCCAGCTGCCCTCCCCATGTGGACGGAAAGAGTTAGCTGACCAATTTCAGGTCGGTCAAAATGGTGAGGCCTGGAGCCCACCCACTAGCACCAAGATATATATGGGGGGGGGGGGTGGAATTGTGGACAATTAGTGGGTGGGAAGGAGGTGAGCCCAGGGCAGCAGAGGCCCAGGGGTCGAAATTCACCGTCCCCAAAGAGACGGCTACCGCGGGGTTTGGGCAACCGATTGAAAAAAATCAATCGGCTGCCGCGGAGTGGGGGGGGGGGGGGGGTGCTTTTCCTTCCCTGAGCCATATTCAGCTCCGGGGGGGATTTGAGCGGTGCGCATTTCCTCTGGAAATGGCGGGGTGAAGCCGCAGTAAAGGAAGGTTTCCTGCGGTGAGGTAATCAGTGGGCGGGCCACTGGAAAACGGCCACCACAGCCATTTTCACCTACGAAAAAGGAGGACTTCTTCAGGCAATGACCCCGCAAGGTATTCGAGTTGGTGCTCGAATGCGACACCGCTGGAGTATTAATTGTTTTGGCTTCATTAAACTTGCTGAGTGCTGCTCAGAGGTTTAGGCAAACTTTTGTAGAATGTTTTAGTGAAGGCCCGTAGGCCTCATTGTGGGCTGCAGAGACCTGCTTGGTAGGGATCACCCTGAGGATGGGAGGAGTGTTGGGAGGGCGACACCTCATACACCTGGTGAGAAGCAGAGCGGTACACAGGAGAAGCCATTGCCATCAGCGCCGTGCAGAGAGGCAGTGGGCAAGGGAGGCAGCAGTCATGGCTGCACAATAGAGAGAAGGGCGTGCAGATGTGCACAGACCTGCAGCTAGAGAGGGTGGCTAGGAGGGAGAGGGCATCAGGAGGAGAGGAGCCTTTCCAGCAACAACCTCCAGAGGAGCCCGATAATTAGGAGGACGGCATCGCAACCCTGGAAGGGAGGTGCAGCTGCGTCTCATAGTTGCTCCCATCCACACATGACCCTTCAGGTCCCACTTTCAATGGTCATCGCAATGAGTGCCTTAACGCAGAATTGCCCACTCCCAAATGAAACACCTGGCCAGATATATGTGCCAAAAATACAGATTTATCCAATTACAGGTTGAACCTCCCTTACCCAGAACTCCCTTATCTGGAACCACCCCTCGTCCAGAACCATTCCCGGCCACCGGGTGGCGCATGCGCAGAACTCCGACATGAACAAATTGAACAAATTGAAGTCCTTCCTCGCTGCCGACTCCCACAATTGCTGGCCTGACCCTGTGATCCACCGCCCCTCCCCCCTCTCATGATCTCTCTGTTGCACTCCCAGCCCCAATCCAGCCAGCCCCGATATCCCCTTGCTCTGTACCTGTACAATCCAATTTAACGTGACCATCCCTTGCCCGGAAAAATCCCTTATCCAGAACAGGCCAGGTCCCGAGGGTTCTGGATAAGGGAGGTTCAACTTGTATCCAAATCACTGCAAAAACAGAACAATTTAATAATAGTGTAATCATTTTTTATCCCTGTGCATCTCACTATAACACCTGTTACGCGTGACTATCCTAACACTGCACCTAACTGTCATCCCTGTGGCTGCATCATGGGTCCAGAAAGGCTGCTATGGTTGTTGTCTGGGACCTACAGCTGTCCTTCTAGGATATCCTGGAACACCTCTGGGCCTGGAAGGGCCGGGTGCAGACTGGCCAGCAACCTCCTGGGAGGGTGCGGCCTCATATATATGGAGGTGCCTGACACCTCCCCTGCAATCTCCCTTCATGCATTATCCAATTTAACGTGACCACCCCTTGCCCGGAAAAATCCCTTATTCAGAACAGGCCAGGTCCCGAGGGTTCCGGATAAGGGAGGTACTGCCTGTCTGCCAGGTCTCCCCATGTCAGGAAACAGTATTCTTTTTCTGTCCTCCACACCGTCCATCAGTGTCTCTAGCTCCATATCAATCAACCTGTAGGCTCTCCTTGCACCTCTTACACTAACCATCCTTCCAAACTCCTTCCCCCCTCAGGGCCTTGCTGCAAACCCAGGCCTTTAAAAAGGCCAGGGAGCAGCTGACTCATTAGAAACCCTTACCTGCATGCTGAATTTCTCAGTGGTGATAACGCTCAAATTAAGACAGCCACGCTGCTGAAAAATCCACTTTAGAAGGGTTCATTAGCGCTGGAACCTATTTTTTCACTTTTGGTGCTGTAAATTTCGGCGCTAATGGCCCCAAAAAGGTGGGGCAAACACCAGCTTTCCAGCGGTACTGGATTTCGGGCCCCAGACTTTCCCTGTGGGGCCTAGAGAAGCAGCCCTGCTCCTCCTGACCGCACTAAGGAAAGATTTTGACTTGCCTTAGAGGCCCTCTTCTTCTTCCCCGCCGGGTTTTACTGCGCACGTTTACTGCGGTGGGCTCCCCACTCACTAGGCCATTACAATTACAATGGGATCTTAATGACATTGTAGGACCCCGGTGTGTAGGCATCAATGAGGCTCCTGCCTGAGTTAGTCGGGTAACATGGCCACCTAAAAAAAAAGGACCCTGTTAAGATGGTGGCAAGTGGAAATTGAGCAGGAGTGGTGGGGGGGGGGGGGGGGGGTGCGGGGGGCAAGTCTTTGTACAGCTATTTTAACTGTGTGCTTGCCCCTTTCCTACCGGACTGCGTAGATTAAAATTCCCCTGTCTATCTCTGAACCTGAGCTAGCATTTCCCATCGATACACTGAACTGTTTCTCACAACCACAATAAGTCATCGTTAACACCTTCACTGAGGCGTACGAAAGCACGGGCCTTACACTAAACATCCGTAAGACAAAGGTCCTCCACCAACTTGACCCCACCACACAGCGCAGCCCCCCGGTCATCAAAATCCACAGCGTGGCCCTGGACAACATGGACCATTTTCTATACCTCAGGAGCCTAATATCAGCAAGGGCAGACATCGACGATGAGGTTCAACACCACCTCCAGTGCGCCAGTGCAGCCTTCGGTCGCCTGAGGAAGAGAGTGTTCGAAGATCAGGCCCTCAAATCTGGCACCAAGCTTATGGTCCACAGGGCTGTAGTGCTACCTGCCCTCTTGTATGGCTGAGACGTGGACCATATACAGTAGACATCTCAAATCTCTCAAGAAATACCACCAATGATGTTTCTGCAAGATCCTGCAAATCCCCTGGGAGGACAGGCACACCAACATCAGTGTTCTTGATCAGGCCAACATCCCCAGCATTGAAGCACTTGACCACACTCGACCAGATTCGTTGGGCAGGCCACATTGTCCGCATGCCGGACACATGACTCCCAAAGCAAGCGCTCTACTTGGAACTCCTACACGGCAAGCGAGTCACAGGTGGGCAGAGGAAATGTTTCAAGGACACCCTCAAAGTCTCTTTGATAAAGTGCAACATCCCCACCGACACCTGGGAGTCCTTCGCCAAAGACTGCCCTAAGTGGAGGAAGAGCATCCGGGAGGGCGCTAAGCACCTCGAATCTCCTTGCCAAGAGCATGCAGAAAGCAAGCTCAGGCAGCGGAAGGAGCATGCGACAAATCAGACTTCCTCCAACGACTCTCTGTTCCACCTGTGACAGAGACTGTAATTCCCGTATTGGACTGTTCAGTCACCTGAGAACTCACTTTTGGAGGAAGCATGTCTTCCTCGATTTCGAGGGACTGCCTATGATGATGATGAAATTATTACTGCACATGGTAACTGACTTCTTGTAAATAGCTCACCTCGCAAAGTAACGTGTTATTCTGTGAGGTCCAGCAACACAATGCTGCAGGAAGCTACATCCCTCCTTATTATCGAATGAGATCTCACATAACTCAGTTTTAACCCACAATAGCAGAAGAAGCAGCTGCTGTTTAATATCCAGATAATTATTCATAGAAGCATAGGAACAGGAGTAGGCCATTGAGCCCCTCGAGCCTGTTCCCTCATTCAATGAGATCATGGCTGATTTCCGACCTAACTTTGGTGTACGTGGTTAAGCTTCCGAAGCGCACAAAGTGGTTCCATGTGAACAAGTGCAGTTGTTTAACCCGGGGGAAAGGGAGAGAAACAGAAAGAAGCACCAAGGCGCTGTAAACAGCTTGATGTACGCGGGTCTTCCTCCTTTAGTTTGAGACAGTGAGGAGCCCGTGGTGGTGGCGGTTAGGAGGAGTAGCAGGATCCCAAGGCCGAGAGCACCGTGGTCGCCTCCTTACATGCCACTGAGGAGACATAAAAAGCCCAGGGTCGTAGAGACCTAGCAGGGCCACCCAGATGTGGGTGGCGGTGTATATAGTTTCCTTCTCAGTTTCGTGTTTAACAGAGTGTGTTTTTTGATGAAGCCAGACCTGTGGAGGTATAGCCTCTCACAGAAAGGTTGTTGTTTCTTTGTGTCTTCACAGGAAGCCGAGAGAAAGATATACCTGTTGTGTATTTCTTGTAAAAAGAGAAGTCAGGCGCCCCGGAGTCAATGGGAGGCCATAGTTAACGAATCTTGAATGTATCTTTCTGTATCTATATGGTAACAGTGCGATGCACAGTTGTATTTCAGGGATGTATATTCGGGGTGTTTTAAAAGTAAAAGGGGATAGGATTGGTTGGGAACCATGATGATTGCTCACCAGAAGACATTGATATGTTCTAGAAAACTCTTGAAATATCATAGCAGGGACTGTAAGGACTGGAAGCATCGAACCCTCCAAGGATTTATTGGACATTGTCTGGACATTGTGTTTAATATTTTTCTCACCACAGAAAGAAAGCTGGAAGCTGTTTGTGGGAGGGGCCCAGGTGCGGCTCCATGTTGGACTTAGAATGATGGGCAGGGAGTGTGGAATGACAATGGCCAACATAAGGCAGGAGGTGGGCTAATGGAGTCCATTGTTAGGCAAGGTGACCTCGTCAATCACTGATTACCTGGATGAGTTACCAGAACAATAGAGAGCAATTAAGCCCAGACTGCCTGGAAGCGAAAACCCATCACTGGACTCAAACACAGGAAGCCTCGAAAACAAGGAACTTTATTGGGTAAAAGCAGAAGACACACCCACAGGAAGCCTCGAAACAAACTTTATTCAGCCTGAAAAGGCAAACGAACTTGGGATATAAAACATGCCCTGTGGACACAGCTCTCTCTCTTGCCTCTCAGCTTCGCCTCTACAAGAATCCAACCTCCGTATTGAGACAGAGAGAAGAAACTAGAAGAGACACCTTTTCATCGGAAGAAGCAGCGAGTAAGCCAATGAAATCGGTGAGCATTTTCTGCACACACATCTTTTAAGATCACAGCCATGGTGTGAGGGGGTATCGTACGTTCTCCCAACCAAATTCTTAGGGGTTTACAGGGGGGTGGGTTTATACATGGGTACTTTGCGTTTGGGGCCTGTTAGACAGGCCACACTGTGTATTGTCCTGCATTTGTTTGTTTTACACACCAGGGTGTGTGTGGTTTTACTGGGTGCAGATGTGTGTTTAGCTTTAATAAAGCATTGCCGGTTGAGACCGAGGTATTTGTCCGTGACTCATTCATCTGTTCAGTATAGTAATCACTCCCAGATCTAGAACTAGTGTAATGTGGGGGTGCGTCGAAAACACCTAAGGGAAACCACTTCCACCCTTCCACCCAGAACCAACACAGAGCTGCTTCAAGTAGTCTGTAAAAACCTCCTCAGAAATCCAGCTGTTCGACCAAATGTTTGATCACCCCATCTAACTTCTCTTGATGTCTGTATCCCATATGCCTAGCTGTGAATTGTTCCTTGACATTAAAGACACCATATAAATGCAAGTTTTGTTTGTACACATTGGAGTGGAGAATTTTCAGATAAATAAAGAATCTTTCATGTTAAATATAGAACATGTACCTGTATATCTTGTGTGGGTACCACCTTTCATCATGCTGTTCCAGCCAAGATCTGGGCTATGACTCTGTGCTGACTGCAAATAAGTAATGAGTCCTGCACACTTGCACATTTGTTTGATATTGTGCTGCCTACCAGATGAATAATTATGTGTAAAGTGTGCACTGAAATTGTGGAGGTGCTGCAATCACAGCCCATCAAAGTGTCAGAGGGAGGTAAACTAGCCTGGACTATAGCTAGTCCAGAAAGGAAAGCTGGTTTCCCAGGAACAGTGGACACAATTAAAGAGTTCCATATTCCAAGCCTGCACCAGTAAAGATTTTTATTTTGCAGAAATAAAAAAAAATACAGCAATCCAACCAATCACATGTTCAAGATTTGCAAAGTTCCTGGGAGCGAAGTCCAATTGGGAAACTAAAAGACAAAATGTACAACAAATTGACCTGCTGCCAAAGTTCTGTGCAAATCTACAAAGAGTTGGCTAAGTGACAGAACAATTATTGTCACTGCAAGCCTGAATGTTTAGGTTTAAGTTTTAGCTTTAGTTGGGAAGAGCTGAACAAACAGCTGATGTCACAACATCATGGTGTTTTAGGGGTACGCTGCATCAATGCGCACTTCTGCATCCAGACCTCAGAAGGCCGCGTTCACTCTTCGGACTGGGATCTATACTTCGGATCCCAAATGGCCAGCTGCTGGGGCTGTACTTCATTAGCTGTAGTGCGATGTATTGTGAGAATGCTTGGGTCAGTCTCTGTTTGCATATCCAGTTCCCTGAAATGTTCAAGTTGGTATGTAAATGCATCCTTAGACGATCTGCAAAACCAGTTCAGACTGTTGGTGGCGAGCTGGAATCCTTTAACCTAAGGACAATGATGACAGTATACAGGCTTAAGTAAGACTTGAAATAGGAAATGAATTTTAAAGGAATGGGAAATGGTTAAATATATTGTAATACTATGATTATAATTGTTTTTTAGATGGTATGATAATAAGCAGGTTTGCCTGTCCAGAGCCTACTGTAAGTGGACTAACACGCTGGACACTGCCTGCAGCATTAACCTTTAGAAATGTAGAACATATGTTGTAATGGGAATGCACAATTTCTGATTCATTTGTAAATACAGTCTTTGTAAGATGCTGAAAAAGATTTTCTGAACGGACTCGGTAATGAACGAGAGTGTGTGGTTCCCATGGTTTGCACAGTGGGATTCATTGTAGTGTGACACAAAGACTGTTCTCTTTCTCTCTCTCTCTCTCTTTAACATCAGACATTCCACTACTGACCAGTAAACCATTCCTTCTCATACTGATAGCACATTTGAAACAATCTCATGCAGTTGTTTTTCAGCTGACTATATTTCTGAAGAATTTTAATCTATGAAATGGCTGTTGATGTAATGGTTCTTTATTAATTCAATAGAGAAAAAAAATATTTGCAACTTATGGTATTTTTGGAGAGTGTCCCATTGAAGAATTCCAAGGGTTTTAGTGATCAATGCATTTGCCAATCCTCTCTTCTCATGGATTCTTGTCATTATTTTATATTTTCTGAAATATTTCCAGTATTCTCTGCAGTCAAGCTCAGCTAATTTAAACCAGCGGGACAAAATGGCCAATTTAATTGGATACTTGCTTACATTAGCAGTAACCGACTCCATGGAACCCTGATGGTGGGAATACTCAGAACAAAATAAATTCAGCAAATTGCACCTTCATTGGGATCACTTCTGATTTTTATTCAATCAACAATTGGCTACAGTGAATGAAGGGAAAGCTTCCATCAGCACAATTTAGTCGTTTCAGACAACATCCAAATAATTAGAAGAGGATAGCCCAATTTAACTGGGGGCGAGCAGCGAGTGTGGGGCCGGCGGGATGAGCATCAAGCTTGCTGACATGAGGCCCAGACCATTTTAGGTTCCGGGTGTCATTTAAATGCACCAGGCCCGACAGCCACCCAAACCTGCCATCAGTAACATGAGGCTGGAGATGGAATGAGCGCTGCAGAAGGCTGCAGCCGGGGAGCCATGGGAACAGTCCATGGGTGGCATTAGGCAATTGCAATTGGGGAAGGGAAGTCCCTCGCTTTCCTTAGGGGCGCAGGAGGATCATCTGCTTTTAAAGAAAACTTTTAAAAACTAAAATGTAATCAACTTTTCGGCCCTCTTCTGGGCCTGCTGCTCCACGGCGCCCGCCGCCCCTGGTGAAGACGTCACCGGGCACCAAACGCACTGCTGCCGGTTAAAATATCCTCAGGGTCTGAGATACACCATCAGTCTTTGACTGTTTAATGTCACAAGACCCTTGCCTGCCTGGGGTGAAGGCCTCACACGCCTGTTAAAATGGCACGAGGTGTGTGTGCAACATGGAGCTGGTGAGTGGGACGCTGCTCTGGTTTTAACTCCCTACACGTCCTTTTCTTATTGGGCGCAGAGGGTTAAAATTGGAGCTAATGATTTCTAATGTAACACCGATATGTTTATAGACCTTGGTGATTCCTTAGTTAATAATATTAATAATATAATGTTTTCTTATTGTGCATTATTGAAGACTGGTAAAATAAAACAATATTTTGCTCTGTTCTTGAATCCTCCCGCTGGCTCTCACCTTGCTCTGGATGTTGCCCCCAAGCAGCTGAATGATCTTCACTTGCTTGTCCTGCTCACTGACTCTGCTCTACTCCATTCATTCTCCAAAACGATTCTGTCACCCTTCACTGGACTGCTTTGGACTGGATCTTGTGTGCTTCTCGAGCCCCACAGCTCTTTCCTCAGACCAGCTCCTCACTCTGAACCCTTCACTCTCTCCGGGCTCCCTGGCTTCATTACTCTTCCAGCTTGGGCTTTGTAATGTCTGTAAGCTTGTAATGTTTGTAGCTCCACACTGTGGATGTGGATGTATTGTGTACTGCAACTACAGAGTTAATAATTAAACAGAAGCAGGAGGTTCCGGAGACTTCCGAGAGCTGCCTGCCATGTTAGAAAGCTGTGTGTGCTGTGCTCTGTGAATATATCACAGGCTTCACTCCCATTGCTCTTCACTCCTGCTGGTCCACTGGATCCACTGCTAACACGTGAGACCAACGCACATTTCTGTTGCCCCCCAGATCAAGCACTGTTGGCCCATGGTCAACTCTCCACCCTTCCTAAGCCCTCTGATTCCAGCACAAACCTTCTATCAGTGTTTCAGTTCATTCTCTGCCCTTTGAATGGCTCCTGGATCCATTCCCTCCACACAATTGACTCCGAACCTGGACGTTGGTTTGTGGATGCTCCACCCTATTTACAAGTCAACTTCATCCCATTTCAGCTCCTCGGCTCTTAACTTTGGACTGTTTCACATTGTCTCATCCCTCTCCTTTGTTTACGACCATGACATATCTTGCCTAATCGTTACCATACCGACGTATTCCCTCTGTGCATTTTCTTGTGCACATTTTAACTGCCATCCTGGACCTAAGCCCATTAATTCTAACGCCATAAAATAGTCAAAAATAAGGCCCTACAACTGGTGTTCCCTGGTTTCAGTTGTGTTCCATGTAAAGTGTAGGTAATGCATAACCCTACGCTTATCGAGGTTAAATAGCGTTTGCCTAACACTGATCCCTGAGGAACACCATTGGTAACCAAACTCCAAGTAGATCCATAGCTTTCTGAAAAGTAGGCAACGTCTACTGAGACAACCTCATTCACTAACCTAGTAACGCGCTCAGCGGTGACATCATTGTCAGAGGGGCGGCGGCCTGGGGCGTGGCGCTACCGTGTTCGCGCCTCCACTAACTCCTGTGCAACTTCACAGGAGCCGTTAGTGCCCCCCGCCCCTGTCCCTCACCAGGCAAAAACAGGCAACATTGTGCTCCACTTCCCTGCTGATCATTGTTTACCATCTCCCTGCATCAACAAATCAGTACTCCCCCATCTGACTCCATGAAATCCTGAGGGAAGCAAAGGGACAGAGTGAACTCTGATGGGAGAGATCAATATCCACCAAGAGTGGCTTGGAGGCACCACCACTGACTGAGCTGGCTGGGTCCCGAAGGACATATCTGCCAGACTGGGCTTGCATCAGATAGTGAGGGAATCAACACGAAAGTGACTTACTTCATCTCTTCCTTACAACCTACTATCGCAAACAGACTGTTCATGATAACATCGATAGAAGTAATCACCACACAGTCCTTGTGAAGGCAAGGTCTTGTCTCTACCATGAGGACAACCTCCATTATGTATGCTAAGTGGGGCAGATTAGCCCAAAGTTGGGCTTCAGTGAGCTGCTATGGGCCATCATCAGAAGCAGTAGAATTGTACACCATCCCAATTTGTGAAATCATGGTCTGGCACATTCCTCACTCTTTGATCACCATCAAGGCAGGAGACCAACCCTAGTTCAATGTGAAGTGTAGAAGGACATGCCAGGAGCAGCAACAGCCACACCTTAGAATAAGGTATCAACCTAGTGAAGCTACCACATAGGGATACCATCACGCTCAGCACCAAAAGCAGCAGGTTGTAGGCAGAGCTAAGTGGCCTCACAATCAACAGAGTAGATCAAAGCTCTGTAGTCTTAAAATATCCAGTCGAAAATGATGGTGGACAACCAGGCAACTAACAAGAGGAGGAGGAAACTTCATGAATATTCCTAGGCTCAACCAATACATGAAAACAAGAGACAAGGCTGAAGGGTTTGCCATTCTTTCACCGTCAGGTCAATATCCTGGAATTTCATACCTAACACCATTTTGGGAGCACCATCACCTTGAGGACTGCAGCGATTCAAGTAGAAGGTCAACCATCACGTTCTCAGGGCAACTAGGGATGGGCAATAACTGCAGCTTTGCCACTGACATCCCAAGTATAAATAATAACAAAAATTGTGATATGATGTCCAGTTGTATGCTAGTTGTAATGACCTTCAAGAAAGTACACTGAGTAAATGTTTATGTTCCTACAAGCGCCCGAAAAAAGGAATTATGCTAAAAGTAAATTTAAACCAAAGACTAAGGCCATTGTAAAGATTTAGCCTAGAGTATATTTTTGATAATGAATTATTTACTGATCTCCTGTTAGAACAAAGACTTAAATCAACTGACTGCCAATGTGGTAGTGAACTTTTTATTAGTATCAACAAATTCTATGCTGTATCATCGCATGTTACAGATTTATGCATCTCTGCGTTCTACAATCATAGGGGCCGAAATTCAGTAATGTCCCGTTTGGGGGCAGTAACTGAGGCAAGGCGGGACTTCCTGCACCCGGCGCGCAAGTTGTGCTCCGGCCCGAAATTGGGGTTACCGCCCCCCAGAGGAAGTGGAGCGCAATGTCGGGCACTCCATTTCCTCTCGGCGGTGGGACTGGGGCGGTAAACGCGCAAATTTTCTAGCGCTATGCGGAGTACTGCATAGCGCTGGCGCGAGCACAGAGCCCTCCTCTTCTGGGCTGCACCATCGCGGCACGGACCCCGCAAAATTATCAGCGAAAGGCCAGACTGGTAAGTTGTCAATTTTTAAAAAATGGTGGCACGCACTTGCCCTTTACTTTCCACTCCGGGGCGAAAACGGGTCACTGCGCACAGCGATGATGTCATCATCACCTGTGCAGCAGCCCGGGGCGCTACTGGCAGGAGCGGAGCGCTGCTGCTTTCCGCCTCCGCTAACTCCCGCGCAATTTCACGGAAGGTGGTTGCGTTATCTCCCTCCCCCGGGTTAACGGGAAGCGCAAACGATGTGAATTTCTCCCCCATAGAATGATACAGCACAGAAGTAGGCTATTCGACCCTTTGTGTCTATGTGCCGGCTGTTTGAAAGAGCTATCCAATTAGTCCCACTGCCCTGCTCGTTACCCATAGCGCTGCAAATTTTTCCATTTCAAGTATATATCCAATTCCCTTTAAAAGTTACTATTGAATCTGTTTCGACCTTTCAGGCAGTGCATTCCAGATCATAACAACTCGCTGCATAAACATTTTTTTCCTCAGGTTACCTCTGGTTCTTTGGCCAATCACCTTAAATCTGTGTCCTCTGGTTCCTGACCCTTCTGTCACTGGAAACAGTTTCTTGTTATTTACCCTGTCAAAATCATTCTTGATTTTAAACACCTCTATCAAATCTCCTTTTAACCTTCTATGCTCTAAGGAGAACAACCGCATCTTCTCCAGTCTCCCCACATAACTGAAGTCTCTCATCCCTGATACTATGCTAGTAAATCTCCCCTGCACCCTCTTGAAGGCCTGGACATCTTTTCTAAAGTGTGGTGCCCAGAATTGGACACAATACGCCAGCTGAGGCCTAACCAGTGTTTTAGAAAGGTTTAGCATAACTTCCTTGCTTTTGCATTTGTTTTAGTTATGCACCATGATACAAGATTCACAGGGGGAGAAATTCAGCCGCTTTGCACTTCCTGTTAGCACCTGTGCGGGGTGATAACGGGGCACTAAGGGATTACCGACCTGGCACAGTCTCGAACTTCCCTGGCGGTTTTGCACTGACGCTAAGAATACCGCCTTGTGCCCCGCAGATTTTGATGTCATCTGGTGCGCTGTGCTCCTTTACTACCTCGCATGTTGCAACCACTGGGGTAGCGCAGTGCAACAGCACTAGGATAGGCAAAGGCACACACATGACAGTCAGGGAATGCACAAGGGTGGTTGATTTTTTGATCTAAAATTAGATGCATATATAGATAAAGTTGGATTGAAATGTTTGCTTTGAGGTGGCTTTTATTTCAGAATTGTGGCCAAGAGGACGCTGTGATGGTCAGTAACGGAGGGAAGGTAAGGTGTGGGACAAATGTTGAAAGGGGTATTTGGGTTGTGTTTACTGGTACCGCAGGCTGATCATTCCATCCCGGATATCCTGCCCAAAAAGGGCCTGTCTGGGTTTGCTCCTTCCTTCTGCTTCCTCCTTTTCTGCAAGCAGCTTGTCCCCTTTGCTGCCTCTGCTCCATCTTCATGTCATTCTGCAGCCCGTAGGGGATTGCAACTAGAGCCCCCAGGACTGGGAGCAAGTTGTGTTCTCAGAGGCCTTTCTTTAAGAGCCAGTACCTTGCAAATGTCGATCCCTTCACACTTTACAACCTTTTAAATGTATTACACTAAGGCACTACTGCAATAAAATTTAAAGAAACCAGTACAAAAGCAAAAATCTAAACTAACCTGAAAGTCGTGTGTGTCCCTTTAAGAAGCGTTGGTGGGGGGACCATTGTACTGCTGCACGCACGTTCTGCCGTTCTGCCGGGAGGGTGTTAAAAGGAGTAGTGACGTCCAAAATACCAGATCGTGCGTCAATTCAGCGTTGTACACTGATTGCTATCACACTCTGGTTCATCTAAATACCTGAAGCGAGCGCAGATAACGGCAGCGCTGCCGACCTGCTCAAAATTGCCGCCGCTGTGTTCTGCACCGCTAGTGGGCGGAAGCGAGACGGCCGCCAGTTTTTCTTCCAAATCAGCCTTAACAGTGGCGCAAATGGGTCCAATTTCATGACCACAGTGTTTGAGACTGAGACAACATGGCCTTGCATGTGTACCATCAACAATATGAGAAAGTACGGCTGAATCGCTGAATGCAAACTTATAGGAGAAACAGAATTGTGTGGCAGCCATGGAAGTGAGTATGTCATCAAGTAGTGGCAGGCATCTGAGAAAAAGAAAGGATTTGATTGGCCAGAAATACCTCTTCCTGGCTAATCAACAGCAGGCAGCCTTGAACAACACCTGAGCCCTTCACTAAGGTTAATAAAATGACTTCCTCCTGTGGTAACTATCCACCAGCCAAATTTAGAGCAGAGGGGGCAATAAAGGCCATCACGTGACTTCTGCCACTAAAACATTGTTATACTTGACTCCCTTGACACTTTGCCAAGATTAGTGCAAACATTCCATTTTAATATGCCAAAATCAAAAGGTATTTTTGTTGGAGTAAAACCTATTTTAGATGAGCGATCTGAGAGGCTCTGGGTGGTGCAGCAGGTTGACACAATTCCTTGTTTATCTCTATGATCTGTGCTTTGAATTTTGGCAAATTCATTAAGAAAGGCCACAGGGTGGTCTAGTGTGAAAACATATGCAAGAACATAAGAGCTAGGAGCAGAAGTAGACCATTTGGCCCTTAGAGCCTGCTCCGCCTTTCAATAAGATCATGGCTGATCTTCTACCTCAATTCCACCATCTTACACTAACCCCAAATCCCTTTATTCTCTTAATTTCCAAAAATCTATCGATCCCTATCTTGAATCTACTCAACGACTGAGCATCCACAGCTCTCTCGGGTAGAAAATTCCAAAAATTCACAACCTTTAGAGTGAAGAAATTTCTCCTCATCTCAGTCTTAAATGACTGACCCTTTATTCTGAAACTATGCACTCTAGTTCTAGTCCCCCAACCAGGGGAAAGGTCCTCCCAGCATCTACCCTGTCAAGCCCTGTAAGAATTTTATATGAGATCACCTCTCATTCTTCTAAATTCTGGGGAATATAGAACTAGTTTCCTCAATCTCTCCTCATTGAACAATCCCCCCAACCCAGGAATCAGTCTGGTGAACCTTTGTTGCACTCCCTATATTGCAAGAATATCCTTCCTTTGGTAAGGAGACCAAAACTGTACACAGTACTCCAGGTGTGGTCTCATCAAGGTCTTATATAATTACAGCAAGACTTATTATTCTTATATTCCAATCCTTTTGTGATAAAGGCCAACATATCATTTGCTTTCCTAAATGCTTGCTGTACCAGCATGTACCACCAGGGGTATTCAACATTCAGGAAGGATAGAATAAAAGGAAAAGGAGGTGGGGTAGCATTGCCGGTTAAGGAGGAGATTAAGGCAATAGTTAGGAAGGACATTAGCTTGGATGATGTGGAATCTATATGGGTAGAGCTGCAGAACACCAAAGGGCAAAAAACGTTAGTGGGAGTTGTGTACAGACCTCCAAACAGTAGTAGTGATGTTGGGGAGGGCATCAAACAGGAAATTAGGGGTGCGTGCAATAAAGGTGCAGCAGTTATAATGGGTGACTTTAATATGCACATAGATTGGGCTAACCAAACTGGAAGCAATACGGTGGAGGAGGATTTTCTGGAGTGCATAAGGGATGGTTTTTTAGACCAATATGTCGAGGAACCAACTAGGGGGGAGGCCATCTTAGACTGGGTGTTATGTAATGAGAGAGGATTAATTAGCAATCTCGTTGTGCGAGGCCCCTTGGGGAAGAGTGACCATAATATGGTGGAATTCTGCATTGGGATGGAGAATGAAACAGTTAATTCAGAGACCATGGTCCAGAACTTAAAGAAGGCTAACTTTGAAGGTATGAGGCGTGAATTGGCTGGGATGGATTGGCGAATGATACTTAAGGGGTTGACTGTGGATGGGCAATGGCAGACATTTAGAGACCGCATGGATGAACTACAACAATTGTACATTCCTGTCTGGCATAGAAATAAAAAAGGGAAGGTGGCTCAACCGTGGCTATCAAGGGAAATCAGGGATAGTATTAAAGCCAAGGAAGTGGCATACAAATTGGCCAGAAATAGCAGCGAACCTGGGGACTGGGAGAAATTTAGAGCTCAGCAGAGGAGGACAAAGGGTTTGATTAGGGCAGGGAAAATGGAGTATGAGAAGAAGCTTGCAGGGAACATTAAGACGGATTGCAAAAGTTTCTATAGCTATGTAAAGAGAAAAAGGTTAGTAAAGACAAACGTAGGTCCCCTGCAGTCAGAATCAGGGGAAGTCATAACGGGGAACAAAGAAATGGCGGAACAATTGAACAAGTACTTTGGTTCGGTATTCACGAAGGAGGACACGAACAACCTTCCGGTTATAAAAGGGGTCGGGGGGTCTAGTAAGGAGGAGGAACTGAGGGAAATCCTTATTAGCCGGGAAATTGTGTTGGGGAAATTGATGGGATTGAAGGCCGATAAATCCCCAGGGCCTGATGGACTGCATCCCAGAGTACTTAAGGAGGTGGCCTTGGAAATAGTGGATGCGTTGACAGTCATTTTCCAACATTCCATTGACTCTGGATCAGTTCCTATGGAGTGGAGGGTAGCCAATGTAACCCCACTTTTTAAAAAAGGAGGGAGAGAGAAAACAGAGAGAGAGAAATTATAGACCGGTCAGAGGGGGGTAAAATGATGGAATCAATTATTAAGGATGTCATAGCAGTGCATTTGGAAAGAGGTGACATGATAGGTCCAAGTCAGCATGGATTTGTGAAAGGGAAATCATGCTTGACAAATCTTCTGGAATTTTTTGAGGATGTTTCCAGTAGAGTGGATAAGGGAGAACCAGTTGATGTGGTATATTTGGACTTTCAGAAGGCGTTCGACAAGGTCCCACACAAGAGATTGATGTGCAAAGTTAGAGCACATGGGATTGGGGGTAGTGTACTGACATGGATTGAGAACTGGTTGTCAGACAGGAAGCAAAGAGTAGGAGTAAATGGGTACTTTTCAGAATGGCAGGCAGTGACTAGTGGGGTACCGCAAGGTTCTGTGCTGGGGCCCCAGCTGTTTACACTGTACATTAATGATTTAGATGAGGGGATTAAATGTAGTATCTCCAAATTTGCGGATGACACTAAGTTGGGTGGCAGTGTGAGCTGCGAGGAGGATGCTGTGAGGCTGCAGAGCGACTTGGATAGGTTAGGTGAGTGGGCAAATGCATGGCAGATGAAGTATAATGTGGATAAATGTGAGGTTATCCACTTTGGTGGTAAAAACAGAGAGACAGACTATTATCTGAATGGTGACAGATTAGGAAAAGGGGAGGTGCAAAGAGACCTGGTTGTCATGGTACATCAGTCATTGAAGGTTGGCATGCAGGTGCAGCAGGCGGTTAAGAAAGCAAATGGCATGTTGGCCTTCATAGCAAGGGGATTTGAGTACAGGGGCAGGGAGGTGTTGCTACAGTTGTACAGGGCATTGGTGAGGCCACACCTGGAGTATTGTGTACAGTTTTGGTCTCCTAACCTGAGGAAGGACATTCTTGCTATTGAGGGAGTGCAGCGAAGGTTCACCAGACTGATTCCCGGGATGGCGGGACTGACCTATCAAGAAAGACTGGATCAACTGGGCTTGTATTCACTGGAGTTCAGAAGAATGAGAGGGGACCTCATAGAAACATTTAAAATTCTGACGGGGTTAGACAGGTTAGATGCAGGAAGAATGTTCCCAATGTTGGGGAAGTCCAGAACCAGAGGTCACAGTCTAAGGATAAGGGGTAAGCCATTTAGGACCGAGATGCGGAGGAACTTCTTCACCCAGAGAGTGGTGAACCTGTGGAATTCTCTACCACAGAAAGTTGTTGAGGCCAATTCACTAAATATATTCAAAAAGGAGTTAGATGAGGTCCTTACTACTAGGGGGATCAAGGGGTATGGCGAGAAAGCAGGAATGGGGTACTGAAGTTGAATGTTCAGCCATGAACTTATTGAATGGCGGTGCAGGCTAGAAGGGCCGAATGGCCTACTCCTGCACCTATTTTCTATGTTTCTATGTTTCTATGTTAACTTTCAGTGATTTGTGCACAAGGACATCCAGGTCCCTCTGAATGCCAACATTTCCCAATTTCTCAAGATTTAAAAAATATTCTGCTTTTCTGTTTTTCTTACCTTAGTGGATACTTCACATTTCTCCACATTATATTCCATCTGTCATATTCTTGCCCACTCACTTAACCCGCAGCCTCTTTGCATCCTCCTCACAACTTACTTTCCCATCTAGCTTTGTATCATCAGCAAACTTGGATACATTACACTCAGTCCCCTCATCTAAATGATTGCTGTAGATTGTAAATAGCTGAGGCCCAAGCATTGATCCTTGCAGAACCCCACTATTTACAGCTTGCTAACCTGTACATGACCTGTTTATTCTTACTCTCTGTTTCCTGTCTGTTAACCAATCCTCAATCCATGCTAATATATTACCCCAATTCCATGAGCCCTGATTTTGTGTAATAACCTCTTATTGAATGCTTTCGGGAAATCCAAATACACTACATCCACTGGTTCTCCCTTATCTATCTTGCTAGTTACAACCTCAAAAAACTATTAGATTTGTCAAACATGATTTCCCTTTCATAAATCCATGTTGACTCTGCCCAATCCAATTATTATTTTCTAAGTGCCCTGTTACCAAATTCCTAATAATAGATTCTAGCATTTTCACTACTACTGATGTCAGGCTAATTGGTCTGTAGTTCCCTGTTTTCTCTCTCCTTCCTTTCTTGAATAGCCGGGTTACGTTTGCTACTTCCCAATGTTGGAAAAACATATTTAATTTAAGGTATAGTTTGAGGACAACCTTGGGGTGAATTTCCACAGGGGTTCTCACAATTGTCAGCCATACTTTCAGTGGAAGGCCCCCAGAAATCACGTAATAATGTTGTAATCGCTGCCAAAGTTCTGATGGAAGGGTTGGGAGATGGGTTGCTCATCTAAATATTTAATTGAGGCTGTGGCTTCAGATTTCATCTCCATTTTAGGTTTAACCCTGGCCAGTTTGGTTTTCCAGGCCTTGGGAAACCCAGCAGCTAAAGGGAGGCGAGGACTGCTGCGTGAGGGGTAAGTGACTTTCCCGCACTGCTTGTGGGCCAGAGGAACAGAAGTGATTCCTCCCGGTCCCCCAAGCTAACCTGCTTCTCCCCGTGATCGGACCCCGCACCGCGAGATCTGGTATCCCCTTCGTGCCACGATGACTCCCCAAACCACAAAGCCCAAGTGACCTGGCTTTTCCGATTTCCCCCCACCCCTGGTCTTTCCGATCCCTCCCTCTTTCCTCTGTGCTCCCTAGCTGCGGCCTCTGGTCTACCCCTGACCTTTCCGATCATCCCCTGACACTTCCCATCTCCCCCCGCCCCTCCCAATCTCCCTTGACAACGGCCTCCGATCTCCCCACCCCAGCCTTTCCGATCCCTCCCTCCTTCTTGTCCAATCCCTGGCTGCGGCCTGGTGCCAAACGCCGACATGCCAGCCAGTCAATCTGGCTGGCTGTGGCCGGGTAATGGAGACAAAAACTATTATTCAGGTCCTGCCGTTAAATTTGACAATGCCTGAAGTAAACCCATTCTTCCAGGCTTCTGAAACGCAAAACTGCCCCCAGCTCCCTCCCCAACTCCCCGTTAATATTAGGGCCAAATTGTCTTCGGGTAGAAAACATTCACTGAATAATCCTTGAATATAAAGGAATTTGCTTATAGATGTTGGAGCACATAGTTGCTATCTGTCCTGTGTATTGCATGTAGCAACATGATTACTTTCCTTTTCTCTATCACATTCTCACTTTCTTGGGTATTACTGCTTAGAGTAACTCAATTTCTCTCTGTCTGTCTCTCTCTTCAGTAATAGTGCTTGTTTTAGCGCTGTCTATCATCTGCTGCTAATTATATTAGCATGTTAATGTGTTCCATAATAATAACACTCAGATTCAAAAGGCTTTTAAAAGAAGCAGTGTATTAGACTTTGCAATGGTTAATATTCGTCTTTCACTGGGGAACCCAACAAAGAGAAGCTCTTATGAAACTGGGAGTTGTTTAACAACCATTTTGATGTGTTTTACTCAAATCTAAAACATTCAGGCAAATGTTTCTAATACTGAACTTGCATTTCAGGTTGTCAGCAGTTTGAAACTGGTCAAATTAAAGACTCTTGTAAAATTATTTAATTACTCTGCAATTTTGGAGTACTGTAAAATAAATTATACTGACCAGGCCTGTGCATTTATATTTTACAGTGATACACAATTCCATTTAATTTTTCTTTATATGTTGCAAAATATTCAATAATCAGAGGTTAAGGACATAATAATTTATTTCATGGCAAGGCTCAAAGCAAATTGATGAATTCTTTCCAAAGTTATTCTATCATTATCATAGAATCATACAGCACAGAAGGAGGCCATTTCGGCCCATCGTGTCCGCACCGGCCGACAAAGAGCCACATAGCCCTCAGTCAGCAGCCCTGAAGATTACATATAAACTGATGAACAATGAACAATGGGTAAGTGGAGCTGAGTCCTCGGCCAGATCAGCCATGATCTTTTTGAATGGCGGAGCAGGCTCGAGGGGCTAGATGGCCTACTCCTGTTCCTAATTCTTATGTTCTTATGAACAATGGCGGAAAGGTAAAGAGCATCTGGCCCAACCAGTCTCCCCCACACAACTGCAACACCCCTTGCACCGAAACATTCTATACTCCACCCCAACCGGAGCCATGTGATCTCCTGGGATAGGTAAAAAAACAGATAAAAAGCCAATTGGGGAAAAAAAATCTGGGAAAATTCCTCTGACCCATTCAGGTGATCAAACCTAGTACAGGAGATCACCCTGGCCGTATTCGATTCCCTGCAGTCTTACTGTCGTATCTGCGCCAGCCAACAAGAGGTTATCCAGTCTAATCCCACTTACCAGCTCTAGGTCCATAAGCCTGCAGGTTACGCACTTCAAGTGCCCACCCAAGCACCTTTTAAATGTGGTGAGGGTTTCTGCATCCACCACTCTTCCAGGCACTGCGTTCCAGACCCCCTGTGTGAAGAAGCCTCCCCTCAAATCCCCTCTGAACCTTCCACCAACCACCTTAAAACTATGCCCGCTTATAATTGAACCCTCCAGCAAGGGAAATAGGCCCCTGCTATCCACTATATCCAGGCCCCTCAAAATTTTGTACACCTCAATGAGGTCTCCTCTCAGCCTCCTCTGTTCCAATGAGAACAAACCCAGCCTATCCATTCTGTCCTCATAGCTAAGATTCTCCATTCCAGGCAGCATCCTAGTAAATCTCCTCTGCACCCTCCCTAGTGCAATCCCATCCATCCTATAATGCAGCGACCAGAACTGCATGCAGTACTCCAGAGTATTATACAATTTAAGCATAACCTCCCTGCACTTGTATTCTATACCTCGGTTAATAAAGACAAGCATTCTGTATGCCTTCTTAACCACCTTATCCACCTGGCCTGCTACTTTCAGGGATCTGTGGACAAGCACTCCAAGGTCCCTTTGTTCATCTACACTTTTAAGTGGCCTACCGCTTAATGTGTATGTCCTTTCCTTACTAGCCCTCCCCAAGTGCATTACCTCACACTTCCCCGAATTAAATTCCATTTTCCACTGCTCTGCCTACCTGACCAGTAATGGTATCCTCCTGCAATCCATGACTTTCCTCTTCATTATCAACCACACAGCCAATGTTAGTGTTGTCTGCAAACTTCTTAATCATACTCCCTATATTCAAATCTAGATCATTGATGTATACCACAAAAAGCAAGGGACCCAGTACTGAGCCCTGCAGAACCCCACTGGAAATATCCTTCCAGTCACAAAAACATCCATCAATTATTACCCTTTGCTTCCTAACTCTAAGCCAATTTTGGATCCAACTTGCCACTTTGCCCTGGATCCCATGGGCTTTAACTTTCATGACCAGTCTACCATGTGGGACCTTATCAAAAGCTTTGCTAAAGTCCATATATACTATATCATATGCACTACCCTCATCGACCCTTCTGGTTACCTCCTCAAAAAATTCAATCGGTTAGTCAAACACGATCTTCCCTTAACAAATCCGTGCTGACTGTCCCTAATTAATCCTTGCCTTTCCAAATGCAGATTTATCCTGTCTTTTAGGATTTTTTCCAATAATTTTCCCACCACTGAGGTTAGGCTGACAGGCCTGTAATTACTTGGCCTATCCCTTTCTCCCTTCTTAAACAAGGGTATCACATTTGCAGTCCTCCAGTCCTCCGGCACCATGCCCAGATCCAAAGAGGCCTGGAAAATGATGGTCAAGGCCTCTGCTATTTCCTCTTTTACTTTGCTCAACATCCTGGGATGCATTTCATCCAGGCCTGGGGACTTATCTACTTTCAAATCTGTTAAGCCCCTTAATACCTCCTCTCTCACTATGTTTATTTCATCCAGAATTTCACACTCCTTCTCGATAGCAGTATCTACATTGCCCCTTTCCTTTGTGAAAACAGACGCAAAGTATGCATTAAGAACCCTACCAACATCTTCCGCCTCCACACAAAGATTACCCTCATGGTCTCTAATAGACCCTACCCTTTCTTTAGTTATCCTCTTGCTCTTAATATATTTATAAAACATCTTTGGGTTTTCCTTAATTTGACTAGCCAAGAATTTCTCGTGCTCTCTCTTAGCATTCCTAATATCCTTTTTAACTTTACCTCTTAATTCTCTATTCCTCCAAAGATTCTACAGTATTTAGCCATCAGTATATGACATAAGCTTCCCTTTCTTCTTTATCCTCCCCTGTAAATCCCTAGACATCCAGCGGGCTCTAGAATGTTATTCCCAACCTTTTTCTTTAAGGTCTCATGTTTGGCCTGAGCCTTTTGGATTTACTCCTTGAATGCCTTCCACTGTTCCGACATTGATTTACCTACAAGTAGCTGTTTCCAGTCCACTGTGGCCAAATCACTCCTCGCAAAGTTAGCTTTTCCCCAATTTGGGACTTTTATTCCTGGTCTATCCTTGTCCTTGTCCTATCCATAACTAACTTGAATCTGACTGAATTCTGGTCCTTGGTACCCAAGTGCTCTTCCACTTTCACCTGCCCAGCTTCATTCCCCAAAACTAAATCCAAAACTGACTAAAAAAGTTCTCTTGAATGCATTTTAAGAATTCCACACCCTCTATAACCTTCACGCTATATTTGTCCTAATCAATATTAGGATAGTTAAAATCCCCTACTATTACTGCCCTGTTTTTGGACTTCACAGCAATTTACCTACATATTTGCTCTATCTCCCTCCCACTGTTTGGGGGTCTATAATACAATGTAATCGCCCCTTTTTTATTTTTCAATTCGACCCATATGGCCTCATTTGATGATCCCTTTAACATATCATCCCTCCTCACTGCTATAATAGTTCATTTAATCAATACCGTGACCCCTTCCACTTTTTACCCCCTCTCTGTCTTGTCCAAAAATCCTGTAACCAGAAATATTGAGCTGCCAAACCTGCCCCTCTTTCAGCCATGTCTCTGTAATGGCTATAATGTCATACTCCCAAGTGTCTACCTGTGCTCTTAGCTCATCTGCCTTATTCACTATGCTCTTTACATTAAAGTATATACCATTTAGCACAGGAAAACCTCCTTTATTGCTGCTTACTAACCCTTGTTTCCTCTGTCTTACAGATTCGCTTTCTAAATTCTTGCTGTCCAGTTTCAGCTTTACTTCCTTCCCTATTGAATTTGTTCTCAGGTTCCCATTCCTCTGCCAAGCTAGTTTAGCTGGCTCTTTGAACAGGCTATCCAATTAGTTGCACTTCCCCATAGCCCTGCAAATTTTTCCATTTCAAATATATATCCAATTCTACTACACATGTCGTAAAAGCCAAGCATCTAGCAATGGTTTTGGTTGATGATCTTTGGAAGTCCAAACTGGCACCTGACCAAGTACTTTTCAAGTATATATCCAATTCTCTTTGAAAGTTACTATTTAATCTGCTTGCACCATCCTGTCAGGTAATGCATTCCAGAGCGTAACAACTCGCTACGTAAATAACATTCTTCTAATTTCCCATTACAGCAGAAAAGGTTAAGGGGAGATTTAATAGAAGTGTTCAAAATTATGAAGGGGTTTGATAGAGTAGATAGGGAGAAACTGTTTCTAATGGCAGAAGGATCAGTAACCAGAGGACACAGATTTAATATAATTGGCAAAAAATCCAGAGGGGAAATGAGGAGAATTTTTTCCCGCAGTGAGTTGTTATGCTCTGGAACGCACTGCCTGAAATGGTGGTGGAAGCAGATTCGATAATAACTTTCAAAAGGGAATTGTATATATTTCAGGGCTATGTGGGGAGAGCAGGGGAGTGGAACTAATTGGATAGCTCTTTCGAAGAGCTGGCACAGGTATGATGGGCAGAATTGACTCCTTCTGAGCTATATTTATAATAGAATAGGCTTGGCTGAAAATCCATAACTTGAATAAAATAAAGTAGAAAACAGAATGCTCACAGGAATAACATTGTTGATGGTTTCTAAGATTTAAAAGAAAATAAGTTATCTTAGTTTGGCAGTCTTTAGTTGAGAATTAGGTAGAAACTAAAATTGGAGTGTGACAGCAAGGAGCCACAAAGACCATGGCTAGAACAGACTGATGCTGAGACAGGCAGGGGCTGGAGACGTTGTTTTAAAAGTCAATTGTGAGTCAATGTTCCACTGAGTATAGAGATATGACATTGGTAGTCGAGGCCTAACTGAGGTCTATGAGGTTTCAGGCAGTAAGGTTAAAAATGTACCAGAAGGGGTCGAGCTAGACTGGGGCCAGATCACAGCAGGTTGGGAGGCACAGTGGGTGGTGAGAGCCAGGCTGGGGGGAAAACATTTTTTTGGAAAATGCTAGCGAGCTAGCAGGATGCCATATGGAGGTAGACTGGGGAGGTTTACCAAAATATATATCAGCCAGGCTGCAGCAGGAACCAGGAGAAGAAATGTTAAAATAGAGAAAACTTATAGTACATTTTGGAAGATGGCATTTTAGCAGTGCAACAGAAGACTCAAACAGCGCTTTGTAGCCAGTGCAGAGCAAAGAGCACAGTGGCAGGAATAGGGAGATGTTACAGGGCATCTTAGTGTTGGTGGCCGACACATATGTTGTAACAGTAGACTGCTTACATAGCAAAATCCAATCATAAAATGCTTACATACTGTTTACATACAGAAATCCTATTATAAATGTTTACATAGGCAGTTGCAGTTGTAAATCTTGAATTAAAAGCATTACAGGAAGTAAGGTTTTATGGACAGGAACTGCACGTCATACTTATATAAAACATAGAGATGTGATTGCCTCATGTTTGGAGGTTATTGCAGTCTAATTTGTTAAAGATAAAATTGTATGTCCTTCTCCTTTAATCTTGCCAGGAATCCACTCTAATGCAGAAACACACAGCGAGTGACTGTCATCTACTTACGGTACCATTTGTGTTCAAAGATGGGGCAGTAGTGGTTGGAAATAAAAAGTCTGTTCCTTCCTTTCACTCATTGCTGCTTTTATAACTATCCTGATTTTCCACGGGATAGTACTTCTGACAGCCAGTGCTCAGATAGGAGCATAGTAACAGGAGTAGGCCATTCAACCCCTTCAGCCTGTTCCACCATTCAGTTAGATCATGACTGATATGTACCTCAATTCCATTTACCAGCCTTTGTTCTATAACCAGGGAAGGTTATTACACAAAATTAGGACTCATGGTATAGGGGGAAAGATATTGGCATAGATTAAGAATTGGTTAATAGATAGAAAACAGAGAGTATGGGGCCGAAATTGGCCCCCGACTAAAAGTAGGCGCACATATCGTTTTTGAAGATGTTTCTCTGCCCTAATCCATGGGGAGGAGAATCGAGCAATTTTAAGCATTTTGGGCTAGAACCTCCACTTTTGTGCTTATCGCCCCAAAATGGGCGTTATTTCCGACGTGGGCTTTAAAAATGGTTTTCAGATCGCCGGCTTCTCGCACATTCTCAAAGCACCTAGTCTCCATTTTTGCAAATGGGCGTTACCGCGAGTGATATGCAATGGACGGTAGCATTATATTTTTTTGACCTTCTGCCATAAAGTGTGGCCGTTCTTAGCAACGGCATGGCAACGCTCGATTCCCGTGATTCAGGAGGTCAAGGGTCATCATGACATGCGCAGAAGAGGAGACAGAGAGAGAGGGAGCTCAGAGGGACTGAAGGCATGTCTGGGTGTGGTGTGGCTGCTTTGGGAGGAAGGAGGGAGACTTTAGAGCTTCACAGCAAGTAGGCAAACAAAAATTAGCTGTTACCAGCCACATATTTGCCCGAATTTGTCCTATAATGGAGAGAGAGGAGGAGGCATCACAGCACGCTGTGGAGACTGACACTGGAGAGAGCAGTGAGGTGGGAGAGGAGCACATTGGAGGCCGCAAAAGAGCCAGGAGGTTCTCGGACGAGGCAAATGCCTCCCTCCTGCAGGAAGTCGAGTCACGCTGAGTGATTTGACCCAAAAAGGGCGTGGGAAGCCCACCCCAAAGGCATACCAGAAGATATGGACTGAGATAGCAGAGGTGGTCTCATCAGCGACCAACGAGGTGCGTGAGGGCAACCAATGCCGCAAACAATGGAACGACCTTGTGGGATCCGCAAGAGTAAGTATTACACTGATTTACATTTACTTATGTATTTATATAATTTGATTTGTAACAGTCATGAGTGACTATCATCAGATGTGAGGTCTTGCACTTTTACCGGGAATGTTTTACTTAAAGCCTGCGGTCACGGTGTACGTCTTTAGGTAAAGAATGATAATTTTCATAATAATCATGATTACATCTGTCGGTTATGTGTTGTATCAGTGTCTGTGACAGTACCTAACAATGATATCATGCCATGATCTCATGCCATATTGTCCAATCACCTTTTACAGAAGAAGCTATCAACAATGAGGCCCGTGTAGAGGCGAACGGGTGGGGGGCCACCAGTCCCCAGAGACATCACTGAGATGCAGGAGCGGGTGCTCACACTTGTGGGGAAGCACCCCCGGACAGCCATGGATGCATCTGCAAACTCTGAAGTGAATAAAGCTTACACCATTGCGTGATGTGAAGTCAATAGATGCCACACCCACTCATATCCGAACAATCATATATGATAGATGATTTCTAAAAGTGTCATAGAAATAGTGATGGCCTAAAGAAAATCATTGGAATGCAAATGAGTTGATGGTCATGAAATGTGATGTCTGTGATGATTTTAAGAGCGGTGCTGCTTTTGTCGTGCATATACTGTGTGTAGCGCTGAACTCACCCTAGCACTCCTTCTCCTCTAATAACCTCATTTGTGTTTTTCAGCTCAGCCAGCAGCACATCCCAAGGCAAGACCACAGAGACCAGAAGGTGGGGGTGTGGGGCAGGAGTCGGCAGATTATCCTACATCTGGTGCTGAGGAGCTCCGATTATCGCCCGTCAATCAGCTGGATCTGTTCTCCACGGATGAGAGCGCAGACTTCGAGGAACCTGCATCGCCAAGCTCCAGAAGCCATTCCGCTCGAAGGCCAGCTAGTGGTCCTCTGGTCATTCCCGCCTCCACTCTGGAGGTACCGGCCCCAAGCACCTCGCCACAGGGCACCCCATTTGTCCCCAGGAGGGCGCCGACCCCGCGGAGGTCTCGTGGACTTGGCAGATCTGTTCCAAGAGTGCCACATGACAGCGGAGAGATGGTACAGTTGTCCAGGAGGACTGTAAACAATGGTGACCAGCTCATCGAAGCATTGGGGGGCATATCCCTATAGCTGGCCACCATGACCGAGTACATTCCACGGATGGCGGAGGCCCTGGTTGCGATAGCCAGGAACACTGCTGGCACAGGCTTCCCAGTGGTCCCCGAGCGCGGCACTCCACCCATAGGTTCCATCATAGGCGGTCCCTCGAAACAAGGATGATTTGCTTCCATGCCAAAAAAAAGGATGAGTTCACAGATGTTTCGAAAGAAGAACTGGAACTACATCAAGAACTGGAAGATGCCTGTGCATGGATTTTTTTTTAACGTGTGGTGGCCGTTGCACACCAGCCACCACACGGGCTTGAAAGAGCAAGGCTTGGTCCAGTGGCAAAGATTAACCAAGACGACTGGAGACCTGCTCTGCTGCACAGACCTAGTCCACACCACCACTGCGACTGACAGATGAGAGCAAGGACCAAGGTCCTGCTTCTGCATCAGAGAATGTTTCCCCTTCGGCAACCCCCGCTCCTGTACCCGTGCAACCATCGCATCTGCCTTCATCCCCCCCCCCCAATGAGGCACTGCCTGAGGAGCTCCTCGGCCAGGTGACATGGAGTAAGGAGGAGAAGGGGTAGAGGTGGAAGAAGGAGAGGGGAGAAGGAAAGTGAGGTGCATGTGCGCAGGTGATGGCTGTGTTATATCTCCATCTGGGGTATGCAATTTGTTGTAATGTATGGGGGCTGGGAACCACCCTCCTGCTTTGCCTTTGTATTCTGTGTTGCTGGCCATATTGAATATTTGATTGATGTCAATGGTGGAAAAAGTGGGGTGTGGCGGGGGTTGGTTTTTTTTTGCCTGTGATACTTATGATTGCAGACCAATGTTGGTATAAAATTTTTCTTGTTGAACATAACCTTGTTGCGCATTGTCTTAGATAGCTGCACCGTTACACACTGGTGATTCCTTAACATGAAAGGTTTAAATACAACTTAACATCAATCAACATAAACTTTAACTGGCACCAAGGTGATGGGCACCATTGATGTCTGAGCTGCACACACACAGCAGTGTGTCAGCGTTGTCACTCACATCAATCTCTTTCAGGCAAATCGTTCAGATATCAGCTCCTCACGTAGGAGTCTTGCAACTATGTAGCCACCGCGGGCCCTTTCCTGCGGTCTGGAGAGGGTCGTGGGCATGGTTGCATAGCCAGCCTGATTGTCTGGCCCTAGGTCAGCGTCCAGCCCCTTGTCGTTCTCTTCCTCTCTCTCATGAGGTGGAGCATCAGTGTCTTCTGGCAATTCTTGGCCCCTCCTGATAGCCAGGTTGTGCAGCATCGAGCACACGTCCACGAATTTAGCTATTTGCTCAGGGTTGTATTGTAGCTCGCCTCCTGAGTTGTCAAGACATCTGAAGCGCTGCTTAAGCACAGTTATTGTTTGGCGGCCCCATTGCATTGAAAGTATAACAGTGATTTCCTCACTAAAATACACCTAGAGTAAACCCCCAATAGTCCAGAGTCTGAAAATATGTCTGTTGAGATTTTCACTTCACCTGAGAAGAACTCCAGAGTCAATGCAAACTCCCCCGAAGTTGAAGCAGCCTTTTGAATGAAGTGACCTGCGATTTAAAAATGCCAGCCACACTGCTGGCGTTCATTCAGAACAGTTCCACTTTTTCTGGGCGTTTTTTGGGGCGAGCGATATTGTGGGCGATATTTGTGCGAGGTGGTGAAAGTGATGGTGGGCAAACTCCTGGGCGTTAGTTTCGCCAAATGTGCTCTTTACGACAAAAAAAAATGGGCGGGCGGTATTATTGAGTTTGCATTGACTCTGGAGTTCTTCTCAGGTGAAGTGAACATTTCAACAGACATATTTTCAGACTCTGGACTATTGGTTTACTCCATGTGTATTTTAGTGAGGAAATTATTATACGTTCAATGCAATGGGGCCACCAAACACCAATCCGTGCGGAAAGTAATGCTGGGCGATATTATGAATGTTGATTTCGCCCATTCTGACGATTCCGCCCAAAAGAAGTGGACGGACGGTAATATTTTTTCCGGGTGTTAAGCACTTGGGGAAAGTAGCGTTCAGCGATAAGTTTCCTAAAAATGCCCGTCAGTTTCCATTTTGTGCCAAAATGGGCGATATATGGGCGTTATACGTCATTTTAGCAGTAAAATGGGTGTTAAGTGGGCGTTAAGCATGAAAAAAAGTGGAGGTTCTAGCCCTTTATCTTTTTTCTTATTCCAGGCGGTGTTGAGGGATGGAAGTGCCTTTGGAGCAGGGCGGACGTCACTCGGCGTCATCAGTGCCGCACTAATGATGTCAGTGCGACGTGGACGTGCCGCATCGCGCTGACGCGTCACAACGTCGCTCCCCTTTAGTTAATTGAATTTAGTTTGGCCCACTGGGCCACCAGGGAGGGTTTCGGCCGGGTCAGTGGCCCGGTACACAAGAGGGGGACCAGCCTGCCGATTGGCGGCCTGGTCGAACCTGTAGGCGCCATTGTCGGGCCGAACTCGGAGTCGGCTGACAATTAAAATAAAATGGCAGCCACGCCGCCCAGGCATACACAGCTTATTGCAGGGAATAGCTGTCAGGGACACCTAGCGGCGGCTGATTCGCACCCGCAGGGCAATTTCCCATGGGGCAAATTCCTATACAGGCTGAAAGGGGTCACTGCTGGTTGGTAGGGGGTCAGCGTGTGCCCGACTGAGCAGCAACACGGGTGCACTGACGATCACCACTGGGAAAAAAAGGAGGGAAATTTATGAAATGTTGGTGACTCTGCGCCGACTAGGCAGTGAGTCTTTACCAACCCGCGGCCGCATCTTTGAGGAGGTCATGGCTCTTATAGAAAGGGGAATTTTAGCCCCCATGAATAAATGGGACTTTTTCAGGTTGGCAGGCTGGAACTAGGATCAGTGCTTGGGCCTCAGCTATTTACAATCTATATTAATGACTTCAATGAAGGGGCCAAGTGCAATGTATCCAAGTTTGCTGATGGTGTGAAGCTATCTGGGAAAGTAATCTGTGAGGACGATGTAAAGAGGCTGCAGAGAGGTATAGACAGGTTGACTGAGTGGGCACGGACATGGCAAATGGAATACAATGTGGGGAAGTGTGAAGTTATCCACTTTGGTAGGAAAACCCAAAAAAAACGAATATTTTTTGCATGGTGAGAGACTGGGAAATGTTTGCATTCAAAGAGATCTGTGTATCAAATTAAGTTTATCTAAGGATTAAGTCAAGGCAGGACAGCTCGGACACGTGTTATGCTCCTCCTGTACTATGTGGGAAGTCAGGGACGCTTCCGGTGTCCCTGACGACTACGTGTGCGGGAAGCGTATCCGCCTCCAGCTCCTGACGGATCGCATTGTGGCACTGGAGCTGCAGGTGGATTCACTCTGGAGCATCCACGATGTTGAGAATGACGTGAATAGCACATTTAGCGAGTTGGTCTTACCGCAGGAAAAAGGTACACAGCCACATAGTAAATGGGTGACCAACAAGAAGAACAGTGCAAGGAAGGTCGTGAAGGGAGGCCCTGCAGTCATCCCCCTGCAAAACAGATACACCACTTTGGGTACTGTTGAGGGGGATGACTCATCAGGGGGGAGCAGCAGCAGCCAAGTTCATAGCACCGTGGCTGGCTCTGCTGCACAGGAGGGCAGGAAAAAGAGTGGGAGAGCTATAGTAATACGGGATTCAATTGTAAGGGAAATAGATTGGCGTTTCTGCGGCCGCAACCGAGACTCCAGGATGATATGTTGCCTACCTGGTACAAGGGTCAAGGATGTCTCGAAACGGGTGCAGGACATTCTGAAAAGGGAGGGTGAACAGCCAGTTGTCGTGGTGCATATAGGTACCAACGATATAGGTAAAAAATGGGATGAGGTCCTACGAGACGAATTTAGGGAGCTAGGAGCTAAATTAAAAAGTAGGACCTGAAAAGTAGTAATCTCAGGATTGCTACCAAGGCCATATGCTAGTCAGAGTAGGAATCGCAGGATAGCTCAGATGAAAATGTGGCTTGAGGAGTGGTGCAAAAGGGAGGGATTAAAATTCCTGGGACATTGGAACCGGTTCTGGGGGAGGTGGAACCAGTACAAACCGGATGGTCTGCACCTGGGCAGGACCGGAACCAATGTCCCAGGGGGAGTGTTTGCTAGTGCTGTTGGGGAGGAGTTAAACTAACATGGCAGGGGGATGGGAACCTATGCAGGGAGACAGAGGGAAATAAAATGGAGGCAGAAGCAAAAGATAGAAAGGAGAATAGTAAAAGTGGAGGGCAGAGAAACCCAAGGCAAAAAAAAAGGTCCACATTACAGCAAAATTCTAAAGGGGCAAAGTGCATTAAAAAGACAAGCCTTAAGGCTCTGTGCCTCAATGCGAGGAGTATTCGGAATAAGGTGGACAAATTAACTACGCAGACAGCAGTTAATGGATATGATGTAATTGGCATCACGGAGACATGGCTCCAGGGTGACCAAGGCTGGGAACTCAACATCCAAGGGTATTCAACATTTAGGAAGGATAGGCAGAGAGGAAAAGGAGGCAGGGTGGTGGTGCTGGTTAAAGAGGAAATTAATGCAATAGTAAGGAGAGACATTAGATGTGGAATCGGTATGAGTGGAGCTGCGGAATTCCAAAGGGCAGAAAACGCTGGTGGGAGTTGTGTACAGACCACCAAACAGTAGTAGTGAGGTTGGGGACAGCATCAAACAAGAAATAATGGATGTGTGCAATAAGGGTACAGCAGTTATCATGGGTGACTTTAATCTACATATTGATTGGGCTAACCAAACTGGTAGCAATGCGGTGGAGGAGGATTTCCTGGAGTGTATTAAGGATGGTTTTCTAGACCAATATGTCGAGGAACCAACTAGAGAGCTGTACATCCAAGGCTAGGTGATGTGTAATGAGAAGGGACTAATTAGCAATCTTGTTACACGAGGCCCCTTGGGGAAGAGTGACCATAATATGGTAGAATTCTTTATTAAGATGGAGAGTGACACAGTTAATTCGGAAACTAGGATCCTGAACTTAAGGAAAGGTAACTTCGACGGTATGAGGGGTGAATTGGCTAGAATAGACTGGCAAAGGATACTTAAAGAGTTGATGGTGGATAAGCAATGGCAAACATTTAAAGATCACATGGATGAACTTCAGCAATTGTACATCCCTGTCTGGAGTAAAAATAAAACGGGGAAGGTGGCTCAACCGTGGCTAACAAGGGAAATTAAGGATAGTGTTAAAACCAAGGAAGAGGCATATAAATTGGCTAGAAAAAGCAACAAACCTGAGGACTGGGAGAAATTTAGAATTCAACAGAGGAGGACTAAGGGTTTAATTAAGAGAGGGGAAATAGAGTACGTGGGGAAGCTTGCAGGGAACATAAAAACTGACTGTAAAAGCTTCTATAACTATGTGAAGAGAAAAAGATTAGTGAAGACAAACGTAGGTCCCTTGCAGTCGGATTCAGGTGAATTTATAATGGGGATCAAAGAAATGGCAGACCATTTGAACAAATACTTTGGTTCTGTCTTCATGAAGGAAGACACAAATAACCTTCCGCATGTACTAGGGGACAGTGGTCTCGTGAGAAGGAGGAACTGAGGATATCCTTATTAGGTGGGAAATTGAGTTAGGGAAATTAATGGGATTGAAGGCAGATAAATCCCTGGGACCTGATAGTCTGCATCCCAGAGTACTTAAGGAAATGGCCCTAGAAATAGTGGATGCATTGGTGATCATTTTCCAACAGTCTTTCGACTCTGGATCAGTTCCTATGGACTGGAGGGTAGCTAATGTAACACCAATTTTTAAAAAAGGAGGGAGAGAGAAAACAAATAATTATAGACCGGTTAGCCTGACATCAGTAGTGGGGAAAATGTTGGAATCAATCATTAAGGATGAAATAGCAGCGCATTTGGAAAGAAGTAGCAGGATCGGTCCAAGTCAGCATAGATTTATGAAAGGGAAATCATGCTTGACGAATCTTCTGAAATTTTTTGAGGATGTAACTAGCAGAGTGGACAAGGGAGAACCAGTGGATGTGGTGTATTTGGACTTTCAAAAGGCTTTTGACAAGGTCCCGCACAAGAGATTGGTGTGCAAAATCAAAGCACATGGTATTGGGGGTAATGTACTGACGTGGATAGAGAACTGGTTGCAGACAGGAAGCAGAGAGTTGGGATAAATGGGTCCTTTTCAGACTGGCAGGCAGTGACTAGTGGAGTGCCGCAGGGCTCAGTGCTGGGACCCCAGCTCTTTACAATATACATTAATGATTTAGATGAAGGAATTGAGTGTAATATCTCCAAGTTTGCAGATGACACTAAACTGGGTGGTGGTGTGAGGAGGACGCTAAGAGGCTGCAGGGTGACTTGGACAGGTTAGGTGAGTGGGCAAATGCATGGCAGATGCAGTATAATGTGGATAAACGTGAGGTTATCCATTTTGGTGGCAAAAACATGAACGCAGAATATTATCTGAATGGCGGCAGATTAGGAAAAAATGGAGGTGCAACGAGACCTGGGTGTCATGGTTCATCAGTCATTGAAAGTTGGCATGCAGGTACAGCAGGCGGTGAAGAAGGCAAATGGTATGTTGGCCTTCATAGCTAGGGGATTTGAGTATAGGAGCAGGGAGGTCTTATTGCAGTTGTACAGGGCCTTAGTGAGGCCTCACCTGGAATATTTTGTTCAGTTTTGGTCTCCTAATCTGTGCAAGGACATTCTTGCTATTGAGGGAGTGCAGCGAAGGTTCACCAGACTGATTCCAGGGATGGCTGAACTGTCATATGAGGAGAGACTGGATCAACTGGGCCTTTATTCACTGGAGTTTAGAAGGATGCGAGGGGATCTCATAGAAACGTATAAGATTCTGACGGGACTGGACAGGTTAGATGCGGGAAGAATGTTCCCGATGTTGGGGAAGTCCAGAACCAGGGGACATAGTCTTAAGATAAGGGGTAGGCCATTTAGGACTGAGATGAGGAGAAACTTCTTCACTCAGAGTTGTTAACCTGTGGAATTTCCTGCCGTAGATAATTGTTGATGCCAGTTCATTGGATATATTCAAGAGGGAGTTACATATGGCCCTTACGGCTAAGGGGATCAAGGGGTATGGAGAGAAAGCAGGAAAGGGGTACTGAGGGAATGATCAGCCATGATCATATTGAATGGCGGTGCAGGCTCGAAGGGCCAAATGGTCTACTCCTGCACCTATTTTCTATGTTTCTATGTCCTTGTAAATAAATCACAGAACGTAAACATGCAGGTACAGCAAGCAATTAGGAAAGCACATGGGGCAAGATTTTAGGTTTTTCTGTTTTTGGGGTGAAAACGGAGGCGGGCTGGGAAAGTTACTGGCTGGTAAGAAGTTTCGGCATCGGGGCCCTGCGTCAGGGGGTGCAGCGTGAAGGGAGGCCTTGTACACTTTTCGTGACGCAAAAATGGGAAACCAGCAAACTAAACTGCCGGGCCGTGTGCACTCCGAGAGAGGCTTGGAGGGGAGGGGCAGGGGTGGAAACCTTTTAAAAAAAACACAAAAACATTCCCAAAACATTGGCCACGCCACCACTGTCATGTATACAAACTCTTTGTATTCACCATGTAACTATGTACGATGTACCACCTGAGGGCGCTGCTGTTGGAGGCCCAGGGGTTTCCTGCCCCGGTGTGCAGGGATATATAAAAGGCAGCCAGCTATGCTGCTGCTCACTTTGCAGTCGTAGTAAATGGACTGAAGTCACACAGCTCTTACTCACAGTACAAGGCCTCGTGGAGTCATTCGATGGTAATTGCAGACATAATCACAACAAAAATCGGTAAAAAAATTGAAAGAACAAACACTCGCACTTACCTTTGGAGTACTTTACCTTCCTCACTGCTGCTGGCATGGCTGGACAGGTCTGATTTCCCAGGTGGTACTTCCGGGTCGACTATTCGGGCAAAAGGCCAAAGTACTGCCGGTCTCACAGCGAGAGGCGGTGCTGCTCAGTACCAACACATATCCGGACCAGAGGATTACGATGGGGCGCAGGAGACCTCACCGACGCCTTTCACACCGCTCCGGGGCGAAACTCAGAATCCAACCCATGCTATGTTAGATTTTGTTACAAAGGCATTAAAGTATAAGTGTAAAGGAGGTCGAAATTTAGTATCACCCTGCTTGGGGGTGGTTACCGAGGTGAGGCCTGACTTCCTGTGTCTGGCGCAGAAGTCCCATCCCGGCTGCGAAATTGGGGTTACCGCCCCTGAGAGCGCAATGTCGGGTGCTCCACTTCCTCTCGGGGGCGGGAGTGGGACCGGGGCGGTAAGCGCACAAATTTTCCAGCTGTAGGCAGCCTCCCTAGCGCTGGCACGAGTAAAGGGCCCTCCCCTTCTGTTAAAGGGTAGGATATGCTGTGAGCTCTGCAGTGGGTCGAAGGGCCTCCACTATGCCACCGGGCTGCTGTGGCTGCAGCCCGGCACGGAAGCGGAATACTGGGCAGCACTATTGTGGCATGGACCCCGCGAAATAGACAACAAAATAGACAGGGAAAAAAATGGCGCCACGCATCTCTGCTTTACTTTTCGTCCTGCCAACAGAGTGTTGTCCGGTTCGCGACTCGCGAAGCTGGCGCTGACATCGCCCATGGCGGCCCGGGGTGCTACTGGCGGGAGTGGGGCATCGCCGTTTTGTGCCTCCATTGTCTCGCATGCATTCCCCTGGGGTGCTGATGGGAGGCGCAAACGATGCAAATTTCTCCCTCAAGAAGTCTTACTACAATTATACAGGGCATTGGTGAGGCCATACTTGGACTACTATGTACAGTTCTGGTCTCCTTACCTAAGGAAAGACATACTTGCCTTAGAGAGAGGGCAGCGAAGGTTCAATAGACTGGTTTCTGGGATGAGGGGCTTGCCCTTTAAGGAGAGATTGAGTAGATCAGCACCATATTCCTTCGAGTGTAGAAGAATGAGAGGCGATCTCATTGAAACATATAGGATCCTGAGGGGGATTGACAGGGTAGATGCTAACAGATTATTTCCCTTGGTTGGAGAGTCTAGAACTAGGGGGCATAGTCTCAGGATAAGGGGGCAGCCAGTTCAGACTGAGATGGAGGAATTTCTTCACTCAAAGGGTTGTGAATCTTTGGAATTCTCTACTCCAGAGAGCTGTGGATGCTCAGTCGTTAAGCATATTCAAGACAGAAATTGATAAATGTTTGGGGATGAAAGGAATTAAGGAATATGGGGATAGTGCGGGAAGGTGGAGATGAAATAGAGGATCAGCCATGATCTTGTTGAAGGGTGGAGCAGGTTCAAAAGGCCAAATGGACTATTCCAGCTCCTATTTCTGATGTTCTTATATTCGCTGATACACTTAACAAAAAAAAACAGCCTTTCTCAGACTTGAAAATTTCAATGGACCCAGCATTCAGTTTCTTTGGGGGTGGTGGGGTGGGTGGGGGAAGGGGGGTGGAGAGGGGGGTGGAGTTCCAGAATTCTACCACCCTTTGTGCGAATAAGTGTTTCCTGATCTCACTCCTACATGGCCTATTTCTAATTTTAGGATTATGTCACCTTATTCTGGATTCCCCACAAGATGAAATAACTTGTTCGTATCTATCCCATCAAATCCAGTCATCATTATAAACGTTTCATTCGATCACCCCTCACCCTTTGAAACTAAAGAGAACACAGCCTCATGAATAAATTCAAATCAGCCTCAAGTGATATACTTATAACACTGCCATTATTTTGTGACCTTAGCGCCTGTTTAACGCCACTTCCTGTTCTTGGCCACCAAACGTGGCTGGTACAGGTCCTGAGGCGGCCATTTCAAACACCATTTAAAGCGATCCTCAGCTGCTCTCAGGTAGAGACATTTTAGAGACATTTTTCTTGCAGTAGCTTGTGGGTTTTTTGACCTTAAAGGATTTGAAAGTGCTTGTAGTTGCTAATATAGGTTCTGAAGTGTTAAGAGGCTTCTATAATTGCAATTGTTTTTGATGGGGGTTCTTTTAGGAATCCCACGTTGGGAGGAGGAGGAGGAGAAATGAGCAAACAGAGCTGTAGCTGGAGGGAGAGAAAATAGAAGGTATGTTCAGGGGAATCCTTAGTCCCACCCCACAGTGTTTATATGCCCAGAACAATATAACTGCAGTTCTCTGCGCAGCAGTACGTTGGAAGGCTTTGATTCCCTAGGGAGGCAGTGACAGAGTTGTATCGCATCCTGCAACTTATTGTCACAGCCAGCAAAATATTGCCTATTGCAGTCAAGGTCACTGCAGCCCTGAACCTCTTTGCCTGTGGCTCCTTCCAGGCTACCACTGGGGATATCTAAACATCAATCATTCTACAATCCATGCTTCCATTAAGTAGATGACTGATGCCTTGTTTCGTGGAGCAAACACATTCATCAATTTCTCCATGGACATCCAGAAGCAGCAGGGTAGGGCTCTGGGTTCGAACAGATTGTAGGAATCCCCCAAGTCAAGGTGTGATTGACTGTGCTCACAGGGGCGGATTGGGTCGTCTGGATGTCGGAAGAATTCCCAGTGGGCCGGTGAGTCTGTGTGCTAGTGGGCCGGTAGGAGCTACATGCAGGCTATCACAGAGATGAGATTACCGACCGATTGAACACTGTTTTAACACCAAGTTTCGGGGGTATTTTGGCAGTAGGTTTTTTTGCACAAGCTTACAGTCTGTGCCAGAAAATCAGGTTAGAACAATAGCTGTTGAATGAAGGCTAGGAGATGAATTAATGTCACATCACCGGTATCGGACTCCTCATCCCAACAACCGTCCTTTTATTTCTTTTGTATGTAGAGACGTCTCCTCACGCCTTCTAAATTTATCTTCAATGAAACAAATCACATCTTGGTTAAAACAGTTCACCACCAGCAGATTCATTTCTAGTTGTTAATTCATGCCAACCTGATTTTTTTTGTGGTCGTGATAGCGAACATGTGTAAAAATAGCCCCATAAAGACTGGAAAATAGGCACTGCTTTTTTTATTAACACAAACATTAATCGCGCACCATTAATATTTTATTTGATTGCACTTGCAGCTTTTGCCTGGATGCAATCATACTTTGCTTTGTGGTGCAGTTCAGAGGATTGAGCCAGAGACTCGAGTGGCAGAAGGTTGTGCCAAGGCAGAGCGGCAGCAATGTCTTTTTAACGTGCCCTAGCTGTCATGAGCTTGCTCAGGGTTGCTAGGACACGGTTTAAACAATCTCAGACGCCATCCCTTAGCTGTCCTGCTTGGGTTAAAGCGCATGTGAAGAGGCAGACAACTTCACAAGGTTCACAAGGTTGATTCCAGAGATGAGGGGGTTGACTTATGAGGAAAGGTTGAGTAGGTTGGGCCTCTATTCATTAGAATTTAGAAGAATGAGAGGTGATCTTATCGTAACGTATAAGATTATGAGGGGGCTTGACAAGGTGGATACAGAGAGGATGTTTCCACTGATGGGGGAGACTAGAACTAGAGGGCATAATATTAGAATATGGGGCCGCCCATTTAAAACTGAGATGAAGAGAAATTTCTTCTCTCAGAGGGTTGTGGATCTGTGGAATTCGCTGCCTCAGAGAGCTGTGGAAGCTGGGACATTGAATAAATTTAAGATAAGGGGATAAGGGGTTATGGGGAGCGGGCAGGGAAGTGGACCTGAGTTCATGATCGGACCAGCCATGATTGTATTAAATGGCGGAGCAGCTTCGAGGGGCCGTATGGCCTATTCCTGCTCCCATTTCTTATGTTTTTATGTTCTTATGTTCTTATGTTACATTTAATAAGATAATGGCTGATCTGATCATGGACTCAGCTCCACTTCCCCACCCGCTCCCCATAACCCCTTATCCCCTCATCGTTTAAGAAACTGTCTATTTCTGTCTTAAATTTATTCAATGTCCCAGCTTCCACAGCTCTCTGAGGCAGCGAATTCCACAGATTAATAACCCTCCGAGAGAAGAAATTTCTCCTCATCTCCGTTTTAAATGGACGGCCCCTTATTCTAAGATCATGCCCTCTAGTTCTAGTCTCCCCCATCAGTGGAAACATCCTCTGCATCCACCTTGTCAAGTCCCCTCATAATCTTATACGTTTCGATGAGATCACCTCTCATTCTTCTGAATTCCAATGAGCAGAGGCCCAACCTACTCAACCTTTCCTCATAAGTTAACCCCCTCATCCCCAGAATCAACCTAGTGAACCTTCTCTGAGCTGCCTCCAAAGCAAGTATATCCTTTCTTAAATATGGAAACCAAAACTGCACTCAGTATTCCAGGTGTGGCCTCACCAATACCTTATATAGCTGTAGCAAGACTTTCCTGCTTTTATACTCCATCCCCTTTGCAATAAAGGCCAAGATATCATTGGCCTTCCTGATCACTTGCTGTACCTGCATTCTATCCTTTTATGTTTCATGCACTAGTACCCCCAGGTCCCGTTGTACTGCAGCACTTTGCAATCTTTCTCCATTTAAATAATAACTTGCTCTTTGATTTTTTTCTGCCAAAGTGCATGACCTCACACTTTCAAACATTATACTCCATCTACCAAATTTTTGCCCACTCACTTAGTCTGTCTATGACCTTTTGCAGATTTTTTGTGTCCTCCTCACAGATTGCTTTTCCTTCCATCTTTGTATCGTCAGCAAACTTGGCTACGTTACACTCAGTCCCTTCTTCCAAGTCGTTAACATAGATTGGAAATACACTTGGCTCTTGATTCCTTTTAGGTACCCAGACTCAGCTACAGAGTTCCACTACAATCAAATCCATCTGAGAACTCTGCATTCCTCCAACTATGGCCTCTTGCACATCCCCCCATCCTTTGCCCCACCATTGGTGCCGTGCCTTCAGTCATCTAGGCCCTAAGCTCTGTGATTCCCTCCCCTAACCTCTTTGCCTATCCATTTCCATCTCTCTACTCTTAAACTCAGCTTAAAATCTACCTATTCGACCAAGCATTTGGTCACCTGTCCCTAATGTCTCCTTCTTTGGCTCGGTATCAATTTTTGTCTGATTTCGCTCCTGTGAAGTACATAGGGATGTTTTACTACATTAAAGAAGCTATATAAATGCAAGTTGTTGTTATAGAGCTCTCATTGAGCAGATCATTGGAGTCTCCAAACAACGATTTAGTTGCCTGGACAGGTTTGGTGGCTTTCTGCAATACAGCCCGGAAAGAATGTCCTGTTTGGTAATGGTTTATGATAAGATGCTGTACAATTTTTCTCTGCAACAGGGAAAACACATGGACAGCATAATAAGGGAGATGGCACTGAGGACATAGAGAATGGTAGAAAACCTTCAGCCAGAGGTCTTGGCAGCAGTTCATTGAAGAGAACTTCAACTGAACAAGCTCCACTGCATTAACAGTCACGTCAAATATCTCTTCCAGTCCTTCCGCATCTGTCCAAATATCAAAATTGATATTCATGTCAACTAACATTGTAAGATAACCAACCACTACAGGAACACTCTGAACACAAAGATTTCAAACAACATTGTGGTTTTACTGGTTCACAGAAAGATGAACAACCATTAACCCCAGTACTATCACTAGGGGGGTAGTGCTGGACAGGTTAATGGGACTCAAGGTAGACAAGTCCCCTGGTCCTGATGAAATGCATCCCAGGGTATTAAAAGAGATGGCGGAAGTTATAGCAGATGCATTCGTTATAATCTACCAAAATTCTCTGGACTCTGGGGAGGAACCAGCGGATTGGAAAGCAGCTAATGTAACGCCTCTGTTTAAAAAAGGGGGCAGACAAAAGCAGATAACTATAGGCCAGTTAGTTTAAGATCTGTAGTGGGGAAAATGCTTGAAACTATCATTAAGGAAGAAATAGCGGGACATCTAGATAGGAATAGTGCAATCAAGCAGATGCAACATGGATTCATGAAGGGGAAATCATGTTTAACTAATTTACTGGAATTCTTTGAGGATATAACGAGCATGGTGGATAGAGGTGTACCGATGGATGTGGTGTATTTAGATTTCCAAAAGGCATTCGATAAGGTGCCACACAAAAGGTTACTGCAGAAGATAAAGGTACGCGGAGTCAGAGGAAATGTATTAGCATGGATAGAGAATTGGCTGGCTAATAGAAAGCAGAGAGTCGGGATAAATGGGTCCTTTTCGGGTTGGAAATTGGTGGTTAGTAGTGTGCCACAGGGATCGGTGCTGGGACCACAACTGTTTACAATATACATAGATGACCTGGAAGAGGGGACAGAGTGTAGTGTAACAAAATTTGCAGATGACACAAAGGTTAGTGGGAAAGCAGGTTGTGTAGAGGACACAGAGAGGCTGCAAAGAGATTTAGATAGGTTAAGCGAATGGGCTAAGGTTTGGCAGATGGAATACAATGTCGGAAAGTGTGAGGTCATCCACCTTGGAAAAAAAAACAGTAAAAGGGAATATTATTTGAATGGGGAGAAATTACAACATGCTGCGGTGCAGAGGGACCTGGGGGTCCTTGTGCATGAATCCCAAAAAGTTCGTTTGCAAGTGCAGCAGATAATCAGGAAGGCGAATGGAATGTTGGCCTTCATTGCGAGAGGGATGGAGTACAAAAGCAGGGAGGTCCTGCTGCAACTGTATAGGGTATTGGTGAGGCCGCACCTGGAGTACTGCGTGCAGTTTTGGTCACCTTACTTAAGGAAGGATATACTAGCTTTGGAGGGGGTACAGAGACGATTCACTCGGCTGATTCCGGAGATGTGGGGGTTACCTTATGATGATAGATTGAGTAGACTGGGTCTTTACTCGTTGGAGTTCAGAAGGATGAGGGGTGATCTTATAGAAACATTTAAGATAATGAAAAGGATAGACAAGATAGAGGCAGAGAGGTTGTTTCCACTGGTCGGGGAGACTAGAACTAAGGGGCACAGCCTCAAAATGCGGGGAGCCAATTTAAAACCGAGTTGAGAAGGAATTTCTTCTCCCAGAGGGTTGTGAATCTGTGGAATTCTCTGCCCAGGAAGCAGTTGAGGCTAGCTCATTGAATGTATTCAAATCACAGATAGATAGATTTTTAACCAATAAGGGAATTAAGGGTTACGTGGAGCGGGCGGGTAAGTGGAGTTGAGTCCACGGCTAGATCAGCCATGATCTTGTTGAATGGCAGAGCAGGCTCGAGGGGCTAGATGGCCTACTCCTGTACCTAATTCTTATGTTCTTATGTTCTTATGTAAGCCCCTAGTCCCTAAGTGAAGTGCTCTTTAATATGTTCTAGAACTTCTATGTGTCAGCTTGGCTCAGGGGTAGCACTCTTTCCTTTGAATCAGGAGGTTGTGGGTTCAGGCCCCAGTCTTGAGGCTCGAGCACTTCACTTCAGGGACTGGTACTTCAGCGCAGTACTGAGGGAGTGCTGCAGTGTCGGAGATGCTGTCTTTCAAATGAAATGTTATACCGAGGCCCTTGTGTCTTCTCAGGTGGATGTTAAAGATCCCCTGGCACTATCTGAAGAGCAGGGAAATTCTCCTGGTGTCCTCGCCAACATTTATTCTTCAATCAACCTTACTAAAACAGATTATCTGCTCATCTATCCCACTGCTGTGTGTAGGATTGTGCTCTGCGAAAATTGGCTGCTTTGTTGCCCCACACTACAACAATGACTACAATTCAAGAGTATTTTATTGGTTGTGAAGTGCTCTGGGATATCCCGAGGTTGTGGCAGCAACATGGAAGGTGGAGGCTGCTGCTTCTCATTCAAGGGCTCATGCTATGCTTGTAGCCAATGATATCTAGGAGCTTCAGCCATAGAGGACCCAAATTCTGACTGTAACAACTCGGCATCTGCTAGGGCTGCACCACAGGCATTGGTTCAGGGGACTCATTGGAAATGAAAATCGGACGAGGTATATGGCGGGCGGCCCATCCAATATCGCCTGTTTTACACCATCAGCAAAAGTTAAAATGACCCCTTCGTGCTGTCTGATGAAATGACCCCGCTTTGTCAAAAGGTCCAAGCAAGAAACTGGCATACTTGGTGGAAAGGAAACGATCACACTTGACCCCGTGTCTTCCCCCAGACACAGCAAATAGTTAGTAACTAACTGTCAGCAAAGTAAATGCAGTCTCTTTAGCGTTTTGGGACATAGTGGACCTAAAAATAAGGCAGTATTTATTTTTTATTTATTCGGCATATTTATACAGGATATCCTTGTTAAGTTTGAAAGTTTGTTTAAATTGGACTCTTGCCTAAAGATGGCTAACAGACAAAACATGGTGCCGCAGACAAAACAGATACAATGCAGAGGAACATCACAAGCTGAAAGCTAGACCAAGGGAAAGATGGATCAGAAGTGTTGGATTCAGGCTACCAGGACAAAATGAGATGGGTGCTTGACTAATCTCAAGGAGATAATTTCGTACGGTCACATTGGAGGGTAGTAACAGATATAAGTGATTTTGATACCGTTGAGTTGCAAATGATCTGGTGGATTCTGTAATGTATGCATCTGTGAGTATTTAAAGGGGCTGCTCCTCAATTTCTGGCTGCACTTCAGTCCCACACTCCTGATCTTTGGGCACCCTGTGCGGAGGGGAGCGGGTAGGTCCGAGGGCCTCCTCGTAGGACTGCTCCTGGGCACGGCCAAGGGTGCCATCAGCCGGTCCAGGCAGCGGGCGGTTGAGGGGGTCGTTCAGCCCGACTGCCTGCCTCTCTTCCCTGCGTACATCCGCGCCAGGGTGTCCTTGGAGATGGAGCACGCGGTGTCCACCGGTACGCTCGCGGCCTTCCGCGAGAGGTGGGCGCCGGAGGGACTGGAGTGCATCATCACCCCCGGCAACCAAATTTTAATTTGATTTTATATGTTTTAAAGTTTAATTTGCTTAAATTGCCGGATTTTTAGTGTCCCCCTCCCCTTTTATAGGGGGCACTTGTAAAATATATGGTTTTAATGCCCCCCAAAAAAAATCAAAAAAAAAACACAAAAAACCCCCCCAAAAAAACAAAAAAAAAACATTTATTAGAAAAAGGGGCAGTTAAGTGCCTGGAGTGTCCCCCAGATCGGGGGGCACTTGATCTAATGTTTATTTTGTTTCCCCCCCCCCAAAAGAGTTGTAGAGCTGTTGCACTGTGAATGGCTTAGCCAGTCACGTGATGTCCACAAGACTCAATAAAACCCTAGTCAGTAGGGTCATCCACGATGAGGTTTGCAGTTGTGAGCATCGTGGATGAACTGGTAACAGGTAGTGTAATTGTTATTAAAAGCAATGTGTTGCTATGAATTCTTAAGCAAAGAACCCATGAAGCAAATACATCACAGCATCCAAAAGCAACCAGCCAGCAAAGCCACAGAGAGGCCCTCAGTTTCACCCAGTGAGGGCTAGCCATAGTCATCTAGCATTGTTGAAAAACAGCCACTGTAGCGGGTGGTGGGTTTGTCAGCCTTTTCTGACCTTGACAGTTCGAATCGTCCCACTCCCTGGTTCTAGGGCCTGGAATTATTTAGGGGATGTGATAGATGTAGACAGACAACTGTTTGGTGCAAGAACAAATATTTTATTTAGAAAATAGCACACTACACTAATTAACTTAATAGCATATAACAAAATGTACAGAAAAAGGGGGAAAACGTATACGCAACGGGTACAGAGGTTATGCAGTGAAAAAAAAACCAACTCCTACCACTACACTAAGTTAGGCTCTGAAATTGCAGGGATTATGCTCACCAAAGGATTTCTCCACAGTTTAGACCAGTTGCACACTGCTTTCTCTCTCCTCAATCGTTGATTCTTTGGCTGGTTGGGTGTCTTCAGTATTAGTACTGGTCGAAGTTTTGATGGTAAATAAGTTTTTTCCTTGAGTCAGCGCTGGATGATTGTTGGTTTTTCAGTGACTCCGAGGCTTCTTGTTAGGTTCTTCTTGTTGCATTGTTGTAACCTCGTGTGGCAAGTTAGATGTTTCAAAGCCAGAGTCAAAGAGCCCAGAGTCCAAGTGCTTTTCCAGAGTGTTCTCGGGTATGTTTCTTCAAAGTGTTTCTTCAGCCCAAAAGTCACCACAGCCCAAAAATCACCACAGCCCCCAGTTATACCTGAGTGCACAATTGATTTTTGATGACTGCTTTTGTGCGATTTTGGCTAGCTGATCAATTCCAATGTGATCCCTTTGTGAGAATTTTGGTGAGCATTAACATGATACAAGATTCCCAAAGGTGTTGATGGGTTTTCGAATGGTGCTGTTAGAATTTAATCAGGTCTTGATGCTGTCCATTGTGTGTATTGCTGATGCCAAGGTTTTTCTGTATAGCCGTTTTAAGAACTATTAAAATATGTATGTATCTGGGTCCCTGGTAAGTGGGCTTTTGTTAGACTGCTAATGTCTCCCTGGGGCTTGCCTCCTAGGTGGGTTAGCAACCCTATGCAGACCCAGCATACAATTTAAAATGTCCAAATTCAATCTAAAATGCCCTAGTTTAGTCCAAAGGCGCCTACTAGTAAGATATTTCTGTCCACATTTCTCCTCCAAAAGTCTAACACAGTTCCCTTTTAAATTCCAGACACATGTCCATTGAGTAGGGGATGCCAGAATTTTGTGAATCCTACACCACCCAGTGAGGTTCAATAGCAGACACCAAGTGAACAGTAGCAACCACCCAATTATAGCTCACTGCCAAATACCAGGTTCAGTAAAGAACACCAACAGACACCAGCTGTGTCAAGGACCAATTCCAGCTGCAGCCTACATATCAGCATGGTGGCACATAATCCTTCAAATCCTACATTGTAATTATCTTTGTCATTCTGTGTCTATATCTACTACCACTCCTGTTTGAGACCCTGCGATCTGATTTCCACTCACCACTGCACACTGAGCTGATCAAAGTGAAAAGTGACATCCCCTGTGATTAAACCAATGCTTCTTATTCCTCCTCATCCTTCTCAACTTCTCCACTGCCTTTGACAGCATTAATCATTCTATTCTTTTCCAGTGCCTCTCCTCAGCAATCTACCACCATAGCACTGCTCGCTTTCTTGGGCTCCTGTCTTTAGTTTTCTTCTCTTTGGAGATATTACCCAGAAGCACAGGATCAGATATGCTATGTACGCTGAGGGCACTCAATTTTACTGAACCGCCTCCTCTCTTGATTCCATTGCTGTCGTTCATCTCCCTGACTGCCTGACTGACATTAAAGGATGGATTTTCCTGATCCTGTCCCTACAGGATTAGAATGGGACTTCCAATAACCACCCCGACTCTGCCATGATCCCAAACCATGGGGTCATTAGGTGCTCATGGTGGGCTACCATTGGGATTCCTGCCAGCAAGCAAGAGCCGACCAATGGCCCTAGGAACATCAAAGCTGTGCTACAATGGACTTGCTGCTGCAGCACTCGAAGAAGGGTGAAGCATAGTTAAAGGGGCCATGGGGCTGTGAAGACCAGACCACAATAATGACTGAAGGTCTCAGCTGGGAATTAGGCCCTCAGCAGTAAAGGGTAAGCATGCCTCTACTAGGCTTTCTCCCGCCATTGGCCATTTCTTTCACAACCCTGGGCCATGGTTCACATGGTGGTCCCAGAAAGTGGTGGGAACAGGGTACAGATGTTAAAGAAATAGACCCAGAATCCAAGCCCTGCTGGCATTAGCCTTTCATGCTGCCAGGAATTAACTGCAAGATCCTTGCCCTAAACTTCAAATGCCTTCACAGCCTTGCCCCACCCTACCTCAGTGACCTCCTCCAGCTCTATATTCCCAGCCATACCCGTTTTTCCTCTGACATTGGTCTACTCCTCATTCTCATCTTCATGCCTCCATTGACAGCTGTTCTTTTGGCCATCAAGCCCGATTCTCTAGTGCTCCATCCTAAAGTTCCTCTGCCTTACTTTCTGCCCTCTTGTTCTCAAAAACTTACCAGAGATTCGTCAACTGCTCGTTAGCTTCTGCCTCAACTCCATGCTACCTATTTGTTTCCTTCTGCTGTGGGTTAAGTTTCTTCTCATTGTAAAATACTCTGAGGTGCCTTCTGTTTTGAGATGTGCTCTATAAATATATGTTATTGTTGTCATATTTTCGATTACATTCTATTCACATTAAATTTCCTCACATTGTTTGTCATCTGGGCTTGATTCCTCTGGTACAAATGCTTGTTGTTTATTGTGGTAATTTCTTGTTCCTTTGTTGATCTACAATTCAGCTTGGAACTTACCACATGTCCTTTCCACTTTGCCTTGCAGATGCTTCCCAGTCGCTCTACATTTCATTCTGACTGGTTCTCCCAGGAAATGCAGATGAGAAACAGAACGCTGCCAGATGGATACATGCCTACTTGCTTCATCTATCAAGATGTTACAGCCACAAGCCTCTGATTTTAACCTAATCTGCCTGGTGGGAATGGACTCGGTTTTGGTCAGATGCCAGTTTTGACATACCATCCGATTTGACACTCCATTGACATCAACGGGGGCACAAAATTGGGCGGGGTGTGAACCACGGGTCTAACTTGGACCCGCCCCGTTCCCGCTGAGCGGGTTAGGGTAAAATCGGGGGTCAGTGTTCAAGTAGCTTTTACTGGAAGCTCTTAACCTGCACCTACAACAGTAATAAAAGTTGTCCTAATAGTATTCAAGTAAGTCCCAAATAATATAATGCAAACGGGGTTCAACCTTATCATGGAGCTCATGGTCCAGCATCTTGATGGTCGCTTAGATCCATAGAAGCCTGCAGTCCATCAATAAAATCCTTTCGTGAAACAGAGCATGGGGTGGAGATCAGCCCAATCTCATCACTTGACTCTAAAGTTGAGAATTGCGATGATTTGTACACATTTTCATTACTTCTCAGAGGGAACTAAAGATTGATCATCAAATCGGTTAAGAAAAGATGGTTAGATTGAGAGTTTTATCTTCTTTGATTAATTTTATGTTTTATTAGATTTACCAATGGTAGAAGTTTAAACTTCCTCTGAGTATGACTTCTGAGTGCTCTGCTAAAAGAAAAAAAATAATTCCCAATTGCTCAGCACACACATACAAGCCATACTTCTTTTTGTACCAACATTAATAGACACGGGTGGTAGTGTGAGCCAGAGATTTTCAACGCTGAATCAAGCTGGGGATCTGGCCAGAGACGAAACTGAAAGCTAATTAAAACATAAATATGACTGCAGTATAAACATACAATTTGCAAACAGATATGGGGGGTGAAGGTTAAGAGGTAGCCTTCATACATGAATAGTTCTTTTAATATTCTGACTGGGCTGCTCAACTAAAAATACATTTCAGTGGGCTAGAGTAAAGAAAATTTGGCTTTGCTGTTTCAAATAATAGGATTCGTAACTTATTTTTATAGCTTTAACAAATATTTGAAGTACATACACGTGTTGAACAACCAAGAGAATGAAATGCTGCTACAGAATAATACACTATTCACAGAGTATTAGGGACATGTAAAAGGTTACATGTAACCTTTTCTTTGCTTACAGATGAATGAATAACGGGTGCATAAAAATAAATACAACACATGAAGGAAAGAGGCTAACAGCAGGAAGTTTATTGTGGGAGGCAGAAGGTGACAATGGATTGGGGAGTGGGAACGATATAGAATTTGAGGAGATAGACTTTAGGACTAAGTGAAACAAAAAAAACCTCTAAATGTCGTACCTGGTGATATTGGGATACAATGCAATATACAACTGGCAATTCCACATTTTACCTTCAGGGCTCACAGGAAAAAGGTAACGCTCACCATCACCAAATCATTTTCTCTTAGTATTTGCAGCTTTCTTTTTCTGTTTTTCTCAGTCAAATGTTATCTGCAAATTCCATTCAGACTCTCCACTACTTGCATCCTCTGACCGACCACTTTGTGCCTCCTGCAATAAAATTAAGTGATCTGAACCACATCCATGCCTTTATCGCCTCCATACTTGATTGCTTCATTGCTTTCCTAGAAACATAGAAAATAGGTGCAGGAGCAGGCCATTCAGTCCTTCGAGCCTGCACCGCCATTCAATGAGTTCATGGCGAAACATGCAACTTCAGTACCCCATTCCTGCTTTCTCGCCATACCCCTTGATCCCCCTAGTAGTAAGGACTACATCTAACCCCTTTTTGAATATATTTAGTGAATTGGCCTCAACAACTTTCTGTGGTAGAGAATTCCACAGGTTCACCACTCTCTGGGTGAAGGAGTTTCTCCTCATCTCGGTCCTAAATGGCTTACCCCTTATCCTTAGACTGTGACCCCTGATTCTGGACTTCCCCAACATTGGGAACATTCTTCCTGCATCTAACCTGTCTAATCCCGTCAGAATTTTAAACGTTTCTATGAGATCCCCTCTCATTCTTCTGAACTCCAGTGAATACAAGCCCAGTTGATCCAGTCTTTCTTGATATGTCAGTCCCGCCATCCTGGGAATCAGTCTGGTGAACCTTCGCTGCACTCCCTCAATAGCAAGAATGTCCTTCCTCAGGTTAGGAGACCAAAACTGTACACAATACTCCAGGTGTGGCCTCACCAAGACCCTGTACAACTGTAGTAACACCTCCCTGCCCCTGTACTCAAATCCCCTCGCTATGAAGGCCAACATGCCATTTGCTTTCTTAACCGCCTGCTGTACCTGCATGCCAACCTTCAATGACTGATGTACCATGACACCCAGGTCTCGTTGCACCTCCCCTTTTCCTAATCTGTCACCATTCAGATAATAGTCTGTCTTTCTGTTTTTACCACCAAAATGGATAACCTCACATTTATCCACATTATACTTCATCTGCCATGCATTTGCCCACTCACCTAACCTATCCAAGTCACTCTGCAGCCTCATAGCATCCTCCTCGCAGCTCGCACTGCCACCCAACTTAGTGTCATCCGCAAATTTGGAGATACTACATTTAATCCCCTCGTCTAAATCATTAATGTACAATGTAAACAGCTGGGCCCCAGCACTGAACCTTGCGGTACCCCACTAGTCACTGCCTGCCATTCTGAAAAGTACCCATTTACTCCTACTCTTTGCTTCCTGTCTGACAACCAGTTCTCAATCCACGTCAGCACACTACCCCCATGTGCTTCAACTTTGCACATTAATCTCTTGTGTGGGACCTTGTCAAAAGCCTTCTGAAAGTCCAAATACACCACATCAACTGGTTCTCCCTTGTCCACTCTACTGAAAACATCCTCAAAAAATTCCAGAAGATTTGTCAAGCATGATTTCCCTTTCACAAATCCATGCTGACTTGGACCTATCATGTCACCTCTTTCCAAATGCGCTGCTATGACATCCTTACTAATTGATTCCATCATTTTACCCACTACCGATGTCAGGCTGACCAGTCTATAATTCCCTGTTTTCTTTCTCCCTCCTTTTTTAAAAAGTGGGGTTACATTGGCTACCCTCCACTCCATAGGAACTGATCCAGAGTCTATGGAATGTAGGAAAATGACTGTCAATGCATCCGCTATTTCCAAGGCCACCTCCTTAAGTACTCTGGGATGCAGTCCATCAGGCCCTAGGGATTTATCGGCCTTCAATCCCATCAATTTCCCCAACACAATTTCCCGACTAATAAGGATTTCCCTCAGTTCCTCCTCCTTACTAGACCCTCTGACCCCTTTTAAATCCGGAAGGTTGTTTGTGTCCTCCTTAGTGAATACCGAACCAAAGTGCTTGTTCAATTGGTCTGCCATTTCTTTGTTTCCCGTTATGACTTCCCCTGATTCTGACTGCAGGGGACCTACGTTTGTCTTCACTAACCTTTTTCTCTTTTCATATCTATAGAAACTTTTGCAGTCCATCCTAATGTCCCCTGAAAGCTTCCTCTCATACTCTATTTTCCCTGCCCTAATCAAACCCTTTGTCCTCCTCTGCTGAGTTCGAAATTTCTCCCAGTCCCCGGGTTCACTGCTATTTCTGACCAATTTGTATGCCACTTCCTTGGCTTTAACACTATCCCTAATTTCCCTCGATAGCCACTGTTGAGCCAGCTTCCCTTACTTTTACGCCAGACAGGGATGTACAATTGTTGCAGTTCATCCATGCATCTCTAAATGTCTACCATTGCCCATCCACTGTCAACCCCTTAAGTATCATTCGCCAATCTATCCTAGCCAATTCACGCCTCATACCTTCAAAGTTACCCTTCTTTAAGTTCTGGACCATGGTCTCTGAATTAACTGTTTCATTCTCCCTCCTAATGCAGAATTCCACCATTTTATGGTCACTCTTCCCCAAGGGGCCTCGCACAACGAGATTGCTAATTAATCCTCTCTCCTTACACAACACCCAGTCTAAGATAACCTCCCCCCTAATTGGTTCCTTGACATATTGGTCTAGAAAATCATCCCTTATGCACTCCAGGAAATCCTCCTCCACCGTATTGTTTCCAGTTTGGTTAGCCCAATCTATATGCATATTAAAGTCACCCATGATAACTGCTGCACCTTTATTGCATGCACCCCTAATTTCCTGTTTGATGCCCTCCCCAACATCACTACTACTGTTTGGAGGTTTGTACACAGCTCCCACTAACGTTTTTTGCCCTTTGGTGTTCTGCAGCTCTACCCATATAGATTCCACATCATCCAAGCTAATGTTCTTCCTAACTATTGCATTAATCTCCTCTTTAACCAGCAATGCTACCCCACCTCATTTTCCTTTTATTCTATCCTTCCTGAATGTTGAATACCCTTGGATGTTGAGTTCCCAGCCCTGATCATCCTGGAGCCACGTCTCTGTAATCCCAGTCACATCATATCTGTTAACATCTATTTGCACAGTTAATTCATCCACCTTATTACGGATACTCCTTGCGTTAAAACACAAAGCCTTCAGGCTTTTTTTTTAACACCCTTTGTCCTTTTAGAATTATGATGGAGTGTGGCCCTTTTTGTTTCTTGCCTTTGTTTACTCGGCCTTCCACTATTGCTTTTTACCTTTCTACCATATGTTTCTGACTCCATATTACTTCGCCCATCTCACTGCATAGGTTCCCATCCCCCTGCCATATTAGTTTAAACACTTCCGAACTGCATTGGCAAATGTTACCCCCAGGACATCAGTTCCTGTCCTGCCCAAGTGCAGACAGTCCCTTTTGTACAGGTCCCATTTCCCCCAGAACTGGTTCCAATGTCCCAGGAATTTGATTCCCTCCCTCTTGCACCACTGCTCAAGCCACATATTTATCCTAACTATCCTGCTCCCTCTACTCTGATTAGCACGTGGCACTGGTAGCAATCCAGAGATTACTACCTTTGAGGTCTACTTTTTAATTTAACTCTTAGCTCCCTAAATTCAGCTTGTAGGACCTCTTCCCGCTTCTTACCTATATCGTTGGTACCTACATGTACCACAACAACTGGCTGTTCACCCTCCCTCTCCAGAATGCCCTGCAGCTGCTCCGAGACATCCTTGACCCTTGCACCAGGGAGGCCACATACCATCCTGGAGTCTCGGTTGCAGCCGCAGAAACTCCTATCTATTCCCCTTACAATAGAGTCCCCTGTCACTTTCGCTCTCCCACTCTTTTTCCCGCCCTTCTGTGCAGCAGAGCCACCCATGGTGCCATGAACCTGGCTGCTGGTGCCTTCCCCTGGTAAGTCATCTCCCCCAACAGTATCCAAAATGGTATATCTGTTTTGGAGAGAGATGACTGCAGGGGACTCCTGCACTACCTTCCTGCTCTTGCCTTGTCCCTTGGTCACCTATTCACTATCTGTCCTAACCCTTACCTGCGGTGTGACCAACTCACTAAATGTGCTATCCACAACATTCTCAGCATCACGCATGCTCGAGAGTGAGTCCATCCGCAGCTCCAGTGCCGTCATGTGGTCTGTCAGGAGCTGCAACTGGACACACTTCCCGCACACATAGTAGTCAGGGACACTGGAAGCGTCCCTGACTTCCCACATAGCACAGGAGGAGCATGACATGGGTCCGAGCTCTCCTGCCATGACTTAACCCTTAAATTAATTTACTTACTAAAATTTACTTCAACACCAAACAGCTACTTAGTAGTTCGCTGCCAATTAAACCAATCTAAAAGTCAGTCTAAAAGAGAGTTATACTTACCAGTTGAACAGCCAACCACTTACCAGCTTGGCTGTGACGTTAGCTCTCAATTTCGCACCCCTCTATCTTTGTCTGCAACTGGTTGGGCTGGTCTCTGGGCCTCCGTTTCCTACTCTCGCGCTCCTTATCAGCTGCTCTAGTCTCAGCACTGGTAGGAAAAACAAGACAAAACAGCACCTGCCACCCCCGCTTGCCCAAACTCACCCACTTACCAAACTCACAAATGCCACTCTATGCTGCTGCACTCAGTGCTCGGCACGAGCTGCCTCTTTTTAAACTGTATCTAGGTCAGATGACTCACTACTGGTCAGTCGTTTACAGAACTGTTTTAACGAGCTGCTGAGGGCCTCCTTCTGGAGAGTTACCTTGTTTTTCTCTGCCTAAACCTGAAAGATTCCCAACTATTTAACTTTTCCCCTTTAAATTAAACTGCTACTTACTTAGAAGCTACTGGCAATTGCCACTAACAATTTGCTCCAGCCTCCAAATGGTTTAAAGAGAATAACCCTTAAAACTCACCCACTTACCAAACTCACAAATGCCACTCTATGCTGCTGCACTCCTGACTGATCTCCCATCCTCCTCCATCCATAAATTTGAAGTCATCCAAAACTTTGCTGCCCATATCCTATCTGACACCAAGTGCTCTTCACCCAGCACTCCTTTTCTCATTAACTTATATTGGCCTACGCTCCCAAACATTTGAAACATAAAATTCTCATTTTTGTGTTTAAATCCCTCTATTGCCTTACCCTTTCTTGTGCCCAGAACGTACTCCAGCACTACAATATCTCTTAACACTCCATTCTTTTGACTCAGGTCTCTTGTGCACCCCCTCTCTTATGGCCACCATTAGAGCATGTGTTTTCAGCTGCTTATGAATCTGTTGGCCGGAATTCCATTCCTACAATCCTCCACCTCTGTCCTCCTTCAAGACTCTCCTCCACCATAGTTCAGCAACAGCGCTCTCACCTCACCACGACTGAAGCACATAATGTAGGCTGGCAGTTTAGTGTAGTACTGAGGAAGTGCTACCTTGTTGGAGATTCTGGATGAGTTATTAAACTCTCAAGTGAACATAAAAGATCTCACAGTACTATTCGAAGGGGAGTTCTTGTGATGTCAAATCAAAGCTAGAAATAACAGATTCACTAGTCATTTATATTGTTGCTGTTTATTTGAACTTTGTTGTGAGCAAATTATTTTGCTGTCTTTTCCTACATTATAACAGTGACTACACTTAAAAAATAATTAATTGACTATAAAGCAAGTTAGGACATCCTGAGGATGTGAAAGGTACTATATAAATTCAAGTTCTTCCTTTCTTTAAAACCCATCTCTTTGACTAAGCCTTTGGTTAAGATCTTCTGATCTCTCTTTTGGCTTGGCATTATTTTCTCCCTAAGCCTCTGTGAAGTGCCCTGGGACATGTTTCTATATTAAAGATACTATATAAATACAAGTTGTTGTTGATTCCAGCTGGAGTGTCTTTTTAATGGTCACGTCTCTCTCTCAAATTTCTTCCCATAGTCCCAATAAGTTGTCTTTGTCCATTCCTCAGTGCCACAGGAGTTATTACAAGAATAAGGCAAGGACAGGACTGCCGTTGTGGCTACTTTTGTAAAGACTGACCTAGCAGGATTGTGCACGAGTGGACAAGACTGGTTTCTCATTACGCAACTTATACACTTATGTAAATGTGTTATCAATGAGAGCCCAGCAAACTCGTCTTCCTGGCTACCTCTGGGTTTCACCACCCATTTCTTCAGCCTGACTCACAGTCCTCTTCTGCCAATTGGCTGGGCTTCCTTGTCTTCATGCTGCATGGTAACTACTCTTTGTAATTTGAAGTTGTGCAACCTGCAACATCCTGCTATGATTTTGGAGACCTTAGCAGGGTTATATTGCAGAACATCCCCTGATCTGTCTAAGCATTGCAACCTCTGTTTTAACATCTCAGTACTGTGTTCCACAAGCATCCTGGTGAATGCATGCCCCTTATTATATTGCTCTTGCTCATAGCTGTCTGAAGGGGATCATCACTTAGAATTTCCAAAGGTATCCTGGACCCTAAGGAGCCATCTGTCCATTCTCATCTTTAAACTAATGGTATCATGGCAGGTTGGCCTAAATCGAACAGATTAGCGGCCATTAATTTGTATTATATGATGCATATGGTCATTAATTGAATGAAACCCTTTTCTGTTCATGAGGACAGTGGGATTTGGGATAAAGGCCTGACGTGCCACATATGTGCTATCAATGATGTTTTACACATTACAACAACCCACCACCCACAGCTTTCAATGAGAAAAATGCTGAAAGTTCCCCTGGTACACAATGCTTCTATCACCTCCTTCATTTATTGATACACAGTATACATCATGAGAGATATAAACGAGAAGGGTGAGAGAAGACATCAGGTCCATCCAGCTCTCCCTATCCAATCAATGATGCAACCTCACAAACCGTTCAACCACCCCCTACTCCATAGTGTCTTCCTTAAATTATCATTTTCCTACTCTAGTGCTCTGATGATGTGTTCCCCCACTGACTTCAGCATGGTAGGTGGAAGGCTGCTTTGGCTCAGATGAGGGCTCATGAGATGCCTGTGGTTGGCAACCTCTCGGAGCTCAGGCCTGAGAGGGCCCGGCTGCAGACTGCTGCATCTTAATGTCCCAACTGGCTTCCTGTCACCAGGGTGAGCATTGGTTGAAGCTGAGGATGCAGATGTGCTGTCATCCTGAGAGAGGGCAACATGTTCCACTACCATTACACCTGTGCCTCTGATTTGGAGCTGCGGTTCAATATTCCTATTAGTCTGTAGAACAGCAGATGGTAAGACATCTGTGATGTCAATAGAAAAATTGGTGCAGGAGTAGGCGATTCGGCTCTTCGAGCCTGCACCACCATTCAATATGATCATGGCTGATCATGCAACTTCAGTACCCCACTCCTGCCTTCTCTCCATACCCCCTGATCCCTTTAGCCGTAATGGCCACATCTAACTCCCTTTTGAATATATCCAACGAACTGGACTCAACAACTTTCTGTGGGAGAGAATTCCACAGGTTCACAATTCTCTGGGTGAAAAAGTTTCTCCTCATCTCGGTCCTATATGGCTTACCCCTTATCCTTAGACTGTGACCCCTGGTTCTGGACTTCCCCAACATCAGCTACATTCTTCCTGCATCTAACTTGTCCAATCCCATCTGAATGCTTCTATGAGATCCCCTCTCATTCTTCTAAATTCCGGTGAATATAAGCCTAGTCGATCCAGTCTTTCTTCATATGTCAGTCCTGCCATCCCAGGAATCAGTCTGGTGAACCTTCGCTGCACTCTCTCCATAGCAAGAATGTCCTTCCTCAGATTAGGAGACCAAAACTGCAACCAATACTCAAGGTGTGGTCTCACCAAGGCCCTGTACAACTGCAGCAAGACCACCCTGCTCCTATACACAAATCTTCTCGCTATGAAGGCCAACATACCATTTTCTTTCTTAACTGCCTGCTGTACCTGCATGCCTACTTTCAATGACTGATGTACCATGACACCCAGGTCTCGTTGCACTTCCCCTTTTACTAATCTGGCGCCATTCAGATAATTATCTGTCTTCCTGTTTTTGCCACCAAAGTGGATAACCTCACACTTATCCACATTATACTGCATCTGCCATGCATTTGCCCACTCACCTAACCTGTCCAAGTCACGCTGCAGCCTCTTAGCATCCTACTCACAGCTCACACTGCCACCCAGCTTAGTGTCAGCTGCAAACTTGGAGATATTACATTCAATTCCTTCATTTAAATCATTAATATGTATTGTAAATAGCTGGGGTCCCAGCACTGAACCTTGCGGTACACCACAATCATTGCCTGCCATTCTGAAAAGGACCCATTTATTCCCACTCTTTGCTTCATGTCTGCCAACCAGTTCTCTATCCACGTCAATACATTACCCCCAATCCCATGTGCCTCCATTTTGCACATTAATCTCTTCTGTGGGACCTTGTCAAAAGCCTCTTGAAAGTCCAAATACACCACATCCACTGGTTCTCCCTTATCCACTCTACTAGTTACATCCTCAAAAAATTCTAGAAGATTTGTCAAGCATGATTTCCCTTTCATAAATCCTTGCTGACTTGGACCGATCCTGTCACTGCTTTCCAAATGCGCTGCTATTACATCTTTAATAATTGATTCAAGCATTTTCCCCACTATCGATGTCAGACTAACCGATCTATAATTCCCTGTTTTCTCTCCCCCTCCTTTTTTAAAAAGTGGGGTTACATTAGCTACCCTCCAATCCATAGGAACTGATCCAGAGTCCATGGAATGTTGGAAAATGACCACCAATGCATCTACTATTTCTAGGGCCACTTCCTTAAGTACTTTGGGATGCAGACTATCAGGCCCTGGGGATTTATCGGTCTTCAATCCCAACAATTTCCCTAACACCATTTCCTGACTAATAAGGACTTCCCTCAGTTCCTCCTTCTTGCTAGACCCTCGGTCCCCTAGTATTTTTGGGAGGTTATTTGTGTCTTCCTTAATGAAGACAGAACCAAAGTATTTGTTCAATTGATCTGCCATTTCCTTGTTCCCCATTATGAATTGACCTGATTCTGACTGCAAGGCACCTACCTACATTTGTCTTTACTAATTTTTTTTTCTTCACATATCTATAGAAGCTTTTGCAATCAGCTTTTATGTTTCCTGCAAGCTTACTCTCATACTCTATTTTTCCCCTCCTTATTAAACCCTTATTCCTCCTCTGTTGATTTCTAAATTTCTTCCAGTCCTCAGGTTTGCTGCTTTTTCTGGCCAATTTATAAGCCTCTTCCTTGGATTTAACACTATCCCTAATTTCCTTTTTTAGCCACGGTTGAGCCACCTTCCCCATTTTATTTTTACGCCAGACAGGGATTTATAATGATGGCCTTATCCATTCAACTCTCCAGCCTGTCCAAGGTGGAGCCCATGGCTTGAATGGCACCAGTATGAACAGGCAGTACATTTGACAGTCCTGGAATAGAGGAATATGGGAGCAGGATGGGAAGAGGTAATTAGAGTGGAAGGAGGCTCGTGTGGAGCATAAACAAGTTGGGTTGAATGGCTTGTTTCTGTGCTGTAGACTTTATGCAATCTTATTTCATGTAATGAAGTCAGGAACAGGAGATTAGTTTCATTCTACAGTGAACCTGGAGTGTATGTTGTTATGAAGGATTCTTGACCTTTCATTACCAATCTTTGATGTGTTGGACACAATTGGATAAAACAAATTCAGGTTACTGACACAGAAACTGGTTATCAATCAGTACAGTAGGCCGGATAGCATTCTGGAATCACGGTCAATAATAAAAATGATTCAGACTGTTTCATGTTCCACTCTTCTAGAATCACCACTTTAACCAAATCCAAAACCAGACAAGGGTTAGGATCGGAGTCAAACCAGGCAGGGGTGGGATTGCAGTTTGAGTTCTGCTTACTTTGCTGCTGATGAAATTTAATTAAAAACATTTGGGGCCTGAAATTCATCAGGACGTAAGGTCTGCCCATTTCTCGGTGCTATTCCGGCGGTACGTCGTTTGAAACCGCTGGAATATCGCCGAGACCGAAGAGCGCTAGTTTGGTGTAATGTTGTTCGGCGGTATGTGAGCGGTATGTAGCGGGCGGTATGCAGTATTATAGTCGATCAAGATCGACTTTCTTGTCGATGGACGGTGTGCCACCACCGTCATTGGAGCTGAACCACCCACACAGGATGGTCAGTTCAATACAAACCCTGGTCTGTGTTGCGGTCCTGTAATATAACTGTAACTGTAATATTGGCTTCATGTAATATAGTATAAGTTTATTGCACTGTAATGTTGGGCTCATGTGATGTACTGCAATGTTGGGGGCATGTAACGCAATACATATGTATATGTATATATGTATTGTCTGTCTGCGATATGTAATGTAATAATGCAGCAGTGGTGGACATTTAAGTAAGACTGCGATAAGTCACTATACTATGTACTCATGTAACCCTGACGCATCCCCTGGTGCCAAGCATTTTTAAATGTTGTTTTGTACTTCCAGACTTGGAGGATTCAGACCAGACCTCTGCAGAGAGACCAGACGACAGACCCACTGCCTCCACCTCTGGCATCACCCAGCTCTCTCCTGACCAGAGATGATGAAGAGGAAGAGGAAGAAGAAGAGGAAGAGTAGCTGATCCTGGAGCCAGTGGAGGTGGAGGTGTGAGTAGAGATAGAGAAGGATACACCAACTCCATGTGGGGCAGTTGGAACATCCTCCACTATTGACTCTATATTCATGGGATTCCCTCATGGCGCCTCTGATTCTGCAGGACCAAGCACACAACAGAGGTTGGTGCAGAAAAGGTCCTTTGCTGCAAGACAGATAAGCTTGTACCAGGACATGCTGCGTCTGTCACAGGCCAGCGTCGACATAGGTCGAGAGCTGCTGAAGGCCATGGCTATGATAGCCAGAAACATCACGGCGCTATCAGAACAACAGTCGGAGGATATGTCACGTCTGATCACCGCAATGGAGCGAACCGCCGACTCCGTCGATGCCATGTGGCAATCGACGGGATCAGGACATGGCACGGAATCCCCCCATGCCCAGAGCAGTTGGGTCGACAGCACCTGAGGGTAGGGAGCTGTCAGCAGCTTCCAGCCCTGAAGCCGTGCCTTCTACATCATGAGCTTCTCCTGAGGCCCCATTCATTGTGCCTGCAATGTCTGACCTCCAACGACAGCACTAGCACTCGGGGTGCAGTGCTGCACACCGGCATGGTACCACCACGGGGAGGTCTGGGCTCAGGGGCAGTGGGAAAAGGAAGGGCGGGAGTAAGAAAGGGAGGGGTGAGTCCGAATCATGGTAGAGTATACGGTCAAGGTCGAGGACAGTAAAGGGGCTTTGTTGTCGTCAAGTGTTCATTGTTCATTTAAAATAGTTGAAGCTTGATTTTTAAAAGTTTAGTTAAAGTTTTAAAGTTGTTAAAGTTGTTACAGTTGTTCAAAGTTATAGTTATAAGTTTTACAAAGTTTTACAATTGTATATTTGTTACATTTTTACATAAACGTTTCAATTGAAATTAAGCACTCTTGTACAGTGTCAAACTTTTGGAGTAACAGTCATCAGGGTCCCAAAACGCAGTTCTCCACATTCAAGCAAAGCGTTCATTTATGAGCTGCTGACGTAATAATTTTGCAGTGGCATACACTCTGCATGCCCTCCACTGTGGTGTTGGCGGGGGGCGGGGGAGGTGCCATGGGTTCATCTGGAAGCTCCTCCTCATCCTCCTCTCCCTCATTTTCCTCCTCTTCCTCCTCTGTCTCCAACACTCTTTCCTCGGGTGGTTCCACAGTCCCCTGTGGCAATTCCTGTCCCCACATAATTGCTAAATTATGCAACATGCAGCACACCACTGTGAACTGAGCAACCTGCTCAGGGAGGTATTGCAGCCTGCCTCCCGAGTGGTCAAAGCTTCGAAAGCGCTGCTTCAGCACTCCAATTGTCTTCTTGCTAATATTACGTGTGGCTATATGGCTCTTATTATATCGTTGCTCGGCTTCTGTCTGAGGGTTCCGCAGGGGGGTCAAGACCAGGTGGCGAGGCCGTACCCTTTGTCCCCGAGCATCCAGCATTTACCTTGTGGCTCAGACTTGAACAGGTCAGACACAGTGCTCTCACGCAAGATGTACGCAAGATGGATGCTCCCTGGAAAGTAGTCATTCACTGCCATGATGCACTGCGTATGGTCGCAGACGAGCTGCATGTTGAGGGAGTGGAATCCCTTATGGTTTTGGTACACCTCCGCCTCCTGTAATGGTGCTCGCAGGGCAATATAGGTAGAGTCAACAGCACCCTGAACCTTGGGGAAGCCGGCAATGCGTGCAACTCCAAAAGCCCTCTCAATCTGTGCCTTCCTGGTCATTGGGAAGTTTATCAATTCCATCCGGCATGCATACAGTGCTTCAGTTACCTGTCGAATGCAGCGATGAGTAGCGTGCTGAGAAATACAGCATATGTCCCCAGCTGATGCCTGAAAAGAGCTGCATGCATAAAAAGAAAGTGCAACAGTCACCTTCATCTCGACAGAGAGTGCAGTAATGTTGGTGGTACTGGGCTCCAATGAAGCCTCTGAATGCCGGCATTCGGCACCAACCTGCAAGGATCATCAGCAGATCAGGGCCTTCAAAGTACCGTACCACTTCAAGGTACAGCGTGTGCTGGAGAGTGATGGCTGTGAAGAGGGTGACTGAATTGGACGTCAGCAAGGTCCAGGTTGCTGATTGGAGCATGGGCAGGTACAGTAGGAGCGACGAGTGAACGTGGTGCAACGTGATCGGGGCCCAGAAGTGGCGTGAGTTTGGGGCCCAGAAGAAGCGAAGGCCCAGAGGCAGCACAGGCCAGCCCAAACTGCGATATATGTGCGCACTAGGACCGTGTAGCAGAGCTGGTCCCCAGTCATCCTTGCCACTGGACCGAGAAAGCTTTTCTTCGGCTTTATACTGGGTGGTACTTTCAGCACTAATTTTCGTTATTCATTTTTTGAGGTTTCTGGACAAGAGTCATTCCTGCCTGATTCTTATATGCTACAATTATCATTTTGAAAATGGGTACTCCTCTTATTCATTAGAGGAAGAAGGGGATTAAAGGTAGGACGTGAAGCAGGTCAAACTGCATCAGAATTGCATTGCCCTTTAGCTGCAAAACCATATGTACAGACCAAAATATAATTACTTTGAAATGTCAGCGGAAAATTGCACTTGCAGGCTCCACTTCATTAGGGAGGCTGTAAGAGAGTTGGGCCGTCTCCTAGAATCTGACCTCCAGTCAACCTCCACCGCAGGGATGGCACTGCCAATGTCTGTCAAGGCCAATAGAGCCCTTAACTTTTATGTGCCTGGTTCATTTCAAGCTGCCGCAGGGGACATCAGCATCAGTCAATCTGCAGTCCACAGATGTGTTCAGCAGGTGATTGATGCGTTGTGCGGCACGGAAAACAGCTTCATTCCTTTCCCATGTGCAACTGACAGCTGAATAAGAGAGCTGTGCAATGTTCCTGCATGGCAGGACCCCACAAAATACAGCTCATGAATGCCACCCATATAGTCCCCTGGGAAAAATCCCAAGCTCTTCATAAACCTCAAGGACTTTTACTCCATTAATGCGGATGCTGTCTGTGACCATCGAAACAGGTTGATACAGCGATGCTCAGATAGAATCCTATGTCAATGCAAGTTCTTTCTTACTTTGAAATGCAGCCCCTGTGAAGTTCAGATCCCATGGCTTCGCCTCTGAGGAAAGATGGGAGTTAGCTCTCTGGCCAGCAGGTCCTGCTTGTCTGGCACTTCCGCCAACTGCTCTTGCTCACTCATGCTCGGTGAATTACGAAGTGCGCCCTCCCCAAACCCAAATCCTCCAGGCTGAATGTACCTATGCTGCTGGTTGTTACGGGTAGTTGTGACACTGAGCATTGTGAAGTGCTGCGTTTGTGACCACTATTGGAGTCAGTGGCTTCTTCATTTAGGGGTGCCTTTAGAAACAGAAGATATGCCAGAATGATGGCTGCAATACACCCTTCAAAACAGAGCTTTCACCCCTAAAATGTGCCAGGGGGGTTTGCTGCACTGTTGCGTGTCAACGTCTGAGTGAACAAGCGATGAGTGGGTAGAGGAAGAATAACAGTAAAATGATGGCATAAGCTCTGATTTACAAGAACATTCCCAGCTTTACTTGAGTTGACTCCCACTATGCCCTCAGGCTCACCATGTGCAGCAATTCCTGTTCATTGACTGAGGGGCCGAACAAGAAGATGCCTCTTCTGGTTCTAGCTTGTTCCCTTCTGCTTGATGACTCCTTGTTCTGACAGGAGTTTTGAAGGGCAGGAGAATAGTGCCTGTGCAAAGTGAGCCATTAATGGCATCAGTGAGTACTGTGATCAAGGCAGGTCATTGTCTGATCAAGAGTCGGCCCGGGAGAGCCTCAAAGCAGTAGGAAGTGGGTTCGTGGAGCCTGGTGAGGTTTGGTGGTGGTGCTGGGGGTAGTGGGGGGATAGGAAAGATATGGGGCCAGAGACAGGACAAGGGAAGGGCAAGGAGTGAGCGATGGGGAGGGGGGAGGAAGAAGAGGAGGGGAGTGAGTCATGCACACAGTTTTCTTTGAGTTGAGAACATTTACAAGCTCTTTACACTTGGCATTGTTTTAATGTGGAGATTTGGACAGGCACAACTCCTGGAATAACTGGAGCTGATCCAAAAATTCCACTAGGGAACCATTATGTTGGCTGCTATGATATGTTCGTACTGCAACAGATGCAATAGCAATGACTTTTCTTTTCTATCTTGCTCTTTTTTAATTAAAAAATAAACCAAAATTAATAGCAACAGATGTAATCAGTGACATATTTACACCTCCAAGTGTGCCATTTTGCACAGTGTAGTTATAAACAAGATAAGGTGACTTGTGAGTCACTTTATCTTAATGTTATTGCTCCTTTAACTGGATGAAACTGAGCTCTATGGTTCAAAAAAACTCTATCTTCCCCCCACTGCCTTCTACTGACCTGCTGAGAATTGTACTTCTGTCAGCAAATAATCCAACCCAGGGGATTTCCTCCTTGGCTTCAGAGACTTGTGACCCAGCTGTACTTGACATAAGAAATCCAACTGGTGTGGATTCCTTGTGGCAAATAAAGAAAATCTAAACAAAAAATCAGCTCAGTTCATGATGGTTTACAACAAAACCAAAATAAATCAGAATTTATTTTACTTTTTATACATTTTTATTTGTTGTTGTTAGATTTACTCATTACTGAATTTTTAAACGAGCATGATTAAGTGAATGTAAAATAATCGCTGCCTGAAAGGTTCAGTAAAGAATCGAGGGAATTAAAGCTTCAAATGGACTGCTTGTAAAATTTTGAACAATAAATGGAAGATAACACACAATGGGCTCGACTTTCCACTTCACATCGCCCATATATCGCCCAAAACGGATGTCTATCGCCCATTTTGAGCAAAAAATGGAAACTCAGACAGGAACATCGCCGGAAAATGAAGCCCCCAAGTTTCGGCTCACTTCGCTGAGCTGATCGCTGAGGTGATCGCCCGCACATCGCCGAGTGAAACTTCCGGCACATCGCCGCCACATCGCCGGGCAGATTGCTCGCCGAGAACATCGTTGGATAATAGTTGCTTTTCCTGGGCCTTCCTCACTGAACTGGGCACCACGGACGCCATTTTGAATTTTGGAGAAAGGGAGGAGGCAGCTAAAAAACTCGAGCTAAGATATTGTGAGTTATTTAAGGGTCTTTCACAGATAGATCCACTCAGATTTATACTTATATTTAATTGTACTAATAGTAACTTAGTAGATTAGGCAGTTTTTTACTGAAAAGTGCATTTATAGCAAGTGAAAATAATTATTGAGAGTGATGGGGCCTATGCTTTCTCTGCCATTACTCGTAACTGCTCACACGCTGGTTTCTGAAAGGATCAATCGAAGAGGTGGCAGAGTAATGTGTAGACAGAGACAGAGGAGACAGAGAAGGCGAGCGTATAGCCAACGGAGGTACAAAGAAACGCAATCTTACCTCAACTTGTCTGAAAACGCGTGTCTTCGGAGGGTTCCGGAAGGAGGTCATCGATGAGATTTGCCAGCTCATCAAGTGGGATCTGCAACCTTCCAGCACCATCAGAACCGCACTGCCTGTTGAGGGAAAGGTTACGGTGGCACTATCCTTTTACGCATCGGGATCCTTTCAGGCTTCAGCTGGCGACATCTGTGGTATCTCTCAGCACGCCACACACTGCTGCATTCGGTAGGTGATTGAAGCCCTTTACACTCACAGGATGGACTTTATAAGCTTCCCTATGACCAGGGAGGCACAGACCGGGAGAGCTATGGGTTTCTCAAGAATAACAAACTTCCCCAAAGTGCAGGGAGCAATAGACTGCACGCACATCGCCCTGAAAGCCCCTTTACAGAACGCAGAGGTGTTTAGTAACAGAAAGGGATTCCACTCCCTAAATGTGCAGCTTGTTGTCGACCACAACCAAATAATCATGACAGTAATTGCTATATTTCCTGGCAGCATCCATGATGCGCACATCCTACGTGAGAGTGCTATCCCTGACTTGTTTCTCAATCAGCCAGAAGGTCATGGTTGGATGCTGGGGGATAATGGCCTTGCCAGCTGGCTGATGACCCCACTGCGTAATCCCGTCACTGAAGCAGAGAAACGTTACAATGAAAGCCACATAGCGACATGCAACATCATCGAGAAGACAATTGGTGTCCTAAAGCAACGTTTCAGGTGCCTGGACCATTCTGGAGGCAGCCTACAGTACCACCCTGACCAGGTCACTGAGCTTATTGTGGTGTGTTGCATGCTGCATAACCTAGCTATAAGGAGAGGACAACTAATGCCAGGTGGGGCTGCAGGTCCACCTCCAGAAGGAGAGGAGACGGAAGAGCCAGCCGGCGAAGAGCAAGAGGAGGAGGAGGAGGAAGAGGAGGAGGAGGAGGAGGAGGAAGAGGAGGCTGGTGAGGACCTCGGGGAGGACAATCAGCCTGGCGATGTAGCCATGGTCCTACCAACCCCACCCCCCACCCCCCCGTCCCAGAAAACCAGTAACCCGTGGGAGTTACGCGGCTGCAAAGCTGTTGCGTCAGCAGCTCATAAATGAACGCTTTGCATGAATTTACATTGAGGACAGTCACATTGACATTTACAGTTAAAGTTTAACAAAAGTTGCATTTGCGTTGAGTTACGTTGAGTTACGTTTTAGCCTTGCCTGCACTGGCCTGGCCTTTGTTGTACAACATTTGCATTAATGCTTAACTTAACTAAACGTATGTTATTATAAGAGAATGCACAACAATTGTTAAATTCAGTCAAAAATTTTATTGCAAACAACGAATTTTCATTTTTTTTATCAACACCCCCCCCCACCCCCCCCCCCACCACAACTATGAACGCACATTAGCAGCAACAAATTAATAATAAAAAATTTAACATGAACATGAACATTGCAAAAACAACCCCCCTCCCGACCTGCGGTCATGTTTCCTTCCAGGTCCTTTACCCCCCCGCCCCACCCCCGTGTATTAGCACCACCGCCCATTTTGGTCCCCACAGACCAAGACGACGCTGGTGTGCAGCAGATGATGGAAAGACTTCCTGCCGTGGTGGAGATGTTGGAGTGGAAGGCGAAGCTGGTTGTTCGTATTCCGAGTCAAGAGGAAGTGTATCCTGCATTCTCGCTCGAGTGCTCGGGGTTGTACTCAGACCCAACACGACACCTTGGGGTGCAGCACCGTGTTAAGCCAGCAGCACATGCCGAAGGGCATTGGTTGCGGCGTTCTGCTCACGCATCTCTTCCAGTGTCTGTCGTGCTACCTCCAGTAGCTTGACTTGCACAGCAATCACATGTGAGAAGTCACGTGTAAACTGGCTAAACCCCTGGAGAAGCTCGCGACCTATCGCGACCGTCTCCAAGCACAGGGACATCAGGCCTTCCAACTGATCGTCCATGGGAGGCGATTGCTGACCTTGCTGACCCGGCCTCTGTGGGGTTGGTGTGCGCAATATAATGCGCTTTGGCGTTTCCAGCTGCACATCGCTTGGTCCCGGTGCCTCTTCAGAGTAAAGCTCCCTCCACACTGTCCCATCAAACACTCCCAGGGCAGCTGCAGCATGGGGTCAATTTACAGAGTAAAGCTCCCTCTACATAGTCCCAGGTTCAGAGCCCTCTCCAGATCTTAACATGGAGTTTATGTAATACATTTATGAATAACAAACTTAAATTCAATACAAGAGATTCATTATTATAATTAAAATTTGCATCAGTACAATATAAAATGCAATTTATTCTTGCTGCAACTACCAAGCTGATCCAACGTTTCCGGCACTGGTCCGACCCCCTCGCCTCATGGGATACGGAGAACACCACATCCGCGATCTTGGCCCAAATGTTTCTGTAAACATGGGGTGGGGGTTTCCTGTGCATACCCCTAGTCAATTGGCCCCACCGGGAATGCACCTCATTGACTAGGGCCTCATTGGCCTCGTCACGAAAGGGCTTCACCCTCTTCCTCTCCCCTTCAGCATCATGCATTTCAGACATCATTTTTTAAAACTCTGTTTAAATTCCATTGTTAATATATCTTTCAATCCTGCTCCTCCAATGTCTTCTCAGCATCTCAGTATCTCCTCTCTCTCTCTCTCTCTCTCTGCCCCTCACTGTGCCTTCTGCGCATGTGTGGATGACCCATGACCTCCTGAAACGCGGGAAAACCAGTCAAGAAAAAAAAAAGTATCGCATGCGCAGAAGGCCGTTGCTAGGGAAGCTTTGGCCTTCCACATCGCTGACCGTTTGCTGGGCGCATATCACATCGCCAATCTTTCGCATCGCCTATTTCACATCGCTGGTCTTCCGCCGAGTGGAAAATTGATATCCAAAATATGGGCGATATTCCAGCGATCGGTAAGGCTAAGACATCGTACATCGTAAGTCTAGCCCAATGAGACCCAGCCATAGCACTGGGTCCAATAAATAGAAGATAACACACAGTGAGTCCCAGCCACAGCACTTGGTCCAATATATGGAAGATAACACAGAGTGGCCTGGTTTTACGGTCCTTTGCACTCCGTTTTTCACCCTGGAGGAGCATACCGTGGGGATTTTCGGGGCAGGTTTTGTGGCGGTGCGGAGCAGTAGCGACTGGAAGAGCTGCGCCGCTGTGCAACACCCCTGGTTGCGACATCGGTGTGCTTTTTGACTCTCGCCTGACCCGTATGCCCTGCAGCGCGCCCCGCAGTGACCGTGTGGAAAAACCAACAGTTCAACCTATAACAACTGCAGAGAGGTAAATAATGCCATCCTAAGGTAAGTATGATTGTTTTTTCTTTACATTTTTTTTGCAATGTATGTTGTGGTGACGTGGGCTATGTATTGGGAATGTTTTTCTGGGGTTTTTCCAGGTTTTTTTTTCTCCCCAGGCATCTCCCGGTCCGGCTCTTTAGCTCGGGTTTATCCCATCCTAACTGATATGTCCTTACTATACAGTACAAATGCACACGAGGCCCATACTTGAAAGAAGGTCACTCTGTGATCAGTTATCTTTATTACCAAGACCTAAGTGATGAAGGTGGGTGGAGCTTCCCCTTTTATACCTGAAAGTCCAGGCAAGGAGTGTCTCCCACAAGTTCACCGGCTTGTGGTCAATGTTCTCAAGGTGTACAACTTAGGTCAGCTTATACATGGGTTCCGATGATAGTTGAATACATGACATCACCTCCCCCGCAAAGTCTTATTGGGGTCACAGATTAAGTCTCTCTGGTGGTTTACGCTCCCTTGTAGAGCGCCTGAGTTGGGGCTCCGGTTGTTGGGCGCTGGCCTGAATGTCTGCTGTTTGTGGTGCTTCAGGCTGGTCCGGACTGCCCACAGTGACTGGGCTCTCCTCCACTTGGTTCCGGAGTTCCGTCACCTATGGTGGAGTAAACTCTATGTCGTGTTGTTCCTCTGCTTCTTCTATGGGGTTGCTGAACCTCCTTTTAGTTTGATCCACGTGTTTGCGGCAGATTTGTCCATTGGTAAGTTTAACTACTAAAACCCTATTCCCCTCTTTGGCAACCACAGTGCCTGCAAGCCATTTGGGCCCTGCAGCGTAATTAAGGACAAAAACAGGGTCATTGACATCAATACATCGTGCCCACGCATTCCTGTCGTGGTAGTCATATTGTGACTCACGCCTGCTCTCAACAATTTCTTTCATAGTAGGGTGTATAAGGGATAACCTGGTTTCGAGCGTCCTTTTCATTAGCAGCTCTGCGGGTGGAACCCCTGTGAGCAAGTGTGGTCGGGATCTATTGGTCAACAGGAGGCGTGATAAGCGGCTTTGTAGGGAACCCCCTTGGATTCTGAGCATCCCCTGTTTGATTATCTGCACTGCTCGTTCTGCCTGGCTGTTTGAGGCCGGCTTGAACGGTGCCATTCTGACATGGTTGATTCCATTGCCTGCTATGAAGTCCTGGAATTCAGTGCTTGTGAAGCACGGGCCATTGTCACTGACCAAGATGTCCGGTAGACCGTGGGTGGCGAACATTGCCCGTAGACTTTCGACCGTGGCAGAGGATGTGCTTGAATTTAAAATGGCACACTCAATCCATTTGGATTAGGCGTCTACTACAACCAAAAACATTTTTCCCATGCAAGGACCTGCGTAGTCCACATGATGCATGACCATGGCTTGGTGGGCCAGGACCAGGGGCTAAGGGGTGCTTCCTTGGGTGCGTTGCCCAGCTGAGCACACGTGTTGCACCTGCGAACACAAAGTTCCAGGTCTGTATCTATCCCTGGCCACCAAACTTGTGACCTGGCAATTGCCTTCATCATGACAATGCCCGGGTGCTCATTGTGAAGTTCTCTGATAAACACCTCTCTGCCCCTCTGGGGCATGACTACTCAGTTTCTGCACAGTAGTCAATCGGCCTGAATCGAGAGTTCATCCTTGCGCCTATGAAACGGTTTAAATTCCTCAGGGCATGCCCCGTACGTGGCTGCCCAGTCCCCATTCAGGACACATTTCTTAACTAAAGACAGGAGCGGGTCTTTATTTGTCCAGACTTTAATCTGAAGGGCTGTCACAGGTGAGCCTTTGCTTTCAAAAGCATCAACAGCCATGACCTTCTCAGCATCATGCTCAGTTGCCCCCTCAGTGGTGGCTAGTGGGAGCCTGCTGAGTGCATCGGCGCAGTTTTCAGTGCCCGGTCTGTGCCGAATTGTGTAGTCATAGGCGGCTAACGTAAGTGCCCACTCTGTGTGCGGGCCGATGCATTTGCATTTATGGCCTTGTTGTCGGCCAAAAGGGACGTTAGGGGTTTGTGATCTGTCTCCAGCTCAAATTTCCTGCCAAACAGGTACTGGTGCATTTTTTTTACTGCATATACACATGCTAGCGCTTCCTTTTCTACCATCCCATAGCCCCTTTCTGCCTGGGACAGACTTCTGGAGGCATTAGCTACTGGCTGTAACTGACCATTGGCATTCACATGCTGCAACACACACCCGATCCCATAGGACGACGCATCGCACGTTAGAAGAAGTTTCTTACATGGGTCATATAACGTTAACAGTTTGTTGGAGCATGTGCTCTATCAAAAGCCCTTTCCTGGCTTTCCCCCCAGGCCCATTTGTGACCTTTGCATATGAGCACATGTAGTGGCTCTAACAGCATGCTCAATTTGGGAAGAAAGTTACCAAAATAGTTCAGGAGCCCCAGGAACGAACGCAGCTCCGTTGTGTTACGGGGTCTGAGTGCTCTCTGGATCGCTTCCGTTTTGGACACAGTGGGGCTGATCCCGTCTGCTGCTACCCTCCTCCCCAGGAATTCTACCTCTGGAGCTAAGAAGATGCACTTCGCCTTTTTCAGTTGCAGCCCTACCTGGTCCAGTCTGCGAACACCTCCTCCAGGTTGTGAAGGTGTTCTTCAGTATCACGACCCGTGATGAGGATGTCGTCTTGAAAAACCACCGTCCTTGGAATCGACTTGAGGAGGCTTTCCATATTTCGCTGAAAGATCGCGGCGGCCGAACGAATCCCGAGCGGACATCTGTTATACTCAAGCAACCCCTTGTGTGTCGTGATGGTGGTCAGCTTCTTCGACTCACTCGCCAGCTCCTGGGTTATGTAAGCTGAGGTCAGGTCCAATTTTGAAAAAAGTTTGCCACCGGATAGCATCGCAAAGAGGTCCTCCGCTCTCAGTAGCGGATACTGGTCTTGGAGTGACACCCGATTGATGGTGGCCTTGTAATCGCCACATATCCTGACCGACCCATCCACTTTGAACACCGGCACGATCAGGCTCGCCCAGTCACTGAATTCGACTGGCGAGATGATGCCTTCCCTCAGCAGGCGGTCCAATTCGCATTCTATCTTTTCCCACATCACATACGGCACCACTCTGACCTTGTGGTGTACTCACCTGGCCTCTGGGTTTAAGTGAATCACTACCTTGGGCCCCATGAAAGTGCTGATGCCAGGTTGAAATAATGAGTCAAATTTGTCCAGGATCTGTGAGCATGATACTCGCTCCACAGAAGAAATTGCATTGACATCGCCCCATTTCCAGTTCATGACAGCAAGCCAACTCCTCACCAGTAGTGCGGGACCGTCCCCCGGGACAATCCAGAGTGGCAACCTGTTCTCCGAATCTTTGTAGGTCACGACTACCGTGGCGCTGCCTAGCACCGGAATGATCTCCTTTGTATATGTCTGTAGCAGTGCGTCAATCCTGGCCTTGGACACGCACAACCTTTTGAACTGTTTGATACTCATCAAGGACTGGCTGGCCCCCATGTCTAGCTCCATTAATACTGGGATGCCATTGAGGAGCACTTTCATCATTATCGGTGGTGTCCTGGTATATGAACTGTATACGTTCTCCACATGAACTCGCTGAACTTCAGCTTCCAGCGATTTCCTGCAGTATTCATTTGGCCTCGTAGGGCTTACATTGGGCCCGTCCTCCTCGTACATCAACTTTGCTGCAGGCTTCCTACACATACGTGCCAAGTGACCGCTGACGTTGCAGTTTCTGCAGGTATATTGCTGATACCTGCAAGCTCTGGCTGGGTGTTTGCCTCCACACCTCCAGCATGAGCTGGAGGCCCCGTTGTTGGAAACAAAGGATCCATTACCAGTCAATCGTCTCTGACTGTCTCTGTAACTGTCCTTAAGCGCACCATTAACAGGTGTTGATGGCCCCATTACTGGCCGCATTGTTCATTGCGATGGCATGAATCGCCATTCAGCTAGCCATTTTCTGTGTTGAATTCCCCCTTTGGGTTCGACTACATGCTGGGGCATGTCCGATTGCCCTTGTCTGCCTGGAGAACTGTGTGTCGCGTTAACAATGTTGACTCCCTGGTCGTTTGCCGCATTTGAGCCAAGATTTTTGTCATACATCATTCTGGTCTCTTCCTCCCCTGAGATAAATGTCTGGGCTATCAGAGCCGCCGCTTCCAAGGTCAAGTCTTTGATCTCAATCAGTTTCCTGAAAACTCCAGCGTGCCCGATGCCCTCAATAAAAAAGTCTCGCAACATCTCCACTCTGCATGCATCTGTGAACTTACATAGGCTCGCCAGTCGCCGGAGATCTGCCACGACGTCTGGAACACTTTGCCCTTCTCGCCGTCGGTGTGTGTAAAACCCATGTTCTCGCCATGTGCATGCTGCTCGCCGGTTTAAGGCATTCCCCGATCAACTTACTGAGCTCTTCGAACGTGTTGTCCGCCGGCTTCTCTGGCACTAGAAGGTCCTTCATCAGGGAGTACGTATTGGATCCACAAACCATCAGGAGATGAGCCCTGCGTTTGTCGGCCAAATCCTGTCCCAACCATTCCTTAGTGACAAAACTTTGCTGTAGTCTCTCAATAAAGTCATCCCAATCATCACCAACACAGTACCTCTCTTCTGTGCTGCTAGTAGCCATGCTCGTGTGGTTTAAATCCCAGTTTCTCGTCGCCAATGATATGTCCTTACCATACAGTATAAATGCACACGAGGCCCATACTTGAGAGAAGGTCACTCTGTGACCAGTTACCTTTATTACCAAGACCTCAAGTGATGAAGGTGGGTGGAGCTTCCTCTTTTATACCTGAAAGTCCAGGTTAGGAGTGTCTCCCACAAGTTCACCCCTAGTGGTTATTGTTCTCAAGGTGTACAACTTAGGTCAGCTTATACATGGGTTACAATGAATACATGACACTAATGCTCTAAGAGAGGTGTACAACACCTCCCTTAGCGCTGCGCCCCAGACTCAGGGCCCAGCTGCCCAATTTTGATGACTGAGGCACAAACTGTTCCCGGGCGCAAACTTTACCGCCCCGCCGCCATCACTGCCCCGAAATCATCAAAGCTGAAAATCCAGCCCACAGAGAGTCCCAGCCACAGCACTTAGTCCAATAAATGGAACATAATACAGAGTGAATCCCAGCACAGCACTGACTTGAATGAACAGAGACCAAACCAGAGCAATAACACTACATATACATAGCACATGAAAGACTTACTTTGGCACTGGACCAGAGGAACTGAGAGAATCTCATTGAGCAGTAGTGAGTGTCAAAGGTCTGGACCCCAGTCCCACACCAAGAAATGATGTTTAATCAATCCCCACACTGATATGTGCACCGAAGATGCACACTACTCATTTTCCTCCTCCCATGGGTGTGCCCTATTCTTTGGGATGTTATGATGAGGAAAAGAGGTGGAGAACCATAATATCGGGTCTTTACTCGGACATCCTTGTTTACTCCAGGGTGCCCTGTCTGAAACAGGTGGGAGCATTCAAATGTTATGTAAATTACATGAGAGTGATGTCATGCTGTCTCCTGTGTTTTCGGGGGAAAGCACCCAGTGGACATGTGTCCTGAAAATCGCTGGGGAAGCTGCTTAATAGACGTTACTAACTTCCTCTTCAGATGAGTGGATCTGCAAAGAGACAGCGAACCTCAGGGTACAACATGGTTGCATTGTGGCTGAGGACCATCCGTTTGCTGTTTCTGACAGCAGCTAATAAGGACATATGCTACCAGGAGTTTGTGTTGCCATAAGCCTTTAATGCCTGCAGCAGCACACAACTCCCCTGCCCCAATTTAATTCGTGAAAATTGGAGGCAATAGTCCCACCCATCACTCAGCCAACATATTTTAATATGTTGAACTCGGAAATATGGGAGGGCTAATTCCCAGTTTCGGGTGCTAGTGAATTCAGGCCCCACTTTTTTAAATGCTGTATCATATGACTCTGAACTAATTTAACACTATAGCAAATGGAATGGAGTTGCCCCTTTACATCTGCAGAAATGACAAAATACGATCCATTCTTTTTAAAAAGTCTTTCTCTGTGATAATGTGTAGCTTCTGTCACAAAAAAATCCGGGAATAATCAGACAGATGTTTTCTATAAAGTATCTTACTCTTTGCCACAATGTAGCATTCAGTAAAGAAAGCAGATGCAGTGCAGTTTTCAACAGTGGAAAGTAATTTACATTTTTTCATTAGTGGTAATGTATGAATCAGTCACAATTAACCTTTGAAGTCATAACAGTGTGCACAAGTTGAATTGCTCATTAAATAATTGGACTCAGTATGATTACACATTTTTATGGTTGACCACTCATTGGTAAAAGGTCAGTCAGTTCTTTGATCAGAAAAAAAACATGACTTAATGAAAAAATGTGCCGTGTAGAATTGCATTGTCATCTCCTGGATTTGCACTAAGGTCTGAGAAGGTGGCCAATAGAAGAGTGTGCGAGTCCCTTTGTGTCTGCTGACTGCGTATCACTGTGTCAATAATTGAGACTGATAGGAGCTAAAGTAGCATGCTTATACAGATGAACTTATTAATTGTTGGATCAAAACATACATCTGAGACAAGGGCAACTCACAGAAGAAACAACTGTAAAAGTAACGTTGTTTTTATATTGCATTTATATAGCGCCTTTCACGACCACCAGCCGTCTCAAAGCACTTTACAGCTAATAAAGTACTTTTGGAGTGCAGTCACTGTTGTAATGGGGCAGCCAATTTCTGCACAGCATGCTCCCACAAACAGTGATGTGATAACCAGATAATCTGTTTAGTTATGTTAATTGAGAGATAAATATTGGCCAGGACACCGGGGATAGCTCCCCTGCTCTTCTTTGACATAATGTCACAGGAACTTTCACATCCACCTGAGAGAACAGACAGGGCCTCAGTTTAACATCTCATCAAAACACAGCATCTCCGACAGTGCAACATTCCCTCAGTATTGCCCCTCCAACAGTGCAGCATCAACTAGATTTATGTGCTCAAGTCCCTGGAGTGGAACTTGAACCCACAACCTTCAGACTCAGAGGCAAGTGTGCTATCCACTGGGCCACAGCTGACACTCATTGAAGATGAAGCTAATCCTGTAACTTTTATGTAATTGATTGTTGGGCCCATGATAAGGGACTAACCAATGTGTATTCTATTTGTGTTAAATTTATCTTGCCTAAGCTTTTAAAATGTTATTGTAAGCATATCTTTCATTCTAAAAAGAACAGCATGGAATACCAGTGGAATATTTAGAATATGACTGCTAAAAAGATGTCAGTTGAGATTTTACACCACACCTCTGAGTTCTATCAGCTCTCAGTTGGATGTAGTGCCATGTGAAAGGATAGTACCTTATCTTAGGGAGGGATGGGAGAGCAAAGAGCTGACGCACTGGGTGGAACTTGTAACTTCCTGCAATTGAAAGGAAAATCAGGCAGGGCCGATCTCAAATCGTCTCTTTTGTGTCCCTGGTAAAGTTCAATTTTCTGACGACACTATCCCACTGAATCATAACTTCTACTAACCTTTCGTAAATCAGCTTAGACAGCAGTCACGGAGAAGTCGAGCTACTCCAGGATAGTTGGAATTACCAAACTGCAGAGTAGAGAAGGAAATTGGGCCTTGGGAGAAAAAAATAAAAATGCAAATACCTGTAATGCCTTTTGATATGATTTACGTGTACTGAGAATACAAATCTGTCTCACAAAGATGATGACATTTTCCAATAATGTACTACGTTTATACAAGTTGTTTAATTTTCATTGACAATCTTGAAAGAATGGGTATTATAATTCTTGGTATGTTGAGATGAGCATATGGCTATGTTCCCTAGAACGAGTGACCTGGATACTACCAGTTTTCTGAGGATGTGCTGCCACTGAGAAGTCTAATCGATTGGTCACATATATTGGGAAATCATGGGGCCAAAGGCAGTGTGCACTCAATCTGGGCCTTTTGTGTCCACAATCCCTAGTAGTTTAGGCATTGGCAGGATCTTCAATTCTGACATTCTAAGCACTGGACTTCTTTGATGTGTGAAGTTGACATTAAATCCTCGTAAAATGCCCAGACATATTGGAAAGTGCTTCAGGAACATGCAAACACTCATTAAGAGTGAACGCCAGATTTTGTGCCTAAACATCGATTCTCAAAATAACTATGACAGGATAAGGCCCAATTGCAGTGTTTATTTTCTGATTATGTGCTGGCAACAGGGGACATTGCCTGCTCATTGTGAGTATCGGAAAATTACAGACACATAATGGTCCATCAATTGGGGCAGCTTATCCATGATTCTCCAATCTATACTTGTGGACACTATTTCCCATTCTAATGGATGCACCTGCGAATATGCTCACAGGTTTCTAGAACTGTTGGTCTGGAGGAGTCCTTGTTCCATGTCTATGTTAAATGTGCGAGGTTGCAGCCGCTATTCCATTATTTGAGGGGGCTGCTCCTCAAATTCTGGTTGCACTTCAGTCCCACACTCTTGATCTTTGGGCACCCTGTGTGGAGGGGAGCGGGTAGGTCCGAGGGTCTCCTCCTGGGACTGCTCCTGGGCACGGCCAAGGGTGCCATTAGCCGGTCCAGGCAGCGGGCGGTCGAGGGGGTCGTTCAGCACGACTGCCTGCCTCTCTTCCGTGGTTACATCCGAGCCAGGGTGTCCCTGGAGATGGAGCACGCGGTGTCCACCGGTACGCTCGCGGCCTTCTGTGAGAGGTGGGTGCCGGAGGGACTGGAGTGCATCATCACCCCTGGCAACCAAATTTTAATTTGATTTTATATGTTTAAAGTTTAATTGGTTTATTGTGCCGGGTTTTGGTGACACCCGCCCCCCCGCCTTTTAGCCAGGGGGCACTTGTATAATTTCTGGTTTTAGTGCCCAACCCACCCCCCCCCCCACCAAAAAAAAGGGCACTTGAAAAATGTTTAGAGTGTACCCCCTCTTTAATCAGGGATACATGATTTAATGTTTATTTATTGTTCTCTCAACAAAAAAAGTTGTAGAACTGTTGGTCTGGAGGAGTTCATGTTCCATGTCTTTGTTAAATGTGCGATGTTGCAGCCCCTATTCCATTATTTGCAGGGGCTGCTCCTCAAATTCTGGTTGCACTTCAGTCCCAATCTCCTGATCTTTGGGCACCCTGTGCGGAGGAGGTCTGAGGGTCTCCTCCTTGGACTGCTCCTGGGCACGGCCAAGGGTGCCATCAGCCGGTCCAGGTAGTGGCCGGTTGAGGGGTTCATTCAGCCCGACTGCCTGCCTCTCTTCCGCGCTTACATCCGAGCCAGGGTGTCCCTGGAGATGGAGCACGCGGTGTCCACCGGTACGCTCGCGGCCTTCCGTGAGAGGTGGGCACCGGAGGGACTGGAGTGCATCATCACCCCCGGCAACCAAATTTTAATTTGATTTCGTATGTTTAAAGTTTAATTGGTTTATTGTGCCGGGTTTTAGTGCCCCCCCCCCCTTTTAGCCAGGGGGCACTTGTATAATTTGTGTTTCAGTGCCTTCAAAACCCCCCCCCCCAAAAAAGAAAAAAAATAAGGGGGCATTTGTTGAAAATGTTTGGTGTGTTCCCCCCTTTAATCAGGAGGCACTTGATTTAATTGATTTATTGTTTTCTACAAAAAGAGTTGTAGAACTGTTGGTCTGGAAGAGTCTGTGTTCCATGTCTATGCTAACTGTGTGAGCTTGCAGCCCCTCTTCCAATATTTGAAGGGGCTGCTCCTCAAATTCTGGTTGCACTTCAGTCCCACACTCCTGATCTTTGGGCACCCTGTGCGGAGGGAGTGAGCTGGTCCGAGGGACTCCTTGTAGGACTGCTCCTGGGCACGACCAAGGGTGCCATCATCCGGTTCAGGCAGCGGGCGGTCGAGGGGGTCGTTCAGCCTGACTGCCTGCCTCTCTTCCGCGGTTACATCCGAGCCAGGGTGTCCCTGGAGATGGAGCACGCGGTGTCCACCGGTACGCTCGTGGCCTTCCGTGAGAGTTTGGCACCGGAGGGACTGGAGTGCATCATCACTCCTGGCAACCAAATTTTAATTTGATTAAAGGTTTCTTGTTACAGTTTTAAATTGTAATTTGTGGGTTCTAGTGCCAAAAGGGAGCATTTGTTTAAGGTTCTACCAAAATAGTTGTAGAACCGTTGACCCTTACAAAAGGGGGCACTTGATTTAAAGTTATATTTAAAAGAGTTGTAGAACTGTTGCATTGTGAATGTCTTAGCCAGTCACGTGATGTTCACAAGACTCAATAAAACCCCAGTCAGTTGGGTCTAGGTCATCCACGATGAGGCAGGTGGTTGTGAGCCTGGTGTATAAACTGGTAATGTGTAGTGTGATTCTTAAACCTTTGTTTATAAACCAACTAGTTCTTACTAGCAATGCGTTGCTATGAATTCTTAAGCAAAGAATGCGTGAAGCAAATATATTACACCCATCACCAGCATGGACATGGAAGATTCTCCCAATTATCTTTTTAAAACTGGGACCTGTCAGCACATGTAACCAGGAACAGCTATCAATAGCACACGCTATCTTAAACAGCTGATTCTAGGTTCCCTTTTAGTGTGGAAGATAATGGAAAGTCTTTGGTCTAAAAATTCATCTCGGGTGGTGGTGCAAAATTGGCGGTGTGGAATTGGCCACCCATTCCACGCAGTGCCTGATAGTCAGTTCCATTGCAGTCAATAGGTCTGAATATCAGGCACTGTGTATAATGATCCGACACTGCCCATTGTTCACCACCGCCCGAGACAACTTTCTCGCTCTTTATCTTTTAAGCAACAGAGGAAATAATAATGTCACCTTATGCATATGGAATAAATTCCATATTTGATGGGTGTCAAATAATATCAATTTATTCCATGGTTATTGGCCACACATGTTGCATAAGTCACAATATTGTTATACCCCTATCATTAATATGCTATTAATGATTTTGAACAAAGAATCTTAAATGCCCAGGATATGTTTAATTTTCTTTGAAGTTGGTGTATTTTCACAGCGCAGTAAAACTGTTTACAGGGTCTGCTGTAAATTGCCCTCAAGTAGGCTGACAGAAGCAGACCTCCCAGATCTGTAAATTTACACATGTGAATGCTAAATGAAAGGTGTCTGCAGCATATCAAAGTGTTTACATTCACTAAATTGCTGTAAAATTTTAATCTGTATCATGAGCAGGCACAGTAACCTCACAGAAGGGGAAGCTGGAGTGGCGATTTAGTTGAGGTGAATTTTGATGCTGTGACACCAGCGGTCATTTTACAAGTTTGTGCTCCTGGTGTGAAGCCTTGGATGCCGAGAGCGCATATCGGGATTTTGGGTGGCACTCCCCGTTATTCCGTTTAAAGGATGGAAAATTGTGAGGGTGCGTGCCCAAATTTCTGTTGTGCGCCCCTCGTGGGTAAAACTCTGCACCAGGAGTTGGCAGCTCATAAAATCAACTCAGATGTGACCGCTTGCAAAAAGTGTTGTTCTATCGAGGATGTAAACCTGCATCTATTTTTGGACGAACATGCCTTTTTAAAATTTTATTTTATTTTAAACGCTGGGTACAATTTGTAACCAAATAATTTCAATGCAAACAGCCCTGAATAAACAGTCTGCATAAAGGTCAATGTTTCTAGATCAAGGGACAGAGAAAAAAAACAAGTTAAAAAGAAAGGCAGCACAGAAGCATAAACTGGGATTGACAGCTCTAAATTTTTGTAGTAGTGTGTTTAAGTCCTCAGGCAAAATTACTTCCTGAGAGTGGAGACTGTGATTAAAAAGGAGTGGTAGAAAATAAATAAAGGAGGAGAAAAAAATATTTCATTTTCTGCCTTTGTGAATTGGGAAGAACTTGTAACTTTGAGGTCTGAATCTGTGTGGGAATTGGGGGGAATTTGTAATTAATAAATAATATCTGGGTGAAGCTTAAATGAGGCTGATTATAATGAGGTACAATACCCCTAGGCAAAGGCAACAGTTAATTCACAGCTGGTACAGTATGACGTGACTTTTCAAAGAGAACACACAACTCTTTTCTTCCTTTTTATTTTGTTCTTTGTTCCATGTGGTGGTAATAATTTGCAGCCCAATCACTTCAATCTAAACGATCCTACATCTGTATCTTGCCTCCGAGGTCAGCAATTCTGGATTGCAGAATGGAGGACTAAAAAATTAAGCAAAACAAAAAGCTAGGCAGAAGACATCACAGCTGTGATATATTCCTCACAAACCCACAACACACACAGACTCCAAAGATGGCTGGTAATTCAGAAACTTGTCAGGTGATGCTTTATTGTGAAAACAGCAATGGCTGCATTACCACAGTAGTCCACTAGGTGGAGCTATATATAGTACAATAGCAAGGCACAAACATAGATTACTAACGCTAAATAATTACTGTTAACATAGCGGAGCTTTGGGCAAATTTGCAAGAAAAATAATCGGGCATGACACTTCGTTGGAGTTTGTAGAGAAAAGAAAGACTAAGGGGCTGATCCCATAGTCCAGTACCTTGGGATAGCAGGAGTACAATCAGCACAGAAGGAGTGCTGAACTGGGAGAGCAGGAGCATAATCTGTACAGAGGGAGTGTTGAACTGGAAGAACAGGTGCACATTTCTAATGAGCTACAATGCTTGCACCCATTTTTTGCACGATGCTCGTTAAAACTTCAAATTTAATGCATAAATATTTAATTTCATAAGTAGCAGGTCAGTCAGCATCTGTTGAGAGAACAGATTTCAGGTGTAGATTCTTCATCAGTGAGATTTGTATTTATTTGCACATTCATTTGGAATGGGAACAATAGACCATGGGCCGAAGTCTGTTTTCTTGCCTAGATTTTTAGTTCTGTAGACTCGGTGTGGAAAGTACCTAGAACCATGCTAAATATGTTAAACATATATATCTGAAGCAAAATACAAATGTTCCCACGTCTGAAAATTGAGTGTTTCCGAGAAATGGCCAGAAACAAAGAAAAACCTAAAAATGTTGCTATGGACTTACCTTTCCTTAGCAACGGCGACATATCAGTGCTACTACTAAATTTTAAGCATGGATAGTGTAAGAATTGGTAAAAAGAAGTATCACTGAGGACATCTGAGGTCTGGATGCATCATATGGTGCAGTTATACATAAATCTAAGTTTTGTTTTCATATCCGTTGCGAAGAAAGAAATCTACCATTGCAACCATTTATTTCAAACACACCTATTGACATTTCAGACAGACATCCGCACTCATTTGTCAACCATATAATTATAATAATAAAAGTAATAGTATTGATTTTTTTTTAAGATAGAAGTTCTGAAAAAACAAAATAGATCTGAAAAAAAATTAGAGGATGAAAAGGAATGCATATCTATGAATCATCATCAGAATCAAGGGTATCTGTTTCCTCAGCCCTAGAAGTCTCGGGCAAAAATGCAACAACCTACACACGAGCAAGATAGCATGTTGAGAAGACGAAAGCATCTTTCTTGTGCACACAGGGTATTTTTGCATGAGCAATGTGCAAGCTCCATTACACTTGCTGGTGCTGGAGGAAGTGTCATCTAGTCTGTGACAAGTATGATGTTATATATGCAGACTATAGATATACTCTCTGTGTAGTTACTGTATAGTTGCATAAGATGGAGACTTATTTACCTGACGTACTGTCAATAAGGTTTACACTGTGTATATACATGCTGGCACCACTAGAGGGTGCAACTGGTGGAGACCGGGGTTTCCTGTCCTGCCTTTGTGACAGGGGCTGTATAAAAGGGAAGCCACCATGCGGCTGCCTCACTCTGGAGTTATGAGTAAAGGATCAAGGTCACTACAGTTTCAGTACAACACATTGCCTCGTGGAGTCATTCACAAGCACACTACAGATGAGAATATGGACTTTCACGTGATTATGGCTACCTTTGACACACGAAAAGATTTCGCAGAGGGTGATGATTGGGATGCCTTCACGGAAAGGCTCAAGCAATATTTCGTGGCAATTGACCTGGCAGGGGAGACGGACACATTGGCGGAGAAGCGCAAGGCTATACTGCTGACCAGTTGTGGGCCCGAGGTCTACCGCCTCGTCAGGGACTTGCTGGCACCTACGAAGGCCAAGGATAAGACATACGATGAGCTGACTGAACTAATTCACGACCAACTAAACCAAAATAGAGAATATTCATGGCCAGGTACAGATTCTACACTCACCGCAGACCTGAGGGCCAGGAGATTGAAAAATATGCTGCCGACCTCAGGAGACGTGTGGCACCGTGTGATTTTGGCACGCACCTCAACGATGCATTGTGAGACATCTTCATTATTGGAATTGGCCACGAGGGCCTCCTTCACAAGCTATTATCTGCTGACACCACAGTCAAACTGCAGAAAACCATCAGCATCAGTCAGGCGTTCATGACCTCGACCTGCAGCACCAAGCAAATTATTCATCCTTTGGACTCAAACCTGGCAAGTACTGTACACAGAATGGTGCCTTTTACAGGCAAGACTGTAGAACGTGGCTCTGCCCAGGGCAGAGAGCACAGACCTCAGGGTTCCATAACTCAGAGTCCATCGATGGGTGCTAATCAAGTAGCACCATGCTGGCGTTGCGGAGGAAACCAAAGGGCTCACCAGTGTCCCCTTGTGCGAGGCCCCTTGGAGAAGAGTGACCATAATATGGTGGAATTCTGCATTAGGATGGAGAATGAAACAGTTAATTCAGAGACCATGGTACAGAAATTTAAGAAGGGTAACTTTGAAGGTATGAGGCGTGAATTGGCTAGGATAGATTGGCGAATGATACTTAACGGGTTGACTGTGGATGGGCAATGGCAGACATTTAGAGACCGCATGGATGAACTACAACAATTGTACATTCCTGTCTGGCGTAAAAATAAAAAAGGGAAGGTGGCTCAATTTTGGCTATCAAGGGAAATCAGGGATAGTATTAAAGCCAAGGAAGTGGCATACAAATTGGCCAGAAATAGCAGCGAACCCGGGGACTGGGAGAAATTTAGAACTCAGCAGAGGAGGACAAAGGGTTTGATTAGGGCAGAGAAAATGGAGTACGAGAAGAAGCTTGCAGGGAACATTAAGACGGATTGCAAAAGTTTCTATAGATATGTAAAGAGAAAAAGGTTAGTAAAGACAAACGTAGGTCCCCTGCAGTCAGAATCAGGGGAAGTCATAACGGGGACCAATTGAACAAGTACTTTGGTTCGGTATTCACTAAGGAGGACACAAACAACCTTCCGGATATAAAAGGGGTCAGAGGGTCTAGTAAGGAGGAGGAACTGAGGGAAATCCTTATTAGTCGGGAAATTGTGTTGGGGAAATTGATGGGATTGAAGGCCGATAAATCCCCAGGGCCTGATGGACTGCATCCCAGAGTACTTAAGGAGGTGGCCTTGGAAATAGCGGATGCATTGACAGTCATTTTCCAACATTCCATTGACTCTGGATCAGTTCCTATAGAGTGGAGGGTAGCCAATGTAACCCCACTTTTCAAAAAAGGAGGGAGAGAGAAAACTGGGAATTATAGACCGGTCAGCCTGACATTGGTAATGGGTAAAATGATGGAATCAATTATTAAGGATGTCATAGCAGTGCATTTGGAAAGAGGTGACATGATAGGTCCAAGTCAGCATGGATTTGTGAAAGGGAAATCATGCTTGAAAAATCTTCTGGAATTTTTTGAGGATGTTTCCAGTAGAGTGGACAAGGGAGAACCAGTTGATGTGGTATATTTGGACTTTCAGAAGGCTTTCGACAAGGTCCCACACAAGAGATTAATGTGCAAAGTTAAAGCACATGGGATTGGGGGTAATGTGCTGACATGGATTGAGAACTGGTTGTCAGACAGGAAGCAAAGAGTAGGAGTAAATGGGGACTTTTCAGAATGGCAGGCAGTGACTAGTGGGGTACCGCAAGGTTCTGTGCTGGGGCCCCAGCTGTTTACATTGTACATTAATGATTTAGACGAGGGGATTAAATGTAGTATCTCCAAATTTGCGGATGACACTAAGTTGGGTGGCAGTGTGAGCTGCGAAGAGGATGCTAAGAGGCTGCAGAGCGACTTGGATAGGTTAGGTGAGTGGGCAAATGCATGGCAGATGAAGTATAATGTGGATAAATGTGAGGTTATCCATTTTGGTGGTAAAAACAGAGAGACAGACTATTATCTGAATGGTGACAGATTAGGAAAAGGGGAGGTGCAACGAGACCTGGGTGTCATGGTACATCAGTCATTGAAGGTTGGCATGCAGGTACAGCAGGCGGTTAAGAAAGCAAATGGCATGTTGGCCTTCATAGCGAGGGGATTTGAGTACAGGGGCAGGGAGGTGTTGCTACAGTTGTACAGGGCCTTGGTGAGGCCACACCTGGAGTATTGTGTACAGTTTTGGTCTCCTAACCTGAGGAAGGACATTCTTGCTATTGAGGGACTGCAGCGAAGGTTCACCAGACTGATTCCCGGGATGGCGGGACTGACCTATCAAGAAAGACTGGATCAACTGGGCTTGTATTCACTGGAGTTCAGAAGAATGAGAGAGGACCTCATAGAAACGTTTAAAATTCTGATGGGTTCAGACAGGTTAGATGCAGAAAGAATGTTCCCAATGTTGGGGAAGTCCAGAACCAGGGGTCACAGTCTAAGGATAAGGGGTAAGCCATTTAGGACCGAGATGAGAAGAAACTTCTTCAGCCAGAGAGTGGTGAACCTGTGGAATTCTCCACCACAGAAAGTTGTTGAGGCCAATTCACTAAATATATTCAAAAAGGAGTTAGATGAAGTCCTTACTACTAGGGGGATCAAGGGGTATGGCGAGAAAGCAGGAATGGGGTACTGAAGTTGCATGTTCAGCCATGAACTCATTGAATGGCGGTGCAGGCTAGAAGGGCCGAATGGCCTACTCCTGCACCTATTTTCTATGTTTCTATGTTTCTATGTGTTGGTTTGCTGAGTACGTATGCAAAGCCTGTAACACGAAGGGCCACCTCCAACATATGTGTAAAAGAAATACGACTCTTGTTTAGCAGAGGAGTTGGTAGATGACTTTGAATCCAGACGGGTGTGTGATGATTTGGCCAGAGAGGCAGCTCAGCCCCAAGAAGTGTGTGGAGTGCAGACCTGTACCACCGATTGTCCTCCAGTGAAGATGGTAGTCGAGATAAACGGCGTTTCAGTCTTCATGGAAGTGGACACGGGAGCGAGCCAGTTAGTGATAAGCCAGGATGCCTTTAAGAGGCTATGGAATGGAAAACAATCCGAGCTGCTTCCAGAACAGGAAAAGTTGCGCACCTACACCAAGGAGCTGATCCCAGTCCTTGGTAGTGCGGATGTAAATGTGATACATAATGGCATGGTGCACAAGTTACCTCTGTGGATTGTTGCAGGTGATGGTCCAACGCTACTCGGAAGAAGGTGGATGTGGAAGATCCAGTAGAAATGGGAAGACCTCTTCACTCCAGCAGTCGATGTCCCCCATGCTCAGAGGCAGAGCAAAACCTCACCTTCGCTTGGCATCAGAGAACAGACCAGCGCAGCACCTGCGGCACAGACCGTCCATCACGACTGCGTGGCAATGATCTGACCGGAGAGACCTAAAAGTACCTTCCCGGCTCCAGTGGCAGGACTCCTGGGGAGGAAGATTGAATTCACAGTCACTCTTCCAGCTTTTGTGGCAGAACCCGCGGGAAAGAAGGATCAAGGCAGTTGACCTCGAGGACAGAGGCAAGATGGAGTCCCTGCTACAGCGAGGTGCAGCATGGCATGGCAGGGTTCTCTTAAAGGAGACCGTCAATCAACCGAACTTAAAGAGACATTGTATGCATGACAATCAATGTAACGAACCGATTAAGAATGTAAAGAACAAAATGTTGTGAAATGTCGTGAATAGAGTGTCCCCAAAAGTAGCAAGCCAGTTACCTCAGGAGGGTGAAGGCACTGATCTGATACCCTGCCCCAGGTCTATCCCATGCTGTAGGCACCCGATGGCACTATTCGCCACGGACCTGGAAACAAAAACGGTGCCAATCCGCGCAGTCGGCCACTGTTGCCCACCACCCGGGTGGAGACGGTGCAGCCCCCAGACCCAGTCACTACCTCGGCCATGTCTGGGAGTGAAAGGTCAGAACCAACGAGTTCCACAAACGGTACCTGGAACAGCCAGGTTCCCAACACCATTAGAGAGCAGGCAGAAGATTCTGCAGCCCTCAACGGAGGACAGGGAGGCCACACACATCTGTGGCTCTGCCCACCACTAGGCAACGGCAAAGGCCCTGAGTCCTGGCAAGGTGAGCGAACCAAGCCCACCCCGCTAGAGGGGGCGCAGCGCCGCCATCAGACGACTAGGACCCCGTCCGGTTGCTCTGGAACTAGTGTCCTCACATACCTGTAATGCTACCTCAGTACTGACCATGACTGAACTAATTATCCAATCTACCCAATCTTGGCGCACGGCCGTAAAACTTAACAAATGTCAGTCACTGAACCAAGGTATCATGATCCAAATTGTAAAAAATTTTTTTTTTTCTTCCTTTCTTTGTACTTGCACTGTGTCCGATCCTGTATGTTTACGCAATGGTTCAGCTGCATGATCTCGCTGTGGGTGGGGGGGGGGGGGGCGGGTGCGGGGGAGGGCGAATGGATGGATGTAACCATGGACACACACATGGATCACACCCAGAACCCTCTGGAACCTCCACTGCAACATCGAACCATCCAAACTGGTAACCACGACAACAACGTTGTGGCAAAAGGACTTGGGGGTTAACAGGGAGAGAGCCAAGCCAAAGCACAGCCAAGGTGCAAGGGCTATTGCCACTTAAGCCTTGGGAGAGCTAAGCCAGAGCACATAGTGCAAAGGTATTGGCACAAAGGACTTGGGGGAGAGTGATGTTATATATGCAGACTATAGTTATACTCTCTGTGTAGTCACTGTATAGTTGCATAAGATGGAGACGTGTTTACCTGACGTACTGTCAATAAGGTTTACACTGTGTATATACATGCTGGCACCACTAGATGGTGCAACTGGTGGAGACCGGGGTTTCCTGTCCTGCCCTGGTGGCAGAGGCTGTATAAAAGGGGAGCCATGATGCGGCTGCCTCACTCTGCAGTTACAAGTAAAGGACCAAGGTCACTACAGTTTGAGAACAACACATTGCCTCGTGGAGTCATTCACAAGTACACGAGAGACATAATATACATCATCTTCAAGTTTCCATCCAAGCTCCTTTGGAGATGGGGGACCCGAAATTCACGGTCCCGGAAGGACCGTAACTGCCCATTTGCGGCGGCCATTTTTCAAAATTAAATGATTGCCACTTTGGGCTCAACTGGCCGCCCCGACATAGATACGGCCTGGGAGGTCTTGCAGCATTGTGGGCCACCCCGACTCTTGTGGCGGTGTGGGGCTCGCGGCAGTAGTGACATGCGAAAAGTGCGCATCGCTGCCGCTCTGTCCTCGAACCCATTTTGAGCGTAAAAAGCCCTTTTGCTGACAGTGCCCCCACCAGCTTTTAGGGCCTGAGAAAAGTGGCAAATATCTCAGAGCCGTGGGAGCAGAGAGAGACAGGAAGGTAAGATCCAAACCTGAGGATGTTCAGCACAGAATCCGCACTCAAGGGGAAAGAGGGAGAGGGAAGTGGGAGAGGGAAAGAGAGTGGGTGAGAGAGAGGGAGAGAGAGAGAGAGAGAAGGGGAGAGGGAAAGAGAGAGGGTGAGAGAGAGAGAGAAACATAGAAACATGGAAAATAGGTGCAGGAGAAGGCCATTCGGCCCTTCGAGCCTGCACCGCCATTCAATAAGATCATGGCTGATCATTCACCTCAGTACCCCTTTACTGCTTTCTCTCCATATGCCTTGATTCCTTTAGCCATAAGGGCCATATCTAACTCCCTCTTGAATATATCCAATGAACTGGCATCAACAACTCTCTGCGGTAGGGAATTCAACAGGTTAACAACTCTCTGAGTGAAGAAGTTTCTCCTCATCTCAGTCCTAAATGGCTTACCCCTTATCCTTAGACTATGTCCCCTGGTTCTCGACTTCCCCAACATCGGGAACATTCTTCCTGCATCTAACCTGTCTAGTGTCGTCAGAATTTTATATGTTTCTATGAGATCCCCTCTCATCCTTCTAAACTCCAGTGAATACAGGCCCAGTTGATCCAGTCTCTCCTCATATTTCAGTCCTGCCATCCCGGGAATCAGTCAGGTGAGCCTTCGCTGCACTCCCTCAATAGCAAGAACGTCCTTCCTCAGATTAGGAGACCAAAACTGAACACAATATTCCAGGTGAGGCCTCACTAAGGCCCTGTACAACTGCAGTAAGACCTCCCTGCTGCTATAGTCAAATCCCTTAGTTACGAAGGCCAACATACCATTGCCTTCTTCACTGCCTGCTGTACCTGTGTGCCAGCTTTCAATGACTGATGTACCATGACACCCAGGTCTTGTTGTACCTCCCCTTTTCCTAATCTGCCACCATTCAGATAATAGTCTGCCTTTGTATTTTTGCCACCAAAGTGGATAACCTCACATTTATCTACATTATACTGCATCTGCCACACCTTTGCCCACTCATCTAACCTGTCCAAGTCACCCTTTTAGCATCCTCCTCACAGCTCACACTGCCACCCAGCTTAGTGTCATCTGAAAACTTGGAGATATTACAATCAATTCCCTCATGCAAATCATTAATGTATATTGTAAACAGCTGGGGTCCCAGCACTGAGCCCTGTGGCACCCCACTAATCACTGCCTGCCATTCTGAAAAGGACCGTTTATCCCGACTCTCTGCTTCCTGTCTGCCAACCAATTCTCTATCCATGTCAGTACATTATTCCCAATACCATGTGCTTTAATTTTGTACACCAATCTCTTGTGTGGGACTTTGTCAAAAGACTTTTGAAATTCCAAATACCCCACATCCACTGGTTCTCCCTTGTCCACTCTACGAGTTATAACCTCAAAAAATTCGAGAAGATTTGTCAAGCAGGATTTCCCTTTCATAAATCCATGCTGACTTGGACCGATCCTGTCACTGCTTTCCAAATGTGCTGCTATTTCATCTTTAATAATTGATTCCACCATTTTCCCCACTACTGATGTCAGGCTGTTACCCGTTTTCTCTCTCCCTCCTTTCTTAAAAAGTGATGTTACATTAGCTACCCTCCAGTCCATAGGAACTGATCCAGAGTCGATAGACTGTTGGAAAATGATCACTAATGCATCCACTATTTCTGGGGCCACTTCCTTAAGTACTCTGGGATGCAGACTATCAGGCCCCGGGGATCTTTCGGCCTTCAATCCCATCAATTTCCCGAACAAAATTTCCCGCCTAATAAGGATTTCCTTCAGTTCCTCCTTCTCACTAGACCCTCAGTCCCCTAGTATTTCCGGAAGTTTATTTGTGTCTTCCTTCGTGAAGACAGAACCAAAGTATTTGTTTAACTGGTCCGCCATTTCTTTGTTCCTCATTATAAATTCACCTGAATCTGATTGCAAGGGACCTACGTTTGTTTTCACTAATCTTTTTCTCTTCACATATCTATCGAAGCTTTTTCAGTCAGTTTTTATGTTCCCAGCAAGCTTCCTCTCATACTCCCCCTCCTAATTAAACCCTTTGTCCTCCTCTGCTGTATTACAAAATTCTCCCAGTCCTCAGGTTTGCTGCTTTTTCTGGCCAATTTATATGCCTCTTCCTTGGATTTAACACTATCCTTAAGTTCCCTTGTTAGCCACGGTTGAGCTACCTTCCCCGTTTTATTTTTACTCCAGACAGTGATGTACAATTGTTGAAGTTCATCCATGTAATCTATAAATGTTTGCCATTGCCTATCCACTGTCAACCCTTTAAATATCATTTGCCAGTCTATCCTAGCCAATTCACGTCTCATACCATCGAAGTTACCTTTCCTTAAGTTCAGGACCCTAGTCTCTGAATTAACACTGTCACTCTCCATCTTAATAACGAATTCTACCATATTATGTTCATTCTTTCCCAGGTGGCCTCACACAACAAGATTGCTAATTAGTCCTCTCTCATTCCACAACACCCAGTCTAGGATGGCCAGCTCTCTAGTTGGTTCCTCGACATATTGGTCTATATACTCGACATATACACTCCGGGAAATACTCCTCCACCGTATTGCTATCAGTTTAGTTAGCCCAATCTATATGTAGATTAAAGTCTTCCATGATAACTGCTGTACCTTTATTGCATGCATCCCTAATTTCTTGTTTGATGCCATCCCCAACCTCACTACTACTGTTTGGTGGTCTGTACACAACTCCCACTAGCATCTTCTGCCCTTTGGTATTCCGCAGCTCTACCCATACAGATTCCACATCATCCAAGCTAATGTCCTTTCTTACTATTGCGTTAATTTCCTCTTTAACCAGCAGCACTACCCCACCTCCTTTTCCTTTCTGTCTATCCTTCCTGAATGTTGAATACCCCTGGATGTTGAGTTCCCAGCCTTGGTCACCCTGGAGTCATGTCTCCGTAATCCCAATTATATCATAATCGTTAATAGCTGCCTGCGCAGTTAATTCATCCATCTTATTACGAATACTTCTCGCATTGAGGCACAGAGCCTTCAGGTTTGTCTTTTTAACACTCTTTGTCCCTTTAGAATTTTGCTGTCATGTGGCCTTTTTTGATTTTTGCCTTGGGTTTCTCTGCCCTCCACTTTTACTATTCTCCTTTTTATCTTTTGCTTCTGCCCCCATTTTATTTCCCTCTGTCTCCCTGCAAAGGTTACCATCCCCCTGCCATATTATTTTAACCCCTCCCCAACAGCACTAGCAAACACTCCCCCAAGGACATTGGTTCCAGTCCTGTCCAACAATAGACTCATGCGAAGAGATCAGTACCTGTGAATGCAAGTCCATCAGCAAACTGTTGGCGCTGTGGAGGGGTTCATCGCGCAAACCAGTGCAGGTTCAAACAATATGCCTGCAAGAATTGCTCAATGATGGGACACCTCCAACGAATGTATAAACGTGCTACAACTCGATACGTAGCGGAGGATGGGAGGTCAAGCGTAGACCCTGAGGATTACGCAGAGATGACCGAGGAGGAAGAGGTACATGGGGTGCACGTGCATGAAGTGCACACCTTTACCAACAAGAGTCCCCCGATTATGATGACCGTTAAACTGAACAGCATACCGGTACCGATGGAACTGGACACGGCTGCGAGCCAATCGATCATGAGCCAGAAGGCACTCGAGAAATTATGGGCCAACAAGGCACACAGGCCCAAGCTGAGCCTGTTCGTATACAACCGGTGCCCCTTCAGGATCCGTTCAGTGGCTGCGATCTTCCAACGAAACATGGAGAGCCTGCTGAAATCTGTCCCGGGAACGGTCGTCTTCCAAGATGACATCTTGATCACCGGACACGACACCGATGAACATCTTCATAACCTGGAGGAGGTGCTACGCCGACTAAATCGAGTAGGTCTAAGATTGAAATGAATCAAATGCATCTTCTTGGCACCAGAGGTGAAATTCCTGGAAAGGAGAATCGCAGCAGATGGCATTAGACCCTCAGACTCCAAGATGGAGGTGATCCAGAAGGCCACGAGACCACGCAACATGACGGAGCTGCGCTCGTTCCTACGACTACTGAACTACTTTGGGAACTTTCTGCCTGGGCTGAGCACTTTGCTTGAACCATTACATGTACTGCTCCATAAGAGTGATGACTGGGTCTGGGGTAAAAATCAAGAAACTGCTTTCGAGAAGGCCAGAAACTTATTGTGCTCAAACAAACTACTGGCGCTGTATGATCCCTATAGGCATCTTGTTTTAGCGTGTGATGCGTCATCCTACGAGATCGGGTGTGTGCTTCAGCAAGCGAACATGTCGGGTAAGCTCCCACCTGTAGCTTATGCGTCCCGCAGCCTTTCCAAGGCTGAAAGTGGGTATAGCATGATCGAAAAGGAAGCCCTAGCTTGTGTGTATGTGGTAAAAAAGATGCACCAGTACCTATTTGGCCGGCAGTTCAAACTAGAAATCGACCACAAGCCGCTCACGTCGTTATTCTCTGAGAGCAAAGGCATTAATACCAACGCCTCAGCTCGCATTCAGAGGTGGGCATTAACGCTGTCCGTTTACGACTACACGATCTGCCACAGACCAGGCACCGATAACTGCGCAGATGCGCTCAGCCAGCTCCCGCTCGCCACCACCGAGGGGGAAGCGGAGCAGCCTACGGAACTGGTCACGGCCATGGAAGCCTTTGAGGGCGAAGGGTCACTCGTCACTCGATAAGAATCTGGACCAGCCAAGACCCACTGCTGTCCCAGGTGAAAAACTGTATATTAAGTGGAAACTGGGCAACCACGTATGGAGAGATGCATGGTGATTTTAAGCTGTTTCACCGGCGCAAGGACGAGTTATCCGTCCAGGCCAACTGCATTTTGTGGGGAAATCACGTAGTCCTGCCCAAGAAGGGCAGAAATTTATTTGTCAAGGATCTCCATAGCTCACACCCCGGCATCGTAATGATGAAAGCCATTGTGAGATTGCACGTGTGGTGGCCCGGCATAGACGCAGACTTAGAGTCGTGCGTACGCCGGTGCAACATGTGCGCGCAACTCAGCAACGCACCCAGGAAGCCCCCCTGAGCCTGTGGTCCTGGCCCTCCAAACCCTGGTCCCGCATCCACGTAGACTACGTGGGTCCCTTTCTAGGAAAAATGTTCCTGGTTGTAATTGATGCTTATTCTAAATGGATCGAATGTGTTATAATGTCGTCCAGCTCATCCACCGCCACAATAGAGAACCTTCGGACAATGATCGCCATCCATGGCCTACCCGACGTCCTTGTTAGTGACAATGGACCATACTTTAAGAGTTTCGAATTTCGCGAATTTATGTGCTGTAACGGCATAAAGCATGTCAGGTCAGCCCCGTTCAAACCAGCTTCCAATGGCCAAGCTGAATGGCAGTACAGATCATAAAGCAGGGCATGCAGCAAGTCACGGAAGGCCCCTTGCAGACCCGTCTGTCTCGCTTGCTGCTTGCATATTGGACGAGGCCCCACTCACTCACAGGGGTTCCGCCCGTCGAACTCTTCATGAAGAGGACCCTCAAAACAAGGTTGTCCCTCGTGCGCCTGGTTTTAAGTTAGATTGTCGAAAACTGACGTCTTAAGCAATGTACATATCATGACCACAATTCTGTAACGCGTTGTATCAACTTCAATGACCCTGTTTTCGTGCTGAACTTTGGTATGGGCCCCAAGTGGCTCGCAGGCACTGTCGTAGCTAAAGAGGTGAGTAGAGGATTCGTGGTAAGACTCACTAATGGCCAAACCTGCAGGAAGCACATCGATCAAACCAAATTGAGGTTCACTGATGATCCAGAACCCATGGTTGACTACAATTACATCGACTTCCAACCAAGAGACAGAACCCGTCGCACCGGACAGTCCGACCAGAGCCGCAGTACCGCAAGGCAGCGACACTGGTCAGGCTGCCCACACCCAGCGTCCAACTCAGATGCTCAACCAGAGAGCGTAGACCCCCGGTCAGGCTCGACCTGTAAACCGCATCTAAGACTTGGGGGGAAGTGTTGTGATGTATTTGCAGCCATGCTCTATACCATGTAATTCCATGTAATAGCCAACAGATGGGGAAAGCCCGGGAGGCACACATTACTGCACCTCGTGCTGCCTCCCTATATAAAGCAGGCTCCCCCTGCAGGTTTCACTTTTGGAGTTTACATTAAACCTAAAGATCACAAGATGATCAGCTCCAGCAATGGGCCACGTGTGATTTATTATAGTCATAAGCATATATATCAGTCGGCGTCCATTGCACTCCGCAGCATGGCCGCCGATTCCCAGTGGTAACAGGCCTTAAGGAAAGGGGCAATTTCGGCCCCAGTCAGTTGACACAGAAATAAGTATATGGGGCTGAAGCAGGCTCACGAAATGGAACATATCAAATGGCATAACCATTGAACTAAGGAACGAAAGTTGGATATAAACATTTGTAGGCTGACACAGTTTCATAGGGAATACTGTAAAATCACATATTCTCTTGTTCATTGTTCTAATTTTCCCTTTCTTGTTTCTTCTTGGCTCTGACGATCTTGGATATATCAATGAAACGCATTTAGCATTGCCGATGATATCCAGTCAAATGTGGAATTGTTACGAGTATTTCTGGTGCAATGACCAGCTCCAGATCTAAACTTTCGATGGAATTCTCTGCAATTTAACTTCTCTAGTTCCAGTAAATCTCCCCTGATTAATACTCAAGAAAAATATTATCCAGCTAGAGTCCAAAAAACAAATTATGTTGCCTTTGGCTCCCACAAATATGTGCGTGCAGCACACCATTGCTTCGGTGCATGCAGTCATTGACTCTAATTGATCTAGTACAGAGATCATGATTGGCTGATTTCACGGTACTGACAAAAACAGCAGTTGTGTTGGTCATTTAAATAACTCGCAATTATTTCATCAATCTAGGTTTGTACGAGATTTCTGCCTATTTTCTAATGAAAATTTCTGCAAAATGCTCGCTTGTTGAAAATGGGAACATTGATTTTTGTGATAAGTGGTCCCTAAATGTATATTGTTGTGAATATGAAGTACTTCCACAGAGGGGAATCATTTTTTTGAGACTCAGCACATGGTCTACAAGGACAACTCCTGGGGTGCATGAACTCTTAAATAGCCTTTGGAAGGGGTTTGTTTGTGCTATTTACATTGACTTTATAGCACAGCATTTGTACTAGACAATTTTTTCCATATTTCTTTAAAAAATTTACATTAATTTTCTGAAAGCAAAATTGACATTCACTTTTCTCACACATTATTAAGGTATGTTTGTTTTTAAAGCACCTTATATTCATGGTTGAGGTTGGAATGCGGGGAAATAAACAGCACCCAGACCTTGGCAAAAACACCTACCAATGACCCAGGAAAACCGCCTCAGCTTGCTACAGGTCAACAAGATACCTGCAGTAAGCTTTCAACATAGGGACAGCACTATCACCACTGCTCTGAATTATATCCGTGGTGGATTTGCAGCGTGCGCTGCAATATCATACACAGTAGGAATCAAGAAGCTGACTGATGTGTTGATAGCACTTTATCTCCTATCCCACTGAGTATTCTGGTACTTACGCCCGATGTCACCACACTGGGGTTGTTCTGAAAGTGCAGGGCGGTGGGAGGGGTGGGGGGCTGCACTGATGGTTGCCATGTGTCCAACTTGAAGCCCTAGGAAGATGTGAGTGTAGTAAGGCTTTCAATTGTACATTGCAACTTGACTGTGTGCCCTGCAGAGGTATGAGTATGGAGCTCCACCACCATCCTTTCAGGGCAACTAGGAATGGACAATATATGACAGCATATATGTTTGTCAGCAGCACCCACATTCTGTGAATGAATTAAAAAAATAGCAATAAGATTATCCTCGTTCGCAATTTCATAAAATTGTAAATGCTGTCTAAAAGAACAAGATTCCGATTTTGCTGGAAGTAGTGATCAGAGAACTATGTTTATGATGTTGTTATCACATAATGACCAGAAACAACCTTCACCCCTTCCCCTCCTCAGGTTGGCTGCCTCAGTAATCTGCTAAATGCAATAGTCTGTTCTGCCATTCTCATCAGCACGACAAAGGGACATCAGTCAGTGGGATTCTCCTCTAATGACTGGCTCATCAGGAATGTTTGAGTGGTGTTGAGAACCATTGCGGCATTATTCCCCTGTGTGGCTGACCCTGTGTGCGATCTTAGTACTGATACAACCCTTCAAACTTCCACTCCAAGTAGCTAGAGTTTTTTCTGGAAAGACAATCAATAATGACGTTAACTACAACCATTTCTTATGGAAAAAAATATATTTTTAAGCAAAAACGAAAAGAAATAGTAATTTACCTTTAAAATATTGGGCCATAATTGCGACCCCTGCGGGCACATATGAGGTGGGCATGTGCCCATAGGAGCCGCACAAGTTCTGGGTTTACGCATGTGCTGCGCATGCGTGAAAACCCGGAACTTGCAATCTGTCAAGAATTCTCTTGATAAATTATCTGCATCCCTGGGAAAAGGGCCTTCGCGGATGGGGAGGTGGGTTCTTTGCCCAACTTCTGCCTGGTGAATGTCCATGAAATTCTTATGGCTGGTAAAATCAGGCATAAGGCCTGCTTTAACCTGCATAAGAGTTTTAAAAAAACATTAAAACATTTTTTTTTCATTCATTTAAACATTAAAACACATTTACAATAAGGCAAGGTTATTGTTAGCTCCTTTAAAACATTTAAATTTATTTTTCAAAAAATTACATTTTTGTTTTAATTTTTAATTATATTGGGCCCAAAATTGGTGAAAGCTAAGTTTTGCCCAAGTACCGTGAGATCCTGACAGTACTTTGGGCGGAAGTTTCATGGAAAAATCTGGGAAAGATCTCCCAGCAGCAATTCTGGGTGGCAGTGAGCGGTAGCTCCCATTCTGGGCGGCAAATGCGATCCTCGGCAAAGTACCGCTGAGGATAGAGTCGGGCCCAGGGAGGGGGGAACTGATGAAATATAAAATTTTCAAAACATTAATAAAAAAACCCACTAGAAATCCTTCAGGGGACCCCATCCACTTAAATCCCTGCAAAAAAAGGTTAGTGCGCTTCATTTCTTTATATTTTTTGCAGGTCTTCATACTTACCGTTGAGGTCAGACCTGCCTCCACGCGGTGGTCTTTTCACCTGTTGCAGCGGAGGGCTGCCCGGACCAAACTGGGGAGGTAGCGGGCGGGAGGACTCTTGTGGGTGTTGCATGCCAGCGGACATCAGCAGACGATTCCCAGCGGTCTTCTCTCCCAGCCGACGGGAAGCCTCCACCAAACTCGCTCAGAGGGGTGAGCGCCCAGAAACCAGGGAGACTGCCAAGAAAACTCGGCGGCAGCGGACAGTAAGTCCACCAATTTCGGGCCCATTGTATTTTAAATAGATAATTAAAAAAATATATATTTGCTATGTTAAATGTATTTTTGATGTGGTCCCCATTTAATCTTATGGGGATACTGTCCCTTCTTTGATTGGTTGGGGCAGCCCACATGATTCCAGGAGTGCTTGCGAAGCGCCTGCGTCCCTGGGATACGTGGGTCTCTGCGCACGCCTACGTGTAGAGTCCCAGGAGCGCAAGTCTCCCTGGATCCTGAGGCAGAAGGTAAGTGCAGGAAGCCTCCAATTCAGCCCCAATGTCTGCATCATAAACCAATGCAAATAAAAGTTAAACATAAACGTGTCGCGTTTCCGCTTGCTTCTGCTAATAATATCAACTCAATCCAGTTGGAATGAACTGAACTAACGCAAAAGATCAGGGCCGTTTACACGTCGGTGAGTTACAGCCAAGACCACTTACATTCATGTTTTCCGTGATTTTCTCCGTTGGTTCAAGATTTAATTTGCCCGAATCAGGCCCTACCCACAAAACTGTCCACGCCCCCAGGTCAAAATTAAAATTGCGCTCATTTTCTCAGGTGCACAGGCACGTTTCAAAAGTTTTTTCACTGACTAGTGCACACCAATGAAACTATTAAATGGTTCTGTATAATTTTTCAATGTCATTTTCAGTGATTTTAAATCAGGTTACTCACAGGTGGAGGACTGCACACCTTTATTAAAAATGTTTACTTTTGGCGATGAACCCAGTTTGAGCTGTATTAATAAAACTGCATCAAGTTTACACTCTTAAATACATCAAGGAATACTCAAGGAGAGAAACAAAAAATGATTATGTAGTAATACGTTGCCCGATAGGAAGATTTTACAATTGTGACTATGCAAATTAATTTTAGCGTAAACGTGAACTGTAACCTAACCAGCACAATTTCAAGCGCATTTCGGATGCAGTTTCCTGCTTCTAGCTTAGTCTATTTTGTTTGAACACATAAAATGACAACAGGTTCCCACATTGCCACAAAATAGCCGCCAGTAACTGACAGATGGCTCCTTCTATGAGGAGGGCACTGCAAACACAATTGTTTCAAGACAAACTCAGAGTGCGTGTGTAATTTGGTTATCAACAAAGCACAGTGTGTTTGCGGTACCCATTGGTCCCTTGAAGTGACCCAATGGGCATGGCATGATCCCACTGCTTGGCCACCCAGACACGCACTGGTCCTTTGAAGAGAGGCAGGCAGGTGGAGGGCAAAAACTGGTTTTGTTGGTGATTTGCTATTTGGGTGGTTATGAGTAACACCTGTGATTAATTCGCAGCTCAGACTACGACTTACTGGCAACAGCATCAATAGGATTTATAGCCCTTTCAGCACTGTGGGTTAGTTTACTTGCCTGGGAACCAGCAGGCTTTGGAGATCACTAGTGTGTACACTCGTTCAGCAGAGTCCTTTCTGCTTTGACACATTGTTATGTACCATAGATTAATTTGGCCAGGGCAATCTTAAAATAAAAGATAGTTTTCACACTTTTTGGAGATTGTTCTCATTCCAAAATGGCCAGTGGGAGCCAAGAAGGAGAAAGAAGGCAAATAAATGGTTTAAAGTTAGAATACATAGATTAGGGCAGATTAGATGCAGCATAAATCAAAATAATACAATAGGAATGAGAAAGGATGAAGAGAGAAGAAAAGGGATAACATTTTGTAATGAGCTTAGCAAAGTCTTACCACCATTTTTGGGCAAAAGATTTCATGAGTTGGTCAAAAGCTGAGAAGGAAGGGACCAGTAAATATAGCAGTTTCCAGGAAGAAAGACTAAATAAAGATTTGTAAGTGTGAGGTAAATGTGTAGTTTATGGTAACTGTGCTAACTTTATCAAAAGTCCTAGGGGGGAAATTCAGTATTGCCCATTTAGAGGCGGTGACACCGCCTGGTTAGGTATTTTACCGCCTGGCAGTAATTATCGTCGCCAACAGCAGAATTCAGTTTTGGCACCTGAGGAGGCGATTGGAGCAGTAAATCAGGTGTTACACGCCATTCTTGAGACACTAAACGGCAGTAAGGGGTCTGTAAAATCCGAGCGGTAATCAGCATTTGTAACTGCACAACAGACATACTGGCACCATGTGGATTCACATGTACCACCTCATGCTTGTTTACGCTGTCTGCGGACTCTTACTGAGAGGGGAAGATGGCAGAGGCGAGAGCTCATCAGCGTGCTCACTGGTTCTCCGATGCCATCGTGGATGCACTCGTGGATGCTGTGGGGAGGTGACAGGAATTGGTGTGGTCAGAGACTGGCAGGAGGCCACAGCCGCAGATGTTCCGCAGATTATGGAGGGAAGTTGCATAGAGTGTATCTGCGAGGAACATGGTGCCCAGGACAGCCACTCAGTGCAAGAAAAAGTTCAACGACCTGACGCGGCTCGTCAGGGTGCGTACCTTTTACATGAACCTTAGCATGCCATGCTCTGAGCACAATATATAGTGTGTGCAGTCTCTCCTCAATCAGTATGCATTCCCTGGGCCTGCATGCGCAGTTAAACTTCTTACTCCGTTGTTAAGACCCACCCTGGTCTTGTTACCTCCTTAGTCTCCAGATGCATGAGAAAGATGGTAGCCTCACCTTGACTGTTAGGTGCTGGCCCTCAAATTCCTGCATGGCCAAGCCGAGTGCACGCAGCTATTCCGAGTGACATTGACCTGTGAAGATTCCTATACAGTAACCTCTACTCAACTATGCGAGGCACTTTGGACAGACGGATAGAAGGACAATAACTCAGACATTCTGTTTCTTCTTGCAGGCCAAGCTAGCGCATAACCGACGCGAACAAACATGGACTGGAGGAGAGGACCCTGACCTCCAGGCCCTCAGCGCAGTGGAGGAACGTGTTTCGGCCGTCATGGCCGCACAAGTGGGTGTGGTGGTGACAGGAGAGGTCGAGCCCTCTTGGGTCAGTGACGGTAGGTTGAGGAACTTTGCATCCTTTGTCAGACCACTTAGCTCTGACACCACAATCTATCCCCACCTTCCATGAGACTGGCATTTCAGAACGCCTTTCCCAGTCCTACCCCTGCAGGTAATCACTCTTCTCTGGCTTTGTGCTTTCAGCTGATGATCCAAAGGCCCAAGAGCCTGTACTCGAGCCGTCCAGTGCCGGCGAGGGTGGAGACAAGGAGGAGGCAGAGGCCAGCTCTCCCCCAGTTACTGAGGAGCCAGCGGCCTCAGCGAGCGGGACACCACCTCAGTCGATGAGGGCATGGTGGGGTGATGCTCCGGGACCCAGTGGTATGCAGCAACTCCAGGGGGGAGGGGAAACAGGGGACTGTTCCCCTGAGGGTGAGTGCACACCTGAGTGATGCTCAGCAGCACTCTGATGAGGACCCCGAGCTGGAGGTTGTTGCAAGACAATCATTGCGGATGCACAATGATCTGTTGGGTGCATTGGCAAAGGTACCCGAGAGCCTCAATGCACTTGCTGTGAGGATGGAGGAGTGCACCTCAACATTTGCACTTGTGAGCCCATTGAGGCCACCCTTGGTAGATACCAACGGATACTGGAAGCCACAAGTGACCATGGGGTCCCAAATATGATGGCGCAGGCTATGGCTGATGTGGCAGTAGCCATTGAGCACCTAGCTGAAGCCACGCAAGGCCTGCATGCTGCCATGTCGTCAGTGCGCAGTGGCATCAATGTGCTCTCTGCCCTGATACAGAGTCAACTTGATGCCACGCAAACATTGACTGTTGCCATCATGTCTGGGTTCCCTCAGTCCAAAGGGGAGCTAACAGTGCCAATGCAGGCCGGCAATCTGTGCTCCCCCAGATTGCTCCAGGGGAGTGGCAGCGTGTCAGTCGAGATGGAACGTGATGTCCTCTCTCAGGACAACATCATTCCGCCTCCCACCACTGCCATTCCGCCTTTGCACCTGTCGTTGTCCAGCCGAGACTGCTGCCGGCCGTGCTGAGGTGGTGCAGTCCGCAGCCGAGCCTTCCAGGACCTGAGCTGGTCGGGGACATCCTGCTAGGCCATCTGTTTTGCCTACAGCACCGACAGAGCAACTTTCAGCCAGCCTTGCTGCAGGCACTGTGACCCCATTAAGGAGGAGCAGTAGGCATGGGAGGGGGGAAAGGGAAGGGATGGTAAATCACTATGGAAGTCCCATTAACTAATGATAGCATCGTGGACATATCTGGTGAACCTATTGGAATATTAAGAAATGTATATAGTTGCACTTGCCTCTGGGTGATTATGTTTGCAGGGGTGTTGTTTCATTCATAATTTGCTGCTGATGCTGTCTCTGTGTTGTGCCTGTTTGTGACACACTCTTGTTGCGTTAATAAAGGTGAATTTACAAATTTACATTATTGTAGTGTGAGTTATATCCAGGGAGGGTTAAAGGATGGGGTGCGATGTCCTCAGCACATCACCAGGTGAATAGGTTGGCCACTCGGGCTGTGTTGTGTCATTTACTGGAATCGCTGCGCAATGAGTCTCTGACGAGCAGTCCTTGCAGCAGCAACAGTATCAGGCTGCCTCCTCCGTGGCTGATGCTCCTCGTCTTCCTCCTCATCGTCCTCCTGAGGTGCAGCTGCTATCCCTGGTGGCAATGGTTGGCATCTCATGATGGCCAGGTTGTGCAGCATGCAGCACACAACGGTGAAAATCAGGGGTGAAAATTATTCTATCAGGTGAGTACTGAAATGTCCCTCCAGAGCGGTCAAGGCAGCGAAAACGCTGCTTTAGAACCCTGACAGTGTGCTTTATTATGGTCTTACATCAAGATCCATGGCATGGCCCTGGACAACGTGGACCACTTCCCCCTTCCCCTGTCTCAGGAGCCTCCTATCAACAAGAACAGGCATTGATGATGAGATCCAACACCACCTCCAGCGCGCCATTGCAGCCTTCGGCCACCTGAAGAAAAGTTTTTGAAAATCAGTCCTTCACAACTGTCACCAAGCTCATGGTCTACAGGGCCGTAGTAATACCTGCCCTCCTGTATGGCTCGGAGACATGGACCATGTACAGTAGACACCTCAAGTTGCTGGAAAAATACCACAAGATCCTGCAAATCCCCTGGGAGGACAGATGCACAAACATTAGTGTCCTCGTCCAGGCCAACATCACCAACATTGAAACACTGACCACACTTGATCAGCTCCGCTGAGCAGGCCACATAGTTCGCATGCCAGACACGAGACTCCAAAAACAAGCGCTCTACTCGGAACTTGTCCATGGCAAATGAGCCAAAGGCGGGCAGAGGAAATGTTACAAGGACACCCTCAAAGCCTCCCTGATAAAGTGCGACATCCCCACTGACACCTGGGAGTCCTTGGCCATAGACCGCCCTAAGTGGAGGAAGTGCATTCGGGAGGGCGCTGAGCTCCTCGAGTATCGTCGCTGAGAGCATGCAGAAATCAAGCGCAGGCAGCGGAAGGAGCGTGCGGCAAACCAGGCTCCCTGCTCACCTTTTCCCTCAACAACTATCTGTTCCACCTGTGACAGAATCTGTGGTTCTCGTATTAGACTGTACAGCCACCTAAGAACTCATGCTAAGAATCGAAGCAAATCTTCCTCAATCCTGAGGGACTGCCTACGATGATGATGATTGCGGTGTGGCTGTGGTTGTAGTGCTGCTTAGAAGGGGTGGTGGGATTGCAGAGGGGAGTCATCAGCCAGGTGGCCAGACCATATGCTTTGTCACCGATCAGCCAGCCATGCCCTTCATGCGGTGGCTGGGACAGTCGTGGCACACTGCTCTCCCGCAGGATCAAAGAATAGCGGCAGCTGCCAAGATAGCGGGCATTGATAGCGAGGATAATCTGCCAGTGGTCGCACACTAACTGGACGTTGAGGGAGTGGTAGCCCTTACGATTGCGAAACACCTCTCCACTGTGGGGTGGGCCCGCAATGCCACATGCGTACAATCAATGGCCCCCTGAACCATGGGGAAGCCCGCTATCCTGGCGAAGCCACAGGAGTGCTGATCCTGGTTCTCCCTGGACATGCTGAACTTTATGTAGTCCATTCGTTGGCTGTAGAGAGCGTCGATCACCTGGCGAATGCAGCAAAGTACTGCAAACTGTGGGATGTTGTATATATCGCCTCCAAGAGCTGGTAACGTAGAAGTTCAGCACTACGGTTACGTTCACTGGCACTGACAGCGAGGTCTTGGTGTCGATGTCAGCTTTGAGCTCTGTGCAGGAGGTGGCAGAGCTCCCTGACCACCTCCTTGTGGAACAGTAGTCTTCTTAGTCACTGCTCCTCAGACATATAAAGGTACAAAGAATGAGTATGGTAAACCCTGGGGTGGGGGGGGGGGGGGTAAGGCCCCCTGGCCCGACGTCTGTGGCCTCTCCTCAGGTGTGGACCCACATTGGCCATATCCAGTTTGTGCAGCATGCGACGTCGAGGTAGTCGCCGCAGCACGAAGTGGTGTACCATCACTGCCCCCATCAAGTTGCCGAAGGTAAGAGCGAGATGGTATTCGGTAACGGATCTGAAATGGTAGTCATCAAGACAAGTACTCAACAGCCGCAGCACGCCAACACCCGCGTACTTTGCTTGAAGAATACATAGCATTCACTGCGACCTCTGTGCCCCGGTTGCTACTTCCGTTATATACCACACTGGCATCGCAACCGTGAGTTGTCAACACCAACTTTTTGTGGCGAGTTCACTGCCAGCCGGTAAGTGAGGTGCAAAGATCGCATCACCGCTGCTAACGAGATGTTGCATGAGTACTGACGTCATGATTTCCCTGGCAGTAGCAGGCGAAGCGGTACTATTTTGCGCTATCGGCTGGCAGCAACCACCAAGTTTCAGCCCTCTACACTACGCCACCCATCCTCATCATCATCATCATAGGCGGTCCCTCGAAACGAGGATGACTTGCTTCCAAGCCAAAAAAGGATGAGTTCACAGATGTTTCAATGAAGGACCCTGTCATGTATGTAGACCATGTATACTAACTGTATAGTCACATAAGGTGTGCCACCAGAGGGCACTGTGGTGGGAGACCTGAGGGTCACCTGCCTAGGTGTGCAGGGCCCAGTACAAAAGGCTGCCCACCATGCTTGTGCCTCACTCTGGAGTTACAATAAATGCGACTAAGGTCACAACAGCTCAAGCACAATACTAGACCTCGTGGAGTCATTCATAAGAGATTTAAAGGCATAACAACTGGCGACGAGATTACGAACTTCCACGCAAAAATGACTAATGTTGGTGCATTAGAAAAGTTCTCAGAGGGTGATGATTGGGAAGCCTTTATGGAGCAGCTCAACCAATATTTCGTAGCAAACGACCTGGTAGGCGATGATCCGGCCACACTGGCAGAAAAGCGCAGAGCTATCCTGTTGACCAGTTGTGGGCTCGCGGGCTACGGCCTCGTCAGGGACTTGCTTGCACCAGAGAAAACAACGACCGAGTCATACGAGGAGCTGAAAGTGCTAATTCGGGACCAACTCAAACCGAAGGAGAGCATCCTCACGGCCAGGCAGCGATTTTATACACACTGCCGCCCGGAGGGCCAAGAAATCACGAAGTACGCTGCCGACCTCAGGAGGCTGGCAGGACCGTGTGAATTTGGCACATCCATCACTGATGCGTTGTGGGACGTCTTCATAATTGGCATTGGTCTGGAGGCTCTTCTTCACAGGCTACTATCTGCCAAAACCACCGTCACTCTGCAGAAGGCCATCAGCATCAGCCAGGCATTCATGACCTCAAGCTGGAGCTCCAAGCAGATGATGGCTCACTCTCAGGACTCAAACCCGGCAAGTACTGTAAATAGAATGGCGCCTTTCACAGGCAGAACTGTTCAACGTGAATCTGCCCAGGGCAGAGTGTACAGGCCCCCGAGCCCTTTAACTCAGAGTCCGCCGAGGGGTGCAAATGTAAGTCGAGTAACACTATGCTGGCGTTGCGGAGGTAATCACAGGGCTCATCAGTGTCAGTTCAGAGTATGTGTGCAAAGGCTGCAGCACAAAGGGCCACCTCCAGCGAATTTGCAAAAGAGCTGTGACTCACCACGTGGAAGAGGAGTCAGCAGATGGCTGTGAATCCAGCGCGGATTACGAGGAGATGGCTAGAGAGGCAGCTCAGTCCCAGGACAAAGTGTATGGAGTATATACCTGTACCACAGATTGTCCTCCAGTGATAATGGGAGTTGAGATAAATGGCGTTCCAGTCTTCATGGAAGTGGACATGGGGCTGAGTCAGTCAGTAATGAGCCAAAAAGCCTTTAAGAGGTTATGGAATGATCAAGCTGGATGACCCAAGCTGGTCCCGGTTCAGTCAAAGCTGTGCACCTACACCAAGGAACTGATATCAGTTGTTGGTAGTGCGGATGTAAGTGTATCCCATGATGGCACGGTGCACAATTTACCATTGTGGATTGTTTCAGGTGATAGACCAACGCTACTTGGAAGAAGATGGATGGGGAAGATTCACTGGAACTGGGGAGACTTCATCCCTTCAGCGATCGACGTCCCCCATGTTCAGAGGCAGAGCAAGCCCCCACCTTCGGTTGGACCAGGCACCGGAGAGCAGATCCGTGCAGCCCCTGAGGCACAGACTGCTCATCACAACTGCATGGCGATGGTCCGACCGAGACGACCCAAACGCACCTTCCCGGTTTCAGTGGTAGGACTCCTGGGGAGGAAGATTGGATCCGAGGGCGCCTTCCCAGCTTCAGTGGCAGAGACCCTGGGAAAGAGGATCGCGCAGTCGACATCATGGACAGGGAAAAGATGGCGTCCAAACCATGAGGTGCAGTGCTAATGAATCCCAAACTAGAGAGTGCTCACAATGGTGCCTTCAAGGAAAGCGAGTCAGCAGTCCCCTGCGAACTGCTAGACAAGACGAGGCAGCCCTACCGTCGCTTAGACGAAACGCTCACTCGCTCAGACCGCTTCCTAGGGAGCAGCAGCGACACTGTGCAAACAAAAAGGACAGGGAGGTCACAGACACATCAGCTGTCTTTGGGCCTGCCCGACACTAGGAGTAATGGCAAGAGCCCTGAGCTCCTGCAACTCGAGCAAAATGAGCTCACCTCGCCCACAGACCCACTAGCATGGGGCACTGCGCCACCACCAGACGACCCGGATCTTATCTGGCCGTGCTGGAACTAGACTGTCCTTGTGTACCTGTACTGATATACCTGTACTGATCATGTAAATGTACCACACAAAAAGAAACGCCACTGTAACCCACCCAACAAATGTATCAAGATGTAAATGTAAAACCCATGTGATGAACTTGAATGCGACTTGCATGTAATGGCCCATTAACATGATCTCTGTGTGGGGGGGAGAATGGAGTAGTCATGGACTCACAACCAGAAACCACGGGGACCTCCACTGGCAACAAATCTCACTACCTACCCACCCAAGCTAGAAGCGGCCCTCCAATGGTCAACCAGGAAGAGCAAAGCCCAGGTCACCGTCAATGTACAAGTCAATTTGCATTAAAGACTTGGGGGGAAGTGATGTCATGTATGTAGACTATGCATACTAACTGTATAGTCACATAAGGTGTGCCATCAGAGAGCACTGCGATGGGAGACCTGAGGGTCACCTGCATAGGTGTGCAGGGCCCAGTATAAAAGGCTGCCCACCATGCTTGTGCCTCACTCTGGAGTTACAATAAATGGGACTAAGGTCACAATACTAGACCTCATGGAGTCATTCATAAGAGTATTATAACCATAACCGACCCAAACTACATCCTGAAGGTTGGAAGATGCCTGTGCGTGGGTTATTTTTAACCTGTGGTGGCCGTTGCACACCAGCCACCACATGGGCTTGACAGAGCTAGATCTTGGTCCAGTGGCAAGGATTACCCAAGACGACTGGAGACCAGTTCTGCTGCACAGACCTAGTGCACACACATATCGCAGTGTGGGCTGGCCCGTGCTGCCCCTGGGTCCCTGGCCCTGTACTCATGCCTCCCCTGGGCCCCGATCATGTCCCTCTACAGCCTCTCGCCGCTCCTGCTGTAAAAGGAGTGGAAAAGCGGCGACCATGGACAGTGTGGAGGCATACTCCTCCAGGGAGCAGCGTAAGCTGGTGCAGGAGGGCGACGGCAGCGAAGAGTAATGTCATCAAGGTCCAGGTCAGTGATTGGAGCATGGGCAGATACCACCCCACACTATCCCACTGGCCACCCCATTGTACAGAAGACATTTGTGCTGCATCATGATCTGCTTGTCACAACTAAATATTGAAGAAATTGCAATTGCTCAAGTGAAACTTAGGATAAAGAGACTTAGAAGGATGTTAAATGCCAAGACTTTTACTTTATTTCATAACTAACTCATGAAGAAATGTATGTTTAATGATATCGTATTTTTCTTTATAGTCATTTTGGAGCACAACCTTCCCACTTCAAGAAAATAAAGTAACATGTATTCATCATATAGCACCTTTGAGATTTTACTTCTGGGCCTAGAAATTGCGATCGGTGGTGTACCTCCGGAGTACGCCTCCGACCCACAAAACAACGATGAAAGTACCTCCTGGCGCCTAGGCTGCGAAGAGTTGTGGTCTCAGGCATTGAGGCGTGGCGCACTGTAACGGCCCACGGATCCCAGGGACGCAGGCAGTTTGGAAGCGTGCCTGGGATCACGTGGGCCTGGTCCTCCAAACACAAAGGAAAATTCCATTGCACACATTTGCAAAGGGAATCCCCGCATGATATGCAATGGAATCCCTAAATCTAATAATTATACAGAATTGCAACTTTAGTCATAAGTTCCTTCATTGCACCAATCTCAATAAAAATTTAATTTTTTGATAATTTTAAACATCATTAATCTGTAATCCGGGCCAATATTTGCATAAACTCATGTAATAAAGTGTATGTGCATAATTTAGGATATTACAATGTTTAATTTAAGGCTTAGATATCCCCTTAGGCTGATGCAAGCAGGCCCTACGTTAGACCTACATGGGCAATTGTTGGCCAGTCGCTAGGCAAAAATCCCAACTCTGCCCCAGCGATTGCTTTTTTGGACCCCATGCGGATGGCCTGTCAACACGTATGTTGATTTCTGGAACCTGCGGGACATTTCAAAGGGATTTTGAAGGCGTACTGTGCAGACACCGCAATTTCAGGGCCCATTTGTTTAAATTTCAAAAAAATATGCAGGAACTGGACCACATTATTGCAGATTACTTATCGGGGCACTTAAAATCAAGATTTTATAAAACAAGTTCCCAAGGGAAAATGTTGTTGGATCATTGTAGTTTCTACATAGACTTTCATTTTCATTCATTATACTAAACTGAGAGAAAATTGGCATTTTATGCTAAAAATAATGGCATTGTTACAGCAATGGTGGGTATGCTTTATTTGTCTGTATAATGTAGAAAGCAATTGACAAAATTGTTGGTTTGTTGGAAATGCTTCTCATAGAACAGCTAATTGTTTATGCAATCACCTTAATTACATGATTGGCATCTATATTTCTCAACAGTTATGGTAACTGACTTTATTAAGGCAAATGATTATTATATTTGGGAATTTTAATGCACATTTAACTTGCAATGTCTGAGGGAACTAATAGGTAAGCCTATGGAGAGTAGGATATGTTATGGTTGAATTCTGTTTAGTAACTATCATTATGCTTCTGTTTCTTATTTTTTTACTAAAAATCTGTTTATAATTTTCCTTAATGATTTTGTTATGTTTTACATCTTTAGATTTTCCACCATGTGCTCTTCTCTGACTGAAATTGCAGGCTAATCACGTGACCCTGGACCTCTTTGAAGTCCCTCTGGATAAGGATGGTAGGAGATGCACAAATGCGACACCAACCAGTAGTAATCTGAGCTTGGGTTCAGCACCAATGGACTGCAAGGAGTGGGCGCAGATGTTGTTCTCTGGAAAGTGGCAATGAGCCTGCTTCCTTAAAACTCCCTTTGCTGCCTTCACCAGAGGGAGCGTCAGACATGTGTCCAACACCCCATGCTTCCAGCAAGCAGCAGCTTCCCTAAGGTGAGAGTTACCTCAGAACTGTAGAGATCCAGGGCAATCAGCATAGTTACTCACTATTCAAGTTACTCAAGCCACTCAGGGAGTACTACCTGGGGAAGTTTTATGTAAAGATAACTTAATCGCAAGGAGCTGAGAGTGAGTATCTATGTGTCTATGTGTAGGGATAAGATACCTGCGGTGATGTCTGACTCTGAGAGCTTCCACGTGTTCATCCTTCTCGTCATAACATCAAAATATAGGTATTTACATTGAGAAATCCATGTTTGGAGTGCAAAGCAGCTTTTGTAAAGCAGTACTTTGAGGATAGCTGAGTAAAAGTAACAACTAAAGTTCTGACTGAACCCTGAGTAGCAGTAATTATTTAGGGCAGGTTTGGAGCACATATGGAGGGGAATGGATGGGAGCTATTTACTTTATACAAGATGAAGTATCTGGGGTTAAAATTGAAGTTATTTTTTCATTGAGCTGCTGTGCACACCAAATTAAATTGTTGATGAGGAAGTTTGTTAAGAAAAATGTATTTGATCTATGTATGGAACATATTCTGTAAAGACCTGTAGCAGTGTTTAGTTTCCCATTAGCTTTTCATGGTATAATTTTTATCAACTGTGCCTTTGACAATGAGTGATTGACAGTACTGTCTTTAAAAGATTAAACTATATAAAACACGAGGGGGCGGTAACAGCTGTGAGGCGGGACTTCCTGTGCCAGGCGCAGAAGTCCCGCCCCCCCTCCCCCAGCTAAATTGGGCTTACCGCCCCCAAGACGAGGTGAAGCATAGAATCTCATGCTCCACTTTCTCTCGGGGGATGGGACCGGGAATTTTCCAGTGCTACGCGGAGAGGCCAGTAGCACTGGCAGCAACACAGGGCCCTCCCCTTCCATTAATCATCATAGGCAGTCCCTTGAAATCGAGGAAGATTTGCTTCCACTCTCAAAGTGAGTTTTCAGGTGACGGTACAGTCCAATGCAGGAATTACAGTCTCTATCACAGGGGGAACAAACAGTCGTTGAGGGACTGGTTTGCCGCACGCTCCTTCCGCTGCCTGCGCTTGGTTTCTGCATGCTCTCGACGATGAGTCTAGAGGTGCTTAGCGCCCTCCTGGATGCACTTCCTCCACTTAGGGCGATCTTTGGCCAGGGACTCCCAGGTGTCGGTGGGGATGTTGCACTTTATCAGGGAGGCTTTGAGGGTGTCCTTGAAATGTTTCCTCTGCCCACCTGGGGCTTGCTTGCTGTGTAGGAGTTGCTTTTGGAGTCTTGTGTCAGGCATGCAAACAATGTGACCAGCCTAATGGAGATGGTTGAGTGTGGTCAGTGCTTCAATGTTGGGGATGTTGGCCTGATTGAGAACACTGACGTTGGTGCATCTATCCTCCCAGTGGATTTGCAGGATCTTGCGGAGGTAGTGCTGGTGGTATTTCTCCAGTGCTTTGAGGTGTCTACTGTATATGGTCCACATCTCCGAGCCATATAGGAAGGCAAGTATTACCACTGCCCTCTAGACCATAAGCTTGGTGCCAGATTTGAGGTCCTGGTCTTCAAACACTCTCTTCCTCAGGCGGCTGAAGGCAGCACTGGCACACTGGAGGTGAGGTTGGACCTCGTCATCGATGTCTGCCCTTACTGATAGTAGGCTCCCGAGGTATGGAAAATGGTCCATGTTGTCCAAGGCCGCAACATGAATTTTGATGACCGGGGGGCAGTGCTGTGTGGCGGGGGTAGGTTAGTGGAGGACCTTTGCCTTACGAATGTTTAGTGAACAGGCCCATGCTTTCGTACGCCTCGGTGAAGATGTTGACAATGGCTTGGAGTTCAGCCTCTGAATGTGCGCAGACGCATGCGTTGTCCATGTACTGTAGTTCGATGACAGAGGATGGGACGACCTTGGATCTAGCCTGGAGGCGAGGAAGGTTGAACAGGTTCCCATTGGTTCTATAGTTCAGTTGCACTCCAGCGGAGAACTTGTTGAGAGTGAGATGGAGCATTGCAGCGAGGAAGATCGAGAAAGGCGTTGGTGCCATGACACAGTCCTGCTTGACCCTGGTCCAGGCGTGGATTGGGTCTGCGGTGGATCTGTTGGTCAGGATCACGGCTTGCATGTTGTCATGGAGCAGGTGGAGGATGGTGACAAACTTTTGGGAGCAGCCGAAACAGAAGAGGTAGATGCCGTAATCGTGACCATCTTTAAAAAAGGGGACAAATCCGACTGCGACAACTACAGAGGAATCTCCCCTAACTGCTGTCGTCCACTAGGAAAGTCATCATTAGAATCCTCCTCAACCGTCTTCTCCCTGTGGCTAAAGAACTCCTCCCAGAGTCACAGTGCGGATTCCGTCCACTAAGGGGTACAACGGACATGATCTTCACTGCACGACAACTACAAGAGAAATGCAGGGAACAGCACCAACCCTTGTACATGGCCTTCTTTGACCTCAAAGGCCTTTGACACTGTCAACCGTGAGGGACTATGGAGCGTCCTCCTCCATTTCGGCCTTCCATTAAAGGGGAGGGCATGCTGTGGACTCTGCATTAGGGAGGAGAGACCACCGCCAGGCTACTAGGGAGCGGGGTGCCGTGCAGCAGCCCGGCACAGAAGCGGAGTGCCAGGCTGCAACATCACGGCACAGACCCCGCGATATGAAGATGAGAACGCCCCGTAAGTCAGCCATTTAAAACATTTTCAGTGCCGCACTTCCCCTTTAATTTTCGCCCCGCAAGCTGTTGTGGGCATCACTCACTGCAGCCTCACGGGGCACTGCTGAATTTTCGGTCCAGAGCCAAAACATGTCGCTGCGCACTGTGATGACATCACCGGTGCAGCTGCCCGGGGCGTTACCGGCAGGAGCGGTGTGCTGCCGGTTAGTACCGGCGCTAAACTCCCGCAGATTTTTGTGGGCGTCGGTAGCAGTGCCGCACCCAGGTGAAAAGCCGTTTGCTCCACGTTAGCGTCCCCCTGGGAGTACTAACAGGAGACACAAATGACTCGAATTTTTCCCCCGAGGAATTTTTAGTGAAGATCTGGAGAAGATGGTTAGATTCCATGGGTGCTTGTGATTTTACTACAGGTAACATCTCACCCAGAAAAATATCGTTCGACAAACCTGACTGTTTTGTCCAAAGCAACTATTACATGTCAAGAAATGGTAAAAGGGATTATTAACCCCTTGTACATCAATTCCATTCACTTATATTAATACTGCGTCATTTTGTACTTTTTCTATTATTTTTCTTTTTGTGAACTCTTTTATTTGTAAGTAAATTTTAGCGGTAATTTTAGCCTGTAGACAGTGGTGTGATTTTTTTTGCTGTATGAAATTTTATGAGAATGTGATGGGCATCCTGCATGTTCCCTAGTAATCAACTTACCATTCTTTGGGTTAATTGTTAAACCTGGTCTTTGCATGGCAGAGAATAAAAATGCAGGCTTCAGTCCTTGAAAATTGTCACCAGGTTCTCACATGAAAAAATATGTGTTGTGAAAAAGCCTAAACTGTAGCAGAGTCATTCTTAAAAATGTTTTATGAGGTAACAGATTTAATTAGTTATTTAGCCAGATTTGTAGATGCTGGGTTGTGGGTAAATCCATTTCAAAAGGATTTTGGGAAGGGCAGGGAAAGGCTTTGTAGTAAAAGAAAGACAAATTCAAGTTGGTGTTCTGGATCACTAACAAAACAAACCCTGGGTTCTTGCTGCCACTCTATCTCCAAAATACTAAGAAAATGCAACCCACAACTTTACTTGACACAAAGGCTCATGACAACTGATGACAACTGAATCATTTGATTCTAATATGGAACGAGTTTGAGGTAAGGCCAAAGCATATGGTAAATTGTACAGATTTCATCATTGTATCTCCCACTGCGCTGCTACAACTTCTTAAGTGCTGCCAATATATTTTTAATGAAAACACTAGGCTAAGAAATTGTGGACGTCATATACAATTTTAGCTGTTAATCTCATAGAGGCAGCATCAATCTTGTCCTGCGTTGGATTTGAGCTCATGTTTCTTGAGATTAATAGGGTGATCTAAAATCTGTTTACATAGCTGTGCATATATGTGTATGTATTGGAAGGGGATTTGTATTAAAACAAAATCCAAGGAGGATCTACATAAAAGTGCTCCGTGTAAACAGCAGGGTTAACCTTAAGGTCAAACCTTTAGGTTGGATGTACTGTAGATATAAAGCAGCAGCAGGAATCCAAACAGTTTAAATACATAAAATATACTGAATAGATACTGAAGACCCATTAAAATTAGAAGGTTGATTTTCGTGTTTTCCACCAGTATACTGCTAGATGCTCTATTATATATCAGCAGAGACCAAGAAAAAAAAATCTAACCTTTTAGAAAGTTTATCTGCTTACCTTGTGTTTTGTTCACAGATATACTAAGGGTATTTATCTAATTATTATTGGCTATGTTTTAATCTTGTTCCAGCACTCTCATTTCACCTCCCTCAAATTTACTGGTGAAAATGTTAATCCTTGGGTTTAAGGAGCCTTCTTTTCTTCATAATAACAAGATGCCAGGGAGTAACTGTAGTCAAGAATTATGCAGTGTACTTTTGAATTTTCTATAGTAAATTACTTTAACAAATGGACTTAACTTTCTCCGGCTCCTCTCGCTGTCACACACGCACACACTATGGAGAATCACTACTCCAAACTTTTAGCTGTCTAGAATACCTCAGCAATATTGCTCATAGTAACATAACTCCTTGTTATCCAACTTATTTGCTGACCCTTCTACTAAATGTATTGACCTTGAGTAAACATTTGGAAAACAAATCAGCATATTATTGAATATTATGGTCAATATTATTGCAGATAAATATAACCAATCTTAAAGTGACAGAAAATATAAATCTCCAGAAACACAGATATCTAAAAATTCAAAAGAAGATTATAATATAAATAATGCTGTAGACAAAAGTACAAACATACAATTACATAAACATGTGGGAAATATTCTACATTTGATAATCTAAATGTAGGAACAGCAGCTTTCCGTTGTCGTTACTGGGCTGATATGAAGTTCAGGACCTATTGAGAAGTTTTGAGACACTCATACAATCATTGAATTTAATTGACGGTTTCTCCTATTCCATCTTCAGTACTATTTTAGATAGGATATTGGCTAAAATTTTATTTTATCCTTTTATAGACTTATTTCATAGACTCAGTCTACTGCCGCTTGTTGATATGTGATGCAAGCAGAACCTTGAGAAGGTTAATAGTTTTCACAGCAGCCAGCATAGAATAAATATTATTCCATCCAAAGCTACTGTTGTTTTCCTTTAAAAATTGGAAAACCACCTGGGTAGGGCTGTAGGCTGAGGCATTTAAAAAGGAGAAATTAATTCATCAGAATTAACCATTTATTTCTAAATATTATCAACAGTGATATATGTCTAGCTACGGTGTGTGTTAATTGCCCCTTTTCCCATTTTTTGTGCTGCAAAGTTGCGATGTGACACTGTCTGCGATTGTTCAGTTTGTGTAGATGAATTCCCCTGTGGTGAACATCATGAATGGAAAATGCTGTCTACCACCCACTGCCCCCTGAGAATTGGATTCAGTTTACCATTCATCAGGTCAATGCACGGCAACTGTACAATAAAATGTCTACTCACAGGAAGCCTCTGAGCAGCCATTGTACAGCATGAGGCATATGAGCATACCCACTAATATCAGTAAATCTGCATATGTCTCGCTATCTCTCACACATGTGCATATCTGGCAGGAGGGCATAATTACATTATGGAAAGTTTACATAGGCATTTTTCATTATAAATGTGGGCAAGGGAATTTATAATGTAAATATAAAAATAACAACAGATTGTGTGACTTTAAAATAGGGACTGAATCACATCTGTGTGTCCTGGTACAATTATCTCACAACCTAACTCCGCTTCACCTTAAGACTACACTTGGGCTCATAGACTGCCATCAACCCCAGGGATTTTCAGGTTCTCTGGGCCAGCCATTTAAACAGTTTGGTGTATTCAGATCACACACTGTGGCCGGAATCTGACCAGCCCTGCGAGTGCGTGTTTGGCTGTGATTGACAGCGTGGCGTGATCCCGCTCTGAATCTGTCACTTTGTAAGTTTACAAAGTGCCATGTCTGGCTGCAGTTCACAGACCCAACACCAAGTGGTGGGCCAGCCAATTTACATCATTAAAAGGTACTTTAAAGGTACTTAAAAATAATTTTACCAGGTACCAAGGTTCACGTCCCTTGGGGAACATGTCAGGTAAGTATATCGGGTTCTCAATGTCTCTCCATTGCTTTGACTAGTTACAGCTGCAGAAATGGAATAAAAGCCACCATTTCACAGCTGTTCACTATCCAATCTCAGAAGCTGAAGCCTTCAGGATTTGGAAGGCACTTTTGAGCTGTATGTAGTTTGGAAGTATTTGCAGTGAACTCTCTATTCACTGTCAGCTCCTTGGAGCAACCTCTCTCACCATTGACAGATCATTTCTGTTATCTCAATTTCAGCTGCCATCTATTCCATCAGCATCAGTGCCCTTGAAAAAATCTTATCTTGGTTCTCAGAATCCCACCACGATCAGCCCCAAACCCAACATCACTAAACACTCCAGCATCACCAACAACAACACCAACCTTCTCCGCAATCACCTGATGCTGCACAGGACACAGGGCATCACCACCCGACCACACTGCTGCCCAGAATTCCAAGGATGGCCACACCATGGCCACATTTACTTCACTTGACACCGTACACTCTGGCTGCCACATGATTTGCCAGGTTGGCACCACCCCACACCAGCACCACAAAGCATTCCTGCAATGCCCAAGCCATTCCTTTCACACTCATCACCATTGCAGGCGGTACCCTTATGTCTCACCATTCACTGCAATTCACTAAGCCACTTCCAAGAAGCTAAAGTGTTCAAAATAAAGATTTCATTGTTTGACAACACATTAGCAGAAACTCTACATGAACATTGGCTAAAGGACCCAAGTGCCTACCCTTGTGTATTGTTAGTTGGTATGATTGGACAAGGATGAGGGTGAGTGTGAGGTGTGGCTAGTGAGATGGGGATGCGATAGAGAGAGAGGGGTGAGTGGAGGTGCAAGGTAAGTTGCTGTGAGTAAGGATGTGCAGGAGTCAGGTAGGGAAGGCAGAGTGATGGGGATGTGATGAGTGGCACAGCAGGATGAGGTTGAATGTTGTTTTGCAGTAACGTTTCGTGATTGACTGAGATCATTGAAAGGTTTGCACCACTGAGGCCAGCTCCTCCTGATGCAATGTGCAACCAGGCTGCGTTGGTGTCCTGGGGAGCTCTCTTTCGCCCATAGTAAGGGAAGAGAACCTTCCTGCGTGCTGTGACTCACTCCATAAGCATGTGGAGGGAGTCATGGGAGAGCCTGGGTGCAGCCGCAGAATACTGACAGAACAACTGTCAAAATCAATGTGGACATGGTCCCTTTAAGGAAAACGGCTAATGTTGTGTCATCAAATGACACCATCAGGTCCGCTTCCTTTTAATTGGCCGGGAACCTCGCAGGGTGGGCTTAACAATTTTTTTCACAGTGCGGGCTGGAGCCATGAACGGGGTCACAACCGGAAAACTTCTGCATTTCTTGACACCAGCTCAGATATTTTCGCCACTTCGACAGTGTTCACCAGGACGTGGCATCAGATGATTCACAGAGCACGAGGGAGCCGGAAGAATGGGAAGTGTGTGAGGTTGTGCCATCTATCCAGTGGAGACTGAGAAGGAGGCTACCTCTGGCTTTGGTGTCGTGGCACCCGGAACTCATGGGTTCTCACCTGAAAAGAAGGATACTTTCAAGAAAGTTTGTACCTGAGGGCAGGCTCTGAGGATGTACAGCTAGCGACAAGTATGAATGCAATGTTTGCAGCTTTCATTTTGCAGCAACATCAAGGAAGCTTTTTCTTTGCTGCAGATGTTAATGGTGCATGCAACCATTTCATTGCAATCTGCAGGAGATCCCCACCTAAGAAGCAGCTAAGGACCAGTCTGTGCTTCGATCTCCATGGAAACAGTGACTGCAGCTCTGGTGAAAATAGGGGAGAGATCAGACAACACCTGAAATGGGTATGATAGTGCAGTTATTATGTTACTAGACTGAAAATCCACAGAATATGAGTTCAAATCCCACCATGGCAGTTTGAGGATTTGAATTCAGTGTTAAATAAAATCTCGAAATAAAAAGCTGGCAGCAGTGTAAGTCACTATGAAGCTGTCAGATTGATGTAAAAATCCAACTGGTTCTATATGTCCTATAGGGAAAGAAACCTGCCATCCTTCCCCAACCTAGCCTACATTTTACATCTGTGTGAAACAGGCTGCTGAATCGCTATTACCCCTCTTACTCTATCATACAAAATCCTCCTAGTCTTCCCAGTCCTTCTGACGAAGGGTCATCGACCTGAAATGTTAACTCTGTTTCTCGCTCCACACATGCTGCCTGACCTGCTGAGTATTTCCAGCATTTTCTGTTTTTATTTCAGATTTCCAGCATCCGCAGTATTTTGCTTTTGAGAAATTGGTCTAATGTCAGTGAAAAGCAGTAACAAACTGCTTTGGCCATGTTTTGAACTGCTCTGGTGATTCCAACCAATGTTCCCTTTAAGCTGCACCAAACCATGCAGCCGCACAGTGCTCTGCAGCTCCCGCGCAGCTGAGTCACTGACTTTTAAACAGGAAAAACCGCGCATGTGCGGTATTTTGAATTAGCCGCACAGCCGCTTAAAGGGGCCGCACAATCATTAAAGGGAACATTGATTGCAACCCATCGAAATCAGAATTAACAAACTTTAGTAAACAATAAGGAGAAAAAAACATTTGTTAAGACCTTCGGAGAACTTAGATGAGAACTGATGAAACGCACCAAAATTATGGAAAGTAAATCTGAGTATCAGAAAATCTTTAGAAGCAAATGACTGAAAATCAACAATTATAGTTTCCTCTGTCTGCTGATTGTAAGCAAATAAGGTAGACCTGAGTATGAAATGGGGAACATTTGGTTAAATTAGCGAATGGAAGAAAATATTTCCCAAGTACTCAACAACTTGAGCTCGCAAGCCACCTGTTCTCCCATTGATTTTGTTGGTGTTAATTTGCTGAAGCTATGAACAGTTTGAGTCCAGTTGAAGGAGGTTAATGGGTGCACATTGCCAGACCTGTTGGCCATTGTTGGTCTAACGGTCATCTTGGTAATGCTCTCCTTCCTGCATATTGACCTAAAATAACATCACAATAAAACCACTAAAGAGGGATATTTCAGCAGGAATGGCTTGCTCTCTAATGGCTCAAAATGAAACTGGATCAGAGTTTGTACAAGTTGCTTGTGAAGTCCAATGTTTGGTCTTTGTTGATTGAATATAGCACTTGTTCACACTCTAGACAATAAAGTTTTATTTTCTTAAAGGTATGATTAATAAGTGTGACTATGAAGGCGATGTTATTTCTTTTAGTGTGGGAATTAATGTTGGTCCTGAGAAATTAATTTTTTGTATTAGAATTTGTTACACATTTATGTCAGAATTAAGCACTGAAAGACTAGGTATTAAATGGGTTAGGTATAGAATAAATCTCTCCCTATTCTGTCCCAACAATGTTTATTTACCCTAATCTAAGTAACACACCCTGTACTAATCTGATAAATCTTGTGAATGTAATCTTTGCATCTTCTCAAGATATGATTGCAAAAATATCAGCACCAAATTACAGGCAATTGTGTGCAGTGAACAAAAAGCTGTGGTACCCTTTATTTATTTGTGTGAATTAGAGAGGGAATAAACCTTTCAAAATATTCTGGATTAATCAAATCACACAACTAAATCAGTGTTTTCAGTATTGCATAATGACAATGTTTGAGAGTTTCTGGCCCCGATATTGGTGGCCTTACCGCCCACTGCTGCCTGCTGCTGCCGACTGCCGCCGAGTTTTGCTGCCGTTTTCCTCCCCTCGCCATTTTCCGCTTTGTCTGGAGCGAGCGGGAGGGGACCGCCCGCTGACGTCCTCTGGCGGCCAAGTCGCGTAATTTGGCCTCCCACCTGCCGAGATGCCAGATTGGTGGGGCGGGAGTCGGCGCCAGCAGGGGGAAGGACCGCTGCATGGAGGCAGGTCTAACCCTGACGGTAAGTATGAAGACCTGCAATAAAAGGTTAGTGAACATCTTTAAAAACATTTTTTTACAACGACTTACCTGGATGGGGTCCCATGAAGGTTTTTTTTCCGTAATGTTTTTTATTTTTCAGATCTTCCGCCCTCCCTGGGCTCGACTCCATCCTCGGCAGCACTCGGGCGGCAAACTCATTTGACGCCAAGATTGAGAGCTCCTGCCCGCTGCCGTCCAGATTGATGGCATAAGCCGTTATTTGGCCGCTGGACATTACTGCCACCTCTTTTAGAGGAATCTTTCAGGCAAAGTACCGGCCGGTCTCTCGGCGACCATTGGCAGTCCTTTGGGCGGCAAATAGGCAGGCCTTGCAGCTCATGAAAACCGGGGCCTCTATGTGATGTGTCGGTGCCCATCGAGGCACATGAAGACTGAAAGATTTTCATGCATGCTGTGTTCAATGGCATTATGCTCTTTGAGGTTAGTTATGACAAGGGTCAATTATAGTGCCAGGCTCTAGCCAATTTGTCATGACAACATACTTCAACCTCAACCTAGGAAAAGCTTCCTATACTGCATCAATATAACATTTCTTCCCCACCCCATTCATTATCTTCATTGTTTTTCAATAGTGAAAGCTTTGAAAATGTGTCACTGGTTGGTATTAGAAGCAGCAATCCATTCACAATGACATGCTTTCCCCTGTGGAATAATACATTGTATTAACCCTCTATTATAACAATTCTATCGAAGTGACTTCTCAAATTGGTGGACTTGCTGTGGTCAGAGATTAAAGGTAAAGGTCGCTATGGCTTTATTTATTTCACCAAGGATATTGGAAAGTGGAAACATCTGCTTTGGCTTCATAAAGTCATCCTTGGAAAGCCAGAGGCCTGGACCAGTCAACTAGTGTTAGCAGTGATGTGATAAGCTGTCAGTATCATTAAAAACATTGAGTCCCACACTAACTGGGTTTGGCAGCAGGGCTGTCAGACTGAGGGAAAAGACCTGCTGTTTGAAAGGAGATTTACGTTTAGATTATTAGCTTCTCTGCAGGGTATCTTTCATCAGTCTGACTTATTATTCACACCCAGTTCAAATGCTAATATTAAAGGAATAGGATTCACGAATATTTATTTAATCTTCATATAATAATTTAAAATCTCAAATGAGATCATTTATCAGCCAGAAAAAACATCCAACAATTCAAAAATTGGAGTACTTAATCACTCCAATGATAAATTAATCTAAGTAATTGATGAATGGCTAACCACATATGTAGTTGATTTAGATTCTATTAAGAAAAGCTGAAGTCACTTTATTTATCATAAATAAGATAGGAAGAAATTAAAGATGTATTACTGGTTATTAACTGGTTGTTTTTTATACAATTTGGTCTCATACCAATTTGGTCCCTGTCACAAGTACACGTGCAATATAGATTTGCTATTGCAGAAAGACATCAAGACATCTCTTTGTTGTTTCATTTGACCCTTAAATCTGTGGATGCCAATGTTTCCATTATATGATCTGCAGCTGGGAGTGAGGCAGGGCCTGGCCTGGGTGTGGGTCAGAGTAGAGTCGGGTCAGGCCAAACATTCAGCATGTAATAAATTCCAAAACTTTGGTGGTGCTCAGTGTTCTGGATAGCACACGATGAACTACAATTTGAACAACTGCTGTGCACCTTTTGTATCTGTCTCACATCCACCATGTTTGTAAGGCATTATAAACACTAACAATTCAAAACACACTTAAAGACTTATTTCATGCATAGAGACAAAAAATATAGAGGGGTATGAATAAAAAGTAAAAGGTAAGGGATTGGCAGGGCGTGGGTGGTGGTGTGCCCCAGGGATATGTGCTGCAGCCTCTTTTGTTTTCCATTTATAAGAACATAAGAAAAAGGAGCTGGATTAGGCCATTTGGCCCCTCGAGCCTGCTCCGCCATTTAATGATATCATGGCTCATCTGATAATGAACTCAGCTCCACTTCCCTCTCGCTCCTCATAACCCTTTATTCCCTTATTGCTCAAAAATCTGTCTATCTCCGCCTTAAATATATTCAATGACCCAGCCTCCACTGTTCTCTGGGCAGAGAATTCTATAGATTTACAACTCTGAGAGAAGCAATTCCTTCTGATCTGAGTTTTAAATGGGTGGCCCCTTATTCTGAGACTAAGGGGCCGAAATTCATCAACTCACCGCCTGCTGCCGCCGACTGCCACCCACTGCTGCCGACATTCCTCTGGAAGATCCGCTTTCGAGGTGGCCTGGAGCGGGCTGTTTTCTGTTAGTTAGCCAATGCTCTAGCCATGCTAATATATTACCTCCAACCCCGTGAACTTTTATCTTGTGCAGTAACCTTTTATGTGGCACCTTATCGAATGCCTTCTGGCAATCCAAATACACCACATCCACTGGTTCCCCTTTATCCACCCTGCTCGTTACATCCTCAAAGAATTCCAGCAAATTTGTCATCATGATTTCCTTTTCATAAAACCATGCTGACTCTGCTTGATTGAATTATGCTTTTCCAAATGACCCGCTACTGCTTCCTTAATAATAGACTCCAGCATTTTTCCAATGACAGATGTTAGACTAACTGGTCGAACATTTCCTGCTATTTGTCTGCCTCCTTTTTTAAATAGGGCCGTTACATTTGCAGTTTTCCAATCTGCTGAAACCACCCCAGAATCCAGGAAATGTTGGTAGATTACAACCAATGCATCCACTATCTCTGCAGCCACTTCTTTTAAGACCCAAGGATGTAAGCCATCAGGTTCAGGGGACTTGTCTGCCTTTAGTCCAATTATTCTACTTCATTAGTAATAGTGATTGTATTAAGTTCCTACCTCCCTATAGCCCCTTGATTATCCACTATTGGGATGTTTTTAGTGGCTTCTACCATGAAGACCGATACAAAATATTTGTTCAACGTCTCTGCCATTTCCCTGTTCTCCATTATTAATTCCCCAGTCTCATCCTCTAGGGGACCAACTCTTTTAGCCACTCTTTTCCTTTTTATGCACCTTTAGAAACTCTTACTGTCTGTTTTTATATTTCGTGCTGGTTTATTTTCATAATCTAGCTTCCCTCTTTTTATCATTTTTTAAAGTCGTTTTTTACTGGCTTTTAAAAGTCTCCCAATCCTGTGGCCTCCCACTAGTCTTGGCCACATTGTATGCCCTTGTTTTCAATTTGAAACCATCCCTTATTTCCTTAGTTAGCTGTGGATGGTTATCCCTTCTCTTGCAGTCTTTCTTTCTCATTGGGATATATTTTTGTTGCGAGTTATGAAATATCTCCTTAAATGTCTGCTACTGCTCATCAACCATCCCATACTGTAATCTCTTTTCCCAGTCCACTTTAGTCAACTCTGCATTCATATCTTTGTAGTCTCCTTTTTTTAAGATCAGGACACTGGTTTGAGAACCAACTTTCTCACCCTCCAACTGAATTTGAAATTCAACCATGTTGTGGTCACTCATTCCGAGAGGATCATTTACTATGAGATAATGTATTAATCCTTTCTCATTACACAATACCAGATCTAAGATAACCTGCTCCCTGGTTGGTTCCGCAATGTGCTGTTCAAGGAAACTATCCTGGATACACTCTATGAACTCTTCCTCAAGGCCACCCTAGCCAATTTGCTCTGTCCAATCAATATGAAGGTTAAAATCGCCCATGATTATTGCCATTCCTTTATTACAAGCCTCCATTATTTCTTGAGTTATACTCCATACAACATGTAGCTACTGTTATGGGGCCTACACACTATGCCCACCAGTGACTTTTTCCCCTTATTATTCTTTATCTCCACCCAATCTGATTCAACATCTTGATCCTCTGAGCCAATATCATTTCTCATTAACGCACTGATCTCATCCTTTATTAACAGTGCTACCCCACCTTCTTTTCCTTTCTGTCTGTCCTTCTGAATTGTCAAATACCCCTGAATGTTTAGTTCCCAGTCCTGGTCACCTTGTAACCACGTCTCTGTAATGGCTATCAGATCATACCCATTTGTATCTATTTGTGCTGTCAACTCATCTATTTTGTTACGAATGCAATGTGCATTCAGATAAAGAGCTTTTAAACTTGTTTTTTTTACCATTTTTTCCTGCTTTGATCCCACTTTCTCATTTGTACGAGTTTTACAAAAAAAATGTTTATACATTCTGTCCCTTCCTGGCATGCTCTGGTTTTCATTTCCTCCAGTGCAACCTTGATCTATTGCCTTCTCCTTGTTCTTTGACTTTTTAAATTTTCGCTCACCTGAATCCTCTCCCCCATTAATTAGTTTAAAGCCCTCTCTACAGCCCTAGTTATTGGATTAATTATTTATATAAATAATTTGGACATAGGCATGAGGAATGATATTACAGTTTCCTGAGGATAACATGGCAAAGTATAAGACAAAATGCAAAAGACTGCAGGAGGACATGAACATATTAGCAGAGTGGGTAAAATAGATGGCAAATGTAGTTCAATTCAGAGAAATGTGAAATATTTAGTATTCCCTAAATGGTAGAATTATTAACAGAATGGAGGAACAGAGAGGTATGGGGCAATGTTCCTCATAAATGTTTTTGAGTGCGGCGTGTCCCATTCACCACATGCGCAAACTTTAACACAGGAAAAGCCAGTCCCGGGCTGTGTGGTATCGGCAGAGAGCTGTGCACGCGGCTGCACAGCTTATAGGGAGTATTGGTGTGGCACAAAGGGGTAATTTTGACTTTGGGCGACAGTGTAAAATGGGTGATATCAGTTCAGACACGCATTATAAAGCTTTCCCGATATTCATTTCCATTAGCTTCAATTGAGAAGATGTGTTATGGGTGGCTCATCTAATAGCAGCTGTTTTATACTATCGACAAAGTCAAAATTACACCATAGGTCTTTACAAAAAAAGAACGATTTATACTTAGATAGCACCTATCATGACTACCAGACGTCCCAAAATACTTTACAGTCAATGAAGTACTTTTTGAAGTGTAGTCACTGTTGTAATGTAGGAAACGCGGCAGCCAATTTTGTTCATAGAAAGCTCCTACAGATAGCAATGTGATAATGACCCGATAATATGTTTTAGTGATGTTGATTGAGAGATAAATATTGGCCAGGATACTGGGGATAACTCCCCTGTTCTTTTTTGAAATAGTGCCATGGGATCTTTTAACAGCAGCTGGGGCCTCAATTTAACATCTCATCCGAAGGATGGCACCTCCGACAGTGCAGCACTCCCTCAGCAGTGCAATGGAGGGTCAGCCTAGATTTTTGCACTCAAGTCCTGGAGTGAGACGTGAATCTACAACCTTCTGACTCAGAGGTGAGGGTGCTACCAACTAAGCCATTGGCGGATAGTCAGGTGGGAGAGTGGTTGGCAAATATTTAAAAAGCAAATGGGATTTGGGGTTTTATATATGGGACATTTAATATAAAAGCAGGAGGTGACTTTGAATTTGTACAAGACACTGTTGGAGTATTGTATGCTCTTCTAGACTCCACAATACAGGAAAGATAGTCGAGCCATGGAAAGGCTACAATGGAAATTGACTAGAATGATACCAGGAATAAGATGCTATACTTATGAAGAAATGCTCAAAAGCTTGGGCTTTTTTCACTGGAACCGAGAAGATTAAGGGAGGAAATCTAACAGAGGTTTCCAAAATTATGCAAGGTTTTGCAAAGTTAAGCATTGTTTCTGCAGGTTAGCAAAGCGGTAACAATGAGGCATACACTAAGTAATATTGGTTATCGAACAAAGAGGGAAATTATGAGAACTTTTTTCCATAAGATGAGGAGAATGTGGAATGTTTTACCATTGAGGTACAGAAGATGATATTATTTAAAATAGAACTGGGTAAGCAATTGAAAAGTAGACTTCAAAAATGATATGGGTAAGGGTTGGGAAATGGAATTACAGTAATGAGCACCAGTCGAAGACCCAGCACTGATGGGCAAAATGATCTCCTTCGGTGCTGTAATTTTAATGATGCTATGAATCACTACCTCTCAAAAACCTCTCATTCACCAAAAAAAGAAATCAACCAATCATCTAAGTGACCATATTGGTTCCCCATCCACCCCACTATACACTCCCCAAAAAATGTATTTAGAAAAAATTCATAAATTTCAAAGTTTACCCATAAACTTCTCTACTCCTTTTCCCAAGCACGGGCCTCCACTCCCTCAGTTGAGTCTATTCATAGAATCATAAAATATGTCAGCAACTGGGAAACAGGTTCATCTCCTTGGGCTGTTGTATCTTCTTAGAACTTTTGGTAAATTTGGCAACATCTTGATCAGTACGTTTCCGACCCAACGAGTATGGAGGTGTTGCTGGATCTGGTTCTGGGAAATGAAGTGGGTCATGTGGATCCAGTGTCAGTAGGGGAACATTTAGAGAACAGTGGTCAGGTTTAGATTAGCTATGGAAAAGGAAAGGAGCAATCTAGAATTAAAATACTTAATTAGGAATCAAAGATTGGCAGGGAAAACTGTAATTGAACAAAGGGCTGCCTTTAAAGAGGAGATGGTTCAGTTTTGTCGAGTGACATTCTCATGGTAATGGTAGGGCAACCAAAGCCAGAACTCCTTGGGTGACGAAAGAGATAGAGTAAGATGAAGCAGAAAAATTTGGCTTATGACAGATGTCAGGTTGAGAATACAAGTGAGAACCAGGCTGAATATAGAAAGTTCAGAAGAAGTGAAAAAGGAAATAAGAGGAGCAAAGAGAGAGTATGAGACTAGACTGACAGCTAACATAAAAGGGAATCCAAAAGTCTTCTATAGGCATACAAATAATAAACGGGTAGTAAGAGAAGGGGTGAGATCGATTAGGGACCAAAAAGGAGATGTACGCTTGGAAGCAGAAGGCATGGTTGAGGTACTAAATGAGTATTTTGCATCTGTCTCTACCAAGGAAGAAGATGCTGCCAAAGTTATAGTGAAAGAGGAGGTAGTTGAGATACTCGAAATCTCAGCGGGTCAGGCAACATCTGTGGAGAGAAAAACAGAGTTAACATTTCGGGTCGACGATCCTTCGTCAGAGCCTAGCATCCGCAGTATTTTGCTTTTGTGTTGTTGTAGTTGAGATACTGGATGGGCTAAGAATTGATAAAGAGGAGGTACTAGAAAGGCTGGCTGTACTTAAAGTAGATAAGTCACCAGGACCGGATGGAATGCATCCTAGGCTGCTGAGGGAAGTAAAGGTGGAAATTGCGGAGGTACTGGTCATAATCTTCCAATCCTCCTTGGATATGGGGTTTGTGTCAGAAGACTGGCAAATTGCAAATGTTACACCCTTGTTCAAAAAAGAGAGTAAGGAAAAAGCCAGCAACTACAGGCCAGTCAGCTTAACTTCGGTAGTGGGGAAGCTTTTAGAAATGATAATTTGGGACAAAATTAACAGTCACTTGGACAAATGTGGATTAATTAAGGGAAGCCAGCATGGATTTGTTAAAGGCAAATTGTGTTTAACTAATGTGACTGAATTTTTTGATGAGGTGACAGAGAGGGTTGATGAGGGTATTGCGGTCGATGTGGTGTACTTAGACTTCCAAAAGGCGTTTGATAAAGTGCCACATAATAGGCTTGTCAGCAAAGTTGCAGCATCGACAAAATTAGCTGACAAGAAACAGAGAGTAGTGGTGAACGGTTGTCTTTTAGACTGCAGTGGTGTTCCCCAGAGGTTGATACTAGGACCATTGCCTTTCTTGATATATATTAATAATTTGGACTTGGGTATACAGGGCCCTATTTCAAAATTTGTAGATGATACAAAACTTGGAAGTATAGAGAACAGTGAGGAGGATAGGGATAGAGTTCAAGAGGACATAGACAGGCTGGTGGAATTGGCGGACATGTGGCAGATGAAATTTAACGCAGAAAAGTGCGAAGTGATCATCATAGGCAGTCCCTCGAAATCGAGGAAGACTTGCTTCCACTCCTAAAGTGAATCCTTTGGTGGCTGAACAGTCCAATACGAGAGCCACAGACCCTGTCACAGGTGGGACAGATATTCGTCGGGGGAAGGGGGGGGCTGGGATTGGTTTGCCGCACACTCCTTCCGCTGCCTTCGCCTGACCTCTTTGCGCTCGCAGCGTTGAGATTCGAAAAGCTCAACGCTCTCCCGGATGCACTTTCTCCACCTCGGGCGGACTTTGGCTAGGGTCTCCCAGGTGTCAGTGGTGATGTTGCACTTCACCAGGGATGCATTGAGGGTGTCCTTGTAACATTTCCGCTGCCCTCGTTTGCCATGAAGGAGCTCCGCGTAGAGCGCTTGCTTTGGGAGTCTCATGTCTGGCATGCGAACTAAGTGGCCTGCCCAGTGAAGCTGATCGAGTGTGGTTAGTGCTTCAATGCTGGGGATCTTAGCCTGGGCGAGGACACTGATGTTGGTGCGTCTGTCCTCCCAGGGGATTTGTACGATCTTGCGGAGACATCGTTGGTGATATATCTCCAGCGACTTGATGTGTCTTCTGTACATCGTCCATGCCTCTGATCCATACAGGAGGGCGGTTATTACTACAGCCCTGTAGACCATGAGTTTGGTGGTAGGTTTGAGGGCCTGGTCTTCGAACACTCTTTTCCGCAGACGGCTGAAGGCTGCACTGGCGCACTGGAGGCGATGTTGAATCTCTGCATCACATCTGCCTTTGTTGACAAGAAGCTCCCAAAGTATGGGAAGTAGTCCACGTTGTCCAGGGCTGTGCCGTGAATCTTGATGACTGGGGGACAGAGCTGTGTGATGAGGACAGGCTGGTGGAGGAACTTTGTCTTACGGATGTTAAGCGTAAGGCCCATGCTTTCAAATGCCTCGGTGAATACATCGACTATATCCTGGAGTTCAGCCTCAGAATGTGTGCAAATGTAGAACAAGGAGAGGAAATATAAACTAAAGGGTATAATTCTAAAGGGGATGCAGGAACAGAGAGACCTGGGACAAATCATTGAAGGTGGCAGGGCAGGTTGAGAAGCAGTTAAAAAAGCATATGGGATCCTGGGCTTTATAAATAGAGGCATAGAGTACAAAAGCAAGGAAGTTATGATGAATCTTTATAAAACACTGGTTCGGTCACAACTGGAGTATTGTGTCCAATTCTGGGCACTGTGCTTTAAGAAGGATGTGAAGGCCTTAGAGAGGGTGCAGAAAAGATTTACAAGAATGGTTCCAGGGATGAGGAATTACAGTTATGTGGATAGACTGGAGAAGCTGGGGTTGTTCTCCTTAGAGCAGAGAAGATAGAAAGGAGATTTGATGGAGGTGTTCAAAATCATGAGGGATCTAGACAGAGTAGATAGAGATAAACTGTTCCTATTGGCGGAAGAGTTGAGAACCAGAGGACATAGATTTAAGATGATTATCAAAAAACCAAAGGCAACATGAGGAAAACTTTTTTAACATGATGTGTGGTTATGATCTGGAATGCATTGCCTGAAATGGTGGTGGAAGCAGATTCAATAGTGGCTTTCAAAAGGGAATTGGATAAGTACCTGAAGGAAAAAAAATTGCAGGGCTACAGGGAAAGGGTGGGGGAGTGGGACCAGCTGATTTGCTCTTGCAGAGAGCCGGCACAGGTTCGACAGACCGAATGGCTTCCTACTGTGCTGTAACCATTCTATGATTTTTATGATTTTTCAGAATCATGTTATCTACAGACAAGTATCTATTCCACACATTGGGAGCGATAGTGGGATTGAACCTGATAATGGAAACAAATAATATTTGAGCAAAATACTGTGGATGCTGGAAATCGGAAATAAAAACAGCAAATGCTGGAAATACTCAGCAGGTCGGGCAGCAGCTGTGGAGAGAGAAATAGAGTTAACAATGACCTTTCATCAGAACTGGAACAGGTTTTAAGCAAATACAGAGGCAGGGAAAGGGGGAATGGGAGGAAAGAACAATAAAGGAAGGTCTGTGATAGGGTGGAAGGTAGGAGTGATTGAATGACAAAAGGGATAATGGTGCAAGACAAAAGGGGGTGGAAATGGGTCAAGTAAAGATCCAAAAGCTGGGTCTAGAGGAGGTGTAAAGGGGAATGGCAGAATCATCAACTGCTGCTGTCCAATAAAATGGGGCAGTGGTTATGATCTGAAATTGCTGTAAAATGTCTAATCGAAAGATGAAGTGCTGTTCCTCGAGCTTACATTGAAACAGTGAAGAAGGTCGATGACAGAGAGGTCAGTGTGGGAGTGGAGTGGAGAATTAAAGTGACAGGTGACTGGAAGTTCAGTGGTCACCCAATCTGTGTTTGGCCTCCTTAATGTAGAGGAGACCACATCGTGAGCAGCGAATACAGTATACTAAATTGAAAGAAGTACAAGTAAATCACTGTTTCACCTTGAGGGAGTGTTTGGGGCCCTGGGCAACAAATAATATTTGCTTGGTATAAATCCAGTTTAAGGAACTGGATTACTTGAGGCCTTGTCATACAGCCAAATATTGCATCAAAATACTAATGAAAGGCCATATAGATGTAGACAAGGTGGTGTCGGATGTACCATCTGACGCTTTATGAAAATTTTTCAGAAAGTCAGAGTAGCTATTCAATCCTTGAGATATCGAGACATTAGGGCTCGTTGGGTAGAACAATAGCATAGTGAACCAATTAGCAGCTGTGAAGAAGAATGTAAGAATGCTACAGTGGTTCATTTTTGGTCTCTGAGCTAAATGTCATGGATGCAATTGGACTTTCTGTATCTCAGGTAGGCAATTGAATTCTGAATGTTTTTAATTCCACCTACTTGTCAAATACAATCAGCAGATGGTGGTAAGTTATGAAAAGAGTCTTTGCCCTCCTTGATCCTCAAAAGATCTTGAAGGTGTTTGATTGCAAATTGTTTCTCCGGAAGGTTTCAATCTATGGGAGAATTTCATCCCCATCTGCGCTGTGATCTTGCCAAACAAAAACATTGCCAGAGAGTGACAAAGCCTCACTAACTGCCTACTCTATAGTTAAGCATCTGAAAATACTATTTGAGAAACTCAGAAGTAATAAAACCAATTAAAATAAGAATTGCGTATGTTTCATTGAGGCTTTATGTTCAAAACTCCTAATCCCACATATCAAGTCACTGCATGATGTTAGAACTAACCACCAACAACAGAACATCTAAAGCCACTAAACAGCCTGTCTGAACATGCTGTTTCACAGCTCTATAATATTCAAACACCACTTGACACAACCCCAATTGCCAGTGAAGCTACCAAATCACCATGACCTGCTACAGTGTTCCTCTGCTATGTTGTGCATAAATATAAGATAAATTCTCAGTTTGTTTTACATTTATTTACTTAGATCATTATCTTACTTGCAAGTTTGAAAAAGCCAAACTCTTTTTGATGAATAAAGTGTTCCTTTAAGTACAAAATCCTTATCCAAGCTGAAATGTTACCCCCAGTTATCCAGTTTTAAATGTCAAGTAATCTAAATACAGTAATCCTCTGCCAAATTTTTCCTAAATATTCAGTGCCCTTTAGACATGTTACTTTTGTGTAAAATACATGTATGCTGTTGTTTTTGTTTAGGTTGAATTATTGAATAAATGACTAAAATGGTTTGTGGGACACAGTTATGGAAACCAGCTATTTACCATCTGGAATTTGTAGAATTCCTGAACAAAGCATAATGTTTCTTGGCAAACTAGTTCTGCAGTTATCAGGATTCAACTGTACCATATGCTTTGGTGTAAAGATGTGCAAATTGACATTTTTCTTCTAGAATTCCTGATGCAAGCATAACATTTGTTGCCAAAATAGCTTGGCATGTATTCAAGTTCATCAATGTTTATTTCTCTGACAAGTACAGCTAGTGAACTTCTATTGGGTTGATTAGAAACCCTTATAGACTGGAGACTCTTTGAGCAATTTGCCCATGTCCAGGACAGAAAGAAGCCTCCCTGACAAACATGACTACAAAGGAAGTTCAGGATTGCCTCCAGTAATAATCTGGGTATGGTGAGCGATTAGCCAGGGTGTAGCTTTAAAGATGTCACTTACCTGTCGGATGGATGTAACTCTTCAGTAGTCCTTAAAGAATCATGGGCTGGATATTAGGCTTTTATGTATTGGGGGTGATAATGACAGTGGGGCAGGAAAGTTAGCAGCTGGGAATAGTTTGCACCTTCATCGGTAAGTTTGGGCACCTGGGCCCTGACTCAGGGGGCGCAGCGCTAAGGGAGGCGTTGTACACCTCTCTTGGTGCAAGGATGGGAAACTCCCGAGCTAAAGAGTTGGCCTGGAGCGCTCCGAGCGATGTCTGGGAGGGGGCGGGAAAACAAAGAAAAACACAAAAACATTCCCAAAATACTGCCCACTCCGCCACAACACAAATCACCAAACAAATTAAAAGAAAAAACAATCGCACATACTTTAGGAGTCCATTACTCACCTCTTCGCCATGGTTGGACTGCCCTGATTTCCCAGGCAGTCAGTGCGGGGTGCACTTTTGGGCAGACGGATCGGGCAGGAGCTCAAACTCGCGCCGGTGTTGCAACCAGGGGCCTTGCACACCCGGCACAGCTCTTTTGGGAGGTCCTGCCTTGTGCTGCCGCAAAACCGGACCCGAGGATCGCTGCGGGGAGCAGAAGACCTCACCACTGCCACCACTCCGGGGCAAAAACGGAGCACAGAAGACCAGAAAATCCAGCCCCGTAAGTCTTATTACGGATTAAGATTGACCCAATATTGAGCAGAAGCACAAATGAATTATATGAAGAGTTACATAAATAAAACTGTAAGCTGAAAGCGAAGGCTTCAAGGATTAGGTCTTACGTTATCTCATGTATAGTCTATATGGACACTAGATTGTAATATGTACTTTACATACTTGAGTGCATTTGTACCATTTCTGAAAATGAACAATAACTTCAAAAGACCTGAAATATCAAAATCATTAATAGTGTAAGGGACTTTTTAAAAGAACTATTTTAAGTGATTTAGGAATGAATATTTAAGTCATTGACAACTTAATCTTTAGAAATAAAATTGATAGCAAAGTATAAGTAAAATCAAGGCAACATTCTACAAGAACAGTTCAAAATGAGCGATCAAGGTGAGTGAATAGAACTTTGGGACATAAGGGAGATCTGCTTGGGAGACCTTTTGGACACTGATCTGAAGGGGGAGCCAGCAGGAAAAAAACAGTATGTGGGGCCTGTTGATGTTTGAAATTAGAACCGATAAGATTTATGTGAGCTTCTTTGATAATTTGCAGAACACATGTGCTCTATTCTCTGAGTTTCCTCCTGTAAAGAATGATCAGTGGTTGCCTGAGGGGATTACTGTATGATTCTAACAAACATCTGATAATGCAAATCCTGAAATAAATTAGCTACTTGAAGTTAGTTCAAAATGGGCCTGTTCAGTCAACTTGAGGACCATCGTTTACCTTAGCTACAATCAATATCCAATTTTTCCAAGTTTTTTTTTGCAATGACTTTATTTTGCCTAACAACAACAAATGCCATTTTGTATTACATCCTTAAGTTTAAAGTCAATTATACAATACACTTGTAGTATATACAAGAGAATTACATTGAGAATAATGGTCACCTTAGAGTGCTTACAGACAGTGATTTATCTCAAGCCTTTAGATGATACCAGGAAGTACACAAGCAGTTTCGAATTTATCACCATCATGTCGGTTAGAGTACTGGCGTTAAATCCCTTCAGGTTTTACTGTTTATTTTAGTGTGTGATTTTATTACTATGGATCTGTTTTGTAAGGATAGCGGCTGTTGGTGTCCATGGCAATAGCTGAGGTACTCTGCATGAATGTGCTGGGCTGGATTTTCAGGTTCTTGTGTTTTCGCCTGTTTTCGGGCACAAATTGCGGCAAAATCAAAAATTTAACACCAGGTTAACGTTAGCGCCAAAACACACAACTTTCGCCAAAAGAAAGTTCACGAGGAGTGTTAGCGCTAACTCCGACGGTGCACCACACAATTTGTGCGCCGGAGCCGAAACTTCCGGCACTAAAACAAATCGGCCGTTCTACACCTGCGCACATGTTTTATTTTTTCTTCCCGCGCTTCTGGTCTGCTGTCTGATCGCAAACACAAATGCAGGGTGCGGCCGCACACATGCGCAGTTCACCCAGGGCTGAATGAACCATTTTACATTTGGATTTTGATGATGGAGGACAACGATTCCAAACAGCGTGCCAGGCGAGTTAGCCAGGAGGCTAACAAAGCTCTAGTGGGGGCTGTGGAGAGAAGATGGCAGGAGTTACATCGCATGGGTGGATCTAGACCTCTGCCATCCATTTTCAAACACATTTGGAGGGAAATTGCTGAGGAGGTGGTCAGGAGTGGCACACAGTGCCGAAAAAAGTTCAATGATCTTTTGAGGGTCATTAGAGTGACTACAATTTTTATTTATGCAATCCTTCATTACTTCAATTATAAATCTGACACACTATTTGTTCTCATGCTTTTGGTGCCTGTCAGCAGTCTGTGGATTGCCTCCTAAAATGCATGACACATAGGTAGGCTTAGTTTGGCACCCGATTTGCCACGAATGATCTTTACACATTATTAAGATTGCTTTCTGAGATCTCATAAGATCTCTCCTCACTTCGATGTCCTCCTGATGAACCACATTCAACTTCAAAGGCAAATAAACAGAGGACTGTATTACATTCAGACAATATGGTATAAGTGCTTTGGTGGCTATCTGTGTGTACCACAAGAGCAGATGGACCCTCTTCTAACCATTTCCATTTTCATCTTTGCAGGTAAAGAAGTCTCACAATCAGCACAAGCAGGTGAGGACAGGCGATGGTCCGCCTCAGACCCTGCCACTAACGAACATTGAGGAGCAAGTGGCAGGCTTCCCCCCGCTTGGATCCTGATGATAAGTCCTGCACACTCCCTGGGCTGGGTTGGGGCAATGTCCTACAGTGTATGTGGATTAGGGTTGGGGCAATGTGATGCAATGTCTCTGGACTAGGGTTGGGGCAATGTGATGCAGTTGTGTGGACTAGGGTTGGGGCAATGTGATGCAGTGTGTATGGACTAGGGTTGGGGCAATATGATGCAGTAACTGTGGACTAGGGTTGGGGCAATGTGATGCAGTAACTGTGGACTAGGGTTGGGGCAATGTGATGCAGTGTGTATGGACTAGGGTTGGGGCAATGTGATGCAGTAACTGTGGACTAGGGTTGGGGCAATGTGATGCAATGTCTCTGGACTAGGGTTGGGGCAATATGATGCAGTAACTGTGGACTAGGGTTGGGGCAATGTCATGCAGTGCCTCTGGACTAGGGTTGGGGCAAAGTGATGCAATGTCTCTAGACTAGGTTTGGGGCAAGATGATGCAGTGTCTGTGGACTAGGGCTGGGGCAATGCGATGCAATGTCTCTGGACTAGGGCTGGGGCAATGAGATGCATTGCCTCTGGACTAGGGCTGGGGCAATGTGATGCAGTGCCTCTGGTCTAGGGTTGGAGCAATGCCATGCAGTGTCTCTGGACTAGGGTTGGGGCAATGTGATGCAATGTCTCTAGACTAGGTTTGGGGCAAGGTGATGCAGTGTCTGTGGACTAGGGCTGGGGCAATGCGATGCAATGTCTTTGGACTAGGGCTGGGGCAATGAGATGCATTGCCTCTGGACTAGGGTTGGGGCAATGTCATGCAGTGTCTGTGGACTAGATATAATGGAGTAGCAGAGGTCCTTCAAATTAGTCTGTGCTATGCAACCTTGCTCATGTCACCCTACCCCCTCCCCTGCTGCTAACCACTCATCTGTTGCTTTCTACTTCCAGATGACCAGCCTCAGCCACAGCATCCCTCAAGGCAACATTCCACCTTAGCCCATCGTGTGGAGGAGGAGGAAGAAGAAGCGGATGGGTTTGAAGATCAGCTGACTCTGGCGCAGATGCAATCCACCCCTCTTTTACCACTGGCACTTACCTCGCCTGAGGACGATGATGTAACTTTCTCGGGGTTCGACAACTCCGACGCACCTGGGACTAGTGGAGTGCAGCAACGCAGTTCTGGGGTTGAATCCTGGATGCCATCTCTCCGGAGGGTGAATCGGCAAAGTCGGTCTGCTGACAGACAGGCAGACTTGGAACTGGACATAGTGGGACTGTCCAGGTAGAGCATCCAGCTCACCGGTCAGCTCCTTGATGTCTCGGGTAGGATTCCCGCGACCATTGAGAATCTCACTGTGACCATTACGGAGGTCGGGTTGCAGATTGTCGGTGCGAGCCGTGACGCCATCAGTGCCCACATGAGGCTTGTGACCTCCAGCAGTGACACTGGAGAGGGTGACACGAAGCCTTGCGGAATATGGTGCATTACAGGCACAAGCTCTGCTTCAGCTTGGGCAGGTGATGCAGTCCATAAACCCTTCCGCCATACTCTCTGTTGTGTATCTGTAAAGCATCCACTCCCATGTTTCGCCACCAGGAAGTGCATCCACTGAAGTCCCAAGGGATCCCAGCATCCCTTGGGAGCACTGTATATAAGCCGGCCCCTAAGGCCTGTTCCTCACTCTGGAGTGACTTAATAAAGACTGAGGTCATTGTTACTTTAACCTCTCTGTGTGCAGTCTCATCTGTGTTAGGAACACAACAAGTGGCGACGAGTATACAAATCCAACGCAAAGATACAGCAAACTGTGGGCATCCTGGAGAAGTTCTCGGAGGGTGAGGACTGGGAAGCCTATGTTGAATGGCTAGACCAGTACTCTGTAGCCAATGAGCTGGATGGAGAAAGAAGCACTGCAAAAAGGAGAGTGGTCTTCCTCACGGTCTGCGGGGCACTGACCTACGGCCTCATGAAGAATCTTCTGGCTCCGGTGAAACCCACAGATAAGTCATATGAGGAGCTGTGTACACTGGTTCAGGAGCATCTTAACCCGAGGGAGAGCGTGCTGATGGCGAGGTATCGATTCTACACGTGCCAGCGATCTGAAGGTCAGGAAATGGCGAGCTACGTCGCCGAGCTAAGGCGACTTGCAGGACAATGTGAGTTTGATGGCTACCTGGAGCAGATGCTCAGAGACTTTTTTGTACTGGGCATTGGCCACGAGACCATCCTATGAAAACTTTTGACTGTAGAGACACCGACCCTCAGTAAGGCCATTGCGATAGCATAGGCGTTTATGTCCACCAGTGATAACACCAAACAAATCTCTCAGCACACAAGTGCCAGCAATGTTCATAAATTAACTGGAACTGTGTTTGCGAGCAGAAATGTACAGGGCAGAACCCACGAGTCTGCAACTGCCAGCAGGTCTCAAGTGACCCAGATGACTCAGAGTCCGCAACAAAGGATGAATGCAAGGCAATTCACACCTTGTTGGCGTTGTGGAGGCTTCCATTCAGAATATTCATGCCGCTTCAAAGGGTATGTTTGCAAGAGTTGTGGAACAATGGGGCACCTCTAACGAGCTTGCAGACGAGCTGCAAACTTTGCAAAACCTGCTAACCACCACATGGCAGAGGAAGATCGGTCCATGGTGGATCAAAGCAATTTCGAGCCTCAGTGAGAGGAGGCAAATGCTGAAGTACACGGGGTGGACACATTTTCGACGAAATGTCCATCTATAATGCTAAATGTAAAATTGAATGGCTTACCCCCGTAGCCATGGAACTGGACACTGGCGCTAGCCAATCCATCTTGAGTAAAAAGATGTTTGAGAGACTGTGGTGCAACAAGGTACTTAGACCAGCCCTGAGCCCCATCCACATGAAACTGAGAACGTACACCAAAGAGCTCGTCACTGTCCTGGGCAGCGCCATGGTCAAGGTCACCTACGAGGGCACGGTGCACGAACTGCCACTCTGGATTGTCCCTGGCGATGGCCCCACACTGCTTGGAAGGAGCTGGCTGGGCAAAATCCACTGGAACTGGGATGACATCCGAGCGCTATCACATGTTGATGAGGCCTCATGTACCCAGGTTCTTAACAAATTTCCTTCCCTTTTTGAGCCAGGCATTGGAAACTTTTCCGGGGTGAAGGTGCGGATCCACTTGGTCCCAGAGGCACGACCCATTCACCACAAGGCACAAGTGGTACCTCACATGATGAGGGAGAGAGTGGAAATCGAGCTGGACAGGCTGCAACGCGAGGGCATCATCTCCCCAGTGGAATTCAGCGAGTGGGCCAGCCCGATTGTTCCAGTACTCAAAAGTGATGGCACGGTCAAGATTTGCGGTGATTATAAAGTAACTATTAATCGTTTCTCACTACAGGACCAATACCCGCTACCTAAGGCAGACGACCTATTTGCAACGCTGGCAGGAGGCAAGACATTCACCAAGCTCGACCTGACTTCAGCCTACATGACGCAAGAGCTGGAGGAGTCTTCGAAGGGCCTCACCTGCATCAACACGCACAAGGGACTGTTCATCTACAACAGATGACAGTTTGGAATTTGGTCAGCTGCAGCCATCTTCCAGAGAAACATGGAGAGCCTACTCAAGTCAGTACCACGTACGGTGTTTTTTCAGGATGACATATTAGTCATGGGTTGGGACACCGTCGAGCACCTACAAAACCTGGAGGAGGTCCTCCAATGACTGGAGCGCATAGGGCTGCGGCTGAAGAGATCGAAATGTGTCTTCATGGCAACAGAAGTGGAGTTTTTGGGGAGAAAGATCACGGCGGACGGCATTCGGCCCACAGATGCCAAAACAGAGGCTATCAGGAACGCGCCCAGGCCACAGAACGTCACGGAGCTGCGGTCGTTCCTGGGACTCCTCAACTATTTTGGTAAGTTCCTACCAGGGTTAAACACCCTCTTAGAGCCCTTACATGTGATATTGCGTAAAGGTGAGAACTGGGTATGGGGAAAAAGACCAAGTAATTGCTTTTAAGAAAGCCAGAAACATTTTATGTTCCAACAAGCTGCTTGTATTGTATAACCCGTGTAAAAGACTTGTGCTAGCATGTGACGCGTCGTCGTATGGAGTCGGGTGTGTATTACAACAAGCTAACGTTGCGGGAAAGTTGCAACCTGTCGCCTATGCTTCCAGGAGCTTGTCTAAGGCCGAGAGTGCCTACAGCATGATTGAGAAAGAGGCATTAGCGTGTGTGTTCGGGGTAAAGAAAATGCATCAGTACCTGTTTGGCCTCAAATTTGAGCTGGAAACAGATCACAAGCCCCTCACAGCCCTGTTCGCTGAAAACAAGGGGATAAATACTAATGCCTCAGCCTGCATACAAAGGTGGGCACTCAGGCTATCAGCATATAACTATACCATCCGCCACAGGCCAAGCACCGAGAACTGTGCGGATGCTCTCAGTTGGCTACCATTGCCCACCACGGGGGTGGAAATGGCGCAGCCTGCAAACTTGTTGATGGTGGCGCAGCCCGCAGCCTTGTTGATGGTCATGGAAGCGTTTGAAAATGATAAATCACCTGTCACGGCCCTCCAGATTAGTACTTGGACCAGCCAAGACCCTCTGCTGTCTCTAGTAAAAAACCGTGTACTGCATGGGAGCTGGGCCAGCATCCCCGTTGAAATGTAAGAACAACTCAAGCCATTCCAGTGGCAAAAGGACGAGCTGTCCATTCAGGCAGACTGCCTGTTGTCGGGTAACCGCGTAGTGCTACCGAAAAAGGGCAGGGAGACGTTCATCTTGGATCTCCACAGCACACACCTGGGTAAAGTAATGTTGAAAGCGATAGCCAGATCCCACGTGTGGTGGCCCGGTATCGACTCTGACTTAGAGTCCTGTGCACGGCAATGCAGCGTGTGTGCTCAGTTGAGCAACGCTCCCAGAGAGGCATCACTAAGTTTGTGGTCCTGGCCCTCCAGACCATGGTCGAGGATCCATGTCGAATATGCAGGCCCGTTTCTCGGTAAAATGTTCCTGGTGGCGGTGGATGCTTTTTCAAAATGAATTGAACGTGAAATAATGTCGGGAAGCACCGCCACCGCCACCATTGAAAGCCTGAGGGCCATGTTTGCCACCCACGGCCTGCCTGACATATTGGTCAGTGACAATGGGCCATGTTTCATCAGTGCCGAATTTAATAAATTCATGACCCGCAATGGGATCAAACATGTCACCTTGGCCCCGTTTAAACCAGCCTCCAATGGGCAGGCAGAGCGGGCGGTACAAACCATCAAACAGAGCCTTAAACGAGTCACAGAAGGCTCACTCCAAACCCGCCTGTCCCGAGTACTGCTCAGCTACCGCACGAGACCCCACTCGCTCACAGGGGTGCCCCCGACTCAGCTACTCATGAAAAGGACACTTAAAACCAGACTCTCGCTGGTTCACCCCAACCTGCATGATCAGGTAGAGAGCAGGCGGCAGCAACAAAATGTAAACGATGGTCGCGCCACTGTGTCACGGGAAATTGAATGACCCTGTGTATGTGTTAAGCTATGGGCATGGTCCCAAGTGGATCGCGGGCACGGTGGTAGCTAAAGAAGGGAATAGGGTGTTTGTAGTCAAACTAGACAATGGACAAATTTGCAGAAAGCACCTGGACCAAACGAGGCTGCGGTTCACAGACTGCCCTGAACAACCCACAGCAGACACCACCTTTTTCGAGCCCACAACACACACCCAAAGGATCAACGACATCACCCCGGACCAGGAAATTGAACCCATCACGCCCAACAGCCCAGCAAGGCCAGGCTGACCCAGCAGCCCTCCAGGGCCAACAACACGCCAGCCCAGCGAGGGCACAGCCAACACACCAGAACAGACATTTGTACCGAGGCGGTCCACCAGGGAAAGAAAGGCTCCCGACCGCCTCACCTTGTAAATAGTTTTCACTTTGGCTTTGCGGGGGAGTGATGTTGTGTATCTGTAAAGCATGCGCTCACATGTTCCGCCACCAGGGAGCGCATTCCCTGAAATCCCAAGGGATCCCAGCATCCCTTGGGAGCACTGTATATAAGCCGGCCCCTAAGGCCTGTTCCTTACTCTGGAGTGGCTTAATAAAGACTGAGGTCACTGTTACTTTAACCTCCCTGTGTGCAGTCTTATCTGTGTTAGGAACACAACACTCTCTGTGTTCCCCAGTGTGACACCCAGACCCACACCACCTGTGACTGTCGATGCCGATGAAGAGGCTTGCCGGTCAGAAGCTGGGCCTTCCACGCCACGAGCTGGTCCAGTGGGTCCCCAAACAGCGTCTCCAATGTCTCTCACCCCAACACAGCAGCGCTCTGGCAACTTGCTGCACGTCATCTTGGTACTACTTGGGTGAGGAGCAGCAGGCAAAAGAGGGTGATAAGGGGAACGAGGGTAAAGCCGGTGGTAAAAGATAGTGGAGCAAGGGTTGCTGCATTATGTTGTTGATGCTGGATGCATCCTATGTTTTATCTTTTATTATTATGTTCTGACTTATGATGATCATAATGTTGTTGTTTCTGAATTATCACACTGCTGGATGCAGCTAATTTATGTTATTTTATTAAAGTTTACAAAGTTGACAAAGTTTACAATGTTTAATAAATTATTTTGTTCACCTTAACCATTCCTGTGTAGTGTCTCATTTGCAGAATAAGAGGGGAAATAGTCTACATGGTGGGAGAGAGTAGCCAGGCAACGCTCAAACATGCCTTTCACTATTCAAGCCAAGTGTTCAATTATGAGCTGCTGACGTAAGGCTTTTGCAGCGACGAAATTTCCACAGTGCCTCCCCTGTGGTTGTGGTAGTGGTGGTAGTGGCATGGGTTCCTTGCCAGGCTCCTCTTCCTGTCTTCCCCCTCCTCCTCCCCCCCCCCTCTCCTGAGGGGATCTTGCAATCCTCATTGGCAAATCCTGTCCCCTCATGATGGCTAAGTTGTGTAACATGCTGCACACCACAATGAACTCGAAGACCTGCTGAGGGGAGTATTGCAGGCAGCCTCCAGAGTGGTCCAGGCATCGGAAGTGCTGCTTCAGCACTCCAATTGACTGTTCGATAATGTTGCATTTGGCTGCATGGCTCTCATTATAGCGATGCTCAGCTTCTGTCTGAGGATTCCGGAGTGGGGTCATGAGCCAGCTGGCAAGGCCACAGCCTTTGTCCCCCAGCATCCAGCTCTGGCCTTGTGATTGACACTCGAACAGGCATGAGACAGTGCTCTCACGCAAAATGAAAGCATCATGGATGCTCCTTGGATATTAGGCATTGACTGCCATGATACGCTGAGTATGGTCGCAGACGATCTGTATGTTCATGGGGCTCAATTTTCCCCAATGCCATTTTTTGGCGTACTGCAAGAGTTACGCCCGTTTTTTTTGGCCCCGACTACTCCAAAAAAATAAGTAGCAAGTTTCCCTGTTCTATTTTTGAAATTGGCGCTGCGCAGCCTGTCCTTTAGCTTCGGTGGATGGAGCCTAATGTCTGCGCTGAAAAAGCGATGCATCCCCTTCTGCACATGCATGAAAAAAAGGACGTTTTTGATGTGATTCCTATGGGCGCGCATGCCCAGTACAGCTCCCGGTCTGCATTCGGCCATTTTTAAAGAGCCAGTTGTGTGTGAGAACTTTAATTCTCATTGGAAAAATTGGAGCTGCAATACAAGATGCAACGCAGCTCAAGGACCAAGAACTTCTTACAGGATGAAATGGAGGCACTAGTTACTGTAATTGAGGCCAGATGACACAAGCTGGACACCAGCAGAGGTCACCTAAAAATTTCACCAAAAGAAATGAAGAAACGCTGGAACCAACTTACAGAAGATTACTGTGCAATGGTGACCACCCCGAGATCTGGAGGCCAGTGCAAAAAGAAGTGGCAGGACCTTGGTCAAGTAGTTAGTGGAAGTAATATTTTCATTTATTCAATGAAATGCAATTATAAATGTGACCATCTGTATATGACCCACCCTACAGAAAGACACCCTCTTTCAAAAGTAGTATTTTCATCTTTGCAGAGGAAGGTGGCACACAACAAAAGGGAAAGAACTCGAACAGGAGGAGGCCCGGCAAATCTGCATCCACTGACACCCTTGAAAGAGAGGGTCGCTGCTTTGATGGGTCCTGCCTGGAGAAAAGCAACCACCACTGCACAAGCTGGGCTCACACTCGAGGGAGAGGGTAAGTCCTGCAAATTCTACAGTCTGGCTTTGCTAAATGTTAAGTACTACGCAGGCTAGCCATGCTTCGGTTCATGAGGATGTCCCCGTCAGCTACGCTTCGGTTGGTTCAATGTGTTATCATTCATCGTGGTCCTTCAAATGAGCCTGCTGCCCGCGCTGTGTGAGCCTACTCATGTCACCCTGCCCCTTCCTCTGCTGCGAACAATTCTGTTATATTTTGCAGAACTTGAGGCCAACCCTGACGATGCAGAAGAAGATTCAGATACGGACGAACCTGAAGAGGAGAACATCTTACAATCCCACCTTTCAGACCAAGAGCATGGTAGTGAGGGTGAGGGGGATAGGGAGCGGGAGGTGATGGATGAAGCCCCCACTGTTGTACTCACTCTGAAAGAGGTGCAGGTGCCGCCCATTGAGGTGCCAGCCTCTTTCCTGAGTGGTACGAATGTTGGGAATTTCCATGGTTTCTCACAGGTCGAGGCTGGGGATTCCAGTGGGGTGCAGCGAGGCACACCATGGGCCCCACCATCCGAGGCTGTGGGTCCCAGTGAGATGCAGCGAGGCACACCCAGAGCCCCACCGTCCGAAGCTGCGGGTCCCAGTGGGATGCAGCGAGGCACACCCAGGGTGAGGAGGTGAAGGAGAGCTTGACAGTGCTCTCCTGAGGTGCAGGATCTAACAGATGTGGTTCAGATGATGGCAATGAGTATGGAGACATTGATCTTACACGATACTCCTGGACAACATCAGTGGGGTGGGTGATGAGGTATCGTGACTGTCGAAAGAAGTAACAACACCCTCACGAGAAATGGGAACACTGTCCAGGCACATGAGGGAAGGAATGTCGCAGGTAGCTGATACACTGTCGGTGAACATTAGGGAGGGAATGTTGCAGGTCGTTGAGACACTGTCAGGGCACAGGAGGAAGGGAATGTTGGAGTTAGCTGTTGCAAAAAGGGAACACACCCAGACCCCGGGCCCATTGACAGAATCAACTGCCACTCCCACTCTAATCCCCAGACCAACCTCTGAAGAGGCCCAAGCTGGGCCTTCCACATTACCGTCTGCCCACGCCCCCTCCATTAAGAAGTGCGCATTACCCAAGATGTTCGAAAGAATAAGCTTGGTATCAACCTGAGAAACACTGCGCCACCGCCTGCAGGCAGGGGTGGAGTCAACAAGACCAAGTGCAGCGGGCGGTCTTAGAATAAGGTGGAGGAGTGATGGGTGCAGCCTTTCTTTGCTACTGTTGTTGTTTTTGTTGGTTGTTCTTCTTATTATTGTTGTTACTGTTGTAACTGTTGTTCTCAAATTAAAAGTTTTTTGTAAGTTATGTAAATTTATAAGTTTAAAAGTTTATAAATGATAAAGTTTTTAAGTGATCTTAGAGTTTGTAAGTGATCTTACAATTTGTAAGTGATCTTAATTGAAAACTTTAAAATATGATACAAGAATATTTTTATTAAAGTTAAGTTTAGTACAAACAAGTGTTTGTTAAACTTTTGAATAAAATATATTTTAAATTCTAACTGAATCATTTCCATTATTTGTTCCATTAACACAACACAACATTACGGAACAGGTCCAAACAGTAAACATGGTCCATGTGGAATAGTTGCCGCTGAACTTTCAGGCAGCAAAGCGTTCACGGATGAACTGCTGGCACAAGGCTCGAGCAATCGTTAAAGGGGCACGACGGCCCGCTCTCCTCCGCCCTCATGCTCCAGGTTCCTTTTGTGCCTTCCTCATTTCAGACAGCCAATAAATTCAGCCTGCCCAGCCAGTGGGTGATCAAGAAGGAGCGGAGAGTGAAGAAGAAGAAGAAACACTGTCATTCGATTCGACACTCCCAGCCACCAGCTCCTTAAAGTTGTCCTGCAAGGCCATCTGCAGTCTGCCCCACTGAAAGTCAACAGCCTTCCACCAGCCATACTGCAGCCACTGGGGTAGCACTGCATAGGAGCACTCGGATAGGCAAAGATACATAAGACAGTCACTAAGGGAATGCACAAGGGTAATTAGTTGATTTTTTGATGTAATATTGGATGCCTATATGGATAAAGTTGGATTATAAAGTTGCTTTATGGTGGTTTTTATCTCAGCATTTTGGCCAAGAGGAGACTTTGCTGGTCAGTAACAGAGGGAAGGTAAGGTGTGGGACAGATGTTGAAAGGGGAATTGGGGATGTGTTCAGTGGTACCGTGGGTGGATGATTCAATCCCGGATATCCTGGCCAAAAAGGGGCTGGCTGGGTTGCCTCCTTCCTTCCGCTTCCTCCTCTTTTGCTTCTTGGATTTGAGCACATAAAATCTAGGCTGATCCTCCAGTACAGTGCTGAGGGAGTGCTGCACTGTCGGAGGTGCTGTCTTTCAGATGTGATGTTAAACCGAGGCCCCGTTTGCTCTCAGGTGGACGCAAAAGATCCCATGGCATTATTTCGAAGAAGAGCAGGGGAGTTATCCCCGGTGTCCTGGCCAGTATTTATCCCTCAATCAACATCACGAAAACAGATTATCTGGTCATTATCACATTGCTATTTGTGGCAGCTTGCTGTGCATGAATTGGCTGCCACGTTTCCCACATTACAACAGTGACTACATTCCAAAAGTACTTCTTTGGCTGTAAAACACTTTGAGATGTTCGGTGGTCGTGAAAGGCGCTATATAAATGCAAGTCTTTCTTCTTCTTTCTTCCTCTTCCGTTTTTTCCTCTTCCTACTCTTCCGCTTTATCCTCTTCTGTTTCCTCCTCTTCCTCCTCTCCCTCCTCCTCCTCCTCCTTCTGCAAGCAGCTTGTCCCCATTATTTCATTTATGCGTTCTTTTTAAAAAAAGTATCTAATGGAAAATAAGTGAGAAATTGACATTTATTACATTTATGCAGTGCCTTTCATGACCTCGGGATGTCATAATGTGCTTTACAACCAATGCAGTACTTTTGAAATGTAGTCACTATTGTACTGTAGGGAATGCAGTAGCCAATTTGAGCACAGCAAGATCCCACAAAGAGCACAGCAATGTGATCATGACCAAATATTGTCCAGGACACTGGGGAGGACACCCCGCTCTTCTTCGAAATAGTGCCATGGGATATTTTACAATGACCTGAGAGGGCAGACAGGGCCTCAGTTTAACATCTCATCCAAAAGAAGACAGCCCCAACACTGCAGTACACCCTCAGTGCTGCACTGGTGTGTCAGACTGGAATTTGTGCTCAAGTCTCTGGAATGGGACTTAAGCCCACAATCCTCTGACTCAGAGGCGAGAGTGCTACCCACTGAGCCACTACTAACACTCCAAACGCACACCAAGCAGGTTAATTTACTTGTTTTATTGAGTGCATCACATAGTGTTCTGCTAACTGTATTTTTTTTTGCAATTAGACATGTGTTAGGAATTTTGGATCTATGTAGCCACTAGATAATGGGAAATATCTGGATCTGGTAGCATCAAGAACATTTTTGATTCAAAACTTAAAACAAAATAGATTTGTATTACACTGATTGCAGATAAAGACCGAAAGATTTGTTGGCAGGCATCTGTCTTTTAGGCGCAAAGCCAGCACCTGAGCGTCCAATTTGTGGGCAGAAGTCTGCCACCTGGCGTATTGGATCGAGCTGCTGCGTATCACTTTCTCCAGTCAAAGATATCTTTGAAAAGTGGGACAAATTCAACAGGAGCCTTACAGTGCAGCCAACTGACAGTGAACTCAGTGAACCAAACACTTTCCGACTTACCTGCAGCTCCCCCAGGCTGCTGCTGCAATCTTCAGCTTTCTAAGGTTGCACCTCTAAATTCCAAACACCCCCAGGACATTACTCTAATTTTAAACGCTTCTATGCCAATCGCTGCTCCAGTGGATATGTAAATGACCTGATCCACAAAACTCTGGTGCATTAAGCTCTGCAGAACATCGGTGGCACAACTCCTGATTCATTGTCACAAATCTGGTGCCACTTACTTATGGAATTTCAGGGCCATCGTATTTAGATTCCATTGAAAGATACCAGCGTGCGATCTGTTAATTTGTTCTTTAACATTCTACATCGTTTCCCGTCAACTTGTCAGACTTGAGATTTTATTAGTGCTGATATGAAGCTCTGATTTAACTCTGTTTATTTTTCAAGATAGATCTATTATAGTTGTATTTTATATTAATATTTCCATTGAACAGAATTAGTACTTTAATAATATTACTGATGGATCGACAACAGTGTGGAAACGTGTAATTAAATTCCATCCAAACAGGATCCAAACAAAATCGCATTGTTTCTAATTTAGAAATCAGTAGTACAGAATTCAGGTACTGTAGCTATATATATATATATATTGGACATGACTTATAGAAAAGTGTGACTTTTAACAAACTGCCAGGTGTAAAACTAAGGGAATGATTTGTAACCTAGATTTTGTGATACTTGTAGTAACTTTAAAATTCCCAATACATCTTTCTCAGCCACTAAAGAGATTGAAGTACAACCCTCTTACAGTAACATCAACTAAACACATTAACTACAATAATGGCAATCATCTGGCATGCAAGTTTACATTGGCACAAGCCCATGCCATTTCATTGCCAGGGGTTCCATCCCACTGTGCCACCCAATTCTTCACTCCTAACATGCTGACATAAAATTGCTTTGCAAGGACATTTTATGTTAATGTTTTTCTTTCTCCTGTGTTTGACAGCAGTCTGGGAAAATGCACCATAGGCTGCAAAGCTAATTAAGCACTCGCAGAGTTAATAATCATCACTAATTTCCTTGGTCGATGATTTAAAAAGTAAGTCAACAGTGTTCATATCCCGTGCGTCAGACTTTATACAATAACAATGGTTTATCTTTCCTCTTTTCTAGAGGTGGAGTCTGGAAAGGTTCTGTTGTATGATACCAGGGCAGATACAGAAAGAAAATGTATTTCCAGTCAGTCCCCACCCCTTCCAACAACATATACAGCACTAAAATGCTATTTTATAGTACTTGAATGTACAAATCTGTTACAATATTTATTATTGTATCGTCATGCTTGGTATTTAAAGTTGCATGTTTCTAAATTACATTTTTTTCCAAAGTACATTCATTAAAATAATGAACACATAAAAAAGACAAAAATACCATAGAGATTTTAAGATTAGACAAATGAAGGAACTTGTTTTAGTCTGTAAGCTATAAAATCTATAGATACCTGTATTACATATCCCTTTGGACATCATGGTTACACGCGTAATACAGTTAGAAAAGTGTTATGATGTTAGAATTCACTCTTTATATGACTATTATATTCAAGGGCACTCCAGAGTGTTTGCTCTTTATTCCACTAAAAGGTGAAACGTCCAGTTGTTTGTTTTTATTTTTGGATAGTGGTAATGGATGGAGTGTCCATAAAGTGAGGAATATCACAGCTGGGAAAGTAACACCTTCCTCCTTTTGTCTTCAGTGTGATCAGCAAGCACTTCTGGGTGCAGAAGGGTAAAAATCACTTGTCTCCCCAACACGTTGCCTCAAGGAAGGTTCAAGCGAAGGCTGACAAAAGCTGTGAGATGAAAAGTGAATAACTCTCCCTGAGAAGAGAGCTCCACTCTCTCAGAATAGAAGCTCAGTGTGAGAGAGTGCTGAAGGCAGGCAGTGGTGGGCTCAGCTGCTGGCCAACCTGTGTCATTGTGTAGCATTCGAAAAGGAGTCCAGGAATGAGGAACTGTTGCAGCAATCCCAATATTACAAGGCAAGATTACACCACAAAATGAAAGTTAAATTATCATTTGAACCAAATATTTTACAGTTTGAATGGCAGATCTCACAGTACAATTTTTGTGAGCCTTCCCTGGAGCTTTCCTTTAAGTTCCGCCTCAGAAGTTTGACAGCTGTGGCACCAGCATTGACATTTTCATGTCCCACACTAACCATACTTCTGGCTTGTCCTAATAAATTTACCAATTAGGTGCCAAATGCCAAAACCAAGTTATGGGCAGGTTTGTGTTGTTGATCCATGCCCACTGCTATGTTTTTGGATGTTTATGGTGCCTTGGATCAAGGGGAGGTGGTTGGCTTTTTTTTTGCTGAAGATGGTTATTGCCTGGCACTTGTCAACCCAAATCTGGGTATTGTCCAGATCCAGCTGCATGGTGGTATGGGCTGCTCTGATATTTGTCTAATTGTGAATGGAACTGAATACTGTAGAATCATCAGCAAACAGCCCCACTCCTGATCTTTTGACACAATGAATAACATTGATGAAATAGTTGAAGATAGTTGAGCTGTGGACTCTGCCCTGAGGAACCTCCTGCAATGATGTCCTGGGGATGCAATGATTGCCTTCCAACAACCACCACTATCTTTGTCTCCTATTGATCTTAGATTTGTGAGGACTCATTAGTGCTGCTCATTCAAATGTTGCCTTGATCTCATTGCTCTTCTCTTATTCAGCTCTTTAATTTGGGTCAAGGCTGAGATGAGCTGGAGCTGGAGCTGAGTGACTCTGGCAGAACCCAAATTGAGCATTGGTGAACAGGTTATTGGTGTATAGGTGTTGCTTGATGGCACTACTGATGACTCCTTCCATCACGTTATTGATGATTTAAAGGAGGCTGATAGGTGGTAATTTGCCAGATTAAATTTGTTCTGCTTTTTTGTAGATACAGCAATTTTCCATATTGTCAGGTAGATTCCAGTTGTGTTGGAACAGCTTGAAATTGGAGGGCTGGGGAGTTTTGGTGCATAGAATCTTCAACACGACAGGTGGGATGTTAGCATAGCCCATACCTGTGCGATGTCCAGTGCACTCAATTGCTTCTTAATGTTACATGGAGTGAACCGGATCCTTGGCAGGAGACTGAGTGGGTTACTTTTTGTCTGAAGAAACCTGCCTCTTTGACCAAGGTTTTGGTCACCTGTTGTAATATCTCCTTATATTGTTATTGCTATCTGGCTCAGTATCAAATTTTTGTTTGATAACACTCTTGTGAAGCACCTTGAAACATTTTATTATGCTAAAGGAGCTATATAACTGCAAGGTGTTGTTGTTGAACCAGGGTTGGTATCCAGGCATGATGGTAGATTGAGTGAGGGAGGTATCTGGCCATGATGTTAGATTGTGGTAGTATTCGATTCCGATGCTGCTATTGATGGCCCACACAACACCTCATGGACATCCAGTTTTGCAGTCGATAGATCTATCCTACTTAGCATGCTGGTAGTGCCACTGGATATGTGATGCCTGAATAGCGGTAGCTGAAAGAAGCCAGAACCATCAGTGACTTTTCGTAGAGAATGAACTGAAGCTGTTATCAACATAATGGGCAGCTGCAGCTTCTAAGTGGTGCTTTGAATTCAGAGAGTACCTTTGGTGCGGAGGACATGATGGGAGACCCTCTGGTTGCCAGACGGTCTGGCTGTTTAAAGTAAGTCTGAGTTTTGTTTTAATTCAGTTTATTTTATTTTTTGTGCTCCACATTTTCATCACATTTAAAATTTACTACCTGTAGCCAAAGCACACTGTGGGGGAGCACAGGTCTGTGTGTCTGGGACACACAGCTTGGGGCTTGGAGGGCACAGGGTTAGGCAGGTAGTTGTGGTTCTGGAGTTCTGTGCAGTGCAGGACAATTTATGTATGGCGCATTGACTAAGTAAGTGTTTGTTGTCATGGTAGCAGCCACAGGAAATGCTCTATGTGGCAGACTGGATTTGAGTGCATTGCAAGGACTGTGGGTGTCTGTCATGTGGGTTTAATAAACACCATGGTGCAATGCAATTATGGCTGCGTATGGTGTAAATTACCAGCACGTGTGACAAGTGAAACGTTTGAAACATTTCTGAGTGGTTGAGACAACTCCATCTTTATTTATCTGTAACTATGGTATCTGAGAGAGAACATAAATAATTGACAGCTGAAAAAAGGATGGGCTGTCCCATCATTCAAGTTTGGAGGCGGAGTTCTAAATAAAAACCCCGAGGGTGAAATGGTCCTTTTTTCTAGCCTCATTAGGACCTCCGGGAGGCGCCAATGGGGCGCAACGAGGTCGATAGCGCCTCCGGGGAATTTGCCCCGCGATTTGCTCCCCGGGCAGGCGCATGCACGGTGACGACATCATCGCCGTGCGTGACGACCCCTCAGCGAGGATAGCGTCAGCCGATGTCACCAATATCTTCACAGGTCGCGAAGCTGGTGGACTTCTGCCGCCGGGATGCCCTTTAAAGGGGAGGCAGTTTGCGCTGTGGGCCGCCATATTTTTCTGTCGGCTGACACTTGTGCCGGCCCAACAATGGCGCCCCTCGCCTCGACTGTTCCTCCATCCTGCAGCTCGGCACTCCATTATGGGTGCTAGGCTGTTGGCCCGGTCGAGGGCGTTCCTGGCGGCGGCCAAAGGAACTGCAGAGCACCCAGCGGCCCTCCCCTTTAATTGAAGGGGAGGGGCATTCTGCCGCGTCAACGCTACATGGACATCCGCGTAGCGCTAACGGTGCTGGCCGGGCACTGGGCTCTACCACCCCGGGAGCACTCCTCCACGGAGGCGAAGTGCCTCCGATAGTACTTCGCCTCCGTTGAGGGGCGGAAGGGCCGAATTCCACACCAGGGGTGGGATGTCCAGGCCGGACGATTAATGTCCCAGCCCCAGAAGGCTACCGCAGGGTGCAAGCAGTTTCGCCCCCCCGCCCTGTTTTTAGATAGTATATAAACAGATGTCTTTTAATAGCATTATACTATTGAAGAGGTTTTTGGTAAATAAGAAAAGATGCACTTTAATTAATTTTTTTATTAAGAAGCCACTCGCTAAATTTTGACTCGCATTGTGACATTTTGTAATATCTGAAGTAATGTGCGCTTGTATTACTTTTAATGGGTCATGATATAATGCCTGCTAAAATTACAATAATACTTATCTTCTCCTTGCCCACCAAACCAAGCTTACCCCAAGGTTCCCTCCTCCCTAGACCTGAACCCGCAACTTTCTCTAGTTTCCCTCCTATCTCTCCTTATGTCTATTCCGAGCTCAACTTGTCCATGAGATCCACCTCCTGCTCTCTCGACCCTATTCCCACTCAAACACTGACCACACAACTTCCCTTCCTGGCCCCATGTTAGCTGGCTTTGTAAATGGTTCCCTCTCCTCAGGTACTGTCCAACGCCCTTTTGAAACTGCATCATTACCTCCCTCCTTAAAAAACAACCCATGATCCCTTAGTTCTTGAAAACTATTACCGATCTTCAATCTCCATTTCATCTGAAAGTCCTTGAACGTGTTGTTACCTCCCAAATCCGTGCTCATCTTTTCCACAACTCCATAATCTCAGCAGTGAAATGGTCCTAATCATATTCATAAAAGGCATCAGTTGTGACTGTGACCATGGTGAACTATCACTCCTCGTCCTTCTCGACCTTTCTGCATCTTTGACATAGTCGATTACACTATTCTCCTCCAATGCCTTTCCTCCACTGATTGGACTCCCATCACGGGTTAATCAGATTAACTTGAAGTGTGTTAATGTAATACGACTATTGATTTTTCTTTATATTGTAATAATGTTAGTTTTTGGAATTTACTTCTTAATTAGGGAATTATGATTCAATTAAGAAGTAGTGACCACTGAACCTTTGAACTGAGACTGACTCTACACCCCAGACTGTTTTAATATTCCCTGCTTAATGAGGGAAGTTAATTGAAGACGTGCCGTTACATACTGGTTCCTAAATTTCATAGAGATTGTAATCACTGATATAGACGCAAGGACAAAAGTTAGACCTGTAATAGGAAAACATCTGCGTAAATATTGGGTTGAAAATTCAAGCCTCACAAAGTGCACAAGGACTCAGCGAGGCCTCGTAAAAGCCGGTTTTCGGGGAGCATGCACCGAAAACTGGCTTTTCCAAATTGACAGATCCTCTGCATCCCCGGGAGAAGGACATCCACGCAGGAGAGATTGGACTATTTGCCCAACTCATGCCCAGCGAATGTTCTTCAAACTTTTACACCTGGTAAAAGCAGGCGCATAGCTTATTTTTACCAGCGTAAAAGTTTTAAAACATATAGGGCTAGAACCTCCACTTTTGAGCTTATCATCCAAAAATGGGCGTTATTTCTGGTGTGGACGATAAAAAAGCGTTTTCAGATCCCTGGCTTCTTGCCCATTCTCAAAACATCTAATCTCCATTTGAAAATGGGCGTTACCGTGAGCGATATCAACTGGGCGGTAGCGTTAACATTTTCTGACCTTCTGCCGTAAAGTGTGGCCGTCCTTAGCAACAGCATGGCAATGCTCAATTCCTGCAATTCAGGAGATCAAGGGTCACCATGACATGCGCAGAAGAGGAGACAGAGAGAGGGGGAGATCAGAGGGACTGAAGGCCTGGCTGGGTGTGGTGTGGCTGCTTTGGGAGGAAGGAGGGAGACTTTAGAGCTTCACAGCAAGTAGGCAAACAAAAAGTAGCTGTTAACAGCCACATGTTTGACCGAATTTGCCCTATAATGAAGGGAGAAGAGGAGGCATCACAGCACGCTGTGGAGACTGAGGCTGGAGAGAGCAGTGAGGTGGGAGAGGAGCATATTGGAGGCCGCAAAAGAACCAGGAGGTTCTCAGATGAGGCAAATGCCTCCCTCCTGCAGGAGGTCGAGTCACGCTGGGGTGATTTAACACAGAAAGGGCGTGGGAAGCCCACCCCAAAGGCCTACCAGAGGATATGGACCGAGATAGCAGAGGTCGTCTCGTCGGCGACCAACGAGGTGCGTGAGGGCAACCAATGCCGCAAACGATGGAACGACCTTGTGTGATCCGCAAGAGTAAGTATTACATTTATTTACATGTACTTATGTATTTATATAATTTGATTTGTAACAGTCATGAGTGACTATAAGCAGATGTGAGGTCTTGCACTTTTACCGGGAATGTTTTACTCAAAGCCTGCGGTCACGGTGTACGTCTTTAGGTAAAGAATGATAATAATCATAATAATCATGATTACATCTGTCGGTTATGTGTTATATCAGTGTCTGTGACAGTACCTAGCAATGATATCATGCAATGATCTCATGCCATGTCGTTCTGTCACCTTTTAAAGAAGAAGTTATCAACGATGAAGTCCATGCAGAGGCGAACGGGTGGGGGGCCACCAGTCCCCAGCGACATCACTGAGATGGAGAAGCGAGTGTTAACACTTGTGGGGAAGCACCCCTGGACAGCCACGGACGCAATAGCAGACTCTGAAGTGATGCCACTTGAGTAAAGCTTACACCATTGCATGATATAAAGTCAATAGATGCCACACCAACTCATATCCGAACAATCATATATGATAGATGATTTCTAAAAGTGTCATAGAAATAATGCTGGTCTGATGAAAATCATTGCAATCCACAATGTGTTGATGGTCATGAAATGTGATGTCTGCGATGATATTAAGAGCGGTGGTGCTTTTGTCGTGCATACGCTGTATGTAGCGGATTGTATGCAGCGGGCGACAATTGGAGCTGCTCAGCACCAGATGTAGTAGAATCATCCGCCGACTCCTGCTCTGCACCCCCCACCCTAGCGCCCCATTCTCCTCTAACAACCTCATTTGTGTCTTGCAGCTCAGGCAAGACCACAGAGGCCACAAGGTGGGGGCGTGGGGCAGGAGTCGGCTGACGATTCTACTATATCTGGTGCTGAGGAACTCCGATTGTTGCCCGTCAATCCACTGGGTCTGTTCTCAATGGATGAGAGCGCGGACTTCGAAGAACTGCATCGCCATGCTTCAGAACCCATTCCACCCCAAGGCCATCAATTGGTCCTCCGGTCATTCCCGCCTCCACTCTGGAGGTGCCGGCCTCAAGCACCTTGCCATAGGACACCTCATTTGTCAACAGGACGGCGCCGAACCCACGGAGGCTTCGTGGACGTGGCAGGCCTGTTTCACGAGCGCGACATGACAGCGGAGAGATGGTTCAGTTGTCCAGGCATACTGTAGACATTGGTGACCAGCTCATCAAAGCTTTGGGGGGCATATCCCAACACCTGGCCAGCATGTCCGCGTACATTACGCACATGGCGGAGACCCTGGATGCGATAGCCAGGACCACTGCTGCCACAGCCTTCCCAGTGATCCCAGAATGCGACACTCCACCCCTAGGTTCCACACCACCACTGCGAATGACAGATGTGAGCAAGGACCAAGATCCTGCTTCTGCATCAGAGAATGTTGCCCCCTCAGCACCCCCCACTCCCATACCTGTCCAACGACCGCATCTGCCATCATCCCCCCAATGAGGCACCGCCTGAGGAGCTCCTCGGCCAGGCGTCGTGGAGCGAGGAGGGGAAGGGATAGAGATGGGGAGAAGAAAGAGAGGGGGGAGGAAAGTGAGGTGCATGTGTGCAGGTGATGACTGTGTTATATCTCCATCTGGGTGTATGCAATTTGTTGCAGTGTATCGGGGCTGGGGACCACGCTCCTGCTTTGCCTTTGCATTCTGTGTTGCTGGATATATTGACCATGTGATTTATGTCAATGGTGACAAAAGTGGGATGTGGGTGGGCGTTGGGTGTTATTGGCTGTGTTACTTATGATTTCAGACCAATGTTGGTATTAAACTTTTGTTATTGAACATAACTTTGTTGCGCATTGTCTCAGATAGCTGGACCATTACACATGGGTGATTCCTTACCGTGAAAGAGTTAAATACAACTTAACTTCAATCAGCGTAAACTTTAACTGGCACCAATGTGATGGGCACCATTGATGTCTGAGCTGCACACACACAGCAGTGTGTCAGCGTTGTCACTCACATCAGCGCTCTTTCAGGCAAATCTTTCCATAAGAGTGGGATTTAACAAATGCCAGCCACACCGCTGGCGTCCATCCCGGTTAGTTGCACTTTTTGTGGGCGGTTTTTGGGCGGGCGATATTCTGGGCGATATGTGTGGGAGGTGGTGAAATTGATGATGGGTGATCTCCATGGCTGCTAGTTTGGGTAAATATGCTCTTTACGACAAAAAACAGTCGCCGGGTGTCATTATTGAATCTCGGCGTTAATTCCATGAGAAAAGTAATGCTGGGCGATAATATGGGCGTTGAAATCGCCCATTCTGCTGATTCTGCCCCCAAAAAAGTGGGCGAGTGGTAATATTTTTTCTCAGCGTTAAGCTCATTGGAAAAATAATGCTCGGCGATAACTCTCCTAAAAAATGTGCCAAAATGGGCGATATCTGGGCATTATATATCATTTCAGTGGTTAAATAGGCGTTAAGTGGGCGTTAAACAGGCAAAAAAAGTGGAGGTTCTAGCCCATAATAATTAAATTTAAACACTCATTTTTATATTAAAAACCCTGTCCATTAAGGTAAATTTATTTTTAACACTATTAAAAAAATTGCAAAAAATATATATTTTCTTAAATTTAATTACATGAATTTTAAATCTGTGAGGTGTTTTTTTATTTATTTATTATGCTGTGTTTCGGTGTTTTAGTAATCGGTCATTGATAGTAATGGGAGTCCGTACAAACAGAGCTCCCATTTTTATCAATGAGAATACTGCATAGTGATTGGTGGTCCAGGCCCACGTGACTCCAGCTTGTACATATTTACCTGAAAAGCACCTCCCCATGTGCTGTGCAGCGAATCTAGGCCTCTGACTGGGATCTCTACATTCCTCTGGAACCACCAGGTACTTTTGTAGATTTTTTTTGGGTCGGAAGCTTTCGTATCAAAAAAGCCTCCAACTGTAATTTTCACCCCAACATTTGTTTAATTAGTGTTTCCATAAAATGAGGGAATTAGCTCGTGCAAAATGGCACAGAGTGAAAGATCTACTTATTATTAAATGTTTCATTGGTAAAGAGAGAATATTTTGAATAATTATTAAGGATGTCATAGCAGCGCATTTGGAAAGAGGTGACATGATAGGTCCAAGTCAGCATGGATTTGTAAAAGGGAAATCATGCTTGACAAATCTTCTGGAATTTTTTGAGGATGTTTCCAGTAGAGTGGACAAAGAAGAACCAGTTGATGTGGTGTATTTGGACTTTCAGAAGACTTTCGACAAGGTCCCACACAAGAGATTAATGTGCAAAGTTAAAGCATATGGGATTGGGGGTAGTGTGCTGACATGGATTGAGAACTGGTTGTCAGACAGGGAGCAAAGAGTAAATGGGTACTTTTCAGAATGGCAGGCAGTGACTAGTGGGGTACCGCAAGATTCTGTGCTGGGGCCTCAGCTGTTTACACTGTACATTAATGATTTGGATGAGGGAATTAAATGTAGTATCTCCAAATTTACGGATGATACTAAGTTGGGTGGCAGTGTGAGCTGCGAGGAGAATGCTATGAGGCTGCAGAGTGACTTGGATAGGTTAGGTGAGAGGGCAAATGCATGGCAGATGAAGTATAATGTGGATAAATGTGAGGTTATCCATTTTGGTGGTAAAAACAGAAAGACAGACTATTATCTGAATGGTGACAGATTAGGAAAAAGGGAGGTGCAACGAGACCTGGGTGTCATGGTACATCAGTCATTGAAGGTTGGCATGCAGGTACAGAAGGCAGTTAAGAAAGCAAATGGCATGTTGGCCTTCATAGCGAGGGGATTTGAGTACAGGGGCAGGGAGGTGTTGCTACAGTTGTACAGGGCCTTGGTGAGGCCACACCTGGAGTATTGTGTACAGTTTTGGTCTCCTAACTTGAGGAAGGACATTCTTGCTATTGAGGGAGTGCAGCGAAGGTTCACCAGACTGATTCCCGAGATGGCGGAACTGACCTATCAAGAAAGACTGGATCAACTGGGCTTGTATTCACTGGAGTTCAGAAGAATGAGAGGGGACCTCATAGAATCGTTTAAAATTCTGACGGGTTTAGACAGGTTAGATGCAGGAAGAATGTTCCCAATGTTGGGGAAGTCCAGAACCAGGGGTCACAGTCTAAGGATAAAGGGTAAGCCATTTAAGACCGAGATGAGAAGAAACTTCTTCACCCAGAGAGTGGTGAACCTGTGGAATTCTCTACCACAGAAAGTTGTTGAGGCCAATTCACTAAATATATTCAAAAAGGGAGTTAGATGAAGTCCTTACTACTAGGGGGATTAAGGGGTATGGCGAGAAAGCAGGAAGGGGGTACTGAAGTTGCATGTTCAGCCATGAACTCATTGAATGGCGGTGCAGGCTAGAAGGGCCGAATGGCCTGCTCCTGCACCTATTTTTCTATGTCTATGTTTCTATATCAAAGTAAAGCAGTTATACTGATCTTGTTAACCCAATGGAAAAGTAGTTTGTTAGTAAGGAAATTAGCTCATTCAGTGGAGAAATAATAGATTCTCTTTATACAAAGTTGTATTTCTGAAAAAGTAGAAAGCAAGATGTTTACATCTTCACTCATTTCACATGCCTGTCAAATATAGACATTTTGATAAGGATATATTGAGAAAGGTATAAAAAGCGGCAGACTGTAATGAGAATTGAATTAATTGGGCTGGATTTTATGAGCTACGGCAGGACTGTGGCGGACAGTATTGGTGGCAGGTCCCGGCTCCACTGCTGTTTCCATCTCGGCCTCTGAAATGAATTTCCCGAGATTGGGCTTGTTAAGCCCACCCAGCCGACCAATTAAAAGGAAGTGGGTCTGGTGATGTAATTTGATGATGTGTCATCAGACGGTTTCCTTAAAGGGACCAAGTCCAACTTTCTTTTGACATTTGTGCTGTCAGTATTCTACAGCATTGAGCTCCTGCAAACTCTGACAATCACTGCACAAATGTGCATGGCTGCACCCAGGCTCTCCCATAAGTCACAGCACACAGGGAGATCCTCTTCCCTTCCCATGGGCAGAAGAGACCTCCCTAGGAGATCAACACAGCCTGGTTGCACATTGCACAAGAGGGCACAAGCAGGGATGTCTTCAGGAGGACCTGGCTGCAGTGCTGCAAACATTTCAATGCTCTCAGTAGATCACAAAACATTAGTACAAAACCACACTCAACCTCATCCTGCTGTGCCTCTCATCACATGTCCATCACTCTGCCTTCCTTACCCTACTTCTGCACATCCTTACTCACACCAACTTACCTTGCACCTCCACCCATTCCTCTATATTATCACATTCCAATCTCACGAACAGCTTCTCACACTCACCCTCATCCGAGTGCAATCATACAAACTAACAACACACAAGGGTAGGGACTTGTGTGTTTCATGCAATGTTCATGTAAAGTTTATCTTAATGTGGCGTCAAACATTGAAAATGTTATTTTCAACACTTTGCGTTCTTGGATAGATGTGTGTGCACCTTTGGAAGTGGCTGAGTTAGTTGCAGTGATTGGCGAGACATACGGTACCCCCGCAATGGTGGTGAGTGTGAAAGGAATGGCTACGGCATTGAAGGGGTGCTTTATGGTGTTGGTTTGGATGGTGCCTATCTGCCGCATTAGGTGGCAGCCAGGGTGTACAGCCTGAAGTGAAGTAAATCTGGCCATGGTGATGTTATCCCTGGCATCGCGGGGAGCAATGTGGTTGGGTGCTGATGCCGTGTGCCCTGTGCAGCATCAAGTGATTGCAGAGAAGGTTTGGTTTGTTGTTGGTGTGCCTGATGCTGCTGGTGTGCCTGGTGATGCTGGTGTTGGGGCTGATTGCGGTGCCCTTCTCCTGAGGTCCACACCATCACAAAAGCCAGTCCAGCCAATTCGATTCACTCCACATAATATCAAGAAATGGCTGAGCGTACTGGATACAGCAAAGGCTATGAGCCCCGGCCACATCTCAGCTGTCATGCTGAAAACTTGTGCTCCACAATGAACCACACCTCTAGCCATGCTGTTCCAGTACAGCTACATCACTGGTATCTATCCGACAATGTGGGCAACTGCCCAGCTATGTCCTGTCCACATAAAACAGGACAAACCTAATCCGGCCAATTACCGCCCCATCAGTCTACTCTCAATCATCAGCAAAGTGATGGAAGATGTTGTCGACAGTGCTGTCAAGCAGCACTTGCTCACCAATAACCTGCTCACCGATGCTCAGTTTGGGTTCCACCAGGACCACTCAGCTTCAGACCTCATTACAGTCTTGTTTTAAACATGGACAAAAGAGCTGAATTCCAGAGGTGAAGTGAGAGTGACTGCCCGTGACACCAAGGCAGCATTTGACCGAGTGTGGCATCAAGGAGCCTAGTAAAACTGAAGTAATTGGGAATCAGGGGGAAAACTCTCCACTGGCTAGAGTCATACCTAGCACAAAGGAAGATGGTTGTGGTGGTTGGAGGTCAATCATTACAGCCCAAGGATGGTGCAGGAGTCCTCAGGGTAGTGTACTAGGCCCAACCATCTTCAGCTGCTGAATCAATGACCTTCCCTCCATCATAAGATCAGAAGTGGGGATGTTTGCTGATTACTGCACAGTGTTCATTGCCATTCGCAACTCCTCAGATAATGAAGCAGTCCATGCCCGCATGCAGCAAAACCTGGACGACATTCAAGCTTGTGCTGATAGGTGGCAAGTAACATTCACACCATACAAGTACCAGGCAATGACTATCTCCAACAAGTGAGAGTCTAACAACCGCACCTTGATATTCGATGGCATTACCATCACCGAATCCCCCATTATTAACAACTTGGGGGTCACCATTGACCAGCAACTTAACTGGACCAAATTAGGACTCTCCACTTGTCTGGATGAGTGCAGCTCCAACAACACTCAAGAAGCTCGACACCATCCCAGACAAAGGAGCCCGCTTGAATGGCACCCCTTCCACCACCTTAAACATTCACTCCCTCTACCACTGGTGTACCATGGTTGCAGTGTTTACCATCTACAAGATACAGTGCATAGAAACATAGAAACATAGAAAATAGGTGCAGGAGTAGGCCATTCGGCCCTTCTAGCCTGCACCGCCATTCAATGAGTTCATGGCTGAACATTCAACTTCAGTACCCCATTCCTGCTTTCTCGCCATACCCCTTGATCCCCCTAGTAGTAAGGACCTCATCTAACTCCTTTTTGAATATATTTAGTGAATTGGCCTCAACAACTTTCTGTGGTAGAAAATTCCACAGGTTCACCACTCTCTGGGTGAAGAAGTTCCTCCGCATCTCGGTCCTAAATGGCTTACCCCTTATCCTTAGACTGTGACCTCTGGTTCTGGACTTCCCCAACATTGGGAACATTCTTCCTGCAGCTTCTTCGGCAGCACCTCCCAAACCTGCGAGCTCTACCACCTAGAAGGACAAGGGCAGCAGGCGCATGGGAACACCACCATCTCCAAGTTCCTGTCTGTTATGTATTTAACCCCTTGCAACCTGTATTACACTACCACCAGAGGGCCTACCTGTCAGAGTCACAAGGGATCCCAGCATCCCTTGGGAGCACGGTATATAAGCAGGCCACCCACGAGGTACCGGCACTCTGGAGTCTTATTAAAGGAGCTAAGGTCACTCTTGCTCATTGTACACAGTTACTCAGTTTCATCCTTTATTATGAACATAGCAATTGGCGACGAGGTAAAGAACAACCGTGCGAAAATGTATCCTGGAGAAGTTCTCAGAAGGGGACGATTGGGAGGCCTTCATGGAGAGACTCGACCAATACTTCATGGCCAACGAGCTGGAAGGGGACGAGAGCGCTACCAAACAAAGGGCGATCCTCCTAACTGTCTGTGAGGCAACAACCTATGGCCTCATGAAGAACCTCCTAGCTCCAGCAAAACCAACAGAGAAATCCTATGAAGAATTGTGTACGCTGGTCCTAAGGAAAGCGTTTTGATAGCGAGATATCGGTTCTACACGTGTCAACGTTCAGAGGGCCAGGAAGTGGTGAGCTATGTCACTAAGGCGCCTCGCAGGACATTGTGAGTTTGAGGGATTCCTAGAACAAATGCTTAGAAACTCTTTTGTACTGGGCATTGGCCACAATCCTTCGCAAACTGTTGACTGTAGAAACTCCAAACCTAAGTAAAGCCATAACATTTATGTCCACCAGCGACAACACCAAACAGATTTCGCAGAATAAAGAAGTTTCGACTAGTACTGTGCATAAAGTAACGTCGGTTTCGAGCAGAAATATACATGGCAGAACGTACATGCCGGCTGCTGCTGCCCGACCCAGAGTCCGCCATCAATTGTTAATGCGAGGCAGTTAACACCTTGTTGGCGATGTGGAGGTGATCATCGGTCCCATCAATGTCGCTTCAAGCACTATGCGTGCAACGGTTGCAGAACAATGGGACACCTCCAGCAAATGTGCAGACAAGCTGCAAACTCTGCAAACCACCACGTTGCAGATGAATATCCATCTACTGTGGATCAGGCTGAATTGGAGACTCGTACCGAGGAGGCAGAAGTGTATGGGGTACATACATTCACTACGAAAAGTCCACTAATAATGTTGAAAGTTGAACTGAATGGTATTCCAGTATCTATGGAACTGGACATGGGTTCAAGTCAGTCCATAATGAGTAAAAAGGCCTTCGACAGGCTGTGGGGCAAAAAGGCACACAGGCCCAAGCTCAGCCCCATTCACACCAAATTAAGGACTTACACCAAGGAACTAATCCCTGTAATTGGCAGTGCAGAAGTCAAAGTCTCCTATGACGGAGCAGTACACGAACTCCCACTGTGGATTGTGCCAGGGGATGGCCCCACATTGTTTGGCAGAAGCTGGCTGGGAAAAATCCGCTGGAACTGGGACGACATCTGAGCGCTTTCATCCGTCGACGACGCCTCATGTGCCCAGGTTCTGAGCAAGTTCCCATCGTTGTTTGAGCCAGGCATTGGAAGCTTCTCGGGGGCGAAAGTGCAGATCCATTTGGTTCCCAGTACGCGACCCATCCACCACAAGGAACGGGCGGTACCATACATGATGCGTGAGAAAGTGGAAATTGAGCTGGACAGGCTGCAGTGAGAAGGCACCATTGCGCCGGTGGAATTCAACGAGTGGGCTAGTCCGATTGTCCCGGTTCTTAAAGAGGACGGCACGGTTAGAATTTGTGGGGAGTATAAAGTAACGATTAACCATTTTTCACTACAGGACCAGTACCCGCTACCCAAGGCAGACGACCTATTTGCGACCCTGTCTGGAGGGAAGACGTTCACCAATTTGAACTTGACCTTGGCCTACATGACGCAGGAGCTGGAGGAGTCTTTCAAAGGCCTCACCTACATCATCACGCACAAAGGTTTGTTCATCTATAACCGGTGCCCGTTCGGGATTTGGTCGGTCACGGCAATCTTCCAACGGAACATGGAGAGCCTGCTAAAGTCGATTCCTCGCACCGTGGTTTTCCAGGACGACATACTGGTTACAGGTCGGGACACCATTGAGCACTTGAATCTGGAAGAGGTTCTTAGTCGGTTGGATCGTGTGGGGTTCAGGTTGAAACGCTCGAAGAGTGTTTTCCTGGCGCAGGAGGTCGAGTTCTTGGGAAGAAGAATCGCGACGGACGGTATCAGACTCACCGACGCCAAGTCGGAGGCCATCAAGAACATGCCAAGACCACAGAACGTGATGGAGCTGTGGTCATTCCTGGAACTCTTTAACTATTTCAGTAATTTCCTACCTGGGTTAAGCACCCTGCTAGAACCCCTACATGCGCGACTGTGCAAGGGAGACGACTGGGTATGGGGGAATTCACAAGAGGCTGCATTTAAGAAAGCCAGAAATCTGTTGTATTCAAACAAACTGCTTATCCTGTATAAACCTTGTAAAAGATTAGTGCTAGCTTGCGATGCGCCGTCATATGGGGTTGGGTGTGTGTTACAACAGGCTAACAAATCGGGGATCTTGCAACCGGTCGCTTATGCGTCCAGGAGTTTATTTAAGGCCGAAAGGGCCTACAGCATGATTGAAAAAGAAGCTCTGACATGCGTTTATGGGATAAAAAAAATGCACCAGTACTTATTTGGCCTCAAGTTTGAGCTTGAAGCTGACCACAAGCCGTTCATATCGTTGTTCTCTGAGAGCAAAGGGATTAACACCAATGCCTCTGCCTGCATCCAAAGATGGCTGCTCACGCTATCGGCATACAACTATGTAATCCACCACAGACCGGGCACAGAGAGCTGTGCAGATGGTCTCAGTCGGCTGCCATTGCCCACCACCGGGGTGGAAATGGCACAGCCAGCAGACTTGTTCATATTCATGGAGGCATTCGAGAACGAAAAGTCCCCCGTTACGACATGCCAGATCAGGACCTGGACCAGCCAGGATCCTTTACTGTCTTTGGTAAAAAACTGTGTCCTCCATGGGAGCTGGTCCAGTGTCCCAGCGGAGATGCAGGAGCCGTTCCACAGACACAAAGACGAAATGTCCCTGCAGGCGGACTGTTTGTTGTGGGGCAATCGCGTGGTCTTGCCCAAGAAAGGCAGAGATATGTTCATATGTGAACTGCACAGCACCCACCCAGGCATTGTAATGATGAAAACCATAGCCAGATCCCATGGGTGGTGGCCTGGCATCAACTCAGATTTAGGGTCATGCGTGCGCCAGTGCAACACTTGCTCTCAGCTGAGCAATGCACCCAGAGAGGCACTGCTAAGTTTGTGTTCGTGGCCCTCCAAACCGTGGTCGAGGATCCAGGTGGACTATGCGGGCCCATTTCTAGGCAAAATGTTTTTGGTTGTCGTGGACGCTTACTCAAAATGGATTGAATGTGCGATAATGTCTGTAAGCATGTCCACGGCCACTATTGAAATCCTACGAGCCATGTTTTCCACGCACGGCTTGCCGGATGTCCTAGTCAGCGACAATGGGCCGTGCTTCACCAGTGCTGAATTCAAGGAATTCATGACCCGCAATGGGATCAAACACGTTACATCTGCCCCGTTCAAGCCCGCATCCAACGGCTAGGCAGAACGGCAGTTCAGACCATCAAGCAAAGCTTGAAACGTATGTCAGAAGGCTCCCTGCAGACCCGGCTGTCCTGAGTGCTGCTCAGCTACTGCACCAGACCCCACTCACTCACCGAGGTTCCCCCAGCCAAGTTGCTCATGAAAAGAGTGCTTAAAACAAGGCTCTCTCTTGTCCACCCTGATCTCCATGATCACGTGGAGGGCAAACGGCATCAACAAAGTGTGTACCACGACCGCGCAAATTTGTCACGCGATATTGAGTACAATGATCCTATGTTTGTGCTCATTTATGGACATGGTCCCAAATGGCTCGCTGGCACGGTCACAGCCAAAGAGGGGAGTAGGGTGTTTCAGGTCAAATTGGCCAATGGACAAATGCACAGAAAACATTTGGACCAAATCAAATTGCGGTTCACCAACAGCTACGAACAACCCGAAGAAGACACCACCAACTTTGACCCTCCAACACACACACAAGTGACAACTGACATCATAGTTGACCACAAAGCTGAACTCGCCATCCCCAGCAGTCCAGCAAGACCGGCTGCCCAACAGCCCAGTGAAGAACTAACCAACTCACCCACACCCGCATTTGTGCCGAGATGATCGACAAGGGAACGAAAAGCCCCAGATTGTCTCACCTTGTAAATAAGTGTACTGTTGACTTCACGGGGAAGTGATGTTATGTATTTAACCCCTTGTAAGCTGTATTACACTACCACCAGAGGGCCTAACTGTCGGAGTCCCAAGGGATCCCAGCATCCCTTGGGAGCACCGTATATAAGCAGGCCACCCACGAGGTCCTGGCATTCTGGAGTCTTATTAAAGGAGCTAAGGTCACACACACTTGCTCATTATACACAATACTCAGTTTCATCCTTTATTATGAGCATAGCACTGTCCAAGTCACATACCATCCCAACTTGGAAGTATACCGCCGTTCCTTCATCTTCGCTGGGTCAATATCCTCGAACTCCCTAACTAACAGCACTGTGGGAGCACCTTCACCACATGGACTGCAGCGGTTCAAGAAGATGGCTCACCACTATCTTTTCAAGGCCAATCAAGTGGACGTAAGAGATCCCATGGCACTATTTCGAAGAAGAGCAGGGGAGTTATTCCTGGTGTCCTGGCCAATATTTATCCCTCAATCAACATAATAAAAATACAGATTATCTGGTCATTATCACATTTGCTGTTTGTGGAAGTTTGCTGTGCATGAATTAGCTGCTGTGTTTCCCACATTACAACAGCGACTACACTCCAAAAATGCTTTGCGATGTCTGGTGGTCGTGAACGGCACTATATAAATCCAAATCTTTCTTCTTTCTTTCAATTAGGGATGGCCAATAAATGCTGACCTTGTCAGCGACACCCACATCCAACGAGTGAATAAAAACAAAATCTGTGGACCAATGTGAGAGAGTTTGAAGGGCACCCATGCTGCTGGAAGAGATGATGGGTGAAGTAGAGATGACAGAAGCGACCTGTCGATGGTGGGAGAGGTAATGAGGTCAGACTGGATGGAGACTTGTGGAAAGACTTGCAGCATCCTGAATCTGCAGTGGAAATACAGTTTAGAGAAGCTAGTGGTTAAAGGAACATTTGTCAATCAGCTGGGAGCTTTGTCTTGACATTTGAAGCTGTCAACTCATCACTGACTTCCAGCTCAACTTCACAGATCTAGGCACAGCAGGAAACCGAAGGTTCAGCTGCAAATCCAAAAATCTGGGGAAAAAAACATTGTTAAGTGGCTGTAAACAAGCCACTAATGATTTTAATCGGCTCCCTTGCCACTGTGTGTTGGGTCTGCTCAGTGCCGACAGATCCAACATTTGGGAAAGGAACCTGGCGGTGGGTTCACAGCAGGATCCTGACCCAATGGGGGAAAAAACACTTTCCCACCCGGCCCGCCACTGATAGCGCCCGCTGACCCCTGAAAAATCCAGCCAAGTGTTTGATCAACCTGAACACTGACTACGTTTGAGTAGCCAACCATCAGGTGTGGCTGTAAGTACTTTCTATTAAGTGCACTATGTGCTTAATAAAACTATGAATGCTTGACCTCAATATTTGAAGAACCTTATTAATTTTGAGGAATGGATGGACCATTTAATCATAAATCAAAACCATCCAAACACACAGTTTACAGGCAGACAGAGAGAGCAAGTTTGAGGGTGAAATTCGCCTTAGGCAGAAGTGCAAATGGTGCCAGCGAATCAGCAGCTTGTTTTACACTCTGCTCGACTTTCTTTCCATTCCTTTAAATTGCTGGAATGAAAATCAGGCAGGCTCTGTTATGAGCATGCAACTTCCTCCCTTCCACCCAATTTTTCTTTATGTGTTACACCCAGGTTATCCATTACAAAATAAGAGGAAAATCTACCCCCGCTATCAGCGTTCTGTGCCTTTTCAACTTCTCGTTGCAGCAATTCTTTCTATAGTTATCCTGTCTAATTGCTCCACTTCCTGCCCTTGTGCTCTTTATTTCCTGTTATTGTACTTCTCTGTGAACACTGAGTCAAAATACTCATTTAGTATGTACACTAATCCTTCTTCTTCTTCTTCTCCTTCTTCTTAGGCAGTCCCTCGGAGTCGAGGATGACTTGCTTCCACACTAAAAATGAGTTCTCATGTGACTGATGTGGGACCTACAGTCTCTGTCACAGGTAGGGCAGACGGTAGTTGAAGGAACAGGTGGGTGGAATGCTTGGGTTGCCGTGCGCTCCTTCCGCTGTTTACGCTTGGTTTCTGCTTGTTCTCGGCGTAGAGACTCGAGGTGTTCAGCGCCCTCCCGGATGCTTTTCCTCCACTTGGTGCGCTCTTGGGTGAGGGATTCCCAGGTGTTGGTGGGGATGTTGCACTTTTTCAAGGAGGCTTTGAGGTTGTCCTTGAAGCGTTTCCTCGGCCGACCTGGGGCTCGCTTGCCATGTCGGAGCTCCCAGTAGAGTTTTTCTTTTGGGAGTCTCGTGTCAGGCATGCAAACGATGTGGCCCACCCAACGAAGTTGATCGAGCATGGCCAGTGCTTCAATGCTGGGGATGTTGGTCTGAGTGAGAACGCTGACATTGATGCGCCTATCCTGCCAATGGGTTTGCAGGATCTTGTGAAGGCAGCATTGGTGGTACTTCTCCAGTGCTTTCAGGTGCCTGTTGTACATAGTCCATGTCTCTGAGGCATACAGGAGGGTGGGTATCACTACTGCTCTCTAGACCATGAACTTTGTGCGGGGTTTGAGGTCCTGGTCTTCAAACACTCTCTTCCTCAGGTGACCGAAGGCTGCACTGGCACACTGAAGACGGTGTTGGACCTCGTCATTGACATCTGCCTTTATTGACAGTAGGCTCCCAAGGTATGGAAAATGATCCACGTTGTCCAAGGCCTCGTCGTGGATTTGGATAATCGGGGAGCAGTGCTGTGTGGCGGCGGCAGGTTGGTAGAGGACCTTTGCCTTACGGATGTTTAGTGTAAGGCCCATGCCCTCATACGCTTTGGTGAAGGTGTTGACGATGGCTTGGAGTTCGGCCTCTGAGTGTGCACAGACGCAGGCGCGTCTGCGTATTGTAATTCAATGACAGAGGATGGGATGACCTTGTATCTGGCCTGGAGGCAGCGGGGGTTGAATAGTTTCCCATTTGTTCTGTAGATTAACTCCACTCCAGCGAAGAGCTTACTGAGAGTGAGATGGAGCATTGCAGCAAGGAAGATCGAGAAGAGCGTTGGTGCAATGACACAGCATTGCTTGACCCCAGTCCGAATGTGAATTGGGTCAGTAATGGATCCATTAATCAGGATCATGGCTTGCATGTCGTCATGAAGCAAGCGAAGGATGGTGACAAACTTTTGGGGGCAGCCGAATTTAAGGAGGACGCTTCATAATCCCTCATGGTTGACAGTGGCGAAGGTCTTTGTGAGGTCAAAGAAGGCCACGTATAAGGGTTGGTGCTGTTCCCTGCATTTCTCTTGGATTTGCCGTGTGGTGTAGATTATGGCTATTGTGCCCCTTAGTGGCTGGAATCTGCATTGCGACTCTGGGAGGAGTTCTTCAGCCACAAGGAGAAGGCGATTGAGGAGTATTCTTACAATGACTTGCCCTGTAGTGGACAGCAGGGAAATTCCTCTGTAGTTACCGCAATCGGACTTGTCACCTTTCTTGAAGATGGTCACGATTACTGCATGTCTGAGGTCCCCTGGCATGCTCTCTTCCTTCCAGATGATAGAAATTAGATTGTGTAATCACACTAGAAGTGCTTCCCCACCATGTTTTAGTGCTTCGGTGGGGATTCCATCTGCTCCTGAGGCCTTGTTGTTTTTAGTTGTCAGATGCTCTTTTCTATCTTGTCTCGGGCTGGAGTTGTGCTGAGATGGTGGTGGGTAGCATGCTGCGGAATGGAGTCGAGGACACTCGTGTCGAAGATCTTTGAAGTGCTTCTTCCAGCGGGCACTGACTGTCTCTCTGACCTTGATAAGTACCTCTCCGTTCTTGCCCAGCAGTGGGGTAGGGCCTTGGGGTATAGGTGGTCTTGACTGTGCTGAAGAATCCACGCATGTCATGGTTGTCGGCTAGTTGCTGGATCTCCTGCGCTTTCTCCACCCACCATCTGTTCTTTAGGTCGCGAGTATTTTGTTGGACCTTGGCCTTCAGACGTCTGTAGAGCTGCTTTCTTGCTCTCGAGTTGTGTTGCTGTTTCCAGTCCAAGTAAGCCTTACGCTTGTGTGTTATTAGCTCCTGGATCTCTTAGTCTTTCTCGTCGAACCAGTCTTGGTGTTTCCTGGTCGAGTGACCGAGCGTCTCTTCACAGGTGCTGATTATGGAGGCCTTGAGGGCAGACCAGATGCAGTGGACTAATCCTTCATCCCCTGTATGAATTCTATCTTTGTCTCTCATCACCCAAACCTTTTTGTTAACTGTCCTTTTACTTTCATTACCACAGTCTATGCTACAGTTATCAAAAGGTTAATTTTATCAGTAATATTGCCCTGGTGCTCAGACTGTTACTAACAACCAGGAATCAGTATGCTGAGTTTAGACACTTATGGAAAGTGTCAATTCAGTGCTTGTTAACACGTCTATTTTCTTGCTTGCTATCGCTTTTTTTTCTTGGGACTGAAGCCAGCCCCTGACACTCGTAATCCAAGTACAATCTTTCTACAATTTCCAGGATGAATTTTTGTTCTTCCACTTTGGATTGCAGGTTTCCTGAAACCTTTGGCAGCAGCAAAATGCAAAGTGATTTGCGACATGTCAGAATGGCCTAATTTCTGTAGAGGATGATGTCACCTTGCCTAGGCTGTGTCTTTAGATAGAGTTTGTCTAAACTGCAGAATGATCATTGTAGATGTGTTTCAAAACAAAGATAATTGATATTAGCAACTGATTAGAAAACAAGTATTACATTTATACATTGATTCTTCATAGCTTTCAGGTTTCCAGATTTCTTGGCTGAGATTATTTCAACATCTTCAAAAGTGACTCATACATTGTTCCTTCTGTTGGAGGCGTTTCAAATCCCAGTCTCAGTGGTCCTCACTTAGCTTCCCTCAAGGTATGATCTTGCCTGTACAACTGGGTTGTGGGGGTGAAGAGAAAGGTGGCCAAATGGATTCTTTCCCATTTCTCTAGTGGTAAGTCAGCTAGGAATTGGTATTTATAGTGTGTTTTTTTTATTGTACCCATGGCAATATATATAGCTGCTGTGTACGAGGATGCTAACTGAGGAGTGGACAGATTTTGAAGATCACTTTGAAAATAATTACTGGCCCAGCATTTTCTTGTAATTTTTATGCAACAACAGCGTAAGAGCTGCATTGCACCAATTTTCTTCTGAGGAAACCTGTGTGTAAGTGACTGAGACTGGTTTTACGCCAATTTCCTGAACCTTTTGCGCCATTCCTGAGTTGCGTCTGCTGAAACCCTGCTTACCTCATTAACATTTTGCCCCATGCAAAGCTCCAGGGATCGAGGGGAGTCCAAACCATTATGCTTTGTTCATGGTGAAGTAGTCCAGAAGTTTTCACACGATCTCCTCCATTATCAGAACCACCTCCATAATGTTGGGAATCTGCCTGTTGGCTGGTGCTCTAATGGTGGCTGCGTCAGGATTGTGCCTGCCGGTGCCCTCCAGCACTGACCCTGTTGGAGTTTGCAGAGCCAGCCAAAGGGCTCCTAGCTTGCTTTGGACTGGCAGGCACCTGCACCATGTGCCCTGAGAATCCCCTGCCTGCCTGCCATTGGCAGGAGGGCTACCCACCAAGTCCCCAGCGATCTCTCCAGCCCAATGTGTAAAGCGACTCCATCCCTTGCCGAGACCACCCTGATGGGGTCCAACTGCAATCGTCAGGAGGCCGGTAGACCTCATCTCAGTTGTTGTAGCAGCCTTTAGTTCTACACGAGGTCCTGAGTGATGGGAACACCTGGCAGAGAGAGTCACTCTCGGAGCTGCCCCCTGCTGCCATTGGCCTTGTAATTATATTTGCAGATTCAGTTCTCATGAGCCCCAGGACTATGACGCCAGATTTAATACATTTCCAGCATTTAAGTGGTACAAGGTTAACTTGAATTTGTAACATCCACATTTGTTTCCATTTAACCAGCATGTTCGTGGAACTGCTGAAACATCTGTAAAGATAACAGTATAAATAGGAGCTGTATTCCCAGCAGAGTGCACAGATTGAAATTGTCCCATAATATTATCAAAGACATAAAAAGTGTTATCAAATAATGCTACTTTTGAATCTAGGATGTAATTGGCTGGGGTTTATACTGAAAAGTAATGGCGATGTTACAGCTAATGGTTCTACCATATTGGAGGCACGAAGTATGGGAACATTTTGAGAAAGCATATTTATTGTTTGGCCTTCAAAAGCCAAAAGTAACTGATTTGTAAAAAAAATGAAACTGGCAAAATTCAGTTTCATTTTCTCTATTCTTCTAAAAACTTCAAGGCATATGAAATAAATCAAATCAGTCGGCAGTAATACAGGCAAGAGGAAGACATCGTTGCCACATCCTTTTGAGCCAGTAGTACACAAAGGAGAGCTCTTCTGTCATGGAAAGGGGCTGTTGAGAATTGTTCGATGGCCACTGCTTTTATAAAAAGAGTGTTTGTTTTTCAATCACACGATTGTTTTGAAATGTATGATTGTATTCCAGAAATGACTTGCAGCTGTTTAACCCCTACTAACTCCTCCGTGACAAAGGCAATGCCCATTTGAACATTGTAACAAAGTAGACGTGAAAGGTTAGTGCCGAATGTTTGTCTGACCACGGAGTTTGTTTTCCAACAAATATGTTTTAATGTCACAACATTTTACATTTTTATAGGTCAAGAAAAAGAGCTCATTATTTCAAAAAGCATTCTCGCTAACTTCGATTTCTCCTTTTTCTTCCCTCTTCAAAAACCTTGCTGCCATTCATTTTTCTCTCATCAGGAGGGTTGGCCCAGAATATCTTCTAAACTTCACTGTAGGCAGCTTTTGGAATAATTAATATATGTGTATTATTTGTAATCATTACAGTGTAAAATATGTTTTCCGATTTACGCAATGACATTACAATTACAGAGCTAATGGATGAATGATAGGACATTAACTGTTGATCTTTTGCACTTGTGGGTGAAAGAAATAAGAATGCTGTATTGTGAGACGTTACCTGTTGTGCCCTGGAGTGCTGTTTACAGCTTTTGAGGGAAATTGCAATAGTTATTCTAATAAAAATTGGATAGTTATTCCCTTCAGTTGCAGAATGTACTCTACTTAATTATAGCCTAAGTTTTGACAGTCCAGAAAAATAATTAAACAACTCACTGGAGAGCTTTCCAAGTATAATTATTGACACAGCCCCCTCCGAGCTAACCTATTGCAAGTAAAGGCTGTGTTGCATGCTTGAGAGGAAGCCTGTAAATCCCAGGATGTTGCAAAAAGGAACGGAGATCCAATGTAAACAGTCTCCACTGTCCTTTTCCGAGCACCTGGTGAATAGGCATTTTCCAGGTGGTCACTCCAGGAAAATAGGCCCCAATTTCTGCTCCGTGCAGTAAATCTGATTGGAAAGATTCAAACAGGGAATTGCAGGAGATATAGGCACAGATCTAGGATGCAGCAACACTTTGAAGGACCTTGAACAGGAAAGGGAGAGTGCAGATGGCACGATAGCTAGAGACAACAGAGGGAGAGGGGCTAGAAACATTCAGCACTAACCTTTCACGTCTACTTTGTTACAATGTTCACTGTTAGACTTTTGAGAAAGTGTGTGATGATATATCAATTTTGAAAGGGTGGGCATTCCCTGATGAGACTGAAACATTTACAGGGGAGCCAGGAAGGAAGAATGGAGGGTGGGGGGGGGGGGGGGGGGTGGTCAGGAGTTTATTGGGAATGGCCTTGAAGGAGCAGGAAATGGGTCTCATGGACGAGATGAGCTTGGAGAGAGCATGGGAGTAGGTGTGGCAAAAACTAAAGAGAAACAGGGTTTCAGGCCTCGGGTAGGATGGACTGTACATTTTAGCATTTATCAATCTTTTGTGCTTCCTGCGTCTCTTTAATTATGAATGATGATATGTTTTCTGTCAGCCTGTAAAATCTGATCAGATATCCACAATTCTAAAATGGGTATGATAGTGTAGTGGTGAACTAAATTAAATATCATAAACAGATTAATGCAGGTAATTCCTGGGCAGTAGAACGCTGCATATTATAGAAAATGTAAAATTCTAGATAATAGGGAATTAATCTGTTTCGAAGAGCTGCTGTGTGTAAGTGATAATAAAGCTCGGAGTTCAATTTATGTAACAGTAAATTTAAATTACAATAAACAATAATATATTGCGACATAATAATATTATAACTTATCGTCAATGATGCCATTGGGTTAGATACAAAAAAAAGTGACTGTACAGCATTTCACCACCTAGTCCAATAATGCAGTGGTTAAGATTTTTTTTAAATCAATTTGAAATCCAGCCAACAAATCAGATTAGTGATAGATTAATGGGCTACAAATTGAGGATAAAGGGACTATGACTTATCATGATTCGGTCATGAAGTGAAATTGTACAAAGAGATCAACTCCAAAATACCTGTCATAAGAAGTGATGTTAAGCAGAAGGTAACTCGGTCTGCACTGGTGAGATGAAACTTACCTGAAAAGATACCCTCCTGTACCACTGCTGCACATGTGGACCAAATAACTGGCAAACTCAATGCATCAAACACAGTCTCATATCCTGAATCAATCACAAGGGAGGGAAATCACACAAACGGCCTTCATAACCTCATGTCAGTCATCATCTGTATGCATCCTTTGAAAACATTTCTAGTTCACTCCCTATTTTGCAAATAAGTAATGAAACACTGCAGGAAAAACGTTTGCTTATTACGAACAAAAAATGACTTGGAATAAATGAGTTATTTAGTTGTTGGGTTTGTTTTGCATCACCATAGGAACTCTGATAAATATCTGCACAGTCTGCCTACAATATTGTGTACTTGGTATTCATCTTTGGTCTTGTAACAGTTAGTCACGTAGTGTTGCATGCTGACTATTGTAGAATTACCTTGAGGTCACTGCTTGACATTCATTATGAGTTCAGATGAGGGGTTGCTGTAGGAAAACTTGACATCAAGTACTGACAGAATTTATCTTTGCGTGCCCATGTAAAGATTACATCAATTTACTGCACTTCAACACAAATCATAAATTCTTCATTCCATGCAAAATAATGGAATAATTGATCATTAGAAGTAAACTTGAGAAGTATCTGTACAATGATAATCTAGTAAATAGTAGCCAACATGGGTTTGAAGAACATCTAAAGTTGACCATGGAAACCCCGATAGCATATTGTACCGAGACTCCGAAAAGGCATTTGGCAAAGTCCCTCATGAAAGACTATTAGTCAAACTCAAAGCTATAGAGATTCAGGATAAATCATTGGAATGGATAAATAATGAGTTGAAGGGTAGAAAACAAAATGTAGGCTCAGATTTTGTGATCAATGTCACTTGCCGCTGACCTCGGAGAAAGCTGCCCACAAAGATTTAGCGATCTCTGTGGCGTGGATTTCACCTTTCCAGAATTTCATTCTGGCACCAACTCTAGGGGATCTCAGTAACAGTCCAGTAACAGTGATGTCATCAAACAGGCTAAGCAGAAGAATTCTCACAGATAGCAAACCAGGAAGTAACAAGCAGACTTTATCAATCACTTTTTATAAATTTTACAGAGAGTGAAATATCATAACGAACTTTAAAACATTTTTTAAATGATTATTTTAAAAATGTATGGAATTTTTATCATGGAATGGAGAAATTTGACATTCCACAAATAAAAAATTCGTTTTTCAGGACTAGAAAGGTTGTTCTGCAGTAATTATGACTTAGGTTAAAAACCTAATTACACCTAATTCAACAAAGCGTAACTTTTTCAGGGGTTTTTGGAGCAAGAAAAGAGTGTAAAAAGTGGAAGTTCATGACAAATCAGTAATTTTAGTTGATTTCCATTTGTGAGGACTGCAAGGGCGCATCCTGTGGAGGAGCAGGGTATCACTGACAGCAACTCCAGGATTTCCATCTTTAAATGCGCATATGCAGACTCCAGAAGTTGCAGTCAGTTTCACAGAGTAACGATGGCAAACGCTGACAGTTTCAACCTCATTACAACTGTAAATTCTGGGCCATAATCTTTAAAGTTAGGGGGAAATACTTATGGGGTGTCTCAAGACTCGGTGTTGGGATCGCTATTATTTCTCATTTAGATAAATGATCCACACCCCCAGAAACTCAATGTAAAGTGCTCAGATTTGCTGACAATACCAAATTGGGTGGACCAATGGAATTGGAGGAAGCAGCTCTAAAAGTACAGAGTCAGATGAATCAAATAAATATTGGGCAAATAAATGGTAGATGAATTTAATGCAGATGAGTACAAAGCACTGCACATAGCATGGGGAAATAAGCAGCAAGCATATTCCATGAATGGTTTTGAAGTAGCTAAGGATGAAGTGGAAAGAGACCAAGGAATCTTAGTAGATTCTACGCTCACTGGCTGTGAAGTTCCCCACCTTAATGCCATTGTTAAGCTCGATTTTGGACTAAAATTGACAGCTGCCTTGTTTCCGGCCACTTCTGGCACGGTCCATGGTGGCCGCCATTTTGGGCAGGTTGGCAGCGCAGTTGTTGCCTGTGTTCGGCAGAAGAATGCAAATGAGGCAGATCATGAAGTCAGTCAGTGTGCAATGCTGAATTGATGCACAACCTGCTATTTTGGACGTCGTTGCTCCATTCAATGCCCTCTCCAAAACACGAACAGCTGAATGTGCATTCAGCTGCACAGTGGACCCCCACCAGCGCTACTTAAAGGGACACACGCAACTTTGAGGCAAGTTTTCATTTTTGCTTTTGTACTGATTCCTGTACAGTTTATTTGAGTAGTGGCTTGGTGTAAGACATTTAAAAAGTTATTGAAGTGTGAAAGGAGTGCAGGAAGTACTGCTGGACATTTTCAAAGCTTTGGGTTTTAAAGAACGGCCTCTGAGAACATCACTTGCTCCCAGTCCTGGGGGCTGTAGTTGCAGTCCCCCTTGGGCTGCAGCATGACATGGAGATGGAACACAGATAGCAAAGGGGACAAGTTGCTTGCAGAGGGAAGAGGAAGAGGTGTAGGAGGAAGTGGAAGAAGAGGAAGTGGAACCAGGAAGGATCAGGCGGAGGAGGAGGAAGCAGAGGAGGAAGTGAAAGGTAGGAGGCAACACAGATAGACCCTTTCTGGCCGGGATATCCGGGATGGAATGATCAGTCTGCAGTACCAGTAACCACAAGCCCAATTCCCCTTTCAACATTAGTCCCACACCTTACCTTCCCTCTGTTACGGACCATCACAGCGTCCTCTTGGCCACTTGCTGAGATAAAAACCACCACAAAGCGAACTTTCAATCCAACTTTATCCAGATATGCATCCAATAATACATCAAAAAAATCAACTAATCACCCTTGTGCATTCCCTTAGTGACTTTCTTGCGTGTGCCTTTGCCTATCCAAGTGCTCCTATGCAGTTCTATCCCAGTGGCTGCAGCATGGCTGGTGGAAGGCTGCTGACTTTCAGTGGGGGAGACTGCAGATGGCCTTGCAGGAGCTGGTGGCTGGGAGTGTGAAATTGATTAACAGTGCTTATTCTTCTTCACTGTCCTCTCCCTCTTCTTGTTCAACCACTGACTGGCAAGCTGGATTTCCTGGGTGTCCGAAATGAGGAAGACATAAGGGTAGGATTGTGGTGAGGGGAAGGCGGTGAAGCAAGAGCTGCATGCTTACACCATGTGCAGCTTGTAAATCAGAAGAGATTGTGGTATTAGGGGAAGTGGGATGTGAGACGGAGGATAATGTATGAGGATACTAGTATCTTGTATACTTTCGGCCCCGCTGCTAGCCACCGGCTCTGTGATGCCCCTGCCAAGAATAAGAACATAGGAACATAAGAAATAGGAGCAGGAGTAGGCCACACGGCCCCTCGAGCCTGCTCCGCCATTCAATAACATCATGGCTGATCTGATCATGGACTCAGCTCCACTTCCCCGCCCGCTCCCCATAACCCCTTATCCCCTTATCGTTTAAGAAACTCTCTATTTCTGTCTTAAATTTATTCAATGTCCCAGCTTCCACAGCTCTCTGAGGCGCGAATTCCACAGATTTACAACCCTCTGAGAGAAGAAATTTCTCCTCATCTCTGTTTTAAATGGGCGCCCCCTTATTCTGATTATGCCCTCTAGTTCTAGTCTTCCCTATCAGTGGAAACATCCTCTCTTCATCCACCTTGTCAAGCCCCATCATAATCTTATATGTTTCGATAAGGTCACCTCTCATTCTTCTGAATTCCAATGTATAGAGGCCCAACCTACTCAACCTTTTCTCATAAGTCAACCCCCTCATCTCCAGAATCATTCTAGTGAACCTTCTCTGAACTGCCTCCAAAGCAAGGATATCCTTTCGTAAATATGGAAACCAAAACTGCACGCAGTATTCCAGGTGTGGCCTCACCAATACCCTGTATAGCTGTAGCAAGACTTCCCTGCTTTTATACTCCATCCCCTTTGCAATAAAGGCCAAGATACCATTGGTCTTCCTGATCACTTGCTGTACCTGCATACTATCCTTTTGTGTTTCATGCACAAGTACCCCCAGGTCCCGCTGTACTGCGGCACTTTGCAATCTTTCTCCATGTAAATAATAACTTGCTCTTTGATTTTTTTCTGCCAAAGTGCATGACCTCACACTTTCTGACATTATATTCCATCTGCCAAATTTTTGTCCACTCATTTAGCCTGTCTATGTCCTTTTGCAGATTTTTTGTGTCCTCCTCACACATTGCTTTTCCTCCCATCTTTTTATTGTCAGCAAATTTGGCTACGTTACACTCAGTCCCTTCTTCCAAGTCGTTAATATAGATTGTAAATAGTTGGGTCCCAGGTGTGATTCCTGCAGCATCCCACTAGTTACTGGTTGCCAACCAGAGAATGAACCATTTATCCTGACTCTCTGTTCTCTGTTAGTTAGCCAATCCTCTGTCCATGCTAATATATTACTCCCAACCCCGTGAATTTTTATCTTGTGCAGTAACCTTTTATGTGGCACCTTGTCAAATGTCTTCTGGAAGTCCAAATACATCACATCCACTGGTTCCCTTTTATCCACCCTGTTCGTTACATCCTCAAAGAACTCCAGCAAATTTGTCAAACATGACTTCCTCTTCATAAATCCATGCTGACTCTGTCTGACAGAATTTTGCTTTTCCAAATATCCTGCTACTGCTTCTATAATAATGGACTCCAACATTTTCCCAACCACAGATGCTAGGCTAGCTGGTCTATAGTTTCCTGCTTTTTGTCTGCCTCCTTTTGTAGATAGAGGCATTACAATTGCAGTTTTCCAATCTGCTGGGACCTCACCAGAATCCAGGGAATTTTGGTAAATTACAACCAATGCATCCACAATCCCTGCCGCTACTTCTCTTAAGATCCTAGGATGCAAGCCATCAAGTCCAGGGGATTTATCTGCCTTTAGTCCCATTATCTTCCTGAGTACCACCTCCTTAGTGATTGTGATTGTGTTAAGTTCCTCCCCCCCCCTTTAGCCCCTTGACACTGTCGGAATATTGTTAGTGTCCTCTATCGTAAAGACCGATACAAAATATTTGTTCAGAGTTTCTGCCATCTCCATGTTCCCCATCACTAATTCCCTGGTCTCGTCCTCTAAGGGACCAACATTTACTTTAGCCACTCTTTTCCTTTTTATATACCTAAAGAAACTCTTGCTATCTGTTTTTATATTTTGTGCTAGTTTACTTTCATAGCCTATCTTCCCTTTCTTAATCAATTTTTTTAGTCGTTCTTTGCTGGTTTTTAAAAGCTTCCCAGTCTTCGGTCCTCCCACAATTTTGGCCACTTTGTATGCCCTTGTTTTTAATTGGATACCGTCCTTTATTTCTTTAGTTAGCCACGGATGACTATCTTTTCTCTTACACCCTTTCCTCTTCACTGGAATATATTTTTCTTGAGAGTTGTGAAATATCTCCTTAAATGTCATCATAGGCAGTCCCTCGGAATCGAGGAAGAGTTGCTTCCATTCCTGAAGTGAATTATTTGGTGGCTGAACAGTCTAATACGAGAGCCGCAGACTCTTAAATGTACACCACTGTTCATCAACTGTCCTACACTTTAATCTATTTTCCCAGTCCACTTTATCCAACTCTGCCCTCATACCTTCATAGTCTCCTTTATTTAAGCTTAGTATGCTGGCCAGCACCTTCTCCTCCAAAGGGATGAGGTGATGCAGGCAAGCCTGTCAATCAACAGATAAGGTCTGCTGGTGCCGGTAATGCGACACCTTTTCCTGCAAGAGAAAGGGAAGTGTGTCAGTGAGTGTGGCGTAACGTGTTTGGGTGATGTGGCTGTCATGGTTGAATAACTGACAGTGTGTTTGAGCTGTGAGATGTGGGTGTGAGGCTTGAAGCAGTGGTAAGTGTTTGAGGGTGAGGTGAAGCTAAGGATGTGAAGTATGCCTCATGTTTAGTAGAGATTGCTGGTAGGTGAGCGATGGTGGGTCGTGCATTGAGCAGTGTGTGAGACTAGTGGTCCAGTTGGTAGGAGGTGGCTTTTGAAAATGCATTCACTGACTTTAACTACTCATCAGAGACCATGCCCTGGGGCAACACTGCTGGCAGTGACCACCTCAGTGATCTGGTCCCACATCCTTCTTTCTGGTGGGCCTTCTGTGCGTGGAGGACTTTTCTTCGAGTGTTCACCCCCTGCACAAAGTCCTCGAGTGCTGCGAACAAGACCCTGGGTACCCTTTTCCTGGCCTGTTGCACCATTTGTGTTTTGTGGTGAAGCAGTTTTAACATTTTACATCACCAGAAGGCAGTTCATCTTTAAGAAGTGCAGAGTGCTTTTAAGAGGTGCAGGCGAGCTTGAAGTAAAGCTTTCAGTAAAGCTAGCCTAGCATGAACATTGGTGTCCTGCTGAGCTCCCAGCCAGTCAGCAGTGCATTCAGTGCTGGGCAGTGTGCTGCAATCACGTAAAGTAGCACGCAGAACAAAGTTTACATGCTGCCTGAACTCCTTTCAATGGTCAAGGGCCAATGTTCCCTCTAATTGTTTTGGGTGCCAAACTCCTTTAACGGGGTACGTGGCCCATTCAAATTTCCGCGCATACGTGGTATTTCCATTTAAACGTCGGTCATTGACCTGCGCGGGACCACCAGACCGCTGTGCGGCCATGTGACGGCATGGCCAGGCAGCTTAATGGGAATATTAGCGCAGACAGATCGCGCATCGCAATCATCGCGCCCGTTTTTCAGCTTAATTGAATTTCTAGGCCAACATGTCCAACAAGTGCAGAGCAGCAATGAACAAAGGCAATAGAGTACTGAACTACATAGCCAAAAAAATAAAGTAGAAGTTCAATTGAAGTCATTATTAAACTGTACAGAGCACTGCACTGGTCAGACCACGCCTTGAATACTGCATCTATTTAGAACCATAGGCCCCAAACTTAGTGCGAGTGTAGGCCCGCCCATTTCTCGGCAGTCCCTGGGCGCAACGTGAGTTTTTGCCGCCCTCTCTGCTGGAGCGAGTCAGGCGTGAGTTTAATCGCGCTTCTGTCGGCGGCAGCGGGAGCAGCAGGCAGTGGGAGTCGATGGGCGTGAGCGGGCGGCAGCAACAGTGAGCATAGAAACATAGAAACATAGAAAATAGGTGCAGGAGTAGGCCATTCGGCCCTTCGAGCCTGCACCGCCATTCAATGAGTTCATGGCTGAACATGCAACTTCAGTACCCCATTCCTGCTTTCTCGCCATACCCCTTGATCCCCCTAGTAGTAAGGACTACATCTAACTCCTTTTTGAATATATTTAGTGAATTGGCCTCAACAACTTTCTGTGGTAGAGAATTCCACAGGTTCACCACCCTCTGGGTGAAGAAGTTTCTTCTCATCTCGGTCCTAAATGGCTTACCCTTTATCCTTAGACTGTGACCCCTGGTTCTGGACTTCCCCAACATCGGGAACATTCTTCCTGCATCTAACCTGTCTAAACCCGTCAGAATTTTAAACGATTCTATGAGATCTCCTCTCATTCTTCTGAACTCCAGTGAACACAAGCCCAGTTGATCCAGTCTTTCTTGATATGTCAGTCCCACCATCCCAGGAATCAGTCTGGTGAACTTTCGCTGCACTCCCTCAATAGCAAGAATGTCCTTCCTCAAGTTAGGAGACTAAAACTGTACACAATACTCCAGGTGTGGCCTCACCAAGGCCCTGTACAACTGTAGCAACACCTCCCTGCCCCTGTACTCAAATCCCCTCGCTATGAAGGCCAACATGCCATTTGCTTTCTTAACTGCCTACTGTACCTGCATGCCAACCTTCAATGACTGATGTACCATGACACCCAGGTCTCGTTGCACCTCCCCTTTTCCTAATCTGTCCCCATTCAGATAATAGTCTGTCTCTCTGTTTTTACCACCAAACCTCACATTTATCCACATTATACTTCATCTGCCATGCATTTGCCCACTCACCTAACCTATCCAAGTCACTCTGCAGCCTCATAGCATCCTCCTCGCAGCTCACACTGCCACCCAACTTAGTGTCATCTGCAAATTTGGAGATACTACATTTAATCCCCTCATCTAAATCATTAATGTACAGTGTAAACAACTGGGGCCCCAGCACAGAACCTTGCGGTACCCCACTAGTCACTGCCTGCCATTCTGAAAAGTACCCATTTACTCCTACTCTTTGCTTCCTGTCTGACAACCAGTTCTCAATCCATGTCAGCACACTACCCCCAATCCCATGTGCTTTAACTTTGCACATTAATCTCTTGTGTGGGACCTTGTCGAAAGAACATAAGAACATAAGAATTAGGAACAGGAGTAGGCCATCTAGCCCCTCGAGCCTGCTCCGCCATTCAACAAGATCATGGCTGATCTGGCCGTGGACTCAACTCCACTTACCCGCCCGCTCCCTGTAACCCTTAATTCCCTTATTGGTTCAGAAAGCCTTCTGAAAGTCCAAATACACCACATCAACTGGTTCTCCCTTGTCTACTCTACTGGAAACATCCTCAAAAAATTCCAGAAGATTTGTCAAGCATGATTTCCCTTTCACAAATCCATGCTGACTTGGATCTATCATGTCACCTCTTTCCAATGCGCTGCTATGGCATCCTTAATAATTGATTCCATCATTTTACCCACTACCGATGTCAGGCTGACCGGTCTATAATTCCCTGTTTTCTCTCTCCCTCCTTTTTTAAAAAGTGGGGTTACATTGGCTACCCTCCACTCCATAAGAACTGATCCAGAGTCTATGGAATGTTGGAAAATGACTGTCAATGCATCCGCTATTTCCAAGGCCACCTCCTTAAGTACTCTGGGATGCAGTCCATCAGGCCCTGGGGATTTATCGGCCTTCAATCCCATCAATTTCCCCAACACAATTTCCCGACCAATAAGGATTTCCCTCAGTTCCTCCTTCTTACTAGACCCTCTGACCCCTTTTATATCTGGAAAGTTATTTGTGTCCTCCTTAGTGAATACCAAACCAAAGTACTTGTTCAATTGGTCTGCCATTTCTTTGTTCCCAGTTATGACTTCCCCTGATTCTGACTGCAGGGGACCTATGTTTGTCTTTACTAACCTTTTTCTCTTTACATATCTATAGAAGCTTTTGCAGTCCGTCTTAATGTTCCCTGCAAGCTTCCTCTCGTACTCTATTTTCCCTGCCCTAATCAAACCCTTTGTCCTCCTCTGCTGAGTTCTAAATTTCTCCCAGTCCCCGGGTTCACTGCTATTTTTGGCCAATTTGTATGTCACTTCCTTGGCTTTAATACTATCCCTGATTTCCCTTGATAGCCACGGTTGAGCCACCTTCCCTTTTTCATTTTTACGCCAGACAGGGATGTACAATTGTTGTAGTTCATCCATGCGGTCTCTAAATGTCTGCCATTGCCCATCCACTGTCAACCCCTTAAGTATCATTCGCCAATATATCCTAGCCAATTCACACCTCATACCTTCAAAGTTACACTTCTTTAAGTTCTGTACCATGGTCTCTAAATTAACTGTTTCATTCTCCATCCTAATGTCGAATTCCACCATATTATGGTCACTCTTCCCCAAGGGGCCTCGCACAACGATACTGCTAATTAATCCTCTCTCATTACACAACACCCAGTCTAAGATGGCCTCCCCCCTAGTTGGTTCCCCGACATATTGGTCGAGAAAACCATCCCTTATGCACTCCAGGAAATCCTCCTCCACCGTATTGTTTCCAGTTTGGTTCGCCCAATCTATATGCATATTAATGTCACCCATGATAACTGCTGCACCTTTATTGCATGCACCCCTAATTTCCTGTTTTATAGAAACTTAGAAACATAGAAAATAGGTGCAGGAGTAGGCCATTCGGCCCTTCTAGTCTGAACCGCCATTCAGTGAGTTCATGGCTGAACATGCAACTTCAGTACCCCATTCCTGCTTTCTCGCCATACCCCTTAATCCCCCTAGTAGTAAGGACTTCATCGAACTCCTTTTTGAATATATTTAGTGAATTGGCCTCAACAACTTTCTGTGGTAGAGAATTCCACAGGTTCACCATTCTCTGGGTGAAGAAGTTTCTCCTCATCTCGGTCCTAAATGGCTTACCCCTTATCCTTAGACTGTGACCCCTGGTTCTGGACTTCCCCAACATTGGGAACATTCTTCCTGCATCTAACCTGTCTAAACCCGTCAGAATTTTAAACGTTTCTATGCGGTCCCCTCTCATTCTTCTGAACTCCAGTGAATACAAACCCAGTTGATCCAGTCTTTCTTGATAGGTCAGTCCCGCCATCCCGGGAATCATGCCCTCCCCAACATCACTACTACTGTTTGGAGGTCTGTACACAACTCCCACTAGCGTTTTCTGCCCCTTGGTATTCCGTAGCTCCACCGATACCGATTCCATATCATCCAAGCTAATGTCTTTCCTTACAATTGCATTAATTTCCTCTTTAACCAGCAACGCCACCCCGCCTTCTTTTCCTTTCTGTCTATCTTTCCTAAATGTTGAATACCCTTGGATGTTGAGTTCCCAGCCTTGGTCACCCTGGAGCCATGTTTCCGCGATGCCAACCACATCATATCCGTTAACTGCTATCTGCACCGTTAATTCGTCCACCTTATTTCGAATACTCCTCACATTGAGGCACAGAGCCTTCAGGCTTGCCTTTTTAACGCACTTAGGCCCTTTAGAATTTTGCTGCAAAGTGGCCCTTTTTATTTTTTGCCTTGGATTTCTCTGTCCTCCACTTTTACTCATCTCCTTTCTGTCTTTTGCTTCTGTCTCAATTTTGTTTCTCTCTGTCTCCCTGCATTGGTTCCCATCCCCCTGTCATATTAGTTTAACTCCTCCCCAACAGCACTAGCAAACACTCCTCCTCGGACATTGGTTCTGGACCTGCCTAGGTGACGACCGTCCAGTTTGTACTGGTCCCACCTCCCCCAGAACCGATTCCAATGCCCCAGGAATTTGAATCCCTCCCTGCTGCACCACTGCTCAAGCCACGTATTCATCTGAGCTATCCTGCGATTCCTACTCTGACTAGCACGTGGCACTGGTAGCAATCCCGAGATTACGACTTTTGAGGTCCTACTTTTTAATTTAGCTCCTAGCTCCTTAAATTCGTCTCGTAGGACCTCATCCTGTTTTTTACCTGTATCGTTGGTACCAATGTGCACCACGACAACTGGCTGTTCACCCTCCATTTTCAGAATGTCCTGCACCCGCTCCGAGACATCATTGACCCTTGCACCAGGGAAGCAACATACCATCCTGGAGTCTCGGTTACGGCCGCAGAAATGCCTATCTATTCCCCTTACAATTGAATCCCCTATCACTATCGCTCTCCCACTCTTTTTCATGCCTACCTGTGCAGCATAGCCACCCACGGTGCCATGAACTTGGCTGCTGCTGCAAAAGATCTCCCTAGGGATCCCAACCATCCCGATGCCCAATCCCACAAGGTGGTACCGTCCTGGCCAATAGTTTGTTTGTACTCTATTACCTTTTTCCTAATATATTCAGCTAGATTGCCGATCTCTTTTGACTTATCTGGGATATACGTACAGCATTCTTCACCAATTAATGCGCATGTCCCTCCTTCTTTGGCTAGGAGATAATCTAAGGCCATACGATTTTGGAGAGCCACTGTTCGAATGGCTACCATTTCATCATTCACCCCTTCGAAGGCTTGGGAAGTTGTGTTGGCTACTGATTCTACTAAATTAGCCAGTTCCCGTAATTGCCATTCAGTTGATGCTATTCCATAGGGTGGTATCACTACCTTGAATATTCCATTCAGCCATGTCAAATCCCGTTTAAGTCTATGGCTTCCATAGGCATCCCTTAGAGTCTTTGTTGTCGTAATAACGGGTACCACATATCCTAAGTAACAGGACCCTGTCCAATTGGCTGGTAACCATGGGTAGGCTTTATGGCCACAAATAAAGTACGTGCAATTATAAGATGTCAGCTTTTGGTCCTTTCGTGCCATCTATACTCGAGTGGTCTCCCCGTCCCACCCTTCACCCGAGGCCTTATTATGGACCATCGTCCAGTTAACGGTTGCTAATTTTCTCCTGTCAGGGAGATTTGTTATGGCTGGCCACTTAGTCATTTGGGAACACTTACTGTGTCCCATTTCTGGTCCTTTAGTCTCATTACTCACTAGGCATATTCAGGAATTCCTATTCCGGGAGTAATACTTAGGAAGGGTGGCTGACGGTTATTATTATAATTTGGCTGGTATCATCCTGGAAGGTTGTAAGTTTATACCCTGCTGACCTCCATTCTGTTAGATCCTTCGTGTCTGACACCTTGGTTAGGTTTGTCTTATTTTGCACTATCAACCATTCTACCATTTCTGATTCAGGGTATTAAAAGAGATGGCGGAAGTTATAGCAGATGCATTTGTTATAATCGACCAAAATTCTCTGGACTCTGGGGAGGTACCAGCGGATTGGAAAGCAGCTAATGTAACTCCTCTGTTTAAAAAAATGGGGCAGACAAAAGGCAGGTAACTATAGGCCGGTTAGTTTAACATCTGTAGTGGGGAAAATGCTTGAAGCTATCATTAAGGAAGAAATAGCGGGACATCTAGATAGGAATAGTGCAATCAAGCAGAGGCAACATGGATTCATGAAGGGGAAATCATGTTTAACTAATTTACTGGAATTCTTTGAAGATATAACGAGCATGGTGGATAGAGGTGTACCGATGGATGTGGTGTATTTAGATTTCCAAAAGGCATTCGATAAGGTGCCACACAAAAGGTTACTGCAGAAGATAAAGGTATGCGGAGTCAGAGGAAATGTATTAGCATGGATAGAGAATTGGCTGGCTAACAGAAAGCAGAGAGTCGGGATAAATGGGTCCTTTTCGGGTTGCAAATCAGTGGTTAGTGGTGTGCCACAGGGATTGGTGCTGGGACCACAACTGTTTACAATATACATAGATGACCTGGAAGAGGGGACAGAGTGTAGTGTAACAAAATTTGCAGATGACACAAAGATTAGTGGGAAAGCGGGTTGTGTAGAGGACACAGAGAGGCTGCAAAGAGATTTAGATAGGTTAAGCGAATGGGTTAAGGTTTGGCAGATGGAATATAATGTCGGAAAGTGTGAGGTCATCCACCTTGAAAAAAAAAACAGTAAAAGGGAATATTATTTGAATGGGGAGAAATTACAACATGCTGTGGTGCAGAGGGACCTGGGAGTCTTTGTGCATGAATCCCAAAAAGTTAGTTTGCAGGTGCAGCAGGTAATCAGGAAGGCGAATGGAATGTTGGCCTTCATTGCGACAGGGATGGAGTACAAAAGCAGGGAGGTCCTGCTGCAACTGTATAGGGTATTGGTAAGGCCGCACCTGGAGTACTGCGTGCAGTTTTGGTCACCTTACTTAAGGAAGGATATACTAGCTTTGGAGGGGGTAAAGAGACGATTCACTAGGCTGATTCCGGAGATGAGGGGGTTACCTTATGATGATAGATTGAGTAGACTGGGTCTTTACTCGTTAGAGTTCAGAAGGATGAGGGGTAATCTTATAGAAACATTTAAAATAATGAAAGGGATAGATAAGATAGAGGCAGAGAGGTTGTTTCCACTGGTCGGGGAGACTAGAACTAGGGGGCACAGCCTCAAAATACGGGGGAGCCAATTTAAAACCGAGTTGAGAAGGAATTTCTACTCCCAGAGGGTTGTGAATCTGTGGAATTCTCTGCCCAAGGAAGCAGTTGAGGCTAGCTCATTGAATGTATTCAAGTCACGGATAGATAGATTTTTAACCAATAAGGGAATTAAGGGTTACGGGGAGCGGGCGGGTAAGTGGAGCTGAGTCCACGCCAGATCAGCCATGATCTTGTTGAATGGCGGAGCAGGCTCGAGGGGCTAGATGGCCTACTCCTTTTCCTAATTCTTATGTTCTTATGTTCTTATGTTCATTAAAGGGGACGGATCTTCGGGGAATACCCCCTTCAGAGTGGACAACTACATGGGAACATATCCAACAACTAGACAAGTTTCTTTCTTGAGCATACTTATGACTCAGTGCCATAAATACATTTACCTGCAGCTCCCTTTGTTTGCGTTTCTGTACCCCGGGTACTATCAATAACGCAAAGCAAAACCCTGTCAAGCATAGCACTATCAGTCCCCATAGTCCATACAGTTCCTGATTCGATCTTCCTTTTTCTGTTCCTTCTTCCCTTCCTCCTGGTCGGGTGCCCTTTTGCAATGGGATGCATGGATCCATGTCGGTTTGTCCTTTACCTTGATTGCAGTATTGGTCGCCAGCAAGACTTGGTATGGTCCTTCAAATCTTGGTTGTAGACTGCTTTTCCTTTTAAAGATTTTGATGTAAACGAATTCCCCGGGCTCCAGATTATGACACTTCCCTTCTGCTGGCTTGACTTGAGCTTCTTTTACCGGCAAATGAAAGCTGGAATTACATTTGGTTAGTGCAATACAATACTTCAACATATTTTCTTCCATTTTGTGGATGTCCATTTGTTTTGCAGCAAACGGTAGTTGTTGGGGACGTCCCATAACTATCTCATGCGGTGACAGGCCTGTTGTTCTGTTGGTTGCGGATCGCATTACCTTCAAGACTAAGGGCAGCAGTTCTACCCATTTTAATCCAGTGTCATTACATAATTTTGCCAGCTTATTTTTAAGCATTCCATTATATCTTTCAACAAGTCCAGCTGATTGTGGATGATAACTGCAATGAAAACGTTGCTTAATCTGTAAAGCATTACACATTTCTTTTATAACAGTTCCCTTGAAATGTGACCCATTATCACTAGAAAGCTTAGCAGGGATTCCGAAGCACGGTATGATTTCTTTTCACAAAAATTTAGCAACAGTAGTGGCATCGGCCTTTTTACATGGAAAGGCCTCAATCCATCGAGAGAACACATCTACAATAACTAATACGTACTTGAATCCCATACACATAGGTAATTCAATTAAATCCATTTGGAAATGTACAAAAGGCCCCATTGGATTTGAACATAACATAAGAATTAGGAACAGGAGTAGGCCATCTAGCCCCTCGAGCCTGCTCCGCCATTCAACAAGATCATGGCTGATCTGGCTGTGGACTCAGCTCCACTTACCCGCCCGCTCCCCGTAACCCTTAATTCCCTTATTGGTTAAAAATCGATCTATCTGTGATTTGAATACATTCAATGAGCTAGCCTCAACTGCTTCCTTGGACAGAGAATTCCACAGATTCACAACCCTCTGGGAGTAGAAATTCCTTCTCAACTCAGTTTTAAATTGGCTCCCCCATATTTTGAGGCTGTGGCCCCTAGTTCTAGTCTCCCCGACCAGTGGAAACAACCTCTCTGCCTCTATCTTTTCTATCCCTTTCATTATTTCAAATGTTTCGATAAGATCACCCCTCATCCTTCTGGACTCCAACGAGTAAAGACCCAGTCTACTCAATCTATCATCATCAGGTAACCCCCTCATCTCCGGAATCAACCTAGTGAATCGTCTCTGTACCCCCTCCAATGCGAGTATATCCTTCCTTATGTAAGGTGACCAAAACTGCACGCAGTACTCCAGGTGTGGCCTCACCAATACCCTATACAGTTGCAGCAGGACCTCCCTGCTTTTGTACTCCATCCCTGTCGCAATGAAGGCCAACATTCCATTCGCCTTCCTGATTGCCTGTTGCACCTGCAAACTAACTTTTTGGGATTCATGCACAAGGACCCCCAGGTCCCGCTGCACCGCAGCATGTTGTAATTTCTCCCCATTCAAAGAATATTCCCTTTTACTGTTTTTTTTCCCTAGGTGGATGACCTCACACTTTCCGACATTGTATTCCATCTGCCAAACCTTAGACCATTCGCTTAACCTATCTAAATCTCTTTGCAGCCTCTCTGTGTCCTCTACACAAGCCGCTTTCCCACTAATCTTTGTGTCATCTGCAAATTTTGTTACACTACACTCTGTCCCCTCTTCCAGGTCATCTATGTATATTGTAAACAGTTGTGGTCCCAGCACCGATCCCTGTGGCACACCACTAACCACCGATTTCCAACCCGAAAAGGACCCATTTGTCCCGACTCTCTGCTTTCTGTTAGCCATCCAATTCTCTATCCATGCTAATACATTTCCTCTGACTCCGCATTCCTTTATCTTCTGTAGTTACCTTTTGTGTGGCACCTTATCGAATGCCTTTTGAAAATCTAAATACACCACATCCATCGGTACACCTCTATCCACCATGCTCGTTATAACCTCAAAGAATTCCAGTAAATTAGTTAAACATGATTTCCCCTTCATGAATCCATGCTGCGTCTGCTTGATTGCACTATTCCTATCTAGATGTCCCGCTATTTCTTCCTTAATGATAGTTTCAAGCATTTTCCCCACTACAGATGTTAAACTAACCGGCCTATAGTTACCTGCCTTTTGTCTGCCCCCTTTTTTAAACAGAGGCGTTACATTAGCTGCTTTCCAATCCGCTGGTACCTCCCCAGAGTCCAGAGAATTTTGTTAGATTATAACGAATGCATCTGCTATAACTTCCATCATCTCTTTTAATACCCTGGGATACATTTCATCAGGACCAGTGGGCTTGTCTACCTTGAGTCCCATTAGCCTGTCCAGCACTACCCCCCTAGTGATAGTGATCACCTCAAGGTCCTCCCTTCGCACATTCCTGTGACCAGCAATTTCTTGCATGGTTTCTGTATCTTCTACTGTGAAGACCGAAGCAAAATAATTGTTTAAGGTCTCAGTCATTTCCACATTTCCCATTATTAAATCCCCCTTCTCATCTTCTAAGGGACCAACATTTACTTTAGTCACTCTTTTCCGTTTTATATATCGGTAAAAGCTTTTACTATCCGTTTTTATGTTTTGCGCAAGTTTACCTTCGTAATCTATCTTTCCTTTCTTTATTGTTTTCTTAGTCATTCTTTGCTGTTGTTTAAAATGTTCCCAATCTTCTATTTTCCCACTAACCTTGGCCACCTTATACGCATTGGTTTTTAATTTGATACTCTCCTTTATTTCCTTGGTTATCCACGGCTGGTTATCCCTTCTCTTACCGCCCTTCTTTTTCACTGGAATATATTTTTGTTGAGCACTATGAAAGAGCTCCTTAAAAGTCCTCCACTGTTCCTCAATTGTGCCACTGTTTAGTCTGTGTTTCCAGTCTACTTTAGCCAACTCTGCCCTCATCCCACTGTAGTCCCCTTTGTTTAAGCATAGTATGCTCGTTTGAGACACTACTTCCTCACCCTCAATCTGTATTACAAATTCAACCATACTGTGATCACTCATTCCGAGAGGATCTTTTACTAGGAGATCGTTTATTATTCCTGTCTCATTACACAGGACCAGATCTAAGATAGCTTGCTCCCTAGTAGGTTCTGTAACATACTGTTCTAAGAAACAATCCTATATGCATTCTATGAATTCCTCCTCAAGGCTACCCCGTGCGATTTGATTTGACCAATCGATATGTATATTTGACCCATTGTGCAGCCCCTTTATAGTCATACATATTGCCCCTTCCTATCATCTTGTGGTTTTCACTTACCCCAGTGCTACTTTGCTCTGTTGCCTCCTCCCTTTTGCATTCTTTCTTGGGGTCTGGTTCATCCGAGCTCTCACCCACTCTAACTAGCTCAGAGCCCTCTCCTGGGTTACGAATACTCCTCGCATTGAGGCACCGAGCTTTTATGCTTGCCTTTTTATTACACTTTGACCCTTTAGAATTTTGCTGTACAGTGGCCCTCTTTGATTTTTGCCTTGGGTTTCTCTGCCCTTCACTTTTGCTCATCTCCTTTCTGTCTTTTGCTCCTTTCTCCATTTTGTTTCCCTCTGTCTCCCTGCATTGGTTCCCATCCCCCTGCCATATTTGTTTAACTCCTCTCCAACAGCACTAGCAAACACTCCCCCTAGGGCATTGGTTCCGGTCCTGCCCAGGTGCAGACCGTCCGGTTTGTACTGGTCCCACCTCCCCCAGAACCGGTTCCAATGCCCCAGGAATTTGAATCCCTCCCTGCTGCACCACTGCTCAAGCCACGTATTCATCTGAGCTATCCTACGATTCCTACTGTGACTAGCACGTGGCACTGGTAGCAATCCCGAGATTACTACTTTTGAGGTCCTACGTTTTAATTTAGCTCCTAGCTCCTGAAATTCGTCTCGTAGGACCTCACCCCTTTTTTTACCTATATCGTTGGTACCAATGTGCACCACAACAACTGACTGTTCACCCTCCATTTTGAGAATGTCCTGCACCCGCTCCGAGACATCCTTGACCCTTGCACCAGGGAGGCAACATTCCATCCTGGAGTCTCGGTTGCGGCCGCAGAAACGGCTATCTATTCCCCTTACAATGAATCTCCTGTCACTATCGCTCTCCCACTCTTTTTCCTGCCCTCCTGTGCAGCAGAGCCAGCCATGGTGCCATGAACTTGGCTGCTGCTGCCCTCCCCTAATGAGTCATCCTCCTCTACAGTACTCAAAATGGTGTATCTGTTTTGCAGGGGGATGACCGCAGGGGACCCTTGCACTACCTTCCTTGCACTGCTCTTCCTGCTGGTCTTCCATTCCCGAGCTGGCTGTGGACCCTTCACCTGCGGTAAGACCAACTCACTAAACGTGCTATTCACGTCATTCTGAGCATCGTGGATGCTCCAGAGTGAATCCACCCTCAGCTCCAATTCCGCAACGCGGTCTGTCAGGAGCTGGAGGTGGATACACTTCCCGCACACGTAGTCGTCAGGGACACCGAAAGTGTCCCTGAGTTCCCACATGGTACAGGAGGAGCATAACACGTAACCAAGCTCTCCTGCCATGACTTAACCCTTAGATACACTTAAATTGGCAACAACAATGCTAAAGTTTACTCACTGTTATCGAAGAGAAAAAAGAAAAACTACTCACCAATCACCAGCCAATCACTTACCCCCTTGGCTGTGACGTCACCTTTATGTTTCTTTCTACTTCTTTTTTGCCTTCTCCCTGTGGCTGCACAAGCTCCGCCTTTATCGGCCTCCGACCCCGGACTCGCGCTGGTCTGAATTCCCACCTCCTCGACTGACTGCTCGAACTGCCTGACTCCCGCTGGCCTTTATAGGTCTCTCGCCGACCCCGGACTCGCGCTGCTCCGAGCTCCCGCCTCCTCGACTGACTGCTCAAACTGCCTGACTCCCGCTGGCCTTTATAGGCCTCTCGCCGACCCCGGACTCGCGCTGCTCCGAGCTCCCACCTCCTCGACTGACTGCTCGAACTGCCTGACTCCCACTGGCCTTTATAGGCCTCTCGCCGACCCCGGACTCGCGCTGCTCCCGAGCTCCCGCCTCCTCGACTGACTGCTCGAACTGCCTGACTCCCGCTGGCCTTTATAGGCCTCTCGCTGACCCCGGACTCGCGCTTGGGTGGGAGGCAGATTCTACTTTTTCCGTCTTACTTGGATTCATCATCTGAGAGGTAACACAATTTTCACAGATTTGTTTTGCAATAGCCGAAATACCTGGTGCATATCAAGTTGCCAAAATATAATCTGCCATACCCCCTTTGCCTGCATGTGTGAATGTATGAACTCATCGGGCAATCCATGGAAGTAAGGATTTGGGCGCCACCACGCGGCCGTCATGGTGAACCCATATTCCTTCTGGATTTTTATAAACATTGATCCTTCGTCTAGGTCAACTTCTCCTCTGTGCTGGCCTGAGTTTGGAAGGCCAGCACATCATTAATAGTGGGTGGCGGATCTGAGCAATTATTTTTCCTTAGTGGAAACAATGACACCTGCATCTCCCCTTTTGACAGAGCTGCTGACTTAGCTGCATTGTCAGCTCTAGCGTTTCCAAGTGCTACCTCATTCAACTGGCCTATATGTGCTTGGCATTTGATAATGGCAAGTTTTAAAGGGCATCGAATGGCTCGCAGAAGATTTTCTACTTGTTCTGCATTCTTGATAATAGTTCCTGAAGAAGTCAGGTACCCGCGAATTTTCCAAATTTGTCCATGTCATGTATTACCCCAAAAGCATACCTGGAGTCCGTGTAGATATTAATTGTTTGTCCTTCAGCCAGAATACAGGCTCAAGTTAACGCAAACAATTCGGCTTGTTGGGCTGAAAAGGAGTCTGGAAGAGAGGCTGTTTCAACACATTAAACTGGGTTACAATTGCATAAGCCACTTTAGGTTGGTCCCTATCATTTCGTAAGGCTGATCCTTTAACATAGTACACTAGATCAGGGTTACACATTGGTACATCTGTTAAATTGATACATGGTTTAGTCACTAATTCGGTTACCATTTCACATGTACGGGGTTTGCCATCTTCTTCCGTGGGGAGTAGAGTGGCTGGATTTAAGGTAGTACATCTTTTAATGATAAGGTTCAGATTTGATAACAGTTCTACTTCATATTTAGTGGTTCTTGCAGAAGTTAGTTGGTGAGTGGCACATTTAGTAAGTAAAATCTCGACAGAGTGTGGGATATATAAAACGGTTTGATGATTTAGAGTTATTGTCTGAGCCTGTTGTACAGCATAATAAGCTGCTGCCAAAGAAGGAAGACATCCTGGTAGTCCGCGTGCCTCTGGATCTAGTTGGGCACTGAAATACGCTATCGGTCGCTGCCTGTCCCCATGTACTGAGTCAAAACAGATTGTGCAAAACCTGACTTGTGCTGAACAAATAAGTTGAATGGCTTAGTGTAATCTGGTAATCCCAAGGCTGGTGCTGAAGTGAGGGACTGTTTAAGGTGCTGGAAAGCATTCCGGGATACTTCATTCCAAATCAACTTTTCTGGTAGTGAGGGCATGGATATGTCTAACAATGGTCTAACGATCTCGGAATAACTCATAATCCATTGCCTGCAATATCCTGACATGCCGAGGAAATGTTTCATTTCTCTCTTGGTTATTGGTAGTAGAGCAGAGCAGATTGCTTTTACTCTGTCTTGTGTCAATTGTCTTGTATCTCTGACCAATTCGTGTCCTAGATACCGAACTCGTTCTGAAACAAATTGTAACTTCGCCTTTGACACTTTGTGTCCTTTTGAGGCCAAGATTTTTAATAAGACAAGAGAATCTGTTTCGCAGGCTAATTTGGAGGGTGAGGCGAGCAGTAAGTCATCAACATACTGTACAAGTGTAGAACCTGCTGGTAAAATTACATCTTCCAGATCCTTCTTTAAGCATTGTGAAAATATAGTAGGACTTTCGGTAAATCCTTGCGGGAGTCTTGTCCAGGTTTATTGGCGTCCTTTATACGTGAAGGCAAACAGGAATTGGGACTCTGGGTGAATGGGTATTGAGAAAAATGCTGAACATAGATCAGTCACCGTATAATACGTTAAGTTTACCGGAATACTGGTCAGTATAGTCGCAGGATTGGGCACCACCGGATAAGTTGGGAATACAGATTCATTCACGGCTTGTAGGTCTTGGACAAATCTCCATTTGTCACTCTTGGGCTTCTGAACTGGGAAAATCGGTGTGTTACACGGACTTCTAGTTGGAACTATTATTCCCTGTGCCAGCAGAGATGTAATGACTGGCTCGATGCCTTATTCTGCGGCTGGAGACAAGGGGTATTGGGGTTTCTTAGGAAGTGGTACGGTCGAATTGATCGCTACCTTATATGGTTGTGCGGTAAGCATCTTTCCTACTTCAAAAGAGTGTGTCGACCAAAGTTGCTCCGGGAACTTAGCAAGGAGTTCTGCTGTTCCTTGTTGCAATGGAAAGCTAGTGACCGAGAGTATCTTTTCTTCTAAGATAGCATCGAAATATATTTTCCGATTCAACTTGACGGAATAGTCTTCCCCTCCCTCATGTTGCCCCAGAGTTCCATTAAGTGTGTGCCATTTCTCTTGTACTGGAGATCCTTGCATTCTCTTAACCATTCGTCCTAAATCCTGGGGTTCATATGTGTCTGCAACTGCAAGGGTGCAGTGTGGGAAGCTACCTTTAACCCGAAACAAAGTCTGATTGTGGGAGGATAATTCAACCCCTGCCGCTATTCCTTCAGGTCCGATAAAAATTTGTTCAATCATCAATTGATGTTTACGGTGCAGGAATGGTTGATAAAAGATTTGTGCTGTAGCGTCTGATCCAGTTTTGTCATAATACGCTGTACAGCGTAACGTTTCGTGCCAATTTCCCAAGTTTTGAGATTTGAGGTAGTCTGTGATTAACCTTGTCACACACCAATATGAACCAACCAAATAGGATAGGGTTTTGCTCAGTGTAGGGTCCAAACTTTCCAGGCATACAATATGGGTGTTGAAGTAGTGGATATGCACCACAGTTATCTATGGGGACTCGAACTTCCATACCGGTTGGAGAACAGAGGATAGTGGCATTCATTTTACATAATAGGCCACATCCACACAGATTTACTGGGACTTCCTTAGACGGTAGGAATGAATGACTATCTTTGTAATCTTCTAATTATACATTGATAGGTTCGGAGAAAAACATTTGATGAGCGTGTCCAGATAGTCCAATCACTGAGGTTTGATTAGTGGAGGTGGGAATTCCCTTTGTATCTTCCCTCGAAAGGACCGCATAGGTGGCGCTAGTATCCACCAGGAATGGAATATCCTTTCCTTGTATTCGTATTTTTACTTCAGGTTCTCCTATGGCATTTAACGAAACGATGGGTAGCTGTTTGCTCACAGCACTTGGATCTGGGGTTGGGCGTCATTGTTCATTATACAGATAATTTGATCGTTGGCCAAATTGATTTTGATTCTGTGGCCCAAATGGATTTTGAACAGAGAAATTAGTCTGGGATCTAGCGTGTACCTTGACTTGGGTCACATAATGGTTCGAGAGGTGGAGGAGGTGGTCTATTACCAGTCTGTTGAGTCCAATCATAATTTGGTTGTTGCTGTTTTGATGGGCAATTTCTAGTCCAGTGTCCAGTCTGACCACAATTGTAACAGGTGATATATTGTCCTTGCCCTACACCTCCTCTCCCTCTTCCCCTAAAATTTCTTCCTCTGCCTTGTCCTCTTCCTCTACCCTATGGAGGGCAGTAGGAAGGTGTCGCTGCGGCAGGTGTTGTTGGAGCTGCTTGTTCCATAAACACGGTGATCTTGCTTTTAGATTCTCTATTTCGCTCTTGTATGTCCTTTAACATAGATACAACCTTGGATAGCGATTCCTGTCGCCATCCGAGACAAACTAATTTAAAAGGATCTCTAAGTTTGAGTCGTAGTCCGTTTACCACGGTGCTAATCATGGGAGAGTCTACTTCCTCTATTTTCATGCCTGAACATTGGTTCATGATTTCTCACACTCTTTCTACGTAATCCTCAACATACTCCTCCTTTCTTTGTGTAGTTCCCATGATTTTGGACCAATTCGTTTTCCTTGGGAATACTTGATGTAGGGCCTCCCAACATCTTCCCCAGAACCCCTCTCCTGGCTTTGTGCCGGGATCTGCATTGGGAGCTTCTGGATGGATTTTAAAATCTGTAAATTTTGTCTTGAATTCGGCAAATTTAGTGTCCTTTAACCATGCTTTCAGCAAAATTTGACCATCTAATATACTGGGTTCATGGCACAAGATGATCACTTTTAATTGGTCTATGGCCTTTTCAATACTGGTTTTAGGGTCTGCCAATCCTTCCACAATTGTTCTTAACTCATTTGGTGACCATGGTTGATAAATAGGAATTGGAGGGACTGGACTGGGGAAAAGTCTTAATGGGAATGCGGATGGCTCTAGGGCACTGGACCCTTGTCCACGAGCCTGACTTTACGTACTACCTGCAGGGCCATCACGGTATTGATTCCCTTGTGACAGATCTACTCCTCCTGTAGCCACACCTGCATTGTTAGGAACGGGTGTTACCCCGTCTCCCTGTGCTCCAGCCCGAGGATCGCCTCCTCCCTGTTGGCCTGGAGCACTCGCTTGGGGTGGAACATATGGCGATGGTCGATGGCTGTAGGAAGTCCAATCCTCGTCCCAATCCTCATCCTCATCCCAACCCTTAGGGGCATTTGGCGGGCGTGCCTTTGTTTCTTTAGCAACCATAACAGATGGATGTTTACCACGTCTAGGGCGATTCACCTGCTCTACTCGTTCATCCACCTGCTTTCTTCCTCTAGTACACTGCTTGCTAACCCTTAGGCTCTTTTCATGTCATTCCTCAGCTTCCCTTTTCCAATCTCCAAATGCCGACCAATTTACTTTCTTTTTACCTCTTCTACCTGAGTCTCTGTCTAAAAGACACTCCTCTAGACATGTTATTCTCTCTAAATTAAATGAACCAGTGGGTGGAAATGGCCTGTTTTCACCCTTAGTCCATTTTACCCATTTTTTTAGGTGGTCAATCGAAGACTGACCGCAATTCTGGAGCATAAAATAGGCTGGTGTGCCCTTTGGTGGTGTTTTACTTGCTCCGGCACCTATTCTGGATGATTAAGATTTTTCACAGTTTCTGATCTCACAATCCTTTCAGTCAATGAGTTCTCTACGCCCACTTCTCCTGGCCGTCACGTGACCTGAAAAGGCTCTTAATTCAGGCTCAGTCTGGGTGTGTGAGATATATTGACACGAACCAACCGTAGTTGATCAATCAGTTACTGTTTCTTTTCTCAATCAATCCTTGTTTTTTTCCCGAATCAAAATTTTCCCTAGTGACTCTTCCCGTTTCTCTAATTGCAAATGTTGCACAAAAGTATTGAACACAACAGTATAACAAAGACAACTAGGGCAAACAATATTCACGCGGGTATACAAATCATAGCCTTAAACTCTATCTAAACAAATAGTCAATTCTCAGTCTGCATTGTACGCCACTACAGACCGAGTCCTTAACTTATCTTAATAAAATTTATGGTCCTATCGCACAAGGACCCGGATCCTATCACACAAGGACCCTGTCCCTTCTAAGGCAGTCCTATCGCACAAGGAACTTTCCTTTAGGGACTTGTATTATCCTATCAAACAAGGATAATTCCCTTTATGGTCCTATCGCACAAGGACCCTGATCCTATCGCACAAGGATCATCTTAATTTATGGTCCTATCGCACAAGGACCCTGATCCTATCACACAAGGATCATCGATCGATAGCGCTTTTTTTTTTACCTTTTCCTAATGAAAATCTCCCCGGGCCGATTCCAGATCGGATATTTTCAGGATCAGATCCCTTCTGCCTACAAGCTGAGAAGGAAATGATTACAAAAATAATTTTAACTCTTAAATGTCAAGTCTCGTAGATCGCAGTACCTCCACTGTGGACAACAGATTACATATGCAATTCAACAGTAAAGAGACCTCTCGCAAGCAAAAGGCTCACCTTATTCTGGCCAGTGAAGCCCTTCACTGAAGAGGCGCTATGCCGGCATCTGTTTACTCACAGGGTAGCAAGTAAGTGATCTCGGTGGAACCTCCAAGAAGTAACTGTTGAAATCTCGACTCACAATATACGACTCTAACACAATCAGCTCCGGGAGATGTTCCTTTAATTTTTACTTGCAGCAAGGAAGAGTCTTACTCAATCAAAGGCTAAGCGACGACTCCCAAAATGATGCAGTTTCACATTGTATTTATACAGTAAGAAAACAGGTTATGGTTCCATCCTGTGTATTGGTTCTGCCTTTGCAGTCAGCGAAAACAGATAAAGAATTAATGATTACCACATCCTTGTCTTTACATTTTTCTTAAATGTCTTTTTTGTAAGTGATTTTGGTGGGCCAGACAGCACTGACTCAATTAGGGTGTGATAATGTGCTATTACCGGCTTTTCATTGTTTTAGGATTGTCCAGTTTCCCGGCCAGTTATTTGGGCCCATGATTTCTATAGTGGTTGATTGGGTACTTGGCTTCTTGCATATTATGGATGAGTTCTGTACAAGAGATAATGGCTGGTAATTTGAGTATCTCTTAGGGGGTGAATTGATCATACAGGGTAGCACAATAGGTGGTACTTATCTCAGCAAGACAGTTTAATGTTGTCTGGTGGCTATTAATCAGCTATCAGCAGTTCCCATCAGGGTTAGCATCTTTATGCAAACAGACTGTCTGTTGCAGATGTTTCTAGCAAGTTCTGGATCCTATTTTGTTTTATGGCAAAAAGGGTACAAAAAACAGTGTAATGCAACTTTTAACAAAATACTTTTCCACATAACACCAACACCTTCCACCTCGACATCGCCAGGAGCCCAACACACCAGTTCCTTCCATCCCCTCTCTCAAGATTCCTCATAGCCACCGCATCCATCTCTGCCACCCACAGACACGAAGACCAGGAGGAAGAAGAGGGAGAAGGCCCAATGTTTGTACCACTTGAGGTCGAGGAGGTGGAAGAGGAGGACTGCAGCCTCCTGACATGTGTGCCACCTGTGCGGCCAACATCGGTCTCGGGGTCCGAGTTTTTGGGCTTCGAATCGGACGAAGCTGGATCATCACCTTTGCAGAGCAGCATTCTACCAGTATGTCACGGCTCATCAGTGCGGTGGAGCAAACCAGCGACTCTGTCGATGCCATGCTCAATCGATGCTCTCGGACCATGTCATGGAACCCCCGATGCCACACCAGCGACGCCGACACACCCCGAGGAGCCGGAGATGCCAGCAGCTTCCATCTCACCGCCTACATTCTCTCCACACCGAACACGACAGCAGTGCTCCGGGTGCCCTCCTACACAACGGCATGGAGCAGAGGCGGTGAGAGGCAGGGGTGTGGGTCGGCGTGGGGATGGTGGAGTCATGAAGAGGACAATGGGTCTCACACCGAAGGGGGGTGGCGAGTGGTGGTGGTCGTGGGTAGAGGGTTGGGTGTTGGTGCTTGTGATGTTGTTAAATCTTGTTAATGCTGCTGTCTCACATGGCTCCTTTTGATTGTCACTTTAATGGTTTTTAAAATAATGTAAAAGATCTGGCTTCACGTGTTTGCATGTTCTATCGCTTTGGAATGCTGTACAATTCAATACAGACACATTTTTGACCAACTCTTGTTCAGTGTTTCACTTTTCGATATTCTGGGATACGTGCTGAGAAACAGACAAATCTCCCTCGAGTGTACTGGTCTCTGACCAATATCTGGCCGTGCACTTATGATGTGACTCTATAATGGGTACTGACATCAGGCAATTTAGCAACGACAAGGGTCATGAATGCAGGAAGGCTGCCATTGAATCACAGATAGTTGCAGAACTTGGAGGGCAGACATTAAGGCTGGCATTTGAGTCCACATTCTTGTAGGTGCAACATCGCCGGGCCACACCCCTGACATGACATGTTGTTCAGTCACATTGCAGTCCATTATAGATAGTTTTCCATCTTCTGCACTTGAGCTCATGTTGTCCTCAGGATCACATCCTGCCACTTAAGAGAACCTCACAGGATTTAATTGTTGCCTATTTTTTTTTACATTACCTCATACCATCTGTACACTCACATTGTCTCACTAACTGTTCTGTCTGCAATGGTTTCAATATCCTTACATCTCCATGGTGCCTTTACTGTCTTTCGCACCTCATTTCCGCTTCCTATCCCACACCTGCCCTTCAACGGAATACTTTTCATTTTCGTGTGTAAAGTGACCCTGAGCAGTGTAATTTCCATCTGTGAACTAATTCTGAGGGTGTTATATGGGCCCAGCATATGTATTTGAGCCGGGATGTGCAGCACTGGACCACTCTGTGCGATTATCCCTCCCGCCGGATTTACAACCAGCTCAGATCATCTTTTTTCCAGCGGTCATTCTGGCGGGCGGGAGCAGGATCTTAGAAGATCGTAGCCACCAAAATTGCATTTTTTCAGACTCTGGAATGGGCGGGCAGTAGAATGTTCCACTGGCGGTACTTCCCCGATTAAACTCCCTGCCGGGCGGGACCTGGGCAGCACATCAGCAGTACCTGAGGATTTCCTCAAAAATTGTATTTTTGGGAAGAACTTCGGCAGATGTGGGCGGCAGTGGGCGGTACATTGACCAGAGTCGGGGCCATAGAATCAGAGAATGGTTACAGCACGGAAGAAGGACATTCGGCCCGTCGAGCCCGTGCCGACTCTCAACTAGTCCCATTCCCCTGTTCGTTCCACGTAGCCCTGCTTTCTGGTCCTGAGACACAAGCGAGACATTTAATGCTGCAGGCAGTGCAGAGAGGAGCCAAGAGGCTGAATGAACCCTGTGACCGGGATCTGAGACACGAGGAAAGACTGGAGAGACTCTGGCTTTCCAACATGAAAAGGAGGTATCTGAGAGGTGATCTTGCAGTGGTATATAAAATAGTAAATAGTATGGAAAAAGGTAAATTTGGAATATTATTTTTAATTAAATTGTGGGAAGAGGAGAAAGAAACACAGGTTCACAGTGGTTAAAAAGATAACTTTCGGACTCAGACCAAGAAGTTCTCCTTCACACAGAATGATCAGTACTTGGAATAGACTTCTAGATAGAGTGGTGGAGACAAAAACCCTGGATGCATTTATGAAACAATTAGACTCTGCAATGGGAGGACTGCAGTATGCTTCGGGATAGATAAATTAAATATGAGCTGTATGACATTCCTCATCGATATGAATGGCATGGTCAGCATTTCTGGCAAACACTAACATGCCTGCATCCAGAGAAACTAAATGCTTGCATAAAGGAACTGCTATTTTGCTGGCATATCAATAAATTGTTCTCCTCAATCTTTGCTTGAGATCCATGTTACTTACTGGTCTATATGACTGCTGCAGTGATTATTTTGAAGGATTGGTTTTGTTTTCTTAGATTTTTATAACCAAAATTAAGTTTTAATTGAAGATAGAAATGTTATGCTGTTGCTATGTTATTAATCATTTCAGTTCAGTTAAAAGTGCACTGGAGATTTTGTTGTCAAATACACACACTACTACTTCCTGTTAAATTAATATTTGTGATTCATGAATAAAAACTTGTGTTGAATGTTATTCCCATGATGACAATTTAATGTAATGGTTGCGTGCCAGTGTGCGCACATGGTGTGTGTAATCCAGGCATTACAAGGCTATGCAGTGGGGAAAATATTCTTTATGGCATATAAAATTCCTTTCTCTAGGACTTACAGTCCTCACCTTATGAACTTTTACCAAAAAATGTTAAGAATCATTATATAGGATTGCAGAATATTAGATACAGGTTATGGTTTACTTGTGTTTAAAGCTGCTATAACTCAGCAGTGAGCATGTACGGCATGAATTATGGGCTCTTTCAAAGTCATGAGATATGTGTCTGTTGTATTTGACATCCAACTGTGCAATATCCTTCAGTGTAAGGCTGTAGGATATTACATTAAAATATAATGATTTCAGTCCGAACTTTTTCACACATTCACATGTTTAAAGATAAGGTATATAAATGAAGGTAAAAATAGTCTTCCAATAAAAAGCAATTCTTAAAGTGAGCTCAACACTAATGAATAATTGACTTTGATTTGTCTTGCTTTAAAGAACAAGAAGGTTTTGTTATCATGATTTTAAAAATATAAATACTGTGAAACCAGTCATCCCAAAATACAATATTTTAATTATTGCTCCAAGCAAAAATTAAGAAATATTCACAGGTTTTATTCCAACAGTCAGTGCAGTTTTACAAACACGTTTAAATGTAGTCACTGTTGTAACATAGTGAAACGCAGCAGAGAATTTACAGACACCAAGGTCCTACAAACAGCAATGAGATCATCTGTTTTTGAGTTTTGGTTGAGGGATAAATGTTGGCCAGGAACTCTGCTGCTTTCCACTCCATAATGTTATGGGAATGTTTACATTCACCTGAGAGAGCAAAGAGCACATTGGTTTAATATCTCATCTGAAAGGCAGCACCTCTGACACTGCAATACTGCCAAATATTATACAGAAGTGGCAGCCTAGATTATACGCTCAAGTCACTGCAGTGGGGTATCTGCAGCTGAAAGGGTGCAGTAGCATTGTGGTTATGCTACTGGACTATTAATCCAGAGGCCTGCATTCATGATCCAAAAACATTAATTTGAATCCAACCATGGCAGCTGGGAAATTTAAATTCTGTTAATTAAATAAATCTAGAATAACAAGCTAGTAACAGTGATGGTGACCATGAAATGACTGGACTATCATAAAAACCCATTTTGTTCTTTAGGAAATCTGTCATCCTTACCCGGTCTGGCCTATATGTGACTCCAGACCCTCAGCAATGTGGTTGACTCTTAACTGCCCTCTAAAATGGCCCAGCAAGCCACTCAGTTGCATCAAAGGACAATAAGAGATGGGCAATAAATTGCCAGCAACTCTCACATCCTGTAAAGGAATAAAAAAAAGGACCCCAGATTTTTGGAGGTCAGGATCAAAAAAGCAACATAAAAGCAAAATACTGCAGATGCTGGAAATCTGAAATAAAACCAGAAATGCTGGATATACTCAGCAGGCCAGGCAGCATCTGTGAACAATTCTGATGAAAGCTCATCGACCTAAAACATTAACTCTGGCCGAAATTTTCTGGGGTCCGTGTGGGTACGATCGGAGGCGGGTCGGGTAGGAAATGTGAAAAAAGTCGGAGCGAGTGGGGAACCCATCCCATCCCGCCCCCGGTGTGGCAGCAACCCGATCGGCAGAGCCGGGACAACTCATTGAGATCGTTATAAGCTTGTTGGCAGATACTTAAGAGCCTATTCCCCCAACATTTCAAACGTTCCTGCATGGCCATGGGATTCATGCAGCTCGGGAACCTGAGGCGGGAGTTCAGTGGCAACTAATCCGGTTAATTACTTGACCGCATCAAATGTGCTATAAAAGCTCCAACCTCACAGCTGATCACTTTCCTCAGGCAGAAGCTGTTGCTGATTACATTACCAGCATAGATTGAGCTTTCTACAGGCTTCGGGTGTTTCCAGCAAAGTCTCCATCCAGTGTTACCTCATTGGAAGAACCTCTCTCACCATTGACAGATTGCTTCTGTCAACTCTACTTGACCTGCATCTATTCCATCAGCATGGGTGTGGTTTATACCATCTCACATTGGTCCTCAGAATCGAACCACGATGAGCCCCAGCACCAGCAGCACCAGGCACACCAGCAGCACCAACAACAACATCAACCTTCTCCACAACCACCTGATGCTGCACAGGACACAGGGAATCAGCACCTGAGCACATTGCTGCCCGGGAGGCCAGGGATGGCCTCATCGTGTCCAGATTTACTTAACTTTATGCTATACACATGGTTGCCACATGCTGCGCCAGGTTGGCACAACCCCACAGCAACACCATAAAGGATCCCGACATAAACCAAGTCATTCTTTTCACACTGACCACCATTGAGGAGTTTCCATTATGTCTCACCAATCACTGTAACTCACAAAGCCACTTCCAAAGGTGCACACAAATGTGTCGAAGATGGGAAAGTGGTGAAAATAAAGATTTTAATGGTTGACAATACATTAACGAAATCTTGCCATTAACATTGATTAAAACACCCAAATGGCTACCCTTGTGACTCTACTTGTGTGTCATCTTTCTCTTCTGCGTGCTTCTATGAGGTGCTACCCCTGTGGCTTAGGCAGAGGTAGAGTTAGGCTTCTCATTTCTCTGCTGTGCATGCGACTGCTTGGACACTTTTGGCAGACGTCCTCTGGGTCTTGGAGCCTGTGATGGCCCAGCCAAAGTCTGTTCCTCCTGCGACTGAGCAGGGGCAGTCTCGGCCATCGTGAACCAAGGAGGCATCTAGCACTCTGACTGAGGGGGTGGCAATGGGGGAGAAGTGTTAGCGCTTTCAGAGGAGCCCACACTTTCCTTTCCCCTCTCACCATCATCCCTCTCATGGGCCACCTGCACTTCCCTGCTAGCAAGAAGCTGGAGAGCACCTTGCTGTACATCAGTGGGGCCACGCTGACGTCCCTCGTAGACAGGAGGTCTATGAGCCTCTGCCATCTCTGCTCCATGGATAGCCATCTATTGTCCAAATATTGCCATCTGTTCTCCATCGGGACCATGTGAATGGCGCATTAGCTGCTCCATGCAGGTGGCCAACCTATCCATGCAAGAGCCTACAGTCGACGTCGCCTGTGACATGGTGGTGCTCATGTTGGTGATGGACTCCTTCATTCTCTGAACATTTGCAGACATCGTGCTTGCAAAACCTGTCAAAGCCTCCTGCAGTTCTTGCTGCACCTCCAGGAACACCCTCTTTCTGGATGGTCCCTGAAGCTCAGCGTCTGCATGTAGCTGAGCAAGGCTGGGAGCATCCTGCGACCGCCGGTGAGGAGACGGCACTGCTGTCTTCACCATCTGCTCTTGCTCACTTGTGACAGACTCCGTGACAACACTACTCTATCTCTCATTGGACCCACCAAGGTGTGCATCTCTGGGCTGGAGCTGGGAGCTTTCATGTCTGGTGATGCTGGAGACTCCTCTAAGGAGTCATTTTGCTTTTCCTCCTGGACAGTGGGGGAGGGGGTGCTCTTGGTGGAGCTGTGGGAGAGTAAAGAGATGAGCTGGATATGCCATTTGAAGAATGGGAGCACATACCATTATGCACATGATGACTATTCAGGAGCAGATGACATCAGCTCCCATATGAATGACTGATGTGTGCCATGTAGCTGCATGATATGTAATTCTGTCAGCAGGTTGCTGAGATGTCCCCCTCTCTCTGTCTTCCACCTCCAACTGCTCGGCCACTCCCGATACTTCCAATGCAGCCTCCTCTGCTGTTGTGAGGGTGGCAAATGATGGAAGCCCACCTCAGTGCTCTCCCTCTCTCTCTCCTTATTTTGCGCTCTCTTTTGCAAGGAGGTAAAGAAGAGAAGATTGAGTGAGAGTGATGAAATAAATGAAAGGAGTGGATGGGTTACATCTTTCGGGGGAGACAATGAATGATTGGGGTGGCAATGCCAAGTAGCCTTCTTGTGTGTTGTTAGTTAGTGTGATTGCATTAGGATGAGGCTGCGTGTGAAGGGTGGCTAGTAAGATGGGGATGTGGTAATGTAGACAGAGAGAGAGGGATGGGTGGATGTGCATGGTATGTTGGTGTGAGTAAAGATGTGCAGAAGTAGGATTGGGAAGGCAGAGTGATGGGGATGTGATGAGAGGCACAGCAGGATGAGATTGAGTGTGGCTTTGTACTCACTTTTCCTGAGATAATTGAAACCTTTGCGGCACTACACCCAGATCCTCCTGAACACATCCCTGCTGTTCACCTCCTCTGCAATTTGGAGCCAGGCTTTTTTTGTTCCCTGGGGTGGTCTCTTCCACTCATTGGAAGGAAAGAGGACCTCCCTGCGTGCTCTGACACCCTCCACAAAGAAATGGAGGGAGTCATCGGAGAACCTGGGTGCAGCCCTCTGCCTCTGTGCAGCCATCTCTAACTTTTTTTTGAGCAATGAAAACCTCCAGTGTGCTGTTTGCACAGTCCTAGATGAACCTTCAAATGCAATGTGGCCAGGGCTCCTTTAAATACACAACTGAAAACGCATAATACATAAGAATTAGGAAAAGGAGTAGGCCATCTAGCCCCTTGAGCCTGCTCCGCCATTCAACAAGATCATGGCTGATCTGGCCGTGGACTCAGCTCCACTTACCCGCCCGCTCCCCATAACCCTTAATTCCCTTATTGGTTAAAAATCTATCTATCTGTGACTTGAATACATTCAATGAGCTAGCCTTAACTGCTTCCTTGGGCAGAGAATTCCACAGATTCACAACCCTCTGGGAGAAGAAATTCCTTCTCAACTCGGTTTTAAATTGGCTCCCCCGTATTTTGAGGCTGTGCCCCCTAGATCTAGTCTCCCGACCAGTGGAAACAACCTCTCTGCCTCTATCTTGTCTATCCCTTTCATTATTTTAAATGTTTCTATAAGATCACCCCTCATCCTTCTGAACTCCAACGAGTAAAGACCCAGTCTACTCAATCTATCATCATAAGGTAACCCCCTCATCTCTGGAATCAGCCTAGTGAATCGTCTCTGTACCCCCTCCAAAGCTAGTATACCCTTCCTTATGTAATGTGACCAAAACTACACGCAGTACTCCAGGTGCGGCCTCACCAATACCCTGTACAGTTGCAGCAGGACCTCCCTGCTTTTGTACTCCATCCCTCTCGCAATGAAGGCCAACATTCCATTTGCCTTCCTGATTACCTGCTGCACCTGCAAACTAACTTTTTGGGATTCATGCACAAGGAGCCGGCGCCTCACAACTTGAGCCGCCTCGGGGAAATCCCCTCCGTGCCTTTCAGTTCCGCGCGGAGGGGTTTCCTGTACGGGCTGCTCCTGCACACCCTCAACTTTGCCATCCTCGCCGGCCGTCCGGACACGCCATGGCGTACCATCTTGCCGTCCGGAGGAGGCGGGGGTCCCCGATGGAGGGCACTCTATGCAGGGGTCCTCCCACTATTCATCGGGGACTTGGCCTGGAGGGTGGTGCACGGAGCAGTGCCGTGCAATAAATTTTTAAGCCGGTTCACGGACTCCCAGGCCGCCTGCAATTTCTGCGGTCTGGAGGAGTCCGTGTTCCATGTTTTTATTGAATGCACAAGGTTGCAGCCCCTGTTCCACTATTTGAAGGGGCTGCTCCTGAAATTCTGGCTGCACTTCAGTCCCACTCTCCTGATCTTTGGGCACCCTGTGCGGAGGGGAGCGGGTAGGTCCGAAGGCCTCCTCGTAGGACTGCTCCTGGGCACGGCCAAGGGTGTCATCAGCCGGTCCAGGCAGCGGGCGGTCGAGGGGGTCGTTCAACCTGACTGCCTGCCTCTCTTCCGCTCTTACATCCGGTCCAGGGTGTCCTTGGAGATGGAGCACGCGGTGTCCACCGGTACGCTCGCAGCCTTCCGCGAGAGGTGGGCACCGGAGGGACTGGAGTGCATCATCACGCCCGGCAACCAAATTTTAATTTGATTTTACGTTTTAAAGTTTAATTTGTTTTAATTGCCGGTGCTTTTAGTGTCCCCATTCCCTTTTATAGGGGGCATTGGGGAAAATTGTGATTCTAGTGCCCCAAAAAAAAAAACAAAAAAAAGAAAAACACAAAAAAAAAAAAAGGGGGGGCAAAAAAAAGGGCCTTGTAAATGTCTGGAGTGTCACCCAGGTCGGGTGGCACCGTTTAATGTTTTATGTTTTCGCAGGTAAACTCAAAAGAGTTTCATGCACAAGGACCCTCAGTTCCCTCTGCACCGCAGCATGTTGTAATTTCTCCCCATTCAAATAATATTTCCTTTTACTGTTTTTTTTCCCAAGGTGGATGACCTCACATTTTCCGACATTGTATTCCATCTGCCAAACCTTAGCCCATTCGCTTAACCTATCTAAATCTCTTTGTAGCCTCTCTGTGTCGTCCACACAACCCGCTTTCCCACTAATCTTTGTGTCATCTGCAAATTTTGTTACACTACACTCTGTCCCCTCTTCCAGGTCATCTATGTATATTGTAAACAGTTGTGGTCCCAGCACCGATCCCTGTGGCACACCACTAACCACCGATCTCCAACCCGAAAATGACCCATTTATCCCGACTCTCTGCTTTCTGTTCGCCAGCCAATTCTCTATCCATGCTAATACATTTCCTCTGACTCCGCATACCTTTATCTTCTGCAGTAACCTTTTGTGTGGCACCTTATCGAATGCCTTTTGGAAATCTAAATACACCACATCCATCGGTACACCTCTATCCACCATGCTCGTTATATCCTCAAAGAATTCCAGTAAATTAGTTAAGCATGATTTCTCCTTCACGAATCCATGTTGTGTCTGCTTGATTGCACTATTCCTATCTAGATGTCCCGCTATTTCTTCCTTAATGGTAGCTTCAAGCATTTTCCCCACTACATATGTTAAACTAACCGGCCTATAGTTACCTGCCTTTTGTCTGCCCCCTTTTTTAAACAGAGGCATTACATTAGCTGCTTTCCAATCCGCTGGTACCTCCCCAGAGTCCAGAGAATTTTGGTAGATTATAACAAATGCATCTGCTATAACTTCCGCGATCTCTTTTAATACCCTGGGATGCATTTCATCAGGACCAGGGGACTTGTCTACCTTGAGTCCCATTAGCCTGTCCAGCACTACCCTCCTAGTGATCGTGATTATCTCAAGGTTCTCCCTTCCCACATTCCCGTGACCAGCAATCTTTGGCATGGTGTTTGTGTCTTCCACTGTGAAGACCGAAGCAAAATAATTGTTTAAGGTCTCAGCCATTTCCACATTTCCCATTATTAAATCCCCCTTCTCATCTTCGAAGGGACCAACATTTACTTTAGTCACTCTTTTCCGTTTTATATATCGGTAAAAGCTTTTACTATCTGTTTTTATGTTTTGTGCAAGTTTACTTTCGTAATCTATCTTTCCTTTCTTTATTGCTTTCTTAGTCATTCTTTGTTGTCGTTTAAAATTTTCCCAATCTTCTCGTTTCCCACTAACCTTGGCCACCTTATACGCATTGGTTTTTAATTTGATACTCTCCTTTATTTCCTTGGTTCTCCACAGGCTGGTTATCCCTTCTCTTACCGCCCTTCTTTTTCACTGGAATATATTTTTGTTGAGCACTATGAGAGAGCTCCTTAAAAGTCCTCCACTGTTCCTCAATTGTGCCAGCGTTTAATCTGTGTTTCCAGTCTACTTGAGCCAACTCTGCCCTCATCCCACTGTAGTCCCCTTTGTTTAAGCATAGTGCGCTCGTTTGAGACACTACTTCCTCACCCTCAATCTGTATTACAAATTCAACCATACTGTGATCACTCATTCCGAGAGGATCTTTTACTAGGAGATCGTTTATTATTCCTGTCTCATTACACAGGACCACATCTAAGATAGCTTGCTCCCTAGTAGGTTCTGTAACATACTGTTCTAAGAAACAATCCTGTATGCATTCTATGAATTCCTCCTCAAGGCTACCCCGTGCGATTTGATTTGACCAATCGATATGTATATTTGACCCATTGTGCAGCCCCTTTATAGTCATACATATTGCCCCTTCCTATCATCTTGTGGTTTTCACTTACCCCAGTGCTACTTTGCTCTGTTGCCTCCTCCCTTTTGCATTCTTTCTTGGGGTCTGCTTCATCCGAGCTCTCACCCACTCTAACTAGCTCAGAGCCCTCTCCTGGGTTCCGAATACTCCTCGCATTGAGGCACCGAGCTTTCATGCTTGCCTTTTTATTACACTTTGACCCTTTAGAATTTTGCTGTACAGTGGCCCTTTTTGTTTTTTGCCTTGGGTTTCTCTCCCTCCACTTTTGCTCATCTCCTTTCTGTCTTTTGCTCCTTTCTCCATTTTGTTTCCCTCTGTCTGCCTGCATTGGTTCCCATCCCCCTGCCATATTAGTTTAACTCCTCTCCAACAGCACTAGCAAACACTCCCCCTAGGGCATTGGTTCTGGACCTGCCCAGGTGCAGACCATCCGGTTTGTACTGGTCCCACCTCCCCCAGAACCGGTTCCAATGCCCCAGGAATTTGAATCCCTCCCTGCTGCACCACTGCTCAAGCCACGTATTCATCTGAGCTATCCTGTGATTCCTACTGTGACTAGCACGTGGCACTGGTAGCAATCCCGAGATTACTACTTTTGAGGTCCTACTTTTTAATTTAGCTCCTAGCTCCTTAAATTCTTCTCATAGGACCTCATCCCTTTTTTTACCTATATCGTTGGTACCAATGTGCACCACGACAACTGGCTGACATCATCGCACCTGCACCATTTAATTGGACCAGTTAACTCGCAGGACGGACTTAATAGGCCCCATTATCGGAAAGTCGTTTTCTGCAGCGGAATGGAAGCAGCAACGGGGTCGCGACCTGCCACGCCAGACGCCCACACCCAACCCGCCCAGGTATAGAAAATTCCAGGCAACGTGTCAGGTTGACGACGAGAGGTCATTGACCTGAAACGTTAACTGTGTTTATTTCTCCACAGTTGCTGCCTGATCTGCTGAGTATTTCCAGCATTTTCTGTCTTTTATTTTGGATACATTACACTCAGTCTTCTCACCTAAGTCATTGATATGGATTGTAAATAGCTGAGGTCCCAAGTATTAATCATTGCGGTATCCCACTAGTTACAGCCTGCCAACCCGAAAATGGTCCATTTATTCCTACTCTCTGTTTGCTGTTAACCAATCCTCAATCTATGCTAATATATAACCCCTAATCTCATAAGTCCTAATTTTGTGTAATAACCTCCTCTGTGGCACCTTATCGAATGTTCTTTGAAAATCCAAATACACTACATCCACTGGTTCCCCCTTATCGACCCTGCTAGCTACAATCTCAAAAACTCTACTAGATTTGTCAAACTCGATTTCCCTTTAATAAATCCGTGTTGTCTCTGCCCAAACATATTATGATTTTCTAAGTGCCCTGAATGGTCGAATGATTTCATGGAAATCATTCCGCAATTCAATTAAATCTTGGCTGATTTGTTCCTCCATTTCCCTGCCTTTGTTCCATATCATTTGAAACCTTAACCTAACAAAATATATCGATCTCAGTCATGAAAATATCAATTGATCCAGCATCCACAGCCTTTTGGAGAGGGAGTTCCAGATTTTTACTAACCTTTGTGTGGAAATGTACTTTCTAATTTCACTGCAACCATGAAGTTCTGCAAGGTGCGAATACTTTATCAATGTCTCCTAAAATCAGAGCAAAACTCTTTAACAATCATTACTGTATTTCACTAAGCCCTGACTTCACAAACATGTCACATTCTGTGCAACTTATGTCGAAAGTACAGCCCTAATCAAACTGTTCCATATTTCTTACACAATCAACATAACATAAAAACAAAATCAGGTCTGAAAGAAAGAAAGAAAGAAAGACTTGGATTTATATAGCGCCTTTCACGACCACCGGATGTCCCAAAGCGCTTTACAGCCAATGAAGTACTTTTGAGGTGCCGCCATTTTGTGCCCAGCAAGCTCCCACAAATACTGTCCAGATAATCTGTTCTTTAGTGATGTTTATTGAGGGATAAATATTGGCCAGGACATCGGGGATAACTCCCCTGCTCTTCTTCAAAATATTGTCATGGGATTATTTACGTCCACCTGAGAGAGCAGACAGGATCAAATGTCTGGTCAGCTTTTGCTGTCAGGCATCTGGTCATTGCAGTTCACCTGCTTGTGAGGGCTGAATCTGCAAATATGTCTGTGGCACTGGCTCCAAGTTGCTCTGTGGATCTGTAGGGATTCACGAATGGCCTTAAATCTCACTCTGTGGGAGGTCTCTATCATTGATCCGGTGTTAAGAAATGACAAAAGCAGCTTTTGGTTCTGAACTTGCAATCTAAGATAACTGTGATAGTTAGAAACTGACTGACATGCCTTTGTGAAAAATAAGTTAAACTAATGTTTTAGCAATGCACTTCTAACAGATGCCATCTGGCATCATTCCTACCCAGTCCCTGGAAGATGCCAGATGGTGTCATTACTCACCGTTGCAGCTGTGAAGAACGACTGGGAGTTTAAGTGATGCCACAATAGAAAAATGCAGTGAATAATTAACCTTTACACTGAAATATTCTCAAATTATAGTCTTCACATATCTACAGGAATTACTGTGCCTTACAGGAAAACAGCTTTTATACAAATAAGGGAAAGAAAATAAGGAAAGTTCACAACCAAAAATGAAATGTAAGAAAGAAGGCACATCTTGATGACTTATTAAGGTTAACATGGTTCTCTCAATCTCTTAATAAATTTATCCAGTGTGCAACTGTGTCATACAGACCTAGAAGGTCCCAAATTTGATTGCAAGTCTGCATTGAATTATCTGATCTCAACCAGGTGTGTGATAGGATTAGGGAGGGGAACGTCAACTCGGGTTTCTGCGTTTCCTGTGTGTAGGTCAATTGAACCTTGGATTGGACTTGGTTGTTATATGCCCTATGGTAAAATAGCCAGCCAGTTCTCACACATGAATAAAGGCTACTTGAGTAAGGTGCTGGTGGGCAATCAGCAAGGAGTCAAGACCTTAAGGAAAGGAGGAGGAGAGAATTGGCAAGGTGGAAGATTATTCACAGATTGGGGGCTGCATAGGTAATGTAGTTGCTGCGGGGCTGGGTTACCAAGCACAGTCGCAGATTTAAAGGGCTGCTGCTGTGCCTTAAAGAAGATCTGACCACATATGACTGGTCCAACAATCAAGCCACCAAACTTGAAAGAAACAAGAGGAGGGGCAAGACTGAAATTAGCATGAGCAGCACAGAGGAATGACTGCTTCTGTCACAGACAGAAACCTGCACGTGATGCTGCCTTGGAAGGTGTAGCAAATCCTGCCTGCCTGGGATAAGGTGACTGAGCAAATCAATCCTTTGTTTCTGGTGAGGAGGATGACCACTCAGATATGCAAAACCATTTCCAAGCTTGCCAAAGTGTATCCAACCTTTAGCTGCTTCAAATTAAATGGTATAGCATGCCTGCAACAAGCACTTCCTACTGAAACAGCCGCACCTTGACTTTGCATCCCCCCCCGCGCCCCCCCTCATCCCTTGCAGGCCTCCGATCCTCCACATGAGGCCTCTGTCCACCACTGATGATCTTCAGGCCGACCCTGATCATAGAATCATAGAAATTAACAGCACGGAAGGAGGCCATTTCGGCCCATTGTGTCCACATCGGATGTTCTCTGCCTCCCCCCACCCCATGGTCTTCCGGCCTCCCGAACATGCTCTGCCCCCTCACCCCTGGTTACCTTCCAGCTCCCCCATTCACGCACTGCCCCTCCAGGATCAGCCACCAGCCCCCTCTGATCAGCCCTCCCTACCTCCACTCGATCCCTCCCTCCCTCCTCTCTGCGGCCTAGTGCCACAGGCCTACCCACCCGCAGCCAGCCTGTTTGCGGGTGAGAAACAGAGGTTTCAAATGCAAATCAGGCCCTGCTGTTAAATTCGGCAGGGCCTGTGGGAAACCCATTCTTCCGAGCCTCCCCCCCGGCTCCCAACCCGCCAAAAGGATTAAAATTCAGGCCATGGTCTCAGACATGTTTTAGGAAGCAAGGTGACATTGTTATATTAGGGCTCTTTAACCTTCAGTTGCATATGGTTGCAAGGAAAAAGAAGCCCAAAACAGATGAGAGATGTCAGTAATAGAAGATGAGCCATTTCCCCAAAGCTCCAAAGAAGCTTGAAGAAATGACCCTGGAAATACTGGGGCAATAATGAATGGAGGCAGTCAGCAAGAGTTGTGCAAGAGAATACCCTGCAACTGCAGGGTAATACCCCATCCTTGACTCTTCTACTTGCCTCAATCCTTCACACAGTCAGACACTCTGTCATTCACCAATTTAGCATGCACTCCAACATCATGTCACACCATGTCACACCATGTCACACCATGTGTTGGCAAGTCATATTTGTGATGAAGATAGTCTTGCTTGTTCATTTTCTGTTTCTATAGGTGTCTGCAAGGAGCCAGCAGCAGATGTTCCCCCTCCCAAAAAGCATATCCTGCCACCTCAATAGTGCAGCTGGCAACTATTCAACTTTTCTGGAACTATACAATAGGACACCCCAGGTCTGTCTACGAAGCTAAATCTTTTCTTCATCCTACCTATGATTGATCTAAATGCATCCTTGCGGAAGAATGTACCTCAATATATTTTATTTCAGCTAGAGTTCATAGATTTCAGACTGGTATCCCGACACACAGCTCACCATAGTATCCCTGGGGTTCCATGATCCATCTGTCTAGCGTAGATATTCCATTAAATAATGGTGGTACTGTTAATTGCCATAGGCTAATTGCTTTGCATCGACCTACATGATGTGGAGCTGATGTTTATGGACAACCCTCCCTTTGGGTAATGGCAAGTTTCTGGCTGATGCAGGCTGATTTGCCCTGTGCATTCCTGTGGAACTGCTCCTTATCCTCCAGCTCCCTGAGGGCAAGGAATTCCGATTCTGCTGGATAATGTGACCAAAAGGAAGTATTTTTGTTTTCCAGTTTTTATTTAGCGGATGATCGTTTATATCCAGTTTAACGGTTTGAAAATCAACTGGAGCACAAATTCCTGCACCAAACATTGCAAGTTTCATCAGTTAAAAGGCTGGAGTGAGGAGTAATTCAAAGTGAAGCAATGCTGTGTGATCGGTTCAGCTTGGATTGACAATTCCTTTTTAAATTTGAATGGCCAGGTATTCAAAATTGAAGAGGGTTCAAATACTCTTTTCTGGGATATAATAAAAATGGGTGTTCTGTTTATATTGAGAGCTTACGCAGAGCTTCATTAGAAAAAAGGAGTCAGTCAGATTGGAACTCCTAAAGAGAGAAAAATGAGTTTGAAATTTCCAAGAAGCTGTTTAGGTTATTACACATAGGCTCTCACAGTAATAAGAAATTCAAAAAGGAAATAATAAATAATGTCCTAAATTTTCCAATTGCAACACTAAGAGTAATCCATTTAAATGAATGGGTTACCAATAATGTTACAATTGGAAAATTTAGCACACTGGACACAATCTGAACAACTATGGCGAGACCGGGGAGGTCGGGGTACATGGTAGGTGGTGAAATCACTCCTGGTATCAGCCCGCACTGTATGAACAATCTTCCATTGTGAGGTTCCCGGCCAATTAAAAGGAAGCCGCTCTGAAGATGTCATCTGATGGCACGTCATTAGCCGGTTTCCTTAAAGGGACCATGCCCACATTTATTTTGACAGTTGTGCTGTCAGTGTTCTGCAGCATTGAGGTACTGCCATCACTGACAATCACTGCACAAAGGTACACAGCAGCACCCAGGCTCTCCCATCACTCCCTCCAGATGCTAATGGAGGGAGTCACAACACGCAGGGAGGTTCTCTTCCCTTCCAAAGCGCAGAAGAGACCTTTCCAAGAGATGAACACAGCCTGGTTGTACATTGCAGAGGAGGGCACAAGCAGGGATGTCATTAGGAGGACCCGGCTGCAGTGAAGCGAATGTTTCAATGATCTCAGTAGATCATTAAACATTACTGCAAAGCTACACTCAACCTCATCCTGCTGTGCCACTCATCACATCCTTATCACTCTGCTTTCCCAACCCTACTCTTACACATCCATACTGACACCAACTTACCTTGCACCCCCATCCATCCCTCTCTATCTACGTTATCACTTCCCCATCTCACTAGCCACCCCTCACACTAACCCACATCCTTGTCAAATGATTCAAACTAACAACACATAAGGGTAGTCACTTGGGCGCTTTAGCGAATGTTCATGTAAAGTTTCTGTTATGTGTTGTCAAGCATTGAAATCTTTATTTTCAACACTTTGCCTTCTTGGACAGATTTGTGTGCACATCTGAAAGTGTCTTAGTGAGTTACAGTGAATGGTGAGACATAATGCCTCTCTCCCCTCCCCCCCCCCCCCGCCCCCCCCCCCCCACAATGGTGATGAGTGTGAAAGGAATGGCTTGGACATTGTAGGGATGCTTTATGGTGATGGTATGGGCGTGGTGCCAACCTGGCGTATCATGTGGCAGCCATGATGTACAGTGTTAAGTGAAGCAAATCTGGATATGGTGAGGCCATCGCTGGCATCCCAGGCAATGTGTGTGGGTAATGATGCCCTGTGTCCAGGTTAGTGTGGATGTTGGTGCTGCTGGTGTGCCCAGTGATGCTGGTGTTGGGAATGATCATATTGGGAATCTGAAGACTAAGGTGAGATTTTTTTCAAGGCCAACAATGCTGATGGAATAGATGGCAGGTGAGATTGAGAAGCGATCTGTCAATGGTGAGAGAGGTTGTTCCAATGAGGCGACACTGGATAGAGAGTTTGTTCCAAACACTTGCTAGCTGCATAAAGGTCAATCTGTCTTCTAAATGCAGTAAGCAACTGCTTCTAACCTTGGAAAGTGAAAACCTATGAAACAGGAGCTCTCTTAGACCATTTGTAGCTGTCAGGTTAGTGAATCATTCGATGTTGACACAACACCCGACATACTTACCTGACGTGATAATCGTGCTCCGGGATTCTCATTAAAAACCTGGTAAAATAGTAAGTATATGGTAACATTCTGCTGAACTACCTTTTAACATGCTTTTAACTATCTAAATTGGCTGACCCACCACTTGGTGTCGGGTCTGTGAACTGCAGCCAGACCCGACACTTTGGAAATTGACAAGGGACAGAGGGGATAGCTCCGGGCAGGGGCGGGGGGGTGGGCAGGGACCGTGGTCTGCACCTCTGAAGATTGGGGTCTGGATTTTTAATTTTATTTTTAAAAACTGCCCCTTCTGTGTAAAGTTTTAAGCATCTTAATAGCTTATTTGTGATATACAACTTCTCTGGGGGAAATTACTCAGTAAAAATACTTGTAATTGTGGCTCCCAGAAACCATCAGCTCATCTCAATACTTTTCTGCTTCAAGTTTCTCAGCAACCAACGGTGAGAGAAACAAATTGGTTTTAAGACCCCTTCAGATCTTCCCTCGAATTCTTCCCGATTGGTTCATATTGAAAACCTCCAATTCCAGTGAAAAAAAGTTGATATTTCCTCTTAAATCTCTAGTGCAATATCAATGAAAATAGTGATTCGAACTATTATAAAGTATTTTGAGTTGCTGCTAATGATTAAGTGACACATGCAATGATGAAGTGAATCTGCCGTCTTTGATACAGCTGACTTACATGCTTATATTAGACAACTGAATGTATTATGAATATTCAATACCTCTGAAATAACATCTGGACTGTCATTGAGATAATGAACATTCTTGTACACTGTAACAACCAAAATGTATATAGAAACTTGGCTGTATGTGGATACTCGTAAGCATCTGTTGCCTTCCACTGGGACTGTTTAGATTGAGCAACTGGAGGATTCTCAATCGAGTGAGTCAATATATGATTTAGTGCTGAAAGCAAGTTATCGTGGTACTCATAAATTAAATACAGATTGTTAGACTGAGTTGTAATGCAAACAATACAGTGGTGATGCCAGAATATTTGATCACATGCACATGCTTTTACAATCTTAAAAGTACTTTAAAACTCTAGCATGTTTGTGGGTTCTCCTGAGGTATTGATGGGGTGAAGAGAAACACCTCTAAGTTGTTTTTGTAAACATTTTCTTATGGAAACCTCGTGCGCTTTAATTGCTGCTAATATAATGCCTTCCTATTAATTATACCATGTATTTCTTTTTATTAAGTCCCAGGATGTGGCTGGCACTGGCAAGGCCAGCATTTATTGTCCATCCCTAATTGCCCTTGAGTGGCTTGGTAGGCCATTTCAGAGGGCAGTTAAGAGTCAACCACATTGCTGTGAGTCTGGACTCACATATAGGCCAGACCAGGTAAAGACTGCAGATTTCCTTCCCAAAAGGACATTAGTGAACCAGAGGGTTTTTACGATAATCCGATAGTTTCATGGTCACCATTACTGATACTAGCTTTTTATTCCAGATTTATTTAATTAATTGAACTTAAATTCTCCAGCTGCCATGGTGGGATATATATATTTCTATATTATGGTCTGGATATTCCTCAGAAGTGTGATCCTAGCAGTTACATTAGGACCGTGCACACCGCTAACCTATGCCACTGATCCCACCAAGGGTCAAGGGGAGGGCCCCAGAGGAGCGGGTCTTTGGCGGTTCGAGGACACATTGGCAACGCCCTCCTGCTGTAAGGGGTCGAAATGCTAGCTGAAGTTTGCCTGGTTGGGAGGCGCTAGGTACAAAAGGTAAAGATGCTGTGTCAGGGGTCCACTTTAAAAAATAATTGGTGTGCCAGATCTTCGGGGGACCAGACCCCAATCCTAGCCTGGACCCTCTGGTAGGCCCCATTTTCACAAGGTATGAAATAAAGTGCACCTCCCTTGATGTAACATTTGCTCCCAATTGAGCCACCAACTTAGAGAATTCCCACCACCACCTTATGTTAAACTCCTTCTAGGAGCAGGTGGGGACTCGACCCACACAGGGACATCCTGGAAACTAAGCCTGATGGCCGGGATTGGGCGAATCTGAGTGCCCGCAAAGTTTGTGTCCATTCTAGTGTATTCCCACTGGAGTTATGGTGGAAGAGCACTAGAAAAGGCTGAGGAATTTCAGTCCTCATGAACATTTTGGAAGAGTCTACAGAAAGTATAATCAGGGTTCTTTGTTTTTAAGTATTTTTATTTAAGATAATTTTCAATTTTTAGTTAAAATAAGTCAATAACTATAGATTAAATTTTTGTCTGTGTGTTTGGTGGAGTATAAGTGTTACAGCTTTTGGGTAAAACTGGATGAGTGAATTTAAAACAGTATATGCATCTGAAAAAACTGCACAAACACCAAACTTCATAAGATTCACAAAATCTGACTAAAAAGGCATATGATAAATCTAGAGCAAAAAATACAAGAAATCAAGCAGAATATAAAAGCGGAAACAAAAAAGGAGATTCGAAAGGCTAAGTGAGAGCATGAAGAACTATTGGCAGGTAACATAAAGGGAAATAGTAAAAGATTTAAAAAACACGTAAAAAGTAAAAGAATCATTAAAGAAGCAGAGTTAAATGGAGTCTACATTACAGAAACAGGCCATTCAGCCCAACTTGTCAATGCCAGCGTTCATGCTCCACATAAGCCTCCTCCCACCCCTTTTCATCTAACCTTCTGAGCACATCTTTCTATTCCTTTCTCCTTCATGTGATTATCTAGCTTCCCTTTAAAGGCATCTAGGTTATTTGCTTCAACTATTCCTTGTGGTAGTGAGTTCCACATTCTTACCACTCTTTGGGTAAAGAAGTTTCTCCTGAATTCTCTAATTCTTCCAATGGGCAGAACAGACCTCCCAAGAAGCCAACGCAGCCTGGTTGCACATTGTACTGGAGGACACAAGCAGGGATGTTGTCAGGAGGACCTGGCTGCAGTGGCGCTAAGCTTTCAATGATCTCAGTCGATCACGAAACGTTACTGCAAAACCACACTCAACCTCATCCTGCTGTGCCACTCATCACATCCCCATCACTTTGCCTTCCCTACCCTACTCCTGCACATCCTTATTCACATCAACTTACCGTGTACCTCCACCCATCCCTCTCTCTCTATCTACATTATCACATCCCCATCTCACTAGCCACCCCTCACATTCACCCTCATCCTAGTCCAATTATACCAACTAACAACACACAAGGATAGGGACTTTGGTGTTTTAGCCAATGTTCATGTGAAGTTTCTGTGACTGTGCTGTCAAACATTGAAATCTTTATTTTGAACATAGAAAATAGAAACATAGAAAATAGGTGCAGGGGTAGGCCATTTGGCCCTTTGAGCCTGCACTGGCCACTTTGTGTTCTTGGACAGATCTGTGTGCATATTTGGAATGGCTTCGTGAGTTGCAGTGAATGGTAAGAATTAAAGAATTCAGGAGAAACTTCTTTACCCAAAGAGTGGTAAGAATATGGAACTCACTACTATAAGGAATAGTTGAAGCAAATAGCCTAGATGCCTTTAAGGGGAAGCTTGATAAACACATGAAGAAGAAAGGAATAGAAAGGTGTGCTAAGAAGGTTGGATGAAAAGGGTGGGAGGAAGCTCATGTGAAGCACAAATGCTGGCAGAAGGATAAGTACCCCCCGCAATGGTGATGAGTGTGAAAGGAATGGCTCTGCATTGTAGGGATGCTTTATTGTGTTGGTGTGGGGTGGTGCCAACATGGCGCATCATGTGGCAGCCAGAGTGTACAGCATCAAGTGAAGTCAATCTGGCCATGGTGATGCATCCCTGGCATCCCGGGCAGCAATGTGGTCGGATGCTGATGCCCTGTGTCCTGTGCAGCATCAGTTGATTGCGGAGAAGGTTGATGTTGTTGTTGGTGCTGCTGGTGTGCCTGGTGCTGCTGGTGTTGGGGCTGATCGTGGTGAGATTCTGAGGACCAACGTGAAATAGTTTCAAGGGCACCGATGCTGATGTAATAGATGGCAGGTGAGCTTGAGATGACAGAAGCGATCTGTCAATGGTGAGAGAGATTGTACCAATGAGGTGATACTGGATAGAGAGTTTACTCCAAACACTTGCAACCTGTATACAGCTCAATCTGCCTTCCAAATGCAGTAGGCAACAGCTTTTGATCTTGGAAAGTGAACAGCTGTGAGATGGGAGCTTTTATAGCACATTTGCAGCTGTCAAGTAAAGATGTGAATTAATTCATGGTGATGCAACTCCCGACCTCCTTACCTGACATGATCCCCGAGCAGCATAGACCATAGAACTGGTAAAAAGATAACATGAGCTCAAAATACTGTTTAATGGGCTGTTAACAAGGTCATAATGACCAAAATTGCCTTCCCCGCCACTGTGCGTCAGGTCTGTTCAGCCCTGACAGACCCGACATCTGGGAATATAACATGGTGACTGGTTGACAGCAGGTTCTTGACCCGCTGTCAGAAACTTTTTTTCCCCACCCGACCCACCACCGAACGTGCCCGCTGAGCTCTCGAAAAATCTCTGCCAAAGTGTGGTTAGCTGTGAAGTTGGCTGTAAATAACTGCTGGAGGACATAAACAAGTTAATAGATTGAGTAGAAGAAAATACAATGAAATTTAATATGAAGAAATGCGAGGAGACACTTTTAGAGAGAATGAAAAAGGAAACGACATATACACTAAATGATAAAACTAAGAGATTCAGATAAAAACTGGGAAAGCAAGTGGATAAAGCTGTAATAAGAATAACCAATGAGATTCTAGATTTATGAATAGGAGCATAGAAAACAAAGAGGTAATGCAGAATCTATACAAATTATTAGTTAGGATCCTGTTAGAATATTGTGCTAGTTTTGGTCACCTTAGCTTCGGAAGGGTATCAATGCCCTGATGAGAGATTCACTAAGGTGATACTAAGAATGGCAAGGTTTAGTGTTGAGAATAAACTAGTGAAATTGGGACTCTTTTCATTAGAACATAGAAGGTTAAAAAGAGATCCGAAAAGGTAAAGAAAGAAAGTCTTGTTTTTATTTAACTAGTTAATCTGCTTTAGTGGTGCTGGTTGAGGGATTTGTTGGTCAGGACTCTGGGAGAGCTTACGTGCTCTTCTTCAAAGGCAGCGCTGATAATGCAACATTCCTCCAGTGCTACAAAGAAGTGTCAGCCTTGATTATGTGGTTAGGTCTTGCATGCGGTTTGACACCCATAACCTGCTAAGTCAGAGGTCAGCATGTTTCCACTAATCCAATCTGATACGGAAATAGGAAAAAACAATTTTCACTGGTTGGTGAGTCAGTAATTAGAAGATATACATTTAAAATCATAACCAAAAGAATGAAGGGAGAAGTTACGAGAATGTTATTTTTGGAAAAAGGTTGTTAGGACCTACGAGAAACAATGCAAAAGCAGAATCTATAGTAGCTTTTAAAAGGGAAATGGATAAATACTTGAAAAAGAAAAGGTAGAGGGAAAGAGCAGGGGAATGAGACTAAGTAGATAACTCTTTCAGAGAGCCAGCTCAGGTGTGATGTGCCAAATGACCTCCTTCTGTGCTGTATAAGTCTATGCCCTCGATTTTAAATCCACCGCCTGGTGGAAAGCATATGGGGGAGGGGGGCAGAGCAGTTAAAATAAAGCGGGGGATTTACTCACTCAATAGGTCCCGATCTGACCAACTGAAATTTTAAATTTCAGGGGCAAAGACATCCACGCCAAGCAACGGTCTCTAAATTATCAGACTGCTTGTCTGGCATCCAGGAAATTACTCCAATTCAATATTGAGAAGACCAAAACCGTTGTTTTTGGTCCCTCCCAAAACCTCTGTTCCCGAGCCACTGACTCCATCCCTCTCCCTAACATCTGTCTGAGGCTGCACCACACTGTTTACAACCTTGGTGTCATATTTGACCCTGAAATGAGCTTCCGACCACATATCCACAGCATAACTAAGACTGCCTATTTCCACCTTCGTAACATCGCCCATCTCTATCCATGCCTCAGCTCATCTGCTATGCTAATTTCTCCGTATGTGGCTCGGTGCCAAATTATTTGTCTTATAATATTGGGGCGCTTCACTACATTAAAGGCGCTATATAAATACAAGTTGTTGTTGTTGATGGGTTCAGCTTTAAATATGCAGGACGGGATGATGTCAATGGGTCCCGATCTGCTATTTTAATCTAAGTCTGAGTGGAGGAAATAATAGTGGCTCCCCTACCAGACAAAACCTGTCGGGAACAGCAACCAGCACCAGAAGTCACCAAGAAAGGTAAGATTTTATTTTTTTAAATTCTGTTTCCTTATGGGTCTTGAGGAGCAGGAATGCTTCTCTGGGCCCCACAGGAAACCATGGACCTTTCTTGCCCTGGGCCTACTTCTCCATCAATCGAGATTTCCTTCCCTGAAACTAACCCGACTGCTGGGGGACCATTCCAGTAGCTCCTGCTCCCATTCACCGGCCGGGCAGTGATTCCTGCTGGGTCATGCGGGATTCCGATCCTGAATATGGAAATTAGATCAGGGAGCTAAAAGCAAAAAGTCATAGAATAGTATAGCACAGAAAAGCCCATCGAGTCTTTGATGGCTCTTTCGAAGAGCAATCCATTTAGTCCCACTCCCCCGCTCTTTCCCCATATCCCTGCAATTTTTTCTCCTTTAAGTATTTATCCAATTCCCTTTTGAAAGCTATTATTGAATCTGTTTCCATCACCCTATCAGGCAGTGCATTCCAAATCCTAACCACATGTTACATAAAAAAGCTTTTCCTCATGTCACCTCTGGTTCATTTACCACTCACCTTAAATCTGTGCCCTCTCGTTATCGACCCTTCACCATTGGAAATGGTTCTCTTTATTAACATAGAAACATAGAAACATAGAAAATGAGTGCAGGAGTAGGCCATTCGGCCCTTCGAGCCTGCACCACCATTCAATAAGATCATGGCTGATCATTCAGCTCAGTACCACTTTCCTGCTTTCTCTCCATACCCCTTGATCCCTTTAGCCGTAAGGGTCACATCTAACTCCCTCTTGAATACGTCTACCAAACTGGCATCAACAACTCTCTGCTTACCCCTTATCCTTAGAGTGTGACCTCTGGTTCTGGACTTCCCCAACATCGGGAACATTCTTCCTGCATCTAACCTGTCCAGTCCCGTCAGAATTTTATATGTTTGTATGAGATCCCCTCTCATTCTTCTAAACTCCAGTGAATACAGGCCCAGTCGATCCAGTCTCTCCTCATATGCCAGTCCTGCCATCCTGGGAATCGGTCTGGTGAACCTTCGCTGCACTCCCTCAATAGCAAGAATGTCCTTCCTTAGATTAGGAGACCAAAACTGAACACAATATTCCAGGCAAGGCCTCAGTAAGGCCCTGTACAACTGCAGTAAGACCTCCCTGCTCCTATACTCAAATCTCCTAGCTATGAAGGCCAACATGCCATTTGCCTTCTTCACCGCCTGCTGTACCTGCATGCCAACTTTCAATGACTCTATCTAAACCCTACATGATATTAAACACCTCAATCAAATGTCCAAGGAGAACAACCCCAACTTTTCCAGTCTATTCACATAACTGTAATCCCTCATTTCTGGAACCATTCTAGTAAATCTCTTCTGTACCCTCTCCAAAGCCTTCATGTCCTTCCTAAAGTATGGTGCCTGGAATTGGACACAATACTCCACTTAGGGCCAAACTTGTGTCTTATATAAGTTTAGCATAACTTCCTTGCTTTTGTACTCGCTGCCTCTAGTTATAAAGCCCAGGATCCCATGTGCTTTATTAACTGCTTTGTTAATCTGTCGTGCCAGCTTCAAAGTTTTGTGCACAAGCACCCCCAGGACTCTCTGTTCTTGCACCCCTTTTAAAATTGCATCATTTAGTATGTATTGTCTCTCCGCATTCATTCTATCAAAATATCACCTCACACATTTTTGCCTTGAATTTCATCACCCATTCCACCGGCCTGTCGATGTCCTCTTGAAGTCAGATTTCCAGCTTTGGCATTTATTTGCTTTCTACTCTTAAAAGTAGCAATAAGTTGAAAGATTCCGACGTACTAATTATACAAATATGCAGATTTCATAGGGATTTTTCAACTGTTAAGCTGCACTGATAAAACTGTACCAGAATCACAGCTGTCATTCTCAATTGGTTGTTGCATGATTTCTGGGCAACAGATCGTTGTGATGAGAAGCAGCTGCTGGGTCCGTTCCTGGAGCTGCGTGACCATGATCAGACTTCTCTTGTATTCTGCTTCTTTCTATTTTCATGGACTTTTTTCGTATTTACACACAAGTGAGAAGAAACCAAAATCAGTAAAGAAGCTATTGTAAAATTGTATTCCAACATTTATAACTTGTCTTCTGGTTTTAGACTTATCTTGTGTTTGATTTTCTATTTGTCTCTCCCCCGTGTCTCCCATTGCAAGTATCTCCCAAATCTCCTTCCTTGTTCTGTCAGACCCAGATGTGAAACATGGGGTCCATATTGTTGGGAAACTGCTACCAGCTTGTTGTAATTTCAACAGCTACAGTTGACAAAGTTTCCACCGCCTTTGCCCAATGGAGCAAGTCCTCCTGTTACAGATGTGCTGCATAAAACAGGCATTGCCAGAATTCAACTATATCAGGATTGTTCTCCTTAGAGCAGAGAAGGCCAAGAGGAGATTTAATAGAGATCTTCAAAATTATGAGGATTTGGATAAATAGGGAGTAACTGTTTCCACTGGTAGGTGGTTCGATAGCCAGAGAACACAGATTTAAGGTAATTGGTAAAAGAACCATTGGCTATTGGTGGCATTTTAATTTGTTGAGCATTGCTGTTGAATTGATTATTAAAACTAAAAGCACAAACTAAAATCCTGAAAAGGCTAACTTCAAGATTTTATTCTTGTATCTGCATTTAGTCCATTTCCCCCCCCAAAATAAATTAATTCATATATCTGGAACAATAGACAGTCCTGCTTCAGACTGCAAGAGAACACAGAGTTCTGCCTTTGTTTGCACCAGGCATATGTTTTACATAAACAAATTATTTTTCTTTAAAAACTACCAGATGACCAAAGCAACCTCAGGCCTATTTAAGCCATTGTTACTTTTAAAAATGGCCTTTAATATTATACATCTGAATGCATTATGCTCCAAGTAAAATAAATAGGAATGTTTCTGTCTTGAAAAAAAGCACTTTCTTCAGAAAAACACTTTAGCAAACCTTTTTCTTTCCCCCTCCATTTCTCCTTACCTCATCTCTGCAGCAGCCAATGACTCACGCTAAAAATCAAAGAAAGAAAGAATTTACATTTATCATCTTCTGAAGACATTGCAAAGCATTTCACAAGCAGTGCATTAATTTGAAGTGCAATAACTATTGCCATGTAAGCACCACAACAGTCAATTTGCACACAACAAGGACCTGAAACTTAACTGGACCAGCCACTTAAATTCTGTGGCTACAAGAACAGGTCAGAGGCTGGATATTCTGCAGCGAGTGTCTCACCTCCTGACTCCCCAAAGCCTTTCCACCATCTACAAGACACAAGTCAGGAGTATGATGGAATACTCTCCACTTGCCTGGATAAGTGCAGCTCCAACAACACTCAAGAAGCTCGACACCATCCAGGACAAAGCAGACTGCTTGATTGGCACCCCATCCACCACCTTAAACATTCACTCCCTCCACCACCGGACACCGTGTCTGCAGTGCACACCATCTGTAAGATGTACTGCAACAACTCGCCAAGACTTTTTTGACAGCGCCTCCAAAACCTGCAATCTCTACCACCTAAAAAGACAAGGGCAGCAGGTGCATGGGAACACCGTCACTTCCAAGTTCCACTCCAAGTCACACACCATCCTGACTTGGAAAAATATCACTGTTCCTTAATCTTCGCTGGGGAAAAATCCTGGAACTAAAAAAATGGGCATTCCGACCCCAACCCGTCCACTTCCAGTATTGTTAAGAACATAAGAACATAAGAATTAGGAACAGGAGTAGGCCATATGGCCCCTCGAGTCTGCTCCGCCATTCAATAAGATCATAGCTGACCTGATCATGGATTAGCTCCACTTCCCTGCCCACTCCCCATAACCCCTTGTCCCCTTATCGTTTAAGAAACTGTCTATTTCTGTCTTAAATTTATTCAATGTCCCAGCTTCCACAGTTCTCTGAGGCAGCGAATTCCACAGATTTACAACCCTCTGAGAGAAGAAATTTCTCCTCATTTCTGTTTTAAATGGGCAGCTCCTTATTGTAAGATCATGCCCTCTAGTTCTAGTCTCCCCCATCAGTGGAAACATCCTCTCTGCATCCACCTTGTCAAGCCCCCTCATGATCTTATACGTTTCGATAAGATCACCTCTCATTCTTCTGAATTCCAATGAGTAGAGGCCCAACCTACTCAACCTTTCCTCATAGTCAACCCCCCCAATGGAGGTGGAATGGGGGGACTGGTGACCAACCCGTTCTCAAAATACTTTAAGGAAGCTGCGTGTTTCCAATTCAACAAATGTTCAGTTTCAACGCCTGGAGGCCGGGTTTCCCGGCTTTTTGGGAAACCCAGCAGCTGAAAGGAGGTGTGAAGGGCCAGATCCATCCACCTTAACTGCACTGCTTGTGGGCAAGGAGGAGCAGCAGTGCTTCCCCCCGGCCCACCAAGCTTATGTCCACGTGACGGGACCTCTGTGATCAGCTGACGGCCTCCCACCGTTGTCCGAATCTCCCCATCCTCCCACGCCTCCCTTCCCCCCCATGCCAGACTTAGCTCTGCTCTAGTCCCCAGCTGCCTTCCCGCTTGACTGTCAATCTGGCTGGCTGCCAGTGTTGAAACGTGTCCTGCTGTTAAATTTGGCAGGAATTGAACTTGCGGAAAACCCTTAATTCTGGGTTTCCCGGCCGCAAATCCTTCCCCGCTCCCTTCCCGCTTTACAGTTATTATCGGGGCATTTTTATTCCTCTTTCTGTACCTAATTTGACAAGTGAATTCACCCACTCTAACTTGCACTTCCTTCTCAGTCCTTGTGCTGTTAATTTCACAATCCTTCAAACTGATTGGTTAAGGAGATACACTGTCGCTTGCTCTGTCCCCTCAAACCCCAGATGCCCAGTTTCTCTCGCTGCGACGTTATCAGCTCGCACTTTCAGCAAAAAATTTAAAAACCTAAATGTGCATGGACAAGCCTAACGAACAGCCAATGTCCTTGGATTCACTCATACAGTAAATTATAGCCCATGAATCAGGAATGGGAATCCTGGCTGTTGTTTTCCAGGGCTAATTACTGGCATTCTGATTGGCTGATTAATTCAGTCGGTAGTCTTTTTTTGTTTGTTTGTAAACACACAATCCAACAAGTCACATCAAAAGACACCATTGAATAACCTGTACATAGAACTAGAACATAGAAGCTTGCAGTACAGAAGGAGGCCATTCAGTCCAAAGTGTCTGTGCGTGTTGTTTAGCAGAGCAATCTAAAACTAATCCTACACTCCAGCACTCCTCAAAGCACTGTATCTAATTCTGCTTCAAATTATTTACTTTTCCCTTAAAAGAAGTAATGATTTTACCCTGTGGTGAAGCATTCCATGCTCCAACAAACTGCTGAGTAAAGACATTTCCTAAGTCCGCTCTTCACTCTCTTACTGACAACTTTAAATTGATGACCCCTCATCACTGACACCCCAACCAGAGGAAATAGCCTTTATGCTTCATGAGTTTAAAACCACTATTAAATCAATGTGCAGGCTTTGACTGGTGGGTGATGGGCGAGAACCGAGGAAGCACTTTTTACTGGATTACAACATCTCTAGGGTGCTATTTTGAAGGATTTGCAGGATACTACTTGGGATACTCTCTCCCAGGTAATAAGGGATATTAATAATTCCATCAGTGACAAACAATATGCTTATTCCATGCATAGAGAGCTAGCAAGCGAGTCATGGCTCTGGGGATTCTGCCTTCCCTTAGGACAGCAAAACCAGAGAACTCTTTGTTCAGTACCTTCAGATACCTTCGCAGCTGGAAAGACGCCAGCAGACCAAGACTTTGAAAATTTTAAGCCCAGAGAAGCAGTCTGTCGTGGGTCTGTCCCAGATATTCCCCAATTCTCCTGAAAATGGTGCCGGTGACCTGGCAAATGCAAGCCCAGGTGAGTGATGATACTAAAAGAAAGAAAAACTTGCATTTACATAGTGCCTTTCACAAACTCAGGACATCCCAAAGTGTTTACCACCAATGAAGCATTTTTGAAGTGTAGTCACTGTAGTAATGTAGGAAACATTGGCAGCCAATTTTCACACAGCAAGCTCCCACAAACATCAGTGTGATAATGACCAGATAATCTGTTTTTAGTGATGTTGATTAAAGGATAAATATTGGCCAGGACCCTGAGTAGAACTCCCTGCTCTTCTTCGAAAGATCCTGAAGCCCTGCTGAAGCACTCAGCCACGCCTTTGTTATCTCTAGACGTGACTATTCCAACATGGATGGCCTCCCACATGCTACCCTTTGTAAACTAGAGGTGATCTAAAACTCGGCTGCCCATGTCCTAACTCGCACCAAGTCCCACTCACCCATCACCCCTGTGCTCGCTGACCTACATTGGTTTCCGGTTAAGCAACGCCTTGATTTCAAAATTCTCATCCTTATTTTCAAATCCCTCCATGGCCTCGCCCCTCCCTATCTCTATAATCTCCTCTAGCCCTACAACCCCCCCCCCCACCCCTCCGAGGTGTCTGCACTCCTCTAATTTTGCCCTCTTGAGTATCCCTGATTATAATTGCTCAATCATTGGTGGCCGTGCTTCCTGTTACCTAGGCCCCAAGCTCTGGAACTCCCTACCTAAACCTCTCCGCCTCTCTGCCACTCTTTCCTCCTTCAAGACACTCCTTAAAACATACCTCATTGGCCAAGCTTTTGGTCATCTGCGCTAATTTCTACTTATGCAGTAGAGTATAAATTTTTTTATCTCATAATACAGGTTGTACCTCTCCAGTCTGCGACTCTCTAATCCAGAAACATCCGTGGTTCGGTATCAGTCCCGGTGTGGGTAGCGTCCCAATTTCCTGTGCTTCCTGGCTCTCACTGTTCAGTGGGCGGGCAAGGAAAGGGAAGGCGGCTGACTGAGGCGCTGAAGCTGGGCCTGAGAGAGAGGAGGGCTTAAAAAAAAAGAGCCCCAAACCAGCAAGGAGAGAGAGAGAGCGAGGCCCATGTTTTGCAGCCTGAGCCGGAGCATGGTGGAGGTGTTCAGGAGCCCGGGCGCTGTCATCAGGTACCGGTAAGCCTAGGTTAGGTGTGATCTCCCGTGGTTCGGAAAACTCTCTCTTTCAGCACCGGTCAGGTCCCGAGGGTGCCGCACCAGAGAGGTCCAACCTGAGCCCTTGTGAAGCGTTTTGGGATGTTTCCCTACATTAAAGGCGCTATATAAATACAAGTTGTTGTTGTCCTAAAAGCAGCTCAAAAGGAGGTGATGGCAAAGAAATTGAGAGCAGTGGTTACTTTAATAGTCACAGGCAGACCTATTCACATAGATGATTTTGGTTGCAGATTTTCTTGCAAAAGGCAGCACAACTCACTTGTGAACTTCACGATTCTTAAGCAGAACTTCTCACGCAGACCTTTATGAGCTCCGTGTTGACTACTAACTCTTGGTGCAGGTAATATCTTGTGGGTCACATCCGCCTCAGATAGTGCCTCACTCTCCTTTCCTCCATCCTGTATTCCTCCTCCTCCACCTCCTGTAACAGGGTGAACAAGAGAATATCGGATGGGAATCCCATGTTGTTCTCAGAACCTCTTACTGTGGGTGGGGGTGAACATTTCCTGGTGGCCTGACAGGCCCTCAGGCTTTTGGAGACAGATCCATCGCTGCACACATGCACTGGAATGGAAACTGCTCCAAAATATCACGTCAAGCTCCAGAAATCACTCTTTACAACTGCTCCAGCTGATAGGCTGTAAACTAGATACATTTCCACCAGTATCAGCTGTATATTATATAGTACTTATCCTTAGTGCATTAGCAGCATAACTCATGGGATTTTAGTTCTGCCTATGCCATTGCCTCTCACTTAAATGTTCTTTGATGAGCGGAGTCCAAAATTCTGAAACAATTAATAAATAATTCATGCATTTTTCCAGCATATTCTTGCCAATAGAAGCAGATGCATCAGAAGTGGTTTGACATCACTGGGGGAGAAAGTGTTTCCTGCAAAATGTTGCTTATATATTGCCTTCGTGCAACACAGAAAATTGTTGACATATCAGGTACAGCATTGAGAATGTCCACTGAACTCGCTAATCAGCATATGTTCTTCTCCAATCTTCAGAGGTCAGCATGCTGCACAATCCATCCTCTCTCTAACCATTAAGGTTGATCGGCTCTTTATTTTGATTGGATTGAGTCCAGACTGATGTAATAAAAGTCTCTTCTCTCTCTTGCTATAAAGTGGGAATTCCAGAAGCTTGCATTGCTGATGAGAAATCTTGTTCGTTGCAGCGCCAATCGGAAATTTGGACATGCACTGCCCATTATTTTCTGACCATTCATTTAGGTAAAATAACATACAAAGCTGTATCTTTACAAGGAATTATATCATATGACTATAATGGAGCAGTATTAAGTATTCCTATATATATATTATGGAAATCTTTTCCTTATTCTCTCCTCTCGTGAAGATGTGGGGCCGAAATTGCTCTTTAAGGTCCATTACACCTCTAAAAGGTGATGATGGGGTGGTAAGGAATTCCCAACTGGGGGCAGGCAGATAGTCCGACCCATCTGAAATTGCCCTGTGTCCCCACCCCGTTAGGCATGCGCTGACCCCTTACTGCCCGGCAACGACCCCTTTACACCCCGCGAGGGAAATTGCCTCACAGGAGCGGAGCCGCTGCCGCTCGGTGCCCCCGACAGCTTTTCCCGGCAGGAAGCTGCCAATGGCTGGGCGGTGTATCCGCCCTTAAAGGGGGGGGCGCACCGCCGAGGCCGGCATTTTATTTAAGTTGTCGACCGACTCTGAAGTCGATCCGACAATGACAGCCACAGGTTCGGCCGGGCCACCAACAGGCAGCCTGGCACCCCCCTTAGGTCTGAAGCCTCCCCTTCAAGTGGGTGCCACTGAAGTGACTGCAGAGTTCGCAGCGGCCCTCCCCTTTAACTGAAGGGGAGGGACCGTTGCTACGCGCCACGCTGATATCATCAGGTCGCGTTGATGTGCTCAGCGCGGCGCTGATGACAGCGTCCACCTTCCATCCTGCTCCCGACGCACTTCCGCCCCTCAGCCACCCCAAACACCATCCCAATGAATTAAAACACAAAAAGAGGGCAATTTTCCTCTATTCTCCGACCCATGGATTCAGGCAGAGAATATTTATTTAATTCGAATTTTCCGCCTGTTTGGGGCGGAGGGCAATTTTGGCCCGAGTGTTGACTCTTGCTGGATTATGATTCGATAGCTGCTGGCTGCTCTCCTGTTTCTAGCCAAATAACCATTCGTCCTGTGTGAGGTTAGGCAGTGAATGTTGTCAGACTATTCATGGATGAGGCACATCAAAGTCCAGTCTGATTCTGTCCTCATCTAATGTCTACAGATGCGTACTTTCCAACAATGGTCACTGGCTATCGATGACACGTGATAGTGACACGTGGCTGGTGATTCATCTCCTTAGCCTCGCGACATTGAGGCCAATTGTCGTGCTCATACTGGTGCCATGGCTGACATCAGCTAACTCAGTATAGAGTGGGGATTAGTCTGAGATCATTCTGGTTTGTACCATAACATTTTACACAAATATGAAATGACAATCCTTATGTACCCGGCAAGAACAGAAAACATCTCACAAAACAAAAAATGTTGCAGATTTAATTGCTTTTTTAAGTGTAGCAAAATTGGACTTGTTTTAAATAACTCCCATTATTCACTTAAAAGAGTAGGAAGGTACCACATGTTCGTGTATTGGTAATAACACGGTCCAATTAGCTTAAGCAAAAAGACACACTTCGAAGTGTTGATTATGAAGGTATAATTTTAACAGAACATCAAATAGAGTCAGTGAAAATAGAATAACATCGCCCCCCCAGCCCCTGCTCAATCTTTTGCTTTTTGTGCTTTCTCAAGGGACAAGTTAGGAGTTAAAGAAAGACAGCTGAAACTGCTTATATGTGAAATAATTTTTCTTTAAAATTCTGGAATGAAATACTACAGCCAATATAAGAGGAAAGCTATAAAGACTGTTCATGTTGCATATAAATTACCAACAGTGATTTTACCCCAGGATATCAGGAAATAAATTTACAATGAGGATGTCTACCAGGAAAGTCAGTAAAAAGTCAGTGTGATTCATTGACATTTAGTTCTGATGGGCAATCTTGGTAAAAAAAAACCCTTGTTAAAAGAGACGCAGTGTTGGACATCTGGGGTCCTGTAGTGCATTGCTGTACAATACTCAGCATAAAGGAATGATAGAATAAAAACTTAAGAATGTTTGAGATCTTAAAAAGACCATTTGACCCAACAAGCCTGTTGTCTTTGATTGATAGTACTCCCATCTTCTTGCATTCTCACAGGGAGTAGCTTTTATTTCTAGCAGCAAGTTTTAGGTGTGCAGGGACTGGAAAATATCACGTGCATTCATTGTTCCCTCACCACTGTGGGCCCTTTATGCTGGCGGAGAGTACTCTTGCATAGAATGTGCAAGACCTCCAGTAATACATTCAATCTAAAACAAATGAAGTCTCCTGTGATTTCCCATTCTCAATGTCAGATCCCTGCTGTGTGCGTAGTCTTACTGTATACAATAGGCATTATAGGCCAGTCATGTTCTGGCCCTTGAGGAAATATTTTTTAAAGGAGAATTGCTACAATTTAGAGGGCTGCAGCTTAAATTGTCAAATTGGTATATCCTTCAGCATTCCTCTGCCCTTGAGTTTTTTGGAGGTACTTGGAAAGGATAAATGCAAGAATTCAAACGAGGGTCATTTGCACCAGATGTGTTCCATGCCCTAATCCATTGACTCATGCACACAGATCAAGTGCAACACAGGCCTCTTCCAAGCTTAGAGCTCCTTCCCTTGGGACTGCCTGAAGAGAACTGACTTCAGGGGTTCAGCAGTTATACAGAGAAGCAGTGATAGAGTTGTACCATCTGCTAGAGACCAACCTGCAGACAACCTCTGTCACAGGTACAGCGCTGCCAGTCGTGGTGAAATTGATAATGTCTAATACTAGTCCATCAACAGGTCCCAGATGCATCAAGCAGTTTACTGATGCTTACTTCACCAGGGTAAACAACTTTATTAGTTTCCTTCATTCTGTAATGGGTAAACAATCACAGAATGAAAAGTCGCTCCAATTCCTCCAGCTTGCAGGATACCACAAGGTCTGGGGATAGTAGGTGACACCCATGTGGTCAACAGACACTAGCTTCCTGCTCCTTCTCCAGGATCTCCTTCCTGTTCCTCGTCCACTTGCTGCTGTGCCTCACCCGGTCCTAACTGCTGAAGTTCATTAACTGCATCCTCCATGATTCAGTAGCTGTGCCGATGCTTCCAAATGTTGATGTTATGGGCCACCGTCAATGCTGGCAGTTTGCTCTTGCAAGTCTACAATAATAGGATGGAACTAATTTTAGAATTCTGACTTCAAGAGATACTTACAAATAAAGCTTCCATAACAAGATACTGAAGGGCTGTTTTTTGGTGCTGTTTTGGAGCGGGAATGGGGCAGCTGCATGCTGAAAATCATGGCGCAGCACTCGCTGCCCCGTTACTTTTGGAGGAGATGGACTGCCAAGTGGCATGGCCTTATTACAGTATGCAAATTGGGGTCCTATGAAGTAAATAATGCCATTTTTGGATGAATTAGTGACAGGAATGCGCAGTGCTGGACCTGCCTAGTAGTACAGTGTAGTCCAGACTGGTAATGGCCATTAAACAGCACTTTTTTTAAGGGTCACTCACCTGAAACTACTCAGATCTTTGGGTTCTGTTTGGAAAAAAAACCTTGGTTGATTCATACAGAGGTTTATGACTTGAAAATTGCTACACTTCTTGAATTTGCTTCACAATCTTGAGGAATCTTCGGGCGGGAGATACTGGCCACTGCTGAACAAGGGAGTTATCCTGAGCACTGCATTCTGGTTGTAGGAAGAGGAGCACCAGCAGAAATGGATGGCGGATCTTTAGGGAGCTGCATTTGGAGCTGCTAGGAGTCCACAAAGAAGGAGGGCTGCTCCCAGGCATCTTTAACCTGTCCCAGAGTCACTTACCTCCAGGTGACTGAGGAGCAATATCTAACAAGAGGTTGTGGATCTCTAGCAAGGCCGGCCTAAACGGGCTTTCTGCCACACTGCTGGTGAAGTTACACTGGTAGAGCGCAAACAGCTATGAGGAAATTCCCAGCCGAGCTATTCCACCTTGAGTGTTGACTTTTTTTGCGCTGGTGCTTGAAAAGGTACGGGTGAGCGCTGGTGCATCTTTCAGAAGGTTGCTCCCTCCATCTGCACAGCTGCAGGGTTCGAGTCATTTGATAAACCTAAGAAACAGGGTCAAGGGTCAGGAGATCATGGGAAGGGTAAGCAGTAAGTGAAGAGTGGCAGAGCAAAGCAACACCAAGTTGCCATTTCTGTGTGAGTGATTGCGTGAGGAAAGTGAAAAAGTAATGGAACTCGCCAAACATCCTGCTGCACCTGGCCTCCAGCCTCGCCTTCTCCAATGCTCCGTATCCTCTTGTGTCCATAATCTGCATGCCAGATTTCTTTTCCCCCACTCAGTCTTTGGGAAGCTTGCCGCATGGTTTCTGATTCCTTGAAAAGCTGAAAGCATATTCTTTTACCCCACGCAGCCTTAGCCTCCAGTCCTTTAAAGGCTGATGTCATGCCAGATATCTATCAATGCTTTTTGAATCTATTACATGGGAATTGCTAGATGAAAAGTGACTAAGGTCCATCTAGTTTGCCTTCTACCGTACTGGTAGTCGCATGATACAATAATGGAGTTGTTGCCTAATCATAGCAATCAACCTCTATCAATCAGTCTACAACAGACCCAGATATAAGGCAAGGAAAAAAAACAGTGGTGGAAAGCTTTGGAAACCTTGGTCCAAAGTCATCCGTTCCTCCCAAGCACGCTACACTTACCAGCTGTCATGTCTCAAATTACTCATATACAGTATCTCAAAATATTATTTGTAATGATTGGTTCAATGGTATTCACTGGTAACGTATTACACCTGTATCTATTTGCCTCCTGACTTCCCTCCTTAATCCTACCTTCTTTATTTTTAACTTGTATCCCATAATACTTGAAACCTTTGCCGTAGTAAATAATTTGCCCAGATCAGTTTTGCATAATTTTGAAAATTTCAAAATAGGCGACTTCCAAGTCTCTTCTTTCCAAACAAAGAAAGGAGGACTTGCATTTCACAGCCACCAGACGTCACAAAGCACTTTACAGCTAATGAAGTACTTTTGGAGTGTAGCCACTGTGGTAATGTGAGAAACATGGCAGCCAATTTTCACACAGCAAGCTGCCACACACAGCAATGTGATAATGACCAGATAATCTGTTTTTGTTGATTGAGAGATAAACATTGGCGAGGACACCGGGGATAACTCCACTAATCTTCTTCGAAATAGTGCCATGGGATCTTTTACGTCCACCTGAGAAACCAGACATTTAACATCTGTTTAACATCACATCTGAAAGATGGCACCTCTGACAGTATCGCACTCCTTCAGTACTGCACTGGAGTGTCAGCCTAGATTTATGTGCTCAAGTCCCTGGAGTAGGATTTGAACCCACAACCTTCTGACTCAGAGGCAAGGGTGCTACCCACTGAGCCACAGCTGACGCAAAAAGAATTAGCTCAACCTCTTTAACTCAACTAAAAAATGAAAAAAACTTGCATTTATACAACAATTTTCACATCCTCAGGATATTCCAAAGTACTTTACAGTCAATGAATTGCATTTGAAATGCAGTCACTGTTTTAATGAATGAAGCAGCCTACTTAGCCAGCGGTTTCTGCGGCAGAAGCCCTGTTTACGCGCATAAATGGTATTTCCGCTACATTTCTTGCAAAGTGATGCCGGTGGAACGGGAGCAGATTTGCTGGTCTATTTGAGGAGTTTCCTGGTCTAAGTGTTCAAGTTTGGGGGTCAGCTTGAATGCATGATTTTTTGGGCTCAGAGACAAGAATTATAGAATCATAGAATGGTTACAGCACGTAAGAAGGCCATTCGGCCCGTCGAGCCCGTGCCGACTCTCAGCTAGTCCCGCTCCCCCGCCCTTTCCCCGTAGCCCTGCAAAGTTTTTTCTTCAGATACTTATTCAACTCCCTTTTGAAAGATAACATTGAGTCAGCCTCCGCCACCCTGTCAGGCAGTGCACAAGAGTCCTGTCACTGAGCCAAGCTGATATTTTTTAGGTTTATATTAGACAAGACCTGCACTAAACTTGCTTGGCTCCCCAACTGAAGGTCTTCCTTGTATAGTTACATTTAATCATATAAAGTTATAAAGTATTACAAAGTATTCATAGAACAGAAACAGGCCATTCGACCCAACAGGTCCATGCCGCTGCTTATGCTCCGCACAAATCTCCTCCCACCCCTATTCATCAACCCTATCACATGGATGAACACATGGATGAACTTCAACAACTATATATCCCTGTCTGGAGTAAAAATAAAACAGGGAAGGTGGCTCAACCGTGGCTAACTAGGGAAATTAAGGACAGTGTTAAATCCAAGGAAGAGACATATAAATTGGTCAGAAAAAGCAGCAAACCTGAGGACTGGGAGAAATTTGTAATGCAGCCGAGGAGGACAAAGGGTTTAATTAGGAGGGGGAAAATAGAGTATAGAGGAAGCTTGCTGGGAACATAAAAAATGACTGCAAAAACTTCTATAGATATATGAAGAGAAAATGATTAGTGAAAACAAATGTAGGTCCCTTGCAGTCAGATTCAGGTGAATTTATAATGTGGAACAAAGAAATGGCGGACCAGTTAAACAAATACTTTGGTTCTGTTTTCACGAAGGAAGACACAAATAATCTTCCGGAAATACTAGGGGAGCGAGAGTCTAGTGAGAAGGAGGTACTGAAGGATATCCTTATTAGGCGGGAAATTGTGTTAGGGAAATTGATGGGATTGAAGGCCGATAAATCTCCGGGGCCTGACAGTCTGCATCCCAGAGTACTTAAGAAATAGAAATGGCCATAGAAATAGTGCTTATGGCCATAGAAATAGTGGATGCATTGGTGATCATTTTCCAACAGTCTATCGACTCTAGATCAGTTCCTATGGACTGGAGGGTAGCTAATGTAACACCATTGTTTAAAAACGGAGGGAGAGAGAAAACGGGGAATTATAGTCCGGTTAGCCTGACATCAGCAGTGGGGAAAATGTTGGAATCAATTATTAAAGATGAAATAGCAGCGCATTTGGAAAGCAGTGACAGGATCTGTCCAAGTCAGCATGGATTTATGAAAGGGAAATCATGCTTGACAAATCTTCTGGAATTTTTTGAGGATGTAACTAGTAGAGTGGACAAGGGAGAACCAGCGGATGTGATGTATTTGGACTTTCAAAAGGCTTTTGACAAGGTCCCACACAAGTGATTGGTGTGCAAAATCAAAGCACATGGTATTGGGGGTAATGTACTGACGTGGATAGAGAACTGGTTTGCAGACAGGAAGCAGAGAGTCGGGATAAATGGGTCCTTTTCAGAATGGCAGGCAGTGACTAGTGGGGTGCCACAGGGCTCAGTGCTGGGACCCCAGCTATTTACAATATACATTAATGATTTAGATGAAGGAATCGAGTGTAATATCTCCAAGTTTGCAGATGACACTAAACTGGGTGGCGGTGTGAGCTGTGAGGAGGATGCTAAAAGGCTGCAAGGTGACTTGGACAGGTTAGGTAGTGGACCAATGCATGGCAGATGCAGTATAATGCAGATAAATGTGAGGTAATCTACTTTGGGGGCAAAAACACGAAGATAGAATATTATCTGAATGGTGGCAGATTAGGAAAAGGGGAGGTCAATGAGATGTGGGTGTCGTGGTTCATCAGTCATGGAAAGTTGGCATGTAGGTACAGCAGGCGGTGAAGAAGGAAAATGGTATGCTGGCCTTCATAGCTAGCGGATTTGAGTATAGAAGCAGGGAGGTCTTACAGGGCCTTGGTGAGGCCTCACCTGGAATATTGTGTTCAGTTTTGGTCTCCTAATCTGAGGAAGGACATTCTTGCTATTGAGGGAGTGCAGCGAAGGTTCACCAGACTGATTCCGGGATGGCGGGACTGACATATGAGGAGAGACTGGATCAACTGGGCCTTTATACACTGCAGTTTAGAAGGATGAGAGGGGATCTCATAGAAACTTATAAGATTCTGACGGGACTGGACAGGTTAGATGTAGGAAGAATGTTCCTGATGTTGGGGAAGTCCAGAACCAGGGGACACAGTCTTAGGATAATGGGTAGGCCATTTAGGACTGACATGAGGAGAAACTTCTTCACTCAGAGAGTTGTTAACCTGTGGAATTCCCTGCCGCAGAGAGTTGTTGATGCCAGTTCATTGGATATATTCAAGAAGGAGTTAGATATGGCCCTTACGGCTAAAGGGATCAAGGGGTATGGAGAGAAAGCAGGAAAGGGAATGATCAACCATGATCTTATTGAATGTTGGTGCAGGCTCAAAGGCTGAATGGCCTTCTCCTGCACCTATTTTCTATGTTTCTATGTTTCTATCAACATATTCTTCTTCCTCAACCTTATAGTGAAGTGAAAGCATTATTCTTGTGCACTAAGGGTGCAAGTAATTAAAGTGCTAATTCATGAGTGCAAATGTTCCATTATAACTATTCTTAAATAGTTATGGCCTCAAAAATGCATGCACCATTAAAGTAGTGGTATCAGTATCATGCTCCATGGAGCCCTCCAGATCTGACACCATTGGAGCCAGTAGGAGGACACCTCATTTGCCAGTGGCTGGCAGACACTTGTGCCCTCATGAGTACCCCTTGGGCACCTGCCTGCCCCATGCTGCTAGAAACCTGCCCTCCCTCAGACCCTACTCAGTCTTGTCCTGTGCCTTTCTACCTTTCTGGGGGCTGATATGTCTCATCTCACCGGGTGCATTGACCTCCAGTCTTATGCCGGGTCACTTATGGGCCAAGGGTGCAGTAAATCCGAGCGTGACAGCCACACACTCCTAGCCCCACTTCCTTCTGACATGGCTGGTCTTTAGGAACCCCTTACAAGGCCAACTGCGATTTCCCAACTAAGGCTGAGATCCAGCAAAATTGGCTCCTGGCATTTGTCTGAGCAGTTCCATCGGATATCCGCCAGAGTTATGGTGGAACTGCTGAGGAAGTTGGGCCCTCATTGCTTTCCTACTTTAATTTGATTTTCACTTTAAATTTCGTTAGTGGGGACTATTATTACTTTAAAACTCCCCAAGGATGTTTGCTGCTTTTGGCCTCTCTGCAGAGGTTACTAAGTAGACTGAGCCACCTCTTCCTAACTAAAACTTTGATTTATTACAGAGCAGCCTTGTTACTCAGTATAAGGTTAGACTAATGTTCAAATCCAGCACTACCCACTGTTAAACAAATAAAAGCAACTACTGCTGTTTTGATTGCGCAGCAGGCAGGAGTGTGGTTTTGCTGATAGACTAACGATGCTGTCAGAAATGTGGAATAAGCATCCACTCAAGAGTTAGGAAGGAAAGTGTCTGTGTGATTGGGATACATGGAGAGGAGGCTTAAACTAAAGGCAAATTACTGAGAGGCTCAATTGTAATACTTGACCTCGTAGACATTCTCTTTACGGGTGAAGTTGGACGTAATTCATGGAGCTTGTGGTGGTGAAACAAGACAACTGCTGTTTATGTTCCAAAGAAACCAAAAAATCTAAAACCAAGATAATTAAAAAGTGATTATTGATCACTCCCATAGGGATTGAGAGTATGAGGAAAGTGTAATTATTTTCTGCCCAAAATTATTGTCTTGTGTTTTGTTTCAGGGTCATCTCATACCACCACAAACTGCATAAATTATGCTGCATGCAATCCACTGCGTCTACATTCATATTGGATTAAATGGTGCAATTGAATCCTCTTTAGTAATTACAGACAATTTTCAAGAGAATAACAGTTCAACAACAAGAACTGATACAAATGCAAAGCAGCTTCAATGTAGAAAAACATCCCAAGGCATTTAATGGAAGAATCAGGAAAATGGACACCAAACCAAATAGGGAGAAACTAATAGAGGCGATCAAAATCTTCATCAAAACGGTAGGTTTTAAGGAGGGTCTTAAAGGAAAAAAGGGAAGTGAAGAGGCATAGGCATTTAGCGAGGGAACTCCAAGGCATGAGTTCTCTCCCCTAATCCTCTAATCCCTTTTCCTCATTTGAGAGCCTCAACTTGTTCCACCCCTCTCACCTCTCCTTTAAAATTGTCATTCTATACCACCCCCTCAGATTTCAGTAGTCAGTTGAGGGAAAAACACTGAAGGAAGGCAATCGAATGGTAGGAAGAACTGTGGTGATCGGGATTGTGGGACTGTTGGTGTATTGAGGATGGGATAGGTGAAGCATTCTTGAAAATCGGGAGAGATGTATAATAGGTAGCTGATCGGATATCGGCTCTCACCACAAACTCTGTACCTTTGCAACAGATTCCCTGCCCCTGCCACTGTCTCCGGGTGAACTAGATTATTTGCAAAAGCGAAATACTGCAGATGCTGGAAATCTGAAATAAAAAACAAAAATTGCTGTAAATACTCAGCAGCTCAGGCAACATCTGTGGAGAGAGAAACAGAGTTAACATTTCAGATCGATGGCCTTTCGCCAGAATTGAGAAAAGTTAGAGATGTAACTGGTTTTAAGCAAGTGTAGAGGCAGGGAAAGGCGGTGGGGATTGCAAAGAACAAAAGGAAAGATCTGTGTTAGGATGGAAGGCAGGAGAGATTAAATGACAAAAGGGATGATGGGGCAAGGCGAAATGAGATGGCAAAGTAAAGAAACAAAAGATGGGTCTAGAGGAGTGGTAAATGGGAATAGCAGAATCGTTGCCAACGGCTGCTGTTCGAAAAAATGAGGCAGTGGTTATGATCTGAAAATGTTGAACTCGATGTTGAGTCCGGAAGGCTGTAAAGTGTCTAATTGAAAGATGAGCTGCTGTTCCTCGAGTTTACGTTGAGCTTCATTGGAACAGTGAAGGAGGCTGAGGACAAAGAGGTTAGTGTGGGAGTGGGGCGGAGAATTAAAATGACAGGTGAACGGAAGCTCAGGGTCACGTTTGCAGACTGAACAGGGGTGCTCCACAAAGCCATCACCCAATCTGTGTTTGGTGTAGAGGAGACCGCATTGTGAGCAGCGAATACAAGTACTAAGTAGAAAGAAGTACAAGTAAAATCGCTGTTACACCTGGAAGGAGTGATTTGAGGTCCTGAATGGTGGGAAGGGAGGAAGTAAAAGGGCAGGTGTTGCATCTCCTGCACTTTCATGGGAAGGTGTGGGAAGGAGAGGTGGTGTTGGGGGTGGTTGAGGAGTGGACCAGGGTTTCGCGGAGGGAACAGTCCCATTGGAGATTTTTTGCAACCTATTTAATCCTGAGTTGCAATTCCAACCTCGTATCCTCTCCATCGCAAAAAACGCTTACTTCCACCTCCATAATTTTCCTGCCTCAGCCCATCTGCTGCCAAAACCCTAATCCATTCTTTTGTTATCTCTAGACTCAACTATTCCAATGCTGTCCTGGCCGGCCTCCTTTCTCCATGTTCTGTCAACATTAGTTTGTCCAAAACTCTGCTGCTGGTATCCCAGCCATCACCAAGTCCCACTTACCCATCACCCTTATCCTTGCTGACCTACACTGGCTCCCGGTCCCTCAATGCCCCCAACTTAAAATTTTCATCTTCATGTTTACACTCCTTCATGGTCTCACGTCTTCCTATCTCTATAACCATTTACAGCCCTACATCCCTCCACGAACTCTGCGTTTCTCTAACTGTGGCCTCTTGAGCATCACTCATCTCTTCATCCTACCATTGGTGACCGTACCTTCAGCTGTCTAGGCCCACACTTTCAAGTGCCCTCCCTATGTCTCTCCACCTCTTTCCTCCTTTAAGACCCTCCTTAAAACCTCTCTCTTTGACCCTCCTAATATCTCCTTCTTTGGCTCAGTGTCCATGTTTGTCTGATTCCGCCTCTGTGTAGTTTCTTGGGATGTTTTTCTACATTAAAGGCTTGATACAAATTGTTGTTGTATCTGGGTGAGTTTTGATGTCAGTTCAAACCCCACCTGCTCTGGGGGAAAAAGAAGCTCAGGGTAATTTAACTCCCAGGCCTCATTTAAATGTCAGCACTTGACATTCCACCTGTTCCAGGAAGGAAGTCGGCACAAATTTGCATGACCCTCAGGTCGTCCAGCAATCAGGTAAGTCCAAAAGATCTGCTGCCAGGCCAAGAGGAAAGGAACCTTGAGAGAAGCCATGAACCAGGTTTTTAAAATGCTAAGGGAAATGGAAATTGGAGATTAATCAAGATATTGGCTTGTGAGCAAAGAATCCAGAATGCATGTAAAATTAACAAGTGTAGAATAGACTCACAGATAAAACAATTAATATTTTGTTAGTGGGGCTGATAGAGGAAGGACAAATGAAGACAGGAAGATGTTGTGTGAAATGTAAAGGTTCAGGAAACTATCATGCCAAGGAAGCTGTGGAATAGGATGTATGATTAACGATTCTGGATTTAATTCGGGGAAGGAGAAAAAGTAAACTTTGCAGAACCTTTCCAGTGGTAAATATTCAGATTGAGTGAAAACAGCCACATGCAATCAATCAAAGTCCTTTTTAAAAAAAGTTGCTCCAACCTGAAAAATGAAAGGTGGGCAAAAGAAGGTATGCACATTTGTAGTTTGTTTTTAAAGAAACAAGAGGCAGAAAAGATATGTTAGCTTACCGTAATATTCCAGGAAAAAAGTTGCTCCTGACATTTGAGTAGAGTTTTGCAGTAAAATTAGTGTTTGCTTTAATGTCATCTTGTGTAAGTTGAAAATCTTGTAAAGCCATCCAGCATTAATAGTCACAATTATTCAGATCCCCGAGTTTGGTATTACACGAAAATGAGAGTGTGATCCAGATGCAGCGCACGCTGCACGTACCTAAAGAGACCAGCAGCAGGGCCATGACACATTGGCCACTGGTTTCACATGACAGCTGTTGGGAGGGGATAAGTGCAGCTGTTGGGAGGGGGTAAGTGCAGCTGTTGGGCGGGGGTAAATGCAGCTGTTGGGCGGGGGTAAATGCAGCTGTTGGGAGGGGGATAGTGCAGCTGTTGGGCGGGGGTAAATGCAGCTGTTGGGAGGGGGTAAGTGCAGCTGTTGGGCGGGGGTAAATGCAGCTGTTGGGAGGGGGTAAGTGCAGCTGTTGGGAGGGGGATAGTGCAGCTGTTGGGCGGGGGTAAATGCAGCTGTTGGGAGGGGGTAAGTGCAGCTGTTGGGAGGGGGTAAGTGCAGCTGTTGGGCGGGGGTAAATGCAGCTGTTGGGAGGGGGTAAGTGCAGCTGTTGGGAGGGGGATAGTGCAGCTGTTGGGCGGGGGTAAATGCAGCTGTTGGGAGGGGGTAAGTGCAGCTGTTGGGAGGGGGATAGTGCAGCTGTTGGGCGGGGGTAAATGCAGCTGTTGGGAGGGGGTAAGTGCAGCTGTTGGGAGGGGGTAAGTGCAGCTGTTGGGGGGGTAAGTGCAGCTGTTGGGAGGGGGTAAGTGCAGCTGTTGGGAGGGGGTAAGTGCAGCTGTTGGGGGGGTAAGTGCAGCTGTTGGGAGGGGGTAAGTGCAGCTGTTGGGGGGGTAAGTGCAGCTGTTGGGAGGGGGTAAGTGCAGCTGTTGGGAGGGGGTAAATGCAGCTGTTGGGAGGGGGTAAGTGCAGCTGTTGGGAGGGGGTAAGTGCAGCTGTTGGGGGGGTAAGTGCAGCTGTTGGGAGGGGGTAAGTGCAGCTGTTGGGGGGGTAAGTGCAGCTGTTGGGAGGAGGTAAATGCAGCGGTTGGGAGGGGGTAAGTGCAGCTGTTGGGAGGGGGATAGTGCAGCTGTTGGGCGGGGGTAAATGCAGCTGTTGGGAGGGGGTAAGTGCAGCTGTTGGGAGGGGGTAAGTGCAGCTGTTGGGGGGGTAAGTGCAGCTGTTGGGAGGGGGTAAGTGCAGCTGTTGGGAGGGGGTAAGTGCAGCTGTTGGGGGGGTAAGTGCAGCTGTTGGGAGGGGGTAAATGCAGCGGTTGGGAGGGGGTAAGTGCAGCTGTTGAAATGGGGTAAATGCAGCTGTTGGGATGGGGTAAATGCAGCTGTTGGGAGGGGGTAAATACAGCTGTTGGGGGGGTGTGCAGCTGTTGGGAGGGGGTAAATGCAGCTGTTGGGAGGGGGTAAGTGCAGCTGTTGGGAGGGGGTAAGTGCAGCTGTTGGGAGGGGGTAAGTGCAGCTGTCGGGAGGGGGTAAATGCAGCTGTTGGGAGGGGGTAAGTGCAGCTGTTGGGAGGGGGTAAGTGCAGCTGTTGGGCGGGGGTAAATGCAGCTGTTGGGAGGGGGTAAGTGCAGCTGTTGGGAGGGGGTAAGTGCAGCTGTTGGGAGGGGGTAAATGCAGCTGTTGTGAGAGGGTAGGTGCAGCTGTTGGGAGGGGGTAAGTGCAGCTGTTGGGAGGGGGTAAGTGCAGCTGTTGGGAGGGGGTAAATGCAGCTGTTGTGAGAGGGTAGGTGCAGCTGTTGGGAGGGGATAAGTGCAGTTGTTGGGAGGGGGTAAGTGCAGCTGTTGGGAGGGGGTAAGTGCAGCTGTTGGGAGGGGGTAAGTGCAGCTGTTGGGCAGGGGTAAATGCAACTGTTGGGAGGGGGTAAATGCAGCTGTTGGGAGGGGGTAAGTGCAACTGTTGGAAGGGGGTAAATGCAGCTGTTGGGTAAGTGCAGCTGTTGGGAGGGTGTATGTGCAGCTGTTGGGTGGGGGTAAATACAGCTGTTGGGAGGGGGTACTTGCATCTGTTGGGAGGAGGTAAATGCAGCTGGGGAGGAGATAAATGCAGCTGGGGAGGGGGTAAGTGCAGCTGGGGAGGAGGAAAATGCAGCTGTTGGGAGGGGGTAAGTGCAGCTGTTGGGATGGGGTAAATGCAGCTGTTGGGATGGGGTAAATGCAGCTGTTGGGAGTGGGTAAATACAGCTTTTGGGAGGGGGTAAGTATAGCTGTTGGGAGGGGGTAAGTGCAGCTGTTGGGAGGGGGTAAATGCAGCTGTTGGGAGGGGGTAAGTGCAGCTGTTGGGAGGGGGTAAGTGCAGCTGTTGGGATGGGGTAAATGCAGCTGTTGGGAGGGGGTAAGTGCAGCTGTTGGGATGGGGTAAATACAGCTTTTGGGAGGGGGTAAGTGTAGCTGTTGGGAGGGGGTAAGTGCAGCTGTTGGGAGGGGGTATGTGCAGCTGTTGGGAGGGGGTAAGTGCAGCTGTTGGGATGGGGTAAATACAGCTTTTGGGAGGGGGTAAGTGTAGCTGTTGGGAGGGGGTAAATGCAGCTGTTGGGAGGGGGTAAGTGCAGCTGTTGGGAGGGGGTAAGTGCAGCTGTTGGGAGGGGGTAAGTGCAGCTGTTGGGATGGGGTAAATACAGCTTTTGGGAGGGGGTAAGTGTAGCTGTTGGGAGGGGGTAAGTGCAGCTGTTGGGAGGGGGGGTAAGTGCAGCTGTTGGGAGGGGGTAAGTGCAGCTGTTGGGAGGGGGTAAGTGCAGCTGTTGGGAGGGGGGGTAAGTGCAGCTGTTGGGAGGGGGTAAGTGCAGTTCGACAGTGACCTGCAGTTTCAATCTGGAGACATGCCTGCTTCTCCTGGCTCCACATTCAGGTAAGTTAAAAACCATTGAACTTACCATGCAAGCATATGCTGTTGCCAATGTATTTCATAAAGAGGCCTGAAACAGGCGTTAGGCCGCTGACTTGCATAAGCATTGTAAAAGCAATGGGCATAATACCAGTTTCAAGTGGACATCTTGGACAACTATAGGGTGCCGCACCTAATATGGTGTGTGGCGCCCTTCTGGTATTGACTGAATGTACCAACGTCATATTGGGTCCTGCAGTATCCTTTTTGCACATGCATACGGGCACTGTGCCATCGAGCTTCTGGCCCACATGTCCACTTGTGAAAAAAATTTATTGTCTAATACCAGGAAGTCATTTGTGAACTTGGGTTAAAACATAAATGGATCATTTGAAATGATTGCGGTAAGAGCAGTCAATTCCACACACCCACACGTCACACACACGCCACACATATGCCATGCATACATCACGCACACCGCACACAGACACAGATACACCACACAAACACACCCAGCACATGTATAACACATACATGCATACCACACACAAAAACACACATCACACACACAAATATAACACATACACAAATACCATACACACAAACCACACTCACACACACACCACACACACAAATACAGACATGCACACACGCACACTCAAACAGTTCCATACACGCCAGCTGGTGAAATTGGAGTTCTGACTCTCCAGAGCCATGTATGGGGCTAAGCTTTTCCACAAATGATCACAGGAGGATTTGTGCTGGTGATTTATTCACTGCCCTCTGATGAAAAGGGGCTGGAATGCAGATAAATTGCCAGCTTTTTTGGCAAAGCATGTGATCCTATTTCTTGTGAGAATTTCCTTTTGGATTCTATTTCAGCAAACGTCAAGAGGGATTTTCAAAATCTTGGCTTTATAGAATATTAAAATTATTTTAAGTTAAATTTTCTTTGTTCTAGTTGTTGTTTCCACCTCTTTTAAGTTCCCCTTACACTGTGCACTATCTCCCCAACTAAGAAGATGGTTAAAGAAGTCTTTTTTGACCTCCGCAAATGTTGGGTCCAGTGATGATAATGGGAGGCGTCCAGTCACAAGAGTTGGATGTGTTCATAGGACGCAGCAAGACCTCCCTGGGCACTGAAAGTCTGGGCAGGAGGATCTCCAATAATGTGAAAGCTAGCTAAAATGTTCACATTTTTAGTTATTGTGCAAGTTATTTGAGAAGCCTGATTCAATGGCTGGAGAATTTTCAGCAAAAAAAAGACGTTGCAAAAACCAGCGACAAAATAGTGAGGAGCAGCAAAGGTCTGAGATTGAGTTTCTAGCTTATTCATTAATGCTGTACAGAAATCCTTCCTGAATATTTCAGCCCAGTGCCAAAAGCGTTCCTTAGTTTGTGACGGGTTTTCAGTGGAACTGTTGGGATCAGATCCCCTTTTAAACATCTCCTACCATGCATTAGTATTCCTGTGCGATGAGGTGTTGATTTCTGAGGCCTACTTTTGGGATCTGATTACAGCACATGTGTTGGAGGTCACTATTCCTGGATTAAGTAATGAGTTAACCATCTAGATGAATTTCTACACAGTGCTGAAGACAGGAATAAGGCAGAAACCTAATTAATCATGATGCATATATACACAAATTCTGTTTAGTTAGTGGGGACATTTTTCAGACTGGAATAGAGCACTGAAGACAGCAATTAGGTGAAAACTCAAATCATAGGCTGACCTTATCCCTCAGATATTGGTATGAGGCTGCTATCTGCACCGTGCAGTAGTGTAAGTTGGGCTGCTAGCTACACCTCACTGCGGGTGGCACTGAATTCGGAAACAAAGCAACACTGTACGCCCATGTTTCGCTACACGAGCTGAGCTGAGCTCCCTGGAGAGCTCATTTTTAATGTTATATAAGGGAACAGGCAGGAGCATTTGATTTGTTCCAACATCAAAAAGATTTCATACTGACTTTCTATTACATCCGGTTCAAAGCCCAAGCTGCCTCTGAGGCCTCACAGCTCTTGGCTTCAGTGTGCTGGGAATCAAATTGAAAGCTGATGCCCCAGTTATATTAGTGCTGTTGGTATAGATGTGTAGCTGAAGCAGCTCCCATGCACAGTATATCTGAAAGGAAAGATCAGTTAATGTTTCAGGTGGGACCCTGACAAAGTCCATTTATCTTACTTTTTCAGATGCTGATTTCTGACATTTTCTGTTATTTTTAATTCTAGCATCAATCTATCTACTGGATAGACAAATTGATCCAAAATATTACCCCCTCTCCCCCATACCCAAAGCAGCTGCGTAATACTTGTCAATACTTGTTAAACATAAGGCAAGTTTCTAGAATCTTTGGCTAGGAAAGGGTTAATCCATCTTACGGTACTAAGTAGGTCAGTTAGCGCTCATGGTTACATCTGTAAGAGCACATATGGTTACCAGTGCGTTCATTCATTTTTACAGTAACCCAGTGTCTGATGGGAGGAAGTCACTACTGATATTTGATTCGAATATGAAGAGGTGAAGCAGTTATTAAGTCATTTATGTGAAAATCAATTGTCCACAGACAGATGATGGATGAACTACAGATGGGTGGCAGATGGGTCAGCACTATAACATAAACCTCCCTGTTTCTGCAGCATGGCATTAAAATAATGATCAAAAGTACTCATGCTTTCCAGCACTTTCATGCTTCTTGCAGGACCTGTGCCAGGAGATGATTAAACCAATGATTCTGCTCATGACCCAGCCTTCATAGTGAGCCTAGATCACGTGGTCAGGTCAGGTCAAGCTGCTCCCCACACACTACAGCAATTTTTCCATTCCTTTTCACAATTGGCCACAAATAAATGAGCTGAGTCTACATTATATCCTGACCAACCACAATAAGATAAGCAATTTGTATCAACTGCGTAACATTGTTACATCACCATTGTATTCACTTTTCAGGGATATATGTTAGTGAGCATTTTCCCAAAGAAAGATCAGAAACATTGCATAATTTATTGCACGTCATTTTTCTCCTCTTTTTTGTCCTCTTTTAGTATCTCTGGATCAAGTGTTGCAAGACTTTGAGGTAGAATAAAGCTTACTCCACTCTGCCCCAATAATGAACGTCAAGTCGATCTCAGAAAAACACCCCATACTTGTAATAGAGAGCTCCACCTGGTAAATCTCTTCTGCACCCTCTTGTAATAGAGCTCACCCTAGTGGACTACTGCTCCACCTAGTGAACTACTGATGTACTGCAACTACTGATGTAAATAATAAAGGCTTATGTGGCAAGGTCACATGATGACAGTTTTCTGTGCAAGAGCCATCTTATAGAGTGTGTTTGTTAGTGATGTTGTAAGAATATATCACATTGATGATGAGGATAGGATTTCTGGATTCCCTGGCTGAAATTTTTGTTGGTGGATGTTCCTGCCAACCAACAGAGACTTTGAGAGGTTCTTTGTTTTAAAGAACAGCTAAAAATCCAAGGTAAATTACAAGCACACTTTGTTGAACTGTTGACGTTGTCAGAGTCCAGATGGCTGCACCTATGGGAATAACAGAGCAATTGGTGAGTTCCATCATGAACGAGAGACTTTCGCAGCGTATATGGAATGGCTAGAAATGTTTTTCACTGCAAATAGTATCGTTAAAGTCCCCAATGATGAAAACCATAACTAAGTGGATTTAGTAAGAAAACGGACTATTTTCTTGACTGAAGTAGGCCCTGAGGTGAATGAAACCCTGAAAAGTGTTTGTTCCCCGCAAGCCAAAGGTCATGCCCCTGACGGAGATTCTAATCAAGGTAGAACAGCACAGTCCTGAGCCCCTAGAAATCGCTAAAAATTATCATTTTGGAATACAAGATCAATTACACAATGAAGGTATCAGTGAGTACATTGTAAATTTAAAAAAGCTATCCATTCACTTTCATTTCAGAAATTTTCAGGACCGAGCATTGCGTGATCGCTTTGTTTGTGGCGTGAAAAATGAAGCAATCAGAAGAACGTTGTTGACAACCCCTAACTTAACTTTTGATTTAGCTTGTCAGACAGCTTTGTTGATGGATATGACAGACCAATACTCACGAAAATATCACGCCATTTCCAGTCATCAGACAACTGAGGTGAATCACTTGCAGGTTAAAAGTAAAAGGCAGTTGGGCCCCAAGGCCTCAGCAACTGGCCAAGGTAACAATACATTGAAGTCATGCTATCGGTGCCTGGAACAACACATTGCTCAAAGCTGTCCATATGTGAAGGCAGAGTGCTCCTTTGCAAGAAAACTGAGCATCTTGCGAAAGCATGCCGACAGAAGAGTAAACCGATGTTCAATGCTAGATGTAGAAATCGCCAGACACTACATAGCGTTGAAGAGAAGCAACAGGACGAGGAGGTTCTGGAGATACACATCATCAGGAGCATAAGAGTATCTAATAGTGATCCACAAAGTATCATCATCCAAGTAAATATTGCTGGAACCAGGATACCCATGGAAATTGACACTGGTGCATCTGCATTGTACCAGAATCGCTATAGTTCGACAAGTTATGTGATTTTTGACTGGAGAAATCGAAGATAAAGCTGCAATGCTACTCAGGAGAACAAATCAGTACCAGTGAAATACAAGGATCCGTTTCAGAGCTTGCCTCTCACAGTAGTGGTAGGAGACAAGCCTGTCTTGATAGGTAGAAATTGGTTGGGATCACTGAAGCTGGATTGGAATGAGATTTTGCGTATTGAAACGAAAATTTGCATCGAAAGATGACATCGTCAAGCAGTATCCGAAGCTGTTCTTCAAAACAGGCAGTCCGATCTAAGACTTCAAGGTGAGTGTCAAAGACCAGTTTATTGCAAGCCACATCCCATACCATACGCAATCAAGGAGAAAGTTGAGCAAGAACTCAAAAGACTAAAAATTGAGAACATCAGGCCCAATTTTCCCCAACCCCTTTTTTCGGCGCACTTACCTTAAATGCGCCGACTTTGCACGCTGGAAACGGCGCCGAAAAAAAGTGGCCCCATCCTGTCCACTCTACCGAGTCTCCGGTGTCCCGACGTGGTGCAGATAGTGAAGTGGGGGGCGGAGCAACAGCCCAGCACAGAAAACACTGCCGGGAGCTGCGCGCATGCGTAGTGAAGTCTGCGCGCATGCTCCTTGCCCTCCTAGCGTGTCCTGCGGTCTGTGAGCAGGACCCGATGCTCGCAGCCCCTATCCTCGGCCGAAGGGATGCCCCGATGTTCGCCGCACCCTATCCCCGGCTGAGTGGCCTCCCGCACTGGCCGGCCAGACCACTGACTTCCCGGGCCGAGGTAGGACTTGAGATTTATTTTTTCTTTATTGATGATTGTGCTTTGTTTAGTGAGGAGAGTTTTGATTGTGGGAGGAGGAGGAGAGTTTTGATGTTGGCTGGGGGTGGGAGTGGCGGGAAGAGTATTTTGATGGGGGAGGGGGGGGGGATCTTTAAAAACAAAACTTGTTTCTAGCATAAAGGTAGGACTTCTATTTTTTATTTATTATTGATTGATTGTTAATTATTTTTTGTGGTTTGTTTAGTGCTTTGTAAGCCTTACTGCAGGTCCTCTCAGCTTCCTTGTATTTTTATTTGTTATTGAATGCTTATTTTTGTGCTTTGTTTAGTGCTTTGTAAGTCTTGGTGCTTTAAATGTACTAACCTGCGCCGAATTCTTAACTGCCCGCAATGTTTTTCAGAGCTGGCCACATATGCTGACCTAAGTCGATTTGGAGTAAGCTTTAGCTGGCCAAAGTGGCATAACTGGCCAGAGCTGGCGTAAGTGGCTGGGAAGGCCCCCTTTTGAAAAAAAAACTCAACTAAAAAAAATTGTACCTAACTGAGTTGCTCTGGAGCAAGGAAAATGGAGCCAGAAAAACCAACTTACTCCAAAAAAATTGGAGCAAGTCATAGCCAAAATTGGGCCCAAATTATCTCGAAGTTAGAAGAAGTGTTCTTGTAGAGTGTGTTTGTTCGTGAAGTTGTGAGAATATATCGCAACACTGTACAAGTGTGAAGCTTCCATTCCCCACACCGGCCCACTGTATGACCTGTGCAGGTGACCTTGGTGCCGACTTTGCACTGCAGCATCAGATGCTGCCAAAATGTGGACATTTGTACATTGTCAATAGCAGGTTAAAGGTTTGTACCCATGACATTTCACACATCAGGTTCACAATCTCAACTGTGCTTTTGGAGGTGACACTGGGCAACGACCCAGCACCTTTCCAAAGAAAACTAAAGGGGGAGGTCCCTTTCACTAGCATCACACACCTCCGAATGGCATTGCGAGAGCGAGAAGCCTGCCCTCGATGGTATAGTGAGTGGCATAGGAGAGTGGGAGAATTATCTGTATGTATTTAAAAAAGAGAGAGGGAGCATTACATTTATAAAAAAACTTATTAAAACTTGGACAAAAATAAATTGGTAGCTGCAGATTCAGTTGATAAGTTGAGGTACCACACATTGCTAAAAGCATCACTGCACTTTCTTGTCAGATATCCTGCTAGGTAAGTTACTGGAGGAGAAAGACCCTTTGAAAGTTTAGGTTGTAAAAAGCTATTAATAGGTGACAGTGGTGCTCGAGACATTGGCCAACTTTTTATTATAGATCTATAAAAGTCCCTTGGCAGCATTTAGTCTGAATTTTTTTTTTGAAGTTCTTACACAGACCCTTTTTGTGAAGACATTATGAATTTTGTTAAAGGTATTTTATGTTGTGTACAATTTTGCACAGGAATGAGAGGTTTGAACTACGGCCAATGCAAATCAAAGAAAAATAAAATTATAGATTTATTTGTGGATTTGCAGTAATTTAAAAAGATGTGAAAATAAATTCTGGAGGGGTCGAAATTTGGTCCCGCCGTTTTTGAGACGGTGTCACCGTCTGAATAGAGATTTTACCGCTAGGTGGCAGCGGCTGCCATCAACCACAGAATTCAATTTTGCAGCCTGAAGAGGGGATTGCAGTGTTAAATCAGGTGTTGCACGCTACTATGGAGGCGGTAAACGGCAGCAAGTGAGACGGCAGCATCCAGGCGGCAATCATCATTTGTAACTGTGCCACAGACATACTGCCACCACCTGGATGTAATTGAGGCAGTGATTGGGCGTGGCATCGCCTCGTGCATATCTTTCCTTCCTACGCACTCACTCACAGGGTGAAGATAGCAGATGCAGCAGCAACGCGCTCACTGCTTCTCCGCCGCCGCCCCCGATGCACTGCTTGATGCCCTGGAGAGGGATCGAGAATTATTCAGGACGGAGGCTGGAAAAAGGCCACAGGCCCAAACATCTCGTAGGCTCTGGCGTGAAGTCACTGAAATAGTGTCAGCCAGTGACATGGTTCCCAGGACAGCGACACAATGTCGCAAGGAGTGGAACGAGGGTGGCGAGGGTGAGTATCTTTAACATTAACTTGAGCGTGCCATGCTCTGAGCTCAATGTGCAGCCTCTCCTCAATGTAATGTGTCTGACCCCATGCTCTACGAGGGTGAGGCCAGATGCAAGGTCCACATTTGCAGCCTCAACCACTCCAAGGGCCTGCATGCGCTGTTAACCTTCCTACTCCGTTGTGGAGACCCACCCCTCATCTTGTTACCTCTTCAGTCTTCATACGTGTCTGGAAGACGGTAGCCTCACCATTATTGTTAGGTCCTTGCCCCCTCATTCAAGCATTGCCACAAGTACTCGCAGCTAATCGAACTTACATCGACCTTTAAAGACGATCATACATTAACATGTTCTGAACTATGTAAGGCATTTCGGACAGACAGATAGAAGGGCACTAACTCTGACATTCTCTTTAATCTTGAAGGCCAAGCTCACCCAGATCTGCAACCCCTGACTGCGGTGGAGGAACGCGTCTTGGCCTTGATGGGCCACAAGTGGGTGCGCTGGCAGTGGTTCAGGCCGAGCCCCCTCGGGATGGTGACGGGTATGTTGAGTTCTTTTGCAGTCTCCAGCAGGCCACTTAGCCCTGACACCACAATCCTTCGCGCCTTTCCATGAGACTGGCATTTCCGAACGCCTTTCCCAATCCTGGCCCCCTTCCCTGCAGGTAACCACTCTTTTCTGGCTTTGTAGTTTCAGATGATGACTCAGACGTCCAGGGGCCTGCACGTCATTCTTCGATTGCGGGTGACAGTGGAGAGGAGGCAGAGGTAGAGGACACCTCTCTGTACGTGACAGAGGATCCAGCGGCCTCAGAGAGCAGGGTCAACAGCTTTTTGGCGGAAGGCGAGGTCGGGGAGATGGAGGTGATTTTTGCTCCGGGACCCAGTGCGCGGCGGTGGGTAAGTCTGGGGGCCAGCTCAGCAGCACCCTGATAAAGAGCCCGAATTAGAGGATCTCGCAAGACAGTCATTGCGGATGCACAGCGATCTGCTGGGTGCATTGGCAAAGATGCCCGAGAGTATCGATGCACTAGCTGTGAGGATGGAAGAGTCCACCTCAACTGTTGCACATGGCTCTCAGCAGCCCGTTGAGCCCATCCTTGGTAGATACCAACGGATGTTGGATGCTTCAAGTGACCATGGGGTCCCAGACATGGTGGCACGGGCTTTGGCTGATGTGGCTGTAGCACCAGGCCGACGCTATGGTGGGCCTACAGACTGTCATGTCGTCAGTGCGTGTTGGCATCAATCAGCTCTGTGGTGTGCTGCAGTCACAGTCTGCCCTGATGCAAAGCCAATTGGAATCCACGCAGGTACTGACCGCTGATATGGTGTCTGGGGCCCCATCAGTTCAATGGGGACCTAACGTTGCCAAAGCATGGCATCAATCTATGCTCACTCAGATTGCTCCAGATGCTGAGGATCTGTCCCAGGGAAGTAGCAGCATGTCAGACCTGTTGGAACGTGATGCGCTCTCTCAGGACGACATCATTCTGCCCTTGGCCCTGCCACTCTATGCAACTCATCCACCACAGAGTGCTGCTGCCAATGCTGAGGTGACTCAGTCTGCAGCCAGGCCTTCCAGGGTCCGAGCTGGTTGGGGACGTCCTGCTAGGCCATCAGCTGTGGCAGCGGCACCAACAGAGCGACATTCTACCAGCCTTGCTGCAGACATTGAGACCCCATTGAGGAGGAGCCGTAGGCCTGGGAGGGGGGAGAAGGAAAGAAACATAGAAACATAGAAACATAGAAAATAGGTGCAGGAGTAGGCCATTCGGCCCTTCTAGCCTGCACCGCCATTCAATGAGTTCATGGCTGAACATTCAACTTCAGTACCCCATTCCTGCTTTCTCGCCATACCCCTTGATCCCCCTAGCAGTAAGGACCTCATCTAACTCCTTTTTGAATATATTTAGTGAATTGGCCTCAACAACTTTCTGTGGTAGAGAATTCCACAGGTTCACCACTCTCTGGGTGAAGAAGTTCCTCCGCATCTCGGTCCTAAATGGCTTACCCCTTATCCTTAGACTGTGACCCCTGGTTCTGGACTTCCCCAACATTGGGAACATTCTTCCTGCATCTAACCTGTCTAACCCCGTCAGAATTTTATATGTTTCTATGAGGTCCCCTCTCATTCTTCTGCACTCCAGTGAATACAAGCCCAGTTGATCCAGTCTTTCTTGATAGGTCAGTCTCGCCATCCCGGGAATCAGTCTGGTGAACCTTCGCTGCACTCCCTCAATAGCAAGAATGTCCTTCCTCAGGTTAGGAGACCAAAACTGTACACAATACTCCAGGTGTGGCCTCACCAATGCCCTGTACAACTGTAGCAACACCTCCCTGCCCCTGTACTCAAATCCCCTTGCTATGAAGGCCAACATGCCATTTGCTTTCTTAACCGCCTGCTGCACCTGCATGCCAACCTTCAATGACTGATGTACCATGACACCCAGGTCTCTTTGCACCTCCCCTTTTCCTAATCTGTCACCATTCAGATAATAGTCTGTCTCTCTGTGAAAGAGGTGGAAAAGCACTCAGAAAGACCCACTAAACATGAGTGTGATAGTAACCAGAGATGATGACCCTGCTCGAATATGAAATAATGTAAATAGAAGCACTCAGCAAGACACACTAAAGATGTGTGTGATCGTGACCAGAGATGGTGACCTTGCTCGAATTTGAACTCATGTAAATAGTTGCACTTGGATGAGCCACTAAAGAATAGTGTGATAGTGGCCAGAGATGCTATCCTTTTTCAAATATGAACTCATGTAAATAGTTGCAGGTGGATGTGGGTGAGAATGTTTCAAGGGGTCTGGTTTAAATTATTCCTTGCTGTGGATGACGGCGTCCTTTTGTGCTTGTTTACAGCACACTATGGTTTTTGTTGTCAATAAAAATTATTTTAATTTGTCACATTCTTGTCTTGCCAGTTATATACATGGAGACTTGGAGGGTGGGGCGTGATGTCTTCAGCAGATTGCCAGGTGAATAGGCTGGCCATCGGCACATCTTGAATCATTCACTGGAGTCGATGCGCGATGAGTCTCTGATGATCAGCCCTTGTAACTGCAACAGTGTCAGGCTGCCTCCTCCTTGGCTGAAGTTCCTCATCTTCCTCCTCTTCATCAAAATCCTCCTGAGGTGGATCATCCATCCCTGCTGCTAATGGCAGGCTCTCATGATGCCCACGTTGTGCAGCATGCAACGGTGAAGATGGACACTCTATCAGGTAAGTAATGAAATGTCCCCTCAGTGGAAATGCTGCTTCAGAACCCTGATAGTTTACTCTATAATGGTCCTGGTTGCAATATGGCTGGAGCTGTAGCACAGCTCGGCAGGTGTGGTGGGATTGTGGAGGGGTGTCAATGGCCAGGTGGTGAGACCATATCCTTTGTCACCGATGAGCCAGCCACACCCTTCATGCGATGGCTGGAACAGTCGTGACACACTGCTCTCCCACAGAATGAAAGAATCATGGCAGCTGCCAGGATAGCGGGCATTGGCAACGAGGATTATTTGCCTGAGATCGCAGACCAGCTGAACGTTGAGGGAGTGGTAGCCCTTTCAATTGGGAAACACCTCTCCATTGTGAGGCGGGGCCGGCAATACCACATGCATGCAATCAATGGCTCCCTGAACCCTGGGGCTCTCCTGGTGAAGCCACAGGAGCACTCATCGTGGCTCTTCCTGGACATGCTGAACTTTATGTAGTCCATCCGTCGGATGTAGAGAGCGTCAGTCACCTGTCGAATGCAGCACTGTATTGCAAACTGCGGGATGTTGTATATATCTCCGACAGGAGACTGGAAGGAGCCGGTAGCATAGAAGTTGAGGGCTACTGTCACTTTCACTGGCACTGACAGCGAGGTCCTGGTGCCGATGTCAGTTTCGAGGTATGTCTACAGGCAGAGCTCGGTGACCACCTCCGTGCGGCATCGCAGCCTTCTTATGCCTGAAGCCATCTCTGTAGTTGGTGCCTTTGAAGTCTTCGCCACAGTATGACGTGGTGTGCCATCACTGCCCCCATTAAGTTGCCGTGATGTACTAGTCGCCAATGTATCTGACCTGAAACCCACCAATGTTCGCGAAATGTTAGTTGTGAAGCTGAGTAGTCGCAGCACGCCAACACCTACGTACTCTGCGAGGAGAGAACGCAGCACTGACTGCGACCTCTGTGGCCTGGCTGCAACTCCCTTTAAATACCGCCCCAGAATCTTTACCTTGACTTGTCAACGCCAACTTTTTGTGGTGTGTTCCCCACTAGCCGGTAAGTGAAGCAGCAAAAGGGAATTTGGCAAGACCGGCGCCAAGGAGGCGTTGCACGCGAACTGACGTCAGGATTTCCATGGCGGTAGTTGGCGAGGTGGCAAATCTTTGCACCTTTAAAAAAGCAGAACCGAATTTCCCATCAGGCGGCATCACCGCCTGACGCCGCCGCCCAGCTGTTGTTCATAACTTTATTGTTTGGGATTTTAAAAGTTTGCTGCAACAAGGTGAAAACAATTCGAAGCAGGAAAATGATAAAGCAACCTTAGATGACATGGATTATCTGAAAGAGAAGGCAGTGATGGCATTTAATTAGTGATTAACAAAAATGTTCCTTATGTTGGTTTTATCTACAGCTGAAGCAATATGTGATATATTGTAATAATATATATTATTAAACTGGATTGTAATATATATCTATCAAGTTGTTTTATTTTTTTCATTTATTTTCTTATGCACAAAATAAAACAGACATTAGCTAAGGGACGATGTTAACCCTACTCGACTAGCAGAAACCGGGCAGGCGGGAGGGCAGTTAAAATCAGCCGGGTGACTTACATGCCGATGTCTCGCACGGATCTCACCGACTTCAATTTTGACTTCTGAGCAGGCAGTAAGGAAGCCCGCCTGAAGCCAACAGGGTCCTTCATTACACAAGCAGCTCATAGTCCAATGACGTCTTCAGGCCCCGACTGCAATTTTAATTGTGACCTGAGCAGAGAATGTGGAGTTAGCAGGAAGAGAATCCAGGACCAGAACAGGTCCAAACAGGTACCTTTTTTTTAATGTTCCTTGTTGGGCCAGGAGGGGCAGGAATGCTCCTCTCGGCCCCACAGGCAAAGCTCAGGCTTCCCCTTCCTTCCAGCAAGACCTGCCTGAACCAACATCCCCATGACTTACATTGTCGGCGATCATTCCTTTGGCGATTGGCAGCCTCCTGCCACATAATATTCGGCTCCTGTCTACTAGCTAGTTGCTGCTTCCCACCTGTTTCGTGCAGGAAACCTAGCCTCTTAAGTTAGACTTTTGATTGGCTTATGCATGCTCTGTAAATCCTGTAATAATAATATGCATGACCGGAATGACCCAAAAGCACAAGTTCCGTGTGTTAATGACACACTACTTGACACATTTCAGCTAACAAGCCTTGGCCGCTCATCGGTTTCAATGGGAAATGGAGAGATTGCTTCATAAATTTCGTCAACGTGTTGTTCCCTTGGGATTGGTTTTATAAGGCCCCTGAATTAAGCATGAATGTTACATTGGAAGAGCTCAGTTTCCAATTGAAATAATTAAAGCAGAATAGAGTCTAAGGAATTGCAGTACGCTAATGATGCAATTATATCAGCAGTTCACTGCATTCATGTTAGCCAAGCTTTATAAACTGCAGCTGGAACTCTGAGGACTGCTGTGCTTCTGTAGTATTGTATTCATATAAGCCATAAAAAATATGACTCAACCCCTACAGGCCTGCCATAGAACTTGTACATGTTTAAATGTAAAATAAGTTAGAGTCTCTAAATTTGTGGGGACGGGGGTGGGGGTTGGTGGAGGTGTGGGATGGGAGAAAGGAGGCAAAGTGTGTTTGAATCCCTTCAATCTTGTTGCCATGCCTGCCACAGTACCGAAACGGCTCTCATCAAAGTCACAAATTACATCCTTTGTAACTGTGACAAAGGCAAACTATCCCTCCTCATTCTTCTGCTGGAGTCAATTATTAAAAATGTAATAGCAGCGCATTTGGAAAGCAGTGACAGGATCGGTCCAAGTCATCATGGATTTATGAAAAGGAAATCATGCTTGACAAATCTTTTAAGAGTTTTTTGAGGATGTAACTAATAGAGTGGATAAGGGCGAACCAGTAGATGTGGTGTATTTGGACTTTCAAAAGGCTTTTGACAAGGTCCCACACAAGAGATTAGTATGCAAAATTAAGGCACATGGTATTGGGGGTAATGTATTGACATGGATAGAGAAATGGTTGGCAGACAGGAAGCAAAGAGTGGGAATAAACGGGTCCTTTTCAGAATGGCAGGCAGTGGTTAGTGGGGTGCCGTAGGGTTCAGTGCTGGGACCCCAGCTATTTACAATATACATTAATGATTTAGACAAAGGAATTGAATGTAATATCTCCAAGTTTGCAGATGACACTAAGCTGGGTGGCAGTGCGAGCTGCGAGGAGGATGCTAAGAGGCTGCAGGGGGACTTGGACAGGTTAGGTGAATGGGCAAATGCATGGCGGATGCAGTATAATGTGGATAAATGTGAGGTTATACACTTCGGTGGCAAAAATAGAAAGGCAGATTATTATCTGAATGATGACAGATTAGTAAAAGGGGAGGTGCAATGAGACCTGGGTGCCATGGTACATCAGTCATTGAAGGTAGGCATGCAGGTACAGCAGGCAGTAAAGAAAGCGAATGGCATGCTGGCCTTAATAGCGAGGGGATTTGAGTATAGGAGCAGGGAAGTCTTGCTGCAGTTATACAGGGCCTTGGTGAGGCCACACCTTGAGTATTGTGTGCAGTTTTGGTCTCCTAATCTGAGGAAGGACGTGCTTGCTATTGAGGGAGTGCAGCGAAGGTTCACCAGACTGATTCCCGGGATGGCAGGACTGACATATGAGGAAAGACTGGATCGGCTAGGCTTATACTCACTGGAATTTAGAAGAATGAGAGAGGATCTCATAGAAACGTATAAAGTTCTGACGGAATTGGACAGGTTAGATGCAGGAAGAATGTTCCCAATGTTGGGGAAGTCCAGAACCAGGGGACACAGTCTAAGGATAAGGGGTAAGCCATATAGGACCGAGATGAGGAGAAACTTTTTCACCCAGAGAATTGTGAACCTGTGGAGTTCTCTGCCACAGAAAGTTGTTGAGTCCAGTTTGTTGGACATATTCAAAAGGGAGTTAGATGTAGCCCTAACAGCTAAAGGGATCAGGGGGTATGGAGAGAAGGCTGGGGTGGGGTACTGAGGTTGAATGATCAGCCATGATCATATTGAATGGCGATGCAGGCTTGAAGGACCGAATGGCCTGCTCCTGCACCTATTTTCTATGTTTCTATGTTTCTTGATTTGTTTCCAGCCTTTGGACATGATTGACCACTCTATCTTCTCCAACACCTCTCCACTGTCATCCAGCTGAGTGGGACTGCACTCGCCTGGTTACATTCCTATCTATCTAATTTAACCAGAGAATCACCTGTAACGGCATTTTTTCCCACGCCCACATCGTTACCTCTGGTGTCCCCCAAGGATCTATTCTTGGCCCCCTCCTATTTCTCATCTGCATGGTGCCCCTTGGTGACATCGTCTGAAAACACAGAGTCAGTTTCCACATGTACGCTAATGACACCTAGCTCTACCTTAATACCCCTTCTCTTGACCCCTCCACGGTTTCTCAATTGTCAGACTGCTTGTCCAATGAATAAAAATACTCTCCAATTGAATATTGGGAAGACCGAAGCCATTGTTTTCAGTCCCTGACACAAACTCCGTTCCCTAGCCACTGACTCCATCCCTCTCCCCAACTTCTGTCTGAAACTGAACCAGCCTGTTCGCAACCTTGGTGTCATATTTGACCTTGAAATGAGGTTGAGACCAAATACCCGCAGTTTACCTAAGACCGTCTATTTCCACCTCCGTAACATCGCCTGCCTCCGCCCCTGCCTCAGCTCATTCGCTGCTGAAGCCCTCATCATACCTTTGTTACCTCTAGACTTGACTATTCCAACGCACTCCTGGCTGACCTCCCACATTCTACCCTACGTAAACTAAAACTCAGCTACCCTTGTCCTAACTCGCACCAAGTCCCGCTCACCCATCCTCCCTGTGCTCGCTGACCTACATTGACTTCCAGTTAAGCAATGTCTCTATTTCAAAAATCTCATCCTTGTTTTCAATTAACTCCATGGCCTCGCTGTTCCCTATCTCTGAAATCTTCTCCAGCCCCGAGATGTCTGTGTTCCTCTAATTCTGCCCTCTCGAGCATCCCCGATTATAATCGCTCAACCATTGGTGGCCATATCTTCTGTTGCCTAGGCCCCAAGCTCTGGAACTCCCTGCCTCAACCTCTCCGCCTCTCTACCTCTCTTTCCTCCTTCAAGACGCTCCTTAAAACCTTCCTCTTTGACCAAGCTTTTGGTCATCTGTCCTATTTTCTACTTATGCGGCTCCGTGTCAAATTTGTTATCTCACAACACGCCTGTGAAGTGCCTTAGAACATTTCACTACGTTAAAGGCTCTATATAAATAAAAGTTGTTGTTGTGTAGTGATCCTTTCCATGCAGGACCTTGAGATTGAATCCAGATCAGCCCACTGGCACAAAAGAATAGGTTTTTAGCAATCTCAATCCAGTTTCTAATGGTTATCTATCCATAATGTGGCACACATTGCAAGTCACATTTAGACAGACTAGAATGATGGCTGGTGTTGGAAATGTTATGGTCAAATTGATGTAGCATTGAGTGATATTCTGACAGGGGCTAAAACCTGTTTATTGGAAGCAATGGATCTGCACCTAATCAATGCTATATTGATGTGAGTGATTGATGATGATACACTCCATTCAATTTAAAGTTCTTTTCTTCAAATTAAATGATGGGACTAAATAATATAATAGGTCTTTGCTGTGTTATTTACATTGCTTAAATCATATTATTGGATAATTAAAAAATGTTCAAATAAAAAATGACTTTGAATTATCAGTAGAGTGAAATAGGTGCAAAAGAAGTGGAAACATATTCAGGTCCTAATATCCTCCTCATTGGTGAACGCACAAAATCCAAAATATATGTACCATCCCTGAACTTTCATGGGGATACTCCCAAATTTCCTGCCTTAAATCCAGCAGGAATTTGCGGGAACCCCTGAAGAAACGGTTTAAAGATCATTTTCAGCGATAAAGAGAAACCCCATCAAAATTCAGGGTTACATTCTCCATTTATTTCCTCGAGTTGTACTGGCGGTTCCTTCAGTTGCATTTTCCTCCACAATTTGTCCATTTTTGGGTGGTTCCGCAATGTTACGGGGAGGAAAATGGGGCAGGTAAACTGCTGTGTCCTTGTTCCCCCCTGTCTTTACCCCCCTCTGTCCTTACCCCTCTCTGTCCTTACCCCCCACTCTGTCCTTACCCCCTCTGTCCTTACCCCCCTGTCCTTACCCCCCTCTGTCCTTACCCCCTTTGTCCTTACCCCACTCTGTCCTTACCCCCCTCTGTCCTTACCCCCTCTGTCCTTACCCCACTCTGTCCTTACCCCCCTCTGTCCTTACTCCTGTCTGTCCTTATCCCCTCTGTCCTTTCCCCCCACCCCCACCCCCCACCATCCTATCCTTACCATTATGTATGGAGAAAGAGTCAGACTGAACACTGTGAGCTCAAAGTAAAGTGTGACTTTATTCTTTTGTTGCAGGTCTCCAGAGTGCCTCTCCAACCTGTGAGGTCTTCTTAAATACCTGTGCTCCCAAGGGATTATGGAATCCCTTGGGACTCCAGGGAATGAGCCCTCTGGGGGCTGTACAGAGACATACAAGTTTACATATATAACAACACTCCCCCCCCAAAGTCAATAGTGTAACTATTTACAATGTGAGTCGATCTGGGACCCTTCTTGCCCTGGTTGATCGTCTTGGTGTGAAAACTGGTGTTGTTGAATCATTTGTTAGGCCCTCGCTGAGCTGCTGTGCAGCTGGCCTTGCTGGGCTGGCTGGTGTGTTGGGCACTGCTGGGCTGCTGTGGATGATGGCTTCTGCTTCGTGATCAACCGTGGTGTCGGTTGTCACTGGTGTGTATGTTGGGGGATCAAAAAAGGTAGGGTCCAAGGTGGGTTGCTCAGGATAGTCCGTGAATCTGAGTTTGATTTGGTCCAAGTGTTTCCGGCGAGTCCATTTGAACATTGACCCGAAACACTCTGCTCCCCTCTTTGGCCACGACAGTGCCGGGAAGCCACTTGCGACCTTGTCCATAATTCAATACAAATACAGGATCATTGATTTCAATCTCGCATGGCACATTTGCGCTATTATGGTATGTACTTTGCTGAAGTCATCTGCTCTCTACCTGTTCATGTAGATCAGGGTGAACTAACATGAGCCTTGTCTTAAGTGCTCTTTTCATGAGCAGTTCAGCAGGTGGGATCCCAGTGAGCGAGTGGGGTCTCGTGCGATAGCTAAGCAGGACTCGGGATAGGGAAGTCTTCAGTGAGCCTTGTTACCCTCTTCAAGCCTTGCTTGATAGTTTGCACTGCTCTCTCTGCCTGACCATTGGACGCTGGTTTAAACGGGGCAGACGTGACATGTTTGATCCCATTACAGGTCATGAATTTTTTGAACTCAGCACTGGTAAAACATAGCCCGTTGTTGCTCACCAGGACATCGGGTAAGCCGTGAGTGACAAACATGGCTCGCAGGCTTTCAGTAGTGGCAACGGACGTGCTAGCCGACATTATCTCACATTCAATCCACTTGGAGTACGCATCTACAACCACAAGGAACATTTTACCCAAGAACGGGCCTGCATACTCGACGTGTACCCTAGACCACGGTTTGGAGGGCCAAGACCATAAACTCAGCGTCGCCTCCCTGGGTACATTGCTTAACTGCGAGCATGTATTACATCTGTGAAAGCAGGACTCTAAGTCCGCATTGATACCGAGCCACCACATGTGGGATCTGGCTATCGCTTTCATCATTATAATGCCTGGATGGGTACTGTGGAGGTCATTGATAAAGATGTCTCTGCCCTTCTTGGGAACCACCACTCGATTGCCTCAGAAGGCAGTCTGTCTGTATAGACAATTCATTTGTGCGCCGCTGGAACGGCTTTATCTCTTCTTGCATTTCCACTGGGACACTGGACCAGCTCCCATGAAGCACACAGTTTTTGACTAGGGACAATAAGGGGTCCTGGCTCGTCCAGGTTTTGATCTGCCGGGCAGTGACGGGAGATTGCTCACTCTCAAATGCTTCCATAATCATGGCTAAATCTGTGGGCTGCGCCATTTCCACCCTCGTGATGGGCAATGGCAGCCTACTGAGAGTATCGGCGCAGTTTTCTGTGCCTGGCCTGTGACAGATGGCGTAGTTGTATGCGGCAATGTGAGCGCCCATCTCTGGATGCGGGCCGCTGCGTTGGTGTTTATCCCTTTACTCTCGGAAAACAGAGATATAAGTGGCTTATGGTCAGTTTCCAATTCGAATTTTAGTCCAAACAGATATTGATGCATTTCTTTACCCCATAGACACACGCTAATGCTTCTTTCTCAATCATGCTGTAGGCTCTCTTAGCCTTAGACAGACTCCTGGATGCATAGGCAACCGGTTGCAGTTTCCCGAAATCATTAGCTTGTTGCAATACACACCCGATGCCATATGACGACGCATCACATGCTACTACCAAACACTTACATGGATCATACAACACAAGCAATTTGTTAGAGCATAACAATTTTCTCGCTTTTACAAACGCATTTTCTTGGCTTTTGCCCCAAACCCAGTCATCCCCTTTTCGTTGTAAGACATGCAATGATTCTGACAGTGTGCTGAGACCCGGTAAGAAGTTACCAAAGTAGTTCAGGAGTCCCAGAAACGACCACAGCTCCGTCACGTTCTGTGGCCTCGGTGCATTCTCGATTGCCTCTGTCTTTGCGTTGATGGGCCTGATGCCGTCCACCGCAATCCTCCTTTCCAAGAACTCCACTTCAGGTGCCAGGAAAACGTACTTCGAGTGTTTTAACCTGAGCCCCACGCGGTTGAGTCGACTAAGAACCTCCTCCACGTTCTGCAGAAGCTCCACTGTGTTCTGACCTGTGGCCAAGATGTCGTCCTAGAAGACCACGGTGTGCGGGATTGACTTCAGTAAGCTTTCCATGTTTCTCTGGAATATCGCCGCCGCTGATCGAATTCCAAACGGGCATCTGTTACAAATAAAAAGACCTTTGTGTGTGTTGATGCAGGTGAGGCCCTTCGATGATTCATAGAAACATAGAAACATAGAAACATAGAAAATAGGTGCAGGAGTAGGCCATTCGGCCCTTCTAGCCTGCACCGCCATTCAATGAGTTCATGGCTGAACATGCAACTTCAGTACCCCATTCCTGCTTTCTCACCATACCCCTTGATTTCCCTAGTAGTAAGGACTTCATCTAACTCCTTTTTGGATATATTTAGTGAATTGGCCTCAACAACTTTCTGTGGTAGAGAATTCCACAGGTTCACCACTCTCTGGGTGAAGAAATTCCTCCTCATCTCGGTCCTAAATGGCTTCCCCCTTATCCTTAGACTGTGTCCCCTGGTTCTGGACTTCCCCAACATTGGGAACATTCTTCCTGCATCTAACCTGTCTAACCCCGTCAGAATTTTAAACGTTTCTATGAGGTCCCCTCTCATTCTTCTGAACTCCAGTGAATACAAGCCCAGTTGATCCAGTCTTTCTTGATAGGTCAGTCCCGCCATCCCGGGAATCAGTCTGGTGAACCTTCGCTGCACTCCCTCAATAGCAAGAATGTCCTTCCTCAGGTTAGGAGACCAAAACTGTACACAATACTCCAGGTGTGGCCTCACCAAGGCCCTGTACAATTGTAGCAACACCTCCCTGCCCCTGTACTCAAATCCCCTCGCTATGAAAGCCAACATGCCATTTGCTTTCTTAACCGCCTGCTGTACCTGCATGCCAACCTTCAATGACTGATGTACCATGACACCCAGGTCTCTTTGCACCTCCCCTTTTTCTAATCTGTCACCATTCAGATAATAGTCTGTCTCTCTGTTTTTACCACCAAAGTGGATAACCTCACATTTATCCACATTATACTTCATCTGCCATGCATTTGCCCACTCACCTAACCTATCCAAGTCGCTCTGCAGCCTCATAGCATCCTCCTCGCAGCTCACACTGCCACCCAACTTAGTGTCATCCGCAAATTTGGAGATACTACATTTAATCCCCTCGTCAAAATCATTAATGTACAGTGTAAACAGCTGGAGCCCCAGCACAGAACCTTGCGGTACCCCACTAGTCACTGCCTGCCATTCTGAAAAGTCCCCATTTACTCCTACTCTTTGCTTCCTGTCTGACAACCAGTTCGCAATCCATGTCAGCACACTACCCCCAATCCCATGTGCTTTAACTTTGCACATTAATCTCTTGTGTGGGACCTTGTCGAAAGCCTTCTGAAAGTCCAAATATACCACATCAACTGGTTCTCCCTTGTCCACTCTCCTGGAAACATCCTCAAAAAATTCCAGAAGATTTGTCAAGCATGATTTCCCTTTCACAAATCCATGCTGACTTGGACCTATCATATTATCTCTTTCCAAATGCACTGCTATGACATCCTTAATAATTGATTCCACCCACTACCGATGTCAGGCTGACCGGTCTATAATACCCTGTTTTCTCTCTCCCTCCTTTTTTAAAAAGTGGGGTTACATTGGCTACCCTCCACTCCATAGGAACTGATCCAGAGTCAATGGAATGTTGGAAAATGACTGTCAATGCATCCACTATTTCCAAGGCCACCTCCTTAAGTACTCTGGGATGCAGTCCATCAGGCCCTGGGGATTTATCAGCCTTCAATCCCATCAATTTCCCCAACACAATTTCCCGACTGATAAGGATTTCCCTCAGTTCCTCCTCCTTACTAGACCCTCTGACCCCTTTTATATCCGGAAGGTTGTTTGTGTCCTCCTCAGTGAATACCGAACCAAAGTACTTGTTCAATTGGTCCGCCATTTCTTTGTTCCCCGTTATGACTTCCCCTGATTCTGACTGCAGGGGACCTACATTTGTCTTTACTAACCTTTTTCTCTTTACATATCAATAGAAACTTTTGCAATCCGTCTTAATGTTCCCTGCAAGCTTCTTCTCGTACTCCATTTTCCCTGCCCTAATCAAACCCTTTGTCCTCCTCTGCTGAGTTCTAAATTTCTCCCAGTCCCCGGGTTCGCTGCTATTTCTGGCCAATTTGTATGCCACTTCCTTGGCTTTAATACTATCCCTGATTTCCCTTGATAGCCATGGTTGAGCCACCTTCCCTTTTTTATTTTTACGCCAGACAGGAATGTACAATTGTTGTAGTTCATCCATGCGGTCTCTAAATGTCTGCCATTGCCCATCGACAGTCAACCCCTTCAGTATCATTCGACAATCTATCCTAGCCAATTCACGCCTCATACCTTCAAAGTTACCCTTCTTTAAGTTCTGGACCATGGTCTCTGAATTAACTGTTTCATTCTCCATCCTAATGCAGAATTCCACCATATTATGGTCACTCTTCCGCAAGGGGCCTCGCACAACGAGATTGCTAATTAATCCTCTCTCATTACACAACACCCAGTCTAAGATGGCCTCCCCCCTAGTTGGTTCCTCGACATATTGGTCTAAAAAACCATCCCTTATGCACTCCAGGAAATCCTCCTCTACCGTATTGCTTCCAGTTTGGTTAACCCAATCTATGTGCATATTAAAGTCACCCATGATAACTGCTGCACCTTTATTGCACGCACCCCTAATTTCATGTTTGATGCCCTCCCCAACATCACTACTACTGTTTGGAGGTCTGTACACAACTCCCACTAACGTTTTTTGCCCTTTGGTATTCTGCAGCTCTACCCATATAGATTCCACATCATCCAAGCTAATGTCCTTCCGAACTATTGCCTTAATTTCCTCCTTAACCAGCAATGCTACCCCACCTTCTTTTCCTTTTATTCTATCTTTCCTGAATGTTGAATACCCCTGGATGTTGAGTTCCCAGCCCTGATCATCCTGGAGCCACGTCTCCGTAATCCCAATCACATCATATTTGTTAACATCTATTTGCACAGTTAATTCATCCACCTTATTGCGGATACTCCTTGCATTAAGACACAAAGCCTTCAGGCTTGTTTTTTTAACACCCTTTGTCCTTTTAGAATTTTGCTGTACAGTGGCCCTTTTTGTTCTTTGCCTTGGGTTTCTCTGCCCTCCACTTTTCCTCATCTCCTTTCTGTCTTTTGCTTTTGCCTCCTTTTTGTTTCCCTCTGTCTCCCTGCATTGGTTCCCATCCCCCTGCCATATTAGTTTAAATCCTCCCCAACAGCACTCGCAAACACTCCTCCTAGGACATTGGTTCCGGTCCTGCCCAGGTGCAGACCGTCCGGTTTGTACTGGTCCCACCTCCCCCAGAACCGGTTCCAATGCCCCAGGAATTTGAATCCCTCCCTGCTGCACCACTGTTCAAGTCACGTATTCATCTGCGCTATCCTGCGATTCCTACTCTGACTATCATGTGGCACTGGTAGCAATCCCGAGATTACTACTTTTGAGGTCCTACTTTTTAATTTAGCTCCTAGCTCCTTAAATTCGTTTCGTAGGACCTCATCCCTTTTTTTACCTATGTCGTTGGTACCAATGTGCACCACGACAACTGGCTGTTCTCTCTCCCTTTTTAGAATGTCCTGCACCTGCTCCGAGACATCCTTGATCCTTGCACCAGGGAGGCAACATACCATCCTGGAGTCTCGGTTGCGGCCGCAGAAACGCCTATCTATTCCCCTCACCATTGAATCCCCAATCACTATTGCTCTCCCACTCTTTTTCCTGCCCTCCTGTGCAGCAGTGCCAGCCATGGTGCCATGAACTTGGCTGCTGCTGCCCTCCCCTGATGAGTCATCCCCCTCAACAGTACCCAAAGCAGTGTATCTGTTTTGCAGGGGGATGACCACATGGAACTCCTGCACTACCTTCCTTGCACTGCTTTTCCTGTTGGTCGTCCATTCCCTATCTGGCTGTGGACCCTTTCCCTGCAGTATGACCAACTCGCTACATGTGATACTCACGTCATTCTCAGCATTGTGGATGCTCCAGAGTGAATCCACCCTCAGCTCCAACTCCGCAACGCGGACCGTCAGGAGCTTGAGGTGGATACACTTCCTGCAGATATAGTCGTCAGGGACACTGGTGTCGTCCCTGAATTCCCACATGGTACAGGAGGAGCATAACACCCGACCGAGCTCTCCTGCCATGACTTAACCCTTAGATACACTTAAATTGGCAACAACAATCTCCACACACCTCCTTGACGCTGCTCCCGACTGCTGCCGACGCTGGGTCCCGGACTCCCTGCTGTGCCTTTTATAGGCCTCTCCACCCACCTCCTCGACGCTGCTCCCGACTGCCGCCGACGCTGGGCCCCGGACTCCCTGCTCTGCCTTTTATAGGCCTTGCCACGCACCTCCTCGACGCTGCTCCCGACTGCCGCCGACGCTGGGCCCCGGACTCCCTGCTGTGCCTTTTATAGGCCTCTCCACGCACCTCCTCGACGCTGCTCCCGACTGCCGCCGACGCTGGGCCCCGGACTCCCTGCTGTGCCTTTTATAGGCCTCTCCACTCACCTCATCAACGCTGCTCCCGACTGCCACCAACGCTGGGCCCCGGACTCCATGCTGTACAGAGTAAATACAAGTTTATATATATAACACTTACCCCCCTCTGTCCTTACGCCCCTCTGTCCTTACCCCCTCTGTCCTTACCCCCCTCTGTCCTTACCCCCCTCTATCCTTACCCCCTCTGTCCTTACCCCCCTCTGTCCTTACGCCCCTCTGTCCTTACGCCCCTCTGTCCGTACCCCCCTCTGTCTTTACCCCCCTCTGTCCTTACCCCTGTCTGTCCTTACCCCCTCAGTTCTTACCCCCTCTGTCCTTACCCCTTCTGTCCTTACACCCCTCTGTCCTTACCCCCTCTGACCTTACCCCTGACTGTCCTTACCCCTGTCTGTCCTTACCTCCCTCTATCCTTACCTCCCCACCCGCGTCTTAACCCCCTCTGTCCTTTTCCTGCTGTGTACTCTCCAGCTGTGTCCTCTCCCGCTTTCTGCAAATTGCAGCGAATGATTGGAGTTCGCTCAGGACCACAGTTCTCTCCCATATCGCCTGCTGGTTCTGTGGCCTACTTGTGGTGGGCCAGAGGCACTTCAAGGCTGAAGGCCACTAGGGACCCTGAGCAACTGGCAGGTAAGCTTTGTAACAGTATTATTTAACATTTTATTTAAAGTATTTGCGCTGCTCGAAGTTTTTAAAAGTTATGCTGAAATGCTGCAGTCTGCATCCGGGCCCTCTTGGCTCACAGCTGCTCTTGGTCGCTCACCACAACCATCTGACATGTCCTCATTGGCAGCTCAGCAGCCTTCCACCACCGAAGCTGCAGCCTCTGGGAATGCACATTGTAGGAGCACTAGGATAGGCAAACAACCACCCAGGACAGGCACTGAAGGTTTTGCACAAGAGTGACACTTAATTCTGCAAGTTAACTATTACCCAATTATAAAGTGAGTTCTTGCATTGAACTTTTTTTCTGGATTTGGTGTTGGTGTTAAGAATTGTAGTCAGGTTAGGGTAAGACCCCTGAAGCTTGACTGCATCAATGTGATCAGGCTGTGAGGAAGGTGGTTATAAGGATGACAAAACTGTTTGGGGCTCTACCTGCAGAAGACCTGCTCCGTCATCTTCGATAAGTGCAGACGACGCACACATTGCTCCTTGGTGAAGCTAAGATAGGAAAAGTGTTCTCCGCTGTGCCCACTATGGGTATGGCCTCCTGCACAGTGCCCTCCACCTCCTGCTTCTCCCAGCTGCTGCAGCTTGTTCTTGTCTTTTTCGCTGCTCCCCCACCTCCAGCTCCACAAGCAGATCTAACAGACCAACCAGGAGTAAAATAAAATGGCCCAGAAATTGCTGTCGGAGGGTTCCTGCGGGCGGATGCCTCCGACTTTTTTTACAAAAGTACCTGGTGGTCCCGGAGGAAAGTAGACTTGTGGTCCGAGGCCTCCGTTCGCAGTCCAGTGTAGGGGCCCATGTATTCCATTAGCGTGCGTGCAGCCTGGAATCACGTGGGCCGGACCAACCAATTAAAATTGTGCAGCGAAGGTTCACCAGACTGATTCCCAGAATGGCCGGACTGACATATGAGGACAGACTGGATCAACTGGGCCTTTATACACTGGAGTTTAGGAGGATGAGAGGGGATCTCATAGAAACATACAAGATTCTGACGGGACGCGACAGGTTAGATGCGGGTAGATTATTCCTGATGTTGGGGAAGTCCAGAACCAGGGGATACAGTCTTAGGATAAGGGGTAGGCCATTTAGGACTGAGATGAGGAGAAACTTCTTCATTCAGAGAGTTGTTAACCTGTGGAATTCCCTGCCGCAGAGAGTTGTTGATGCCAGTTCATTGGATATATTCAAGAGGGAGTTAGATATGGCCCTTACGGCTAAGGGGATCAAAGGGTATGGAGAGAAAGCAGGAAAGGGATACTGAGGGAATGATCAGCCATGATCTTATTGAATGGTGGTGCAGGCTCGAAGGGCCAAATGGCCTACTCCTGCACCTATTTTCTATGTTTCTATGTTTAAAACTCCATTCACAGTAATACTGATCTCCTTTTGAATGGAGATCACTATTTCTATGAATGGGGATACCCCCCAAAACACAATAAACATTTTAAATAAATAAGAAAAACACTTCACATATTTAAAATTAATTGAAATTTAATTTAATTAAATGTTTTAATCGAGGGAAAAATAAACTTACCTTAATGGACAAGATTTTTAATATAAAAGTTATTGATTAAAATGTTATTTTGCTATCTTTTAAAACTCTTATGCTGGTAAAAGCAGGCCACATGTCTGAGCATTGATGAGCACATTTTCAGACAAATCACAGAAATATGCAGGGACTACAGAGCAGTGATAACGGGGGACCTTAATTATTCTAATAGGATATTGGTAAGGCCGCAGCTGGAGTACTGCGTGCAGTTTTGGTCACCTTACTTAAGGAAGGATATACTGGCTTTGGAGGGGGTACAGAGATGATTCACTAGGCTGATTCCGGAGATGAGGGGGTTACCTTATGATGATAGATTAAGTAGACTGGGTCTTTACTCGTTGGAGTTCAGAAGGATGAGGGGTGATCTTATAGAAACATTTAAAATAATGAAAGGGATAGACAAGATAGAGGCGGAGAGGTTGTTTCCACTGGTCGGGGAGACTAGAACTAGGGGGCACAGCCTCAAAATATGGGGGAGCCAATTTAAAACCGAGTTGAGAAGGAATTTCTTCTCCCAGAGGGTTGTGAATCTGTGGAATTCTCTGCCCAAGAAAGCAGTTGAGGCTAGCTCATTGAATGTATTCAAATCACAGATAGATACATTTTTAACCAATAAGGGAATTAAGGGTTATGGGGAGCGGGCGGGTAAGTGGAACTGAGTCCACGGCCAGATCAGCCATGATCTTATTGAATGGCGGAGCAGGCTCGAGGGGCTAGATGGCCTACTCCTGTTCCTAATTTTTATGTTCTTATGTAATATAGACTGGGATAGTAACGGGGAGGAATTCCTGAAATGTGTACAAGAGAACTTCCTTGATCAATGTGTTTCCAGCCCAATGAGCAATCTAGCAGTACTGGAGAATGGAACATGTGTCAGTGGGGTATCATTTTGGGAACAGTTATCATAATACCATCAGGTTCAGAATAGTTATGGAAAAGGACAACATAAGAACATAAGAAATAGGAGCAGGAGTAGGCTATTTGGCCCCTCGAGCCTGCTCCACCATTTAATAAGATCATGGCTGATCTGATCATGGACTCAGCTCCACTCCATGATCAAACATCTTGATCAAATATGTGCGAGGGCCATATATCTTCACTGCTGAATGGTATAGAGGGTGTGAAATTCCTAAAATGCATTCAGGAGAACTTCTTTAGCCAGTATGTAACAAACCCAACAAGGTAGGGGGCGGTTCTGGACTTGGTTTTGGGGAATGAAGAGGGGAAGGTGGAAGGGGTATCAGTGGGAGAGCATTTTGGTGCTAGTGATCAAAATTCAGTAAGATTTAGGGTAGTTATGTAAAAAGAGAAAGGGGGACCAGGAATGAAAGTTCTCAATTGGGGTAAAGCCAATTTTGCTGAGCTGAGATGGGATTTGGCCAAAGTGTTCTTGAAATGGCTACTTGATGGTAAATCAGTGTCAGAACAGTGGGAAGCATTCAAGGAAGAGATCCTGAGGGTACAGAGCAAGTATGTTCCTTTAAAAAAAAGGGTGGGGCTAACAAATCTAGAGCCCCCTGGATGTCAAGGGACATACAGGGTAAGATAAAGAAAAAAAGGAAGCTTATGACAGATACCGGGAACTCAATACTGCAGAAACTCTAGAGGAGTATAAGTGCAGGGGTGCAATTACAAAATATATTAGGAAAGCAAAGAGAGAGCATGAAAGAATGTTGGCAAGTAAAATCAGGGGAAATCCAAAGATGTTTTATAAATTAAGGGCAAGAGGATAACTAGAGAAAGAAATTAGAGACCATAAAGGAAATCTGTGCGTGGAGGCAGAAGACCTGGGTATGATTCTTAACGAATACTTTGCATCCGTTTTCACAAAAGAGAGGGGCGATGCAGACTTTGCAATGAGGGAGGAGGAATGTGAAATATTAGACAAGATAAATAGTGAGAGAGGAATTATTAAGGGGCTTACGAGCTTTGAAAATGGAGAAATCCCGAGGCCCGGATGAAATATATCCCAGGCTGTTAAGAGAAGCAAAAGAGGATATAGCAGAAGCTCGAACCATCATTTTCCAATCCTCTCTGGCTACAGGTGCAGTGCCAGGGGACTGAAGGACTGCTAATGTTGTACCTTTGTTTAAAAAGGGAGAAAGGGATAGACCAAGTAATTACAGGCCAGTCAGCCTAATTTTGGTGGTGGGAAAATTATTGGAAAAAGTCCTGAGGGACAGGATAAATCTTCATTTGAAAGACATGAATTAATCAAGGACAGTCAGCAGGGATTTGTCAAGGGAAGGTTGTGTCTGACTAAATTGATTGAATTTTTCGAGGAGGTAACCAGGAGGGTCAATGAGGGCAGTGCGTATGATGTAGTGAATGTGGATTTTAGCAAAGCTTTTGATAAAGTCCACATGGCAAACTGGTCACAGAAGTAATAGCCCATGGGATCCAGGGCAAAGTGGCAAGTTGGATCCAGAATTGGTTCAGAGGCAGGAAGCAAAGGGAAATGGTTCATGGGTGTTTTTGTGATTGGAAGGCTGTATCCAGTGGGGTTCCACAGGACTCAGTACTGGGTCCCTTGCTTTTTGTGGTATATATCAATGACTTGGGGCTAGAATCTGCACTTTTGTGATTATTGCCCAAAAATGGGCGTTATTTCTGGCGTCAGTGGTAAAAAAGGGTTTTCAGATCGCCGGCTTCTCACATTCTCAAAATACCTAGTTTTTATTTTTGAAAATAGGTGTTACCGCGAGCGATATCAAATGGGCGGTAGCATTAAATTTTTCTGGCCTGCCGTAAAGTGTGACCACCCTTAGTAACGGCATGGCAACACTGAATTCCCACGATTCTGGAGGTCAAGGGTCACCATGATATGTGCAGAAGAGGAGACAGAGAGAGCGGGAGCTTAGAGGGACTGAAGGCGTGGCTGGGTGTGGTGTGGCTGCTCTGGGAGGAAGGAGGGAGACTTTAGAGCTTCAACGCAAGTAGGCAAACAAAAATTAGCTGTTACCAGCCACATATTTGCCCGAATTTGTCCTATAATGGAGGGAGAGGAGGAGGCATCACAGCACGCTGTGGAGACTGACGCTGGAGAGAGCAGTGAGGTGGGAGAGGAGCACATTGGAGGCCCCAAAAGAGCCAGGTGGTTCTTGGACAAGCCAAATGCCTCCCTCCTGCAGGAGGTCGAGTCACGCTGGGGTGATTTAACACAGGGAAGGCGTGGGAAGCCCACCCCAAAGGCCTACCAGAGGATATGGACTGAGATAGCAGAGGTGGTCTCGTCGGCGGCCAACGAGGTGGCACCAATGCCGCAAACGAGGGAACGACCTTGTGGGATCCGCAAGAGTAAGTATTACATTGATTTACATGGACTTATGTATTTATATAATTTGATTTTTGTAACAGTCATGAGTAATTATCAGCAGATGTGAGGTCTTGCACTTTTACCGGGAATGTTTTACTTAAAGCCTGCGGTCACGCTTACATCTTTAGGTAAAGAATGATAATAATCATAATAATCATGATTACATCTGTTGGTTATGTGTTGTATCAGTCTCTGTGACAGTACCTAGTAATGATATCACGCAATGATCTCATGCCATGTCGTCCTGTCATCTTTTAAAGAAGAAGCTATCGCCAATGAGGTCCGTGCAGAGGCGAACGGGTGGGGGGCCACCAGTCCCCAGCGACATCACAGAGATGCAGGAGTGGGTGTTCACACTCATGGGGAAGCACCCCCGGACAGCCACGGATGCATCTGCAGACCCTGAAGTGATGCCACGTGAGTAAAGCTTACACCATTGCGTAATGTGAAGTCAATAGATGCCACACCAACTCATAATCCGAACAATCATATATGATAGATGATTTCTAAAAGTGTCATAGAAATAATGATGGCCTAATGAAAATCACTGCAATGCACAATGTGTTGATGGTCATGAAATGTGATGTCTGTGATGATTTTGAGAGCGGTGGTGCTTTTGTCGTGCATATGCTGTGTGTAGCGCTGGACTCATCTTGTCACCCTAGCACCCCATTTTCCTCTAATAACCTCATTTGTGTCTTGCAGCTCAGCCAGTAGCGCGGCCCCAGGCAAGACCACAGAGGCCAGAAGGTGGGGGCGTGGGGCAGGAGTCAGTGGACGATCCTACTACATCTGATGCTGAGGAGCTCCGATTGTCGCCCGTCAACCTGCTGGGTCTGTTCTCGACATATGAGAGCGCGGACTTCGAAGAACCTGAATTGCCACGCTCCAGAAGCCATTCCACCCCAAGGCCATCTAGTGGTCCTCCACTGGAGGTACCGGCCCCAAGCACCTCTCCACAGGGCACCCCATTTGTCCCTAGGACGGCACTGACCCCACGGAGGCCTCGTGGACACAGCAGGTCTGTTCCCCGAGCGCGACATGACAGCGGAGAGATGGTACAGTTGTTCAGGAGGACCGTAGACATTGGTAACCAGCTCATCGAAGCATTGGGGCATATCCCGACAGCTGGCCACCATGACTGAATACATTCCATGCATGGCGGAGTCCCTGGATGCGATAGCCAGGAACACTGCTGGCACAGGCCCTCCCAGTGGTCCCCGAGCGCGGCACTCCACCCGTAGGTTCCATACCACCACTGTGAACGACAGATTAGAGCAAGGACCAAGATCCTGCTTCTGCATCAGAGAATGTTGCCCCCGCGGCACCCCCCGCTCCTGTACCCGTGCAACCACCAAATCTGTCTTCATCCCCCCCCCACCCCATGAGGCACCGCCTGAGGAGCTCTTCGGCCAGGTGCCGTGGAGCAAGGAGGGGAAGGGGAGAAGAAGGAGGGGGGGAAAGGAAAGTGAGGTGCATGTGCGCAGGTGATGGCTGTGTTATATCTCCATCTGGGTGTTTGCAATTTGTTGCAATGTATGGGGGCTGGGGATCATGCTCCTACTTTGCCTTTGTATTCTGTATTGGTGGACATGTTGAACATGTGATTTATGTCAATGGTGGAAAAAGTGGGGTGTGGACAGGGGTTGGGTGTTATTGGCTGTGATACTTATGATTTCAGACCAATGTTGGTATTAAACTTTTGTTATTGCGCATTGTCTCAGATAGCTGGACCATTACACACTGGTGATTCCTTATCGTGAAAGGGTTTGTCGAAATCTCGACCTCAGAAAAGAATGACTCCGACACTTACAGCTCCGATGGAAGTTTCCCTTTTAATTTACTTGCTCGCAAGGGGTAGGTTTCACTCAGTCAAGGGCAAAATGAAACCTCCGCAATGGTACAGCTTCACAAGATATTTATACAGTAAAACCCAAGTTCTGGCCTCTCCCTGTGTATTGCTCTGTCTCACAGTCAGTGAATACAGATAAAGAGTTAATTACTATATCCTGGTACTGAAATGGTGTCAAGATATTTCCTTTTGTCAGGGTTATCAGAAAGCCAAACGGCCATTACTCCATGAGTCATAGGTAATGGGCTATCACCTGTCTTGTATTGTATCAGGATTATCCAATTTCCTGGTCAGTTTACCTGTTTGCTTCAAATGGATGAGGTAAAGGAAAGAGATAATGGCTAGAAGATAAGGGTGGGGTGACATGGAACTCCTGTAGTGTAGACAATAGGAGAGCACCATTGGGGGTTACTTGTCTCAGCATGACTTGTCTCCTAGCTGTCTGATAACCATCAGCCATCTAACAGCAGGTTTAGCTGTTTAAAATAAGCTGGCTGCTAAAATGCAGAAAGTTCTGGAAGGGCCAGGACTCCATTTTAATCAAAAGGCACACAAATACCGTTTGGTATCAGCTTAGATAAAAATACATTTCCACATTCCCCCATTTTGTCCTTCACAAGGACAACTCAATCCATTCTGATCTTGTACAGTCTCTCCATTTCCATTTCTACACAAGAGCCTTCAGCAGTTGTTGCTACCATAACTCTAGCCGTGGTCTCGGTAGGTAACATAGTTTCTCCAACCCTGGCACAGCAACACTTAATGACGACAAATAATAGATACAGGGCGAAGACTATCAGCAGGAATATGATCAAACCCTGTACCACAGATTTCCCCAGGGCTCCCAACCATCCTGATGCCCAACCCCACAAGGTGATACCGTCCTGGCCAACTGTCTGTTTATACTCTATTACCTTTTTCCTGATGTTTTCAGCTAGACTGCCGATATCTTCTGATTTATCTGGGATATATGTACAGCATTCTTCACCTATTAATGCGCATGTCCCTCCCTCCTTGGCTAGGAGATAATCTAAGGCCATACGATTTTGGAGAGCCACTGTTCGAATAGCTACCATTTCGTCATTTATCCCTTCAAAGGCTTGGGAAGTTGCGTTGGCTACTGATTCTACTAAGTTAGCCAGTTCCCGTAACTGCCATTCGGTCGATGCTATTCCATAGGATGGCACCATTACCTTGAATATTCCGTTTAGCCACGTTAAATCCCGTTTAAATCTGTGGCTTCCATAGGCCTCCCTTAGAGTCCTTACTGATCTGATAAGGGGTACCACATATCCTAAGTAACAGGACCCTGTCCAGTTGGCTGGTAACCATGGGTAGGCTTTATGGCCACAAATAAAGTAGGTGCAATTATAGGACGTCAGCTCCTGGTCCTTTTGTCTCATTACTCACTAGGCATATTATACCCTCAGGATTTCTTATTCTGGGAGTAATGCTTAGGAAGGGAGGCTGATGGTTATTATCATAATTGGGCTGGTACCATCCCTGGAAGGCTGTAAGTTTATACCCTGCCGACCTCCATTCTGTTTGCTCCTTCGTTTCTGGCCCCTTAGTTAGGTTTGTCCTGTTTTGCACTGTCAACCATTCTACCATTTCTGATTCGTTAAAGGGGACAGATCTCAGGGGAATACCCCCCCTGGAGTGGACAGGTACATGGGAACATATCCAACAACTCGACAAGTTTCTTTCTTGAGCATACTTATGACTCAGTGCCATAAATACGTTTACGTGCAATTCCCTTCGGTGGCGGGTCTGTACCCCTGGTGTAATCAATAATGTGAAGTAAAACCCTGTCAAGCCCAGCACCATCAGTCCCCATAGTCCATACAGTTCCTTATTCAGTCTTCCTTTTTCTGTTCCTCTGATTCCTTCGTCCCTTCCTCCTGGTCGGGTGCCCGTTTGCAATGGGATGCGTGGATCCATGTTGGTCTTTCCTTTACCTTGATTGCAGTATTGGTCGCCAGCAAGACCTGGTATGGTCCTTCGAATCTTGGCTGTAGACTGCTTTTCCTTTTAAAAATCTTGATGTAAACGAATTCCCCTGGCTCCAGGTTATGACACTTCCCTTCCGCTGGCTTGACTTGGGCTTCCTTTACCTGTGAATGAAAGCTGGAAATACATTTGGTTAGTGCAATACAATAATTCAACATATTTTCCTCCATTTTGTGGATGTCCATCTGTTTTGCAGTAAATGGTGCTGTAAACGGTAGTCGTTGGGGACGTCCCATAACTATCTCATGTGGTGACAGGCCTGTTGTTCTGTTGGTTGCAGATCGCATTACCATCAAAGCTAAGGGCAGCAGTTCTGTCCATTTCAGTCCAGTGTCATTGCATAGTTTTGCCAGCTTATTTTTAAGCATTCCATTATATCTTTCAACAAGTCCAGCTGATTGTGGATGATAACTGCAATGAAAACGTTAATTAATCTGTAAAGCTTTACACATTTCTCTTATGACAGTTCCCGTGAAATGTTACCCGTTATCACTGGAAAGCTTAGCAGGGATTCCGAAGCGCGGTACAATTTCTTTTAACAAACATTTAGCAACAGTAGTGGCATCGGCCTTTTTACATGGAAAGGCTTCAATCCATCTAGAGAACACATCTACAATAACTAATACATACTTGAATCCCATACACATAGGTAATTCAATAAAATCCATTTGTAAATGTACAAAAGGCCCCACTGGATTTGGGTGGGAGGCAGATTCTACTTTTTCCGTCTTACCCGGATTCATTGTCTGACAGGTAACACAATTTTCACAGATTTGTTTTGCAATTGCCGAAATACCTGGTGCATACCAAGTTGCCAAAATATAATCTGCCAATCCCCCTTTGCCTGCATGTGTGAATGTATGAACACATCGGGCAATCCATGGAAGTAAGGATCTAGGGGCCACCACGCGGCCGTCATGGTGAACCCATATTCCTTCTGGATTTTTATAACATTGATCCTTCGTCCAGGTCACCACCTCCTCCGTACTGGCCTGTGTCTGAAAGGCCAGCACATCATTAATAGTGGGTGGCGGGTCTGAGCAATTATTTTTCCTTAGTGGGAACAATGACACCTGCATCCCCCCTTTTGACAGAGCTGCTGACTTAGCTGCATTATCAGCTCTGGCATTCCCAAGTGCCACCTCATTCGACTGGCCTGTATGTGCTTGGCATTTGATAATGGCAAGTTTTAAGGGGCATTGAATGGCTCGCAGGAGATTTTCCACTTGTTCTGCATTTTTGATAGGGGTTCCTGAAGAAGTCAGGTACCCGCGAATCTTCCAAATTTGTCCATAGTCATGTGATACCCCAAAAGCATACCTGGAGTCAGTGTAGATATTAACTGTGTGTCCTTCAGCCAGAATACAGGCTCGAGTTAACGCAAACAATTCGGCTTGTTGGGCTGAAAAGGAGTCTGGAAGAGAGGCTGTTTCAACAACATTAAACTGAGTTACAATTGCATAAGCCGCTCTAGGTTGGCCCCTATCATTTCGTAAGGCTGATCTGTGAACATAGTACACTAGCTCAGGGTTACACATTGGTACATCTGTTAGATTGATACGTGGTTTAGTCACTAATTCGGTTACCATTTCACATGAATGGGGTTCACCGTCGTCTTCCGTGGGGAGTAGGGTGGCTGGATTTAAGGTAGTACATCTTTTGATGACAAGGTTCGGATTTGATAACAGTTCGACCTCGTATTTGGTGGTTCTTGCGGAGGTTAGGTGTTGGGTGGCACATTTAGTAAGTAAAATCTCGACAGAGTGTGGGATATATAAAATGGTCTGATGATTTAGAGTTATTGTCTGAGCCTGTTGCATAGCATAATAAGCTGCTGCCAACGAAGGAAGACATCCTGGTAGTCCGCGTCCCACTGGGTCTAGTTGGGTACTGAAATATGCTACCGGTCGCTGCCTGTCCCCATGTAACTGAGTCAAAACAGATTGTGCAAAACCCGACTTGTGATGCACAAATAAGTTGAATAGCTTAGTGTAATCTGGTAATCCCAAGGCTGGTGCTGAAGTGAGGGACTGCTTAAGGTTCTGGAAAGCATTCCGGGATACTTCATTCCACATCCTTTAAGCATTGTGAGAATATTTGTGTGGGCTTCTGAACTGGACAAATCTGTGTGTTACACGGACTTCTCATTTATGCTTATGGTGATTCACAGATCACAGAATGTAAAGTACTTGTTTTCTAATTTTATTAAAAGGCTTCCAAACCCAAGATTTTTCCAATACACCCAAAATGTTGATCAAGAGATCACCTGAAATATCTCAAAATCCCAATTCAACTATTGTACTGCCACTCTTTATCCAAAAAAATCCTCCTACTGAGTTAGAAACTTTTGTACCAAGATTTTACACCAAGGACAATGAGAGTGTCCTCCCCCAGCCTGCACCTCGAGAGACCCACAAAGGCTTTTTTAAAAAAAAAAGGCATTACAACTTTTAACCACCGGGACCATGTCTCAACAACCTATCCTTTGTGCATTTCCCAGCTCCGTAACCTCTCATCCGAATAAATCCACACCTGCGCTTCTAACTTAAAATGTCTTAAACTTCCCACATACAGGACAACACTATGAAGGGTTAAAAAAAAACTTCACTTTGTTTGAAAAAGTGGATGGAGCTAAAACAAACAGGCAGTTCCACAACCTTTCCAAACAGGCTTCCAGACACAAGGAAAAAAAGACAGAAGCACTCTCATTCAAAGACAAGACATTCACGCACTCTCATTGAAAGACAAGACATTCACAAGTCTCTCTCCATTCAATAAAGCTTTTTTCTTTTGCTAGCTTCATTTTTTTTTTTTGAATCCATAAGTCACTATCAGGTTCTCTTTTTTTTTTAATTTAATTTACTTCCTCTGTTAATTTTACATGGGCTTGAAGAATCGGAACCCAGGCCTTTTCTATTACTTTCCTTTTTTTTTACCTGGATTTCTGTTTATAAGACATTCCTCTAGACAAGTTGTTCTCTCTAAATTAAATGAACCATCGGGTGGAAATGGCCTGTTTTCACCCTTAGTCCACTTTACTGGTTTTTGTTTCTTTGGTCAATTGAAGACTGACCACAATTCTGGAGCATGACATAGGCTGGTGTGCCTTTTGTGGTGTTTTAACTTGCTCCGGCACCCATTCTGGATGATTAAGATTTTCCCACAGTTTCTGATCTCACAATCCTTTCGGCCAACCGAGTTCTCTACGCCCACTTCTCCTGGCCGTTACGTGGCCTGAAAAGGCTCTTAATTCGGGCTCAGTCTGGGTGTGTGAGATATGTTGGCACGAACCAACCGTAGTTGATCAATCAGTTACTTAATCAATCCTTGTGGTTTTTTTTTTTTCGAATCACAATTTTCCCTAGTGACTCTTCCCGTTTCTCTAATGGCAATGACTCACAAAGGTATTGCACCCAACAGTAATACAAGGACAACAAACAATATTCCCGTGAGTACACAAATCATAACCTCTAAACAAATTCTCAGTCTGCGTTGTACGCCACTACAGACCGAGTCCTTAACTTATCCTAATAACAGCTGATAAAACTTAAGGTTCCGTACCCAAACTCTTTGATCGATTGCGCTCTTTTTTTTAATAGTCTTATCACATAAGAACCCCTTCCGAATTAAAAACAATAAAAATCTTATCACATAAGAACCTTCGATTGATTATTAGCGCTTTCTTTTTTCTTTTCTTTTAATAGTCGTATCACATAAGAACCCCTTCCGAATTAAAAACAATAAAAATCTTATCATATAAGAACCTGGAACCCTTTTCGATCGACTAGCGCTTCCTTACCTACTGAAACCTTCCCCGGGCTGTCTCGAGATTTTTTTTCCAGAACCTGTTCTCTTCTGCTGGCGAGCTGAGAAAGAAATGGTTATAAAAAAAAATACCTTTAATCTTTAAATGCCGAGTCTTGTAGATGCAGTACCTCAGCTGTGGACAACAGATTACATCTGCGATTCAACAGTGAAGAAAACCTCTTGTGAGCAAAGGCTCACCTTGTTTGGCCACTGAAGCCTTTCACTGGAGAGGCACTATGCCTGTATCCGTTTTACTCACAGAACAGAGAGTATGCATCTCGGTGGAACCTCCAATAACTGTCGAAATCTCGACCTCAGAAAAGAATGACTCCGACACTTACAGCTCCGATGGAAGTTTCCCTTTTAATTTACTTGCTCGCAAGGGGTAGGTTTCACTCAGTCAAGGGCAAAATGAAACCTCCGCAATGGTACAGCTTCACAAGATATTTATACAGTAAAACCCAAGTTCTGGCCTCTCCCTGTGTATTGCTCTGTCTCACAGTCAGTGAATACAGATAAAGAGTTAATTACTATATCCTGGTACTGAAATGGTGTCAAGATATTTCCTTTTGTCAGGGTTATCAGAAAGCCAAACGGCCATTACTCCATGAGTCATAGGTAATGGGCTATCACCTGTCTTGTATTGTATCAGGATTATCCAATTTCCTGGTCAGTTTACCTGTTTGCTTCAAATGGATGAGGTAAAGGAAAGAGATAATGGCTAGAAGATAAGGGTGGGGTGACATGGAACTCCTGTAGTGTAGACAATAGGAGAGCACCATTGGGGGTTACTTGTCTCAGCATGACTTGTCTCCTAGCTGTCTGATAACCATCAGCCATCTAACAGCAGGTTTAGCTGTTTAAAATAAGCTGGCTGCTAAAATGCAGAAAGTTCTGGAAGGGCCAGGACTCCATTTTAATCAAAAGGCACACAAATACCGTTTGGTATCAGCTTAGATAAAAATACATTTCCACAGGTTAAATACAACTGAACATCAATCAACGTAATCTTTAACTTGCACCAAGGTAATGGGCACCATTGATGTCTGAGCTGCACACACACAGGAGTGTGTCAGCATTGTCACTCAGTCAAATCTTTCCAATATCAGCGGCTCACTTAAAAGTGGGATTTAACAAATGCCAGCCACATCGCTAGTGTTCGTTCCAGTTAGTTCCACTCTTTGTGGGCGATTTTTTTGAGCGAGCGATATTCTGGGCGATATTTGTGCGAGGTGGTGACATTGACGATGGACGATCTCCATGGCTGCTAGTTTGGGGTAAATATGCTCTTTATGACAAAAAGCCGGGCGTTAATATTGAATCTTGGCGTTAATTCTGTGCGGAAAGTAAAGCTGGCCGATATTATGGGCGTTGAATTCACCCATTCTGCTGATTTCGCCCCAAAAAAGTGGGCAGGTGGTGATATTTTTTCACAGCGTTAAGCCCATTGGGAAAGTAACACTCGGCAATAAGTCTCTTAAAAAAGCCCGTCAGTTTCCATTTTGTGCCAGAATGGGCGATATATGGGCGTTACACATCATTTCAGCGGTAAAATGGGCATTAAGTTGGCGTTAAGCATGAAAAAAAAATGGAGGTTCTAGCCCTTGGACTTTAAATGTTGGGGGTATGATTAATAAGTTTGCAGATGACACTAAAATAGGCTGTGTGGTTGATAATGAAGAAGAAAGTTGTGGACTGCAAGAAGATATCAATATACTGGTCAGGTGGGCAGAACAGTGGCAAATGGAATTCAATCTGGATAAATATAAGGTAATGCATTTGGGAATTTCTAACAAGGCAAGGGAATACACGTTAAATGTTACAACACTGGTAAGTGTAGTGGAACAAGGGGACCTTGGAGTGCAGGTCTACAGATCCTGAAGGTAGCAGGCCAGGTAGATAAGGTGGCTAAGAAGCATATGGAATACTTGCCTTTATAAGTCAAGGCATGGAATACAAGAGCAAGGAGGTTATACTTGAACTTTATAAAATACTGGTTAGGCCGCAGCTGGAGTACTGTGTGCAGGTTGGTGGAAGACCTTTGCCTTATGGATGTTTAGTGTAAGGCCCATGCTTTCGTACACCTCGGTGAAGATGTTGACGATGACTTGGAGTTCAGCCTCTGAATGCAAGCATCGTCCGCATACTATAATTCGACGACAGGGGATGGGACGGTCTTGGATCTGGCCTGAAGGCGGTGATAGTTGAACAGATTCCCACTGGTTCTATAGTTTAGTTCCACTCCAGCGGGGAACTTGTCGATTGTGAGGTGGAGCATTGCAGCGAGGAAGATCGATAAGAGGGTTGGCTTGATGACGCAGCCCTGCTTGACCCCAGTCCGGATGTTGATTGGGTCTGTGGTGGATGCATTGATCAGGATCACGGCTTGCATGCCCCCCAGTCATCAAGATCCATGGCGCGGCCCTGGACAACGTGGACCACTTTCCATACCTCGGGAGCCTACTATCAGCAAGGGCAGACATCGACGATGAGGTTCAACACCACCTCCGGTGCGCCAGCACAGCCTTTGGCCACCTGAGGAGGAGAGTGTTCGAAGATCAGGCCTTCAAATTTGCACCAAGCTTATGGTCTACACGGCTGTAGTGATACCCGGCCTTCTGTATGGCTCAGAGATGTGGACCATATACAGTAGACACCTCAAGTTGCTGGAGAAATACCACCAACGATGTCTCGGCAAGATCCTGCAAATCACCTGGGAAGACAGATGCACCAACATCAGTGTTCTCGATCAGGCTAACATCCCCAGCATCGAAGCACTGACCACACTTGACCAGCTCCGTTAGGCGGGCCACATTGTTCACATGCCCGACACAAGCACTCTACTCGTAACTCCTACATGGCAGGTGAGCCCCAGGTGGGCAGAGGAAACATTTCAAGGACATCCTCAAAGCCTCCTTGATTAAGTGCAGCATCCCCACCAACACCTGGGAGTCCCTGGTCAAAGACCGCCCTAAGTGGAGGAAGAGCATCCGGGAGGGCGCTGAGCACCTCGAGTCTCGTCGCCGAGAGCATGCAGAAATCAAGCGCAGGCAGCGGAAGGAGCATGCGGCAAACCAGACTCCCCACCCACCCTTTCCTCTAACGACTCTCTTGAACTCAGTCTGTCCCACCTGTGACAGAGATTGACTGTTCAGTCACCAGAGAACTCACTTTTAGAGTGGAAGCAATTCTTCCTCGATTTCGAGGGACTGCCTATGATGATGACTGTGTGCAGTTCTGGCCACAACATTACAGGAAAGATGTGATTGCACTGGATAGGGTGCAGAGGAGATTTACAAGAATGTTGCCTGGACTGGAGAATTTTGGCTTTGAGGAAAGATTGGAGATGCTGGATCTGTTTTCTTTGGAACAGAGGAGGCTGAGGGGAGACCTGTTTGAGATGTTTAAAATTATGAGGGGCCTGGATAGACTGGATAGGAAGGACCTGTTTCCCTTGGCAGAGGAGTCAACAACCAGGGAGCATAGATTTAAAGTAATTGGGACAGATTCAGGCAAGATATGATGGGAAATTTCTTCATCCAGATGGTGGTGGGGGTCTGGAACTCACTGCCTGAAAGGGTGGTAGAGGCAGAATCCCTCACCACATTTAAAAGATACTTGGATGCGCATTTAAAGTACCGTAACCTACAGGGCTACGGACCAAGAGCTGGAAAGTGGGATTAGGCTGGATAGCTCTTACACGGCGGCATGGACACGATGGGCCGAAATGGCCTCCTTCCATGCTGTAAATTTCTACGATTCTATGATTCTACGATACTCTTCCTAGTAATCACTTTAACCAATTATGGTAATGATTCTTCACTCTTACCTTCTGATTCAATTTCACACTTTTCTCTATCACTCTACCTCTGATACTGGGTTTGGCCAGCCATTTACTATATAATCATACACTTTTGACATAACTGGGTCACGTTTGGTTGCTCTACCAATCTCTTCAGCTGTGACTGGCAACTCATCAACGTATGAAAAATAGAACACTTCTTCCCTATTGGGTGTAACTTGTGATGGGAATGACAACCTGGACATAGCATCAGCATTACCATCTGACTTACGTACAACAAAAATGGGTGTAGTTCAATTACTTGATCTATCTTAGAGATAATGTTCTCAGTTTCTAATCTTTTGAGTTCTTGCTCAAATTGCTCCTTGAGTGCCTATGGTACAGGATATGGCTTGCAGTAAACTGGGCTTGCATCCTTCTGCACTCTGACACTCGCCTTGAAGCCTTGAATCGGACTGCCTGTTTTGCAGAACACCTTCGGATACTGCTTGATGACATCACCTTCCGATGCAAATTTCGTTTCCACATGAAAAATCTCATTCCAATCCAGCTTCAGTGATCTCAACCAATTTCTACCTATCAAGGCAGGCTTGACTCCTGCCACTACTATGAGAAGCAAGCTCTGAAACTGATCCTTGTATTTCACCGGTATGGTGATATGTCCTACAACAAGGATTTGCTCTGCTGAGTAGCCTCGCAGTTCCATCTTTGATTCCTCCAGTGGAAAATCACCCAATGTCGAGATATAGCGATTCCGGTACTATGCTCACAAATGCACCAGTGTTGATTTCCATGGGTATCCTGGTTCCTGCAACGTCCACTTGGATGACGATATTTTGTGAATCGCTGTTAGCTACCTCATGCTCCTGATGATGTGCATCTCCAGAACCTCCTCATCCTGCTGCTTCTCTTCAATTCTATGTAGTGTCTGGTGATTTCTACTTCCAGCACTGAATTTGGTTTACTCTTACGTCTAGTTTTCTTGCAATAGAAACACTCTGCCTTCACATATTGACAGCTTTGAGCACGATTTCAATGTATTATTACCTTGGCCAGTTGCTGAGGCCTTGGGGCCCAACTGCCTTTTACTTTTAACCTGCAGGTGATTCACCTCAGTTGTCTGACGACTGGGAATGGTGCGAAATTCTCAGGAGTATTGGTCGGCCATATCCGTCAACATAGCTGTCTGACGAGCTAAATCAAAAGTCAAGTTAGGGGTTGTCAACAACTTCCTTCTGATTGCTTAATTTTTCATCCCAAAAACAAAGTGGTCACACAATGTAAGTTTCCGAAATGACAGTGAATTTTTTAAAGCTACAATGTACTCACTGATACCCTCGTCAACTAATTGATCTCGTTTTCCAAAACGATAACTTACAGCAATTTCCAGGGACTCAGGATGGTAATGCTGTTAGAATCTCCATCAGTAGTGTGGGAACAAATACATTTTTCAGGGTTTCATACACCTTTGGGCCTGCTTCAGTCAAGAAAATAGCCTGTTTCCTTTCTAAAACCATCCGATTACGGGTTTCATCATCGGAGACTTCGACGATACTATTTGCAGTTTTAAACATTTCTAGCCACTCCACATATGCTCCAAAAGTCCTTTGGTCATGATGGAACTCATCCAATTGCCCCGTTATTCCCATAGACGCAGCTACCTGGACTCTGGAAATGTCAACAGTTCAGCCAAGGTGTGTTTGAAATTTACCTTGAATTTTTCTCTGTTCTCTAAAACAAATAACTTCTCAAGGTCTCTCTGTCGGTTGACTGGATTATCCACCAACAAAAATTTCAGCTAAGGAATCAATTATCCTATCCTCTTTGTCAATGTGAGTTATTCTTACGGCATCACTAAGAAACACAGTACACAAGATGGCTCCAATACAGAAAAACTGTCATCATGTGACTTTGCCACATGACCCTTTTATTGTATTTACATCAGTAGTTGCATTACCACAGTAGTCTGCTAGGTGGAGCAGTAGTCCATTAGGGGAAGCTCCATTACAAGAGGGTGCAGAAGAGATTTACTAGGATGTTATCAGGGATGAGGGACTACAGTTATGTAGAGAGATTGAAGAAGCTGGGTTTGTTCTCCTTAAACCAGGGAAGGTTAAGATGAGATTTTATAGAGGTGTTCAAAATAATGAACAGTTCTGATACAGTAAATATGAAGAAACTGTTTTCAGTAGCAGAAGGGTCGGTAACCAGAGGACCCAGGTACAAGATGATAGGGAAAAGAACCAGAGGTGACATGAGGAAACATTTTATTATAGTGAGTTGTTATGATCTGGAATGTACTGCCAGAAGTGGTGGTGGAAGCAGATTCAATAGTAACATTGAAAAGAGATTTTGCTAAATACTTGGAAGGAAAAACTTAATGGGACTATGGGGACAGAGCACGAAGGAGAGTGGGATTAATTGGATAGCTCTACCAAAGAGCTGGCACAGACATGATGGACTGGATAGCTACGTCTCTGCTGTATCATTCTATGATTCTATGATATATCCTGCTTGCTTTCATTAGGGAAGAGATATGACTCGTCTAAAACATAGTTGTGAATGCTGCAAAAGCTTTCGGATAGTAAGAGTTAATGCTGTTGCTCAAGAGTGGACTTGCCATTGAAGAATACAAAGTTCTACATTGATTCTTTGCTTCTTTTGGGAGGGGGGAGAATGGTAAACTTCAGTTGTCCTTGCTCACAAGTTAGCGTGACAGTTAGGCTATACTTTATTGTCTCCAGAGAATCAGCCTCACATCAAATGGAAACAGTAAGGTTTGTTTAAAATCACTCTTTGCCAGTGGTACAGAAGGCAGAAAGTAAATGTCTGGTCCTGAATGCTGATACCTTTGCCGTCAAGAAGACGTTGATAGATATGGGGCATTGGCCCAAACCTTCTATAGGAGAGTTCATTTTAGGACACTGCATAAATCGGGCCAAATACTTTCAGATCTACAATGTGTCTATTTGTTGATATCCCTAGGCTGTATTTCAAAAAGTCAGTTCCCTAGAGCTTCTTGTTATGCTTGACTCAACTTTCCTTTCAGACAAGGTAATAGAAGATTATGTTAAAAAATGCATTAAAACTTAAAGAGAATGTTAAAAGTTTTCATCTATTCTTTTTGCTTTCTCCCATATTTGTCTACAGATGGTTCCCATGACACCATTCCCTTCTATATACAGTGACCCATAGATTCCTCTGTAGTTTTTGAGATTAGTAAGTCATTCTACTTATTACTTATTTATCAGTTTCCCTAGTGTTATTGCAGTAGAGCTGTCAGGAATGTGACCTACACATATATCTTTCACTTTGTTTGATATGGACAGATCTTAAGCAGGAAAAATAAACCAGTAGCCGAATGGGTTTTGATGTCCAGACATCATTTGTGTTGCATAATTCAAACCAATGAACTGGGACTGAGACGCAAGTATCGTTAGGGGGGAGGGAGGAGGGGTGGAAGAGAAGTTAGCACTGACCTGAGCAAGCTACGAGCTGGCTAAAACTAGTAGTTTCATAATTCTATGATTTTCAGAAGTGTCCATCAATTATGAATGCTGATTCCATGGTTGGATGATCTTAGTGCTTACAGATATCTTCCTGTGAGTGCTATTGTAATCGCTCCACCATTGGCGGCCGTGCCTTTAGCTGCCTCGGCCCTAAATTCTGGAATTCTCTTCCTAAACCTCTCCGCTTCCCTACCTCTTTCTCCTCCTTTAAGATGCTCCTTAAAATCTACCTCTTTGAACAAACCTTTGGTCATCAGCCCTAATATCTGCTTATGTGCCTCAGTGTCAACTTTGTTTGATAACCCTCCTGTGAAGTGCCTTGAGATGTTTTACTACATTAAAGGTGCTATAGAATACAAGTTGTTGTTGTTGTTGTTGTAATAGAACTGATTTTCCGGTAATTAGCACTGGTGGATCGCTTAATCTCCGAGCACTAATCTTAGAAAATAGAGACGGAAATCCATAATGCTGGGTCTCTGACTCCTTCCGTGTACTGTTGTTGTGCGACGCAAGGTTCTGTCATAACAGAATCTGTGGACACCAATGGCCAGATATTTCTCGTTCTTGTAATTGGGGCACACCTTCATCGTGGTGGAACTTCTGTCCCTGATCACAACCGATTCTTTTGCCTGAAGGTTACTTAAATATTTTTAACAGCCTCCCCAACCTATACCAGGGAGTGCTCCAGGAGTGGGACAGAGATTTGATTAAAAGTTTTGGTTTTTGAACTATAGGTTGCATAATCGATCCCCCTCCATTACCATAACAATACTGGACATCATGGACAAACGAACATCCTTTGTACCCAGTATTGCTACGGTCAAATAATAGAAAATACTTCAGATGAAGTATTTATGTTATTTGAATATAAGTACAATATGCCTGCCCATATATCAGTCGACATATTGTATGTCACTCACCTCGTTCCAACCTGGCCTCTTCTATGCTCTCCTACTCCTCCTCTTCACAGCTTAGGAACAGAGGGATTCCCATTGGGAAATCCATTGCCTGGTCCAAAAATTTAGCAGTTGAATTTCAGTTACTCCCCATTTGTAGGCGGTAACCGAGGCGAGGCGGGACTTCCTGCACTCGGCGCGGAAATCCCGTCCTGGCTATGAAATTCCGGTTACCGTCCCTCATAGGAAGTGGAGCGCAATGTTGCACACTCCACTTCCTTTTGGGGCGAGATCGGGGGCCCTACTCGGGAATATCACAGAGCCCTACATGGCCTCTCTGCATAGCGCTGATGCATTTCAACGCCCCTCCCATAAGAACATAAGAACATTACATAGGAGTAGGCCATTTGACCCCTTGAACCTGCTCCACCATTCAATAAAATCATGACTGATCTGAACTTGGCCTCAACTCCACTTTCCTGCCTGCTCCCCATAACCCTTCATTCAAAAATCTGTCTATCTCCACCTTAAATATATTCAATGACCCAACCTCCACAGCTCCTTGGGGTAGAGAATTCCAAAGATTCATAACCCTCTGAGAGAAGAGATTCCTCCTCATCTCCGTTTGGGGATCCCTTATTCTGAAACTATGCCTCCTAGTTCTAGATTCCCCCACGAGGGGAAATATCCTCTCTGCATCTACCCTGTCAAGCCCCCTCAGAATATTATATGTTTCAATAATATCACACCTCATTCTTCTGAACTCCAATGAGCATAGGCTCAACCTGCTCAAACTTTCTTCATAAGACAACCCGTTCATCTCAGGAATCAACCTCGTGAACCTTCTCTGAACTGCTTCCAACGTAAGTATATCCCTCCCTACATACGGAGACCAAAACTGTATGCAGCACTCCAGGTGTGGTCTCTCCACACCCTGTACAGTTGTAGCAAGACTTCCCTACTTTTACAAGATGAGGAGAAATTTCTTCTCTCAGAGGGTTGTGGATCAGCGGTGTGGAAACTGGGACGTTGAATAAACTTAAGACAGAAATAGACAGTTTCTTAAACGATAAGAGAATAAGGGGTTATGGGGAGCGAGCAGGGAAATGGACCCGAGTCCATGATCGGATCAGCCATGATCATATTAAATGGCGGAGCAGGCTCGAGGGGCCGCATGGCCTACTCCTGCTCCTATTTCTTATATTCTTTTGTTCTTATACTCTATCCTCCTTGCATTAAAGGCCAACATTCCATTTGCCTTCCTAATTACTTGCTGTACCTGCATGCTAACTTTTTGTGTTTCGTGCATGAGGACCCCCAGATCCCTCTGTACCGCAGAATGTTGTAGTCTCTTCATTTAAATAATAATTAACTTTTTTATTTTTCCTACTAAAGTGGATAATTTCACATTTTCCCGCATTATACTCCATCTGCAAAATGTTTTCCCACTCACTTAACCTATCTATATCCCTTTGCAGATTCTTTGTGCCCTCCTCACAACTTGCTTTCCCATCTATCTTTGTATCATCAGCAAATTTGGCTTCTACACTCGCTCCCTTCATTCAAGTCATTAATATAGATTGTAAATAGTTGAGGCCCCAGCACTGATCCCTGCAGCACCCCAGTAGTTACAGTTTGCCAACCTGAAAATGACCCATTTATCCCGACTCTCTGTTTTCTGTTAGTTAGCCAATCTTCTACCCATGCTAATATATTACCCCAACCCCGTGAGTTTTGTGCACTAACCTTTTATGTGGCAACTTATCGAATGCCTTCTGGAAATCTAAATACACTACCTCTACTGGTTCCCCTTTATCCACCCTGCTCGTTACATCCTCAAGGAACTCTAGTAAATTTGTCAAACACTATTTCCCTTTCATAAAATTATGTTGACTCTGCTTGATTGTATGATGATTTGCTAAATGTCCTGCTCCTACTTCCTTACTAATGAATTCCAGCATTTTCCCAATGACAGATATTAGGCTAACTGGTCTATAGCTTCCTGCTTTCTGTCTCTCTTCTTTCTTGAATAGGGTCATTACATTTGAAGTTTTCCAATCTGCTGGGACCTCTCCAGAATCCAGGGGGATTTTTGTAGATTACAACCAATGCATCCACTATCTCTGCAACCACTTCTTTTAAGACCCTAGGATGCAGGCCATCACGTCCAGGTGATTTGTCCACCTTTAGTCCCATTAGTTTGTCTAGTACTTTTTCTCTAGTAATAGTGATTGTTTTAACTTCCTCCCTCCTTATAGTCCCTTGATTATCTATTATTATTGGGATGCTTTTAGTGTCTTTCTACAAAATATTTGTTCAAAGTCTCTGCTATTTCCCCGTTTTCCATTTTTAATTCCCCAATCTCATCCTCTAAGGGACCAACATTTACTTTAGATACTCTTTTCCTTTTTATGTACCTGTAGAAGCTCGTATATCTGTTTTTATATTACTTGCTAGTTTAGTCTCATGGGGCTGGATTTTCGGCTTTGCTGATTTCAGGACGGTAATGGCGGCAGGGCGGTAAAGTTTGCGTCCAGGAATAGTTTGTACCTCAGTCAATAAAATTGGGCAGCTGGGCCCTGAGTGTGGGGCGGAGCGCTAAGGGAGGTGTTGCACACCTCTCTTAGGGCACTAGGCTGGTTGAGCATGCGAAAATCCCGAGCTAAACAGCCGGCCTGGGAACACTCAGAGAGGCCTGGGGAGGAAAAAAACCTGAAATAATAACACCAAAAACATTCCCAACACATAGCCCATGCCACCACAACATAAATCACAAAAAGATAATAAAAGTAAAAACAATCACACTCACCTAAGGTCGACAATACTTACCTCACCGCAGCCGGTATAGGTTGGACTGCCTGTTTTCACAAGCGGTCCCAGCAGCGCTATGGGTCAGGCGGGACTCAAACATCGAGCTGGTGTTGCAACCAGAGGCATTGCATGCTGGCTCGCCTCTTCTGGGCAGTAATGCTCCATGCCCCGGCAGGGCGCAGGAGGCTGGCCGCCCACCCACAAGAGCTCACCGCTGCCATTGCTACCACTCTGAGGCAAAAACAGAGACAGACAGAAGTGGAAAATTTGCTGGTTTCTAAAGATTTCCCAATCCTCTGGGCTACCACTAATCTTCACAACATTGTATGCCTTTTCTTTCAATTTGATACCATCCTTAACTTCCTTAGTTAGCCACGGATGATTCATCCTTCTTGTAGAGTCTTTCTTTCTCACTGGAATATATCTTTGCTTGGAGTTATGAAATATCCCCTTCCGGTAAAGGGGAGGGATGCTACAAACTCTGCAGGCCCTTTGAAGGCCCCCACTAGGCCACTAGAGCTAAGGGTTGCCATGGCCCATGAAAGAAGCGGTGAACAGTCCTACCGGTAAGGGGAGGGAAAATAAAAAATGACGGCATGTGGCGCAGTGCACCTTCCCTTTAAGGTGTGCCATGCGATGGATGACCGGCCCGGTTCACGACCCGCAAGGCTGGCTCAGGCATCGCCTGAGGCGGTCTAATGAGACACTGGCCAATTTCTACCATGGGGCGAGAGGGGGTCGCTGCGCACGGAGATGATGTCATCGTCGGAGGCGCAGTGGCCCGGGGTGCTACAAGTGGGGTGTAGCACCACTGGATTCACGCCTGCGCTAACTCCCGTGCAATTTCATAGGAATAGTAGCACCCCCGGGCAAAAACAATTTTGCGCCCCGTTAGTGCCCCCCGAGGCACTAACTAGAGGAGCAGAACAGGGGAATTTCGGACCCTTACTTTCTCAAGTATACACAAATTCTATCAGGAGAAGTCTTTTAGGGAAGTTACAGAGGACGAACCAACCAAAAATCGCTGAAGGCAAAGTTTCCGCAAGTTTGCCATTCCTAGAGTGTCAGTGTAGTCAGAGGTCAGCTTTGAGATGGACATTGGGAGAATGTTAGCGACAACCACCTGGCCCGATTTGCCAAAACCGGGCGGACTCTTGACAATTGCTACTGCAGACTGGTGGGTTTCCAGAAGGAGAATGTCAGTGCAACTTTTCTGGCTGGCATGACTGTAATAGCCATACCTCCCAATTTTACTGGTTTCAACACCCTAACACCCTGTGAAAACAGGCAAGAAAAGAAAAGAAAATTCAGCCCAATGTCGAATGGAAAACCATTTTGGCAGGTTTTACAGATGCAGGTTGTTCAAGATGTTCAAAAGTCATTCAGTAAAGCGCTTTGAAAATGGAACCAGCTGAGCCCAATTCACTGTCACTTTGAGCTTCGAAAGATAAATACAAAATCTAATTTCAAAATCCTACATACATCTCCGAGTCATTGCTTCATACTTAATTATACTATATTATAGCCTGATCATACAAAGAATTGGCTCTTGTGTGGCAGATTAAGGCTATTTGGGTGGTAAATACGGGTGTTTGCACATAATTGCCACCCAAGTGTAATCAGTGACAAACAACTTCATGTTTTTGATTTATTGCCGGAAGGTTAGATGTAATTATGTTAATGAGCTTAACGCTGAGAAATGAAAAGAATCACCTGACCTTTGCGAATGTATCATAAGTGATTTCCATTGCCAGTAACAGAAGCAAAATGACACCCAAATTCTCATTAAGATGTAAGCCATGATTTAAGGAACATGAACATCACAATTCAGGTGAGAGTATTAAAAGGAACAAAGCAAATTGACTCAAAAACTATTTTTCTACAGCAAATGGGTGTTGAAATGTATGGGGAAACATTTTCTTGACTTCTTCCCTTGTGGAATATTCATGTCTCAGATCCAAAGGTCATGAAAAAGGGGCAACAAAGGAAAACTTCCAGCTTGAGAAATACCCCAAAACCAATAGTTGCTCAACTGAATTCTAAAAGGTGTTTCTTCTCAACCTCACAATGTCCAGGTGCCAAAACTCTTCCATCGTACCCTGCCAAAGACACTTCCAATACGTCTACAATCTCACAACCAACCAAACAATTCTAAGTGTACCTCCAGGTTCCAATGAGTGAACATGAAGCTGCACATACATTTCAAAAACATGCAACTCCCCAAACATGAAGGTGGGTTCAGCCTTCCCAAGCTCAGGCACCACGACTGGGGATACGGACTGGCATGTGGCCAACTCATACAACCTCTGAAAGTACCGCTTCCCCTCCTCACAGCCTGCTGAGAAACAGCCACAGTGGCAACAATGCCATCAGCTCGAAAAGAAACCTGTGCCTGGCTAAAACGTTTGCCTCTTGATCCTCTTCACAATCTAGAGTAATGGAGAACTCCAAAAATGTATTCACCAAAGGTAAATTCTGAACCTAGCATGAAACAGGCATAACGAGGCTAAATCACATTTTTGACTGGGGCCAGATTATCCCCTTCCAAAAATGTGATGAACAATTCTTAGCTCCTTAAACATGACCAGTATGGTTACCTACAAATTTAACACTTTCATAACAACCACAGGGATGAAACATTTGTGGGACATATGTCCTCGAAATGTCTAATATGCAGACGTTGCCTGGAGCTCTGGAAGCACCAGGAAATCTGGTACCTTTTCCTGGAAGCCTACTCTACCCAGTGATTCCCATCTAGGTACATAGCCTGCCTCTGAGGGCAGTAAAGATGTGTTAACTGGGAATGTGGTCAAACTATCAATTTCAATGTGTTTTAGACTGATTTTCCTGCCCCAGGGACCCTACAGACCCTCTGGTCGGCTCCAGGTCCAGATTCAGATCCAGGACATGCCATAGTGCCATGAAGCACCAATACTGTGGTGCCCAGTCATCATTCCTCTTGGAAAATGAAGCGGTCGGGTAGGAATGCCTCTTTTCTCTCATAAGCATGTCAGTAATTGGCCTGTGCCTACTGCAGGTGGAGGCCCAGCTGTGACCTCTCATCCCCGGAAGCCTTGAAAATCTTGGGGCATCCTGAAAGGGGTGATGACTGGCAAAATGGGTAGCTTCAGTCTTTTTTTCCGACCTTTGTGTCAGGAAATATGAGCATTCAATGGGGACAAGGCTCCGGAAAAGGTGCCCTTTGATGAATTATACCATGATCTAATGATATGTAGGCATACTGCAAACCAGTGAGTTTATGATTAAATCATGCTCTTATGGTGAGAGAGCCCAATAACTTCTCCAAACTCTTGTTCTTCTTAGGCAGTCCCCCAGAGTCGAGGATGTTGTGTATCTGTAAAGCATGCACTTCCATGTTCCGCCACCAGGGAGCTCATCCCTTGAAGTCCCAAGGGATCCCAGCATCCTTTGGGAGCACTTTATATAAGCTGGCCCCTAAGATCTGTTCCTCACTCTGGAGTGTCTTATTAAAGACTGAGGTCACTGTTACTTTAACCTCCCTGTGTGCAGCCTCATCTGTGTTAGGAACACAATAACTGGCGACGAGAATACGAATCCAAAGCAAAGATGCAGCAAACTGTGGGCATCCTGGAGAAGTTCTCGGAGGGTGATGACTGGGAAGTCTATCTCGAACGGCTAGGCCAGTACTTTGTAGCCAACGAGCTGGACAGAGAAGGAAGCGCTGCAAAAAGGAGAGCGATCCTCCTCACAGTCTGCGGGGTACCGACCTACAGCCTCATGAAGAATCTTCTGGCTCCAGTGAAACCCACAGATAAGTCATATGAGGAGCTGTGTACACTGGTTCGAGAGCATCTTAACCCGAGGGAGAGTGTGCTGATGGCGAAGTATCGGTTCAACACGTGCCAGCGGTCTGAAGGTCAGGAAGTGGCGAGCTACTTTGCCGAGCTAAGGCGACTTGCAGGACAATGTGAGTTTGATGGCTACCTGGAGCAAATGCTCAGAGACTTTTTTGTGCTCGGAATTGACCATGAGACCATCCTATGAAAACTTTTGACTGTAGAGACACCGACCCTCAGTAAGGCCATTGCGATAGCACAGGCGGTTATGTCCACCAGTGATAACACCAAATAAATCTATCAGCACACAAGTGCTAGCAATGTTCATAAATTAACTGGAACTGTGTTTGCGAGCAGAAATGTACAGGGCAGAACCCACGAGTCTGCAACTGCCAGCAGGACACAGGTGACCCAGATGACTCAGAGTCCCCAACAAAGGTTGAATGCAAGGCAATTCACACTTTGTTGGCGTTGTGGAGACTTCCATTCAGCCTATTCATGCCGCTTCAAAGGGTATGTTTGCAAGAGCTGTGGAACAATGGGGCACCTCCAACGAGCTTGCAAACGAGCTGCAAGCTCTGCAAAACCTGCTAACCACCACATGGCAGAGGAAGATCGGTCCATGGTGGATCAAAGCAATTTTGAGCATCAGAGAGAGGAGGCAGATGCTGAAGTACATGGGGTGCACACATTTTCGACGAAATGTCCACCTATAATGCTAAATGTAAAATTGAATGCCTTACCTACAGCCATGGAACTGGACACTGGCGCTAGCCAATCCATAATGAGTAAAAAGATGTTTGAGAGACTAGGCTGCAACAATGCATTCAGACCAGCCCTGAGCCGCATCCACACAAAACTGAGAACGTACACCAAAGAGCTTATCACTGTCCTGGGCAGAGCCATGCTCAAGGTCACCTACGAGGGCACGGTGCACAAACTGCCACTCTGGATTGTCCCGGGTGATGGCCCCACACTGCTTGGAAGGAGCTGGCTGTGGCTGAAGAGGTCAAAATGCGTCTTCATGGCAACAGAGGTGGAGTTTTTGGGGATAAAGATCGCGGCGGACGGCATTCGGCCCATAGACGCTAAGACAGAGGCTATCAGGAACGCGCCCAGGCCACAGAACGTCGCGGAGCTGTGGTTGTTCCTGGGACTCCTAAACTATTTTGGTAACTTCCTACCGGGGTTAAGCACACTTTTAGAGCCCCAACATGTGTTATTGCGCAAAGGTCTGGGTATGGAAAAAAAACAAGTAATTGCTTTTGAGAAAGCCAGAAACATTTTATGCTCCAACAAGCTGCTTGTATTGTATAACCCATGTAAAAGACTTGTGCTAGCATGTGACGCGTCGTCGTATGGAATTGGGTGTGTATTACAACAAGCTAATGTTGCGGGGAAGTTGCAACCTGTCGCCTATGCTTCCAGGAGTTTGTCTAAGGCCGAGAGGGCCCATGGTATGATTGAGAAAGAGGCATTAGCGTGTGTTCAGGGTAAAGAAAATGCATCAGTACCTGTTTGGCCTCAAATTTCTGCTGGAAACGGACCACAAGCCCCTCACATCCCTGTTCACTGAAAACAAGGGGATAAATACTAATGCCTCAGCCCACATACAAAGGTGGGCACTCGCGCTATCAGCGTATAACTATACCATTCGCCATAGGCCAGGCACCGAGAACTATGCAGATGCTCTCAGTCGGCTACCATTGCCCACCACGGGGGTGGAAATGGCGCAGCCTGCAACTTGTTGATGGTGGCGCAGCCCGCAGACTTGTTGATGGTCATGGAAGCGTTTGAAAATGATAAATCACCTGTCACGGCCCGCCAGATTAGGACTTGGACCAGCCAAGATCCTCTGCTGTCCCTAGTAAAAAGCTGTGTACTGCATGGGAGCTGGGCCAGCATCCCCATTGAAATGCAAGAGCCAATCAAGCCGTTCCAGTGGCGAAAGGACAAGCTGTCCATTCAGGCAGACTGCCTGTTGTGGGGTAACCACGTAGTGCTACCAAAAAAGGGCAGGGAGACGTTCATCTCGGATCTCCACAGCACACACCCGGGTATAGTCATGATGAAAGCGATAACCAGATCCCACGTGTGGTGGCCCAGTATCGACTCTGACTTAGAATCCTGTGTATGGCAATACAGCGTATGTGCTCAGTTGAGCAACACGCCCAGAGAGGCACCACTAAGTTTGTGGTCCTGGCCCTCCAGACCATGGTCGAGGAACCATGTCGACTATGCGGGCCCGTTTCTCGGTAAAATGTTCCTGATGGTGGTGGATGCTTTTTCAAAATGGATTGAATGTGAAATAATGTCGGGAAGCACCGCCACCACCACTGTTGCCACCCACGGCCTGCCTGACATACTGGTCAGTGACAACGGGCCATGTTTCACCAGTGCCGAATTTAAAGAATTCATGACCCGCAATGGGATCAAACATGTCACCTTGGCCCCGTTTAAACCAGCCTCGAATGGGCAGGCAGAGCGGGCAGTACAAACCATCAAACAGAGCCTTAAACGAGTCACAGAAAGCTCACTCCAAACCCGCCTGTCCCGAGTACTGCTCAGTTACCGCACGAGACCCCACTCGCTCACAGGGATGCCCCCGGCTGAGCTACTCATGAAAAGGACACTTAAAACCAGTCTCTCACTGGTTCACCCCAACCTGCATGATCAGGTAAATGATGGTCGCATCACTGTGTCACGGGAAATTGATCTGAATGACCCTGTGTATGTGCTAAACTATGGACATGGTCCCAAGTGGATCGTGGGTACGGTAATAGCTAGAGTAGGGAGTAGGGTGTTTGTAGTCAAACTAGACAATGGACTAATTTGCAGAAAGCACCTGGAGCAAACAAAGCTGTGGTTCACAGACTGCCCTGAACAACCCACAGCAGACACCACCTTTTTCGAGCCCACAACACACACCCAAAGGATCAATGACACCACACCGGACCAGGAAATCGAACCCATCACGCCCAACAGCCCGGCAAGACCAGGCTTACCTAGCAGCCCTGCAGGGCCAACAACACGCCAGCCCAGCGAGGGCACAGCCAACACACCAGAACAGACATTTGTACCGAGGCGATCCACCAGGGAAAGAAAGGCTCCCGACCACCTCACCTTGTAAATAGTTTTCACTTTGACTTTGTGGGGGGAGGGGAGTGATGTTGTGTATCTGTAAAGCATGCACTCCCATGTTCCGCCACCAGGGAGCGCATCCCCTGAAGTCCCAAGGGACCCCAGCATCCCTTGGGAGCACTGTATATAAGCCGGCCCCTAAGGCCTGTTCCTCACTCTGGAGTGTCTTAATAAAGACTGAGGTCACTGTTACTTTAATCTCCCTGTGTGCAGTCTCAACTGTGTTAGGAACACAATAGAGGATGACTTGCTTCCACACTAAAATGAGTTCTAAGATTACTGATGAGACCAATGAGGGATCTACAGTCTCTGTCACAGGTGGTTGGAGGGACGGGTGGGTGTGGTATTTGATTTGTCGTACACTCTTTCCGATGTTTATACTTGGCTTTCGCGTGTTCCTGGTGAAGAGAGTCGAAGTGTTCGGCGCCTTTGCGAAAGCTTCTCCTCCACTTTGAGCGATCTTAGGCCAGGGATTTCCAAGAGTCGGTGGGGATGTTGCATTTTTTCAAGGAGGTTTTGAGGGTGTCCTTGAAGCATTTTCTCTGCACTCCTTGGACTCGCTTGCCGTGACGTAGCTCGGAGTAGAGTGCTTGTTTCAGGAGTCTAGTATTGGGCATGTGGCCCGTCCATTGCAGCTGATCGAGCAGGTAAACTCATTGGAGTTTGGAAGAATGAGTGGTGATCTAATTGAAACATATAAGATTCTGAGGGGGCTTGACAGGGTTGATGCGGTTTCCCCTCATGGGGGAATCTAGAACTAGGGGACATAGTTTCAGAATAAAGGGTCGCCCATTTAAAACAGAAATGCGGAGGAATTTCTTCTCTCAGTGAATCTTTGGAATTCTCTACCACAGGCAGCTGCGGAGACTGGGTCTTTGAATATATTTAAGGTGGTGATAGACAAGTTTTTGAATGATAGGGAGCGGGTGGGAAAGTGGAGCTGAGGCCAGGATCAGCCATGATCTTATTGAATGGCGGGGCATGTACGAAGGGCCAAATGGCCTACTCCTGCTCCTATTTCTTATGTTTTTATGTTCTTATGGTCAATGCCTCGATGCTGGGGATGTTGGCCTGAGAGAGAACGTTGACATTGGTGCACCTATCTTGCCAATGAATTTTCAGGATTTTGCGGAGGCAGCTTTGGTGGTACTTCTCCAGTGCTTTGAGGTGCCTACTGTACATAGTCCATGTCTCTGAAGCATATAGGAGGGTGGGTATCACTGCTGCTCTGTAGACCATGAGCTTGGTGCCAGGTTTGAGATCCTGGTCGTTGAATACTCTTTTCCTCAGGCGAACAACCGCTGCACTGGCACACTGAAGGCGGTGTTGGACTTCGTCATCGATGTCTGTCCTTGCTGATAGTAGGCTCCCAAGGTATGGGAAGTGGTCCACATTGTCCAAGGTCTCTTCATGGATCTTGGTAATTGGAGAGTGGTACTGTTTGGCGGGGGCAGGTTGGTAGAGAACCTTTATCTTACTGATGTTTAATGTGAGGCGCAGACTCTCGTATGCTGCAGTGAAGGTGTTGACGATGGTTTGGAGTTCTGACTCCGAGTATGCACAAATGTAAGTGTCATCTGCATATTGTAATTCAATGACAGAGGTTGGAACAACCCTGGATCTGGACTGGAAGCGTCGGAGGTTGAACAATTTCCCACTTGTCCTGTAGATTAGCTCCACTCCAGCGGGGAGCTTGTTAAAGGTGAGAGGAAGCATTGCAGCGAGGAAAATTGAGAAGAGCTTTGGTGCGATGACACAGCCTTGCTTGACCCCGGTCTGCACTTGTATTGGGTCTGTCGTGGATCCGTTGGTAAGAATCACGGCCTGCATGTCATCGTGAAGCAGGCAGAGGATGGTGCCAAATTTTTGAGGACAGCTGAATTTGAGAAGGACACTCCATATCCCTCACGGTTGACAGTCGAAGGTCTTTGTGAGGTCAAAGAAAGCCATGTACAGAGGTTGATGCTGCTCCCTACATTTTTCTTGGATTTGCCGCATGATGAAGATCATGTCTGTTGTGCCCCTTCATGGGCGGAATGCGCATTGCGACTCTGGGAGGAGCTCTTCAGTCACTGGGAGGAGACGATTGAGAAGGATTCTTGCGATGATTTTCCTGCGGCAGACAGCAGGGAAACTCCTCTCTAACATGACACAAACCGACATGGTTACATTCCCATAATTCTTATAGTCTGTGGCAATGAAGGAACAATTAACCGCAATAATGGAAGGTATGTACAAATACACAGATGAAAAAGGGAAGGCTGCATATATATAATTATAAATTGTAAAAGATGCGTGGGAGTGTGTTTAAGGGTGTAACATATGCTTGGGGCTTGAATTGGGTTTTATAAACCACACAAACATTTCTTTTATAGTTTATGATGCTATCTGGATTATTTGAATGTTGCAGTTTTCTAACAGATCCCAGACAATTTAAAGGAAATGGCCTTTTCCTTTCAGCCAAAGTTTAAAAACAGGGAGGAAACTCTATGGCTAATATGCCCTATATTATGTTATTTTTCAATTAATCTTGGCTAAAAACACAATTCATGTGAAAATAATGGGGGAAAAATTGTGTAAGTCAACAGAATTGCTGGTATCACCGGCAAATCGAGTTAACGGCCGTTGAAAATGGCCACAGCAATACCATTGAAAAATTGGCACTGGGGGTTGGTGATGTGGAGCGCAGCGCTAACTTATCATGCAACGCTCTCCTGGTGGAATTAATAGAGGCCTCTGACCCAAAGTTCCTGTCCACAGTCAGCATTGCTGCTTCTTACAAGCCTGTGGGAGAGATGCTGTAGAGTTCACAAGACATTGCGGGCAATTAAAGGGGCTATGAATTAAAGGGGCAATGCATTCAGAAATAATAACAATTACAATGCAGTGATAAAATGAAGCTTTCAGCCCTTACTACCTTTCAATAAAAAAAATTACCATTAAACAGAAGTCCCGAAAGGGATTCTTCAGCACTTAAAGCTGAATTCCCTTCCGAACCTCAGAAAATGGGAAAGATGTTTCAGCACTAACATAAATGGCTCAGCAAGCCAGGGAAGGGGAACCTAGGTTCTTGCAAGCAGCACTCCAGCTTTGTGCAGGGGGTCAGCACTGCAAAAGAGGTCTTCTACACACAGGGACCAGGAGGCCCTCCGGAAAGAACGATGTGGGACCACATCACCGAGGCTTTCATTGCAGCAGTGTCACCCCCGCCACTTGGTTTCAGTGCCCAAGGAAGCTTCATGACCTCAGACCACTGGTCAAGGTCAGTGAATGCATCTTCAAAAGCCTTCTCCTATCAACTGCAGCACTAGCCCCATACACTTCTTAAGGCACGACTGCCGCCACAATCACTCACCTACCAATAATCTGTACCAAACACCAGGCACATCTCCCATTCCTAGACTAACCTCACCCCCTTGGAGGAGACGTTGCAGGCCATTCTTGTCAGGGGTATGGACAGTGGCGGGCTGAAAGGATACAAGATGCTGGTATCCTCATACATTATCCTCCTTCTTGCATGTGCCTCTTGCATTCCCACCTCCCCCTCACCACAACTCCATCCTTGTGCCTTCCTCATTTCACACACCCAAGAAATGCAACCTGCCCAACCAGTGGATGACCAAGAAGATGGAGAGGAGAATGAAGAAGAAGAAGAAGATTGATTTGACACTAAATCCACTAGCGAGGCCATTTGTAGTGTCCCCCACTGAAAGTCAACAGCCTTTCACCAGCCATGCCACTGGAGGAGCACTGCATGGTATCAGTAGGATAGGCAAAGGCACACACAAGACAGTCACTAAGAGAATGCATACGGGTGATCAGTTGAATTCTTGATGTCATATTGGATAGATAGATGCATAAAGTTGATTGGAAAGTTTGCTTTGTGGTGGCCTTTATTTCAGCATCATGGCCAAGAAGATGCTGTGATGGTCAGTAACAGAGGGAAGGTAAGATGTGGAACAAATATTGAAAGGGGAATTGTGGTTGTGGTCACTGGGACGCAGATGGATGATTCCATCCCGAATATCCTGGTCTCAAAGGGGTTACCTGGGTTGCAACCTTGCATCTGCTTCATCCTCTTCTGCTTCTCTGGATTAAATGCCAGTTGCCACTGTTCTGCCCACCTGACCAGTTGATTGATAACTTCCTGCAGTTCACAGCTTTCTTCTTCATTATCAACCACACAGCCGATTTTAGTATCATCTGCAAACTTCTTAATCATACCCACTATATTCAAGTCTAGATCATTGATGTATATCACAAAAAGCAAGGGACCTTGTACTGAGTCCTGCAGAACCCCACTGGAAACAACCTTCCAGTTGCAAAAACATCCAGCAACCATTACACTTTGCTTCCTGCCTCTGAGACAATTTTGGATCCAACTTGCCACTTTGCCCTGGATTCCATGGGCTTTTACTTTTGTGACCAGTGTGCCATGTGGGACCTAATTAAAATCTTTGCTAAAATCCTTATACATTACATCATACGCTTTGCCTTCATCAACAATCCTGGTTGCCTCCTCGAAAATTTCGATCAAGTTAGTCAGACATGACCCTCCTTTAACAAATCCATGCTGACTGTCCTTGCTTAATCTGTGTTTTTCTAAGTGAAGATTTATCCTATCCATCAGGATTTTTTCCAATAATTTTCCTACCACTGAAGTTAGGTTGACTGGCCTGTTTGTGGACTTAAAAAAGTATTAACTAAACATCAAAGTTATTCAACTTTATTCACCTTTAAATAAGCTTAAACTAAATTCTTCAACACAGGCTGAGCCAGCCAGCCAGCCCAGACTGCTGCCATCCATGCCGAGATGGTGTAGTCTGAAACCGAGCCCTTTAGGCCCAGAACTGCTTGAGGTCATCTTGCAAGACCATCTGCAGTCTCCTCAATTGAAGGTCAGCAGCCTTCCATTAACCATGTTGCAACCAATGGGTGATTTTAAATTTCATATTGATTGGACAAGTCAAACTGGCCAAGGTAGCCTTGATGAAGAGTTCATAGAGTGTATCCAGGCTGGTTTCCTTGAACAGTACATTGTAGAACCAACCAGGGAGCAGGCTATTCTGGATCTGGTAATGTGTAATGAGACAGGATTAATAAATGATCTCATAGTAAATGATCCTCTAGGAAAGAGTGATCATAGCAATGTTGAATTTCAAATTCAGTTGGAGGGTGAGAAATTTGGAACTCAAACCAGTCTCCTGATTTTAAATAAAGGCAATTACAAAGGTATGAAGGCAGAGTTGGCTAAAGTGGCCTGGGAAAATAGATTAAAGGGTAAGACGGTTGATAAGCATTGGCAGACACTTAAGGAGATATTTCATAACTTTCAACAAAAATATATTCCAGTGAGAAGGAAAGACTTTAAGAGAAGGGAATAGCATCTGTGAATAACTAAGGATAAAGGATGGTATGAATCTGAAAACAATGACATACAAAGTGGCCAAGATTAGTGGGAGGACAGAGGATTGGGACATTTTTAAAAACCAGCAAAGGATGACTAAAAAAATAATAGAGGGAAGGTAGATTATGAGAGTAAACTAGCAAGAAATATAAAAACAGATAATAAGAGCTTCTGCAGGTATATAAAAAGGAAGAGAATAGCTAAAGTAAACAGTTTGTCTCTTAGAGGATGAGACTGGGGAATTAATAATGGGGAACAGAGAAATGGCAGAGACTTTGAACAAATATTTTGTATCGGTCTTCATGGCAGAAGACACTAAAAACATCCCAATAATTGATAATCAAGAGGCTATAAGGAAGGAGGAAATTAATACAATCACTAAAGAAAAAATACTCAGTAAAATAATAGGATTAAAGGTGGTCAAGTCTCCTGGACCTGATGGCTTGCATCCCAGGGTCTTAAAAGAAATGGCTGCAGAGATAGTCGATGCATTGGTTGTAATCTACCAAAGTTCCCTGGATCCTGGAGAGGTCCCAGCAGATTGGAAAACCGCAAATGTAACACCCCTATTTAAAAAAGGAGGCAGACAGAAAGCAGGAAACTATAGACCAGTTAGCCTAACGTCTGTCGTCGGGAAAATGCTGGAGTCCATTATTAAAGAAGCAGTAGCAGGACATTTGGAAAAGCATAACATAGTCAAGCAGAGCCAGCATGGTTTTATGAAAGGGAAATCATGTTTGACAAATTTGCTGGAGTTCTTTGAGGATGTAACAAGCAGGGTGGATAAAGGGGAACCAGTGGATGTGGTATATTTGGATTTCCAGAAGGCATTCGATAAGGTTACTGCACAAGATAAAAGTTCACGGGGTTGAGGGTAATATATTAGCATAGATAGAGGATTGGCTAACTAACAGAAAGCAGAGAGTCAGGATAAATGGGTCATTTTCCGGTTGGCAAACTGTAACTAGTATGGTGCCACAGGGGTCAGTGCTGGGGCCTCAACTATTTACAATCTATATTAATGACTTAGATGAAGGGACTGAGTGTAATGTAACCAAGTTTGCTGATGATACAATGATAGGTGGGAAAGCAAGTTGTGAGGAGGACACAAAGAATTTGCAAACGGGTATCGACAGGCTAAGTGAGTGGGCAAAAATTTGGCAAATGGAGTATAACGTGAGAAAGTGTGAGGTTATCCACTTTGGCAGGAAAGATAAAAAAGCAAATTATTATTTAAATGGAGAGAGATTACAAAATGTTGCAGTACAGAGGGACCTGGGGGTCCCTGTGCATGAAGCACAAAAGGTTAGTATGCAGGTACAGCAAGTAATCAAAAAGGCAAATGAAATGTTGGCCTTTATTGCAAGAGAGATGGAGTATAAAAGCAGGGAAGTACTGCTGCAACTGGACAGGGTATTGGTGAGGCTACACCCAGAGTACTGCGTACAGTTTTGGTCTTATTTAAGGAGGGATGTACTTGCATTGGAGGCAGTTCAGAGAAGGTTCACTAGTTTGATTCCTGAGATGAGGGGGTTGACTTATGAAGAAAGGTTGAGTAGGTTGGGCCTATACTCATTGGAGTTTTGAAGAATGAGAAGGGATCTATTGAAAGATATAAGATTCTGAGGGGGCTCGACAAGGTAGATGCTGAGAGGATGTTTCCACTCATGGGGGAATCTAGATCTAGAGGACATAGCTTAAGAATAAGGGGTTGCCCATTTAGAACTGAAATGAGGAGGAATTTCTTCTCTCAGAGGATTCGTACATCTGTAGAATTCTCTGCCCCAGAGAGCAGTGGAGGTTGGGTTATTGAGTATATTTAAGGTGGAGATAGACAGATTTTTGAATGATAAGGGAGTCAAGTGTTATGGGGAGCGGGCAAGGAAGTGGAGCTGTGCCCAAGATCAGATCAGCCATGATCTTATTGAATGGCGGAACAGGCTCGAGGGGCCAAATGGCCTACTCCTGCTCCTAGTTCCTACGTTCCTATGTTACTAATGTGGAAGCACCTCATAGGAGCACTAAGATAGGTAAATGCTTATGGAAGATAGGCAATAAGGGAAAGCCCAAGGGAGGTTCATTTTTTTTTGTTTGTAGAATGTAATGATTGAATTTACAAATTTCAATTGGAATATGCATTTCCTGGTGGTTTTTATTTTTGTGGTATTGGAAAGAGGACAGACAATATGATGATCAGTGATAGAGGAAAGGTAAGGATGGCAGCAGTCTGGGCTGGCTGGCTGATGGGCAACAGTAAGGGCACTAGTGGAGTGACAGGGGTGGGAGTTGGAATGCAGTCATCCTGAAAGAGGACAGCAAGTTCCTGTTCCATGGAACCACTGCCACTCTCACGGGGCAGTAAAGCAGAAACTCTGATGATTTGTTGAATAGATTGATGGACTGTAGGGACTGTTGGTGAATGGGAGGTGTGGTTGAGGTTACTGGTATTGCTAATGTATAATCTGATCACATAGAGCCTGGGCAGAAAGCGGGTCTACGTTGTAGCCATCTTTCCTCTTCCTGTTCCTCCACTTCCCATTGCACTTCCTCCACCTCCTCCTTCTCCTCCTCTTCCTCGTGCTCCTGCTCCTCAGCTTCACGCCTGATAGGTGGTGGCAAGGGCTGTTCCTCCATAATGGCCAGGTTGTGCAGCATGCAGCACGCTACCCCAAATCTTGATATCCGCTCAGTTGAGTACTGCGGGGCTCCTCCAGAGCGGTCCAGACAGCGGAAGTATTGCTTGAGGGCACCGATGGTGTGCTCTGTAATGTTCCTTAAGGCAACATGGCTCTCATTGGAAGCCTGCTGACCAGAATCATGAGCCATGTCATGAGAGGATCACCCTTGTTGCTCTGTAGCTAGCCTTTGACTTGCCATAGTCCAACAAATACAACTGGCTCAGAGGACCACCGCAGAATGAATGAATTATGACTGCTGACAGGATAGCAGGCATTCACCTGCATGATGGACTGCCTTTCATTGAATACCAGCTTCACATTGAAGGAGTGGAATTGCTTTTGGTTCAGGAAAAAGGCCGAGTTTGCATGAGTCACATGTAAGGCAATATGCATGCTGTCAAAGGCCCCCTGCACCATGGGGAAGCCTGCAAACTGTGCAAACGCATCTTTTCGCTCCACTTGCTTGTCTCTGGGAAGAGGAAATGAAGGACCGTAATTTGTGGCCCCTATGGGTGTGTAAGAGGTGCGCACGCACCCATAGGGGCCGCGCAATTTCCAGGTTTAGGCATGACAAATCCTCCTCATCCGCAGGAAAAGGGTCTTCACGGGCTATTTGCCCAACTTCCGGCCAGCACATTCCCATGAAATTCTTACACCTGGTAAAAGCAGTCATAAGGCCTGCTTTTACCAGTGTAAGAGTTTAAAAAAACATTAAAATATGTATTTTTTTAATCATTTAAACATTAAAACATGTGTACGATTAGACAAAGTTAGTTTTAGCCCCTTTAAAACAGTTACATTTATTTTTCAAAAAATTACATTTTTATTTTAACTGTAATTGTATTTGAAATAATTTTAAATATGTAATATTTTTTTATTTATTTGTTATGTAAAATGTAGTTTTGATGTGATCTCCATTCATGCTTATGGGGATTGGAATAAGTATGAATGGGGATCTCCTTCTTTGATTGGTGGGGCCAGCCCACTTGATCCTACGCCCAGGCATAGAGGCCCTGGAGCGCAAGTCTCTGTGGATCTGGAGGCAGAAGGTTCATTCAGATGGCTAGAACCTCCACTTTTGTGATTATCGCCCAAAAATGGGCGTTATTTCCGGCTTGGGCATTAAAAAAGGGTTTTCAGATTGCCGACTTCTCGCCCATTCTTAAAATACCTAGTTTCCATTTTTGAAAATGGCCGTTATCGTGAGCGATATCAAATGGACAGGAGCGTTAAATTTTTTTGACCTGCCGTAAAGTGTGGCCGTCCTTAGCAAAGGCATGGCGACGCTTGATTCCCGTGATGCAGGAGGTCAAGGGTCAGCATGACATGCGCAGAAGAGGAGGCAGAGAGAGAGGGAGCTCAGAGGCACTGAAAGCGTGTGTGGCTGTGGTGTGTGCTTGTCTGGCTGTTGTGGGAGGCATGACGGAGATTCACCAGCAGCAAAAAGTCTACTAAGCACCAAGAACATAGTTAACACCGAGTTTTTGTCCAACAAATAAGATATAACATGGAAGGGATGGAGGAGGCCCTGGAGCTGGTAGCCAGGAATACTGGTGGCAGAGGGCTTCCAGTGGTCCCGGAGCGTGGCACTGCACCCCAAGGTGCCGCACCCCCATTGCCAACCACACATGAGAGCCAGCAGCAACATCTTGCTTCTGGCTCGGAGCACGTTCCCACCTCGGGACCGTCCTCTCCTGTATCTGTCCAAGCAGCGTTTCGGCCGTCACCGCACCCCCCACCCATGAAGCATCACCTGAGAAGCTCCTTGGCCAGGCGGCTTGGAGTCAGGAGGGGAAGGGGAAGGGGTAGGGGAGGAAAAGTTGGGGGGGGGGGCGCGGGGGAAGGATTGGTTTGTATAGAAATACTGATGATTTCAGACTAATGTTTGGTTTAAATGTTTTTTTTTAACAAAACCTTGTAGCACATTGGCTCAGATAGCTGCACCATTACATGCTGGTGATTCCTTAACATCAAAGGGTATAATTACACGTAACTTCAATCAACTTAAACTTTAACTGTCACCAAGGTGATGCCCACCATTGATGTATGACCTGCACACCCAGCAGTGTGTCAGCCTTGTAAATAACACCAACGTTCTTTCAGGCAAAGCGATCATTGATGAGCTCCTGACATAAGACTCTTGCAGTTATCATGCCACCATGGGCCCTTTCATGCGGTCTACAGGGGGATGGGGGCATGGCTTCAACGTCAGCCTGATTGTCTGGGCTGATCTCAGCATCTGCCTCCTTGTCCTCCTCTTCCTCTCTCTGGTGAGGTGGACTGTCAGACTCATCAGGCAATTCTTGTCCCCTCTTGATAGCCAAGTTATGCAGCATGGAGCACACCACCACGAATTGAGTTACCTGCTCAGGGTGGTATTGGAGCTCGCCCCCTGAGTGTTCCAGGCATCTAAAGCACTGCTTGAGCACTCCAATGGTTTTCTCCACGATATTGCGAGTTGCTCTGTGGCTCTCATTGTATCGCCTCTCCGCTTCAGTGTGGGTGTCATGCAGGGAAGTCATCAGCCAGGTGGCGAGGCCATATCCTTTGTCACCAAGCATCCAGCATTGACCTTGTGGCTGATTGTTAAACAAGTCAGATACAGTGCTCTCACGCAGGATGTGAGCATCATGGATGCTGCCTGTAAATTGAGCATTCACTGCCAGTATAATTTGCTGGTGGTCGACAACCAGTTGGACATTCAGGGAGTGGAATCCCTTGCGGTTCCTGAATACCTCAGCATCCTGAAAAGGTGCCCGCATCGCGATGTGCGTACAGTATATTGCTCCCTGCACCTTGGGGAAGTTTGCAATTCTGGAGAATCCTAGAGCGCTCTCACTCTGTGCCTCCCTGGTCATAGGGAAGCTGATCAAGTCCCTCCTGCATGCATACAGGGCTTCAGTGACCTGTCTAATGCAGCGATGTATGGCATGCTGAGAAAGTCTGCAAATGTTGCCAGCTGTAGCCTGAAAAGAACCCGAGGCGTAGAACGACAGTGCCGCGGTGACTTTGACCTCGACGGACAGTGAAGTACTGATGGTGCTGGCAGGCTGCAGATCTGCCCTTATCAGCTGGCATACCTCAGTGATAATCTCTTTGTGGAAGCACAGCCTCCTAAGGCAGGTGGTGTCAGGCAAGTCGAGGTAAGAATGCTTCTCCTTGTTCTTGCGGGGGGGTGTAACGTCTGGTCCTCCTCATCTGTCTGTCACTTCTTATATTGGGCACATAATGCAGTAGAGCGTTCCTTCGGTGATGTCGAGTCTGCTGCATGTATTTGGTCACCAAGAGAGGGTGAGAAAGGACAGGCCCCATTGTAGTAGCTCTCTGCTTTCCACCGATTGGTCACAAACAAGGAATGTCCCGACGAAGACACCTCTTCAATTCTAATCGGTCACAGTATGGTCAAGGTGTTTTTACAGATGTTCACATCAACTCCAACGACCTGCAGAGTGCATCCGAACTCCGCTGAGGTTGAAGCACAGCAGCATTTTAAAGGACGAGACATGTAAACTAGAACATGGCGTCCATAACGCTGTGATTAGTTCTGGTTAGTTCCACTTTTTGTGTGCATTTTTTTGGACGAGCAATATTGTGGGCGATACGTGTGCGCGGTGGTGAAATTGACGCTGGGCGATCTTATGGCCGCTACTTTCGATAAGTATGCTGTTTACGACAAAAGAAAGTGGGCGGGTGTTAATAATTCCGTGCGAAAAGTAATGCTGGGTGATATTATGGGCATTGAATTCGACGATTCTGCTGATTCCACCCAAAAACAGTGGGCGAGCGGTAATATTTTTCTCGCCGTTAAGCACATGGGGAAAGTAACGCTCGGCGATAAGTTTCCGAAAAATGCCCGCCAGTTTCCATTTTTTGTCAAAATGGCCGATATATGGGTATTATACGTCATATCGGCAGTAAAATGGGCGTTAAGTGGGCATTAAGCATGCAAAAAAAGTAGAGGTTCTAGCCCAGAGACTTTTTGCTAGTCAGAGGCATCTGCCGGCAGGAAGCCTCCAATCGCAAATTCAGCCCTGAGATTAATCCATTTTTTTTTATATAGAGAACTTCAGTGACCTCCCTTATTTCATCTCACTGCTCTGCTTGCTGCCGTAGATCAATAGGTGCATGCGCGCAAGCCACTTTAGCAAGATGGCGTCCTGCGCGCTTCCTACCAAACGTGTGACTGCGCATCCCAGACCCCATTTTTGAGCCTTAAGTGGCCACGTAGCATCTAAAAAATGGGTGCTACATTGCCCAATGTAGTCCCCATAATCTGCTGGTCAGTTTGGGAATAGTTGTCAAACCTATAGGTGAAGCTACATTTGCTGAGAGAGCACAGTTTGAGTCCTTTCCACTAATATGTAGAGGTAACCTCAGTTGTGGTTTCTGGTGCTATACATATTGAAAAAAAAAGGCCCAGAAATTGGGCCAACCATTTGCACTGCAATCCCGCAAAAAAATGGTGGCTGCAGCTCTAACGACTGTTTCTGGTACGGGACTCGTTAGCCACCATTTTGGTGCGGTGTCAGTGCTGCCGGTATCAGCGCTGGCCCTGGAGATGCAAATATGGAGAGTGTGGCGTTGCCTGTCGACTTAACTTCATTGAACTTGGACCTTTATGTTGAGTTTAGCAGTTGGGTACTAAGCTTGCTTTGAAAAGCGAGCGTGCAGCAGATTGACAGAGAAATTTTCAGCACTTCTTAAATGGACAAACACGTCTTTCAGGTAAGCTTGCATTTAAGATTTTGGACTGGATTTTGAAGTACAACTTATTGAAGTACTGGCTTGGTGCAATATATGTTAAAAGTTTTAAAATTATGCAGGGAGTGCAGGAAGTGCTGCTGAACGCTTGCAAGGCCTCAGATGGTAAAGGAAGGCCTCTGAGAATTCAGAAAATGTTGGAAATACTCAGCAGGTCAGGCAGCATCCATAGAGGGAGAAACAGATAATGTTTCAGGTCAAGATACTGCCGGACTTTTATGCTTTTATTTCAGATTTCCAGCATTTGCTCGCAGAGTGAAGAGAAAGAAGCAGAAGAGGAAGAGGCAGAAGAAAGGATGCAACCCAGACAGCCCCTTTCTGGCTGGGATAGCCAGGATGCAATCATCTCCATGTGGTACCAGTGACAACAACCTAATTCCCCTTTCACCATTTTGCCCCACACCTTACCTTCCCTCTATTGCTGATCATCACAGCATCCTCTTGGCCACGATACTGAAATAAAAGCCACCACAAAGCAAACTTTCCAATCCAACTTTATACAATTATCCATCCAATATGACACCAAGAAATCAACTCATCACCCATATGCATTCCCTGTCTGTGACTGGGTGTACCTTTCCCTATCCTACTGATGTCATGCAGTGCTCCCCCAGTGGCTACAGCATGGCTGGGGGAAGGTTGCTGACTTTCAATGGGGGATACTGCAAATGGCCTTGCAGGATGACCTCAAGAAGGAGTGTCAAATCGAGTGATGGTGTTTCTTCTTCTTCTCTCTCCTCTCCCTCTTCTTGGTTAACCATTGGCCGGACAGGCTGCATTTCTTGGGTGTGTGAAATGAGGAAGACACAAGGGTGGAGTTGTGGTGAGGGGAGGCTGGGAAAGCAAGAGGTACATGCGAGAAGGAGGATAACATATGAGGATACCAACATCTTGTATCCTTTTAATCCCGCCACTGGCCAAGGACTCAAACATGCTCCTACCAAGAATGGCCTGCACCGACTCCTCCATGGAGGGAGATGAAGCTAGGAATGGAAGGTGTGCCTCTTATTTGGTACAGATTGTTGGTAATGATTGGGAAGGGTAGTCATGCAGTAAGAAGTGTGTGAGGCTAGTGGTGCAGTTGGTAGGAGACAGCTTTTGAAGATGCATTCACTGTCCTTGACCACTGGTCTGAGGTTATGAAGCTTCTTTGGGCATTGGAGCCAGGTCATGGGGGCGACACTGCTGGCAGTGACGGCCTCAATTATGTGGTCCCACATTGTTCTTTCTTGAGGGCCTCCTGGCCTCTTTGGGTAGAGGACTTCTCTTGCCGTGTTGACCCCCTGCATAAACCTGGAATGCTGTGTTAGAGACCCAGGGCGCTCCTTCCCTGGCTTGCTGAGCCATTTGTGTTAGTGCTAATAAAATTTAAGTGTGGAAGGCAATTCAGTTTTAAGAGCTGAAGGCTCCCATTTGTGAATTCTATTGAATTTTAATTTTTTTCAGAAGGCGGTTGAGTTGTAAGGGCTAAAAACTGCCTATTTTTAAATGATTTTTATTTTTTTCATTTTAGAAGGCAGTCTCCCTTTAAGGGACTGCACTGTTTTCAAAATGACAGCCCTGCTTTAAGGGAAGGCTGTTCTTGCTGCAATGATGCTGCGGCCACGCTACATTGGGGCCTCCTGCTGGGACTAGAGAGAGTCGGCACAGGCTTGACGGGCCAAATGGCCTTCTTTCGTGGCGATAGATTCTATGACTGTACCGCCATGAAAACGGCTTTTCATGGAAGATTAGCTGTGGGCTAATGTTACTGAGCAACCAGCACCAATTTACCGGAAGCCAAGCTTGTCAATCAGACTGGCTTCCAAGAAGGGAACTTGTTGGAAAAAAAAGGATAAAACTCCACGGCATGCGGGTCACGACCAAAGCTCCCCACCCCCAACCCTGCATACGCAACCCAACCCTGTCTGTGTAAATCTGTGGAATTCTCTGCCCAGGGAAGCAGTTGAGGCTAGCTCATTGAATGTACTCAAATCACAGATAGATAAATTTTTAACCAATAAGGGAATTAAGGGGTATGGGGAGCGGGCGGGTAAGTGGAGCTGAGTCCACGGCCAGATCAGCCATGATCTTTTTGAATGGCGGAGCAGGCTTGAGGGGCTAGATGGCCTACTCCTGTTCCTAATTCTTATGTTCTTATGTTCTTATTATGTTCTGTCAATGTCTTTTGAGTTACAATTCTTCCCGGGTTTACTCCAAATTCTTGATTTTTTACCTTAGTTACTTGCAAGTTTCTTATCAAAATGTTCTTACATGGCATGTGTATAGGGCATCAAAACCTAATCTTGCTTGATTGATATGCAACTTTATATTTAGAGTTACAGTGTAAATGATACAATGGTTCTTTGACATAGGTGAAGCTGATTCAAACTTCAATCATCCTGTTATCCATCCGCCTACACTAAAATAGGCCTCCAAATATTTTCCCTAGAACTCCAGATATTCTTTAATTAATTTTTAGTACCAGTCAGTACCAAAAATGTATAATTTCCAGGTTAATAGACTGCAGGTGGAATCTTTGGGCCCAAATTTCCCTAACCTCTTTTTCTGGCGCCCTCACTCGATCTGCGCTGCTTTTGGCTGCCTCCAAGTGCAGCGAAAAAAGACCTCCGTACTTTGGCCAGCCTCTCCTTCGCTGTGGCGCAGCATGGCCCAATGGATTTGGGGCGGAGCCAGGTCCCAGCGGTGAAAACAGTGCCGAGACCTCTGCACATGCGCGCTAGAGTCTGCGCGCATGTGCAGTAGCTCCTGGCAGGCCGTTTCTGCAAATGCGCGCTGCAGGCTGTGTGGGAGGGGCCGAAGCAGGTCGTCCCTAGCCCTGGCCGAATGGGCTCCCTCATCGGCGGCCTGCTGCCTTCCCTAGGTAGGAGTTCTATTTTTTATTTGTTATTTACTGATTGATTTTGGTGCTTTAAGTGCGGGGCTCCTTCTATTTTTTTTATTTTTTATTTATTGATTGCTTATTACTTTGGTCTTGGTGCTTTAGGGGCAGGGTTCCTTCTATTTTAATTGTTAATTAATTGCTTATTACTTTTTGTGCTTTGTTTGGTGCTTGCTGGTGCTTTAAATGTAGTTACTTGCGCTGATTCCTTAACTGTAAGAAAGGACTTTCTGTGCGGACAAAAGTGGACACATACGCTGCCCTAAGTTAGTTTAGTACAACTTTTTTCTGGCCAAATTGGCATAAATGGTGTAAGTGGCTGGGAACACCCCCTTTTGAAAAAAAAACTGACCGAACAAAAAACCTAACTAACTCACTTACATTGGCACAAATTAAATGGCCATATTTGCAACTAAAAAGATACACCAGAAAAATTAAGTTACACCAAAAAAAAATGGTGCAACTCATGGGGAAATTTGGGCCATACCTCTTTAATGTTAACTACCTTGAGTAATGACTAACGTTACCACCAATTAGTAGCTATAATGCCCCCTTCTTAAAGGGGCACAACCCATATCTGGTAAAACTCTGCACCAATTGAGAGAGCAACAAGTCAGTCTGGTTCCAGAGCTTAAGCTATGTAAAGACTCAAGTGAAGATCATAAACCCACACAAGAACCTCCCATGTTAACTGATATTAAGGCAGAAGAAGCTGTACATCTTTTTCAGACCAAGTCCAAAGAACTTCAGGAAAAAGAGAGAATAATTCAAGATATGAAAATTGCATTAACTGAACAGGATCAAACCCAAGCTGAGCAAGATGAAGTGCTTGAGGCCAGGTTGAAAGAGATTGATGAATTAAGTCACAGATAGATAAATTAACTTAAACAAAAAACTTTCAAAGGAAACTTAACAAATCAAATTTAAATACAATTCCTGGTGAGGAAGCACTTCAGTCCATCTGGTGTTCACTGGTCGAAGAAGGCCTCAAGCATGCTGGTGGACACTGTGCTCCATCTCCAGGTACACCCGGGTGTGAACATAGCCATGGAAGAGAGGCAGTCAGTTGGGCCATGCGACCCCCCCCCACCCGACTGCCTGCTGCCTGGACCTATTAATGGCCACCTAGGCCAAGCCCAGGTGCAGTCCTTCGAGGAGTTCCTCCGACTTACCGGCTCCCCTTCACACCGTCATGTCAAAGATCAGGAGCGTGGTTCTGAAGTGCAGCCAAAAATAGTGGAAGAGGGGCTGCAACCTCTCACACTCCATGTATGTATGGAATACCAGGCTGCAGAAATTGCAGGCGGCTTGGGAGTCCGTGAACCTACTTAAAAATGTATTGTACGGGACTGCTCTGTGCAACACTCTCCACAGCAAATCCCCAATGAAAAAGGGAGGGACCTGGGTGTAGCGAGCTCTCTACTGGGGATCCCCACCTCCTCCGGATGGCAAGGTGGTATGCCAAGGCATGTCCGGTTGGCAAACAAGGACAAAGAAATGGAGAGTGTCCAGGAGCAGCCTATACAGGAAACCCCTCTGCGCAGAATGGAATGCATGGAGGGAATTCCCGAGAGATGGCACAAGTTGTGAGGTGCCGGTTCCTGAGGGAGATTTCAGGGCCTGGCGCCAACGAGAAATTCCGTCTGAACAGGGGTCAGCTCAGACGGGATCACTCGACATGCTTGAGCCTCCTCGACACACCTAGTGGAGTCAGGGACAAGTGCCTCTTTTGGCATCTGGATCGCTTTGGCCAGAGACCGGATGCCGTGCCAGGACACACACTGAGCCAGTTCTTATAGTGATCTCCAGCCCACTCCTCCTCCATTCAGTATGTCCCTGACTCTTGTCACCTTGTCGGCTAGAGCACTCTCCTCCGTCAGCCACCTGAGTCCACGCTCGTAGAGATGCGGATTCTTGAGCATGTGGAATCTACCTTCTCAGAATGCAGATTAGACAGAGAATTGAGTCCTTTGTCTACATTGTGTTCTGCTTCTTTAGAAGACTGGAGTCAGAACTCTATATTTGAACCCCTGCACATCCATATCGCCAAATAATACTTAGTTACACCAGATACCAATGTTGGTATGTAATTAAGTGTTAAGAGTGTGCAAGCATTCATTTTGAACACAAAAATGTGTGTGTTTGGTGATCAAAGTTCAGCTTCACGTCATCCCACTGTGGTACCTGAACCAGGCAGATCCACAGGACTCCAGGGCAATGTTGATGATTGACGAGCCAGCCAGACACACCTGGAGGTGATAGATCCTGGGGCACTGGATTCTTGCAACTCAACTACAGATAATCCAGCAAGGAAAAGCCCTTAAAAGGCAAGGTAATCCTAGCTGGACAAGCAGCAGGAAACTCTGTATAGGCCAGCTATGCAGTTTTAGCCAGTTAAACATGCATGTTAATCTTCTGCTTTTCGTAGGGCCATAGGGCTAGATTTTACACTTCTTTTGTAACTTGTCAGCTTCTTTGTTGCATTAAACTGAGACGCATGTTACAATCAAATCGTCGTGGGCGGTAAAAATGGGTTTTCAGATTGTCGGCTTCTCGCCCATTCTCAAAGCACCTTGTCTCCAATTGAAATTGGGCACTGCCGCGAGCGATATGAAATGGGCAGTAGCGTTAAATCTCGCTGACCTTCTGCCGTAAAGTGTCACCATCCTTAGCAATGGCATTGCAACGCTCGATTCCCGTGATTCAGGAGGTCAAGGGTCATCATGACATGCACAGAAGAGGAGACAGAGAGAGAGGGAGCTGAGAGGGACTGAAGGCATGTGTGGGTGTGGTGTGGCTGCTTTGGGAGAAAGGAGGGAGACTTTAGAGCTTTAGAGCAAATAGGGAAACAAAAATTAGCTGTTACCAGCCACATATTTGCCTGAATTTGGTCTATAATGGAGGGAGAGGAGGAGGCATCACAGCACGCTGTGGAGACTGACGCTGGAGAGAGCAGTGAGGTGGGAGAGGAGCACATTGGAGGGCGCAAAAGAGTGAGGAGATTCTCAGACGAGCCAAATGGCTCCCTCCTGCAGTAAGTCGCGTTATGCTGAGATGATTTGACACAGGGAGGGTGTGGGAAGCCCACTCCAAAGACTTACCAGAAGATATGGACCGAGATAGCAGAGGTGGTCTTGTCGGTCGGTGACCAACGAGATGCGTGAGGGCAACCAATAATGCAAACGATGGAATGATCTTGTGGGATCCGCAAGAGTAAGTCTTACATTTATTTACATGTACTTATGTATTTATATAATTTCATTTGTAAGAGTCATGAGTGACTATCAGCTGATGTGAGGTCTTTCACTTTTACCGGGAATGTTTTACTCAAAGCATGTGGTCACGCTGCACGTCTTAAGGGAAATAATGATAATTATCATAATAATCATGATTACATCTGTCGGTTATGTGTTGTATCAGTCTCTGTGACAGTACCTAGCAATGATATCATGCAATGATCTCATGCCATGTTGTCCTGTTACCTTTTACAGAAGAAGCTATCAATGATGAGGTCCGTGCAGAGGCGAACTTGTGCGGAGCCACCAGTCCCAAGCGACATCACTGAGATGGAGGAGCAAGTGCTCGCACTCGTGGGGAAGCACCCCTGGCAGCCACGCAAGCATCTGCAAACTCTGAAGTGATGCCACGTGAGTAAAGCTTACACAATTGCGTGATGTAAAGTCAATAGATGCCACACCCACTCATATCCGAACAATCATATATGATAGATGATTTCTAAAATTGTCCTAGAAATAATGCTGACTTAACGACAATCATTGCAATGCAAATTTGTTGATGGTCATGAAATGTGATGTCTGTGATGATTTTGATAGCGGTTTGCATATGCTGTGTGTAGCACTGGACTCACCTTGTGACCCTAGCACCCCCTTCTCCTCTAATAACCTCATTTGTGTTTTGCAGCTCAGCCAGCAGCGAGGCCCCAGGCAAGACCACAAGAGGCCAGAAGGTGGGGGCATGGGGCCAGACTCTCTGGACGATCCTATAGCTGGTGCTGAGAAGCTCCAATTGTCGCCTGTCAATCCGCTGGGTCTGTTCTCCACGGATGAGAGCGCTGACTTCGAGGAACCTCCATTGCCATGCTCCAGAAGCCATTCCACCCTAAGGCCATCTAGTGCTCCACTCTGGAGGTATCGGCCCCAAGCACCTCGCCACAGGGCACCCTATTTGTCCTCAGAATGGCGCCGACCCTGCGGAGGCTTCATGGACGTGGCAGGTCTGGTCCACGAGTGCCACATGAGAGCGAAGAAATGGTACAGTTGTCCAGGAGGACTGTAGACATTGGAGACCAGCTCATCGAAGCATTGGGGGGCATATCCTGACACTGGCCTAAGCAGAAATGGAGTAACTATCAGTTGGGAAAAGTTCCCTAAATGGCCAGAATTGGCGTAGGTGGCTGGTTACGCCCCCTTTTGAGGAAAAAAAAACATACCTTAAAAAAAAAGTAACTAAATGAGTTACGCTGGTGCAAATTGATTGGGGAAACTGGGGATTTTTAAGTTAGGCCAGAAAAAGCAGCCTGCTCCAAAAAAACGCGCAAATCACTGGGGAAAATTGAGCCCAATGAAACTAGCAGTGCAAACAGAAATTAATGTCCCAACTTAACCAAGGGCATGCATAAGTGAAAGAATTAATTCAGTGGCCTGCTTCATTTATTTTAATTGTAAATTATTTTCTAATTAAGTAGAGGTATTTCCATTTGAAGATTTCAATTTGCATTCCCTCTGAGTGTTGAATATTGGCCTGTATTTTCTGCTTCTACACGCTTGATGCAAATGGGGAAATTCCAGACTCCAAGCCCATGATTTTCCAATCGTTAAAATTAATGGGCCGAAAATCATGGGCTGGCTGTGTACAATTTCTTCATTTGTGCTCTTGGTATGTGCCAAGAATTCTGAAGCAGAAAATATGGAGTATTATGCTATGCAAAGAGTTTATTACAGAGAAGGGAAATTGCAGCAGGCCTTTAATGCACCTCCCAGCCACTTGTTTTTCATTAACGGCCTGCGACATGAGGCTGGTAAACCAGAGTTGAATGCTGCACCAAGTGTGGGGGAAATGGCAGTGGACTTGAAGAACAGAGGGAGAAACCAGTGGTGCATCTTGGAACTGGCTCTTCTGAGGCTGGTAATTAGTATCATTGATGTTTCAGAGCAGAATTTCTGGTTTCAATTCACAGAAGTGGGGATTGCAGTGAAGGAAACCTGAAATCTCACTATCCATGGCTCATTAGAGGTACTTCAAGTCATTGTGGTATGCATATCAGATGTTTTGGAGGCCCGCAGGATAATCAGGAAGTAATTGGCTGCATTTTGGTCTTGTGAGGAATACATGGAGATTGTGGCTTTACACAAGATTGGAGGATGTTGTAAGACTCAAAAAACCCAGTTATAATGCTTTCATTAATATAGTCACCTTCTTGATCTTGTATATCATGTGACCTCAATGGAGAAGCTGGAAACAATGGGAGTGCAAGGCTTAATTTTTAATTTTGTTCAGAATGTGTCTTCCAGAACCAAGATCCATTCATGGGAGACTCATGGAATTTATTTATCTCAAAAAAGAAATGAGGCAAGGTTGTTAGCCAGTGTCAGCCATCTAATTCAATGGATGGTACTTCCAACTTCAGCAGGGGTTTTAATACATCAGGTAAGTGGATCGGCCACCCGTTACATACCTTGCCTGATTTTCCATTCTGTTGACCTCCAATCCACATCCCCACCTGTGTTGAAATCAAGATTCATCACAAATTCTTCGACTCCAACTCAATCTTTCCCAGGCCTCAAACTGTGGAAGTTCTTAACTTCCTCAGTCATTCCTTCCTGTGAAAATCTTCAGGGTTTCAAATCCCAAGCTTAGCATCAGCTTGTCACCACTTCCTGTCTTACCTTATCTTCTGTTTAACTGTTTTCAATTTTGATAGCATATTTTGCTTTGCCCTTCACATTGAACATAAGAACATAAGAACATAAGAATTAGGAACAGGAGTAGGCCATCTAGCCCCTCGAGCCTGCTCCGTCATTCAACAAGATCAAGGCTGATCTGGCCGTGGACTCAGCTCCACTTACCCGCCCGCTCCCCATAACCCTTAATTCCCTTATTGGTTAAAAATCTATCTATCTGTGATTTGAATACATTCACTGAGCTAGCCTCAACTGCTTCCTTGGGCAGAGAATTCCACAGATTCACAACCTTCTGGGAGAAGAAATTCCTTCTCAACTCGTTTTAAATTGGCTCCCCTGTATTTTGAGGCTGTGCCCCCTAGTTCTAGTTTCCCCGACCAGTGGAAACAACCTCTCTGCCTCTATCTTGTCTATCCCTTTCATTATTTTAAATATTTCTATAAGATCACCCCTCATCCTTCTGAATCCAACGAGTAAAGACCCAGTCTACTCAATCCATCATCATAAGGTAACCCCTCATCTCCGGAATCAGCCTAGTGAATCGTCTCTGTACTCGCTCCAAGGCTAGTATATCCTTCCTTAATTTAAGGTGACCAAAACTGCATGCAGTACTCCAGGTGCAGCCTCACCAATACCCTGTACAGTTGCAGCAGGACCTCCCTGCTTTTGTACTCCATCCTTCTCGCAATGAAGGCCAACATTCCATTCGCTTTCCTGATTACCTGCTACACCTGCAAACTAACTTTTTGGGATTCATGCACAAGGACCCCCAGGTCCCTCTGCACCGCAGCATGTTGTAATTTCTCCCCATTCAAATAATATTCCCTTTTACTGTTTTTTTTCCCAAGGTGGATGACCTCACATTTTCCAACATTGTATTCCATCTGCCAAACCTTAGCCCATTCGCTTAACCTATCCAACTCTCTTTGCAGCCTCTCTGTGTCCTCTGCACAACTCGCTTTCCCACTAATCTTTGTGTCATATGCAAATTTTGTTACACTACACTCTGTCCCCTCTTCCAGGTCATCTATGTATTTTGTAAACAGTTATGGCCCCAGCACCGATCCCTGTGGCACACCACTAACCACCGATTTCCAACCCGAAAAGGACCCATTTATCCCGACTCTCTGCTTTCTGTTAGCCAGCCAATTCTCGATCCATGCTAATACATTTCCTCTGACTCCGCGGACCTTTATCTTCTGCAGTAACCTTTTGTGTGGCACCTTATCGAATGCCTTTTGGAAATCTAAATATACCACATCCATCGGTACACCTCTATCCACCATGCTTGTTATATCCTCAAAGAATTCCAGTAAATTAGTTAAACATGATTTCCCCTTCATGAATCCATGTTGCGTCTGCTTGATTGCAGTATTCCTATCTAGATGTCCCGCTATTTCTTCCTTAATGATAGCTTCAAGCATTTTCCCCACTACAGATGTTAAACAAACTGGCCTATAGTTACCTGCCTTTTGTCTGCCCCCTTTTTTAAACAGAGATGTTACATTAGCTGCTTTCCAATCCGCTGGTACCTCCCCAAAATCCAGAGAATTTTGGTAGATTATAACGAATGCATCTGCTATAACTTCCGCCATCTCTTTTAATACCCTGGGATGCATTTCATCAGGACCAGGGGACTTGTCTACCTTGAGTCCCATTAGCCTGTCCAGCACTACCCCTCTGGTGATAGTGATTATCTCAAGGTCCTCCCTTCCCATATTCCCATGACCAGCAATTTTTGGCATGGTTTTTGTGTCTTCCACTGTGAACACCGATGCAAAATAATTGTTTAAGGTCTCAGCCATTTCCACATTTCCCATTATTTAGTTCCCCTTCTCATCTTCTAAGGGGCCAACATTTACTTTAGTCACTCCTTTCCATTTTATATATCGGTAAAAGCTTTTACTATCCGTTTTTATGTTTTGCACAAGTTTACTTTCGTAATCTATCTTTCCTTTCTTTATTGCTTTCTTAGTCATTCTTTGCTGTAATTTAAAATTTTCCCAATCTTCTATTTTCCCACTAACCTTGGCCACCTTACACGCATTGGTTTTTAATTTGATACTCTCCTTTATTTCCTTGTTTATGCACGGCTGGTTATCCCTTCTCTTACCGCCCTTCTTTTTCACTGGAATATATTTTTGTTGAGCACTATGAAAGAGCTCCTTAAAAGTCCTCCACTGTTCCTCAATTGTGCCACCGTTTAGTCTGTGTTTCCAGTCTACTTTAGCAAACTCTGCCCTCATCCCACTGTAGTCCCCTTTGCACGCTCATTTGAGACACTACTTCCTCACCCTCAATCTGTATTACAAATTCAACCATACTGTGATCACTCATTCCGAGAGGATCTTTTACTAGGAGATCGTTTATTATTCCTGTCTCATTACACAGGACCAGATCTAAGAAAGCTTGCTCCCTTGTAGGTTCTGTAACATACTGTTCTAAGAAACAATCCCGTATGCATTCTATGAATTCCTCCTCAAGGCTACCCCGTGCGATTTGATTTGACCAATCAATATGTATGTTAAAATCCCCCATGATTACTGCTGTTCCTTTTTCACATGCCTCCATTATTCCCTTGATTATTGTCCACCCCACCGTGAAGTTATTATTTGGGGGCCTATAAACTATACCCACCAGTGACTTTTTCCCCTTACTATCTCTAATCTCCACCCACAATGATTCAACATTTTGTTCATTAGAGCCAATATCGTCTCTCACAACTGCGCTGATATCATCCTTTATTAACAGAGCTACCCCACCTCCTTTCTCTTCTTGTCTATCTTTCCGAATTGTGAGATACCCCTGTATGTTTAATTCCCAGTCTTGGCCACCCTGCAACCACGTTTCTGTAATGGCCACCAAATCATACCCGTTTGTAATCATTTGTGCCGTCAACTCATTTACTTTATTTCGAATGCTGCGTGCGTTTAGGTAGAGTGTTTTAATACTAGTTTTTAAACCATGATGTTTAGTTTTGTCCCCTCCTGCAGCCCCTTTATATTCATACATATTGTCCCTTCCTCTCACCTTGTGGTTTACACTTACCCCAGTGCTACTCTGCTCAGTCGCCTCCTGCCTTTTGCATTCTTTCTTGGGCTCCTGTTCACCTGAGCTCTCACCCACTCTAACTAGCTCAGAGCCCTCTCCTGGGTTCCGAATACTCCTCGCATTGAGGCACCGAGCTTTCATGCTTGCCTTTTTATTACACTTTGACCCTTTAGAATTTTGCTGTACAGTGGCCCTTTTTGTTTTTTGCCTTGGGTTTCTCTGCCCTCCACTTTTACTCATCTCCTTCCTGTCTTTTGCTTTTGTCTCCATTTTGTTCCCCTCTGTCTCCCTGCATAGGTTCCCATCCCCCTGCCATATTAGTTTAACTCCTCCCCAATAGCACTAGCAAACACTCCCCCTAGGGCATTGGTTCCGGTCCTGCCCAGGTGCAGACCGTCCGGTTTGTACTGGTCCCACCTCCCCCAGAACTGGTTCCAATGCCCCAGGAATTTGAATGCCTCCCTGCTGCACCACTGCTCAAGCCACATATTCATCTGAGCTATCCTGCGATTCCTACTCTGACTAGCACGTGGCACTGGTAGCAATCCCGAGATTACTACTTTTGAGGTCCTACATTTTAATTTAGCTCCTAGCTCCTTGTTTAAAGCAATATACACTATAAAATGCATTTAATAGTCCTAAATCATATTGAGGATTCTTGCTAATATAGTTCCATCAATTCTCTTTCTCTGAGTTTTTGGCAAATGCCCCGTTAAAGTAAATTATAGCAATTTGAACATTTTATTTGGATTCACTTAGTCTCTGAAATTTACTGTGATCATTTGTCAAATACTACCCATGTAGGTTAAGCAATGCCTCTAGTTCAAAATTCTCATCCTTATTTTCAACCCTCTCCATGGCCTCGCCCCTCCCTATCTCTGTAATATTCTCCAGCCCCACAACCCTCTGAGATTACTGCGCTCCTATAATTCTGCCCTTTTGAGCATCCCTAATTATATTCACTTAACCATTGGTGACCGTGCCTTCTGTTGCCTAGGCCCCAAGCTCTGGAACTCCCTGCCTAAACCTATCCGTTTCTCTACCTCTCTTTCCTCCTTCAAGACACTCCTTAAAACATACCTCTTTGACCAAGCTTTTAGTCACTTGCGCTAATTTCTACTTATGTGACTCGGTGTCAAATTTGTAAAAATCTCATAATACTGCTGTGAAGGGCCTTGGGACGCTTCACTACGTTAAGGGCGCTATATAAATACAAGTTGTTGTTGTTGTTGTAGGTTAAATATTACTGCCCTTGTTGGTGTCAGTCACCAGCATAATGAAACACAGATAGATATCTTAATTGTAGTTACTAAATAAATCCCCTTAATCTATTCCTTCCCACTCCTGGTGCTAAAGTGCATCTAGTATCTTAAAGCTAGCACTGTAATTATAACACTAAAAACTTACATTTATATAGCGGCTTTAACATACTGAGACGTCCCAAGGAGCGTTATCAGACAAAATTTGACACCAAGTCACCTAAGGAGATATTAGGACAGGTGACCAGAAGCTTGGTCAAAGAGGTAGGTTTTAAGGAGCGTCTTAAAGGAGGAAAGAGAGGTAGTGAGGCGAAGAGGTTCAGGGAGGGAATTCCAAAACTGAGGGCCTAGACAGCTGAAGGCACGGCTGCCAATGGTGGGGCGAATAAAATCGGGATGAATAAAGGGCCAGAATTGGAGGAACACAGAGTTCTCGGCTGGAGGAGGTAAGAAAGATAGGAAAGGGGCAAGGCCATGGAGGGATTTGAAATCAAGGATGCAAATTTTAAATTTGATACACAGATTCTATACTTTTTAGATCTTGCCTTTCTTTTCCCTTTAAACTTAAATATATCTTAATATAAACCAAGACAGTTCAATACAAGTGATAGGTTTTAAAATAAATTCTGCTTGTTGTTGAGTTGCCATCAATCAGTCAGCATGAGGATAGGCTTCTCCATCTTTATCAGGGGCCAGAAAATATGGCCCCAATACATACGGGGAGGGTGAGGCCGAAAATGGACGAAGAACCTGGCAAGGCCAGGGCTGCAGATGTCCTGCCGATCTTAACAGCAGGAGCACATTAACATCTTGTAGCTGAGTGTGCAACCCAGCAGCCAGCCAAATAGGCAGGAGGTCACAGCTCAAGGCCCTTAGGGATGGTTCCCAGCAATAGGGAGGGAAGGCAATCGAGGCTGGATGAGGTGGCCTGTGATCGGGGTTGGGGGCAGCAAGGCCTGCGATCGGGGTTGAAGGCAGCAAGGCCTGCGATCGGGGTTGGGGGCAGCAAGGCCTGCGATCGGGGTTGGGGGCAGCAAGGCCTGCGATCAGGGTTGGGGGAAGCAAGGCCTGAAATCGGGGTTGGGGGCAGCAAGGCCTGCGATCGGGGTTGAAGGCAGCAAGGCCTGCGATCGGGGTTGGGGGCAGCAAGGCCTGCGATCAGGGTTGGGGGCAGAAGGCCTGCGATCAGGGTTGGGGGCAGAAGGCCTGCGATCGGGGTTGGGGGAAGCAAGGCCTGCAATCGGGGTTGGGGGCAGCAAGGCCTGCGATCGGGGTTGAGGGCAGAAAGGCCTGCGATCGGGGTTGGGGGCAGCAAGGCCTGCGATCAGGGTTGGGGGCAGCAAGGCCTGCGATCGGGGTTGGGGGCAGCAAGGCCTGCGATCGGGGTTGGGGGCGGCGAGGCCTGCGATCGGGGTTGGGGGGGGCGAGGCCTGCGATCGGGTTGGGGGCAGCGAGGCCTGCGATCGGGGTTGGGGGCAGCGAGGCCTGCGATCGGGGTTGGGGGCGGCGAGGCCTGCTATTAGAGTGAGGGAGGCTGGAAATTGGAGCCGGGGAATCAACTGGCGATCGGAACTCGGGGTGGCCGAAGACTTCCTTGAGAGGTCTGGGGGGAGCTCTCCTGCTCCTCCTGGTCCACAAGGCGTGCTGAAAGAGACGCTTACTTTGGGGAGCCAGTAGGTCTCACCAATTCACTGCTGAGTTTCCGGACCCCTGGGAAAACACATGCAGCAGCAGGAGGCCAACTTAAATGTGTTAATTTACCGTCCCATCTCTCCACGGACACTTGGACGTCCCAATAGCTGCCACCATAAAAAAGGTGGTGGTTGCGTGCGCAGTGGGTAGGGGCTGTGTACTGCATATTTAACTGCCCCCCGACTTTCTCCCGCCACAATTTTGAGACCTATCTTTTATTCTTATACATGTAGGCACCTTGTATTCAATAAAAACCATGGTTAAAAACCCTCTGTCTGTCGCGTTTGTGCAGAGAACCTGCATTATTTGAGTGCATTTATTCTTACTGAAACCTATATGAAATTTTTATTCGTATATTTTTTGAAAATGCTGTGTCACTAAAGTTAAGCTGGCATTCAAAACTAATAATTTTAAAGCTTGCAGATAACTTGTAAAGTACATAGAGAATTCTATTTAACTTTTATTTCCCTCACCCCCAACGTATCTCCTTCTCCTACTTCTACACCATTCCCCTCTGATCAGGCTGCTACAATCTGCTAAGATCTCTATGGAAGTCTTCAATGCTGCTTCAGAATCAAGCTGCCAAGAGGTCCTGAGTAACACAGGAAGAAATCTGCCATGGCAATGTTTCCTTCCTTCCAGACAAGCCAGGCAAGCCTGGCAAAATTCATTCTCTCAGGAAGCATGAGTGAATATCATTCAGATTTGGCATTCAAAGTAGGTCTCAAAATAGGGAGTTCCATTTTTTTTAAACTGTACAAACAAACAAAAGATAGCATTATATTATTGTTCACAGTCACAAGTGGATACCTTAAACACCAGAAGCAAAGTAAAGAGTTCTTTGATTCCAATTTGGAGTTGAGCTAGAGTCTGAGGAGGCAGTTGCTCCTTCTGAACTCAGCTGAAGAACCTTGCAAGTCATAGAATTTTACCCTGAACAAATCACAGCGCACTCAAAAATACATCACATAAAACTCTGACTATTAAGCTTGTCATGCTAGGCCTGGCCATAAAATGTAAAGCCATTTAACCAAAGAGTAATAATGCTTAGTTATGAATCAAGGTTAGCGCTCAGGAAATGAATGTGTTACTTTGCGTGAGGCTAAAACAAGAACAAAAGCTGTCTTAACTCTTTAATAGTCAATTCAAAGTGCAGCATGGCTCATTGGATTCCACATAACAGTCTTGGATCAGAATACCTGAAGAACCACAGGAATCCTGCAGTCAGTATATCCTACATTTGCTTTAGCATTTAGCAGCAGTTAGTAGAGATGTTGTAACAGTTTTGTTCTGTCCATTGGAAGCTAGATAGATTACTTATGTTATTTTCAGAGTGCTTCATGAATCATCCTCTGAATAGCTTTGTTACAAATTTACAAAGAACAGATTTAAACATTTAGAAAATGTTGATCTTTAGTCTGAATTCTTTAGGGAAAGTTCTAGCTGCTGCTTGACATTTAGAAGGAGTGTTGTTTTGCCTCTGTAACCTGGATTTGAATCTAGTTAATAGTGATATTATGGCCCAAAATTTCCACAAAGAAAAAACATGCCCTTAACTTACCTGGACGCCCGTTTTTTTAACGCCCCTCAGTGCTGAAAATTTAAAGTAGTATTTTCGCACCCTCTGGCGCCGGTGCTACTTGATTCAACTCTCCGGGGCGGAGCCTCCAACGTACGCTGAAATGCCACAGCGCATGCGAGGAAAAAAAGGTCCCATCTGCACATGCGCAGTGCAAAGTATTAAAAAAAAGCACACGTGGGGACTGTGTGGATCATCATTGAGAATCCATTGGTGGCAGAGGTAGTTTCGCAAGTAGGAAATACAGCTTCGATCACGAGATGGCTGCAATGGAAGGGTGCGGAGAAGGCGAAAGCCAGGGACGGAGAAGGGGAAACCGTAAGGGCAAAGAGATTTCGTGGGGATGAAATTGAGCACCTGGTAGAGTTAATCGAGAGTAGATGGGGAGTTCTTGAGAATAAGGGGAGCTTTGGAAAAAATAAGCTTAAATTGTATGCACTCGCAGAAGTTTGGGACCAGGTCGCAGTGGAGTTTAATGGAATGTCCATGACCCCGAGAACCAACACGTAGCTGAAAAAGAAGTGGCAGGACCTCGGACAAGCAGTAACTGTAAGTAATACGTTAAACTTACATTTATTTAGGCTTTAAAATATATGTTTATTTATGCACTGCAGTAACATCTGTAAATGTGATCCGTGTGCGTGTGTATGCGTGTGTGTGTGCGCACATGTGTTCATAAGGACCCTCTCTTTAAAAAGTTGCACTTGCACCTTTGCAGAAGATGGTGTCACAGATCAACCATGAACAGCCAAAACTGGAGGAGGTCCGGCAAGTAGCCTCCAACTAACAGCCCTGGAGCAGAGGATAGCATCAATGATTAAATGCTACAGAAGAAGACCAAGAATGAATGCGCAAGTTGGGCCCAGTTTTCCATTAGAGGGTAAGTCCTGCAAATTGCACAGTCTGGGTTGGCTGAATGTTACGTACTATGTGTGCTTCCTACGCTTCTCCTTCCTCAATGCTGCTAACCAAGCATCTATTTTTTGTTTCTCAGAGGGTGAACATCAGGAGGAGACCAAAGGTGCACCTGAAGCTGAAGGCGAGAATGTTCAAGAAAACGGCATGCCAGATATTACAACTCAGGACAATGATGGGCAGCTAGAAGTCATGGACGACGTGATGGTCACCCTGGACTTGGAGGTGCTGAACCCCTCCAAGTCCTTTCATGAGCGAATCAAGTGAGAGGAATTTTCTAGGTGTGATGTCTGAGGCTGCGGGTACAAGTGTATCGCAAGCCATACCTGCGAGATGTCGTAGGAGGACGAACTCCAGACCTGATCCAGAAACAATGGTCTCTGAGAACTTAGGACATCTTGTGGGGATGAGCAGGGAGAACATCGAGCAATCTCGATTGCTCCTGAAAGCCTTTGGTGGGATGAGGTCAGAGTTGGGGAGACTTTCGGGACGGATGGATGTGGTTGCATTGGCAATAGCGGGGCTCACCCAAACTGTCCTTAATACGAGGAGCACTTTCCACTCTACAAATTCAATGGTTGATCCTGAGGATAAGGTTGACGACAAAGAGGTACCTGGGCATCCTGCCATGCCACATTTTGGCGCTGTCCCTGTCATAGCCCAGCATCAAGAAACGCTGCGCCGGAAAAGGAACAGACTACACCTGGGGGTACAAGGGGAAGGAAGCAGAAATCTGCAACTACGGGCATGTGCAGGGGTGGAAGCATCTACTGGGGCAGGATTGGCGCACAGCACTAATGAAGAGGATAGAATAATTGTTTTTTGGTTGATTTCGTTGTTTGTAAAGTTTGCCACGGCTCTGAATAAAGTTTTGAAGATTTAAACATAAGTAAAGTCACGCTAATCACAACTGTGCTGTACAAATGTTTAATAAACATTTTAATTTTGGACTTTTAACCTGGCTCCTGCACTTCATTTTTTAATGCTGCACTAATAAATATTGCAGGATAACCGGACTGAAAATGTAAAAAGTGCATCACCCTTGCAACCTATTGGTTTAAATGATACAGGGGCAGGTTCCAGTACTAAGGTGTTCATGGATGCTGCCTTGTTCTGGGTCACGGATGCATGTAACGAAGTACCATGATGCATGTATCAGTGACCCTCACCCAGTCTGGATCCATGAACAATTTAGTCTTATTGTCCACCTAAGTACTCCACCACTCCCAAACTCCAGTTAAACATTCAAGATTTGTGGTGGAAATATTTAATAAACATAAGGTTATGTCCATCTAAGCACTCCAACACTCCTTTAAAATGTAAAAGGTTGGTGGAGGGAATATTTAGTAGCCATTATGTGATGCCCACCTAAACACTCCCAACACTCCCTTGCAACATAAAACATTTCTGGCGGTAACATTTACTATAAATTATATATTTTCCACTTAGGCACTCCAACACTCCAACCTTCGGCATGGGCTAGCAGTGGGCCTTGTGGGAAGAGGACCTTTGGCCTGGGCTAGCAGGGGCTCCAGTCTAGGAGAGTGGGGAGAAGGCTGCACTGCATTGCAGAAGAAGAAGAGGAGGATTGGTATGGTGATTATGCATTTTTGGAACTTTTTAATATTTTCCTTGGACTTTTTGGATTATTTTGGGCCGTGAGGACATATATGGAACAATGTAAGGATTTAACATTTTTTTTTTGCCATCATTCTTTTTTCATTGCAGAATCATCAGTATGGGTGAGTTTTTATTTATTGTATAGTTATATCTGTTTATAGTTTAAATTTTGTCTTAAACTGTAAGGTAAGTTAAATTGTAAACTAAATGGAAGTCCCTTCGGCCAGGGATAGCAGTGGGCCAGCGCGGATTCTCTAACTGCAGGTAGGGATTTTGCTTACGGTGTTTCTAGGGTCTGTGCGCCAGTTTAAACATTTTTTTAGGTGGGCTAAGTTTGCCTTACGTGTAAAAATGGCGCGGAACCTTCTTTTACAGGTACACCAGCGGCAGAATGTATGGCGCCAAACATTCTGGCGCTGGTAGTAGATGCCGGTGCCGCAACACTGGGGAATATTTGGAGTAAGTTTTGGCGCCAAAAAATTCACTGGCTGCCGAAAAAATGGTGCCCAGTGATGGCCCCTCAGCTGACCTTGTGAAAAATAGTAATCTCACTTAAAGGAAACCACAAGATAGTCAATCTGAGAAATGAAAAATTTACACTGGTGTAGCTCTTCTGAAATTGGTGCTTAGATTGTTGATATATATTAGAGGGTGCTATACTCTGCATGTGACCTGTGTTTTCCCTAACCTGGCAATGTATGATTCTAACAATATGTACGTAGCTTAATGAGTACAAAGGTTCAACTCCAAACAACTATAAGTAATAGTGCCATTAAAAGCAGTCTGCATGGTTCGTCATCATTCTACTTTGTATTTTGCTTTCTGGCTACAAAATGTAAATCGTGCCAAATTGCTATGACATCTTTGTCATTCATTTTGAGCAAATACCATATAAAGGACAATACGAACATTGGCCCTCAATTAACAATAATGTATCCTATGAATCATTAACCCATTTTTAACATCAAGTTTATAAGAGAGCATAAAGCTGTCTACTGACATTTCTTAACACTGAATTATTGCAGTACCAGGAGACTATGCTAAGTCTTTCCTTATGGTGTAGTTCATCGGTGTTTGAGCAGTTCAGCCTACATTGTCTCCATCACCCATCAGGGAACTAGATATCAAGCATATCTACAGGTGAAGGAAATGTGACCCCTCCTTCCCTGAATCTTTCTGCAATTTGGACATGACTATGCATGCCTTTGAGATTGACATGATCATTTAGAGGATGTTAGTGAACTAGTAGGACTTCAAAGAAGAACTCCAGACCATTTTCAGAAATGATCATTTTCAATAATTTACTCACAACTGTTTAGCACAACAGACTATATAATACTGAGAAATCAATTTTTGCAACACTGGACTTTTTCACTACTAGTATATTCTGGATAAGACACCATTCGTATGGTCTGTATTTATAATCAGATGCAAAGATTACTCAACATAATTTCTTATGCGTATAACATACACCAAGTCCTAAGCAGTAATGATAGAGCATTTTTATGTTCTTTTGACCTATTCATTCTACTATATAGAATAGGTTAATGACTTACAGTCAACTGACATTGGAGGAGTGATTTTAATTCCCCCCTGCCCAGCGGGAATGGGGTGATAATGGGGTTAAAATCACATCAGAGGACTTTCTGCTCTGCTTCCATTTGATTCCTGCCCTGCCACCACCCTAACCACACAGTTTTTTAGGCATCTGAAGTGCAAGTCTGAAGCAGGCAGGATCTTCATTACTACTGTGGAGTCATATGTCATTAGGACCCTTGTGCAATTTTAACATGCAAAAAGGGAAGACCTGTCCAGCACTTGAATCACTGTGTAAAACCTGGTAGGATTGGTTTCCAAATGACGATTGGAAGCAGCATTTAAAAGGGCACTCACCTGCGGGCACTCCGTTTGCTACAGCACTCTTTGAATTTCCACAGCAAAGTTTGCTTTGAGATTGCTTATTTTCTACATTTAATCTGCTTCTACATCCTCAATAATCACAGAGCTTATGATGAGTGCCATTCTTAGCACTTTTGTTTGGTTCCATAAAAAGGACATGGAGGCTACAGGAGAGGCAGTTGGACTTCTTAGGAGACCACGCGAGAGCAGGTGGTGGTGGAGGGGTTGGGCTGCATGAAGAAGGCCTTACCCAGCCCATAGCATCTAGAGTCACTTTCATGGAATTGCCTGAGGTGCATGCATGAGGAGGCTGCACTCTCCAGACAGACTTACATAGACAGACCACTGCAATCCCCTGGAAAACGGGAACCACCACGTCAAAATTAACAAGCAAGAGGACATCATGAAAGTGAAAGGTGAAATTCAGGCGATTTTTTCCATGTAAAACTGGTGCTGTGCGATCCAATTTCTCGCCTCTTAAATTTAATTCCACAATGCAGTGGTCTGCAAACCTGCTTAAAGAGTGGTTTATGGACTCATGGAACATTTGGCTTTACTGATGTATGACTGCAACTGTTAATATGCTAACAGCTACACAGTTTTCATGTAATATTATGGGTTCAACCATTTAAACAATACTAACAAGGAAAATTAATGATATGCGAAATGTAGGAAAGGTACAATCGAAGTTTGGGTTAAGTGAACTTTCTCCTATTACTGTCTTAACCATTAATTTAGAAAGGTATTTAGAACTGGAACCAACAGCTTTCCAATTATTAAAGGTCAATCCAATGGCATGAGAGAGATGGGTTTGGTACCAAATGACACTATCTGTAATTACCAGGATTATAGAAAATGACATGGTAATTACAACTAACATAAAGTCACAAGTAAACTCTGTATAATTAGCAATTTTCAAATGAGCTTTCATGCCATTTTTAAAATGTCCAACTAATCAATCATTTTCAGTTCTATGCAGTCCCTTCTAAATTAATTCTTGTCTTATTTATGCCACATTATCACCTTTGTTTATTACCCAAGTACCACACCATACACTCTCACCATAAAAACAGTAACTATAAATGCATACATTTATGCTTTTGACATATAAAAACGTAATCATGATATTTAATCAAGAAACGCACAGCTGATAGTATTGTATGTGTTCACTGACCCACTAGAACAGTCTCATTAAATTCATAGCCTGGGAGAGTGAAATATAGAAGAGTCTTTGAGCATAATTCATCTCCTATGAATGGCTATATTATGTTCACAAAGCTAGGCCAAATTTCAGTACTGTGACCAGACCTGGTTCAGTAGATTTGAATCTTTTTCATGTTTCAGAGGTGGGGTTGATGTTACCTTAGGCTTCCACTTTGATTACTAAGTGACTGTAGCTGGGACTAACCAATTTAATGAGGTTATGTTATTACTCATGCTGTGTGGCCATCTGGAAAAGGTTTGCAACCAGCACATTCCTTGCCAAGGGCCACCTGTAAAACATTAAGTCCCCGCCTGTACTCGAAATATGAGATGGAAATGTTTGGGCTACATAATGTTAGATGTGAAAAATTATTGGAGAAGACAGGAAAGAATTCATATATTTTTAAAAAAATGCATTGCAAAGGTCATGTAAACAAGAGTTGAAAGTTCAGAGCCAAGATCTTTCAAACCATGACATGCTGAATCACATAACCACATATCTGTAGACTGTTATGACTTTCTTAACATATGGGTCTCTAATTACATGTAGTTTTGTCACTAGGAGAGCAGAGTGTTAAAGGTTTGACCAGAGTGCATTAACACAAGGTAACCAGAAGAAAAGGAAGGGCTCTTTTTCTCAAATATTAAGTCAATAAATACAAAAAATGTGAAAGTTAAGAATATGAAAATAGAGAAACAAAAAACACAATAGAAAATAGGAAATAAAGATCAAGAAAATAAAGAAAGAAGCAAATATAGAGAAGGAGGAAAGATGAGGATGTTTAAGTTTGAGTTTATGTTGTTTCTGATTGTATTACTCATGTTTTGCCTTGGGTTGCACAGAAAGGTAGAAAGCAATTAGCTACTGATCCTGATCCAGTGGCAGTGTGGAGACCTGATTCATTGAGAAAACCTAATTGAAAGGAAGTTATATTCAAATTCAATGCACTATGATGGGGATGTGATTTTAATTTTATAGCACTTCCTTTTCCTACAGGAAATCCAGAGTCTTGTCTGATTTACGTCTGAGGCTATCAGAACAAGAGAATAATTCCTATACATTGCTATCATCATGTGGTCAGGGAGTATCTATGTTAAAGTATGAGACAATGACCTCTGTCCTTCCTGTGGTTGAAACACTACTATTAATCTATGTATGTCTAATATGAGTGTGTACAGGCTGCATATGGTAAAAATCAAACATGAATATTTGACAGAAAGATGGAAAAAAAACTGCTTTTTTAAAATAATTAGAAACAACTCATGAAATTGCTGATAAATAATTAAAATATATAAAGCCAAATCTGCACAAATGAATACCTGTTTTGGTCGAATTAATGTCTTTATCCAAGCATAAAATTACAAAGCACTTTTCCTCGAGACATTCTTTACTTAATCTTGATAGAAGCATAACATTTCAACTGTGTACATAAGAACATAAGAACATAAGAATTAGGAACAGGAGTAGGCCATCTAGCCCCTCGAGCCTGCTCCGCCATTTCACAAGATCATGGCTGATCTGGCCATGGACTCAGCTCCACTTACCTGCCCGCTCCCCGTAACCCTTAATTCCCTTATTGGTTAAAAATCTATCTATCTGTGACTTGAATACATTCAATGAGCTAGCCTCAACTGCTTCCTTGGGCAGAGAATTCCACAGATTCACAACCCTCTGGGAGAAGAAATTCCTTCTCAACTCGGTTTTAAATTGGCTCCCCCGTATTTTGAGGCTGTGCCCCCTAGTTCTAGTCTCCCCGACCAGTGGAAACAACCTCTCTGCCTCTATCTTGTCTATCCCTTTCATTATTTTAAATGTTTCCATAAGATCACCCTCATCCTTCTGAATTCCAACGAGTAAAGACCAGTCTACTCAATCTATCATCATAAGGTAACCCCCTCATCTCTGGAATCAGCCTTGTGAATCATCTCTGTACGCCCTCCAAAGCTAGTATATCCTTCCTTAAGTAAGGTGACCAAAACGGCACGCAGTACTCCAGGTGCGGCCTCACCAATACCCTATACAGTTACAGAAGGACCTCCCTGCTTTTGTACTCGATCCCTCTTGCAATGAAGGGCAAAATTCCATTCGCCTTCCTGATTACCTGTTGCACCTGCAAACTAACTTTTTTTTTTTTGGGATTCATGGACTCTGGCGAGCTTACGCCGATGACGTGCTCCTCGCGGTAGAGGATCCCGCTGACCTGCGGAGGATGCGTGAGTGCCAGGAGATTTACTCGGCCGCGTCCTCCGCCAGGATCAACTGGGAGAAATGTTCCGGACTCCTGGTGGGTCAGTGGCGGGTGGACTCCCTGCCGGAGGAGCTCAGGCCTTTTGCCTGGAGCACGACCCATCTCCTCTATCTGGGAGTCTACCTTAGCCCCGATGAGGGAGCCTGGCCGGCGAACTGGCAGGAGCTGGAGGCCAAGGTCGCCGCTCGCCTAGGGCGCTGGACAGGACTGCTCCGAGTGCTGTCCTACAGGGGTCGAGCGCTAGTCATAAACCAGCTGGTGGCCGCAATGTTGTGGTACCGGCTGGTCACTTTGACCCCTCCCCCTGTGTTTGTCGCCAAGATACAGAAGAAGCTGGTGGACTTCTTCTGGAACAACAGGAAGCACTGGGTCTCTGCCGCGGTCTTGAGTCTCCCGCTTGAGGAGGGCGGTCAGTCGTTGGTGTGCGTCAGCGCCCAGCTCGCGACTTTCCGTCTTCAGACCCTGCAGAGATACCTTTACGTCGAGCCCCCTCCTAGGTGGTGTGCTCTGGCGAGGTATTTCTTCCGCCAGCAGCGCGACCTCAATTATGACACGCAGCTCCTGTTTGTGAATTTGGGGGGTGCCAGGACCGCCCTCCGGGAGCTGCCTGTCTTTTACAGGGAACTCATCAGGGTCTGGAACAAAGTCTCCACCAAGCGCAGCTCTCCGCCGGCTGGAGTGGCGGCCGTCCTGCAGGAGCCGCTGCTCGGGAATCCGTACCTCCACGGCCGAGGTTTCATGTGGCGGTCGGAAGAGAGGGCTGTGGCTGGTGAGGTGACCAGGGTCAGGGACCTGCTCGATGGCGGAGGAGCGGGCTGGATGGTGCCAGACACGCTGGCGCGGCGCCTAAACTCTGCCAACGTCCGCCACGCGGCCGATGCCATCGAGTCGCTAAAAACAGCTCTGGGCCCTGACTCCGTTAGGTGCATCGAGGAGGCTCAAGCACGTGGGGAGATCCCGTCCGAACTGACCCCCGTCCGGACGGAATTCCTCATCGGCGCCAAACCCCGGAACCTCCCTCGGGGGCCGGCGCCTCACAACTTGAGCCGCCTCGGGGAAATCCCCTCCGTGCCTTTCAGTTCCGCGCGGAGGGGTTTCCTGTACGGGCTGCTCCTGCACACCCTCAACTTTGCCATCCTCGCCGGCCGTCCGGACACGCCATGGCGTACCATCTTGCCGTCCGGAGGAGGCGGGGGTCCCCGATGGAGGGCACTCTACGCAGGGGTCCTCCCACTATTCATCGGGGACTTGGCCTGGAGGGTGGTGCACGGAGCAGTGCCGTGCAACAAATTTTTAAGCCGGTTCACGGACTCCCAGACCGCCTGCAATTTCTGCGGTCTGGAGGAGTCCGTGTTCCATGTTTTTATTGAGTGCACGAGGTTGCAGCCCCTGTTCCATTATTTGAAGGGGCTGCTCCTGAAATTCTGGCTGCACTTCAGTCCCACCCTCCTGATCTTTGGGCACCCTGTGCGGAGGGGAGCGGGTAGGTCCGAAGGCCTCCTCGTAGGACTGCTCCTGGGCACGGCCAAGGGTGCCATCAGCCGGTCCAGGCAGCGGGCGGTCGAGGGGGTCGTTCAACCTGACTGCCTGCCTCTCTTCCGCTCTTACATCCGGTCCAGGGTGTCCTTGGAGATGGAGCACGCGGTGTCCACCGGTACGCTCGCGGCCTTCCGCGAGAGGTGGGCACCGGAGGGACTGGAGTGCATCATCACGCCCGGCAACCAAATTTTAATTTGATTTTACGTTTTAAAGTTTAATTTGTTTTAATTGCCGGTGCTTTTAGTGTCCCCTTCCCTTTTATAGGGGGCACCGGAGAAATTGTGATTTTAGTGCCCAAAAAAAAAAAAAAAAACACCAAAAAAAAAAACAAAAAAAGGAAAAAAAGGGCCTTGTAAATGTCTGGTGTGTCACCCAGGTCGGGTGGCACAGTTTAATGCAGGTAGACTCTAAAAGAGTTTCATGTACTCTGGCGAGGTATTTCTTCCGCCAGCAGCGCGACCTCAATTATGACACGCAGCTCCTGTTTGTGAACTTGGGGGGTGCCAGGACCGCCCTCCAGGAGCTGCCTGTCTTTTACAGGGAACTCATCAGGGTCTGGAACAAAGTCTCCACCAAGCGCAGCTCTCCGCCGGCTGGAGTGGCGGCCGTCCTGCAGGAGCCGCTGCTCGGGAATCCGTACCTCCACGACCGAGGTTTTATGTGGCAGTCGGAAGAGAGGGCTGTGGCTGGTGAGGTGACCAGGGTCAGGGACCTGCTCGATGGCGGAGGAGCGGGCTGAATGGCGCCAGACACGCTGGCGCGGTGCCTAAATTCTGCCAACGTCCGCCACGCGGCCGATGCCATCGAGTCGCTAAAAACAGCTCTGGGCCCTGACTCCGTTAGGTGCATCGAGGAGGCTCAAGCACGTGGGGAGATCCCGTCCGAACTGACCCCCGTCCGGACGGAATTCCTCATCGGCGCCAAACCCCGGAACCTCCCTTGGGGGCCGGCGCCTCACAACTTGAGCCACCTCGGGGAAATCCCCTCCGTGCCTTTCAGTTCCGCATGGAGGGGTTTCCTGTACGGGCTGCTCCTGCACACTCTCAACTTTGCCATCCTCGCCGGCCGTCCGGACACGCCATGGCGTACCATCTTGCCGTCCGGAGGAGGCGGGGGTCCCCGATGGAGGGCACTCTACGCAGGGGTCCTCCCACTATTCATCGGGGACTTGGCCTGGAGGGTGGTGCACGGAGCAGTGCCGTGCAACAAATTTTTAAGCCGGTTCACGGACTCCCAGGCCGCCTGCAATTTCTGCGGTCTGGAAGAGTCCGTGTTCCATGTTTTTATGGAATGTACAAGGTTGCAGCCCCTGTTTTATTATTTGAAGGGGCTGCTCCTGAAATTCTGGCTGCACTTCAGTCCCAATCTCCTGATCTTTGGGCACCCTGTGTGGAGGGGAGCGGGTAGGTCCGAAGGCCTCCTCGTAGGACTGCTCCTGGGCACGGCCAAGGGTGCCATCAGCCGGTCCAGGCAGCGGGCGGTCGAGGGGGTCGTTCAACCTGACTGCCTGCCTCTCTTCTGCTCTTACATCCGGTCCAGGGTGTCCTTGGAGATGGAGCACGCGGTGTCCACCGGTACGCTCGCGGCCTTCCGCGAGAGGTGGGCACCGGAGGGACTGGAGTGCATCATCACGCCCGGCAACCAAATTTTAATTTGATTTTACGTTTTAAAGTTTAATTTGTTTTAAATGCCGGTGCTTTTAGTGTCCCCTTCCCTTTTATACGGGGCACTGGGAGAAAATTGTGATTTTAGTGCCCAAAAAAAAAACCCCAAAAAAAGAAAAACATAAAAAAAAAAGGAAAATAGGGCCTTGTAAATGTCTGGTGTGTCATCCAGGTCGGGTGGCACGGTTTAATGTTTTATGTTTTATAGGTAGACTCTAAAAGAGTTTCATGCACAAGGACCCCCAGGTCCCTCTGCACCTCAGCATGTTGTAATTTCTCCCCATTCAAATAATATTCCCTTTTACTGTTTTTTTTTCCCAAGGTGGATGACCTCACACTTTCCGACATTGTATTCCATCTGCCAAACCTTAGCCCATTCGCTTAACCTATCCAAATCTCTTTGCAGCCTCTCTGTGTCCTCTTCACAACCCGCTTTCCCACTAATCTTTGTGTCATCTGCAAATTTTGTTACATTACACTCTGTCCCCTCTTCCAGGTCATCTATGTATATTGTAAACAGTTGTGGTCCTAGCACCGATCCCTATGGCACACCACTAACCACCGATTTCCAACCCGAAAAGGAGCCATTTATCCCGACTCTCTGCTTTCTGTTCGCCAGCCAATTCTCGATCCATGCTAATACATTTCCTCTGACTCCGCATACCTTTATCTTCTGCAGTAACCTTTTGTGTGGCACCTTATCGAATGCCTTTTGGAAATCTAAATACACCACATCCATCGGTACACCTCTATCCACCATGCTCATTATATCCTCAAAGAATTCCAGTAAATTAGTTAAACATGATTTCCCCTTCATGAATCCATGCTGCGTCTGCTTGATTGCACTATTCCTAACTAGATGTCCCGCTATTTCTTCCTTAATGATAGTTTCAAGCATTTTCCCCACTACAGATGTTAAACTAACCAGCCTATAGTTACCTGCCTTTTGTATGCCCCCTTTTTTAAACAGAGGCGTTACATTAGCTGCTTTCCAATCCGCTGGTACTAGAGAATTTTGGTAGATTATAACGAATGCATCTGCTATAACTTCCGCCATCTCTTTTAATACCCTGGGATGCATTTCATCAGGACCAGGGGACTTGTCCACCTTGAGTCCCAGTGTCCAGCACTACCCCCCTAGTGATAGTGATTGTCTCAAGGTCCTCCCTTCCCACATTCCTGTGACCAGCAATTTTTGGCATGGTTTTTGTGTCTTCCACTGTGAAGACCAAAGCAAAATAATTGTTTAAGGTCTCAGCCATTTCCACATTTCCCATTATTAAATCCCCCTTCTCATCTTCTCAGGGACCAACATTTACTTTAGTCACTCTTTTCCGTTTTATATATCTGTAAAAGCTTTTACTATCTGTTTTTATGTTTTGCGCAAGTTTACCTTCGTAATCTATCTTTCCTTTCTTTATTGCTTTCTTAGTCATTCTTTGCTGTCGTTTAAAATTTTCCCAATCTTCTATTTTCCCACTAACCTTGGCCACTTTATACGCATTGGTTTTTAATTTGATACTCTCCTTTATTTCCTTGGTTATCCACGGCTGGTTATCCCTTCTCTTACCGCCCTTCTTTTTCACTGGAATATATTTTTGTTGCGCACTATGAAAGAGCTCCTTAAAAGTCCTCCACTGTTCCTCAATTGTGCCACCGTTTAGTCTGTGTTTCCAGTCTACTTTAGCCAACTCTGCCCTCATCCCACTGTAGTCCCCTTTGTTTAAGCATGAGATCGAAATATACACCAGCACATTTATATTTAAATGATGTCAGTGCTAAAGAGTGCTTCGAGTTGTCCTTTTCACCACTGGTCCAATAAAGATAGAAAATTAGGTAGAACTGACCTTTTTGCACCCACATTGGATATGCTGTTATCTTATGCCTGCCCATCGTGACCATCTTTAAAAAAGGGGGACAAGTCCGACTGCGGCAACTATAGAGGAATCTCCCTGTTATCAGCCACTGGGAAGGTCGTCGCTAGAGTCCTCCTCAACCGCCTTCTCCCGGTGGCTGAGGAGCTCCTCCTGGAGCCACATTGCGGATTTTGTCCCCAACAAGGCACAACGGACATGATTTTTGCAGCGCGATAGCAGCAGGAAAAATGCAGGGAACAGCACCAGCCCTTATACATGGCCTTCTTCAACCTTACAAAGGCCTTTGACACTGTCAACCGCGAGGGTCTATGGAGCGCCCTCCTCTGCTTCGGATGACCCCAAAAGTTCGACACCATCCTCCGCTTGCTACACGATGACATATAGGCCGTGATCCTTATCAATGGATCCATTACTAACCCAATGCACATCCGGACCGGGGTCAAACAGGGCTGCGTCATCGTCCCAACCCTCTTCTCAATCTTCCTCGCTGCCATGCTCCACCTCACAGTTGACAAACTCCCCGCTGAACTAAACTACAGAACCAGTGGGAAGCTGTTCAACCTACGCCGTCTCCAGGCCAGGTCCAAGACCACCCCAACTTCTGTCGTCAAGCTACAGTCTGCGGATGATGTCTGTGTCTGCACACATACAGAGGCTGAACTCAAGGATATAGTCGAGGTAGTCACTGAGGCGTACGAAAGCATGGGCCTTACGCTAAACATCAGCAAGACAAAGGTCCTCCACCAGCCTGCCCTTACCGCACAGCACTGCCCCCCAGTCATCAAGATCCACGGCACGGCCCTGGACAACGTGGACCATTCCCATATCGCAGGAGTCTCCTATCAACAAGAGCAGGCATTGACAACGAGATCCAACACCGCCTCCAGTGTACCAGTGCAGCCTTCGGCCGCCTGAGGAAAAGAGTGTTTGAAGACAAAACTGCCACAAAGTTCATGGTCTACAGGGCTGTAGTAATACCTGCCATCCTGTATGGCTGGGAAACATGGACCTCAAGTCGCTGGAGAAATACCACCAACGATGTCTCTGCAAGATACTGCAACTCCCCATGGAGGACAGATGCACCAACATTAGCGTCCTCGACCAGGCCAACATCCTCAGCATCAAAGCACTGACCACACATGATCAGCTCCACTGGGCAGGCCACATAGTTCACATGCCAGACACGAGACTCGCAAAGCAAACGCTCTACTCGGAATGCCTTCACCTTTGGCTCATTTACCGTGAGCAGAGGAAACGTTACAAGGACACCCTCAAAGCCTCCCTGATAAAGTGCAACATCCCCACTGACACCTGGGAGACCCTGGCCAAAGATCACCCCAAGTGGAGGAAGCGCATCCGGGAGGGCGCTGAGCACCTCGAGTCTTGTTGTGGAGAGCGTGCAGAAATCAAGCGCAGGCAGCGGAAAGAGCGTGCAGCAAATCTGTTCCACCCTCCCTTGCCCTCAACGACTATCTGCCCCTGTGACATAGACTATGGTTCTCGTATTGGACTGTTCAGCCACCTAAGGACTCATGTTAAGAGTGGAACCAAGTCTTCCTCGATTCCGAGGGACTGCCTATGATGATGATGATGCCTGCCAAATCATTGAATCACTGGACAGGGAATGAATTTTAAAGAAAGCTAAAAACCTATTTAATTTGTTTCAATTGCTGATTTTCTCATTTTAAATTATTGTATATATTATTTAATTATGTTTAATTATAATTAATCTTTATTATACTGATTTTACTATTGTATGCTCCTTATTGTATTATTTACAATGTAATTTAAATTTCTTTTGTTTAGTTTTTTCGCCTGTGTCTACCTGCATGCGCATTTTAGCTGCCGCTTCAGACCTGATTCTTTTACCTCTTTTACACTTCATTTTTCCTCTTTTTCCCTCTTTTCCTCCCTTGTCAATATCTAATGTGTTGTAAGACTGTTGTGAAGCGCCTTGGGATGTTTTACTACGTTAAAGGCGCTATATCAATAAAAGTTATTATTATTATTGTAAATCAAATTGTTGCAAAATCAGGCAGTAAGCATATCACCCACAGGCAAATTCTATCCAAAAACTAATAGCAACAACAACAGCAGCAAAATATAACAGGAGTTGAGTGGTTCCAAAGCACAACACAAACCGAGGTGGAGTCAGACTAAGCAGTAATACTGTGGCTCGAGCAAAGTAGACAGCAAACGTACATGGAAGAAACCTCCTGGACTTTTTCATAAGAACAAGTAATGGGAGCAGGAGTAGGCCACTTGGCCCCTCGAGCCTGCTCCGCCATTTAATAAGATCATGACTGATCTGATCATGGACTCAGTTCCACTTCCCTACCCGCTCCCCATAACCCTTTATTCCCTTATCGCTCAAAAATCTATCTATCTCCGCCTTAAATATATTCAGTGATGCAGCCTCCACAGCTCTTAGGAAGAGAATTGCATAGATTTACAACCCTGAGAGAAGAAATTCCTCCTCATCTCAGTTTTAAATGGGCGGCCCCTTATTTTGAGACTATGGGCCAGACTTTCCATAGAGGCCCTCAATACCCGATTGCCCGTTGAGACGAATCACTACCGTTCGGCGAAAAAAGCGTGTAAGAATTTCCATTTTGAAGGAAAAAGTAAGTAGAACTGATCGTCCGGCGAGAAAATGGACGTTGCACACTCATTCTCGGCGATTTTCTCGGCGGGTAAGTGGAAAGTTAGCCAAATGGGCGGTCGTTACCGGAATGGACGGTAAGTAGAAAAATTTAGTCTGATGCTGCGTTTGGGCCTACAGAGGGGGAAAAGTTAAAGAAAAAAATGTCATAAAAAAAAAACACATACAAAGCATTTCCATGACAGTTTTAACCCTAATCACCATGGTAAAATTAAAAAAAAATAATTAAATAACCTTTAACTTACCTTTCTTTGCAGGGTCCCCCCCTTACCGTCCTATAAAAGCAGCTTTCACAGGGCGGGTCTCTCGACGATCTGGACGTCAGCGTTTGAGCCGAAACCTACGCCCTGGCGGTTATTCTTAACGTTGCACGTGGGTGGTTTGGTCCCAGCGGGTGACTTCAGATGTGGGTGATAACGTTCAAAAACTTACGTGCAAACTCTCGCCGGGCAAAAAACCAGCTGTAACGCCGAGAAAATCGGCGACAATGAAGCCGAAAGTCTGGCCCTATGACCCCTAGTTTTAGTTTCCACTATGAGTGGAAATATCCTCTCTGCATTCACCTTGTCGAGCCCCCTCATTATCTTATCAATTAACAATTCAATACTGTTCTGGAAACCATGCACATCACTCCAGCTACAGCCATAGATTACGACTTTTCAGTCCTTACATAAAGAAAATTTACTTCTGTACATAAAACACAAAGGAAGTCCTTCCCCCACCCCATTATAAGGCAACTCCAGTGATAAGTCCAATGGCTTTCGGCATCAGCTTTACCATGCCCTCAAGCAACACCAGCAAACAAAAAGCTGCAGTGCCATCATTTAGCTCTCATGGTTTTCGTGCTGGGGAACTCTGGGAATTTTCAGTGAATTAGATCAATTTTCTGCAGTAGAAAAGGGTGACACTTGATAAAATACGACTTCTTTCTGACGCCAACTAGGCCATCAAAAATGCATTTACTTCTTAGTCAGGATCTCGCTATGACTCCTCCATTTTGTCTCAATCTGTCACCTCCAATAAACATGGACACCGATCTATATCAGCATGGGTGACTGCTGGAAGGTGCACAGACACAAGTTATGTTTTCAGCAACTCTTTTATCTGTCAGCTTTAATGACATATTTCCATTTTTTCATAGCAAGATGATGATTCAGATTATAGAAAAATAAATGAATGGACATATTGCCAAGCAGGTAACAATACCATCAGAAACAGAAAATCTGTCAAATTGGGAAAAATATAATTGGAAACAACATTCTGCCAAATGAAATTTGGCATATTGCCCAGGAATCATTAATTCTCCAAGAACCTATTAAGAATGTGTGTACCGAGTGTTACTAATGTTTTCCTTATATAATACAGATTATATCTTTGGACCAAATAGTACTTATACTATGTGTGGGACTATTCATTGCTGACTGAATACAACAGCCATAATTATGAGTTCTGACAAAAGGTCACTGGCCTGAAACATTAACTCTGTTTCTCTCTCCACTGATGCTGCCTGGTCGGTTGAGTATTTCCAGCATTTTCTGTTTTTATTTTATATAAGCCATAATTATGTGTGTATTGTATAAGGAAGCTGAATTATTGTGCCAGACAGGGTTACATACATTCTTAACCTCAGAAAGGTTTCTAGCTTACACCAGTCACTGAACTGTCTGCCTATTTTCACTTGAGTTTTCAGACCTTAGATTCTTACACAAGTAAATAAGTAATTCTGTGTATCAAAAAATGTAAAGATAAATTGTAGTCAACATCATTACATTACTTTGTAAATTAAAATAAATATTTAAACATTTGCAATATTCCATTGATAAAATGGGCAGCGTAACATGGTTGCACTGACCAGGATGGGCCCAAGTTTCATTCCCAGTGTCATGTATGAATGCTTGGGTTTACTATCCACCAGGTGGCGCCACTGTTGGAGGTCATTGGGCTGTGCGCATGTGTGTGCGGCCCAGATATAAAAGGGCAGGCATCTTGTAATGTAATCACTTTGGGCTCTAATAAAGTAAAGCCAGGTTTGTACCTGTTCGGAGTTTACAATATTCAGTCGATTGAGTTATTGCATACACAACAATTTGCGACGAGGTAACACGAACCTTCGCATGCAAAAATGAGTAAAATTGGAATTCTGGAGCGATTCGCGGAGGGAGAAGATTGGGCAGACTTTATAGCCCGCTTGAACCAGTACTTCGTGGCCAACAAAATGGAGGAAGAGGAAGATGCAGTTCGGCGCCGGGCGATCCTCCTCACGGTTTGTGGACTCAAAAATCTCCTCTCGCCCTTAAGTCCAACGGGCAAGAACTATGAAACATTGTGTGCTCTGATACATGACCATCTCAAACCAGATGAAGGCATCATCATCTCAAGATATCGATTCTAAACACACGTTCGTTCTGAGGGCCAGGATGTATCGGAATTCGTTGCCGACCTAAGACGTCTAGCTGGACCGTGTAAGTTCGAAACTGCATTAGCAGACATGCTACGGGACTTATTTTTAATCGGCATCAACCACGAGGTAATCCTGCGTAAGCTACTGGTGGTTGAGATGCTGGATTTGAGCAAGGCCATCACAATTGCCCAAGCATGCATGACGACGGACAAAAGCTTAAAGCAGATATCATTGAAAAATCAGAACTTGCCAAGTACTGTAAAGAAGATAGTATCGTCGTTTGGCAGAGCTGCATATGGCAGGGCCTACTCGACTGCGTACGCGAAACCTGTGGCTGCTCAAAGTCCGCCAACAGGAATGAATCCGATATCACTGTGTTGGTGTTGTGGAGGAAATCATCGGCATCATCAGTGTCGGTTTAAACAGTATATTTGTAAAGGCTGTTCGAGAGTGGGGCATCTCCAGCGCATGTGTCCGCAACTGAACAAGCGTGCTGCAACACACCACGTGGAGGATGATGACCAGTTTACCGCAGATCCAGAAATGCAATCCGAGATACCAGAGGAGGAAATGTATCGACTGTATTCGTTCCTAACAAAGAGCCAACCGATAATGATTAATGTAAAACTTAATGGTGTGCCGGTATCGATGAAATTGGACATGGGTGCGAGTCAATCAATAATGAGCCAGAGGACATTTGACAGGCTGTGGGATACTAAGGCTGTGACGCCTAAGCTGAGTCCAGTCAATGCCAAGTTGTATATATACTCCAAAGAATTCATAACGGTGATTGGCAGTGCAGTAATCAAGGCGTCATATGATGGTGCGGTTCACGATTTACCATTATGGATTGTTCCAGGCAATGGTCCAACGCTGTTCGGCAGGAACTGGTTAGAAAAAATCAAATGGAACTGGAACAATATCAAAGCGTTGTCGGAGGAGGAGGATACTCCATGTGCTCAAGCGCTGAGCAAGTTCCCCTCACTGTTTGAACCAGGTATCGGCAATTTCACGGGAGCCAAGGTACAGATCCACGTGGACTCAGATGCAAGACCCGTCCATCATAAAGCTCGGGCAGTTCTGTACATGATGAGGGAGAAGGTCGAAATCGAACTGGACAGACTCCAGCATGAAGGGATCATATCACAGGTCGAATTTAATGAATTGGCCAGCCCCATTGTTCCTGTGTTGAAAAGTGATGGCACTGTCAGGATTTGTGGAGACTACAAGGTTACGATCAACCAAATTTCGAAACAGGATCAATACCCATTACCGAAGGCTGATGATCTGTTTGCAACGCTAGCCAGGGGAAGTTGTTTACAAAACTGGATCTGACATCAGCCTACTTGACACAGGAGCTGGTCGACACATCGAAGAAACTTACGTGCATCAACACTCATAAATGACTGTTTATCTACAACAGATGCCCTTTTGGAATTCGCTCGGCTGCAGTCATATTTCAGAGGAACATGGAGTGTCTACTGAAGTCCATCCCCAGACCCGTTGTGTTTCAAGATGACATACTGGTCACAGGTCGTGACTCCACCGAACATCTGAACAACCTGGAAGAAGTTCTATATCGTCTGGACAAAGTGGGACTCTGACTGAAATGCTCGAAGTGCGTCTTCATGGCACCGGAAGTTGAATTCTTGGGGAAGAAAATTGCTGCTAACGGTATCAGGCCTACGGATTCAAAAACCAAGGCAATCAAAAATGCACCCAAGCCTCAGAATGTGATGGAGCTGCATTCGTTCCTTGGTCTACTTAACTACTTCGGTAATTTCTTACCTAGATTGAGCACCTTATTAGAGCCACTGCACATGCTGCTAAGAAAAGGCAACAACTGGGGTTGGGGTGCGTCTCAAGATAGAGCTTTTGAGAAAGTTACTAATCTGCTTTGCTCTAACAAGCTGCTGGTACATTATGATCCATGTAAGCGTCTAGTATTGGCCTCTGATGCTTTGTCATATGGAGTTGTTTGCGTGCTCCAACAAGCTAATGAGTTGGGCAAATTACAACCTGTTGCCTATGCTTCAAAAAGTTTGTCAAAGGCGGAAAGAGTCTACAGCATGGTAAAGAAAGAATCACTAGCCTGTGTGTATGGGGTTAAAAAGATGCATCAGTACCTGTTTGGTCTTTGGTTTGAACTGGAAACAGATCACAAGCCACTCATTTCATTGTTTTTGGAAAACAAAGGTATCAATACCAATGCATCGTCCCGCATCCAGAGGTGGGCGCTGACATTATCTTCCTATGATTATGTCATTCGCCAAAGACCTGGCACTGAGAATTGTGCCGATGCATTGAGCCGTCTGCCGTTGCCCACACCGGAGGTGGAAACGCCACAACCGGCAGACTTACTGTTGGTCATGGATGCTTCTGAAAGTGAAGGAACCCCTGTCATGGCCCAACAAGTTAAGAGCTGGATCAGCCAGGACCCGATATTATCGGTTGTGAAACGTTGTATCCTTAGTGGTGATTGGACTGCCATACCAAAGCAAATGTGTGAGGAGGAGACCAAACCTTACATCCGTTGCAAAGACGAACTATCCATTCAATCAGATTGTATACTATGCGGTAATTGTGTTGTTATGTCCAAGAAAGGCAAAGAGAAATTTGTGCATGCATCCCGGTATTGTCATGATGAAAGCCATTGCTAAGTCTCATGTATGGTGGCCTGGAATTGACTCTGATCTGGAATCATGTGTGCATCAGTGCAACACTTGCATGCAGCTTAGTAAAGCACCAGTGGAATCGCCGCTGAGTCTGTGGTCGTGGCCATCTAAAACCATGGTCCAGGATCCACATCGACTTTGCAAGTCCCTTCTTGGGAAAGATGTTCTTAGTTGTGAGGGATGCTTATTCCAAGAGGTTAGCGTGTACAATCATATCATCCAGCACATCCACAGCTACCATTGAGAGCCTTCATGTTTGCTACACATGGTCTGCTTGACATAGTTGTAAGCGACAACGGATCTAGCCTCACTAATATGGAGTTTTAAGAGTTCATGAAACTCAACGATATCAAATATGTGAGGTCAGCACTATTCAAACCTGCATCCAATGGACAAGCAGAGCATGTGGTCCAAACCATCAAGCAGAGTATGAAACGTGTAACTCAAGGTTCACTGCAAAGTCGCTTGGCACGCATATTGCTTAGTTACAGGACAAGACCCCATACACTTACCGGGGTCTCCTCTGCTGAACTATTGATGAAGAGAGATCTCAACAGCAGGCTCTCTCTTGTCCACCCTGACTTGAATAATCGCGTCGAATACAGACATCAAAGTCAGCAAGGGTATCATGATCGCGCTACTGTGTCACGCGACATTTCTATCAATGATCCTGTGTATGTACTGAATTATTGTCAAGGTCCCAAATGGATCACCGGTACTGTTACAGCCAAGGAGGGTAACAGAGTGTTTATCGTTAAGCTCAAGAATGGGCAGACATGCAGGAAACATGCCGATTCGATAAAGCTGTGGCACACGGATAAACCGAAACAGTCTGAGGAAGACACAATCAGTGACCAACCAACCTACCCTCAGTCATCAGAGAACTCCGCTGTCATCAGTGAATCTGAACTTTCAATCACTGACATGGTCAATGAATCTGGACTTTCAATCACTGACGTGGTCATTGTGACTCCCATCAGATCGACTACCCAGCCCCCAGTCATAACAGACTCAGAATGCTCGCCCAAGGCTGGAGTTGAACTGAGACGTTCAACTCGGGAGCGGAAAGCCCCGGACCGTCTCAATTTGTAAAAAGACTGTTACTAATATCATAAAGGGGGATATTGTCATGTATGTATGCTTGGTTTTATTAGCCACCAGGTGGTCGGAAGTCATTGGGCTGTACTCGCATGTGTGCAGCCCAGGTATAAAACGCCAGCCATCTTGTAATGTAATCACTATGGGCCCTAATAAAGTAGAGCCAGGTTTGTACCTGTCTGGAGTTTACAGCATTCAGTCTATTGAGTTATTGCATACACAATATCCAGGCATTTCTGTTTTGGCTAAACTCAAATAGAAGTGGGGGCATTGCAATTGGTCTGAATGAGATGGGATTTTGTACTTCACTGCTTGGTCATTAAGCATCGCCTGGGCTGAGGACAGAATGGGAAAATTGGGCAGGGAGGATCTCACACCTGGAATAGAGCCTGCTCAGTTTTCCGGCCATTAATTCCAATGAAAAGAAAATTGGGGGGGCGGGGGGGGGGCGTCCATTAGGAGCATGCAATCTGCCCTTCCCAACTGTCCTCTCTCCACTCTGCTCAGGCGATGCTTAAAAACCAGGCAGTAAAGATGAAAATCCACCCCATTGTTCCCAAGTCAGGGAAGGAAAGGAAATGTTGTCAGATTTCCTACTCCTGCTATTCAGTGATGCTCTGTTAGAAAGCTGACCTGTGTGATTGTCAGCTGAGGACAGGATTGGGCTCAACTTTAATGTCCCTCTCACAGTAGAAGACCTTACCGACATGTCAGTTGTCAACAAGAAAAATATGACTCTTAAAACAATAACGTTACTCCCTCTTCTGCCAAGGGTAAAGTAAGTGAATTGGGGGGATAAAGGGTAAGATTTTCTACTTCAGCATTGAAATCAATAGTCAGAAAATCAAGGGCAAGAGGTGCAAAATTTTCCAGATATGCACTCCTAACAAATGGCAAATCCCACCCAATAAATATATTCATTAAGTGGTAAATCTAATACCACCCATACAGAGCAGAAATGTCAGCCATTGCTTGTTATCAATCTACTGAGCCTTGGCTTACAGTCTTTAGTATGAGCTTTTAGTCTTTTCTCTGATCACATGCACAGAATATGCTTCACCATGATGGCCAGAACACTGCTCTCCATTGGACTGTTCTATAACAAATTGTAATATATTTGTAATAATAACCTTTTAAGTACTTGTGAGAGTATTTTCCTAATAGCATCCCATTTCTGTTTATTATCAGGGTGGGAGTTAAATACTTCATGGCTCAAATGGAACAGCACCTTAATTTTAACTTTTACATCAAACCAACATTGACAAAACTGCCAAGAGTAATATTGATAAGGTGGTCCGACATAACCTGCTTACATTAACCTTCATCTCCACCCACCCTCTCTCAAATCTAGTGACAGGCAGGCCCATATTTCATATGTTGAATTTGAGAAATGTGTTTGTTTTATAATTGTCTGAAATATTTTCAAAGCAATCAAATCAAATTTTCATTTAGCTTAGTTAAAATAAAATGTGATTAAACTCAAGCAGCGTTTTTACAAATTTTTGCTTTGTTAAAAAGTAATATGTACCTCATTCAGAATTACGTTCAACCGAGTCACGGCTGCTGTCAAAATAAATCTCTTTCATGCTCTTAATGTCCCTGACAGGAAGAACACCAACAGAAAATGTGTTTAGCTTTGCCAGGGTTAGGTTTCACAGCTGGCCTTTGGGAAAAGGGTGTTCAGTTCGAACTTTTATCCTACAACTGGACTTAATGTGCTTGAATATCACCCACGCCGTTGGGATTTGTGGGTATTCCGTAGCAAGAGGAATTAGCAAAAAATTATCAAAAGTCCACGTCACAACTACTGTGGCCACAGAATCAATTCTTGGGAGGAAAAAACAAAATCTGTCAACCATATGTGAGCTGAGCTTTATTAGTTCTCATTCTTATTTTTAAAAAACTGTTATTTAAATCTGTAGAAATCCAGTAACATTCTTGGAAGCTTTAAGGGATTTAAGTAAGATTGCGATTCAGAAACTCAGTTAAAATCTTCTAGACATATTATGGATTTCATGACCCAGTAGGACGGACCCAACTCAGCGGTGAACTGTGCTACTTTTTTTTCAAATCTCTGCGACTTGCGAGTTCAAATGCCAGTGCTATTTGTTCCAAACTCTCAAATCTACTACATCCTCGCGCGATCAATTTATTCTTTCTATCTGTTTTGCAGATTTTATAGATAAGGATGAATTAGTAGGGTCAAAATGTGAGCATCAATGAACAATTAGAAATGAAAGAAACGCCAACTATTTGCATAGTTACACATTTCCCAAAAGTTCAATACACTGCCTTAAGGGTTTGCAGGCCCAAGGCTACAATTCAGCACTCCTGGCGCACAGCTTCACATGATGGGAGTGCGTGTTGGGAAATCAGGCATGGAGGTCATTGTGCCAGGTTTATGGTCCATGTGATTTTAATGGACAGAAAATTGTGTAGTCTGCGAGTCACATGCTCTGACCTCCACATCCAAATTCACCGTTATGCTCCCCAGTTGCATAAAATTATGCATCGGGAGCACTAAGTTGTAAAATATATCCCTTTAGTGCCGCTAAAGAAATATTTTTAGCTGGGGTTTTTTCAGAGCAAGGCGTGGGAATTTTTATGTTGATGGACTTGTGTGCAAGATGATAAAGTATCAATGCTAGAAATTGAACAGTTTCTATTTTTTGCTTCTAGTATTAGCAGCAGACATTCTCACGTCAACTTTAACAAGGGTTAAATGCATTCCCTCAGCTCTGTTTTAACACTTCTTCTACTGTGCTTTAATAATATGCCTTAATTCCAGTCTCGGACAAGTACCCAGTGTGACATTCTCATTAACCATACCAGTGATCTCTGCCGCCTTTTTGAATGAAACTGTCAATTTAACCTTAATTTGTGTTGAATTATGAGTATACACTAAAAGCAGGATTGAGATTCCCAGTCACTCCCATCAATCTGCATCGAATTTGAACCCAGTTCTTTGAGGTAAAAGGGCAGCGTTCTAATCCACCCAATCATCCAGATCCCTAGGTACTTGCCCCTTTCAAAAAATAGTGATAAACTATCTCTTTGCATATATGCACTGCTATTCAGCTGTCAGGCATGCCACTGCTGTTGTATTGCTTTAAGCACGTTTAGATTTGTTTCAGTGAAGGAAGGTGAATATGTATCACTGGTGGTCCAGTGCATGTGGGATTTACACAGCTGATTCCTGCTAGCCTATTGTGAATATTCCAACTGTTAGACTTTTGAAATCAAATCCCACTCCTAATCAAAGGGAATGAATATGCATTTGTACCAAGGTAAATGTGTGAATCATGTCAACTGGTTCTTAGTGGACTTATAAGCATTTTGTTCATCATACTGTGATTTAAATGTGCCAGTTTATTGAGCAAAGTGTGAATGGTGTCAGGAGTTATTTGGTTGGGAATGTGTGTAACTGGTTTATATCCTAATAGGAAGAACAAGCATCATCTAAAAATCTGCAATCTCTTTCAGTAGGCTCAGAGTTTATACAAGTTTTGTGACACAGAGGATATTAATATAACATTGGCTTGGATTGTGGTCGGTGACAAAGTGATGCTGTTCGCCGCTGACCTTGAAAAAAGCTGCCCACAAAGATCTAGCGATCTCTGTAGCATCGATTTCAGCTCTCCCAATGTTAATTTAAATCTGACGTCAAGTACATAAGAACATAAGAACATAAGAAATAGGGCCAGGAGTCGGCCACCTAGTCCCTTGAGCCTGCTCCGCCATTTAATATGATCATGGCTGATCCGATTATGGACTCGGGTCCACTTCCCAGCCCGCTCCCCATAGCCCCTTATTCCCTTATCGTCTATCTCTGTCTTAAATTTATTCAATGACCCAGCTTCCACAGTTCTCTGAGGCAGCGAATTCCACAGATTTACAACCTTCAGAGAAGAAATTCCTCCCCATCTCAGTTTTAAATGGGCGGCCCCTTATTCTAAGATTATGCCCCCTAGTTCTAGTCTCCCCTATCAGTGGAAACATCCTCTCTGCATCCACCTTGTCAAGCCCTCTCATTATCTTATATATTTCGATAAGATCACCTCTCATTCTTCTGAATTCCAATGAGTAGAGGCCCAACCTATTCAACCTTTCCTCATAAGTCAACCCCCTCATCTCTGGAATCAACTTAGTGAACCTTCTCTGAACAGCATCCAAAGCAAGTATATCCTTTCCTAAACATACATAACAAAAACTGTACGCAGTACTCCAGGTGTGGCCTCACCAATACCCTGTACAGTTGTAGCAGGACTTCTCTGCTTTTATACTCTATCCCCCCTTGCAATAAAGGCCAACATTCCATTTGCCTACATTACATTTGGTTCCTTCATCCAAGTCATTAATATAGATTGTAAATAGTTGAGGACCCAGCACCGATCCCTGCGGCATCCCATTGTTTGCCAACCAGAAAATGACTCATTTATCCCGACTCTCTGTTTTTTGTTAGTTAGTTAATCCTCTATCCATGCTAATATATTACCCCCAACCCCGTGGACTTTTATCTTATGCAGTAACCTTTTATGTGGCACCTTATCGAATGCCTTCTGGAAATCCAAAAACACCACATCCACTTGTTTCCCCTTATCCACCCTGCTCGTCACATCCTCAAAGAACTCCAGCAAATTTGTCAAACATGATTTCCCTTTCATAAAACCATGCTGACTCTGCTTGATTGAATTATGCTTTTCCAAATGTCTCGCTACTGCTTCCTTAATAATGGACTCCAGCATTTTCCCAATGACAGATGTTAGGCTAAGTGGTCTATAGTTTCCTGACTTTTGTCTGCCTCCTTTTTTAAATAGCGACGTTACATTTGCTGTTTTCCAATCCACTGGGACCACCCCAGAATCCAGGGAATTTTGGTAGATTACAACCAATGCATCCACTATCTCTGCAGCCACCTCTTTTAAGACCCTAGGATGTAAGCCTTTAGTCCCATTATTTTACTGAGTACTACTTCATTAGTGATAGTGATTGTATTAATTTCCTCTCTCCCTATAGCCCCTTGATTATCCACTATTGGAATGTTTTTAATGTCTTCTACCGTGAAGACCGATACAAAATATTTGTTCAATGTCTTTGCCATTTTCCTGTTCATTATTAATTCCCCAGTCTCATCCTCTAGGGGACCAACATTTACTTTAGCCACTCTTTTCCTTTTTATGTACCTGTAGGAAGACTTGCTTCCACTTTAAAAGTGAGTTCTTAGGTGACTGTACAGTCCAATACGGGAATTACAGTTTCTGTCACACGTGGGACAGACAGTGGTTGAAGGAAAGGGTGGGTGGGGAGTCTGGTTTGCCGCACACTCCTTCCGCTTGGCTTCTGCAAGCTCTCGGCGGTGAGACTCGAGGTGTTCAGCACCCTCCCGGATGCTCTTCCTCCACTTAGGGCCAGGGATTCCCCGGTGCCGGTGGCGATGTTGCATTTAATCAAGGAGGCTTTGAAGGTGTCCTTGAAACGTTTCCTCTGCCCACCTGGGGCTCACTTGCTGCGTCGAAGTTCCGAGTAGAGCACTTGCTTTCGGAGTCTCGTGTCGGGCATACAGAAGATGTGGTCCGCTGAACGGAGCTGGTCGAGTGTGGTCAGTGCTTCAATGCTGGGGATGTTGGCCTGATCGAGAACACTGATGTTGGTGCGTCTATCCTCCCAGTGGATTTGCAAGATCTTGTGGAGGCAGCACTGGTGGTTCTTCTCCAGTGCTTTGAGGTGTCTACTGTATATGGTCCATGTCTCTGAGCCATGTAGGAGGGCGGGTATCACTACTTCCCTGTAAGCCATAAGCTTGGTGCCAGCTTTGAGGTCTTGGTCTTCAAACACTCTCTTCCTCAGGTGACTGAAGGCTGCACTGGCGCATGGGAGGCGGTGTTGGACCTCATCGTCAATGTCTGTCCTTGCTGATAGTAGACTCCCGAGGTATGGAAAATGGTCCACGTTGTCCAAGGTCGCGCCATGGATTTTGATGACCGGGAGGCAGTGCTGTGTGGCGGGGTCAGGCTCGTGGGGGACCTTTGTCTTACGGATGTTTAGTGTAAGGCCCATACTTTCGTACGCCTCGGTGAAGATGTTGACGATGGCTTGGTGTTCGGCCTCTGTAATTAACAAGCTCAGTAATTATGTAAACTGCGACATTCAACCTGCTCTTATTCTGACTCTCTCAAGGTAGGTCACAGATGCATTGCAGTCAGAGAACAACAATGGCAGTCAGATTAACACTTTTAAATTATGGAAATCCAAATTGTCGAGATGGAGTCTTGTAAAACACAGGAACACAGATGCTGTCACAGTGAAAAATGGGAGAAAAGGTCAAGAAATAAATAGCATTGCATAAGGTGTCACAAGGGAAATAGATTTTTAGTAAAGAAAAGGAAAACATTTATTTTACTGACATGTTCCATAATTCCTAAATGATACAAAGGAAGCTCTCTGGGTACTTTTTTGCGTGCTTTTTATGCTTTACATTCATTGAAAATTGAGCATTAGCTGAGACTAAAATTTTGAGTAGATAGAGCATTGCGACATTTCGGGCCAATGGCATCATGAGTGGAGCTGCTGGACTGCAGTCAGGGCTTGTGCATGATGTTACTGCGGAGGAACTGTTGCTTTTGCTCTTTCTTATACTAACTGTTTTAGCCGTCACTGAGGTATAAAAAGGAGAGGGTTTGCACAGAGACTCAACAGTGAAAATGAAAAATTGGCATGATTGCTCTGCCTGCAGCTGCGCAGGCTATTTGGGAATTATTAGGTGGTAATTACTCCCAGTTACTTTTCAATCGTTAAAATGCCAATTTCCACTTTTTCCACACAGTAGTCTACTGCTGAGGCTAAGTGAAATGGAGGAACTCGATGAAGGTACAGTACATCCTTTGGAATCAGCAGGCCAAAAAGACCACATCATTTGTCTTGCTTCTATCTTTAAAGAATATGTTATGTTAATCGGATGAGATGAAGTAAATAGAGTAAGAGGAACCTTGTGAGGAGCATAAACACTGGCATCGGCATCGGTTGGACTGAATGGCCTGGTTTTGTGTTGTATATTCTAAGTAATTCTACATAAATAATGGATTTTGAAGCCCCCGCAGAATGAAAAATAGGCATTGGAGCGAAATTTCCCTGCACCCCAATTGGGCTCACCGCCCCTCAAAGGAAGTGGAATGCAATCCCGCGCGCTCCACTTCCTTTAGGGACGGTTCCTAGGATGGGGAAGGAAGAGCTATGCGGCTGCTCCGTGAACCGTGATGCACGTCAATGCCCCTCCCCTTCACTTAAAGGGGAGGGTTGCTGCGCATTCTGCAAGGCCTCTAATGGCCTCCACTAGGCCATCAGGGCAGCGTGCGACCGGGTCAGCAGCCCAACACCCAAAACGGAGTGCTCGGCTGTACAGTGGCGGCTTGGACCACGGTAGGGCCGACATACTGGAGCCGACCCGAGAGCCGGCAATCCAGCAAAGATAGCAGCACTGGGCGCTGGCGCCCTCCCCTTTAAGTACCGCCCTGAGATGTTGGGCAGTTTCACGACCCGCGAAGCTGGCGCTGTGAGCTGCTCGTGCCAGCCTCGCAGGGCAATATCCCTTGCGGGGCGGTAAGGGGTCGGCGCAGGGCGGTGAGTGGTCGTGGCACACGCCGATGACGTCAACGCCGGTTGTGCAGTGGCCCAGAGCACGACCCACAGGGTGCGCCGCTGCTGTGGCCCACCATAAAGTCGCACTGAGCCTGACTTTCCCCTCCAATACCTGCACACGAGGAAGCATCAGACATGCTGCCACCCCTTGCCACCCTTCTGAGATAGCTGCTTCCCCAAGACGAAAATCACCGCAAGTCTTTAAGGCTTCAGGCAAACCCTCCCACCCACCCACCAATCATTCGTCTCACTCAGGGAGAAACTTGGAGGTGTAGTAGAATGGAAGCTTGAGCAAGTTAGGTGACATGAAGGATAGGTACAGCGTTAAGTAGCAGTTGTCGATAGGGTGTTCAGAATTATTGACATATTTTGTTGTTCTGTACAGTAAACGTGGTTTGTGCACATAGAGTTCTGAGTTCATGGGGGGAACTTTAACTCCGGAACAGTCAGCTGGTGGAATGCGTGGTCAACCATCTGGGAGGTGCAGGCCCAGTCCATTTTAGCTGGGGCTATCACGGGTTATGGAACAAAGGTGGGTAAATGGAGTTGAAATACAGGTCAACCATGATCTAATTGAATGGTGGAGCAGGCTCGAGGAGCTGAATGGCCTAATCCTGTTCCTGATGCTCTTATGTTCCTATCCCCTTACCTAACATAAGGCCCAGTATTCCCAGAAGCAATAAAAAGGCCTTAACCTTAGGTGGATGCTCGTTTTTTTCCGGCCTCTCAGTGCTGAAAATAAAAATCCGTAGTTTCTTCACCATATGTGCACCCTCTGGCACCGGCGCTACCTGATCCAACTCTCCTGGGGGAAGCCCCCAATGTGCGCTGAAACGGCACAGCGCATTCAAGGAAAAAAAAATTCTAAGCCATTGCGCATGCGCACAAATAAAGACCCATCTGCACATGTGCAGTAGAAAGTATTAAAAAAACAGCACGTGTGGGGACTGTATGGAACACCATTGAGAATCCATTGGTGGCAGAGGTAGTTTCGCAGGTAGGAAATACAGCTTCGATCATGAGATGGCAGCAATGGAAGAGCGCGGAGAAGGCGAAAGGGCCAGGGACGGAGCAGGGCAAGCCGTAAGGATGAAGAGATTTCGCGGGGATGAAATTGAGCGCCTGGTAGACTTAATCGAGAGTAGATGGGGAGTTCTTGAACTTCGGAAAAAATAAGCTTAAGCACTCACAAAAGTTTGGGACCAGGTCGCAGTCGAGTTTAATGGAATGTCCATGACCCCGAGAACCGGTGCGCAACTGAAAAAGAAGTGGCAGGACCTCGTAAAGCAGTGACTGTAAGTAATACGTTAAACTTACATTTATTTGGTCTTTAAAATATATGTATATTTATGCACTGCAATAACATCTGTAAATGTGATCCGTGTGCTTGTGTGTGTGTGCGCGCACGTGTGTTCACAAGGACCCTCTCTTTAAAAAGTTGCACTTGCATCTTTGCAGAAGGTGGTGTCACAGATCAACCATGAACGGTCAAAACTGGAGGAGATCTGCCAAGTAGGCTCCAACTAACAGCCCTGGAACAGAGGATAGCGTCAATGATTAAATGCCACAGGAGAAGACCAACGATTAATGCGCAAGCTGGGCCCAGTTTTCCATTAGAGGGTAAGTCCTGCAAATTGCACAGTCTGGGTTGGCTAAATGTTATGCCATGCATGTGCTTCCTATGCTTCTCTTTCCTCAATGCTGCTAACCAAGCATCTATCTTTTGTTTCGCAGAGGTTGAGCACCAGGAGGAGACCGAAGGTGCACCTGAAGCTGAAGGCGAGAACGTTCAAGAAAACGGCACGCCAGATATTACAACTCAGGACAATGATAGGCAGCAAGAAGTCATAGACGACAAGATGGTCACCCTGGATTTGGAGGTGCTTGAACCCCTCCAGGATTCCAAGTCCTTTCATGAGCGAATCAAACGAGAGGACTTTTCTAGGTGTGACGTCGGAGGCTGCGGGTACAAGTGTGTCACAGCAAGCCACACCTGCGAGACGTCATAGGAGGGCGAACTCCAGACATGATCCAGAAACACTGGATCAGAGAACATAGGACATCTTGTGGGAATGAGCGGGGAGAACATCGAGCACCGAAGATGCACCTGAAGCTGAAGGCGAGAATGTTCAAGAAAACGTCTTGCCAGATATTACAACTCAGGACAATGGTGGTCAGCAAGAAGTCATAGAAGACAAGATGGTCACCCTGGATTTGGAGGTGCTGATTCCCTTGATTGCTCCTGGAAGCCATTGGTGGGGTGAGGGCAGATTTAGGGGGCTGTCATTACAGGTTGAAAGACTTTCTGGACGGTTGAATGAGGTAGTATTGGCAATAGGGAGGCTGTCCTTAATGCAAGGAGCACTTTCTGCTCTGCACCAAATTGAAGGGTTGATCCTGAGGATGAGGTTGACGATGAAGAGTTATCTGGGCATTCCGCCATGACACATTTTGGCGCTGTCCCTGTCATAGCCCAGCATCAGGAAATGCTGCGCCGCAAAAGGAACAGACTACACCTGGGGGTACCGGGGGGCAAGAAGCAGAAGTCTGCAACTACGGGCACGCACAGGGGTAGCGGTATCTACCGGGGCAGGATTGGCGCTCAGCGCTAATGAAGAGGATAGATGTCTTGTTTATTTTTTGATTGATTTAGTTGATTGTTCTTTGTAAAGTTTGCCACGGCTCTCAATAAAGTTTTTAAAGTTTTGAAGGTTTAAACATAAGTAGTCACGCTAATCACAACTGTGCTGGACAAATGTTTAATAAACATTTTAATTTTGGACTTTTAACCTGACTCCTGCACTTCATTTTTTTAATGCTGCACTAAAAAATATTGCAGGAGAACCGGACAGAAAATATAAAAAGTGCATCACCCTTGCAACCTATTGGTTTAAATGATACAGGGGCAGGTTCCAGTACTAAGGTGTTCATGGATGCTGCCTTGTTCTGGGTCACGGATGCGTGCAATGAAGTACCATGATGCATGTATCAGTGACCCTCACCCAGTCTGGATCCATGAACAATTTAGTCTTATTGTCCACCTAAGTACTCCACCACTCCCAAACTCCAGTTAAACATTCAAGATTTGTGGTGGAAATATTTAATAAACATAAGGTTATGTCCATCTAAGCACTCCAACACTCCTTTGAAACATAAAAAATTTGTGGTGGTAACATTTAATATAAATTATATATTTTCCACTTCGGCTCTCCAACACGCCATAAAAACCTAAAAGATTTGTGGTGGGATTATGTTTTTTTTTATTTAAATTTCCATCTTTGCTAGAGATCACTGCTGCTTTCCTTTGAGCCTGGAGTGTCTTGTGCTGATCTTTGTGTACAGATCTTTGGCTTGGGCTAGCAGTGGGCCTTGTGGGAAGAAGATCTTCGGCCTGGGCTAGCAGGGGCTCCAGTCCACGTCCAGGAGAGTGGGGAAAAGGCTGCACTGCATTGCAGAAGAAGTGATTTGGTATGTGTGATATATTCACAGAGCACAAGCACACACAGCTTTCTACATGGCAGGCAGCTCTCTCGGAAGCCTCCGGAATCTGCCTGGTTCTGTTTATTATTAACTCTGCAGTTGCAATACACAATACGTCCACATCCACAGTGTGGCGCTACAAACATTACAAGCTTACAGACATTATAGTATGCTGATTCTACATTTTTGCAACTTTTTAATGTTTTCCTTCAACTATTTAGATTATTTTGGGCTGTGAGGACATCTATGGTAAAAGGTACGGATTTTTTTATATTTAATTTTTTTTTCTTTGCAGGATCATCAGAATGGGTAAGTTTTTTTTTAGTTTTTATTTATACCTGTTTATAGTTTAAATTTGGTCTTTAACTTACCTTAGAGTTTAATTGTAAACTAAATGGAAGTCCCTTCAGCCAGGGATAGGAGCGGGCCAGCACGGATTCTCTAACTGCAGGTAAGGGTTTTTCTTACGGTGTTTCTAGGGTCTGTGCTCCAGTTTAAAAAGTTTTGTAGGTGGGGAAAGTTTGCCTGATGTGAAAAAAATGGCACAGTACCTTCTTTTGCAGGTACACCAGCGCCAGAATGTATGGCACCAAACATTCTGGCACTGGTTAGTAGATGCCGGCACCCCAACACTGGGGAATCTTTGGACTGAGCTTTGTCGCCAAAAAATTCACTGGGTGCTGAAAAAACGGCAGCCAGTGATGGGCAAAATTGGGGCCAAAATCTAACAATCTCAGTCTTGAATACCCCAATTGTCCCAGAATCTGTTGATGTCAATGACGCATCAGCTTAGGCGGTGGTCCGTCTAGCAGTTGTCAGCTCCTGTCATGGCGCAAATGATGCTCACATCCTTGCGATCCCTGGCTCGGGCGATGACACAGTCGAGCAGGTGACAGTGTTTGGAGTGAGGGTGTTGCCACGATGCCTTGTATTTGTCCCTCTGGCGGAACAAGGTGTTGGTGATGACAAGTTCATGTTCTAGACATTTTGTCAAGAGTAGGACACTTCTGGAGTTGGCTTTCCCTACCCCCTCTCTGCCAATCATGCCTCCCCAGAGGGCTGTGTCCTTGCCGATCCTGGCGTTGAAGTCACCGAGGAGGCTCAGTTTGTCATCCACAGGGATGCGGGACAGGGATTTTTCGAGGTTGGAGTAGAAACCCTCTTTGGTCATCTGTTGCATCGAGTGTTGGGCGTACGCATTGATGACTGTGGCACATTGATTCTGGGATAGGATGAGTCCGAGGGACTGCCTATGATGATGATGATGTCCCAGCATCTCTTGGATGTGCACTTGAAGTGCTGTAACCTGCAGGGTTACGGACCTAGAGCTGGTAAGTGGGATTAGGCTGGATAGCCTCTTGTTGGCCGGCATGGAGACGATGGGCCGAAATGGCCTCCTTTCGTGCTGTAAACTTCTATGATTCTATGATTCTACAACCTTTCGGGGGAGAGAGTTCCAGATTTCCACTACCCATTGTGTGAAGAAGTGCTTCCTGATTTTGATCCTGAATGTCCTAGATCTAATTTTAGGATGATGTTTCCTTGTTCTTGATTCCCCAGCAGAGGAAATAGGTTCTCTGTATCTACACTGTCAAATACTTTTCACATTTTAAACACCTTGATCAGATCTCTCGCCTCAATCTTCTATACTCAAGGCAATGCAAGCCATGTTGATGCAACCTGCCCCCATAGTTTAACTTTCTAAGCCTTCTAATCATTCTGAGGAATATGTACTGCACCCCCGCCAATGTCAATATACCCTTCCTGAAGCGCGGTCCGCATAACTGAACACAGTCTCTGTTTTAGAAACAATTTATTCCAGTCATGGGTGGTCTGGTAGGTCTACCTTTGTGGGTGGAGGAGGAGGAGGAGCAAGAAAGATGACAGAAGAGGGCAGGAGTAGCTGGGAGAAGACTGAGGTGGAGGGCACTGCGCAGGGAGCAGTGCTCTTTTACACTACAGGATCGTTCCAGGCTGCTCCAGGTGGCATCCTTATATTGTGCACCACTGTATCAGGGAGGTGACCGAGGCACTCTACACCATACGTCACATTCTCCATGAGTGAAGCAGGACAAGACAGCACTGTTTTCCAGCACGATCAAGTTTCTGAGTCATATTCTTTAGTGAGCTCTAATCCCTATTAATTGGTCATCAAGATCCATGGCATGGCCCTGGACAACGTGGACCATTTTCCATACCTCGGGAGCCTCTTACCAACCAGAGCAGACATTGACGACGAGTTTCAACACCGCCTCCATTGCACCAGTGCAGCCTTCGGCCGCCTGAGGAAAAGAGTGTTTGAAGACCAGGCCTCAAAACTGCCACCAGGTTCATGGTCTACAGGGCTGTAGTAATACCTACCCTCCTGTATGGATCGGAGACATGGACCATGTACAGTAGACACTTCAAGTTGCTGGAGAAATACCACCAACGATGTCTCCGCAAGATACTACAAATCCCCTGGGAGAACAAACGCACCAACATTAGCGTCCTCGACCAGGCCAACATCCCCAGCATCGAAGCACTGACCACATTTGATCAGCTCCACTGGGCGGGCCACATTGTCCGCATGCCGGACAAGAGACTCCCAAAGCAAGCGCTCTACTCGGAACTCCTTCACGACAAACGAGTCAAAGATGGGCAGAGCAAATGTTACAGGGACACCCTCAAAGCCTCCCTGATGAAGTCCGACATCCCCACTGACACTTGGGAGTCCCTGGCCAAAGACTGCCCTATGTGGAGGAGGTGCATCCGGGAGGGCGCTGAGCACCTCGAGTCTCGTCACCGAGAGCATGCAGAAATCAAGTGCAGGCAGCGGAAGGAGTGTGCGGCAAACCAGTCCCACCCATCCCTTCCCTCAATGACTATCTGTCCCACCTGTGACAGAGACTGTGGTTCTCGTATTGCACTGTTCAGCCACATAAGAACTCATGTTAAAAGTGAAAACAAGTCTTCCTTGATTCCGAGGGACTGCCTATAATGAAATAATTAATTGGTTTGGTGTTTTTGTTGTCGCATAGCAATAGGGCTGTGGAAATATAAGTTTGTGGTATTTACACTAAAAGCTGGGTTTCAAGCAAAACAATCGTTTGGATGGAAGCAGTAAATGGAGACTGGGCAATTCCACAGTAACAATTACAGTGACAACACGAAACAGTCTCAATTGTTGGCGGCGACCAAGTCAATCTTGAAAATGATGATATTCACTTGGCAGAAGAAAAAATCTCTGCAGCTGGTTTTCAGCTGAATCAGGAGCAATTTTTCAGAACTTGTTCTCACATTCAAATAGAATGATAAGTACCTTGAGGAAGAAGAAAGTGTGCTAAAATGACTTTTTTCAAGTAAAACAGTTTATAATAGATAAATGATGTTCGATTAGATAAGAAAAAAATAAAATGGAAATAATAAACAGGAACGAGGGAGAGAATGAGGCAAAGGAGAAAAACAGAGTGAACAGAAGTGGCAGGGAGACGGAAAACAGACTGGACTCTCGCTCCTGATCATTATGCAGTGACTCCTGCAGGGAGCTCGTATTTGGATGTCAGGTAAGGACTAGATCGGTCTTGCCTGTGAAGCCTCTCGAGGTTGAATAACTCGACATTCGCTGCCCAAGTTCACACACGAATTGCCACTTACATGAGATATTGGGGGAAGACTGGTGCCTCCTTTTCATTTATTTTTGGGATGTGGGCATCGCTGGCAATGCCACCATTTATTGCCCAGTCCTAATTGCCCTGAGAAAGGAACTGAGTGGCTTGCAAGGCCACGTCACAGGGCAGTCAACCATGTTAGTGTGGGTCTGCAGTCACATATAGGCTAGACCATGTACAAGTGGCACAGATTCCCTTCTCTAATGAACTAGTTGTTTTACCACAAAACGATAGCTTCATAATTGATTGAGGAGCTGGTGAGGACACCGATCTGCTATCATCCTGTACCATTACATCACTGTAGCTTAGCACTTCCACTAATCTGCTGGAATGCAATGCAGACATGAATGAAGCTCCTATTTTTTGGTCTAAAAGGGCAGAGGGACAAGGACATGGATCAGCGCATAATGGGAAGGGTAAGCATTAGCAGATGAGTGGCAGAATAACGCTACTTTGTCTGTATGTGAGATTATGCGTGGAACGGAAAGGGAAATAGCCAATCACCATGCTGCCTGTGGCCTTCAGCCGTGCCACTTTCAACGCTGTGTCTCTTCCCTCTGTCAATGTTATCGATGGTAGTAACCTTCATTGGAGTAAAGGGCTGCAGTGCATGCTGCACCTCCCCCGGATCTTGCAGTCTCCCTTCAATTACTTGCCAGCTTATCCCGCAAAAGGAGAGGGAAAGATTTAACAGATAAATTCAATGAATTGCACCGACAATTTGATTTGGTTCCCTTATATTGCCTGGATTTTCAATTTCCAGTGGAGCTGAGAATCTAGGGGTAGAATAAAGGTTGCCAGTAGGGCCAAATAAAATCCTATTTTTGATTTTTATATCAAACATATACTAATTTACACCATTTATTACTGAATACCATGAGCTATATACCGCTCTAATCAGCAGATTGCAAAATTATTAAAATTAAAATTTGTTGTAATGAGTTTTCAGGGCAGGAAACAACCAAAAGGAGCTCCTGGCAACACGAGGTAACCATGGCAGCAAATAATAGCAAACAGCTGTCGACCGATCGGTAAGGGGACAGCACATTGTAACGTGTTGTATGAAGACTGAAGCTTGGCTTCTGGAGTAGGGAGAGAATGGGTGATTGGTGATTACAGACATTGGGCCAGATCTTGCTGGGGCATCCTGTGGTGTGCCCCATTAATTAAACTTTTTCCTGCACCCTTCTGCTTGAGGTTCTTTTTGCACTGTAATTTGCTGGAAGTGTAAGCTGATAATGGCAAGTGAGAGCAATGGGTGATTTGAGACCTTAGTGAATGGTGGGAGCAACAGTGCACCACTTTAACCAATCATAGAATCATAGAATAGTACAGCACAGAAGGAGGCCATTCGGCCCATTACGTCAGTGACAACTCTTGTGTTGAATCAGTGATTCCTGCTGGATCAGGGCAGGATTCCGATCCTGAATATGGAAATGAGATCAGGGAGTTATTAGCAAAGAATCATAGATTAGTACAGCAAAGAGAAGCCCATCGAATCTTTGGCAGCTCTTTTGAAGAGCTATCCAGTTAGTCCCACGCCCCCACTCTTTCCCCATATCCCTGCAATTGTTTTCTCCTTCACATGTTTATCCAATTCCATTTTGAAGGCTATTATTGAATCTGTATCCACCACCCTATCAGGCAGTGCACTCCAAATCCTAATCATTTGTTGTGTAAAAATGTTTTTTTCATGTCGCCTCTGGTTCTTTTGCCAAACATCTTAAATCTGTGCCCTTTGGTTGGAAATAGTATCTCTTTATTTACTCTAGCTAAACCCTTTAAGATTTTAAACACCACGATCAAATCTCCTCTTAGTCTTCTCTGCTCTAAGGAGAACAACCCCAGCTTCTCTAATCTATCCATGTAACTGTAATCCCTCATCCCTGGAACCATTTAGTAAAACTCTTCTGTACCCTCTCCAAAGCCTTCACATCCTTCCTCAAGTTTGGTGCCTAGAATTGGATACTATACTCCAGCTGGGGCTGAACTTGCGTTTAATATGGATTGAGCATAGCTTCCTTGCTTTTGTACTCTATGCCTCTATTTATAAGGTCCAGGATCCCATATGCTTTAATAACTGCTTTATTAATCTGTCCTTCCACCTTCAAAGATTTGTGCACAAACACGCACCCCCCCTCCTCCCCTCCTCTGGGCTCTCTCTTCTTGCACTTCCTTTAAAATTGTGCCATTTGCATGTATTTTCTTTCCTCATTCCTTGTTGCCGTTCAGAAGCATGAGAGGTGATCTGATCGAAACATAAGAGGGCCCCACAAGTTAGATGCAGAGAGGATGTTTCCACTCATAGGGGAAACTAAAACTAGGGGGGCATAGTCTCAGAATAAGGGGCTACCCATGTAAAACTGAGATGAGGAGAAATTTCTTCTCTCAGAGGGTTGAAAATCTGTGGAATTTTCTGCCCCAGAGAGCTGTGGGGGCTGGGTCATTGAATATATTTAAGGCGGAGATAGACAGATTTTTGAGCGATGAGAGTAAAGGGTTATGGGGAGCAGGCAGGAAAGTGGAGCTGAGTCCATGATCAGATCAGCCATGATCTTATTAAATGGCGGAGCAGGCTCGAGGGGTCAAATGGCCTATTCCTGCTCCTATTTCTTATGTTTCTTACTCTTCCTATCAAAATGTATCACCTCACACGTTTCTGCGTTAAATTTCACCTGCCATATGTCCACTAATTCCACCAGCTTGCTTCTTGAAGTTTATTATTAGCTTCCTTAATACATTTCCAAATTTCATGCTATCTGCAAATTTTGAAATTATGCCCTGTATCCCCAAGTTCAAGTTATTAACGTATATCGAAAACAGCAGTGGTCCGAGTACTGAACCCTAGGGAACTCCACTATATACCTCCCTCCAGTCCGAAAAACAGCCATTCCACAACTCTCTGTTTCCTATCCCTTGGCCAATTTTGTATCCAGGCTGCCACTGCCCCTTTTATCCCATGGACTTCAAGTTTGCTAACAAGCCTAGTACTTTTATCAAATGCCTAATGTGATTTAAGAATTGAGAAAGAAACAGAATGACGGAGCAGGAGAGTGAATTAGAATCAAATCAGGTACAGGAAGAGAGAGGGAAAGAAAAGTAGAATTTAAGAAAAAAAAATGGAAAGGATAAGTAAGTTTTTAAAAATGTTGACATGCAGAAATGAGATTGAACAATTTAAATTGTTTCCTTTCTCGGCCAGAGTGGTGGATTGGCATTGAATTAACAATTATCACATCGTTAAAAGGGTACTTGCATTGTTACGATCCAGCCCTAAATTTCTGCAGCATGTTTAATGGGCAATTAATGTGCAAATCCAACCAAGTTCTTAAAAGCAATGGGGAGGCGAAGAGTGAAATGTACAAAATCAGCCATTAGGCAAATTTATTAAAATAGAAAACAGTTATTTTTGCTAAATGTTTGAATAGGTTTTAAATATAACCATGTTTTGACTGGGAGAAGAGAAATGTTCAACAAGTAGTATTGCTAACACATTTGCAAAGTTCAAAAACTCAATGGAAGAATCTCAGTACACTTCAAAATGCTAGAAAATGCACCATAAAATGTCAAAATAATATTGCCAGGAGGAGACTTGCTCCAAAACACCACTTATAAAATATATATTGTACCATCAGAACTTATTTCTGCCTTCAATAATGTCTTAATCTACCACTGCAAAAATTATACTTTATTTTTCCTCCATTTAACTGATGGGTTATTTGCTTTGGCTTCAGTATGACATGTTCATGTCCCATTGCATTTCCATTGTAAATAATTGTTTTCACTTGTCATACATATGGCCATTCAGCTTCAGTTTTCACAGAAAAACAAATTGAACTGCGGATGTAATCCCAAAACGTCAACCAAAATCTTAAAATCCAATTTAATAACAAAAGAATTAAACTTATGCAGTGATCATGAAGCAATGACCTTCATTAATGGCAGATTTTCAATGTTACATTTTTTATAGCATTTTCCAGATTTTAGGGGACTGTGTCAGTTTTAGTGAAGTTATTTGTCAGTTTGTCTGAGTTTTGTAGTTTGGCATGCATATTTTATTCGCTGTGGAGAGGGCAGGAGGGATAGTCAGGCAATACCATTCAATACTGCTAGTCTTCCTCCTATTTTGGTACAAGGCCATTACTGTTGCCAGTAGTTTAGTACCTGAGGGCATTATAGCATTGCTGAAACCAATACAACAGAACATCACACAAAGTATAGGCTCTTACAGTTATTAAGTGAAACCTAGGCAGAACCACAAATGGGTTACTGTCTGTTTAAATCTGTCATTATAGTAGAAGCACAGCTACAATTACAGCTCAAGATGTGTTTTGAATGCCAATGTGTATTACCAAAAATGACTAAATCCACTTAAAACACCTTGTTTGAGCAATCACAATACCCTAAATCATTTTAAATCAATGTAAGTAAGAACACAATGAAAAATCATAGGTTACACAGGAGCTATCCTTCTAATTTTGAAATCAGAAAGACAGAAACATTACAGTAAATACACATTATGACTTGCAGCTATATTAAACTAAATCACATGGCATGCTGTCTAGTAAAATGCCTTACTGATAGTAATACCATTTATATTGACTCATAATCCTGTTTTCAAGCTTACTGTTCCATGGTTTAAAAACTACCATTTAGGACATAAGACACTATTTTAAACAAAATGATATATTTTCATAAGTTCAATAAACAAAAATTATTTTTCTTCAAAGATGACAAGTCTTACGAAAATAATGTTTATGCCGTTTGTGTTGGCTCGGGGGATAAGAGACAAAGTGTGTCATGTTAGAGACTGTTTGCCTCTCCCCTACCATGCCCACTTCCTGGCTAAACTATTATTATGATATTAAACTGTTTTTATGTCTTTTTTTGCAGCTGCACATCAAAATGAATTAGGACTGAGAAAAGTTAAAGGGACTATGTTTCTGGAAATGTCTGGTTTACAAGCCATAAATACTTGATGCAAACAGATCTGTCACACTTTTTCAGTAACATTGGGGGGAATTTTCCAGGGGCTCAGCGGGTGTGATTGGTGGCAGGTCGGGTGGGAAAATGTTTTTTTTTGTTCGCGGGTCGGGGCCCCATTGTCAACCCGCCACCTCATACCTTTCCCAAATGTCGGGTCTGTTGACGCTGGATAGATCTGACACGGGAGTTCGTTGGTGAGGCGTGAGTCCGGGGATCAGCAGAGGCCTATAAAAGGCCGCGAGAGGCGTCGGGAGTTCGTTGGTGAGGCGTGAGTCCGGGGTCGGAGGCCTATAAAAGGCCGCGAGAGGCGTCGGGAGTTCGTTGGTGAGGCGTGAGTCCGGGGTCGGAGGCCTATAAAAGGCCGCGAGAGGCATCGGGAGTTCGTTGGTGAGGCATGAGTCCGGGGTCGGAGGCCTATAAAAGGCTGCGAGAGGCGTCGGGAGTTCGTTGGTGAGGCGTGAGTCCGGGGATCAGCAGAGGCCTATAAAAGGTGTACTTGTGCAGCTACAGGGAGAAGGCAAAAAAGAAGTAGAAAGAAACAGAAAGGTGACGTCACAGCCTAGGGGGTAAGTGATTGGCTGGTGATTGGTGAGTAGTTTTTCTTTTTCTTTTTTATATCAGTCAGTAACTTTTAGCATTGTTGTTGCCAATTAAGTGTACCTAAGGGTTAAGTCATGGCAGGAGAGCTCGGTCGGGTGTTATGCTCCTCCTGTACCATGTGGGGACTCAGGGACACTTCCGGTGTCCCTGACGACTACGTGTGCGGGAAGTGTATCCGCCTCGAGCTCCTGACGGTCCGCGTTGCGGAATTGGAGCTGAGGGTGGATTCACTCTGGAGCATCCACGATGCTGAGAATGACGTGAGTATCACGTGCAGTGAGTTGGTCTTACTGCAGGAGAAGGGTCCTCAGCCAGAAAGCGAATGGAAGACCAGCAGGAAGAGTAGTGCAAGGAAGGTAGTGCAGGGGTCCCCTGTGGTCATCCCCCTGCAAAACAGATACACCGCTTTGAGTACTGTTGGGGGGATGACTCATCAGGGGAGGGCAGCAGCAGCCAAGTTCATGGCACCATGGCTGGCTCTGCTGCACAGGAGGGCAGGAAAAAGAGTGGGAGCGCGATAGTGATAGGGGATTCAATGGTGAGGGGAATAGATAGGTGTTTCTGCGGCCGCAACCGAGACTCCAGGATGGTATGTTGCCTCCATGGTGCAAGAGTCAAGGATGTCTCAGAGCGGGTGCAGGACATTCTGAAATGGGAGGGAGAACAGCCAGTTGTCGTGGTGCACATTGGTACCAACGACATAGGTAAAAAAAGGGATGAGGTCCTACGAAACGAATTTAAGGAGCTAAATTAAAAAGTAGGACCTCAAAAGTAGTAATCTCGGGATTGCTACCAGTGCCACGTGCTAGTCAGAGTAGGAATCGCAGGATAGCGCAGAGGAATACGTGGCTTGAGCAGTGGTGCAGCAGGGAGGGATTCAAATTCCTGGGGCATTGGAACCGGTTCTGGGGGAGGTGGGACCAGTACAAACCGGACGGTCTGCACCTGGGCAGGACCGGAACCAATGTCCTAGGGGGAGTGTTTGCTAGTGCTGTTGGGGAGGAGTTAAACTAATATGCAGGGGGATGGGAACCAATGCAGGGAGACAGAGGGAGACAAAAAGGAGGCAAAAGCAAACGACAGAAAGGAGATGAGGAAAAGTGGAGGGCAGAGAAACCCAAGGCAAAGAACAAAAAGGGCCACTGTACAGCAAAATTCTAAAAGGACAAAGGGTGTTTAAAAAAACAAGCCTGAAGGCTTTGTGTCTTAATGCAAGGAGTATCTGCAATAAGGTGGATGAATTAACTGTGCAAATAGATGTTAACAAATATGATGTGATTGGGATTATGGAGACGTGGCTCCAGGATGATCAAGGCTGGAAACTCAACATCCAGGGGTATTCAACATTCAGGAAGGATAGAATAAAAGGAAAAGGAGGTGGGGTAGCATTGCTGGTTAAAGAGAAGATTAATGCAATAGTTAGGAAAGACATTAGCTTGGATGATGTGGAATCTATATGGGTAGAGCTGCAGAACACCAAAGGGCAAAAAACGTTAGTGGGAGTTGTGTACAGACCTCCAAACAGTAGTAGTGATGTTGGGGAGGGCATCAAACAGGAAATTAGGGGTGCGTGCAATAAAGGTGCAGCAGTTATAATGGGTGACTTTAATATGCACAAAGATTGGGCTAGCCAAACTGGAAGCAATACGGTGGAGGAGGATTTCCTGGAGTGCATAAGGAATGGTTTTCTAGACCAATATGTCGAGGAACCAACTAGGGGGGAGGCCATCTTAGACTGGGTGTTGTGTAATGAGAGAGGATTAATTAGCAATCTCGTTGTGCGAGGCCCCTTGGGGAAGAGTGACCATAATATGGTGGAATTCTGCATTAGGATGGAGAATGAAACAGTTAATTCAGAGACCATGGTCCAGAACTTAAAGAAGGGTAACTTTGAAGGTATGAGGTGTGAATTGGCTAGGATAGATTGGCGAATGATACTTAAGGGATTGACAGTGGATGGGCAATGGCAGACATTTAGAGACCACATGGATGAATTACAACAATTGTACATTCCTGTCTGGCGTAAAAATAAAAAAGGGAAGGTGGCTCAACCGTGGCTATCTAGGGAAATCATGGATAGTATTAAAGCCAAGGAAGTGGCATACAAATTGGCCAGAAATAGCAGCGAACCCGGGGACTGGGAGAAATTTAGAACTCAGCAGAGGAGGACAAAGGGTTTGATTAGGGCAGGAAAAATGGAGTACGAGAAGAAGCTTGCAGGGAACATTAAGGCGGATTGCAAAAGTTTCTATAGGTATGTAAAGAGAAAAAGGTTAGTAAAGACAACCGTAGGTCCCCTGCAGTCAGAATCAGGGGAAGTCATAACGGGGAACAAAGAAATGGCAGACCAATTGAACAAGTACTTTGGTTCGGTATTCACTAAGGAGGACACAAACAACCTTCCAGATATAAAAGGGGTCAGAGGGTCTAGTAAGGAGGAGGAACTGAGGGAAATCTTTATTAGTCGGGAAATTGTGTTGGGGAAATTGATGGGATTGAAGGCCGATAAATCCCCAGGGCCTGATGGACTGCATCCCAGAGTACTTAAGGAGGTGGCCTTGGAAATAGCGGATGCATTGACAGTCATTTTCCAACATTCCATAGACTCTGAATCAGTTCCTATCGAGTGGAGGGTAGCCAATGTAACCCCACTTTTTAAAAAAGGAGGGAGAGAGAAAACAGGGAATTATAGACCGGTCAGCCTGACCTCAGTAGTGGGTAAAATGATGGAATCAATTATTAAGGATGTCATAGCAGCGCATTTGGAAAATGGTGACATGATAGGTCCAAGTCAGCATGGATTTGTGAAAGGGAAATCATGCTTGACAAATCTTCTGGAATTTTTTGAGGATGTTTCCAGTAAAGTGGACAAAGGAGAACCAGTTGATGTGGTATATTTGGACTTTCAGAAGGCTTTCGACAAGGTCCCACACAGGAGATTAATGTGCAAAGTTAAAGCACATGGGATTGGGGGTAGTGTGCTGACGTGGATTGAGAACTGGTTGTCAGACAGGAAGCAAAGAGTAGGAGTAAATGAGTACTTTTCAGAATGGCAGGCAGTGACTAGTGGGGTACCGCAAGGTTCTGTGCTGGGGCCCCAGCTGTTTACATTGTACATTAATGATTTAGACGAGGGGATTAAATGTAGTATCTCCAAATTTGCGGATGACACTAAGTTGGGTGGCAGTGTGAGCTGCGAGGAGGATGCTATGAGGCTGCAGAGTGACTTGGATAGGTTAGGTGAGTGGGCAAATGCGTGGCAGATGAAGTATAATGTGGATAAATGTGAGGTTATCCAGTTTGGTGGTAAAAACAGAGAGACAGACTATTATCTGAATGGTGACAGATTAGGAAAAGGGAAGGTGCAACGAGACCTGGGTGTCATGGTACATCAGTCATTGAAGGTTGGCATGCAGGTACAGCAGGCGGTTAATAAAGCAAATGGCATGTTGGCCTTCATAGCGAGGGGATTTGAGTACAGGGGCAGGGAGGTGTTGCTACAGTTGTACAGGGCCTTGGTGAGGCCACACCTGGAGTATTGTGTACTGTTTTGTTCTCCTAACTTGAGGAAGGACATTCTTGCTATTGAGGGAGTGCAGCGAAGATTCACCAGACTGATTCCCGGGATGGTGGGACTGACCTATCAAGAAAGACAGGATCAACTGGGCTTGTATTCACTGGAGTTCAGAAGAATGAGAGGGGACCTCATAGAAACGTTTAAAATTCTGACGGGTTTAGACAGGTTAGATGCAGGAAGAATGTTCCCAATGTTGGGGAAGTCCAGAACCAGGGGTCACAGTCTAAGGATAAGGGGTAAGCCATTTAGGACCGAGATGAGGAGAAACTTCTTCACCCAGAGAGTGGTGAACCTGTGGAATTCTCTACCACAGAAAGTAGTTGAGGCCAATTCACTAAATATATTCAAAAGGGAGTTAGATGAAGTCTTTACTACTCGGGGGATCAAGGGTTATGGCGAGAAAGCAGGAAGGGGGTACTGAAGTTTCATGTTCAGCCATGAACTCATTGAATGGCGGTGCAGGCTAGAAGGGCTGAATGGCCTGCTCCTGCACCTATTTTCTATGTTTCTATGTTTCTACGAAGCGGCAAAGGAGACAATTCAGGTCATTATGACCTTGTTACCAGAGACTTAAGAACTATTTTCAGCTCACCTTCAGAGTTTACCAGGTTGGCCATGGCATCCATGCTGCTCGGGGATCATGTTTGGTAAACAGGAAAGGAGTTGAATGGCCATGGAATCATCTCATTACTTGACAGCTGCAAATGTACTACAAAAGCTCCCATCTCACAGCTGTTCGCTTTGCAAGCTCAGAAGCTGTTGCTTACTACATTTGGAAAACAGATTGAGCTTGATGCAGGTTGCAAGTGTTTGGAGCAAACTCCTTATCCAGTGTCACCTCATTGGAAAAACCTCTCTCACCATTGACAGATTGCTTCTGACATCTCATGTTCAGCTGCCATCTATTACATCAGTCTCGGTGTCCTTGGTCCTTAGAATCCCACCATGATCAGCCCCAACACCAGCAGCACCAGGCACACCAGCAGCACTAACAACAACACCAACCTTCTCCGCAATGAACTGATGCTGCGCAGGACAGAGGGCATCAGCACCTGACCACATTGATGCCCAGGAGGCCAGGAATGGCCTCACCATGGCCAGATTCACTTCATTTGAATCTGTACATCCTGGCTGTCACATAATGCACCAAGTTGGCACCATCCCACATAGAAACATAGAAACATAGAAAATAGGTGCAGGAGTAGGCCATTCAGCCCTTCGAGCCTGCACCGCCATTCAATAAGATCATGGCTGATCATTTCTTCAGTACCTCTTTCCTCTTTCTCTCCATACCCCTTGATCCCCTTAACCGTAAGGGCCATATCTAACTCCTTCTTGAATATATCCAGTGAACTGGCATCAACAACTTTCTGCGGCAGGGAATTCCACAGTTTAATAACTCTCTGAGTGAAGAAGTTTCTCCTCATCTCAGTCCTAAATGGCTTGCCCCTTATCCTAAGACTATGTCCCTGGTTCTGGACTTCCCCAACATCGGGAACATTCTTCCCGCATCTAACCTGTCCAGTCCTGTCAGAATCTTATATGTTTCTATGAGATTCCCTCTTATCCTTCTAAACTCCAGTGAATAAAGGCCCAGTTGATCTCGTCTCTCCTCATATGACAGCCCAGCCAGCCCTGGAATCAGTCTGGTGAACCTTCGCTGCACTCCCTCAATAGCAAGAACCTCCTTCCTCAGACTAGGAGACCAAAACTGAACACAATATTCCAGGTGAGGCCTCACTAAGGCCCTGTACAGCTTCATTAAGACCTCCCTGCTTCTATATTCAAATCCCCTAGCTATGAAGGCCAACATACCATTTGCCTTCTTTACCGCCTGCTGTACCTGCGTGCCCACTTTCAGTGACTGATGAACCATGACATAGAAACATAGAAACATAGAAAATAGGTGCAGGAGTAGGCCATTCGGCCCTTCTAGCCTGCACCGCCATTCAATGAGTTCATGGCTGAACATTCAACTTCAGTACCCCATTCCTGCTTTCTCGCCATACCCCTTGATCCCCCTAGCAGTACCATAAAGCATCCCTACAATGTCCAAGCCATTCCTTTCACACACATCATTGTTATGTCTCACAATTCACTGCAACTCACTAAGCCACTTCCAAAAATACACATAGATCTGTCCAAGAACACAAATTGTTCAAAATAAAGGTTTCAATGTTTGGCACCACATGAATAAAAACTTTATATAAACTTTGGATAAAACACACAAGTGGCTATTCTTGTGTGTTAGTGGGTACGATTGCACTAGGATGAGGGTGAGTGTGAAGGGTGCCTAGTGATATGGGGATGTGATAAGGTAGATAGAGAGGGATGGGTGGAGGTGCAAGGTAAGTTGGTGTGGGTAAGGATATGCAGGAGTAGGATAGGGATGGCAGAGTGATGGGGATGTAGTGAGTAACACAGCAGGATGAGGTTGGCAGGATGGAGCCAGCAGTGAGGCCGAGACCAGCCCCGGCGTCGCCCGCCACGGACCCGCCGAGGTCGGATAAAATCCAGTCCATTGTTTTTGAAGAATTTTGACAATTCAAAAATGTCTTGAATACTGCCAAATAGTCATATTACTATCACTGACACTCTACTTCTAACTAACTTGTTACTGCATTTCCTCACGTCTTACCCTTCTAGAACGATAGCACATACCATTTAAATCTGCATTATTTAATATCAGCAAACTATTAACCAATTTCAAGCTCCCCTTCCTCTCCAAAGTCCTTGAACATGTTGTCTCCTCCCAAATCTGTGTCCATCTTTCCCGCAATTGTATGTTTGAATCTCACCAATTCGGTTTCCACGCCTGCCACAGTACCGAAATGGCTCTCATCAAAGTCACAAATGACATCCTTTGTGACTGTGACAAAGGCAAACTATCCCTCCTCATCCTTCCTGACTTATCTGCAGCCTTTGACACAGTTGACTACTCCATCCTTCTCCAAGACCTCTCCACCATCGTCCAGCTGGGTGGGACTGGGTGGGACTGCACTCGCCTGGTTTCATTCTTATCTCTCTAATTGTAGCCAGAGAATCACCTGTAACACTTCTCTTCCTGCCCCCGCATCGTTACCCCAAGGATCTGTCCTTGGCCCCTTCCTATTTCTCATCTACATGTTGCCCCTGGATGACATCATCTGAAAGCATCAGTTTCCATATGTAGCTGATGACACCCAGCTCCACCTCACTACTGCTTCTCTCCATCCCTCCACGGTCTCTAAATTGTCAGACTGCTTGTCTGACAGCCAGTTCTGGATGAGCAGAGATTTTCTCCAATTGAATATTGGAAAGAACAAAGCTATTTTCCCATACCCACCACAAACTCTATCCCTCTCCTCAACATCTGTCCGAGGCTGAACCAGACTTCTTACAACTAGAGGTGATCCAAATCTCGGCTGCACGTGTCCCAACTTGCACCAAGTCCCGCTCACCCATCACCCCTGTGCTCGCTGACCTACATTGGCTTCCGGTTAAGCATCACCTCAATTTCAAAATTCTCATTCTTGTTTTCAAATCCCTCTATGGCCTCGGTCCTCCCTATCTCTGTAATCAATTTCAGCCCCACACCCCCCCTGAAATGTCTACGCACCTCTAATTCTGTGCTCTTGAGCATCCCTGATTATAATCGCTCAATCATTGGTGGTCATGCCTTCTGTTGCCTGGGCCCTAAGCTCTGAAATTCCCTGCTTAACCTCTCCGGCTCTCTACCCCTGTTTCCTCCTTCAAGGCACTCCTTAAAACCTATCTCTTTGACCAAGCTGTTGGTCTGATCTAATTTCTAGTTATGTGGTTTGGTGACAAATTTTTTACCTCATGTGAAGCGCCTTGAGATGTATCATTACATTAAAAGCGCTATATAAATACAAGTTGTTGTTGTTGTCAAGAGAAAGGTCAAGCTACAAAACCATATCTCTCAAACATATAGAACACTTGTCCAATATTCAGTTCCCAGTGCATAACATTTAACATTTTATCTACACTGGAAAACAAGTGACTGGTTTCCACTTTCTGAGAGCAGCCATTTGTCGCAGTGCAGCAGTAGTAATTAGCCACCCTTTGTCAGCAGGTGATGATGTCATCCTGCTTGCTACTGCGGTTTAAAATACACAGTAAACTATAAATGTCTACACTGAATGCTACTTTTTAATTAGTATTCATATAAATAGGCTTTATTAATGATTAGCAGAATTTTCTGTGCATTTTGACTTTCCGGCTCTCTGTAAAAAATATTTTAATTAACTTAAAATTCAATGTAATTTCAGTCTATAATAAGCAGCATGATTTCATCAACTAGTGATAAAAGAGCTCACGCTATAGCAAGCAACAAGTAGAAAACATGTAGCTTGAAAGTTGTTTTACCAACGTAGATGATTTAGAAAAAGAATCAGTCCTGGGAACTGGACATTGGAGGAAGATAAGTTGTGTCAAATCCTCATATTTCTTTCTAACTTGTTTCCTTCCTCCATCTATACTCTTTGGAGGAATGTTACATTTTTTAAGTGGAACTTGTGGAGCAGCAGAAAGGAACAAATCAACGGGCAGAGTGAGTGAATGAACTTTTATGCATATCATGAATGTATGTCAGGAGGTGGTGGGTTATGAAAAATAAACAGGACAGGATAGAGTATCTGCTTTGGGTGCAATTGGTGATCTGGCTGCAAATAGTGCCCAAAAGTATGCTAGTTTTGAGACCAATGTTCCCTTTAATTTTTTGGGGTGTGTGCAACCCCTTTAACTGGCTGCGCGACCCATTCAAAATTCCCCGCTTGCGCAGCTTAATAGGGACATTTGAGACGTGTTTTTTTTCTCGGGTTGTCACTCAAACTCATTTGCATATCGTTGACTGTAAAATTAGGGAATGGTAGCATAATGGTTATGTTATGGGACTAGTAATCCAGAGACCTGGACTGGTGATCCAGAGATGTGAATACAAATCCCACCAAAGCAGCTGGGGAACTTAAATTCATTTAATTAAATAAAATCTGGAATTTAAAAAAAGCTAGTATCGGTAATGTTGACCATGATTGTCGTAAAAACCCACCTGCTTCACTAATGTCCTTTAGGGAAGGAAATCTGCTTACCTGGTCTGGCCTATATGTGACTCCAGACCCACAGCAATGTGGTTGACTCTTAATTGCCCTCTGAAATTGCCTAGCAAACCACTCAGTTGTACACAACCGCTATAAGAAACAATAACAATGACTGCGACGGTTCAAGATTGTGGCTCACCACCATCTTCTCAAGGGAAATTAGGCATGGGCAAAAAATGCTGGCTTTGCCAGCAACGCCCACATCTCAGGAACAATTTTTTAAAAATCTGCCATCAGCCAACGCAAAGAAATTGTAATTTAAAAAAAAAATTTGCTTTAAAACTTTCCTTGATATATTTAAGAGTGAAAACTTCGTGCAGTTTGATTAATACAACTGAAAATGAGTTTATCACAAAAAATAAGCATTTTAATCAGAGCGTCTAGTCCACCACCTGTGAATAATGCAATTTCAAGTAACTGAAAATGACTTTAAAATGATACACAGAACTATTTACTGGTCACATTGTTGTACAGTAATCAGTTTCTTATTAAATTAAAATAATGGATATTCATAAGCTTAACAGTGCCTATTAGTGTTCTTGCGCCTAAAAATGCCAGTTAAATTTTAGAGTCTCCTTCAAGTCCTTCAAACGAGTGAAATTAGTGGAAACTCGCAATGGTGATTAATTCAATCTGGGGGCATGGCCCGTTTTGTGGGTGGTGCCTACTTCCAGCGCAATGGTTTTTAAACTGGTACAAAAGATCGAAGAAACTCGATTTGCGCTGGATATAATTTGCATTTAAAATTCCACGATCTTTTGCGGTAGTTTAAAAAAAATTTCAACCAAGCGGAAACTTCCGGCTGACATGCCTGACTCACGTGCATTGCTGGTGCAAGAGAATTGTGCGGGTTTGATTACTTTTATTCTGGATCATTTACTCTGTCCTGATGTTGATTCTGTTTATCTGATGTGTCCAGGTTTCAGAGTTCATATATCTTGTCAAACATTTCAGCTGGCTCCCTGTTACTGTGGTTTTGTTCTTACTGGTATACATTGCAATTAGTCAGAGAAAAGTTAGGAGCGATATTTATAATCAGCCAAAATGACAAAGGCCGAAATTTTCCTTACCTCGAGGGTCCGAGATAGGTCGCAGCCCTGCTGCTGGCTCCATCCCACTATTGAAGATGAACTTACCTATTAAGCCCGCCCAGCGTGTTACCTGGCCCAATGACATGGAGCGAGTATGGTGACATCATACATGACGCTTCATCAGTTGGTTTTCTTAAAGGGACCATTGCCATATTTCTTTTGACATATGTGCTGTCAGTGTTCTACAGGATTGAGGTGCTGCAAACATTGACAAGCAGTGCACAGAGTACATGGCTGCAACCAGACTCTCCTATTACTTCCTCTATATGCTTATTGAGGGAGTTACAGCATGCAGGGAGGTCCTCTTCTCTTCTGCTAGGCAGAAGAGACCTCACCAGGAGACCAAAACAGCCTGCTTGCAAATTACTCAGGAGGACACAAGCAGGGATCTGGTCACAGGTCCTGGGTATAGTGGCATAGAAGTTTCAATTATCTCATTAGATCGGGAAATGTTAGTACAAAGCCACACTCAACCTCATCCTGCTGTGCCACTCATCACATCCCCATCATGCTGCCTTCCCTACCTTACTCCTGCAGATCCTTCCTCACATCAACTTACCTTGCACATCCACCCATCCCTCTATCTACATTATCATATCTCCATCTCACTAGCCACCCCTCACACTCACCCTCATCCTAGTGCAATCGTACACACTAACAATGCACAAGGGTAGCCGCTTGTGTGTTTTATCCAAAGTTTATATAAAATTTCTATTCATGTGGTGTCAACATTGAAATCTTTATTTTCATCTCTTTGGCCGAAATCTTCGCAGCCCTGCGAGTGCGGGTTTGGAGGCGGGCCTGCTGTCAAAATGGCCCTGATTGACAGCGGATCGGAAGTCCGGTCTGAATCTGCCTCCGCGTTAGCTTTTCAAGTGCCGGGTCTTCGTACGGATCACAGACCCGACAACAAGTCGGGCCAGTCAATTAAGATGCTTAACAGGTACTTTAAAAGGTACTTAAAATGATTTTAACCAGACACTTACTATTTTACCAAGTTTTTGACGAGTTTGCCATTTCTCGGGTATCATGCCAGGTAAGTGTGTCGGGTTCTCAATGACTCTCCATTGCTTTGACTAGTTGACAGCTGCAGAAGTGGTATAAAAGCCACCATTTCACAACTGTTCACTTTTCACTGTCATAGGCTGAAGCCTTCAGGACTTGGAAGACACTTTTCAGCTGTATGCAGGTTGTAAGTGTTTGCAGTGAACTCTCTATTCACTGTCACCTCCTTGGAGCCCCTCTCTCACCACTGACAGATCGCTTCTGTCATCTCAACCTCACCTGTCATCTATTCCAGCAGCATCAGTGCCCTTGAAAAAAATCTCATCTTGGTCCTCAGAATCCCACCATGATCAGCCCCAACATCATCATCGGGCACACTAGCATCACCAGCAACACCACCAAACTTCTCTGCAATCACCTGATGCTGCACAGGACACACGGTATCAGCACCCGACCACCTTGATGACTGGGATGCCAGGGATAGCCTCACCATGGCCATATTTACTTCACTTGACGCTGTACATCCTGGCTGCCACATGATGTGGCAGGTTGGCTCCACCCCACATCAGCTCCATAAAACATCCCTGCAATGTCCAAGCCATTCCTTTCACACTCATCACCATTGTGGGGGGTACTGTTCTGTCTCACCATTCACTGCAACTCACTAAGCCACTTCCAAAGGTGCACATAGATGTGTCCAAGAAGGCAAAGTATTGACAATAAAGATTTCAATGTTTGACAGCACATCAACATAAACTTTACATGAACATTGGCTAAAGGACCCAAGTGCCTACCCTTGTGTGTTGTTCGTTGGTATGATTGGACAAGGATGAGGGTGAGTGTGAGCACTGGATCGTGAGATGGGGAAGTGATGATGTAGATAGAGAGAGAGGGGTGAGTGGAGGGGCAAGATAAGTTGGTGTGAGTAAGGATGTGCAGAAGTAGGGTAGGGAAGGCAGAGTGATGAGTGGCACAGCAGGATGAGGTTGAGTGTGGCTTTGCAGCAACGTTTTGTGATCTACTGAGATCAGTGAAAGGTTTGCACCACTGCAGCCAGGTCCTCCTGACGACATCGCTGCTTGTTTCCTCCTGTGCAATGTGCAAACAGGCTGCATTGGTGTCCAGGAGAGGACCAAGGTGAGATAGTATGAAGGGCTCCCATGTTGGTGGAATAGATGGCAGGTGAAATAAAGATGACAGAAGCATTCAGCCAATGGTGAGAGAATTCTCCCAATGTGGTAAGAGTGGATGGAGCGTGGAAAGTGGAAAGTCTGCAGAATCTATGCTGGAAATGGACAGATGGAAAGTGATGGTCTGTCAGGTGGGAGATTTTACTGTACATTTGAAGCTGTCAAGTAATCAGCTGGAGCAATGGCCACTGAATTCCCACCTCAGGTTGGCAGACGTGGTCCCAGTACAGAATGGTTCCCATGTCCATGAAGTTAAAGTTAAAAAGTAAGTTTAAAAAGCCTGTTTAGGGTCTGAAAAGTAAATTATAATGAGTTTAATTGGGTCGCCCACTGCTACCCGTCAGGTCTGCTCAGTGTTGACAGACCCGACATTTGGAAAGATGCATTGTGGCGGGTTGACAGAAGTTTCCCGACCCACTTTCAAAAAAAGCACTTTCCTACCTGACCTGCCACCAATCCCGCCCGCTGACCCCTGCAAATTCCGGCCATGGATTGTAAACATATTTTTTTTTTATTTTTAAGAGTTATGTACGTAAAACTAGCTTATATATTTAGATCAAAAGGAGTGATTAATAAGTAGTAAGTCTGTTGGATGGAGGAAGGAGAGTTGGTGGTTTTATATCGTTCGTGCTGCAGGCCACTATTGGTTAGTGTCAGTGTCACTGTGGGTTTTAGTGTGTGTATAAACACCATACTCTTCTAGTTAGGGCCCACTGTAAAAAGGAAACTGCATGGGAGAGTAATGGGGAGGAAGCAGATCCAGGATAAACAGAGGAGTAGGAATAATAAAGAGAGAGAAAAAGAAATAGATGTTTAAAAAAAAAGCAGATACATACCAGGAAAGAAACAAGTGAGGACAGACAGTGGCAATTTGAAAAGAAGTGATTAATTCTTAGTTGGCAGCGAAATGGGAACTGTTAGGCCATGTGGAATAATATTCGAAGATAACTCCACCAGTGGCAAGCAAGACTAAACCTTGAGTCATAAACTTCCCATAAACAAACATGTCTGGTAAATGATTATCTTTCAAGTACATTTGCTTTTTATAAAATTCTGGATGAAACATCCTAAATGACACAGTGCTTACTATAATGGTGGTTTGACTGTTGCTATGCTGTTCTTCAAGAGTTTACCATTAACAGGGAATTCCATTAGTGTTGCCACTTGTCAGGCACTGAGAGGCCAGCTCTATTTCTGAGCCGATGGTGGCAGCCAGGAAGAAGAAGAAACAAAAAAAGTAGATAGAAATTTTTTTTTAATAAATGATAAAGAAGACAAAATAAGGATGACTCAGTGAGCAGAAATAGTGGCAAGGAATTTCCTCGGAGCTGTTCCTGATGTAACGTAACCTCAAACCTCATTTACGTAATTTTGCCGGAGGCGCGGTGTAAACAATGTCTTCAGGTGAAGTTATGGTGGTGGAACTCGAGCAGCTCCGAGGAAATTCCCAGCCAGTGATTTAAAAAATTTTTTTCGTTAAAATTGTGTTGAGTACAATATTCGCTGGAATATTTTTCCGGGCCGCGCGACCCCTTTAAGAGCTAGCCAGCTGCACGGGAGCTCTGGAGCGCTGCGTGGCCGCACAGCTTACAGGGAACATTGGTTGTGTACATTTTGGTTTGAATAGGTTAATATTACTGTAATAAAATTACTCCTGATATTGGAATATGTATTACTGTAATAGTGTTGATTTTAGCATCATGGTACATGAGCTAAAAAAAACAAACCAAATGGTCCACAAAATATATGACATTTCCGTGGATCTGTTGCCACTTTAAGAGTTAAGAGTAATGTGATCATATTCTGTTGCCCTCCCACCCTATTAGCTGTGAGTTGCAGAGTATTTTTGGCCCCCTGCCGAAATCCAGCAAATTAAATTGAAATTGATGTTTTATAAACATGTTCATTGCCATCAGATATTTGGCTCCTTAGAGCACATCCTCCTATTTCAGTGACAGTTCCAATAAAGTCTGCATTAATGATAACAGAATAATATTTACAGCAGAAGTATTAGACATTTAGCAAACAAATCTAACTTTAAAAAAAATCAACAATTCAAGGAAAACTAGAGTACATTTATTGATTGTATGGAACTGAGTGAAGCATTGTTTGTGTAAGATATTAATTAATGGCAATCCCGGAATAATCTGGGAATTGATATAAACTATAGAAGGGAGACATAGGTAGATTTCCCTCATGTTTGATGAGGCCCAAATCCCATAGATTTTCCCTGGATTTAGGAGCTCATTATGATTTACTTAAACATGGTGGGGATGGGTAGGGTGGCAGTAAATGAAATGTCTGTGTTTACTGTGCTTTTTAAAATATGCTTCTAATCTTCAGTTCGCTATCTCTGTTTTAAACTATACCCAATCGGGCTTATAGCAATGCAGGCTAATTATTGAATTGCTCATTATGGGACGATATTCCTCTGAAATTAAAGGGGGGATCTCATTTTCAGTATCTCCCAGTTAAAATCAGTAATGTAGAATTATGGGATAGAAATTCAAAAATTAAAGACCTTTCTTTACAATACCAGCCTGTTCTTATTCTGTACCTAGGGCAATTAGAAGAAATCTGGGTGCAAAGCCTTTGCCATTGATCAGAGGCAGTCAAGCACAGACATGAGAAAATCCATGGAGGGTGTTTGGGTGCAATGCTATTCAGGAGTAAAATAAGGACAAAGGGTTAGAAATTCCATTTTTGGTCGTAACAGTATTTTTTCAACAAAAATACCGCTATGACTCCGCTACCGCTACAAGGTCTAACAGTCGGGATAAAATGTGCCCAGCGGTAAAAATCAGCAGTGCATGAGGATTTGTGGCGCAAACTGTGAATTTTATGCAACTTTTCTCCGAGGCCAATACCGCTGCAAGTTGGGCCGAGGGAGGGGGTAAACCCCTGCCCCCCCCAAAAATTGCAAAAAACAAAAAATAAAAAAATCACAAAACATTCACAAGATGCTTAACCATCGAATCACTTCAAAAGAATTAAAAAATAAAAACTTTAACTTAGCTTTTTTGCAGGTCTTCATACCTACTGCTGTTCCAAGGGCTGCAACGCAGGTTTTTCCCGGGCATTTTTTTTTCACCCTATCTACAGGTGCGTTGCGAGCCAAACTTTTGATGAAAGCGCTATTTCGAGTCTTGCACGCCAGCAGTCCGCTCCCCAGCGGTACTTAAAAACCGCCAGCGCAAGACTTCTCCGAATTTCCTGGTTCGCCGTTTTCCGCCAAAAGCAGCGAAATATCGCCAAAAAAAACAAGCGCAAGGTTGGGGAATTTCCAGCCTAAAGGATTTGTCACCATTTTTCATCTTTGTTTCACTAGTCTTTTAGCCACTATTTTGGGCCAGAGCAGAGGAAATTTGGTAATCCATTCTGATGCAGCACATGTGTTGGTTTGGAAAGGATATATTTTTAGACATATGTGATGCATTGTTCCAAAGTTTGGCGAGTTCCACATGTTCATTCTTCATTGCCAATAGTTTCCTCCTCTGTACAGTTAACCCGCTGTAATGTGACAGCAGCCATTTCTCATAAGTAACAGCAAGACATGCACATATTGTACAGAAAAACAGATGTCAGCTGCTGTATTACAGAGGTATACAATTTAGGAATTTCAGTATAAATGCATCATCAACACTGATCTCCCCAATCACGGCTTTCCACTGTGACAGCCAGTTAGTAAAAAAGAATTGTGATTATACTCACCTCCAGATATTATTATTCTCCATATAGTAACTTACAGGGGAGACCTTCATTTGTTGGCTGACCGTTTCTCAGCTAAAAATGAGCGACCGGCAATTGAAAGTCTAGTGGGGACCTTGCATGCCCATTTCTCTGTTTGAATCAAGTTTCAGGCAGGCTTTGAAATGGGCATCCAGCTTTCCCGTCCAAACCAAGCAGGAGGGTGTTTAGTTATGCACATTGCCGCTCTACATATATTGTAGGACCCCAATTGCAACTTTCAAAGAGAAAGGGGTGGAGCATGCATGACTCATGCCAGCCCATTTATCCAGCGGTTGAGTGGCCTAATTGCCATGAATTCCATGGTGGCCTTTCAAGGATGTTAAGGGACAAATTTCTTAAGGAAGGCCTGGTACTGCGTACGACAATCCATAGATATGGGATGGGGCATAGGTGGAAGATCCTCCATGGGCAACCTTGACTGGAATTTAAAGGACTGGTCTAAACGGGGGAAGGGGAAATCCTGATCTAACTGGGATCTTCCCCACAATTCAGGCACCTCCTCCTGGCAAAAATTGGGCTCCCCTCCTTTTCCAGCACCAAGGGCCAGAATATTTGTAATGCACATCTTTTTTTTATTCGTTCATGGGATGTGGGCGTCGCCGGCAAGGCCAACAATTATTGCCCATCCCTAATTGCCTTTGAGAAGGTGGTGGTGCCTTCTTTAACCGCTGCAGTCCATGTGGTAATCATGTTAAGTAATTCCATCAGTGTTCCTCAGTTTTTCCTGGATGATGACCTTTGCCAATATTTCTGAACTAGATACAGTCTGAAAAAACAGCAAAGGAATTCTGCTGGAATGAAAAATCCTGGCCCTGTCTCAAAATATTAAACAAAACAATTATTCAATCACCTAGCTAGTTTCTCCAAAGCAAATCACCTTTAAAATGAGATTTTTGAATTGCAAACTTCAGTAATAATAAACTTAAAATCTACCAGATTTAATTGGTGGACAATACGGCTTTATTTTTTTCGGTCAGTTTGTTCTTTACCGTCTTTATTATTTGATAAATGATGTATTTAAGAAGAATTATTGTCTTGTCCTTATCAATATAAATGATGTGCATTATAAAGTTTCCCCCTCGTATCTAGTAGCAAATTTACTATCCAATTCTTTAACTTCTGTTTCCAAGTTTAGAGTGGTCTTGTTGTCGTGGCCCTGAATTCCGTCAGACAGACCTTCTGTCCCTGCACCACCATAACTTCACTGGAAGTATGGCCAAGGCCCCACACCGAGACCTTGTCCCAAAGCTCAGTCACAGGATCATTTACATGACCGGGATGGGCCCCTTGTCGGCGAAGGTAATCGGATTTTCTGTCGCAGTTCCGGCAAAGTTCCAGCGGTGCGGCAGCACCAAGTCTATGGGAATTCAGAGCTGTGTTTTTACTTTGACCGGCTGAACGCTAGTGTACCCATAGTTTAATTTCCCATGGATAAGAGAGGACACTGTATGTAGTTTCTCAAAAATGTTTTAATTTCCTTAGTAATTACATCAGTGAATTTATGATCTTTTAATAAGGATATATTTAATCTTCATCAAGGAGATTTGACTAGTACAATTTCTGGACACAATGAAAGCCAGTTTGGGGGTCAAAGTCAACAGTGCAATGATATCACGCTGCAGTTTAGAACACTGCTTGCTAATGGTTTTGAAAAAAGTCCAAAAAATAAATTCAAAGCTAAACTAAGCTTTTTAATCCTCTGTGACCCCATGATAAACCTTCAAGCCTTTACTTAATATACCGGTCGTTAATGAGATTTACAATTGATGGTCTGGGATAGTCAGAAAACAGGAAGTAAAGGGGAGAGCCTGTTTCCCTGGACTTTTGTTGCAATAACATCTCCACCTGTGCTTTTACACAAATCTGTTAGCATGCTCGAATGCATCCATGTACAGTGTATATTTTGAATTTGAAACCGTTTCCCACACTGGAACTCTGATGTTAGTTGCATAGTTTTATGGGATGCAAATGGTCATGAAAATATATTGGGGGGCCGAAATTCAGGGTCTTGTGGTGGACATGTGGCGGAATCGAATGGAGAGCAGTGTCATCTGCAAACTTTGAAATGATGCCCTGTATACCCAAGTCCAGGTCATTAATATATACCCAAGTCCAGGTCATTAATATATACCCAAGTCCAGATCATTAATATATAATCAAAAAGAGCAGTGGTCCATATACTAGCCCTGGGGGGACATCACTGTATACCTTCCACCAGTCTGTTCACAACTATTCTATATTTTCTGTCCCTTAGCCAATTCCGTATCCACGTAGCTACTGCCCCTTTAATCGCATGGGTTTCAATATTGCTAACAAGTTTATGATGTGGTACTTTATCAAAGCCTTTTGAAAGTCCATATACGCAACATCAACTGCACTACCCTCATTAACTCTCTCAGTTACTTCATCAAAGAACTCAATCAAGTTAGTCAAAAACGATTTGCCTTTAACAAGTCTATGCTGCCTTTCATTTATTAACCCATATTTTTCCAAGTGACAATTTGTCCTGGATTATTATCTCTAAAAGTTTCACCATCACCACCACCAGAGCCTCTGCAATTTCCACCCTTACTTCCCTCAGCAACCTAGGATGCATTCCATCCAGACCGGGTGACATTTCTACTTTAACCGCTAAGTACCTCCTCTCTATCTATTTTATCCTATTCAATTTCTCTACTACCTCCGTCTTTAAAGTGACTTTGGCAACATCCTCTTTAGTAAAGACAGATGCAAGGTACTCATTTAGTACCCCCACCATGCCCTCTGCCTTCACAAGAAGATCTCCATTTTGGTTCCGTATTGGCCACCCTTCCTTACTGTTTTACTATTTATATGTGTATAAAAAACTGTTGAGTTATCTTTTTTGTTACCCACTAATCTATTCTCAAACTCTCTCTTTGCCCCTCTTAGTTTCTTTTTCAGTTCTCCTCTGTACTTCATGTATTCAGCTTGGTTCTCTATTGTATTATGAACTTGACATTTATTATAAACCTCCTTTTTTTGTTTTATTTGAATCGCTATTCTCGTATTGGATTGTTCAGGCACTTAAGGACTAATTTTTAGAGTGAAAGCAAATCTTCCTCAATTCCGAGGGACTGCCTATGATGATGATGAGACATCCAGGGAGCTCTAGCTTTGGATGCGCTTCCTTTATTCCTCATGGGAATGTATCTAGTCAGTATCGAACTATCTTCTCTTTGGAAACCTCCCATTGCTCATTTACTGTTTTACCTGCCAATCTGATTCCAGGCCACCCGGGCCAGATCCCTTTTCAACTCACTGAAATTAGCCCTCCTCCAGTTAAGTTTTTTCACCATTGATTTTTCCTTGTCCTTTTCCATAACTGCTCTAAAACCTAATGATATTGTGATCACTATGTCCCAAATGTTCTGCCACTTGTCCCATTTCATTCCCAGAACTAGATCCATCACTGCTTCCTTTCTCATTGGGCTGGGAACATACTGATCAAGAAAGTTCTCTTGTACACATTTCAGGAATCCCTTCCTCTCTTTGCACTTAACATTGTTGTTTTTCCAGTCTATATTAGAATGATTGAAGTCCCCATTGTCACTACTCTAATTTTTTTGCACTTTTCTGCAATTTTCCATCAAATTTGCACTTCAATCTCCTTCCCATGATTTGGTGGCCTATGGTATACACCTAGTAGCGTAATACCTCTTCTACTGTTTTTTATTTCTAACCAAATAGATTCTGTCTTTGAACCGTCAAATGCATCAATTTCCAGTGCTATAACAGTATATTTTTGACTGAGATTATCCTCCTAGTAGCATGATGGACTCCCAGAGGGAGATGCAGCTGGGCAATAAAATGGGAAGATGTCCCCTGAAACCTCTTGTCTGGGTTACGATGGGAACCTACCTGAACTGTTGAGCGGTTTCATCACCTATTTATTTATTTATTTTCCAGGAAGCAAGCAAAAGACTCTTACTTTTCTGTGTTTGATGGAAGCATCTTTTGAAGTTCTTTCAGTTTAGATGTCCTCTGTCCACCTTTTCCACATCCAAGTAACCCCCAGCCCAACATTCAACAACATAACTCCTGACCTATCATGAACAAGGTCATGGAAATCTGTTATTGTTTACATATTTAGTTTATAAAGTGTAAGACGGAGAGAATACCTTCTACAGGAGGTATTCTCCAGGCTTTACATCTCTTTTAAACACCATAATTTCTTTACATTTGCAATGCAGCAGATTCTATTTCAAATTGAAGAGGTCTCAAATGAAAGCTGTTGCCCTGATGTGAACATCTTTTATTCTCGAATTACTTTGCTTTGAAACATCATTATCGTCAAGTGGAGTCAAGTGTTTGGTCATTACTAACTGCGATAAAAATAACTAAATCTGGTTATTCAAAATTTTTAATGTTAGGAAAAGGAATTGAGTGAAAAATTCAACTAATGTCATCACCATATATTTAAACCAGTCACAACATGCACAGAATTTATTTCCCATGTAGCGATCAGAAACAATTATGAATGTGTTTAAGGAGCTTTTGATTATTTGTTCAGTATGATGTACAAATGTAATCCTTTCTTAACTGCAGACAGGATTCCTTACAGAAACACACAGGATTTACAGTGGTTCATTGCACAATGTGCCACTATTTTGTAGTATGAACCAACAGGGACCAAGAGGCCACTTAAAATTGCACTCATTTGATGTCAGTCCAAGATGTTTGGCCAATACACTGCCATTAATGTGGAAAAGATGAAAAAAGAAATACAACCCCAGGGGTAAGATAAATGCTGCATTTTTTTGCTGTTCTTTAAAGGTTTATGTTTCTTGCTGTGTTCTTTTTAAATTATTAAAAGTTCCACTCTTACCCCCTTTGGCAAAACGTCTATGTTATTTCTGTACTATATACTACAAAATATAGATCCTCGGACTTTCTATACACTGCTATTACAAAAATCATGACGAGAAGGCTCCTTTAAGTGTCCCCTAAAGACAAAATAAAAATATTATGGAACGCAGAGTTTGACAGTGAAATAACTCAATTTCCGTGGTTTAACTGACCCTCATCGGACTTTTGTTGAAGTGCACAGGTGCTATTTTGTACAGTATAGTTCGAAGCAGTTAGTCTGCAACCATTTACATGGTCTGTAAAGTAAATCTGGCTGGACTTAAGAGAGACAAAACTTGGCCAAAATAGTTCTGGCTATTTGTTAGGTTAAGATTTACAAAAAAAATAATAATCAGAGGTGATGCAAACCAATGGAGTCAGCAATGTCTGCAATAAATGCCACTAGTTTTCTTGAAAAATTGACTACACGTGTTTATTAATGATAGTGAAAAGGTATAACATAAACTTTATAAACAAAGCAAATTATTGCATGAATACCTTGGTGGCAGCATCTCAAGCTTTCAACATCTCTACTCATGCAAACAATGGTCAATATTCTATTGTTAACAGTTAGGGGAACTGCGAGTTCTTAATCGAAAAATCTTGTCGTGAATAAGTTTGTTTCTTATAGCCCTCAGTTTGATAGGAAAGGCACAAAGTGATTTGACATTTTAATGGGGATCGACTTGAGTTTGGTGAAGGGAACCAAGTTATATATCTGGACTAAGAGAATGATCATTCTTTTTTTCCTTTCCGAAAACCTCATTAGAATGATTGGGCCTGGAAATTCGATTGCGCATCATCGTTTACAGGTGCTAAAAGGGCGCCAAGAGGCGCGCGCTCATAATGAGCCAGAATACAAATGTTCATTTCCTTTGTTCTGAGGTATTTTGAAAGTATATCTCAGGCTGACTTGCTCCAAGTCAGGAGTCCATTTGAAGCCATCAGAGAGAGATGGGCAGAGGACTTTATGGAAAGTTGGCAGCAGAACTCCCATGTAAGGGACTGTGCTTCAGATTTTGTTCATCTGTTATTTTTCTACATTTAGGGAAGGAATAATGAAGTCAGAAATAACTGTAAATCTATTGTTTATTCTTGCTACTATTTTCTTGCATATTTATTCTTGATATAACTTTGTTCTGTAGATTAAGCTGTGGTCTGATAGAGTATATATTCAGCAACAACAACAACTTGAATTTATATAGTGCTTTTAATGTAGTGAAATGTCCCAAGGCGCCTCACAGCAGTATTATGAGATAAAAAATTTTACAATGAGCCGCATAAGTAGAAATTAGCGCAGGTGACCAAAAGCTTGGTCAAAGAGGTATGTTTTAAGGAGCGTCTTGAAGGAGGAAAATGAGGTAGAGAGACAGAGAGGTTTAGGCAGGGAGTTCCAGAGCTTGAGGCTTAGGCAACAAAAGGCATGGCCACCAAGGGTTGAGCAATTATAACCAGGGATGCTCAAGAGGGCAGAATTAGAGGAGCGCAGACATCTCGGGGAGGGGCGGGGGGGGGTTGTGATGCTGGAGGAGATTACAGAGATAGGGAGTGGTGAGGCTATGGAGGGATTTAACCAGAAGCCAATGTAGGTCAGCGAGCACAGGGGTGATGGGTGAACGGGACTTGATGCGAAGTTTTGGATCACCTCTAGTTTATGTAGGGTAGAATGTGGAAGGCCAGCCAGGAGTGCGTTGGAATAGTCAAGTCCAGAGGTAACAAAGGCATGGATGAGGGCATCAGCAGTGGATCAGCTGAGGCAAGGGTGGAGATGGACGATGTTACGGAGGTGGAAATAGGCGGTCTTAGTTATGCTGTGGATATGTGGTCAAAAGCTCATTTCAGGGTCAAATATGACACCAAGGTTGCGAACAGTCTGGTTCAGCCTCAGACCGAAGTTGGGGAGAGGGATAGAGTCAGTGGCTAGGGAATGGGGACCGAAAACAATGGCTTCGATCTTACCAATATTCAATTGGAGAAATTTCTGTTCTTGGACAAACAGTCTGATAATTTAGAGACCATGGAGGGGTTGAGAGAAGTGGTGGTGAGGTGGAGCTGGGTATTATCAGCGTACAAGATAACACTGTGTTTTTGGATGATGTCGCCAAGGTGCAACATGTAGATGAGAAATAGGAGGGGACCAAGGATAGATCCTTGGGCGACACCAGAGGTAACGATGCGGGGGCAGGAAGAGAAGCTTATGCAGGTGATTCTCTGGCTATGATTAGATAGGTGAGAATGGAAGCAGGCAAGTGCAGTCCCACACTTTCGACCATTTTCTGAAGTCAAGAAAACCATGTGAGGCCATGTAATATATCCAGTAACAAATACAGCAATAAAGGTTTCTCATCAACTCCTGGGGTTGCAACTATTATCTAGATATTGGATAGGTACATTCTGGTTCATAGAGAATGCAGGTTTGTTTAAGGGAACAAATTTTGGCACCAGATCCGATGAGAATATCCTAATAATACCTGACTCCAGATGCAGTTCCTCCATTTTACATTTTTGAATATCAGCTCTAATGTAGCTTCGAGCGGCAAAATGAGTTGGGGGATCGTGAATACTGTGGAGTCAGAGGGAGCACTTCTGCTCCTCCTGGCTCCACAGAAACAGTTTTTGTTTTTATAAACGTACCTTGGCCATTTAAGAATCCTGATTAGAACAAGTCAGGCTCCTACTCTGCTCTGTGATATCCAGTTTTGCAGAAGGGGCATAAAACAGGTGTATTTTAGGTGCCTTAAACGCCTGAAAAAAGGCCCAACCCAATATTGGGTCAAATATCTTTCAGACGTCCTTTGAGTACATGATGTAGGTCCCCATGGTTGGGTCTCGTTGTGCCCGTTTTACACTCTTAAAATGGGGCCAAGGTCCAATTTCTACCCCAAAATATTCTGACTATAGATACAGAAACATGTATTTGAATGCCCACTATCCTGATAGCTGCCATTATCCCTTTATTTTAAGGCATTGATGATTGTATCATTAACTTTAGGGTCAGAAGACTGGATGAATGATTGTCAAAGGACCAAGCCTATGCACTGGTGCCATAGTTATGACCATTTGAGAAACCCACAGACAAGAACTGAAGGGAGGTATAGGCCCTTGAATTTACTCAGATATTGTGCTACGCCTCAGCCATAACTTCATCAGAAGTGCAGCAGAAACTTTGATTGCACATGTCAACGGGCTTTCCGCTGCATTTCCGGTGAATAACGGCGGCAGAATGGGAATAGCTTCAAGCAAATTCCCAGCCATGGTGCGGAACACACAGCTACCCCAGTCTTAGTGGAGTAAATCTATTGGGATTTTAAAGGTTCAAATGACACGACCAATCTATGGGAGTGTTGCAGTCCAGCCCTGTTAAGGTATTCAAGATTATTGTGGCCTGCTACACCTAACACAGCATCGCATGTAAAGGTGCATTGGCATAGAGCAGGTAGAAGAAGCGAGGCAGCCTCAACCATTGACAGAAAAGGGCCCCAACCAGAAACCAGAAGAGATGTCTGCAGAACCAAGCATTCACACGGGAAGGAAAGCTGTAATAGGCGATACCTTTCGTTCAGTGTCTTTACCACAACAGTCATCGGCAGAAGTGCCCAACTCTTTCCTAACAAAAAAACATGATCCACTTCATGGCCCTCAGCTTTACACCAAATCCCTTGAATACACTATAATTCTCCACAACTATATTAACCCTACAGCCCACTATACACTCCTGCCGAAATTGATGTGTTCAACTCCTGCACAGAATGTGTCCATGCTATGTTAAGAAGTTTGTTGCAATACACTCACCTATTATCTGGTGAATTAAACTGCTCACCATGCTGCTTTGAGGAGTTCCTGATACCCGCTGCTTATCAATTACATAATGACCATCTAGTGATTATCATCCTTGGGGAGGAGGTAAGTGGGGTTTCCTTGAGGTTGAATTGACTCCAATCGACATCAAAGCACCTTGTAATCACTCTTCCTGGCCCTGACACAAACATCTGTCCCCCTAATTGACACAAACCAAACAACGCTAGCTCAGAATTTTTATTCATAGCTTAAACTATATTAAAATGCAAGATCAGTACATTTTAGACACAGCATGGGAAAATATAGCCTTTGACCTACTTTAGTGTGGAAATTGGGTTTAAAATGAAGATTTAAGGTCAGCCTGATTCCACTAAAAAAATGAAATGACCTAGTGGACAAGAAAAATGATTGCTTTGTTTTTCTTCACTGTGCTGCTGTTTTTACAGATGATTCAAAATCTGTTGATGAAGGTTCACACCAGGGTGAGTCAACAAAATATGTGTCATTGTAACTCAGACTTTCTTTGCATCCTTTCCCAGACAGGAACTACATATTTGAGGGCAATAAGGGTTATATTACTACGCTCAATTTTTTCTTAGAAACATAGGTCAAATTAGCTATCAATTGTTACCAATACCAAACCATTGTTTGGGCTGGTAATCGGTTTGTAGACTTGTGCTAGTATCGAATCCTGCATTCCCAGTGGCATTTGAAATGGTTGTGATTTAAGCCAATTTTGGAATTGTGCTTAGCAAGCAAGCTGAACTTTACCAGATGTTGTGTTGCTGAAGTCCACTTTACGATAACATAAGTTAGAAAATGGGCCCATTTGATTCTGTTTATAGTCAACAGCTGCTCTGTCCTGGAGGGTATCCAGCATTTTGCGTGTTGCTACATACAAAGGAGTGGTTACTATTCCATCACACTTTTAAATTAAATCTTGTAGATGGTGGAGAGACTTTGAGGGGTTAGAAGATGAGCCACTCATCATAACCTACCTAACCTCTGCCCTGATCTTGTAGATACGCTGTTCATATGGTTGGTGCAGTTAACCTCTGGTCACCCCCGAGATGCTGATGGTGGGGGCCATATAATGTTGAAGGTTAAGTTGAGATGACTGGGCTTTCACCTGTTCGAGATGGTTGTCACCCGACACTTAAGTAGTGGGAATATCACCTGATATTTGTCAGCCAAAGCCAGGAAGTTATTCAGATCCTGATGTAGATGGCATGGGCTGCTTCATTTTTGGAGATGTTTTAAATTGAGGTGGACACAGTAGAATTATCAGCAAGTTATAGAGGGGAGGTCATTGATGAAGCAATGGAAGATGGTTGGGTCAAGGACACTCCCTAAGGAATTCTTGCAGTGATGTTCACGCACTGATGATTGGCCTCTGCAACCATATTCAAATCATTATGTACTCATTCAGATGTATCCACCCACAAGATGGAGGTGATTCCTACAGCAGTTTACATACTGATCAGAGAATCAAAACAGAAGCAAAATGGATGGAAATCCAGTCTAACAGATCTCCACCCAATTTTCCATTTAGGAATGCCTGCTTTATGCCTAAAAAAACAGGAATTCCCTGGAACATCTAAGCTAATTGCAAAGAATAGCCATCATCCCCAATTGCTGCGGCATAATGACTAATACTGAGGTTGTAAAAGAATGAATCTAGTGAAGTGTCTGGTCCAGCTGCGAAGCAAACAGGATATTCACTTCAGTTCCCACCCTACACAATCGGTTTCTATCTTAGAGTTAGCTGCCCTTGACTTTCCCTGCCAGAAATGTTAGCCATGTTGGTGAAAAATATGATGTTCAGTGTAAAAGATGTTTGCTCAGAACTGTGTATTTCTTAGGGTTGGCCCACCATTAGTAGCATTTGGGATTTGTTCCTTGTACACAGTTTGCACATATTTGTAAATGGCTGCAAATATAATACATCAATGTACTGAGTTCATGGGAATAAATATCTATGTTTCTGTACAGATTTCAGTCCTTTTCTGGCAAATTTCCAACCTAAGCACGTATGAGTTATGTTTTGTTGATTAATGTTTAAAAGCATCCAGCTAGTGAATATAATTGTCTCCAGGATTCATTCACATAGTATTATTGATTTAGAGCATTGCAATTAGTGGGCTGCAGATGACTGCCATGTTCTGAATTAAAGCAAACAATTTCACATTGACTTGTTGCACAAGGATTGATGATTTCAATGGGTTATCAGAGCTTTGCTTCAACACTCTGAAACAACTGTGTACATCACTTTAGTAGTTAGCAACATTCAAGCCTAGAAAACACCACATAAAGGGCCCAAATTTCCCCAATCCCTTTTTCCGACAGACTTTCCGCTCCTAAAACAGTGCAGAAAATGTAGCCCCTTATTCTCCCCGATCCGTGGACCATCCTGGGGCTTGGCACGGCGTGACAATCACAGTGGGAACGGAGCTGTGCCGAAAACAGTGCCGGCAGTTGTATGCATGCCACTTGGCCCGGAATAGGGGCGGCGAACATCGGGTCATCCCTACGGCCTCCCAGCGCATCCCGATGCTCGCTGCCCCTATCCCTGGGCGAAGGGATGACCCGATGCTCGCCGCCCCTATCCCGGGCCAAGTAGCCTGCTGCACAGGCTGGCCACTGCCTTCCCTGCCTCAACCACGCTCCACAATCGGACACCCTGAGGCATCCAATCTCCTCGACCTCCAACCCCGAGACCTCCGATTCCACCCACGAGTCCTCTGTTCCCCCCTCCCTGAGGCCTCTGATCCTCCCCTCTGGCCCAAAATCGCCTTCCCGGCCTCCCCCCTCCAGTCCCGATGCTCCTCTGGTTCCGGAGTCCCAACTCCTGCCCCTACCCCACCCCTCCCCCCCGATGCACCTCCGGCCCTCAATGCTCCTCTGGCTTCCGAGTCCCAACCCCTGCCCCTATCCACCCCCTCCGATGCTCCTCCGGCCCTCAATGCTCCTCTGGCTTCCGAGTCCCAACCACCCCACCCCCGATGCTCCTTCAGCCCCCGACGCTTCTCCAGCTCCTGAGTCCCGACCTCTGCTCCTGCTGGAAAAATGTTCACATTTGGGGATGTTGGACGAGGAAAAAATTGGCTGTGAAACCTTCCTCAGTAAAAGAGTCCCCTAAATCTAATTAACTAAATTCACACCTAATGATCTTGGAGAGTTCAAGACTCAAACCACTCTGAGGGCTACAGGAAACAGGTTGGGCGGGGAGACTTTTGATCGGGGGAGGGGAGAGTTTTGATCGGGCGGGGTGGGGGCGCGTGGGGGGAAGGAGGTTTCTTTAAATGATTTAGAAAAAGAACAAGCTGCTCGAATTAGAAAAGTTGTCCCCAGACTGTCTGCTGATAAGAGCAGTAGGAAAGGCAGTCAGCACCATCAAAATTCAACTTCTGATATAAATGATATTAAAAAGTGCATATTTTATGAAGCTTTATATTGTGGAATGTGTAAATTATGCAAAAGTTACAGTACAAGATCTGTATTAGTTGTTGTGAAGATGTTTAGTGCTTTGCAAGGTCCTCTCACTTCCCTCCACCCCACCCCACCCCATCTCTGGCTACCTGCGCTGATTTCTTAGCTCACTGCAAGGTTTTTCTGTGTGGACACAAATGGCCACATATGCTGACCTAAGTTAGTTTGGAGTAACTTTTAGCTGTCTAAACTTACTTAAATGGCCAAAACAGGCGTAAGTGGCTGGTAATGCCCCCTTTTGAAAAAGAAAACGAAACTAAAAAACACCTAACTAACTCACTTATACTGGAGCAAATTAAATGGGCAGAATTGCGATTTTTAAGATACTCCAAAAAAATCTAGTTGCTCCAAAAAAACGGAGCAACTCCTGGGCAAACTCGGGCCCATTGCTGGGAGGGGACATCACAGAGAAACACAAGGCAAAGCCGGGCTTGAGCTAACAGAGGAGGAAGATTTTCTCTGTGCTGTATACATAACAAACTTGTAAATCTGTTCTTTATAAATGGATTTACAATTTTGTTATACAAAGTGCACAGTGAAAATTTCTCCATGGATTTCACTTTTTTTAGAATTTAGAAAAAAAGACAAGTCAACAAGATGCAGATGAAGTGCTGATTTTTAAACCAACAGACACCAACAGCATAGTTTATAAGTGCTACACTGCAGTGTAGTTGCAAACCACTCCAGTGGCATGTGTAGTAGTATTTAGTGAGTGGAAAACAGCTATTTTGCGGTGTTTAAAACTATTTTGACAGTTATTACCATTAATTTGCATTTTGAATCACAGACAAATACTACAACCCCAGTAGATAATTGACAATTAAATCTTTAATTAAGGAAGTGGGGGGAGGTGGGTAGTGTTATGTCGCAAATAAAGCAATGTGACTGAGTACTATAGACTTGAGTAAGTGTGACCTTAGTCTCTTTATTCTGACTCCAGAGTGCTCGCACAGCATGGGAGGCCTGCTTATATGCGGGATTCTGGGATCCCTTGGGACGCCAACAGATGCGCCCTCTGGTGGCAGTAGAGTGCTGGTTACAAGGTGTTGCATACATAACATCACTCCTCCCCAAAGTCAATAGTACACTTATTTACAGGGTAAGCCGCTCTGGGGCTTTCTGCTCCCTAGTTGATCATCTCAAGTACAAACACAGGTGCAGGTGAGTTGGTTGGGCCTTTGCTGGACTGCTGGGGATGATGAGTTCAGCTTCGTGGTCAACCGTGATGTCGGTTGCCAATTGTGTGTGTATCGGAGGGTCGAAGTTGGTGGTGTCCTCTTCAGGTTGCTCGTGGCTGTCTGTAAATCGCAGTTTGGTTTGATCCAAATGCTTTCTGCAAGTTAGTCCATTTGCAAGTTTGACCTCAAACACCCTATTCCCTTCTCTGGCTACGACAGTGCCAGCAAGCCATTTGGGACCATGTCCATAGTTGAGTACAAATACAGGGTCATTGAATCAATATCGCGTGACAAATTTGCGCGATCATGGTACATGCTTTGTTGCTGCCTGTCCTCGACGTGATCATGGAGATCAGGGTGGACTAGAGAGAGCCTTGTTTTGAGTGCCCTTTTCATGAGCAGCTCGGCTGGGGGAACCCTGGTGAGCGAGTGGGGTCTTGTGCGGTAGCAAAGCTGGACTCGGAACAGGCGGGTCTGCAGGGAGCCTTCCGACACACATTTCAAACTTTGCTTGATGATTTGGACTGCCCGTTCTGCCTGGCCGTTGGATGCGGGCTTGAACGGGGCAGATGTGACGTGCTTCATCCCATTGCGGGTCATGAATTCCTTGAATTCAGCACTGGCGAAACACGGCCCATTGTCGCTGACAAGAACATCAGGCAGGCCGTGCGTGGCAAACATGGCTCGTAGGCTTTCGATGGTGGCAGTGGACGTGCTTACAGACATTATTACACACTCGATCCATTTTGAATACGCATCTACAACAACCAAAAACATTTTGCCTAGAAACAGGCCCGCAAAGTCAACGTGGACCCTAGACCACAGTTTGGAGGGTCATGACCACAAATTTAGTGGTGCCTCCCTGGGTGCATTGCTCAGTTGAGAGCAAGTGTTGCATTGGCGCACACAAATCTGAGTCGATGCCGGGCCACCACACATGGGATCTGGCTATAGCTTTCAACATTACTATCCCTGGGTGGGTACTGTTTAGGTCGCGTATGAACGTTTCCCTGCCTTTCTTAGGCAAAACCACGTGATTACCCCACAAAAGATATTTCATCTTTGCGCCGCTGGAACGGCTTGATCTTTTCATGCATCTCCGCTGGGACGCTGGACCAGCTCCCATGGAGGACACAGTTTTTTTACAGGGACAGTAAAGGATCCTGGCTGGTCCAGGTCCTGATCTGACGGGCCGTAACGGGTGACTTTTCATTTTTAAATGCATCCATCACCAAGAGCAAGTCTGCAGACTGCGCCATTTCCACCCCGGTGGTGGACAATGGTAGTCGACTGAGAGCATCAGCACAGTTCTCTGTGCCTGGCCTGTGGCGAATTACATAGTTATATGAAGACAGCGTGAGCGCCCATCTTTGGATGTGAGCAGAGGCATTGGTATTAATACCTTTGCTCTCTGAGAATAGCGATATGAGCGGCTTATGGTCAGTTTCTAACTCGAACTTAAGCCCAAACAGATACTGGTGCATTTTTTTCACCTGGTAAACGCATGCTAGAGCTTTTTCAATCATGTTGTAGGCCCTTTCGGCCTTGGACAAACACCTGGACGCATAAGCGGCTGGTTGCAATGTTCCCGATTCGTTTGCTTGTTGTAACACACACCCGACCCCGCACGAAGATGCATCGCAAGCTAGCACTAAACGTTTACATGGGTCATACAGAACAAGCAGTTTGTAGGAACATAACAGATTTCTGGCTTTCTCAAAAGCAGTCTCTTGTGATTTTCCCCATACCCAGTCATCTCCCTTGCGTAGCAACACATGTAGAGGTTCTAGCAAGGTGCTTAACCCGGGTAGGAAATTAACAAAATAATTGAGGAGTCCCAGGAACGACCGCAGCTCCATCACGTTCTGTGGTCTTGGCGTATTTTTGATGGCCTCCGCCTTGGCATCGGTGGGTCTGATGCCATCTGCCGCGATTCTTCTTCCTGAAAACTCGACCTCTGGCGCCAGGAAAACACACTTCGCGTGTTTCAACCTGAGTCCCACCCGATCTAGACGACTTAGAACCTCTTTCAGGTTCTTCAAATGTTCGATGGTGTCCCGACCTGTGATCAATATGTTGTCCTGGAAAACCACGGTGCACGGAATCGACTTTAGCAGACTCTCCATGTTCCTTTGAAAAATAACCGTGGCCGATCGAATCCCAAACGGGCATCTATTGTAGATGAACAGACCTTTGTGCGTGTTAGAAACATAGAAACATAGAAAATAGGTGCAGGAGTAGGCCATTCGGCCCTTCTAGCCTGCACCGCCATTCAATGAGTTCATGGCTGAACATTCAACTTCAGTACCCCATTCCTGCTTTCTCGCCATACCCCTTGATCCCCCTAGCAGTAAGGACCTCATCTAACTCCTTTTTGAATATATTTAGTGAATTGGCCTCAACAACTTTCTGTGGTAGAGAATTCCACAGGTTCACCACTCTCTGGGTGAAGAAGTTCCTCCGCATCTCGGTCCTAAATGGCTTACCCCTTATCCTTAGACTGTGACCCCTGGTTCTGGACTTCCCCAACATTGGGAACATTCTTCCTGATCTAACCTGTCTAACCCCGTCAGAATTTTATATGTTTCTATGAGGTCCCCTCTCATTCTTCTGAACTCCAGTGAATACAAGCCCAGTTGATCCAGTCTTTCTTGATAGGTCAGTCTCGCCATCCCGGGAATCAGTCTGGTGAACCTTCGCTGCACTCCCTCAATAGCAAGAATGTCCTTCCTCAGGTTAGGAGACCAAAACTGTACACAATACTCCAGGTGTGGCCTCACCAATGCCCTGTACAACTGTAGCAACACCTCCCTGCCCCTGTACTCAAATCCCCTTGCTATGAAGGCCAACATGCCATTTGCTTTCTTAACCGCCTGCTGCACCTGCATGCCAACCTTCAATGACTGATGTACCATGACACCCAGGTCTCTTTGCACCTTCCCTTTTCCTAATCTGTCACCATTCAGATAATAGTCTGTCTCTCTGTTTTTACCACCGAAGTGGATAACCTCACATTTATCCACATTATACTTCATCTGCCATGCATTTGCCCACTCACCTAACCTATCCAAGTCGCTCTGCAGCCTCACAGCATCCTCCTCGCAGCTCACACTGCCACCCAACTTAGTGTCATCCGCAAATTTGGAGATACTACATTTAATCCCCTCATCTAAATCATTAATGTACAGTGTAAACAGCTGGGGCCCCAGCACAGAACCTTGCGGTACCCCAATAGTCACTGCCTGCCATTCTGAAAAGTACCCATTTACTCCTACTCTTTGCTTCCTGTCTGACAACCAGTTCTCAATCCATGTCAGTACACTACCCCCAATCCCATGTGCTCTAACTTTGCACATCAATCTCTTGTGTGGGACCTTGTCGAACGCCTTCTGAAAGTCCAAATATACCACATCAACTGGTTCTCCCTTATCCACTCTACTGGAAACATCCTCAAAAAATTCCAGAAGATTTGTCAAGCATGATTTCCCTTTCACAAATCCATGCTGACTTGGACCTATCATGTCACCTCTTTCCAAATGCACTGCTATGACATCCTTAATAATTGATTCCATCATTTTACCCACTACCGATGTCAGGCTGACCGGTCTATAATTCCCTGTTTTCTCTCTCCCTCCTTTTTTAAAAAGTGGGGTTACATTGGCTACCCTCCACTCCATAGGAACTGATCCAGAGTCAATGGAATGTTGGAAAATGACTGTCAACGCATCCACTATTTCCAAGGCCACCTCCTTAAGTACTCTGGGATGCAGTCCATCAGGCCCTGGGGATTTATCGGCCTTCAATCCCATCAATTTCCCCAACACAATTTCCCGGCTAATAAGGATTTCCCTCAGTTCCTCCTCCTTACTAGACCCCCCGACCCCTTTTATAACCGGAAGGTTGTTCGTGTCCTCCTTCGTGAATACCGAACCAAAGTACTTGTTCAATTGGTCCGCCATTTCTTTGTTCCCCGTTATGACTTCCCCTGATTCTGACTGCAGGGGACCTACGTTTGTCTTTACTAACCTTTTTCTCTTTACATATCTATAGAAACTTTTGCAATCCGTCTTAATGTTCCCTGCAAGCTTCTTCTCATACTCCATTTTCCCTGCTCTAATCAAACCCTTTGTCCTCCTCTGCTGAGTTCTAAATTTCTCCCAGTCCCCAGGTTCGCTGCTATTTCTGGCCAATTTGTATGCCACTTCCTTGGCTTTAATACTATCCCTGATTTCCCTTGATAGCCACGGTTGAGCCACCTTCCCTTTTTTATTTCTATGCCAGACAGGAATGTACAATTGTTGTAGTTCATCCATGCGGTCTCTAAATGTCTGCCATTGCCCATCCACAGTCAACCCCTTAAGTATCATTCGCCAATCCATCTCAGCCAATTCACGCCTCATACCTTCAAAGTTACCCTTCTTTAAGTTCTGGACCATGGTCTCTGAATTAACTGTTTCATTCTCCATCCTAATGCAGAATTCCACCATATTATGGTCACTCTTCCCCAAGGGGCCTCGCACAACAAGATTGCTAATTAATCCTCTCTCATTACATAACACCCAGTCTAAGATGGCCTCCCCCCTAGTTGGTTCCTCGACATATCGGTCTAAAAAACCATCCCTTATGCACTCCAGAAAATCCTCCTCCACCGTATTACTTCCAGTTTGGTTAGCCCAATCTATGTGCATATTAAAGTCACCCATTATAACTGCTGCACCTTTATTGCACGCACCCCTAATTTCCTGTTTGATGCCCTCCCCAACATCACTACTACTGTTTGGAGGTCTGTACACAACTCCCACTAACGTTTTTTGCCCTTTGGTGTTCTGCAGCTCTACCCATATAGATTCCACATCATCCAAGCTAATGTCCTTCCTAACTATTGCCTTAATCTCCTCCTTAACCAGCAATGCTACCCCACCTCCTTTTCCTTTTATTCTATCCTTCCTGAATGTTGAATACCCCTGGATGTTGAGTTCCCAGCCCTGCTCATCCTGGAGCCACGTCTCCGTAATCCCAATCACATCATATTTGTTAACATCTATTTGCACAGTTAATTCATCCACCTTATTGCGGATACTCCTTGCATTAAGACACAAAGCCTTTAGGCTTGTTTTTTTAACACCCTCTGTCCTTTTAGAATTTTGTTGTACAATGGCCCTTTTTGTTCTTTGCCTTGGGTTTCTCTGCCCTCCACTTTTCCTCATCTCCTTTCTGTCTTTTGTTTTTGCCTCCTTTTTGTTTCCCTCTATCTCCCTGCATTGGTTCCCATCCCCCTGCCATATTAGTTTAACTCCTCCCTGCAGGTGAGGCCTTTTGAAGATTCTGCCAGCTCCTGCGTCATGTAGACCGAGGTCAGGTCCAACTTGGTCCTGCTAGCGTCGCAAATAGGTCGTCTGCCTTGGGTAGCGGGTACTGGTCCTGCAGCGAAAAACGGTTAATCATTACTTTATAGTCCCCACAAATTCTGACCGTGCCATCGCCCTTGAGAACCAGAACAATTGGACTGGCCCACTCGTTGAACTCCACCGGCGCAATGATGCCCTCTCGTTGCAGCTTGTCCAGCTCAATCTCCACTTTCTCTCGCATCATGTATGGCACTGCACATGCCTTGTGGTGGATGGGCTGTGTACCGGGAACTAAGTGAATCTGCACCTTCACCCCAGGGAAATTTCTGATGCCTGGCTCAAACAACGACGGGAACTTGTTCAAAACCTGGGCACATGAGGCATCGTCGACGGACGAAAGCGCTCGGATGTCATCCCAGTTCCAGCGGATTTTTCCCAGCCAGCTTCTGCCGTACAGTGTGGGACCATCTCCTGGTACAATCCATAGTGGTAGTTCGTGCACCGCTCCATCATAGGAGACTTTTGCTGCTGCACTGCCAATTACAGGGATCAGTTCTTTCGTGTAAGTTCTCAGCTTGGTATGAATAGGGTTCAGCTTGGGCCTTTGTGCCTTGTTGCACCACAGCCTCTCGAAGGCCTTTTTGCTCATGATAGACTGACTCACACCTGTGTCCAATTCCATGGATACTGGAATTCCATTCAGTTCAACTTTTAACATGATTGGTGGACATTTCGTGGTGAAGGTGTGTATCCCATACACTTCTGCCTCCTCGGTTCGAGTCTCTAGTTCAGTTTGATCCGCCATGGATCGGTCTTCCTCTGCAACGTGGTGGTTTGCAGGTTTGCAACTCATCTGCACATTTGTTGGAGGTGTCCCATTGTTCCACAGCCTTTGCACGCACAGTGTTTGAAGAGGCATTGATGGGCTCGATGATCACCTCCGCAGCGCCAACAACGTTTTAATTGCCTCGCATTCACATTTGATGGCGGACTCTGAGTCATCTGAGGTTGTGCAGATGCAGTCCTGTACGTTCTGCCATATGCATTCCTGCCTGAAAATGATGTTACTTTGTGTACAGTACTTGCTGGTGCATCTTTATGCTGTGAAATTTGTTTGTTGTTATTGCTGGTGGACATAAATGCCTGGGCTATCGTTATGGCTTTGCTCAGGTTCAGTGTTTCAACAGTCAATAGTTTGCGAAGGATAACCTCATGGCCAATGTCAAGCACAAAAATGTCTCTTAGCATTTGCTCCAGGAATCCACCGAATTCACAACGTCCTGCAAGGCGCTTTAGTTTAGTGATGTAGCTCGCCACTTCCTAGCCTTCAGACTGTTGACATGTATAAAATCGATACCTTGCCATCAGAACGCTCTCCTTCGGATTTGGTGCTCCCGGACCAGCGTACACAATTCTTCATATGATTTGTTGTTGGTTTCACCGGAGCAAGAAGATTCTTCATGAGGCCATAGGTTGTTGCCCTGCAGACGGTGAGGAGGATCGCCCTTTGTTTGGCAGCGTTCTCATTCCCTTCCAGCTCATTGGCTATGAAGTATTGGTCAAGTCGCTCCATGAAGGCTTCCCAATCATCACCTTCTGAGAATTTCTCCAGGATATCAACAGTTCTCTGCATTTTTGCGTGATGATTTGTTATCTGTTACTCGTCGCCAGTTGTTATGTCTCAATTAAAGCAATGTGACTGAGTACTGTAGACTTGAGTAAGTGTGACCGTAGTCTTTTTATTCTGACTCCAGACAACATGGGACGCCTGCTTATATGCAGATGTTGTGTTCCCTTGGGACTCCAACAGATGCGCCCTCTGGTGGTGGTAGAGTGCTGGTTACAAGGTGTTGCATTCATAACAGGTAGAATCTTCAAAAATTCATATACTGTTTTACATTACTTAGTTGAGCATCAAATATAAATGTGATTGAGGCCTGTTTAAAAAGGGACTTCATATCTATCTGTAAAGGGAATGCATAGACAGAAATTGCTCCACTTCTGCTAATATAAAACACTGGCATTCCAAGAACTATTAGAATTCATTAATGATCAATATTCTTCAATTAGAGAATAGCATTATCTTAGTAAGTAATCTCTGATTTTCACAAATGAGCTACATAATTAATGTATACATTATATGTCTGAGATACCACAACAAATAATATATTGTTGGGAATGGCTCTTAAGTCATCTCTTTTGATGAATTATCTGTCACAACAGAATATACTGTATACATGCATATATTAAGAAAATGCAGACCCAAAGGATAAAGGCAAAGTACATTTGTCAGAATCCCCCAAGAAATAGATGTAACGCACTGGGCCATCTTAAATCTGTTTTCCAGCTCTGAGGGGAAAATAGACAAAATAGTAAAACCTCTTGTCTTCAATGGAAAGGATAAACATTAATCATGATTTATAGAAAAGAAGTAATTAGCTTCACTACTGTTTATATTTTCAGGAATGTGACACATTGGTCAAACATTCACAATCAAATCTTTTGAAAAGAGTTGCTTCACCTGCTAATTAAAAGACTCAAAAAAGCTTGATGGGCATTAGAGGTACATAGAAAAGGGAGAGTAACAGCAAACTAGTGTAATTTGCAGATTGAAGAGAAGCCAACCTGTTCAGCGATGTCAACCAACTTGCTGTTTTGCAAGGTTCGGGTGCAGCTGTTTGAAGCCAATCTGCACAACAATGATTACTTTTTCTATACCCTTAGGGTCTTTCCTGTCATTTAAAGGAATGGGGTTTGAGTGGTTGAAAAATATTTCCTTCTTCTGTGTTGCTCTTTGTTAGTTGCGACTAAGCAGAACCTTTTCTTCTAGTGAGCATTTCAGTATTGTACCAGTGAGGTATAATTCTCTTGCTTTCCGCTTGGGATTTCCAGGTATTCACACTGTCTTCTTTCTCCACTTTCTTTTTGTGGTCATCTGCTTCTCAGACATGACAATGGTGGTTTCTTCAGAGATATTAGATATGACACTAAATGTGGTTGAATGTGTAGATATCACACAAGCTGGATGCCAACAGCTGGTGCTGGCATTGACTGCAAACCTCCTCACATGCTGGACTGATCAACAGTGCAGAAAGAAGTGAAAGCACTTCACAAGGGCAGGTAAGGGTAGCATTTCACCACACTCTCCCTTTCCTCCCTGTCCACCCTGGATACCACCACACACTTCGCCCTCTTAAAGTAGCGCTCACACTACTAACCCTTCATTCTAAACTCTGGGTAAGGATACCTACAACTCCCCTCACATACAAATTGCTTTGCACAACCCCAAAACACCTTCCTCCATGCTAACGTCCTCACACCCCCACATCTCTCACTTCACCTCTCCCATCGCAATTGCTATGTACTCTTTAACACGCAATCTTCTACATCCTTGGTTTGAAATAACGGAAATGTTTGTTTTGAAATACACTGGGCACTTGTCTCATAATATGTTACAATAAACATTACAATAAGTCAGGAAATAACCCCTTCAGTAGGTTTGGACTTCTTCACACAGGCAAGGATTCCTCGCAAGGTCGTGCTGAGCCAAGGAGACTTCCTTTGGTGTTAACCGGTAGGGTGTGCTGAAGAAAGTAAGGTTGAGGAGCTGCTACAGAAGTCAATGGGGCTGAAATTTATGAAGGCCAAGGCCTGCCCAAGTGCCGCCCAAAGGATTGCCGATGGCCGCCGAGAGACCGGGCGATACTTTGCCTGGAAGATTCCTCTAAAAAAGGTGGCAGTACAGCCCGGCGGCCAAACAATGGCTTACGCCGTCAATCTGGGCGGCAGCGGGCAGGAGTTCTCAATCTCGGCGGCAAAGGCTATTGCCGTCCAAGTGCCACCGAAGATGGAGTCGGGCCCAGGGAGGGCGGAAGACATAAGAACATAAGAACATAAGAATTAGGAACAGGAGTAGGACATCTAGCCCCTCGAGCCTGCTCCGCCATTCAATAAGATCATGGCTGATCTGGCTGTGGACTCAGCTCCACTTACCCGCCCTCTCCTCGTAACCCTTATTGGTTAAAAATCTATCTATCTGTGACTTGAATACATTCAATGAGCTAGCCTCAACTGCTTCCTTGGGCAGAGAATTCCACAGGTTCACAACCCTCTGGGAGAAGAAATTCCTTCTCAACTCGGTTTTAAATTGGCTCCCCCGTATTTTGAGGCTGTGCCCCCTAGTTCTAGTCTCCCCGACAAGTGGAAACAACCTCTCTGCCTCTATGTTGTCTATCCCTTTCATTATTTTAAATGTTTCTATAAGATCACCCCTCATCCTTCTGAACTCCAACGAGTAAAAACCCAGTCTACTCAATCTATCATCATAAGGTAACCCCCTCATCTCTGGAACCAGCCTAGTGAATCGTCTCTGTACCCCCTCCAAAGCCAGTATATCCTTCCTTAAGTAAGGTGACCAAAACTGCACGCAGTACTCCAGGTGCGGCCTTACCTATACCCTATACAGTTGCAGCAGGACCTCCCTGCTTTTGTACTCCATCCCTCTCGCAATGAAGGCCAACATTCCATTTGCCTTCCTGATTACCTGCTGCACCTGCAAACTAACTTTTTGGGATTCATGCACAAGGACCCCCAGGTCCCTCTGCACCGCAGCATGTTGTAATTTCTCCCTATTCAAATAATACTCCCTTTTACTGTTTTTTTTTCCCAAGGTGGATGACCTCACACTTTCCGACATTGTATTCCATCTGCCAAACCTTAGCCCATTCGCTTAACCTATCCAAATCTCTTTGCAGCCTCTCTGTGTCCTCTTCACAACCCGCTTTCCCACTCATCTGCAAATTTTGTTACACTACACTCTGTCCCCTCTTCCAGGTCATCTATGTATATTGTAAACAGTTGTGGTCCCAGCACCGATCCCTGTGGCACACCACTAACCACCGATTTCCAACCTGAAAAGGACCCATTTATCCCGACTCTCTGCTTTCTGTTCACCAGCCAATTCTCTATCCATGCTAATACATTTCCTCTGACTCCGCGTACCTCTATCTTCTGCAGTAACCTTTTGTGTGGCACCTTATCGAATGTCTTTTGAAAATCTAAATACACCACATCCATCGGTACACCTCTATCCACCATGCTCGTTAAATCCTCAAAGAATTCCAGTAAATTAGTTAAACATGATTTCCCCTTCATGAATCCATGCTGCGTCTGCTTGATTGCACTATTCCTATCTAGATGTCCCGCTATTTCTTCTTTAATGATAGTTTCAAGCATTTTCCCCACTACAGATGTTAAACTAACCAGCCTATAGTTACCTGCCTTTTGTCTGCCCCTTTTTTTAAACAGAGGCGTTACATTAGCTGCTTTCCAATCCACTGGTACCTCCCCAGAGTCCAGAGAATTTTGGTAGATTATAACGAATGCATCTGCTATAACTTCCGCCATCTCTTTTAATACTCTGGGATGCATTTCATCAGGACCAGGGAACTTGTCTACCTTGAGTCCCATTAGACAGTCCAGCACTAACCCCCTAGTGATAGTGATTGTCTCAAGGTCCTCCCTTCCCACATTCCTGTGACCAGCAATTTTTGGCATGGTTTTTGTGTCTTCCACTGTGAAGACCGAAGCAAAATAATTGCTTAAGGTCTCAGCCATTTCCACATTTCCCATTATTAAATCCCCCTTCTCATCTTTTAAGGGACCAACATTTACTTTAGTCACTCTTTTCCGTTTTATATATCTGTAAAAGCTTTTACGATCTGTTTTTATGTTTTGCGCAAGTTTACCTTCGTAACCTATCTTTCCTTTCTTTATTGTTTTTTTAGTCATTCTTTGCTGTTGTTTAAAATTTTCCCAATCCTCTAGTTTCCCACTAATCTTGGCCACCTTATACGCATTAGTCTTTGATTTGATACTCTCCTTTATTTCCTTGGTTATCCACAGCTGGTTATCCCTTCTCTTACCGCCCTTCTTTTTCACTGGAATATATTTTTGTTGCGCACTATGAAAGAGCTCCTTAAAAGTCCTCCACTGTTCCTCAATTGTGCCACCGTTTAGTCTGTGTTTCCAGTCTACTTTAGCCAACTCTTCCCTCATCCCACTGTAGTCCCCTTTGTTTAAGCATAGTACGCTCGTTTCTGACACAACTTCCTCACCCTCAATCTGTATTACAAATTCAACCATACTGTGATCACGCATTCCGAGAGGATCTTTTACTAGGAGATCGTTTATTTTTCCTGTCTCATTACACAGACCAGATCTAAGATAGCTTGCTCCCTTGTAGGTTCTGTTACATACTGTTCTAAGAAACAATCCCGTATGCATTCTATGAATTCCTTCTCCAAGCTGCCCCGTGCGATTTGAGTTGACCAATCGATATGTAGATTAAAATCCCCCATGACTACTGCCGTTCCTTTTTCACATGGCTCCATTATTCCCTTGATTATTGCCCGCCCCACCATGAAGTTATTATTTGGGGGCCTATAAACTACGCCCACCAGTGACTTTTTCCCCTTACTATCTCTAATCTCCACCCACAATGATTTAACATTTTATTGATTTGAGCCAATATCGTCTCTCACAACTGCCCTGATATCATCCTTTATTAACAGAACTACCCCACCTCCTTTCCCTTCTTGTCTATCTTTCCGAATCGTCAGATACCCCTGTATGTTTAATTCCCAGTCTTGGCCACCCTGCAACCATGTTTCTGTAATGGCCGCCAAATCATACCCATTTGTAATGATTTGTGCCGTAAACTCATTTACTTTATTTCGAATGCTGCGTGCATTTAGGTAGAGTGTTTTAATCCTAGTTTTTAAACCATGATTTTTAGTTTTGACCCCTCCTGCAGCCCCTTTATATTCAGTGGCCTTTTTGTTTTTTGCCTTGGGTTTCTCTGTCCTCCACTTTTACTCATCTCCTTTCTGTCTTTTGCTTTTGTCTCCTTTTTGTTTCCCTCTGTCTCCCTGCATTGGTTCCCATCCCCCTGCCGTATTAGTTTAACTCCTCCCCAACAGCACTAGCAAACACTCCCCCTAGGACATTGGTTCCGGTCCTGCCCAGGTGCAGACCGTCCGGTTTGTACTGGTCCCACCTCCTCCAGAACCTGTTCCAATGCCCCAGGAATTTGAATCCCTCCCTGCTGCACCACTGCTCAAGCCACGTATTCCTCTGCGCTATCCTGCGATTCCTACTCTGACTAGCACATGGCACTGGTAGCAATCCCGAGATTACTACTTTTGAGGTCCTACTTTTTAATTTAGTTCCGAGCTCCTTAAATTCGTCTCGTAGGACCTCATCCCTTTTTTTACCTATGTCGTTGGTACCAATGTGCACCACGACAACTGGCTGTTCTCCCTCCCTTTTTAGAATGTCCTGCACCCGCTCCGAGACATCCTGCAAATAAAAATCATAGGAAACAAAAAAAACACCAGAACACCTTCAGGGGACCCCACCCAGGTCAGTCTCTGTAAAAAAAACATTTAAAATATTTTCACTAACCTTTTTTTCCCTTCGCACCTACCATCGGGACTAGAACAGCCTCCTTGCAGCGGTCCTTCCCCCTGCTGCCGCTGACTCCTGCCGACTCCCGCCCACACCAATCTGGCATCTCAGCGGGCAGGAGGCCACTTGCGCTACTTGGCCACCAGAGGACGTCAGCGGGCAGTTCCCAGCGGTACTTCCTTCCCGCCCGCTCCAGCCCAAGTGGAAACTGGGAGAGAGAGGAAACTGGAGGCAAAACTCGGTGGCAGTTGGCGGCAGCAGGCGGCAGTGGGCGGTAAGGCCACCAATATCGGGCCCAATGTGTTAAATGAAGACATCCTGCAGAATCTGGCCTCTGCTTTCCCTTACTGCGGCGGGTTACAACATGGCCTGGTTTGCATCGCAGACGAGCTGGGCATCCTGGTCGTAGAACAGCGTCCTATTCACATATGTCAACAGTTGCTCAGTTAGGCCCTTCACTGTTACATGCATGTCATTGTGGTACCTGCATCCTAGGGAATCGAGTTCTCCTGTCGAAGGTCTTGGCTCTGTGTTACTGCTGCCTGAGGGCAAAATGAAACACACATCAAATTACATCATCACATAGAAGTGGTTGATCACAACAAATAGCTTTGTTAAACATTGGAACATCACAAAAAAATGACTAAGCTGTGTTCTGTCTACTTAGCAATAATGACGGTGCATCCTTAAAACAGTGACTACTACAACAGTGTATAATGTTAAAAAAAAGGTTCCAAATACTAAGTAGATGTGTCCTCCTCTTCAGCCATTATGTGGAACAATATTGGCATTTCCTTTATTTAGCATCTCTTCTGCCTTAGCCTTGTTTATCAACTCTTCTTTTATGCTGCCCTATTTATTGTTACTCATTTGTTGTTGCTTGTGTCCTTATTACATAGTGGGCTGGATTTTCGGGTCTTCCCCATTCTGTTTTTTGCCCCGGAGCGGCGACAATGGCAGCGGTGAGGTATTTTGGCCAGGCGGTTTGCCTCCAATGCCCTGTAGTGATCCCCGGATCTGGTTTTGCAGTGGCGCGGAGCAGTACCACCCAGAAGAGCTGCAACGCCCCTGGCTGCGACACCGGCGCGAGTTTGAACTCCTGCCTGACCCATCCATCCCGAAGCACGCACCGCACTGACTGCCTGGGAAATCAGGGCGGTCCAACCATCCCTTCAGCGAAGAGGTAAGTAATGGACTCCTAAGGGAAGTGTGATAGTTTTTTCTTTTACTCTTTTTTGCAATTTGTGTTGTGCTGGCGTGGGCAATGTTTGGGAATGTTTTTGTGTTTTATTTTAAGACCCCCCTCCCTCCCCCCAGGCGTCTCTCGGAGCGTTTCCAGGCCAGCTCTTTAGCTCGGGGGTTTCCCATCCTTGCGCCGAGAGGTGTACAACGGCTCCCTTAATGCTTCACCTGCTGATTCAGGGCCCAGATGCCCAAACTTACCTACTGTTCCCGGGCACTAACTTTCCCGTCCTGTCGCCATTATCGCCCCAAAAACATCAAAGCCTAAAATCCAGCCCTGAGGGCATTGGCACAAATGAGTTCTATTAAACTATAATGGGGCACTAGTGCTGGTAGGTTTATCATTTCTGGTTGATATTAACGTCATTGTTTTTTTCTGAAACTTGGATCTGGGCAAATATAATCACATTTATACCATGTCTGATATCAAACATACATGCCTATGGATATACAGTTATGTTTTGATTTTTGTGAGAAATTGGAGCTCTGTGAGAGCTGTTTAACTCAGCTGCACACTTTAATCTCCTTACTGACCCAAATCAACTCAACCATAACAAGTTAAACTCACTGGTAAGTAGGCTGCGAGGTTTCATGATGCATGAAGTGCTTTGATTTGGGGCTTTGTACTGACTCTGGCTGTTATTCTGGAACCGACACAGTGCTATTCCAGTTTCAGACTATTTACGAGAGTGCAATTCAACAACAACTTGCATTTATATAGCGCCTTTAACATAGTAAAACATCCCAAGGCGCTTCACAGGAGCATTATCCAACAAAACTCTGACCCTACATTAAGATTTTTATGCTCAGATAATACTGCTATCTGTAAAAATTTGCCATCATAACATGAATAAAATAAAGGCATAATACATGCATGCACTGACCTGCATCCTTTTTCAGAGTAAGACCTTATATTGTGGACATTATCTGGATCGCTAGTTTGTGCAGAGAAATTATTTTGGATCCCATAATTGTTTCTATCATATTTTACATTTGCTTGTCTGTTGCCTATCAAATATTGAGTGGGTCATTTTCTGTTTTTAAGTTGCTACTTTGCATGATTACATCTAACATTGGATTAAATAGCTAAACTAACCATTCATAGCAACTCAAATATGATACGAATCAGCACTTGAGCTGTAATCAAGTATTTTATACACACCATTTAACAACAAAAGACTCTTAGAAGCACATGAGCAAACCACTCTTTTGCAATAATTAAATAAGACAAATTACATTTTTATTATATGGGATTACAAATTTTTACCAGTGCTTGAGAGATTGATTACTGCAATTCACAGTAACATATGAACAGGAGTAGGCCATTCAGCCCCTCGAGCCTGTTTCGCCATTCATTTAGGTAATGGCTGATCTGTGTCTTACCTCCATTCACCTGCCTTGGCTCCATATCCCTTAATACCCTTGTCTAACAAAAATCTATCTATCTCAATTTTGACATTTTCAGTTGACCCCCAGCCTCAACAGCTTTTTGGGGCAGAGAAGGTCGCCAATCAATGGCCTTGACCATGGGTTACTTCTATTCTTAATCTTTAGGACTATTTCAGCTAAAATAACAAAAGCTATTAACAAATTTGTATCTTCCAGCTGTTAGCTTACATACAAAAAGACAACGTAATTTCTACAGTATTAAGTAAAGTTTGGCTCATGATTAGACATTGGCTTAACAGAATTAAATTTAAAAACAGCTGACTATTATATATCCACAAAGGTTTCTCTTAAGATTGTGATATATCTAGCAGCTTCCATCTCCCTAAAGGCAAGTCAGTGGTGCTGACTGCTGAGGATGCCTGGAGGTAGAAGTCTCTCAACGTGCTGGTAAATCCATTTGCCATTTAGAAAAGGGGATGATTGATTTTATCTTGGCAAAAAAAAAATGATCTGTTGGAATGGATTGACACAAACTCTTACGCAGTGTATCTCGACTGTTAATATTGTGTTCAGGAAAACATCAAGAGTTGGCAAGAGTTTGACAGATAAGAAATATATCTGGAATGACATGACGTGAGTATGGCTAAGTAATACTTTGACTGATGTAATGATAACATGTTCTATTTTTCTCGATTGCTTTTAATGAGTTATTACAATAAAGAATGGATATGCTTTTCCATTTCCAAGCCAACATACAATGCACAACATGCCCTGAATTACTCCAACAGTGTGCCCAACTCTAATTGTTTAAAAAGCTTTTATTTATCTACATAATATGAGATATGCTTTGGGTTAGTAATGGCTAAATATATTATAATCTGCACATGAGGAACCAGAACCAAGGTGACACCTTATATTAAGCTCCACGCTGATCAACAGAGCAATGAAATGGTCTGTCAAGAGGCCATTAGTCAAAGATTAATTTCTTACCTACATCTTGGAGATTGCAGATAACAATATAATTTTCACAAACAGTGCTATAACATTCCAGATGGTACCAGGTGCTGTGTGAAACAAGAATAGACAGGTTTACCTCAGATGTGCAAGAACTGAAGTGAGGTGCTTTACTGAACTGATAACATCACAATGTATTATATTTTTAATTAAATTGAAGCAAAACTGAACAATATGATCAAAGCTTACTAAAGCGGACAGAAAGTCTCTAATTACCATCTGATTATCACAGTTCTTGTTGTTGGAAAGGACAAAGACGTCATATTTTGCCAGCCCCAGGTTACTGACTGACCACCTACACTGGCATATCGGCATCCCTATGAAGCAACACATGGAGCTAGACTTTCCATTATTGTGCAGATCGCCCAAAAATGGGCACTATTTCCAGTGTTGGTGTTTATGATGGATTTTGAGATAGCCGGATTATCGCCCATTTTCAAAGCCCCCAGTTTCCATTTTATGAAATGGGCGTTATCGGTAATTTTTTTCTTCTGTCATAAAATGTCGGCGTCCATCGCAACACCATGGCAACAGTCTTTTCCCGCGTTTCAGGAGGTCAGGGGTCATCAATACATGCGCAGAAGAGGAGAGAGAGAGAGAGAGAGAGAGAGAGAACAGAGAGGAAGAGAAAGAGAAAGCGTGTATGGGTTTCTTGTCTGGTTCTTTTTGGTTTGTTGTGGGAGTGTGGAACAGTTTTTGTGAGGAGTAATAATAAAATATAGCAGTATTTAGTTTGATGAGACAGAAATATCGTAAAAAATAAAAATCTTAACATGGAAGGCATGGAGGAGGCGAGAGAGCATGATGTGGAGGGGGAGGAGGCTGGTGAGGGCAGTGAAGCTGGAGAGGATGAAAATGAGCGAGGAGATTCTTTGACAAGGCTAATTCTGCCCTCCTGCAGGAGGTGGAGTTACGTTGGGGTCACTTGACCTGGGGTGGGTGTGGGAAGCCTACCCCGAAGGATTATCAGAAGATTTGGGCCGAGATCGCTGAGGTGGTCTCTTCAGCGACGCATGAGGTATGTGAGGGCAACCAGTGCCGCAAGCGCTGGAATGACCTTGTCGGCTCTGGCAGGGTAAGTATAACATTTATTTACATTTACTTATATATTTATATAACTGGAATTGTAAGTGTAATGAGTAAATAAATTCAGATCTAATGTTTTGCTGTTAGACAGTAATGTTTCAAATCCTACGTTTACAGTGTACGTCTTTAGGTTAATAATGATAATAATTATAACATCTGTCAGTTATGTATTGTATCAGTATCTGTGACAGTACCTAGCAATGATCTTATGCAATGATCTTATGCCATGTCGTGCTGTTGTTAACTTTTGTAGAAGAAGCTTTCAAAGAATAGGGCTGTGCAGCGGAGCACGGGTGGCGACCCACCAGTGATGTGTGAGTTGCCCAACCTTGAGGAGCGGGCGCTGGTACTAGTGGGGATCCACACCCAGTTGGCCACGCGTGCAGCAGCAGAACCAGATGTTATGCTATGTGAGTAAAGTATACACCATTGCGTGATGTAAAGTCAATAGATGCCACATCCACTCATATCCGTACAATATATGATAATTGATGCAAATGTTATGTAATTAACGATGGGCTCATGAAAATCATTGTAATGTTCATTAAATGTGATGTCTGTGATTATTTTGATAGTGGTAGTACTGTTCTCGTGCATATGCTGTGTGTAGTGTTTGAATCACTCTGTCACCCTAGCACCCCCTTCTCCTCCAATAACCTCATTTATATTTTGTAGCTCAGCCAAGAGCCACTGGAAACAGCACCGAGGCAAGTTGCGGAGTCGGCGTCGGTATCGGTGGTGGATCGTGCTTCTGGTGGTGAGGATCCCCGAATCTCGCCCGTTGAGCTGCAGGTTGCCCTCTCCACTGACGACAGTGAGGAGTTGGAGGAGCCTGCAGCAACAAGCTCCATGTCAAATACACCGATGACATTTAGTGCTTCTGCGGCCATGTCTTCCTCCACTGTGGAGGTAGTGGGCCCAAGCACTTTGCCGCAGGGCACCCAAAATGTCTCCATGCCAGTGCCAACCCTGCAGAGGTTCGTTCGACGCAGCAGGACTGCTCCATGATTGGCAGATCTTAGCGGGGACATGGTTCATTTGTCCAGGAGGAGTGTTGTCATAGGTCAGCAAACCCGCAAGACAATGGGGGGCATATCACAACAGCTGGCCACAATATCCGCGACCATGACAGAGTACCATAGCCAGAGGGCTACCAGTGTTCCTGGAATGCGGCACTGAACCCCAAGGTGCCGCACCCCCACTGCCAATGACACATGTGAGCCAGGCGGAAGCTCTTGAAGTAGCGCCTGGGGAGCACTGCGGCAAGGCGGCTTGGAATCAGGAGGGGAAGGGGAAGGGGTAGAGGTGGGGAGGGAAAAGGAAAGTGAGGTGCATGGCCGCAGGAGTTGGAGTTGTGACAGTATTGATGTTGCTTTTGTTGCTAGTGAATAAATGTTGGGAGGTTTGGGGGAATGGGGGAGGGGGAGGGGGTACCTTTTTTTTTGCATTTGTGTTATTTGTGTTAGTAGTCTTATTTGAAATGTTAAAAATTTAATAAATGTTATACATTTGTTGTGAGGTGGGTGGAGTGTTTTTTAGAGTTATAATTATGAATTCATACAAATGTTATCATTACATTTTTTTTATTTAACATAACATTGTTTGCGCATTTTCTCAGATAGCTGTAATGTTAAACACTGGTGATTCATTAAAATGAAAGGGGATAATTCAACGTAACTTGAATCAACTTTAACTTTAACTGTCACCAAGGTAATGCACACCATTCATGTATATGCTGCAGACACAGCAGTCTTGCAGCTTTGTAAATACCACCAACGTTATTTTAAGCAAAGCGCTCATTTATGAGCTGCTGACATAAGAGTCTCGCAGCTATGTAGCCACCATGGGCCCTTTCCTGTGGTCTACAGGGGAACGGAGGCATGGTTTCATTGTCAGGCTAATTGTCTGGCCCGAGGTCAACGTCCACCTCCTGGTGCTCCTCTTCCTCTCTCTCCTGAGGTGGACCGGCAGTCCCTTCTGGCAATTCTTGTCCCCTCCTGATAGCCAAGTTGTGCACCACCACAAATTGAGCTACCTGCTCAGGGTGTTATTGTAACTCGCCTCCTGAGTGGTCCAGACATCTAAAGTGCTGCTTAAGCACTCCAATGGTCTTCTCAATGATATTGCATGTGGCTATGTGGCTCTCGTTGTATCGCTTCTGTATTGGTGTTACGCAGGGGGGTCATCAGCCAGGTGGCGAAACCTAGAAATAGAAACATAGAAATGTACAGCGCTGAAGGAGGCCATTTTGGCCCATCATGTTCACACCGGACGTCAAAGAGCCGCATGGCCCTTGGTCAGCAGCCCTAAAGGAACAATGACGGAAAGGCAAAGAGCACCCAGCCCAACCAGTCCACCTCACACAACTGCGACACCCCTTATACTAAAACATTCTACACTCCACTCCAACTGGAGCCATGTGATCTCCTGGGAGAGACAAAAACCAGATTAAAAATCCAGGCCAATTTAGGGAGAATAAATCTGGGAAAATTCCTCTCCGATCCATCCAGGCGATCAAAACTAGTCCAGGAGATCAGCCTGGCCGTATTTCATTCCCTGCAGTACTTACCATTATATCTGTACCGTCTAACAAAAGGTTATCCAGTCTAATCCCAATTACCAGCTCTAGGTCCGTAACCCTGCAGCTTACGGCACTTTAAGTGCCCATCCAACCATCTCTTAAAAGTGGTGAGGGTTTCTGCATCCACCACTCTCCCAGGCAGCAAGTTCTAGATCCCCACAACCCTCTGCGTAAAGAATCCCCCCCTCAAATCCCCTCTAAACCTTTCACCAACCACCTTGAAACTATGCCCCCTCATAATAGACCCCTCCACCAATGGAAATAGGCCTTTACTATCCACTATGTCCAGGCCCCTCAATATTTTGTACACCTCAATGAGGTCTCCTCTCAACCTCCTCTGTTCCAATGAGAACAAACCCAGCCTATCCAATCTGTCCTCATAACTAAGACTCTCCATTCCTGGCAGCATCCTAGTAAATCTCCTCTGCACCCTCTCTAGTGCACTCACATCCTTCCTATAATACAGCAACTAGAACTGCACGCAGTACTCCAGCTGTGGCCTAACCAAAGTATTATGCTATTTAAGCATAACCGCCCTGCTCTTATATTCTATGCCTTGGCCAATAAAGGCAAGCATTCCGTATGCCATATGTCACCAAACATCCAGCATTGACCTTGTGGCTGACTGGTAAACATGTCAGATACAGCACTCTCACGCAGGATGTGAGCATCGTGGATGCTGCCTGAGAATTTTGCGTTTACTGCCATTATAATTTGCTTGTGGTCGACAACGCGTTGCACATTCAGGGAGTGGAATCCTTTTCGGTTGCGAAAAACCTCTGCATCCTGAAAAGGTGCCCGCATGGCGATGTGCGTATAGTCTGTTGCTCTCTGCACCTTGGGGAAGTTTGCTATTCTGGAGAATCCTAGATGTAAAGTCCTTACACAATACCACAAATCCACACGTGGCACATTCTATGGACAAGATGACCCTGCGTGGGACCTCCCTTTATATACCTGGATGACCAGGTGAGGAGTGTCTCCCACAAGTTCACCCACTGTGGTCAAGGTGTGCATTTCTCAAATATATACAGTATAGCAGTGTTGTTACATGAAGGTTACATACATGACATCCCCTCCCCCACCCCCAACGTCTTATTGGGATCACAGGTTAAGTCTTTCGGGTGGTCTGCTGTTGGGGCTCTGGTTGTTGAGCCTTGGCCTGCGTGTCTGTCTCCTGTGGTGATTCTGGCCTGTCCGGGCTGACCGCAGGGACTGTGCATGCTGCTGATTGTTCTTGTTGCTCGTTCACTGGCGGTGGTGTGAATACCATCTCATGATCTTCCTCAGGTTCCTCAGTGTCCATGCTGAACCTTTTTTTTACTTGGTCCAGATGCTTGCGGCATATCTGCCCATTGTTAAGTTTAACCACGATGACCCTATTCCCCTCTTTGTCTATTACAGTAACTTCAAGCCATTTGGGCCCCAAAGCGTGATTGAGAACAAATACATGGTCACCAATTTCTATGCATCTCCCCCTTGAATTACGGTCATGGTACTCATTTTGGGACTGGTGTTTGCCTTCAACAATGTCGGACAAGACAGGATGAATGAGGGACAGCCGAGTTTTAAGTGTACGTTTCATGAGTAGCTCTGCGGGCAGGACTCCCGTGAGCGAGTGCAGTCGGGACCTATAGGCCAGCAGGAGGCAGGATAGGCGGCATTGAAGGGAGGGATCTTGAATCCTGAGCATGCCTTGTTTTATGATTTGGACCGCACGTTCCGATTGGAGGCCGGCTTGAACGGTGCTGTCCTGACATGGTCGATGCCATTACCCGACATGAACTCTTGGAATTCGTAGCTGGTGAAACATGGGCCCTTATTGCTAACAAGGATGTCTGGCAAACCGTGGGTTGCAAAGACCGCACATAGACTCTCCACAGTGGTGGATGTCGTGCACGAATTCAAAATGATGCACTCGATCAAGTATGCATCAACTACAATGAGAAACATTTTCCCCATGAACAGGCCCGCGTAGTCTACGTGAATGCGTGACCATGGCCTGGTGGGCCAGGTCCACAGGCTGAGCGGGGCCTCCCTGGGGGCATTACCCAGCTGGGCACATGTCGTGCACCTGCGAACACACTGTTCCAGGTCTGAATCAATTCCCGGCCAACAAACGTGTGACCGGGCAATGGCTTTCATCAGAACGATGCCTGGGTGCTCGCTGTGGAGTTCCCTGATAAAAGCTTCCCTGCCTCTCTGGGGCATGACTACCCAGCTGCCCCATAGTAGGCAGTCGGCTTGGATGGAGAGCTTATCTATCCGCCTGTGAAACGGTCTGACCTCCTCCGGGCATGCTCCGTGTGCGGGCACCCAATCCCCAGTCAGGACACATTTCTTAATCAAAGATAGGAGGGGATCCCTGTTGGTCCAGATTTTGATCTGGCGAGCTGTGATGGGGGAGCCTGCACTGTCAAAGGCATCAACAGCCATGACCATCTCAGCACTTTGCTCCGCTGCCCCCTCAGTGGTGGCCAGTGGAAGCCTGCTGAGCGCATCTGCGCAATTTTCAGTGCCGGGCCAGTGCCATATGGTGTAGTCATACGCAGCCAGCGTGAGAGCCCATCGCTGTATGTGAGCTGAGGCATTGGCATTGACAGCCTTGCTGTCTGACAACAGGGATATTAACGGCTTGTGGTCCATTTCTAATTCGAACCTCCTGCCAAAAGGTGCTGATGCATCTTTTTCACCCCATAGACACATGCGAGTGCTTCCTTCTCAACCATCCCATATTCACGTTCTGCTTGAGAGAGCGACCTGGAGGCATAAGCCATGGGTTGGAGTTGCCCCTCAGTATTGCACTGCTGCAACACGCACCCAACCCCATAGGACGATGCATCACATGTCAGAACCAATTTCTTACAGGGGTCGTACAGGGTCAACAACTTATTTGATCAGAGTAGATTACGCGCCCGATTGAAAGCCCGTTCTTGACAGTCCCCCCAAAACCAATCGCAACCCTTATGCAAGAGCATGTGTAGCGGCTCCAACAATGTGCTTAAGTTCGGCAGAAAGATCCCGAAATAGTCTAAGAGTCCCAGAAATGAACGCAACTCCAATGTGTTGCCGGGCCTGGGCGCTCGTCGAATTGCCTCTGTTTTGGATTTGGTAGGCCGAATCCCATCTGCAGCAACCCTCCTGTCCAGAAACTCGACTTCGGGAGCCAAAAACACACACTTTAGGTTTCTTGAGTCGCGGGCCTACCCAGTCCAGTCGGCGTAGCACCTCTTCCAGGTTGTGGAGGTGTTCCTCAGTGTCCCGACCCGTGATGAGGATGTCGTCCTAGAATACAATCGTTCCAGGAATGGATTTGAGCAGGCTTTCCATGTTTCTTTGAAAGATCGCGGCCGCTGATCGAATGCCAAATGGGCACCTGTTGTAAATGAACAGTCCCTTGTGCGTGGTGATGGTGGTCAGTAGTTTGGATTCATCGGCCAGTTCTTGGGTCATGTCGGTTGAAGTGAGGTCCAACTTGGTGAACAGCTTGCCGCTTGCCTGCGTGGCAAAAAGATCCTCCGCTCTCGGGAGCGGGTATTGGTCTTGTAGTGACACCCGGTTGATAGTGGCCTTGTAGTCGCCACAGATCCTGACCGAGCCATCCGCTTTTAGGATGGGAACAATGGGGCTCGCCCAGTCGCTGAATTCAACAGGCGAGATGATGCCCTCTCTCAGCAAACGGTCCAATTCGCTTTCAATTTTCTCCCGCATCACATACGGCACAGCTCTGGCTTTGTGGTGCACTGGTCTGGCATCCGGGGTGATGCGAATCACTACTTTGGTACCTTTGAACGTCCCGACGCCAGGTTGGAATAGCGACTCAAATTGCTGTAGGACCTGTGAGCATGAACATCGCTCCTCAGATGACTCTGCGTGCACATCCCCCCATTTCCGGTTCATCTCAACTAGCCAGCTCCTCCCCAACAGTGCGGGACCATTGCCTGGGACAATCCAGAGCGGCAGCCGATTCACTGATCCATTGTGTGTGACAGCCAACATTGCACTGCCTAGCACTGGAATGATTTCTTTAGTGTAAGTCCATTATTGAGTTTCAATGCGTTCTAGTTTGGGTCTGCTGGCTTTGAGTGGCCATAGTTTTTCGAATTGTTGAACGCTCATGAGTGACTGGCTGGCCCCCCGTGTCCAACTCCATGCGTACCGGGATACCGTTTAATCGGACCTTCATCATCATAGGTGGCGTTTTGGTATATGAGCTGTGAATGTTTGCCACATGAACCCGCTGAACTTCAGCGTCCATTGATTTGCCCCACGCGTCATCCTGCCTCGCAGACCCCTCTTCTGGTCCATCCGCCTCGTAAATTAGCCTGGTCGCAGGCTTCCTGCACATTCTGGCTAAATGGCCAGTGAGGTTACAATTTCTGCAGACGAACTGTTGAAACCTGCAAGTCCTAGCAGCATGTCTGCCCCCACACCTCCAGCATGAACTGAGATTCCCATTGTTGTGAACTCAAAGAGCTGTTATCAGGCATTCCTCGCTGATTGTCCCTTTGACTGCTCTTGAGCACCCTGTTAGTAGGTGTCAATGGCCCCATCCCAGAACGCATTGTCAACTGGGATGGCATAAATGTCCGTTCAGTCTGCCATTGTCTGTGTTGAAAACCTGTTCTGGGGTCTATTGTTGCCTGGGGTGTGTCGAACTGCCCTTGCCTGCCTGCTGGACTCTGAGTCGCGTTTATGATATTGACCCCCTGATCCATCGCCACATTGGAGTCAGAGTTGCGCGCGTATATTATCTTGGTTTCCTCCTCCCCCGCCATAAAAGTCTGAGCCAGCAACGCTGCTGCTTCCAAGGTCAAGTCCTTGGTCTCGATTAACTTTCTGAAAATCCCGGCATGACCGATGCCCTCAATAAAGAAATCCCTTAGCATCTCCCCCCTGCAGGCGTCTGTGAACTTACAGAAGCTCCCAAGCGCCGGAGGTCCGCAACGAAGTCCGGTATGCTCTGTCCTTCCTGACGTCGGTGGGTATAAAGTCTGTGTCGGGCCATGTGTATGCTGCTCGCCGGTTTGAGGTGCTCACTGATTAGCTTGCTGAGCTCTTCAAAGGTTTTGTCCGCCGGCTTCTCGGGTGCTAGCAGGTCTTTCATGAGCACGTAAGTCTTAGATCCACAGCTGGTCAGTAGATGAGCCCTTCGCTTGTCGGCCGCTGCATCTCCCAGCCAGTCCATCGTGACAAAGGTCTGCTGGAGCCTTTCAATGAAATTGTCCCAGTCCTCACCAATACAGTACCGTTCCTCTGTGCTACCGGTGGCTATTCTCGTGGGTTGTTGATTCCCGTTTATCGTCGCCACTGTAAAGTCCTTACACAATATTACAAATCCACACGAGGCACATTCTATGGACAAGGTCACTCTGTGACCTGAACCTTTATTCACAGTACCAAGAAGTGATGACCCTGCATGGGACCTCCCTTTATATACCTGGATGACCAGGTAAGGAGTGTCTCCCACAAGTTCACCCCCTGTGGTCAAGGTGTGCATTTCTCAAGTATATACAGTATTGCAGTGTTGTTACATGAAGATTACATACTAGTGCCCTCTCAGTCTGTGCCTCCCTGGTCATAGGGAAGCTGATAAAGTCCATCCCGCGTGTGTACAGGGCTTCAGTCACCTGTCGAATGCAGCAATGTATGCCATGCTGAGATATTGCGCAAATGTCGCCAGCTGAAGCCTAAAAGGAACCCGATGCATTGAAGGAAAGTGCCGCAGTTACCTTGACCTCAACGGACAGTGTGGTCCTGATGGTGCTGGTAGGCTGCAGATCTCCCCTAATGTGCTGGCATATCTCACTGATAACCTCTTTCCGGAAGCGCAGTCTTCTTAGGCAGGTGTTATCGGACAAGTTCAGGTAAGACCGCTTCTCCCTATAAGTGTGTGGGGTGTAAGTTCTCGTCCTCCTCAGCAGTCTGCCACCTTTTTAATTGGGCACATAATGTTCTTCAATATACCTTCTGCCATCTCTAGTCTGCAGCATGTGCGTAGTCATCAAGACAGGCTGAGAAATTACAGGCCCCATTACAATAACAACCAGTATTATAACTATTGTTCACAAACAATAAATTTACTTACTAAAACACCTAAAATAAATCCAAATCATCCACAGTATGATAAGATGCTTGTTTAGATTTTCAAATCACCTTAAAATAGCTCCAGAGTACATCAAAACTCCCCAGAAGTTGAAGTAGCCTTTTATATGAAATGTCCTCTAATTTACAAAATGGCGTCCATACCGCTGGGTTAAGGTCAGGTGAGAACAACTTTTTCTCAGCGTTTTTTCAGCAAGCGATATTTTCGGCGATATGTGGGTGAGATGCCGAAAGTAACGCTCGGCGATATTATGGCAGTTACTTTCGGCTATTCTGACCTTTACGTCAAAAAAAATGACCGGGTGGTATTATTAATTCTCGGCGTTAACTAAATGCCGAAAGTAACGCTGGGGGATAAGTGAGCGATAAATGGCCATTAGTTTCCATTTTTTTGCGAAATGGGCGCTATCTGGGCGGTATACCTCATCTCAGTGTTAAAATGGACGTTAAGTGGGTGGTAGCGGTGCAAAACTAATGGAAAGTCTAACCCATGGACACAAATTTCAACCCCTTCTCTGTTTCCTTAATCCCAAAGGGGTAATTCTCACCCATTGTTAGCCTCTATCCTCTTTTCTTGCAGATAAACCACAGCAACAGGCGGCATAGGAGGAGGAAGATGCTAACGTTGATAGTGAAGAGTTTGATGAGGACAAAGCTACCATGGAGACACAGCTGCATGATACTATCCTCTCTCAGGACAGCAGCATATTGTGGAGTATTTAAATATAACACTCGACACAAGTCTGTATATGGAGAAAAGTTGTTTATTTTTACTCGATTGATCAAGGGAGAAATGGCTCGCACCAGTCCCACAACTGGATATAACCCCCATCGCTCTCACAGAACAATCGTCGGGTCACTGTCTTTATACAGTCAAAATACATACAAAATCATGAAGTTCCGCGCGGAAGCTTTCCATTTGTTGTTTCTCTGACGCATCACAAATTTTCACCTACCTACTATGATTACATTGGTTAATACAATTATACTGACAGAAAGTTTAGTTGCATCCCCCTGTGCGCCCTTTATCTGATTAGTTATGTGCCGCATCATTTTCATGCCTGTGAACTCTTCCCCCTCCTGGCCGATCTGCCCTCAACCAGCTGGAATGTTCTCAATCCTCCTTTGTTTCCCGTTATCTCCTACCACTCCATGTGACCTAGCCTTGGAGTTTATTTTTCGTTGAATAATGTCTCCAACCTAGCCCAACTGTTTGGTTTTTCTGCGATAAGCTGATTTATCTTCCTGAGAGTTCTAGTTCAACAGTTTCCCTGTGTTCCGTAGCACGTGTCTTTTCTGTTTTGTTACCTTCAACCTTGCTTATGGTTTTAACTTTACTTAATTAGGTTCCCTCTGATTAATTAGATTCCCTCTGATTAATTTTTCCCCATTACACAGCCCATGCCAGGCCTCCAGTCATCGCCCTCATAGCCCTACACCAGTGGAACATGGGAGGCAACACCAAAGCTGTCAAAGAGCAAGCTGCCACAAGACAAGGGCCACTTCAGTCCTCTGGCCAGCCGACCACTTCCTGTGCTCCTGGTCCTCAAGTGGCATCTATGAAAAGTATAGGTGCCAATAGGGAATGCCATACCTGCTCCTGAGAACTCCTAACGGTGGGTCCGAGGTCTGAAACTCTGTAAGAAACGGTCCAAAGCAAGTGCAGCTGTTTGTAAACAGGATGAGAAAAGAAAGGTTTAGAAACCGTTTCCCACCTGCAGAAATATTTATTCAAAACTCTCCAAATTCTTGTGCAAGGAACTCCATCTTCAACATCTTATCCTGAGAGATGCAGTACCTCACTGACCTGTGTCTAAGTTACTCTGAGTGGTTCAAATACAGAAATCTTCATCGGCTCTCGATTTGCTATATTTAAATGGGGCCAGTGTCGACTCGGCGGGTGGATCGCGGGAGAGCTGCAGAAGCCGAGGAAATTCGGTGGAAGACGTTCAAACAGGGAAATAGGAGCAGGAGAAGGCCATATGGCCACTCGAGCCTGCTCCGCCATTTAATATGATCATGGCTGATCTAATCATGGACTCAGCTCCACTTTCCCGCCCGCTCTCCATAACCCTTTATTCCCTTATCGTTCAAGAAATTGTCTATTTCTGTCTTAAATTTATTTAATGTCCCAGCTTCCACAGCTCTCTGAGGCAGCGAATTCCACAGATCCACAATCCTCTGACAGAAGAAATTTCTCCTCAATTCAGTTTTAAATGGGTGGCCCCTTATTCTAAGATTATGCCCTCTAGTTCTAGTCTCCCTTATCAGCGGAAACATCCTCTCTGCATCCACCTTGTCAAACCCCTCCGACTTTCCTCACAAAAACAGTTGCCAACACCATTCCAGCACGATAAGTGCACCGGAAGCAGTGAGGAAATTCACCCCCTTTACCTTTGTTTCGGGGGTTCAGGCTGCACCCCAGGCTTGACAACTTCAGTTAGGTCAGTCCCTGAAGGGCTAACAGCTGGTACCATTGGGTGGTGGGGAGCGGGAGCTATGCTCGGTTTAAGCTCAGTATGCGATCTCCCTTAAGAGGCAGAGTTTTTCTCATTAGCGATGGTCATTAAATGAGCTATTTTGGATGTCAGGAAAATAAACTGCTATTTGGAGAGCATGTTTTGGATGTTTCTCAGTTAAATATTTACACAATACCACAAGGTGGTCTGAGGATGTTTCTTTTAATTTAAAAAAAATATGGAAATAATAAAGGCATAAATACAGAATTAGATCAATATGGCAATGTATGGGAAAATTAAAGAATTTTCAGAAGGTTTTGACTGGAGTACCACATAAAATTGCAACAACATTGTGTGGCAAATTTAATCAAAAATGCTGCTAAGAACACTCTATTTTATGACTGCTTGTAGAGGTCAAATTTATAGTTTAACGAGAAACTTATTTGCTCTAATTAAAAAATATTTAATGAACTGGCAAACTTCATGAAGGAATATCTCAGTCCAAATCTCTGGTTATTGTTGAATGTTTCAAATTCCATCCACCAAAGAAGGAGGAGGGCTGAATTGAGAAAACTGCAAAATAAAATGCCAATTTGGTTTATTTGTGAAGAAGCTTTTCGAGGCTGATTTGTTTACTCCAAATGCAATAAAAAAAAACACATTTAGCTAAAACTGATTTAATGATATTGGAAAAAAAACACTTGACACTGGCCCGAGTGTAGCGATTATGGATAGACAAGCGAGCGAGTTCCAACAACAGTAAATAGAACCAGAAAACAATCCCAAATAGAATTACAAAAAAAATTCTTGTTCTAACAGGGTAGAATGCCACCAATGCAATTATATTGGACATATAAGTAGAAACTGTTCCAGAACAGAACTGGCGTTCGTGAGCTGATTGGTCGGCGGGCTTTTGATTTCATCATCCCCTACCCCCACCCTCTGCCCCATAATTCGATATGGTTGCAATCCAGAAGCCGGTTGGTTGGTCGGTGATGGTCATGCCCAATGATTTCATTAATATATCACCTGTTTATTGTTGAAAACAAAAAACAGTCAGCGATGCTTAAGAGCAGCAGAGACAAGAGGATCGATGTCAGCAAAAGCCTTCAGCAGTGTAGACAGTGGGTGTGAAAAACTGACGTTCCTGAAGAGTGTTAGATGGTTGTGGTGGTTGGAGGCCAATCATCACAGCCACAGTACATCGCTGCAGGAGTTTGAGGGAGAGAGAAAATGGGGAATTATAGACCGGTTAGCTTAACATCAGTGATGGAGAAAATGTTGGAATCAATTATTAAGGATGAAATAACAGTGCACTTGGAAAGCAGTGACAGGATAGGTCCAAGTCAGCATGGATTTATGAAAGGGAAATCATGCTTGACAAATCTTCTAGAATTTTTTGAGGATGTAACTAGTAGAGTGGACAGGGGAGAACCAGTGGATGTGGTGTATTTGGACTTTCAAAAGGCTTTTGATAAGGTCCCACACAAGAGATTGGTGTGCAAAATTAAAGCACATGGTATTGGGGGTTATGTATTGACGTGGATAGAGAACTGGTTGGCAGACAGGAAGCAGAGAGTCGGGATAAACGGGTCCTTTTCAGAATGGCAGGCAGCAACTAGTGGGGTGCCGCAGGGCTCAGTGCTGGGACCCCAGCTATTTACAATATACATCAATGATTTAGATGAAGGAATTGAGTGTAATATCTCCAAGTTTGCAGATGACATTAAGCTGGGTGGTGGTGTGAGCTGCGAGGAGGATGCTAAGAGGCTGCAGGGTGACTTGGACAGGTTAGGTGAGTGGGCAAATGCATGGCAGATGCAGCATAATGTGGATAAATGTGAGGTTATCCACCTTGGTGGCAAAAACACAAAGGCAGAATGTTATCTGAACGGCGGCAGATTAGGAAAAGGGAAGGTGCAACGAGACCTGGGTGTCATGGTACATCAGTCGTTGAAAGTTGGCATGCAGGTACAGCAGGCGGTGAAGAAGACAAATGGCATGTTGGTCTTCATAGCTAGGGGATTTGCGTATAGGAGCAGGGAGGTCTTACTGCAGTTGTACAGGGCCTTGGTGAGGCCTTACCTGGAATATTGTGTTCAGTTTTGGTCTCCTAATCTGAGGAAAGACATTCTTGCTATTGAGGGAGTGCAGCGAAGGTTCACCAGACTGATTCCCAGGATGGCAGGACTGACACATGAGGAGAGACTGGATCGACTGGGCCTGTATTCACTGGAGTTTAGAAGAATGAGGGGGGATCTCATAGAAACATATAAAATACTGACGGGACTGGATAGGTTAGATGCAGGAAGAATGTTCCCTATGTTGGGGAAGTCCAGAACCAGGGGACACAAAGGGGTAATCCATTTAGGACCAAGATGAGGAGAAACTTCTTTGCTCAGAGAGTTGTTAACCTGTGGAATTCTCTGCCACAGTTCGTTGGATATATTCAAGAGGGAGTTAGATATGGTCCTAACGGCTCAAGGGATCAAGGGGTAGGAGAGAAATCAGGGAAGGGGTACTGAGGTGATGATCAGCCATGATCTTATTGAATGGAGTTGCAGGCTCGAAGGGCCAAATGGTCTACTCCTGCACTTATTTTCTATGTTTCTATGTTTCTATAACTGAAAAAGATAAACCTTAGAAAAAATGAGGATCAAATGTATAACAGCAGAAAAAAAACTGGTACGAAGCTGAATATAAAAGCAGCACTTGTAAAAACTTATTGCTACCATTAGCAGAAAGGAAAGGGAAGATTCAGACTCAGGTAGTTAAATTGCATTAATAATTTAAATTACATTAGCTGGGACAAAGGAGTAATCTATTTTTACTCTCAATTCTGCAACATTAGAAGCAAGCTCTAAAATTCTTATTTCGTTACAAATAGAGATTAACATGTCTGTGTTCACCAGCCAGAAATGTTTCGCTCATTAAAACAAATGAAAGAAAGACTTGCATTTATATAGCATCCTTCATGACCTGAGGATGCCCAAAGCGCTTCACAGCCAATAAGGTACTTTTGAAGTGTAGTCACTGTGGCAACGCAGGAAATGGATGAAAAATCGCAGGCTGAAGAACAAAGAAAACCCCACCATAAACGTTTGGAAATGGAATATTTTACAAGGGCAGCTTTATTTAAGAAATGTTAAAGATGTACCTCTTTAGGTTGATTGTAATTTTAAAGTGAAAATGGAGGAGCAGGAAGATTGCCATCGTGCACGCCGCTTCTCAGCCATGGCCGCTGAAGCATTAATAGAGGCTGTAGAAAGGAGGTGGCATGTCTTCCGACTTCCTGGAGGAAGGAGGCCCGTTCTAAGAGTTTATCAGAGGCTTTGGAGGGAGGTGGCACAGGACATCTCAGCAAGAGACACAGTGGGGCGAACTGTGAAATAATGTCGCAAGAAGCTTAACGACCTCATGAGGGTCGTCAGGGTGAGTAGCCTTTACATTAATGCACCACTGCCATGATGTGAACCTCACTGTCTCACACAATGTAAAGTCCTTGCAGAATGTGCCCCTTCTCTGGGTGTTCCAGCCCATGGTCTTTGGTAATAAACACAACAGAAATACTTCCCACCTCCCACATACTCTCTAATCCACTGATTGGTTTCTGAAGTTTTTTTCTCCGCTGTTACAATGTTTCTGCCTGCGTTTTCTCACCGTGTGCTCTCGATCTTGATCTTGTTGTTCCGAAGTGATGGGCAGAAATGTTTTTTCCTGTGATGGTCAGAATAGTTTTCCTGTGATGGTCAGAAGAATAATTCTCTTGGTACGATAGGCCCTCAATTATACTCTGAGAGGCTGCTTAATCTTCACGCCAAATCTAACATTTCTTTTATTTGAGCTTTGCTGCCCATTGATTTTAAGTGGTCTTCTTTATATAAGTTTTGGTGGGCTAGCTAACTGAAACTTGATTAAATGTTTTAATCTGGCGTTAATAGACTTTGGGAATGCGACACTCCTTATTTATGAGCTAATGAACTCTTATCCATTGTAATAGCACTGCTTTGGCTTCGGGAAGTCTGGGCTGAGCCAGATATTTCTATGCATGTTGAAAAAGGTGTTGGAATATGTATGTGATATTTGGGTCCTGTGGGTGGGATGGATAATGTTTCTTCCGTGGTCAATTGTTTAAATGCTAATGTTTTCTGGGAGCCTGACTATGGTTAAACAACTCCCCCAGACAAACTGATTAGCTACAATATCCAAATTCTAAAGGTAAAGGTTGATCCCGCCCCTCTGTCTCTGCAGCTTTCCCCACAGGCCCAAATATGCCTTTTAAAATCCCAAACTTGGTTAAAACTCGTAGATTTCTTCCATATGCATTTTAGGATCCCAAACTTTCTGCTTAATAGGCCCAAATCGAATTTCCTTTTCAGTGAGTCTAAACATTGGGGGGTTTCCATGAATTTTGGAATCTTACATGCCCCCTCCCCTACTGCTAACCACACGTCTGTTGCTTTGTGCTTACAGATGATCAGGCAGAAGCACGGCAGCCTGTCCCTGATCCTTCTACATCAGGTGACGGGGGAGGGGATGACAGTTTGATCACTGAGCGGGATACGCCATCAGTCCCACTGAAGGAGGAGGCTGAATTTGATGGGTTTGAGGAGCCCGAGGCTCCTGGCCCCAGTGGCCTACAGCAACGCACAGCCGGAGGGGAAGCTTGGAGGCCAGCTCCCCGGAGGGTGAGTCGAACCAGGAGTCCTGCTGAGAAACAGTCAGACGTGGACTGGACTTGGAGGCTATGTCCAGGGAGACCACGCAAATGCACAGCGACCTCATGGGTGCATTGGAGAAGGACCCGCAGAGCATGGATGCACTTGCTGTGAGTATGGCGGAGGCCGCCTCAAGCATTGTCCCTGCCTCTCAGGAGTCCAATAAGCCCTTCCTTGCCTGCTCACAGAGGGAGATGGGCTCGACGAGCGATAGTAGAGTCCCAGGGGGGATGACACGTGCCATGGTTGACATCACAGGTCCAAGCCATGCAAGGACATCGTGATGTGATGCTGTCAGGAATTGCTGGCATGAAATCTCAGACTGCTGCGTTTCAGGCTCAGTGTGCTGTGAGTCAGTCTCAGTGTGGTGCCATGCAATCACTGATTGCTGCCACCCTCTCTGTGTTCCCCACAGTCCAACAGGAAAATGATGGTGCTGAAGCAGGACAGCAATGTGTGCTAGCACATCGTGCTCCAGATGCTGAGGCTCCGCCCTGAGTGAGTGACAGTGGGCCGCTGGAAATGGAAGGTGCTGTCCTTCCTCAAGCTGCTAGCATTCCGGCTCCCACCACTGCCACTCTGCCTTTGCACCTGCTGCGTCTACACCTGAGCCATCCCAGACTGCTGCCGGCAATGCTGAGGCGGTGGAGTCTGCAGCCGGGTCTTCCAGGCCAAGAGCTGGTCCAGGGCATCCTGCTAGACCATCTGTACTGTCTGCCCCACACACACAACAGCCATCAGGCAGCCTTGCTGTAGGCACTGAGGCCACATTGAGGGGGAGCACTAGGCGTGGGGTGGGGGGGGGTGGGGTGTAAAGATGAGGGATGCGAATTGCCAGGCCAAAGTCTGAGTGATGTACTCACCATGTAAATAATGGCTCTAAATATGCTGTTGCATTGTTTGACACATCCTATTGTTGTGAGTGTGTGCCTAATATGCCATATGGATGCTGTTGTGGGATGACTAATGGAAGGAGCCTTTGTAGAGACATTGTTTAAGTTCATTGTGGTTGATGGTTTTTCAACGGGACACTGTGTTGATGTTTTGTTACTAGCTGGGGAGGGGTTTGGTTATGTTGTTTGAGGCGACCACGTTGGTGTCGTCAATAAAATTTTACTTTGATCGTTTTGCATTGGCATCTTGCGTATGATTGTTGACTTTAACGAAGATGTGCCATTATGGTGGCACATAGTGCAATCAGTATTAGCTGCATCCCTCAGCTTCCTCCATTCAAGCAGGAAAGGGGTACTGAGGTGAATGATCAGCCATGATTCTTATTGAATGGTGGTGCAGGCTCGAAGGGCTGAATGGCCTACTCCTGCATCTATTTTCTATGTTTCTATGTCTCTAACCAGTTGTGGGCTCAACGTCTATGGTCTCATCAGGGACTTGCTGGCACCAGTGAAGACAATGACCAAGTCATGCAAGGGGCTCATAACCCTGATCCAGGAGCAACTCAAGCCCAAGGAGAGCATTCTCACAGCCAGACACCGGTTCTACACCCACCGACGGCCCGAAGGTCAGGAAATCGTGAAGTACGCCGCAGACCTCAGGAGGCTGGCGGCACCGTGCGAGTTCGGCACCCACCTCAACGAAGCGCTGTGGGACATTTTTGTCATTGGAATCGGCCATGAGGGCCTTCTTCACAAGCTACTGTTGGCAGATACCACAGTCACACTGCAGAAGGCCATCTCTGTGAGCCAGTCATTCATGACCTTGACCTGCGGCTCTAGGCAAATGTCTCACCCTCAGGACTCAAACCCGGCAGGTACTGTGCACAGAGTGGCACCTTTTAGAGGTTGGACTATAGAGCGCGAACCCTCTCAGAGAAGAGAGAACAGGCCCCCGAGTTCCTTAACTCAGAGTCCGCCGAGGGGGGCTAATCGAGCAGCACCATGCTGGTGTTGCGGAGGGAATCACAGGGCTCACCAGTGCCGTTTTAAAGACTAATAAGGGCCCAAGTTTCGGGTGAAGTTGCTCCAATTTTCTTGGAGCAACTAGTTTAGTTTGGAGTATCTTAGAAATCGCAATTCTCAGCACTTAGTTTGCTCCAGTTCTAGTGAGTTAGTTTAGGTTTGTTTTAGTTTAGGTATTTTTTTTCAAAAGGTGGTGTGTCCAGCCACTTAGGCCTGTTTTGCAAGTTTCGGCAGCGAAAACTTACTCCAAACTAACTTAGAATGGAGTAAGTGTCCACTTTAGTAAGTTCTGAAAAACCTTACCTTAGTGCAGGTACAGCCAGAGACGGGGGGGGGGGGGGTGGCGGGGGAGGGGGGGGGTGGGAAGCATTAAACACAAAGGACACATTAACATTACAACAGAGGGGGGGAAGGGAAGTTAGAGAATTTTCCAAAGCACTAAACACCTTCATAACAACATTAAATAAGCAAAGTACATTTAAAGCACCAAGCACTAAACGAAGCACAAAAAGTAATAAGCAATTAATTAATAAAAAATAGAAGGAACCCTGCACTAAAGCACCAAGACCAAATTAATAAGCAACCAATCAATAACAAATAAAAAATAGAAGTCCTACCTTTTTGTGAAGGGAAGGTGTTTCTGTCAGCCTCTCTCCGTGTCTCTGTCAGTGTCTCTGTCAGTGTCTCTCTGTTTGTCTCTGTCAGTGTCTCTCTCTCTGTCTCTCTGTTTCTGACAGTGAGGGATGGGGGAGGGGGAGGAAAGGGGCTGAACAGGAGCGGGGGGAGGTTGATCGGAGGCTGAACGCGGGGGCGGGGGGGCAAGGCTGGGCGGAGGCTGAACAAATGATTACTGTAATGTGCAGTGACCCCGGACCCTCGCTCCTCCGGCCCCCCAATTGGTATAGACACCCCTGCTCTCTCCTCCGGCCCTCCGATCATTTCGAGTGCTCCCCAACCTACGCTCCTCCATCCCTTCCCATGTTTTTCCCCCACCGATCACCTGCCAGCCCCATACCATTCAAAGACAGACTGGGGGAAAAATAATACTGCAAAATTGATGACTAGAACTCAATACTACACTGTATGCACAGAAACCAGTGAAAATAAATTCATCAGTGAAAGGATGCTTCCACAAAAAGAGTAGCCATCATTTTCAAAAGAAAAACACTCCCATGGAAAAACGCCCTGCTGAGCCATTGCGCATGCGCGCACGCTGTAACACGCATGCACAAGGGTGCCGACTGTGAAAAATACGCAGGGCCTTAGCCCCGCCCCCCTGCAGGCTGGGATCAACTTGCTCCGCCCCAGGGAGACTCCGCTGCGCCACGCCATGCTCCAGGACGACTGGAGAATTCCCCGGTAGGATTTCGGCGCGCTTTTTATCCCAGACAGGTCACGTAAATCTCGGAGGTGCGCCGTTTTCTCCAGCATCGGAAACTTGGGCCCATCGTATGCAAAGGCTGCAGCACAAAGGGCCACCTCCAGCGAATGTCTAAGAGAAATATGACTCACTGTGTCGATGAAAAGTCTGCAATGGCCATGAATCCAGCGTGGATTATGAATCGATAGACAGAGAGGCAGCCCAGTCCCACGGGGAGATACATAACATGTTTACCTGCACCGCCGAGTGTTCCCCACTGTAGATGGAAGTCACTTCCCTCTAAGTCTAGTCTTCATAGAAGTGGACACAGGGGCGAGCCAGTCAGTGATGAATCAAGGAGCCTTTGAGAGGCTATGGGACAATCCGGCTGAACGACCCGAGTTGGTCCCGGTTCAGGCCAAGCTGCGCACCTACACCAATGAAATTATCCCAGTCGTTGGTAGTGCAAATGTAAAGGTACTCCATGATGGGGTGATGCACATGTTACCTCTGTGGATTGTTGCAGGTGATGCACCAACGCTGCTCGGCGTAAGGTGGATTGGAAGTGGGAAGACTTCACCCCTCCAGCGATCGAAGCCCTCTGCGCTCAGAGGCAAAGCAAGCCCTCACCCGAGGGTGGACCCGGCACCGGAGAGCAGACCAGCACAGCACCTGAGACACAGACCGCCCAGCACGACTGCGTGGAGATGATCCAGCTGAGACAACCCGAACGCACCTTCCAGGCTCCAGTGGCAGGACTCCAGAGGAAGAAAATCAGATCCAGAAGCGACTTCCCAACTGCAGAGGCAGAACCCGAGGAGAAGAGCATCACCGCAGTCGACATTGTGGATGAAGGAAAGATGACGCCCAAACCACGAGGCGATGCGCAGAAGACAAAGATGGCCGCGGCCAGACCACGAGATGCAGCGCTGATGAAGCAACACGTGGCACCAAACGGAGAAGCGGATTGGGGTAAAGCAAGCAAGGCTCTCTTAAAGGAGGCCTGCAACCCACTACAATTAAAGGGACCGTTCCACACACTCAAGCAATGTAATAGTAACTGTAAGTCGGAGACAAAATGTGTACCTGATCATGTAAAATGTGTAACTGATAATCTGAATTGTGCACATGCAACTAGCGAGGAAAAGTCATGCGATCACGATCGGACCCACAGAGTGTTCATCATAAGTAAAGAAAAGTTGTGCTATGCAGGATTTCTACTGCACGCAGCCAATGCAGCTGGCAGACACCCATCGGGTGCACACAGGTCCAGCGAGCTATCCAATGCTGTAGCCTGCATCCTGGGGACCAGAGTCATGCACCATGGAGTGTGGCCACAAGCAGCCAACACACATGAGCTACAGAGCAAGCGACCTCAGCAGGTCAATGGCACCGGTATCGATACCATGTCCCAGGTCGGCTCCATCTCTCAGGCACCCGATGGCACCAACTGCCATGAGCCTGAAGGAGCAGACTGCACCAAGGCCATACCTCTAGATGTAGGGGCAACTGCCACTGTTCCCCCAAAGGAAACAGGCACCAGGCAGGATTCCAACCCAAACATCGCTCAGGTCAGCGAGTCAGCAGTTCCCTGTGCACTGCTAGACGACAGCTCCCCATGGAGAAGCTATGACCCAGGGTGCAAAGAAAGGACAGGAAGGTCACAGACATCTGTGAACTGGCCTGACGCTAGGGTCCATGGCAACAGCCTCGAGAGCAGGCTACGCGAGCCAACCGGGTTCCCACTGCCAGCACCGGACACTGAGCCGTCACTAGACTGCAGGGACACAACACGGCAGCTCCTGAACTAGCTTGTCCTCATGCACTGGTCACTGTATTGATATGACATCTAACGTACCTGTCACACTATGGAACCACACACAAAAATAACCCCGCAAAACCCACTTACCTGAACTTGAACGTACATGAATGTCAGGAGCCTCCGCCATAATCAATGTGAGAGGTGGGAAGAATAGAGTGATTAGGGACACACACACACAAACATAGAAACATAGAAACATAGAAAATAGGTGCAAGAGTAGGCCATTCAGCCCTTCGAGCCTGCACCGCAATTCAATGAGTTCATGGCTGAACATGCAACTTCAGTACCCCATTCCTGCTTTCTCGCCATACCCCTTGATCCCCCTAGTAGTAAGGACTACATCTAACTCCTTTTTGAATATATTTAGTGAATTGGCCTCAACTACTTTCTGTGGTAGAGAATTCCACAGGTTCACCACTCTCTGGGTGAAGAAGTTTCTCCTCATCTCGTTCCTAAATGGCTTACCCCTTATCCTTAGACTGTGACCCCTGGTTCTGGACTTCCCCAACATTGGGAACATTCTTCCTGCATCTAACCTGTCTAAACCCATCATCATTTTAAATGTTTCTATGAGATCCCCTCTCATTCTTCTGAACTCCAGTGAATACAAGCCCAGTTGATCCAGTCTTTCTTGATATGTCAGTCCCGCCATCCCGGGAATCAGTCTGGTGAACCTTCGCTGCACTCCCTCAATAGCAAAAATGTGCTTCCTCAAGTTAGGAGACCAAAACTGTACACAATACTCCAGGTGTGGCCTCACCAAGGCCCTGTACAACTGTAGTAACATCTCCCTGCCCCTGTACTCAAATCCCCTCGCTATGAAGGCCAACATGCCATTTGCTTTATTAACCGCCTGCTGTACCTGCATGCCAACCTTCAATGACTGATGCACCATGACACCCAGGTCTCATTGCACCTCCCCTTTTCCTAATCTGTCACCATTCAGATAATAGTCTGTCTCTCTGTTTTTACCACCAAAGTGGATAACCTCACATTTATCCACATTATACTTCATCTGCCATGCATTTGCCCACTCACCTAACCTATCCAAGTCACTCTGCAGTCTCATAGCATCCTCCTTGCAGCTCACACTGCCACCCAACTTTGTGTCATCCGCAAATTTGGAGATACTACATTTAATCCCCTCGTCTAAATCATTAATGTACAATGTAAACAGCTGGGGCCCCAGCACAGAACCTTGCGGTACCCCACTAGTCACTGCCTGCCATTCTGAAAAGTACCCATTTACTCCTACTCTTTGCTTCCTGTCTGACAACCAGTTCTCAATCCACGTCAGCACACTACCCCCAATCCCATGTGCTTTAACTTTGCACATTAATCTCTTGTGTGGGACCTTGTCGAAAGCCTTCTGAAAGTCCAAATATACCACATCAATTGGTTCTCCCTTGTCCACTTTACTGGAAACATCCTCAAAAAATTCCAGAAGATTTGTCAAATTCATGCTGACTTGGACCTATCATGTCACCTCTTTCCAAATGCGCTTCTATGACATCCTTAATAATTGATTCTATCATTTTAACCACTACTGAGGTCAGGCTGACCGGTCTATAATTCCCTGTTTTCTCTCTCCCTCCTTTTTTAAAAAGTGGGGTTACATTGGCTACCCTCCACTCCATAGGAACTGATCCAGAGTCAATGGAATGTTGGAAAATGACTGTCAATGCATCCGCTATTTCCAAGGCCACCTCCTTAAGTACTCTGGGATGCAGTCCATTAGGCCCTGGGGATTTACCGGCCTTCAATCCCATCAATTTCCCCAACACAATTTCCCGACTAATAAAGATTTCCCTCAGTTCCTCCTCCTTACTAGACCCTCTGACCCCTTTTATATCTGGAAGGTTGTTTGTGTCCTCCTTAGTGAATACCGAACCAAAGTACTTGTTCAATTGGTCTGCCATTTCTTTGTTCCCCGTTATGACTTCCCCTGATTCTGACTGCAGGGGACCTACATTTGTCTTTACTAACCTTTTTCTCTTTATATATCTATAGAAACTTTTGCAATCCGCCTGAATGTTCCCTGCAAGCTTCTTCTCGTACTCCATTTTCCCTGCCCTAATCAAACTCTTTGTCCTCCTCTGCTGAGTTCTAAATTTCTCCCAGTCCCCGGGTTCGCTGCTATTTCTGGCCAATTTGTATGCCACTTCCTTGGCTTTAATACTATCCCTGATTTCCCTTGATAGCCACGGTTGAGCCACCTTCCCTTTTTTATTTTTACGCCAGACAGGAATGTACAATTGTTGTAGTTCATCCATGCGGTCTCTAAATGTCTGCCATTGCCCATCCACAGTCAACCCCTTAAGTATCATTCGCCAATCTATCCTCGCCAATTCACGCCTCATACCTTCAAAGTTACCCTTCTTTAAGTTCTGGACCATGGTCTCTGAATTAACTGTTTCATTCTCCATCCTAATGCAGAATTCCACCATATTATGGTCACTCTTCCCAAGGGGCCGCGCACAACGAGATTGCTAATTAATCCTCTCTCATTACACAACACCCAGTCTAAGATGGCCTCCCCCCTAGTTGGTTCCTCGACATATTGGTCTAGAAAACCATCCCTTATGCACTCCAGGAAATCCTCCTCCACCGTATTGCTTCCAGTTTGGCTAGCCCAATCTATGTGCATATTAAAGTCACCCATTATAACTGCTGCACCTTTATTGCATGCACCCCTAATTTCCTGTTTGATGCCCTCCCCAACATCACTACTACTGTTTGGAGGTCTGTACACAACTCCCAGTAACGTTTTTTTGCCCTTTGGTGTTCTGCAGCTCTACCCATATAGATTCCACATCATCCAAGCTAATGTCTTTCCTAACTATTGCATTAATCTCTTCTTTAACCAGCAATGCTACCCCACCTCCTTTTCCTTTTATTCTATCCTTCCTGAATGTTGAATACCCCTGGATGTTGAGTTCCCAGCCTTGATCATCCTGGAGCCACGTCTCCGTAATCCCAATCACATCATATTTGTTAACATTTATTTGCACAGTTAATTCATCCACCTTATTGCGGATACTCCTTGCATTAAGACACAAAGCCTTCAGGCTTGTTTTTTTAACACCCTTTGTCCTTTTAGAATTTTGCTGTACAGTGGCCCTTTTTGTTCTTTGCCTTGGGTTTCTCTGCCCTCCACTTTTCCTCATCTCCTTTCTGTCTTTTGCTTTTGCCTCCTTTTTGTTTCCCTCTGTCTCCCTGCATTGGTTCCCATCCCCCTGCCATATTAGTTTAACTCCTCCCCAACAGCACTAGCAAACACTCCCCCGAGGACATTGGTTCCGGTCCTGCCCAGGTGCAGACCGTCCGGTTTGTACTGGTCCCACCTCCCCCAGAATCGGTTCCAATGTCCCAGGAATTTGAATCCCTCCCTGCTGCACCACTGCTCAAGCCACGTATTCATCTGTGCTATCCTGCGATTCCTACTCTGACTAGCACGTGGCACTGGTAGCAATCCCGAGATTACTACTTTTGAGGTCCTACTTTTTAATTTAGCTCCTAGCTCCTTAAATTCGTTTTGTAGGACCTCATCCCTTTTTTTACCTATGTCGTTGGTACCAATATGCACCATGACTACTGGCTGTTCTCCCTCCCTTTTTAGAATGTCCTGCACCCGCTCCGAGACATCCTTGACCCTTGCATCAGGGAGGCAACATACCATCCTGGAGTCTCGGTTGCGGCCGCAGAAACGCTTATCTATTCCCCTCAGAATTGAATCCCCTATCACTATCACTCTCCCACTCTTTTTCCTGCCCTCCTGTGCAACAGAGCCAGCCACGGTGCCATGAACTTGGCTGCTGCTGCCCTCCCCTGATGAGCCATCCCCCTCAACAGCACTCAAAGCAGTCTATCTGTTTTGCAGGGGGATGACCACAGGGGACCCCTGTACTACCTTCCTTGCACTACTCTTCCTGCTGGTCTTCCATTCCCTATCTGGCTGTGGACCCTTCTCCTGCGGTAAGACCAGCTCGCTACACATGGTACTCACGTCATTCTCAGCATCGTGGATGCTCCAGAGTGAATGCACCCTCAGCTCCAATTCCACAACACGGTCCGTCAGGAGCTGGAGGCGGATACACTTCCCGCACATGTAGTCGTCAGGGACACCGGAAGTGTCCCTGAGTTCCCACATGGTACAGGAGGAGCATAACACCCGACCGAGCTCTCCTGCCATGACTTAACCCTTAGATACACTTAAATTGGCAACAACAATGTTAAAAGTTACTGACTGATATGAAAAAGAAAAAGAAAAGCTCCTCACCAATCACCAGCCAATCACCAGCCCCTAGGCTGTGATGTCACCTTTCTGTTTCTTTCTACTTCTTTTTTGCCTTCTCCCTGTAGCTGCACAAGTACGCCTTTTATAGGCCTCTGCTGATCCCCGGACTCACGCCTCAGCGACCACGAACTCCCGCTGCCTCTCGCGGCCTTTTATAGGCCTCTGCCAATCCCCGGACTCACGCCTCAGCGACCACGAACTCCCGCTGCCTCTCGCGGCCTTTTATAGGCCTCTGCCGATCCCCGGACTCATGCCTCAGCGACCACGAACTCCCGCTGCCTCTCGCGGCCTTTTATAGGCCTCTGCCGATCCCCGGACTCACGCCTCAGCGACCACGAACTCCCGCTGCCTCTCGCGGCCTTTTATAGGCCTCTGCCGATCCCCGGACTCATGCCTCAGCGACCACTGGCTGTTCACCCTCCCTCTCCAGAATGCTCTGCAGCCGCTCCGAGACATCCTTGATCCTTGCACCAGGGAGGCAACATACCATCCTGGAGTCTCGGTTGCAACCGTAGAAACTCCTATCTATTCCGCTTACAATAGAGTCCCCTATCACTATAGCTCTCCCACTCTTTTTCCCATCCTTCTGTGCAGCAGAGTCACCCACGGTGCCATGAACCTGGCTGCTGGTGCCTTCCCCTGGTAAGTCATCGCCCCAAACAGTATCCAAAACGGTATATCTGTTTTGGAGGGAGATGATGGCAGGGGACTCCTGCACTACCTTCCTGCTCTTGCCTTGTCTATTGGCCACCCATTCACTATCTGTCCTAACCCTTACCTGCGGTGTGACCAACTCACTAAATGTGCTATCCACAACATTCTCAGCATCGCACATGCTCCAGAGTGAGTCCATCCGCAGCTCCAGTGCCGTCATGCGGTCTGTCAGGAGCTGCAGCTGGACACACTTCCCACACACATAGTAGTCAGGGACAGTGGAAGCGTCCCTGACTTCCCACATAGCACAGGAGGAGCATGACATGGGTCCGAGCTCTCCTGCCATGACTTAACCCTTAAATTAATTTACTTACTAAAATTTACTTAAACACCAAACAGCTACTTAGTAGTTCGCTGCCAATTAAACCAATCTAAAAGTCAGTCTAAAAGAGAATTATACTTACCAGTCGAACAGCCAACCACTTACCAGCTTGGCTGTGACATCACCTCTCAATTTTGCACCCCTCTATCTTTGTCTGCAACTGGTTGGGCTGGTCTCTGGGCCTCCGTCTCCTACTCTCGCACGCCTTATCAGCTGCTCTAGTGTCAGCACTGGTAGGAAAAACAAGACAAAACAGCATCTGCCACCCCCGCTTGCCCGAACTCACCCACTTACCAAACTCACGAATGCCACTCTATGCTGCTGCACTCTGTGCTCTGCACGAGCTGCCTCTTTTTAAACTGTATCTAGGTCAGATGATTCACTACTGGTCAGTCATTTACATAACTGGTTTTAACTAGCTGATAATTACCTCCTACTGGAGAGTTACCTTGTTTTTCTCTGCCTAAACCTGAAAGATTACCAACTATTTAACTTTTCCCCTTTAAATTAAACTGCTACTTACTTCGGAGCTACTGGCAATTGCCACTAACAATTTACTCCAGCCTCCAAATGGTTTAAAGAGAATAACCCTTAAAACTCACCCACTTACCAAACTCACGAATGCCACTCTATGCTGCTGCACTACGTGCTCTGCACGAGCTGCCTCAGCAACCACCAGCACGCTACTGCACCAGCTACTTACCCAAGGTTAAAGTGACCGGCCAAGGGTCAACCAGACAGAGCCCACATAGAGCTAAGCCCAGAGCACAGTCAATGCAGAGGCGATTTGCACTGAGGGTTCAGGGGGGAGTGATGTCATGTATCCTACATGACCACTGTTGGTACTATCACAAGGGCACAGCAGTGGGAGACTCATAGGTTACCTGTACAGGTGTGCCTGGCCTAGTATAAAAGGCAGGCCACCAGGTGTGATCCTCACTCTGGAGTTAATAAATAAAGGACTAAGGTCACTACAGTTCAAGTACGAAACACTGCCTCGTGGAGTCATCTAAGGACACTACAGCTCTTGCACTGGCAGCATTGCCACGCTGCCTCCACCATGGATGGTGTTCCTCCTGGTGTGGCTGGCCATTTGGGGCCTCACCAGGCTCCTGATGCTCGTTCTCCTCCTCCCGATGTGAGGCTGTAGGTCTGCCTGTGGGAGATGGCATATCTCTCTCAGCACTTCCTCTCATAAGCGCATCCCTCTCACACACCGCTCCTAGAGAGGTGGAGATATGAGCGTTGCTGCCTGTAAACTTGTCCAGACGTCCGCGGCCTCTCCTCATTCGGGGCCCTGTATGGACAAAGCCTTTCTATCTTCACGCTGCCTAACCGGAGCATGGAGTAGGTGACGCTGGCTAACTAATAATTCACCCATTAAAATATTTCACTCAAGTTGTAAGGACCCTGTAATGGCAGATCATTCTTCAGATTTAAAGTCAGAGGTTCACATGCTGTGTGAAAACGTTGCGTTCAATGTGCCCTACGATTTATGATCCTCCTCCCTCCCTTTGAATAGGCTGCAGATAGCGCCAACAGGGCATAGAACTGCCTGTTTTTTCTGGCGCGATTAGGGGCGGATGCTAAATGAGGCAGATCCACCTAATTTAGTGACCGGGGCACTAGCGGGACGTTGCAAGACGATTGTCGTCATGATCTGACTGAAACTACAAAGTGAGGCGGCACCGTTTTGTGCCGCCGCAAAACCAGCACCAAATTTCCCGGCGGGGTGCTGGAAGTTAGCCACCTGGGAAGCGTTTCAAGACCCATTACTGTCCCTTCAGGATGCTATAAGAGGCGCTATACAATTGAATTTCCAGCCCATATATTTGCATCTCCTTCTGATTCAAACACTGACCTATCAAAATGTTATCCCATATCCTTTTAAATGCTTTATATTATATATCTATCCAGGGAAAGGTTACATCTGTGAATGATGGGTCACAATAATTGAGGAAATTACGGAGTTTATGTGGATAATCTGAGACATAACAACTCTCAAGATCCTCACTTGAAAGTTCACATCAAATTCCTGTGTGTACTCTTTTAACAAAGTTGCTATCCCATTAATCCCCATAATTAATTAAAATAATAAAAAATAATGCACAGAGGAATTTCAGCTCCAGTTGGCACCAGTCGCTGCAGCCCAGAAGAAAAATACATATGAAGGTTTGTTCAGGTCCCTTGTGTCAATGGATGGGAGACCATTGTAGTTCCACTTGCTCATTCGCTTACCTAGAGACAAAGCTGTTTTGAATCAAAATGGGAAGAGTTAAAATTGTGAAGAAGCTTAAATGTCTACTATTATTTTACAACTGCTCTAGTTACTTCCAGCACAGCTGGGATCTTTGGCACAATGCTTTTCACCTTATGCATTTTCCCTGTCATATTGCATATATTGCAGCGATGGACTTCATGAGCCCTGTCTTGCCAAGTGGGGAAGAGGAAGGCCAACTGAAAGACGCGACTTAAGGTTTATCCAGGTGTCAGCCATGCCGTGGGTAGCACACTCACTCCAGAGACATGAACTCAAAAATCTAGGCTGACACTCCAATGCAGTACTGAGGGAATGCTGCACTGTTGGAGGTGCTGTCTTTCGGATGAGATATTAAACCAAGGCCTTATCTGTTCTCTCAGGTGGATGTAAAATATCCCATGACACTATTTTGAAGAAGTGCAGGAGAGTTATCACTGGTGTCCAAAATTGATCCCTCAATCAACATTTCTAGAAAAAACATATTAACTAGTCATTATCATATTGCTGTTTGTGGGAGCTTGCTGTGTGCAAATTGGTCACTGCGTTTCTTACATTACAACACTTCAAAAGTACTTAATTGGCTATAAAGCACTTTGGGATGTCCTGAGGTCGTGAAAGGTGCTACATAAATGCAAGTCTTTATTTTTTTCTTTAAACATTAAACTTTTAAGCTATTACAGAAGCAAGATACTGCGGATGCTGGAAATCTGAAATGAAAACTGAAAATGGTGGACATATTCAGCTGGTCAGAGAAAGAAACAGAGGTAACGTTTCAGGTCGATAACCTTTCATCAGAATTGGAAAAAGTTAGAAATGTAACAGTTTTTAAGCAAGCACAGAGGCAGATAAAGGCTATCCCCGCTTTGGCAGAAGAGCACAAATCCATTCGTATTCAAATACAAATTAATTTTTGATTTTTGTGTCTGTATCTGCACATGTCCCGAAACCCCTCAGGGCTCACAAGTGCAAACCCGGCCACGTTTGCATGGTCAATGGCATCACTATGGGTGCCTGCCTGGCCTACACAATTGGAAAAACCCAGTGTCTGTCCACCATGAGGAGGGGAATTGCCCAAGAACATCCCTTAGAACTCAGTAATGACCCCTCTTGGCCTTATGTGCAAGGGGTCTGATCCAGAATTTCTTTGTTAAATTTAGCTTTTCAAGCAGCTTGTCGCTTACACCCATTTAGAGGCCGGTATTATGGCATGTTCAGAATGAGCCAGGAAAGTGGTGACTCTCAGAACAAGGAGTTGCCACTCTTGGCTCTGCCCCCTGATGGCATTTGCCTTTTAAGGCTCAAGTGGCAGATCTGCCTCTTATGAGGAAGGCTGAAAAATCCCAGAAACGCCAGTGACCTGCCATTTTCCAGTGGGTCCCACCAGTTTCCTGCCAGAATTGTGGTAAGAGACTGACAGAACCCCTGCAAAGTTTGATGGATACAAGCACTGTTCTGTGTATAAGGTTACTGGCTGTTGCATGTTGTTTGCTCCAGCATGAGATTATTTTATGTTATTATTAAAAGGTTCTAAGTTGAGCTTCACTGTCCTAAATTGACTTCACAACCTGTGCGTTAAGCAGCTATAAAATATCCATCTGTTTCCTTATGAAGTGTCCTCTATTCAAAATTCAACTGGGTGAAAAACAGAATGTGATCGCAGTGCTTCAATCACATTCCTTACTATACTGTAGAAATCAATCACTTTTCAAATCCTAATTCTCAGTATACAAGGTCCTTGCCAAATCTTAATTTTTCCCCAGAATAAGGTATCACCACATCAGATTTATTACATGAAAGTATATGTCTGAGAATATATTTACTTTATAACATACTGTCAGTGGACCAGCTTATTGAATATCTGTTCCCTTCCCAAGGAAACATACGGAGCACTTGCTTGTTACCATAAATAAGAACGGACTGTTTCTCAGATAAGTTTAATACATTTGAGCAACAGATGGCTTTTCTTCTCATTTGGATAGTATGCTAGCAAAATGTTTTCTGGGGTCTTGTTTCAATTGGAGATATGCATTGGCGATTTGAGCCAGAATACAATGATTTGCCTTAAATCCTTGTTTATGTGTCGAGCTTTATGAAGTCTCCAGCGTTATACCCCCATTCTGCTATAGTTTTGCTGTGGAATTGGTTCTGCACTGTGATTAATATCATACCAGCTGCAAAAAAAAGTGCAACATTTCTGGTAATTAGCTAATTTTACTTCTGACCTTTTCAATGGTATTTCCCAAGAGATAGGTTTGCACTGCTTTTCCTCTGTCCCAGCTGAAGAATAACTACAGCTCATGTTGCATTTACCTCTGTAACTCCATTTAATTCTGGTAAAAAAATGAGCTGATTTTCCAGTCACAAGAATGTAACAAAGACAAGAAAAGGCCATTTGGCTCATGACAGCTCATCTCTCTGATGCATTATAACAGCCAATTCATTTCAAAAATCCGACTGTTTTTGCTCTGTTTGCCAGATAATTCCATTTAATAATCTTTCTGTAAAGAAATTCCTCCTAATATCTGTTTCAAATTTACTTTTCACTCATTTACATTTATGTCCTCTGGTTCTATTTTGATGTAATATTCTTTTCTAAACAATTGAGTAATTTAATACTTCAATACTCCATTTTTAGAATTACATATTACCTCAATACTCCTTTTTTAGAATTATATATTACAGCACAGAAGCAGGCCACATTTGGCCCAATTGGTTTATGCCAGTGTTTATAGTCTACATAAGCCTCCCCCCACTCTAATTACCTCTCTCCACCCTGCCCCTGTATCCCTCTGTGTGAATCAAGCCTCCCCAGAAATGCATTAATGCTACCTGCTTCAACACCTACAGTGAGTTCTATATTTTCTGTGTCAAGAAATTCCTCCTCAGTTCTTTATTTGATCTGTTAGTGGATATAGGGCTGGATTTTCTGTTCTTTTGTGCCTCTATTTATTCCCCAGAGGGGCGGTAAATGGTGTTTTTGGGCGTAATGCCAGGCATCCAGGTTTTAGCGCCCGGCCGGTAAATTAGGCTCCTGATTTGCGGCGGTGGAAAAACTTACCACCCCACTCTCCAGTTTGACTGAGATCATACGTCAATCGTCATGTAATTCTGCGCTGGCACCCTGGATGGAAAATTCGGCCCTTACGCCTCATTTAATGTTCGCCCCAGGAAACATCTGAAAAAACCCGGCATTACCAGGATGCAGCAGGTGGTATTCGTGGCATATTTAAATGGAGGGATGAGTATCCTACATCACAGGACACATTGACTGCAACGTTTGTGCACAATATGTTGCGTGAAACTCAAACTTGCAAATGGCACTTTTATCTGCCATTACAAGGTCAGTGAAATAATTTAATGGGGGCATTACTAGTTCATCAGCAGGTTGCTATTGGCAGGTGGTGTCAAGCTAGAAGAAAGGTTACTGGCCATGTCAGGCCATGGATGAGGAGAGGCCAAAGACATCTTGGGAGGAGGCCTTACTCCCCACGGGTTTACAGGGACCATTGCTCATACCTCCAGCTCTCTGAGGAGCAGTGTGTGAGAAGGCTGCGCTTCTGAAAGGAAGTGCTGATAGAGCTATGCCATCTCCTAGGCTGACCTACAGCCTTCCAGCGCCAACAGTACTGCGCTGCCCGTTGCAGTGAAGGTGACTGTGGTGATGGCCTTCTATGCGTCTGGCTCCTTCCAGGCAGCAGCAGGGGACATATGCAGCATCTCTCAATACGCTACACATCGCTGCATTTGCCACATCACAAAGGCTCTGTACGCCTGCAAAATGGACTTCATAAAGTTCCCAATGAGCAGGGACAGCCAGAATCAGAGGGCATGTGGGTTTGCAGAATTGTAGGCTTCCCAAGGGTTCAAGGAGCCATTGACTGCACATATGTCACCTTGCAAACACCATTTGATAACACAGAGATATTCAGAAATCGAAAGGGATACCACTCCCCGCTAAAGCGATGTCTCACGAATGTTTCAGCGACAAAGGGAAGGGCAGGACTGGCTGATCAGGGACAAAGGATACGGCCTGACCACCTGGCTCATGACCCCCTTCGGAACCCCGCCACAGAAGCCGAGCAGCATTATAATGACGGCCGTGCAGCCACCCACAACATCATCGAACAGACAATCGGGGTGCTCAAGCAGCGCTTCTGATGCCTGGACCGCTCTGGAGGCAGCCTTCAAAACTCCCCTCAACAGGTCTCCGAATTCATTGTCATGTGCTGCATTTCCACAAGTTGGCCATAATGATGGGCCAGGCATTGCCATTGGGGATTGCAGGCCCACCTCAGGAGGAGTAGGACGACGAAGCGAAGCCTGGCGAGGCCCCGATTGCACAGCCACTCCATCCACAGAGAAGGCCACGTCCAGGTGCTACCGGAGCAAGAGCCGCACGTCGCCAGCTCATAATGGACCGGTTTGCTTCAATGGATGAAGCTGAAGGATTCATCTAATACTGGCCATGCTATGTACATCCATACAGGCACATCTACATTGAGCTTTTGAATGATACACACGACACCAACGGCAAAGGGTCAAAGTGACATTTTTATCAAAAAAAGTTACAAATAATCCACAGAAAAACAAATGAGACAATAAACCATCAGAACCAACCAATACAATAAACAGAGTCCTGCTGCAAGTAACTTAATAACAAGTGCATTATTAAAAAACAACTATTTACAGGCATTCTCACAATATAGCAAGGCAGAAGGCTGTCTCACCCCTTAATGGGACTTGGCCTGAGATTTCCCCCCCCACCTTCCCTTCATCGTCCTCCCACGCAAGCTGCTTCTCCTCAATGAGGTGCGGCTGCGGACTGCTGCGCCTCATTATCAGTGGGAGCAGTCACTGGTGACTCACGTGCGTACCGTGTAGGGTGCATGGTTGGAGAGTCAATGGTATGAGCCGGAATCCTGTCATCCTGAGGAACCTTCAACTTCCTGGGGGCCATTGAGACTCCGACGGGGCTGAGCCTCAACATCTGGAGCATGATGTGTCTCCATAACTTGCTGGCCTGCTTTGGCATAGTCTCTTCCCCGTTGGACAGTGGGGAACACAGAGAGGATGGCGCCAGTCATCGACCACATTACATCACCAAGCTGCAGTGTAACTTGTGCCTGTGATTCGATCGCTGCTACAACGTGATCAATGGCACGCGCCACACACCCTGGAACACCACTGTCGCTGCTGGAGGCCACCTGCCTCTGTGAGTGGGCAATGAGGGCCTTGCTGGAGCCCTGAGTTGGACTGACAATGTGTGACACTGCCTCCGCAACAGACACAGAAAGCCTGTCGATGCTCTCTGGAATCTGACACAATGTACCCATGAGCTCACGGTGCATGTCTGTGTTTCCCCGGACATTTCCACCAAGTCCAGTTCCATGTCTGCCTGTCATTCAGCAGACCTACTTTGCCGACTCACCCTCCGGAGAGCTGGCCTCCGAGATTCCGCACTCGTTGCACATTGCTTTAGGCAACTGAGGCCAGGAGCCTCCGATGACTCAAAGCCAGGGAAATTGGGCTCGTTCCAACAGGCCAACTAGTGGGCTAGGCAGCTCAGGCTTTGCAATCACCTCGCATGCCTCATCATCTCCCCCATGGCCAGATGTCGATGGTTTCTGGACGCCTGTCGCAATTGTGGCTGTTCTGCAAGCAGAAAAAAACAGACGTGTGGTTAGCAGCAGGGTAGGGGCAGAGTGATAGCAGGAAGGTGGCATTGCACATGTACATGTGAAGGCCCCATGTCACTTTATAATACGTCTCAATGAAGTCACATCAGTCGCACAATCCATTTACATACCCTCACTACCCGAAGGGGGCTCAGAATCGCTCCCGGCAACTGTCCGAGCTGGTGCTCCAATGAGGGCAGACACCCGTTCTTCCACATCTGTTAAATCGGGGACCTGAGGCGGACCCCCGTCTGTCCAGTGCTGCTCACGCCTGTTGTGTGAGAGGTTCACCTGCAATGAGAAAAATAGGAAGGATTCAGAAAGGGTTCACCTCCTGCTGTGCTACATATGCCTACCATAATTCAATAGCTGAGACTGTGTGGATGTACAAATGTCTTCACTTCAATCTGTGTGGATGTTGCATGAGCTTTGTGAGCGATTGGTTGGAGATGAGAGGGAGGTAGCATAGGGGCTGCAGGTGATCTTTATGAAACGCAGTGAAGGTCACTGTGGTGCTGGCCTTCTGTGCCTCCGGCTCATTCCAGGCAGCAGCAAGGGACATATGCAGCATCTCTCAATATGCTACACATTGCTGCATTCGCCATGTCACACAGGCTCTGTATGCCCGCAGAATGGACTTCATAAAGTTCCCAATGAACAGGGACAGCCAGAATGAGAGGGCATGTGGGTTTGGCAGAAATGCAGGCTTCCCGAGGGTTCAAGCAGCCATTGACTGCACACATGTCACCTTGCGAGCATCATTCGACAATGCAGAGGTATTTAGAAATCGAAAGGGATACCACTCCCTAAATGTCCAGCTGGTGGGCGACCACACACAGCGCATCCTCATAATGATTAGGGAACAAGAGGGTATGTGCATCCTTAATTAAGAGGCAATGGCTGGAGAGAGAAGTCAGCCTTCAGCTTTCTGATGCATTGTACAACCCACACTACAGGCTGCAAGAATTTGAAAATGGGCAGATACATGAAATACTTCACATGGTGTCTGACATTCATGTTGGAAGGATAACAAGCATACATAAATGTGAAGGTACTCACCCTGACTATCCTGGTAAGCTCATTGAACTTTTTGCGGCATTGGGTGCCAGTTCTGGAAACCGTGTCTGCCGCAGACCCCTCCTGGGTAATTTCACGTCATTTGAAAATAGTTGGCAGCGGTCTCCTTTCCCCAACCAGATGGAGTGATGTCCACCTCCTCTTCACTGTGTGGACTACGGCCTCAGCAGCCTCCGGGGAGAAATGCCTGGCACACTGCCTGCCCTCCTGCTGCTCCATTTCTGCAGAAGTGCCAGAAGTCGGGCGGGTCATCTGCGCATGTGCGGAGGAAGCTGCCACACCCTGAAATAGCGTCTGCGTCCCGGAAAACAAAAACACGACTGCGCATGCGCAAAATGGCCGCCTCTTTTAACGCCACGATTTTCAGCTCAGGCGCACAAAGTCCGTTGTGTAACGACTGATTTAATGCCCTTGATCATGGATCCTCATTTTTTTGCCGAAATTTCCAGTCGAAGGCGCTATCGGGACCACTCCGCCATGATTAGCGCCCCGAAATCGGGAAAGCCTAAAATCCAGCCCATAGTATATTAACGCCCCCTTGTTCTGGACTCACTCAGAGTGAAAATATTTTTTCCACAATCACCCGATCCAACCCCTTCAGAATTTTAAAGACCTCTATTGGTGCTCCTCTTTTCCAGAGAAACTTGCCTATCACTGATGTTAAACTAACTAGTTTGTCCTTGCAAACTATCACCCCATCTCCAACCTCCCTTTCCTCTCCAAATTCCTTGAATAAGGTAGGACTGCCCTCACCTGGCTCCATTCTTATCTGTCTGGTCGTAGCCAGAGAATCACCTGCAATGGCTTCGCTTTCCACTCCAGCACTGTTACCTCTGGAGGCCCACTTAGCCTCCTCCTATTTCTCATCTACATGATGGCCCTCGGCGACATCATCCAAAAACACATCAGGTTCCAAATGTAGGCTGATGAGACCCAGCAATACCTCACAACCACCTGTCTCAACCCCTTCATTGTCACACTGCTTGTCCGACATTTTCTCCAACTAAATATTGGGGCGACTGAAGCCATTGACTTCAGTCTCCGCCACAAACTCCGTTCCCTAGCCACCGACTCCATCCTACTCCTTGGCAACTGTCTGAGGCTGAACCAGACTGTACACAACCTTGGTGTCGTATTCGATCTTGAAAATAGCTTCCAACCACATATCCACTCCAGCGGCAAGACCGCCTATTTCTACCTATGTAACTTCGCCCGACACTGCCCCTGCCTCAGCTCATCTGCTGCTGAAACCCTCATCATGCCTTTGTTACCTCGAGATTTAACTATTCCAATGTTCTTCTGGACAGCCTCCCATCTTCCACCCAACATATACTTAAGCTCATCCGAAACTCTACTGCCCATATCCAACGCACACCAAATCCCGTTCACCCATCAACCCTGTGCTCGCTGACCTACTTGGCTCTTGGTCCAGCAACGTATCAATTTTAAAATTCTCATCCTTGTTTTCAAATTCCTTTGTGGCCTCGCCCCTCCCTATCTCTGTAACTTCCTCCAACCTTACAAACAACCCTCCAAGATCTCTGCACTCCTTCTCTTGCGCATCACCGATTTTAATCACTCCACCATTGGCGGCCGTGCCTTCAGCTGCCCTAAATTGTGGAATTCCTTCCCTAAACCTCTCTGCCTCACGACCTCTCTCTCTTCCTTTAAGGCACTCCTTAAGACTTAACTCTTTTACCAAATTTTTGTTCATCTGTCCTAATATCTCCTTATGTGGCTTGGTATCAAATTTTGTTTGTTAACAATCCTGTGAAACGCCTTGGGCCATTTTACTACATTAAAGATATTATATAAATACAAGTTGTTGCTTGGTCTATCATTCCCTGGGTTAGGTTGATCTCTCCTTTAGAAGATAGGTATTACACTTGCAGTCCTCCTTTTTTTAATTGATTTTTTATGAATGAATAATAATGAATTAATAATAATGCGTATGTTATCTCCTCCCTGGAGAGTATCCACAGGTGGAATGCATCTGGACATTGGACCTTATCCTCCTTAAGCTTGGCTAGTTTGTCTAGTCTTTCCTTTATTTCCATCTTGACTATTATAATATCCGTCATCTTCTTCTGCTCATGTTATTTCCTCTTTGTTGGCCTTTTCAGTGAAAATTGTGGCAAAGTATCTATTCAGTATCCCTGATATTTCAATATAATTTCTTGTAAATCTATGTTGCTCAACCCTTAATGGCCCTAGCCCTATCTTAATTTCCCTTTTGTTACTTATGTGCGTATAGAATACATAACGATTTATTTTTACATTTTTTGATATTTTCATTTCATATTTCCTCTTTGCTTTCCTATTTAACTTTTAAATTTATTTCCTAAGCTCATCATATTCCTTTTTGTCATTCTTTCCTTTATTGTTTATGTGACTTTTTCGTTAGATACAGTTTTAACCTTAATCATCTTCTTTCTAGTCTCATAGATGATCAATTTTCCACATATGATTTTTACACAGAAATAATTTGAAAATAAGAGTAAATTTTAATGTTTGTTTATATCAAAGCATATTCCTGCAAATTTAAAAAAGGCATTTAGATGAAAAGTGTTATGCATGTAAACCTGTAATTACCATGTCTAACCACCAGAGGGCTTATCCCCTGGAGTCCCAAGGGATCCCACAATCCCTTGGGAGCATCTGTATATAAGGAGGCCTCACAGGCTGGAATGGCACTTTGAGATCTGTAATAAAGGACACACTTACTTTGAGCTTGCAGTATCTAGTCTGACTCCTTATCCAAGACATAACAACTGGCGATGAAATACAGATGACGAACCCCAACGCAACAATGCAATGTGGGCATCCTGGATAAATTTTCGGAGGGAGATGATTGGGAAACCTTCATGGAGTGACTTGACCAATACTTCATGGCCAACGAGCTGGAAGGAGAAGGGAACACTGCCAAATGAATAGCGATCCTCCTCACCGTTTGCGAGGCACCAAGTATGGCCTCATGAAAAACCTGCTCGCTCCAGCAAAACCCACAGACAAGTCATACGATGAGTTGTGCACACTGGTCCTGGAGCATCTAAACCCATAGGAAAGCGTTCTGATGGCGAGGTATCGGTTCTACACGTACAAGAGGTCTGAAGGCCAGGAAGTAGCGAGCTACGTCGCCGAGCTAAGGCGCCTTGCAGGACATTGTGAATTTGAAGGACACTTGGAGCATCTGCTCAAGGGCTTTTTTGTACTTGGCATTGGCCATGAAGTAATACTTCGCAAACTTTTGACTGTAGAGACCCCAACCTTGAGTAAAGCCATAGCGATAGCCCAAGCGTTTATCGCCATCAGTGACAATACCAAACAAATTTCCCAGCACACTAGTGCTGCTGCAAGTACTGTGAACAAAGTAACGTTATTTTCGAATCAAAATGTACGTGGCAGGACTTACACGCCTGTAGCTGCATGTCCGCAGATGACTCAGAATCCGCCATCAAGGGTGGTGAATAAAAGGCAATTAACACCTTGTTGGCGCTGCGGGGGTGATCATTGATTCCATTCATGCTGCTTCAAAGGATACGTTTGCACGGGCTGTGGAACAATGGTACACCTCCAACGTATGTGCAGGCGAGCTGCAAACCCTGCTAATCCTGCAAACCACCATGTTGCAGAGGAGGACAGATCCATGGTGGATCATGACGAGCCAGAGCCTCAGACCGAGGAGGCAGAGGTATATGGGGTGCACACATTTACCACACAGTATTCCTGGTAATGCTGAAGGTTGAATTAAATGGACTCCCGGTGTCCATGGAGCTGGACACAGGCACAAGCCAGTCCATAATGAGTAAAAAGATTTTCGATAAGTTGTGGTGCAACAAAGCTTCAAGGCCATTCGTACCAAACTTAGAACGTACACAAAGGAGCTGATTCCCGTAATTGGCAGTACTACCATAAAGGTCTCCTACGATGGAATGGTGCACAATTTACCAATCTGGGTGGTACCGGGCGATGGCCCCATGCTGTTCACAGGAGCTGGCTGGGAAAGATACGCTGGTACTGGGATGACATCCGAGTGATTTCGTCCATTGATGATACCTCATGTGCCCAGGTCCTAAGCAAGTTCCCCTCGCCATTCGAACCAGGCATCGGGAAGTTCCAAGGAGCAAAAGTGCAGATCCATTTGATTCCGGGGGCACGACCCATTCATCACAAGGCGAGAGCGATACCTTACATGATGAGAGAGAGGGTGGAGATTGAGCTGGACAGGCTGCAACGAGAGGGTATCACTTCACTGATCAAATTCAATGAGTGAGCCAGTCCAATTGTTCCAGTCCTCAAGGGAGACAGCACCATCAGAATCTGTGGTGATAACAAAGGAACTATCAATCGTTTCTCACTGCAGGATCAATACCCGCTACCAAAGGCAGACGACCTATTTGCGACACTGGCGGGAGAGAAAACGTTCACAAAGGACTTGAACGCTGAACTTGAACTCGGCCTACATGATGCAGGAGCTGGAGGAATCATCGAAAGGCCTCACCTGCATGCTCCTCCTGTACCATGTGGGAACTCAGGGATGACACCAGTGTCCCTGACGACTATATCTGCAGGAAATGTATCCACCTCAAGCTCCTGACGGTCCGCGTTGCGGAATTGGAGCTGAGGGTGGATTCACTCTGGAGCATCCACGATGCTGAGAATGACGTGAGTATCACATGTAGCGAGTTGGTCTTACCGCAGGAGAAGGGTCCACAGCCAGCTAGGGAATGGAAGACCAGCAGGAAGAGTAGTGCAAGGAAGGTAGTGCAGGAGTCCCCTGTGGTCATCCCCCTGCAAAAGAGATACACTGCTTTGGGTACTGTTGAGGGGGATGACTCATCAGGGGAGGGCAGCAGCAGCCAAGTTCATGGCACCATGGCTGGCTCTGTTGCACAGGAGGGCAGGAAAAAGAGTGGGAGAGCGATAGTGATAGGGGATTCAATTGTAAAGGGAATAGATAGGCATTTCTGCGGCCGCAACCGAGACTCCAGGATGGTATGTTGCCTCCCTGGTGCAAGGGTCAAGGATGTCTCGGAGCAGGTGCAGGACATTCTAAAAAGGGAGGGAGATCAGCCAGTTGTCGTGATGCACATTGGTACCAACGACATAGGTAAAAAAAGGGATGAGGTCCTACGAAACGAATTTAAGGATCTAGGAGCTAAATTAAAAAGTAGGACCTCAAAAGTAGTAATCTCGGGATTGCTACCAGTGCCACGTGATAGTCAGAGTAGGAATCGCAGGATAGCACAGATGAATACGTGGCTTGAGCAGTGGTGCAGCAGGGAGGGATTCAAATTCCTGGGGCATTGGAACCGGTTCTGGGGGAGGTGGGACCAGTACAAACCGGACAGTCTGCACCTGGGCAGGACCGGAACCAATGTCCTAGGGGGAGTGTTTGCTAGTGCTTTTGGGGAGGATTTAAAGTAATATGGCAGGGGGATGGGAACCAATGCAGGGAGACAGAGGGAAACAAAAAGGAGGCAACAGCAAAAGACAGAAAGGCGATGAGGAAAAGTGGAGGGCAGAGAAACCCAAGGCAAAGAACAAAAAGGGCCACTGTACAGCAAAATTCTAGAAGGACAAAGGGTGTTAAAAAAACAAGCCTGAAGGCTTTGTGTCTTAATGCAAGGAGTATCCGCAATAAGGTGGATGAATTAACTGTGCAAACAGATGTTAACAAATATGATGTGATTGGGATTACGGAGACGTGGCTCCAGGATGATCAGGGCTGGGAACTCAATATCCAGGCGTATTCAACATTCAGGAAAGATAGAATAAAAGGAAAAGGAGGTGGGGTAGCATTGCTGGTTAAGGAGGAAATTAAGGCAATAGTTCGGAAGGACATTAGCTTGGATGATGTGGAATCTATATGGATAGATCTGCAGAACACCAAAGGGCAAAAAACGTTAGTGGGAGTTGTGTACAGACCTCCAAACAGTAGTAGTGATGTTGGGGAGGGCATCAAACATGAAATTAGGGGTGCGTGCAATAAAGGTGCAGCAGTTATAATTGGTGACTTTAATATGCACATAGATTGGGTTAACCAAACTGGAAGCAATATGGTGGAGGAGGATTTCCTTGAGTGCATAAGGGATGGTTTTTTAGACTAATATGTCGAGGAACCAACTAGGGGGGAGGCCATCTTAGACTGGGTGTTGTGTAATGAGAGAGGATTAATTAGCAATCTCGTGATGCGAGACCCCTTGGGGAAGAGTGACCATAATATGGTGGAATTCTGCATTAGGATGGAGAATGAAACAGTTAATTCAGAGACCATGGTCCAGAACTTAAAGAAGGGTAACTTTGAAGGTATGAGGCATGAATTGGCTAGGATAGATTGGCGAATGATACTGAAGGGGTTGACTGTGGATGGGCAATGGCAGACATTTAGAGACCGCGTGGATGAACTACAACAATTGTACATTCCTGTCTGGCGTAAAAATAAAAAAGGGAAGGTGGCTCAACCGTGGCTATCAAGGGAAATCAGGGATAGTATTAAAGCCAAGGAAGTGGCATACAAATTGGCCAGAAATAGCAGCGAACCCGGGGACTGGGAGAAATTTAGAACTCAGCAGAGGAGGACAAAGGGTTTGATTAGGGCAGGGAAAATGGAGTACGAGAAGAAGCTTGCAGGGAACATTAAGACGGATTGCAAAAGTTTCTATAGATATGTAAAGAGAAAACGGTTAGTAAAGACAACCGTAGGTCCCCTGCAGTCAGAATCAGGGGAAGTCATAACGGGGAACAAAGAAATGGCGGACCAATTGAACAAGTACTTTGGTTCGGTATTCACTGAGGAGGACACAAACAACCTTCCGGATATAAAAGGGGTCGGAGGGTCTAGTAAGGAGGAGGAACTGAGGGAAATCCTTATTAGTCGGGAAATTGTGTTGGGGAAATTGATGGGATTGAAGGCCGATAAATCCCCAGGGCCTGATGGACTGCATCCCAGAGTACTTAAGGAGGTGGCCTTGGAAATAGTGGATGCATTGACAGTCATTTTCCAACATTCCATTGACTCTGGATCAGTTCCTATGGAGTGGAGGGTAGCCAATGTAACCCCACTTTTTAAAAAAGGAGGGAGGGAGATAACAGGGAATTATAGACCGGTCAGCCTGACATCGGTAGTGGGTAAAATGATGGAATCAATTATTAAGGATGTCATAGCAGTGCATTTGGAAAGAGGTGATATGATAGGTCCAAGTCAGCATGGATTTGTGAAAGGGAAATCATGCTTGACAAATCTTCTGGAATTTTTTGAGGATGTTTCCAGTAGAGTGGACAAGGGAGAACCAGTTGATGTGGTATATTTGGACTTTCAGAAGGCTTTCGACAAGGTCCCACACAAGAGATTAATGTGCAAAGTTAAAGCACATGGGATTGGGGGTAATGTGCTGACATGGATTGAGAACTGGTTGTCAGACAGGAAGCAAAGAGTAGGAGTAAATGGGGACTTTTCAGAATGGCAGGCAGTGACTAGTGGGGTACCGCAAGGTTCTGTGCTGGGGCCCCAGCTGTTTACACTGTATATTAATGATTTAGACGAGGGGATTAAATGTAGTATCTCCAAATTTGCGGATGACACTAAGTTGGGTGGCAGTGTGAGCTGCGAGGAGGATGCTATGAGGCTGCAGAGCGACTTGGATAGGTTAGGTGAGTGGGAAAATGCATGGCAGATGAAGTATAATGTGGATAAATGTGAGGTTATCCACTTTGGTGGTAAAAACAGAGAGACAGACTATTATCTGAATGGTGACAGATTAGGAAAAGGGGAGGTGTAACGAGACCTGGGTGTCATGGTACATCAGTCATTGAAGGTTGGCATGCAGGTACAGCAGGCGGTTAAGAAAGCAAATGGCATGTTGGCCTTCATAGCGAGGAGATTTGAGTACAGGGGCAGGGAGGTGTTGCTACAGTTGTACAGGGCCTTGGTGAGGCCACACCTGGAGTATTGTGTGCAATTTTGGTCTCCTAACCTGAGGAAGGACATTCTTGCTATTGAGGGAGTGCAGCGAAGGTTCACCAGACTGATTCCCGGGATGGCAGGTCTGACCTATCAAGAAAGACTGGATCAACTGGGCTTGTATTCACTGGAGTTCAGAAGAATGAGAGGGGACCTCATAGAAACGTTTAAAATTCTGACGGGGTTAGACAGGTTAGATGCAGGAAGAATGTTCCCAATGTTGGGGAAGTCCAGAACCAGGGGACACAGTCTAAGGATAAGGGGTAAGCCATTTAGGACCGAGATGAGGAGGAATTTCTTCACCCAGAGAGTGGTGAACCTGTGGAATTCTCTACCACAGAAAGTTGTTGAGGCCAATTCACTAAATATATTCAAAAAGGAGTTAGATGAAGTCCCTACTGCTAGGGGAATCAAGGGGTATGGTGAGAAAGCAGGAATGGGGTCCTGAAGTTGCATGTTCAGCCATGAACTCATTGAATGGCGGTGCAGGCTAGAAGGGCCGAATGGCCTACTCCTGCACCTATTTTCTATGTTTCTATGTTTCTATGACACGCACAAAGGTCTCTTCATTTACAACAGATGCCCGTTTGGGATTCGAACAGCCGCGGCGATATTCCAGAGGAACATGGAAAGCTTGCTGAAATCGGTCCCGTGCACCGTGGTCTTCCAGGACGACATCTTGGTTACAGGTCGGGACACCATCGAGCACCTGCAGAACCTGGAGGAGGTTCTTAGTCGGCTTAATCGAGTGGGGCTCAGGCTAAAACGTTCAAAGTGCATTTTCCTGGTGCCTGAAGTGGAGTTCCTGGGGAGAAGAATCGTGGCGGACGGCATCAGGCCCACCGATTCGAAGATGGAGGCGATCAAAAACACACCAAGACCACAGAACGTGATGGAGCTGCGGTCGTTTCTAGGACTCCTGAACTACTTTGGCAACTTCTTACTGGGTCTTAGCACATTGTTAGAACCCCTGCACTCTTTACTGCGTAAAGGAGATGAATGGGCAAGGGGTAAAAGCCAAGAAAATGCCTTTGAGAAAGCTTGAAAGCTGTTATGTTCAACAAATTGCTTGTATTGTACGATCCATGTAAACGTTTGGTACTAGCAGTTGATGTGTCGTCATACGGGGTCGGGTGTGTATTGCAACAAGCTAATGAATTTGGGCAATTGCAACCGGTTGCTTATGCATCCAGAAGTCTGTCTAAGGCCGAGAGGGCCTACAGTATGATCGAAAAAGAAGCGTTAGTGTGTGTTTACGGGGTAAAGAAAATGCATCAATATCTGTTCGGGCTCAAATTTGAATTGGAAACCGACCATAAGCAGCTTATATCCCTCTTTTCTGAAAATAAAGGGATAAATACGAATGCATCGGCCCACGTCCAGAGATGGGTGCTCACGTTGTCCGCATACAACTACGCCATCCGCCACAGGCTAAGCACAGAAAACTGTGCCAATGCTCTCAGTAGGCTACCATTGCCCATCACCGGGGTGGAGATGGCACAGCCTGCAGATTTAGTTATGGTAATGGAAGCATTCGAGAGTGAGCAATCACCTGTTACCGCTCGACAGATTAGAACCTGGATGAGCCAGGACCCCTTAGTGTCCTTAGTAAAAAACTGTGTGCTCCACGGGAGTTGGTCTAGTGTCCCGTTAGAGATGCAGGAGGAAATAAAGTCGTACCAGCGGCGCAAAATGAAATGTCTATACAGGGAGACTGCCGCATCTGGGGTAATTGGGTAGTTGTTCCAAAAAAGGGCAGGGACACTTTCATTAGTGATCTCCACAGTACCCACCCAGGCATTGTAATGATGAAAGCGATAGCCAGATCCCACGTGTGGTGGCCCAGTATCGATGCAGACTTAGATTTCTGTGTGCACAAATGTAATACATGTTCACAGTTAAGCAATGCACCCAGGGAGGCGCCACTAAGTTTATGGTCTTGGCCCTCCAAACCGTGGTCTAGGGTTCATGTCAACTATGCAGGCCCATTCTTGGGAAAAATGTTTTTAGTGGTTGTAGATGCATACTCCAAGTGGATTGAATGTGTGATAATGTCGGCAAGCACGTCCGCTGCCACCATTGAAAGCCTACGGGCCATGTTTGCCATGCACGCCCTACCTGATGTCCTTGTAAGTGACAATGGCCCGTACTTTACCAGTGCCGAATTCACAATGGGGTCAAACATGTCACGTCTGCCCCGTTTAAGCCAGCGTCCAATGTTCAGGCAGAATGAGCAGTTCAAACAATCAAGCAGAGCTTGAAAAGGGTAACTGAAGGCTCACTGCAGACTCGCTTATCCTGAGTCCTGCTTAGTTACCGCACAAGACCCCACTTGCTCACCGGGGTCCCTCCCGCTGAACTGTTCATGAAAAGGGCACTTATGATAAGGCTCTCGTTAGTCCGCCCTGATCTACACGAACAGGTAGAGAGCAGGCGGCTTCAACAGAATACATATCATGATCGCGCAAATGTGTCACGTAAAATTGAAGTAAATGATCCTGTATTTGTCTTGAACTATGGACAAGGTCCCAAGTGGATTGCTGGCACTGTTTTGGCCAAAGAGGGGAGTAGGGTGTTTGTAGTCAAACTCGCAAATGGACTCAACTGCAAAAAACACTTGGACCAAACCAAACTCAGATTTATGGACTATCCAGAACAACCCACAATAGACTACCTTTTTCGACCCTCCAAGACACACACAAGTGGCAACTGACCCAGCGGTTGACCACGAAGCAGAACCCATCACCTGTTGCAACCCAGGAAGACTCACCATCCCAAGCAATGCAGCAAGGCCAACTGCGCAGCAGCCCAGCGAAGGCCCAACAAATGACTCACCAATGCCAGCATTTGCACCGAGACAATCAACCAGGGAAAGGAAGGCCCCAGATCGACTCACATTGTAAATAGTTACAGTATTGACTTTTGGGGGGGGGGGGGAGGGAGTGTTGTTATGTATGTAAACCTGTAATTACCATGTCTAACCACCAGAGGGCTTATCCCCTGGAGTCCCAAGGGATCCCACAATCCCTTGGGAGCACCTGTATATAAGGAGGCCTCACAGGCTGGAGAGGTACTCTTAGAGTTCTGTAATAACGGACTATTGTCACACTTACTTTGAGCTTGCAGTATCTAGTCTGACTCCTTATCCAAGACATAACAAAAAGTGATTAGATTAAAATTGTTTTCTCCAAAGTCTTAACTAAAAGCAATTCTTTGGCTTGTCTGGATCATTTAAGAGCACTTCACATTGTACAGAGGAATCCTTTGATCTGTCTGTGAAAAGGAAGATAAAAAAAGAGTGACAGAGAAAACAAAGCTTTTGAAATAGAAAGGTTCCTCATAGGTTCTTATGTGGGATCATTGGTATTGCTCTTTTCTCTTCAATATTTGAATTTGTTTCTTATCGGAAGATGACCAGATCTGAATGCAATGTTCAACCAGTGGTCCGATCAATGCACTTAGCATAATCTCTGAAGATTTTACTATACTGTTCTGGCTATATACCTCAACATTTTATTAGCATTTTAATTGTTTTGTCATTTTGTCTAGACACCGAAAATGGCTTTCTATGTCTCCCTGTGGTAATTTAATTCCATTCATTGTAAAGTTATGATTGGACCAATTTATTTTACCAATTTACAGTACTGTACATATAACACTATTAAATTTTATTTAATATTTTCTGCTCAGTTGCATAATTCCTCTGACTTTTATAAACCTATTGATCTGTCTTATATCTGGGTTCCTATAGGCTTTTACTTTCATTAGAAAACTTTCATGTGGAACTTAGTCATACTGACCTGTCAGCTCTTTACAATCAGAAGAATGCATTACAGGAAACATTGTAAACTACAATCTGTGTTATGCATTCAAGCATATTACATACACCTCAACCTTTAGTGGCACTAGTGGCCATTGTGAACTGGCAGTCTCTAATTACACTGGTGCATAAGTGGGGCATAATTTGCATCTGCTTTGTGCCTATTTCCCAGGTGCAAAGCAGCGAAAGAAGGGGTGAAGACTCATTACATTGGGTGTCTGATCCTTTGGTGCTCCATGTCCACCTCCGGAGCATACTGAGAGCATGGATGGAGAGTTGGACACTGAAACATATGGCAAAATTTTAATGTAATGTAAATGGCATGAGCATGACATCAGGGCGCATCTGTTATTATCCTGAGCCCAACGCTTGATTGTTGTAGCACCTTCTGAAAGTCAACCTTGGAGGTTCCATCGGCCCCCTTACATTGGAGAATCCGAGAGAAAGTGCCCGTAACCTCTTCACATCTCCACAGGTAACTTATTTCAGAGCCAATAAAGATTAAAATTGCAGTCGGTCAGATTGGGGAGGGCAAGGAGTGGGTAAGCCCCCCAACCCTGCTCCCCGCTCCATTTTAATAGCTCCCCTTCTGCCTGGTTTCTGCCAGGTGGAAGGAGTTAAAATAAAGACTCAAGGGGCTGGAAATTCGGTTCCAGACATTTTGTGGCGTTATTCCTGGCGGGGTGGGAAGTATAGCGCCCTCTTAAAATTTGCACTTTCGACTGGAAAATTTGTTCCAAATGCAACGAGATCGATAGGGGCGGTAAATCAGACGTTTCACACCTGTTATCGGCCGTTCCAAGCAGAAACCACAGCGCAAAGATTCAAAGTTTTATGCGCATGCGCAGTTCCATCTGTGCACTTTGAACAGAGCGGGAAAATGGAGGAGCAGGAGGGTCACCATAGAGCACGTCGCTTCTCAGCCATGGCCACTGAAGCATTGATAGAGGCTATAGAGAGAAGGTGGCATGTCTTGCAAATTCTTGGAGAAAGGAGGCATTCCAAGAGTTTTTCGGAGGCTTTGGAGGGAGGTAGCACAAGACGTCTCAGCAAGTGAAACAGTGGGGCGAACTGCGACACAATGTCGCAAGAAGCTTAACGACCTCACGAGGGTCGTCAGGGTGAGTACCACTGTCATGAGTTCAAAATCACTGTTTCACACAATGTAAAGTCCTTGCAGAACGTGCCCCTTCCCTCGGTGTTCCAGCCCGTGGTGTAGGTTGGTGAAGCCATATGAAACATGGAGGCTCAGTTCACCAGCCATGCCCTGTGCATGCAAGCATCACGGACCTTCTTGTTCCCTACTCAGTCTCAGCCCTCCTCGCACTACCATTTGACTCTTCGTATGCTTTTGCCAAACGTCACCCTGAGCCGCACTCCTAGGTGGCTCTCACCTCATCCCACCCTTCCCACATGTTCTGTGCACAGACACGCAGATTATAATGGACATTTTTACACTCCCAGACAGTAGCAGCTACTCTACTGTGGAAGGCACATGTGCCACACGATGAGCTGCAGACTCACTCACACCTTCTTCATTTTCTTATTGCAGGCGAAATTGGCGCATAATCATCGGGAGCAGCAGCACACCGGAGCTGGGGAACCTGATCTTTAAGACCACACTGAGGTCGAGCAGCGAGTGTCGACCCTCCTGCGCACTCCAGTTGGTGCACTGGTGGGCGGCAAGGCAGACCCTCCTATGGATACTGGTGGTATATGAACGGCATTTGTGACTTATGTGAGTTCCCTGACCCCTGATATCAAGTGGCCTACTCCCTTTACAATGCCATCTTTCTCTTATCACCCTGGCCCCTCCCTTGCTGCTAACCACCCGTCTGTTTCTTTGTGCTTACAGATGATCAGCCAGAAGCGTGCCATCCTGCACCTGAACCATCAACATCGGACGATGGGGGAGATGACGAGGGAGGGGACGACAGTGTGATAACTGAGCGGGACACTCCAACGAGTGGGGACACCACATTGGTGAGGAGCCTGAATTCACAGGGTTTGAGGAGCCTGAGGCTCCTGGCCCCAGTGGCCTACAGCAACGCTGAGCAGCGGGGCAAGCTCGGAGGCCATCTCCCCATCTCCCCGGAGGATGAGTCAGCCCAGGGGTCCCACTGAAACACTGTCAGAGGTGGACATTGACGTGGTGGCTAAGTCCAGGGAGACCACGCAAATGCACGGCAACCTCGTGGGTGCATTGGAGAAGGTCCCGCAGAGCATGGATGCACTTGCTCTGAGGTTGAGGGAAGCCTCCTCAAGCATTGCCCGTGCCTTTCAGGAGTCCAACGAGCCCATCCTTGCCCGCTTACAGAGGGAGATGAGCCCAATGAGCGACAGTGGAGTTACAGAGGAGATGGCGCATGCCATGGTTGACAGCAGCAATCCGAACACAGGCCGAAGCTACGCAAGGACTTCATGATGTGATGTGGTCAGTGATTATAAGCATGAACTCATAGACTGCTGCGTTTCAGGCTGAGTGCAGTCTGAGTCAGTCACAGAGTGATGCCATGCACATACTGACTGCTGCCATCCGCTGAAATGACGTATAACACCCTTATATCGCCCTTTTAGCCACAAAATGGAAACTGGCGGGCATTTTTAGAAAACTTATCGCTGAGAGTTACTTTCCCCATGTGCTTAATGCTGAGAAAAAATATCACCGCCCGCCCACTTTTTTTGGGCAGAATCAGCAGAATGGACAAATTCAATGCCCATAATATCGCCCAGCGTTACTTTCCACACGGAATTAACGCCGAGATTCAATATTAACCCCCACCCACTGTTTTTTGTCATAAAGAGCATATTTACCCAAACTAGCGGCCATGGAGATCGCCCAGCTTCAATTTCACCACCTCGCACACATATCGCCCACAATATCGCTTGCCCAAAAAACCGCCCACAAAAGTGGAACTAACCAGAACTAATCACAGCGTTACGGACGCCATGTTGTAGATCACATGTCGCGTCCTTTAAAAGGTTGCTGTGCTTCAACCTCAGCGGAGTTCGGATGTACTCTGCAGGTCGTTGGAGTTGATGTGAATATCTGTAAAAACACCTTGACCATATTGTGACCGATTGGAATTGAAGAGGTGTCTTCATCGGGACATTCCTTGTTTGTGACCAATCAGTGGAAAACAGAGAGCTACTGCAATGGGGCCTATCCTTTCTCACCCTCGCTTGGTGACCAAATACATGCAGCAGACTCGACATCGCCGAAGGAACGCTCCACTGCATTATATGCCCAATGTAAGACGCGACAGACAGATGAGGAGGACCAGACATTACACCCCCCGCAAGTACAAGGAGAAGCATTCTTACCTCGACTTGCCCGATCTGCCTTTGGAGACTGCGCTTCCACAAAGAGGTTATCACTGAGGTATGCCAGCTGAGAAGGGCAGATCTGCAGCCTGCCAGCACCATCAGTACTGCACTGTCCATCGAGGTCAAAGTCAACGCGGCACTGTCGTTCTATGCCTCGAGTTCTTTTCAGGCCACAGCTGGCGACATTTGAGGACTTTCTCAGCATGCCACACATCGCTGCATTAGACAGGTCACTGAAGCCCTGTACGCATGCAGGAGGGACTTGATCAGCTTCACTATGACCAAGGAGGCACAGAGTGAGAGGGTTCTAGGATTCTCCAGAATTGCAAACTTCCCCAAGTTGCAGGGAGCAATATACTGTACGCACATCGCGATGCGGGCACCTTTTCAGGATGCTGAGGTTTTCAGGAACCGCAAGGAATTCCACTCTCTGAATGTCCAACTGGTTGTCGACCACCAGCAAATTATACTGGCAGTGAATGCTAAATTTCCGGGCAGCATCCATGATGCTCACATCCTGCGTGAGAGCACTGTATCTGACTTGTTTAACAATCAGCCACAAGGTCAATGCTGCGTGCTTGATGACAAAGGATATGGTCTCACCACCTGGCTGATGGCCCCCCTGTGTGAAACCCACACCGAGGCCGAGAGACGATACAACAAGAGTCACAGTCGCAATATCATGGAGAAAACCATTGGAGTGCTGAAGCAGCGCTTTAGATGCCTGGACCACGCAGGAGGCAAGCTCCAATACCACCCTGAGCACGTAGCTCAATTCATGGTGGTGTGTTTCATGCTACACAACTTGGCTATCAGGAGAAGACAAGAATTCCTGATGAGTCTGACAGTCCACCTCACCAGAGAGAGGAAGAGGAGGACGAGGAGGCGGACGCTGACATCGGCCTAGACAATCAGGCTGAAGCTGAAGCCATGCCCCCACCCCCCTGTAGACCACACGAAAGGGCCCATGGTGACATGATAGCTGCAAGAGCCTTTCGTCAGGAGCTCATCAATGATCGGTTTGCCTGAAAGAACGTTGGTGTTATTTACAAGGCTGACACACTGCTGGGTGTGCAGGTCATACATCAATGGTGGTCATCACCTTGGTGACAGTTAACCTTTAAGTTGATTTGAAGTTAAGTGTGATTATACCCTTTGATGTAAAGGATTCACTAGTGCGCAATGGTGCAGCCAAATGAGCCAATGTGCTACAAAGCTTTGTTAAATAAAAAACATTTAAACTGAACAATGGTCTGAAATCATTAGTATTTCTGTACAAACCAACCCTTCCCCCCGACCCCGCCTCCCCGCTTCTCCTCTGCACCCGTACCTCTTCCCCTTCCCCTCCTGACTCCAAGCCGCCTGGCGAGGAGCTCCTCAGGTGATGCTTCATTGGGGGCAGGGGAGTGGGGAGGGGTGCACGGGCGGAGGGGTGATGGCTGAAGCGCTGCTTGGACAGATACAGGAGAGGACGGTCCTGAGGTGGGAACGTGCTCCAAGCCAGAAGCAAGATGTTGCTGCTGGCTCTCGTGTGGTTGGCAATGGGGGTGTGGCACCTTGGGGTGCAGTGCGGTGCTCTGGGACCACTGGGAGCCCTCTGCCTCCAGTGTTCCTGGCTACCAGCTCCAGGGCCTCCTCCATCCCTTCCATGTTATATCTTAGTTGTTGGACACAAACTCGGTGCCAACTACGTTCTTATGCTTAGTAGGCCTTTTGCTGCTGGTGAATCTCCGTCGTGCCTCCTACAACAGCCAGACAAGCACACACCACAGCCACACAAGCTTTCAGTGCCTCTGAGCTCCCTCTCTCTCTTCTGCGCATGTCATGATGACCCTTGACCTCCTGAATCGCGGGAATCGAGCGTTGCCATGCTGTTGCTAAGGACGGGCACACTTTACGGCAAAGGGTCAAAAAAATTGAATGCTACCGCCCATTTGATATCGTTTGCGGTAACGGCCATTTTCAAAAATGGAAACTAGGTGTTTTGAGAATGGGCGAGAAGCCGGTGATCAGAAAATCCTTTTTTAACGCCCACACCGGAAATACCGCCCATTTTTGGATGATAAGCACAAAAGTGGAGGTTCTCGCCCTTGCTGCCTGTAAACCCATCGGGGTTAAGGACTCCTTCCCAGACGTCTCCGGCCTCTCCTCATTCCTGGCCCTACATGGCCAACAGCCCTTCTGTCTTCATGCCGCCTAACAAGAGCAAGGAGTAGGTGACGCTGGAAAGCTAGTAATGCCCCCATTAAATTATTTCACTCAAGTTGCAACGACCCTGTACTGGCAGATAAATCTGCCACTTTAAAGTCAGAGGTTCATGCAGCGTGTTCCTCCGACTTAGGATCCTCCTCCCTCACAGTAAATACGCTGCATTTAGTGCCGACAGAGCGTGGAACTGCCTGGTTTGTCAGGCGTGATTAGGGGCGAATGCTAAACTGGTGGAGCATCTTTTTGGTGATTTTTCGACCGGGCAGTTAGCTGGACGTTGTACGACGACTGAATTCATGATCTGAATGAAATTACAGAGTGAGGCAGCAGCATTTTGTGGCGTCGCAAAACTACCAAATTTCCCGGCAGGACGCTGCATGCTGTGCGCCCGAGCGGTAAGCATTTCAAGACCCATTACTGCCCCTCCGGGGTGCTAACAGAGGCGCTAGACAACCAAATTTCCAGGTGTCAGTATTGAATTGACCATCCTAATACAACGAAAGGTTTAAGTCACCACACGTCTGAGGTCCAGCTTCAGGGAAACACAACAAGAATCACCTCTATTAGCTGCCTAATGATTTCACAAGTATATCTATGTCCTCACTCATTGTTAAATAAATCCGTGCTGAAAAGGGGAACAATCCCTCACATTGTGCAGTTAATTTAGTAGCTGGGAGAGTGAATCGGAAAATATCATATTGTATTCTCAAAGAAAGTAGATTGCCGGGGTAATTAAATTAAATTATTTATGTTTACTATTGCTACATAATTTTTAATTTGCATTTTTTTTTGCGCATTTATGAAATTCAAAGAAATCACCATTGTTCAAGGCTGTCACAAATTAATATAATTTGTTGCACAAAAGAAAAATGAAAGAGGGCCCATCCTGCGTTATATCAGAGCTGGTGCGATTTCAGAGAGCCTTCATAATGATTATTGTAATTTTTGAATAAGCAGACTGCTAATTATGAATTTGGTCGAGTTGCTGGAAGATTTTATTTGCCATCGCTTTTTTTAATGAGCCAAAGTCACAAACTTCTGCTCTGGTGAATGACATCTGATATACGTTATTACACTAAAATAATATACACAAAGGTATAAGTTACTTAAATCTCAGCCTGTTCTAGGCTGGCCTCTCAGGCACCCCGTGCTGCAAAGGCAGGAATAAGCTGTTCCATTTCAGTGCTCTATACTTGAGCCAAACTGCAGGCCTGAAGCATCTAGACTGCCAAAAACAACAATTCACAACCTGTTAAGAACTAAGACAGCATCCAACTGCAGCCTGAGCCTCTTCCTCTGTCTGAATCATTGTTGCCCTATTATGTCTCAATGATGATTAACGTACTGACTTAGCTCAGAATGTGCATCTAACCCTCCACAATACATTCTATACATTGTTGCGTGAAGTCAGTTTTCCGTAAATGATTCACTCTTACCAGACAAATCACAGTAGGCTTTCCTGCTTTGTGCTAAAATAACCAAAGACCTCTGAATTGTTTTTGAATTTGTAAAACATAAGGTCATAAAGTTCACTGGTACAGAAGAATACATTCAAAAGCAGCATAGCTAATGATTTTAAAAGTGGCTGGAGGGCAAAACCTACTTTACGCTCTTTATGGCTTCTCCAACAAAAGAAACATAACCTTGGTATTCCCTCCGTTTCACATCAGTGGCAGGTTAAAAAGAAAGGTGTGCATTTTGACAGGACCCTCTTTGGAGCTTTTACTGCTGGTGGGTTTTAATGTTTCCTGCCAATTTCCACATGAAGTCAGAATGTATTACTAACGCACTTTGTTGGGACCCGTGAAGTAAATTGTCTAATAGAGAGTTGAGTGGTTGGGGCGGGCGAGGGGTTGGGAGAAGGAAAATGGCTGACATTTTTGAGCTCCTTTCTGACTTTATACTTTAATAACAGATTAGCTGAAAAAAATCTGTGTCTTCTTTAGAAAGTAGGGAAATTGCTTCACATGCTGACCTTGGCAAACTTTCACGCCATTTTGAACTTGTTTTATAGTTGGCTGCATTATTCTAATGGGATTAAATTAATGACAAACGATGGTACGAAACCCGGCAATTATTTTACTACAAACAGGAGTTTATTATTGAAAAATTTGTCTGATCAGGGACTGAATGTCCCTTCTAATGGGGAGGGTCAGTGCACCACAGTTATACTCACAGAGGATATTATTTGTGACTTTGATTATGGCTATTTCAGTGCTATGGCAAGGGCATGCAACTGATTGGAGAGATTTAAACATGGAGTTGCAGGAAAGCTGGGCATAGACTTGGGAGGGCACAGATTTTGGAGGCCACAGCATGTTCAAGGACTTTGGAGAGGAAAGGGAGGTTGGAGATGGGGCAATTGTTTGCAAGGACAGTGGAGTGGTGAGTGGGTTTTAAGAGAAGGGGACGGTGACTGCGGTTTTGAATGGAAGGGTGGCAGAAGGGGAAGAGAGGGAACCATTTGCAATGTCAGCTTGTATCGAGGTCCGGAAGGAAAGTTAGGTGTTTAGCCGATTAGTGGGAATACAGTCAAAGGAGCAGGAGGTTATCTTTGCGCTCCCGGATGATCCTGGAATAATAGGTAGTTTTGGCAGAGATGTGGCAGTGAGGCAGGATAGCACTTCATGTCGTCCAGCCGTATCTGGTGATGGATGGCTGAACCAGCTGTGTGCCACATTCACTTAAATATGTGTCCCTTGGACCTGAGGGAGTGCAGATGGGGACCATACTAAGTGGAATAGCCCCTATCTTCGCTCCCTGCGATCGGAGAGAGTAAAGGTTTTACTGGGGGCAATTGCATGAAAAATGGGTGAGGGAGTAGTTACGCAGATTGACAGCAGCTAAAGCATTGTGGTGAAGCAAGGGTCAAGGGCTAGGCAGTTGGGAGTTTGAAAATATAATTGTAAGTGACTTGAGAGAGAGTTTTTTGCAGGGGCAAGCAAAAAAGTATGTGGGGTTTGAAAGAGGCAGGGACATAGGTGGTGAGGGATTTAAAGAAGTTATAAGGAATTGGTCGAAGACAGCCTTGTCTGAGATCAAGACCATGGGAGTAGGAGAGCAAGTGAAATGACAAGGTTAAGGGCTGGCCATGAATAGGAGTAGGAGAGTGGGACAATTGGGGTCTCTACTTGTCAGGAGGCAATGACAGATGCCTGGATGGGCCCTTCAGAGAATGCTGAGTGGCACAGAGCTTACTGAAGGAGAGTTCTAGCCTGAGACAGTGGCAGGAAAGTAGGAAGTTCGAGGAGTAGTGATGGGTAATGTAAAACCAGAAACTCTCATTGACCAGATCAGAGGTTCATTTTTGGAGCCTGCTGCTACCTGCCTGACCCTTTCACAGCCTTTGAGCTTTCCTGACTGACCATTTCGATTCTGAAAAAGCCTCCCTCCAAAGGTAAGCCTAAATCAAAAAAATTGTCAACACCAAGGTGCTAGATGTCACCTGGATGACCAGACTTTCTAACAAATCATACTCCTAACAATTATTTTTGAAGCTATTTGTGCTGCAGCAGCAAAGATTGAGATTGCTAGATTTTTGTTCAGTAAGGGTATCATGGGATATGGAGCAAAGGCAGCAAAATGGAGTTGTGGTACAAATCAGCCATGATCTAATTGATTGGCAGAGCAAGCTCGAGGGGCTGAATGGCCTTCTCCTGTTCCTAATGTTCCTAAAAGTTGATAACTAGAAGATTGGGTTTATATTCTTAGGATGTTGGCCTTCCTCCCATTGCGGTCAATCATAGAATCAAGAACTGAGGATAATGAAAGGAGGTATTAGAAATATTTATAGACCCCCACCCCCAACAAGTAAACTCTTTGCACTGTCAAGAAATGAAGGGAATTATAAAACACAGTATTTTAAGTTTACATTAAGAAATGGGATTCTGCAGTATCTTAGTAAAATCAGTAAAATAATAGGGGTTCCATTTTAACCCCTGGTGGTTTTAGAGTGGGCGGAAGCTGTGCCCAGATTTCAGGTCCAGCATATTTTAACTCTTGACCTCACCTACATGCTGCCATTCAGCTGGTCTGAGGGCAACAGCAGTTCATCGGGCAGATGGAGATCACAAGGATAGAATTTGGGGGCGTCTTGCAAGAGGGAAAGGGGGGAGTCTGGAGGAGAAGGAGGCCACGGCTTTCCTTGTGGGGTCCAGGAGCACTCTTGCTCCTCCTGACCCCAGAAAAGAAAGACCTAGGAGAGTCTCTTCATCCTCCCAACAGCTTCTGGCTTGGCATAAAAACCGCCAGGCCTTCCCCGCTCAGGCCAGAGTTAAAATCCAGTAGGGGTCTCACTGACATTATGAGACCCCTATTGAGTAACTTGATGAGGCTCCCACATGCTCTGATGGGCGCCTCAATTACCGAACTGCAGTGAGCAGTTAAAATGGTGTCCAGCGGGATTCCAGCGGGAATGGGTGGTAAGACTGGATGCTCCATTTTAAAAACCTCCCTGCATCGCTTCTGCTTGATGGGGTGGGTTAGAAATCCCCCTAAATCGATTTTGAAGGATGAACAAAACAAATCCATAATTTATCCAATCTTTCCACACGTTTTCTCAGCTTTTATGTCCGTAATGCTAATTGGTACAAATGTTTCAACTTATTTTTAATTTCTTTTACAAAACATTGCAATGTTATGTACAATTTACACAAGAATACTGTACGTTCCGCACTTAAAATGTTGGCACTCAACAGGCAGTATGTCTCTTAAAGCAGATGTGAAAATGTGGACAACTTTTGTTCAGCCATATCTACCTCTTAAGCAGTTGATTCACATTATAATGATGTCAGGGAGCTATACAAAATGGTTATTTTAATAGAAAAGGAGGACACATTATAAATAGGACAATCATTGGATCATGGTGTGTAACAAGGCTGTGATATGATCAAAGTTTTCACACCGTATCAAAATGGCGAGGGTAACTTCAAGTAATTTACAAACGTAGCTTGAACTCTGAAAATGTGTTACAATCACAGTAACTAGTATTTATATATATATATATATATCCCATTTTGTTCTCACAATTTGCTTTTATTATTAATGCCCATGTGTTTTCCAGTCCAGGTTGGATTTCTTAGGGGGGAACACCCTATTACAAAACAACAAAGTACATTACACCTGTTGCAATATATGAGCAGGATATTTAATATTACACATATTATAAATGACTGCATAGAGAATTGATTGCAAAGTTTGTTAGAAAACTGTTTGTTTACATCTGGGATCAAGTTTAAATGAAGCCCAGTCTGAAGGAATGATATTTTTTTTCTCTACCTGTCCTACATGTGAATCCATCCCAGTACTGGCAACTCCTGCGATTCCATCGCGAGAGACGTGATTTCGGAGTGAAACAAAGCTTCACTCATGATCTCGCGATGGAATGCCTAAATCTCGGGATTACTTTTGGAAAAGAAAGTCCACCAATTTGTACATACGCGAAAAAAATGCAATTTGTGGATGCACGAATCGCGTATATTTTTCCCACATGCGCAAATTGGCTTTTTCCCCCGAGATTTGGGTGTTTCTGGATTCAGGAGGTAATTTAAGAACCTCTGCAGTCACAAAGCAAACCTGGACTTAAATTATACCAATGCAATTATTTTCACAAATACTTTTTGATGGACCCATTAAACTGTTTCAATGGAAGAGACGAGCCTTGAAACTACTGCATTACTAGCCTAAATTATAGATCCTTTGACATTATCAGTATAACAGTCATGTCTGTGGACAAGGCTTTCATGGCAGAGTGCGATCCCTTAGCTGCATCCTCTGAAGTAATTAGGGGAATTTTTTATTAAACTAAAGTGAAAGGTTCAGAGTCGGAGGCAAGGATACAGAGAGATAGAGAAAGACATAGAGAAAGAGAGAGACAGAGAGGTTAGTGACAGCCAAATGCGCTTCCTCTCCTGGAGCAAAAGTCAGCGGTAGGTCAGGTTGAGAAAAAAGAACAACTCATGATTTCTATACCAAATCTCATGATTTTTAAGAGTTTGTCTCCTGAATAATGAGGCAGTGTGGTTGGCATTACTGCCATCCAGTCTCTACCTTACTTCCGAATGTACAAATGTCTACAGCACAAAAATTTCTATAGTTTTGCACAAGTTGGCTTTTAATTACCAATTTCACTTAGCAAGAACAGAAGAATGGATAACATAGGAAATGAGGGAGGGGTGGGGGACTCATATCAGTGCAGCGATGGTTGCTTTTCAAAGGTGAAAACACATTCGAAGGAGAAGTAGAAGGAGATTTACTCCACACATGGCCACGTGTACCTGTCCTGGAACACTTACTTTGGGCTCAGTATCGATCCTGGATTCCCAAAGTGTTCTGTTCTCCAAATCTTACATCCCTTTGGCCTGGAATTTGCATTCGGCATGATGGCATAATCAGAGTACGCCGTCATCCCGTGTTTGAAACTGACCGCAAGTTCGGAATTTCCGCATGTGCTTGCGCAAGCGCTAGTTCCCGAACTTGTGATCTGTCAAGTTCTGACTGCACATAGGCTTTGCTGCATCTTTCATCTCCTCATACAAATGTATGAGCAGGCAAAAAGCTGGGCTAATTGCCCACCTACTGCAGAGTAATTATGCTGAAGATTTTTAAGTCTGGTGCAAATAGGTCCAGGAAGCCTGTTGCACAGCGTAAGGGGACAGGTATTCTAGTTGTATTAACTATCCATTATCTTTACAATCGTTTCCCATTTGATTAACCCTAACAGTTCACTGTTGATGGTTGATTTAGTTAATGTGAATGAAGTGCGGGGCGCAATCGGTGGTGGGTTGGGTGGGAAAGTTGTTGTTTTTGACAGTGGGTTGGGAATCCATTGTCATCCCGCTCCCACACGTCTTTCCCCCAGTTACATCTGTCATTGCAGAACCGATCCAACCAGCAGCAGCGGGCAACCCAATTGACATCATTATCAGATCGTTTACAGGCACTTACTTTTTGACTTACTTTTAAAATTTCCCTGCATGGCCACGGGATTCACGCAGCTCGGGAACCATGTCTGTCAACCTGAGGCAGGAGTTCAGCGGCCAATGCTCCAGCTGATTACTTGACAGCATCAAATGTTCAGTAAAAGCTCCTACCTGACAGATGATCACTTTCTTCTGGCAGAAGCTATTGCTCAGTCCATTTCCAGCACAGATTCTGCAGGCTGCAAGTCTCTTTCCAGCAAAGTCTCCATCTGGTGTCATCTCATTGGAAGAACTCTCTCACCATTGACAGAATGCTTCTGTCATCTGTACTTCACCTGCTATCTATTCCATCAACATGGGTGCTATTTACACTGTCTCACCTTGGTCCTCAGAACAGACCACGATCATCCCCAACACCAGCAGCACCAGGCACACCAGCAGCACCAACAACACCCGTATGGCTGCCACAGGATGTGCACCTCCCCACACCAGCTCCATAAAGTATCTCTACAATGCCCAGACCATTCCTTTCACACTCATCACCATTGCAGGGGGGGCGGGGGAGGGGTCAGTTGAGGGAGTGGGGGGGGGGTGGTACCCTTATGTCTAACCTTCACTACAACTCACTAAGCCACTTTCAAAGGTGCACACAAATCTGTCCAAGACTGGAAAGTATTGAAAATAAGGATTTTTATGTTTGACACCACGTCAACTGAAACTTTACATAAACATTATAAAACATCCAAGTGGCTATCCTTGTGTGTTGTTAGTTGGTATGATTGCACTAGGATGATGGTGAGTGTAAGGGATGACTAGTGAGATTGGGATGTGATAATGTAGCTAGAGAGAGAGGGATGGGTGGAGGTCCAAGGTAAGTTGTTGTGAGTAAGGATGTGCAGGAGTAGGATAGGGAAGGCAGAGTTATGGGGATGTGATGAGAGGCACAGCAGGATGAGGTTGTGTGTGACTTTATACTAACATCTCCCGATCTACTGAGATCATTGAAAGGTTTCTGGCACTGCACCCAGGTCCTCCTGACCACATCCCTGCTTGTGCAACCAGGCTGTGTTGGTCTCCTGGGGAGGTCTCTTCCACCCATCGGAGGGGAAGAAATCTCTCTGCGTGCTCTGACTCCCTCCATAAGCATCAGGAGAACCTGGCTGCAGTCCTCTGCCTCTGTGCAATCATTGTCAGTGTCAGTGTTTACAGCATCTCAATGCTGTAGTGCACTGACAGCGCTATGTTAGATTGAATTTCAAATATAATGTGGCCATGGTCCCTTCAAAGACCCTGGCTGCAAACGCGTCATGAATGACATCACCAGACCCGTTCCATCTCATTGGGTCAGGTAACGCACTGCGGGGTCTTAATAGGCCCCATTAAAGTAAGTTCATTTTCAACAGTGGGCTGGAGCCAGCAGCAGGGTGTGACCCGGCACAGACACCACCTACACTGGACCCGCCCAGGTAGGCAAAATTCCGGCCATGGTGTTTTCATTGACATATTGGATGACCAAGCCAGTGACATTTTTAAACAAACAAACTTCATAAAAAGAAAGAAAAGGAGAACTATGACAAGGGGATGAAATGGGAATATGGGGATAAAACTAATAAACAACTAGTGTCATTTAACACCCCACTAAGTCCAGATTGTTATAGGTAAACAATAGGTAAATATGTATGTTGAATTATTTGCTGCGATTGGATAGGTGTAGCTTTTTGTTTTAAACCATGGACTTACCTATTCTACACCAGAATGTCTCAGCATCTCTTTGTGTAGAAGATACAGTTTGTTGACTCTGAATATTTACAGCACCCCTGATATAAGTGGCGGTACCTAAAATTTTACTTCCATATTCTACCTCAAACAACAAGCATTTTCTTCTCATTTATTAGAAAAATGTATAATTCCAAAACAGTTACTTTTAGAAGTAAGTCAATTTTAGTTACATACACTGTTTTAGAAAATCTCTACTACATTTTGCATCTTTTCAGATCTTTTCAATGTGTCTTAAACACTGGCTACAGTCACCTAGGGTTTTTATGTTAACCAATTATAAAATAAAATTACCACCTCAACTTAACAAATAGCTCTTACATTGTATGATAGTGATATTTCCAACATAAAATATTTGTTCAATGAACACCACATTGGTCACATTACCTATTTACCCAGAATTTCACTTTGGGAGTATTGAATTGGCTAAGAGTCAGGAAGTGAAAGCAACACCACCCCTTGTGATCCCAGGTTCGCAGAAGCACAACGGTGCGCTCCTGGGCTCTGTGGGGGAGTACGCGACGTGGAATTCTGCAGCGTTTGAAAGGAAGTTCACGCAGGGAGCATCGCACAAGGTAGGTGTGGATTTCCATGTGATGTTGGTGGGGGGTGGGTATCCCTTAGCTACTCCGCCGACCGCAAATTCAGGACCATTATTTAAAATATGATGGTAGATGTCATATGTAGATTTTACGGGCCCAAGTTTCGGGCCGCGCCTAAAATGGCGCAGCCCGGACCTGGACGCCCGTTTTTCGCGCCAAAAAAATCCTAAAAAAAAACTTACCTATTCACCGGTGCCCTGCAGGTCCTCTGGAGCTGGGCACGGCGCAGCACGAGCAGTAGGGGGCGGAGCCAGGTCCCTGCGCTGAAAACAGTGCCGGGACCTCTGCACATGCGCGCTACAGTGGGCGCGCATGTGCAGTAGCTCCAGGCGCCCAAAACTGTGGGAGGGGCCCGAAGCACACAGCCCCTAGCCCTGGCTGAATGGCCTCACTGGGGCTGCGTGAATAAGGCTCCTCCCACCCGACCGGACCGGACCCGACCCCCGCTCTCCCCCCCCGGACCTCCGCGACTCTCTGACTCTCTCCCCGCCCCCCCTCCGCCCCCGCGGACCTGCGCGATTCTCTCTCCCCCACCGGGACCTCTGCGACTCTTCCCCGCCCCCCGCGACTACCCCCCCCCGGACCTCCGCGACTCTCTCTCTCCTCCCCCCCGACCTCTGCGACTCTCCTCCCCCCCCCCCGCGACTCTCCCCCCCCCCCCCCGGACCTCCGCGGCCCCCCCCCCAAGACCCGACGCCACCTACCTGTAAATCCAGCCCGAGGTCTTGGGCCCGGCCATTCAGCCTCCTTCTCTCCCTTCCCCCCCCCTCCCTTCCCCCCCTCTCTCTCCTTCCCTCCCCACCCCCTCTCATTCTCTCCCCCCCTCTCTCCTTCCCTCCCCCCATTTTTTCCCTCCCCCACCCTCTCTCCTTCCCTCCCCCCTCTCCTTCCCTCCTCCCCTCCCTCCCTCCCTCCTCTCTCCTTCCCTCCTCCCCTCCCTCCCTCCTCTATCCTTCCCTCCCTCCCTCCCTCTCTCCTTCCCTCCCTCCCTCCCTCTCTCCTTCCCTCCCTCCCTCCCTCTCTCCTTCCCTCCCTCCCGCCCTCTCTCCTTCCCTCCCTCCCTCCCTCTCTCCTTCCCTCCCTCCCTCCCTCTCTCCTTCCCTCCCTCCCTCGCTCTCTCCTTCCCTCCCTTTCTCCTTCTCTCCCTCCCTCCCTCCCTCCCTCTCTCCTTCTCTCCCTCTCTCCTTCCCTCCCTCCCTCCCCTCCCTCCCTCCCTCTCTCCTTCCCTCCCTCTCTCCCTCCCTCTCTCCTTCCATCCCTCCTTCCCTACCTCCCTCTCTCCTTCCCTCCCTCCCTCTCTCCCTCCTTTCCTCCCTCTCTCCCTCCCCCTCCCTCCCTCCCTCTTTCCATCCCTCCCTCCCTCCCTCCTCTCTCCCTCCCTCCCTCCTCTCTCCCTTCCTCCCTCCCTCCCTCCTCTCTCCCTTCTCCCCCTCCACGCCCCCCACCCTCCTTCTCCCCTTTCCCTCGCTGTCAGAAACACAGACACTGACAGACAGAGAGTGAGAGACACACAGCCAGACAGACAGAGAGCTAGAGACATTGACAGAGACACACTGGGGGGGCCGTCCCAGCACGCTGTTGGAGGACTCCCGGTGCTGCAGTCGGTAAGTAGAAAATGTTTTGTTTTATTGATTTTTAAAAGTTTTTTTATTTTTTATTAATTTTTTTAGATTGATTTATTGGTTGATTTATTGATGTATTTATCATTTATTATTGATGATGGCTCTTTATTTGTAAAACTGAAGTGTTTAATGTTTGATTTTCTAAAGTGTAGACAAGGTTTTTTCGAACGTACAAAAATCTTCACTTACTCCATTCTAAGTTAGTTTGGAGTAAGTTTTCACTGCCTAAACTTTGAAAATAGGTGTAAGTGGCCGGACACACCCCCTTTTGAAAAAAAAATTCTGTTCCAACGTGAAACTGTTCTAACTGACTAGAACTGGAGCAAACTAAATGCCGAGAATTCAAATTTCTAAGATACTCCATTCTAAACCAGTTGCTCCAAAAAAACAGGAGCAACTGAGGCCGAAACTTGGCCCCTACATGTGGAATAAAGCCATAAATGGTGCTTATTATGCACCTTGTCAAATGCTAGCCTTCTTGATCTCCATATATGGCAGTTTCAATGCACAATTCCCAAGTGAAAGGCTCCCTTGATTCAGTATCTAGATATGGTACATTAAAGCATGCTGATAATTGCTGAAGTTGGACTGAAGTACGGCAACTTCAGGGCATAAAAAGCAAACATCAGGATCTAATAAAATTAAATGCCGAGAACAAATCTTCAAAAGCACCGTATGAAATTTTAAATAAGCAAAACAAATATGAGTGCTGGTTGTAACCTACATTGTTAATTCTTGCTAACAAAGATACTAATAACATTTCAGTCTTCATTTCAAATAAAATTTCCCCTCCCTTTAGGTGACCCTGAGGAATGCACCTTTCTCTCTATGAAAGGGAGAGAGAGATGACCTATTCCCAGTCCTCTCGCACTGCTGCTCTGCATTGAGCACTACAAGATAGGTCATGGTCACTTTACCCTCCAATTTTCCCTCCCTTCCTTCAGAAAAGCACATGAATATCACTTGATGCTTCTTCCAGAAAGCATAATTGAGATTGAAAACTTACTATATCGAAACCCCGAAAGTATGAGCCCATATCATTCCATTCTGTAGCTTCTTGTTACACTAACGAACTATATCACCATGCTCCCCCATGCTTCTCTGTATAATCAACTTAATATAAATTTTTGAAAAGAAAGCTTGTTCCACTTGAAGAGTTAACACTGGCACAGAATAATGTTTGAAATGGAATTCTCTTGGCTTTTGGTTCCCCAACAATTCAAACTTAAAATTCTCACCCTCAGAGAGAATCTTCGCAGAATATAATTCTAACAGGCCAAAATTATGTAGTCAGATTTATTTACAAGTTAAATAGCACGAAAGGGCTAATGTTCCAAATGCATGCTCCCATTGCAGAGCCTCACCTGCCAAGAGCTCATATTGGGAAATTACGGGCATAATCCCCATCATTTTCTGTCCATAACGGATGAAAAATCATTGGGGAGCATATCTGTACTTTCCTGATATGTGTTCCTGTTGAGTGAAGCTCCATGCCAGGAGCACGCATTCTTAAAAAATGGCCTGAATAAACAGCACAACTTAAAACTGATAAAGTTAGAATCAGTCCGCAAAGCGTTAGTTTATCCTTTTTAGAATGGTATTCTAGTAGAGTTTGATAAGAAACATAATTATCAGAGGAAACAGTCTCTCATGACATAATGCTGTATTTGGGCGATACACATTTCAAGTTCACCTACAGAGTTTGAACTTTTGCCAGAACTAAAATCTACAGAAGTCTTCCACAGTTTTAAGGATCCCCCAAATACAGTGCAATCACCCATTATAAAAAGTGAAGTCTATACATAGAATGCTGATGTTCAATTTGTCACCCAACATCTGAATAAATTTCAATTTGAGCAAAGTCCCATATCCTGACTAATTTACAAGTAAATGACACTAAGCTGGGTGGCAGTGTGAGCTGTGAGGAGGATGCTAAGAGGCTGCAGGGTGACTTGGACAGGTTAGGCAACTGCATGGCAGATGTATGGCAGATGCAATATAATGTAGATAAATGTGAGGTTATCCACTTTGGTGGCAAAAACAGGAAGGCAGAATATTATCTGACAGATTAGGAAAAGGGGAGTTGCAATGAGACCTGGGTGTCATGGTACATCAGTCATTGAAAGTTGGCATGCAGGTACAGCACACTGTGAAGAAGGCAAATGGCATGTTGACCTTCGTAGCGAGAGGATTTGAATATAGGAGCTGGGAGGTCTTACTGCAGTTGTACAGGGCCTTGGTGAGGCCATACCTTGAATATTGTGTACAGTTTTGGTCTCCTAATCTGAGGAAGGACATTCTTGCTATTGAGGGAGTGCAGTGAAGGTTCACTAGACTGATTCCCAGGATGGCAGGACTGACATATGAAGAAAGACTGGAACGACTAGGCTTATATTCACCAGAATTTAGAAGAATGAGAGGGGATCTCATAGAAATATATAAAATTCTGACAGGACTGGACAGGTTAGATGCAGGAAGAATGTTCCCAATGTTGGGGAAGTCCAGAACCAGGGATCACAGTCTAAGGATAAGGGGTATGCCATTTAGCACCGAGATGAGGAGAAACTTCTTCACTCAGAGAATTGTGAACCTGTGGAATTCTCTACCACAGAAAGTTGTTGAGGCCAGTTCGTTAGATATATTCAAAAGGGAGTTAGATGTGGCCCTTACGGCTAAAGAGATCAAGAGGTATGGAGGGAAAGCAGGAATGGGGTACTGAAGTTGCATGATCAGCCATGATCATATTGAATGGTGGTACAGGTTCGAAGGGCCGAATGGCCTACTCCTGCACCTATTTTCTATGTTTCTATGTTTCTAATTTCCAGATCAATTAACCTGGTCTGGTTGCTATAGACAATCTGGATTCTCCCTTCCATTTTTAAATCGAGTGAGGGAGACCAGTTTCCATTTCAACTCGAGTTATTTTGAAACAATACATGAAATAAAGTTGGAAAAGACCGCAGTGTCACAGGGATTGAATGGCCTTCCTCATCAGTATCTATCTTGTGATATTTCTGATAGCAAAGGCAGCCAATGAACTCAAGAAATTTCACCCATCATAATCAAGTATTATCATTTTAACCATAAAAACTGATATGTGCAATTCTTGGCTCCAAAAAGACACTGGAAAATAAAATAGCAAGACTGTTTACACAAACAAAATAGCTTCCTATACAATACAAACAGCAACATCTTTCCAGCATCATTGAATGATATCGATTGTGGTCGTCTAACTATTCAGTCTATATGCTCTGTCCTGCTTCCTCGGTAAAAGGCAGCAACCACGTTTAAAAATTTCCCTTGAACAGGACTTGGAGGACACAGCACAGAATTCTACCACACTCAAGTTTAAGATGCAGGCAGGATGAGTCGGCCGAGGTACAATTTGGACTCACTCATGGTAGAAATGAAGTAATGATTAGCTTTTAGCACAGCTAACATTTCAATTGCAAAACCTTTTGCTTTAATAACAGTTATGGAGAATACTGGTCAATATTAATATCGTCTCTGAGAATACGAAGCTAAATTGATTACACCTACACCATACACAATTAGGGTTAATAAAAGCTGTATTAATTGATACAGTACAATGTATCCTGACAGTTATTTTGTTGTGAGACTAATTTAGATTGGTGGGAAGAAATGAGATGTGAGGTGTTAGGTGCAACAATGTCTGTAAAAATGGTTGGTAGCTCCTTGGCATGTGCGATCAATCAGACTTTGCTGGTTAATGATCACCCTTGCATGCCTTCTTTCAGACAGTACCCCATAAAGCACAACATACTGCGATTGGGGTGCTTCGGAAGAACCATACAGCGTAATGGTTAGTTAGGCCCGTCTGCATGTCTGTACATTAGGCCTGCTATCACAATCTATCTTCATAGTTTGAACCTGCACATACACTAGTCATCTGGAAAAGCACTCTAAGCTCAGCTCAGTCTGTAGATGCAACTGTGTGGGTAAGCTTGTGCAGCCGGACCTATTTGGCAACCCTTGGTAGATCCTCTTCTTCAGAACATATGTGTTAAGAACATCAGAAAATAAGAATTAGGAGCAGGAGTAGGCCAATCAGCCCCTCGAGCCTGCTCCACCATTCAATGAGATCATGGCTGATCTTCGACCTCAACACTTTCCTGCACAATCCCCATATCCCTTGATTCCTTTAATATCCAAAAATCTATCGCTCTCTGTCTTGAATATACTCAAAGACTGAGCCTCCACATCCCTCTAGGGTAGAGAATTCCAAAGATACACCACCCTCTGAGTGAAGAAGTTTCTCCTCATCTCAGTCCTAAATGGCTGACCCCTTATTCTGCGACTGTGACCCCTGGTTCTAGATTCCCCAGCCAGTGGAAACATCCTCCCTGCATCTACCCTGTCAAAGCCCTGTAAGAATTTTGCATGTTTCAATGAGATCACCTCTCATTCTTCTAAACTCTAGAGAATATAAGTCTAGTCTACTCAATCTCTCCTCATAGGACAATCCCCCCATCCCAGGAATCAGTCTGATGAACCATTGTTGCACCCCCTCAATGGCAAATATATCCTTCCTTAGGTAAGGAGACCAAAACTGTACACAATACTCCAGGTGCGGTTTCACCAGGGCCTTATATAATTGCAGTAAGATGTCTTTATCATAATCAAATTCTCTAGTTAAAAAGGCCAACATACCATTTGCTTTCTTAATTGCTTGCTGTACCTGCATGTTAACTTTCAGTGATTTGTGTACAAGGACACCCAGGTCCCTCTGAACACCAACATTTCCCAATCTCTCACCATTTAAAAAACTACTCTGCTTTTCTATTTTTCCTACCAAAGTGGATAACTTCACATTTCTCTACATTATATTCCATTTGCCATGTTCTTGCCCACTTACTTAGCCTGTCTATATCCCCTTGAAGTCTCTTTGCATCCTCCTCACAACTTACATTCCCACCTAGCTTTGTATCATCAGCAAACTTGGTTATATTACATTTGGTCCCTTCCTCCAAATCATTGATATAGATTGTAAACAGCTGGGGCCCAAGAACCAATTCTTGCGACACCCCACTAGTTACAACCTGTCACCCCAAAAATGATCCGTTTATTCCTACTCTCTGTTTTCTGTCTGTTAACCGATCCTCAATCCATGCTAGTATATTACCCCAATACCAGGATCCCTAATTTTGTTCAATAACCTCTTGTGTGGCACCTTATCGGATGCTTTCTGAAAATCCAAATACACCACATCCACTGGTCTCCCCTTATCTATTCTACTGATTACAACCTCAAAAAACTCTAACAGATTTGTCAAACTTGATTTCCCTTTCCATAAATCCATGTTGACTTTGCCCAATCCTATTATTATTTTCGAAGTGCTCTGCTACCCATCCTTAATAATAGATTATGCATGTTCCCTTTGGGGGTTAGGGGTATTCCCTTTGAAAACCACAATAATGGTAATGGGACAAAAATAAATGTAAACAATTAGAATTAAAGCTTAGGAAAACCTAAGTACCATCAGGCAAAAAACAACAATTAAAAAAAAATGGTGAATTAATATTCGTACTAGCCACTTTAAACTTACTTCAATAGCAACAATTTGTATTTATATAGCACCTTTTAAATAGTAAAATGTCCCAAGGCAATTCACAGTAGTGTTATAGGACAAAAATTTGGCACCGAGCAACATACGAATAAATTAGAGCAGGTGTCAAAGTGATAGGTTTTACCATCTTAAAAGAGGAAAGAAAGGTAGAGAGGCTTGGGGAGGGAGATCCACAGCTTAGGGCCCAGACAGTTGAAGACACGGCCACCAAGGGTTGAGCAATTATAATTAGGGATGCTCAAAAGGGCAGAATTAGGGGAGCGCAGACATCTCAGGGGGTTCTGAGGCTGAAGAAGGTTACAGAGATAGGGAGGGGCAATGCCATGGAGGGATTTGCACACAGCAAGCTCCCACAAACAGCAATGTGATAATGACCAGATAATCTGTTCTTTTTATGCAGAGTGAGGGATAAATATTGGCCAGGACATCAGGGATCACTCCTCTTCGAAATAGTGCCATGGGATCTTTTATGTACACCTGAGAGAGAAGACTTGGTTTAACATCTCATCTGAAAGATGGCATCTCCGACTGTGCAGCACTCCCGTGTCAGCTTAGGTTTTATGTGCTCAAGTTCCTGGAGTAGGATTTGAACCCACAACCTTCTGACCCAGAAACAAGTGTGCTACCCACTGAGCCACAGCTGACACTGTCTAGAGGTCTAGAGGTAACAAAGATATGGATGATGGTTTCAGTGGAAGATGAGCTGAGGCAGGGGCAGAGACGGACAATTGTTACAGAGGTGGAAATAGGCGGTATTAGTTATGCTGCGGATATGTGGTCGAAAGCTCACTTCAGGGTCAAATATGACACCAAGGTTGTGAACAGTCTGGTTCAGCCTCAGACAGATGCTAGAAAGAGGGCTGGAGTCGGTGGCTAGGGAAAGGAGTTTGTGGTGGGGACCAAAGACAATGGCTTCAATCTTCCCAATATCTAATTGGAGAAAATTTCTGCTCATCCAGTACTAGATGTCAGACAAGCAGTCTGACAAGTTAAAAACCGTGGAGGGGTCGAGAGAAGTGGTGGTGAGGTAGAGCTGGGTGGCATCAGCGAAACTGACAGTGTGTTTTTGGATGATGTCACCAAGGGGCAGCATATAGACGAGAAATAGGAGGGGGCCAAGGATGGATCCTTGGGGGACACCAGAGGTAACGATGCGGGAGTGGGAAGAGAAGCCATTGCAGGTGATTTTCTGGCTATGATTAGATAGATAAGTGTCATATCTTCGGAGAGGACACAACACACAACACACAGCAGGTTCCGGAAACTTCTGACCTGCCGGTCAGGTGACCTGCTCTTTATTAAACAGCACTAACTGCAGAAACACAGGCATCTACAGTGTGGAGCTACAGACATTACACTTCTCCCTCCTTAATGAAGAAGTTATTATAACAAACAATCATCATACATAACTTGCATGGTTATACATAGCAAAGGATATGGACTTATTTTGCCATATTTACAAATCAAGCTTAACCACTTGTTTTCTGTTTCAAAGAGGATACCTTCACTATCGAACAGAACCTTCCAAACATGGTGTTGAATTTAACTCATTCAAGGCTGATCCTGAGGGAATTTTTCCTCAAAGGAATGCCCCTGATTTTCATTTGAACTCTCTAACTTCAGACTGTTGGTTTTCCTGACTCGGACTCAAACTTAAATTCTGACTTTCTCTTGGATTTGTTTCCGGTACATTGGATGTAGGATATGCTACTGGTGTATCAAAACTGTCTGATGAGTCAGAAATAATTGAATCACATTGTAAGGTTGCAAAATTCGTGGGAAACCCCCCAGTGTTTCGACTCATTAAAAAGAAAATTCGATTTGGGACTATCAAACAGAAAGTTTGGAATCCTAAGATGCCTATGGAAGAAATCTATGAGTTTTAACCAAGTTTGGGATTTTAAGGGATGCATGGGTCTGCAAGGAAAAGGACTGCAAAAACTAGGGGGAACATTAACCTCTGAAAAGACCAGTTTTGGGTATTGGAACTGTCTGGGATATTCGAGCTAAAACAAATTGTCTGGAGAATTGTGTAAACTCAAAACCCTTCTCCCCAGGAGACATTAACATAGCAACAATCAACCCAGAGATAGCCAGCCATAGCTCTAAGAATGAAACCCATCCAACGCATGCATAATGTTAATAGCCCATCCAGCCCACATGAAAAGTCCAGGCCTAGGCAGACAACGTAAATACCAAAAGTAATTTTCCCAATTGAAAAACGAATTCAACAGATCGACATATCTGAAACGAGTTATCATTAACGAGCCCGCCAAAATATGACAAAGAATTACTAAGCCCGCCAAAATTAAGACAAAGAATCGGGGTTGATTTGGTGCGCAGATTAGAACGGCTCCCAAAGTATAATTGGGGCCCTGTTTTATGGGTCGAGAAAAAAAGAGAACAGCTTTCTGAGAACAACTTTCAAAGAGATCAACGTCTTCAGCCTCAACGACACTCCTGGGCTACACTGTTCTGCCACCGAAGAAGGAAGAAGAACATCATCGAATCGGCAGAGGAAAGCAGTTCCCAGTAACTTTGGACATCATCATCGCAACAACAACTGACCACAGCCAATGTGGTAACATCGAACCACCGCGATCGATAAATTCTAAGAAAAGACTCCTCAAGAAGAAACCGAAGCTTTGAAAGTTTCCACTCTACAATCGGTTCGTAGCTACCAACAGGTGAAACATTACCAAAAAGAACTTTAAAACCTACTGTTGACGGAAGGAAGTGGGTACGCACCCCATAAATCTAATATGCACCCTACCACATCAGCAGACACCACCCAACTGAAGACTACACAGTAAGAAGTCTTCCACGACGTTCAGGGTACGGCAAGCAGAACCTACAGAGTCCAGCGAACCCTGAAACTGTGAACCACCGCTAACTGACAATAAGAGGATTGGTGAGCATAATCCCTGTTTGCCCTACAGTTCAACCTAGTCAGAGTTAGGCAGAGGTGGGAGGGGTATTATTTTCTGTAACCCCCTTTGAACATGTGATAAAGTGTTCCTTATTCTAGTGATTGAATGTTTTGACATTGTACTTTCTTTTCCTTAATAAAATCGAAGTTTCTTGCACCAAAACCAGTTGTCTCTTGCACTTTGTCACATCCCCAAATAAATCCAAAGTCTAGAACCCAGGGAGTGGGAGCGATTCGAACTGCTCAGAAGGTTAGACAGGAACCTGACCCCCGAGGCCACCCCCTACACAAGCCCACTCTCAACGACTTCCATGTCTGTGGGTAAAATATGATCAATGTGAACAAACCTAACCTGTCCATGATCAAACATCTTGACCAAATATGTGCGAGGACCACATATCTTCACCACTCTTCCTGGTAACCACTTTACCCATTTATGGTGATGGTTCTTCACTCTCACCTTCGGATTTAATTTCACATTTCTCTCTTTTACTCTACCTCTATCATGATCCTCTTTCTGTCTTAATTGTGTCTCTTCTACGGACTATGCCAAGTTTGGTTTTAACAACGGGAATCTGGTTCGTGGCTGCCATTTGAGAAACAACTCTGCTGGTGTTCTACCAGTAGTTGCATGAGGAGTATTACGATACATTATTAGAAAATTAGCCAATTTGTGGTCCAATGACAACTGTCATTTCTTTGGATTTGAATCCAATATTTGTTTGATGAGGGCACGTTTTACAATTTGTACAGTGCGCTCTGCTACACCACTCAAAGCAGGGTGGCACAGTGGAACCGTGGTATGTTTCACATCATTTTTGCTCGTGAACTGTGCAAATTCTGCTGAACGAAATTGTGGTCCATTATCCGAAACAATTTTTTCTGGGAGGCCAAATGAAGAAAATAATCTTCGCAAAACTTCTAATGTTTTACATGTTGTTATTTTACATTGGAAACACCTCCACCCACTTCGAATGGCTATGAATCACAATGAACAATTGTTGTCCTTCTTGCTCAGCAAAATCAATATGTAGCCTTTGCCACACCCTGGGAGACCATTTCTACGGTTCGCGTTGCGGAGTTGGAGCTGAGGGTGGATTTACTCTGGAGCATCCACGATGCTGAGAATGACGTGAGTATCACATGTAGCGAGTTGGTCTTACCGCAGGAGAAGAGTCCACAGACAGCTAGGGAATGGAAGACCAGCAGGAAGAGTAGTGCAAGGAAGGTAGTGCAGGAGTCCCCTGTGGTCATCCCCCTGCAAAACAGATACACTGCTTTGGGTACTGTTGAGGGGGATGACTCATCAGGGGAGGGCAGCAGCAGCCAAGTTCATGGCACCGTGGCTGGCTCTGTTGTACAGGAGGGCAGGAAAAAGAGTGGGAGAGCAATAGTGATAGGGGATTCAATTGTAAAGGGAATAGATAGGCGTTTCTGCGGCCGCAACCGAGACTCCAGGATGGTATGTTGCCTCCCTGGTGCAAGGGTCAAGGATGTCTCGGAGCGGGTGCAGGACATTCTAAAAAGGGAGGGAGATCAGCCAGTTGTCGTGGTACACATTGGTACCAACGACATAGGTAAAAAAAGGAATGAGGTCCTACGAAACGAATTTAAGGAGCTAGGAGCTAAATTAAAAAGTAGGACCTCAAAAGTAGTAATCTCGGGATTGCTACCAGTGCCACGTGCTAGTCAGAGTAGGAATCGCAGGATAGCGCAGATGAATACGTGGCTTGAACAGTGGTGCAGCAGGGAGGGATTCAAATTCCTGGGGCATTGGAACCGGTTCTGGGGGAGGTGGGACCAGTACAAACCGGACGGTCTGCACCTGGGCAGGACCGGAACCAATGTCCTAGGGGGAGTGTTTGCTAGTGCTGTTGGGGAGGATTTAAACTAATATGGCAGGGGAATGGGAACCAATACAGGGAGACAGAGGGAAACAAAAAGGAGGCAAAAGCAAAAGACAGAAAGGAGATGAGGAAAAGTGGAGGGCAGAGAAACCCAAGGCAAAGAACAAAAAGGGCCACTGTACAGCAAAATTCTAAAAGGACAAAGGGTGTTAAAAAAACAAGCCTGAAGGCTTTGTGTCTTAATGCAAGGAGTATCCGCAATAAGGTGGATGAATTAACTGTGCAAATAGATGTTAACAAATATGATGTGATTGGGATTACGGAGACGTGGCTCCAGGATGATCAGGGCTGGGAACTCAACATCCAGGGGTATTTAACATTCAGGAAAGATAGAATAAAAGGAAAAGGAGGTGGGGTAGCATTGCTGGTTAAGGAGGAAATTAAGGCAATAGTTTGGAAGGACATTAGCTTGGATGATGTGGAATCTATATGGGTAGAGCTGCAGAATACCAAAGGGCAAAAAACGTTAGTGGGAGTTGTGTACAGACCTCCAAACAGTATTAGTGATGTTGGGGAGGGCATCAAACATGAAATTAGGGGTGCATGCAATAAAGGTGCAGCAGTTATAATGGGTGACTTTAATATGCACATAGATTGGGTTAACCAAACTGGAAGCAATACGGTGGGGGAGGATTTCCTGGAGTGCATAAGGGATGGTTTTTTAGACCAATATGTCGAGGAACCAACTAGGGGGGAGGCCATCTTAGACTGGGTGTTGTGTAATGAGAGAGGATTAATTAGCAATCTTGTTGTGCGAGACCCCTTGGGGAAGAGTGACTATAATATGGTGGAATTCTGCATTAGGATGGAGAATGAAACAGTTAATTCAGAGACCATGGTCCAGAACTTAAAGAAGGGTAACTTTGAAGGTATGAGGCGTGAATTGGCTAGGATAGATTGGCGAATGATACTGAAGGGGTTGACTGTGAATGGGCAATGGCAGACATTTAGAGACCACATGGATGAACTACAACAATTGTACATTCCTGTCTGGCGTAAAAATAAAAAAGGGAAGGTGGCTCAACCGTGGCTATCAAGGGAAATCAGGGATAGTATTAAAGCCAAGGAAGTGGCATACAAATTGGCCAGCAATAGCAGTGAACCCGGGGACTGGGAGAAATTTAGAACTCAGCAGAGGAGGACAAGGGGTTTGATTAGGGCAGGGAAAATGGAGTACGAGAAGAAGCTTGCAGGGAACATTAAGACGGATTGCAAAAGTTTCTATAGATATGTAAAGAGAAAAAGGTTAGTAAAGACAAACGTAGGTCCCCTGCAGTCAGAATCAGGGGAAGTCATAACGGGGAACAAAGAAATGGCAGACCAATTGAACAAGTACTTTGGTTCGGTATTCACTGAGGAGGACACAAACAACCTTCCGGATATAAAAGGGGTCGGAGGGTCTAGTAAGGAGGAGGAACTGAGGGAAATCCTTATTAGTCGGGAAATTGTGTTGGGGAAATTGATGGGATTGAAGGCCGATAAATCCCCAGGGCCTGATGGACTGCATCCCAGAGTACTTAAGGAGGTGGCCTTGGAAATAGTGGATGCATTGACAGTCATTTTCCAACATTCCATTGACTCTGGATCAGTTCCTATGGAGTGGAGGGTAGCCAATGTAACCCCACTTTTTAAAAAAGGAGGGAGAGAGATAACAGGGAATTATAGACCGGTCAGCCTGACATCGGTAGTGGGTAAAATGATGGAATCAATTATTAAAGGATGTCATAGCAGTGCATTTGGAAAGAGGTGATAAGATAGATCCAAGTCAGCATGGATTTGTGAAAGGGAAATCATGCTTGACAAATCTTCTGGAATTTTTTGAGGATGTTTCCAGTAGAGTGGACAAGGGAGAACCAGTTGAGGTGGTATATTTGGACTTTCAGAAGGCTTTCGACAAGGTCTCACACAAGAGATTACTGTGCAAAGTTAAAGCACATGGGATTGGGGGTAGTGTGCTGACATGGATTGAGAACTGGTTGTCAGATAGGAAGCAAAGAGTAGGAGTAAATGGGGACTTTTCAGAATGGCAGGCAGTGACTAGTGGGGTACCGCAAGGTTCTGTGCTGGGGCCCCAGCTGTTTACACTGTATATTAATGATTTAGACAAGGGGATTAAATGTAGTATCTCCAAATTTGTGGATGACACTAAGTTGGGTGACAGTGTGAGCTGCGAGGAGGATGCTATGAGGCTGCAGAGCGACTTGGATAGGTTAGGTGAGTGGGCAAATGCATGGCAGATGAAGTATAATGTGGATAAATGTGAGGTTATCCACTTTGGTGGTAAAAACAGAGAGACAGACTATTATCTGAATGGTGACAGATTAGGAAAAGGGGAGGTGCAACGAGACCTGGGTGTCATGGTACATCAGTCATTGAAGGTTGGCATGCAGGTACAGCAGGCGGTTAAGAAAGCAAATGGCATGTTGGCCTTCATAGCGAGGGGATTTGAGTACAGGGGCAGGGAGGTGTTGCTACAGTTGTACAGGGCCTTGGTGAGGCCACACCTGGAGTATTGTGTACAGTTTTGGTCTCCTAACCTGAGGAAGGACATTCTTGCTATTGAGGGAGTGCAGTGAAGGTTCACCAGACTGATTCCCGGGATGGCGGGACTGACCTATCAAGAAAGACTGGATCAACTGAGCTTGTATTCACTGGAGTTCAGAAGAATGAGAGGGGACCTCATAGAAACGTTTAAAATTCTGATGGGGTTCGACAGGTTCGATGCAGGAAGAATGTTCCCAATGTTGGGGAAACCAGAACCAGGAGACACAGTCTAAGGATAAGGGGTAAGCCATTTAGGACCGAGATGAGGAGGAATTTCTTCACCCAGAGAGTGGTGAACCTGTGGAATTCTCTACCACAGAAAGTTGTTGAGGCCAATTCACTAAATATATTCAAAAAGGAGTTAGATGGAGTCCTTACTACTAGGGGAATCAAGGGTATGGTGAGAAAGCAGGAATGGGGTACTGAAGTTGCATGTTCAGCCATGAACTCATTGAATGGCGGTGCAGGCTAGAAGGGCCGAATGGCCTACTCCTGCACCTATTTTCTATGTTTCTATGTAATGGTACTGATGATGGTTGCTTGCTTACCGATTGACATGTCGTACACTGGCTTACAATGTACTCTATATCTTTATCAAGACCTGGCCACTATAAGTAACTGTGTGCAAAACTCTTGGTCAAGCACATTCCCAGGTGCTGGTCATGGAGGTCTGCTAATAATTTGGACCTGAATTTATTTGCTATAACCACTCTTGCACTCCACATGATAGAATCTTTATCGATTGATAATTCATTCCCACGAATGAAGAATGGATAAATATCTTTGTCTGTTACCTGGTTTGGCCATCCGTTTGCAATATAATAATACACTTTTGACATAACTGGGTCACGTTTGGTTGCTCTACCAATCTCTTCAGCTCTGACTGGCAGTTTATCAATGTATGAAAAATAGAACACCTCTTCCCTATCGGGTGTAACTTGTGATGGGGAAGGCAATTTGGCATAGCATCAGCATTACTGTGATCAGCTGATCGTCTGTATTCAATATCATATGTATGTGCTGACAAATCAAAGCGCATCTCTGCATTCGGGCTGCAGCTAATGTTGGAACTGGGGACTTTGGATGGAGGATTGCTGTCAGGGGCTTATGGTCCATAATGAGAGTAAACTTACGACCGTACAAGTATTTGTGGAACTTCTAGTAAAGGTCATGCACTTTGGCAGAAAAAATCAAAGAGCAAGTTATTATTCAAATGGAGAAAGATTGCAAAGTGCTGCTGTACAGCGGGACCTGGGGGTACTTGTGCATGAAACACAAAGGGATAGTATATAGGTAAAGCAAGTGATCAGGAAGGCCAATGGTACCTTGGCCTTTATTGCAAAGGGGATGAGTATAAAAGCAGGAAAGTCTTACTACAGTTATATAAGGTATTGGTGAGGCCACACCTGGAATACTGTGTGCAGTTTTGGTATCCATATTTAAGAAAGGATATACTTGCTTTGGAGGCAGTTCAGAGAAGGTTCACTAGGTTGATTGCGGGGATGAGAGGGTTGACTTATGAGAAAAGGTTGAGTAGGTTGGGCCTCTACTTATTGGAATTCAGAAGAATGAGAGGTGATCTTGTCGAAAAGTATAAGATTATGAGGGGTTTGACAAGGTGGATGCAGAGAGGATGTTTCCACTGATGGGGGAGACTAGAACTAGAGGGCACGATCTTAGAATAAGGAGCCGCCCATTTAAAACAGAGATGTGGAGACATTTCTTCTCTCAGAGGGTTGTAAATCTGTGGAATTCACTGCCTCAGAGAGCTGTGGAAGCTGGGACATTGAATAAATTTAAGACAGAAATAGACAGTTTCTTAAACGATAAGGGGATAAGGGGTTATGGGGAACGGGTGGGGAAGTGGAGCTGAGTCCATGATCAGATCAGCCATGATCGTATTGAATGGCGGAGCAGGAACGAGGGGCCGTATGGCCTACTCCTGCTCCTATTTCTTATGTTATTATGTTCTTGACCCCAAAAATTAATGCCAAAGCTTCCCTTTCGATTTGCGCATAATTACGCTCACTGGCACTGAGATTGCATGAAGCAAAAGCAATTGGTCTATTCTTCCCACTACGTAATACATGAGAGATTACTGCCTCAACACCATATGGAGAGGCATCACATGCTAGCTTGATCTCCTGAGATATGTCATATGAATTAACATGGTGCTCTCTACCAAGTTGCTTTTACACGCCTTGAATGCTGTATCGCATTCTTTTGACCACTTCCAATTGACCTGCTTTTTCAATAGGTCATTCAGTGGATGTAATACTGTAGCCAAATTTGGTAGGAACTTCCCATAATAGTTCAAAAGACCCTAAAATGATGGAAGTTCAGTGACATTCTTGTGCATTTCTGATTGCATCCAGTTTTTCCTTGGTTGGATGTAAACCATCTTTATCTACTCTGTACCCTAAGTACTCCCCTGAGTTTTGAAATAACTCACACTTGCGAACAGACACTCGTACTCTGTGCTTCTCTAGCCATTTGAGGACTTCATTCAATATGTTATTATGAATTTGCCTATTTGGTGCTGAAATTAATATGTCATCTAAATAACATACTACCCCTTCAATACCTTGCAAAATCTGGTTCATTACCCCTTGGAATATGGCAGGGGTGGAAGACACTCCAAATGGTAGCCTATTAAATTGAAATAGGCCTCGATGGGTATTTATAGTCAAGCATAACTTGGACTCCTCATCTAGTTCAAGCTGTAAGTAGGCATTCGTAAGATCCAACTTTGAGAAAATCTGACCCCCTGTTAGTGTTGTGAACAAATCTTCTATATTTGGCACTGTATTGGGGACATTACCCTCTAGAACCTGGTTTACGGTTACTTTATAATCACCACATAATGTTACCTTACCATCGGACTTAGGTACAACAACAATGGGTGTAGCCCAATTACATCGATCTATCTTAGAAATAATGTTCTCAGTCTCTAGTCTTTTGAGTTCTTGCTCAATTTTCTCCTTGAGTGCATATGGTACGGAACGTGGTTTGTAGTAAACTGATCTAGCTTCCTTCTGTACCCTGACACTCGCCTTCAAGCCTTGGATCGGACTGCCCGTTTCGCAGAACACCTTCGGATACTTCTTGATGACATCATCCTTTGATGCAAATCTCGTTTCAACATGAAAAATCTCACTCCAATCCAGCTTCAGTGATCCCAACCAATTTCTTCCTGGTAAGGCAGGCTTGGCTCCTGCCACTACTATTAGAGACAGGTTCTGAACTTGATCCTTGTATTTCACCGGCACGGTGATACGACCTACCACCAGAATGTTCTCTCCCGAGTAGCCTCGCAGCTCTATCTTGGCTTTCAAAGCGACTCCGGTATTACACTCAAGGATGTACCCGTGTCGATTTCCATGGGTATCTTGAATCCTGCAAAATCTATGTGGATTATGATACTTTTCAAATCGCCGTCCGTTGACGTTTAACTCTAACATCTCCTCGTCCTGTTGTTGTTCTTCCATGCTATGTAGTCTCTGGGGATTTCTATTCATAGCTTTGAAAGCTTGTTTACCCTTCAGTCGGCATGCCTTCGCAAGGTGCCCAGTTATCCTGCAGACGAAACACCCTGCCTTCACATATGGACAGCTTTGAGCAATGTGTTGTCCCAGGCACCGATAGCAGAACGTCAATGCTCTGTTCCCATTTCCAGTTTTTGAGACTTTGAGGCCCCACCGCCTTTTACTTTGAACCTGCAGGTGATTCACTTCGGTTGTCTGATGACTGAAATTAGTATGAAATTCTTGGGAATATTGTTCAGCCAGGCTCATCAACCTAACTGTCTGACAAGCTAAATCAAAAGTCAAGTTAGGCAATAACTTTCTTCTGAACACAAACAAAGCGGTCTTGCAATGCTCGGTTCTGAAAGTCTCCGAAATTACAGTGAATAGATAGCTTTTTTAATGCTACAATGTACTCACTGATATTTTCTTCAGCCTTCTGATTTCGTATTCTGACACAATAACTTTCAGCAATTTTTAACGGAATGGGGCTGTAATGTAGAATCTGTTTCAACATTGTATCCTTTGGCTTGTCAGGCACAAGGAACTTTATCAGCATTTCATACAACTCGGGCCTGGCCTCACTTAAGAATATAGCTCTTTTTCGTTCCAACACCACCTGGTTATTGTCTTCATTACTGGGAATTTCGATGATATTATTTGCAGTGAGAAACATTTCTAGCCGATCCACATACGCTCTGAAACTTTCACGGTTGCATTGAAATTCCTTCAAATGCCCTTTAGCTCCCATGGGGGCAGCCATTTTGACTCTGGCAGTTTAACCAAGTGCGCTCATAATTTACCTCGGATTTGTAGCTGTTTCCAAAAGAAGCTCTCAAAGTCTCTCTGTCAGCTGGCTGAATCCTTCATCAACAGAAATTTCAGCTTTGTATTATCCAATTACATCCCATTCTCTCGTCGCCAAATGTCATATCTTCAGAGAGCACACAACACACAACCTGTAACTTGGCTGCAGTTTTCGGAAACTTCTGACCTGCCGGTCGGGTGCCCTGCTCTTCATTAAACAGCACTAGCTGCAGTAACACAGGCATCCACAGCGTGGAGCTATAGACATTACAATAAGTCTGGAACTAGGCGAATGCAGTCCAACCCAGCTGGACAACAGTGGAGAGGCATTGCAGGAGGATGGAGTGGTCAACCGTGTCCAGAAGGACAAGGAGGGACAGCTTACCTTTGACACAGTCACAAAGGATGTCATTTACAACTTTGATGAGAGCTGTTTCGGTACTGTGGCAGGGATGGAAACTGGATTGAAGGGATTCAAACATAGAATTCTGGGAAAGAGGGGCACGGATCTGGGAGTCGACAACACGTTCAAGGACTTTGGAGAGTAAAAGGAGGTTGGAGATGGGGCGGTAGTTTGCAAGGGCAGTGGGGTCAAGGGTTGTTTTTTTGAGGAGAGGAGTGTTGACGGCAGACTTGAAGGAAGCGGGAATGATCCTGGAATAGTGAGCAATTTTGGCAGACAAGAGTAGGACCCGATAATGCTTTATTTATTCCAGCTAGATCTGCCGATGAATGGCTAACCCGTTGTCTGCCATATCTGTTCAAGTCTGTGTCCCTTGGACTTGAGGGAGCAAAGATGAGGGCTGTTCCAGGGGGAATGGCCAGGCTGAGGGTGTGATTCAGCAGATCTGTGGCTGCAGAAATGTCATAGTGAATGGAGGGCCAAAGACTGGACAGTTGGGATTTTGTACATGCAGTTGTAAGAGAGTTTGAAGAGAGTTTTTTCCAGGAGTGGCCACAGAAGGAAGTAGGGTTGGGTGGGGGAAGGGGGATGTGGGTGAAGAGCGACTTAAGAAGTGGTCAGAGATGGCCTTATCCGCAATTGATAAGATGGGAATAGCGAGGCCACGAAAGATGGCAAGGTCAAGGGGATGGCCGTGAATATGGGTTGGGGAGTTCACATGAAGGGAGAAATTAAGGGAGGGTAGGAGGGTAGTGAACTCAGAGAAGAGAGACCATGTTGAATTGAGATGGAGGTTGAAATCACTGAGGAATGGAAGTCGCTCGGTGCAAAGGCTGAGGGAGGAAAGCAGTTCAGTGCCTCGTAACCATAACACGGGCATGATTTGGTAGTTGCATGGATCTGATGAATGTAGTATAGATTGCCTGTCTGTTTCAGGTGGGAGCTTCCTCCACTCCTCCCGTGCCCCCTGGGCATGTTTCTCACATACTAAAGGGGTTACAGATCTCTGCCCCTTTTCCTGTGCTGTACCTGCCGTTTTCAAGACAAAAATTAGTTCCATTGCTTCCAACCTGTTTTTGCTCATAAAAATGGACTCAACTGTAATTTACAGTTTTGGTGTTGTTAGCTATAACATATCAGAATATATATGGGGTGATATTTTCTTTTGTTTTCTTATTTTTTTATTTACATGAGACTATGAAGTGTAGAACATCAATAGGGTGAAATCACTCTCAAACATATGACATTTCTTTGACTGCTATTGAATGAAGACATTAATCTACTTAAATAAATGTTACATCTTTGTATATTCCTATCACCCAGCATGATTTCTCTTCATAAGTTGCCCCTAATTATACCCAGAAAAATGTGACGGGACGCATCAGTCACTTGGGTCATTAGTTTTTCCCTCACTCTGTCTCCACACCTTCTAACAAAAGACAGGGGCCCAAAATGTTGTCTCTTAAGACTTTAATGGAAATAAAAATCGGGAGAGATTTAAAACAGGCGGTCAGTCTGTTATCACCCATCTTACACTGTTGCACAAAGTCAAAATCTACCCCATTGTCTCCAAGTAAAAACTCAGGACTCAGATGAATAGTCATTGCAAGCTTCCCTTAATATGTCATACCTGCCACAGAATTCATTAATATGCCTAAGAGAATTCACAGTCACACAGCACAATTTAAGACAATTATTCTATTCAAGGATCTGTTTCATGTTAAAAAAAACTAAAGACCTCTGGGATGGTTCAAGAGCAGAGGTTAAAGGCATTATGTCATCAGGAATTTCTTTCTTCCAAGCCAAATATTCTAGTTCATAAACAGAGAATAAATTCAGATTATTAAAGGTGATGATGGAAATTCAATCTGTAACCATGTGGAAAAGAAAAGGTTTCCTGTCATGTCCTACAATTCATCTTTCTTTATTCTATCTTCACTTGCGCTGTGGATAAATGACTGTCTAAGTCACTTGCTACTCCAGAGCCACCATCCAGTCCGCTCCTTCTCAGCCACCAGATGGTGCACTTACTTAACAAGGTGGTACACACTTCCTTCCTGATTACTGTCCCGATTTCAAGTCCACTTGAGCACTCCTGTCCTAGCTGAAACCCCAGTCAAATTGTACCCAGAGGGTAGCTGAGTCATCTAAGACAGAGTTGAGCTCAGTCCTTTGGGTGGGAGCTGGTGTCGTACAGCTGGGGCCATTTGCTCAATAATAACTTTTCAAACAATTCATGAAGGTTATATCTTGTAGGCTTGGAATTTCATCCCAAAACTGGAAAAAAGGGTAAAGGTGGGCAGTGAAGTTGGCTGGCACATTTCCACCTGACCTCAATTTCCCTGCGCTACCTCTGCCACAATGACTGCCAGTTACCCTCTATCCTGCCCACCACATGTAAATGTCAGTGTGGAGGCAGTGTCCAGCATGCTGCTACTGTCTCACCAACCCCAGAGAACACCAAGGGGTTCTCTTGCTGTTCCCTCTGGGGTAGGGAAGACAAATGCCCAAAGTTGCTTCGGGAAGGAGAATCCCCAGCAGTGGCCTCCTTTCCCTCCATACAGACCTCACAACCCTATCTTTTAGGCCTCAGTCTTGGCCAAGTCCTAAAACAAACTTTCCCATTCCTCTTGGGACTCTTCCATTCCTTTGGGTGCTATAGTGGCTGTGTCGCTGTAGTGCCACCTCAATTTTCCTGCATGCCAGCAGCAGGCGCGCTTGTGGAAGTAGAGTTCATGCCAGGAATCCTCCTTGCATGCCAAATGAGCCCCGTCCAAGGAAAATGGGTCATTATCATGGCGCAGTCAAAGCAGCAGGCAAAATTCCTACCGCACCACTACTCGACCAGCTAAAGGAGAATCCAGCCCCTAAATTCTCCAAAAGGTGCTAGCCTCTCATTGCACGGGCCATTGTTGATTGCCCCAAGCTAACACTGCCATTCCAATAACTGTCTGCATTGGTCCAAGCTGCTTGTCACAAACTATTTCAATCCTACCAAGCTCCTGACCACTTTGCACCCCTCCTTGGGTTATGCTTCTGTGAAGCACCTATGGACGTTAAAGATGATACATAAGTGCAAATTGTTGTTGTTGTTTTACACAACCTGCGAGTAATATGATTTCAGTCCTGATGCCTGAGTTTACCGGCCAGATGAGTAAACGATTTATGTGGTCTGTCTCAAACCACAGGAAGAATCCTACATCTGTGCAGAGCACTGCGTGACATTGGGATGGAGAATTTCGCAGCCTGTTCACCCACTCCCACTGTCAATGATAGGATTCAGATGGAGGGTGCAATGGGAAACCAAAAATATGTTTGTGAGAAGGATGGGTTATTAAAACATAGTAAACAATGTAATTAAAGCCTTTGGCTTTCAATTGGTTACTAACCTACTTCAAATGAACTGTTAATGTTTCATAGTACTTCTAAAACTTGTTTAGTTCTTAAAGAAGAAAGTCTGTTGTTTGCGTGTGAAGTGTTTTGTTTTTACTGGCAGAATAAAAGAACAAATATCCTCATGACGTTACTAACTGTGGAGCTCCTGCGGGGTTTTCCACATACCTGCTCCAAGGCCTTAGTTCCAGCTCTGCATGAAGTTTGTGACTGCTTGATTCTGGGGTAGTCATTCACAATTTCATGCCAACTATTCTCATAGTTCCAGATAATGCAAACCTTGTGCCTTTCTCTCCTGAATATACTTTATCTAATTCCTCCAGACCATTCATTGATCTCCATGGCAGGATACATTCTGCAGCAGAATGTACCATAGATTAGTTCTCATAGATGTAGAACTGGATTGCCAAGAGATCATATGCTATTTGCATGGATCTGAATACCTAAACAATGGCAATGAATAGCACTGATATGTTGAACTTACGGCTGAATTTGAATTTTGGATCAGAAGTATAAGTAAATGAAATGAATAGGATTTAGGCATTGATATTGCCATTAGAGTTTTCACACATTTACATTTTATGCCTGAATCACAATGATGCTTAGATCAAATAATGAGGCTAATCCACTGAAATTCTGGCCCCGATATTAACAGAGATGCATTGGGAACGGGGAGGGGGGGGAGTGGGGAGGTTGCGGGGAGGGGGTCCAGTATTATGTGGGAAACCCGGAAGTAAGTTCAGCGTGTGTGTCAGTGGCTTTTTAACTCAGCCAGCTAATTATCACGTTACTTCCGGTTTGCCATCCAAGGCATGATGGCGGGCATGACATAATCTCAATTTCAGTATTTAAAGGGCCAATCCGAAGATGGAATTTGTAGGAGTTTGGTGTTGCCAAGAAGCGAAGAGCAGTTTTGACAATGAACAATGGGGAAATTATTCACTTTGGTAGAAAGAATAGAAAAACAGAATATTTTTAAAATGGTGGGAAACTATTAAATGTTGGTGTTGAGAGAGATTTAGGTGTCCTCGTACTGGAAACGCAGAAAGTTAGCATGCAGGTACAGCAAGCAATTAGGAAGGCAAATGGCATATTGATCTTTATTCCAAGAGGTTTGGAGTACAAGAGTAAGAAAGTCGAACTATAATTGTACAGGGCATTGGTGAGACCACATTTGGAGCACTGTACACAGTTTTGATCTCCTTATCTGAGGAACGATATACTTGCCTTAAAGGCGATGTAATGAAGATTCACTAGGTTGATTCCTGGGACTAGCAAGAAATATAAAAACAGATTGTAAGAGCTTCTACAAAAAAGGAAGAGAGTAGCAAAAGTAAATGTTGGTCCCTTAGAGACTGAGACAGGAGAAATTATTATGGAGAATAAGGAAATGGCAGGAACATTAAACAAATATTTTGTATCTGTCTTCACAGTAGAAGACACAAAAAGCCTACCAAAAATGGTGGGAAAATAAGGGACTAATGAGGGTGAGGAACTTAATGTAATTAATATAAGTAGAGAAAAAGTACTAGGGAAGCTAATGGGACTAAAAGCCTAGACCTGATGGTAATACATCCTAGGGTTCTAAAAGAGGTGGCTGCAAAGTTAGTGGATGCATTGGTTTTGATCTTCAAAATTCCCTAGACTTTCGAATGGTCACAGCAGATTAGAAGGTAGCGAAAGTAACACCGCTATTCAAGAAAGGAGGGAGAGAGAAAACAGGGAGCTACAGGCCAGTTAGCCTGATATTAGGCATTAGGAAATGCTAGAATTCATTGTTAAGGAAGTGGTATCAGGGCACTTAGGCAGAGTCAACATGGTTTTATGAAAGGGAAATCGTATCTGACAAATTTATTAAAGTTTTTTGAGTATGTAACTAGCATGGTAGATAAAGGGGAATCAGTGGATGTAGTATATTTGGATTTCCAAAAGGCATTTGATAACGTGCCACATAAAAGGTTATTAGACAAGATAAGGGCTCATGGAATTGGGGGTAACATGGTAGCATGGCTAGAGGGTTGGATAATGGACAGAAAACCAAGCATAGGAATAAATGGGTCTTTTTCAGATTGGCAAGCCGTAACTAGTGGGGTGCCGCAAGGATCAGCGCTGGGGCCTCAACTGTTTACAATTCATATTAATGACTTAAATGAAGGTCCAAGTTTGCTGATGATACAAAGCTAGGTGTGACAGTAAGCTGTGAAGAGAACATTTGGGGATAGAAATTAGGTTGGAGCCTTCTTAGGGCTCTAATGGTGATGGGACGGTAAATTTTGCACCGGAAAATGGTTTGCGACAGCGGCCAAAAAATGTGGTTGCTGCGCCCTGAGAGTGGAGCGGAGTGCTAAGAGAGGCATTGCACATCTCTCTTAGGGCACTTGGTTGGGTGAGCAACTGAAAATATGTTGCTAAAGAGCCAGACTTATAGCGCCCTAAGAAATGCCTCCCTGCAAAAAGAAATCAAGATAAAAAACACAAAAAACATTCCCAATAAATTCCTCCCACTAAATACCGATGAAATGCAAAATTAAATCAGAGAAATATTAATTTAACTTATCTTTTCCAATCATTCCTTCCCATAGCACCCCAGGACAGCTCTACACCCCAGCTTTCTAAGGCGCTGTCACCACGGGGTGCTACAGGTGCCGCTACAGCCTAATATCGAAACGTTGAAACCGGGAGCGTTGCACACTGGCGCGACACTTCCAGCCGATACATAGAAACATAGAAACATAGAAAATAGGTGCAGGAGTAGGCCATTCAGCCCTACGAGCCTGCACCGCCATTCAATGAGTTCATGGCTGAACATGCAACTTCAGTACCCCATTCCTGCTTTCTCCCTTGATCCCCCTAGTAGTAAGGACTATATCTAACTCCTTTTTGAATATATTTAGTGAATTGGCCTCAATAACTTTCTGTGGTAGAGAATTCCACAGGTTCACCACTCTCTGGGTGAAGAAGTTTCTCCTCATCTCGGTCCTAAATGGCTTACCCCTTATCCTTAGACTGTGACCCCTGGTTCTGGATTTCCCCAACATTGGGAACATTCTTCTTGCATCTAACCTGTCTAAACCCGTCAGAATTTTAAACGTTTCTATGAAATCCCCTCTCATTCTTCTGAACTCCAGTGAATACAAGCCCAGTTGATCCAGTCTTTCTTGATATGTCAGTCCCGCCATCCCGGGAATCAGTCTGGTCAGCATCGCTGGCACCGGCACACTGAATGTGCCGAGCGGCGCAAATGCCGGCACTCGAACCTCCGACCCCTTTAGTGCTCCTGTTCCGACCCTTTCCAGGGGCGCTAAGCAACCGCATTTCTACGCCAAAGAGTCTGCAAAGAGATATAAATAGACTAAGTGAGTGGGCAGTAAGGTGGCAGATCGAATATAATGTAGGAGAAGGTGAGGTTATTCATTTTGGTAGGAAGAATAGAAAAACAGAATATTTTTTAAATGGTGGAAAACTTTAAATGTTGGTGTTCAGAGAGATATGTGTGTCCTCGTGCAAGAAACAAAGAAAACTAGCATGCAGGAATAGCAAGCAATAAGAAAGGCAAATGGCATGTTAGCCTTTACTGCAAGTGGGTTGGAGTATAAGAGTAAGGAAGTCTTGCTACATTAGTATAGGGGCTTGGTGAGACCACACCTGGAGTTATGTGCACAGTTTTGATCTCCTTATCTGAGGAAGAATGTACTTCCCTTGGAGGCGGTGCAATGAAGGTTCACTAGATTTATTCCTGGGATGAGAGGAATGTCCTACGATGAGAGATTGTGTAGAATGGGCCTATCCTCTCTGGAGTTTAGAAGAATGAGGGATGATCTCATTGAAACATACAAGGGGATTGACAGGGCAGATGCTGAGAGGTTGTTTCCCCTGGTTGAAGTGCATAGAACTAGGGAGCACAGTCTCAGGATAAGGTGTAGGCCATTTAAGACAGCGATGGGGAGAAATTTCTTCACTCAGAGGGTTGTGAATCTTTGGAATTCTCTACCCCAGAGGGCTTTGGATGCTGAGTCTTTGAGTACATTCAAAGCTGAGATAGATACATTTTTGGATTTCAGGGCAATCAAGGAAAATGGAGATCGGGCAGGAAAGTGGAGCTGAGGTTGATGATCAGCTTTGATCTTATGGAATGGCGGAACAGGCTCAAGGGGTGGTATGGCCTTCTCATGCTCCTATTTATTATTATTATGAGAAGGCTGTCCTATGAGGAGAGATTGAGTAGATTGGGCCTATACTCTCTGCAGTTTAGAGAAATGAGAGATGGTCTCATTGAAACATAAGATTCTGAGGGGAATTGACAGGGTAAATGCTGAGAGGTTGTTTCCCGTAGCTGGAGAGTCTAGAACTAGGGGGCACAGTCTCAGGGTAAGGGGTAGACCATTTAAGACTGAGATGAGGAGGAATTTCTTCATTCAGAGGGTTTTGAATCTTTGGAATTCTCTACCCCAGAGGGCTGTGAATACTGAGGATCATTGAGTATATTCAAGGCTGAGATAGATAGATATTTGGACTCTAGAGGAATCAAACTATATGGGGATCAGGCAGGAAAGTGGAGTTGAGATCGAATATCAGCCATGATCTTGTTGAATGGTGGGGTAGGCTTGAGAGGCCATATGGCCTATTCCTGCTCCTAATCCTTATGTTCTTATGACTGCAGGCAAAGGCTATGCTGTAGTTCAATATCGCCTCGCTTGATGTATTGCTGTGGTCAGTGAGGAGCTGGAGAGAGATACTCTTCCCTGGCAATGGGAGGAAGAAACCTGCTGCTGACACCAAGAGGGTATGGCTGGAGTGACCCAGGAGATCAGCTGCAGGAATATTGTGCCACACTTCTGAACTCAGTGCAGGAAGGTCTTTAATGACCTAAGCAGATCAGGAAAGGTGTGTACATTTGCATATTCATCTACATCCTACTGTGTGCATCAACCCACCCCCTCACTCTGCCTTGTTGCCCACTCCATCACATCCTCACACCCAATTACCTTGCAACTGCAGCCACCCTTCTTTTTCTATAGACTTCCTCATATCCCAGTCTATCCATCTACCACTTCCACTCACCCCCATCCTTATGCAATTTCTTGCCTTCCTCATAGTCACCATCACCAAATGCACTCCATCTATCAGGTGAACACATGCCATTACAATCACTCATAGGTCTGCTCTTTTCCCCATTGCAAGAGAAGAGAGCACAGAATACTAGGGAGAGGGAGAGAACCAGAGGTGGGCCTCCATAGATTTCCCAGCTCACAAATGCGGAGGAGGAGGCACTGGAGATCAGTGGATTTCAGGCATCACTGGCCGTCAGAGATGGGGAGACAGGGACCCACATGTCATACAGCAGTCTGTCAGGTTGACTTGATTTCAACAGTGAGTGAAATATGATCATCTTCATAATTATAAGATGCACCATTCTGACTTGCCAGTACTAATTCATATTGTTTATCTCTAACAGGGCCTCCACGTGCACAGCAAAATTTGATGGAGGTGGACAATGATGATTCCTTAAAGGAAGTGATTCTTTCTGAGGGTGCACCATCACAGGACTCATGCATACCATGCACCAGCTCAGATACTCGCACTTCGGTGGGACCAGTTGGACAGATTTGTCCTTGGTGCTTCACACATCAGTGATGCAGTTGGTATTGATCTTGAGACAACCTACTCTTGTGTAGGTGTCTTCCAGCATGGAAAAGCTGAGTGGGTTGATGTCGCAGGGCATTGTGATGAAGTCTTCTTCCATGGATAGAGTGGCCAGCTCTGTGGAACATCAAACAATGCAATTAAATGAGTCCATGCGTGCCTTGAACATGGCCATGCACATTCTGGATGCCAACTTGTCTGCCACCTTAAATAAGATGATAGGTACCTTAGCCTTGGCCTTAAAGTGCCACACTGATCTGCACTAAAGTGTTCTTCAGCAGAGTAGTAGCAGTGAAATGCTGCTGGGCCATGAGAGGGATGGTGCGAAAGGGGACATGAAAATAGGGACACCATTCAAAGCGCTTTCACTCCTCACCCGTTATTCGAACTCATGCTCCCCGACCCCAAGACAATCATTCAAAGAGGATCTGAGCTATGTGCATTGTTCCACCTGCAGGTTCAAAACTCGCTGCTGTACACCATGACCATTCTGGACACCCTGGCTGGTGCTTATTTAAGTCTCCAGATCGTCCAAGCATCTGAAGCGCATCTTCATCATGCCGATGGCTTTTTTGATCACATATCTGTTGTCATATGGCATTCATTGTAGTGCTGTTGGGCTTCATTGGTCGGGTTTCTGATGGGTGTCATCAGCCAAGTTTGAAGTGGGTATCCCTTGCCTCCTAGCAGCTACTCCTTAAGTGTGCTTCCAGGTTCGAAAACATCAGCTAGCTTGAACTGCCACAGGACGAAAGATTCATGGCAGCTCACTGGGAATCTTGCACACACCTGCAAAAGTATCTTTTTGTGGCTGCACACCAGCTGCACATTGAAGGAGTGGAAGGTCCTGTGGTTGACGAATATTCCTGGTTGATTTGGGGCTCTCCGGATTGCCACATGTTGCAAGGGGGATGGAGTATAAAAGCAGGGAAGTCCTGCTACAACTGTACAGGGTATTAGTGAGGCCACACCAGGAGTACTGCATACAGTTTTCGCCTCCTTATTTAAGGAGGGATATACTTGCGTTGGAGGCAGTTCAGAGAAGGTTCACTAGGTTGATTCCTGAGATGAAGGGGTTGACTTATGAAGAAAGATTGAGCAGGTTGGGCCTATACTCATTGGAGTTCAGAAGAAAGAGAGGTGATCTTATTGAAACATAAGATACTGAGGGGGCTCAACAAGGTAGATGCAGAGAGGATGTTTCCACTCAGGAGGAATCTAGAACTAGGGGGCATAGTTTCAGAATAAGGGGTCGCCCATTTAGAACTGAGATGAGGAGGAATTTCTTATTTCTTCTCTCTGAGGGTAGTAAATCTGTGGAATTCTCTTCCCCAGAGAGCTGTGGAGGCTGGGTCATTGAATATATTTAAGGTGGAGATAGACAGATTCTTGAACGATAAAGGAGTCAAGGGTTATGCGGAGCGGGCAGGGAACTGGAGCTGAGCCCAAGATCAAATCAGCCACGATCTTATTAAATGGCGGAGCAACCTCGAGGGGCCAAATGGCCTACTCCTGCTCCTATTGCTTATGTTTTTATGTTCTTATGTGTGCAGTCAATGCCGCCCTGCACCTCTGGGAAGCCTGCCAGAGCCACAACCCTGAGCACCCGCACATTCTGACTAGTGTCATCACAGATGAAGCTCGTGCAATTGCCAGCCCTGGCAAACAAGCCGTCAGTCTCCGTCTTATGCATTTGTGTGCCGCTGACTGAAAGTTCCTGGATATGTCTCTGCAGGGCCCTGGAATGATCCAGAGGCAAAAATGTTGAGGGCGGTGATAACTTTGAAAGTCATTGGTAATGCGTGGCCACCAGCTCCAGCAGGCAGGAGGTCTTCGAGCAGGCTGCTGATGTCTGCCACTACCTGATGTGACAACCTGAGCCTCCTGAAACACTGCTGGTCAGAAATGTCAAGGCCACTCAGCCTCTGCCCGTACAGCCAGCGCTCCCCTCTCTGCTGTCCAGCTATAAGTCTCTTAACAGCTGGCTGCTGGTGTTGGTGCTGGTGCTGCTGGCCATATTGGTCCACGTCCTGGTTCAATCTATGGCAGCCAAAGTGTGTTTCAGAACAACCCCAAAGTGTAAAAAGTAAACTCTCAGCAAAAGTACTGTGAACAAACCCTTTCCCACTATCGGGTAAGAAGGCAGCTGTAAGTACTGAGTATTTAGTGCAGTATTTCCATGAGTTTGAATCAGACACCTCAATTGCCGTTGTGTTTTCACGTTGCTTTAGCTGGTGAATTTCAGGAAGCCCAGGAAACCCGTGGATGCGCAGTTAAATTTGAAAGTGAGTTCAAATCTCGCTCTAATTGAGCGATTAGCATATAGAATCGCAGAAACATAGAATTGTACACCACAGAAGGAGGCCAGTCGGCCCATCGAGTCTGCGCCAGCTCTTACAAATCCAATTATTCCCACTCCCCTGCTCTTTCCCCAATCCCTTCAGCCATTGGAAACAGTTTGGGGTCGAAATTCGATTGTGGACGCCATCAGTTACCGCCGGTGGTCGGCGGCAAATGGGCGGCAAAGGCCGAATACCTTCGTTGTTAAGCGGCGTCCATGCCCTGGTTGTAATTGAGTCGACTCTTTGGCAGAGGCGCCAAGAGGCAATGCTGCACCGGCTAATGCCACCCTGGGTGACATCATCCAGCGTACAATGCCTCTCTGACACCTCTGCCATATATTTGCTTTGTACGGCTGCCGTTCAGCCTGAAAACTGGTAGTTAAACAGCAGAACTCGGGCAGAATTGCCCAGAGAGTTAGGTACGTTTTTATTTATTTATTTATTTTTTATTAGTTTTAACAATGGGGAACTTTGTGTGTAGGTCGGAAAAGTTTGAGATTTATTTTCTTTCATCCCTTTTCTTCCTGTTTTCCAGCTAGCATGACGGCAGCCTCCAGATGCAAAATTCAATAGGCCTCCTGAGCTCCCGCCCGAGGATTAGCGCTACTCTCTCATCTTTGGGCACAAAAGCTGAATTTGGCAATTGGAGCCTGCATCTAATGCCTGGCGGTAAAATCAGCACTCAGGCGGTGACACCGCCTCAAAAACGGCGGGACCGAATTTCGAACCCTTTCTCTTTATATACTCTATCTAAACCTTCATGATTTTAAATGTCTCTGTCAAATCTCCTCTTAGCCTTCTGAGCTCCAAGGGGAACAACCCCAGCTTCTCTAGTCTATCTACATAACTGTATTCCCTCATCCCTGGAACCATTCAGTAAATCTTTTCCGTACCCTCTCTAAAGCTGTCATGTCCTTCCGAAAGTGTGGTGCCCAGAATTGGACACAGTGTTTTATATAGGTTTAGCATAACTTCCTGGCTTTTGTACTCTGTGCCTCTATTTATCAAGCCCAGGATCCCATATGCTTTGTTAGCCGGTCCTTCCATCTTCACCTGCACCCCCTTTTGTGTGTATGGTCCTTCATCAGTCTTCCTTCCACCTCACTCATCTCGATGTTGAATTTCATCTGCCATGTGCCTGCCCATTCCACCAGACCATCTATGTCTTCTTGAAGTCTATCACTATCTTCCTCACAGTTTAGTACACTTCCAAGTTTTGTGTCATCTGCAAATTACTAAATTGTGTTCAGTAACCCCAAGTCCAAGGCTAGAACCTCTACTTTTTTTGCATGCTTAACTCCCACTTAATGCCCATTTTACCGCTGAAATGATGTATAATGCCCAGATAGCGCCCATTTTGGCACAAAATGGAAACTGACGGGCATTTTAGGAGACTTATCGCTGAGAGTTATTTTCCCAATGGGCTTAATGTCAGGAAAAAATATTACCGCCCGCCCACTTTTTTGGGGCGAAATCAACGCCCATATTATCGCCCAGCGTTATTTCCACACGGAATTAACGCCAAGATTCAATATTAAGGCCCGACCACTGTTTTTTGTCGTAAAGAGCATATTTACCCAAACTAGCGGCCATGGAGATCGCCCATCGTCAATTTCACCTCGCACACATAACGCCCACAATATCGCTCGCTCAAAAAATCACCCACAAAAAGTGGAATTAACCGGAACGAACGCCAGCAGTGTGGCTGGCATTTGTTAAATCCCACTCTTACATGAGGAGCTGATATCTGAAAGAGTTGCCTGAAAGGGCGCTGATGTGAGTGACAACGCTGACACACTGCTGTGTGTGTGCAGCTCAGACATCAATGGTGCCCATCACCTTGGTGCCAGTTAAAGTTTACGTTGATTGATGTTAAGTTGTATTTAACCCTTTCATGGTAAGGAATCACCAGTGTGTAACGGTGCAGCTATCTGAGACAATGCGCGACAAGGATATGTTCAATAACAAAAATTTAATACCAACATTGATCTGAAATCAAAAGTATCACAGCCAACAACACCCAACCCCCGCCCACACCCCACTTTTTCCACCATTGACATAAATCACATGTTCAACATGTCCAGCAACACAGAATACAAAGGCAAAGCAGGAGCATGTCCCCCAGCCCCCATACATTGCAATAAATTGCATACACCCAGATGAAGATATAACACAGCCATCACCTGCACACATGCACCTCACTTTCCTTCCCCCCTCTCCTTCTTCTTCCAACCTCTACCCCTTCCCCTCCTCGATCCACAGCGCCTGGCCAAGGAGTTCCTCAGGCGGTGCCTCATAGCGGGGGATGATGGCAGATACAGTGGTTGAATGGGTACGGGAGCGGGGAATGCCGAGGGGTCAATATTCTCTGATGCAGAAGCAGGATCTTGGTCCTTCCTCTCATCTGTCGTCCGCAGTGGTGGTGCAGAACCTCGGGGTTGGTGCCGCGCTCGGGGACCACTGGGAGGCCTGTGGCAGCAGTGTTCCTGGCTATCGCATCCAGCCATGCGTGGAATGTGCTCGGTCATGGTGGCCAGCTGTTGGGATATGCCCCCCAATGCTTCAATGAGCCGGTCACCAATGTCTACAGTCCTCTTGGGCAACTGTATCATCTCTCCGCTGTCATATCGCGCTCGTGGAACAGATCTGCCGCGTCCACAAGGCCTCCGTGGGGTCGGCACCGTCCTGGGACGAATGGGGTGCCCTGTGGAGAAGTGCTTGGGGCCAGTACCTCCAGAGTGAGGTGGGAATGACTGGAGGACCACTCGATGGCCTTGGGGTGGAATGGCTTCTGGAGCGTGGCGATGCAGGTTCTTCGAAGTCCGCGCTCTCATTCATCGAGAACAGACCCAGCGGATTGATGGGCGACAATCAGAGCTCCTCAGTGTTGTGTATCTGTAAAGCATGCATTCCCATGTTCCGCCACGAGGGAGCGCATCCCCTGAAGTCCCAAGGGATCCTAGCATCCCTTGGGAGCACTGTATATAAGCCGGCCCCTAAGGCCTGTTACTCACTCTGGAGTGTCTTAATAAAGACTGAGGTGACTGTTACTTTAACCTCCCTGTGTGCAGTCTCATCTGTGTTAGGAACACAATACTCAGCACCAGATATAGTAGGATCGTCCGCCGACTCCTGCCCCGCGCCCCGAACTTCTGGCCTCTGTGGTCTTGCCTGGGGCCGCGCTGCTGGCTAAGCTGCAAAACACAAATGAGGTTATTAGAGGAGAAGGGGGTCCGAGGGTGACAAGGTGAGTCCAGCGCTACACACAGCATATGCACGACAAAAGCACCACTGCTATCAAAATCATCACAGACATCACATTTCATGACCATCAACACATTGTGCATTGCAGTGATTTTCATTAGGCCAGCATTATTTCTATGACACTTTTAGAAATCATCTATCATATATGATTGTTCGGATATGAGTGGGTGTGGCATCTATTGACTTCACATTACGCAATGGTGTAAGCTTTACTCACGTGGCAACACTTCAGGGTCTGCAGATGCATCCGTGGCTGTCCGGGGGTGCTTCCCCACGAGTGCGAGCACCCGCTCCTCCATCTCTGTGATGTCGCTGGGGACTGTGGCCCCTGACCCGTTCGCCTCTGCACGGACCTCATCGTCGATAGCTTCTTCTGTAAAAGGTGACAGGACAACATGGCATGAGATCATTGCGTGATATCATTGCTAGGTACTATCACAGAGACTGATACAACACATAACCGACAGATGTAATCATGATTATTATGATTATTATCATTTTTTTCCTGAAGACATACACTGTGACTGCAGGCTTTGGGTAAAACACTCCCGGTCAAAGTGCAAGACCTCACATCTGCTGATAATCAGTCATGACTGTTACAAATCAATTTATATAAATACATAAGTACATGTAAATCAATGTAATACTTTTGCGGATCCCACAAGGTCGTTCCATTGTTTACGGCATTGGTTGCCCTCACGCACCTCGTTGGTCGCCGACGAGACCACCTCTGCTATCTCGGTCCATATCCTCTGGTAGGCCTTTGGGGTGGGCTTCCCACGCCCTCACTGTGTCAAATCACCCCAGCATGACTCGACTTCCTGCAGGAGGGAAGCATTTGCCTTGTCCGAGAACCTCCTGGTTCTTTTGCAGCCTCCAATATGCTCCTCTCCCACCACACTGCTCTCTCCAGCGTCAGTCTCCACAGCGTGCTGTGATGCCTCCTCCTCTCTCTCCATTATAGGGCAAATTCGGTCAAATATGTGGCTGGTAACAGCAATTTTTTTTTGCCTACTTGCTGTGAAGCTCTAAAGTCTCCCTCCTTCCTCCCAAAGCACCCACAAACGCCTTCAGTCCCTCTGAGCTCTCTCTCTCTCTGTCTCCTCTTCTGCGCATGTCATGGTGACTCTTGACCTTCAGAATCGCGGGAATCGAGCCTTGCCATGCCATTGCTAAGAACGGCCACACTTTACGGCAGCAGGTCAAAAACATTTAACGCTACCGCCCATTTTATATTGCTCGCGGTAACGTCCATTTTCAAAAGCGGAGACTAAGTGGTTTGAGAATGGGTGAGAAGTCGGCGATCTGAAAATCCTTTTTTACCGCCCACGCCGGAAATATCACCCATTTTTGGGCGATAACCACAAAAGTGGAGGTTCTAGCCCATGGTCATTCATGCATATCAAAAACAGCAATGGTCCCAGTACTGAAATTTGGGGAACGCCACTGCATCCCTCCCCCCAAGTCTGAAAAACAGCCATTCACCACAACTCTGTTTTCTATCCCTTGGCCAATTTTGTATCCAAGCTGCTACTGACCCTTTTATCCCATGGGCTTCAATTTTACTAACAAGCCTAGAATGTGATACTTTAACAAACACCTTTTGAAAGTCCCTGTACACATCATCAGCTGCACTGCACTCATCTACCCTCTCTGTTACTTCATCAAAAAACTCAATCAATTAGTCAAACATGTTTTGCCCTATATGTTGCTAGGCAACCCACCTCTCCCGAGGGGTTGTGTGCAAGCAGCCTAGTGCACTCCAGCGAAAAGCAGAGGTTGGCAGGTTGGAGCCGGTTTCCCGACAAACTCGTATTTTTCCCGGTTTTTACCCCACACGCACCCAGAACCGACACGCTTCTCCAGGTTAAAATTCCTTTGTTTGAGTCTGGATCAGAGTTGTACTTGGATCAGAATTGATAAATATTGTGAGTGAATGGGACCACTGGGTTTAAATAAACCAGGAATAGGTAGAGATGGGGATACCTATTTGGTACAATCAAATACACAATTTATTCTAAAGTGAGAATGGCTCACATATTGGGATTGATAAAGTTACAAGTGAATAATAAATAGCATTCACACAAGTAAAATTAAATGGGCATTCCATTATTTGTGACCGGTCCATTCTAGCTAGAATGCACGTTTCAATGTGTTGCCAAAGTTATTGTGGACATTTTCTAGTATTAAAATTTTTGTGTGGTACAGGGTGGAATTTAAAACTGCTCAATTTCTATGTTTTTAGCTCATTCTGTAATCCTGCTGCTAAGATATGTAGTACAACAATTAAATTAAGATGTATCAAATGCAGTGAAGACAAATACATACCTTAATGTTAGGTTATGCAACAGATGGTGCTATTTACAACTTACAGATAACATGGTTTCAATTTCACATTTCATATGTAAAACTTGCCACCTTATTTGTAATATTTGTGGCTGAATTTTGAAATGTGACATGAGTGGTACATGAGATGCTGTACTGATTTATCCACTTTTAAAATTCCAGTGTTTTGTTCAGCATATAGAAAAGAACTTGTTTTGTGTGATTAATGTTGCAGTAGGCCATAGTGTTCACCAGGAGCTTATAAGTGTGGGAAGGGATTCACTCAGTCACCAAACCTGCTGAGACACCAGCGAGTTCACAAGTGACTGCAGGGTTTGGATTCTGTTGTTATTGCTGCTGTTATTCACATCCTAATGAACTGTGTTCATTCTGTTAGTTGCCATTTGTTTCTGCTGATGTTAATAATCCTTCAACTAGGCTGGAGTTTAATATTTTGATATTTCAAATAACAGTGTTAATATTTGATGTCTCCAAGATAAGAGGAGACTAATTGATGTCCTGTTTCTGACTGCTCCATTTTTGATCGAAGCGGAGGAGCAGTGAGAGATCAGGGCTCAGGAGCATCGTGATCGGGGCCCAGGAGAGGCGAGGGTTCGGGGCCCAGAAGAGGTGAGGGCCCAGGGGCAGCATGGGCCAGCCCACACTGTGATCGATGGATAGCGGGAGCATGTGTGCGCACTAGGTCTGTGCAGCAGAGCTGGTCTCCAGTCGTCTTGGTTAACCCTTGCCATTGGATCAAGACCTAGCTCTGTCAAACCCATGTGGTGGCTGGTGTGCAACGGTCACCCCACGTTAAAAGAATCCATGCACAGGCATCTTCCACCCTTCAGTATATAGTTCGGGACCTAGAATGTCAGGTCCCTCATTGAAACACCTGTGAACTCATCCCTTTTAGGTGTGGAAGTGGGTCATCCTCGATACCAGGGACTGCCTAATACTATAATCAATAGCAAATATGGAACAAACTAAAAAGAATAAGCTCACCAGCTCCAAATTTGAGATTGCACCAAAACTTTCAACATAGATCGTGATCCAGTGATGAGCTTGCAATCAAGCTTGCCTTGTATTTGTACTAGAATTAGGACTTAAATGTCCACTTGATGTAATGTTTGTGTTTAGTGACAATGGGGTAATTTTGACTTTGTGCGTTAGTGTAAAACCGGTGATAGGGAGTTGGCAGCCCATTCTATGGGGGTCAAATTCGGTTATGCCCCGTATTGGGGCAGTAACCGAGGGGGGGGGGGGGTGGGGGGGGGGCGGTGTAACTTCCTGCGCCCAGCGCAGAAGTCCCACCCCGGCCGTAAAATTGTGGTTATCACCCCTCACAGGAGGTGGAGCACAATGTCATGTGCTCCACTTCCCTTTGGGGCAGGTTCGAGGGCACTACTTGGGCGGGCTTGGCAGTGCTACACGGCTTCTCCCCGTATCACTGATGCATTTCAATGCCCATCCCCTTCCGTTAAAGTGGAGGGATGCTGAGAACTCTGCAGGCCATTTGACGGCCTCCGCTGGGCCACCAAGGCTAAGGAGTACCGGGCTGCCCGTTGGCGGCCCAGACTCCGAGAAAGCAGCGGCAAACAGACTGACTGGTGAGTCGAGAAAAAAACAAGATGGCGGCATGCAGCGCAGCGCGCCTCCCCTTTAAGTTTCACCCGCAATGGGTCAATGGGCCGGTTTGCGACCCGTGAGGCGGCCTCACGGGACACTAGCCAAATTCCGCCACGGTGCAGAAAGGGGCCGTCGAAGGGCGAAAAGGGGTCACCGCACACGGTGATGATGTACTCGCTGGAGGCGCAGCGGCCCAGGGTGCTATCGGCGGGGGCGGCACTACCGTGTTCACGTCTCCGCTAACTTTCACAGAGCCAGTAGCGCCCCCATCTCCACTTCGCCAGGCGAAAACACTTTGTGCCCCGTTAGTGCCCCCCCGGAGGCGCAGAACAGTGGAATTTTGGCCCTTATATCGCTTCCGATTTTTGACTTCAATAGAAAAAAAATGAGGAGAGAAAAAAATGGGCTGCTAATTGATACTATTGCACAAAGTCAAAATTTAGTTATAGTCTATTTAATTTATTTTGCTTTTACTCTTACATTCTGGGCAACTATCTCCAACAAGCAAGAGTCTATCTACTACCCCTTGACAGTCAACGGCATTACCATCGCCGAATCTTCCACCATCAACAGCCTGTGTAGTGTATGTAGGCACCTTTAGTAATGACTCCACGAGGCAGGGTATGGCCTTAAACTCTGCAGGCTTGCAGTCTTTTATTAGCAGCTCCTGAGTGCCCGCCAACAAGCTGTGTGTGCCTTTTTATACTGGGTTACCTGCCATGTGCAAGTAACCCCTGGGTCTCCAGCAACAGCACCCTCTAGTGTACTGGTAAGGTGTGTACAGTATAAGGGCACATTCAATGTTGTATACAGTGTTACAGACATCACACAGTAAACAGGCATGCATACACAACAGCCTGGGGGGTCACCATTGACTAGAAACTGAACTGGACCAGCCTCATAAATACTGTGGCAACAAAAGCAGGTCAGAGGCTGGGTATTCTGCGGGGAGTGTCTCACCTCTTGATTCCACAAAGCCTTGCCACCATCTACAAGGCACAAGTCAGGAATGAGATGGAATACTCTCCACTTGCCTGGATGAGTGCAGCTCCACTAACACTCAAGAAACTTGACACCATCCAGGACAAAGCAGCCCGCTTGATTGGCACCCCATCCACCACCTTAAAGATTCACTCACTCCACCACCCTGACTGCAGTGTGTACCACCTACAAGATGCACTGCAGCAACTCGCCAAGGCTTCTTCGACAGCACCTCCCAAACCCACGACCTCTACCACCATGGACAAGGGCAGCAGGTGCATGGGAGCACCATCACGGAGTGCTGGACTGCATGCTGGCGGCCCGGACCATGCAACAGTGGAAGAAGTCGGGCCGACTGGTGAGTCAGCCAAACCGGCAAGATGGCGGCAAAGGCGTTTCTGATCACCCCTTTAATTTCCGTCCCGTGAGCCTATGTCGGCCCGGTTCGCGACCCGCAAGGCTGCCGGTGACATTGCTCACAGCAGCCTCGCGGTGCGCTGGCCAATGGAGCAGAAAGGGGTCAGCCCACACAGCGATGATGTAATCTGCGGTTGCGTGGCAACCTGGGGCGCTACCGGTGCAGCGCGGTGCTACTGTGGCAGCGTTTCCGCTAACTCCTGGGCAATTTTTCGGAAGCCGGTAGCACCCCTCATCTCCCCCCACGGCCCCCGTGGTAATGGGCTTCGCTAAACAGGGTCATTTTGACTCCCACAGGTTTTAAACACCATGGGGCTAAAATTGCCCCTCTCCTTAAGGCCTGTTACCACCACAAATCGGTGGCCATGCTGCGGAGTGAAGTGGCTGCCGACTTTTCGTGGAATGTCTGCTCATGGCTCAATTGCCCTTCTGAGATTTCCCGGCAGTGCCCCGAACTCCCCTCCCCCCCACCACTGCTCCACTGCCGCCGATCCGTCTAAAGTGCGCCATCACTGTGCGCACCGCCGATCTAGCCCCCCCACCCCTGACAGCGACATTTCACTCTGAAAATCTTCGGCCTGCCCAGCGGTGCAAAAACCTGCTTTTCCCGGTGGTCCAGTGAGGCTGTGGCCTTCTGCAATGGCGATGCGGCTTCCCTTAAAGGGGAGGATGCACTGCCGCTGCTGTCATGTTTTTTTTGTCGGCGACTGCCATGTTGGTCTGACAATTATGCCCCCGGGTTCAGCCAGGCCACCAACAGACAGCCTGGCACCCCCTCTTGTGTTCCAGGCTGCTGGCCCGGCCGAAACCCTCCCCGGTGACCCAGTGGACCGAAGTTGTAAAATCGCGAAGGCTCTCCCCTTTAAGTGAAGGGGAGAGCCATGGTGACGCAGCGCCGTGATGAGTCATCGCGGCGGTCACTCCACACTGCCTCCTACTTCTGCCCCTCAGGTGTTGCCACTGCTGCGTAACCTTTGGTGTAGTCACCGCCCCCCATTAAGAGCGATTTCCGGATCCGAATTTTAAAAAATAACAAAGGGTGGAATTTTGCTCAAGAGGCGACCTCAACCACAGCTGTGGTAAAAACCATTGAAACAGGATGCGTGCATCCAGATTCGGACGGGTGGGTCAATTTCTACCCCCACCTCTTTCTCATCAGTAGTGCTAGAATCCAAGTCGGAGAAATTAGGCTCTTAACTTTTATGTGATATAAGCAAGATCTCACCTTTCGGCAAGCTGGCACCTGCGTTATCCTTTCCCCCTGCCCTGTCTCCTGCGCACTTGTGCCCAGTGTCTCACCACATATAGATCCCTCCTCTGTCCTAGCCTCGAAAATAAGCACAGTATCAGTGTCTGAGCTGGTGGCTGAGAGTGTAAGATTGAGTGATGGTGTCTCTGCATCTTCACTGTCTTCTTTGTCTTCCTCCACTGACTGGAAAGGTTTCAGTTCTTGGGTATCTGAAATGAAAGAGGGACAAGGGTTGGTTTGTGGTGCGAGGAGACCAGAAAGTAAGAAGCTTGTACTTACACCATCTGCACCTTGTGAGTCAAGAGATTGCAGGATGAGGAAGAAGTGGTATGAGAGAAGGAGGATTGGATATGCAGATACCATCATCATCGATCCCTTCAGCCTGCCAGTGGCCAAAGCCTCAGCGATGCCCCTTCCCATGATGGCCAGGACTGTCTGCCCCATGGGGGTTAATACATTCAGGTGCAGTTGTGCTCCTCCAGTTCGTTCCTGCTGCCTGATGTTATGCGCCAACTTCTCCTGCAAGAAAGAGGGAAGTGTGTTAGTAAGTGTCCTGCGATATGTTTGGGTGATGAGGCTGTCATGGTTGAATAGCTGCCAGTTTGTGCGAGCTGAGAGTTGTGAGTGTGAGGCTTGCACCAGTGCTAAATGTATGAGGGTAGAAAAAGCATATGAATTTTAGAGTTAAGTATTGATTGATAGAGATTGTTGGTAAGTGAGTGATGAGGGTGTGGTGAATTGAGCAGGCTAGTGATACAGTTGGTAGGATGTGCCATTTGAAGATGAACTCACTCACCTTGACAACTCATGTCAGATCGTTAAACATCTTCCTGCACTGCATCCTTGTTCTTGGAGCAGCACTCCTGCCATTGACCTCCTTGTTCCCACTGCCTCCTGAACACATGTCTGGAGGGCCTCCTTCTTTCCACCACTGCCATCAAGACCTCCAGTGCATTGACTGTTCAGTCTTTGCGTAAAGTAACACAGCTCAAATTGACTTATGAGAAAGCTCTCACCACTTCTTGCAGCTACAATGCACCTCCCCTTTAAGAGATGCAGGCTGCCTTTAAGTAGCACTAGTCACTCATGATATCGGGCCTCCTGCTGATGTGTGCAGCCATTGAACAGTGCAGGGAGTGCTGGCTGCATGCAGCAATTATTTAAAAGAGCAGGCAGCCTCAATTTAATGTGTTGCCCGCAATGTAATGAATGGGCACAGGTTAATCACGTACTGTGATCCCTAACCCGTTTTCAGGGGTAAGCCAATTTTCCCCCTCATGTCCTATCCTTACCATCAAGCTCATAGCAAGATATGCAAGTCTAAATTAATTTCCTTCGCCTCTTTGACACTAATCTTAACAAATTAGTTCTGAAGGACTCAATGTTCCAATGGATTCTCCAAACCTTTCTGAAGTTCAGTCCTTCCAATAAACAATGCTTATTCTCCAAGAACGATACTATTTTCTTCTTGATACAATGCTTGAAATCTCCCTTGATGGATGGCCTATGCTTTCAGTTTGATACCACAGGACTCTTGTAATTATTACTGTAGGCCTTCTTGGCAAATGCACTACAGGCTTCTAATTTACTGTTGCTCTGGATCTCATTAAATTATTCAGACCTCTTCCAGTATAAATGTAAATGTAAAGACTACAAAATGCTTGTGAGCATATGTAGTTTGAACCTCAGAACTGCTTAATTCGATCTCCCTTCTGTATTTGAACAAGTCTGCTTTCGATTGAATTGGTAATCAGTCCATTTAATTTTTGAGAAATTCAACTTAGTCCAAATTCACTGCTCTCGTGTTGGTCTATGCCATAGGTTAACCATTCCAAGTGTGAAATATTTACAGATATTTAGTTCTGGATTTTACAGATGGAAAGTAAGAGGTATCAGCGACAGATCAGAGAGATCAAGCAGTCTTGTATATTAAGATTATATATGTGCTACACGTGGGCTGGATATTCAGGAAGAATTTTCAGGTGGCCGATAGTGGTACAGCCTAGTTTTTCAATGACATAGCCTGGCCTCCAGTCTCACATTCTGATACTAATGGTGAGAGCTTATTGTTGTTGTGGATGTATTCTAGTAATCGGAGGTGGTTCGGTGTTAACTAGTAATAAAGACCAAAAACAACTCAGTATCCACTAATTTTCTTTTTTTTTAATAAATAGCTATGTGTCTTCAGAGCAATTATGTGGGGTTACATTTTAATATAATTTTACTGTATCTTTTCCTTTGCCAGGTTCGATAATTCTTCCATCTATCTTTCACATTTTGTGTGTTAAAATACCTGAATGCTGCTGTTTGCAAGTTTAGGTATTTTAATAGGCCTATAGTGCCAGAATCAGAAAACAGCTTTGGCAGTGATTGTGCTTTCCACCAGTGCTGAGCTTTATCATGAACATTTAGAAAATTAAAATAATTTTTATTATACCTTGGCTTGGCTTTCAGTTTGATAGAAAATTAAACTAATTCAGTATCTGAACCAAAACCAGTTTTTTTTTTACCCTAGAGTAAATATAGATTATTTGATTTTAATTTACAAGTAAGTAAAACAAACAGAAGAAAATTAATCACAAATATTTTTATTCAGAAAGTTAGGACTGGAAAAACATATCTAATTACCTTTTAGCTCAATGATTTATTTTAAAGGGACCAGAACAAATACGTATTAGCTATTAAATAAGTATTTAAATACACGATCCCTGCACTTTTTTGTATGTTTTCATCACATTATTTACATGGAGAATAAAAGATGACTGGGAGCGTATTATAGGGATTTGGATGATCAGATAAATCACAAGATTGAACTGGAGTTGATTAGTCACACGGTCCAAGTTTCCATTATAACCTTGAAGGCACTCACACTATCTTGTGCTTATATAATGCATACATACTTCTCACCACCACCTTCTCAAGGGCAATTTAGGGTTGAGCTATAAATGCTGGCCTTGCCAGTGACACCCAAATCCTGTGAATGAATAAAAAAAACTTTTAAAAGGGAGCTGATGTTTGAAAAAGAAATAAAAAAGTATCTTTGGGGAAAGGGCAGGGAATGGGGCTAAGCTGTGTAGTTTTATGAGAGCTGGCGCAGGAATAACAGGCTGAATGGCTTTCTTCTTTGCTGGAAAATTCTATGATTGTAAGGGGAAGAATTCCAGATTTTGAAGTTTGGAGGATGTTCTTTCAGATCTTGTGGGGTAGTACTCTACCCACTGCTGCTGCCAAAATTATTCCATCATTTGCATTAACGTCACGAGTCCGGTGATCTGTGGATGCATCCTACATCTAACTAAATAACAGAATTTCTGCTCAGTCAGCAAAGCTCTCAAGTACGTGGAGTCAGAAGACAAGTAGAATGGATAGCACGCTGGCTACAAAAGAAAGAACAGAAAGTAGGGCTTAGAAACATAGAAACATAGAAAATACTCTTGCATAGAAAATGCAAGAGTAGGCCATTTGGCCCTTCGAGCCTGCACCATTCAATAAGATCATGGCTGATCGTTCACTTCAGTACCCCATTCCTGCTTTCTCTCCATACCCCGTGATCCCTTTAGCCGTAAGGGCCATATCTAACTCCCTCTTGAATATATCCAATGAACTGGCATCAACAACTCTCTGCGGTAGGGAATTCCACAGGTTAACAACTCTCTGAGTGAAGAAGTTTCTCCTCATCTTGGTACAAAATGGCTTACCCCGTTCCTTAGACTGTGTCCCCTGGTTCTGGACTTCCCCAACATCGGGAACGTTCTTCCTGCATCTAAACTATCCAGTTCCATCAGAATTTTATATGTTTCTATGAGATCCCCTCTCATCCTTGTAAGCTCCAGTGAATACAGGCCCAGTCGATCCAGTCTCTCCTCATATGTCAGTCCTGCCATCCCGGGGATCAATCTGGTGAACCTTCGCTACACTCCCTCAATAGCAAGAATGTCCTTCCTCAGATTAGGAGACCAAAACTGAACACAATATTCCAGGTGAGGCCTCACCAAGGCCCTGTACAACTGCAGTAAGACCTCCCTGCTCCTATACTCAAATCCCCTAGCTATGAAGGCCAACATACCATTTGCCTTCTTCACCGCCTGCAGTACCTGCAAGCCAACTTTCAATGACTGATGTACCATGACACCAAGGTCTCATTGTACCTCCCCTTTTCCTAATCTGCCGCCATTCAGATAATATTCTGCTCTCGTGTTTTTGCCACCAAAGTGGAAAATCTCACATTTATCCACATTATACTGCATCTGCCATGCATTTGCCCACTCACCTAATCTGTCCAAGTCACCCTGCAGCCTCTTAGCATCCTCCTCACAGCTCACACCACCACCCAGCTTAGTGTTATCTGCAAACTTGGAGATATTACACTCAATTCCTTCATCTAAATCATTGATGTATATTGTAAATAGCTGGGGTCTCAGCACTGAGTCCTGTGGCACCCCACTAGTCACTGCCTGCCACTCTGATAAGGACCCATTTATCCCAACTCTCTGCTTCCTGTCTGCCAACCAGTTCTCTATCCACGTAAATACATTACCCCCAATCCCATGTGCCTTAATTTTGCACACCAATCTCTTACGTGGGACCTTGTCAAAAGACTTTTGAATGTCCAAATACACCATATCCACTGGTTCTCCCTTGTCCACTCTACTAGTTACATCCTCAAAAAATTCTAGAAGATTCGTCAAGCATGATTTCCCTTTCATAAATCCATGCTGACTTGGACCGATCCTGTCACTGCATTGCAAATGCACTGCTATTTCATCTTTAATAATTGATTCAAACATTTTCCCCACTACTGATGTCAGGCTAACAGGTCGATAATTCCCTGTTTTCTCTCTCCCTCTTTCTTAAAAAGTGGCGTTACATTAGCTACCCTCCAGTCCATAGGAATTGATCCAGAGTCGATCGTCTGTTGGAAAATGATCACCAATGTATCCACTATTTCTAGGGCCACTTCCTTAAGTACTCTGGGATGCAGACTATCAGACCCTGGGGATTTATCGGCCTTCAATCCCATCAATTTCCCAAACACAGTTTCCTGACTAATAAGGATTTCCTTCAGTTCCTCCTTCTCACTAGATCCTCGGTCCCCTAGTATTTCCGGAAGGTTATTTGTGTCTTCCTTTGTGAAGACAGAACCAAAGTATTTGTTCAATTAGTCTGCCATTTCTTTGTTCCCCATTATAAATTCACCTGATTCTGACTGCAAGGGACCTATGTTTGTCTTCACTAATCTTTTTTCTCTTCACATATCGATAGAAGTTTTTGCAGTCAGTTTTTATGTTCTCAGCACAATTCCTCTCATATTCTAATTTCCCCCTCCTAATTAAACTCTTTGTCCTCCTCTGCTGAATTCTAAATTTCCCCCAGTCTTCAAGTTTTCTGCTTTTTCTGGCCAATTTATATGCCTCTTCCTTGGATTTAACACTATCCTTAATTTCCCTTGTTAGCCACAGTTGAGCCACCTTCCCTGTTTTATTTTTACTCCAGGCCGGGATGTATAATTGTTGAACTTCATCCATGTGATCTTTAAATGTTTGCCATTGCCTATCCGTCAACCCTTTAAGTATCATTCGCCAGTCTATTCTAGCCAATTCACGTCTCATACCATCGAAGTTACCTTTCTTTAAGTTCAGGACTCGAGTCTCTGAATTAACTGTGTCACTCTCTATCTTAATAAAGAATTCTACCACATTATGGTCACTCTTCCCCAAGGGGCTTCGCACAACAAGATTGCTAATTAGTCCTTTCTCATTACACGTCACCCAGTCTAGGATGACCAGCCCTCTAGTTGGTTCCTCGACATATTGGTCTAGAAAACCATCAGTAATACAGAGAAACCCAAGGCAAAAAACAAAAAGGGCCACTGTACAGCAAAATTCTAAAGGGTCAAAGTGTAATAAAAAGACAAGCCTGAAAGCTCGGTGCCTCAATGCGAGGAGTATTCGGAACCCAGGAGAGGGCTCTGAGCTAGTTAGAGTGGGTGAGAGCTCAGATGAACAGGACCCCAAGAAAGAATTCAAAAGGCAGGAGGCAACAGAGCAGAGTAGCACTGGGGTAAGTGTAAACCACAAGGTGATAGGAAGGTACAATATGTATGAATATAAAGGGTCTGCAGGAGGGGTCAAAATTAAAAATCATGGTTTAAAAACTAGTATTATACACTCTACCTAAACGCACGCAGCATTCGAAATAAAGTAAATGAGTTGATGGCACAAATCATTACAAATGGGTATGATTTGGTGGCCATTACAGAAACATGGTTGCAGGGTGGCCAAGACTGAGAATTAAACATACAGGGCTATCTGACAATTTGGAAAGATAGACAAGAAAGAAAAAGAGGTGGGGTAACTCTGTTAATAAAGGATGATATCAGGGCAGTTATGAGAGATGATATTGGCTCTAATGAACAAAATGTTAAATCATTGTGGGTGGAGATTAGAGATAGTAAGGGGAAAAAGTCACTGGTGGGCATAGTTTATAGGCCCCCAAATAATAACTTCACGGTGGGGCGGTCATTAATCAAGGGAATAATGGAGGCATGTAAAAAAGGAACGGCAGTAATAATGGGGGATTTTAACCTACATATCGATTGGTCAACTCAAATCGCACGGGGTAGCCTTGAGGAGGAATTCATAGAATGCATACGGGATTGTTTCTTAGAACAGTATGTTACAGAACCTACAAGGGAGCAAGCTATCTTAGATCTGGTCCTGTGTAATGAGACAGGAATAATAAACGATCTCCTCATAAAAGATCCTCTCGGAATGAGTGATCACAGTATGGTTAAATTTGTAATACAGATTGAGGGTGAGGAAGTCGTGTCTCAAACGAGCGTACTATGCTTAAACAAAGAGGACTACAGTGGGATGAGGGCAGAGTTGGCTAAAGTAGACTGGGAACACAGACTAAACGGTGGCACAACTGAGGAACAGTGGAAGACTTTTAAGGAGCTCTTTCATAGTGCTCAACAAAAATATATTCCAGTGAAAAAGAAGGGCGGTAAGAGAAGGGATAACCAGCCGTGGATAACCAAGGAAATAAAGGAGAGTATCAAATTAAAAACCAATGTGTATAAGGTGGCCAAGGTGAGTGGGAAACTAGAAGATTGGGAAAACTTTAAGCGACAGCAAAGAATGACTCAGAAAGCAATAAAGAAAGGAAAGATAGATTACGAAAGTAAACTTCCGCAAAACATAAAAACAGATAGAAAAAGCTTTTACCGATATATAAAACGGAAAAGAGTGACTAAAGTAAATGTTGGTCCCTTAGAAGATGAGAAGGGGGATTTAATAATGGGAAATGTGGAAATGGCTGAGACCTTAAACAATTATTTTGCTTCCGTCTTCACAGTGGAAGACACAAAAACCATGCTAAAAATTGCTGGTCATGGGAATGTGGGAAGGGAGGACCTTGAGATAATCACTATCACTAGGGTGGTAGTGCTGGACAGGCTAATGGGACTCAAGGTAGACAAGTCCCCTGGTCCTGATGAAATGCATCCTAGGATATTAAAAGAGATGGCAGAAGTTATAGCAGATGCATTCGTTATAATCTACCAAAATTCTCTGGACTCAGGGGGGGTACCAGCGGATTGGAAAGCAGCTAATGTAGCACCTCTGTTTAAAAAAGGGGGCAGACAAAAGGCAGGTAACTATAGGCCGGTTAGTTTAACATCTGTAGTGGGGAAAATGCTTGAAGCTATCATTAAGGAAGAAATAGCGGGACATCTAGATAGGAATAGTGCAATCAAGCAGGTGCAACATGGATTCATGAAGGGGAAATCATGTTTAACTAATTTACTGGAATTCTTTGAGGATATAACGAGCATGGTGGATAGAGGTGTGCCGATGGATGTGGTGTATTTAGATTTCCAAAAGGCATTCGATAAGGTGCCACACAAAAGGATACTGCAGAAGATTAAGGTATGCAGAGTCAGAGGAAATGTATTAGCATGGATCGAGAATTGACTGGCTAACAGAAAGCAGAGAGTCGAGATAAATGGGTCATTTTCGGGTTGGAAATCGGTCGTTAGTGGTGTGCCACAGGGATCGGTGCTGGGACCACAACTGTTTACAATATACATAAATGACCTGGAAGAGGGGACAGAGTGTAGTGTAACAAAATTTGCAGATGACTCAAAGATTAGTGGGAAAGCGGGTTGTGTAGAGGACAAAGAGAGGCTGCAAAGAGATTCAGATAGGTTAAGCGAATGGGCTGAGGTTTGGCAGATGGAACACAATGTCGGAAAGTGTGAGGTCATCCATCTTGGAAAAAAAACAGTAAAAGGGAATATTATTTGAATGGGGAGAAATTACAACATGCTGCCTGCAGAGGGACCTGGGGGTCCTTGTGCATGAATCCCAAAAAGTTAATTTGCAGGTGCAGCAGGTAATCAGGAAGGCGACTGGAATGTTGGCCTTCATTGCGAGAGGGATGGAGTACAAAAGCAGGGAGGTCCTGCTGCAACTGTACAGGGTATTGGTGAGGCCGCATCTGGAGTACTGCATGCAGTTTTGGTCACCTTACTTAAGGAAGGATATACTAGCCTTTGAGGGGTTACAGAGACGATTCACTCGGCTGATTCTGGAGATGAGGGGGTTACTTTATGACGATAGATTGAGTAGACTGGTCTTTACTCGTTGGAGTGCAGAAGGATGAGGGGTGATCTTATAGAAACATTTAAAATAATGAAAGGGATAGACAAGATAGAGGCAGAGAGGTTGTTTCCACTGGTCAGGGAGACTAGAACTAGGGGGCACAGCCTCAAAATACGAGGGAGCCAATTTAAAACCGAGTTGAGAAGTAATTTCTTCTCCCAGAGGGTTGTGAATCTGTGGAATTCTCTGCCCAAGGAAGCAGTTGAGGCTAGCTCATTGAATGTATTCAAATCACAGATAGATAGATTTTTAACCAATAAGGGAATTAAGGGTTATGAGGAGCGGGCGGGTAAGTGGAGCTGAGTCCACGGCCAGATCAGCCATGATCTTTTTGAATGGCCGAGCAGGCTCGAGGGGCTAGATGGCCTACTCCTGTTCCTAATTCTTATGTTCTTATGTTCCAAGAAATCCTCCTCCACCGTATTGCTACCAGTTTGGTTAGCCCAATCTATATGTAGATTAAAGTTGCCCATGATAACTGCTGTATGTTTATTGCGTGCATCCTTAATTTCTTGTTTGATGCTGTCCCCAACCTCACTACGACTGTTTGGTGGTCTGTACACAACTCCCACTAGCGCTTTCTGCCCTTTGGTATTCTGCAGCTCTACCCACACAGATTCCACATCATCCAAGCTAATGTCCTTTCTTGCTATTGTGTTAATTTCCTCTTTAACCAGCAACGATACCCCTCCTTTTCCTTTCTGTCTATCCTTCCTGAATGTTGAATACCCCTGGATATTGAGTTCCCAGCCTTGGTCACCCTCGAGCCATGTCTCCGTAATTCCAATTGTACCATATTCGTTAATAGCTGCCTGTGCAGTTAATTCGTTCACCTTATTATGAAAAATCCTCTCATTGAGGCACAGAGCTTTCAGGCTTATCTTTTTGACACACTTTTCCCCTTTAGAATTTTGCTGTAATGTGGCCCTTTTTAATTTTTGCCTTGGGTTTCTCTGCCCTCCCCTTTTATTTTTCTTCTTTCTATCTTTTGCTTCTGCCCCCATTCTACTTCCCTCTGTCTCCTTGCATAAGTTCCCAACCCCCTGCCATATTAGTTTAAACCCTCCCCAACAGCACTAGCAAACACTGCCCCTAGGACATTGGTTCCGGTCCTGCCCAGGTGCAGACCATCCAGTTTGTACTGGTCCCACCTCCCCCAGAACCAGTTCCAATGTCCAAGGAATTTTAATCCCTTCCTCCTGCACCACTCTTCAAGTCACGTATTCATCTTAGCTATCCTACAATTCCTACTCTTACTAGCACGTGGCACTGGTAGCAATTCTAAGATTACTACCTTTGAGGTCCTATTTTTTAATTTAACTCCTAGCTCCCTAAATTCAGCTTGTAGGACCCCATCCCATTTTTTACCTATATCGTTGGTACCTATATGCACTATGACAACTGGCTGTTCACCCTCCCCCTCCAAAATGTCCTGCAGTCGCTCCGAGACATCCTTGAACCTTGCATCAGGGAGGCAACAAACCATCCTGGAGTCTCGGTTGCGGTCGCAGAAACGTCTATCTAATTCCCTTACAATAGAATCCCCTACCACTATAGCTCTCCCACTCTTTTTCCTGCCATCCTGTGCAGCAGAGCCACCCATGGTGCCATGAACTTGGCTGTTGCTGCCTTCCCCTGGTGAGTCATCTCCCCCAACAGCACCCAAGGTGATGTATCTGTTTTGGAGGGCGATTACCATGCGCAGCTGCAGTGCCGCAATACGGTCTGTCAGGAGCTGCAGCTGGATACACTTCCCGCACGTGTAGTTCTTTTTACTTCTTTTTTGCCTTCTCTCCCTGCTGCAACTCCACCAGCTGCCTCCTCCTCGGACGTTGGGGCTTTTATGGGCCACCCCCGGACTCCCACTGCTCGGACTGCCGCTCCTCCTTCGACGTGGGTCTTTTATGGACCTCTCCCGGACTCCCGCTTCTTGGGCTGCCGCTCCTCCTCCGACGTGGGTCTTTTATGGACCTCTCCCGGACTCCCGCTTCTTGGGCTGCCGCTCCTCCTCCGACGTTGGGTCTTTTATGGACCTCTCCCGGACTCCCGCTTCTTGGGCTGCCGCTCCTCCTCCGACGTTGGGTCTTTTATGGGCCTCCCCCGGACTCCTGCTGCTCGAACTGCCTCTCCTCTTCTGATGTTGGGCCTTTTGTGGGCCTCCCCTGGACTCCTGCTGCTGGGATTGCCACTCCTCTTCCGACGTTGGGTCTTTTATGGCCTCCCCCGGACTCCCGCTTCTCGGACTGCCGCTCCCCCTCCAACGTTGGGTCTTTTATGGGCCTCCCCCAGACTCCCGCTGCTTGGAGGGTAGTTTTTTTAGACTTGCAAAAGTTGGGAAGATGTTTTCCACAAGGATTAGTGCTAGGACCACTGTTGTTCATCATTTACATAAATGATGTTGACTTGGGAATCGGAAGTACAATTTAAAAATTTGTGGACGACATCAAATTGTAGTACCTGTACAGTTAAAAGAAGACTATGACAAAGTGGGTGTGTAATTGACACATGAATTTCAATATAGATGAATTTTGGTAGGGAGAATATGGAAGCCACATACTCCTTGGAAAATAAGGCCCCTGATATTAACTCGGAGTTGCACTGGGAGTGGGGTGTTCAATATCACATGGGAAACCCAGACGTATGTTCAGCACATCTGCCAGTGGCTGTTTAATTCAGCCACTTCATTGGACAGCAAACCTGAAAATAAAATTACAATCAGCAGCAGCAGCCATGATGAGGACCCGCATGATGTGATCTCAACTTCAATATAAAAAGGGCCAATTGAAAGATGCAATTTGGAAGAGTTGTAGTTGGAAGGCTGCGCCCTGGTTCACTGATGTGCTGCTGGGGGCTGTGAGGAGCTGGAGGGAGATACTATTTACTACGTTAAAGGCGCTGTATAAATAAACGTTATTATTATTACTATTCCCCAGAAATGGGAGAAAGAGATCTGTGGTGTATTTGCTTCATGGGCTCTTTGCTTAAGAATTCACAGCTACACATTTGCTGTAAAGAACTAACTGGTTTATTAGCAAAGGTTTAACAATCAAACTGAACCCTATTAGTTCATCCACCGGTTCACAACTGCATGCTTCATGGCTCGACTCAATTGGTAGACTCAATTAACTGGGATTTTATTGAGTTTTGTGAAGATCACATGACTGGCTAAGCTACTCGCAATGCAACAGCTCCACAACTATTTTAGTAAAACAAAAGATCAAGTGCCCCCTTATTAAAGGGGTGCTAAAACCGACAAATTAAACAAATGTACTTTTAACAATAATGGTTCAAATTAAAATTTGGTTGCCGAGGGTGATGATGCACTCCAGTCCCTCCAGCGCCCACCTCTCGCGGAAGGCCGCGAGCGATCGGTGGACACCGCGTGTTCCATCTCCAGGGACACCCTGGCTCGGATGTACCCACAGAAGCAAGGCAGGTAGTCAGGCTGAACGACCCTCTTGACCGCCCGCTGCCTGGACCGGCTGATGGCACCCTTGACTGTGCCCAGGAGCAGTCCTACGAGGAGGCCTTCCGACCTGCCGCTCCCCTCCGCACAGGGTACCCAAAGATCAGGAGCATGGGACTGAAGTGCAACCAGAATTTGAGAAGCAACCCCTTCAAATATTGAAAGAGGGGATGCAAACTCACACATTGAACATGCACGTGGAACATGGACTCCTCGAGACCGCAGAAATTGCAGGCGGCCTGGCAGTCTGTGAATCGACTTAAAAACCGATTGCTGGGGCTCCACAAACCTGTGAGCATGCTCGCTGCATGCTCACAGGTGCATACATTACAAGACCCTCAGTAGAAACAAAGAAGGCATGATTAGAGTGTGAGTATAAAAGGTTGGCTGTCATGTTGTTTAGGCACTCTGGAGTTGTAATAAATAAGACTAAAGTCACATTCAGCTTACCTCGCAGTACTTAGCCTCGTGGAGTTCTTCCATAAACAACAACTGGCGACGAGTAACAGAATACGAACCTTCACGCAACCATGGCTGTGGTTGGAATATTAGAGAGATTCATAGAGGGTGATGATTGGGAAGCCTTCATTGAGCGTCTCAACCTGTACTTCGTGGACAACAAGCTGGAAGGAGACACTAACGCGGCCAAGCGCAGGGCGGTTCTCCTCACCGTCTGTGGGCCTAAAATATACGGCCTCATCAAGAATCTGCTCCCACCGACAAAACCAACGAAGAAGGAATATACAGAGTTGTGCACGCTGGTTCGGGACCACCTCAAGCTGAAGGAGAGTATCCTCATGGTCAGATATCGTTTTTACACGCACCATCGTTCCGGGGGCCAGGACGTGGCAGATTATGTCGCCGACCTGAGACGCCTCGTGGAACCTTGCGATTTTGGTGCTGCGTTGGGGCAAATGCTGCGGGAATTTTTCGTGCTGGGCATCAGCCACGAGGTCATTCTTTGAAAACTGCTGGCTGCCGAAACCCTAGACCTGAGCAGGGCCATCGCGATCGCCCAGGCATGTATGGCCACGGACGATAACACCAAACAGATATCTTCTCAACATCGAAGCTCACCGGCAAGCACTGTGCATAAAATGATGTCGCTAGCAGGCCGAACTGCATATGGCAAGGCCCATACGTCTGCGGCTGCAAGACCTGTGATGAATCAGAGTCCGCCATCGAGGGTGAATGTGAATCCATTAGCACCGTGTTTGCGCTGCGGGGGTAATCATCGGGCCCATCAATGTCGATTCAAGCATTACATGTGCAAAGGCTGCGCAACAATGGGGCACCTCCAGCGAATGTGCAAACGTGCTGCGACATACCATGTGGCAGAGGATGATCGATCAGGCGCAGATCGCATAGCACAGGCAGCTCAACCCGAGGAAGAAGTGTATGGGGTACATTCCTTCACCACAAGACCCTTCCTATAATGCTGAAAATCAAATTAAATGGACTTCCAGTATCCATGGAGTTGGACACGGGTGCGAGTTAGTCAATAATGAGCCAGAAAGCTTTCGAGAAACTGTGGGGCAATAAAGCACAAAGGCCCAAACTGAGCTCGATTAATGCAAAGCTGCGTACCTACACGAAAGAGCTCATACCAGTCATTGGAAGTGCGACAGTGAAGGTATCGTATGATGAAGCTGTACATGACCTATCATTGTGGATTGTTCCAGGCAATGGCCCAATGCTGTTCGGCAGAAGCTGGCTAGAAAAGATTAGATAGAATTGGAACGACATCAAAGAACTATCTTCAGTGGATGGTGCCTCATGTGCTCAAGTACTGAACAAGTTTCCCTCACTATTTGAACCAGGCATCGGCACCTTCACAGGCGCCGAGGTACAGATCCATCGAGGCCCCGATGCACGGCCCGTCTATCACAAGGCTTGGGCGGTTCCGTACATGATGAGGGAGAAAGTTGAGATCGAACTGGACAGACTCCAACACAAAGGAATCATATCGCCAGTCGAGCTCAACGAGTGGGCCAGTCCAATTGTTTCGGGGTTGAAAAGCGATGGCACAGTCAGAATCTGCGGAGACTACAAGGTAACGTTTAATCGAGTCTCACTACAGGACCGCTGCCCAAGGCGGATGACCTGTTCGCAATGTTAGCGGGGGGGAAGTCGTTCACCAAGTTGGACCTAACCTCCGCCTACATGGCACAGGAGCTGGCTGAATCTTCGAAAAGACTGACGTGCATCAATACACACAAAGGGCTGTTTATATTCCGTAGGTGCCCTTTCGGGATTCGCTCGGCTACAGCCATTTTCCAGAGAAACATGGAGAGTTTGCTAAAATCTTTTCCACACACCGTTGTGTTTGAAGACAACATCCTGATCACTGATCGTGACACCATTGAACATTTACACAACCTGGAAGAGGTTCTAAGTCGCCAATCCAGAGTGGGACTCAGGTTGAAACGCTCCAAGTGTGTTTTCCTGGCACCAGAAGTCGAATTTTTGGGGAGAAAGATTGCAGCAGACGGCATCAGGCCCACGGACTCAAAGACAGAGGTCATCAAGAATGCACCCAGACCACAGAATGTGACGGAGCTGCGTTCGTTCCTGGGACTCCTCAACTATTTCGGTAACTTTCTACCCGGGTTGAGCACATTGTTAGAGCCTTTGCACATGTTGCTACATAAGGGTGACAACTGGGTTTGGGGAAAATCTCAAGACACAACCTTTGAGAAGGCCAGGAACCTGCTATGTTCAAATAAGTTACTTGTACACTATGACCCATGTAAACGTTTAGTGCTAGTTTGTGATGCCTCATCATACGGGGTCGGCTGTGTGTTACAGCAAGCCAATGTATCGGGCAACCTCTAACCGGTTGCATACGCATCAAGAAGGCTGTCTAAGGCTGAGAGAGCCTATGGTATGGTCGAGAAAGAGGCATTAGCATGTGTATATGGGGTTAAGAAAATGCACCAATACCTATTTGGACTTCGGTTTGAGCTTGAAACTGACCACAAGACGCTCATTTCACTGTTTTCAGAGAGCAAAGGCATAAATACCAATGCTTCATCTCGCACCCAAACATGGGCACTAACATTATCCGCTTATGACTATGTTATCCGCCACAGATCAGGCACTGAAACTGTGCCGATGCTCTCAGCCTACTACCATTATCCACCACTGGGGTTGAAATGGCGCAGCCCGCAGACTTGCTACTGGTCATGGAGAGTGAGGGTTCACCCATCACAGCTCGCCAGATCAGGATCTGGACCAGCCAGGGTCCTGTGCTATCATTAGTAAAGAGTTGCATCCTAAATGGGAAAATGGGAACTGGTCGGCCGTTCCCGGGGAAATGCAAGATGAAATTAAACCGTTTCACCGAAGCAAAGCTGAAATGTCCATCCAGTCCGATTGTCTCTTATGGGGTAATTGTGTGGTTTTCCCCAAAAAAGGCAGGGAAACGTTTATATGCGACCTACACAGTACCCACCCAGGCATTGTCTTGATGAAGGCAATTGCCAGGTCGCATGTTTGGTGGCCTGGCATTGAGTTGGACTTGGAGTCATGCGTGCATCAGTGCAACACTTTCTCGCAACTGAGCAATGCACCAAGGGAAGCTCCACTGGGTCTGTGGTCATGGCCCTGCAAACCATGGTCCATGATCCACGTAGATTTTGCCGGCCCCTTTCTAGGAAAGATGTTTTTAGTGGTTGTGGATGCTTACTCCAAATGGATTGAATGTGTAATCATGTCATCCAGCACGTCCACAGCCACCATTGAAAGCCTCCGGGCCATGTTCGCCACCCATGGCTTGCCCGACGTCAGTGACAATGAACCGTGTTTCACCAGCTCGGAATTCACCGAGTTTATGACCCGCAATGGCATCAAGCATATCAGGTCTGCTCCGTTTAAGCTCGTGCCTAACGGTCAAGCGGAGCGGGCAGTCCAAACAATCAAGCTCCCTGCAGACCCGCTTGTCTCGCATTCTGCTCAGTTACCGGACGCGACCCCTCTCACTCACCGGGGTTCTGCCGGCAGAATTGTTAATGAAGAGAGCCCTCAAAACCAGGCTCTCCCAGGTCCACCTGGATCTTAATGATCACGTAGAAACCCGGTGACACCAGCAGAACATGTACCACGATCGCGCGGCTGTTTCACGTGACATTGATGTTAACGATCATGTGTTTGTCCTGATTTACGGTCATGGTCCCAAGTGGGTTGCTGGCACTGTTTTGGCCAAGGAAGGGAATAGGGTGTTTATAATCAAACTGTTAAATGTCCAAACATGCAGAAAGCATTTAGATCAGACCAAATTGCGATTTACTGACAACCAAGAACGACTTGAAGAGGACATCACCATCGACGATCCACCAACACACAATCAACCAGCAATCGACCTCGCTGTCAATCACGAGGATGAACCCACCGTTCCTGACAGTCCAGTCAGACCAGCCGTGGTGCAGTGCAGCAATGGTCCAGCCAATTCACACACACCAGGGTTTGAACTTAACGATCAACCAGGGAGCGAAGGGCTCCTGATCGCCTCAACCTGTAAATAACTTGTACTGAAGACTTTGGGGGGGGGGGGCGGGGTGGGGGGGGGAAGAGTGATGTTATGTATGTAACTATGTAATACTTGCCACCAGAGGGCGCGACCGTTGGAGTCCTAATGGTCACCTGCACATCTGCCAGTATAAAAGTTAGCTGCCATGTTGTTTCGGCACTCTGGAGTTGTAATAAAGAAGACTAAAGTCACACTAAGTTTAGCTCACAATACTCAGCCTCGTGGAGTTCTTTCATACACAACACACCCAAACTAATTCTACATCTTGAGCTTCTGAGCCAATATCATTTCTCACTACTGCTCTGATATTCATCCTTTATTAATAGAGCTTTTCCTTTTCCTTTCTGTACATCCTTACGAATTGTCAAATACCCCTGAATATTCAGTTCCCAGCCTTGGTCACCTTGCAACCACATCTCCATAATGGCTATCAGATCATACCCATTTATATCTATTGTGTCGTCAACTCATCTATCTTGTTACAAATGCTGCGTACATTCAGATAAAGAGCTTTTTACCATTTTTGCCTGCTTTGACCCCACTTTCTGACACACTCTTATTTTTATACATTCTGTCCTTTTCTGTACACTCTGGTTATCATTTCTCCCACCACTACCCTGCACTATTGCCTTCTCCTTGCTCTTTGACTTTTTAAATTTCCACCAACCTGAACTCCCTCCCCACTATTTAGTTTAATGCCCTCTCTACAGCCCTAGTTATTCGATTCGCCAGGACACTCGGGGCCAGCATGGTTCAAGTAAAGCCCGTCCCAACGGAACAGCTCCCTCTTTCCCCAGTGCTGGTGCCAGTGCCCCATGAATCAGAACCCATTTCTCCCACACCAGTCTTTGAGCCACATGTTCATCTGTTTGATCTTATTTACCCTATGCAAATTTTCCCGTGGCTCAGGCAGCAATCTAAAGATTATTAACTTTGTGGCTTTGCTTTTTAATTTGGCCCCTAGCTGCACATACTCCCTCAGCAGAACCTCTTTCTTTGTTCTACCTATGTCATTGGTACCTACATGGACCATGACAACTTGACCTTCCCCCTCCCACTTCAAGTCCTCCCCAGTCCAGAGGAGATGTCCTTAACCCTGGCATCAGGCAAGCAACACAGCCTTCGGGACTCGGCTGCAGAGAACCTTATCTATCCCCTAATGATACTGTCCCCTACCACTATAACATTTTGTTTTACTCCCCGCCACCTGTACCACGGTGCTGTGGTCAGTTTGCTAATCCTTCCCGCAGTACTTGCTCTCGTCCAAACAGGAAGCAAGAATTTTGGACAAGAGCAAGGGCTGAGGCTCCTCCATCACTACCTCCTGGGTCCCCATACCTGCCTCGCTCGTAGTCACACCCTCCTGTCCCTGACCACAGAGCGAATTTAAATTATTTAATCTAAGGGGTGCCTCTACCTCTGCTCAAACCACAAGGGTTGCACTACGTAGGAGTTGTAGGAAAAAGAAGAGTAAGGCTTTGTAGTTGCACAAGTGTATGCACATGTATGTATGAGAAAATGTTGTGTTGTTAAGTTTCTGTCCTTTAGTTAGGTCACATAAATATTATTCTTTTGTATCACTTTCCCTTCTTCTCCATTCTTGGGTGCTGGGTGGCAAGTCGTTTTTTTAACTTTTTTGATGATGAATGGGAAGACATGAATTCATGGGGACCAATGCGGCGATGTTCATGGGGTGTTTAGTTGTTTGCAGGACTGCTTTGTGTCGGCAGCATTTTGGGCAGAGGGGTGAGTGGGAGGAGTGGCCGTACTGAAGGGTACCTCCAGATCTGACTCGTCACCTGTGGCATATCTCCAGCGTGCCGAGAGCTTGTTCGATCACACATCTGGTGATCATATGCCATTCATTGCAGAGTTGTTGGGCTTCATTGGTCGGGGTTCTGACAGGTATCATCAGCCAAGTTTGAAGTGGGTATCCCTTGTCTCCCAGCAGCCACCCCCGTTAAGTGTGTTTCCAGGGAGCTTGGACCCCCACAAGACGAAAGCTTCATGGCAGCACGCTGGGAATCTTGCACATACCTGCAAAAATATATTTTTATTGTTGCACACCAGCTGCACATTGATAGAGTGGAAGCCCTTTCGGTTGACAAATACTCCTCGGTGATCTGGAGGTGCACTGATTACCACGTGTGCGCAGTCAAAGACACCCTGCGCCTGTGAGAAGCCAGCCATAGCCGCAAACCCGAGCGTCCGGCCTACTCATTCTGACTGGAGCTATAGCAGGCAAAGATAGAAACATAGAAAATAGGTGCAGGAGTAGTCCATTCGGCCCTTCGAGCCTGCACCACCATTCAATAAGATCATTGCTGATCATTCCCTCGGTACCCCTTTCCTGCTTCCTCTCCATACCCCTTGATCCCTTTAGCTGTTAGGGCCATATCTAACTCCCTCTTGAATATATCCAATGAACTGGCATCAACAACTCTCTGCGGTAGGGAATTCCAGAGGTTAACAACTCTCTGAGTGAAGAAGTTCCTCCTCATTTCAGTCCTAAATAGCCTACCTCTTATCCTTAGATTATGTCCCCTGGGTCTGGACTTCCCCAACATCGGGAACATTCTTCCTGCATCTAACCTGTCCAGTCCTGTCAGAATTTTATATATTTCTATGAGATCCCCTCTCATCCTTCTAAACTCCAGTGAATACAGGCCCAGTCGATCCAGTCTCTCCTCATATGTCAGGTCTGTTATCCCGGGAGTCAGTCTGGTGAACCTTCGCTGCACTCCCTCAATAGCAAGAACGTCCTTCCTCAGATTAGGAGACCAAAACTGAACACAATATTCTAGGGGAGGCCTCACTAAGGCCCTGTACAACTGTAGTAAGACCTCCCTGCTCCTATACTCAAATCCCCTAGCTATGAAGACCAACATACCATTTGCCTTCTTCACCGCCTGCTGTAACTGCATGCCAACTTTCAATGACTGATGTACCATGACACCCAGGTCTCGTTGCACCTCCCCTTTCCTAATCTGCCGCCATTCAGATAATATTCTGCCTTCGCGTTTTTGCCACCAAAGTGGATAACCTCACATTTATCCACATTATACTGCATCTGCCACGCGTTTGCCCACTCACCTAATCTGTCCAAGTCACCCTGCAGCCTTTTCGCATCCTCCTCACAGCTCACACCGCCACTCAGCTTAGTGTCATCTGCAAACTTGGAGATATTACACTTAATTCCCTCATCCAAATCATTAATGTATATTGTAAATAGCTGGGATCCCAGCACTGAGCCCTGCGGCACCCCACTAGTCACTGCCTGCCATTCTGAAAAGGACCTGTTTATCTCGACTCTCTGCTTCCTGTCTGCCAACCAGTTCTCTATCCACGTCAATACATTACCCCCAATACCATGTGCTTTAATTTTGCACACCAATCTCTTGCTTGTGTGGGACCTTGTCAAAAGCCTTTTGAAAGTCCAAATACACCACATCCACTGGTTCTCCCTTGTCTACTCTACCAGTTACATCCTCAAAAAATTCTAGAAGATTTGTCAAGCAGGATTTCCCTTTCATAAATTCATGCTGACTTGGACTGATCCCGTCACTGCTTTCCAAATATGCTGCTATTTCATCTTTAATAATTGATTCCAACATTTTCCCCACTACTGATGTCATGCTAACCGGTCTATAATTCCCAGTTTTCTCTCTCCCTCCTTTCTTAAAAAGTGGTGTTACATTAGCTACCCTCCAGTCCATTTGAATTGATCCAGAGTCGATAGACTGTTGGAAAATGATCACCAATGCAGCCACTATTTCTAGGGCCACTTCCTTAAGTACTCTGGGATGCAGACTATCAGATCCTGGGGATTTATTGGCCTTCAATCCCATCAATTTCCCTAACACAATTTCCCGCCTAATAAGGATTTCCTTCAGTTCCTCCTTCTCACTAGGCCCTCTGTCCCCTAGTATTTCCGGAAGGTTATTTGTGTCTTCCTTCATGAAGACAGTTGATATAGATAGAGGTCATTAAGATTAATAAAGGGTTTGATAGGGTAGATGTAGAGAAGATGTTTCCAATTGCGGGCGAGACCAGAACTCGGCGCCATAACTATAAGATAGCCACTAATAAATCCAATAGGGAATTCAGGAAAAACTTCTTTACCCAGAGATTGGTTAGAATGTGGAACTGGCTACCAAATGGATTCGTTGAGGCGAATAGCTTAGATGCATTTAAGGGGAAACTAGATAAACATATCAGGGTGAAAGGAATAGAAGAGTACGCTGATAAGTTTAGATGAAGAAGAGAGGGACGAGGCTCATGTGCAACATAAACACTGGCTTGGTCCAGTGGGATGAATGGCCTTTGTCTGTATCATCCATTCCACGGGCCCAAATTTGCCCAGCAGTTGCTCCGTTTTTTTTGGAGCATCTTGATTTTTCTGGAGTATCTTAAAAATCCCCATTTTGCACATTTAATTTGCGACAGTGTAAGTGAGTTAGTTAGGATTTTTTTGTTTCGTTTTTTTTTAAAGTGGGGCTTACCAGCCACCTACGCCTGTTTTGGCCATTTAAGCCAGTTTGGACAGCTAATAGTTGCTCCAAACTAACTTAGGCCAGTGTATGTGGCCACTTGTGGCCGCACAGAAAACCATTGCGGAGAGCTAAGAAATCAGCGCAGGTAGCCAGAAGCACTAAACATCTTCATGACAACATTCAAGAAACATAAAAACCATCAATAATAAATTAAAAATAAATAAATAAAAAATAAAAAATAAAACTTAAGTCCTACCTTCAAAACTCGGCCCGGGAAGTCAGCGGGCTGACTCCGACTCCTCTCTGACTCCCTCTCTGACTCCGACTCTCCCGAGGACTCACCAACTCTCCCAAGGACTCTCCGACGACTCTCTGAGGGCTGGACTTCTCCGAGGGACTGGACTTCACTTTTCCGAGGGACTTCACTTCAATTCTCCGAGGAACTGCACTGCATTTCTCCGAGGGCTTCAATGCACTTCTCCGAGGGACTTCACTTAATTTCTCCGAGGGACTGCACTGCACTTCTCCGAGGGACTTCAATGCACTTCTCCGAGGGCTTCAATGAACTTCTCCGAGGGACTTCACTTCACTTCTCCGAGGGACTTCACTTCACTTCTCTGAGGGACTGCACTGCACTTCTCCGAGGGACTTCACTTCAATTCTCCAAAGGACTGGACTGCACTTCTCCGAGGGACTTCACTTCACTTCTCCGAGGGACTTCACTGCACTTCTCCGAGGGACTGGACTTCACTTCTCTGAGGGACTTCACTTCACTTCTCCGAGGGACTTCACTTCACTTCTCCGAGGGACTGGACTGCACTTCTCCGAGGGACTGGACTTCACTTCTCCGAGGGACTTCACTTCACTTCTCCGAGGGACTTCACTTCACTTCTCCGAGGGACTGGACTGCACTTCTCCAAGGGACTGGACTTCACTTCTCCGAGGGACTTCACTTCACTTCTCCGAGGGACTTCACTTCACTTCTCCGAGGGACTGGACTGCACTTCTCCGAGGGACTTCACTTCACTTCTCCGAGGGACTGGACTGCACTTCTCCGAGGGACTGGACTGCACTTCTCCGAGGGACTTCACTTCACTTCTCCGAGGGACTGGACTGCACTTCTCCGAGGGACTTCACTTCACTTCTTCGAGGGACTTCACTTCACTTCTCCGAGGGACTTCACTTCACTTCTCCGAGGGACTGGACTGCACTTCTCCGAGGGACTGGACTGCACTTCTCCGAGGACTGCACTTCTCTGAGGACTGCACTTCTCCGAGGGACTTCTCCGAGGACTTCTCCGAGGGACCTCCGGCCGAGGAATGTGACTTCTTTCCGAGGGAAGGCAGCGGCAGAGGGACCAGGATCCCGGGACATCCTGTTTGTGCCGTTTGGATCGTAGGAAGTCAGCGCATCTCACATGAGTGCGCCATAAAAACGGGAGGGCCAAATTTGGGCCCTATGTATGTAGTCTGTTTGACATCAATACTGTTGCAGTACTCTTCTGTACCAACAGTGCGATTAGCCTAGAACATACTGTGAAGCTGTTATGTCTTTCTGTGCCAAAGTAAATCTAGCTGTTGAAATGGCGTCACCTTTCCAGACCGAGGAGCTGCACTAGCAGTGGAATGTTGAAAGAGCAAGCTGTAACACAAGGATCACATCAAATTATTAAACTTTTATTTAACTTGAAGCTTAAGAATTGATGTCATCATGGTTCCATTTCCATTTTCTTGGAGCTTATGGTTTCAAGGAGTGTGTAATCCATTATTTTTCTCTTTAACTTTCGTGATAATTCAGTGTAAAAATTGGTACATAAACATATTGTCAAGTTATTCTGATATAATTTCTATACAAGATACATCTCAATAGTTGAAGGCATAAGGCCAACGATTGGTTTGGCTGAGATTTTACCTAATTGGGAATAGATTAATTAACCAGAGTACATATTTTCCTTTTGAAGTTGATACACTTTAATGATATTGCCTATACTTTGTGAACTATTTTCACTGAAAGTTCTATAGCCAATGATTGTTCTCTCACATACTGATCAGTAAAGTTCATTTGAAGCTGCCTTTGTTTTGGGTCTTTTCTGATACTAAAACTTGTCAAAAATATAGATTCCAATATTACCACTTCCTACTTATGATGTGTGTACAAATTCTGTTCTGTGGCTGGGTCTCCCATGAAATTATATTGTATTGTTTTTGTCCAGTTTCTGGTGTGCAGAAGTAGAGCTATCGCTTCAAATTTGCTTTAATTACTCTAGCAGTAATCACCTCAGAAAGAAAAGTAAAGTGAGTACTAATGTGTCTCTACTTATCTGTAGAATAACTCTACGAGGCCTAGTGCTGTGCTTGAAATGCTGTAACCTTAGTCTCTTTATTGTAACCCAGAGTGAGGCAGCAATGTGGTGACCAACCTTTTATACAGCTCCTGCCTGGGCCTCCCACAGTTGCACCCTCTAGTGGTACCAGCATAGTTTGTACAGAGTATACATATATGACAACATTCCCCCCCCCAAAGTCTTTGATGCGAGTTAGTTACAGGTTGAGGCGATCCGGAACTCTGCGCTTCCTGATCGATCATCTGAGTGTCACTTCTTGCATGGGTGAGTTGGTCGGGCCACTGCTGTCTTGCAGCGCTGTTGGTCTGACTGGACTGTTGGAGATGGGTCTGTTGCTGATTGGGTGTGTGTAGGTGGATCGCTGAAGGTAAGGTCCTCTCCCGGTAGTTTCTGGTTACCTGCAAATCGCAATTTGGTCTGGTCCAAATGCTTTCTGCACGTTTGTCCATTAAGCAGTTTGATAAAAAAACACTCTATTCCCCTCTTTGGCTAAAACAGTGCCAGCGACCCATTTGGGGCCAAGACCATGATTCAGCACAAGCACCGGGTCGTTTACAGTGATGTTGCGTGATACAGCTGCGCGAGCATGGTACATGTTTTGCCGATTATGCCTGGTTTCCACCTGACCGTTGAGGTCAGGGTGGACTAAGGAGAGCCTGGTTTTGAATGCATGTTTCATTAGTAACTCCGCAGGGGGGACCCCGGTAAGCGAGTGGGGTTGTGTCCTGTAATTGATCATCACCCGGGATAGGCGGGTTTGTAAGGAGCCTTCCGTGACATGTTTCAAGCTTTGCTTTATGGTTTGTTCTGCCCACTCCGCTTGGCCGTTGGATGCGGGCTTGAACGGAGCAGACCTGACATGCTTGATGCCATTGCAGATCATGAATTCATTGAATTCTGAGCTGGTGAAACACGGACCATTGTCGCTGACCAGAATGTGGGACCTGTCGATAGCCTTCATCATGACTATGCCTGGGTGGGCACTGTGTAGGTCGCGTATGAAGGTTGCCCTGCCTTTTTTTGGCAGGATGACGCAGTTACCCCATAAGAGGCAATTCGATTCGATGGACATTTCGTCTTTACGATGGTGAAATGGCTTTATCTCGTCTTGCACTTCTCTTGGGACTGCTGACCAGCCCCCATTGAGGATGCAACTTTTTACAAGAGATAACACGGGGTCCTGGTTGGTCCAGGTCCTGATCTGACATGTCGTTACGGGTGACCCTTCGCTTTCGAAGACATCCATGACCAGCCATAGGTCTACAGACTGCGCCATTTCCACCTCGGTGGTGGGCAACGTTAGCCGGCTGAGGGCATCGACGCAGCTCTCAGTGCCTGGCCTGTGGTGGATCGTATAATCGTAGGCCGACAGTGTTAACGCCTATCTTTGGATTCGGGATGAAGCATTGGTGTTTGTGCCTTTGCTTTCCGAAAACAGTGAGATTAGGGGCTTGTGGTCGGTTTATAACTCGAACCTGAGTCCGAACAAATACTGGTGCATTTTGTTTACCCCATAGACACAGGCCAAAGCCTCCTTCTTGACCATACTGTATGCTCTTTCGGCCTTGGATAGACTTCTAGATGCATATGCAACCGGTTGGAGTTTGCCGGCTACATTTGCTTGCTGTAAAACAAACCCGACACCGAACATTGCCCGTAGAATTTCTACCGTGGCAGAGGATGTGCTTGAATTTAAAATGTCACACTCGATCCATTTGGAGTAGGCGTCTACTACAACCAAAAACATTTTCCCCATGAAAGGACCTGTGTAGTCCACATGGATGCGTGACCAAGGCTTGGCAGGCCATGGCCAGGGGCTAAGGGGGGCTTCCCTGGGCGCATGGCCCAGCTGGGCACACGTGTTGCACCTGCGAACACAAAGTTCCAGATCTGCGTCTATCCCTGGCCACCAAACGTGTGACCTGGCAATTGCCCGGGTGCCCATTGTGGAGTTCTCTATGAACACCTCTCTGCCCATCTGGGGCATGACTACGCGGTTTCCCCACAGTAGGCAATCGGCCTGAATTGAGAGTTCATCCTTGCGCCTGTGAAATGATTTAAATTTCTCAGGGCATGCCCTGTACGTGGCTGCCCAGTCCCCATTCAGGACACATTTCTTGACTAGAGACAATAGCGGGTCTCTATTTGTCCAGACTTTAATCTGACGGGCTGTCACAGGTGAACTTTTACTTCCGAAAGCTTCAACAGCCATGACCATCTCAGCACCATGCTCGGTAGCCCCCTCTGTGGTGGCTAGTGGGAGCCTGCTGAGTGCATCGGCGCAGTTTTTGGTGCCCAGTCTGTGCCGAATTGTGTAGTCATAGACGGCTAACGTGAGTGCCCACCTCTGTATGCGTGCCGATGCGTTTGCATTTATGGCCTTGTTGTCGGCCAAAAGGGAAGTTAGAGGTTTGTGATCTGTCTCCAGCTCAAATTTCCTGCCAAACAGGTACTGGTGCATTTTCTTTACCGCAAATACACATGCGAGCGCCTCCTTTTCTACCATCCCGTAGCCCCTTTCTGCCTGGGACAGATTTCTGGAGGCATAAGCTACCGACTGTAACTGACCCTTGACATTGACATGCTGCAACACACACCCGACACCATAAGACGACGCATCGCACGTTAACACAAGTTTCTTACATGGGTCATATAGCGTTAACAGATTGTTGGAACATAACAAATTGCGTGCTCTATTAAAAGCCCTTTCCTGGCTGTCCCCCCAGACCCATTCACGACCTTTGCGTAGGAGCACGTGTAGCGGCTCTAGCAGCGTGCTCAATTTGGGAAGAAAGTTACCAAAATAGTTCAGGAGCCCCAGGAACGAACGCAGCTCCGTCGCGTTACGGGATCTGGGTGCTCTCTGGATCGCTTCCGTCTTGGACGCAGTAGGGCTGATCCGTCTGCTGCTGCCCTCATCCCCAGGAATTCTACCTCTGGAGCTAGGAAGACGCACTTTGCCTTTTTCAGTCGCAGACCTACCCGGTCCAGTCTGCGTAGCACCTCCTCCAGGTTGTGGAGGTGTTCTTCAGTATCGTAACCTGTAATGAGGATGTCGTCCTGAAAAACCACCGTCCTTGGAATCGACTTGAGGAGGCTTTCCATATTTCGTTGGAAGATCGCGGCAGCCGAGCGAATCCCGAACGGACATCTGTTGTACTCAAACAACCCCTTGTGTGTCGTGATGGTGGTCAGCTTCTTCGACTCACTCGCCAGCTCCTGGGTCATGTAAGCTGAGGTCAGGTCCAATTTTGAAAAAAGTTTGCCACCGGATAGCGTCGCAAAGAGGTCCTCCGCTCTCGGTAGCGGGTACTGGTCTTGGAGTGACACCCGATTGATGGTGGCCTTGTAATCGCCACATATCCTGACCGACCCATCCGCCTTGAGCACCGGCACAATCGGGCTCGCCCAGTCACTGAATTCGACTGGCGAGATGATGCCTTCCCTCAGCAGTGGTCCAATTCGCCTTCTATCTTTTCCCGCATCACGTACGGCACCGCTCTGGCCTTTTGGTGTACTGGCCTGGCGTCCGGGTTTATGTGAATCACTACCTTGGACCCCATGAAAGTGCCAATGCCGGGTTGAAATAATGAGTCAAATTTGTCCAGGATCTGTGAGCATGATACTCGCTCCACAGAGGAAATTGCATTGACATCGCTCCATTTCCAGTTCATGACAGCAAGCCAACTCCTCCCCAGTAGTGCGGGACCGTCCCCTGGGACAATCCAGAGTGGCAACCTGTTCTCCGAATCTTTGTGGGTCACGACAACCGTAGCGCTGCCTCGCACCGGAATGATCTGCTTTGTGTAAGTCCGTAGCTGTGCGTCAATCGGCGATAATTTTGGCCTCCTGGCCTTGGATGCCCACAACTTTTTGAACTGTTTGATACCCATCAGGGACTGGCTAGCACCCGTGTCTAGCTCCATTGATACTGGGATGCCATTGAGGAGCACTTTTATCATTATCGGTGGCGTCCTGGTGTATGAACTGTATACGTGCTCCACACGAACTCGCTGAACTTCAGCTTCCAGCGATTTCCCCCAGTGTCCATTTCTGCAATTTCTGCAGGTATTTTGCTCATCTCTGCAAACTCCGGCTGAGTGTGTGCCTCCACGCCTCCAGCATGAGTTGCGGTTTGAAACAAAAGGTCCCTTGCCAGTCGATCGTCCCTGACTGCCTCTGTTATTGTCCTTGAGTGCACCATTAACAGGTGTTGATGGCCCCATTACTGGCCGCATTGTCCCTTGCAATGGCTGTTCAGATTGCCATTGTCTCTGTCGAACTCCCCCTCTGGGTTCGACTACATGTTGGGGCATGCCCAACTGCCCTTGTCTGCCTGGAGAACTGTGTGCTGCTTTAACAATGTTGAATCTCTGTCCCAACCATTCCTTAACACAGTACCTCTCGTCTGTTCTGCTAGTGGCCATGCTCGCGTGGTTTAAATCCCAGTTTCTTGTTGCCATTGTTACGTCCTTACTATACAGTATAAATGCACACGAGGCCCATGCTTGAGAAGATCAGTTTGTGACCTGTCCTTTATTCCTTAGCACTCAAGTGATGAAGGTGGGTGGAGCTTCCCCTTTTATACCTGAAGGTCCAGGTTAGGAGTGTCTCCCACCTAGTGGTCAGTGTTCTCACGATGTACAACTTAGGTCAGTTTATACATGGGTTACAATGCTGGTTGAATACATGACATTCTTAACCACCTTATCTACCTGGCCTGCTACCTTCAGGGATCTGTGGACATGCACATCAAGTCGGTTTGTTCTTCTACAGTTCTCAGTGTCATACCATTTAATGTGCATTCCATTTCCTTGTTGGCCCTCCCCAAATGCATTACCTCACAATTCTCCGGATTAAATTCCATTTGCCACTGTTCTGCCCACCTGACCAGTTGATTGATATCTTCCTGCAGTCCGCAGCTTTCTTCTTCATTATCAACCACACAGCCAATTTTAGTATCATCTGCAAACTTCTTAATCATACCCTTTATATTCAAGTCCAAGTCATTGATGTATACCACAAAAAGCAAGGGACCTAGTACTGAGCCATGAGGAACCCCACTGGAAACATCCTTCCAGTCACAAAAACACCCATCAACAATTACCCTTTGCTTCCTGCCTCTGAGCCAATTTTGGATCTAACTTGCCACTTTGCCCTGGATCCCATGGGCTTTTACTTTCATGACCAGTCTGCCATGTGGGACCTTATCAAAAGCTTTGCTAAAATCCATATATTCTACATCATATGCACTGCCCTCATCTACCCTCCTGTTACCTCCTCAAAAAATTCAATCAATTTAATCAGACACGCCCTTCACTTAACATATCCATGCTGACTGTCCTTGATTAATCCATGTCTTTCGAAATGAAGATTTATCCTGTCCTTCACGATTTTTTCCAATAATTTTCCAACCACTGAGGTTAAGCTGACTGGCCTGTAATTATTCGGTCTACCCCTTTCTCCCTTCTTAAACAAAGGTACCACATTAGCAATCCTCCAGTCCTCTGGCACCACACCTGAAGCCAGAGTGGATTAGAAAATGATGGTCAAAGCCTCTGCTAAATCCTCTTTTGCTTCGCTTAACAGCCTGGGATACATTTCACCCGGGCCTGGGGACCTATCCACTTTCAAAGCTGCTAAACTCCTTAATACCTCCTCTCTCACTATGTTTATTTCATCTAATATTTCACACTCCACCTCCTCGATAGCAGTGTTTGAATCACCCCTCTCTTTTGTGAAAAGAGATGCAAAGTATTCATTAAGAACCATACCCACATCTTCCACTTCCAGAAACAGATTACCCTCATGGGGCTAGATTTTTCATTATTTTTGCATGCATAATGCCCACTTAACATCCATTTTAACACTGAAATGAGGTGGGCACACCAGCCACCACATAACGCCCAGATAGCGCCCATTTAGCCACAAAATGGAAACTGATGCCCATTTCTTGGACACTTATCGGCGAGCGTTACTTTCGCCATGTACGTAACGCTGAGAAAAAATGATACCGCCATCCACTTTTTTGGGGTGGAATCACCAGAATGGGCGAACCCAAAGCCCATAATATCGTCCAGCGTTACTTTCGCCAAGTAATTAACGCCGAGATTCAATACCGACTGCCTATTTTTTTTTGTCGTGAAGATCACATTTGTCGAAACTAACACCCAGTATATAGCCCAGCATCACTTTCAGCACCTCGCACACATCTCGCCCATAACATCGCTCGCCAAAAAAAACGCTCTGAAAAAGTTGAACTGTTCTGAACTAATCACAGCGGTGTGGACGCCATTTTGTAAATCGTAGGTCGCTTCATTGAAAAGGCTGTTTCAACTTCGGGGAAGTTTGGATTTACCCTGGAGTTCTTCCCAGGTGATGTGACCATCTGAACAGATATCTTTTCATACTGTGGACGATTGGGTTTTACTGTAGGTGTCTTTTAGTGTGGAAATTTGTTGCTTGTGAACAATCGGCATTATACTTTTATTGGAATGGGACCAGCCATTTCTCAGCCTGCATCGATTACATTGCAGATGCTGCAGAGTGAAAGTAGCACAATGTCTAATCCACAGCATTATGTGCCCAATCTAAGATGTGCCAGACTGATGAAGAGTTCCAGATCATACACCCCCCGCACTTACAGGGAGAAGCGGCCTTACCTCGACTTTTCCGAGAACACCTGCCTTCGGAGACGGCACTTCCACAAAGTGGTTATCAGTGAAATATGCCAGCTCATCAGGGCAGATGTGCAGTCTGCCAGCACCTTCAGGACATCACTGCCGGTCAAGGTCAAGGTCACCGCGGCACTGTCATTCTACGCGTCCAGTTCTTTTCAGGCCTCCGCGGTCTACATTTCCCCTATGTCTCAGCTGGATTAGACAGGTCACGGAAGCCTGTACGTGCATAGGATGCACTTTATCAGCTTCCCGATGACCACGGAGGCTCAAACTGACAGGGCTGAAGCATTCTACCGAATTGCTAAGTTCCCCAAGGTGTAGGGAGCAAAACGTTGTACGCACATCGCCATGTGGGCACCTTCTCAGGACCCAGAGCTTTTTCGCAACAGAAAAGGTTTTCACTCCCTGAAGGTCCAACTAGTTGTCGACCACAACCAAATAATTATGGCCGTGAATGCTAAATATCCGGTCAGCTTTGATGAGGCTCACATCCTGCGTGAGAGCGCTGTATCTGACATGTTTACCAGTTAGCCATAAGGTCAATGCTGGATGCTTGGTGACAAACGATATGGCCTAGCCACCTGGTTGATGACCCCCTGCGTGACACCCACACCGAGGCCGAGAAGCGATACAACGAGAGCCACAGAGCCACATGCAATGTGGTCCAGAAAGCAATTGGTGTGCTTAAGCAGCACTTTAGATGCCTGGAGCACTCAGGAGGGGAGCTACAATACAACCCTGATCAGGTAGCTCAATTCGTGGTCGTGTGCTCCATGCTGCACAACCTGGCTATCAGGAGGGGACAAGAATTGGCAGATGGTCCACCTCAGGCGAGATAGGAATAGCAGGACGAGGGCATGAACGCTGAGCCAGGGCCAGACAATCAGGCTGACTTTGCAACCATGCCCACGCCCCACTTTAGACTGCAGGAAAGGGCCTGTGGTGGCTACATAGCTGCAAGACTCTTACATCAGCAGCTCATAAATGAGCGATTTGCCTGAAAGAACGTTGCTGTGATTGACAACGCTGTGTGTGCAGCTCAGATATCAATGGTGGGCATCACCTTGGTGCCAGTTAAAGTTTAATTTGATTCAAGTTAAGTGTAATTATACCCTTTCATGGTAAGGAATCACCAGTGTGTAATGATTCAGCTATCTGAGACAATGCGCAACAAGGTTATGTTGAATAAAAAACATTTTATACGGCCATTGGTCTGAAATCATAAGTATCACGGGCATAACCATCCCACCCCGACCCCACTTTTTAGAACATTGACTTCAATCAAATGGTCAACATGTTCAGCAACACAGAACACAAATGCAAACCAACAGGGTAGCCCCCTCCCCCCATATCTTACAACAAATTGCATACACTGAGATGGAGATATACCAAAGCCATCATCTGCGGACATGCACCTCACTTTCCTTCCCCCCTCCCCTTCTTCTCCCCACCTCTACCCCTTCCCCTCCTCGCTCCACGCTGCCTGGCTGAGGAGCTCCTCAGGCGGTGCCTCATTGGGGGGGATGAAGGTAGAGCCGGTGGTCGCACGGATCCGGGAGTGGGGGGTACCGAGGTGGCAACATTATCGGATGCAGAACCAGGATCTTGCTCCTGCCTCTCATGTGTCATCGGCACTCGGGGTGCGGAGCCTAGGAGTGGAGTGCCATGCTCCGGGACCACTGGGAGGCCTGTGCCACCAGTGTTCCTGGCTATGGCCTCCGCCATCCGTGGTATATACTCGGTTATGGTGCCGGAGATGTTGGCCAGCTGTCGGGATATGCCCCCCAATGCCTCTATGATCAGGTCACCTATGTCAACAGTCCTTGTGTACAACTGTACCATGTCTCCGCTCTCATATCGCACTCGTATCTCTGCCCTCATATCGCAGAATAGCTCAGATAAATACGTGGCTTGAGGAGTGGTGCAGAAGGGAGGGATTCAAATTCCTGGGGCATTGGAACCGATTCTGGGGGAGGTGGATCCAGTACAAACCGGACAGTCTGCACCTGGGCAGGACCGGAACCAATGTCCAAGGGGGAGTGTTTGCTCGTGCTGTTGGGGAAGGATTAAACTAATATGGCAGGGGGATGGGAACCTATGCAGGGAGACAGAGGGAAGTAGAATGGGAGCAAAAGCAAAAGATAGAAAGAAGAAAAGTAAAAGTGGAGGGCAGACAAACCTAAGGCAAAAAGCAAAAAGAGCCACATTACAACAAAATTCTAAAGGGGCAAAGTGTGTTAAAAAGACAAGCTTGAAGGCTCTGTGCCTCAATGCGAGGAGTATTCAGAATAAGGTGGACGAATTAACTGCGCAGATAGCAATTAATGGATATGATGTGATTGGCATCACGGAGACATGGCTCCAGGGTAACCAAGGCTGTGGGCTGGGAACTCAACATCTAGGGGTATTCAACATTTAGGAAGGATAGACAGAAAGGAAAAGGAGACATTACTGGTTAAAGAGGAAATTAATGCAATAGTAAGGAAGGACATTAGCTTGGATGATATGGAATCAGTATGGGTGGAGCTACGGAATACCAAAGGGCAGAAAACGCTCGTGAGAGTTGCGTACAGACCACCAAACAATAGTAGTGAGGTTGGGGACAGCATCAAACAAGAAATTAGGGATGCGTGCAATAAAGGTACAGCAGTTATCATGGGCGACTTTAATCTACATATTGATTGGGCTAAGCAAATTGGTAGCAATGTGGTGGAGGAGGATTTCCTGGAGTGTATTAGGGATGGCTTTCTAGACCAGTATTCGAGGAACCAACTCGAGGGCTGGCCATCCTAGACTGGGTGATGTGTAATGAGAAAGGACTAATTAGCAATCTTGTTGTGTGAGGCCCCTTGGGGAAGAGTGACTATAATATGGTAGAATTCTTTATTAAGATGGAGAGTGACACAGTTAATTCAGAGACTCGGGTCCTGAACTTAAGGAAAGGTAACTTCGATGGTATGAGGCGTGAATTGGCTAGAATAGACTGGCAAATGGTACTTAAAGGGTTGACGTTGGATAGGCAATGACAAACATTTAAAGATCAAATGGATGAACCTCAACAATTGTACATCCCTGTCTAGAGTAAAAATAAAACGGGGAAGGTGGCTCAACCGTGGCTAACAAAGGAAATTAAGAATAGTGTTAAATCCAAGGAAGAGGCCTATAAATTGGCCAGAAAAAGCAGCAAACCTGAGGACTGGGAGAAATTTAGAATTCAGCAGAGGAGAACAAAGGGTTTAATTAAGAGGGGAGAAATAGAGTATGAGAGGAAGCTTGCCAGGAACATAAAAACTGACTGCAAAAGTTTCTATAGATATGTGAAGAGAAAAAGATTAGTGAAGACAAACGTAGGTCCCTTGCAGTCAGATTCAGGAGAATTTATAATGGGGAACAAAGAAATGGCAGACCAGTTGAACAAATATTTTGGTTCTGTTTTCTGAAGACACAAATAACCTTCCAAAAGTACGAGGGGACTGAGGGTCTCGTGAGAAGGAGGAACTGAAGGATATCCTTATTAGGCGGGAAATTGTGTTAGGGAAATTGATGGGATTGAAGGCCGATAAATCCCCAGGGCCTGATAGTCTGCATCCCAGGGTACTTAAGGAAGTGGCCATAGAAATAGTGGATGCATTGGTGATCATTTTCCAACAGTCTATCGATTCTGGATCAGTTCCTATGGACTGGAGGGTAGCTAATGTAACACCACTTTTTTAAAAAGGAGGGAGAGAGAAAAGGGGTAATTATAGACCGGTTAGCCTGACATCAGTAATGGGAAAAATGCTGGAATCAATTATTAAAGATGAAAGAGCAGCGCATTTGGAAAGCAGTGACAGGATCAGTCCAAGTTAACATGGATTTATGAAAGGGAAATCATGCTTGACAATTCTTCTGGAATATTTTGAGGATGTAACTGGTAGAGTGGACAAGGGAGGACCAGTGGATGTGGCGTATTTGGACTTTCAAAAGGCTTTTGACAAGGTCCCGCACAAGAGATTGGTGTGCAAAATTAAAGCACATGGTATTGGGGGTAATGTACTGACGTGGATAGAAAACTGTTTGGCAGACAGGAAGCAGAGAGTCGGGATAAACGGGTCCTTTTCAGAATGACAGGGAGTGACTAGTGGGGTGCCACAGGGCTCAGTGCTGGAATCCCAGCTCTTTACAATATATATTAATGATTTCGATGAAGGAATTGAGTGTAATATCTCCAAGTTTGCAGATGACACGAAACTGGGTGGCGGTGTGAGCTGTGAGGAGGACACTAAGAGGCTGCAGGGTGACTTGGACAGGTTCGGTGAGTGGGCAAATGCATGGCAGATGCAGTATAATGTGGATAAGTGTGAGGTTATCCACTTTGGGGGCAAAAACACGAAGGAAGTATATGATCTGAATGGCTGCAGATTAGGAAAAGGGGAGGTGCAATGAGACCTGGGTGTCATGGTTCATCAGTCATTGAAAGTTGGCATGCAGGTACAGCAGGCGGTGAAGAAGGCAAATGGTATGTTTGCCTTCATAGCTAGGGGATTTGAGTATAGGAGCAGGGAGGTCTTACTGCAGTTATACAGGGCCTTGATAAGGCCTCACCTGGAATACTGTGTTCAGTTTTGGTCCCCTAATCTGAGGAAGGACGTTCTTGCTATTGAGGGAGTGCAGCGAAGGTTCACCAGACTGTTTTCTGGGATGGCAGGACTGACATATGAGGAGAGACTGGATCAACTGGGCCTTTAGAAGGATGAGAGGAAATCTCATAGAAACATATAAGATTCTGACAGGACTGGACAGGTTAGATGCAGGAAGAATGTTCCTGATGTTGGGAAGTCCAGAACCAGGGGACACAGTCTTAGGATAAGGGGTAGGCCATTTAGGACTGAGATGAGGAGAAACATCTTCACTCAGAGAGTTGTTAACCTGTGGAATTCCCTGCCGCAGAGAGTTGTTGATGCCAGTTCATTGGATATATTCAAGAAGGAGTTAGATGTGGCCCTTACGGCTAAAGGGATCAAGGGGTATGGAGAGAAAGCAGGAAAGGGGTACTGAGGGAATGATCAGCCATGATCTTATTGAATGGTGATGCAGGCTCGAAGCGCCGAATGGCCTACTCCTGCACCTATTTTCTATGTTTCTATGTTTCTATATTTCGTGGAGCAGAACTGCTGCATCCACGAAACCTCCACGGGGCCGGCGCCATCCTGGGGACACCTGGGGTGCCCTGTGGTGAGATACTTGGGCCCGGTACCTCCAGAGTGGAGGTGGGAATGGCCGGAGGAGCACTAGATGGCCTTGGGTGGAATGCTTTCTGGAGCCTGGCGATGCAGGTTTCTCAAAATCGCGCTCTCATCCGTGGAGAACGGACCCAGCTGACTGACAGGCGAGAATCGCAGCTCCTCAGCACCAGATGTAGGGTCATTCGTCGAGTCCGGCCCCGCGCTCCCACCTTCTGACCTCTGTGGTCTAACCTTGGGACACGCTGTTGGCTGAGCTGCAATACACAAATTAGGTTAGTAGACGAGAAGGGGGTACTATGGTCATAAAGTGAGTCCAGCGCTACACACAGCATATGCACGACAAAAGCACCACCGCTCTCAAAATCATCACAGACCTCACATATCATGCCCGTCAACACATTCTGCATTGCAATGATTTTCATGAGGCCAGCATTATTTATAGGACACTTTTAGAAATCATCTATCATGTATTATTGTTCGGATATGAGTGGGTATGGCATCTATTGACTTTATATCATGCAATGGTGTCTATTTTACTCACGTGGCATCACTTCAGGGTCTGCAGGTGCCTGTGTGGCCATCTAGGGGTTGTTCCCCACGAGTGTGAGCACCCGTTCCTCAAAGTCAGTGAGGTCGCCGGTGACTGGTGGCCCCCCACTCGTTCGCCTCTGCTTGGACCTATTCCTCGATAGCTTCTTCTGTAAAAGGTTACAGGATGACATGGCATGAGATAATTGCGTGTTATCATTGCTAGGTACTGTCACAGAGACTGATACAACACGTAACCGACAGATGTAATCATGATTATTATGATAATTATCATTCTTTACCTAAAGATGGCACCGTGACCACAGGCTTTGAGTGCAACATTTCCGGTAAAAGTGAAAAGATCTCACATCTGATGATAGTCACTCATGACTCTTACAAATCAAATTATATAAATACATAAGTACAAGTAAATAAATGAAATACTTACTCTTGCGGATCCCACAAGGTCGTTCCATCGCTTTCGCCATTGTTTGCCCTCACGCACCTCGTTGGTCACCGACGAGACCACCTCTGCTATCTCCGCCCATAATCCTCTGGTAGACCTTTGGGGTGGACTTCCCACGCCCTCCCTGTGTCACATCACCCCAGCGTGACTCGACCTCCTGCATGAGGGAGGCATTAACATCTTCTGAGAACCTCCTTGCTCTTTTGCATCCTCCAATTTGCTCCTCTCCCACCTCACTGCTCTTGCCAGCGTCAGTCTCCACAGCGTGCTGTGTCACCTCATCCACTCCCTCCATTATAGGTACCAAAGTCGGGAAAATATCTGGCTGATAACAGCTAAATTTTTTGGCACAATTTTGTATAAAGCTCGAATCTCTCCCTCCCAAAGCAGCCACACCACACCCACACACGCCTTCACTCTCTCTCAGCTCCCTCTCTCTCTGTATCCTCTTATGCGCATGTAATGATGACCCTTGACCCCCTGAATCGTGGGAATCGAGCATTGCCATGCCGTTGCTAAGGACAGCAAAACTTTACGGCAGAAGGTCAGAGAGATTTAACGCTAACGCCCATTTCAGATCGCTTGCGGTAATGCTCATTTTATAAAATGGAGGGTTTGAAAATGGGCGACAAGCCGGCGATCAGAAAATACATATTTACCGCCCACATGGGAAATAATGCCCATTTTTGGACGATCTGCACAAAATGGAAAATCTAGCCCATGGTCTTTAATAGGCCCTACCCTTTCTTTAGTTATCCTCGTGCACTTAATATATTTATAAAACATCTTTGTGTTTTCCTTGATTTTACTTGCCAAGAATTATAAAAGAAGTCAGACAACAAAGTCAACTAATAATTGATTATTCACATCAGCTCATAAATTTAAACAAGAATACAAGAATAGTTTGCCGATAGAATTACTTGACTAATTAAATAACAGAGGTTACAAAGGCAGTTCCGTTATGTTATAGTAATTCAGCTATAACTGCTGGATGATTATAAATTTACAGTTAAGATTGCTACAGATTTGTGAGATTAATTTAGCATTAGACTCTTAAGTTAGCCAACAAGCCAATAGCATTAGAGAGCCAGGGGCCGAAATTACATTGTTTTACGCCTCCCTTTAGCACTTCCGGGGGGAACTGTTTTCGCCCAGGGTCGGGCGGGCGGTGGGGGGCACTACTGGCTCCCGGGTAATTGCACGGGAGTTAGCGGAGGTGCTAACACGGAGCACCGCGCCCTGCTGGAAGTGCAGCGCAGCCGCTGATGACATCATCGCCATGTGCGCCGACCCTTTAGCACTGTGCACCAGCCCCTTTCCGGCCCATGGTGGGAATTGGCTAGCACCCCGCGAGGCTACCACGAGCGGTGTCAGTGCCAGCCTCGCAGGTCGCGAACCGGGTCGACATTCACACGCAGGGTGGAAGTTAAAGTGGAGTTGGGGAGCACTGCACGGCAGCATTTATTTTCTGGCCGACTTGCCTGTCAGCCCCTTCTGTGGTTTCGCATGGTCCGGGCCGCCATTGTGCAGCCGGCACTCCGTTTGGTTGCCGGGCTGTAGCCTCGCCGCCACTCCGCCCTGGTAGCCCAGTGGAGGCCATCAGAGGCTGACAGAGTGCGTAGCGGCCCTCCCCTTTGCGCTCCACTTCCTGTGAGGGCCGATAATCACAATTTCGCGGCCAGGGCGGGACCACCCCACCGGGCACAGGAAGTCCCACCCCGACTCGGTGACCACCCCCAAGGTGGGATATTTCCCCGCCACCCCCCCGCCCCCTCAACGTCTATTAAATAGATTAAAGTCTATGGTATTGAAATTGGAGCCCTTAGCACTGGCCGTTAAGGCTGGTTTGGAACAAAAAATAGCGGCAGCCTCACTTCCGCCTGCTTTCGGTGAGGAATGTGGCGGCCGCCATTTTGGGCAGATCGGTAGTGCTGCCATTGCCTGCGCTTGTTTCCCATATTTAAATGACCCAGATCATGACGTCAATCGGCGTACAATGCCTGAATTAATAAATGATCTAGGATTTTGGTCATCGTCCCTCTTAATAATGCCCTCTCCAAACCACGCACGGAAGAACCTGAGTGCAGGTAAGTTTAGACTTTTGCTTTTGGATTATGTTATTGGATTTAATGGCTTGGTGCAATACATTTAAAATGTGCAGGGAGTGCTGCTGGATGTATGCAAGGCTTTGGCTCTTAAAGCAAGACCTCTGAGAACACCACCTGCCCCAGGCCTGGGGGCCCTTGTTGCAGTTCCCTTTGTGCTGCAGCCTCACATGGTGATGGAGCAGAGAAAGCAAGGGGGCAAGCAAAGGAAGGAGGAAGAAGCAGAAGAGGAGGAAGCAGAGGAAGGAGGCAACCCAGACAGCCCCTTTCTGGCCGGGATATCCGGGATCCAATCATCCACCTGTGGTACCAGTGACCACAAGCCCAATTCACCTTTCAACATTTGTCCCACCCCTTACCTTCCCTCTGTTACTGACAATCACAGCGTCCTCTTGGCCACAATAAAAGCCACCACAAAGCAAACTTTCCAATCCAACTTTATCCATATATGCAGCCAATATTACATCAAAAAAATCAACTAACCATCCTTGTGCATTCCCTTAATGACTGTCTTCCGTGTGTCTTTGCCTATCCTACTGATATCATGCAGTGGCTGCAGCAAGGCTGGTGGAAGGCTGCTAACTTTCAATGGGGGACACTGCAGATGTCCTTGCTTTGAGGAGCTGGTGGCTGAGAGAGTGAAATCGAGTGACAGTGTGCCTTCTTCACTCTCCCTTCCCTTTTCTTGGTCAATCACTGGTTGGACAGACAAGATTTCTTGGGTGACTGAAATGAGGAAGGCATAAGGGTAGGGTTGTGGTGAGGGGAAGGGGTTAAAGCAAGAGCTGCATGCTTACACCATGTGCATCTTGTAAATCAGAAAAGATTGTGGGATGAGGGGGAAGTGGGATGTGAGAAGGAGGATAACATATGTGTATACCGGCATCTTATATTCTTTCAGCCCCGCTGCTGGCCAAGGATGCAGCCATACCAAGAATGGCCAGTACCTTCTCCTCCAAAGGGATGAGGTGAAGCTAGGAACGTGAGGTGTGCCTTGAGTTTGGTCGAGATTGCTGGTAGGTGAGTGATGGGGGAGTTGTGCATTGAGCAGTGTGTGAGGCTTGTGGTGCAGTTGGTAAGGGGTGGCTTTTGAAGATGCATTCACTGACCTTGACCATTCGACTGAAGTCATGAACTTCTTTGGGCACTGGAGCCAGGTCCTGGGAGCGACACTGCTGGCAGTGACCTCCCCTCGACGATCTGATCCCACACCCTTCTTTCAAGGGGGCCTCCTGGACCCCTGTGCATAGAGGATCTCTCTTCCACTGTTGACCTCCTGTACAAAGCTGGAGTGCTGCATCCAAGGGTGCCCTTTCTCTGGCCTATTGAGCCACTTGTGTTAGTGCTGAAGCACTTTTAGCATTTCTGATCTGCAGAAGGTTGAAGACTGACTTGAAGAGGAGCAGCCTAGCTTTAAGTAAAGTTAGCTTGGTTCCAGCAATGCGAACTTTGGACCCCTGCTGAGCACACAGCCTGACAGCAGTGGGTTCAGCGCTGGGCTGTGCACTCCTTTCATGGAAGGAGGAGAGGGGGAGAACAGGAGCAGGGTGGGCAATCATGGGCCAGCAGCAGCCTGCCTCCTTCTCGTTTCACATCAAGTTTTTAATAAGCAGCCGCTTGCTGGGCCACATCCACACCTGGAAAAGCTGAGCAGAGCGGGCTCGATGTTTCTCCATTCAGGGCAGTCCAATTTCCCTGAGGGATCCTAGTATATGCAAGGGACCTAATGCCTGTATTAGGTGGCTGCCACAGACCTCGCTGAAAGCAATTTTCTTTGAACAGTTATAAAACACAGTGAAGAACGAGTAAATAAAAGGAATGTTGAGCTTTTAAAGTTTGCAGTGTCCCAGATCCATCCTTCCTTCAACTTTGCTACTTCATTCCACACTCAGCAGTTTTATTGCCAGCCTCTTTCCAGACTCTCAGCTCTGTTTATTTTCCTTTGTCTTTCTCTGTTATTCCATCAGTGATCAAGTGCAGTGAGTAAACTTGCAAACTAATCACCAGGGCAGGATATGAAAGAATGAGCTGGTCTTCCCCAGCACCTTTCATCTTCACCACTGCTTTTTCATGTACCTGTGAACTTTCCAAAATGGTTAAAATGGGAGGACAATAAACACTTTTTAATAAATGTATTTCACTATGGAAGTCAAGAACAGTCTTGTAATACATGAGTCACTACTGTTATGGTTTGATTCAATATGGTTTAAATAGTCAGTTTATTTATAGAGATTATACTACAACACAATGAACAAACGCAGTTATTAATTTGATCTTATAATGTTCATGATTGCACCATGTGCTCTGTGATATCACTGCATCATCCCTATTTAAGCAAAGATGATGCAGTTTTTGTCTCTAATTCTTTTATGTACCTTTTGATTATTTAAGTCATAAGCAGCAAGTAAAAAACAGAACATTGTCTTCTACAAAATGTGGTATTTCTGCTGATCATCACTACCTATTGAGTTAGAAGGTGACGGAACGTGCACACACATTCAAACACCATCAAACTCCTTTGTACATCTTCACAAATCTTCACACAACTTTACAAGAATCCCTGCCATCGATGTCCTCCAGCACTGACCCTCACAGAGTTTGTGGGGTCACCTACTTTTCATGGCCACCTAATTTAAATGAGCCACCAAATACTCACAGTACAACAGGTCCATTTCCAGCTCTCATCTTGCCCAAGTCTCCACTCCAAGACTCCATGAGGCCCCATCCATTTTAAACCCTGCCCAGTTTTACTTTCTGTTATCTTCATGTAGTGTCTACAGTCGCTGCATAAGCATCACAGCTCTTAGTACCAGCTAAGTTCCTTCAGATGCTAAGTTTTAAATATGATTCACAAGTCATCTTGTGGCCAGGATTTTGCAGTTGGAATAACGATGAGACTATCAGGGCTCACCGTTATTAAGAAGTAAATCATCAGTATCGTCCAGCGTCCATACATGCACAGTTAATGCGGAAATCAGTAAGTTGCTGTCTGAGTTGCCCTGCTCCTCTACAAGCTTAGCTACACTGGTGCCCCGCCGAGAGATTCAGCATTCACATACATGAAGGGCATGAAGTTGCGGTACTTCCACACTAGATACCCACTAACCATGCCAGAGAAAGTTAGAGCTTCAAGTGTAAATGAATTTTTACGGCGTGATAAGTCTTAATTACTGCCAAACAAGCTCTCTGGCACTGAAAGTTTACTTTTACAAGTGTGGAATCTCATTACCTCAGATTTTGTTGGAGATAAAAACAAATTAAAAAATAAATAGAAAATGTTTTTTTTTACTTTTTCTTTTAATTTCTGTTTCTTTTATCGTTCTCTTTTAACTCCATATTTCTTTCCCTCTCTTTATTTAAATTTTTGTCAATGATTTAACATTGAATTTAATATTCTAACTTGTACTTCCTGGTTTGGACTCTGCATGCCTCAGTGAGGATTCTTCAATTTGATTGATTGAAGTGACATGCTGTTGCTTGCCCTTTTTGCACAGGTCCCAGATCACCTGTACAGGGCGCTGTGCTGTTTTGGACTTTTGGTAACCATAAGTTGCTGTGCAAAAGTCCACAAAAACTCTGTGGGCAGCTGTAAATGTAATGAACAGCAAGCACCGTTCATTTGCCACTGATCACAAAATCTGGGCCAATATATTCAAATAGGAGCAGGAGTAGGCCATTTGACCCTTCAAGCCTGCACTGCCATTCAACAAGATCATGGCTGATCCTCTACCTCAACACCATCTTCCCGCACTATTCCCCCCCCATATCCCTTGATTCCCCCAAAATTACTTACCTCTGTCCTGAATATACTCAATGAATGAGCATCCACAGCTCACCAGGGTAGAGAATTCCAAAGATTCACATCCCTTTGACTGAAGAAATTTCTCCTCATCTCAGTCCTAAATGACCGACCCCTTATTTTGAGACTGTGATCGCTGGTTCTAGACTCCCCAGCCCTGTAAGAATTTGGTATGTTTTAATGAGATCACCTCTCATTCTTCTAAACTCTCGAGAATATAGGCCTAGTTTACCCAATCTCTCCTCATAGGACAATCCGCCCATCCCAAGAATCAGTCTGGTGAAATCTTCTGGTATTCCTACTATTGCCCTGAGATTTGTTTATCCATGTAGATTATGCTGAATGTTATGTCTAAACTTAAAGTGGTGAGAGCATAAAAGAAAGGTATTATTTAGCTTAGGGATACATTGTTGAATCATCAGTATTCTAGTTCTGCTTAGTTCTGCACAAACCTAAGTTGGCTCGAAGTAAAGCAGAGAGGTTCAGTAATGATGATGTAAACATATAGGGACCAAAATTGATCAACTCACTGCCCACTGCCACCGACTGCCGTGCACTGCTGGTGACATTCCTCTGGAAGCTCCATCCAGTGCCACTTTCGAGGTGGCCTGGAACGGGCGGGAGGGGAGAGCCACCAGGAACCGCCCGCTGACGTCAGCAGTCGGCCGAGTGGCGCAATCGACATCCTGCCCGCCGAGCTCCCAGATTGGTGCGAGCGGAAGTCGGCGGGAGTTGGCACCAGAACAGGGGTGGATCGCTGGCTTGAGGCTGGTCTGTCTGTATGAACCTCCTGAAAAAAGGTTCATGAATATTTTAGATTTTTTTTTCCCCACTGTGACTTACTTGGATGGGGTCCGCTGAAGGTCTTAAAAAAAATGTTAATGATGATTTTTTTTGCAGCTGTTCGACCCTCGGTGGGCCCGACTCCATCCTCGGTGGCACTTGGGCGGCAATCGCCTCTGCCGCCGAGAATGAGACCTTCCACTCCCTGCCACCCAGATTGGCAGCATACGTCGTTCATTTGCCGCCCGCTGACCTTCGAGGGACCTCGACCAGGAATATTCCGTCCAATGTACCGTTTGGTACCTCGACGGCCATCGACGGCACTTTGGGCGGCACTTGGGCGGGTCTTGATCAAAATCGGCCCCTGTAGCTTCTGAAAAGATCAGTATAACGTCACTGAGAAATCACAAGAGATGTTGCAGTAGCACCGAAGACTTCATGGGAAGCTACAATATAATGAGGAGCTTCAGAAGATACAGTGGTTCTCAGTAAGTAGTCTCAACAGCATCAACTTGCATTTATATAGCGCCTTTAACATAGTAAAATGTCCCAAGATGCTTCACAAGAGCATTACCAAACAAAATTTGACACTGAGTCACATAAGGAGATATTAGAGCAGATGACCAAAAGCTTTTTCAAAGAGGTAGGTTTTAAGGAGCATCTTAAAAGAAGAAAGAGAAATAGAGAGATGGAGAGGTTTATGGAGGGAATTCCAGAGCTTAGGATCTTGGCAGCTGAAGGCACGGCCAATGGTAGAGCTATTAAAATCGGGGCTGCACAAGAGGGTAGAATTGGAGGAGCGCAGATATCTTGGAGGATTCCAGGGCTGGAGGAGGTTACAGAGATAAGGAGGGGCAAGGCCATGGGGGGATTTAAAAACAAGGATGAGAATTTTAAAATTGAGGTGCTGCTCAACCATAGGTCAGCGAACACAGGGATGATGGATGAACGGGACTTGGTGCGAGTTAGGATACGGGCAGCAGAGTTTTGGACGAACTTAAGTTAATAGAGGGTGGAAGATAGCAGGCCAGTCAGGAGTGCATTGGAATAATCAAGTAACAAAGGCATGGATGAGGGTTTCAGCATCAGGTGAGTTGAGGCAGGGGCGGAGTGAGGCAATGTTGCAGAGATGGAAGTAGGCGCTCTTAGTGATGGCGTGGATATGTGGTCGTAGCTCATCTCAGGGTCAAATATGACACCAAGGTTGCAAACAGTCTGGTTCAGCCTCAGACAGTTGCCAGGGAGAGGGATGGCTAGGGAACAGAGTTTGTGCCAGGGATCAAAAACAATGCTTTTGGTCTTCCCAATATCCAACTGGAGGAAATTTCTGCTCTTCCAGTATTGGATGCTGGACAAATAGTCTGACAATTTAGAGGCCGCGGAGGGGTTGAACTAGGTGGTGGTGGTGAGGCAGAGCTAGGTGTTGTCAGCATACATGTAGAAACTAGCACTGTGTTTCTAGATGATGTCATCGAGGGGGAAGCATGTCGATGAGAAATAGGAGGGGCCAAAGATAGATCCTTGGGGGATGCCAGAGATTACAGTGTGGGAGTGGGAAGAGAAACCAAATGATTCTCTGGCTATGACTGGATAGGTAGTAGCAGATGCAACCTGAGATAAGGTTTTAGTAACCGTAGATTCAAGACAAGTTGCAATAGGTGTAGCAGCATTAGGAAGGCCCACAATATGCACTTGGATCATAATTTTAATGATTACTGGATGTGCACAGCTATTATATTACAATTGTAAACCCTCGGTTTATATCTTATAAATTCAGAGAATTCTCTGAAAACATAGGGTAAAATCCCTGTCCAATTTAATGCAAGAAAGCCTATTTTTTCTAATGGTAACATTTTTGATGACAATTAGTTGGTGATTGTAAGGTGAATAAAACAAGGACTTCTTCCAAGATTTGTGTTGGAACCTACTGAGAATTGGCAGGTGAAAATAATTATAACATTCATCTGTACACTGTTTATCCATTATTCTTCAAAGATGACTGTTTTACATTCTACTTCCTATTGGTTACACATTGTTGCTTTTCACGGTTTCCTTGTTAGTTTAAGGAGGTCATAAAGGTTTTTTTTACAAAGCAACATATACATAAGAACATAAGAAATAGCAGCAGGAGTAGGCCACCTGGCCCCTTGAGCCCGCTCCGCCATTTAATAAGACCATGACTGATCTGATCATGGACTCAGCTCCACTTCCCTGCCCGCTCTCCATAATCCTTTATTCCCTTATCGCTCAAAAATCTGTCTATCTCCGCCTTAAATATATTCAATGACCCAGCCTCCACAGCTCTCTGGGGCAGAGAATTCCATAGATTTACAACCCTCTGAAGGAAGAAATTCCTCCTCATTTCAGTTTTAAATGGGCAGCCCCTTATCCTGAGTCTATGTCCTCTAGTTTTAGTTTCCCATTGTATCTTACATATCTGCAGTTGAGATTGATAATAGATGGCAACTATTTCATTGGAGTAGATAATAATATATCATTTAAATCCTCAAGGCAGAACCAGAATTTCATCATTAATTATAAGTTGATAAATACCAAAATAAAATGTGAAATACTTTATCAAACTTATAGTGGTTCCATGTCAGCAACAGAAACAGAAAATCTCAAGGTCGGAAAAGATTATACGATAGATTTTCTTCAATGGATATCTGCTGGGTGTACAACAGCTTGGGAAACTGATCCTGTGATTTTCCTGCCCTGAGCCATTTGTATGGCCCAGGTGTACTTCCAGTGCATGCCTACCTCCTGGATGGAACTTGCGCTAGATCGCAGAACTAGGAAGCAGGAATGAAGCAGCTAGAAGGGCCCATGGCCCGAAGGCCATATAGTAGGGGTTTCAAGTAAAGAACACCAAACCTCCAGTGTGGAGGACTCCTGGCACAAGCCCAAATGCTGGCCTTCCTCAACCATCCTTCCATTGGGATGACAAATGGTCCCTCTAAGAGAAAACTGAGGTGGAAAGCCAACAATGTCCCCCTTCTCCTCATTACCATTGTAACATTGGGAATGCAACTACTCTAAGTGTAGGTTAGTTATGCCATTATGAGGATGATCCAATACAGTATGTTTGAATGAAACCAGTGGATTGGATGTGAAAGTTACTTTTGTAGAGCTAAGAGATGTGGGGGCAGAAATTGCCCTTTGTCCCAAACAGGGTGCACTAAATGATTTTTTTTTTCTTGCCACAATCTATAAGCGGGAGATTAAAGCGATATTGAGGCCTTTGTATTTTTTTTGGTGTCGGTGTGGTGTTCCGGGTGGCGGCATTGCGCTGACGCGTCACAACATCCCTCGCCTTCAGTTAAAGGGGAGGGCCACTGCGAACTCTGCAGATATTTTAGTTCGGTCCACAGGGCCACCAGGAAGGGTTTCAGCCGGGCCAGTTGGCGGCCCGGCCTTATCTATGGCCACCATTGTCGGTCTGACCCGGCAGTCGGCTGGCAATTAAAATAAAATGGCGGCAGTGGCAGAGCGCCCTCCCCTTTAAGGGTTGATGCCCGCCCAGGCACACACACCTTCCTGCTGGGGAAAGCTGTCAGTGGCACCGACCGGGGGCAACGGACCTCCCGCGGGGAAAATTCCTGCGGGGCAATTTCCCACGCGGGGCGGAAAGAGGGTCACCGTCGGTCGGAAAGGGGTCAGCGCGTGCCTGACGGGGCGGCTACACAGGCGGCGCAGTGACGGTCACAGCAGGCAAAAACATGGCGGGCAATTTATTAAATGTCGGTGACCGTGGTCACATCTTTGTGGTGGTCACGGCTCTTTTAGAAAGGGACAATTTCGGCCCTGTGATTTTGTTAATCAGAACTCTACAAAACAGGATATTTCATTTCCTAAAAATCTATAAGACCTTGGGATAGAAATTCACCTTGAGCGGCAGTGCAAAATGGATGGTAGCATATCGGCTGCCGGTTACAATCCCCGCCCGATATTCAGCTCCCTTAACTGCAAATGAAGCGTTGCGTAGCACGGGCATCCGATGCGATACCGCCCGTTTAGCGTTACTGCCCAGATGGATTTCTACCCCTTGTATTTATGTAGCATATTTCATATCCTCAGGACATCCCAAAGCAATTCATAGCCAATGAGTTACTGTTGAAGTATAGTAAATGTTATTATGTAGCCAATTTGTGCATGACAACGTTCCACAAACAGCAAATGTGATAATTGATCAGTTGATCTTTTTTGGTTGAGAGATGAATTTGTCCAGGATACCAGACAAACTCTCTGCTCTGCTCCATGGGATATTTTTCAGCCACTTAAGCAAATTGATGAGGCCTTAGTTTAACATCCCATCCAAAAGACAGCACATGCTTAGTGTTGCACTGAAGCATCAGCATAGGGTATGTACTTGAGCCTGAAAATGGGGTTTGAACCTGCAGCTTTCTGCCTGAGAAGCAAGAGTACTATGAAAGGAGAGGATGACAAAAGACAATACGAAGAGGCTGGGAAAGTAGTCAAAAAACAATTAAGAAGGCAAAGAGAAACTACAAAATGAAATTACCAAAGAGTATAAAATAAATAATAAAGTATTCTACAGACATATAAATTGCAAAAGAAGAATTAGGGGTGCACAAAATAAACTAACAGGCAGTGACAGTGAAATTGCAAAAATATTAAATAATTACTTTGCCTCAGTATTTACCAGGGAGACTAAAAAAGTGGACATGACATTAGAACAAGAGATCAAAAAGAATATCAAGTCATTTAAGATAGAAAGGAAGGATATAATTGATAAACTTGACAAACTGAAAGAGGATAAAATTCATGGTCTGGATGGATTGCATCAGCACATGCTAAAAGAAGCTGGAAACTGAAAGCAGAGGCACTTACATATACTGTATATATAAAAAGTTAATTGTGCCAGAAGACAGGCAACAGCTAATGTTATTCCTATATTTCAAATTTGAGATAGAACAAATCCAAGGAAGTAGTTAGCTGAATGTCGGTGGTAGGAAAGATATTGGAATCTTTACTCAAAGATGCAATAGAAAAACATCCAGCAACCGAGAATATAATAACGAATCATCATGCTTGAATATCCTTGTTGAATTCTTTGAAGAAGAATAGACAAAGGTAATGCAGTGGATGTGATATACATGGACTTGCAAAATGCCTTTGATAAGGTACTGTATGGTAGACTCATGACTAAAATCAGAGCATGTGGAGTCAGGGGACAAGTAACAGAATGGATAACAAACTGGCAAAATAACAGAAAACAGAGAGTAGTGGTTAAAAACAGAAAATGCTAGAAATCTCAGCGGGTCAGGCAGCACCTGTGGAGAGAAAGCAGAGTTAACGTTTCGGGTCAATAACTCTTTGTCATAACTGGAGTGTGTTCGGACAGAACGGATTCTTAACAAGTACTGAAAGGGGGAGGAGAAGAAAGAACAGAAGGAAAGGTATGTGATAGGTTGGAAGACAAGAGAGATTAGAGAGACAAAGAGGATGATGGCCCAAATTCAAATGGTAATACCAGGAGTTAGGAAAACATTAAAGAAGATATGTTATGAATGGCAGGATAATGATCAGCTGCCATTAGAGACAAGGAGAAAAAAAGAAAGAAAGAAACAGGCTCGGCGGTGGTGGGGGGGGGGGGAGGGGGGGGCGGAGGGAGCAAGATGGGGGGGGGGAGGGGGGAGGGGGGAGAGAGCTAAAGATTAGCAGCAGCTATGCTCTGAAATTGCTGAACTCAGTGTTGAGTCCAGAAGGCTGTAAAGTGCCTAAATGAAAGATGAGGTGCTGTTCCTCGAGGAGTCTAAATGGGGTAGAGGAGCAAAGGAATATAGGGGTACAGATTCACAAATCATTAAAGGTAGCAATGTAGGTTGTTGTTGTTTGTGTGACAGGAACAGCTTATAATGGGATGTCTACTTTGGCTTTCCATTCGATGGTCTCCTGAAATGCCAAGCGGAGAAATGAGGTGTCTCCTGCAACATATCTTAGTGGGCAGGTTGATGTGATGTGTTCCATGGTCTGGGACTAATGGCCACAGTCGCACTGTGGGTCGTCCCTCCTCTTCCACTTGTGGAGCAGGGGCTGCATCGTCCGTGCCCTGTGCCGATTGGGTTGAACACTGTCCACTGTCTTCGAGGGAGGTTGAACCCAGAGACCCCCGCTGTTGGGTCAGTGATGAGGTCTTGGTTCTTTATGTTGCATGCGTCCCACGATTCCATCCCTCTGAATCGCCGGTCGATACCAGCTGCATGAATATTGGCTGCTGTTTCCCAGAATGGCCAGCGCGATCTTAAGTGCTTTCATGGTGGGTTTTTCAAGTTGAATGGGAAGATCGATGTTGCCCGTGATTTATTTCCATCTCAGGGAGCACAGTGACGTCGCGGTGAATGGCAGGCAGTACACTGTGGGCCAGCACTGGGAGGCCCTGGGAGGGGACTTGAGCGTCCCTGACACCATCCTCATGGTGCTGTTTAGCTGTACACCCCGATGACAACCTACACATAGTCTCCCCGTGTGCGCTAGTTGAATAAGAACTTACCAGCTAATGTCATCAAGAAGATGGCTGAACGCCTGAAAGCTGACTTCTGTCTGAAAAGCATGAAAGCAATGTAGCTTAACAAAACCAAAATAAATTGCAAACATAGCACTGGGATTTATTTCTAGAGGACTGGAATTGGAAAGTAGAGAAATTATGTTAAACTTGTATCGGACTTTGGTTAGACCACACTTAGGGCTGGAAATTCGATTCCAGCCATTTTACGGTGTTATTTATGGCGGGGCGGTAAGTATAGAACCCTATAAAAGTTTGCGCCTCCATCCGTGAAATTCGCCCAAAACTCAGCTACACTGATCAGGGGCACTAAATCACCTAAACACACCTGTGTTGGGTCATCCCAACCGAAAAACCGCAGCGCAAAAAAAAGCAAGTTTAGTTGCTCATACGCAGAGGTCCGTGATAGATCCTGAGCCCAGCCAAAAGTTTAAGGCGCGGCACTTTACGTTTGCACATGCGCAGTTCCACCTGTGCACTTCGAGCTGAGTGGAAAAATGGAGGAGCAGGAAGGACACCAAAAAGCACACCGCTTCTCAGCCACGGCCGCTGAACCACTGGTACTGGCCATAGAGAGTAGATGGCCTGCCTTGCATTTTACTGGAGGAAGGAGGCCCGTGCCAAGAGTGTTTCGAAGGATTTGGAGGGAGATAGCACAGGAGGTCTCTGCGAGAGACACGGTGCTTCGAACTGCGACCCAATGACGCAAGAAGTTTAACGACCTCACGAGGGTCATCAGGTGAGTGCCCTTTACATTAATGCGCCACTGCCATGTTTGCAAGATCGCTGTCTCACACAATGTAAAGTCTTTGAGGAAGCTGCCCCGTCTCTATGTGTTCCAGGTGTGAGTTGATGAAGCCACCTGAAAGCTGGAGGCTCAGTTCACCAGCCATGCCCTGCGCATTCAGGCATCGCAGGCCCTCTTCTCACCCCTCCTTGCAATGCCCTTTGACTCTTGATATGCATTTGCCAAACATCACCCTGAGCTGCAATCCTAGGTGGCTATTGCCTCCTCCCAGCCTTCCCACATGCTCTGTGCAGACACGCAGATTGTAATGCACATCTTTACACTTCCAGACACTAACAGCTACTCTACTGTGGAAGGCACATGAGCCACAAGATGAGCTACAGACTCACTCATACCTTCTTCTTGTTCTTATTGTAGGTGAAATTGGCTCACAATCGCCGGGAGCAGCAGTGTACCGGAGGTGGGGAGCCTGATCTTCAGGACCTCAGAGGTCAAGAAGCCAGTGTTGGCCCTCCTGGGCACCCCAGTTAGTGCTGTGGCCAGCGACCTATGGGTAGTGATGGTATGTGAATGGCGATTGCGATTTATGTTACTTCCTTGACCCCTGATATCAAGTGGCCTACCCCCTTTACATATAGGTGTCCAATGCCACCTTCCTCTTATCTCCCTGTCCCCTCCCTTGCTGCTAACTGCACATCTGTTGCTTTGTGCTTACAGATGATCAGCCAGAAGCCTAGCAGCCTGCCCTTGAACCATCAACATCAGATGATGTGGGAAGATGACAAGGGAGGGGACAACAGTGCGCTCACTGAGCAGGTGACGCCATTAGTCCCATCGAGTGGGGACACCACATCGGTGAAGGAGCCTGAATTTGAGGGGTTTGAGGAGCCTGAGGCTCCTGGCCCCAGTGGCCTACAGCAAAGCCCGGCAGCAGAGAAGCTCGGAGGCCAGCTCCCCGGACTTGGTGTCTATGTCCAGTGAGACCAGGGAGTCCATGCAGATGCACCGCAACCTCATGGGTGCATTGGAGAGGGTCCCGCAGAGCATTGACGCACTTGCGGAGGCCGCCTCAAGCATTGCCCCGTGCTTCTCAGGAGTCCAACGAACCAATCCTTGCCCGCTCATAGAGAGAGATGGCTCAATGAATGATAATGGAGTCCCAGAGGGGCCATGGTTGACGTGACAGCAGCAATCGCATCACAGGCCGAAGCCACTCAAGAACATCGTGATGTGATGTTGTCAGTGATTGCTGACATGAACTCGCAGATTGCTGCATGCCAGGCTCAGTGTGCTCTGAGTCAGTCGCAGAGTGAGTGATGCCACTGCTGCCACCCTCTCTGTGTTCCCCACAGTCCGACGGGGAAGTGATGGTGCTGAAGCAGGACAGCAATGTGTGCTCACACATCGTGCTCCGGATGCTGAGGCTCCGCTCCGTGTGAGTGGCAGTGAGCCGCTGGAAATGGAAGGTGCTGTCTTTCCTCAAGATGACAGCATTCCAGCTCCCACCACTGCCACTCCTCCTTTGCACCTGCCGCGGTCTACACCTGAGCCATCCCAGACTGCTGCCAGCAATGCTGAGGCAGTGGAGGCCACAGCCGGGCCTTCCAGGCCCAGAGCTGGTCCAGGGCATCCTGCTCGACCATCTGTACTGTCTGCCCCACACACAGCAACCCTCAAGCAGCCTTGATGTAGGTACTGAGGCCACATTGAGGGGGAGCACGAGGTGTGGGAGGGGGGGTAAAGATGGGGGTTGGGAGATGCCAGTCTAGGTCTGACTGAGGACTTTGCCCACCATGGACAGATGTACTCATCATGTAAATAATGGATACAAATATGTCTTTGCATTGTTTGACGCAGCCTATTGGTTGTGGTGTGTGTGCCTAAGATGCCACCTGGATGTTGCTGCGGGATGACTAATGGAACTCGCCTTTGTCCAGACATTTTTTCAGTTCATTGTGGTTGATGGTGTTTCGACGGGATATTGTGTTGTTGTTTTGTTACTTGCTGGGGAGGGCTTTGGTTGTGGATTTGAAGCCACTATATTGGTGTTGTGAATAAAATGTTACTTTCACATTTTGCATTGGCGGCTGGAGTATGATTGTGAACTTTTAACGGAGATGTGGCATTATAGCGCGATTAGTATTAGTTACATCCCTCATCTTCCTCCATTCAAGAGACCCGATGCATTATGAGTCACTGACGTGTGGCTCTTGCACTGGCAGCATTGCCACGCTGCCTCCACCATGGATGGCACACCTCCTGGTGTGGCTGGCCATTCGGGGCCTCGTCAGGCTCCTGTTCCTCGTTCTCCTCCTCCCAATGTGAGGCTGCAGCTCTGCCTGTAGGAGATGATATATCTCTCTCAGCACTTCCTTTGAGCAGTGCATCCTTCTCACACACTGCTCCTCAGAGAGGTGGAGGTATGAGCATTGCTGCCTGTAACCTCGTGGTTGGGGGGGGGGGGGTTGGTGAGACCTCCTGTACAGACATCCGCATCTTTCCTTATTTATGGCTCTACATGGCCAACAGCCTTTCTATCTTCATGCCACCTAACCACAGTATGGAGTACGCAACGATGGTGAACTACTAATGCACCCATTAAATTATTTCACTCAAGTAGTGAGGGCCCTGTTATGCCAGATCAGTGCTCAGATGTAAATTCAGGGGTTCACGTAGCATCCTGAGTGAAAGTGTGTCGTTCGATGTGCCTTCCGATATATGCTCCTCCTCCCTCCCTTTCAGTACGCTCCAAATAGCGCCAATCAACTGTGGGACCGCCTGGTTTTTCGGGCGTGACTTGAGGCGGATGTTAAATGCGGTATTTCCACCTAATTTAGCGACCAGGGCGCTCGCTAGCGGGATGTTGCACGCGACTGACGTCATGATCTGAATGAAACTACAGAGCGAGGCGATAGTGTTTTCAGCCACCGCAAAATCAGCACCAAGCTGGCCACTCGGGCGGTAAGTGTTTCAGGACCCATTACTGCCCCTCCGGGGCACTAACAGAAGCGCAATCCAACTGAATTTCCAGTCCTTAGAGTACTGTGCACAGTTCTGATCTCTGTAATTACAAAAAAGATATAGAAGCACTGGGGAAGGTGCAAAAATGTTTTACCAGAACATTTTGGGAAGGCTGAGCAGCCTGGGCTCTTTTCGTCAGAAAAGAGAAGACTGAGCAGTGACCTGAGACGTGTTTAAAATTATGAAGGGATTTGATAGGGTAGACATAGAGAAGATGTTTTCTTTTGTGGGGGAGCTCTAAACTAGGGGCCACAAATATAAGATAGCCACTAATAAATCCAGTAAGGAATTCAGGGGCTACTTCTTTACTCAGCCCGTGCTGACAATGTGGAACTTTTTACCTTGTGCAATGGATGAGGCATGGACACATTTACGGGAAGCTTGACAAGTACATGGGGAGAAAGGTATCGAAGGATAAGCTGATAGGGTGAAATGAAGTAGGATGGGAGGAGGCTCGTGTGGAGCATAAATACCAACATAGACCTGCTGAGCTGAATGGTCAGTTTCTGTGCAGTAAATTCTATGTAATCCTATATAACTAAGTCACAAGAACATAAGAAATAGGAGCAGAAGTAGGTCATTTGGCCCCTCGAGTCTGCTCCACCATTCACTAAGATCATGTCTGATCTTCTACCTCAACCCCACCATCCCGCACTATTCTCATATCCCTTGATTCCTTCAGTATCCAAAAATCTATCAACCTCTGTCTTGAATATACTCAACGACTGAGAACCACTGCCTTCTGGGGTAGAGGATTCCAAAGATTCACCACCCTTTGAGTGAAGAAATGTCACCTCATCTCAATGCTAAATGCCCAACTCCTTATGTCCCCTAGTTCTAGAGGGCCCAATTTTCCCCAACCCCTTTTTTTTGGCACACTTACTTTAAATGCGCCGACTTTGCACGCTGGAAATGGCGCCGAAAAAAAGGGGCCCCATCCTGCCCGCTCTGCCGAGTCTCCGGTGTCCCAGCGTGGCATAGCTAGTGAAACATAGAAACATAGAAAATAGGTGCAGGAGTAGGCCATTCGCCCCTTTGAGCCTGTACCGCCATTCAATGAGTTCATGGCTGAACATGCAACTTCAGTACCCCTGAAGTGGGAGGCGGAGCAACAGCCGAGCACAGAAAACACTGCCGGCAGCTGTGCGCATGCGCGATGAAGTCTGTGCGCATGCTCCTCGCCCTCCCAGCGGTCCTGCGGGCTGTGAGCAGGACCCGATGCTCGCAGTCCCTATCCCCGGCCGAAGGGACGCCCCGATCTTTGTCGCACCCTATCCCCGGCCGAGTGGCCTCCCGCACTGATCGGTCGGCCCGCTGACTTCCCGAGCCGAGGTAGGACTTCAGTTTTATTTTTTATTTATTGATGATTGTGCTTGAGAGTTTTGATTGGGGGGTGAGGGGGAGGAGGAGAGTTTTAGGTTCGGGGAGGGAGGGAGAAAGAGTATTTTGATGGGGGGGTGTGGGGACTTTAAAAAAAATTGATTCTGGCATAAAGGTAAGACTTCTATTTTTTATTTGTTGTTGATTGATTGCTAATTACTTTTTCTGGTTCGTTTAGTGCTTTGTAAGTCTTGATGCAGATCCTCTCAGCTCCCTTGTATTTTTTATTTGTTATTGAATGAATATTTTTGTGATTTGTTTAGTGCCTTGTAAGTCTTGGTGCTTTAAATGTACTAACTGTCATGTATTCAACCAGTATTGTAACCCATGTATAATCTGACCTAAGTTGTACACTGTGAGAACAATGACCACTAGGTGGTGAACTTGTGGGAGACACTCCTAACCTGGACCTTCAGGTATAAAAGGGGAAGCTCCACTCACTTTAATCACTTGAGTGCTGAGGAATAAAGGACAGGTCACAGACTGACCTCTCAAGCATGGGCCTCGTGTGCATTTATACTGTATAGTAAGGATGTATCAATAGCGACGAGAAACTGGGATTTAAACCACGCGAGCATGGCCACAAGCAGAACAGACAAGAGGTACTGTGTTAAGGAATGGTTGGGACAGAGATTCAACATTGTTAAAGCAGCACACAGTTCTCCAGGCAGACAAGGGCAATCGGGCATGCCCTAACATGTAGTCGAACCCAGAGGGGGAGTTCGACAGAGACAATGGCAAGCTGAACGGCGATTCACGCCATTGCAAGAGACAATGCGGCCAGTAATGGGGCTATCAACACCTGTTAATGGCGCACTCAAGGACAGTCACAGGGGCAGTCAGGGACGATCGACTGGCAAGGGACCTTTTGTTTCCAACAACAGCTCATGTTGGAGGCGTGGAGGCACACACTTAGCCGGAGTTTGCAGAGATGAGCAAAATACCTGCAGAAATTGCAGAAATGAACGCTGGGGGAAATCGCTGGAAGCTGAAGTTCAGCGAGTTCATGTGGAGTACATATACAGTTCATACACCAGGATGCCACCGATAATGATGAAAGTGCTCCTCAATGGCATCCCAGTATCAATGGAGGTAGACACGGGGGCCAGCCAGTCCCTGATGGGTATCAAACAGTTTGAAAAGGTGTGGGCATCCAAGGCCAGGAGGCCAAAATTATCGCCGATTGACGCACAGCTACGGACATACACAAAGGAGATCATTCTGGTGCTAGGCAGCGCCACGGTAGTCGTGACCCACAAGTATTCGGAGAACAGGTTGCCACTCTGGGTTGTTCCGGTGGATGGTCCCGCACTACTGGGGAAGAGTTGGCTTGCTGTCATGAACTGGAAATGGGGCGATGTCAATGCAATTTTCTCTGTGGAGCGAGTATCATGCTCACAGATCCTGGACAAATTTGACTCACTATTTCAACCCAGCATTGGCACGTTCATGGAGGCCAAGGTAGTGATTCACATAAACATGGACGCCAGGCCAGTACACCACAAGGCCAGAGCGGTGCCGTACATGATGCGGGAAAAGATAGAAGGCGAATTGGACCGCCTGCTGAGGGAAGGCATCATCTCGCCAGTCGAATTCAGTGACTGGGCGAGCCCGATTGTGCTAGTGCTCAAGGCAGATGGGTCGGTCAGGATATGTGGTGATTACAAGGCCACCATCAATCGGGTGTCACTCCAAGACCAGTACCCGCTACCGAGAGCGGAGGACCTCTTTGCGACGCTATCCGGTGGCAAACTTTTTTCAAAATTGGACCTGACCTCAGCTTACATGACCCAGGAGCTGGCGAGTGAGTCGAAGAAGCTGACCACCATCACGACACACAAGGGGTTGTTTGAGTACAACAGATGTCCATTCGGGATTCGCTCGGCCGCTGCGATCTTCCAACGAAATATAGAAAGCCTCCTCAAGTCGATTCCAGGGACGGTGGTTTTTCAGGACGACATCCTCATCATGTGTTACGATACTGAAGAACACCTCCACAACCTGGAGGAGGTGCTATGCAGATTGGACCGGGTAGGGCTGTGACTGAAAAAGGCGAAGTGCGTCTTCCTAGCTCCAGAGGTAGAATTCCTGAGGATGAGGGTAGCAGCAGACGGGATCAGCCCTACTGCGTCCAAGAAGGATGCGATCCAGAGAGCACCCAGACCCTGTAACACGATGGAGCTGCGTTCGTTCCTGGGACTCCTGAACTATTTTGGTAACTTTCCTCCCAAATTGAGCATGCTGCTAGAGCCGCGACACGTGCTCCTACGCAAAGGTTGCGAATGGGTCTGGGGGGACAGCCAGGAAAGGGCTTTTAATGGAGCACACAATTTGTTATGTTCCAACAATCTGTTAACGCTATATGACCCATGTAAGAAACTTGTGTTAACATGCGATGCGTCGTCCTATGGCGTTGGGTGTGTGTTGCAGCATGTCAATGTCAAGGGTCAGTTACAGCCGGTAGCTTATGCCTCCAGAAGTCTGTCCCAGGCAGAAAGGGGCTACGGGATGGTAGAAAATGTGTATATGCGGTAAAGAAAATGCACCAGTACCTGTTTGGCAGGAAATTTGAGCTGGAGGTCACAAACCCCTAACATCCCTTTTGGCCGACAACAAGGCCATAAATGCAAACGCATCGACTCGCATATAGAGGTGGGCACTCACCGCCTATGACTATACAATTCGGCACAGACTGGGCACCGAAAACTGCACTGATGCACTCAGCAGGCTCCCATTAGCCACCACTGAGGGGGCTACCGAGCATGCTGCTGAGATGGTCATGGCTGTTGAAGCTTTCAGAAGCGAAGGCTCACCCGTGACAGCCCATCAGATTAAAGTCTGGACAAATAGAGACCCGCTATTGTCTCTAGTCAAGAAATGTGTCCTGAATGGGGACTGGGCAGCCATGTACAGGGCATGCCCTGAGGAATTTAAACCATTTCACAGGCGCAGGGATGAACTCTCGATTCAGGCCGATTGCCTACTGTGGGGAAACCGCGTAGTCATGCCCCAGATGATCAGAGAGGTGTTCATCAGTGAACTCCACAATGGGCACCCGGGCATTGTCATGATGAAGGCAATTGCCAGATCACACGTTTGGTGGCTAGGGATAGACGCAGATCTGGAACTTTGTGTTCGTAGGTGCAACATGTGTGCCCAGCTGAGCAATGAGCCCAGGGAAGCCCCCCTTAGCCCCTGGCCATGGCCCGCCAAGCCTTGGTCACGCATCCATGTGGACTACGCAGATCCTTTCATGGGAAAAATGTTTTTGGTTGTAGTAGACGCCGCATCCAAATGGATTGAGTGTGCCATTTTAAATTCAAGCACATCCTCTGCCACGGTAGAAAGTCTACGGGCAATGTTTGCCGCCCGCGGTCTACTGGAGATCTTGGTCAGCGACAATGGCCCGTGCTTCACAAGCACTGAATTCCAGGACTTCATGGCAGGCAATGGAATTAACCATGTCAGAACGACACCGTTCAAGCCGGCCTCAAACGGCCAGGCAGAACAAGCAGTGCAGATAATCAAACAGGGGATGCTCAGAATCCAAGGGGGTTCCCTACAAAGCCGCTTATCACGCTTCCTGTTGGCCTACAGATCCCAACCACACTCGCTCACAGGGGTTCCACCTGCAGAGCTGCTAATGAAAAGGATGCTCAAAACCCGGTTATCCCTTATACACCCCACCATGAAAGAAATTGTCGAGAGCAGGCGCCAGTCACAATACGACTATCATGACAGGAATGCGAGGGCGCGATGTATTGATGTAAATGACCCTGCTTTTGTCCTCAACTACGCTGCAGGGCCCAAATGGCTCGCAGGCACTGTGATTGCCAAAGAGGGGTATAGGATTCTGGTAGTTAAACTTATCAATGGACAAATCTGCCGCAAACATGTGGATCAAACAAAAATGTTCAGCAACCCCATAGAAGAAGCAAAGGAAGAACACGATGTAGAGTTCACTCCACCACAAGCGACTGAACACCGGAACCAAAGGGAGGAGAGCCCAGTCACTGTGGGCAGTCCAGATAGACCTGAGGCACCGCAAACAGCAGACACTCAGGCCAGCGCCCAACAACCGGAGCCCTAACTCAGGCGCTCTACAAGAGAACGTAAACCACCAGAGAGACTCAACCTGTAATCCCAATAAGACTTTGGGGGGGTAGGTTTTGTCATGTATTCAACCAGCATTGTAACCCATGTATAATCTAACCTAAGTTGTACACTGTGAGAACAATGACCACTCGGTGGTGAACGTGTGGGAGACACTCCTAACCTGGATCTTCAGGTAAAAAGGAAGCTCCACCCACCTTCATCACTTGAGTGCTGAGGAATAAAGGACAGGTCACAGACTGGCCTTCTCTCAAGCATGGGCCTCGTGTGCATTCATACTGTATAGTAAGGACGTATCACTAACCTGCACCAAATTCTTAACTGCCCGCAATGTTTTTCAAAGCTGGCCACATACACTGACCTAAGTGGATCTGGAGTAAGTTTGAGCTGACCAAAGTGGCATAAATGGCCAGAACTGGTGTAAGTGGCTGGGAACGCCCCCTTTTGAAAAAAAACTCAACTAAAAAAAATCGGACCTAACTGACTTACTCTGGAGCAAATTTTGGGAGGAAAATGGCACTTTTTAAACTTACGCCAGGACAAACAACTTACTCCAAAAAAATTGTTGCAAGTCATGGCCAAAATTGGGCCCAGACTCCCCAGCCAGGGGAAGCATCCTCCCAGCATCAACCCTCTCAAGCCCCTTAAGAATTTTATACGTTTCAATGCTGACTTGTGAGTGAACTCTGAGCATTCTTCTAAATCATCTGAAAGAAAAGTGATAATCTTCAGCCATATTAGAATAAGACTTTGGTCAATCTGAAGTCCAGAGAAGTTTAAAAAAGCGAAGAATTAACCTAACCTATTGATCGTATAGGAAGGTGTTACTATCGAGCACAACCAGTGTGAAGAGAAGAATAACATACTTTAGTTGCAGTATGCTGAGAGAAGAGTTCTTTTTCATTGCTGTAAACTAAACAGTTTTAGTGAGATTTTTTTTCTTTAGGAGGGGACAAAGAAAGAAAATCTGGCAGGACCAGCAGTCGGTTGATTGCTGACAGGGGCCACACAGGAGTGAAAACCCAAACCAGCTGTGGTGTGGAGCATGGTCAATAAGAGGCAATGGTGGAAATGTAAAAGTATCCAATGAAACGTGTTGATTACAAAATCGTTGCTGATTTTTAGTATTTGCTTCACTGCTAGAATATGCACAAGTGCTACTTGAACCCGTCAGAAAAAGGCAGCTTGCAAACTTCTTCATCTTTTTCTTCACTTGTGGCTCTTTTCTATTTTCCATTCAACAATCGCACAGTAATCAAAAAGAGCAGATGCTTTGAAGCGCTTCCAAATGAAAATGCCAAAAGGCCCAATTCGTTCCAGCTGCCTGACCAGCCCTGGCGATCATTAACCGAGCAAGCTAATTTGAGTTAATATTTATCAAATGCATAGTTTGAAACTGAGATTTTACTAAAGGCTATAAACCTTTGATGTATAAATAAACCAAAGTGAAGCTTTTGAAAAAGACAATTATTTAACTTGTTCAAGAATTTTTTTTTCAACTCTCTCATTCACTTTGACATACATGCAGTAGTTTGTTTTTAAAATTAAGCAATGAAATCACAGACACAACATGTTGTATCTGAGTTTGGAACAATGAAACAAGGCTTCACTTCCTGTAGTATTTGCTCTCTTTGTTGAAATTATTTGGTGTCACTACATCATGTTTTATTCAATTAATTTGCACAGGCAAGTAAATTATTCCCAGTGGCCTACTCCTATCTCTTGTGTCAAACATCAGGCAAGGGCTCTGTGGGATGACTCAGGATTAGGTTTTCCCTCCTTTCTTGGGGAAAAATGCCTTCTTCCAGCAGCACAACTAACATTAAGAACCCATTGGCTGAAAGTTCCTCCAGGGAAGTACGTTGGGGGCGGTGGGGAGGGTCTCCGAGGAGGGCGGGAAATCTGGGAGGCCAGGTTTCCTGCAGGTCCTGCCAACTTTTACAGCAGGGCCTGATTTGCACGTGAGGCCTGCCCGCAGCCAGTTTGAGAGGCTGGTGGCTGCGGGCAGGTAGGCCTGCAGATGCGAGGGGTCGGGCCGGAGAGTGATCGCAGAGGGGAGGGGGAATGGCATTTGGCATAGGGGATCGCGGGAGGGGGAATCGGGGATCGGCAGGGCCGAGAGAGGATCGGGGCCAGCCACCAGAGGATTGTGGTCGGCCTCAGCATCATTGGTGGGGATTGAAGGCCTGGGAAGATGATCGGAGGCCTCGTGGGAGGGACTCCGATCGCAGGGGGTGAATTAGGGAGGGACCTTGGATTCAGTAGGTCAGTTTAAAACCACTTCCTTCCAGCTTCAGGAGGTTTAACTGTCGAGTTTCACAAATTATGTGCAATCCATCTACAAGCAGTTAAGTTCAAAATGGAGGTGATAAAAGAGGCTTCCAGCCTCGCTACGTTATTTAAATTGACATACTGCTCCCTGGTTGGTCGCCCAACCCTGTCCCGCCCCCCCCATCCCGCCTCTATTAAACCTGAAGTGGGTGGGTTGGAAGCGTGGTCAGGTCGGGAATCCCATTTTTAACAATTTAACAGCCCCCCTGCTCCAAAGCCACCCGTTTTTTAGGGGGAAATCCCAGCCATTATATTTGATGGGGAGCATTACTCTGTTTTAGGGCATTGCTAAAGTGAAGCTTGCAAATTGGGGATCTATTAATAGCTTTCTTTATCTTATGGTGTTACATAAGAACATAAGAATTAGGAACAGGAGTAGGCCATCTAGCCCCTCGAGCCTGCTCCGCCATTCAACAAGATCATGGCTGATCTGGCCGTGGACTCAGCTCCACTTACCCGCCCACTCCCCATAACCCTTAATTCCCTTATTGGTTAAAATGGAGCTGATAAAAGAGTGTTCGTTGACACAACACTGAAAGTCACCCTTCGCATTATTATGGGCCATAATGGCACTACCTGAAAGTGTGGTGGAAGCATATTCAATAATAACTTTCAAATTGAATGCATTTCAATGGTGAAGCAGAGGGCGATATGCCATTTTCGCAAAGCTAACAGCGAATCGGAGCATCTCGCACATCAACTTTTTGATATTTGAGTTTAACTGCGCATCTGCACTCCGCCTGAAGTTGTTGTACCATTTACGCATAAATAACTGCGATGCCATTAGCCTCACTGTTATTTTGATAGCAACATCTGGGCCATAATATAAAATTCTGTCTCTACAGGTTTCTAATGCTGCCACCATCTCTTTAGCAATTCACAACAATTGACCTTGAAGCACCCAATGGTTGCCTGGATCTCTGAATAGTGGCCTCATCTCTACATTGAATGTTCATGTTTCTACTGGAGCCTTATTATGTGTCAATAATTATTCCACATATCTCCTCTGCTACAGAGGTTAACTTGCAGATCCTAATTTTAGCCAGTGCCATATGCACAACTGTATGAGATGCCTCTAAAGTATCAGCTGTGATTCAGTGGGTAGTACCTTCGCCTCTGACGTCAGAAAGTTATCGGTTCAAGGCCCACCCCAGAGACTTGAGCACAAAAATCTAGGCTGATACTCCAGTGCAGTGCTGAGGGAGCACTTCACTGTCGGAGGTGCCATCTTTCGGATGAGACATTAAACCATCTGATCTCTCAGGTGGGCGTAAAAGATTCCATGGCCCCATTTCGAAGAAGGGCATCCCCAGGAGTTATCCCCGGTGTTCTGGCCAATATTTATCCCTCAATCAACATCTCTAAAACAGATTATCTGGTCATTATCACATTGCTGTTTTTGTGAGCTTGCTGTGCACAGATCGGCTGCTGCATTTCCTACATTACAACAGTGACTACACTTCAAAAGTACTTCATTGGCTGTAAAGTGCTTTGGGAGATCTGGTGATCGTGAAAGGTGCTATATGAATGCAAGTCTTTCTTTCCTTTTTAAAAGTTACCATTTTCTCTGGACATCCAGAGGGATGGAGTAGGTCTACTGCAGGCAGTCATTATTTTTCCATTATGTCTCCTTGAGATGATGATAGAGGGTCAATCCACCGTGAAGGTAACTGCAGATTTCTTCTACGACATACACAATGGGCATTTATAAAACATCCAAATCGCAAATGAATGCCAAACTTCAACTGATGACTGAATTAAGGCTACGAGAATACTCCCCATTGTCTTACCTTGCAATAGAATGGCCCTCAAGCTGGTTTGAGGAAAGTGGAGCAGACGGTTGCAGTAAACCATGCTACTGAATACAGTAAACCTATTTTCCTCCAGCTGGTTAATGTGTGAAAAAGTTGGTGCAAACATCAAATGTTTTATCCTCACACAAACTTTTGTGATTCACATTGGAGACCAAGATAAAATATACCCTTTGGAATGAGACTGAAATGATTCAAAATTCCTCTATGAGTTACTTTATCCCCTGGGCAAAGTCGTATTTGGTGCACAACTGTCTCTGGGGTTAATATAGGGCTTGGAGGAGTTGACAACCAGTATAGTGATGCATGTTTAAGCATTAATCACTGGCACAACAGAATAGTACGATTCAGCTTTGGCTCTCCACTTCACTGAGATATTGGTAACAGCAGGTGATGAGGTGGCACAGGGAAGCAGGGCAGAAATTGGATGGAGTCTTCCCCAGGCTGCTCTTGTGAGAGATCAAGGAAAGGAGAGAAAATAGAAAGATTTAAACTGTAGAAAAAAGTGATACCTCACTATCCCAATTCAATCACATACAAAATAATAATCCAACATCAGTCTCTTGAAAGTCCAGTCATGTAGTTCAAAAGTTGTTTAGCGTAGTAAACTAATTCTCCCACATAGAAGACCATATCACATCATTAATAAAACGCTACTGAGTCTTTCCCCCATGTAAATTATAATTTTCTTATTTCAGTGGCAGATACCAAATGTGGGTCTTTTATATCTCGCGCTGTGATAGCGTGCACTTTTTTCTCTTTTGTTCTTCTCAGCAAAAACATCTAAATTTCTTGATCAGATTCCTTTCTGGGAAGCACTCCCAGATATCCATTATTTCCCATATAATCTGCAGTGAATGATCCAAAATTCACTGTCCCGCATACAGTATGGTATATGCAATCAGTTTTTCCGCACACAATTTTTTGATTTTCTCTCTCGCTCTGTATTGATCTCTACATCTTACTGATATCATGTACTTTACACATTCAGAACTCAGTAATGAGCAAATCACTACAGAGTAAATATTTAAAGGAAATTCTGAAACAAAATTCCTCAGAAACCACATACTAAACCAACTTGGAAAACCGCAATGATGTTTTTCTGCTTGAAATTTTTAGGCACTTATGAGAAATAAATATTGAATTTATAATGTCATTTTATTTGTATTTCTAGAGGACTTTTTCTCTCAGCATTGCTGTGCGATGACCTTAAGGTCTCTGAAATCTCTTTTTAACAGAAGAACCTGCGTCACATTCTTACCCCAGCTTCAAATGTTTGTATTCATTGCAGGACCCATAATAACATCATTATACATGTAGATAATTATAAATCATTGAGACCTGAAATGAAGCTACACTGTCAAGAAAAACTAAGGAGCCCGTGCAGTCATTGATACAGAGAAGAGAAGGTGCACCAAGGTGGTGGCATCAGGTGGCAGAGGCAGAATGAGTATTCTGAGTGATTCCATTGCATTGCATGGAATCACTATCTGAATCACATATGAGGTTACATCCTTAAAATCATTTCCACGTATCCGCTAATTTATGTTATATACTAGCTGATTTCTGGGCAGATTCGGGCCTGCAGCAAAGTTATGATGTTTAACTGCAATTCCATTCTATCCCATTAAGGCCGCTCATCAGGCTCTCCCTGTAAGGAAGTATTGAGGAACAAATAGACTTTTAAATGCTTTTGGATTACTTTTATTATGGGACCAAGATAGAATGGCTATTGTAAATATTATGGGTTGAATAGAGTATGATGGGTAAAACAGTTAGCTTAAAATCTCATATGCTGTCAAACATGTAGACTTCTGACCATTGACGCTACACTCATGAGCACAACTAGGCAGAACGGGAAGATAGGACAGAGGCAGAAGGAGAAGTGATAGTCGATGATTAGCCACCATGCAGGTTGAATTTTAAAATAAGCAGATCTGCTAGATGACCTAAGTGCCAGGAATTATACAAAACCAACACCAGCGGCTGCATTTTCGGCTATTTTGTGCCTCGGTTAGTGCCCCGGTGGGGCGTTAAATGCGGTTTCTGGGCAGGATGCCGGGTGTCCAGGATTTAGCGCCCGGCCGAAAGATTCGTCCTTTGGTTTGCGCCAGCACAAAAACTTAGCACCCCACCTGTCATGTATCTCACACTACTGTACATAACTGTATCTTACCATGCTATACATGACTGTAACTAGAGATGACCTGTAGCCACAAGCTTACCTTACCACCAGGGGTGCACTTGCAGGAGACACTGGATACCTGTCCCAGACAGGTATATAAGGACAGGTCTCAGGCAAGTGTGACATTCGAGTGCTGTGTAATAAAGGTGCAGGTCCTGAGTGATCTTGACTTCAACATGTGCCTCGTGTGAGTCTGTACTGCGGGGACAGGATTTTATACCACCCTCTCTTTTCAACGTGATTATGGAACGCCCATTTCAGGTGCCCCGGATGGGCAGGCGGCTTCAAGCTGGAAGAAGGGTTATTGGCCATGTTGGGCCACAGATTCGAAGAGGTCGCAGAATTATGGGGAGGAGGCCTTACCCCCCACGGGTTTACAGGGAACATCGATCATACCTCCACATCTCTGAAGCTCAGTGCGTTAGAAAGCTGCGCTTCAGAAAAGAAGTGCTGACAGAGAAAAGCCAGCTCATACAGGCAGACCTACAGCCTACCAGCGCCAACAGGACTGTGCTGTCCATCGAGGTGATGGTCACTGTGGTGATGGCCTTCTATGCCTCCAGCTCCTTCTCAGGCAGCAGCAGGGGACATATGCAGCATCTCTTTGCATGCTACACACTGCATTCACCAGGTTAGAAAGTCACTGTACACATGCAGAATGGACTTCATAAAGTTCCCAATGAGCAGGGTTCGGGTTCGGATGATTTGCAGGCTTCCCCAAGGTTGAAGGTGCCATTGACTGTACACATGTCACCTTGCGAGCACCATTGCACAATGCAAAGGTGCAAAGGTCTTCAGAAACTGAAAGGGATACCACTCCCTAAATGGACAGCAGGTCTGCCACCACACGCAGCGCATCCTCACAGTGAATGCTCGCTATCCAGGGAGAGCACATGATGCGTGAGATCTTGCGTGAGAGCAGTGTCTCACGAATGTTTCAGCAACAAAGACAAGGCTAGAGCTGGCTGATTGGGGACAAAGGATATGGCCTGGCCACCTGGTTCATGACCCGCCCCTCCAGAAGCCCGCCACAGAAGCCGAGCAGCGCTACAATGAGAGCCATGCAGCCACCCGCAACATCATCGAACAGACAATTGGTGTGCTCAAGCAGCTCTTCCGATGCCTGGACCACTCTGGAGGCAGCGTTTAATACTCCCCTCAACTGGTCTCCGAATTCATTGTGGTGTGCTGCATGCTACACAACTTAGGCGTCACGAGGAGCCAGGGATTGCCAGTGGGGATTGCAGGACCACCTCAGGAGGAGGACGAGGAAGAGGAGCCTGGTGAGGAAGCAATTGTGGAGCCACCATAACTACAGGGGAAGCAGCGTGGAGATGTGGCCGCAGCAAGAGCCTTATGTCGGCAGTGTAATGTATGTACATAAGGTCTGCCCACCACCAGGGGGCACTACCATCAGAGGTCCTAGGGTCATAGGTACACTTGTGCTAGGCCCGGTATATAACCTGAACTTCACCTTTGTATCTTCACGTCTGGAAGCCATTAACGACTGACCAGGTTGCACCTGATCACTGGCTCACAGTACGGAGTTCATTGTATCATTTCATACACCACAACTGGCGACGAGCAAATACGAACCCACGCAAAAGTATGGCGAGCACAGCACGATTGAGTACTGTTGGAATTCTCGAGCGATTCAATGAGGGAGAGGATTGGGGAGATTTTACGGATCATCTTGACCAATATTTCGTGGCAAACGACCTAAACAAAGACAAGGATGCAGAGAAGCGCAGGACAGTTCTTCTCACCGTCTGTGGCCCCACGATCTATGCACTCACCAAAAATCTGCTCTCACCCACTCTTCCTACAGAAAAGGATTACAAAGAACTTTGTGCTCTAGTTCGGGAACATCTTAAACCCATGGAAGGAATCCTCATATCCCGATATCGCTTCTATACGCACGTTCGTCCAGAAGGCCAGGACGTAGCGGCATTTGTTGCCGACCTGAGACGTCTTGCAGGGCCTTGCAAATTTGGGCCTGTGTTGGAAGACCTGCTGCGTGACTTTTTCGTGATCGGGGTCAACCATGAGGTGATATTAAGTAAGCTGCTGGCTGCGGAGACGCCGGACCTCAGCAAGGTCACCACCATCGCCCAGGCTTGCATGTCCACACAGAAAAGCACGAAGCAGATATCGCGACAAAACAGGAACTCCATGGCAATTACTGTGTACAAAATTGTATCGACGGCCGGCAGAGCTGCACATGGCACGGCCTATTCAACTGCGTCTGCAAGACCGGGAGCCACTCAAAGTTTGCCATCGAGGGACTACTCGACTGCGTATGCGAAAACAGGAGCCATTCAAATCCCGCCATCGGGCGCAAATCCGAGCTCAATGTGTTGGCGTTGCGGGGGCCCTATCAGTGCCACTTCAGGCAGTATATATGCAGAGGGTGTGCGAAGACGGGGCATTTTCAGCGGACGTGTCCGCAGCGGTGCAAGCGAGCTGTGACACACCATGTGGATGATGATCAATTCAGTGTGGATCTGCCGATGCAGCCCAAGGCATTTGAGAGCTCCGAGGAGAAAGTGATTAGCATACGTGCGTTCCTAACAAAGAGCCAACCGATAATGATGGAGGTAAAATTAAACGGCGTGCCGGCATCCATGGAATTAGACACAGGTGCGAGTCAATCGATAATGAGCCAGAGGACTTTCGAAAAGCTGTGGGAGACTAAGGCAGAGAGACCCAAGCTGAGTCCGATAAATGCGAAGTTGTGTATCTACACCAAAGAGCTCATGCCTGTGATCGGCAGTGCAGCAATAAGAGTGTCGCACGAGGGAGTGGTTCATGATCTACCATTATGGATTATCCCGGGCAACGGCCCATCTTTATTCGGCAGGAGTTGGCTCGAGAAAATAAAATGGAAATGGTACGATATCAAAGCTTTGTCATCAGCGGATGATGATTTGTGTGCTCAAGTGCTGAGCAAATTTCCCTCGCTGTTTGAAACGGTAATTGGAAGCTTCAAGGGAGCGAAGGTACAGATTCACCTAGGCCCAGACGCAAGGCCCATCCATCACAAAGCCAGGGCGGTCCCGCACATGATGAGAGAAAAGGTTAAGTTCGAATTGGACAGGCTACAACGCAAAGGGGTCATCTCATCGGTCAAATTTAATGAATGAGCCAGTCCCATTGTTCCGGTGTTAAAGAGTGATGGCACAGTCAGGATTTGTGGAGACTACAAGGTCATGATCAACCGAGTTTCGAAACAAGATCAGTACCCGCTACCAAAAGCTGATGACTTGTTTGCAACGCTAGCTGGGAGAAAATTGTTCACCAAATTGGATCTAACATTGGCCTACATGACACTGGAACTGGTTGAATCATCAAAGAAACTTACGTGCATCAACACGCACAAAGGACTGTTTATTTACAACAGGTGCCCTTTTGGCATTCGTTTGGCGGCAGCCATATTTCAGAGAAACATGGAGACTCTATTGAAATCTGTCCCCAGGACCGTGGTATTCCAAGACGACATCCTAGTCACAGGGAGTGACACCGCCGAGCACCTGCACAATCTGGAAGAACTTCTGCATCGTCTGGACAAAGTGGGACTCGGGCAGAAACGTTCGAAGTGCATTTTCATGGCACCAGAGGTCGAATTCCTTGGACGAAAGATTGCTGCAGATGGAATCAGGTCTACAGACGCGAAAACAGAGACCATCAAAAATGCGCCCAGGCGCTAGAATGTGATGGAGCTGCGTTCGTTCCTGGGTCTTCTCAACTACTTCGGTAACTTCTTACCCAAATTGAGCACAGTATTAGAGCCTTTGCACAAGCTGTTCAGGAAAGGAGATGGCTGGATGTGGGGTGAACTTCAAGACAGAGCCTTTGAGGAGGCTAGAAATCTGCTGTGTTCCCACAAGCTATGGTACTGTATGACCCATGCAAGGGTCTAGTTTTGACCTGTGATGCGTTGTTCTATGGGGTCGGCTGCGTACTCCAGCAAGTCAATGAGTCAGGCAAACTACAACCAGTTGCATACGCGTCTTGAAGCCTGTTCAAGGCGGAAAGAGCCTACGGCATGGTAGAGAAAGAGGCTTTAGCATGTGTTTAAGGGGGAAAAAAAAATGCACCAGCACCTGTTTGGGCTTCACTTCGAGCTGGAAACCGATCACAAGCCGCTTATATTGTTGATCTCGGAACATAAAGGTATCAATACCAACGCGTCATCCCGCATCCAGAGGTGGTCGCTGACATTATCTGCCTATGATTATGTCATTCGCCATAGACCAGGCACCAACAACTGCGCTGATACATTGAGCCGGTTACCATTGCCCACACTGGAGGTGGAAACACCAATGCCCACAGAGCTACTCATGGTCATGGATGTCTTTGAGAGTGAAAGGTTGCATATCACTGCTCAACAATTTAAGACCTGGACCAGCCAGGATTTGACCCTATCGGTTATAAAACGTGTTTAACGGGAACTGGTCGACCATCCCCAAGGAAATGGGTGATGAAACCAAACCGTACAGCCATCGCAAAGATAAGCTTTCCATCCATTCCGACTGTTTACTGTGGGGTAATTGTCTTGTAATGCCCAAGAAAGGCAGGGCGAGATTTGTACGGGAGTTACATAGTACGCATCCCGGTATTGCCATGATGAAGGCCATCGTCAGGTCCCATGTTTGGTGGCCTGGCATTGACTCGGACTTAGAGTCATGCGTGCATCAGTGCAGCACTTGCATGCAGTTAAGCATTGTCCCAAAGGAAGCTCCGCTCAGTCTGTGGTCATGGCCATTCAAACCGTGGTCTAGAATCCACATCGACTTTGCGGGCCCCTTCCTCAGTAAAATGTTTTTTGTGGTGGTGGATGCATGTTCCAAATGGATAGAATGTATTATCATGTCATCCAGCACTTCCACTGCCACCATTGAGAACCTGAGGGCCATGTTTGCCACACATGGTCTACCAGACATTGTTTTCAGCGACAACGGACCATGTTTCATGAGCCTGAAGTTTCAAGAGTTCATGAAACACAACTGCATAAAACGCGTGAGGTCAGCCCCGTTCAAACCCGCGTCCAATGACCAAGCGGAGCGGGCAGTTCAAACCATCATAAGAGCCTGAAACGCGTAACTCACGGTTCCTTGCAGACACGCCTGTCACGCATACTGCTCAGTTACTGGACAAGGTCACACATGTTCACCGGGGTCCCGCCTGCAGAACTATTGATGAAGAGAGGCCTCAAAACCAGGCTCTCTCTAGTTCATCCTGACCTTAACGATCATGTTGAAACCCGATGTCAACGCCAGCACTGGTATCACGACCATGCCGCAGTGTCACGCGACATATCTGTAAATGACCCAGTGTATGTACTTAACCATGGTCAAGGGTACAAGTGGCTCCCGGGCAATGTTATGGATAAGGAGGGTAACCGTGTGTATATAGTTAAGCTCAAGAATGAGCAGATGGGCAGGAAACACATTGGTCAAATTAAGCTAAGACACACTGACGAACCGGAACAGTTGGAAGAAGACACGGCGAGCTTAGACGACCAGCCAACTCATGTCCAGCCATCAGAAGAACCCACTGTGGTCAACGCCCAGCCCCAAGTCGTGAGAGACTCAGAAAGCACTGGGATTGTACTGAGACGGTCAACCAGGAAGCGAAGGGCTCCGGACCGTCTGAACTTGTAATATGGACTTGTGCCAAGAACTGGGGGGGTGGGGGGGAATGATGTAATGTATGTACATAAGGACTGCCCACCAACAGGGGCTACTACCATCGGAGGTCCTAGGGTGATAGGTACACTCGTGCTGGGCCTGGTATATAACCTGAACTTCACCTTTGTATTTTCACCTCTGGAAGCCATTAAAGACTGACCAGGTTACACCTGGCCACTGGCTCACAGTTTGGAGTTCATTGTATCATTTCATACACCACAGGCAGTTCATCATGCTTGAATGAGGAAGGTGGGGTTGCAACGATGACTCGCTAATGTATGCCACCATGCCGGCTAATCTACACTTAATTCTGCAATGAAACACAAGACAACAATGGCAAAGGTGAAACAAATATTTTTATACACATTAATTATTCACAATGTTTCCCGCCTAAAAACCCCAAACTATACAATGGCTAAAGTAGGAGTAAAGAAAGACAAAACTGCTTCCTATGGTGAACAAAATGTAGAGAGACTGTAAACTGTTTCCTGTAGTAAGACTATTCAACATATCACACAATTTTGAACAATTTTGACAATGTTACATGGAGCCATGAGCACCAACTTGTGCCAGGCCTTAATGGCTCTTATCCACACTTTGCCCACCCCTTCCCTTCAAACTCCTCCCACGCATGCTGCTCCTCCTCAATGAGGCCGCAGTGCCTACAGCAAGGCTGCTTGAGGACTGCTGAGTCAGGGGGGCAGACAATGCAGATGGTGTCTGAAGATGCCCTGGACCAGCTCTTGGCCTGGAAGGCCAGGCTGTGAACTGCTGCACCTCATCATCGGCGGGAGCAGTTTCTGGTGGCTGGAACATCAACCATGTATGGTGCATGGTTGGTGAGTGAGTGGTGGGAGCCAGAATGCTGTCATGCTGAGGAAGGACAGCACCTTCCATTTCCTGGAAGTCACTCACTCTCCGACGGGACTAGGCCTGAGCATCCAGAGCTCGATGTGTCTCCACAACTTGCTGGTCTGCTCTGGCACCATCCCTTTCTCCTTGCACAGTGTGGAACACAGAGTATGGTAGCAGACATCGACTGCATCACTTGACCAAGCTGAAGCAGAGTTTGTGCCTGCAATGCTCCTGAGTCTGCGACATGATCAAGAGCACACGCTACACTCTCTGGAATGACACTGTCGCTGCTCGAGGCCACCAGCCTCTGTATGTGGGCAATGATGGCCTCGCTGGACTCCCGAGTCGCCCTGACAATCTGTGATGCTGCCTCCGCAATAGTCGCAGTAAGCTTGTCAATGCTCTCTGGGATCCGTCCCAATGATTCCATAAGCTCATGTTGCATTCCTGCAGTTTCCCTGGACATTTCCACCAAGTCCAGTTCCATGCCTGCCTATCGTTGAACAGACCCACTTTGCCGACTCACCCTCCGGAGAGCTGGCCTGTAAGATTCCCCTCTCGCACTGAGTTGCTGTACTCAACTGGGGCCAGGAGCCTCCGACTCCTCAAACCCCAGGAAATCTGCCTCATCCCCAGATGTGGATGGTCCATTCGGGCTACTGGTGGTCTCTGTGGCTCCGGCAGAACACTCTCTTCCCCTCCCTCATCGTCTTCCCCATGGCCAGATGTGGAGGGCTCCCTTATACTTGTGGCTGGTCATCTGCAAGCAGAAAACAACAGACGTGTGGTTAGCAGCAGGCGAGGGGGCAGGGAGGGAGGAAGAAGGTGGCATTGCACATGTTCATTGAAAGGCACGCCACCACTTCATTATATGTCTCAATGCATTGTCTTCATTCGCTCTATCCATTTACACACCCTCAGTACCCGAAGGGGGCTCAGTATCGCCCCCGGCAACTGTCCGAGCTGGTACACCAATGAGGGCCAACACCCATTCCTCGACATCATTCAACGGCAATAATTGGGTCGGCCCTCTGCCTTTTTGCAGCTGCACCTTTTGTTGTTGGAGTGCTTAGACTGCAAAGAGCAAAATAGGAAAGGTTCAGAAAGGGTTTCTCTGCTGTTGTGGCACATATGCCTACCATTGAACAATAGGTAAAACTGTGGCTTCCATGCAATGTGTTTGGATGTTGCATGAGCTTCGTGAGGAATAATTAGGAGGTCAGAGGGATGTAACATGGGGGCTGTAGGTGATCTTTCTGAAAGGCCTAGCAGCAGTGGGAGTGTATTGTGAGGAAGGATGTAAATGATTGAGTTTATGTGCATGGATCATTAGAAGCCAAAGGGTCTAGGAGTAAGCCTTCATCTTTATCATGCATTGTGAAAACCACCCACAGACTCCTGAGAGGGACTATATGCATTAAAAACTTCACATAGTGTGTGAGATTCATGTTAGAAGTCATGGACACATACATGAATGCAAATTGTACTCACCTTGACGGATCTAGTAAGGTCGTTGAACTCTTTTCGACACTGTGTGGTAGGTCTGGGCACAGTATCTGCAACGGATACCTCCTGCACAATCTCCCTCCATATTCTTTTAAAAACAGGTGGCAGTGGTCCAGCTCTCCCAGCAAGATGGAGCGAGGACCATCTCCTCACCACCGCGCTCACTAACGTCTCATTCGCCTCATAGGTGAAGTGCCTGGCACGCTGCCTTCCCTCCTGCTCCTCCATCTCTGCAGAAGTGGCTGAAGTGGGCCGGTTCATATGCGCCTGCACACAGGAAGCTGCTGCACCCTGCATTTACATTTGCGACCGTGAAAAGTTTTAAAAAAAGTAACAATACACAAAATGGCCGCCTCCTTTAATGACGCAAGTTTTGGCTCGGGCGCCCAAAGCCTGTTGTAAGGTCTGCCTTAATGTCAATGCTCCTCCAACTTATTTTTTTGCCGAAACTTGCAGTTGAAGGCGCAAACTATTTTCAGGCGCTAACTTTAACGCCTCGCCGCGATTAACGCCCAGAAATCCAAAAAGCCTAAAATCCAGCTGCATAAATGGGCCTAGAAATTGGATATAGCCACAAAATGGGCAGTGTTAAGCCGAACAATGTTGAGCTGCACCCCGTGAAGATGGTCTAGGTAGCACACAAAATTCATGCTCGCACTTCATTAACATGATTATAGTCATGATTTCAGCATTAAAATTGATGCTCATTGGCTTAACATGCAACAGGTGGACCAATATCGGGGCCAGTCTAATTCACAGTAAGGTATGCCACAGGCTTTTTCCACTACTTAAATGGTAGGTACATTGATACTACAGTGCCAACTTGTCTGGGCAGTTGGATCTGGCAGAAGGGGAAACTCAAGCCGCGTACAAGAACAAGCACAAGCACAAGTACAAGCAAGAGTTGTGTATACATCGAAATGGCAGATCATCGCGCCAGGGAGAGAACCAGGACGTTCTCCGAAGACGCTCTGGAGGTACATGTAGTGGCCGTGGAGAGGAGGCGGGCTGTCTGCTCCCCGCAATGTGCCAAGAAGCCCTTGCCTTACACATCCACGGACCATGTGTTAGGAGATAGCAGGCTATGTGAGGGCCAGCACTGTGGTGCCACGGTCCGCCATCCAGTGCAGGAAGAAGTTTAATGACCTCACATGGGTGGTCAAGGTGAGTGAAGACTTCAGCGAATGCCATATCCCACCATCTGCACCACAAGCCTCACATACTGCTCAATGCATCACACCCCCACACCCCCAGCACTCACCGACCAACAATCTCTACCTTTCACCACTCACACCCCACAATCATGGCTTCACTTCACCCTCACAACCTTACCACTGCTGCAACCCGCACACCCACATCACACACCTTGCACACACTGACAGCTATTCAACTATGGCAGGCACATCACCCAAACACATTGCACCACATTCATTGACACACTTCTCTTTCTCTTGCAGGCCAAGCTGGCACATAATCACCAGGAGCAGAAGCAGACAATGGTAGCCAGGCTGACAGGTAGGACTTCATCAATCTGGAGGAGTGAATACTTCAGCTAATTGGCCATCACCTGGTAGAGGCTGTGGCAACTAGCAAGGTTGAAACCTTTGGGGACAACAACAGCGGTATGTTCAGTCCTAAACCTTCTTCTCGCATCCCACTTCCCCCTCAGTACAATCGTTTCTCACTTTCAAGCTACTCGTGCTGTATGTATAGATTTCAGGCTTTACCCCTCACCTTCTCTCACAGTAACCCGACTCTTGTGCCTTTCTGATTTCAGATAATCAACAAGCACCCGAGCGGCTGTCCCCAATGTCATTGAAGAGAGTGAAGGGGGGAGAAAAAGAGGAGGAAGAAGACATTACGTCACTGCATTTCACACTCGCAGACTCCAGCTCAAAAATTGGCACTGCGCATAGTTTCGAGGCTAGTGTAGAAGTGGGATCTGCACAGGGTGAGACACTGGGCACAAGTGGGCTGCAGCAAGGCCAGGGAGAAAGGGTAGTTCAGGTGCTAGCTCCCCGGAGGGCAAGTCTGTGTGCAAGTTCTGCTGCACAAGACTCAGATGAGGACTTTGATGGCATGGCCTTCGGATGAAGGGTGATGGGCGTGCACACCGAATTGATGGGTGCTATGACAAGCCTGCCAGAGTACATCTCGGCAATGTCAAGTAGTGTGGAGGTGTCCACCTCCAACATTGCACGGGGCTCTGCGCATAGCATGGAGCCTATGATTCCCAGACTGTAAATGATGGTACACTCTCAAAGAGACCGTGCCAATCCAGACATGATGGTGCGCATGGTAAGCGATATTGCGGCTTCCATTGCAGTACAGGTGGAAGCGGCCCAACGTCTTAGTGCTGCAGTGGAAGCTCAGATTGCTCTGTCTGTCAGCCAGCCAACCAACCCAGACTGCTGCCACCCATGGTGAGGTGGTGCAGCTGGGCCTTCTAAGGCACGGAAACTCAGCAGCCTTCCACCAGCCATGCTGCAGACTGTGGGAGCTCTTCGTGGGAGCACTAGATTAGGAAAAGTCACACAAAAGACAGGCATTAAAGGGATTGTATAGGGTGATTAGTTAATATTTTTCATGTAAATATGTGAATTGATTCTTGATAAAATTATTAATTTTGTTTGGAATTTTTTGTGGTGTCTCTCATTTTATGATGGGGATGTGTTGAGCGACGAGGATCTGGGGTTCCATTCATTGGAATTGACTTCTGATGAGCCATTTGTTATGTATATAATGACTCAAAAGACTTGTTACTGTAAACTCACTCAGGTGTAAACCTGGTCCACTTTATTCACGCCCAAAGTGACTACAAGACATGGTACCAACACTTATTTACCAGGGTCTGCACACACGCGCGTACAGCCCGATAACCTCCGACAATTGTGCCCCCTGGTGCTTAGTGACCCTAAGCACCAATACATGACAACATCCCCCTTCAAGATCACAGTATCAGTCTCTTTACAAATTAAGATGGTCTGGGGCTTTCTGCTCACGAGTTGTTCATCTCAGTTCAACTCCAGTTCTGGGCGAGCGTTCTGAGTCAGTTATGACTGGAAGGTGAGTAACCAATCTGATGGGAGTGGTAATGACCATGTCACAGACTGAAAGTCGCGGTTCCGTAATGACAGCAAAGTCCTCTGATGAATGACCATTGGTTGGTTGGTCACTGACGGCATCTTCCTCAAGCGGTTCCAGTTCATCCGTGTGCCGCAGTTTCACTTGATCAACATGTTTCCTGTAAGTTTGCCCATTCTTGAGCATGACAATAAACACTCTGTTACCCTCCTTGGCTGTGACAGTACCCGGTAATCCACTTTGGACCTTGACCATAGTTCAATACATAAACCGGATCATTGACAGAAATATCACGTGACACAGTAGCACGATCATGATACAATTGCTGACTTTGATGTCTGTTTTCAACACGATCATTCAAATCGGGATGAACAAGGGAGAGCTTGGTCTTGAGACTTCACTTCATCAGTAGTTCAGCGGGGGAGACCCCGGTAAGCATGTAAGGTCTTGTTCTGTAACTAAGCAATATGCGTGACAAACGAGTCTGCAGTGAACCCTGAGTTACACGTTTCATGCTCTGCTTGATCGTTTGAACAGCACGCTCTGCTTGACCATTAGAAGCAGGTTTGAATGGGACTGACCTCACATGTTTAATACCATTGAGTTTCATGAACTCTTGAAACTCCAGACTTGTGAAGCAAGATCCGTTGTCGCTCACAACAATGTCAGACAAACCGTGAGTGGCAAACATGACATGAAGGCTCTCAATGGTAGCTGTGGACGTACTGGATGACATAATAATACACTCTATCCACTTTAAATATGCATCCACCACAACAAAAAACATATTTTCCAGGAAAGGGCCCGCAAAATCGATGTGTATCCTCAACCATGGTTTAGATGGCCATGACCAAAGACTCAGCGGAGATTCCGCTGGTACTTTACTGAGCTGCATGCAAGTATTGCACTGATGCACATATGATTCCAGATCAAATTCAATTCCAGGCCACCAAACATGAACCCTGGCAATGACTTTCATCATGACAATGCCAGGATGAGTGCTATGTAGTTCAAGTACAAATTTTTCTCTGCCTTTCTTAGGCATAACATGATTGCCCCACAGTAGACAATCTGACTGAATGGACAGTTCATCTTTGCGATGGTTGTAAAGTTTGGTCTCAGCACATATCTCCATGGATATTGCAGAACTGAGGACACAACGTTTTACAACTGATAAAATAGTTTCATGGCTGATCCAGATCCTAACTTGTTGAGCAGTGACAGGGGTACCTTCTCTCTCAAAAGCCTCCATTGCTAACAGTAGATCTGCAGGTTGAGGCGTCTCTATATCTGGTGTGGGCAAAGGCAGACAACTCAGTGCATCGACACAATTCTCAGTGCCTGGTCTGTGACGAATAGCATAATCGTAGGCAGACATCATCAACGCCCACCTCTGAATGCTGGACAATGCATTGGTATTGATACCTTTGTTTTCCGAAAACAATGAAATGAGTGGCTTGTGATCCATTTCAAGTTCAAAGCGAAGACCAAACAGGTATTGATGCATTTTTTTTACCCCATACACACAGGCCAAAGCTTCTTTTTCTACCATGCTGTAAGCTCTTTCCGCCTTTGACAAACTTCTCGAAACATACGCAACAGGTTGTAGCTGACCTGACTCATTTGCTTGTTGGAGTACACAGCCAACCCCATATGATGAAGCATTACAAGCCACTACAAGATAATTACATGGATCATAGTGAACCAGCAGCTTGTTTGAACAGAGCAGATTCTTAGCTTTCGCAAAACCTCTATCTTGATATACACCCCAGACCCAGTTGTCACCTTCTCTGAGCAGCATGTGCAGTGGCTCTAGTTAAGGGCTCAAGCTGGGCAAAAAATTGCTGAAATAGTTGAGTAGCCCAAGGAATGAATGCAGCTCCATCACATTCTGAGGCCTGGGTGCATTTTTGGTGGCCTTGGTTTTCAAATCAGTAGGCCTGATACCATCAGCAGCAATCTTCCTCCCCAGGAATTCAACTTCAGGTGCCATGAAGACACACTTTGAACGTTTCAGCCTGAGTCCCACTTTGTCCAGTCGATGTAGAACTTGATCAATGTTGTTCAGATGTTCAGCCGTGTCGCGACCTGTGACCAGAATGTCATCTTGAAACACAACAATTCTAGGGACGGACTTCAGTAGACTTTCCATATTCTTCTGAAATATGGCTGCAGCCGAACGAATTCCAAAAGGACACCCGTTGTAGACAAACCGTCCTTTATGGGTGTTGATGCAGGTAAGTTTCTTCGAAGTGTCGACAAGCTCCTGTGACATATAGGCCAACCTTCCACCGGCTAGCATGGCGAACAGGTCATCAGCTCTCAGTAACGGATACTGATCCTGTTTCGAAAATCGGTTAATCATAACCTTGTAGTCTCCACAGATCCTGACCGTGCCATCACTCTTCAACACAGGAACAGTAGGACTTGCCCACTCGTTAAACTCGACCGGTGATATGACCCCTTCACGTTGGAGTCTGTCAGCTCAATTTCAACCTTCTCCCTCATTATATAGGGAACAGACCGAGCTTTATAATTGACAGGCCTTGCATCAGAATCCAGATGAATCTGCACCTTGGCTCCCGTAAAATTTCCAATGCCCGGTTCAAACAAAGAAGGAAACTTCTTCAACACTTGAGCACACGAAGTGTCATCCACCGATGACAACGCTTTGATATTGTTCCAATTCCATTTGATTTTTTTGAGCCAATTCCTGCTGAATAGTGTTGGACCATTGCCTGGGAGGATCCATAACGGAAGTTCATGAACCACACCATCATATGACACCTTGACGACTGCACTGCCAATCACCAGTATGAGATCCTTAGTGTAAGTACGCAACTTGGCTTTGACTGGACTCAGCTTAGGCTTTACCGCCTCAGTGTCCCACAGCTTGTCGAATGTCCTTTGGCTCATTATTGACTGACTCACACCTGTGTCCAACTCCATCGATAGTGGCATGCCATTCAGTTTCACATGAACTATTATCGGCTGGTTCTTTCCCAAGAACGAATACAGACCATACACTTCCTCCTCGGGTTGTGCATCTGGGCCAGCACTAGACTGGTCATCATCACCAAAGTGATGAGCGGCAGCACGCCTGCTCAGTTGTGGGCACATTCTCTGAAGTTGCCCCACTTTGGAACAGCCGTTACAGATGTACTGCCTAAACCGACACTGATGAGACCGATGATTGCCCCCACAACGCCATCAGGGTAAAATAGGATTCGTACCAGTTGGCAGACTTTGAGCAGCTACAGGTTTCACATAAGCAGTCAAGTAGGCCCTGCCATAAGCAGCTCTGCCAGACGATGACACAATCTTGTTTACAGTACTTGCCGTGGAGCTCCGACATTTTAATATCTGCCTCAAATTATCATCAGTCGTCATGCATGCCTGGGTAGTCGCGATGACCTTGCTCAAATCCAGCGTCTTTGCAGCCAATAACATCCGGAGAATCACATCATGGTTGATGCCTATCACGAAGAAATCTCGCAGCATGTCTTCCAATACGGTCCCGAACTTACACGGCTCAGCAAGACGTCGTAGGTCGGCAACGAATCCCGACACATCCCGGCCCTCAGCACGAACATGTGTGTAGAAGCGATAGCGTGATATGATGATCCCCTCATTTGGCTTGAGATGGTCACGTACCAAAACACACAAATCCTTGTATTTTTTGTCCATTGGACGTGCAGGCGAGAGCAGATTCTTCATGAGGCCATGTATTCTTGAACCACAAACAGTGAGGAAAACTGCCCGGCGCCTAACTGCGTCATCGTCTCCCGCCATGTTATTGGCCACAAAATACTGATCCAGGCAGTCGATAAAATGCGCCCAATCCTCGCCATCCACGAATCTCTCCAGAATTCCAATAGTGCCCATTGTGCATGCGAAGGTTCTTAAGATACCTCATCACCAAATGTTATGTATATAATGACTCAAATGTCATGTATATAATACTGTTGCTGTAAACTCACTCAGGTGTAAATCTGGTCCACTTTATTCACACCCAAAGTGACTACAAGACATGGTACAAGCACTTATATACCAGGGCCCGCACACACGCGCGTACAGCCCGATGACCTCCGACAGTGGCGCCCCCTGGTGCCTAGTGGCCCGAAGCATCAATACATGACACCATTCATGGACAGCCCATCTGGAAGGATGATTGGCTACCTGCCTCCTCCCTTCCTATCCTTGCTTCTCATCCTCCTCTCCCCCCTCCTGAGGTGGTGCCGCAATCCTTGATAGCAAGGGCTGCTCCCTCATGATGGCAAAATTGTGAAGCATGCAGCAGACCATCATAAAATGGGACATCCACTCCACCAAGTATTGCTGGGCGCCTCCGGAGCAGTCAAGGCAGCGGAACCATTGCTTCTGTAGCCCAATGGTCTGCTCAATGATGTTCCTGGTGGAAGCCTGGCTCGGGATTGAGGAGGGGAATAATGAGCCAGGTGCGGAACAGATAGCCCTTGTCTTCAAGCAACCACCCTCGTGTTTGCTGTGATGTCTGGAAGATTGCTCGCACACCGGATTGACGCAAGATGAAGGCATCATGGCTGTTGCCAAAATAGTAGGCATAAACAATGAGGAATCATGGTGCGTAGTCGCAAACCATTGCCACATTAAGTGAGTGGTGGTCTTTGCGGTTATGGGACATCTCAGGATTGGTATGCAATGCCTGCAAAACCACGTGTGTGCAGTCGATGGCACCCTGCACCATGTGGATGCCTGCTATCCTGGCAATGAATGGCTAAATCAGTTTTTAGCCATAAACATTCACATCTGCACCCCTTGGACTTAAGGGAGTGGAGATGAGGGCCGTACCAGGGAGAGACCAGGGTAAGAGTGAGTAAACATTTTAATGGACACAAGGGCATCAAAGGTGGAGGTGAGGATGTGATTGAGCAGATCAGTAGCTACAGAAATATTGTAGTGAATGGACAGTCAAATGCTGGACAATTGTGAATTTGAAACTGCCATTGTAAGTGACATGGATGAGAGTTTATTCCAAGCGTGGACACATAAGGAAGTGGAGTTGGGAGAGGGAAGGTGGATGTAGGTGGAGAACAAAACAAGGAAGTGATCAGAAATGGCCTTATCTGAGATTGACACAATGGGAGTAGAGAGGCCACGTGAGATGGCAAGGTCAAGAGGTTGGCCCGTGAATATGGGTAGGGAAGTTTATATGGAGGGAGAGATTAAGGGAGGATAGGAAGCTAATGCACTCAGACGAGAGAGAACATGATGAGTTGAGGTGGAGGTTAAAATCACTGAAGATGAGTAGTCGCTCGGTACAGAGGCTAAAGTTGCTGGGTTCGATTTTAACCTGCCAAACTCGGTGATAATAGGGCGGTAATGGGGTTGATAGACTTAGCATCCCGTTAACCGTGGCAATCAGTCTGCTGCGACTTTCACAGAGGCCTACCTTTGGGCGGTCGTAGTGCCTGACTATTTTAATATTAAATTGGTGTCCTATGGCGTACATAGGTTCCTGATTGCCAGTTTAGAAGAGAAATGGTAAGGCCATGCGCCGTGCATGCTCCGACCAGTTACACTGAGGTTAGAAGCGAGGAAGCCCTGTAAAGGTATTTATGTGGGGCTAGAAAGAGCAGGAATGCACAAAAAAACCTCAGCCTCACCTTTCACCCCTTCCCTCCCAAGTCCTATTTGCAGCTGCCACCGGCGTACCAGCTAGCTGACGGTATTGTGGGACAAAACCCACAAACCCTCGAGATGCCCATTAGCCATCCACAGCTCACTAACGATGTGTCCTCAAAATCGTACTGGTCAGCCTGCTCTGATGAGGCAGAGTCAACCATATTTTATACCGAAAGAGGCAGCTCTATCTCGAGAGGTGATGTGAGAGTTTGAGTTGAATCACAGGAGATAGAGAGGCTTAGAATGTCAACAGAGGAAGAAGGATGAAGAAAGAAACCATTGAAGGAGGTTTGATTTATAAGAAACATGAATAAACTGGCCTGAAGTTTTGATATCTGTTATGTACCATAAATGAAACTCAATAGAGCATAAATATGGCAGAGATCAGCGACACTCAACCTCAGCCTATAATGTATAGGACTTGTATTTCCAGTCAAGTTAACATAAGATACAGGATGCTCCTGATAGAAACAGGGAGCAACTTCATTACAGTACGATAATGGGGCAGAAGTGACAGCATTTAGACATCAATGCTATTTCATGCCCTTTATGCCGGAAGTACACTGCTTGTAGCTGAATAAATTGGAGAGAAGAATTTTTTCTATGGCAAGAATCTGGCATGAGGTTGGTGTGTGGGCTTTATCCCTGCCTAACTTCCTCGCTGATGACCCTGGCAAACTTTCCGGTGCCTGCAGATTTACATAATTTTGGCAGGCTCCTGGCAGGATTCCTGTCTGTGTCGGGTGGTTTGGGAAGGAAACGGATGGTGTAGGCTGCAGGCATGTGCAGCAGTGGAGCGGAGCTGACTGCCTCTGGAGCAGCTGAGGCAGAGAAGCAAATGAGAAAAATTGATCGCCTTGTCCTCGATTGCACTTTTTAATGGAGCCTTTTCAAATGTTACTCCCCTCCTACCGAACATGCTGGCACTGATGGAAAATGCAACATCTCTGCATCATTATCACGCAATTGGAAAGCACATGCTCTTATTTGGGTGGAGGTGTTCAAAGTCCACCGTTAATTCCAGTGGAAAATCCCATTAGCGATGACAATGGGCAGAGAGCCAATGGAACAGCTCAATGGCTGACTTTGTGCTCCCACCCACCCCAGTTCCTCCTGAAATCAGGCAGAAAGAGAGTGGACGGTCTTCTCAAGCACGTCCAGTTGTTGGACTGTGCCTTTCAACATGAAGTTATTTAAACGGACACTCAGCAAGTTTAATGGTTGATTTGAATTGTTTCTTTGAACCAACTTAAATGCTAAAGAGGGTTTGTGGCATAGGTTTTGGCCCACCCATTTTTGTAAGAGAACTTCTCATTGAGATAATAGGTATACCTACATGTATCCCTCTGTATTGATGCAATTAGGAAGAAGACAAAGCGACAGGCGCCATTCAGCCCAACTAGTCCATGCCGGCGTTTATGCTCCACTCTAGCCTCCTCCTGTCTTTCCTCATCTAAATCTATCAGTATAAACCTCTATTCCCTTCTCCCTCATATGTTTGTCTAGCCTCCCCTTAAATGCATCCATGCTATTCACTCCAACCACTCCCTGTGGTAGCGAGTTCTACATTCTCACCATTCTTTGGGTAACGAAGGTTCTTCTGAATTCCCTACTGGATTTCTTGGTGACTGTCATATAATGATGGCCTCTAGTTATGTTCTTCCCCACAAGTGGAAACATTCTCTCTGCATCCACTCTATCAAAACCTTTCGTAATTTTAAAGATCTCTATTAGATCACCCTTCAGCCTTCTTTTTTCAAGAGAAAAGAGACCCAGCCTGTTCATCCTTTCCTGATATGTATACCCTTGCATTTTTTGTATCATCCTTGTAAATCTTCTCTGCACCCTCTCCGGTGCCTCAATATCCTTTTTATAATATGGTGACCAGAACTGTATGCAGTACTCTAAGTGTGGTCTAACCAAGGTTCGATACAGATTTAGCATAACTTCCCTACTTTTCAATTCTATGCCTCTAGAAATAAACCCTAGTGCTTGGTTTGCTTTTTTGTATGACCTTGCTAACCTGTGTCGCAACTTTTAGTGATTTGTGTATTTATACACATGAAGTACATTTAACTATATTGTGCAAGTGTATGCAAGGTGTTTTTTTTACTGAAATTAGTGCATGTGGCTAAAATGGTGTCACTGTAACAATACTTGTCATCAAGATCCACGATGTGGCCCTGGACACCGTGGACCACTTCTCATATCTCGGGAGCCTCCTATCAACAAGAGCAGGCATCGACGACGAGAATCAACGCCGCCTCTAGTGCGCCAGTGCAGCCTTCGGTCGCCGGAGGAAAAGAGTGTTTGAAGACCAGGCCCTCAAAACTGCCACCAAGCTCATGGTCTACAGGGCTGTAGTAATACCCGCCCTCCTGTATGGCTCAGTGACATGGACCATGTACAGTAGACACCTCAAGTCACTGGAAAAATATCACCAATGATGTCTCTGCAAGATCCTACAAATCTCCTGGGAGGACAGAGGCACCAACATCAGCATCCTCATCCAGGCTAACATCCCCAGCATTGAAACACTGACCACACTCGATTATCTCCGCTGGGTAGGCCACATAGTTTGCATGCCAGACAGGAGACTCTCAAAGCAAGTGCTCTACTCAGAGCTCCTTCATGGCAAACGAGCCAAAAGTGGGCAGCGGAAACGTTACAAGGACACCCTCAAAGCCTCCCTGATAAAATGCGATATCCCAATTGACACCTGGGAGTCCCTGGCCAAAGACCGCCCTAAGTGGAGGAAGTGCATCCGGGAGGGTGCTGAGCACCTCGAGTCTCAACGCCGAGAGCACGCAGAAATCAAGCGCAGACAGCGGAAAGAGCGTGCGGCAAACCAATCCCACCCACCCCTTCCCTCAATGACTATCTGTCCCACCTGTGACAAAGTCTGTGGCTCTTGTATTGGTCTGTTCAGCCACCAAAGAACTCACTTCAGGAGTGGAAGCAAGTCTTCCTCGATTCCGAGGGACTGCCTATTATGATGATGACATGGCAGAGTGGTCACGAAAGTAAAAGCCCATGGGATCCAGGGCAAAATGGCAAGTTGGATCCAAAACTGGCTCAGAGACTGGAAGCAAAGAGTAATGGTTGCTGGGTGTTTTTGTGACTGGAAAGATGTTTCCAGTGGGGTTCTGCAGGGCTCAGTACTAGGTCCCTTGCTTTTTGTGGTATATATCAATGATTTAGTCTTGAATGTAAGCGGTATGATTAAGAAGTTTGCAGATGATACAAAAATCGGCTGTGTGGTTGATAATGAAGAAGAAAGCTGTAGACTGCAGGAAGATATCAACCAACTGGTCAGGTGGGCAGAACAGTGGCAAATGGACTTCAGTCCAGACAAGTGTGAGATAATGCATTTGGGGAGGGCTAACAAGGCAAGAGAATACACATTAAATGGTAGGACACTGAGATGTGTCAAGGAACAAAGGGACCTTGGAGTGCATGCCCACAGATCCCTGAAGGTAGCAGGCCAGGTAGGTAAGGTGGTTAAGAAGGCATATGGAATACTTATCTTTAATAGCCAAGACATAGAGTACAAGAGCAGGGAGGTTATGCTTCAACTGTATAAAACACTAATTAGGCCACAGCGTGCAGTTCTGGTCACCACATTACAGGAAAGATGTGATGGCACAAGAGAGGGTACAGAGGAGATTTATGAGGATGTTGCCTGGACTGGAGAATTTTAGCTATGAGGAAAGATTGGATAGGCTGTGTTTGTTTTCTGAGGGGAGACCTTATTGAGGTGTATAAAATTATGAGGGACCTAGATAGCGTGGCTAACAAGAACCTATTTCCCTTAGCAGAGGGGTCAACAACCAGGGGCATAGATTTAACGTAATTTGAGGTGATATTTCTTCACCCAGAGGGTGGTGAGCATCTGGAACTCACTGCATGAAAGGGTGGTAGAGGCAGAAACGCTCACCGCATTTAAAAAGTACTTGAATGTGCACTTGAAGTGGCATAACCTACAGGGCTACGGACCAAGAGCTGGAAAGTGGGATTAGGCTGGATCGCTCTTTGTCGACCGGCGCGGACACAATGGGCAAAAATGGCCTCTTTCTGTGCTGTAAATTTCTATGATCCAATGAGGCATCAATATGGAGCATCCAGTTGAGGATTTGCAGGATCTTGCGGAGGCATTGCTGGTGGTATTTCTCCAGCGACTTGAGGTGTCTACTGTACATGGCCCACGTCTCTGAGCCATACAGGATGGCCAGTATCACTACAGCCCTGTAGACCATAAGCTTGGTGCCAAATTTAAGGGCCTGATCTTCGAACACACTCTTCCTCAGGTGGCTAAAGGCTGCACTGGTGCACCAGAGGCGGTGTTGAACCTCGTCGTCGATGTCTGCCCTTGCTGATAATAGGCTCCCGAGGTATAGAAAGTGGTCTGCGTTGTCCAGGGCCGCGCCGTAGATTTTGATGACTGTGGGGCAGTGCTGTGTGGTGGGTCAGGTTGGTGGAGGACCTTTGTCTTACGGATGTTTAGTGTAAGGCCCATGTTTTCATATGCCTCGGTGAAGGTGTTGACAATGGCTTGGAGTTCAGCCTCTGAATGTGCGCAGATGCAAGTGTCGTCCGCATACTGTAGTTCGACGACAAAGGTGCTTTACAATCTAATTGACTGCTTTTACTAAGTGCTCCCCTGGCAGGAGTGGTATGTGTGGTATTTGGTTACTGTTGCTGCCTAAGGTGGCCCTTCTCCTCTGTGAGGATGGGGCTGAAATGGCCCAGCTACAAGCTCTGCTACTTTTGCAGCCCAATCTGCCCACATTCTGCTATATTTGCAGTCGTCAGAAGAGAATGGCATGAAAGTCCAGACATATCGCCACCCTTACAAAGAAAGATTTGCATTTATATAGCGCCTTCCACGACCACCAGAAGTCTCAAAGCGCTTTACAGCCAATGAACTACATTTGGAGTGTAGTCACTGTTGTAATGTAGGAAACGCGGCAGCCAATTTGCGCACAGCAAGCTCCCACAAACCGCAATGTGATAATGACCAGATAAACTGTTTTTGTTATGTTGATTGAGGGATAAATATTGGCCAGGACATGGGGGATAACTCCCCTGCTCTTCTTTGAAATAGCGACATGGGATCTTTAACATCCACCTGAGAGGGCAGACGGGGCTTCGGTTTAACGTTTCATCCGAAAAAACGGCACCTCTGACAGTGCAGCACTCTCTCAGCACAGTACTGGAGTGTCAGCCTAGTGCTCAAGTCTCTGAAGTGGGACTTGAACCCACAACCACAGTTGAGCCATAGGTGACACTTAGAGCCAACATCATTATCTTTGCATATTCTACACATGTTCCTGCTACTGGGCACTGTCTTCCCATGCCAACTCAACTGCTCAACTGCAGGCCTGACGGCAGCAATGAGATTTTAATGCCCCTTTAATTGGCTCTTTACATGTGGCTCCCGAACCTGTACAAAGAGCAGGAGAATAAAATTAAAGTCCCAGTTCATCCATGGCTGTTGCAGTTTTTTTAAACTGTGCTCCTTGTTTTCCTATGACTGGGTGAGAAAATAAATAAGTCTATCAGCCCAAAATGTTCCTTCCCAGCACAACATTGACATTTTCACAATGTCAAGAATGTTGACCTCTGCCCCACAGCCTGAGTTCCTGTCAATCACAATACCAGGATTTGGAGGAGAGGTCAGCGGAACTTGGTGTTCTCTGAAAGTAGTGATGCGAAGAGATTTTAAAAGTTGGACTTTTTGTATTTTTATTTCATTTTCATTTTCTAGCACCCTTTGGTGCTAGTTTTTGTTCTTTTTCTTTTTTTCTGATTTTCTTTCTGATTTTTTGACATTTTCATTTGTTTATTTTTACTATCAGAAGATATAGGGAATGTTTAGATAAAAACAAAATAGCAGAATAGTGTCTGTGCAATCACCAGAAAGCCAACTCTAACTGAAGTTAATCTCGAGTCCAACAGAACAGGACGAACATAAAAAAAGAGGAGAAATGAATAGAGGCTCTTACAACACGAATTTTGAGCCCGGCCCAGCCAGCAGCAAGACATCTGAGTGCAAGCCAAAGGGTTCAGTGCTGGTCGACAAACCACATGAAAATTAATGAAGGGAGTTACTGTTAAAGTGTCCAAAGCAGCATTTTATGATTGATATGGCAGATAGAGCAATTAAGGAGAAACTGTTTCCAGTGGCGACAAGAGGAAGCTTTTTTTTAACACAGCAAATTGTTGTGATCTGGAATGCACTGCCTGAAAGGGCGGTGGAGGCAGATTCAATAGTAACTTTCAAAAGGAAATTGGATAACTACTTGGAGAGAAAAAAAATTACAGGGCTATGGGGAAAGCGCAGGGGAGTAAGACTAATTGGATAGATCCGGCACAGGCACGATGGGCTGAATGGCCTCTTTCTCTGCCATATCATTCTATGATTCTATTCCATAAGATGAAAGAAGCATTCCAGGGGGTTCAGTAAGTAGCAAAGCAGCACTGTCCACACCCACCATTATGCAAACACGATGTGTCCAGGTCTGGAGCATCGGGCAGAATGGCAGAGCACTGGTACGACCATCGTCAACAAGTGTACATGTCACAGCGGTCCCACGAGGACTTCTCAGTGAAGCTGGCGATCCGACGGTGGTGTTTTTCCAAGGATGCCATTGGGCGTCTCTGCCAACTTCATCATGACGATCAGCAAACTTGCTCCACTGTCACAGCTGTAACCCTCAACTTTTATGGCTCCGGATGCTTCCTGGCTGCCACAGAGCATCTGTGCAACATTAGCCAGGGATCTCCTTATGGTGCATATCGTGCACCCTCTTTCATAGAGCAGCCGAATTCCTCCAGGTCAGGCATTACCCCAAGAAAACTGAGCTGGGTGCAGGGTACCATTCTAGTGCCAACCGAGCAGCCGCTGATGTATGTGAATAAGAAGGGGCACCGTTCCCTGTAATGCAATCTCGGTGCGTTCTAACTTGCTGTTACAAGGAGCAACTTTCTGCAGGACATCTTCATCGACTGATCAATTGCAATGGTATCACCTCAGCTCACCTTCTTCTACCCACACTACCTGATGACACCATAACAGACCACTTTGGCCCAACAGGACTTTTACATGAAGCATCACCTGAGTGAAAAAGTCCACACCAAATGAGCGTTCCCTACCCTGAAAGATTATCGCAACCATAAGTAACAAAGCACAAGATAACTGCACAGTGCATTCCAAACAGAATAGCTGCGCTCTGTGCTTCCATAGAGATGGAGGCCCCGCCTGGTCCCTGGCTGATTCTCATCCGGGGTTCTGCTGCAGTTATCAATGCAGCTGCTGCTTGTTGCATTTTTCCGTGTAATGACGAGAAACAATCTGAGAAGTTGTCGCAAAGGAGAGATGCAGACGCGATAGCCACACCTGTTACTTGCTACACATCCTGGGAGATTGTCCTCAGAGCCTGCACAGAGTTTTGATGTTTCTCCAGCATCCTACTTTTGAGGCAAGTACCCATGAGTTCTGGGTCCACACCCCTGAAGTCAATGGCTGCCTGCTTGTCAGCCTCCATAAAGAAGAGGGCACATCCTCACTCACCTCCGACTCCCCTGTGCCCAGTGACTGACCTGGTGACAATTCCTCACTGTCACTATTTAAATCCCCTTGGGGGAAAGTTCCGGAGCTGGTGCCTGGGAGAGAGAAAGCCAGTGACACAGGTGGTCATCTGGGAGAGAGATTTCGGCAGAGGTGCACGGGACAGGATGGCTTATCTCTCCCTGCTGCCAAGGCTTCTTAACCTCCTCTCCCATCTCAAGGGCACTTGGCTGAAGGATGGGCTTAGGCCCTCTTCCTACCCCTCCTCCTCTGTGAACTCTAATGCTGTGGTGGATCTGCAGGAAAGCATGAGAGATTTTGAGAGGGAGTGAGCTGGTTCCCCTTAGGATGAAGGAGACAAGGAGATGGACTGTTGTATATACAGGGTAGTATAGGTGTTGAGCTACTCACCTGGCCCCGGCATGATGGTTCCAACCTCCACCTTTGGCAAGGCTGTGGCATAGTGTGTCCCCATGAGGGCCATCGCCTTCTATTCATGGGCCTGCTAGAATGCCCCCCACTCTGCCTTGCATTGTGCACCAGTTTTTCCTGCAACAACATAAGTAAATAAGTGTAAGGCTGGCAGTGGAGGAGTGTGATGGGAGAGCTCGTGAGAGTTCTGGGATGTGAGGACATTAGAGTGGAAGGAGGTGTTTTGCAGTTTGCGTAAGGCAATTTCTATGTGTTTGGGGAGGTGCGTAGTTATAGTGCTGGATTTAGTAGGTGCCCTTAACAATAGTGCACTACAAAGGGTTCATGGCTTGAGTGTTGATTTAAGAGGGTGAGTGTCCATGGTGGGAAAGGAAGAAAGGAAAGCCACTGTGAGTGCCTTACCTTGCCAGATCTGGTGTGATCGTTGAATTTTTCCTGTACTGCTGTGCTGTCCTGGGAGTGAGGGAGTTGCCAACAGTGACAGTACCACCTCCCTCCAGGCAGCATGGCTTACTGGACTGCCAGGCTTAGTTTATACTCAGAGTAGCTCAATAGTCACATGCCATCCAGGGAGGCTCCATCCCTAGCAAGAGGACATCAAGATTCTCCTCCAAGAACTTCACCATTCTCCTTCTCCCACCTCTTCTGTCTGCTTGCCCAGTGAGCACAGGTACCACTTGACATGCTGCTACCAATATAGAATAAAGATATGGCTTAGCGATGCCTTGGAGAGTTTTGAGCAGAATTGAGAGAGAAACCAATTGCTGTAACCTTACCTGTCAGTTTTCCAGGGTTGTGTTGAAGGCAGGAGTCTGCAGAGTACTTTTAAACAGTCTCACCATTATGATACTCAAATTTCATGAGGGTTTAGCTGTTTACACACGAGAATTATCCCAGAACTAGCATCTGTTCATATGCAAATAAATTTATCCAGTAAATTTCTGTGCTAGTGCCCCATGAATGGTATTAGTTTCTAGCACTATAATGTACAAAATTAGAATGTACTATGAACATCAAAGAAATTCAGGTCCTATGGGTTCAATTCCCATTCTAGAATCTGATTGTATAATCTAGTCTAACACTTCAGTGCTTCAGTGTTGTATTGCCAGAGGCACAGTGCTTTGGATGAGATGTTAAACCAAGGCCTTGTTTGCCTGCTCAAGTAGACAAAAGGCCCATGGCACTTTTGGAAAAAGAGAATGGAGTTTTCTGAGATATTCTTAATCAGTCTGATTTAAATATGCCGCCATTAATGCCTGAGTTATAAGGAGTAGGTGTGCGCTCTACTCGGAACTCCTTCATGGCAAACGAGCCAAAGGTGGGCAGAGGGAACATTACAAGGACACCCTCAAAACCTCCCTGATAAAGTGCAACATCCCCATTGACACCTGGGAGTCCCTGGTCAAAGACCGCCCTAAGTGGAGGAAGTGCATCCGGGAGGGTGCTGAGCACCTCGAGTCTCATCACCGAGAGCATGCAGAAATCAAGCGCAGGCAGCGGAAAGAGCGTGCGGCAAATCCGCCACACCCTCCCTCACCCTCAATGACTATCTGTCCCACCTGTGACAGAGACTGTGTCTCTCGTATTGAACTGTTCAGCCATCGAAGGACTCATTTTAAGAGTGGAAGCAAGTCTTCCTCGATTCCGAGGGACTGCCAATGATGATGATCTATGGTTTGTGGCAGGAAGTCACTTAGTTTGTACACAGAGTAGTCTCAATAGTCACATGCCATCAAATGTTGAAAACATTAGCATTTTCGGGGTTTTAAATTGATAACATCTGTAATTCTCTACGTTAATGTTTTACTTTTTCTGTAGAAAGAAAGCAACTGAGTGGCTGGGGCTGCTGGCACTGGACTGAGGAGGTTTGGGGCTGACTATATTCCTGAAACAGCATCACAGGACTGTTCCAAACCCCCCGCTGAAAATCTGGCATACTGGTTACTGGGGTAGGTTCATGTTGTAGCAGATGCGATATTCCTTGAAGCACTGACCTTGGTAAAAATATTTTTTTAAACCGATTTTAGTTAAAGTATGCAAACTTTTGTCAAAACAACTACTGCATTTTCAAACCTAGTGACATGTTATCCAAAATAATTTCTTGGTTGAAAATGCTCTTTAAACATTTACGTTAAGAAAATTTACAGAAAAAAATAGTTTACATCATAACAATACAGGGTCATTACATTTGAAGCATTAAAGTATACCCAGAACAACCAGTCAACATTGTTGCCATGGCCGGGAAGTTCCTCCAAGCTGCTTCCACTCTGCCGCAACACTTCTGCCAAAGTTACAGTAGCGAAGCGGGAGCGGCTCCAAGCAGATTCCAGGTCATTGTCCGAGTTAGTCCTCCAGAAGGTTAACTCAGCATTCAGATTTAAGATTTAAAATAGTAGTACATGGAACATTTCAATCGGATGGACCATATTGGTATCTTCTGATCTTGTATACTTCTATGCTCCCACTTTGAAATAAACGGGCTGATGTCTCCAGTATAACAACACATCGAGGATCAGTGTATTAAAACTATCATCACACACTAGGTGTTCATCTGCTAGTATCACCGATAGGTGAGAGGGCTATATTAATGGTTCATTTGTAGGGGTATCTGATATACTATCATTTTGATATTAGCCATATTTTTATAGGTTCCTAAGAGAATCATTATAAATCACTTCCTTTGTGGTTTGCCCTTCGTATAATTCACGTTTTCTAGCCTATAAAGAGGGTCAAGTGTTACAATTTTTTAGACAGCTAGCTGGCAATATTAGTCATCTTACTCTTGGGACTCTATTTGCAGAATCTGTGGAGCATGATTCACAGAGGATGACAGCATCTCTTGCAAATTTAAAAACTTGCTGAAAATTTATAAAATAATAAGCAATTAATTCAGTTGTTATTAACAAGGAAATCCACATCCAAATGGCAAAGCACGTCTAGAATTCATGATCATGCCAGCACATTATACATGGGCTCAAATGTTAAGATTTAGGTCAATTTAGAAAATTAAACTGAAATATGTGCTATGTTTAGCTCTTTTATAGCATGCATCACCTTATCATAGAATCATAGCATCATAGAATGGTGACAGCACAGAAGGAGTCCATTCAGCCCACCAAACCCGTGCCGGCTCTCTGCAAGAGCACTTCAGCTAGTCCCACTCCCCCGCCCTTTCCCTATAGCCCTGCAATTGTTTTTCCTTCAGGTACTCATACAATTCCCTTTTGAAAGCCACGATTGAGTCTGCCTCCACCACCCTCTCAGGCAGTGAATTCCAGACCCTAACCACTCGCTGCGCAAAAAGGTTTTTCCTGATGTCGCCTTTGGTTCTTTTGCCAATCACCTTAAATCTGTGTCCTCTGGTTCCCGACCCTTCTGCCAATTGGAACAGTTTCTTTCTATCTACTCTGTCTAGACCCCTCATGATTTTGAACATCTCTATCAAATCCCTTCTCAACCTTCTCTGCTGTAAGGAGAACAACAGCAGCTTCTGTAGTCTTTCCATGTAACTGAAGTCTCTCATCCCTGGAATCATTCTCGTAATCGTTTCTGCACCCTCTCTAAGGCCTTCACATCCTTCCTAAAGTGCGGTGCCCAGAATTGGGCACAGTACTCCAGTTGAGACCAGTGTTTTATAAAGTTTCATCATAACTTCCTTGCTTTTGTACTCTATGTCTCTATTTATGAAGCCCGAATATCTCGTATGCGTTTTAACTGCTTTCTCAACCTGCCCTGCCACCTTCAACGATTTGTGCATATATACCAGGTCTCTCTCTGTTCATGCACCACCTTTTAGGATTGTACCCTTTAGTTTATATTGCCTTTCCTCATTCTTCTTACCAAAATGTATCACTTTTGCACTTTTTTGCGTTAAGTTTCATCTGCCACATGTCCACCCATTCCACCAGCCTGTTAATGTCTATCACAAACCTTCTCACTGTTCACTATACTTCCAAGTTTTGTGTCATCTGCAAATTTTGAAATTGTACCCTGTACACGCACATCCAAGTCATTAATATATATCAAGAAAAGCAGTTGTCCCAGTACCAACCCCAGGGAAACACCACTGTATACCTTCCTTCAGTCCGAAAAACAACCATTCACCGCTACTCTCTGCTTCCTGTCACTTAGCCAATTTCATATCCATACTGCCACTGTCCCTTTTATTCCATGGGCTTCAGCTTTACTGAGAAGCCTATTATGTGGCACTTTATCAAACTCCTTTCAAAAATCCATCTACGTTACTTCAACTTCAACCGCATTGCCCTCATCAACCCTCTCTGTTACTCATCAAAAAACTTGATCAAGTTAGTTAAACAAGATTTACCTTTAACAAATCCATGCTGGCTTTCCTTCATTAATCCACACTTGTCCAAATCACTGTTAACATGGTCCTTGATTATTGTTTCTAAAAGCTTCCCCACTACCAAGGTTAAATTGACTGGCCTGTAGTTGCTGGGTTTATCCTTGCACCTTTTTTTTGAACAATGGTGTAACATTTGCAATTCTCCAGTGCTCTGGCACCGCCCCCATATCCAAGGAGGATTGGATGATTATGGCCAGTACCTCTGCAAATTCTTCCTTAACCTCCCTCAGCATCCTAAGATGCATCCCATCCAGTCCTTGTGACTTACCAACTTTAAATACAGCCAGACTTTCTAATACCTCCTCTTTAGCAATTTTTATCTCATCCAGTATCTCCACTACCTCCTCTTTCACTATGACTTTGACAGCATCTTCTTCCTTGGTGAAGACAGATGCAAAGTACTCAGTTAGTACCTCAGCCATACCCTCTGCCTCCATGTGTATGTCTCCTTTTTGGTCCCTAATCGGCTCCACCCCTCCTCTTACTACCCGTTTATTATTTAATTGCCTATAGGAGACTTTTGAATTCCCTTTTATTTTAGCTGCCAGTCTATTCTCATACTCTCTCTTTGCCCCTCTTATTTTCTTTTTCACATCCCCTCTGAACTTTCTATATTTAGCCTGATTCTCACTTGTATTCTCAACCTGACATCTGACATACGCACTCTTTTTCTGCTTCAGCTTACTCTCTATCTCTTTCGTCATCCAGGGAAGACTGGCTTTGGTTGCCCTACCTATCCCCCTTGTGGGAATGTACCTCAACTGTACCCGAACCATCTCCTCTTTAAAGGCAACCCATCGCTTGATTAGAGTTTTGCCTGCCAATCTTTGAATCCAATTTCCCCGAGCCAGATCCGTTCTCAACTCACTGAAATTGGCCATCCTCAATTCAGTATTTTTACACTAGATTGCTCCCTGTCCTTTTCAATAGCTAATCTAAACCGTATGATACTATGATCACTGTTAGCTAAATGTTCCCCTGCTGACACTTGCTCCACTTGACCAACTTCATTCCCCAGAACCAGATCCAGCAATGCCTCCTTCCTCGTTGGGCCAGAAACGTACTGATCAAGAAAGTTCTCCTGAACACATATCAGAAATTCTTCCCCCTGTCTGCCCATTACACTATTACTATCCCAATCTATATTAGGATAATTGAATGCCCCATTATTACTATTCTATAGTTTTTGCACCTCGCTGTAATTTCCCTGCAAATTTGCTCCTCTACATCTTCACTACTAGTTGGTGGCCTATAGACTACATCTAGTAGTGTGATGGCACCTCTATTATTTCTTAACTCTAACCAAATAGATTCTGACATTGACCCCTCCAGGACATCCTCTCACTCTAGCAATGTAACATTCTCCTTAACCACTACTGCCACACCACCTCTTTTCTTTCCTTCACTATCTTTCCTGAACACCTGATATCCAGGAATATTTAATACCCAATCCTGCCCTTTTTTGAGCCAAATCTCTGTTATCGCCATGATATCATTTTCCCACGAGGCTATTTGCAACTGCAGCTCACCGATCTTATTTACCAAGCTTCGTGCGTTTACACACATGCACTGTAAACTTGTACTAGACCTTCTTGTATTCTCTCTTAGCCTGGCCCCCACCTAATACCTTACTATTTCTTATCGTAGTGCTATCTGTCTCTCCCCATCCTTTGTGCATGTTATTTCTCTTTTCCAATGCTAAATCCTGGTGTCCATGCCTCTGCCAAATTAGTTTTAACCCTTCCCAACAGCACTAGCAACGCCCCCCTCCCCGCCCCCGCCTCCCCCCGCCACGAGTACATTGGTTCTGGCTCTGTTGAGATGCAACCCGTTCAGTCTGTGCAGGCCCCACCTCCCCCAGAATTGGTCCCAGTGTCCCAGGAATCTGAAGTCCTCCCTCCTGCACCATCTCTCTGGCAACGCATTTGTTGTGGTTCTAACACAGATCAGACTGCACACAGGGAGGTTAAAGTAACAGTGACCTCAGTCTTTATTAAGACACTCCAGAGTGAGGAACAGGCCTTAGGGGCCGGCTTATATACAGTGCTCCCAAGGGATGCTGGGATCCCTTGGGACTTCAGGGGATGCGCTCCCTGGTGGCGGAACATGGGAGTGCATGCTTTACAGATACACAACATCACTCCCCCCAAAAGTCAAAGTGAAAACTATTTACAAGGAGAGGAATGGGGAGCCTTTCTTTCCCTGGTGGACCGTCTCGGTACAAATGTCTGTTCTGGTGTGTTGGCTGTGCCCTCGCTGGGCTGGTGTGTTGTTGGCCCTGCAGGGCTGCCAGGTGAGCCTGGCCTTGCTGGGCTGTTGGGCGTGACGAGTTGGATTTCCTGATCCGGCGTGGTGTCGTTGATCCTTTGGGTGTGTGTTGTGGACTCAAAAAAGGTGGTGTTTGCTGTGGGTTGTTCAGGGCAGTCTGTGAACCGCAGCCTTGTTTGGTCCAGGTGCTTTCTGCAAATGTGTCCATTGTCTAGTTTGACGACAAACACCCTACTCCCTTCTTTAGCTATCACCGTCCCCATGATCCATTTGCGACCATGTCCACAGTTTAGCACATACACAGGGTCATTCAGATCAATTTCCCGTGACACAGTGGCGCGACCATCATTTACATTTTGTTGCTGCCGCCTGCTCTCTACCTGATCATGCAGGTTGGGGTGAACCAGCGAGAGGCTGGTTTTAAGTGTCCTTTTCATGAGTAGCTCAGCCAGGGGCACCCCTGTGAGCGAGTGGGGTCTCGTGCGGTAGCTGAGCAGTACTCGGGACAGGCGGGTTTGGAGTGAGCCTTCTGTGACTCATTTAAGGCTCTGTTTGATTGTTTGTACTGCCCGCTCTGCCTGCCCATTGGAGGCTGGTTTAAGCGGGGCCAAGGTGACATGATTGATCCCATTGCGGGTCATGAATTCTTTAAATTCGGCACTGGTGAAACATAGCCTGTTGTCACTGACCAGTATGTCAGGCAGGCCGTGGGTGGCAAACATGGCCCTCAGGCTTTCAATGGTGGCAGTGGCGGTGCTTCCCGACATTATTTCACATTCAATCCATTTTGAAAAAGTATCCACCACCATTAGGAACATTTTACCGAGAAACGGGCCCACATAGTCGACATGGATCCTCGATCATGGTCTGGAGGGTCAGGACCACAAACTTAGTGGTGCCTCTCTGGGCGCGTTGCTCAACTGAGCACACACGCTGCATTGCCGTACACAGGACTCTAAGTCAGAGTCGATACCGGGCCACCACACGTAGGATCTGGCTATCGCTTTCATTATTACTATACCCGTGTGTGTGCTGTGGTGATCCGAGATGAACGTCTCCCTGCCCTTTTGGGGTAGCACTACGTGGTTACCCCACAACAGGCAGTCTGCCTGAATGGACAGCTCATCCTTTCGCCACTGGAACGGCTTGATTGGCTCTTGCAATTCAACGGGGATGCTGTTTTTTTACTAGGGACAGCAGAGGATCTTGGCTGGTCCAAGTCCTAATCTGGCTGGCCGTGACAGGTGATTTATCATTTTCAAACGCTTTCATAACCATCAACAAGTCTGCGGGCTGCGCCACCATCAACAAGTTTGCAGGCTGTGCCATTTCCATCCCCGTGGTGGGCAATGGTAGCCGACTGAGAGCATCCGCACAGTTCTCGGTGGTTGGCCTGTGGCAGAGGGTAAAGTTATACGCTGATAGCGCAAGTGCCGACCTTTGTATGCAGGCTGAGGCATTAGTATTTATCCCCTTGTTTTCAGCGAACAGGGATATGAGGGGCTTGTGATCAGTTTCCAGCTCAAATTTGAGGCCAAACAGGTACTGATACATTTTCTTTACCCCGAACACACATGCTAATGCCTCTTTCTCAATCATGCTGTAGGCCCTCTCAGCCTTAGACAAGCTCCTGGAAGCATAGGCGACAGGGTGCAACTTCCCCGCAATGTTAGCTTGTTGTAATATACACTCGACTCCGTAAGACGATGCATCACATGCTAGCACGAGTCTTTTACTCAGGTTACACAATACAAGCAGCTTGTTGGAGCACAAAATGTTTCTGGCTTTCTCAAAAGCAATTACTTGTTTTTTTTCCCCATACACAGTTCTCACCTTTATGCAATAACACATGTAGGGGCTCTAAGAGGGTGCTTAACTCCAGTAGGAAGTTACCAAAATAGTTGAGGAGTCCCAGGAACGACCGCAGCTCCGTGACATTCTGTGGCCTGGGCGTGTTCCTGATAGCCTCTGTCTTGGCGTCTGTGGGCCGAATGCCGTCCGCCGCGATCTTTCTCCCCAAAACTCCACTTCTGTTGCCATGAAGACGCATTTCGACCTTTCAGCCGCAGCCCTACGTGATCCAGTTGCTGGAGGACCTCCTCCAGGTTTTGTAGGTGCTCGACAGTGTCCCTACCCATGACCAATATGCCATCCTGAAAAACCACCGTACATGGTACCGACTTGAGTAGGCTCTCCAGGTTTCTCTGGAAGATCGCTGCAGCCGACCGAATTCCAAACGTGCATCTGTTGTTGATGAACAGTCCCTTGTGCGTGTTGATGCAGGTTAGGCCCTTCGAGAACTTCTCCAGCTCTTGAGTCATGTAGGCCGAAGTCAGGTCGAACTTGGTGAACGTCTTGCCTCCTGCCAGTGTCGCAAATAGGTCGTCTGCCTTCGGTAGCGGGTATTGGTCTTGTAGCGAGAAACGATTAATAGTTACATTATAATCGCCGCAAGTCCTGACCATGCCATCACTTTTGAGTACTGGAACAATTGGGCTGGCCCACTCGCTGAATTCCACTGGGGAGATGATGGCATTGCAGCCTGTCCAGCTCGATTTCCACTCTCTCCCTCATCATGTGAGGTACCGCTCGCGCATTGTGGTGAATAGGTCGTGCCTCTGGGACCAAGTGGATCCGCACCTTTGCCCCGGAAAAGTTTCCAATGCCTGGCTCAAAAAGGGAAGGAAATTTGTTAAGAACCTGGGTACATGAGGCCTCATCGACATGTGATAGTGCTCGGATGTCATCCCAGTTCCAGCGGATTTTGCCCAGCCAGCTCCTTCCAAGCAGTGTGAGGCCATCGCCTGGGACAATCCAGGGTAGCAGTTCATGCACCGTGCCCTCATAGGTGACCTTGACCATGGCGCTGCCCAGGACAGTGATAAGTTCTTTGGCGTACGTTCTCAGTTTTGTATGGATGGGGCTCAGGGCTGGTCTGAGTGCCTTGTTGCACTACTCTCAAACATCTTTTGACTCATGATGAATTGGCTAGCCCCAGTGTCCAGTTCCATGGCTATGGGTAAGCCATTCAATTTTACATTTAGCATTATAGGTGGACATTTCGTCAAAAAATGTGTGCACCCCATGTACTTCAGCATCTGCCTCCTCTCTCTGAGGCTCAAAATTGCTTTGATCCATCGTTGACCGATCTTCCTCTGCCACATGGTGGTTAGCAGGTTTTGCAGAGTTTGCAGCTTGTCTGCAAGCTCGTTGGAGGTGCCGCATTGTTCCACAGCTCTTGCAAACATACCCTTTGAAGCGGCATGAATAGGCTGAATGGAAGCCTCCACAACACCAACAAGGTGTGAATTGCCTTGCATTCATCCTTTGTTGCGGACTCTGAGTCATCTGGGTCACCTGAGGCCTGCTGGCAGTTGCATACTCGTGGGTTCTGCTCTGTACATTTCTGCTCACAAACACAGTTCCAGTTAATTTATGAACATTGCTAGCACTTGTGTGCTGAGAGATTTGTTTGGTGTTATCACTGGTGGACATAAACGCCTGTGCTATCGCAATGGCCGTACTGAGAGTCGGTGTCTCTACAGTCAAAAGTTTTTGTAGGATGGTCTCGTGGCCAATGCCCAGTACAACAAAGTCTCTGAGCATTTGCTCCAGGTAGCCATCAAACTCACATTGTCCTGCAAGTTGCCTTAGCTCGGCGACTTAGCTTGCCACTTCCTGACCTTCAGATCGCTGCTACGTATAGAATCGATACCTTGCCATCAGCACACTCTCCCTCGGGTTAAGATGCTCCCGAACCAGTGTACACAGCTCCTCATACGACATATCTGTGGGTTTCAATGGAGCCAGAAGATTCTTCATGAGGCTGTAGGTCGGTGCCCCGCAGACCGTGAGGAGGACTGCTCTCCTTTTTGCAGCACTTCCTTCTCCGTCCAGCTCGTTGGCTGCAAAGTACTGGTCTAGCCATTCAACATAGGCTTCCCAGTCCTCACCCTCCGAGAACTTCTCTATGATGCCCACAGTTTGCTGCATCTTTGCGTTGGATTTGTGTACTCGTCGCCGGTTGTTGCGTTCCTAACACAGATGAGACTACACACAGGGAGGTTAAAGTAACAGTGACCTCAGTCTTTATTATGACACTCCAGAGTGAGCAACAGGCCTTAGGGGCCAGCTTATATACAGTGCTCCCAAGGGATGCTGGGATCCCTTGGGACTTCAGGGGATGCACTCCCTTGTAGGAACATGGGAGTGCATGCTTTACAGATACACAACAGCATTCATCTCGTCTATCCTCTTATTTCTATACTCATTAGCTCTTGGCACAGGGAGTAATCCAGAAATTACTATCTTTGAGGCCCTGCTTTTTAATCTCTTTCCTAGCTCCCTAAAATCTACCTGCAGGACCTCATCCCTCTTTCTACCTATGTTGTTGGTATCGATATGGACCATGACCTCTGGCTGTTCACCCTCCCCCCTCAGAATGTTCTGCAGCCGCTCAGTGACATCCTTGACCCTGGCACCAGGGAGGCAACATACCATCCTGGAGTCACATCTGTGTCCGCAGGAATGCTTGTCTGCTCCCCTAACTATCCCTTAACATGATTTTGTTTCAGGTTCTGTATTTTGGTGTACTGTGCCATGGAGTACAACGTACTAGGAGCTGGCTCTTCCTTGCAGTTCCATTTCTAAAATGGCACAAAAAAAATGTTACAGCTAATCTACAAACTGCACATTTTTTGGTCAATACAACTAATGCATACAAGCACATACATTGGCATATACGTCATGCACACACATGGGCATGTACACATCACAGACACAGCACACACGCTCATGCACACGCACATGCTTCTCATATATATACACCAGCATATACACTGACAGAAACATCTCACTCACAAGTACATACATACGTCTTCCATAAACACAGGCATATATACTGGCATGTGCACCTTACGCACAGATACAGACACTTATAGACTAGTCATTTTTGTCAATTATAAGTACTTTATTGTGAAAAAAAGTAGATTAAATGTGAAAATTAGACAACTGAAAAATGTTTTCTTCTGCTGAATTGTTGATATTTTTACATGTAATATTATATCTTAGTTGCAAGTGCACTAATCTGTTTCGTCTTTAAGGAGATTTTGAAAAACTGCAAAACTATGGACCACAGTGGAAATATTTGTTGCACAGAACAAGAAATCGCCTAAACGGCATATTGCTGCACTACGATTTTTAAAGTAGAATCCAGAAATTGAAAAATGAGCAGTAAACACGGGTCAAGCAACGGCTGCAAGCAGAATAATAGATTAATTCCCGCTGACACCAAAGTAAGACAGATCAGCGAAGGTCAGGTGCTGAAGCCAAAACAAATCTATCCTATTCCTAAAGTTACAAAATTCATCAGCACCAGTTCAAATTCCAGCTGCACCCCCTGCAACCATCTCTAAAAAAAAGTAAACCATCTGTAGCTACAATTCCATTGCAAATTCACTTCCTCCTTGCTCGTCTCTTTCAGAATAAACTAGTATTTGTCCCTGTTGAACTCAGAACTATTTCCACCATTGCCAAAACAAACATGATTGCAAGTGGTATTAGTAATAATAAAATCCAGAACAAACAGCACTGTGACAAAAAGTGCAATTTCTTTATTTATTTCATATAGTTTTGAAATAGTTTCCATTATTAACTCTACCCACCTTCCATTAGCAAAATTCAAAATGAAGGATGGAAGTTACGTTGTCTATGGGAAACCGCATCAAGATCTGGAAATTACTCAGGATTCAGGGGTTTTGTTATAAGTACAAATTAATTTGTACCTGGTCAAAGCAGGTACTCGGAAACTAATGTGTGAACATCTTCTCATTAGCATTTGGTGCAGTAATTCTTACTATTGTGCCTTTAATCATGCACGACTCATAATTCTGATTGCATTGGCCTTTAGATTGAATAAGTGCTGTGGAGTGCTCCTATAGTCCTTATTTGTTGTAGGAGACCCAAACGCCCACAGATTTGCTTCATCCAAGAACAACATGGTATCTGGAAGGTCTACCAAGAGCCAAGCCTGGTCATGTTATCCAACAGTTTTGTCATTTATCAAACCATGTAAGAACCATACACAGAAACAGAAAATGCTGGAAATACTCAGCAAGTCAGGCAGTGGCTGTGGCGAGAGAAACCGAGTTAGCGTTTCAGGTTGATGACTCTTCGCCAGTCCTGACAAAGGGTCATCGACCTGAAACGTTATCTCTGTTTCTCTTTCCACCGATGCTGCCTGACCTGCTGAGTATTTCCATCATTCTCTGTTTTTATTTCAGATTGCAGAATTTGCAATATTTTGCTTTTGTAAAAAATGTACACACATTAGTTGTCTGATTCTACTTGCTTTTTTGCCATAAGGACAAGTGCCTCAAGTGTTAGGGAAAAGCCTGAACTGAAACAACCACATCTTCTTGCCATAGCACTGCCCACTCTCAGACCTGATCCTCACAAACCTATCTCCAATACCACTCTCACAAAACTACCTCCAATACCACTCTCACAAAACTACCTCTAATACCACTCTCACAAAACTACCTCCAGGCTTAACTCTCAGAGAAGCAGCTTTGAACGCCCAATTCCCACTTTCCCAACAACTGGGCTCAGATCTTAGCTGTATAAAATCTGCAATTAAGTAAAACAATATGTACTGAAATCTTCTTGACTAATAAAACAGAATGGATTATTCTGTAAAATCTCTCCATCTTGCCAGCTGACACCAGGTTGAATGGAAAAATTGGCTGCCACACGATGTAGAAAACAACCAGCAAGTTTGAACAGGATACTCTCACTTAGGACATAAAATAGAAATCCAAAAGTTTCTACAGAAAACATTATGAAAATAGGTATCCAAGAGTAAAAATGTGATATCTTTTAAAATGTATTGTAAAAACAATTTAGTTTGGGAGTGCACATTCAAGCATTAAGCTTCATTCTTATGTTGGCCTCATCCAAGAACCTTGGATGCATTGCTGCTTTGTAGCACGCATTCATTATAGGGTAGAAATTACTGTCGATGATATGATCATACAAATAGCCCAATCTCTGGTTACAATAAAAATCTGATAGCAATTATACTTCAATCAAACTCATAGAATCTGATGGTTACTATGCAGAACCTGATACAGTTTATTTTGTAACTAAAATTAACATTTACAGTTACACATTTTTTACATCTGTTCCAAATCATGCAGTTATACACATATGGGCCGAAATTGCCCCTTTCTTTAAGAGCCGTTACCACCTCCAATGGGCGGCCATGGCGCAGTGAGCACTCACCGACCAGTCGGTGCGGAGTCGCTGACAATTCCGACATTGCCCTCCATGTTTTTGGGAGCGGATACGGTCACCGCTCTGCTCCCTTCGCTTCCGTCCCACTCCTGTGTATGTGTCCCGAATGATGTCATCATACTACACAATGCCTTGGACCCGCCCTGGAAGTCAAATTGCCCTCAAGTGGGCTTCTCACCGCTTGTCGGGGCCAGCGATAGCTTTGGGTGACAGTGCACAGTGCAGAATCCTGACCGCCTACGGGAATTAAAGGCGCTGTGCATTTCGCAAATTTGTTGTCGACCACATTTTTTTTTCACTTACATTTGGGACAGTTGAGTGTAGAAGGAGCGATTTCTGTATTACTGGACCTGGATTTCATTACTCTTTTACACAGAATGCTGCTTGAAGAGGTTAGCTTTCCAGGGTGGGCTAGTGGACCCTAAAAATAGGCTCATTGCTGGCAGCCGAATGCTTCCTCCACATTGTGCACGGCAGGGAGGACCGCAGAAGAAGGGGGCACCACCAACAACAAGTGGGGAGGCAGCAGCCAAGGGACCCAGATGACATTGATCAGCAACATGGAGAAGGCCCTGGAGATGGCGAGATGCCTCAAAATAGAGAGGGTCGCCGGGAGGAGGTGAACAAGGGAATGCGACGAGGAGGAGGTTCAGGGACACAGCGCCCCAGGAGCAGAGAGTGAGGGAGATGGAGAGGAAAAGGCAGGATCAACAGGAGCCACATGTTTGTGATCACCACGAGGAGGAGGCTCAGGCCCAACATGACCAGGAGGCAGAAGGGGATGATGCAGGTGTGAGACATTGGCGAATACACAGATGTGGGGGCAGAAGGCTCTATCGTCTAAGGGTCCAAGGGTCTTCAGAAGACAGTTCTCTTACCTGGACCTCACTGATAACCAGTGTCTGTGGACACTGAGATTCCCTAAGGTGGTAATAACGGAGCTGTGCAATCTCCTGCAACCTGACCTGCAGCCTCAAACACGACTGAGGACAGCTCTATCAGTGGCATCAAAGTTACCCTGGCTTTGAATTTCTACACTACTGGCTCCTTTCAAGATGCTAAGCAGATATCTCCAACATCTCTCAATTCTCGGCACATTGCTCCATCCGTAAGGTGACAGATGCTCTGTATAAGAGGAGAAGGGAGTACAGTTCACCCCCAATGACCAGGGAGAAGCAGCTGGAGCAGCACACTGGCTTCTTTAGGATAGTGAGCATCTCCAGGGTTCAGGGCGCCATAGACTGTGCCCGCGCAGCATTGAGGGTGCCTTACAACAATCCAGAGATCTCCCGTAACCACAAGGGGTACCACTTCCTCAATGTCCAGTTAGTGTGCGACCACAACCGCCTAATCATGGCAGCAGCCACGATGCATTCATCCTACGGCAGACGGGTGGTGTGCGTTTTGTTTAATGCACCAAATTACGATTGCGGCTAGCTCCTAGGAGACAAGGGGTACCCACTCTGCACTTGGCTGCTGACTCCCCTTCGCAACCCCACGAGTGCTGCGCAGCAATCCTACGATGACTCTCATATGGCCACCAGGTGCATCATTGAGCAGACCATTGGAATCCTTAAACAGAGGTTCCGATGCCTGCATCGCTCAGGAGGAATGATGCACTACTCGCCTGAGCGGGTGTCCCTATTCGACATCGTCTGCTGCATTCTTCACAACCTGGTAATGTTGAAGTCACAGCCATTGGCTGAGGGCAAAGCCACAGGAGCTGAGGAGGAGGACCAGGTGGAGGAGGCGCAGGACAGGGAGACGCAGGAGCCAGAGGCACAGGACGAGGAGGACGGTCGCCGACCATGCAGGAGGCGGCCTCGCCATCCTGATCATGTAAGGGAAGTCCGAGACCGACTCATAGCTGCTCGTTTCCACTGACTTGCTCAGCACATCCACATGCAAGGCCATGGCCAAACCAATGATGACTTCCACACCTCATTCCCAGCACTGAAATGAGAAACCTGCACAAATATTGATCATCTAAATAAAGATTTAGGTGACAAAAAGGTGCAAAAACATCAGCATTATCCATCACCCTTGTGTAATTTCTCATAACCCTCCTTACGACTACCTATTCTGCAACTACGCCACAGTCTCTCCCCTGTGGCTACAGCATGGCTGTGGGAAGGCTGCTCTGTTTCCCCTCCAGACGCTACAGATGTCCTTGTCAGATGCCCTGGACTAGCTCTGGCCCTGGAAGGGCTGTCTGCAGACTGGCCCGCCTCAGCCTCGGCACCAGCACTCTGGATTGGCTAGGTGCAAGCCATGGCTGGTGGCAATGACTGAGTGGCAGGGCTGGGATCGGGAATGCTGGGATTGTGAGAGAGCACAGCATGTTCTGGCTCCAATGACCTGGTGCCACATCCCCAGGACAGCACCTCAGCATCCCCACCAATCTGCTGGAGCACAGTTTGGTGAGCTGCTGCGAAACCGTCTGATCACCGGTGGACTGTGGTGGACCCAACGGTAATGGAAGCAGTCAGAGCTTGCGGGCATGAGAGCAGACATGGACTCGAAGCCACCAGACATGGATTCCATGACAATAGTAAGATGCTGCGTGGCCTCTTGCTGAGACTGCATGAGAGCATTCTGAGCTTCCACGCCAGCAGCCATCCTCTTCATTACAGCACTAAGACGTTGGATCCCTTCTGCCTGTGCTGTAATGTGCTGCTCATGACATGCGTTATGAGATCTGGATCCGCACGGTCACTCTGGGAGTCCAACATCGTCTATGTACTTGCAATGATGGGCTCCATGATGTGCGCAGAGCTGTCTGCAATGCGGGAGGCAGACTCCTCCACACTCCTCACCACTTGCAACAGGCGCTCAGGCACCCTTGACATTGCCCCCAACATATCAGAATGCGTGGCCAACATCCAGGTGCTCATCTGAGTCCTCTCCACGTGCGAACTCGCCCTCCGGCGAACTGGTTCCCAAGGTTCCCTTTGCCCTTGACCATGCTGCAGCCTGCTAGGCCCCAGTGCATCACCCAGTGCAGAGCCCTCTGCTAGGTTAAACGGCAGCGACTGTGTACTCCCAGTATCTGAGCTGGTGCATGGGAGTGTAAGAGGCAGTAAAGTGGTTCTTGGAGCAGGCTCTCCCTCTGCATCTGCCTCGTCCGAAACCTCTTCACTTTGGCCGCTTGCCTCATGGCTCTCAGTTTCAGGACGGTTCACATTCAAGGAATCAGCTGCAAGCATAAATGGTACAAAGGTTCCATGAGGGTGAGGTAGCGCGGTGCACCATGCAGCAACCAAGTTGCACACATCCCTCACCAATTGACAGATAGGTGTTTGTGCAGTGATGGACAAATGGCATAAAAGGCAGCTCGGAAGACCTCCCGAGTGGAGCTGCCAGAGTCCTGGAAAAGGAGCCACATCCTTCCGTCCACAGCTTGCACGAGCGTGTCAATTTCAGCATCAGAAAAGCGAATTGCCCTCCTTGAACCTCTTTGACCAGACGTCTTTCCCAACCAGTAAACGCAGCAACAGTTCGGATCACAATGCACTGGACCTACCTGCAAGACCTGCCCTTTAAGAAGGGCAGAGAGCAGCTGCCTAGTTTTCAATCAATTGGAGCAGCTGAATATTGGGACACAATTGCTGCGGCCGCCCCCCACAATGCAACACAGAGCCCATTCCCGCCACAAACAACGACCCGTCCATTTTTTGAAAAGTGCTCAATATCGCTTTAATCGCCGACACAACGATTGGGGCGGTGAAACTTTAAAAAAAACAGTAGGTGCGACTCTTTCCGGTCAGAGGGCAATTTCGGCCCCATAGAATCATAGAATAATACAGCACAGAAGGAGGCCATTCAGTCCATCGAGTCTGCGCCGATTCTTTTGAAGAGCTATCCAGTTAGTCCCACACCCCCGCTCTTTCTCCATATCCCTGCAATTTTGTCTCCTTCGAGTATTTATCCAATTCCCTTTTGCAGGCTACTATTGAATCTGTATCCAGCGCCCCATCAGGCAATGCATTCCAAATCCTAACCACTCGTTGCGTAAAAATGCTTTTCCTCATGTCACCTCTGGTTCTTTTGTCAATTACCTAAAATCTGTGCCGTCTCGTTATTAACCCTTCAACCATTGGAAACTGTTTCACTTTATTTACTCTATCTAAACCCTTCATGATTTTAAACACCACTATCAAAGCTCCTCTTAATCTTCACTGCTGTAAAGGGAACAACCCCAGCTTCTCCAGTCTATCCACGTACCTGTAATCCCTCATCCCTGGAACCATTCTAGTAAATCTCTTCTGTACCCTCTTCAAAGCCTTCACATCCTTTCTAAAGTGTGGTGCCCAGAATTGGATACTGATATGTCCTTACTACACAGTATAAATGCACACGAGGCCCATCTTGAGAGAAGGTCAGTCTGTGACCTGTCCTTTATTCCTTAGCACTCAAGTGATGAAGGTGGGTGGAGCTTCCCCTTTTATACCTGAAGGCCCAGGTTAGGAGTATCTCCTACCTAGTGGTCAGTGTTATCACGGTGTACAACTTAGGTCAGTTTATACATGGGTTACAATGCTGGTTGAATACATGACAGATACTATACTCCAGCTGGGGAAGAACTAATGTTTTATATAGGTTTAGCATAACTCTACTTATAAAGCCCAGGATCCAACATATGCTTTGTTAACTGCTTTGCTAACCTGTCCTGCCGCCTTCAAAGATTTGTGCACAAGCACCTCCTGGTATCACTTTTCTTGCACCCTCCTTAAAATTGTATCATTTAGTGTGTATGATCTCTATCATATCACCTCACACTTCTCTGCATTAAATTTCATCTCTGACTGGCCAGATTTACCCCTTTTTTGAACAAGGCTGTAACACTTTGAATCCTCCAGTCCTTTGGCACTACCACTGTATCAAATGAGGATTGGAAGATTGTGGCCAGCACCTCATCAATTTTGACCCTTACTTCCTTCAGTAATCGAGGAAGCATCCTATCTGGACCGGGTGACTTATTCACTGTAGGTACTGCCAGCCTGTCTAATACCTTCTCTTTATCTATTTTTATCTCATCCTGTACCCCAGCAACCATCTTGATTATCATAGCTTTGGCAAAGTCCTCTTCCTTGGTAAACAATGATGCAAAGTACTCATTTATTACCTCAAGCATGCGTCTGCCTCCACCAATAGTTCTCCATGTTGGTCTCTAATCGGGCCCACCACTCCTCTGACAACTGTTAATATGCCTATACAAGACTTTTGGATTCTGCTTTATGTTAGCCCCCAATCTATTCTCATACAGCCTCTTATTTCCTTTTTATCCTCCTCTGGACTCTACCTCCCCTCCCACCTCTGCCCTCCCCCCGCCCCCGCTTCCCTACAGGCTTGGAACCCCCTCTACCCCCCGGGATAGGGCCCTGCAGCTACCTGTGGATGCGGCCTCCTGTCCAGTGTTCCCCACTAGACTGGAAGCCAGCTTGACAATCAGGGGAACCTGTTTGTGACATCACACGCACGCTGTGGCGTTAAAACTCTCCAGCGTGTGGGAAGACCCAGACTTCGGGGCTTTCCGCAGTCTACTGGGCCTCGCCCACCCCCGCAGGTCAGAAACTTCAAAATTCCAGCCCTTGTTTCTACTTCTTAAAACTACATCCTGGTGCCCAATCCCCTGGTGAATTTGTTTAAACCCACCCCCACAGCACTAGTTATCTTGCCCGCAAGGATATTGGTCCCAGCTCTGTTCAGGTGCAACGCATCCATCATGAACAGGCCCCCCCCTGCCACAGAACTTGGCCCAATGACCCAGGAATCTGATGCCTTCCTTCCTGCATCATATCTCTAGCCATGCATTAATCTGCCATATCCTCCTATTTGTACTGTCACTAGCACGTGGCACTGGGATTAATCTAGGGATTACTACCTTTGAGATCCTGCTCTTTAACCTCTTCACTAGCTCCTTAAAATCTGACTGCAGGATCTCAATCCTCTTCCTCCCTATGTCATTGGTTCTGACATGGACAATGACTTCTGGCTCTTCCCCTCCCCGCCTCCCCTACGAGTGTTCTGCACCTTCTCCATGATATCCTTTATCCTGGCATTAGGGAGGCAACCTACAATATGGTCTCATATTGATGGTAGCAGAACTGCCTGTCTGTCCCCGACTATTGAATCCCGAATAACTACTGCATTCCTATACTTTGCTCTAGCCCCCTGCGCATGCCTTTGCTTCATGGTGCAAGGCTTGGGACTACCTCCATTGAGGTGTAGTCACTCTCACTTTCAATGCTGAATATCGGTTTGAGAATGCCACACACCCGGAGGATTCCTGCACTGCCTGCCTCTTCCTACCCTTCTGTTCTCAACTCTATTTGGCTGTGGGGTGAACACCTCCTGGAACCTGCGCTCCAGGACACACTCAGCCACCTGTAAACCCTGCCCCTCAAGCTCAGAAACCCTCAGCATGAATTCGAGCAGCTGGAGGTACTTCATATAAACATGGGTCTCCTGTACATATGAAGTGTCGTGAAGTTCCCACGGCAATTAGAAACTTAAAATAAACTACTTAGATTCAAGGTGATTTATATAATTGCTGTTAACTAGGTCTGAACTACACTGCAATTTTTCTATTCACTCCTCAAAGCAAACTACCCAAAGATTAAATTATTTACTCCAGCTAAACAAGAACCACTGAGATAATAAATAAAAAATACCTGAATATTAGATACTTAACTAAGAATCTTCGAGTTCTGTGGCTCCACTCCTACTTTTGAGTTGGATGTAAAAAATCGCCTTCCTGCTCTTCACTGAATTCTTACTATCACCAAATTCCCAGCTCTGTTTGCGATCCACTCCGATTGCAAGTTACCCAGCTCTGCCTCCAAGCTTTATGCTCTAGCTCATATTTGCCGCGGATGATGATCATCATTACAATGTGAATTGTCATGTAGGACAACTGGGCAATTAAACCTGCATCATTGGCTTGTGTGTCTGCCACAATAAGCCACAGTTTTAGCTGACTCAACAACATCAACTTGTATTTATATAGTACCTTTAATGTAGTAAAACCTCCCAAGGCGCTTCACAGGAGTGTTATAAGACAACATTTTGACACCGAGCCACATAATAAGACATTACGGCAGAAAGAGATAGGTTTTAAGGAGCGTCTTAAAGGATAAAAGAGAGGTAGAGAGGCAGAGAGAATTAGGGAGGGAGTTCCAGAGTTTAGGATCGAGGCAGCTGAAGGCACAGCCACCGATGGTTGAGTGATTATAATCAGGGATGCTCAAGAGGGCAGAATTTGAGGAGCGCGGATATCTCGGGGGGGTTGTGAAGCTGAAGGAGTTTAGAGAGATAGGGTGGGGCGAGGCCATGGAGGGATTTGTAAACAAGGATGAGAACTTTGAAAATGAGGCGTTGCTTAACCGGGAGTCAATGTAGGTTGGCGAGCACAGGGGTGATGGGTGAACGGGATTTGGTGCGAGTTAGGACGCGAGCTGCCGAGTTTTGGAAGACCTCAAGTTTAAGTAGAGTAGAATGTGGGAGGCCAGCCAAGAATGTGTTGGAGTAGTCAAGTCTAGAGCTCAGAAACGATAAAAGTGAAAAATTTCACATACTGTGTTTTCAGTTTCATACATCTGCCTTGGATAACAAGACAGTGGTTAAATATGATTCTCTAAGAAAATCTGATTGATGGATTAGAAAATAAGCACTTTAAATTGAAAATACCCTCAGTTAAAATATGGATTACATATGGTGACACTCAAGTATAAGTTTTCCGATGGTGCATGATCCCCATTGCTGGTGTGGATGGATGAGAATCCATGTCGAGAGCACTGACCCTGCTGTCATTTCTGGAGTTAGGCTCATCTGATGAACTCCTGGAATTATAAATGCCTGACTGGGAGTTCACTGTGTGGGAAATAACATGTTGCTGCAGGATTTAAAGCCTGACACCATGGCAGCATGACAGGGAACTACAGAGTGGCCAGACTGTCAAAGAAGTCATGGTGCTGACCCCCAGATTTTGCTTTCCTCCGCTGAGCACCCTGGGCACCAACAGACTGTTTGCCATCTAAAATTAATATCTACATAACTAACCCATCAAAATGCACTCTGGTTAAGGGGGTTACTAAATCTACATCTTAAAATGGGGTTGCCATTTCTCCGAACAGAAATTATTTGTACACAGAAGCTTAAAACCTTTAAGAAGGTATTTTCACTAGAAAAGAAGGTGGTGATTGTTATGTATGTAAACTTTACTAGTGTGTAAGACTTGCCACCAGGGGGTGCACCTGTTGGAGAACCAAGGGTCACCTGCACACCCTGGGCAAGCAGGTATAAAAGGCAGTCTACCATGCTGCCTCCTCACTCTGGAGTTACATTAAAGAGACCAGGGTCACAACAGTTTGAGCTTACAGTATACAGTCTTGTGGAGTTATTCTGAACATAACAATTGGCGACGAGTAACAGATCACAAACTTTCATGCGGTTATAGCTGCCGTTGGGATTCTTGAGAGATTTGTTGAGGGTGATAATTGGGAAGCCTTCATTGAGCATCTTGACCAGTACTTCGTGGCCAACGAGCTGGATACAGAAGATACCGCGGCCAAGCGCAGGGTGATTCTCCTCACTGTTTGTGTGTCCACGATGTACAGCCTCATCAAAAATCTGCTAGCAGCGACGAAACCAATGGACAAGACATATGCAGAGTTGTGCATGTTGGTTCAGAAACACCTCAAGCCGAAGGAGAGCATCTTAATGGCCAGGTATCGCTTTTACATGCACCATCGCTCTGAGGGCCAGAACATGGCGAGCTACGTCACCGACCTAAGACGCCTTGTGGGACTGTGCAAATTTGCTGGATTTTGGGGGGAAATGCTGCGGGACTTTTTCGTGTTTGGAATCGGCCACGAGGTCATGCTTCGCAAACTGCTGTCTGCCGAATCCCCAGATCTGAGCAAGGCCATCACGAAAGCCCAGGCTTTCATGTCCACGAACGATAACACTAAACAGATATCTTTGCAGCATCAAAGCTCACCGGCAAGTATTGTACATAAAATAATGCCTTCAGCAGGCAGAACTGTACATGGCAGGGCCTACACGCCTGCAAAGGCCAGACCTAGGATGACTCAGAGTCTGCTGTGGGGCGTGAATGCAAATCCATTAACACCATGTTGATGCTGCAGGGGCAATCATAGAGCCCATCAATGTCGATTCAAGCACTACGTGTGCAAGGGCTGTGGAACAATGAGGCACCTCCAGCGAATGTGCAGACGTGCTGCGACTCACCACGTGGCAAAGTCGTCAGCAGATGACCGATCCGGCGCAGATCATGCTGAACGATTAAGAGAGGCAACTCAACCCAAGGCTGAAGAGGAAGTGTATAGGGTACACACCTTCACCATCAAAAGCCCTCCGATAATGTTGAAAATCAAATTAAACGGCATTCTAGTTTCCATGGAATTGGACACGGTGGCGAGCCAGTCAATTATGAGCCAGAAGGCTTTTGAGAAACTGTGGGGCAACAAGGCACAAAGGCCAAAACTAAGTCCGATCCACACCAAGCTGCGCACTTAAACCAAAGAGCTCATACCAGTCATTGGCAGTGCGGCAGTGAGGGTATTGTATGATGGAACTGTGCATGATCTATCACTATGGATTGTACCAGGCGATGGCCCAATGCTGTTCGGCAGAAGCTGGCTAGGAAAGATCCGATGGAACTGGGATGACATCAAAGCACTGTCTGCGGTGGATGACGCCTCGTGCGCCCAAGTGCTAAACAAATTCCCGTCGTTATTTGAGCCAGGCATCGGCAACTTCACAAGCGCCAAAGTGCAGATCCATCTAGTCCCTGATGCACAGCCCGTTCATCACAAGGCCCGAGCGGTTCCATATATGATGCGAGAGAAAGTCGAGATCGAGCTGGACAGACTTCAATGAGAGGGAATCATATCGCCAGTCGAGTTCAACAAGAGGGCCAGTCGAATTGTTCCAGTGTTGAAAAGTGATGGGACAGTCAGAATCTGTGGGGACTACAAGATAACGATCAATCGAGTCTCGTTACAGGACCAGTACTCGCTACCCAAAGCGGACGACCTGTTCGCAACGCTAGCAGGGGGGAAGTCATTCACCAAGCTGGATCTAACCTCTGCTTGCATGACAAAGGAGCTAGCTGAACCTTCAAAAAAATTGACGTGCATCAACTCACATATACCACAGATGCCCTTTTGGGATTCGCTCGGCTGTGGCCATCTTCCAGAGGAACATGGAGAGTCTGCTGAAATCGGTTCCGCGCACCGTGGTGTTTCAAGATGACATCCTGATCACTGGTCGCAACACCACCGAACACTTGCACAACCTGGAAGAGGTTCTAAAGCGACTGGACAGAGTGGGACTCAGACTAAAATGCTCCAAGTGTGTTTTCCTGGCACCAGAGGTCGAATTTTTAGGAAGAAAGATTGCAGCGGATGGCATCAGACCCACAGACTCCAAGATGGAGGTCATCAAGAATGCATTTATTGCAAGGGTGACGACTGGATTTGGGGTAAATCTCAAGATACAGTCTTTAATAAGGCCAGAAACCTGCTATTTCTAACAAGTTACTTGTATTGTATGACCCATGTAAACGTTTAGTACTAGCTTGTGATGCATCTTCGTACGGGATCAGTTGTTTGGTACAGTGTCAGACAAACTGCAACCGGTTGCATATGTGTCCAGAAGTTTATCTAAGGCTGAGAAAGAAGCATTAGCATGCGTATACGGGGTTAAGAAAATGCACCAATCCTATTTGGACTCCGATTCGAGCTCGAAACTGCTCATTTCGCTGTTCTCAGAAAGCAAAGGTATTAACGCCAATGCTTCGTCCCGCATCCAAAGATGGGCACTAACATTATCTGCGTATTACTATGTCATCCGCCACAGACCAGGCACTGAGAACTGTGCTGATGCCCTCAGTCGACTACCATTGCCCACCACCGGGGTGGAAGTGGCGCAACCCGCAGACTTGCTGGATGTTTTTGAGAGCGAGGGGTTACCCATCATGGCTCGCTAGATCAGGACCTGGACTAGCCAGGACCCTGAGCTATCACTAGTAAAAAGCTACATCCTTAATGGGAGCTGGTCGGCTGTTCCCGGGGAAATGCAAGACGAAATTAAGCCGTTTTACCGACGCAAGGATGAAATGTCCATCCATTCGAATTGTCTCCGATGGGAGAATCGCGTGCTTTTGCCAAAAAGAGGCAGGGAAACATTTATACGCGACCTACGCAGTACCCATCCAGACATAGTCATGATGAAGGCTATCGCCAGGTCGCACGTTTGATGGCCCAGCATTGACTCGGAATTGGAGTCATACGTACACCAATGTAACACTTGCTCACAGTTGAGCAATACACCAAGGGAGGCCCCATTGAGTCTGTGGTCATGGCCCTCCAAACCGTGGTCCAGGGTCCACGTAGATTTCGCTGGCCCCTTTCTAGGAAAGATGCTCCTTGTAGCAGTGGACACTTAATCTAAATGGATTGAATGTATAGTATAATAATGTCATCATGTATGTCCACTGCCACCATTGAAAGCCTCCGAGCCATGCTCGCCACCCCTGGTTTGCCCGACATCCTTGTTAGTGACAATGGACCATGTTTCACCAGCTCGGAATTCAACGAGTTCATGACCCGCAACGGCATCAAGCATGTCAGGTCTGCCCCGTTTAAGCCCGCAACCAACGGTCAAGCGGAATGTGCAGTCCAAACTATCAAGCAGAGCTTGAAACACGTGACGGATGGTTCCCTGAAGACCCGGTTATCTCAGGTTCTGCTCAGCTACCGGACGCGACCCCACTCGCTTACTGGTGTTCCCCCTGCAGAATTGTTAATGAAGAGAGCACTCAAAACCAGGCTCTCCTTAGTCCATCCAGATCCCAATGATCATGTAGAAACCCGGCATCACCAGCATAATATGTACCACGATCGCGCGGCTGTATCGTGTGGCATTGAGGTTAATGACCCTGTGTTTGTTCTTAATTATGGTCATGGTCCCAAATGGGCTGCTGGCACTGTTTTAGTCAAGGAGGGGAATAGAGTGTTTGTTGTCAAATTTTTGAATGGACAAACGTGCAGAAAGCATTTGGATCAGACCAAACTGCGATTCACTGACAACCAAGAACAGTTTGAAAAGGACATTACCATCACTGATCCACCAACACACACCCAACCAGCAACTGACCTCACTGTCAACCACGAGGATGAACCCACCATGACCGACAGTCCGATCAGACCAGCCGCGCTGCAGTGCAGCAATGATCCGACCGACTCACCCATACCAGGCCTTCAATTCAGGTGATCAACCCAGGAACGTAGAGCCCCGGATCGCCTCAACTTGCAAACAACATATCTAAGACTTTGCGGGGGGGGGGGGGGGAGGAGTGATGTTCTGTATGTAAACTGTACTAGTATTAAAACTTGCCACCAGGGGGCACACCTGTTGGAGACCCAAGGGTCACCTGCACACCCCGGGCAAGCAGGTATAAATGGCCATCTACCACGTTGCTTCCTCACTCTGGAGTTACATTAAAGAGACCAAGGTCACAACAGTTTGAGCTTACAGTATACAGTCCTGTGGAGTTATTCTGAACATAACAGTGATGATGAGGAGGTGTAGGAAGATCAGGAGTTGGAGAGACAATTCTTCCTTGCCAATTATGTTGCGATTATGACGAGGAAGACAATGACAGTGATATGCACAACCCGTGAGTCCTGCAACAACCTCTAGCCACATGTTCCTCTGCCCAAACCCTTTGATATCAACTCCTACCTCACTTGTTCCCTTACTCCCATGCAGCAGCTCAGATATTTTTACCCAGGGGCAATTAAATAGTGTTAATGAGGATGGGACACTGGATGATTCACATTCTGGCTGTGTTATAGTCCTACAGGAAGTTAGAGGCAATTCCGGTGTTGTCAAGTTAAGTAGTAAAAGAAAACTCCAAAAACGTTTCCAGCTCCGGTATTCCATGCACTCTTTCGACTCAAAGATTCCTTACTTCCACCAATCTCAGCTGATCCTGGCAACAGGTATGCTTTATACTTATTCGAAGATATGTGTTGTATTTCAAATGTAACTTGTTTCATTTTGGTGTATCAACATCACAGACTCTCATTTAAACATATTCAAACAGCTGCATAAGGATTCAGTCGGCCCAAAATGCGATCCAGAACTCAGGTGCACCAATTTTGAGGTGGGAAATGGATGGAAATGGCTCTTGCCCCAATTTGAAGGCCAGTCACAAGAGTTGCTCCAATTTTAGGCCCCATAAATGGCAAAAGCGGCAAGGAATTGTGAGGGCATAATCTAGACTGATATTCCAGTGCAGTATTGTGGGGGTGCAGCATTGTTGGAGGTGCTTTCTTTCAGGTACAATGTTAAACCAAGAACCAGTCAGCTTCTTCAAGATAAAAGGTCTCATGAAACTGTTTGAAGAAGAGCCTAGAGATCTGCTGGTATCCTGGCTGACAATGACCCTCAAACAATCCCATCAGAAATAACTCCATCGATCATTCATTCCTATTGTACTGACATCTTGCTGTGTATAAATTGACTGCCGTGTTTGGTTACAAACCAGCAGTAATCACAATTCATTGTATGTGAGGTGTTGTGTCAATACAAGCTTTTTCTGCCTAAATAAGTCTTTATTTGTGAAAAGAACAAAATAAATCCCCTAGTCAGGAGTCAGAGTTCAATGCCCTGCCACTGCAGCTACTGAGCTGCTAGAAATAAGTGTTTATTTGTTAAGCAAATTGTGTCGTGCATTGCATTACACATAGTATTGCTTCATATCATGCATCCCAATCATCTGTATTCTTAGAGTGCTCTGCTTCACCAGTCATTCCCTACACTCCTATGTTACTCCTTCAAATGGAACTGCCTCTGCAGTTCACTGCAAAACAATACACGTCTTCCGCTCTTTTGCCTGCACAGCAGTCTAGTCTTTTATTGTGAATTTTTCCAACTATTGTTATTTAACTCCAGTCAGTTCCTCAGTGATAAATTTTGACCACGGCTGAAAAAGGCCGTTGTCTTTGTGTGGTTAAATGAACCCAGTTTGCGATAAACTTGCTGACAATAAGCCATTTGTACTTGTTTTTGCTATGGAGTGCCAACTGTTAGAGTTGTTGCCAATTATGGATCTAATAGGTGCCTTGGATCGGGACCCCCATAGTGTGGTTGGGGTTGTTCTTAAAGACAAGACTGTTGTGTTGTTTTTCGGAGGCAGTTATTATCTTAGGATACTTGGGGATGTTAACACACTACAAGAATTGTACCAGGGCCCCTGAGATTCTTTGTCGTGCCCTTGTCAATTCTGAAATGTTATATTTTACCTCTCTGTTGAATGCAAAAGGTAATATGCTGAAATTATTGAAAAGCATTTGATTACCAAGTGATGACATTTGTTCTGTTTACTTTTCATGAATGAAAATTGGATTGATTTCCCTGTGCAAATATACTATATAAAGAGCACAACCTTGACTGCACATAAAAAGTAGGTATCACAATAAAGAGAGCAGGGAGATTAGAATGCTAAAATCAGTGAGGGAAGAAAGATAAATAAATGCCTTGTCTTAAGGGCAGTTCTAATGACATAGTTATGTAAACGCTAGAAGCAGAAACTCAGTGTGAGGTAGCCTTTGGTATAAGGACTTGGATTTCACTGCCGTCAAAGCTGGCAAGATTGTCTCAGCTACAAACTTACATACCAGTGCTCCAAAGCCTCTTATTTCATTTTACTAATTAGTATCAGAATAAGTGACTTCTTGTCAGGCTCTTCCTGCTGAGATAACAGAAGGTTCAGTGCAGTACTGGCAATATTTATACTGTAAGACCAAGCCTTGGGGTAGAAATTGCCCACTGCCCGAAACGTTTCGATGGTTTTTAACCGCAGCTGCAGTTCAGGTCGCCTCTTGAGCAACATTCGGCTCATTGTTGGCTTTTTATCCTTGGATCCGGAAGTCGCTCTTAATGGGGGTGGCGACAACTGTAAAGTCCTTACTCTACAGTATGTAACCACATGAGGCACATTCTGGGGACAAGGTCACTCTGTGACCTTAACTCTTTATTCACAGGGCTCCAAAGACGATGACCCTGCGTGGGACCTCCCTTTTTATACCTGTGTGATCAGGTAAGGAGTGTCTCCCACAAGTTCACCCCTTGTGGTCAAGGTGTGCATCTATGTTGAGTGTATACAGTAATACAGTGGTGTTACATTGTGGTTACATACATGACATCACCTCCCCCCTGCCCCCCCCCCCCCGCTTAAAGTCTTATTGGGATCATAGGTTTAGTCTTTCAGGTGGTCTACACTCCCTCGTGGAGCGCCGCAGTTGGGGCTCTGGTTGTTGGACACTGACGTGAGTGTCTGTCACCTGTGGTGATTCCGGCCTGTCCGGGCTGACCGCAGGGACTGTGCATTCTCCTGATTGCTCTTGTTGCTTGTTCACTGGCAGTGTTGTGAGCTCCCTCTCGTGGTCTTCTTCAGGTTCCTCCGTGTCGATGCTGAACCTTTTTTTTATTTGGTCCAGATGCTTACGGCATATCTGACCATTGTTGAGTTTTACCACGATGACCCTTTGTCAAATACAGTGCCCTCACCCCATGGCGTGATTGAGGACGAATACAGGATCATTTATTTCTGTACATCTCCCCCTCGAATTACGGTCATGGTACTCGTTTAGTGACTTGCGCTTACTCTCAACTCTGTCGGTCAGGACTGGGTGAATGAGGGACAACTGAGTTTTGAGTGTCCATTTCATTAGTAGCTCTGCGGGCGGGAGCCCTGTGAGCGAGTGCAATCGGGATCTATAGGCCAGCAGGAGATGCGATAGGCAGCATTGTAGGGAGAGTCCATGAATCTTGAGCATACCTTGCTTCATGATTTGGACCACACGTTCTGCCTGGCCATTGGAGGCCGGCTTGAACAGCGCAGTCCTGACATGGTTGATGCCATTGCCCGACATAAACTCTCGGAATTCGTAGCTTGTGAAACATGGGCCATTATCACTAAGCAGGATTGCCGCCAAGCCATGGGTTGCAAAGATCGCACGTAGGCTTTCCATGGTGGTGGATGACGTGCATGAATTCAGAATGATGCACTCGATCCATTTTGAGTACGCACCTACCACAATAAGGAACATCTTTCCCATGAACGGGCCCGCGTAGTCAACATGAATGCTTGACCATGGCCTGGTGGGCCAGGGCCACGGGCTGAGCGGGGCCTCCCTGGGGGCATTACCCAGCTGGGCACACGTCGTGCACCTGCGAACACAGTATTCCAGGTCTGAATCAATTCCAGGCCACCAAACGTGTGACCGGGCAATGGCCTTCATCAGCACAATGACTGGGTGCTCGCTGTGGAGTTCCCTGATGAATGCCTCCCTGCCCTTCTGGGGCATAACTACCCGGCTGCCCCATAGTAGGCAGTCGGCTTGGATGGAGAGCTCATTCATCCATCTGTGGAACGGTCTGACCTCCTCAGGGCATGCTCCATGTGCGGACGCCCAATCCCCAGTCAGGACACATTTCCTAATCAGGGATAGGAAGGGATCTCTGTTTGTCCAGATTTTGATCTGGCGGGCTGTGATGGGGGAGCCTGTGCTGTCAAAGGCATCGACAGCCATGGCCATCTTGGCGCTTTGCTCTGCTGCCCCCTCAGTGGTGGCCAGTGGAAGCCTGCTGAGCGCGTCAGCGCAATTTTTAGTGCCGGGCCGGTGCTGGATGGAGTAGTCATAAGCAGCCAGCGTGAGAGCCCATCGCTGTATGCGAGCTGATGCGTTGGCATTGATAGCCTTGCTGTCTGACAACAGGGATGTTAATGGCTTGTGGTCCATCTCTAAATCAAACTTCCTACCAAAGAGGTACTGATGAATTTTTTTTACACCATAGACACATGCAAGCGCTTCCTTCTCGACCATCCCATATCCCCATTCTGTTTGAGAGAGGGACCTGGAGGCATAAGCCACAGGTTGCAGTTGACCCTCAGCATTGCCCTGCTGCAACACGCACCCAACCCCATAGGACGATGCATCACATGTCAGAACCAATTCTTTTCGGGGATCGTAGAGGGTCAACAACTTGTTTGAACAAAGTAGGTTTCGCACCCGATCAAAAGCCCGTTCCTGACAGTCCCCCCAAAACCAATCGCAACCCTGACGCAGGAACACGTGGCTCCAACAACATACTCAAGTTCGGCAGAAAGTTCCCGAAATAGTTCAACAGTCCCAGGAATGAACGCAACTCCGATGTGTTGCAGGGCCTGGGTGTTCGTTGAATTGCCTCGCTTTTGGATTTGGTGGGCCTAATCCCATCTGCAGCAACCCTCCTGCCCAGAAACTCAACCTCAGGAGCTAAGAACACACATTTAGACTTCTTGAGTCGCAGGCCTACCCGGTCCAGTCGGCTTAGCACCTCCTCCAGGTTGTGGAGGTGTTCCTCGGTGTCTTGACCTGTGATGAGGATGTCGATCATTCCAGGAATGGATTTAAGCAGGTTTTCCATGTTTTGTTGAAAAATCGCAGCCGCTGATCGAATGCCAAGCGGGCACCTGTTATAAACAAACAGTTCCTTGTGCGTGGTGATGGTGGTCAGTAGTTTAGATTCGTCGGTCAGTTCCTTGGTCATATAGGCTGAAGTGAAGTCCAATTTGTGAACAGCTTGCCACCTGCCAGGGTGGCGAAGAGGTCCTCCACTCTCGGGAGTGGTTATTGATCTTGTAGGGACACCCGATTGATGGTGGCCTTGTAGTCGCCACAGATCCTGACAGAGCCATCCGCTCTTAGGATAGGAACGATGGGGCTCGCCCAGTCGCTGAATTCAACAGACGAGATGATGCACTCTCTCAACAGCCGGTCCAATTCGCTCTCGATCTTTTCCCGCATCACATATGGCACAGCTCTGGCTTTGTGGTGCACTGGCCTGGCGTCTGGGGTGATGTGTATCACTACTTTAGTGCCTTTGAAAGTCCCGACGCCAGGTTGGAATAGTGAATCGAATTGTTGTAGGACTTGTGAGCACGAACTTCGCTCCACAGATGACATTGTGTGAACATCCCCTCATTTCCAGTTCATCTCGGCTAACCAGCTCCTCCCCAACAGTGCGGGACCATTGCCTGGGACAATCCAGAGTGGCAGCCGATTCACTAACCCATTGTGTGTGACAGCCAACATTGCACTGCCTAGTGCCGGAATGATTTCTTTAGTGTAAGTCCGTAATTGTGTCTCAACACGTGCTAATTCGGGTCTACTGGCTTTAAGTGGCCATAGCTTCTCAAATTGCTGAACGTCCATGAGTGACTGGCTGGCCCCAGTGTCCAGCTCCATGTGTACTGACATACCGTTTAATAAAAGGCCCAATGTCGGACGAGGAGTGGCAGTTCGAGCAGCGCGAGTCCGGGGTGCATGGTGAGGCCTATAAAGGCCCAGCTGGTACAGCTCCAGTCGGGAGAAAAAGCTAAAAAGAAGTAGAAAGGAATCAAAAAGTGACGTCACAGCCAAAGGGGTAAGTGATTAGCTGGTGATTGGTGAGTAGCTTTTCTTTTTCTTTTTTCTATCAGTGTAAGCTGTTAACATTGTTATCTTTTTCTTTTTTATATCAGTAAGTAACCTGTTAACATTGTTGTCGCCAAATTAAGCATATCTAAGGGTTAAGTCATGGCAGGAGAGCTCGGTCACGTGATATGCGCTTCCTGTACCATGTGGGAACTCAGGGACACTTCCGGTGTCCCTGACGACTACGTGTGCGGGAAGTGTATCCGCCTCCAGCTCCTGACGGACTGCGTTGCAGATTTGGAGCTGAGGGTGGATTCACTCTGGAGCATCCACGATGCTGCGAATGACGTGAGTAGCATGTGTAGCGAGTTGGTCTTACCGCAGGTGAAGGGTCCACAGCCAGCTAGGGAATGGAAGACCAGCAGGAAGAGCAGTGCAAGGAAGGTAGTGCAGGAGTCCCCTGTGGTCATCCCCCTGCAAAACAGATACACTACTTTGAGTACTGTTGAGGGGAATGACTCATCAGGGGAGGGCAGCAGCAGCCAAGTTCATGGCACTGTGGCTGGCTCTGTTGCACAGGAGGGCAGGAAAAAGAGTGGGAGAGCGATAGTGATAGGGGATTCAATTGTAAGGGGAATAGGTAGGCGTTTCTGCGGCCACAACTGAGACTCCAGGATGGTATGTTGCCTCCCTGGTGCAAGGGTCAAGGATGTCTCAGAGCGGGTGCAGGACATTCTGAAAAGGGAGGGAGAACAGCCAGTTGTCATGGTGCACATTGGTACCAACGACATAGGTAAAAAAAGGGATGAGGTCCTACGAGACGAATTTAAGGAGCTAGGAGCTAAATTAAAAAGTAGGACCTCAAAAGTAGTAATCTCGGGATTGCTACGACTGCCACGTGATAGTCAGAGTAAGAATCACAGGATAGCTCAGATGACTACGTGGCTTGAGCAGTGGTGCAGCAGGGAGGGATTCAAATTCCTGGGGCATTGGAACCATTGGAGGTGGGACCAGTACAAACCGGACGGTCTGCACCTGGGCAGGACCAGAACCAATGTTCTAGGGGGACTGTTTGCTAGTGCTGTTGGGGAGGAGTTGAACTAATATGGCAGGGGGATGTGAACCAATGCAGGGAGACAGAGGGAAACAAAATGAAGACAGAAGCAAAAGACAGAAAGGAGATGAGTAAAAGTGGAGGGCAGAGAAACCCAAGGCAAAAAAACAAAAAGGACCAATTCTAAAGGGTCAAAGTGTAATAAAAAGGCAAGCCTGAAAGCTCGGTGCCTCAATTCGAGGAGTATTCGGAACCCAGGAGAGGGCTCTGAGCTAATTAGAATGGGTGAGAGCGCAGATGAACAGGACCCCAAGAAAGAATGCAAAAGGCAGGAGGCAACAGAGCAGAGTAGCACTGGGGTAAGCGTAAACCACAAGGTGATAGGAAGGGACAATATGTATGAATATAAAGGGGCTGCAGGAGGGGTCAAAACTAAAAATCATGGTTTAAAAACTAGTATTAAAACACTTTACCTAAACGCACTCAGCATTCGAAATAAAGTAAATGAGTTGACGGCACAAATCATTACAAATGGGTATGATTTGGTGGCCATTACAGAAACGTGGTTGCAGGGTGGCCAAGACTGAGAATTAAACATACAGGGGTATCTGACAATTCAGAAGGATAGACAAGAAGGGAAAGGAGTTGGGGTAGCTCTGTTAATAAAAGGATGATATCAGGGCAGTTGTGAGAGATGATATTGGATCTAATGAACAAAATGTTGAATCATTGTGGGTGGAGATTAGAGATAGTAAAGGGAAAAAGTCACTGGTGGGCGTAGTTTATAGGCCCACAAATAATAACTTCACGGTGGGGCGGACAATAATCAAGGGAATAATAGAGGCATGTGAAAAAGGAATGGCAGTAATCATGGGGGATTTTAACCTAAATATCAATTGGTCAAATCAAATTGCACGGGGTAGCCTGGAGGAGGAATTCATAGAATGCATACGGGATTGTTTCTTAGAACAGTATGTTACAGAACCTACAAGGGAGCAAGCTATCTTAGATCTGGTCCTGTGTAATGAGACAGGAATAATAAACGATCTCCTAGTAAAAGATCCTCTTGGAATGAGTGATCACAGTATGGTTGAATTTGTAATACAGATTGAGGGTGAGGAAGTAGTGTCTCAAACGAGCGTACTATGCTTAAACAAAGGGGACTACAGTAGGATGAGGGCAGAGTTAGCTAAAGTAGACTGGGAACACAGACTAAACGGTGGCACAATTGAGGAACAGTGGAGGACTTTTAAGGAGCTCTTTCATATTGCTCAACAAAAATATATTCCAGTGAAAAAGAAGGGCGGTAAGAGAAGGGATAACCAGCAGTAGATAACCAAGGAAATAAAGGAGAGTATCAATTTAAAAACCAATGCGTATAAGGCTGCCAAGGTTAGTGGGAAACTAGAAGATTGGGAAAATTTTAAACGACAGCAAAGAATGACTAAGAAAGCAATAAAGAAAGGAAAGATAGATTACGAAAGTAAACTTGCGCAAAACATAAAAACAGATAGTAAAAGCTTTTACCGATATATAAAACGGAAGAGAGTGACGAAAGTAAATGTTGGTCCCTTCGAAGATGAGAAGGGGGATTTAATAATGGGAAATGTGGAAATGGCTGAGACCTTAAACAATTATTTTGCTCCGGTCTTCACAGTGGAAGACACAAAAACCATGCCAAAAATTGCTGGTCACGGGAATGTGGGAAGGGAGGACCTTGAGACAATCACTATCACTTGGGAGGTAGTGCTGGACAGGCTAATGGGACTCAAAGGTAGACAAGTCCCCTGGTCCTGATGAAATGCATCCCAGGATATTAAAAGAGATGGCGGAAGTTATAGCAGATGCATTCGTTATAATCTACCAAAATTCTCTGGACTCTGGGGAGGTACCAGCGGATTGGAAAGCAGCTAATGTAACGCCTCTGTTTAAAAAAGGGGGCAGACAAAAGGCAGGTAACTATAGGCCGGTTAGTTTAACATCTGTAGCGGGGAAAATGCTTGAAGCTATCATTAAGGAAGAAATAGCGGGACATCCAGTTAGGAATAGTGCAATCAAGCAGACGCAACATGGATTCATGAAGGGGAAATCATGTTTAAATAATTTACTGAAATTCTTTGAGGATATAACGAGCATGGTGGATAGAGGTGCACCGATGGATGTGGTGTATTTAGATTTCCAAAAGGCATTCAATATGGTGCCACACAAAAGGTTACTGCAGAAGATAAAGGTACACGGAGTCAGAGGAAATGTATTAGCATGGATCGAGAATTGGCTGGCTAACAGAAAGCAGAGAGTTGGGATAAATGGGTCCTTTTCGGGTTGGAAATCAGTGGTTAGTGGTGTGCCACAGGGATCGGTGCTGGGACCACAACTGTTTACAATATACATTGATGACCTGGAAGAGGGGACAGAGTGTATTGTAACAAAATTTGCAGATGACACAAAGATTAGTGGGAAAATGGGTTGTGTCGAGAGGCTGCAAAGAGATTTAAATAGGTTAAGCGAATGAGCTAAGGTTTGGCAGATGGAATACATTGTCGGAAAGTGTGAGGTCATCCACCTTGGGAAAAAAAACAGTAAAAGGGAATATTATTTGAATGGTGAGAAATTACAACATGCTGCGGTGCAGAGGGACCTGGGGGTCCTTGTGCATGAATCCCAAAAAGTTAGTTTGCAGGTGCAGCAGATAATCAGGAAGGTGAATGGAATGTTGGCCTTCATTGTGAGAGGGATGGAGTACAAAAGCAGGGAGGTCCTGCTGCAACTGTACAGGGTATTGGTGAGGCCGCACCTGGAGTACTGCGTGCAGTTTTGGTCACCTTACTTAAGGAAGGATATACTAGCCTTGGAGGGAGTACAGAGATGATTCACTAGGCTGATTCTGGAGATGAGGGGGTTACCTTATGATGATAGATTGAGTAGATTGGGTCTTTACTCGTTGGAGTTCAGAAGAATGAGGGGTGATCTTATAGAAACATTTAAAATAATGAAAGGGATAGACAAGATAGAGACAGAGAGGTTGTTTCCACTGGTCGGGGAGACTAGAACTAGGGGGCACAGCCTCAAAATACGGGGGAGCGAATTTAAAACCGAGTTGAGAAGGAATTTCTTCTCCCAGAGGGTTGTGAATCTGTGGAATTCTCTGCCCAAGGAAGCAGTTGAGGCTAGCTCAGTGAATGTATTCAAATCACAAAGAGATAGATTTTTAACCAATAAGGGAATTAAGGGTTATGGGGAGCGGGCGGGTAAGTGGAGCTGAGTCCACAGCCAGATCAGCCATGATCTTTTTGAATGATGGAGCAGGCTCGAGGGGCTAGATGGCCTACTCCTGTTCCTAATTCTTATGTTCTTATGTTCATCATCATTGGTGGCGTTTTGGTGTATGAACTGTGAATATTCGCCACATGGACCTGCTGAACCTCGGCTTCCATCGATTTGCCCCAAAAGTCATCCTGCCTCAAAGAACCCTCTTCTGGTCCATCCGTCTCAGATATTAATCTCGTTGCAGACTTCCTATTCGAGCTAAGTGGCCACTGAGATTGCAGCTCCTGCAGACAAACTGTTGAAATCTGCAAGATCGAACTGATTGTTTTCCCACACACCACCAGCATGTTAAAGTTTCCATTGTTGGGAACAAAGGGACTATGGCCAGGCATTCCGCGCTGACTGTCCTTTTGACTGCTCTTAAGTACCCTATTAGTGGGTGTCAATGGCCCCATCCCGGGCCGCATTGTCCACTGTGATGGCGTGAATATCCGTTCAGCCTGCCATTGTCTCTGTTGAAGTCCTACTCTCGGGTCTATTGCTGCCTGGGAAATGTCGGACTGCCCCTGCCTGCCTGCGGGGCTCTGAGTCGCATTGATGATGTTGACTCCCTGATCCATCGCCGCATTGGAGGCAGAATTGCGCGCGTATATTATTTTCGTCTCTTCCTCCCCCGCCATGAAAGTTTGAGCTATCAATGCCGCCGCTTCCAAGTTCAAATCCTTGGTCTCAATTAATTTGCGGAAGATTCCCGCATGACCGATGCCCACGATAAAGAAGTCCCTTAGCATCTCCCCCCTGCACGCGCCTGTGAACTTACAGAGGCTAGCCAAATGCCGGAGGTCCGCTATGAAGTCCGGTATGCTCCATCCTTCACGACGTCGGTGGATGTCGAATCTGTGTCGGGCCATGTGTATGCGACTCGCCGGTGTGAGGTGCTCCCCGATCAATTTGCTAAGTTCTTCAAAGGTTTTGTCCACCGGCTTTTCGGTGCTAGTAAGTCCTTCATGAGCGCGTAAGTCTTTGGTCCGCAGCTGGTCAAAAGCTGAGCCCTTCGCTTGTCGGCCGCTGCATCCCCCAGCCATTCTTTCGTAATGAAGCTTTGCTGAAGCCTCTCGACAAAATCGTCCCAGTCTTCCCCAACACAATACTGTTCCTCTGTGCTACCGGTGGCCATTCTCATGGGTCGTGAATTCCCGTTTCTCGTCGCCAATGTCAAGTCCTTATTCTTCAGTATGAAACTACACGATGCACATTCTGGGGACAAGGTCACTCTGTGACCTGAACTCTTTATTCACAGGACTCCAAAGACGATGACCCTGCGTGGGACCTCCCTTTTTATACCTGTGTGATCAGGTAAGGAGTGTCTCCCACAAGTTCACCCCTAGTGGTCAAGGTGTGCATCTAGGTTGAGTGTGTACAGTAATACAGTGGTGTTACATTGTGGTTACATACATGACAACAATACTTGAGGGGCGGATATGCCGTGGTGGAAACACTTGAGGGGTGGAAGTTGGGGGCGGTACGGGCGCATCACCACAGCTTTCCCCTTGACTTAAAGGGGAAAGTCTCCGCAATTTTAAAACTTCGTCCCACTAGGCCACCAGGGAGGGTTTCGGCCGGGCCAGCAGCCTGGCAACCAAGAGGGGTGCCCGGCTGCCTGTTGGGGGCCCGGTCGAACCCGGGGGCATAATTGTCGGACCGACCTGGCAGTTGACCGACAAAAAAAAACATGGTGGCAGCAGCACTGCATCCTCCCCTTTAAGGGCAGTCACACCCCCATTACAGAAGGACATAGCCTCACTGGACCACCGGGACAAAAGAAGGTTTTGGCACCGTTGGGAGGGGCGAAGATTTTCAGAGTGGAATGTCACTGTCGGGGGTGTAGATCGGCGGTGCGCACGGTGATGACACACTTAACACGGATCGGCAGCAGCGGAATGGTGGGGGGGATCGGGGCACCACCAGGAAACCTTGGGAGGGCAATTGGGCTATCAGCGGCCATTCCACGAAAAGTCAGCGGCCATTCCACTCTGCAGCATGGCCGCCGATTTGCGGTGGTAACAGGCCTTAAGGAGAGGGGCAATTTCTGCCCTTTGATCTGTTGGTGTTGTTCCGAATGGATTCAGTAGCATGATCTTCCTGGGAACTAGTCTACCCTCCTGGATGGTGGGAAATAATTGTGCAACTGCTCCATAGAGGGCAAGGTTGGAAATCTCAGCCAGATTGACTGTGAAAGTCAGAGGACAACTGATGCAAAAGTAAAAATGCAAGGAATTGAAGGTAGCCTTGTGACCTGGGCCTCTAATTGGTTGGGAGCTAGGAGACAGAGAGCAGGGAGAAAAGGAATGTACTCTGATTGGCAGGATGTAACACATGGGGCTGGATATTAGCTCGGAGCCGGGAAAAGGGGCAAGGGTTTTTTTTTAGGTCAGGAAACCCGGATGGACCGGTTTCCCTCAGGTCCTGCCAAATTAAACAGCAGGACCTGTTAATATTTTTTGCCTCCCTTTTTCAGCCACAGCTAGCCAGATTGAATGGCTGACTGGCAGTCAGGTGGGAGGCCTATGGCACCTGGCCACAGCCGGGGAGCGGAGAGACAGGAGGGAGAAATCAGAGCCATCAGTGGGAGATCAGAAGGGTCGGTGGTGGAGGAGATCGAAGCCCTGGGATGGGAGTGGGAGAGATTGGGGACTCGGTTGGGGAAGTGGGAAGGGTCGGTGTAGGGAGGAGATCAGAAGGGCCTCAGGTGGGGAGATCATGTGTCTGGGGGCTTTTGGAAGGGCCTCGTAGGGAGATCGGAATGGTCAGTAGTGAAGAAGATCAGAGGCCTCGTGGGGAAGATCGGAAGAGTCGGGGGGGAGATCGGAAGGGTTGGTGTCGGGTGGAGATCGGAAGAGTCAGAGGTGTCAATTACGGGGGAGTTGGTGAAGCAGGTAAACTAGATCCAGCAGGAAAGACACTTACCTCCTGGATCCAGCAGTCCTTGCCTCCCTTTAGCTGCCGGGTTTCCCCAAGGCTGGGATATCCAGCCGGACAAGGTTAAATTTAAGGACGCGACTGCTGCCAATGAATCGGAAGCAATTGCGCATTCGCAGTTCCAGTGTTTCGGCCGGGTTTCGGCCGGGCCAGCAACACGGTACTCAAGAGGGGTTGACAGGCTGCCTGTTGGCGGCCCGGCCGAACCCAGGGGCATAATTGTCAGCCCGACCTGGCAGTCGGCCGACAATAAAAAATAAGATGGAGTCGCCAGCAGCGCCATCTCCCCTGTAAGGCCAGGCGCGCCACCCAACCACAGAAAGGGTACTGACAGAAAAAGCTGTCGGGGGCACCAACCGGTACTTATAGGGCTGGGTCCACATGAACTAACCACGCCGGTCTGGATAGGCCCAGTAGATCAACCTCTTTTGGGAATGGACGTTCTAATCCAAGTAGATTCATCGTTGCATTTCGAGGATGGTCGGGTGACATGGTCAATTAGAACTTTGAAGAAAGAAGAATTGAAGGAACACCCGATATGGGCTAAAGATAAGAACAATTGTGGCCTACTCCAGATGGAGCCTGCGTCATTTACCGGGACCAAGCCTCCATGCACTGAACAGTATCCCATCGGTCCAACTGCCATCACGGGAATCTTACCGGTTATTCAGCAATTGGAGAAACAAGGGGTGCTTATTAAAACGCATAGCTCCTCCAATAGCTCTGTGTGGCCGGTACAGAAATCTAATGGGACTTGGCGTTTGACTGTCAATTATAGGAAAGCTAACCAGTGTATTGATCAAAAAGCTCCTTTGGTCGCAGATCCCTCCACCATTTTTAATGCCCTCAAACCGGAACATAAATATTTCTCGGTTATAGATATGGCCAATGGATTTTGGTTGGTGCCTCTGGCACCGGAGGTTCGACAGTGGAAAGCCATTTACCCTGTTTGTCCATGAGAAAGAAGGATATATGACAGCTATACTGACACAAGAACATGGGGATCGACAAAGACCTATTGGGTATTATTCGGCAAAACTGGATGCGGTCGCCCTCGGATGGGGAAGTTGTCTAAGGGCTATGGAAGCTACATATTGAGCGGTAATGATCACTGCAGGTCTAGTCCTCGACCAAAAGCTGATTGTCAAGTGTCCCCACACCGTATACGCTTTGCTGTCTATGAATAGAATGTCTCAGGTGACGGCAGCTAGATGGACCCGCTGGACAGCAGTTTTGGAAGCTCCTAATCTCCATATCGTCTGGGCCAGCCATGTTAATCCCGCAACTATGCTCCCGATGTCAGAATCGAGGGAGCAAGAGGGGGGGAATGTGAAGAGCATGACTGCGTGGAGATTTTAAAAGAAACAGAAGAAGCAGCCTTAGCAGCAGAGGAGCCTCTGCACAACCCAGACCTCATCCTGTTGACAGATGGTTCCTCCTTTTTGACAATGGTACCAGAAAAGCAGGATGGGCAGTTACAACCTTAAAAGAGGTAGTGGCAAAAGGATATTTACCCTCAGGAACGTCAGCACAACAAGCCGAGTTACGAGCCCTGTCAGAAGCATGTCGAATAGCAGAAGGACAGACAGCTAATGCTTTTGGAGTCGCTCACGACTTTGGTCTGTTATGGCGGAAAAGAGGATTCCTCACTGCTGCTGGTACACCTATCCGAAATGGAAAAGAAGTCCGAGACTTACTAGAGGCCATACAATTACCTCAGGAAGTGTCCATCCTGAAGTGTAAGGCCCATACCAAGGAAAATACCACAGAAGCTCAGGGAAATGCCCTAGCCGACCAGGCAGCTAAAGATGCTGCCTCACAGGGCGTTCCCCCAGAAGAACCAACACAGGACTCTGAAACGAGACCTTCAAACAATGCAAGGCGAGTGCTCCAGAGAGGAAAAATGGACATGGATTGAGGCAGGAATTAAGCTATGTGAAGATGGTGTCTGGAGACAAAGAGTTACCGACAAGCCAGTCGCGCCACAAGCGCTTATGCCTTTTTTAGCCCAACAGATCTCACTTGGCCTCACAACAGATGACGGCATGGTTCCAGAAAAGCTGGTGGTGTCGGGGATTTAAAAAACATGCCCAGCTGGTAGCAGACCGCTGTGTGGTCTGCCAGAAAAATAATTCTGGACCCATCACGGTAATGCCCCAACTGAGGCCCCCTGCCCCTGTCGGACCATTCCAGCATCTGCAGGTTGATTATATATCTCTTCCTTCATGCCAAGGATACACTAACATTCTTGTCATGGTCGACAGATTCTCTAGATGGGTAGAAGCTGTCCCAACTAAAAGAGCCACAGCCAATCACACTGCAAAGGTCTTGTGTAAGGATTACATTCCCCGATGGGGAGTCCCGAGTAGCATTGACTCAGATCAGGGAACACACTTCACAGGTGCTGTCTGCCAAGAAGTCTGTAGGTTACTGAACATTACGTGGGATTTACACTGTCCTTATCATCCACAATCATCAGGACAAGTAGAGCGAATGAATCGAACTCTGAAACAACGGCTTGCCAAATATCACCAAGAAGGAACACCATGGCCTCAGGCACTACCAATAGTGCTATGTAACATTAGGGCAACCCCAAACAGAACTACAGGTCTAAGCCCATTTGAAATTATAACAGGAAGACCCATGTCGCTGCCAGGAACTATCGATTTAAGGAAAGCTGATGTTCACTTAATGAGTGACACTTTGTTATCATACTGCCAGAACCTAACCAATGCTATTAGTTTTGTTTCCCGACAGGTATCGGCAGCTTGGGGTAATCCACCCGAAGGAGGACACGACATCATCCCGGGAGTCTGAGTGTATGTGAAAAAGTTGCATAAAGAACTTTTGGGTGCAATGTGGGAGGGACCTTATCAAGTGTTATTGACCACCCAGGCAGCTGTTAAAGTCCAAGGAAAGAAAACCTGGATCCACGCTTCAAACGTTAAACGAGCACCGTAACTGAAGCTGAAATCTAATAAGGACAATTATTTTTTGCCAAAATGTATAAATTTACTGTATTACTGATTGTAGGTATTCTAGGCATTTGCCTACTTCTTACTAGCCGACCCTCTGCACCAAAGGGAAATAGTAGGGTAGCAAGAGAATTACATGTAAATACCTTTTTATATATGTCATACATTTATGCCAAACAAAGTAACATTTCTAGTTGTTGGGTGTGTGCGCATATTCCTATTCACTCAAAGGGAGGGATTCCCTTGAGGCCAGTTCCTTTGAATATCTCAGAAATGGCTGAGTGGATAATTAATCAAAACAAAACAGGCAATGCGTTTCAGGATACGGAAAACTGGGCACGTAAATGGAAGTCAGCAAGTTACAATCTGACTACCTTTGAAGGGGGATACCAACCGTGCTACAATAATTCCAAACGGCCCCCATTTTTTGTTATCACTAATACAACAGGAATAGGAAGACCGGGGGAATCGGTCTGTCTGATTAGAAACATCAAAGGAGGCCAAAATATGGGGTATAGTAACTGCTCCCGGAATTATAATATAATCAAGCCACGGAACCGGGCCGATGTGGGAATTTTTAACGTAATGGGGATTCTGAATAAAACAGATGGAAAAGCCTGGACAGGCCCCGGAGTGTTGCTGACAAAGAAACAGCTAACATTCATTGCCTATAATGGCACCTATTGGGTGTGTGGCCACAAGGCCTACCCTTGGCTGCCCCAGAATTGGACGGGATTCTGCTATTTAGCCTACATTGTGCCATATATGTATCATATAAAGTCACTGTCGGAACATTTACACCGTTCTAAGAGAGCTATCACAGAAACAGAGAGGTCCTTTGCCATTCTGATCCCCAGGTATGGGACCGCCAGACTGGCAAGGGAATCCATTAACACGGCATCCCTTGTGGAACGGGTAGCCAATGATACCTCAGAGGCCCTAGTTAAAATCAATGCAGAAATGGTAGCAATCCGCACAGTAGCCCTACAGAATAGACTGGCCCTTGACTACATCCTGGCTGAAAAGGGAGGTACTTGCGCCCTACTCGGAACTGAATGTTGCACATATATCCCAGATAGCTCCGAAGAAATTACCCACTTAGCGGAGCATATCCAAAAGGAGGTAGAAAAACTTAAGCAACCCCCATCATTCACTTTGTGGAGTGGAGCCACTGAATGGCTAGATTCAATAGGAACTTAATTGGTGGAAGGTTTAATTCTATTCGTTGTAATTATTTTACTTTTATATTGTTTGTTTATGTTGATTAAATGTTGTTGCGACCAGGCGGCTGCAGCTGCTGTCCCGCAGGTGAGACACCTTGCAGGTCCCAGCAGACCGTCTGTACGTGGCACAGGGGTATGTTATGCTTAAGGGAAGGTTGTTTACTGGTTGAATTAAGATATTGATTTGGATTAAATTGGAATAAGGTTAATTAACCTACTAAAACCAGACTTCCATTGTGGCCTCGATGGAACTCGGGTTGGTGTAAATTTGTGTGGAATTTACTAGTCCGGACATGTGGCGAAACACATCAACAAATTTTAGAAGGAAACTCTATTAACATGTATAAAATTATTTTGTAGAATGTTAAACCAGTGATAGCTGATGTTTTATGATTCAGTTTGTGAAAGAATCAAAGGGGGGATTGATAGAGAATTCAAGCTCTGCAGCCTGGCTGCAGTTTTTGAGAAAACACAGACCACATTGCATTAAGTCATCAATCAACTTGACATTTTAGGACCTTTGGATAGCGAGCCAATTAAAGGTTAACACGCTATCAATTGAGCCAATAAGGTCAAAGAAGGCGAGTTCTTTTCTGGTAAATTGAACCAGGTATAAGTACAGCCATTTTGGCCATGTGGTCTCAGAAGGACAAAGGCCTGGCTTAAAGCCAGAAGCTTGTTGCTGCTGCCAGAATAAAGTTACATTAAAACTACAACCGGAGTTCGTATTTCATTGGAAATTAAGAGATCTAACACAGGTGTTTCGAATGAAGAACCCAAACTACATCCTCAAGGGTGGAAGATGCCTGTGCATGGATTTTTTTAATGTGTGGTGGCCGTTGCATACCAGCTACCATACGGGCTTGACAGAACTAGGTCTTGGTCTAGTGGCAAGGATTACCCAAGACAACTTGAGACCTGCTCTGCTGCACGGACCTAGTGCGCGCACACATCGCAGTGTGGGTTGGCCCGTGCTGCCCCTGGGCCCCTGGCCCCAAACTGGCACCTCCCCTGGGCCCCGATCACATCCGTTCACAGTCTCTCACAGCTCCTTTGCCCCCGATCTTGCCGCTCCTGCTGCATATATCTACATATATAGATATATATATATATATATATATATAGTTATATATCTACATTTGCAGATGACATTAATTTAGGAGACACAGTAAGTTGTGTAGATGGGAGCATGAAGTTATAAAGGGATATTGACAGACTAAGTGAATGGGCAAAACTATGGCAGATGGAGCTCAATGTGGGAAAGTATCAGAACATTTTCTTAATATTGAGAGAGAAAGAACTGTAGAGGGATTGGGGTGTCAGGGTATTGCATAAATTACTAAAAGCTAGGGCACTGGTACAAAAATAAATAAAAAAGACTAATTATGTCAAGGGGGCTGGAATACAAAGGGGAGGAAGTTATGCTTCAGTTGTACAGGTTCTGGAGTACTGCATTGCATTTTGGGCATCGAACCTCAGGAAAGATATATTGACCTTGGAGGGAATGCAGCACAGCTTCACCAGAAAGACACCGAGATAGGTTGCATAAACTTGGTTTGTGTTCCCTTGAGTTTAGAAGGTTGAGGGATGATCTAATTAAGATGTCTAAATTGATAACAGGGTAGATACAGAGAAGATATTTCCTCTGATGGAGCAATCTGGAACAAAGGGACACAATCTTAAAATTCAAGCTAGGCCATTCAGGAATGGATGGTGGGTCAATTGAAATTTTAAAAAACTGGGCTCAACAGAGTTTTATTAAGTAAGGGTATCAAGGGATATGGAGCAAAGGCGGGAAAACGGAGTTGTGGTACAAATCAGCCAAAATCTGATTGAATGGCGAACAGGCTCGAGGGGCTGTATGGCCTATCCCTGTTCCTATGTTCATGTATGCAATTAGACCTGATGAAACTTTGCAAGGGTGGGTGGATTACATTTTTGGAGCAGTAAAGCATGCTTGTGCTATGAAGCTTAACTCATTAACTCACATTGGAATAAATCAAGCTAAAGAAGACTATTGTCGGAAATATGTCGTGAAAGGCAGGTACTACCGTTGAAAATCCATATTACAGACATGAGGCACAGGCAGGAAAACAGCCTGTTTGTGGGAGAAGGAGTGAGTTGAAAAAACATAAGGCTGTGCTGAATGAATAAGCAGTTTAAAATTATGTGCATAGCCTTTCTGACTAACTAAGCTAAGCAGAATTTGAGAAAAAGAAACTTGTGTAAAGTTGAGCAGCTGGAGCCTCTCACGGCTGAGTGAGGATACACGTGAATCGGAAATGCTTTCGATGGGTTTGTATGTCTTAAATTTAATTAGGCACATGCAGTACCACTGCATATCCATGGGATTGGATGAACAACACACCAAGAAATCACATCCTTCTTAACATAACCTGATACTGAATAGAAAGTTTTCACCTTTACCCTAACAAAGGTCCCAGCGTGCACTGCCTGAGCAAAGCCAAAGTAAACATACTGGAAAAAGGGTTTCTTTTGAACAGGATACGCCACATCCTGCATTTAGTGGGAAAAGGGCTTCAGTTTGCATCGCAGACGCACTCCGAAAGCTGCACCTCCCCGGCGTCTTTCACAAACGCCAAAATATCTTGTTTGATGTTTAATACTTTGGAGTGTTTAGGTTAAATGGAGCTCAGCAAGTGCAATAATAATGAAAAGGTTTTCCAGCTGATGCTCCTAGCTTGCTGCAAATAGGTTTTAAAAAACATACTTCATTCTAAGAATTGGCATTGCGCCCAGAATAATTTAAAAGACTTTGAAATGCTATTGGATTTAAACATTCTAAGCACAAAAGCCTCAATTTTGTGATCAAAGCAAGGTCGGGCCCTGGCCCACCAATGGCACAGGCAGGCTTGTGTTGGCAACTGAGTGTGTTTGTCTTGCCAAATTGTGCAAGGCTAAATCCACCTCCTAATTTTAATACTCCGTGTGCATGGAAAATGAGTGCAGGAAGGCTAACCAGCAGTGCAATTGGCTGGAGGAAGGGGTGGTGGGTAAGAGGTGGTACTTCAATCATTGAGGCATCCCTGCTGAAAGGGATGTCATTTGCCCTTAAATGGGTGGGAGTCTTTTGCTGGAGCAAAAGTGGTGCTTCCACCAAAAGTACAAAGAGTAAATGCCAAAAATCTTGTCGGAGCAATATAAGGGGGTAAACATGATTGGAAGGTTGGGAAAGCTCCCCATTTACCAAGGGTGCTTTGAACAGAGATGGCTCTGCTCATAGAGTCAGAGATTGATAGAGAATAGAAACCGACTGTTCGGACCATCAAGTGTGTGCTGGCGTGAATAGTGCTGGTCATCTTTCAGGGATGCGCAGTCCTTTGGGCATAGCAAGAGAAGGGGTAGATTAGCCAGCTTTTTCTCAGAGTGTCCACACATCTGTCACACTCAGCTCAAACCTCTCAAAGGATTGAAGAAGTGGCAGCTAGCTGCCTCATTGGACATGGCTCCTGATGTGGCAGAACCATCTTGCGGACCTGCACCCAGAGATACAAGGCAACCTCCATCCATTGCAGCCTGCACTGGGCAACAGCAGCCTATCACTACACTTGCTCCTCACACTCGGGGAGAAGATGTACCAGTTAGATAGACTTTACAAGGTCACCAATGGGAAGCATTGTGGGAGGCAATAGAAGCACCTCTTTCTATCATCTAAAAAATTGCCCATTTTATTTCTCCTTTGTTTGTAGAATTTCCATTGTGAAAGGCCATGAAAAAAGATCAGCAGATGATAACATGGCATCTAAGTGACAGTAGATGGAAATGTATTGCATTCATATCATAGAAGCATAGAATGGTTACAGCACAGAAGGGGCCATTCGGCCCGTTGAACCCATGCCGGCTCTCTGCAAAAGCATTTCAGCTAGTCCCACTCCCCAACCTTTCCCCGTAGCCCTGCAAATTTGTTTCCTTCATGTACTTATCCAACTCCCTCTTGAAAGCTTCGATTGAATCTGCCTCCACCACCTTTTCAGGCAGTGCATTCCAGATCCCAACCATTCACTGCGTAAAAAAGTTATTCCTCATGTCAACCTTTGGTTCTTCTGCCAATCACCTTAAATCTGTGTCCTCTGGTTCTCGACCCTTTTGCCAATGGGAACAGTTTCTCTCTATCTACTCTGTCCAGACTCTCATGATTTTGAACTCCATCAAATCTCCTCTCAACCTTCTCTGCTCTAGGAAGAACAAACCCCAGCTGCTTCAGTCTGCTGATCAGTCTCCAGTCAGCATTTTGCTGACACGGAAACTATGTTGTACATAATTCATCAGGAATATTTGTGCAGTTGTTAGATCTGGGAATGCATGCTGCCCGATCTTCCTGACTGCACTTCAGCTGCCTTCATTTTCTCATCTTTTTCTATTAGAGCACCAAGGGCTGGAATTTCAGTTTGTTGTTGCCTCTGTTTTCACCCCAGAGGGGCGGTAATGGCGGCGGAAAGCATTTCCGGGCGTACGACCAGCTTCCAGCGTCCCGCCGGGACATTCGGTGCTGGGTTTGTGGGGACGCGGAGCATTACCGCCCGGGAGAGGCGAGCCGGTGTGCAACGCCCCTGGTTGCGACACCAGCTCGAAATTTGAAACTCGCCCTGTTATATATGCAGACTATACATATACTCTCTGTGTAGTCACTGTATAGTTGCATAAGATGGAGACTTGTTTACCTGATGTACTATCAATAAAGTTTACACTATGTATATACATGCTGGCACCACTAGAGGGTGCAACTGGTGGAGACCTGGGGTTTTCTGCCCTGGAGGCTGGGGCTGTATAAAAGGGGAGCCACCATGCAGCTCCCTCACTCTGGAGTTACGAGTAAAGGACCAAGGTCAACACATTGTCTCGTGGAGTCATTCATAAGTACACTACAGACAAAATAACTGGCGACAAGAATACAGACTTTCACGCGATCATGGCTACCTTTGGCACACTAAAAAACTTCGCAGAGGGTGATGATTGGGATGTCTTCACGGAAAGGCTCGAGCTTTTTATGGCAAATGACCTGACAGGCAAGACGGACAAATTGGCGGAGAAGCGCAAGGCTATACTGCTGACCAGTTGTGGGCCCAAGGTCTACCGCCTCATCAGGGACTTGCTGGCACCCACGAAGGCCAAAGATAAGACATACGATGAGCTGACTGAACTAATTCACGACCAATTAAAACCAAAAGAGAGCATCCTCACGGCCAGGTATAGATTCTACACTCACCACAGACCTGAGGGCCAGGAGATTGCAAAATATGCTGCCGACCTCAGGAGACTTGCGGCACTTTGTGAGTTTGGCACGCACCTCAACGAAGCATTGCGAGACATCTTCGTTATAGGAATTGGCCACGAGGGCCTCCTTCACAAGCTATTATCTGCCAACACCACAGTCAACCTGCAGAAGGCCATCAGCATCAGTCAGGCGTTCATGACCTCGACCTGCAGCACCAAGCAAATTATTCATCCTGTGGTCTCAAACCCGGCAAGAACTATACACAGAATGGTGCCTTTCACAGGCAAAACTGTAGAACGTGGCTTTGCCCAGGGCAGAGAGCACAGACCTCAGGGTTCCAGAGCTCAGAGCCCGTCAAGGGATGCTAATTGAGTAGCACCATGCTGGCGTTGTGAAGGAAACCATAGGGCTCACCAGTGTCGGTTTGCTGAGTATGTATGCAAAGCCTATAACACGAAGGGCCACCTCCAGCGTACGTGTAAAAGAAATACGACTCACCGTCTAGCAGAGGAGTCGGTAGGTGACTTTGAATCCAGCGGGGAGTGTGATGATTTGGCCAGAGAGGCAGCACAGCCCCACGAAGAAGTGTATGGAGTGTATACCTGCACCAACGATTGTACTCCAGTGAAGATGGAAGTCGAGATAAACGGCATTCCAGTCTTCATGGAAGTGGACACGGGAGCAAGCCAGTCAATGATGAGCCAGGGTGCCTTTGAGAAGCTATGGAACGAAAACTGACCCGAGCTGGTTCCAGTACAGGAAAAATTGTGCACCTACACCAAGGAGCTGATCCCAGTTCTTGGTAGTGCGGATGTAAGTGTAATCCATAATGGCCTGGTGCACAAGTTACCTCTGTGGATTGTTGCAGGTGATGGTCCAACGCTACTCGGAAGAAGGTGGATAGGGAAGATCCAGTGGAGATGGGAAGACCTCTTCACTCCAGCAATCGATGTCCTCTGTGCTCAAAGGCAGAGCAAAACCTCACCTTCACTTGGGCCAGGCACCAGAGAACAGACCAGCGCAGCACCTGAGGCACAGACTGTCCATCGTGACTGCGTGGCAATGATCTGACCGGAACGACCTAAAAGTACCTTCCCGGCTCCTGTGGCAGGACTCCTGGGGAGGAAGATTGAATTCACAGGCACTCTTCCAGCTTTTGTGGTAGAATCGCGGGAGAGAAAGATCAAGGCAGTCGACCTCGAGGACAGAGGTAAGATGGCGTTACTGCTGCAGCGAGGTGCAGTGTTTCGATGCAGGGGTCTCTTAAAGGAGACCTGCAACCAACTGAACTTAAAAAGACATTGTATGCATGGCAATCAATGTAACGAACCGATTAAGAATGTAAAGAACAAAATGTTGCGACTTGTTGGGAATAGAGAGTCTCCAAAAGTAGCAAGCAAGCGAATTCGAGAGGGTAAAGGCACTGATCCTGATGCCCTGCCCAGGTGTCCCCACAAGTTATAGGCCAGCGACCTCAGGAGGGTGAAGGCACTGATCCTGATACCCTGCCCCAGGTCTATCCCTCGCTGCAGGCATCCGATGGCACTATTCGCCACAGACCTGGAAGTGAAAACGGTGCCAATACGCGTAGTCGGCCGCCGTTGCCCACCACCCGGGTGAAGACAGCGCAGCCCCCAGACCCAGTCACTACCTCGGCCATGTCCGGGAGTAAAAGGTCAGAATCAACGAGCTCCCCAAACGAGACCTGGAACAGCCATGTTCCCGCCATCAGACGACTAGGACCCCGTCCGGTTGCTCTGGAACTAGCGTCCTCACATACCTGTACTGCTATCTCAGTACTGGCCATGCCGGAACCATGAACGCACTCTACCCAATCTGAGCACACGGCCATAAAATGTAACGGATGTAAATCACTGAACCAAGGTGTCACGATACAAACTGTAAAAATGTTTCTTCTTCCTTGCTTTGTACTTGCACTGTGTCCGATCCTGTATGTTAATGTAACGGGCCAGCTGCATGACCTCGCTGTGGGTGGGGGAGCAATGGATGTATGTAACCATGGACACACACATGGATCACACCCAGAACCCTCTGGAACCTCCACTGCATCATCGAACCATCCAAACTGGTAACCACTACCCAACATCGTGGCAAAAGGACTTGGGGGTTAACAGGGAGAGAGCCAAGCCAAAGCACAGCCAAGGTGCAAGGGCTATTGCCACTTAAGTCTGGGAAGAGCTAAGCCAGAGCACATCGTGCAAAGGTAATTGGCACAAAGGACTTGGGGGAGAGTGATGTTATATATGCAGACTATAGATATTATTTTGTGTTCCAAACACAGATGAGACTGCACACAGGGAGGTTAAAGTAACAGTGACCTCAGTCTTTAATAAGACACTCCAGAGTGAGGAACAGGCCTTAGGGGCCGGCTTATATACAGTGCTCCCAAGGGATGCTGGGATCCCTTGGGACTTCAGGGGATGAGCTCCCTGGTGGTAGAACATGGGAGTGCATGCTTTACAGGTACACAACATCACTGCCCCCCGCAAAGTCAAAGTGAAAACTATTTACAAGGTGAGGCGGTCGGGAGTCTTTCTTTCCCTGCTGGACCGCCTCGGTACAAATGTCTGTACTAGTGAGTTGGCTGTGCCCTCGCTGGGCTGGCGTGTTGTTGGCCCTGCAGGGCTGCTGGGTGAACCTGGTTTGTTGGGTTGCTGGGCATGATGGGTTTGATTTCCTGGTCCGGCGTGGTGTCGTTGATCCTTTGGGTGTGTGTTGTGGGCTCAAAAAAGGTGGTGTCTGCTGTGGGTTGTTCAGGCAGTCTGTGAATCGCAGCCTCGTTTGGTCCAGGTATTTCTTGCAAATTTGTCCACTGTCGAGTTTGACGACAAACACCCTATTCCCTACTTTAGCTATCACCGTGCCCGCAATCCACTTGGGACCATGTCCATAGTTTAGCACATACACAGGGTCATTCAGATCAATTTCCCGTGACACAGTGGCGCGACCATCATTTACATTTTGTTGCTGCCGCCTGCTCTCTACCTGATCATGCAGGTTGGGGTGAACCAGCGAGAGTCTGGTTTTAAGTGTCCTTTTCATGAGTAGCTCAGCCGAGGGCACCCCTGTGAGCGAGTAGGGTTTCATGCGGTCAGGCGGGTTTGGAGTGAGCCTTCTGTGACTCGTTTAAGGCTCTGTTTGATGGTTTGTACTGCCCGCTCTGCCTGCCCATTGGAGGCTGGTTTAAACAGGGCCGAGGTGACATGTTTGATCCCATTGCGGGTCATGAATTCTTTAAATTCGGCACTGGTGAAACATGGCCCGTTTTCACTGACCAGTATGTCAGGCAGGCAAACATGGCCCTCAGGCTTTCAATGGTGGTGGTGGCGGTGCTTCCCGACATTATTTCACATTCAATCCATTTAGAAAAAGCATCCATTACCATAAGGAACATTTTACCGAGAAACGGGCCCGCATAGTCGACATGGATCCTCGACCATGGTCTGGAGGGCCAGGACCACAAACTTAGTGGTGTCTCTCTGGGCGTGTTGCTCAACTGAGCACACACGCTGCATTGCCGTACACAGGACTCTAAGTCAGAGTCGATACCGGGCCACCACACGTGGGATCTGGCTATCGCTTTCATCATTACTATACCCGGGTGTGTGCTGTGGAGATCCGAGATGAACGTTTCCCTGCCCTTTTTGGTAGCACTACGCGGTTACCCCACAACAGGCAGTCTGCCTGAATGGACAGCTCGTCCTTTCGCCACTGGAACGGCTTGATTGGCTCTTGCATTTCAACGGGGATGCTGGCCCAGCTCTCATGCAGTACACAGTTTTTTACTAGGTACAGCAGAGGATCTTGGCTGGTCCAAGTCCTAATCTGGCGGGCCGTGACAGGTGATTTATCATTTTCAAACGCTTCCATGACCATCAACAAGTCTGCGGGCTGCGCCACCATCAACAAGTTTGCAGGCTGCGCCATTTCCACTCTCGTGGTAGGCAATGGTAGCCGACTGAGAGCATCTGCACAGTTCTCAGTGCCTGGCCTGAGGCGGATGGTATAGTTATACGCTGATAGCGCGAGTGTCCACCTTTGTATGCGGGCTGAGGCATTAGTATTTATCCCCTTGTTTTCAGCGAACAGGGATGTGAGGGGCTTGTGATTGGTTTCCAGCTCAAATTTGATGCCAAACAGGTACTGATGCATTTTCTTTACCCCGAACACACACGCTAATGCCTCTTTCTCAATCATGCTGTAGGCCTTCTCGGCCTTAGACAAGCGCCTGGAGGCATAGGCGACAGATTGCAACTTCCCCGCAACGTTAGCTTGTTGTAATACACACACCCGACTCCGTACGACGATGCGTCACATGCTAGCACAAGTCTTTTACACGGGTTATACAATACAAGCAGCTTGTTGGAGCATAAAATGTTTCTGGCTTTCTCAAAAGCAATTACTTGTTTTTTTTCTCCCCATACCCAGTTTTCACCTTTGCGCAATAACACATGTAGGGGCCTAAAAGGGTGCTTAAACCCGTAGGAAGTTACGAAAATAGGAGTCCCAGGAACGACCGCAGCTCCGTGACGTTCTGTGGCCTGGGCGCATTCCTGATAGCCTCTGTCTTGGTGTCTGTGGACTGAATGCCGTCCGCCGCGATCTTTCTCCCCAAAAAACCCACTTCTGTTGCCATGCTGATGCATTTCGACCTCTTCAGCCGCAGCCCTATGCGATCCAGTCGCTGGAGGACCTCCTCCAGGTTTTGTAGGTGCTCGGCTGTGTCCCAACCAGTGACCAATACGTCGTCCTGAAAGACCTCCGTGTGTGGTACCGACTTGAGGAGGCTCTCCAAGTTTCTGTAGAAGATCGCTGCAGCCGACCGAATTCCAAACGGGCATCTGTTGTAGATGAACAGTCCCTTGTGCGTGTTGATGCAGGTGAGGCCCTTCGAAGACTCCTCCAGCTCTTGCGTCATGTGGGCCGAAGTCAGGTCGAGCTTGGTGAATGTCTTGCCTCCTGCCAGCGTCGTAAATAGGTCATCTGCTTTAGGTAGCGGGTATTGGTCCCGTAGTGAGAAACGATTAATAGTTACTTTATAATCGCCGCAAATCCTGACCGTGCCATCACTTTTGAGTACTGGAACAATCGGGCTGGCCCACTCGCTGAATTCCACTAGGGAGATGATGCCCTCGCATTGCAGCTTGTCCAGCTCAATTTCCACTCTCTCCCTCATTATGTGAGGTAATACTCGCGCCTTGTGGTGAATGGGTCGTGCCTCTGGGACCAAGTGGATCCGCATCTTTGTCCAAGAAAAGTTTCCAATGCCTGGCTCAAAAAGGGAAAGAAATTTGTTAAGAACCTGGGTACATGAGGCCTCATCGACATGTGTTAGCGTTCGGATGTCATCCCAGTTCCAGCGGATTTTGCCCAACCAGCTCCTTCCAAGCAGTGTGGGGCCATCGCCCGGGATAATCCAGAGTGGCAGTTCGTGCACCATGCCCTCGTAGGTGACCTTGACCATGGTACTGCCCAGGACAGTGATAAGCTCTTTGGTGTACGTTCTCAGTTTCGTGTGGATGGGGCTCAGAGATGGTCTGAATGCTTTGTTGCACCACAGTCTCTCAAACATCTTTTTATTCATGATGGATTGGCTAGCGCCAGTGTTCAGTTCCATGTCTATGGGTAAGCCATTCAATTTTGCGTTTAGCATTATAGGTGGACAGTTCGTCGGAAATGTGTGCACCCCGTGTACTTCAGCATCTGCCTCCTCTCTCTGAGGCTCGGAATTGCTTTGATCTACCATGGACCGATCTTCCTCTGCCATGTAGTGGTTAGCAGGTCTTGCAGAGCTTGCAGCTCATCTGCAAGCTCGTTGGAGGTGCCCCATTGTTGCACAGCTCTTGCAAACATACCCTTTGAAGCGGCATGAATAGGCTGAATAGAAGCCTCCACAACGCCAACAAGGTGTGAATTGAACATAAGAATTAGGAACAGGAGTAGGCCATCTAGCCCCTCGAGCCTGCTCCGCCATTCAACAAGATCATGGCTGATCTGGCCGTGGACTCAGCTCCACTTACCCGCCCACTCCCCATAACCCTTAATTCCCTTATTGGTTAAAAATCTATCGATCTGTGACTTGAATATATTCAATGAGCTAGCCTCAACTGCTTCCTTGGGCAGAGAATTCCACAGATTCACAACCCTCTGGGAGAAGAAATTCCTTCTCAACTCGGTTTTAAATTGGCTCCCCGCATTTTGAGGCTGTGCCCCCTAGTTCTAGTCTCCCCGACCAGTGGAAACAACCTCTCTGCCTCTATCTTGTCTATCCCTTTCATTATTTTAAATGTTATTATTTCATTATAAGATCACCCCTCATCCTTCTGAACTCCAACGAGTAAAGACCCAGTCTACTCAATCTATCATCATAAGGTAACCCCCTCATCTCCGGAATCAGCCGAGTGAATCGTTTCTGTGCCCCCTCCAAAGCCAGTATATCCTTCCTTAAGTAAGGTGACCAAAACTGCATGCAGTACTCCAGGTGCGGCCTCACCAATACCCTATACAGTTGCAGAAGGACCTCCCTGCTTTTGTACTCCATCCCTCTCGCAATGAAGGCCAACATTCCATTCGCCTTCCTGATTACCTGCTGCACCTGCAAACTAACTTTTTAGGATTCATGCACAAGGACCTCCAGGTCCCTCTGCACTGCAGCATGTTGTAATATCTCCCCATTCAAATAATATTCCCTTTTACTGTTTTTTTTTCCCCAAGGTGGATGACCTCACACTTTCCAACATTGTATTCCATCTGCCAAACCTTAGCCCATTCGCTTAACCTATCTAAATCTCTTTGCAGCCTCTCTGTGTCCTCCACACAACCTGCTTTCCCACTAATCTTTGTGTCATTTGCAAATGTTGTTACAATACACTCTGTCCCCTCTTCCAGGTCATCTTTGTATATTGTAAACAGTTGTGGTTCCAGCACCGATCCCTGTGGCACACCACTAACCACCGATTTCCAACCCGAAAAGGACCCATTTATCCCGACTCTCTGCTTTCCGTTAGCCAGCCAATTCTCTATCCATGCTAATACCTTTCCACTGACTCCGACGTACCTTTATCTTCTGCAGTAACCTTTTGTGTGGCACCTTATCGAATGCCTTTTGAAAATCTAAATACACCACATCCATCGGTACACCTCTATCCACCATGCTCGTTATATCCTCAAAGAATTCCAGTAAATTAGTTAAACATGATTTCCCCTTCATGAATCCATGCTGCGTCTGCTTGATTGCACTATTCCTATCTAGATGTCCAGCTATTTCTTCCTTAATTATAGTTTCAAGCATTTTCCCCACTACAGATGTTAAACTAACTAGCCTATAGTTACCTGCCTTTTGTCTGCCCCCTTTTTTAAACAGAGGTGTTACATTAGCTGCTTTCCAATCCGCTGGTACCTCCCAGAGTCCAGAGAATTTTGGTAGATTATAACGAATGCATCTGCTATAACTTCCGCCATCTCTTTTAATACCCTGGGATGCATTTCATCAGGACCAGGGGACTTGTCTACCTTGAGTCCCTTCAGCCTGTCCAGCACTACCCCCCTAGTGATAGTGATTGTCTCAAAGTCCTTCCTTCCCACATTCCTGTGACCAGCAATTTCTGGCATGGTTTCTATGTCTTCCACTGTGAAGACCGAAGCAAAATAATTGTTTCAGGTCTCAGCCATTTCCACATTTCCCATTATTAAATCCCCCTTCTCATCTTCTAAGGGACCAACATTTAATTTAGTCACTCTTTTCCGTTTTATATATCTGTAAAAGCTTTTACAATCCGTTTTTATGTTTTGCGCAAGTTTACCTTCGTAATCTATCTTTCCTTTCTTTATTGCTTTCTTAGTCATTCTTTGCTGTCGTTTAAAATTTTCCCAATCTTCTATTTTCCCACTAACCTTGGCCACCTTATACGCATTGGTTTTTAATTTGATACTCTCCTTTATTTCCTTGGTTATCCACGGCTGGTTATCCCTTCTCTTACCGCCCTTCTTTTTCACTGGAATATATTTTTGTTGAGCAATATGAAAGAGCTCCTTAAAAGTCCTCCACTGTTCCTCAATTGTGCCACCGTTTAGTCTGTGTTTCCAGTCTACTTTAGCCAACTCTGCCCTCATCCCACTGTAGTCCCCTTTGTTTAAGCATAGTACGCTCGTTTGAGACACTACTTCCTCACCCTCAATCTGTATTACAATTTCAACCATACTGTGATCACTCATTCCGAGAGGATCTTTTACGAGGAGATCATTTATTATTCCTGTCTCATTTCACAGGACCAGATCTAAGATAGCTTGCTCCCTTGTAGGTTCTGTAACATACTGTTCTAAGAAACAATCCCGTATGCATTCTATGAATTCCTCCTACAGGCTACCCCGTGCGATTTGATTTGACCAATCGATATGTAGGTTAAAATCCCCCATGATTACTGCTGTTCCTTTTTCACATGCCTCCATTATTCCCTTGATTATTGCCCGCTCCAACGTGAAGTTATTATTTGGAGGCCTATAAACTACGCCCACCAGTGACTTTTTTCCCTTACTATCTCTAATCTCCAACCCACAATGATTCAACATTTTGTTCATTAGAGCCAATATCATCTCTCACAACTGCCCTGATATCATCCTTTATTAACAGAGTTACCCCACCTCCTTTCCCTTCTTGTCTATCTTTCCGAACCATCAGATACCCCTGTATGTTTAATTCCCAGTCTTGGCCCCCCTGCAACCACGTTTCTCTAATGGCCACCAAATCATACCCATTTGTAATGATTTGTGCCGTCAACTCATTTACTTTATTTTGAATGCGGCGTGCGTTTAGGTAGAGTATTTTAATACTAGTTTTTAAACCATGATTTTTAGTTTTGACCCCTCCTGCAGCCCCTTTACATTCAGTGGCCCTTTTTGTTTTTTGCCTTGGGTTTCTCTGCCCTCCACTTTTACTCATCCCCTTTCTGTCTTTTGCTTTTGTCTCCTTTTTGTTTCCCTCTGTCTCCCTGCATTGGTTCTCATCCCCCTGCCATGCATTCATCCTTTGCCTTGCATTCATCCTTTGTTGTGGACTCTGAGTCATTTGGGTCACCTGAGACCTGCTGGCAGTTGCACACTCATGGGTTCTGCCCTGTACATTTCTGCTCGCAAACACAGTTTCAGTTAATTTATGAACATTGCTAGCACTTGTCTGCTGAGAGATTTGTTTGGTGTTATCACTGGTGGACATAAACACCTGTGCTATTGCAATGGCCTTACTGAGGGTCGGTGTTTCTACAGTCAAAAGTTTTCGTAGGATGGTCTCATGGCCAATGCCCAATACAAAAAAGTCTCTGAGCATTTGCTCCAGGTAACCATCAAACTCACATTGTCCTGCAAGTTGCCTTAGCTCGGCAAAGTAGCTTGCCACTTCCTGATCTTCAGATCGTTGGCACGTGTAGAACCGATACCTCGCCATCAGCACGCTCTCCCTCGGGTTAAGATGCTCCCGAACCAGTGTACACAGCTCCTCATATGACTTATCTGTGGGTTTCACCGGAGCCAGAAGATTCTTCATGAGGCTGTAGGTCGGTGCCCCGCAGACTGTGAGGAGGACCGCTCTCCTTTTTGCAGCACTTCCTTCTCCATCCAGTTCGTTGGCTACAAAGTACTGGTCTAGCCGTTCGACATAGGCTTCCCAGTCCTCACCCTCTGAGAACTTCTCCAGGATGCCCACAGTTTGCTGCATCTTTGCTTTGGATTCGTATTCTCATCGCCAGTTATTGTGTTCCTAACACAGATGAGGCTGCACACAGGGAGGTTAAAGTAACAGTCTTTAATAAGACACTCCAGAGTGAGGAACAGAGTGAGGCCGGCTTATATACAGTGCTCCCAAGGGATGCTGGGATCCCTTGGGACTTCAGGGGATGAGCTCCCCTGTGGCGGAACATGGGAGTGCATGCTTTACAGATACACAACAGATATACTCTCTATGTAGTCACTGTATAGTTGCATAAAATGGAGACTTATTTAACTGATGTACTAGCAATAAGGTTTACTCTGTGTATATACATGCTGGCACCACTAGAGGGTGCAACTGGTGGAGATCGGGGTTTCCTGCCCTGGTGGCAGGGGCTGTATAAAAGGGGAGCCACCATGCAGCTGCTTCACTCTGGAGTTCCGAGTAAAGGACCAAGGTCACTACAGTTTGAGTACAACACATTGCCTCGTGGAGGCAATCATAAATGTATTACAGACATAATACGCCCGACCTGTCGCGCCCTGCAGCGCACCTTCGTGGGACCACCTGTGAAAGCTGACGGTTCCAGCTGTAACGACCGCAGTGAGCGAATGAATGTCGACCTCAGGTAAGTGTGATTATTTTTAAATTTTTTATTTTTGCGATTCATGTGGAGGTGGTGTCAGTAAGGTATTGGGATTGTTTTTGGTGGGTTTTTTCAGATTTATTTTTTTCACAGAAGCCGTTCCAAGGCCAGTTGTTTACCTCGGGATTTTCATTTGTTTAGCTGGCAAAGCACTCTAAAAGAGATGTGGAATGCCTCCCTTACTGCTCCGCTCCACACTCACGGCCCAGCTGGTGAATTTTGCGGCTGGAGACGCAAACCATTTCCTGGCGCAAAATTTATGGTTCCACCCGGGGTTAACGCTGCGACACGCGACTGAATTTCCACCCCCATGAGCCTCCTCCTTGCCGTTTTACATGCTTAATCCATTTTGCATTGTGAAGATGTGCAACCTGGAACAAGCTATAATTATTTTATCTTTGACCTCTGCTACACATGGCCCTCAAGCCCTTTATGCTGACAATGGGGTGCCAAAAGTGGAAAAGTCTCCCATTCCCTGGTACTGACATCCATTATTTAGGGAAATCAAATGCGGAATAGTTTATCACTTCATCAAACATTCAACAGATTCATGTATCTGTTGTTTCATCCCCTCCATCAGTGTGACACTGAGCTCCCTGTGGCTCGTCACTTTGACTTCTCCATCTTCACTCTCTCCTACAGTATTCCAATGAAGCTGAATGCAAGCTTCGAGAGACTTACCACACCTTTCTGCTGGTTGTTCTGTAACTCTCTGATCTGAACATTGACTTTAATAATTCAGAGCTTAGATATACTCTGCATTTTATTTGCAGGAGTACCGCCTATGCTGTGAGGAGGGTCTAGTGATTGTGAGGGGACGGGAAATGTGTTGGCATCTGTCATGGTCAACTTTGAGTTATAAACTTCTCCACTTTTGAGGCAACTGGAGAGGTTGTTTTGTCTTTCTCTATTTCTCCTTTGTTCCTTTTTATATCTCGGTATCACCTCACTAATGATCATTTATACTATTGAGTAGCCTTTTGTTAAGCAGTTTGCAAGTCAATTTGTGATTCATGTATCTGTTGTTTCTTTCCTGCTCCTCCTTGCCCCTTTTCCTCACTATTTTTCCAATTTTACTGAAGTGCTTGTTTATCTTTCAGGCTTCAGTTTTGACGATGGGCACCAACTCAAAACATCATAGCCTGCCTTTTCTTTTTACAAAAAGATTAATCTGCTGCGTATCTCCAGCATTTTCTGTTTTTACTTTAAATTTCCAGCAATTGGAGTTTTTCCTTTTAATTTTTCCATCATCCCTCCCTTTTCTGACCAAAATCATTAACTGTGGTAGAGTCTGTAGAGATTGGAAAGATAACTAATGTAAAACACAATGCAAGGATAGCCATTAGAACCAACCGTTATCATCATAGGCAGTCCCTCGAATCGAGGATGACTTGCTCCCACACCAAAAAAGGATGAGTTCACAGGTGTTTCAATGAAGGACCTAATATTCCAGGTCCCGAACTACATCTTGAAGCATTGAAGATGCCTGTGCTTGGATTTTTTTAACATGTGATGGCGGTAGAACCAACCAGATCCGTAGTGGTAGTCTAATTTCCCCCATGACATTAATAAGAATAAAAACAGAATTTATCTCAGCCTCATGATATAAAATCTTGGTTTTGGCTTGATTATACTCAACCTTAGACCATCGACTTGTTTCCGTTCTTCCGACTGAAATGGCTCGCTTGGTTGCTTGCCTTCATTGTGATCATGAAAATTCACGACAAAAAAAAACAGACCAAAACTAAATAACAATATTCAAAGATTTATTTTGTTCTCCGTCAGTACTGCACTGAAGATTGTAATATCATCAATCACCATGAATTGATTTTCTAGAATTTGAAAAACTAGAAAAGTTCTATTTTTAGATTTCAAGGGCTGCATATAGAATATGCCATGGTCAACCTTGAATTATAAACTTCTCCACTTGCGAGGCAACCATAATTTTGTCACTTTCCAGTCTCCATAGCCAATTCTACTCAGTAGGGGACATGAAATATCCTTTGTGTCACACAAATAAAACAAAACTAGAAATGCCAATGTAAGCACTATTACCCTAATTGAGCCATGCACACTCACTCAATTTGCATCTTACTTAATTCTTGTTATCAAGATGCAGCATGGATGGTCACTTTAAGCACTGCTTGTATATGTGGCTATTTCTTCCCAGCAGGTCAGCAGAATGATGATGGAATACTGTATATTCAAGTTAAATGGGTACTATCTTTGTCGAAGAAAATGTTTGCAAACTCATTTTAATTGTTTTACAAACTGCATTGATAAACACCATTGCATCATTTCTATATAACGCTTTATGATAATGGTGCACTGGCCTTCTGACTCTTCCCTTTTGCTAAACAAAAAACGGGTTGGCACGCATATTCTTCAAAAAGGTAACAGTGCTTTAGGATTTAGGAATGTCTAATTTAAGATAGTACTTTTTTATCATCATATAGCAAATTCTATCAACAGTGCACTAACACATCTAGTGGAAATAAGATCTTCCCCTTCCAGGCTCATTTGTACCCTGCCAAATGATTTTAATAAATAAAAGAGATATGTTTATATTGCATAAAGAAAACAAACTCTACTGCTCATGCTTTCTGCTATTTCCTGTGGTATCCCAGTGCTTCAGAAAGGAGTAATGTTGTTGCACAGACTTCTGTTCTGCTTGAGTGCATGTGGCCTCCTGGATATTCCCGAGAGTACCTTAACCCAGGGTGTGAAGGAAGTGCTACTGACCTAATGGATGGAAGCAGGTCTCTGCTCAAGGAGGCCATTGAGGTGCTGAGGCATGTATTGCAATGAATAGAGGCAAAATAAAAACACAGGAGCTCCCACAGGAGACAGTGTTGCAATGGACAGGCAGTGACACTATCCATTGGTTCCACAGTCAAACTAAAAGTCCTCAACTCATGTCCTAAGCTATGCATTCAGAACATACAGACCTGCTTAGGGTTAAAGGTTCAGTGAGACTTTTTTAAATTTATGAACATTTCACTGGTGTGCAAAAGCCTGAAAAATCATAACAAAATACAAAGAAATGTCATAGTCTTGTCAATGCCTTTGATTTATCTCTTTAATCATCTAACATTTTGGAATATTTAAAAAAATATATGCATCTTCCAAAATATATGATTTATCTCATCTTAACTGTGTAGAGTCCCTTTAATAAGTGCATCCAGATAATCAGAGGTGATATAATGGAGTAGCTAGCTGGAGGGGGGGCAAAATTCAGTAGTGTCTCCTTATCTAAGGAAGGATATACTTGCCTTGCAGGTGGTGCAACTAAGGTTCACTAAATTGATTCCTGGGATGAGAGGTCTGTCCTATGGTTGTGTAGAATGGGCATATATTCTCTGTTTAGAAGAATGAGAGGTGATCTCATTGGAACATACCAGATTCTGAAGGGGATTGACAGGGTAGATGTTGCGAGGTTGTTTCCCCTGGCTGGAATGTCCAGAACTAGGGGGCACAGTCTCATAATAAAGGGTAGACCATTTAAGACAGAGATGAGCAGGAATTTCTTCACTCAGAGGGTTGTGAATCTTTGGACGTCTCTGTCCCAGAGGGCTGTGGATGCTGAGTCTCTGAATATATTCAAGGCTGAGATAGATAGATTTTTGGACTCTAGGGGAATCAAGGGATACGGAGATCAGGTGGGAAAGTGGAGTTGAGGTTGATGATCAGCCATGATCTCACTGAATGGTGGAGCAGGTTCGAGGGGCCGTATGCCCTACTCCTGCTCTTATTTCTTATGTTCTTATGATATAAGGAAAGGCACAAGGGTGAATATTAAATACATTATGAAACCATAAATTTTGATTGGAATGTTTCATCTTTGCTGTTGTGTCTCATTTCAGTTTTGGGGCGTTGGTATGGAAGGGCAAATTGAGGTGGTGATGGGGATGTCCAGAGGAACCAGGAAGTGGGATGGAATTCACTGGAACCAAAGTATAATGAGACGGTCGCGGACCGCCCTTGCAGAATCGCGATTGACTGGCTTCCACCTTCATCACTGGTGTTGCTGCTGCTGTTCCTCGTCCTCCTCTTCCTCATCCTCCTCATCCTCTTGCTCCTCTGCCTGCTCCTCCTGCTCCTCATCCTCTTCCTCCTCCTCCTCCTCAGGTGGTGCGGCTATGCCTGGTGGCAATGGCTGTGCCCTCATAATGGCCAGGTTGTGCAGCATGAGACAGACAATGACGAATAGATACCCGCTCAGACGAGTACTGGAGGATTCCTCCCGAGCGGTCAAGGCAGCGGAACCATTGCTTCAACACTCCAATGGACTGCTCACTGATGTTCCTGGTGGCAGCATGGCTCTCATTGTTTGAGAGCTGGGTAGGAGTGTTGGGGTTGCGGAGGTGAGTCATGAGCCAGGTGGTGAGCGGTTAGCCCTTGTCTCCGAGCTTGATGTGGTGGCTGGAAGAAATCTAGCACACCGGGCTAGTGCAAGATGAAGGCATCGTGGCAGCTGCCAGGATAGCGGGTAGTGACGGTGAGGATTCTGCGTGTGTGGTCGCACATCAGCTGTACATTCAGTGAGTGGAAGCCGTTGCCGTTATGGAAGACCTCAGGATTGTGATGCGGTGCCCACAAAGCGACGTGGGTGCAGTCAATGGCACCCTGCACCATGGGGAAGTCCGCTATCCTGATGAAGCCACAGGCACACTCATGATGTCTCTCTCTGGTAATGGGGCAGAAAATGTATTCCCTTCCCTTCTGTACAGAGCATCTGTGACCTCACAGATGGAGCGATGGTCAACAAACTGGGAGGTGTTGGAGATGTCTCCTGTCGCTCCCTGGAAGAATCCAGTTGTGTAGAAATTGAGCACGATGGTGACCTTGACTGCCACTGAGAGAGCCGTCCTCACCCTGGTCTGAGGCTCAAGATCTGGTTGCAGCAGATGGCAGAGCTCTGTGACCACGGTCCTTGCTGAAGCACAGCCTTTGAATACACTGTTTCTCAATGAAACTGATGTAGGAGAACTGCTGCTGGAATACCCTGGGATGGTACGGCCTCCTGTTGCCAGCCCTGTGGCGCCTTCTCCCTCTGGTGACATTTTGCTGCCTTGCTCCCTGTGCCTCTCCCTGCCTTGCTCCCTGTGCTGCTCCCTGTGCCTCTCCCTGCCTTGCTCCCTGTGCTGCTCCCTGTGCCTCTCCCTGCCTTGCTCCCTGTGCTTCTCCCTGTCCTTCTCCCTATCTTTCTCTATGCCTTTCTCTCTGCATTTGTCTCCACCTTTGCCTTCGCTTAAGTAACCTCCGATGTTGATGTCAGAGCAGGAGGTCGAGTCCCAACACAGGCCCCATGAAACGATATAAATGTCGTGGTTTCAAATCTTCGTTCAATAAAACAAGGAAATAGTTAGGAAGCAGAACAGTCCTTGAAGTGATAATCGTTGCAATCTGTCCACCAGCCACTCTGCCTATGTGTTCACAAGCTGCACGGAGTAATGGACGACAAAAATTCTTAGTAAAAATGGCGTCTTTAAATAATGCTCCACCAGCCGACTCCCGACTGCAACGCGACAGCTGAAGCTGTTGTTGTCAGCGCCAGCCGATAATTCAGGGAGCGCGGCGAATTTCTCTTCCGGGGCGGTAATGGGGTGCTGCGCATGCCAATGATGTCACCTCCGCCGCGCACAGCTGAGCGGGGCGCTTCCGGCAAGAGCAAAGCGCTACCTCTTAGCACCTTCGCAAAAACCCTGCCCAATTCCATGGGGGGGGGGGGCTCCTCCAGGAGATGCTAATGGCAGGCACACAGGAGGCCAATTTCGGCCCCTGGCCAATGTTCGTGCCTCCAGCTGTCCACATGATAAATTACTGACCACACCTGTGCTATCATGATGAGCAGCCAATGGAAGGCCAAGAACATCCCCACTTGTAGGGAAGAGTAGGCAGAAGGGAGCCACCCAGGGTTGCTGTTACACACCTCCTAGTGGACAGTCATAGAGCAGCAAAAGCACATGCTGAGAGCAGATTGCTCAGAAACACTCTTGGTCTGCTGTGCTGCAACAACTGAGGGCAAGAGTTAACGAAGGGATAAAAACAATGAATTACAAAAATCCCTGCAGTTACTTGTGATTTTATTCAGTTTCTACTTTAAAATATTAACATCTGAAATTTTTGTCAGCACTTAAGTGTCAACTAATAAAAGTACAGTCACTTCAGCAGACTTTAGTTGAGTAATAGCTGCAATAAATGTGAAATGTAATCGCCATTATTTTCAGAACTGATATATTATTCTGAATATGAATGTTATACTATTTTCATTGGATTTACAATGGAATACAGCTCTGCCCACCCTTGTCACACAGCTCGTGAGAATTTTATTAAAATGAAAGGTGTTTGTTTCTTGCTATATTCAGCATGACTAAGTCTCCTTTCACATGTATAATTGAACAGCGGTTCTTATTCGTTTTTAAAAAATCAGTTAGACAATTATGATTATCTCAAAGCCCTTTTATTTATTACTGTCTGTTTCTATTGATTTTTGTAGTATGTTTATTTGAGCACTGTTAACATCAGTTAAAAGGTTTTGAGGAGGTAATGAGCCCAATATTGCAAAGCAGCCATTATCAAGGGTGTTTCTGGATTATGTCATTTCAACTGTGTATGTTATTTCATCCCCTGTGTACCACCAGGCTCAGTAACTTGTCCTACACAGTTCCTGCAATAAGGTCAGAAGGTTTCACTACTTAAGTGTTTAAAAAAAAAACGACAGAAAAAATATTGGAAATCTCGAAAAGATATTTGAAGTCAATTAGAATCTTTGGGGGTAATTTTAACCCTCCAAAATGGGTGGGTTTGGGTCAAGTGGGAAGTTAAAATTTCAAACACAACCCCAACTCATCTTAAAACTTGCCCACTTCCAGTTTTAACAGAAGCGTGACAGGGGTGGGGGGGGCAGGTGACCAAGCCACTCTCGGAAGGCGGGTCAGTCGGTAAAACCTGAGGCTACGACCTCCATTTTAACAAGGTTTCTATTTTTAACTGCTGTCGGCCGGCTTTCCCAGGCCTCGGGAAACCCAACAGATAAAAGGAGGCAAGAAGCATTGGATCTACAAGATGAGTGCCTCTACAGCACTGCTTGTGGGCCAGGAGGAACAGGAGTGTTTCCTCCAGGCCCAACAAGCTTACCTGTAAACCCCCTGCTCCCCGCAATCTGTCTGACCACCCCTCCTCCACCTCCGCGATCTACCCCCGAACCCTCCCCCCCGCGATCACTGACCCCCCCACATCTCTCCCCACCTGCATTCTTCCCCTCCGCTAGCTGTAGTCTTCTCCGACACCCCCCCCATGATCTGTCAGCTTCCCCGACCCCCAAAATCACCGACCCCCAAATCATGCGCTAACTCCACTGCGATCACTGATCCCCCCAACCATGTTCTAATACCACCACCCCTCCCCCACTGTGATCACAGACCGCCCCAATCATACTCTAACCCCCCCACCCCGTCGTCTGCCCCCACCCCCACCACAATCTCTCGCCCTCACCACCACTAAACTTACCAGCTCCCCAGCCTCAGCCTTCCCAGCCTGTCAATCAGGATGGCTGTCAGGTGGGGAGCCTGGAATAAAATTCAAACACGCTTTGTAGTTAAACCTGCAGGGCATTTGGAGAAACCCGTTCTTCCAGGTTTCTTGCCCATAACTCCTCTCCGGTTCCGCAAGCTCGTCCCTGTGAATATCAGGGCCTTGCAATTCAGTTAGAAAGGGACCTTGATGGTGAAACAGTTCTTTACTTTTTATATATATGTTTGAGGGGTTTTGTGCGTGGCTGTGTATGTTTGTGTGTGTGTGTGTGTGTGGGCTGATGCTTGTATTTGGGGATGTGCTTCTGCGTGTGTGGTTTGCGTACTTTAACTGCATATATCCTGGTCCTCCACATCCTGTTAATAATCTATCAATAGAAACATTACCCAGCCTTTCATTATTTTATAAACATCCATCAGGTCGCCTCCGCATCTACGATGCTCCAAATTAAATAGACCCAGCTCCTTAAGTCTATATGAGCAACAAAAGTTCTTTAAGCTAGCGATCATTCTTGTAGCTCTCCTCTGAACCTTTTCCAAGGCCACTATATCACCCACTATGTGAGTGCACACTCATTGGGTGCAATACTCCAGATGCAGTCTAACCAGCGACCTGTATAAAGACAGAATGCTGTCCTTTGATTTGTACCGAATAGTTCTATTAATACAGCCTGATACCCTGTTCGCTTTAGTGTCAATTTCCCTGCATTGGTCATGAATCTTCAATGATCTGTACACAATAACACCTATAACATTTTGTCTATCAACCTATTTCATAATTGTTCCCTATAAATTGTAAGTGTTGGTACTACCTGTACCAACATGCATGATGTTATGTCTTCAATACTCTTATGAATGACTCCACGAGGTCTAGTAATGTACTTGAACTGTTGTGACCTTAGTCCCATTTATTGTAACTCCAGAGTGAGGCACAAGCATGGTGGGCAGCCTTTTATACTGGGCCCTGCACACCTATGCAGGTGACCCTCAGATCTCCCACCGCAATGCCCTCTGGTGGCACACCTTATGTGATTATACAGTTAATATACATGGTCTACATACATGACACATGACACTACATTTATCTGGGATGTTGGTTGATAGATATGATTCTGTGATAGATACGACTACAACTGTATCAGGCTGTTGCTTGACTAGTCTGTGGACAACTCTCAACTTCAGCATCCGTTCCAAATATTAATGAAGAGGGCTTTGCAGGGCCGACTGGGATGAAATTGCCTCAATTTTGTCCTGTTATAATGCTCAGGTCATTGCTGATTCCTTCAGATATGCTTTTTTTTAACTTTATGTCTATTATTTAAACCAAATGTCTTGCTAGATCATTTCAGAAGGCATTAAGAATCAACCATTTAGTGTGGGACTGGAGTGAAGTAGGCCAGACCTGATCGGAGTGACAGATTTCCCTCCCTGAAGGTTATTAGTGAACCAATTGGGATTTTATGTCAATCTGAAAGTTTCAGGATTGTTTTACTGATGCTATCCCACAAATTATCAAAGTTAACAAATTTCACTTTCAAAATGGATTTGAAGTTGGTGAATAATGATGTTTTGTGTTTGATTAAACAGCAATGCTTCCAGCCAACATCCTAATAAATTTGAACCAATAACTTGGAACCGTTCATTGGTAACATTTCACAAAAAGAAATGTCCAGGAAATTCCTCCTTAACATTGAAGGCAATTTGGCTAAAAGCTCCATGATATCAGGCTAATGTTATCCTGCCTGCTCCTCTTGCCCTCAGATTGCCCCTTCCATCCTATAGGGAGGTACTTTGCTTTTGAATGTAGCTAACTCCTGTACCCCATTTATATATAGTGAATCACAGGTGGGAAACCACACCCTACTACTGTAGTTGTATAGGTGTGTTTGCAATTGAAAGAAAAGAGTCTCTAGATTTGGGATAGCTGACATACTTAATGCTATCTGCCGTAATCTTGTTCTATTCTTTTTAAAATATTTTAATACTTTTGCTCCTTCCTGTCTGGTGATTACTCCAGATGATGCACCATAAAGGTAGTCAGCTATTTGGTCTGAGGCCTCCGTCAATGCTATTCTATCAAGTGTCACAATTGGATGCATATGAACAGTCCAAGGTTGATTCTGGTTTCACTTTACTCTCTCTACCTGTGAGAAATACATTGAGGGGAATTTTAACCCCTAAAAGCAGATGGGTTGGGGACGGGTGGGAAGTAAAAATTGAAGAAAATTGAAGGGAGACCGTACCTCGGCTCCACCGCGCCCACTGCTTGGTTTAACAGAGACAAGCGGATCGGTAATTACCACAGCCGTGAACATCATCAGCATGACATAATGAGAGGATTTTCAATTGAATTAAACAGGCATTTGACTTCAACGCTTCAAGCACAGTGTTTCCCAGGGCTCAGGATACTCGACTGTGAAATGGAGGCAAGATTGAGGTGCACTTCATCGGGCTCTTTAAAGTCTATGGGCTAGATTTTCCACTTTTCTTTGCATGCATAACGTCCACTTAACGTCCATTTTAATGCTGAAATGATGTATAATGCCCAGACATCGCCTAGTTAGCCACAAAATGGAAATTGACGCCCATTTCTCTGACACTTATCGCCGAGCGTTACTTTCCCCATGTATGTAATGCCGCCCACCCACTTTTTTTGGGTAGAATCATCAGAATGAGCGAAACCAACGCCCATAATATCGCCCAGCGTTACTTTCCGCACGTAATTAACGCCGAGATTCAATAATACCGACCGCCCACTTTATTTTGTCGTAAAGATCACATTTGCCGAAGCTAACGCCCAGGAGATCGCCCAGCGTCACTTTCACCACCTCGCACAAAACACGCCCACAATATCGCTCGCCCAAAAAAACGGCGGGAGAAAGTGGAACTAACTCGAACTACTCAGCGTTATGGACGCCATGTTCTAAATCACAGGTCGCATCATTTAAAAGGCTGCTCTGCTTCAACCTCGGGGGTGTTCGGATGTACTCTGGAGGTGTTTGGAGGTGATGTGAAAATCTGAACAAATATCTTTATCATACTGTGAATGATTGGAATTTAATAGGTGTCTTCATCAGGACATTCATTCTTTGTGACCAATCGGTGGTAAACAGATAGCTATTGGAATGGGGCTTGTCCTTTCTCACCCTCTCTTGATGACCAATTACATGCTGCAGACTCGAGATGGCAGAAGGTACGCTCCACAGCATTATGTGCTCAATGTAAGACATGACAGACTGATGATGAGGAGGACCAGACGTTACACCCCCCGCAAGTACAGGGAGAAGCAGTCTTACCTCAATTTGCCCGACACCACCTGCCTTCGGAGACTGCGCTTCCACAAAGAGGTTATCGCTGAGGTCTGCCAGCTCATAAGGAGAGATCTGCAGTCTGCCAGCACCATCAGTTCTGCACTGTCCGTCGAGGTCAAAGTCACCGCAGCACTGTCGTTCTATGCGTCGGGTTCTATTCAGGCCTCAGCTGGCGACATTTGCGGTCTGTCTCAACGTGCCACACATTGCTGCATTAGGCAGGTCACTGAAGCCCTGTACACACGCAGGATGGACTTTATCAGCTTCCCTATGACCAAGAAGGCTCAGACTGAGAGGACTTTAGGATTCTACCAAATTGCTAACTTCCCCAAGGTGCAGGGAGCAATAGATTGTACGCACATCGTGATGCGGGCATCTTTTCAGGATGCAGAGGTTTTCAGGACCCACAAGTGATTCCACTCCCTGAATATGCAACTCGTTGTCGACCACCAGCAAATTATTATGGCAGTGAATGCTAAATTTCCGGGAGAGCACTGTATCTGACTTGTTTAACAATGAGCCACAAGGTCAATACTAGATGCTTGGTGACAAAGGATATGGTCTCGCCACCTGGCTGATGACCCCCCTGCGTGACGCCCACACCAAAGCCGAGAAGCAATACAAAGAGAGCGACAGAGCCACTCGCAATATCGTGGAGAAAACCAGAGACTGCAGGCCAGTTAGCCTGACATCAGTCAGCAGGAAAATGCTGGAATCCATTATTAAGGAAGTGGTATCATGATACAATTAGGAAGAGTAAACATGGTTTTATGAAAGTAAATTTTGTTCAATAAATTTATTAAGAGATTTCTGAGAATGTAACCAGCAGGGTAGATAAAGGGGAACCAGTGCATGTAGCATATTTGAATTTCCAAAAGACATAAGTTATGGGGTCACATAAAAGGTTGATACATAAAATAAAGGCTCACAGGGTTGGAGGTAATATATCAGCATGGATAGAGGATTGGTTAACAAACAGAAAACAGAGAGTAGGGATAAATGGGACATTTTCCGGTTAGAAGTAGTGTGACGCAAGTGTCAGTGCTGGGGCGTCAGCTCTTTACAATTTGTATTAATGACTTAGATGAAGAGACCAAATGCAATGTATCCAAGTTTGCTGATGATACGAAACTAGGTGGCAAAGTAAGCTGTGAGGAAGACACAAAGAGCCTGCAAAGGGATATAGACATGATAAGTGAATGACCAATAAGGTGGCAGGTGGAGTATAATGTGGGGAAATGTGAGGTTATTCACTTTTGGTAGGAAGAATAGAAAAACAGAGGAGGAATTTGCATGATTTGTAATTGCCGTTAGCGCCTCCGGTGGGCTGTAACGGGCGGCAAACCATTTCTCGCCTGGGAGGGAGGCGCGACCGGCTCCCATTAAATTGTGCGGTACTTAGTGGAGGCACAAAACCGGTCGCATCCCGCTCAACCCGGTAGCACCCTGGGCTGCTGTGTCTCCGGCGATTTGCGCAGCGACCTATTTTCGTCCTGCAGCAGAAATTAGGCAGCAGAGGTGCATGGCGCCATTTTGTGCTGTCTTCCGACTTACCGGCCCGGTCTCAGTGTGATTTTTTGCCGGGTCTGTGCCGCAATCATAAGAATATAAGATCATAAGATTTAGGAACAGGAATAGGCCATCTAGCCCCTCGAGCCTGCTCCGCCACTCAACAAGATCATGGCTGATCTGGCCGTGGACTCAGCTCCACTTACCCGCCCGCTCCCCATAACCCTTAATTACCTTATTGGTTAAAAATCTATCTATCTGTGACTTGAATACATTCAATGAGCTAGCCTCAACTGCTTCCCTGGGCAGAGAATTCCACAGATTCACAACCCTCTGGGAGAAGAAATTCCGGTTTTAAATTGGCTCCTCCGTATTTTGAGGCTGTGCCCCCTAGTTCTAGTCTCCCCGAAAAGTGGAAACAACCTCTCTGCCTCTATCTTGTCTATCCCTTTCATTATTTTAAATGTTTCTATAAGATCTCCACTCATCCTTCTGAACTCCAACGAGTAAAGACCCAGTCTATTCAATCTATCATAAGGTAACCCCCTCATCTCCGGAATCAGCCTAGTAAATCGTCTCTGTACCCACTCCAAAGCTAGTATATCCTTCCTTAAGTAAGGTGACCAAAACTGCACGCAGTACTCCAGATGCGGCCTCACCAATACCCTGTACAGTTGCAGCAGGACCTCCCTGCTTTTGTACTCCATCCCTCTCACAATGAAGGCCAACATTCCATTCGCCTTCCTGATTACCTGCTGCACCTGAAAACTAACTTTTTGGGATTCATGCACAAGGACCCCCAGGTCCCTCTGCACCGCAGCATGTTGTAATTTCTCCCCATTCAAATAATATTCCTTTTACTGTTTTTTTTTCCAAGGTGGATCACCTCACACTTTCCGACAATGTATTCCATCTGCCAAACCTTAGCCCATTCGCTTAACCTATCTAAATCTCTTTGCAGCCTCTCTGTGTCCTCTACACAACCTGCTTTCCCACTAATCTTTGTGTCATCTGCAAATTTTGTTACAGTACACTCTGTTCCCTCTTCCAGGTCATCTATGTATATTGTAAACAGTTGTGGTCCCAGCACCGATCCCTGTGGCACACCACTAACCACCGATTTCCAACCCGAAAAGGACTCATTTATCCCAACTCTCTGCTTTCTGTTAGCCAGCCAATTCTCTCTCCATGCTAATACATTTCCTCTGACTCCGCGTACCTTTATCTTCTGCAGTAAACTTTTGTGTGACACCTGATCGAATGCCTTTTGGAAATCTAAATTCACCACATCCATCGGTACACCTCTATCCACCATGCTCGTTATATCCTCAAAGAATTCCAGTAAATTAGTTAAACATGATTTCCCCTTCATGAATCCATGTTGCATCTGCTTGATTGCACTATTCCTATCTAGATGTCCCGCTATTTCTTCCTTAATGATAGCTTCAAGCATTTTCCCCACTACAGATGTTAAACTAACCAGCCTATAGTTACCTGCCTTTTGTCTGCCCCCTTTTTTAAACAGAGGTGTTACTTTAGCTGCTTTCCAATCCGCTGGTACCTCCCCAGAGTCCAGAGAATTTTGGTAGATTATAACGAATGCATCTGCTATAACTTCCGCTATCTCTTTTAATACCCTGGGATGCATTTCATCAGGACCAGGGGACTTGTCTACCTTGAGTTCCATTAGCCTGTCCAGCACTACCCCCCTAGTGATAATGATTGTCTCAAGGTCCTCCCTTCCCACATTCTTGTGACCAGCAATTTTTGGCATGGTTTTTGTGTCTTCCACTGTGAAGACCGAAGCTAAATAATTGTTTAAGTTCTCAACCATTTCCACATTTCCCATTATTAAATCCCCCTTCTCATCTTCTAAGGGACCAACATTTACTTTAGTCACTCTTTTCCGTTTTATATATCGTGCAGCCTGGCACTCCACTTTGGTGCTGGGCTGTGGCCACGGCATCCCACATTCCCGGTGGCCTAGTGGAGGCCCCTGAAACCCAAGCACAGCTCGCAGCATGCCCTGCCCTTTAATGGAAGGGGAGGCCCCAGTGATCGCATCAGCGCTACACAGAAAGGCCACATAGCATTCCGACTAGCTTGCGCATGGCGTCCCAGAGCCGCCTCCAAGATGAAGTGGAGCACTCAACATTGCGTTCCACTTACTCTCGGGGGCGGTAACACCAATTTAGGTCGTGGGGTGGTACTTCTGCTTCGGGCGCAGGATGTCCCATCTTATGAAGGTTACTAACCCCAAATGGGGCGATATGCAATTTTACCCCCAATATTTTTTAAATGGTGAGAAACTATTAAATGTTAGTATTCAGAGAGATTTAGGTGCCCTCATGCAGAAAACATAGAGAGTTAGCATGCAGGTACAGCAAGCAATTAGGAAGGAACATGTCATGTTCGCCTTTATTGCAAGGGGATTAGAGTACAGGAGCAAGGAAGTCTTGCTACAGTTGTACAATTGGTGAAACTACACCTGGAGTACTGTGCACAGTTTTTGTCTCCTTGTCTGAGTAAGGATATACTTGCCTTAGAGGCGGTGCAATAAATGTTCACTAGATTGATTCCTGGACCGAGAGGCTTGTCCTATTGAGAATGACGTGAATAGCACATTTAGTGAGTTGGTCATGCCGCAGGAAAAGGGTACACAGCCAGATAGGGAATGGATGACCAACAGGAAGAGTAGTGCAAGGAAGGTAGTGCAGGGGTCCTCTGCAGTCATCCCACTGCAAAACAGATACACTGCTTTGGGTACTGTTGGGGGGATGACCCATCAGGAGAGGGTAGCAGCAGCCAAGTTCATGGCACCGTGGGTGGCTCTGCTGCACAGGAGGGAAGGAAAAAGAGTGGGAGAGCGATAGTGATTGGGGATTCAATTGTAAGGGGAATAGATAGACATTTCTGCGACCGCAACCGAGACTCCAGGATGGTATGTTGCCTCCCTGGTGCAAGGGTCAAGGATGTCTCGGAGTGGGTGCAGGGCATTTTGAAAAGGGAGGCTGAACAGCCAGTTGTCGCGGTGCATATAGGTACCAACGATATAGGTTAAAAAAAGGGATGAGGTTCTACAAGACGAATTTAGGGAGCTGGGAGCTAAATTAAAAAGTAGGAGCTCAAAAGTAGTAATCTCAGGATTGCTACAAGTGCCACGTGCTAGTCAGAGTAGGAATCGCAGGATAGCTCAGATGAATACGTGGCTTGAGGAGTGGTGCAGAAGGAAGGGATTCAAGTTCCTGGGACATTGGAACCGGTTCTGGGGGAGGTGGGACCAGTACAAACCGGACGGTCTGCACCTGGGCAAGACCGGAACCAATGTCCTAGGGAAAGTATTTGCTAGTGCTGTTGGGGAGGAGTTAAACTAATATGGCAGGAGGATGGGAACCTATGCAAGGTGGCAGAGGGAATTCGAATGGGGGCAGAAGCAAAAGATAGAAAGAACATAAGAACATAAGAATTAGGAACAGGAGTAGGCCATCTAGCCCCTCGAGCCTGCTCCGCCATTCAACAAGATCATGTATGATCTGGCCGTGGACTCAGCTCCACTTACCCACCCGCTCCCCATAACCCTTAATTACCTTATTGGTTAAAAATCTATCTATCTGTGATTTGAATACATTCAATGAGCTAGCCTCAATTGCTTCCTAGAGCAGAGAATTCCACAGATTCACAACCCTCTGGGAGAAGAAATTCCTTCTCAACTCGGTTTTAAATTGGCTCCCCCGTATTTTGAGGCTTTGCCCCCTGGTTCTAATCTCCCCGACCAGTGCAAACAACCTCTCTGCCTCTATCTTGCCTATCCCTTTCATTATTTTAAATGTTTCTATAAGATCACCCCTCATCCTTCTGAACTCCAACGAGTAAAGGCCCAGTCTACTCAATCTATCATCATAAGGTAACCTCTCATCTCCGGAATCAGCCGAGTGAATCGTCTCTGTACCCCCTCCAAAGCTAGTATATCCTTCCTTAAGTAAGGTGACCAAATTGCACGCAGTACTCCAGGTGCGGCCTCACCAATACCCTGTACAGTTGCAGCAGGACCTCCCTGCTTTTGTATTCCATCCCTCTCGCAATGAAGGCCAACATTGCATTCGCCTTCCTGATTACCTGCTGCACCTGCAAACTAACTTTTTGGGATTCATGCACAAGGACCCCCAGGTCCCTCTGCACCGCAGCATGTTGTAATTTCTCCCCATTCAAATAATATTCCCTTTTACTGTTTTTTTTTCCAAGGTGGATGACCTCACATTTTCCGACATTGTATTCCATCTGCCAAACCTTAGCCCATTCGCTTAACCTATCTAAATCTCTTTGCAGCCTCTCTGTGTCCTCTATACAACCAGCTTTCCCACTAATCTTTGTGTCATCTGCAAATTTTATTACAGTACACTCTGTCCCCTCTTCCAGGTCATCAATGTATATTGTAAACAGTTGTGGTCCCAGCACCAATCCCTGTGGCACACCACTAACCACCGATTTCCAACCCGAAAAGGACCCATTTATCCCGACTCTCTGCTTTCTGTTAGCCAGCCAATTCTCTATCCATGCTAATACCTTTCCTCTGACTCCGCGTGCCTTCATCTTCTGCAGTAACCTTTTGTGTGGCACCTCATCGAATGCTTTTTGGAAATCTAAATACGCCACATCCATCGGTACACCTCTATCCACCATGCTCGTTATATCCTCAAAGAATTTCAGTAAATTAGTTAAACATGATTTCCCCTTCATGAATCCATGTTGCGTCTGCTTGATTGCACTATTCCGATCTAGATGTCCCGCTATTTCTTCCTTAATGATAGCTTCAAGCATTTTCCCCACTACAGATGTTAAACTAACCAGCCTATAGTTACCTGCCTTTTGTCTGCCCCCTTTTTTAAACAGAGGCGTTACATTCGCTGCTTTCCAATCCGCTGGTACCTCCCCAGAGTCCAGAGAATTTTGGTAGATTATAACAAATGCATCTGCTATAACTTCCACCATCTCTTTTAATATCCTGGGATGCATTTCATCAGGACCAGGTGACTTGTCTACCTTGAGTCCCATTAGCCTGTCCAGCAGTACCCCCCTAGTGATAGTGATTGTCTCAAGGTCCTCCCTTCCCACATTCCTGTGACCAGCAATTTTTAGCATGGTTTTTGTGTCTTCCACTGTGAAGCTAAATAATTGTTTTAGGTCTCAACCATTTCCACATTTCCCATTATTAAATCCCCCTTCTCATCTTTTAAGGGACCAACATTTACTTGAGTCACTCTTTTCCGTTTTATATATCGGTAAAAGCTTTTACAATCCGCTTTTCCTATCTGTTTTTATGTTTTGCGCAAGTTTATTTTCGTAATCTATCTTTCCTTTCTTTATTGCTTTCTGAGACATTCTTTGCTGTTGTTTAAAATTTTCCCAATCTTCTAGTTTCCCACTAATCTTGGCCACCTTATACGCATTGGTTTTTAATTTGATACTCTCCTTTATTTCCTTGGTTATCCACGGCTGGTTATCCCTTCTCTTACCGCCCTTCTTTTTCACTGGAATATATTTTTGTTGAGCACTATGAAAGAGCTCCTTAAAAGTCCTCCACTGTTCCTCAATTGTGCCACGTTTAGTCTGTGTTTCCAGTCTACTTTAGCCAACTCTGCCCTCATCCCACTGTAGTCCCCTTTGTTTAAGTTTTGTACGCTCATTTGAGACACTACTTCCTCACCCTCAATCTGTATTACAAATTCAACCATACTGTGATCACTCATTCCGAGAGGATCTTTTACGAGGAGATCCTTTATTATTCCTGTCTCATTACACAGGACCAGATCAAAGATAGCTTGCTCCCTTGTAGGTTCTGTAACATACTGTTCTAAGAAACAATCCCGTATGCATTCTATGAATTCCTCCTCAAGGCTACCACGTGCGATTTGATTTGACCAATCGATATGTAGGTTAAAATCCCCCATGATTATTGGCGTACATTTTTCACATGCATCCATTATTCCCTTGATTATTGTCTGCCCCACCGTGAAGTTATTATTTGTGGGCCTATAAACTACGCCCACCAGTGACTTTTTCCCCTTACTATCTCTAATCTCCACCCACAATGATTCAACATTTTGTTCATTAGAGCCAATATCGTCTCTCACAACTGCCCTGATCTCATCCTTTATTAACAGAGCTACCCCACCTCCTTTCCCTTCTTGTCTATCTTTCCGGGTTGTCAGATACCCCTGTATGTTTAATTCCCAGTCTTGGCCACCCTGCAACCACGTTTCTGTAATGGCCACAAAATCATACCCATTTGTAATGATTTGTACCGTCAACTCATTAACTTTATTTCGAATGATGCATGCGTTTAGGTAGAGTGTATAATACTAGTTTTTAAACCATGATTTTTAGTTTTGACCCCTCCTGCAGCCCCTTTATATTCATACATATAGTTCCTTCCTATCACCTTGTGGTTTACACTTACCCCAGTGCTACCCTGCTCTGTTGCCTCCTGCCTTTTGCATTCTTCCTGTTCATCTGAGTTCTCACCCACTCTAACTAGCTCAGAGCAAGCCCTCTCCTGGGTTCCGACTACTCCTCGCATTGAGGCACCGAGCTTTCATGCTTGCCTTTTTATTACACTTTGAGCCTTTAGAATTTTGCTGTACAGTGGCTCTTTTTGTTTTTTGCCTTGGGTTTCTCTGCCCTCCACTTTTACTCATTTCCTTTCTGTCTTTTGCTTCTGTCTCCATTTTGTTTCCCTCTATCTCCCTGCATTGGTTCCCATCCCCCTGCCATATTAGTTTAACTCCTCCCCAACAGCACGAGCATACACTCCCCCGAGGACATTGGTTCCGGTCCTGCCCAGGTGCAGATCGTCCGGTTTGTACTGGTCCCACCTCCCCCAGAACCAGTTCCAATGCCCCAGGAATTTGAATCCCTCCCTGCTGCACCACGGCTCAAGCCACGTATTCATCTGCGCTATCCTGCGATTCCTACTCTGACCAACACGTAGCACTGTTATCCCAAGATTACTACTTTTGAGGTGGAAAGGTACTTTTGAGAAGAAAGGTAAAAGTGGAGGGCAGAGAAACCTAAGGCAAAAAGCAAAAAGGGCCACATCACAGCAAAATTCTGAAGGGGAAAAGTGTGTTAGAAAGACAAGCCTGACGGCTCTGTGCCTCAATGCGAGGAATATTCGGAATAAGGTGGATGAATTAACTACGCAGATAGCAGTTTATGGGTATGATGTAATTAGCATCACGGAGACATGGCTCCAGGGTGACCAAGGCTGGGAACTCAACATCCAGGGGTATTCAACATTTAGGAAGGATAGACAGAAAAGAAAAGGAGGCGGGGTGACATTGCTGGTTAAAGAGGAAATTAATTCAATAATAAGAAAGGCCATTAGCTTGGATGATGTGGAATCGGTATGGGTGGAGCTGCGGAATACCAAGGGGCAGAAAACACGAGTGGGAGTTGTGTACAGACCACCAAATAGTAGTAGTAAGGTTGGGGACAGCATCAAACAAGAAATTAGGGATGCATGCAATAAAGGTACAGCAGTTATCATGGGTGACTTTAATCTACATATTGATTGGGCTAACCAAACTGGTAACAATGTGTTGGAGGAGGATTTCCTGGAGGGTATAAGGGATGGTTTTCTCGACCAATATGTCGAGAAACCAACCAGGGAGCTGGCCATCCTAGACTGGGTGATGTGTAATGAGAAAGGACTAATTAGCAAACTTGTTGTGCGAGACCCCTTGGGGATGAGTGACCATAACATGGTAGAATTCTTTATTAGGATGGAGAGTGACACCGTTAATTCTAGTAAGAAGGAGGAACTGAGAGAAATCCTTATTAGTCGGGAAATTGTGTTGGGGAAATTGATGGGATTGAAGGCCGATAAATCCCCAGGGCCTGATGGACTGCATCCCAGAGTACTTAAGGAGGTGGCCTATTGAAATAGCAGATGCATTGACAGTCATTTTCCAACATTCCATAGACTCTGGATCAGTTCCTGTGGAGTGGAGGGTAGCCAATGTAACACCACTTTTTAAAAAAGGAGGGAGAGAGAAAACAGGGAATTATAGACCGGTCAGCCTGACATCAGTAGTGGGTAAAATGATGGAATCAATTATTAAGGATGTCACAGCAGTGCATTTGGAAAGAGGTGACATGATAGGTCCAAGTCAGCATGGATTTGTGAAAGGGAAATCATGCTTGACAAATCTTCTGGAATTTTTTGAGGATGTTTCCAGTAGAGTGGACAAGGGAGAACCAGTTGATGTGGTATATTTGGACTTTCAGAAGGCTTTCGACAAGGTCCCACACAAGAGATTAATGTGCAAAGTTAAAACACATGGGATTGGGGGTAGTGTGCTGACATGGATTGAGAACTGGTTGTCAGGCAGGAAGCAAAGAGTAGGAGTAAATGGGTACTTTTCAGAATGGCAGGCAGTGACTAGTGGGGTACTGCAAGGTTCTGTGCTGGGGCCCCAGCTGTTTACACTGTACATTAATGATTTAGACAAGGTGATTAAATGTAGTATCTCCAAATTTGCGGATGACACTAAGTTGGGTGGCAGTGTAAGCTGTGAGGAGGATGCTATGAGGCTGCAGAGTGACTTGGATAGGTTAGGTGAGTGGGCAAATGCATGGCAGATGAAGTTTAATGTGGATAAATGTGAGGTTATCCACTTTGGTGTTAAAAACAGAGAGACAGACTATTATCTGAATGGTGACAGATTACGAAAAGGGGAGGTGCAACGAGACCTGGGTGTCATGGTACATCAGTCATTGAAGGTTGGCATGCAGGTACAGCAGGCAGTTAAGAAAGCAAATGGCATGTTGGCCTTCATAGCGAGGGGATTTGAGTACAGGGGCAGGGAGGTGTTGCTACAGTTGTACAGGGCCTTGGTAAGGCCACACCTGGAGTATTGTGTACAGTTTTGGTCTCCTATCTTGAGGAAGGACATTCTTGCTATTGAGGGAGTGCAGCAAAGGTTCACCAGACTGATTCCCGGGATGGCGGGACTGACATATCATAAAAGACTGGATCAACTGGGCTTGTATTCACTGGAGTTCAGAAGAATGAGAGGGGATCTCATAGAAACGTTTAAAATTCTGACGGGTTTGGACAGGTTAGATGCAGGAAGAATGTTCCCAATGTTGGGGAAGTCCAGAACCAGGGGTCACAGTCTGAGGATAAGGGGCAAGCCATTTAGGAACGAGATGAGGAGAAACTTCTTCACCCAGAAAGTGGTGACCTGTGGAATTCTCTACCACAGAAAGTTGTTGAGGCCAATTCACTAAATATATTCAAAAAGGAGTTAGATATAGTCCTTCCTACTCGGGGGATCAAGGAGTATGGCGAGAAAGCAGGAATGGGTACTGAAGTTGCATGTTCAGCCATGAACTCATTGAATGGCGGTGCAGGCTCGAAGGGCCAAATGGCCTACTCCTGCAGCTATTTTCTATGTTTCTTTGTTTCTATGTTTCAGAAACTAGGGTCCTGAACTTAAGAAAATGTAACTTCGATGGTTTGAGACATGAACTGGCAAGAATAGATTTACAAATGATACTTAAAGGGTTGACAGTGGATAGGCAATGGCAAAAATTTGAAGATCACATGGATGAACTTTAGCAATTGTACATCCCTGTCTGGAGTAAAAATAAAATGGTGAATGTGGCTCAGCCGTGGCTAACAAGGGAAATTAAGGATAGTGTTAAATCCAAGGAAGAGGCATATAAATTGGCTAGAAAAAGCAGCAAACCTGAGGACTGGGAGAAATTTAGAATTCAGCAGAGGAGGACAAAGGGTTTAATTAAGAGTGGGAAAATAGAGTACAAGAAGAAGCTGGCCGGGAACATAAAAACTGACTGCAAATGCTTCGATAGATATGTGAAGAGAAAAAGATTAGTGAAGACAAATGTAGGTCCCTTGTAGTCAGATTCAGGTGAATTTATAATGGGGAACAAAGAAATGGCAGACCAATTGAACAACTACTTTGGTTCTGTCTTCACGAAGGAAGACACAAATAACCTTCCGGAAGTACTAGAGGACCGAAGATCTCGTGAGAAGGAGGAACTGAAGGATATCCTTATTAGGCGGGAAATTGTGTTAGGGAAATTGATGGGATTGAAGGCCAATAAATCCACAGGGCCTGATAGTCTGCATCCCAGAGTACTTAAGGAAGTGGCCGTATAAATAGTGGATGCATTGGTGATCATTTTCCAACAGTCTATCGACTTGGGATCAGTTCCTATGGATTGGCGGGTAGCTAATGTAACACCACTTTTTAAAAAAGGAGGGAGAGAGAAAGCGGGTAATTATTGACCGGTTAGCCTGACATCAGTGGTGGGGAAAATGTTGGTGTTGTGTTCCTAACACAGATGAGACTGCACACAGGGAGGTTAAAGTAACAGTGACCTCAGTCTTTATTAAGACATTCCAGAGTGAGTAACAGGCCTTAGGGGCCGGTTAATATACAGTGCTCCCAAGGAATGCTGGGATCCCTTGGGACTTCAGGGGATGCGCTCCCTGGTGGCGGAACATGTGAGTGCATGCTTTACAGATACACAACATCACTACCCCGCAAAATCAAAGTGAAAACTATTTACAAGGTGAGGCGGTCGGGAGCTTTTCTTTCCCTGGTGGACCGTCTCGGTACAAATGTCTATTCTGGTGTGTTGGCTGTGCCCTCGCTGGGCTGGCGTGTTGTTGGCCCTGTAAGGCTGTTGAGTGAGCCTGGCCTTGCTGGGCTGTTGGGCATGATGGTTTCGATTTCCTGGTCCGGCGTGGTATCGTTGAACCTTTGGGTGTGTGTTGTGGGCTTGACAAAGGTGGTGTCTGCTGTGGGTTGTTCAAGGCAGTCTGTGAATCGCAGCCTCGTTTGGTCCAGGTACTTTCTGCAAATTTGTCCACTGTCTAGTTTGACTACAAACACCCTATTCCCTACTTTAGCTATCACCATGCCCGCAATCCACTTGGGACCATGTCCATAGTTTAGCACATACACAGGGTCATTCAGATCAATTTCCCGTGACACAGTGGCGCGACCATCATTTACATTTTGTTGCTGCCGCCTGCTCTCTACCTGATCATGCAGGTTGGGGTGAACCAGCGAGAGTCTGGTTTTAAGTGTCTTTTTCATGAGTAGCTCAGATGGGGGCACCCCTGTGAGCGAGTGGGGTCTCATGCGGTAGCTGAGCAGTACTCGGGACAGGCGGGTTTGGAGTGAGCCTGCTGTGACTCGTTTAAGACTCTGTTTGATTGTTTGTGCTGCCCGCTCTGCCTGCCCATTGGAGGCTGGTTTAAACGGGGCCGAGGTGACATGTTTGATCCCATTGCGGGTCATGAATTCTTTAAATTCGGCACTGGTGAAACATGGCCCGTTGTCACTGACCAGTATGTCAGGCAGGCCGTGGGTGGAAAACATGGCCCTCAGGCTTTCAATGGTGGCGGTGGTGGTGCTTCCCGACATTATTTCACATTCAATCCATTTTGAAAAAGCATCCACCACCACCAGGAACATTTTACCGAGAAACGGGCCCGCATAATTGACATGGATCCTAGACCATGGTCTGGAGGGCCAGGACCACAAACTTAGTGGTACCTCTCTGGGCGCATTGCTCAACTGAGCACACACGCTGCATTGCCGTACACAGGACTCTAAGTCAGAGTCGATACTGGGCCACCACACTTGGGATCTGGCTATCGCTTTCATCATTACTATACCTGGGTGTGTGCTGTGGAGATCCGAGATTAATGTCTCCCTGCCCTTTTTGGGTAGCACTTCGCAGTTACCTCACAATAGGCAGTCTGCCTGAATGGACAGCTCGTCCTTTCACCGCTGGAATGGCTTGATTATTTCTTGCATTTCAACGGAGATGCTGGTCCAGCTCCCATGCAGTACACAGTTTTTTACTAGGAACAGCAGAGGGTCTTGGATGGTCCAAGTCCTAATCTGGCGGGCCGTGACGGGTGATTTATCATTTTCAAACGCTTCCATGACCACCAACAAGTCTGCAGGCTATGCCACAATCAACAAGTTTGAAGGCTGCACCACTTCCACCCCCGTGGTGGGCAATGGTAGCCGACTGAGAGCATCCGCACAATTCTTGGTGCCTGGCCTGTGGCGGATGGTATAGTTATACATTGATAGTGCGAGTGCCCACCTTTGTATGCAGGCTGAGGCATTCGTATTTATCCCCTTGTTTTCAGCAAACAGGGATATGAAGGGCTTGTGATCGGTTTCCAGCTCAAATTTGAGGCCAAACAGGTACTGATGCATTTTCTTTACCCCGAACACACACGCTAATGCCTCTTTCTCAATCATGCTGTATGCCCTTTTGGCCTTAGACAAGCTCTTGGAAGCATAGGCGACAGATTGCAACTTCCCCGCAAAGTTAGCTTGTTGTACTACACACCCGACTCCGTACGATGGCGCATCACATTCGAGCACAAGTCTTCTACACGGGTTATACAATAAAAGCAGCTTGTTGGTGCATAAAATGTTTCTGGCTTTCTCAAAAGCAATTACTTGTTTTTTTCCCCAAACCCAGTTCTCACCTTTACGCAATAACACATGTCGGGGCTCTAAGAGGGTGCTTAAATGGATACGATGTGCTTAGCATCACGGAGACATGGCTCCAGGGGACCAAGGCTGGGAACTCAACATCCAAGGGAATTCAGCATTTAGGAAGGATAGACAGAAAGGAAAAGAAGGCGGGGTGGCGTTGCTGGTTAAAGAAGAAATCAATGCAATTGTAAGGAAGGACATTAGCCTGGATGATGTGGAATTGGTATGGGTGGAGCTGCGGAATACAAAGGGCTGAAACCGCTGGTGGGTGTTGTGTACAGACCACCAAATAATAGTAGTGAGGTTGGGGACAGCATCAAACAAGAAATAAGGGATGTGTGCAATAAAGATACAGCAGTAATCATGGCTGACCGTAATCTAGACATTGATTGCGCTAACCTAACTGGTAGCAATGCGGTGGAGGAGGATTTCCTGGAGTGTATTAGGGATGATTTTCTAAACCAATATGTCGAGGAACCAACCAGGGAGCTGGCCATCCTAGACTGGGTATTGTGTAATGAGAAGGGACTAATTTGCAATCGTGTTGTGCGAGGCCCCTTGGGGAAAAATGACCATAATATGGTAGAATTCCTTATTAAGATGGAGAGTGACAAAGTTAATTCAGAAACTAGGGTCCTGAACTTAAGGAAAAGTAACTTCGACGGTATGAGGAGTGAATTGGCTAGAATCGACTGGCAAACGATACTAAAAGAGTTGACAGTGGATAATCAATGGCAAACATTTAAAGATCACATGGATGAACTTCAGCAAATGTACATCCCTGTCTGGAGTAAAAATAAAACTGGAAAGGTGGTTCAACCATGGCTAACAAAGGAAATTAAGGATAGTGTTAAAGCCGAGGAAGAGGCATATAACTTGGCTAGAAAAAGCAACAAACCTGAGGACTGGGAGAAATTTAGAATTCAACAGAGGAGCACTAAGGGTTTAATTAAGAGGGGGAAAATAGAGTACGAGAGGAAGCTTGCAGGGAATATAAAAACTGTCTGCAAAAGCTTCTATAAACATGTGAAGAGAAAAAGATTAGTAAAGACAAACGTAGGTCCCTTGCAGTCGGATTCAGGTGAAATTATAATGGGAAACAAAGAAATGGCAGACCAATTGAACAAATACTTCGGTTCTGTCTTCACGAAGGAAGATACAAATAACCTTCCGAAGGTACTAGGGGACCGAAGATCTAGTGAGAAGGAGGAACTGAAGGATATCCTTATTAGGCGGGAAATTGTGTTCGGGAAATTGATGGGATTGAAGGCTGATAAATCCACGGGGCCTGATAGTCTGCATCTCAGAGTGCTCAACGAAGTGGCCCTAGAAATAGTGGATGCACTGGTGATCATTTTCCAACAGTCTATCGACTCTGGATCAGTTCCCATGGTCTGGAGGGTAGCTAATGTAGCACCACTTTTTAAAAAAGGAGGGAGAGAGAAAACGGGTAATTATAGACCGGTTAGCTTGACATCAGTAGTGGGGAACATGTTGGAATCGATCATGAAGGACGAAATAGCAGCGCATTTGGAAAGCGGTGACAGGATCGATCCAAGTCAGCATGGATTTATGAAAGGGAAATCATGCTTGACGAATCTTCTGAAATTATTTGAGGATGTAACTAGCAGAGTGGACAAGGGAGAACCAGTGGATGTGGTGTATTTGGACTGTCAGAAGGCTTTTGACAAGGTACCGCACAAGAGATTGTTGTGCAAAGTCAAAGCACATGGTATTGGGAGTAATATACTGATGTGGATAGGGAACTGGTTGGCAGACAGCAAGCAGAGAGTCGGGATAAACAGATCCTTTTCAGAATGGCAGGCAATGACTAGTGGAGTGCCGCAGGGCTCAGTGCTGGGACCCCAGCTCTTTACAATATACATTAACGATTTGGATGAAGGAATAGAGTGTAATATCTCCAAGTTTGCAGATGAAACTAAACTGGGTGGCGATGTGAGCTGTGAGGAGGACGCTAAGAGGCTGCAGGGTGACTTGGACAGGTTAGGTGAGTGGGCAAATGCATGACAGATGCAGTATAATATGGATAAATGTGAGGTTATCCATTTTGGGGGCAAAAACACAAAGGCAGAATATTATCTGAATGGCAGCAGACGAGGAAAAGGGGAGGTGCAACGAGACCTGGGTGTCATGGTTCATCAGTCACTGAAAGTGGGCACGCAGGTACAACAGGCGGTGAAGAAGGCAAATGGTATGTTGGCCTTCATAGCTAGGGGATTTGAATATAGAAGCAGGGAGATCTTACTGCAGTTGTACAGGGCCTAAGTGAGGCCTCACCTGGGATATTGTGTTCAGTTTTGGTCTCCTAGTCTGAGGAAGGACGTTCTTGCTATTGAGGGAGTGTAGCGAAGGTTCACCAGACTGATTCCAGGGATGGCTGGACTGTCATATGAGGAGAGACTGGATCAACTGGGCCTTTATACACTGGAGTTTAGAAGGATGAGAGGGGATCTCATAGAAACATATAAGATTCTGACGGGATTGGACAGGTTAGATGCGGGAAGAATTTTCCTGATGTTGGGGAAGTCCAGAACCAGGGGACATAGTCTTAGGATAAGTGGTAGGCCATTTAGGACTGAGATGAGGAGAAACTTCTTCACTCAGAGAGTTGTTAACCTGTGGAATTTCCTGCCGCAGAGAGTTGTTGATGGCAGTTCACTGGATATATTCAAGAGGGAGATAGATATGGCTTTTACGGTTAAGGGGATCAAGGGATATGGAGAGAAAACAGGAAAGGGGTACAGAGGAATGATCAGCCATGATCTTATTGAATGGCGGTGCAGGCTCGATGGGCCGAATGGCCTATTCCTGCACCTATTTTTCTATGTTTCTATGTTTCTAACCCAGTAGGAAGTGACCGAAAATTTGAGGAGTCCCAGGAACGATCGCAGCTCCGTGACGTTCTGTGGCCTGGGCGCGTTCCTAATAGCCTCTGTCTTGTCGTCTCTGGGCTGAATGCCGTCCGCCACGATTTTTCTCCCCAAAAACTCGACTTCTGTTGCCATGAAGATGCATTCCGACCTCCTCCAGGTTTTGTTGGTGCTCGATGGTATCCCAACCCGTGACCAATATGTCATCCTGAAATACCACCGTACGTGGCACCGACTTGAGTAGGATCTCCATGTTTCTCTGGAAGATCACTGCAGCCGACTGAATTCCAAACGGGCATTGTTGTAGATGAACAGTCCCTTGTGCATGTTGATGCAGGTGAGGCCCTTCGAAGACTCCTCCAGCTCCTGTAGGCCAAAGTCAGGTCGAGCTTGGTGAATGTCTTGCCTCCTGCCAGCGCCACAAAAAGGTCATCTGCCTTAGGTAGCGGGTATTGGTCCTGTAGCGAGAATTGATTAATAGTTACTTTATAATCGCGGCAAATCCTGATTGTGCCATTACTTTTGAGTACTGGTACAATCGGGCTGGCCTACTCACTGAATTCCACTGGGAAGGTGATTCCCTCACGTTGCAGCCTGTCCAGCTCGATTTCCACTCTCTCTCCCTCATCATGTGAGGTACCGCTCGCGCCTTGTGGTGAATGGGTCGCGCTTCTGGGACCAAGTGGATCCGCACCTTCGCGCCAGAAAAGTTTCCGATGCCTGGCTCAAAAAGGGAAGGAAATTTGTTAAGAACCTGGGTACATGAGGCTTCATCGACATGTGATAGCGCTCGGATGTCATCCCAGTTCCAGCAGATTTTGCCCAGCCAGCTCCTTCCAAGCAGTGTGGGGCCATTGCCCGGGACAATCCAGAGTGGCAGTTCGTGCACCGTGCCCTCGTAGGTGACGTTGAACATGGCGCTGCCCAGCACAGTAATAAGCTCTTTGGTGTACATAGAAACATAGAAAATAGGCGCAGGAGTAGGCCATTTGGCCCTTCGAACCTGCACCGCCATTCAATGAGTTCATGGCTGAACATGCAACTTCAGTACCCCATTCCTGCTTTCTCGCCATACCCCTTGATCCCCCCAGTAGTAAGGACTACATCTAACTCCTTTTTGAATATATTTAGTGAATTGACCTCAATAACTTTCTGTGGTAGAGAATTCCACAGGTTCACCACTCTCTGGGTGAAGAAGTTTCTCCTCATCTTGGTCCTAAATGGCTTACCCCGTATCCTTAGACTGTGACCCCTGGTTCTGGACTTCCCCAACATTGGGAACATTCTTCCTGCATCTAACCTGTCTAAACCCATCAGAATTTTAAACGTTTCTATGAGGTCCCCTCTCATTCTTCTGAACTCTAGTGAAACAAGCCCAGTTGATCCAGTCTTTCTTGATAGGTCAGTCCCGCCATCCCGGGAATCAGCCTGGTGAACCTTCGCTGCACTCTCTCAATAGCAAGAATGTCCTTCCTCAAGATAGGAGACCAAAACTGTACACAATACTCCAGGCGTGGCCTCACCAAGGCCCTGTACAACTGTAGCAACACCTCCCTGCCCCTGTACTCAAATCCCCTCGCTATGAAGGCCAACATGCCATTTGCTTTCTTAACTGCCTGCTGTACCTGCATGCCAACCTTCAATGACTGATGTACCATGACACCCAGGTCTCGTTGCACCTCCCCTTTTCCTAATCTGTCACCATTCAGATATAGTCTGTCTCTCTGTTTTTACCACCAAAGTGGATAACCTCACATTTATCCACATTAAACTTCATCTGCCATGCATTTGCCCACTCACCTAACCTATCCAAGTCACTCTGCAGCCTCATAGCATCCTCCTCGCAGCTCACACTGCCACCCAACTTAGTGTCATCCGCAAATTTGGAGATACTACATTTAATCCCCTCATCTAAATCATTAATGTACAGTGTAAATAGCTGGGGCCCCAGCACAGAACCTTGCGGTACCCCACTAGTCACTGCCTGCCATTCTGAAAAGTACCTATTTACTCCTACTCTTTGCTTCCTGTCTGACAACCAGTTCTCAATCCATGTCAGCACACTACCCCCAATCCCATGTGCTTTAACATTGCACATTAATCTCTTGTGTGGGACCTTGTCGAAAGCCTTCTGAAAATCCAAATATACCACATCAACTGGTTCTCCCTTGTCCACTCGACTGAAAACATCCTCAAAAAAGTCCAGAAGATTTGTCAAGCATGATTTCCCTTTCACAAATCCATGCTGACTTGGACATATCATGTCACCTCTTTCCAAATGCGCTGCTATGACATCCTTAATAATTGATTCCATCATTTTACTCACTACCGATGTCAGGCTGACCGGTCTATAATTCCCTGTTATCTCTCTCCCTACTTTTTTTAAAAGTGGGATTACATTGGCTACCCTCCACTCGATAGGAACTGATCCAGAGTCAATGGAATGTTGGAAAATGACTGTCAATGCATCCGCTATTTCCAAGGCCACCTCCTTAAGTACTCTGGGATGCAGTCCATCAGGCCCTGGGGATTTATCGGCCTTCAATCCCATCAATTTCCCCAACACAATTTCCCGACTAATAAGGATTTCCCTCAGTTTCTCCTTCTTACTAGACCCTCTGACCCCTTTTATATCCGGAAGGTTGGTTGTGTCCTCCTTAGTGAATACCGAACCAAAGTACTTGTCAAATTGGTCTGCCATTTCTTTGTTCCCCGTTATGACTTCGCCTGATTCTGACTGCAGGGGACCTACGTTTGTCTTTACTAACCTTTTTCTCTTTACATATCTATTGAAACTTTTGCAGTCCGTCTTAATGTTCCCTGCAAGCTTCCTCTCGTACTCCATTTTCCCTGCCCTAATCAAACCCTTTGTCCTCCTCTGCTGAGTTCTAAATTTCACCCAGTCCGCGGGTTCGCTGCTATTTCTGGCCAATTTATATGCCCTTCCTTGGCTTTAATACTATCCCTGATTTCCCTTGATAGCCACGGTTGAGCCACCTTCCCTTTTTTATTTTTACGCCAGACAGGAATGTACAATTGTTGTAGTTCATCCATGCGGTCTCAAAATGTCTGCCATTGCCCATCCACAATCAACCCCTTAAGTATCATTCGCCAATCTATCTGAGCCAATTCACGCCTCATACCTTCAAAGTTACCCTTCTTTAAGTTCTGGACCATGGTCTCTGAATTAACTGTTTCATTCTCCATCCTAATGCAGAATTCCACCATATTATGGTCACTCTTCCTCAAGGGGCCTCGCCAAACGAGATTGCTAATTAATCCTCTCTCATTACACAACACCCAGTCTAAGATGGCCGCCCCTCTAGTTGGTTCCTCGACATATTGGTCTAGAAAACCATCTCTTATGCACTCCAGGAAATCCTCCTCCACCGTATTGCTTCCAGTTTGGTTAGCCCAATCTATGTGCATATTAAAGTCACCCATTATAACTGCTGCACCTTTATTGCATGCACCCCTAATTTCCTGTTTGATGCCCTCCCCAACATCACTACTACTGTTTGGAGGTCTGTACACAACTCCCACTAACGTTTTTTGCCCTTTGGTGTTCTGCAGCTCTACCCATATAGATTCCACATCATCCAAGCTAATGTCCTTCCTAACGATTGCATTAATCTCCTCTTTAACCAGCAATGCTACCCCACCTCCTTTTCCTTTTATTCTATCCTTCCTGAATGTTGAATACCCCTGGATGTTGAGTTCCCAGCCCTGATCATCCTGGAGCCAAGTCTCTGTAATCCCAATCACATCATATTTGTTAACATCTATTTGCACAGTTAATTGATCCACCTTATTACGGATACTCCTTGCATTAAGACACAAAGCCTTCAGGCTTGTTTTTTTAACACCCTTTGTCCTTTTAGAATTTTGCTGTACAATGGCCCTTTTTTGTTGTTTGCCTTGGGTTTCTCTGCCCTCCACTTTTACTCATCTCCTTTCTGTCTTTTGCTTCTGTCTCTATTTTGTTTCCCTCTGTCTCCCTGCATTGGTACCCATCCCCCTGCCATATTAGTTTAACTCCTTCCCAACAGCACTAGCAAACACTCCCCCTCGGAAATTGGTTCCGGTCCTGCCCAGGTGCAGACCGTCCGGTTTGTACTGGTCCCACCTCCCCCAGAACCGGTTCCAATGCCCCAGGAATTTGAATCCCTCCCTGCTGCACCACTGCTCAAGCCACGTATTCATCTGCGCTATCCTGTGATTGCTACTCTGACTAGCACGTGGCACTGGTAGCAATCCCGAGATTACTACTTTTGAGGTCCTACTTTTTAATTTAGCTCCTAGCTCCTTAAATTAGTTTCGTAGGACCTCATCCCTTTTTTTACCTATGTCGTTAGTACCAATGTGCACCACGACAACTGGCTGTTCTCCCTCCCTTTTTAGAATGTCCTGCACCTGCTCTGAGACATCCTTGACCCTTGCACCAGGGAGGCAACATACCATCCTGGAGTCTCGGTTGTGGACGCAGAAACGCCTATCTATTCCCCTTACAATTGAATCCCCTATCACTATTGCTCTCCACCTCTTTTTCCTGCCCTCCTGTGCAACAGAGCCAGCCACGGTGCCATGAACTTGGCTGCTGCTGCCCTCCCCTGATGAGTCATCCCCCTCAACAGTACTCAAAGCAGTGTATCTGTTTTGCAGGGGGATGACCACAGGGGACCCTTGCACTACCTTCCTTGCACTGCTCTTTCTGCTGGTCTTCCATTCCCTATCTGGCTGTGGACCCTTTACCTGCGGTACGACCAACTCGTTACACGTGCTACTCACGTCATTCTCAGCATCGTGGATGCTCCAGAGTCAATCCACCCTCAGCTCCAACTCCACAACGCGGTCCGTCAGGAGCTGGAGGCAGATACACTTCCCGCACACGTAGTCTTCAGGGACACTGGAGTCATCCCTGAGTTCCCACATGGTACAGGAGGTGCATAACACGTGACCGAGCACTCCTGCCATGACTAAACCCTTAGATAGGCAACAACAATGCTAAAGTTTACTCACTGTTGTAGAAGAGAAAAAAGAAAAATTACTCACCAATCACCAGCCAATCACTTACCCCCTTGGCTGTGATGTCACCTTTCTGTTTCTTTCTACTTCTTTTTTGCCTTCTCCCTGTAGCTGCACAAGTACGCCTTTTATAGGCCTCACCAACGGATCTCCTCGACGCTGCTCCCGACGCTGGGCCCCGGACTCCCTGCTGTGCCTTTTATAGGCCTCATCAACGGACCTTCTCGACGCTGCTCCCGACTGCCGCTGATGCTGGGCCCCGGACTCCCTGCTGTGCCTTTTATAGGCCTCACCAACGGACCTCCTCGATGCTGCTCCCGACTGCCGCTGACGCTGGGCCCCGGACTCCCTGCTGTGCCTTTTATAGGCCTCATCAACGGACCTCCTCGACGCTGCTCCTGACTGCCACCGACGCTGGGCCCCGGACTCCCTGCTGTGCCTTTTATAGGCCTCACCAACGGACCACATCGACGCTGCTCCCGACTGCTGCCGATGCTGGGTCCCGGACTCCCTGCTGTGCCTTTTATAGGCCTCACCAACGGACCTCCCCGACGCTGCTCCCGACTGCCGCCTACGTTCTCAGTTTTGTGTGGATGGGGCTCAGGGCTGGTCTGAATGCCTTGTTGCACCACAGTCTCTCAAACATCTTTTTACTCATGATGGATTGGCTAGCGCCAGTGTCTACTTCCATGGCTACGGGTAAGCCATTCAATTTTAAGTTTAGCATTATCGGTGGACATTTCGTCGAAAATGTGCGTACCCCATGTACTTCAGCATCTGCCTCCTCTCTCTGAGGCTCGAAATTGCTTTGATCCACCATGGACCGATTTTCCTCTGCCACATGGTGGTTAGCAGGTTTTGCGGAGGTGCCCCATTGTTCTACAGCTCTTGCAAACATACCCTTTGAAGCGGCATGAATAGGCTGAATGGAAGCCTCCACAACGCCAACAAGGTGTGAATTGCCTTGCATTCATTCTTTGTTGGGGATTCTGAGTCATCTGGGTCACCTGAGGCCTGCTGGCAGTTGCAGACTTGTGTTTTCTGCCCTGTACATTTCTGCTCGCAAACACAGTTCCAGTTAATTTATGAACATTGATAGCACTTGTGTGCTGAGAGATTTGTTTGGTGTTATCACTGGTGGATATCAACGCCTGTGCTATCGCAATGGCCTTACTGAGGATCGGTGTTTCTACAGTCAAAAGTTTTCATAGGATGGTCTCATGGCCAATGCCCAGTACAAAAAAGTCTCTGAACATTTGCTCCAGGTAGCCATCAAACTCACATTGTCCTGCAAGTCGCCTTAGCTCGGCGACGTAGCTCGCCACTTCCTGACCTTCAGATCGCTGGTACATAAAGAACCAATACCTCTCCATCAGGACGCTCTCCCTCAGGTTAAGATGCTCCCGAACCAGTGTACACAGCTCCTCATACGACTTATCTGTGGGTTTCACTGGATCCAGAAGATCCTTCATGAGGCTGTAGGTCGGTGCCCCGCAGACCGTGAGGAGGACCACTCTTCTTTTTGCAGCGCTTCCTTCTCCATTCAGCTCCTTGGCTACAAAGTACTGGTCGAGCTGTTTGACATAGGCTTCCCAGTCCTCACCCTCCGAGAACTTCTCCAGGATGCCCATAGTTTGCTGCATAAGAACATAAGAACATAACATAAGAATTAGGAACAGGAGTAGGCCATCTAGCCCCTCGAGCCTGCTCCGCCATTGAACAAGATCATGACTGATCTGGCCATGGACTCAGCTCCACTTACCCGCCCGCTCCCCGTAACCCTTAATTGCCTTATTGGTTAAAAATCTATCTATCTGTGATTTGAATACATTCAATGAGCTAGCCTCAACTGCTTCCTTGGGCAGAGAATTCCACAGATTCACAACCCTCTGGGAGAAGAAATTCCTTCTCAACTCGGTTTTAAATTGGCTTTGCTTTGGATTCGTGTACTCATCGCAAGTTATTGTTTTCCTAACACAGATGAGACTGCACACAGGGAGGTTAAAGTAATAGTGACCTCAGTCTTTATTAAGACACTCCAGAGTGAGGAACAGGCCTTAGGTGCCGGCTTATATGCAGTGCTCCCAAGGGATGCGCTCCCTGGTGGCGGAACATGTGAGTGCTTGCTTTACAGATACACAACAGTTGGAATCAATTATTAAGGATGAAATAGCAGCGCATTTCGAAAGCAGTGACAGAATCGGTCCAAGTCAGCATGGATTTCTGAAGGGAAAATCATGCTTGACAAATCTTCTGGAATTTTTTGAGGATGTAACTAATAGAGTGGACAAGGGAGAACCAGTGGATGTGGTGTATTTGGACTTTCAAAAGGCTTTTGACAAGTTCCCAGATAAGAGATTGGTGTGCAAAATCAAAGCACATGGTATTGGGGTTAATATACTGATGTGGATAGAGAACTGGTTGGCAGACAGCAAGCAGAGAGTCGGGATAAACAGGTCCTTTTCAGAATGGCAGGCAGTGACTAGTGGAGTACCGCAGGGCTCAGTGCTGGGACCCCAGCTCTTTACAATATACATCAATGATTTGGATGAAGGAATTGAGTGTAATATCTCCAAGTTTGCAGATGACACTAAACTGGGTGGCGGTGTGAGCTGTGAGGGGGACGCTAAGAGGCTGCAGGGTGACTTAGACAGGTTAGATGAGTGGGCAAATGCATGGCAGATGCAGTATAATATGGATAAATGTGAAGTTATCCACTTTGGGGGCAAAAACGCGAAGACAGAATGGTGGCAGATTAGGAAAAGGGGAGGTGCAACGAGACCTGGGTGTCATGTTTCATCAGTCTTTGAAAGTTGGCAGATAGGTGCAGCAGGCGTTAAAGAAGGCAACTGGTATGTTGGCCTTCATAACTAGGGGATTTGAGTATAGGAGCAGGGAGGTCTTACTGCAATTGTACAGGGCCTTGGTGAGGCCTCACCTGGAATATTGTGTTCAATTTTGGTCTACTAATCTGAGGAAGGACGTTCTTGCTATTGAGTGAGTGTAGTGAAGGTTCACCAGACTGATTCCCGGGATGGCTGGACTGACATATGAGGAGAGACTGGATCAACTGGGCCTTTATGCATTGGAGTTTAGAAGGATGAGAGGAGATCTCAAAGAAACATACAAGATTCTGACGGGACAGGACAGGTAGATTGTTCCCGATGTTGGGCAAGTCCAGAACCAGGGGACCCAGTCTTAGGATAAGGGGTAGGCCATTTAGGACTGAGATGAGGAGAAACTTCTTCACTCAGAGAGTTGTTAACCTGTGGAATTCCCTGCCGCAGAGAGTTGTTGATCAGCCATGATCTTATCGAATGGTGGTGCAGGCTCGAAGGGCCGAATGGCATACTCCTGCACCTATTTTCTATGATTCTATGTTTCTATGATTAGGCCTTTACTCTTTGGAATTTGGCTGATCTGATCATGGGCTCAGCTGCACTTCCCTGCCTGCTCCCCATAACCTTTAACTCCCTTATCGCTCAAAAATTTGTCTACCTCCGCCTTAAATATATTCAATGACCCAGCCTCCACAGCTTTCTGGGGCAGAGAATGCCACAGATTTACAACCCTCTGAGAGAAGAAATTCCTCCTCATTTCAGTTTTAAATGGGCGACCTCATATTCTGAAACTATGTCCCCTAGTTCTAGATTCGCCCATGAATGGAAATATCCTCTCTGCATCTACCTTGTCGAGCCCCCTCATTATCTTATATGTTTCAATAAAATCACCTCTCATTCTTCTTAACTCTAATGAGTATAGGCCCAACCTACTCAACCTTTCTTCATCAGTCAAACCCTTCAGCTCAGGAATCAAACGAGTGAACTTTCTCTGAACTCACTCCAATGCAAGGGTATCCCTCCTTAAATAAGGAGACCAAAACTGTAAGGTATATGTTGAAGATGTGCTTCAGGTGTCTAGATAGGTCTAGCAGTACTTGCCAGGGAGGGTGTCCTGAATTATAGTGGTGGGCTGCGTCCTGCACAACTTTGCGCAGCAGAGAAGATTATGGGTGGAGGATGATCAAGGCGCTCATCAGGCATCTTCTGATGAGGAGAACATTGAAGAGGACAACCCCTGTCTTTCCACAAAACCATCAGTCAACCATGCATGCACCCATTGCACATTCAGCCAATGGGTCCCGTCATGTGCTGACATTCATCGTGTTGTAAGGCTGTTGTGCAGCGCATTGGGACGTTTTACTGCATTCAAAGTTATTATTATTATCATGACACGAGAAAACGGGATAAATACTTGAAGGAAAATATTTTACAGGGCTATTGGGAAAGAGCAGTGAAGTGGAACTAATTGAATAGCCCCCTCCTATCCAAGGCCAAAGGATCTCCCGGTCCGTTCCCCTGCACCTAGCCCTGGCTGAGTGGCCTCCCGGTCCCTCCCCCGCACCTATCCCAGGCAAAAGGCCTCCTCCCGGTCCGCTCCCCCGCACCTATCCCTGGTCGAATGGCCTCCCGGTCTCGGTCCCCGCACCTATCCCAGGCCGAATGGCCTCCTCCCACCTAGCTATACCCGAGAGGCTTCCCCCCCCTCTCTCCCGCTCTCTCTTATCTCTCCTGCTGCTGCTGTCCGGGCATCTGCTGCACTTACCTGCACGATTTCCTTAACTCACCAGAAGGTTTTTCTACAGAGGCCACATACGCCGGCCAAAGAAGAATTGGAGTAACTCTCAGCTGCCCAAACTTGCCTAACTGGCCAGAATTGGCACGGGTGGCAGGTTACGCCCCCTATGGCTGAAAAAAAAACGTACCTAAAAAAATCGGAAATAACTGAGTTACGCTGGTGCAAATTGATCGGGGAAACTTGGGTTTTTTAACTTAGGCCAAAAAAAGTGACCTGCGTCAAAACAACGGCGCAAATCTCTGGGGAAAATTGAGCCCAGAGATTCTAAGTGAAACAGCAGGTTGGCACTCTGAACGCAATAATGGGCAAGACGTGAAAGTGCTGCTAATCAATACATTTCATGTGGTGTTATAAAAAAAGGAAACTTAACAGCATAACATTTTGTCAAACACCCATGTGCATCATCATCATAGGCAGTCCCTCGAAACAAGGATGACTTGCTTCCACGCCAAAAAAGGATGTTTCGATGAAGGACCTAATATTCCAGGTCCTGAACTACATAATGTAGGGTGGAAGATGCCTGTGCGTGGATTTTTTTAAAGTATGGTGACCGTTGCACACCAGCCACCACACAGGCTTTACAGAGCTAGGTCTTGGTCCAGTGGCAAGGATTAACCAAGGCGACTGGAGACCAGCTCTGCTGCATGGGCCTCGTGCGCACACGGGGCTGGCCCGTGCTGCCCCTGGGCACTCACCTCCTCTGGCCCTGAACTTGCGCCTCTCGTGGGCCCTGATCACGTCGCTCCACGATCATTCGCCGCTCCTTCGCCCCGACCCCGCCGCTCCTGCTGTTTCTGCCCACGCTCCAATCACCGACCTGGACCTTGATGACATCCCTCTTCACTGCCGTCGCCCTCCTGCACCAGCTCGCGCTGTACCTTGCAGTGGTACGCTGCCCATGGCCACCGCTCACCGCTCCATGTGCTTAACCACGGTGAATTACATTTGCTTTAACTTACACTTCCTACTGCTTCTATGTGGTGCATCCTTTGTGGCTTCAGCAGAGGTAGAGGCAAGCTGTACTGATTGCTGAAATGCTTTTGGTTTACGACTTCTGGGTTTTGGAGCCCTTGAGGGTCCCGCCACAGATTGTTTCATCTGCACCTGTGCAGGGGCAGACTCGACCATTGGGAGACGGGGAAGGTCCTGGCTCCTGATCCTGGCTGAGGGGGAGAGACGGGGTCAAAGCAAGTGAAAAGTGTGTGCGTTTTGAGTGGAGATCCCACTTCCATGTTCCCTTTCACCATCATCTCTTTCCTGGGCCAGTGCCACATCATTCCTACTACTCTGCTGCAGACCAGCTTGGTGGACATCAGTGATGCATTGTAAGGACACGGATAAGGTATCTGTCATCTTGTTTAAGGCAGCAGACATTTTGACATCCAAAGTTTGCATGGCCGTGGTCAAGGCCTGCATGGATTTCATTTGAGAGCCTTGCTTGAAGCTCCACGGAAATGGCCACTCTCTCCATGTCTGACATTCTCGCAATTCCCTGCGCCACCAATCCACTAGTGATTGAACTGGCCTCCTCCATCCTCTCCGCTGTTGTGGAGAGTGTGCGTGGAATGTCCGTCAGTACCTTGCAAAGTTGCTGATGCACCTTTAGCATTCTCCTTCTTAACGATGGCCCCCAGGGTTCAGCATCTGTGTCCAGCTGAGCCGAGCTTGGAGAGGATTGTTCCCCCTTCCGATGCAAACTCTTCACAACTTTCCCCGCCACCAGTGTTTACTCCTGCTCACTTGTGATTTTTTTAATCACCAGATGAAAACTTAACTAACTCTATAAGTGGACCCACCGAAGTGCAAATATCTGCGCTGGTGCATGGCTGTATGTCCTATGATGGTGCGCCCGCTGATGGAATGAGGTCCATGGAGTAATCGTCCTCATGCATCTCCAACGATTCTTGCTCTATGCGTGAAGGTTCTGGAAGACAAAACAAAGGGATGAATTAATCAGAGCAAAATAACAATCTTGACAATCACCATACTAAGTCTTCTCACAGTTCAATCATTGATGAAATAAAGTCAGTACATGTGGCAGAGATATTTTAATTATGTCACAGCCATCCGCGAGTTCCCAGTCTCACCATCTCTGATTGAGAGAAACGCAGATGTGCGACTTAACTCCATGGCGTCTTCCTCTACATCTGTCAGCTGCACAATTTGTGGCAGGCCACATCCAGTCCTCTCCCTTGCATTTTGCATTCCATTCTCCGATAAAGGGACAAGAAAACAGGCCTGTGAGTGAATGAAAATCATGCATTCACCCGATGGATGCAGTGCATTTGGTGAAGGTGGCTATCAGGCAGATGTATCAAATTGCATAAGGATTGGGATGAGTGGCAGTGATAGATGAGTACATGAAGAGTTGAGGAAGTGCATCGAAAGTGAAGGATGGGTGATGCTGAAACTTGAATGGGTGTGAGGTGTGATGTGATTGAGTATGTTTGGAAAGACAAAGTGGGGGGGCGGCGGGTGAGCACCACAGGATGTAGGTGAATCAGCAAATGTACTCACTTTTCCTGACCTGGTTAGGCCATTAAACTGCTTCATGTACTGCATCCAAAACTGGGACATAATCCTGCTCAATGCCTCAGCCATCTCTAACTACCCGTTCTTGGTGACAGCACATTTCTTCCTCCTAGTGATGGGGGAAAGTATCTTCCGCCTGCTCCTGATTGCACCCAGTAATAATTCAAAGGGAACCATCATTGAATCGAGGTGCTGCCCTTGCTCTTTGTGAATCCATCCTAAGCACCTGCTGGCTCCTCCAAATTCCATTTCTGCATTGGCCCTTTAAAAGTGGACTTCAGGTGCGCAGCTTGAAGACGCGAAACTCGGAAGGAAAAATGTAGTGATTCAATCACGTCATAATCAAAGAATCTGACCCATTAACTTTATTTCTGAGTTTCGTGCATGCAATCCCCCCCACCACACACGCCACTCATCCACCGCCCCCCCCCCCACCCCACCACCACATTCACCCACCCACTCCCCCTCCACCCGCACCAATCAGAACCGTCCGTTGCATTAATATTTGGGCCATAGCCTCTGTTATATATGTATATTTGTATTTACTCTGTACAGCCACCACAGGGCTCATACCCTGGAGTCCCAAGGGATCCCATAATCCCTTGGGAGCACAGGTATTTAAGGAGGCTTCACAGGTTGGAGAGACACTCTGGAGACCTGCAATAAAAGACTATGGTCACACTTTACTTTGAGCTCACAGTGTTCAGTCTGACTCTTTCTCCATTCACAACAACTGGCGACGAGATACAGATAACGAAGCCAAAGATGCAGAGAACAGTGGGCATCCCGGAGAAATTCTCGGAGGGAGATAATTCGGAAACTTTTGTGGAGCGACTCAACCAATACTTCGTGGCCTATGAGCTAGATGAAGAAGAGAGGGGGATCCTCCTCACCATCTGTGGGGCACCAACGTATGGCCTCATGAAGAATCTGCTCACTCCAGCGAAACCCATGGAGAAATCATACGACGATTTGTGCACACTGGTCCGAGAGAATTTGAACCTGAAGGAAAGCGTTCTGATGGCAAGGTATCGGTTCTACACCTACAAAAGATCTAAAGGCCAGGAAGGGGCGAGTTATGTCGCCGAGCTAAGACGCCTTGCAGGACATTGCGAATTTGAAGGATATTTGGAGCACATGCTCAGAGACTTTTTCGTACTTGGCATTGGCCACGAAACCATACTTCGCAAACTTTTGACTGGAGAGACCCCAACCTTGAGTAAGGCCATAGCGATAGCCCAGGCGTAGATTGCCACCAGTGACAATACGAAGCAAATCTCTCAGCACACAAGTGCTGCTACAAGTACTGTGAACAAAGTGCTGTTTTGTTCGAATCGTAACGTACAGGGCAGGTCTCACATACCTGCAGATACATGTCCGCAGATGTCTCAGAGTCCACCATCAAGGGTGATGACTGCAAGGCCGTTAACACCTTGTTGGCGCTCTAGGGGTCATCATTGTTTCCATTCATGCCGATTCAAAGAGTGCGTTTGCAAGGGCTGTGGAAGAATCGGACACCTCCGATGAGTGTGCAGGCAAGCTGCAAAACCTGTTAAACCTGCAAACCACCATGTTGTAGAGGAGGACAGATCCAAGGAGGATCACGACGAACCAGAGCCTCAGATAGATGAGGCAGAGGTACATGGGGTGCATACATTCACAATGAATTGTCCCCCGATAATGCTGAATATTGAACGAAATGGACTCCCGGTGTCAATGGAGCTGGACACGGGCGCGAGCCAGTCCATCATGGGCAAAAAGACTTTCGAAAGTTTGTGGTGCAACAAGGCCTCAAGGTCAGTTTTAACTCCAGTTTGCACGAAACTAACAACTTACACGAAAGAACTGATTCCTGTAATCGGCAGTGCCACCGTAAAGGTCTCTTACGATGGAGCAGTGCACAAGCTACCACTCTGGGTGGTACTGGGCGATGGTCCCACGCTGCTCAGCAGGAGCTGGCTGGAAAAGATACGCTGGAACTGGGACGACGTCCAAGTGCTATCGCCTGCTGATGACACTTCGTGTGCCCAGGTCTTAAACAAATTTCCTTCGCTGTTCGAACCAGGCATCGGGAAATTCCAAGGAGCAAAAGTGCAGATCCACCTAATTCCGGGAGCGTGACCCATCCATCACAAGGAGAGAGCAGTACCATACATGATGAGAGAAAGGGTAGAGATCGAGCTAGACCGGCTACAAAGAGAGGGCATCATTTCCTCGACCGAGTTCAACGAGTGGGCCAGTCCTATCGTCCCAGTCCTCGTCCCGGCACCATCAGAATCTGTGGCGGTTACACAGTAACTATCAATCGTTTCTCCCTGCAGGACCAATATCCACTACCAAAGGACGACAACCTCTTTGCAATGCTGGCGGGAGGAATGACGTTCACGAAGCTGGATCTAACTTCAGCCTACATGACGCAGGAACTGGAGGAATCATCGAAGGCCCTCACCTGCAGCAACACGCACAAAGGTCTTTTTGTTTATAACAGGTGCCCGTTTGGAATCCGATCGGCGGCAGCGATATTCCAGAGAAACATGGAAAGCTTAATGAAGTCGGTCCCGCACACCGTGGTCTTCCAGGATGACATCTTGTCACAGGTCGGAACACAGTCGAGCATCTGCAGCACCTGGAGGAGGTTCTTAGTCGACTCAACCGTGTGGGGCACAGGTTGAAACACTTGAAGTGCATTTTCCTGGCGCCTGAAGTGGAGTTGCTGGGAAGGAGGATTGCAGCGGACGGCATCAGGCCCATCAAAGTGAAGACCGAGGCAATCGAGAACGCACCGAGGCCACAGATCGTGACAGAGCTGCAGTCTTTTCTGGGACTCCTGAACTATTTTGGTAACTTCTCACCGGGTCTCAGCACGCTGTTAGAACCACTGCATATCTTACTATGAAAAGGGGATGAATGGGTTTGGGGCAAAAGCCAAGAAAATGTCTTTGTAAAAGCGAGAAAATTGCCATGCTCAAACAAATTGCTTGTGTTGTATGATCCATGTAAGCGTTTGGTACTAGCACGTGATGCGTCGTCACATGGCGTCGGGTGTGTATTGCAACAAACTAATGATTTCGGGAAACTGCAAACGGTTGCTTATGCATCCAGGAGTCTGTCTAAGGCTGAGAGAGCCGACAGCATGATTGAGAAAGAAGCGTTAGCGTGTGTCTATGGGGTAAAGCAAATGCACCAATACCTATTAGGGCTAAAATTCGAATTGGAAACTGACCATAAGCCACTTATATCCCTGTTCTCCAAGAGTAAAGGGATAAATATCAATGCATCGGCCCGCATCCAGAGATGTCCTCATACAACTACGCCATCTGCCAAAGGCCAGGCACAGAAAACTGAGCCGATGCTCTCAGTAGGCTGCCATTGCCCACCACGGGGGTGGAAATGGCGCAACTCGCAGATCTAGCCATGGTTATGGAAGCATTTGAGGTTGAGCAATCACCCATCACTGCCCAGCAGATCAAAACCTGGACAAGCCAGGACCCCTTATTATCGCTAGTCAAAAGCTGTTCATGGGAGCTGGTCCAGTGTCCCAGTGGAAATGCAGGAAGAGATAAAGCCGTTCCAGCGGCGCAAAGGTGAAATGTCTATACAGGCAGACTGCCTTCTGTGGGGCAATCGAGTAGTGGTCCCCAAGTAGGGCAGAGACACTTTCATCAATGACCTCCACAGTACCCACCCAGGCATCGTAATGATGAAAGTGATAGTCAGATCCCACGTATGGTGGCCCGGTATCAATGCGGACTTAGAGTCCTGCTTTCACAGATGTAATACATGCTCGCAGGTAAGCAATGTACCCAGGGTGGCGCCGCTAAGTTTATGGTCTTGGCCCTCCAAACCGTGGTCTAGGGTACACGTCGGCTATGCAGGCCCGTTTTTTGGGTAAAATGTTCCTAATGGTTGTAGACGCATACTCCAAGTGGATTGAATGTGAGATCATGTCGGCTAGCACGTCCGCTGCCACGACTGAAAGCCTGCGGGTCATGTTTGCTACACACGGTCTACCCGATGTTCTGGTGAGCGACAACGGGCCATGTTTTACCAGTGTTGATTTCAAAGAATTCATGATTCGTAATGGGATCAAACATGTCACATCTGCCCCGTTTAAACCAGCTTCCAATGGTCAGGCAGAGAGAGCAATGCAACCCAAGAGGGTAACTGAAGGCTCACTGCAGACTCGCCTATCCCGAGTCCTGCTTAGCTACCGCACGAGACCCCACTCACTCAGTGGGATCCCACCTGCTGAACTGCTCATGAAAAGAGCATTTAAGACAAGGCTGTCATTAGTTCACCCTGATCTACATGAACCGGTAGAGAGCAGGCGGCTTCAACAAAGTGCATACCATGAGAGCGCAAATGTGTCACACAAGATTGAAATCAATGGTCCTGTATTTGTGTTAAATTATGGACAAGGTCCCAAGTGGGTTCCCGGCACTGTCGTGGCCAAAGAGGGGAGCAGGGTGTTTCAGGTCAAACTTTCAAATGGAATCATTCACCGGAAACACTTGGACCAAATCAAACTCAGATTCACAGACCATCCTGAGCAACCCACCTTGGACCCTACCTTTTTTGATCCCCCAACATACACAGCAGTGGCAACCGGCACCACGGTTGACCACGAAGCAGAACCCATCATCCACAGCAGCCCAGCAGGGCCCAACACACCAGGCAGCCCAGCAAGGCCAGCTGCACAGTTGCCCAGCAAGGGCCCAACAAATGATTCAACAACACCAACTTTCACACCGAGACGATCAACCAGGGCAAGAAGGGCCCCAGATCGACTCACATTGTAAATAGTTACACTATTGACTTTGGGGGGGAATGTTATTATATATGTATATTTGTTTTCACTCTGTACAGCCACCAGAGGGTTCATCCCATGGAATCCCAAGGGATCCCATAATCCCTTGGGAGCACAGATATTTAAGGAGGCTTCACAGGTTGGAGAGGAACTCTGGAGACCTGCAATAAAAGACAACGGTCACACTTTACTTTGAGCTCACAGTATTCAATCTGACTCTTTCTCCATACACAACAGCCTCCATCTAACACCTCACTATGACGAAACAGGTGAGATTGGTACAGATTGTGTACTGATTCAATAGTATCCTTCAAAAGGGATTAGATAAATACTTGAAGGAGAAAAAATTGCAAGGATGTGGGGAAAGTGCGGGGGAGTGGGACTAGCTGGGTTTGATGGCTCTTTGAAGGAGCTGGTGCAGACTCAATATCCGAATGGCCTCCTTCTGTGCTGTACTATTTTATGATTTTATGATTAGGAATTCACAGTGTAGGGACTTGATGGTACAAGCACATGTCATAATATTCTATGGCACTGCATCTTTGAGCTCTGTGTTATCATGCCTTCAGGGTAGCTTCCATTGAAAATTGGCTACCATACAAGACAATTGAGAAGGTTTAGATTAATTTATGAAAGCAATCAGCTTCTGTATTTTTGTATTAGTCTGCTTAACTAAAGCAGTTTCATGTAAGCCTCCAGAAGTCTAATTCTAAAATTAATTGGCTACTGGGGCATGGAACTATAGGCTTTTGAGGCTGTTTGTCTAGGTCCCTGGGAGGGACAGTAAGTATACTGGACTTTAAGGTCTGTTCCCAATAAGAACTCACTTTGCTTAGTGACTAACGCAATGCTATAAAAAAATGAAAACATTATGCCATTTTGACTTGAACTTGTAGAATGTAGTTGATTGTAAGTGATGAGGGAATACCTGCATGTGCTTATATATCTTGGGAGGCTATTTGTATTCTCTGCCAGATGTGAACTGTTACACAAGGGTAAAATTATTATTTAAGTATTCAGTGAAAGTTTGATTACCACAATAATTCATGATAATATCAAAGAATAAAGGTGATATATTTTATAGTCTAGCATGTAATTTATTGTGCACAAGCTTTTGAGGCTTAAACCAACCTTTATTCCAATGTAAAGAAACTGGATGAATAATAAATTTAGGCACTGGCCATATAAATGGTACGGGCTACCTTATATAATGGCTTCAGTATTACCTCACAAACATAACTTTCCAAAGATGATGTGTTGTTCTGAGTACCATTAAAGGGGATGAAAGCTTCCTTCATCTATTAGGTGTAGGGTTTCTTTTTTAATTGAATTTTGGTAGTGTCAATCCAGTTCCATATCATCATCATAGGTGGTCCCTCGAACGAGGATGACTTGCTTCCACACCAAAAGGGATGAGTTCATAGATATTTCAATGAAGGACCCGATATTCCAGTCCTGAGGGGTGGAAGATGCCTGTGCGTGGATTTTTTTAACGTGTGGTGACCGTTGCACATCAGCCATCACACGGGCTTGATCGAGCGAGGCCTTTATCCAGTAGCAATGGTCTTTATCCAGGACGACTGGAGACCTGCTCTGCTGCATGGACCTAGTGCGCACACAAATCGCAGTGTGGGCTGGCCCGTGCTGCCCCTGGGCCCTCGGATCTTCTGGGCCCCGTACCCTCATTTGCCGCACTTCCGCTACGACCTTCCCGCTCCTCCACTGTACCGAGGACCCACCGATGTTCCAGCCCACGCTCTAACTGGTGACCTGGGCCTTGATGACATCATCCAGTCACCCACCTCAAAGTCGTTGCACACTTGGGACGACTCGCTCTGCAAGCTGTAGTGGCTTGCTCCAGCTCTTATACACCCGACCTGCTGTGGTGTCCTCTCTGATTTCCACATAGGCCTGGCCTCACAGCACAAAACTGCACCTAATTTGTCACTAATTAGGATTAAATTGTCAATCTCACTCGGGTGACTGGTACTGGAAATAGAAAACTGCACTGGTGTCGTCGGCAGTGCTTTTCTGAGGCTGAAGTTGAGGTCATTGTTGGCAGAGTAAGGTGAGTGTTTGTGTATCTAGCCATGATGTACTTAACTTGAGACCAGAGGCCCGAAATTGAAGAACCCACCGCCCACTGTCGCCAACATTCCTCTGGAAGATCCGTGCAGTGTCACTTTCGATGTGGGCTGGCGCGGACGGGAGGGGAGAACCGCCGGGAACCGCCCGCTGACATCAGCGGGCGGCCAAGTGGTGCAACTGACCTCCCGCCCGCCGAGATGCCAGATTGGTGCAGGCGGGGGTCGGCGCCAGAATAGGGGTGGAGTGCTGGCTGCAAGGTTGTCTGTCCCCAACGGTGAGTATGAAGATCCTGAAAAAAAGATTAGTAAACATTTTTTTTTCCACAGCGACTTACCTCAATGGGGTCCCCTGAAGGTCTTCCGATGTTTTTTTTTCCTGATGATTTTCCTTTTCACGTTTTCGACCCTCCGTGGGCCCATCTCCATTCTCGGCGGCACTTGGGCAGCAAGCGCCTTTGCCACCGAGAATGAGAGCTCCTGCCAGCTGCCGCCCAGATTGGCGACATAAGTCCCTCATTTGCCGCCCGCCGCCCTTTGAAGGACCTTCACGATGAATATCCTGCCCAAAGTACCGCCATGTACCTCGGCGGCCATCGGCGGTCCTTTGGGCGGCACTTGGGTGGGCGGGGTCTTTCACCAATTTCAGGCCCCAGGTCCCTGAAATGGAAAGTGTTCCATTCATCAGAAGCAACATCCCTCTCCTCACTGCAGGGCATTCATTGCAATATTGATAGATATAACAAAGGACTGATTTTGTTTAAGTCTCTATTAGTTTGATTAGACCCGGTTAGATTATTTTTTTAGTGGTGCCCTCTTAAAGGGTCCTGATTCTTTATCTGGGGAACCTGGTGCCACATTTACTAATTAAAAAAGGTATCTCTCTCCTTGATGAGGATAAAATAAGGAATTAATAAAAAGGAAGAACAGCTAACGTATTTCTGAGTTCTTTAGGCAAATTTAAATTACTGGATTAACCAAGATGAACTCTCTCTGAAACTCAGTTAAAGGTATGTCACATTATCCCATCAGGGTAGGTTTACACTGTAGCAAATGATTGGCCCAGAATTTGTGGTGGCTAACAATGGCATCCTTACAGCATTGGCCCTAATTACCACTTTGAAACTGACCATGACTGCAGGATACAGCACATGCGCATCTAAACTCGGACATCCTGAAGTTGCGGTCAGTCATTCATTGCTCTGACACTGCTCGTGCTGTGGCCTCCCTTGTCCCACCCCCAGAGGGTGAAACTGACAGAAATGTGGGCTCTTCCGTGGTCATATCGCTGTTAAATACCCCATTTAATGTTGGATTAGGTGTGACTCAGGTTTTAACAGCGTATTGACTGCTAAGCACAAGTTACAGCTCTGAAAAATTAATTTTTATATTTGTGGAGTGTCAAATTTCTCCATTATGCAATTTTCAAAAAAACTATAAACAAGCAAAGTTTGTTCATGATATTTCAGGTTCCACCTTACTCCTGCACATCCTTACTCACACCAATTTACCTTGCACCTCCACCCATCCCTCTCTCTCTATCGACATTATCATTTGCCCATCTCACTAGCCACCCCTCACATTCACCCTCATCCTTGTCCAATCTTACTAACTAACCACACATAAGGGTAGGCACTTGGGTCTTTTAGCCAATGTTCATGTAAAGTTTCTGTTAATATGTTGCCAAACACTGAAATCTTTATTTTCAATACTTTGCCTTCTTGGACAGATTTGTGGGCACCTTTGGAAGTGTTTTAATGAGTTGCAGTAAATTGTGAGACATAATGGTACCCCCCGCTATGCTGATGAGTGTGAAAGGGATGGTTTGGGCATTGCAGGGATGCTTTATGAAGCTGGTGTGGGGTGATGCCAACCTGCGCATTATGTGGCAGCATCAAGTGAAGTAAATCTGGCCATGGTGAGACCATCCCTGGCGCCCCGGGCAGCAATGTGCCCTGTGCAATGTGTATGTGCAGCATCAGGTGATTGCGGAGATCATCATCATAGGCTGTCCCTCGGAATCGAGGAAGACTTGCTTCCACTCCTAAAGTGAGTCCTTTGGTGGCTGAACAGTCCAATGCGAGAGCCACAGACCCTGTAACAGGTGGGACAGACATTCATCGGGGGAAGGGGAGCTGGGACTGATTTGCTGCACTCCCCTACCGCTGCCTGGGCCTGATCTCTTCACGCTCACAGCGTTGAGATTCGAAGAGCTCAACACCCTCCCGGATGCATTTTCTCCACCTAGGGCGGTCTTCGGCCAGGGACTCCCAGGTGTCAGTGGTGATGTCGCACTTTACTAGGGAGGCTTTGAGGATGTCCTTGTAATGTTTCCACTGTCCACCTTTGGCTCGTTTGCTGTGAAGGAGCTCCACATAGAGCAATTGCTCAGGGAGCTTCGCGTCTGGCATGCAAACTATGTGGCTTGCCCAGCGAAGCTGATCGAGTGTGGTCAGTACTGCAATGCTGGGGATGTTAGCCTAGGCGAGGACACTGATGTTGTTGCACCTGTCCTGCCAGGGGATTTGCAGGACCTTGCGGAGACATCGTTGGTGATATATCTCCAGCGACTTGAGGTGTCTTCCATACATCGTCCATGCCTCTGATCCATACAGGAGGTGGGGTAGTACTACAGCCCTGTAGACCATGTGCTTGGTGGTAGATTTGAGGGCCTGGTCTTCGAACACTCTTTTCCTCAGGCGGCCAAAGGCTGTACTGGCGCATTGGAGACAATATTGAATCTCCACATCAATTTCTGCCTTTGTTGATAAAAGGCTCCCAAGGTATGGGAAGTGGTCCATATTGTTGAGGGCCACGCCATGAATCTTGATGACTGGGGGGCAGTGCTGTGCGGTCAGGACAGGCTGGTGGAGGACCTTTGTCTTATGGATGTTAAGCGTAAGGCCCATGCTTTCATATGCCTCGGTGAATACATCGATTATATCCTGGAGTGTGTTTCTCTATTCTATGGGGGAAAGATCTTCTCATTATAATCTAGCTTGAGGCTTGTAATTCTTTTTACATGTTCTATAGTCCTATGCTAATTGTTCAAGTTGTTCAAGGCATCAGGTGATTACGGAGAAGGTTGGTGTTGTTGTTGGTGCTGCTGGTGTGGCTGGTGATGTTGGTGGGGGATCGTGGTGGGATTCTGAGGACCAAGATGAGATTTTGTCAAGGGCACCAATGCTAGTGGAATAGATGGCAAGTGACTTTGAGATGACAGAAGCGATCTGTCAATGGTGAGACAGGTTGCTCCAAGGAGGTGACAGTGAAAAGAGAGTTTACTCTAAACACTTCCAAACTGCATAAAACTCAAAAGTGTCTTCCAAATCCTGAAGGCTCCAGCTTCTAAGATTGGAAAGTGAACAGCTGTGAAATGATAGCTTTTATACCACTTTTATAGCTGTCGACTATTCAGAGGAATGGAGTCATTGAAAACCCAACCTACTTACCTGATGTGATTTCTGAGCACCAGGAGCCTCATGAAAAAGCTGGAAAAATGGTAAGTAGATGGTAAAATGCTGTTTAAGTACCTTTTAACAAGCTCTTAACGATTTCAATTGGCTTCCCTATTGTTATGTAATCAACTCTCTGGTATACAACCATGAAGTATTTTGTAAAATTGTGTGGAGTGTTATATTTTAACTTGAGTTTTTTGAATACCCTAAAAATCTTAATCACATCAGTCATGCAGGATATTACACAGAACGCTACGTAAACATGACTAAATCAAGAGTATAGACAAGAAGAATTTGCTTTACCAGAATTTACAGCTAAATGTTATCATTTGAAAGGAATGAATGTAATGGGTACAGACAGAAGAAGTTCTGGGTTATTTCACTGCCTGTTCATTTAATATCTGGTAACATTCAGTACAGAAGCTTAAAGCCACTAGCAACTTTCCATTACATCCTCATAACCCATTACATTTTGCAGCCTCTGGTACTAAGGTCATTGAAATAATAGTTTTAAGTAGATAAGTTTGAAGATAAGCAGGTTACTTAACTTGAACAATTAGCATAGGACTGTAGAACATGTAGAAAGAATTACAAGCCTCAAGCTAGGTTATAACGAGAAGATCTTTCCCCCATAAAATAGAGAAACAGATTTCCAAAGAAATGCAATTGATTTATGTTCACTCCAATAGCTTTAAAGGGCAGCTCAATCAATATCTGTTGAGAAGGAGGATTTGGCATTATGAAGTTAACAGCATTTTTTGAATTTTTTTCCAGGTGGTAGTGGAAGGAACCCAGTAGGTGAAATTGATCTTTGGGGGTTACAAAATTGACAATAGCGAATCGATAGCCCGTTTTACAACACGCCACATTTTCTTTACCTTTTGAAGTCAATATTGGATACTGGTGTGAGAAGAATCCATGACATAGTAAACACACATGAGCCTGAAGCATTGCTCATGGCAAGTCTGAGGAAATAGAAACATAGAAAAAATAGGTGCAGGAGCAGGCCATTCAGCCCTTCTAGCCTGCACCGCCATTCAATGAACATGAAACTTCAGTACCCCCTTCCTGCTTTCTCGCCATACCTCTTGATCCCCCGAGTAGTAAGGACTACATCTAACTCCCTTTTGAAAATATTTAGTGAATTGGCCTCAACTACTTTCTGTGGTAGAGAATTCCACAGGTTCACCACTCTCTGGGTGAAGAAGTTTCTCCTCATCTCGGTCCTAAATGGCTTACCCCTTATCCTTAGACTGTGACCCCTGGTTCTGGACTTCCCCAACATTGGGAACATTCTTCCTGCATCCAACCTGTCCAAACCCGTCAGAATTTTAAACGTTTCTATGAGGTCCCCTCTCACTCTTCTGAACTCCAGTGAATACAAGCCCAGTTGATCCTGTCTTTCTTGATAGGTCAGTCCCACCATCCCGGGAATCAGTCTGATGAATCTTCGCTGCACTCCCTCAATAGCAAGAATGTCCTTCCTCACGTTAGGAGACCAAAACTGTACATAATACTCCAGGTGTGGCCTCACCAAGGCCCTGTACAACTGTAGCAACACCTCCCTGCCCCTGTACTCAAATCCCCTCGCTATGAAGGCCAACATGTCATTTGCTTTCTTAACCGCCTGCTGTACCTGCATGCCAACCTTCAATGACTGATGTACCATGACACCCAGGTCTCGCTGCACCTTCCCCCTTCCTAATCTGTCACCATTCAGATAATAGTCTGTCTCTCTGTTTTTACCACCAAAGTGGATAACCTCACATTTATCCACATTATACTTCATCTGCCACGCATTTGCCCACTCACCTAACCTATCCAATTCACTCTGCAGCCTCATAGCATCCTCCTCGCAGCTCACACTGCCACCCAACTTAGTGTCATCCGCAAATTTGGAGATACTACATTTAATCCCCTCGTCTAAATCATTAATGTACAATGTAAACAGCTGGGGCCCCAGCACAGAACCTTGCGGTACCCCACTAGTCACTGCCTGCCATTCTGAAAAGTACCCATTTACTCCTACTCTTTGCTTCCTGTCTGACAACCAGTTCTCAATCCACGTCAGCACACTAACCCCAATCCCATGTGCTTTAACTTTGCACATTAATCTCCTGTGTGGGACCTTGTCGAAAGCCTTCTGAAAGTCCAAATATACCACATCAACTGGTTCTCCTTTGTCCACTTTACTGGAAACAGGCTTTCAGAGTCGTTAAGTGGTGGCTACTTAAAGGGATGAGGAAGCGCTTCCCTCGGAGGTCACAGTTAGTGCAACGTATACACACAGCACGGTGGTGAGCCTCCGAGTTTGCAGCAGAACACAGACATACCAGTTCAGCTTGAGAGAAACTTCTTTGTGAAACTTTAATGGGGGCATTACTTGTTCGCCAGCATCGCATTCTACATGCTCTAGCAAGGCATCGGCAACAGAGAAGGGCCATTGGGCATGTTGGCTGGCGGCCGAAGGAGGAGAGCCCCTAGACATCGGGGCAGGAGGACTTAGCCCCCACGGCTTTACCAGTGACAATGCTCATACCTGGATCTGTCCGAGGAGCTGTGTGTCAGAACAATGCGCTTCTGAAAAGAGGTCGTCACAGAGATATGCCATGACCTGCAGGAAGACCTGCAGCCTCACATTGGCACCAGAACTGTACTGCCCATCGCAGTGAAGGTCACTGTGGCATTCACCTTCTATGCCTCTGGCTTCTTCCAGGCTGCATCAGGGGACATATGCAGCATCTCACAATTCGCAGCATATCGCTCCAGCCGTGACATCACGCAGGCTCTCTACACACGCAGAATGGACTTCATTACCTTCCCAAGGAGCAGAGAGAAACAGCATGAGTGTGCATGTGGGTTTGCCAGGATAGCGGACATCCCGAGGATGCAAACAGCAATTGACTGCACGCACGTGGCCTCGCCAGCAGCATTGCAGAATGCAGAGATATTCAGAAACAGAAAGGTATACCACTCCCTAAATGTGCAACTGGTGTGCGACCACATGCAGCGCATCCTCACAGTTGATGCTCACTATCCTGGAAGTGCAGATAACGCCTTTATCCTGCAGGAGAGCACTGTGCCTCGACTCTTTCAGCCACCATGGCAAGGCCGAGGCTGGCTGCTTGGGGACAAGGCATACGGCCTGGACACCTGGCTAATGACTTCCCTCCAAATCCCACCACAGAGCCGGAGGAATGCTACTATGAGAGCCATGACGCCAACTGCAACAACATAGAGCCGACAAATGTAATGCCCCTATTTAAGAAAGGAGGCAGACAGAAAGCAGGAAACTATAGACCAGTTAACCTAACACCTGTTGTTGTGAAAATGCTGGAGTCCATTATTAAGAAAGCAGTAGCGGGCCATTTAGAAAAGCATAATTCAATCAAGCAGAGTCAGCATGGTTTTATGTAAGGGAAATCATGTTTGACAAAGTTGCTGGAGTTCTTTGATGATGTAACGAGCAGTGTGGATAGGGGGAACCAGTGGAAATGGTGTATTTAGATTTCCAGAAGGCATTCGATAAGGTGCCACATAAAAGGTTACTGCACAAGATCAAAGTTGAAAGTAATATATGAGCATGGATAGATAGAGGATTGGCTAACTAACAAAAAAACAGAGAGTCGGGATAAACGGTCATTTTCCGATTGGCAAACAGTACCTAGTGGGGTGCTGCACGGATCGGTGTTGGGTCCTCAACTATTTACAATCTATATTAATGAGCTCTATTTTGCTCAAACCTGTTTTCTGGCGTATTGCCAGAGTTACACCCATTTTTCTAGGCCAGAAATGTGTTGGAAATAATTTGCCCAAGATTCCCCGATGTATAATTCAATTTGGCGCCTCACAGTGTGTCCAGTCACCTCGGGGGGGGGGGGGTGGAGCCTGCTGTCTGCGCTGACAAATGATACTGCACCTTCTGTGCATGCGCGGGGAAAAATGTTACGTTTCTGACGTCGTTGCAATGGACGCGCATGCGCAGTACAGCTCCGAGTTGGCAATCAGCCATTTTTAAAGAGCCAGTTGTGTGTGTGAGAAGGAATGCTGTGTGAGAGCATTGGGAAAATCACAGCTGCAACGTGGTATAAGGACCAAGAATTTCTTACAGGATGAAGTGGAGGCACTAGTTACTGTGATTGAGAACGGATGGCAGGAGCTGGACACCAAGGTCACAGAAAAGTTCCACCAAAAGAAATGAAGAAATGCTGAAACCGAGTTGCAGAAGATTACTGTGTAATGGTGAACACCATGAGATCTGAAGGCCAGTGTAAACAGAAGTGGCAGGACCTTGGTCAAGGAGTTAGTGTAAGTAATATTTTCATTTATTCAATGGAATTGCAATTGTAAATGTGACCATCTGTATGTTCCACCCAGCAGAAAGACACCCTCTCTAAAAAGTTAGGTTTTCTTCTTTGCAGAGGAAGGTGGCACATAACAAAAGGGAAAGAACTCTAACAGGAGGAGGCCCGGCAAATCTGCATATCACTGACACCCTTGGAAGAGAGGGTCGCTGATTTGATGGGTCCTGCCTGGAGAAAAACAATCAGTACTGCACAAGCTGGGCCCACACTCGAGGGAGAGGGTACGTCCTGAAAATTCATCGTGGTCTTTCAAATCAACCTGCTGCCTGGCCTGTGCTGTGTGAGCCTACTCATGCCACCCACCCTGCCCTCTCCTCTGCTGCTAACCATATGACTGTTTTGTTATATTTTGCAGAACCTGAGGCCAACCCTGACGATGCAGAAGAAGATTCAGATGCAGACAAGCCTGAAGAGGAGAACATCTTTCAATCCAACTCTCCAGACCAACTCTCCGGGGGTGAGGGGAAGGGGATGGAGCTGGATAAAGCTCCCACTTTTTTACTGACTTTGGAGGAGGTGCTGCTCATTGCGGTGACAGCCCCTTCCATGGCTAGTGGTTTGAGTGCTGGTGGGACATTCCATGGTTTCCCACCTTCCGAGGTTGCGAATCCCAGTGGTGGGGTGCAGTGAGGCACACCTGTGGGGAGGAGGGGAAGGAGAACTTGACCACAATCTATATTAACAACTTGGAAGAGGGAACTAAATGTAACGTAGCCAAGTTTGCTGACGATACAAAGATGGGAGGAAGGGTAATGTATGAAGAGGACATAAAGAGGATGCAGGAGGACATAGACAGGCTAAGTGAGTGGGCAAGAATTTGGCAGATGGAGTATAATGTTGGAAAATGTGAGGTCATGCACTTTGGCAGAAAAAATCAAAGAGCAAGTTATTATTTAAATGGAGAAAGATTGCAAAGTGCTGCAGTATAGCAGGACCTGGGGGTACTTGTGCATGAAACACAAAAGGATAGTGTCATGTATCTCACACTACTGTACATAATTGTATCTTACCATGCTATACATGATTGTAACTAGATATGACCTGTAACCACAAGCTTACCTTACCACCAGGGGTGCACTTGCAGGAGACACTGGATACCTGTTCCACACAGGTATATGAAGACAGGTCTCAGGCAAGTGAGGCATTCGAGAGCTATGCAATAAAGGTGCAGGTCCTGAGTGACCTTGACTTCAGCATGTGCCTCGTGTGAGTCTGTACTGCAGGGACAGGATTTTACAGATAGTATGCAGGCACAGCAAGTGATCAGGAAGGCCAATGGAATCTTGGCCTTTATTGCAAAGGGGATGGAGTATAAAAGCGGGGAAGTCTTGTTACAGCTGTACAGGGTATTGGTGAGGCCACACTTGGAATACTGCGTGCAGTTTTGGTTTCCATATTTACGAAAGGATATACTTGCTGTGGAGGCAGTTCAGAGAAGGTTCACTAGGTTGATCCTGGGGATGAGTGGGTTGACTTATGAGGAACGGTTGAGTAGGTTGGAATTCAGAAGAATGAGAGGTGGTCTTATCGAAACATATAATATGAAGGGGCTTGACAAGGTGGATGCAGAGAGGATGTTTCCACTGGTGGGGGAGACTAGAACTGGGAGGCATGATCTTAGGATAAGGGGCTGCCCATTTAGAACTGAGATGAGGAGAAATTTATTCTCTCAGAGGGTTGTGAATCTGTGGAATTAGCTGCCTCAGAGAGCTGTGGAAGCTGGGACATTGAATAAATTTAAGACAGAAATAGACAGTTTCTTAAACGATAGGGGATAAGGGATTATGGGGAGTAGGCGGGGAAGTGGAGCTGAGTCCATGGTCAGATCAGCCATGATTTTATTGAATGGCGGAGCAGGCTCGAGGGGCCTTGTGGCTTACTCCTGTTCCTATTTCTTCTGTTCTTAAGTAAGATCTAAGATGTGGCTCAGATGATGTAATTGAGTGCGGAGAGCATTGACCTTACCCGATCACTCCTGGACGCCATCAGTGGGGTGAGTGATGAGGTAGCGGAACTGTCGGGAGAAGTAACAGCAATGAAACGAGAAATGGGAACGATGTCTGGGCCCATCAGTGAGGGAATAGTGGCCATGAGGGAGGGAATGTCAGAGGTAGCTGATACGCTGTCAGTGACCATCAGGAAGGGAATCTCAGAGATAGTGCAAACACTGTTACTGACCATGAGGAAGGGAATGTTGCAGATAGTTCAGACATGAGGGAGGGAATGTTGCAGTTGTTGAGACACTGTCAGTGCACATGAGGGATGACATATTGGGAGTTAGCTGCTGCAATAAGGGAACACACCCAGACCCCGTATCCATTGACAGAATCAACTGTCACTCCCACTCCAATCCCCACACCAGCCTCTGAAAAACTCAAAGCTTCAACTTGCCGCATGCTGCCGACGCCCACCCTGCACCGCCGCCCCCCACCCCCCCGCAAGAGGTGCGCAGTACCCGAGATGTTAGAAAGAATAAGCTTGGTACCAACCCCAGAAACACTACACCACCGCCTGTGGGCAGGGGTGGTGAAGAGTCCAAACCAAGCGCAGCAGGCAGACTTAAAATAAGGTGGAGGATGGAGGAGAGCTGGGTGCAGCCTTTCTTTGATGTTATTATTATTGTTGTTACTGTTGTAACTGTTCTCAAATTAAAAGTTTTTTGTAAGTTATGTAAATTTACAAGTTTAAAAGTTTGTAAGTGATCTTAAAGTTTTTAGAAACATAGAAACATAGAAAATAGGTGCAGGAGTAGGCCATTCAGCCCTTCGAGCCTGCACCACATTCAATAAGATCATGGCTGATCATTCCCTCAGTATCATTTTCCTGCTTTCTCTCCATACCCCTTGATCTCTTTAGCTGTAAGGGCCATATCTAACTCCCTCTTGAATATATCCAATGAACTGGCATCAACAACTCTGCAGCAGGGAATTCCACAGGTTAGCAACTCTCTGGGTGAAGAAGTTTCTCCTCATCTCAGTCCTAAATGGCCTACCCCTTATCCTTAGACTATGTCCCCTGGTTCTGGATCTTTTCAGTGATCTTAAAGAGTGATCTTAAAGTAAAGTTTGATACAACAATATTTTTATTAAAGTTAAGTACAAAAGAACTGTTTGTTAAACTTTTAAATAAAATATATTTTACATTAAAACTGAGTCATTTCCATTATTTGTTCCATTAACATAGAAACATAGAAACATAGAAACTAGGTGCAGGCGCAGGCCATTCAATGAGTTCATGGCTGAACATGAAACTTCAGTACCCCATTCCTGCTTTCTCGCCATACCCCTTGATCCCCCGAGTAGTAAGGACTTCATCTAACTCCCTTATGAATATATTTAGTGAATTGGCCTCAACTACTTTCTGTGGTAGAGAATTCCACAGGTTCACCACTCTCTGGGTGAAGAAGTTTCTCCTCATCTCGGTCCTAAATGGCTTAGCCCTTACCCTTAGACTGTGACCCCTGGTTCTGGACTTCCCCAACATTGGGAACATTCTTCCTGCATCTAACCTGTCTAAACCCGTCAGAATTTTAAACGTTTCTATGAGGTCCCCTCTCATTCTTCTGAACTCCAGTGAATACAAGCCCAGTTGATCCAGTCTTTCTTGATAGGTCAGACCCACCATCCCGGGAATCAGTCTGGTGAATCTTCGCTGCACTCCCTCAATAGCAAGAATGTCCTTCCTCAAGTTAGGAGACCAAAACTGTACACAATACTCCAGGTGTGGCCTCACCAAGGCCCTGTACAACTGTAGCAACACCTCCCCGCCCCTGTACTCAAATCCCCTTGCTATGAAGGCCAACATGCCATTTGCTTTCTTAACCGCCTGCTGTACCTGCATGCCAACCTTCAATGACTGATGTACCATGACACCCAGGTCTCGTTGCACCTTCCCTTTTCCTAATCTGTCACCATTCAGATAATAGTCTGTCTCTCTGTTTTTACCACCAAAGTGGATAACCTCACATTTATCCCAGTATACTTCATCTGCTATGCATTTGCCCACTCACCTAACCTATCCAAGTCACTCTGCAGCCTCATAGCATCCTCCTCGCAGCTCACGCTGCCACCCAACTTAGTGTCATCCGCAAATTTGGAGATACTACATTTAATCCCCTCGTCTAAATCATTAATGTACAACACAACATTACGGAACAGGTCCAAACTGTAAACATGGTCCATGTGGAACAGTTGACGTTGAGCCCTCAGGCATCAGTAAAGCTTTCACGGATGAGCTGCTAGTGCAAGGCTCGAGCAATCGTTAAAGGGACGCGATGGCCTGCCCTCCTCCGCCATTGTGCTCCGGCCTCAGGCACTTGCATGGCTTCCTCATTCTTGTCGTCCTCCTCCTGCCCGTCATCTGCATCTTCCACATCATTATCATCAGCCACTCTCACCGCAGGCGGGTCTTCCACGACCAGGTGCTGCTGCCTCTTGATGGCTAAGTTATGCAGCATGCAGCACACAACAGTGAACTGACCGACAATCTCAGGGGAGTACAGCAAGTAGCCTCCGGAATGGTCCAGGCATCGGAAACGCTGTTTCAAGATGCCAATGGTCCTCTCTATGATGCTGCGCATCGCAATGTGTGATATGTTGTATTCACGGTCAGCTTCCGTCCGGTTTACACATAGGGGCATCATGAGCCAGGTGGCAAGGTCATACCCTTTGTCTCCCAGTAGCCAGCTCTGCCCTTCTGGCTGCTGCTGAAACATGGCAGATATAACGCTGTCAAGTAGGATGAATGCATCATGGGGGCTCCCAGGGTATCTTGCATCGACTGACATGATATGATGCATGTTGTCACACACGAGCTGTGCATTAATGGAGTGGAAGCCTTTTCTGTCCCTGTACATCTCCGAATCCTCCAAAGGTGCTCGCAAGGCGATGTGGGTACAATCAATACAGCCCTGTACCTTTGGGAAGCCAGCAATCCTGGAGAAGCCCACAGCCCTGTCATGGATTGCTTGGGCGGCCATGGGGAACTTTATGAAGTCATTCCTCCGCACATATCAGCAGTCACCTGGCGAATGGAGAAATGCATGGCATGTTGAGGAATGGCACACACATCCCCAGTTGTAGCTTGAAACGAGCAGGAGGCATAGAATGAAAGTGCAGTTGTAACCTTCACTTCAACTGACAAAGCAGTCCTCTGGATGCTTCTAGATTGCAGGTCTGCTTTGGCCAACACACAGATCTCACTTACAACTTCTTTGCAGAAACGCAGCTTTCTGACACAGTCTGCATCACTCAGGTGGAGTAACGAATGCCTGTCTCGATATACCCGAGGTAGGTAAGACCTCCTGTCCAGCACCCTACAGGCTCTGATGTTCCTGATGCGATGACGTTGAATCAATTGTCTCCTACGTAAGCTCGCACAAGGTATGGCATTGTCTGTATTGCCCCCATACTTAAATTTAACCTTTGAAAGAAGCTCAAAATGGCAGGAAAGCAGGCAGGACAAGTTCGTAGTTCCCTGTCCCCAAGTTCTGTATCGATGGACCACACCCAAGGTCTTGTGACTTCTCCTTCCCCCCTTAACTAATTGCTGTCTTGTGACTTCTTCCCTTCTATATCCCCAACCCCTCCCCCACCCCCCTGCCCTGCCACCCACTCATTGCAGCCTTCAGAAGCCTCCCGATTGGCACCTCGCTCTCCGGCCTCAATGCAGAAGGCTTACTATCAGCACCTCACTCTCTCTCACACTTCTCCTCTCCCCCCACGCCCCCCACGGCTTGTTTTCTAGCCGAACCCCGAGCCCCTGTGTCTGGGTGCGAGGCCGATTCTGCCAGCCAAAGTTACGACCCTCCAGCCCTGCTTCAAGATGTTTGGTGGTGGCGTGTGAGTGAGTAAAAACATGAGAACATTTCTGAAATCCATCAAATTTACACTTTCTACATTGACAGGTAAAAAAAGTTGAACTTTATTATTGATTTTTACAGTAGCCTTGACTCCCTCCAAAATCTTTGAGTTAAAACAATGGCGTCTTTCAGCGCCGATTTCTCAACGTGTGCTGGTTTTCTTAAGTGCCCAGAAGTATTTCGGGAGTGGCCAGATACGCCAACCTAGGAGGAAAAAATGTTGGTCAAACTGCGAAAAATTCTAAAACCGCCGCAGACATGAGGGAATACCACCTATGACGTCAAAAAAACTGGCTTAGAAAGATCGTAACTAAGTCAGTTACGCTGGCGCAGATCGCAGGGGGAAATTTGTAAAAAATAAATACGGCAAAAAAAATGGCGCGCCAGAAAAACAGCGCAAATGACCGCCGAAAATTGAGCCCAAAGACTCGGATGAAGGGACCAAGTGTAATGTAGTCAAATTTGCTAATGATACAAAGATGGGTAGGAAAGCAAGTTGTGAGGAGGACACAAAAAATCTGCAAAGGGATATAGACAGGTTAAGTGAGTGGGCAAAAATTTGGCAGCTGGAGTATAATGTGGGAAAATGTGAGGTTATCCACTTTAGCAGAAAAAATAGAAAAGCAAGTTATAATTTAAAAGGAGAAAAATTGCAAAGTGCTGCAGTACAGAGGGACCTGGGGGTCCTTGTGCATGAAATACAAAAAGTTAGTATGCAGGTACAGCAAGTAATCAGGAAGGCAAATGGAATGTTGGCTTTTATTGCAAGGGGGATAGAGTATAAAAGCAGAGAAGCCCTGCTACAACTGTACAGGGTATTGGTGAGGCCACATCTAAAGTACTGCATACAGTTTTAGTCTCCGTATTTAAGGAAGGATATACTTGCATTGGAGGCTGTTCAGAGAAAGTTCACTCGGTTGATTCCGGAGATGAAGGAGTTGACTTATGAAGATAGGTTGAGTAGGTTGGGCCTATAGTCATTGGACTTCAGAAGAATGAGAGATGATCTTATCAAAACATATAAGATAATGAGGGGGCTCGACAAGATGGATGCAGAGAAGATATTTCCAGAGTTTTAAGGACATTTGCTGGGCAAGATATGGGTAAATCCCGCAATCTTGCCCTTGCAAACATCCTCGCTTCCGATATGCGTCCGGAAAAGTCGGTTTTCAGCACATGCGCATTGTGCACTGAACACCAGCTTTTGTGATGCCTTCCTGGATCCGTAGACACTCAGTACGGGCCCAGGGAGGCTGAGATTTCCAGGCCATTATGTCCTCGAGGCAACAAAGGAGCATGCCATATTAAATTTAGTAATGAGCCAGATTTAGTTAGCAGCTTAACTGTGCGTGAACATTTATCCAGTAGTGATCATAACATGATCGAGCTCAACGTAGCATTTGAAAGGGAGAAACGTGAAACAGCTAATGAGATTCTAGATTTGGGTAAGGTCGACTTCAATGGAATGAGACAAAGACTGTCCACAGTAAACTGGGCAAATCTGTTAATGTTCAAAAAAGAATTTAATGTGATACAGAGCCAGTTTAAACCCCTGAGGGGCAAGAACTCTACTTGCCAAAAAAAAAGCCATGGACGACTGGAGAGGTAAGGGGCAGCATAAAACTAAAAGAAAAAGCATATAGAAATATTTTAAAAGCACAGATCGTGGCGAATGGAAAAGATACAAAGAACAGCAAAGGTTCACAAAACTGATAGTAAGAGCTACAAATAGGGAGTATGAAAAGAAACTTGTATCAAAGGGATATCCAAAGCAACACAAAGAAAGATTACAATTATATTAGGAAAAAGGATAGTCAGGAGCAATGTTGGCCCCTTAAAAACTGAAAGCGATAATATTGTCACTGATAATAAGGACATGTTGAATAATTACTTTCATCATTAGTTACAGGAGAGGAACAGGATAGCATGCCAGAAATCCCAAGGAAAATAAAACTGGATCAGGGACAGGGACTCAATAAAATTAACGCACGTAAAATAACAGGAATGAAGAAAATAATGGCACTGATGAGTGACAAGTCCCCAGGACCAGATGGTTTCCATCCCAGGGTTTTACAGTAAGTAGGTGAGCACATTGCAGACACCTGAACTATAATCTTCCACAATTCTGGCGAGTCAGGAACCGTTCTTTTCGATTGGAAAATTGCGCATGTCACTCCATTATTTAAGAATGGCGAGAGAGGGAAACCAGGGAATTATATACCAGTTAGCCTAACATCTGTGGTCTGGAAATTGCTAGAGTCTATAATTAAGGATAGGGCGACTGAACACCTCGACAATGTTCAGTCAATCAGAGAGAGCCAGCATGGATTTGTGAAAGGTAGGTCATGCCTGACAAACCTGGCTGAATTTTTTGAGGCGATGACTAAAGTAGTGGATAGGAGAATGTCTATAGATGTTATTCATATGGACTTCACAAAGGCATTTGATAGACGTCCCACATAAGGACTGTTAAGTAAGTTAGAAGCCCACAGAATTGAGGGCAAATTATTAACCTGGTTAGGAAATTGGCTGAGCTGCAAGGATAATGTTTAGTTACTCAAATTGGCGACTAGTGGTGACCCACAGGGATCACTGTTTGGGTCTCAACTCTTCACAGCACTTATTAACGACTTAGATGATGGCATAGAAAGCATATATCAAAATTTGCTGATGACACAAAGATAGACAGCATTGTAGGCAGTGTAGATGAAAGCATGACATTACAAAGGGATATCGACAGATTAAGTGAATGGGCAAAACTGTGGCAAATGGATTTCAATGTAGGCAATTGTGAGGTCATCCACTTTGGACCTAAAATGGATAGAACAGGGTACTTTCTAAATGGTGAAAGACTAAAACAGTGGTGGTCCAAAGAGAGTTGGGGGTCCAGGTACATAGATTAATAAAATGTCATGAAAGGGGTACTTCAAGGGTTAAGTTATGAGAAGAGATTACACAAATTAGGCTTGTATTTCCTAGAATTTAGAAAGTTAAGGGGTGATCTGAGTGAAGTTTTCAAGATACTAAGGGGAACCGCACAAATAACGGTTCCGCTGCCCAGCCACCATGTGTTCTGGGACCACCTCAGAAGGAGGAGGAGGAAGATGAGAACGAGGAGGAGAAAGGGAGGAGGCGTGCAGCAGATCCCCAATCCATGTCCATGAATGCCTCATCAGACTCCAGTTCCAGTGAATGAAACCCATTACAAAGTCTCACCACTTCCCCATCTTATCATCCCTCTGTCGTGGAACATCACAATGTACTCCTGGGCACAAAGCTGAAATGAGAGATGCCACAAAACAAACATTCCAAATATCATTTATAAATTTATCGTTCCAAAATCAAAACATCAACATCAACTCATCAGCATTTCCTTAGAATCTGTCTTTCATAGGAACATAGGAACAGGAGTAGACCATTTAGCTGCTCGAGCCCATTGAATGAGATCATGGCTGATCTGTGACCTAACTCCATATACCTGCCTTCGGGCTCCTTTTCCTACTCTACGAAGTGTTCCCCCAGTGGCTGCAGCATGACTGAATTCCAAGTCATAGTCAACATCTTCACTGAGGCATACAAAAGCATCGGCCTTACACTAAACATCCGTAAGACAAAGGTCCTCCCTACCCCCCCAGTCATCAAGATCCACGGCGCGGCCCTGGACAATGTGGACCACTTTCCATACCTCGGAAGCCTATTATCAGCAAGAGCAGACATCGACGACGAGGTTCGACAGCACCTCCAGTGCACTAGCGAAGCCTTCGGCCGCCTGAGGAAAAGAGTGTTCGAAGATCAGGCCCTCAAATCTGCCACCAAGCTCATGGTCTACAGGGCTGTAGTAATACCCGCCCTCCTGTATGGTTCAGAGACGTGGACCATATACAGTAGACACCTCAAATCGCTGGAGAAATACCACCAATGGGAGGACAGACGCACCGACTTTAGCGTCCTTGATTAGGCCAACATCCCCAGCATCGAAGCACTGACCACATTTGACCAGCTCCGCTGGGCGGGCCACATTGTTTGCATGCCTGACACAAGATTCCCAAAGCCAGCGCTCCTACACGGTAAGCGAGCCTCAGGTGGGCAGAGGAAACGTTTCAAGGACACCCTCAAAGCCTCCTTGATAAAGTGCAACATCCCCACCGACACCTGGGAGTCCCTGGCCAAAAACCGCCCTAAGTGGAGGAAGTGCATCCGGGAGGGCGCTAAGCACCTTGAGTCTCGCCGTTGAGAGCATGCACAAAACAGGCGCAGGCAGCGGAAAGAGCGTGCAGCAAACCAGTCCCACCCACCCTTTCCCTCAATGACTATCTGTCCCACCTGTGACAGGGACTGTGGCTCTCGTATTGGACTGTTCAGTCACCTAAGTACTCACTTTTAAAGTGGAAGCAAGTCTTCCTCGATTTTAAGGGACTGCCTATGATATGATGATGAATGACCTTGAGCAGCTCTGGGGCTAGAAGGCTCGGCTGTCGACTGCACCACCTCACCATGGGTGGCAGCAGTCTGGGCTGGCTGCATGACAGGCAGCAGCAAGGGCACTGTCAGAGTGGCAGTGGTGAGAGTAGGACAGCAGGTTCTTGCTCCTCGGAGCCATTGCTACTCCCCTGGGGCGGCTGGCAGTGTATGCAAGGTGTGGGATGTGGGTATGAGTCTTGCAGCAGTGATAAGTGTGTGAAGGTGAAGTGAAGCTATGATTGTGAGGTATGAGTGGTGATTGCTAGAGATTGTTGGGAGGTGAGTGATGGGGGTGTGGTGCATTAAGCAGTGTTAGAGGCTAGTAGTGCAGATGGTGGGATATGGCATCTGAAGATGTACTCACTCACTTTAACCGGTGTGAGGTCATTAAACATCTTGTGGCACGGAATTCAGGTACTGGGGAAAACACACATTGCATTAACAGCTTCAGCTATCTCTTCCCACAGCCTTGTGTTGTCTGCCTTGAAGACCTCCTGCCCCACTACATGTAGAGGGCTTGATGGTATCTTTGAACCCACAAGATCAAGGCCTCCAGAGCCATATCTGAAAAACTCCTTACCCTTTCCCTTGACTGTTGGGACACAGCTTTCTCCAGAATGTCAATGAGGTGCTTCTGCAACCAAGCACCTCCCCTTTAAGCAGTGAAGAGAGCCTAGGCCAAATTTAGTGGCCAGTAGACTGCACCCAATACTGGGGACCCTGTTCAGCATTAAGCCAATCAGCAGCATGTTTACCACTGAGATCAGCGCTGCAATCAATATCATGAGCCGGCAGTATGTATTTTGTATGTTGCCTGTATGAGCGCGAGCACATCGCTGCACACACCCGTTTTTGGGCCTTATCCAAGCCAGGAAGTCTATAATAATCTAAATTGCTTCTTGGAAATTTCAAACCGATTTCTCTCTCAGGAGTTTCAAACGAATTAGTTCCTTCTTTCAAAGAATCTCCAAGTTGACTCTTGATTTAAGCGGAATAGCCCTTCTTAATATTCCAAGAATTACTGAGATTTTCTGATTTTTGAATATCTGACCATTCAAATTTAAGAAAAGGATCTGTCAGTCTGCAGCAGTCGAAAAAGCATTGTTTCAGTTTTCATTATTCCTCTCTAGCCTGTAACTTACAATATTTACAACATTGTGTCGGGGCAGGCTTGGCACAGGGGTTTGAACTTTTAAAAAAGTGTTTCTTTACTGTGACTGCATTTGAAGGAACAGCCACTAAGTCAAAGCTAGACAAAAATACTTCATTTTGGCACAAAGTGCTTTTTTTGAAACATAAATGATTATCATATTACATTGCCATTGTCATTATTAATTAATTGTGTTCCTTGGAGTTCCTTATTTTGCCATTAAAGGTTGCTGCTATTGAATCCATTGTGACACTTAGCACATGCCATATGTAACCAACAATAGATGTGCTGCCTACAGAGCAAGATGGCCTTTGGCAGTTCTTTATTTTTTTTTACTTTATTGTGTTTTCTTTACAAATTAATGCCAATTGCCTGGAATTTCCACACAATTCTTCCGGTTGTCCACTCTAACTGGCAGAAATCCTGGAGAAACAACACAAACAGCCATTTGTGTCATTTCTCCAGGGTTCCTGGTGATCTTATGGCAAGAGATCAGGGAACCCTTATGGAAATTCAACCCCCATAAATTTATTTGTAAGCAACTCCAGATACTTGGAAAAGTTTACTGAAACTGTAAACCACATCGTGTATGTGCGTGCGTGCGTGTATTTTGGGGGATTACAATGGTGTCTGTATTGTTGGGTTGAAATTAGCTTTTGAAAGGTATCTAATTGAGGAAAATTTAGTGGTTCCCAAAAAATTGATCCCCGCTGAGCAAATGTTAACCCAGTTGAAAAGTAAAGTCCTATAAATTAGAAAAGTAAATGTTGGTTCTCCTCTATAATCTGTAGAGGGATAAAAAAAAATGCTCATTAGTCTTGGACAGATCTGCTGTTGTTTGTCCATAATAGCATGCAGCTTTTTGACAAGTTTACAGCCTGTGTTTCAATATCTGTAAGTTCAGCCAAAGCTCATAATTTTAAAAAGAGAATGTTTTCCCTCTGTGCTCCAGAAAGCATAATCCTTTTCAATGCAGTAAGTCAGGATAGGCAAGTTACCCATACTGATCATATAAGGTGAGAAACTCAAGCATGAGAACATAAATTGTAGGAAAACGTCTCTACTGGGGCTGTAGACTAGCCGATTTAACCCTATTTTAATATTGTTTCAATTATGAAAGCTAAAAATTGTTAGCTTTCAACCATTCAAATCCTCTAAATAATGCTTTTGCAAGAAATTGTTTTTCTGAGAGAAGATCAGAATTAATATTTTGCAATTGTTTAATAAGCTTTTGTGTATGATTACAAGCTAGCCTTATAGGTATGAGTGACATCTTTGTAAAGTAAATATCAGAAACTTGTCAAAATAGTGGCATAATTGGCAATCGGTTGGCACAGAAGGTTTGACAGTAGGAGTTTGTCAAGTTCAGCCCCAACTAATGGGAGGATGAAAGTTATCTCTCTATCTGCTGCCTATGTGAAATTGCCTGGGCAGTTTGAATCCTGTTTCTCGTGGGCAAAGGCCTACACCACTAAAGTGCTTGAATTCAACACTAACTAGCAATCTCACTTAGAGAGGTCATAGAATGTGGAAAAAGGAAAAAAAAAATGTCACATTAGTGTGCTTGAGGTTGGCGAAGAGCAGAGGAAACTTTAGTCTTGTATCAGGCTGTGCTGCACCTGACGCTTACAGTACTGAAATGAGAAGAGTTCCATTCCATTGAACTGTAGGGGTTAATTTCCAATAGCGGTTCTCCCACCCGTCTACTGTAGCTTCGGTGGAACAAACACATAAACCTCCAAAAAACAGCACAACCACTATTTCCACAGCTCTTCGAGTGATGTTATAACAGACGAGTGGGGGACCCTTGCAAAGTAGGCCATTTGGTGCATCATGTGTGTGCAGGCTCTTTGATGAGTAATCCAAAACTAATCCCACTTTATTACTCACTCTCCATAGCCCTGTATCTTCCTTTGCTTCAAATATTTATCCAATTTTCCCTTAAAAGATACAATGGTCTCTGCCTGAACTGCACTGTGGCAGAGCTCCAACAATCCTCTGTGTAAAGAAAGTCCCCAACAGTAACATCTATCAACACTGACATTTCTCATTTGGATTAGATAAAGGAATACAGGGGCATACTTAAAGGAAGATGCCATTTATTATTGATTACCTGACATCGCATCCAATTAGCAGAAAAATAATTTTTTATTGCATTTCCACTTCAAGTGTGCAAGAGATCAAATCACTGGAATGGCCTCTGACAATTCTGATTGATGAACATAAGAAAAGAGATGTTCTCTGTCATCATGCAGATCCTTCTTCGTGTAAACAGGAATGAAATGCTCTAATTCTTCCACTCTCAAATATGGTTAGAACCCATGGGCCCAAATTTCCCCATGAGTTGCACCGTTTTTTTTGGTGTAACTTGATTTTCCTGGTGTATCTTTTTAGTTGCAAATATGGCCATTTAACTTGCGCCAGTGTAAGTGAGTTAGTTAGGTTTTTTGTTAGGGCAGTTTTCTTTTTCAAAAGGGGGTGTTCCCAGCCACTTACACCATTTATGCCAATTTGGCCAGAAAAAAGTTGTACTAAACTAACTTAGGGCAGCGTATGTGTCCACTTTTGTCCGCACAGAAAGACCTTACTTACAGTTAAGGAATCGGCGCAAGTAACTACATTTAAAGCACCAGCAAGCACCAAAGAAAGCACAAAAAGTAATAAGCAATTAATTAACAAATAAAATAGAAGGAACCCTGCACCTAAAGCACCAAAATCAATCAGTAAATAACAAATAAAAAATAGAAGTCCTACCTAAAGGAATGCAGCGGTCTGTCAATGAGGGAGCCCATTCGGCCAGGGTTCGGGGGGGGGCGAAGAGTGGGGGGGAGGGGAGCGGTGAGGGAGATGGGGGGGAAGAGAAGAGAGGGAGGGAGAGGAGAGGAGGGGGGAGAGAGGAAGGGGGAGGGGAGGAGAGGAGGGAGGAGGAGGGGTAGGGAGAGGGGGGAGAGGAGGGGGGGAGGGGGAAGTACCCTCTTGATCACATGGTACAAATCCTCTGGAAAGTCTGGAGCCAGCCCCTTGGACTTCAGTATCCTGAGGATCATGTTCGCCCGAGATACGGTGGACGTTCCCTCTGCTCAGGCGCATCTGTTCCTGCTGTCGGGTCTGCTTACTGGGCTGCCTGCGTGACACAGTTACTCCCGTCCTCGCTCACAGAGGGCCTGGCTTCATGTTTGGGGCACTGATCTTGGAGGGCTTTGGTGATGACCGCTTGCTGATGACAATGGTCCACAAACATCTTCAGAGTCCTGTAAGAGTTTGGCACGTCTAGACTGATGTCCGGCATGGCATCAAACATCCGCATAAATCCCCGGTTCATCTGGTCGAGAGTTACAAACCCAGACCCCCAGAAACTCTTCAGGAGTTTTACAATCAGGTCAGAGTTGACACAGCCTGCAGAGCACACTCTGGCCGCCGATGAGGGAGCCCATTCGGCCAGGGCAAGGGATGGCATGCTTCGGGCCCCTCCCACACAGCCTGCAGCGCGCGTTTGCAGAAACGGCCTGCCAGGAGCTACTGCACATGCACGCAGACTCTAGCGCGCCCGTGCAGTGGTCCCGGCACTGTTTTCAGCACCGGGACATGGCTCCGCCCCCAATCCATTGGGCCACGCTGTGCCATGACCGAAGAGAGGCTGGGGAGTGGCCAGAATGCCAACGTCTTTTTCGACGCACTTGGAGTCGGAAAAAACGGCACACCTTGGGTGAGGGCGCCAGAAAAACAGGTTAGGGAAACTCTCGCCCGATATCCCAGCCCTATCCCTGCCAGCTCCCTGGGGTCTGAGGCCTATAGACTTGGGGCTCAATTTTCCCCAATTATCTGCGCCGCTTTTTTGGCGTGCACCATTTTTTTTGAGTAAATAAAAATCTCCAAGTTAGCGCAAAGTTTCTGCGCTAGCGTAATTCACTTAGGTCCGATTTTTTTAGCCTACGATTTTTTTGCGTCATAGTGGGTGTAACCTGATGTCTGTGCCAGTTTTTGACATTTAAGCAAGTTTGGCCAACTTACATTTTTTCTACGACGACGTATGTGAAAACTCCGAAAAAACCTTCTGGGCACTTAACAAAAATCAGTGCACATTAAAAATAGTGCAGAAAGACGCCATTGTTTTTAGCTGACGTTTTGGAGGGAGTGAAGAAGGCAGAGAATATGCATCATAAATCTTCATTTTTGAAAGTCAAAAGGGAGAAATTGGAAGCCCGGTGAGGAGAGGTTTGGTGATGGGGTGGTACTTTGAAAAAAATCAAAAATTCAAAAATTGCATTAGACTTTGTTGTCCGAAATGGTTTCATTGAATGCCTAGCTTCCTATTCTAAGCAAGCCTATTGCGCATGTGCAGATTAGGGTGTGGTCCATACTATGGCATCCAACTTGGAGAGAGAGGGGGAAGAAGAGGTGTGAGTGTTTTGTCCTAGTGTTTTGAAGTTGTTGCAAAGCTACAATTTAATTATGGGGGCAATATTGACAATGCCATATCTCGTGCAAGCCTTCTGCATGATGGTGCTGCGGAGGGGAAGATTGATTAGACAGCATCACCTGAGGAACCTCAGAGCACATAGGATGATGGGCAGGTGGCCTTACCCATATCAGGTATATTGAGACAGGCGTTCATACCTGCACCTGAGTGGTGAAGACTGTGTGAGAAGCCTGCGATTCCGCAAAAAAGTTCTAACCGAGATCTGTGAGTTAATAAAAGCAGACCCGCACCCTAGAAGCGTCAGGAGGACTGCTTTGTCAGTGGAAGTAAAGGTTACAGCTGCAATTTCATTTTATGCATCTGCATCATTCAAGGCCACAACTGGGGATGTGTGCGCCATTTCTCAACACGCAACACATATCTGCATTCGGCAGGTGAGTGCTGCACTATATGCCCGGAGGAATGACTACATAAAGGTCCCCATGATTGCACCGGCAATGCGTGACAGGGCTGTGGGCTTCTCCAAGTTCTCCAGAGAGGATATTTCCACTCAAAGGGGAAACTAAAACTAGGGGCCATAGTCATAGAAACATAGAAAATAGGTGCAGGAGTAGGCCATTCGGCCCTTCATCAGATAATAAGGCTTGGACAGGTTAGGTGAGTGGGCAAATGCATGGCAGATGCAGTATAATGTGGATAAATGTGAGGTTATCCATTTTGGGGGCAAAAACATGAAGGCAGAATATTATCTGAATGGCGACAGATTAGGAAAAAGGGAGGTACAACGAAACCTGGGTGTCATGGTTCATCAGTCATTGAAGGTTGGCATGCAGGTACAGCAGGCAGTGAAGAAGGCAAATGGTGTGTTGGCCTTCATAGCTAGAGGATTTAAGTATAGGAGCAGGGAGGTCCTACTGCAGTTGTACAGGCCTTAGTGAGGCCTCACCTGGAATATTGTGTTCAGTTTTGGTCTCCTAATCAGAGGAAGGACGTTCTTGCTATTGAGGGAGTGCAGCGAAGGTTCACCAGACTAATTCCAGTGATGGCTGGACTGTCATATGAGGAAAGACTGGATCAACTGGGCCTTTATTCACTGGAGTTTAGAAGGATGAGAGGGGATCTCATAGAAACGTATAAGATTCTGACGGGACTGGACAGGTTAGATGTGGGAAGAATGTTCCCGATGTTGGGGAAGTCCAGAACCAGGGGACATAGTCTTAAGATAAGGGGTAGGCCATTTAGGACTGACATGAGGAGAAACTTCTTCACTCAGAGAGTTGTTAACCTGTGGAATTCCCTGCCGCAGAGAGTTGTTGATGCCAGTTCATTGGATATATTCAAGAGGGAGTTAGATATGGCCCTTATGGCTAAGGGGATCAAGGGGTATGGAGAGAAAACAGGAAAGGGGTACTGAGGGAATGATCAGCCATGATCTTATTGAATGGCGGTGCGGGCTCGAGCGGCCGAATGGCCTACTCCTGCACCTATTTTCTATGTTTCTATGTAATATTCTGTCTTCGTGTTTTTGCCACCAAAGTGGATAACCTTACATTTATCCACATTATACTGCATCTGCCACGCATCTCAGAATAAGGGGTCACCCATTTAAAATTGAGTTGAGGAGGAATTTCTTCTCTCAGAGGATTGTAAAATTGTGGAATTGTCTGCCCCAGAGAGCTATGGAGGCTGGGTCATTGAATATATTTAAGGTGGAGATAGTCAGATTTTTCAGCAATAAGGGAATAAAGGGTTATGGAAAGCGGGCAGGGAAGTGGAACTGAATCCATGATCAGAGCAGCCATGATCTTATTAAATGGCAGAGCAGGCTCGAGGGGTCAAATAGCCTACTCCTGCTCCTATTTCTTATGTTCTTATGTTCTTATGCTGGCTTCCCAAAGGTACAGGGCTGCAATGATTGTACCCACATCGCCTTGCAAGCACCTATGGAGGATTCCGAAATGTACAGGAACAGAAAAGGCTTCCACTCGATGAACGTGCAGCTCATCTGTGACGATATACATCGCATCATGGCAGTTGATGCGAGATACCCTGGGAGCACCCATGATGCTTTCAATCTACGCGAGAGCACTATATCTGCCATGTTTCAGCAGCAGCCAGAAGGGCAGAGCTGGCTGCTGGGAGACAAAGGGTACGGCCTCGCCCCCTGGCTCATGAAGCCACTACGCGTAATCCGGACAGAAGCTGAGCGGGAATACAACATGTCGCCCTTTTTTTTTTGCGACGCGCAGCAAAATAGAGAGGACCATCATCATCATAGACAGTCCCTCAAATCGAGGAGGACTTGCTTCCACTCCCAAAGTGAGTTCTTTGATGGCTGAACAGTCCGATAGAAGAGCCATAGACCTTGTTACAGGGGGACAGACATTCGTCGAGGGAAGGGGTCGGTGGGGCTGGTTTGCCGCGCGCTCCTTCCGCTGCCTGCGCTTGGCCTCTTCATGCTCTTTGCGTTGAGGACCATTGGCATCTTGAAACAGCGTTCCCGATGCCTGGGCCATTCTGGAGGCTACTTGCAATACTCCCCTGAGATTGTCGGTCAGTTCACTGTTGTCTGCTGCATGCTGCACAACTTAGCCATCATGAGGCAGCAGCAGAAGGTAGTAGAAGACCCACCTGAGGTTGGAGTGTCTGATGATGAGGAGGAAGATGCAGATGAGGAGGAGGAGGAGGACGAGGAAGCCATCCAACTACCTGAACCCGGAGTATGACGGCTGAGGAGGGCAGGCTGTCGTGCCCTTTTAATGATTGCGTGAGCCTTGGGCCAGCAGCTCATCGGTGAACTCTTTGCTGCCTGAAGGCTCAGCGGCAACTATTCCACATGGACCATGTTTACTGTTTGGACCTGTTCGGTAATATTGTGTTGTGTTACTGGAACAAATGATGGAAATGATTCTTGTTTAGTTCAAGAAGTTGTGTTAATAATGGAACAAATAATGTAAATGATTCAGTTATAATTTAAAATATATTTTATTCAAAATGTTAACACTTGTTTGTACTTATCTTAACTTTAATAAAAATATTCTTGTATCAAACTTTAAACTATTCAGTTAAGATCACTTACAAACTTTAGGATCACTACAAACTTTAAAACTTGTAAATTTACATCACTTACAAAATATTGTTAAATTGAGAACAGTCAAATAACATTAACATAAGAACAATATAGAAAGGCTGAACCCATTTCTCCTCCACCTTATTCTAAGAGCACCCGCTGCGCTTGGTCATGTTGACTCCACCCCTGCCTGCAGGCGGTGGAGCAGCATTTCTCGGGTTGGTACCAAGCTTATTCTTTCGAGCATCTCAGGTAATGCGCACTTCTTGTTGGGGGGCATGGGCAGGTGGTAATGTGGAAGGCCCGGCTTGGGTCTCTTCAGAGGTTGGTCTAGGGATTGGCGTGGGAGTGGCAGTAAATTCCGTCAATCGCTGCGGTGTCTGGGTGTATTCCCTTATTGCAGCAGGTAACACCAACATTACCTCCCTCATGTGCCCTGACAGCGTCTCAACTATCTGCGACATTCCCTCCTTCATGTTCACCAACAGTGTATCAGCTGCCTGCGACATTCCCTCCCTCATGTGCCCGGACAGTGTTCCCAATTCTCGCGAGAGTGTTGTTACTTCTCCCGACACCTCATCACCCACCTCACTGATGGTGTCCAGGAGTGATTGTGTAAGGTCAATGCTCTCCCCACTCATTGCCATCATCTGAACCACATCTGTTACATCCTGCACCTTAGGAGAGCACTATCGAGTTCTCCTTCCCCTCCTCACCCTGGGTGTAGCTCGCTGCACCCCACTGGGAACCGCAGCCTCAGAGGGTGGGCCCCTGGGTGTGGCTTGCTGCACCCCACTAGGACCCGCAGCATCGAATGTTGTGTAACCAGGAAATGTCTCAACACTCGTACCACTCAGGAAAGGGGCTGGCACCTCAATGGGCGGCACCAGCACCTCCTCCAGAGTGAGTACAACAGTGGGGGCTTCCTCCTCCCCCTCCCCCTCTTCCTCTTCCCCCATACTCTTGGTCTGGAAGGTGGGATTAGAAGATGTTCTCCTCTTCAAGCTCGTCCACATCTGAATCTTCTTCTGCACTGGCTTCAGCCTCAAGTTCTACAAAATATAACAGAACAGACAAATGGTTAGCAGCAGAGGAGGGGGCAGGGTGGGTGACATGAGTAGGCTCACACAGCGCAGGCAGCAGGCTCATCTGAAGGACCACGATGAATGATAGCACATTGCATCAACTGAAGCGTAGCTGATGGAGGCATCCCCATAAACCGAAGCATGGCTAGCCCGCGCAGTACTTAACATTTAGCAAAGCCAGAATATGGAATTTGCAGGACTTACCCTCTTCCTCGGGTGTGGGCCCAGCTTGTGCAGTGGTGGTTGCTTTTCTCCAGGCAGGACGCATCAAAGCAGCAACCCTCTCTTCGAAGGGTGTCAGTGGGTGCAGATTTGCTGGGCCTCCTCCTGTTCGAGTTCTTTCTCTTTTGTTGTGATTTGCTGGGCCTCCTCCTGTTAGTGTTCTTTCTTTTTTGTTGTGGGCCACCTTCCTCTGCAATGATGAAAATATAACTTTTTAGAGAGGGTGTCTTTCTGCTGAGTGGGACATACAGATGTTTATATTTACAATTGCAATTCCAGTGAATAATAGAAATTATTACTTACATCACCTGTCACTTCTTTTTGCACTGGCCTCCAGACCTCGGGGTGGTCACCTTGCACAGTAATCTTATGAAAGTTGGTTCCAGCGTTTCTTCATTTCTTTTGGTGTAACTTTGATTTGACCTCTGATAGTGTCCAGCTCATGTCATCTGGCCTCAATTACAGTGACCAGGGCGTCCACTTCGTCCTGTGAGAAATTCTTGGTCCTTGAGCCGTGTTGCATATTGCAGCTCTGATTTTTTCCACTCAGGAGAAAAGTTCTCACACACAACTGGCTCTTTAAAAATGGCTGAATGCAGACCGGGAGGTGTACTGGGCATGCGCACCCATAGCAGTCACATAGAAAACCTCTTTTGTTTTTGCACATGTGCAGAAGTGGGGGGGGGCTCCTTTTTCCGGCACAGACCTTAGGCTCCAGCCACCAATGCTAAAGGACAGGCTGCACGGCCCCAATTTCAAAAATTACAACGGGGAAACTTACAAGTTTTTTTGGGGCGTAGTCGGGCCCCAAAAAAACGGTCAGAATTCTTCAAATATGCCAAAAAACGGCATTGGGGAAAATTGAGCCCTTGGTCTCAGCATAGAGAATGTATTTAGGTTACTATAACCCTAAGCTATGACTGAACATGTGTGAGTAGATTGTTTGAATTATGTGTAACGTGCTGAGTTAAGGCAATGATGTACCTGCTTACAAGATAAAGTTAAACCATATGTGAAGTCATGTAAACAAATCCAAATTACATTTTGTTTTCCGCTGTATTGTGGACATGAGTTGTTGGCAATGTAACAAGCAAAGAGTTGCCCATTTGTGCTATCTTAAACCAGATGCATCAAAGTGAATCCTGATGAGACAAGCTCGGAATGCGTCATGTTAAAACAATGTGGAGCATCGCATATCTATCAATGGTTGGCAGAACGACACAAGTCCTGGCTTTCAAAGTAAGTGATTAACCTTCTTCTCTTGCATTTTGAATAAACTGTTTTTGTTTGTCATACAACTGTGTCCTACATTCCAGCCGAGCTTGATGGAGAAAAGTGTAATGGCAAGTATCTGGAGCAAAATGTTTGACTGGACGAACAAAATGGTCTAATTACATCCTGACAGATTACAGTTCATATACGTTTGTGCCCAACTCGGCAGAGATGCTAACGTGAGAAGGTGTAAGTGTCTGACTGGGTGTTTGAAGACTAACAAGATGCCATCATACCATTTCATTATGGTTTTTAATCATAGAATCATAGAATCAAAGAAAAATTATGACACAGAAGGAGGCCATTCAGCCCATCGTGTCTGTGCCCAGGAAAATTTGTTATTATTCATTTTATAATTTGTTACTAAAATAATTTTTTTTTTAAGTGTTTTTAATTTTAGTTGAGGTCAAATCAAAATTGGAAGCGCGTATTTGGACACTGCAGCCCCTAAAATCTGCAACTCTTCCGCTGTACTCCCAGCTTAGCATAGCCGGCAGTCTGCCCGAATGTCCAGAATTCAGCCCAGATACCTTGGGTCCTGGCCTTGCAGAGGAATTTACGCTTAGCATAAAAGAGGGCAGAGCCAGAGGATGGGGGGTGGACAGAGAGTTCCTAGGTCAGGTGTTCCCATTGTCTCTGCTCTCGGAGGGACCCGGCATGGGGTTAACATAGAAACATACAAAATAGGTGCAGGAGTAGGCCATTCGGCCCTTCGAGCCTGCACTACCATTCAATAAGATCATGGCTGATCATTCCCTCAGTACCCCTTTCCTGCTTTCTCTCCATACCCCTTGATCCCTTTAGCCGTAAGGGCCACATCTAACTCCCTCTTGAATATATCCAATGAACCTGCATCAACAACTCTTTGCGGCAGGGAATTCCACAGGCTAACAACTCTGAGTGAAGATGTTTCTCCTCATCTCAGTCCTAAATGGCTTACCCTTTATCCTAAGACTGTGTCCCCTGATTCTGGACTTCCCCAACATCGGGAACAATCTACCCGCATCTAACCTGTCCCGTCAGAATCTTGTATGTTTCTATGAGATCCCCTCTCATCCTTCTAAACTCCAATGTATAAAGGCCCAGTTGATCCAGTCTCTCCTCATATGTCAGTCCGGCCATCCTGGGAATCAGTCTGGTGAACCTTTGCTGCACTCCCTCAATAGCAAGAACGTCCTTCCTCAGATTAGGAGACCCAAATAGCGGAGGTATGCTGATTAGACCACTAGCAGGTGAGGCCTAACTGGGGTACCTGGCTGGTACATCTATCATGGAGAGGGATCTTTATCTCATTAGTCTGTGCTGGATTCAATCTGAGGTCCCAGGGCTGAAAGAGCATTGTCTGTACCAGAAGAAAAATGAATTTAAAGCGAGGCCAATGGAGTTAACCATCACTTCCTCCCGAGGGGAGATGGCACCATGCGTTGCCCGGAATGGACAGTCTCCACTGGAACTCCCAGCCTCTCTAACAGCAGGAGCCCATGCCACATCCTTAGTAGTGCAGGTGACTGCCACTGTAATGCAAAGTAGGGAACCTCCCACTGACCCCGTAAAGTCCATCAGGGCTAGCGGCAGAGATTCAGCAATCACACCCAAAACCAGCAGGGGGCTTTTTCACATATGCATACTCGAGACCTGACTTCAATTTTAACTCGATGGTCTGAGCGGGAAGCGGGAAGCGGGAAGCGGCAGTGCCAGGCTAACCCAACGGCAAAGAGGATCAGACCACAGAAGAGGCCCAAAAAGATAAGATTTAAATTTGTTTTTATAACTTCCCTTGTGGGGCCAGAAGGAGCAGGAGTGATCCTCTGGGCCCCCACAAGGAAAGCTTAGGCCCCGCGAATGTCCCCTGCCCCACAATCGCGGGACTTCTGCAGGATGGCCTGGCAGTCAATACCGCAACTTAGCTGCTGAGCGGGCAGCCTTTGGGCTGCAATGATACTCTGCTGCTGCCCACCTGCCGGGAGTGGGTAGAAAGTCAGTCAAAGGCATTTCAATGAGGTACAGGAGTTAAAGTACACCGGACCTCATTTCTGGAGCAGGGTGTGAGTCTCTCACTCCCATCATTGCTCACCCACTGTAAACAGGCCCAGCGACAGAGTTCAGCACAATGAAGTTCCATCTATACAACGTGCTGCAATGCTCACCATCAGAAAAAATACTTCCACTGCACCAGTGTGTCATTTTCATTTCCTTCAACAGCTGTCTAATGAGTTCGAGAGAGACTAACAATTTAGTGTCAATTAGTATTAAATTATAGGGTGTTTTGTATGGTTAACGAGTACATATTATGAATTGGATTGAAAATGACAAAAATCATTTCATTTGGAACACTTACATCCATCATGGAGAGGGATCTTCATCTCATTAGTCTGTGCTGGATTCAATCTGAGGTCCCAGGGCTGAAAGAGCATTGTCTGTACCACCCACTCGTCAAAGTCACAGCAATTTTCTCGGAAGAGCTCGGAAGAATGATAATGATGATAGATGGACACTGAGATAGTCAGTAGTGTCCATCTATCATCATTATCATTCTTTTCTGCATTAAGCTGAGTCTTCTGAGGTGGAAAGGAATTTTCCTAATAAACATTTTTACTTTCAATCATTGATTGCTGTTGTATAAATTACAGAGTTTGGTAATATGGGGGGGGGATTTTAATAGTAAAGAGCGGGTGGGTTTGGGTTCGGGATGGTTGGTAAAATCGTCAAAAATGTCAGCATGTCCGGAAGCTGGCTCCAACTCGCCGAGTTCCTTGTTTAGCTCAGGTGCGTTTTGATGTGTGTACATAACCCCTTCCAGCGAGGCTGGTCACTGCTCATATTTAAATGAGCCACTTTTGACGAGAATCTGACCAGCATTCACATGCATGGGCTTCCTGGATTTCCTGAAATCGCCATTGAAACAAAGGCGAGAAGATTGAACGGCAATTCATGGGGCTCATTAAAAGTCAAGGCATACAGACATCAATAAAACTCAGTGCTCACAGCTGCCTTCCTACCTCCCACTGGGAAAGGGTTTGTTGAGGTTTCTTGTTGGACCGTGGGCCGAGGCTCAAAAAAAATATTTTCCGTAGTCCTCTCTGTGGAAGTACTTCATTTTCACACCAATATTAGTTTAGGGACCACTTTTCACGAAAATCAATGTACCTATCTTCAAAAAGTGAGCATTTTGCAGAATAGGCGGAAATCTCGTCAAAAGCCAGAGGGATGATGTAATTGCAAGTTATTTAAATGACCTATCACAACTGCTGTATTTGCCAGTACTGCAAAATCAGCCAATCACGATCTCTGTACTAGATCGATTAAAGTCAGTGATTGCATGCACCGAAACAATGGTGTGCTGCATGCACATAGTTGAGGGAGCCAAAGGCAACATCATTTATTTTTCCAACTCTAACTGGATAAAATTTTTCATGACACTCATCAGTAGCTACAAGAACTTTGTTGGTAACAACAAAAACAGCCTAACATTTCAGTTCTGGAGCAGTTACATCAGTATGGTTGAAGAATTGCTGCTATTTAACTCTTTTGAGTTTACCTGAAAAAAAACATAAACATTAAACCGTGCCACCCGCCTGGGTGACACAGCAGACATTTTCAAGGCCCCTTTTTTTTCTTCCTTTTTTTGTGTTTTTTTTTCTTTTTTTTGGTTTTTTTTTGGGCGCTAAAATCAAATTTTTCCAAGTGCCCCCTATAAAAGGGGAGGTTGCTGCTATTTATCAGAGCAACCAGAGTAGCCAGTTGGGACCTTTATCTGTCAAGTGTTCACTCCATGATGCCATGGTTCTTCTCGTATGACCGGGTCAACTATTCCAGGTATCTTTCAGCTTATTGGCTTGAGATGTGCAGCTTGAAAGCAGAGCTACAAGCAGGACAATTTGCTGCTCAGAGACAGCAGGAATATGGCTTCTCTCAGACTGCATGTGATCAAGTTACAGAACAGATGGCAAACCGCAACTCCAAGACAAAGGGAGGTTTGACAGGATTCACTCTCAACAAGGGAGATGTACAAAGATGGACCTTGTCCCAGCATGAGAGGGCTGCTATAAGCAGAGAATGTCAAGAGATGGCTGGTCAAAGAACATCAAGCAAGATTTCGCTTTGACTTGGACAAGACAAGAAGAGAGCGTGATGAAAAGGATGTGAGGGATGTCATGGACACCATTCAGAATATGGTTAATCGTTCCTTGAAGGCAGATTAGTTGTATCACATTACATCAGGCCAAGTTGCATCAGCACTTGTAGTTAAAGACCTTATAGAGGCCGAGGAAAAGGGAGAGCAAGCATTCATGACTTTTTGTCGGAAGCGACTACAAAACCAAGATGTTAGCTTTCATGATCCTGCAAGAAGATGAAACTGAAGACTTTCAAGGACTCAAAAAAAATCAACCATAATGAAAGTAAAGGGTAGAGAGATTGCTCTGAAAGCAGATCCAAACTTATTTGCCAGACGAATAGTTGTTGGAACAGTGAGACAAAGGGACATTGACGAGATGCTGGTTCATACGTTAGGACTATTGTTCTGGCCTCTAGCTAATCATGATTGATCCCTCATTGTAAGGGGATAAAAAACGGCCACTAGAGAGGAGACAGACCGATGATCACAAATGGGGATACTGAAGGTAGTGAATTGATCTGACACATAAAATGGTCCAGATTAAAAGGGCTAATCAGTATTAGGAGGTTCTGAGGAATCAGGAGTTCCTCTGTATTCCGGTAGAGATTGTAATATTGACCAATTATATAAAACTCGCTTATGTATGTAAAGCACGCTTATACGCTCGCTTACCTTGGGTTAGGAAGAGGGAAGCAGCAATGCCTGATGGTTAATGAACCATCCGTTGGATTAACCTTAGAACAGACTCATGGAAGCGTACATATTCAGGAGAGAACAAGGACACAAATGTTTGGGAACAAGATGGTATTGACTGGTAGTTTTGATTAGAGTTCTTGGGCGAGGGATAAGGAGGCACCACCCTGGAAAACAAAGTTAATCAACACGTCATGAGGAACTGAGGCAAAGTTGACACCACTCAATAACACATTCCAGAAGAGTGACATGTGATGGGAGATGGACAGGTGGGGGAGAACCACTCAGAGCCAGTCTGAGCAGTAGGCCAATCGGTGGTTTTGTAGGAGGGTTGCACACCTCGAAAAACGTATAAATGTAACTGAAAACTTTTGTTCTGAGAAATGCTCATCGGACCCTTCCCGAGCAAGCTTGAATAAAAACCGATTGAACTAAGGTTTAGTCTGAGTGATTCCGTGGTCGCTATACGAGAGAGGGCAGGTGTCAATTCCTTATATCAGGGAGACCACCATGAGGAAGAGAAGTCTTCTTTTTACCCCAACACGCATCAAGACAAACAAAGCCAAGCTCTTACACTTTCTTGAGGAGTCAGTCAACCTACCCCTTACCATTGATGGTGTCATGTATGTAACCTCTATGTAACACTACTACAATACTGTATATACTTAAGCAATGCACACCTTGACCACAGGGGATGAACTTGTTGGAGACACTCCTTACCTGGTCATCCAGGTATATAAAGGGAGGTCCCACGCAGGGCCATCACTTCTTGGTCCTGAGAATAAAGGTTCAGATCATAGAATGACCTTGTCCATAGAATGTGCCTTGTGTGGGTTTTGTGCCATTGAGTAAGGATATTACATTGGCGACGAGAAACGGGAATCAACGACGCAAGAGAATGGCCACCGGTAGCACAGAGGAACGGTACTGTGTTGGTGAGGACTGGGACGATTTCATTGAGAGGCTCCAGCAAAGCTTTGTCATGAAAGAATGGCTGGGAAATACAGCGGCCGACAAGCAAAGAGCCCATCTGCTGACCAGCTGCGGACCTAAGACTTACGCACTCATGAAGGACCAACTAGCACTCGAAAAGCTGGCGGACAAAACCTTTGAAGAGGTCAGCAAACTAATTGGTGAGCACCTCAAACCGGCGAGCAGCATACACATGGCCCAACACGGTTTCTATACCCACCGACGTCGTGAAGGACAGAGCATACTGGACTTCGTTGCGGACCTCTGGCGTTTGGCCAACCTCTGTAAGTTCACAGACGCCTGCAGGCGGGAGATGTTAAGGGACTTCTTTATTGAGAGCATCGGTCATGCGAGGATTTTTAAAAAGTTAATTGAGACCAAGGACTTGACTTTGGAAGCGGCGGCGTTGATGGCTCAGACTTTCATGGTGGGGGAGGAGGAAACCAAAATAATATACGTGCGCAATTCTGCCTCCAATGCAGCAGGGGATCGGGGAATCAATATCATAAATGCGACTCAGAGCCCCGCAGGCAGGCAAGGGCAGTTCGACACACCCCAGACAGCAATAGACCCCAGAGTAGGTTTTCAACAGAGACAATGGCAGGCTGAGCGGACATTTACGCCATCACGGTGGACAATGCGGTCCGGGATGGGGCCTTTGACACCCACTAACAGGGTACTCAAGAGCAGTCAAAGGGACAATCAGCGAGGAATGGCGGGTCATAGTTCCTTTGTTCACAACAATGGTAATCTCAGCTCATGCTGGAGGTGTGGGGGCAAACGCTTTGCCAGGACTTGCAGGTTTCAACAATTTGTCTGCAGAAATTGCAACCTCAGTGGCCATTTAGCTCAAATGTGCAGGAAGCCTGTAACCAGGCTAATTTATGAGGCGGATGGAGCAGAAGAGGGTTCTGTGAGGCAGGATGACTCTTGGGGCAAATCAATGGACGCTGAAGTTCAGCGGGTTCATGTGGTAAACATTCACAGCTCATATACCAAAACGCCACCAATGATGATGAAGGTTTTATTAAACGGCATCCCTGTATGCATGGAGCTGGACATGGAGGCCAGCCAGTCACTCATGAGCGTTCAACAATTCGAAAAGCTATGGTCACTCAAAGCCAGTAGACCCAAACTAGAACGCATTGAGACACAACTACGGACATATACCAAAGAAATCATTCCAGTACTAGGCAGTGCAATGTTGGCGGTCACACACAATGGATCAGTGAACCGGCTACCATTCTGGATTGTCCCAGGCAATGGTCCCGCACTGTTGGGGAGGAGCTGGTTAGCTGAGATGAACTGGAAATGGGGGGGATGTGCACGCAATGTCATCTGTGGAGCGAAGTTCGTGCTCACAAGTCCTACAACAATTTGAATCACTATTCCAACCTGGCCGGGATGTTCAAAGGTACCAAAGTAGTGATACGCATCACCCCGGACTCCAAACCAGTGCACCACAAAGCCAGAGCGGTGCCGTATGTGATGCGGGAGAAAATTGAGAGCGAATTGGACCGTTTGCTGATAGAGGGCATCATCTCGCTCGTTGAATTCAGTGACTAGGCGAGCCCCATTGTTCCCGTCCTAAAAGCGAATGGTTCTGTCAGGATCTGTGGCGACTGCAAGGCCACTATCAATCGGGTGTCCCTACAAGACCAATACTCACTCCCGAGAGCAGAGGATCTTTTCGCCACGCTGGCAGGCGGCAAGCTGTTTACCAAGTTGGATCTCATTTCAGCCTACATGACCCATGAACTGGCCGACGAATCTAAACTACTGACCACCACCACTACACACAAGGGACTGTTTGTTTACAACAGGTGTCCGTTTGGCATTCGATCAGCGGCCTTGATTTTTCAAAGAAACATGGAAAGCCTGCTCAAATCCAGTGCACAGGCGGTGGTCCACCCCAGACACTGCCGTTAATGGACCTGGAGGAATGCATGGCAGCTCTAATCGGTGCCTCAGGGAGGTCAACTACCCATGATGGTGCTGAGCCCCTGTTCCAAACTGGGGGTAAGTCCTGCAAAATCGCTGGACTGCATTGGGGCAATGTGATGCAGTTGTCTATGAGCTAGGATTGGGGCAATGTGATGCAGTGTCTGTGGGCTAGATATAATGCAATAATGGCGGTCCTTTAAATGAGCCTGTGTTATGTGACCTTCCTCATGTCACCCTGTCCCCTCCCCTGCTGCTAATCACTCGTCTGTTGTTTTCTATTTCCAGATGAGGAGGCGCCCAATCCGCCAATGGAAGCCTCCACCTCAGCCCATGGATGTGGGGGTGTAGGAGGGGGACCACGAAGACAACGAGGATGAGGAACTTCCACGGGAGGAGGAAACTCCGGAAGCTATTCCGGGTGGATGGGGGGGGGGGGCGCCGCTGCAATCAACACCTCTTTTAGCTGCGGCCAGTAGCTCTGACCAGGAAGACACATTCTCAGGCTTTGCCCCATCCGAGACCCCAGGTCCAAGTGGCATGCAGCCACACACGCCCAGGGTTCAATCCCGTATGCCGTCTCTCCGGAGGGTAAGTCAGCAAAGCCGGTCTGCTGACAGACAGGCAGACACACACCTGGACATGGTGGGACTGTCCAGGAGAGCATCCAGCTCAGCCAACAGCTCCTGGATGCTTTTCCCACAAGCATTGCAGCACTATCGGCGGACAGGAGGGAGGGCATGTCTCAGATTGTCATGGCTGTCAATGCCCACTCCCAATTGATAATCTCGACATTTGGCACTGCAGTCCCCAGTGCCACAGTACCCAGGCCCACATCACCTGTGAGTATTAAGCAAGAGGCTCGCCACTCAAAGGACAGGCCAAGTTTCTCCAGGGGATCGACACATGCCATTATCTACCCACTTTTACAGCAGGACTCTGGCCATGTTGCTGCACGACGTCTTGGTACCACCTTGGGTACAGTCATGATACGAGAGAGGGGGGTTAGGACGAGGGGGGAGGGGCCACAGGTAAAATACGTTCGGTGCAGGGGTTGTTCTTTCGTTATTCTTTCGTTGTTTTGTTGTTGTTTTATTGGTATTTTATTAAAGTTTTCAAAGTTTCCCAATTCTGTTGCTATAAAAGTTCACAATAATGTTTAATACATCTTATTGCAGTTTCCAAATTATGTTTACAATGTTTAATAAATCTTATTAAAGTTACTCTATGTTAAATAAATTATTTTGTTCTCCTTAACCATTCCTGTGTAATGTTTCTTTTTCAGAATAAGAGGGGGAATAGTCAACATGGTGGGATAGAGTGGGCAGACAATGGACAAACGTGCCGTTCACTGTTCAAGCAAAGCGATGAATTATGAACTGCTGACATCAGGCTTTTGCAGTGTCGAAAGCTCCACAAGGCCTCCCCTGAGGTGGTGGTGATTGATACGTCCTTGCTATACAGTATAAATGCACACGAGTACCATGCTTGAGAGAAGGTCAGTCTGTGACCTGTCCTTTATTCCTTAGCACTCAAGTGATGGAAGTGGGTGGAGCTTCCCCTTTTATATCTGAAGGTCCAGGTGAGGAGTGTTCAGCACCTAGTGGTCATTGTTCTCACAGTGTACAACTTAGGTCAGATTATACATGGGTTACAATGCTGGTTGAATACATGACATCACCTCCCCTCCCAAAGTCTTATTGGGATCACAGGTTGAGTCTCTCTGGTGGTTTACGCTCTCTTGTAGAGCGACTGAGTTGGGGCTCGGGTTGTTGGGCACTGGCTTGAGTATCTGCTGTTTGCGGTGCCTCAGGACTGTCCGGACTGCCCACAGTGACTGGGCTCTCCTCCCTTTGGTTCCTGTGTTCGGTCACCTGTGGAGGAGTGAACTCAATATCGTGTTCTTCCTCTGCTTCTTCTATGGGGTTGCTGAACCTCCTTTTTGTTTGATCTTCATGTTTGCGGCAGATTTGTCCATTGGTAAATTTAACTACCAGAATCCTATTTCCTGCTTTGGCAACCACAGTGCCTACGAGCCATTTGGGCCCTGCAGCGTAGTTGAGGACAAAAACAGGGTCATTTACATCGCGCCCTCGCATTCCTGTCATGGTAGTCATATTGTGACTGGCGCCTGCTCTCGACAATTTCTTTCATGGTGGGGTGTATAAGGGATAACCGAGTTTTCATTAGCAGCTCTGCGGGTGGAACCCCTGTGAGCGAGTGTGGTCGGGATCTGTAGGCCAACAGGAGGCATGATAAGCGGCATTGTAGGGAACCCCCTTGGATTCTGAGCATCCCCTGTTTGATTATCTGCACTGCTCGTTCTGCCTGGCTGTTTGAGGCCAGCTTGAACGGTGCCGTTCTGACATGGTTAATTCCATTGCCTGGCATGAAGTCCTGGAATTCAGTGCTTGTGAAGCACGGGCCATTGTCGCTGACCAAGATGTCCGGTAGACTGTGGGCAGCGAACATTGCCCGTAGACTTTCGACCGTGGCAGAGGATGTGCTTGAATTTAAATAGTCACACTCGATCCATTTGGAGTAGGCGTCTACTACAACCAAAAACATTTTTCCCATAAAAGGACCTGCGTAGTCCACATGGATGCATGACCAAGGCTTGGCGGGCCATGGCCAGGGGCAAAGGGGGACTTCCCTGGGCGCATTGCCCAGCTGGGCACACGTGTTGCACCTGCGAACACAAAAGTTCCAGATCTGCGTCTATCCCTGGCCACCAAACGTGTGACCTGGCAATTGCCTTCATCGTGACAATGCCTGGGTGCTCATTGTGGAGTTCTCTGATGAACACCGCACTGCACATCTGGGGCATGACTATGTGGTTTCCCCACAGTAGGCAATCGGCCTGAATCGAGAGGTCATCCCTGCGCCTGTGAAATGGTTTAAATTCCTTCGGGCATGCCCTGTACGTGGCTGCCCAGTCCCCATTCAGGACACATTTTTTGACGAGAAACATAGATATAGAAACATAGAAAATAGGTGCAGGAGTAGGCCATTCGGCCCTTCTAGCCTGCACTGCCATTCAATGAGTTCATGGCTGAACATGCAACTTCAGTACCCCATTCCTGCTTTCTCGCAATACCCCTTGACCCCCCCTCGTAGTAAGGACTTCATCTAACTCCTTTTTGAATATATTTAGTGAATTGGCCTCAACAACTTTCTGTGGTCGAGAATTCCACAGGTTCACCACTCTCTGGGTGAAGAAGTTCCTCCTCATCTCGGTCCTAAATGGCTTACCCCTGATCCTTAGACTGTGTCCCCTGGTTCTGGACTTCCCCAACATTGGGAACATTCTTCCTGCATCTAATCTGTCTAACCCCGTCAGAATTTTAAACGTTTCTATGAGGTCCCCTCTCATTCTTCTGAACTCCAGTGAATACAAGCACAGTTGTTCCAGTCTTTCTTGATAGGTCAGTCCCGCCATCCCGGGAATCAGTCTGGTGAACCTTCGCTGCACTCCCTCAATAGTAAGAATGTCCTTCCTCAGGTTAGGAGACCAAAACTGTGCACAATACTCCAGGTGTGGCCTCACCAAGGCCCTGTACAACTGTAGCAACACCTCCCTGCCCCTGTACTCAAATCCCCTCGCTATGAAGGCCAACATGCCATTTGCTTTCTTAACTGCCTGCTGTACCTGCATGCCAACCTTCAATGACTGATGTACCATGACACCCAGGTCTCTTTGCACCTCCCCTTTTCCTAATCTGTCACCATTCAGATAATAGTCTGTCTCTCTGTTTTTACCACCAAAGTGGATAACCTCACATTTATCCACATTATACTTCAACTGCCATGCATTTGCCCACTCACTTAATCTATCCAAGTCACTCTGCAGCCTCATAGCATCCTCCTCACAGCTCACACTGCCACCCAACTTAGTGTCATCCGCAAATTTGGAGATACTACATTTAATCCCCTCGTCTAAATCATTAATGTACAGTGTAAACAGCTGGGGCCCCAGCACAGAACCTTGCGGTACCCCATTAGTCACTGCCTGCCATTCTGAAAAGTCTCCATTTACTCCTACTCTTTGCTTCCTGTCTGACAACCAGTTCTCAATCCATGTCAGCACACTACCCCCAATCCCATGTGCTTTAACTTTGCACATTAATCTCTTGTGTGGGACCTTGTCGAAAGCCTTCTGAAAGTCCAAATATACCACATCAACTGGTTCTCCCTTGTCCACTTTACTGGAAACATCCTCAAAAATTTCCAGAAGATTTGTCAAGCATGATTTCCCTTTCACAAATCCATGCTGACTTGGACCTATCATGTCACCGCTTTCCAAATGCACTGCTATGACATCCTTAATAATTGATTCCATCATTTTACCCACTACCGATGTCAGGCTGACCGGTCTATAATTCCCTGTTATCTCTCTCCCTACTTTTTTTAAAAGTGGGGTTACATTGGCTACCCTCCACTCGATTGGAACTGATCCAGAGTCAATGGAATGTTGGAAAATGACTGTCAATGCATCCACTATTTCCAAGGCCACCTCCTTAAGTACTCTGGGATGAAGTCCATCAGGCCCTGGGGATTTATCGGCCTTCAATCCCATCAATTTCCCCAACACAATTTCCCGACTAATAAGGATTTCCCTCAGTTCCTCCTCCTTACTAGACCCTCCGACCCCTTTTATATCCGGAAGGTTGTTTGTGTCCTCCTTAGTGAATACTGAACCAAAGTACTTGTTCAATTGGTCCGCTATTTCTTTGTTCCCCGTTATGACTTCCCCTGATTCTGACTGCAGGGGACCGACATTTGTCTTTACTAACCTTTTTCTCTTTACATATCTATAGAAACTTTTGCAATCCGTCTTAATGTTCCCTGCAAGCATCCTCTCGTAGTCTATTTTCCCTGCCCTAATCAAACCCTTTGTCCTCCTCTGCTGAGTTCTAAATTTCTCCCAGTCCCCGGGTTCGCTGCTATTTCTGGCCAATTTGTATGCCACTTCCTTGGCTTTAATACTATCCCTGATTTCCCTAGATAGCCACGGTTGAGCCACCTTCCCTTTTTTATTTTTACGCCAGACAGGAATGTACAATTGTTGTAGTTCATCCATGCGGTCTCTAAATGTCTGCCATTGCCCATCCACAGTCAACCCCTTAAGTATCATTCGGCAATCTATCCTAGCCAATTCACGCCTCATACCTTCAAAGTTACCCTTCTTTATGTTCTGGACCATGGTCTCTGAATTAACTGTTTCATTCTCCATCCTAATGCAGAATTCCACCATATTATGGTCACTCTTCCCCAAGGGGCCTCGCACAATGAGATTGCTAATTAATCCTCTCTCATTACACAACACCCAGTCTAAGATGGCCTCCCCCCTAGTTGGTTCCTCGACATATTGGTCTAAATAACCATCCCTTATGCACTCCAGGAAATCCTCCTCCACCGTATTGCTTCCAATTTGGTTAGCCCAATCTATGTGCATATTAAAGTCACCCATTATAACTGCTGCACCTTTATTGCATGCATCCCTAATTTCCTGTTTGATGCCCTCCCCAACATCACTACTACTGTTTGGAGGTCTGTGCACAACTCACACTAACGTTTTTTGCCCTTTGGTGTTCTGCAGCTCTACCCATATCGATTCCACATCATCCAAGCTAATGTCCTTCCTAACTATTGCCTTAATCTCCTCCTTAACCAGCAATGCTACCCCACCTCCTTTTCCTTTTATTCTATCCTTCCTGAATGTTGAATACCCCTGGATGTTGAGTTCCCAGCCCTGATCATCCTGGAGCCACGTCTCCGTAATCCCAATCACATCATATTTGTTAACATCTATTTGCACAGTTAATTCATCCACCTTATTGCGGATACTCCTTGCATTAAGACACAAAGCCTTCAGGCTTGTTTTTTTAACACCCTTTGTCCTTTTAGAATTTTGCTGTACAATGGCCCTTTTTGTTCTTTGTCTTGGGTTTCTCTGCCCTCCACTTTTCCTCATCTCCTTTCTGTCTTTTGCTTTTGCCTCCTTTTTGTTTCCCTCTGTCTCCCTGCATTGGTTCCCATCCCCCTGCCATATTAGTTTAACTCCTCCCCAACAGCACTAGCAAACACTCCCCCTAGGACATTGGTTCCGGTCCTGCCCAGGTGCAGACCGTCCGGTTTGTATTGGTCCCACCTCCCCCAGAACCGGTTCCAATGCCCCAGGAATTTGAATCCCTCCCTGCTGCACCACTGCTCAAGCCACCTCAAGAGACAATAGCGGGTCTCTATTTGTCCAGACTTTAATCTGACGGGCTGTCACGGGTGAGCCTTCGCTTCCGAAATCTTCAACAGCCATGACCATCTCAGCAGCATGCTCGGTAGCCCCCTCAGTGGTGGCTAGTGGGAGCCTGCTGAGTGCATTGGCGCAATTTTCGGTGCCCAGTCTGTGCCGAATAATGTAGTCATAGGCGGCTAACGTGAGTGCCCACCTCTGTATGCGGGCCGATGCATTTGCATTTATGGCCTTGTTGTTGACCAAAAGGGACGTTCGGGGTTTGTGATCTGTCTCCAGCTCAAATTTCCTGCCCAACAGGTACTGGTGCATTTTCTTTACAGCATATACACATGCGAGTGCCTCCTTTTCTACCATCCCGTAGCCCCTTTCTGCCTGGGACAGACTTCTGAAGGCATAAGCTACCGGCTGTAACTGACCCTTGGCATTGACATGCTGCAACACATACCCGACACCATAGGACGACACATCGCACGTTAACACAAGTTTCTTACATGGGTCATATAGCGTTAACAGATTGTTGGAACATAACAAATTGTGTGCTCTATTAAAAGCCCTTTCCTGGCTGCCCCCCCAGACCCATTCGTGACCTTTGCGTAGGAGCACGTGTAGCGGCTCTAGCAGCGTGCTCAATTTGGGAAGAAAGTTACCAAAATAGTTCAGGAGCCCCAGGAATGGGCGCAGCTCCGTCGTGTTACGGGGTCTGGGTGCTCTCTGGATCGCTTCCGTCTTGGACGCAGTAGGGCTGATCCTGTCTGCTGCTACCCGCATCCCCAGGAATTCTACCTCTGGAGCTAGGAAGACGCACTTCGCCTTTTTCAGTCGCAGCCCTACCCGGTCCAGTCTGCGTAGCACTTCCTCCAGGTAGTGGAGGTGTTCTTCAGGATCGTAACCCGTGATGAGGATGTTGTCTTGAAAAACCACCGTCCCTGGAATCGACTTGAGGAGGCTTTCCATATTTCGGTGGAAGATCGCGGCAGCCGAGTGAATTCCGAATGGACATCTGTTGTACTCAAACAACCCTTGTGTGTCGTGATGCTGGTCAGCTTCTTCGACTCACTCGCCAGCTCCTGGGTCATGTAAGCTGAGGTCAGGTCCAATTTTGAAAAAAGTTTGCCTCCGGATAGCTTCGCAAAGAGGTCCTCTGTTCTCGGTAGCGGATACTGGTCTTGGAGTGACACCCGATTGATGGCGGCCTTGTAATCGCCACATATCCTGACCGACCCATCCGCCTTGAACACCGGCACAATTGGGCTTGCCCAGTCTCTGAATTCGACTGGCAAGCTGATGCCTTCCCTCAGCAGGCGGTCCAATTCGCCTTCTATCTTTTCCCGCATCACGTACGGCACCGCTCTGGCCTTGTGGTGTACTGGCCTGGCGTCCATGTTTATGTGAATCACTACCTTGACCCCCATGAAAGTGCCAATGCCGGGTTGAAATAATGAATCAAATTTGTCCAGGACCTGTGAGCATGATACTCGCTCCACAGAGGAAATTGCATTGACATCGCCCCATTTCCAGTTCATGACAGCAAGCCAACTCCTCCCCAGCAGTGCGGGACCATCCCCCGGGACAACCCAGAGTGGCAGTCTGTTCTCCAAATCTTTGTGGGTCACGACTACCGTGGCGCTGCCTAGCACCGGAATGATCTCCTTTGTGTATGTCCGTAGCTGTGTGTCAATCGGCGATAATTTTGGCCTCCTGGCCTTGGATGCCCACAACTTTTCATTCTGGTTGATACCCATCAGGGACTGGCTGGCACCCGTGTCTAACTCCATTGATACTGGGATGCCATTGAGGAGCACTTTCATCATTATCGGTGGCGTCCTGGTGTATGAACTGTATACGTGCTCCACATGAACTCGCTGAACTTCAGCATCCAGCGATTCCCCCCAGCGTTCATTTCTGCAATTTCTGCAGGTATTTTGCTCATCTCTGCAAACTCCGGCTGAGTGTGTGCCTCCACGCCTCCAACATGAGCTGCTGTTTGAAACAAAAAGTCCCTTGCCATGCGATCGTCCCTGACTGCCCCTGTTATTGTCCTTGAATGCACCATTAACAGGTGTTGATGGCCCCATTACTGGCCGCATTGTCCCTTGCAATGGCGTGAATCGCCGTTCAGCTTGCCATTGTCTCTGTCGAACTCCCCCTCTGGGGTCGACTACATGTTGGGGCATACCCGATTGCCCTTGTCTGCCTGGAGAACTGTGTGCTGTTTTAACAATGTTGAATCTCTGTCCCAACCATTCCTTAACACAGTACCTCTCGTCTGTTCTGCTCGTGGCCATGCTCGCGTGGTTTAAATCCCAGTTTCTCGTCGCCATTGATACGTCCTTGCTATACAGTATAAATGCACACAAGGCCCATGCTTGAGAGAAGGTCAGTCTGTGACCTGTCCTTTATTCCTTAGCACTCAAGTGATGGAAGTGGGTGGAGCTTCCCCTTATATATCTGAAGGTCCAGGTTAGGAGTGTCTCCCACAAGTTCACCACCTAGTGGTCATTGTTCTGATAGTGTACAACTTAGGTCAGATTATACATGGGTTACAATGCTGGTTGAATACATGACAGTGATGGTGGTGGTAGCATGGGTGCATTGCCAGGCTCCTCGTCCTCCTCCTTGTACTCATCCTCCTTGTGGTCCTCCTCCCCTCCCCCCTCCTCCCCTCTCTCCTGAGATGGTCCTGCAGTCTCCAGTGGCAAATCCTGTCCCCTCATGATGGCTAAGTTGTGTAGCATGCAGCACACCACAATGAACTCAGCGACCTGCTGAGGGGAGTATTGCAAGGAGCCTCCAGAGTGGTCCAGGCATCGGAAGCGCTGCTTAAACTGTCCAATTGTCTTTTCAACAATGTTACGTGTGGCTATATGGCTGTCATTATAGCAATGCTCGGCTTGTGTCAGAGGGTTCCGGAGGGGGGGCTCATGAGCCAGGTGGCGAGGCCATAACCTTTGTCCACCAGCATCCAGCTCTGGTCTTGTGGCTGATGCTCAAACACGAATGAGACAGTGCTCTCCCGCAAAATGAAAGCATCATGGATGCTCCCTGCAAATTGGGCATTTACTGCCATGATGCGCTGAGTTTGGTCTCAGACAATCTGTACATTCAGGGAGTGGAATCCCTTTCAGTTTCGGTAAACCTCTGCATCTTCCAAAGGTGCATGCAGGGCGATGTGCATACAATCAATGGCAGCCTAAACCTTGGCGAAGTCAGCAATTCATCCAAAACCTACAGCCCTCTCATTCTGTGCCTCCTTGGTCATTGGGAACTTTATAAAGTCCATCCTGCATTCGTACAGTGTAGTAGTCACCTGGCGAATGCAGCGATGTGTATGCACTGCGAGATGGAGCATATGTCTCCTGCTGATGCCTGAAAGGAGCCAGAGACATAGATGGCAAGTGCCGCAATCATCTTGACCTCAACGGGCAGTGCAGTCCTGTTGCCGCTGGTAGGCTGCAGATCTGCCTGCATGAGCTGGCATATCTCTGTGACCACCTCTTTACGGAAGCGCAGCCTTCGAACGCATTGTGCCTCAGACAGCTGCAGGTATGAGCGCTGTTCACCGTAAAATCATGGGGGTGTGAGGCCTCATCCCCATACATTTGCGAGCTCTTTGATTGCGCTCAAAATGCTCTTGAATAAGCCTTCTTCCAGCTCGATGCTGCTTAGAAAAAGCAGCCAGGAATGATGGCAGAGAAATTATAGCCCTCATTCTTTTATATGTCCTTAAATATCCTTAAAAACGAACTATCAACTCACATAAAGCTCACTGTGTAAAACGCAGCCTTCCCTCCAAATCCTTTTATGCACTGAACTTCTGCTCCATTTTTTAAGATGGACAGTTAGCGCCGAGTGCCCCCTGGATCTGACTTGATAAGACTTGATTTTTTTTGGTTAATTTTCCACCCCTGGTGACAGCGCAGTGTTGCACGCCAACTGACATTATAAAAACGGCAAAAAAAACGGGCCGGTGATCATTTTTAGTGCCGGCACAAAACCGTTGCCGAATTTTCCGCCCGGGCGCTAAATTTTGTGCGACTCTTTTAGCGCCAAAAAAAATTACTTTTTCAGTTTCGCCATGGCGCTAAATGGGTGCAAATCTGCCAAATTTCTATGCACTTGCACTTGCAAACTCTACAGGCAGAGTGGATGCAGAGATGTGAACCAGGCTAGATGTCAAATGTTCAAGACCGGAAGTTATGCAGAGAAGTACTTGCCACTAAATAAAGATTCACACAAGCTTATACAATGTGCCACCTACCAGTTTGCAATTCACAAGCGATGTCTTGAGAACATGCCGGAAATCCCATCTCCATAGGACCATGGTGGAAACTTGAAGGTGATGCACTTGTCATAGACTGGGTGACACTTCCTCCAGAACCAGCAAGTGTAATGGAGCTTGCACATTGTTTATTCAAAAATACCCAGTGTGCACAAGGAAGGTGCTCCTATCATCTCAACAAGCTACCTTGCACTGACATTTGCTCGTGTGTCGGTTGTGAGAATGTTGCATCTTTGCCCAAGACTTCTAGGGCTGAGGAAACAGATACCCTTGATTCTGATGATGATTCATAGATATGGATTCCTTTTCAGCCTCTAACATTTTTCAGGTCTATTTTGTTTTTTCAGTACTTCTATCTTTAAAAAAAATCAATACTATTACGTTTTTTATTATTATTAATGATATGGGTGATAAATGGGTGCGAGTGTCAGTCTGAAATGTCAATAAGTGTGTATGAAATAAATGGTTGCTGTGGTAGATTTCTTTCTTAGTAACGGATATAAAAACAAAACTTCAATTTATGTATAACTGCACCATATAACGCGTCAAAACCTCAGATGTCCTCGGTGAAACTTCTTTTTACCAATTCTTACACTATCCATGCTTAAAATTTAGCGGTAGCACTGATATGTCACCATTGCTAGGGAAAAGAAAGTCCATAGCAACCATTTTTATCTTTTTCTTTGTTTTTGGCCATTTCTCGATAGAACTCAATTTTCAGACTTGGGAACATTTATTTTTTGCTTCAGATACATAACATATTTAGCATGGTTTTAGGTACTTCCCACACAAAGACTACAGAACTAAAAATCTAGACAAGAAAACAGGCTTCGGCCCACAGTCTATGTGTTGTGAGGCTAATAAGAACGTAAGAACAGAAGAAATAGGAACAGGAGTAGGCCATAAGGCCCCTCGAGCCTGCTCCGCCATTCAATAAGAACATGGCTGATCTGATCATAGACTCAGCTCCATTTCCCTGCCCGCTCCCCATAACCCCTTATCCCCTTATCGTTTAAGAAACTGTCTATTTCTGTCTTAAACTTATTCAATGTCCCAACTTTCACAGCTCTCTGAGACAGCGAATTCCACAGATTTACAACCCTCTGAGAGAAGAAATTTCTCCTCAACTCTGTTTTAAATGGGCGGCCCCTTATTCTAAGATCATGCCCTCTAGTTCTAGTTTCCCCCATCAGTGGAAACATCCTCTCTGCATCCACCTTGTCAAGCCCCTCATAATCTTATACATTTCGATAAGATCATCTCTCATTCTTCTGAATTCCAATGATTAGAGGCCCAACCTACTCAACCTTTCCTCATAAGTCAACCCTCTCATCCCCACAATCAACCTAGTGAACCTTCACTGAACTGCCTCAAAAGCAAGTATATCCTTTCGTAAATATGGAAATCAAAACTGCACGCAGTATTCCAGGTGAGGCCTCACCAAAACCTTGTATAGCTGTAGCAAGACTTCCCTGCTTTTATACTCCATCCCTTTTGCAATAAAGGCCAAGATACCATTGGCCTTCCTGATCACTTGCTGTACCTGCATACTATCCTTTTGTGTTTCATGCACAAGTACCCCCAGGTCCCGCTGTACTGCGGCACTTTGCAATCTTTCTCCATTTAAATAATAACTTGCACTTTGATTTTTTTCTGCCAAACTGCATGACCTCACACTTTCCAACATTATACTCCATCTGTCAAATTTTTGCCCACTCACTTAGCCTGTCTATGTGCAGCAGGCGGTTAAGAAAGCAAATGGCATGTTGGCCTTCATAGCAAGGGGATTTGAGTACAGGGGCAGGGAGGTGTTGCTACAGTTGTACAGGGCATTGGTGAGGCCACACCTGGAGTATTGTGTACAGTTTTGGTCTCCTAACCTGAGGAAGGACATTCTTGCTATTGAGGGAGTGCAGCGAAGGTTCACCAGACTGATTCCCGGGATGGCGGGACTGACCTATCAAGAAAGACTGGATCAACTGGGCTTGTATTCACTGGAGTTCAGAAGAATGAGAGGGGACCTCATAGAAACATTGAAAATTCTGACGGGGTTAGACAGGTTAGATGCAGGAAGAATGTTCCCAATGTTGGGGAAGTCCAGAACCAGAGGTCACAGTCTAAGGATAAGGGGTAAGCCATTTAGGACCGAGATGCGGAGGAACTTCTTCACCCAGAGAGTGGTGAACCTGTGGAATTCTCTACCACAGAAAGTTGTTGAGGCCAATTCACTAAATATATTCAAAAAGGAGTTAGATGAGGTCCTTACTACTAGGGGGATCAAGGGGTATGGCGAGAAAGCAGGAATGGGGTACTGAAGTTGAATGTTCAGCCATGAACTCATTGAATGGCGGTACAGGCTAGAAGGGCCGAATGGCCTACTCCTGCACCTATTTTCTATGTTTCTATGTTTCTATGTCCTTTTGCAGATTTTTTGTGTCCTCCTCACACATTGCTTTTCCTCCTATCTTTGTATCATCAGCAAACTTGGCTACGTTATACTCAGTCCCTTCTTCCAAGTCGTTAATATAGATTGTAAATAGTTGGGGTCCCAGCACTGATCCCTGTGGCACCTGTGCACTTTGGAGGTTTTGAGATTCAGGATAGGTGGCACCATGGCTGCTTTTATTTCATTTGTAATAATTTTGTAGTTTATAACGTTATCCTTATCTTTTTCCTGTAATATGCAGTCAAGGAATGTATCTGTGGTAAAATTAAAGGGGCATTGTCCATCTTCACACTGCTGCCCTAATTGAGAGCAAGAGCTGGGCCTGGTGCCTTTCCGTTTTTGACTCACTTGGAAGCACCACTCTACACATTTTACCAACAGATCAACTCACAGATATTTCCCTTCATACCATTTAGGATTATTTTCCCACAGCTCAGCATTTCCAACCATTAAATCACTGGAAGTGAACCTCAAGAGTGTGAAACAGTTCTATGAAACAAGTATAAGGGACTTTAATATTTAGAAGCAACTTTGAAGCAGCCTGGGACAAGACCTGCATCTCTGTGGATATTAAATGTGACTCCATCTCAATGTTGCATACAAGCTAAGCTAAAACTGACAAAAGCTAACAGCTTCAAAAGGAAAATAGCACAATCGTGAAAAAGCTTGCAGACCCTAAATATAGGTCTACTGACACATGAAGATGATTTTTTAAAAATTAATTCGCGGGATGTGGGCACCACTTTCAAGGCCGGCATTTATTACCCATCCCTAATTGCTTTGAGAACATGGTGCTGAGCCGCTTCTTGAACTGCAGCAGTCCGTGCGGTGAAGGTACTCTCACTGTGCTGTTAGGTAGACTGCAAGTGCAGGCTTGTCATAATTAAAGCAGCAGATATAGCAGTCATTCTAACACTTTTACTGCAGTTTGCAACAGCGGTGGGTTTAAAATTTACTGCGGGGAAATATGAGTGCCGATGGCCCGAGATTTATTTTCCTGGGGGATGGGGGAGTGGTCTTTCCCCAGAAACTTTTTATTTTGACGCTTTGGCTGCGATTTCAGCAACAGTGGTGAGACCGGTGCAGCCGGCATTGGTGGCATGTGGGGAAGGCACTCCCGATTCCATCCCACTCTCTCAACACAATCTTCCATTGATGGGCTTGTTGAGCCTACCCTGCGAGGTTCTCGGCCAATTAACAGGAAGCGGGTCTGATGACGTCAACTGATGAAATGCCAGTTTATTTAAAGGGACAATGGCTAACTTTTTTTAAACAGTTCTGTCAATGTTCTACAGCTTTCGGATGCTGCAAACACTGAAAAGCACTGCACAGAGCTGCACCCCGGCTCTCCAATGACTCCCTCCAGATGCTTATGGAGGGAGTCACAGCATGCAGGGAGGTTCTCTTCCCTTCCAATGGGTGGAAGTGACCCCCCCCAGGAGATCAACGCAGCCTGGTTGTACAGTGCACTGGAGGACACAAGCAGGGATGTCGTCAAAAGGACCTGGCTGCAGTGATGCAAACCTTTCAATGATCTCAGTAGATCACAAAACATTACTGCAAAGCCACACTCAACCTCATCCTGCTGTGCCACTCATTACATTCTCATCACTCTGCTTTCCCTACCCTACTCCTGCACATCCTTACTCAGGCAAAGTTATCTTGCACCTCCACCAACCCTCTCTCTCTATCTACATTATCACATCCCCATCTCACTAGCCACCCGTCGCACTCACCCTCATCCTTGTCCAATCTTGCCAACTAACAACACTCAAGGGTAGGCACTTGGGTGTTTTAGCCAATGTTCATGTAGATTTTGCTAATGTGTTGTCAAACATTGACATTTTAATTTTGAACACTTTGTGTTCTTGGACAGATTTGTGTGCACCTTTGGAAGTAGCTTAGTGAGTTATAGTGAATGGTCAGACATAACGGTAACCTCCACAAGGGTGATGAGTGTGAAAGGAATGGCTTGGGCATTACAGGGATGCTTTGTGGTGCTGGTGTGGGGTGGTGCCAACCTGGCACATCATGTGTCAGCCAGGGTATACAGCATCAATTGAAGTAAATGTGTCCATGGTGAGGCCATATCTGGTCTCCCGGGCAGCAGTGTGGTCAGGTGCTGATGCCCTGTGTCCTGTGCAGCATCGGGTGATTGCAGAGAAGGTTGGTGTTGGAGCTGCTGGTGTGTTTGGTGATGTTGGTGTTGGGGCTGATCATGGTGGGTTTCTGAGGATCAAGGTGAGATTTTTTTCAAGGGCACCAATGCTGCTGGAATAGATGGCAGCTAAGATGACAGAAGCGATCTGTCAATGGTGAGAGAGGTTGCTCCAAGAGGGTGACAGTGAATAGAAAGTTCACTGCAAATACTTCCAAACTGCATACAGTGCAAAAGTGTCTTCCAAATCCTGAAGGCTTCAGCTGCTGACATTGGAAAGTGAACAGCTGTGAAATGGTCGCTTTTATTCCACTTCTGCAGCTGTCAACTAGTCAAAGCAAAGGAGAGTCATTGAGAACCCGACACACTTACCTGGCATGAAACCTGAGAGACGGCAAACTCGTTGAAAACTTGGTAAAATGGTAAGTGCCTGGTTAAAATCCTTTTAAATATCTTTAAATTACCTCTTAAGCATCTTAATTGACTAGCCATCTCTTGGTGTTAGGTCTGCGATCCGCACGCAGGCCGGACAGTGGAGAAAATAACAAGGAGGCGGGTTCAGAACCGACTTCCGACCCACTGCCAATCAGGGCCATTTTGACAATGGGCACGCCTCCAAACACGTACTCACAGGGCTGGGAAGATTCCGGCCTTTATGTGGTACATTTCAAAGCTTGTTATAATAATGCCGTTAAAGCCAAACATATTTTTTTCTTTGGAAAGGCTACAGATATTCTGAACTTCAATACAACTTTACAGGGTCCAATAAATCTATCCGCATGTTAATTTGGGAACTGAAATCTTTTATAACACACACCTGCATTCTGCAGGCAAAGCAAAACCCGGCTCACTATCACATCTGTCCCTGTCCCTGAGCCCATCGCAGCCCAGAAGCAAATGGTGTGCTGATTTATCTATTTAAATTAACAACATTTGTTTTCTAGTCGTTTCTGGAAGGATAAGGATAAAACCTTTGCATTGAGTTCTGATGAGGGGTTACATCCCAGACAATAACTTCCTGCTTATGCTGGTCGACCTACTATGCCTTTCTAAAATTTACAACACATTTTTAAAAATTAATTAATGGGATGTGGGTGTCACTGGCAAGGCCAGCATTTATTGCCCATCCCTAATCGCCCTTGAGAAGGTAGTGGTGAGCCACCTTCTTGAACCGCTGCAGTCCTTGTGGTGAAGGTACTCCCACAGTGCTGTCAGGGAGTGAGTTGTTAGATTTTGACCCAGCAACGATAACACATGAAACTGGAAATAACGAGAACTAGGGGGCATCGTTTCAGAATAAGGGGCCGCTCATTTAAAACAGAAATGAGGAAGTATTTCTTGTCGCAGAGGGTTGTGAATCTTTGGAATTCTCTGCCTCAGAGAGGTGTGGATGCTGGGGCATTGAATATATTTAAGGTGCAGATAGACAAGAATTTTGAACGTTAAGGGAGTCAAGGGTTATGGGGAACGGGCAGGAAAGTGGAATTGAGGCCAGGATCAGATCAGCCATAATCTTATTGAATGGCAGAGCAGGCTCAAGTGGCCAAATGGCCTACTCCTGCTCCTATTTCTTATGTTCTTATGCAACTGCCGCTGATAATAGCAGGCAAATCTCAGCATGCTGATATGACATGCCTCTGTGCACTACTTAACAGAGGGGTTAACCTATTTAAAATAAATGAGTTATGGCCCATCATTAAAATAGTAAACAGGGGAAAGTGATTTGAGGAAGGTAAGCAATTTTCTATTATTATCACCAAGGGCCATTTCTGGCCAATGTTGCTCTACCGAATCTGTCAAAAAGAATTATTTTCCTATGCTGCAAATAAAAACCATTACACACTGCAACATTAAAAAAATAACTAAAATACATCAAAATGTGGTCTGTAGGACTGGGGGCTGAGATTTGCTCAGGTAGATGTGATCGGCTGCTATATGTAATCTATTATACTTTCATTGATTATTAACATCACTCCTCACATCTCCCCGTGGAGGTTGGCCACTCTAAGATGGATGGTTGGGATAGGATGGAGCAGGGGCTCTCTCCCCAGTCCCTGCATGGTAACTGTTATATATGTGGACTTGTATTTACTCTGTACAGCCACCAGAAGGCTCATTCCCCGGAGTCCCAAGGGATCCCATAATCCCTTGGGAGCACAGGTATTTAAGAAGGCTTCACAGTTGAAGAGGCACTCTGGAGACCTGCAATAAAAGACTAAGGTTACACTTTACTTTGAGCTCACAGTGTTCAGTCTGACTCTTTCTCCATACACTACAACTGGTGATGAGATACAGATAGCGAACCCAAAGATGCAGAGAACAGTGGACATCCTGGAGAAATTTTCGGAGGGAGATGATTGTGAAATTTATCTGAAGCGATTCGACCAATACTTCGTGGCCAACGAGCTAGATGGGGAAGAGAGCGCTGCCAAACGAAGGGCGATTCTCCTCACCGTCTGTGGGGCACCAAAGTATGGCCTCATGAAGAATCTGCTCACTCCAGCGAAACCCACGGAGAAATTGTACGACGATTTGTGCACACTGGTCCGAGAGCATTTGAACCCGAAGGAAAGCATTCTGATAACGAGGTACCGGTTCTACACCTACAAAAAGATCTGGAGGCCAGGAAGTGGCGAGCTATGTCGCCGAGCTAAGACGCCTTGCAGGACATTGCAAATTTGAAGGACATTTGGAGCACATGCTCAGAGACTTTTTCGTACTTGACATTGGCCACAAAACCATTCTTCGCAAAGTTTTGACTGTAGAGACCCCAACCTTGAGTAAGGCCACAGCGATAGCCCAGGCTTTCATTGCCACCAGTGACAATACTAAGCAAATCACTCAGCACACAAGTGCTGCAACAAGTACTGTGAACAAAGTGATGTTGTTTTCGAATCGTAACATACGAGGCAGGTCACACATACCTGCAGCTACAAGTCCGCAGATGTCTCAGAGTCCACTATCAAGGGTGATGAATGCAAGGCCAGTAACACCTTGTTGGCGCTGCGGGGGTGTTCATCGTTTCCATTCATGCCGATTCAAAGGGTACGTTTGCAAGGGCTGTGGAACAATGGGACACCTCCAACGAGTGTACAGGCAACCTGCTAAGCCTGTTAAACCTGCAAACCACCAGGTTGCAGAGGAGGATCATGACAAAACAGAGCCTCAGATAGAGGAGGCAGAGGTACATGGGGTACACACATTCACCAAGAATTGTCCCCCGATAATGCTGAATGTTGAACTAAATGGACTCCCGGTGTCAATGGAGCTGGACACGGGTGCAAGCCAGTCCATCATGGGCAAAAAGACTTTCGAAAGGTTGTGGTGCAACAAGGCATCAAGGCCAGTCTTAACTCCAATTCGGACGAAACTAAGAACTTACACAAAAGAACTGATTCCTGTAATCGGCAGTGCTACCGTAAAGGCCTCCTACGATGGAGCGGTGCACAAGCTACCACTCTGGGTGGTACCGGGCGATGGTCCCACACTGCTCGGCAGGAACTGACTGGGAAAGATACACTGGAACTGGGATGACATCCGAGCGTTATCGCCCGCTGATGACACTTCATGTGCCCAGGTTTTAAACAAATTTCCTTCGCTGTTCGAACCAGGCATCGGGAAATTCCAAGGAGCAAAAGTGCAGATCCACCTAATGCTGGGGGCGCGACCCATCCATCACAAGGCGAGAGCAGTACCGTACATGATGAGAGAAAGAGTAGAGATCGAGCTAGACCGGCTACAAAGAGAGCGCATCATCTCACCGATCAAGTTCAGCGAGTGGGCCAGTCCTATTGTCCCAGTCCTCAAGGGAGACGGCACCATCAGAATCTGTGGCGATTGCAAAGTAACTATCAATCATTTCTTCCTGCAGGACCAATACCCACTACCAAAAGCCGACGACCACTTTGCAACGCCGGCGAGAGGAAAGACGTTCACAAAGCTGGATCTGACCTCAGCCAACATGATGTAGGAACTGGAGAAATTATCGAAGGCGCTCACCTGCATCAACACGCACAAATGTCTTTTTGTTTATAACAGATGTCCGTTTGGAATCTGATCAGTGGCGGCGATATTCCAGAAGAACATGGAAAGTTTACTGAAGTCGGTCCCGCACACCGTGCTCTTCCAGGACGACATCTTGGTCACAGGTCGGAACACAGTCGAGCACCTGCAGAACCTGAAGGAGGTTCTTAATCGACTCAACCGCGTGGGGCTCAGGTTAAAACGCTGGAAGTGCGTTTTCCTGGTGCCTGAAGTGAAGTTCTTGGGAAGGAGGATTGCGGCGGACGGCATTAGGCCCACCAACATGAAGACGGAGGCAATCGAGAACGCACCGAGGCCACAGAACATGACGGAGCTGCGGTCGTTTCTGGGACTCTTGATCTGCTTTGGTAACTTCTTACCGGTTCTCAGCACCCTGCTAGAACCATTACATGTCTTACTACGAAAAGGGGGAGAATGGGTTTGGGCCAAAAGCCAAGAAAATACCTTTGTAAAAGCGAGAAAATTGTTAGGCTCAAACAAATTGCTTGTGTAGCATGATCCATGTAAGCGTTTGGTACTAGCATGTGATGCTTCGTCATATGGCGTTGCGTGTGTATTGCAACAAGCTCATGATTTTGGGAAACTGCAACCGGTTGCTTATGCATCCAGGAGTCTGTCTAAGGCCAAGAGAGCTGACAGCATGACTGAAAAAGAAGCGTTAGCGTGTGTTTATAAGGTAAAAAAAATGCTTCAATACCTGTTTGGACTAAAATTCGAATTGGAAACTGACCATAAGCTACTTATATCCCTGTTTTCCAAGAGTAAAGGGATAAATACCAACGCATCGGCCCGCATCCAGAGATGGGCGCTCATGTTGTCCGCATACAACTATGCCATCCGCCACAGGCCAGGCACAGAACACTGCGCCGATGCTCTCAATAGGCTGCCATTGCCCACCACGGGGGTGGAAATGGTGCAGCCCGCAGATCTAGCCATGGTTATGGAAGCATTTGAGAGTAAGCCATCATCCGTCACTGCCTGGCAGATCGAACCCTGGACAAGCCAGGACCCCTTATTATCTCTAGTCAAAAGCTGTGTGCCTCATGGGAGCTGGTCCAGTGTCCCAGTGGAAATGCAAGAAGAGATAAAGCCATTCCAACGGCGCAAAGATGAAATGTCTATACAGGCAGACTTCCTTCTGTGGGGCAATCAAGTAGTGGTCCCCAAGAAGGGCAGAGACACCTTCGTCAATGATCTTCACAGTACCCACCCAGGTATCGTAATGATGAAAGCGATAGCCAGATCCCACATGTGGTGGCCCGGTATCGATGCGGACTTAGATTCCTGCGTTCACAGATGTAATACATGCTCGCAGTTAAGCAATGTACCCAGGGAGGTGCCGCTAAGTTTATGGTCTTGGCCCTCCAAACCGTGGTCTAGGGTACACGGCGACTATACAGGCCCGTTCTTGGGTAAAATATTGCTTGTGGTTGTAGACACGTACTCCAAGTGGATTGAATGTGAGATAATGTCGGCTAGCACGTCCGCTGCCACTACTGAAAGCCTGCGGGCCATGTTTGGCACTCACGGCTTACCCGATGTTCTGGTGAACGACGATGGGCCATGTTTTACCAGTGCTGAGTTCAAAGAATTCATGACCTGTAACGGGATCAAACATGTCACATTTGCCCCGTTTAAACCAGCGTCCAATGGTCAGGCAGAGAGAGCAGTGCAAACCATCAAGCAAGGCTTGAAGAGGGTAACTGAAAGCTCACTGCAGACTGGTCTATCCCGAGTCCTGCTTAGCTACCGCACAAGACCCCACTCACTGACTGGGATCCCACCTGCTGAACTGCTCATGAAAAGAGCACTTAAGACAAGGCTCTCGTTAGTTCACCCTGATCTACATGACCAGGTAGAGAGCAGGCGGCTTCAACAAAGTGCATACCATGACAGCACAAATGTGTCACGCGAGATTGAAGTCAATGATCCTGTATTTGTATTAACTTATGGACAAGGTCCCAAGTGGCTTCCCGGCACTGTCGTGGCCAAAGAGGGGAGCAGGGTGTTTCGGGTAAAACTTTCAAATGAACTCATTCACTGGAAACACTTGACCAAATTAAACTCAGATTCACGGACTATCCTGAGCAACCCACCTTGGACCCTACCTTTTTTGATCCCCCAACATACACACCAGTGGCGACCGGCACCACAGTTGACCACGAAGCAGAACCCATCATCCACAGCAGCCCAGCAGGGCCCAACACACCAGGCAGCCCAGCAAGGCCCACTGCACAACAGCCCAGTGAGGGCCCAACAAATGATTCAACAACACCAGCTTTCACACCGAGACGATCAACCAGGGCAAGAAGGGCCCCAGATCGACTCACATTGTAAATAGTTGCACTATTGACTTTGGCGGGGGGATGTTTTTATATATGTAAAGTTGTATTTACTCTGTACAGCCACCAGAGGGCTCATCCCCTGGAGTCCCAAGGGATCCCATAATCCCTTGTGAGCACAGGTATTTGAGGAGGACTCACAGGTTGGAGAGGCATCTGGAGACCTGCAACAAAAGACTACGGTTATACTTTACTTTGAGCTAACAGTGTTCAGTCTGACTCTTTCTCCATACATAACAGAGAACATCTTCCAATCCCACCTTCCAGACCAAGAGCATGGGGGTGAGGAGGAGCGGGTGGAGCAGGGAGAGGGGGAGGAAGAAGCCCCGACTCTTGTATTCACTCTGGAGGAGGTGCAGGAGCTGCCCATTGAGGTGACAGCCCCTTTCTTGAATAGTATGAGTGTTGAGACATTCCATGGTTTCTCACAGTCCAAGGCTGTGGGTCACAGTGGGATGCAGCGAGCCACACCCAGGGTGAGGAGGAGAAGGAGAGCTCGACAGCGCTCTCATGAGGTGCAGGATCTAACAGATGTGGTTTAGATGATGGCAATGAGTGGGGAGAGCACTGACCTTACGCGATCACTCCTTGACACTATCAGTAGGATGGGTGACGAGGTATCGGGACTGTCGGGAGAAGTAACAACACTCTCACGAGAAATGGGAACACTGGCCAGGCACGAGGGAGGGAATGTCACAGGCAGCTGATATACTGTCGGTGAACATGAGGGAGGGAATAGTGCAGGTAATGTCGGAGTTAGCTGCTGCAATAAGGAAACACGCTCAGATCCGTGGCCATTGACAGAATCAACTGCCACTCCCACTCCAACCCCCAAACCAGCCTCCGAAGAGGCCCAAGCCTGGCCTTCCGCACTACCACCTGCCCACGCCCTCCAATCAAGAAATGCACATTACCCGAGATGCTCGAAAGTATAAGCTTGGTACCAACCCAAGAAACGCTGCGCCACCGCCTACAGGTATGGGTGGTGGAGTCACCAAGACCAAGTGCAGCGGGCAGTCTTAGAATAAGGTGAAGGAGAGATGGGTGTAGCCTTTCTTTTCTGCTCTTTTTGTTGTTGTTACTGTTGTAAATGTTCTCACATTAAAAGTTTTTTAGTGATGTAAATTTACAAGTTTAAGAGTTTGTAAGTGATCTTAAAGTTTTTAAGTGATCTTAATTGAAAACTTTAAAGTTTGATAGAAGAATATTTTTATTAAAGTTAAGTTAAATACAAACAAGTGTGTCATATTTGTATATGCTGGTACCACTAGAGGGTGCAACTGTTGGAGGCCCAGGCAGGATCTGTATAAAAGGCTGGTCACCACGCGGTGAAGGCACTCTGCAGTTACAATAAGGAGACTAAGGTCACAGCAGTTCAAGCACAGCACTAGGCCTCGTGGAGTTATTCTACACATAAGTAGAGACATATTAAAGTGTTTGTTAAACTTTTGAACAAAATATATTTTAAATTATAACTGAATCATTTCCATTATTTGTTCTATTAATACAACACAACATTATGGAACAAGTCCAAACAGTAAATATGCACCATTTTGAATAGTTGCCGCTGAGCCTTCAGGCAGCAAAACGTTCACGGATGAGCTGCTGGCGCAAGGCTCAAGCAATCGTTAAAGGGGCATGACGGCCCACCCTCCTCCGCCGTCGTGTTCTGGGTTCAGGTAGTTGCATGACTTCTTCGTCCTCCTCCTCCTCTGCATCTTCCTCCTCATCATTAGCCACTCGCACCTCAGGTGGGTCTTCTACTACCAGCTGCTGTTGCTTCATGATGGCTAAGTTATGCAGCATGCAGCACACAACAGTGAACTGACTGATAATCTCAGGGGAGTATTGTAAGTAGCTTCCTGAATGGTCCAGGCATCGGAAACACTGTTTCAAGATGCCAATGGTCCTCTCTATTATGCTGTGCATCGCAATGTGTGACATGTTATATTCCTGGTCAGCTTCCATCCAGGTTACGCATAGGGGCATCATGAGCCAAGTGGTGAGACCGTACCCTTTGTCTCCCAGCAGCCAGCTCGACCTTTCTGGCTGCTGCTGAAACATGGCAGATATAAAGCTGTCGCGTAGGATGTACGCATCATGGATGCTCCCAGGGTATCTCGCACCAACTGACATGATGCGATGCATATCGTCACAGATAAGCTGCACATTCACGGTGGAAGCCTTTTCTGTTCCTGTACATCTCGGAATTTTCTTAGAACAGGAAGCTAGGCATTCAGTAATGAAACGAAGTCTAATGCAATTCAATGAATTTTTTCAAAGTACCACCCCACCACCGACTAAACATCTCCTTAACGGGCTTGAGGGCCGGCCGGCAGAATCGCTCCCTCGCCCGGACACAGAGGCTTGGCGTCCACCACCACCCCACAGCCCCACGGGCTTCTTTTGAAGCTACTGTATCTACTGTGTGTTTAAGGCTTCTCATCCCTTCAGTTCGGCTTCCATCCCAGCAACCGCCCCCCCCCCCCCCCCGCCCCCACCCCCGTCCCCCCAACCCCGGGCTTCTTTTGAAGCTGTTGTATGTTTAAGGGTTCTCATCCCTTCAGTTCGGTTTCCACCCCCCCCACCCACCCCACACCCGGGCTTCTTTTCAGGCCGAGCCCTGAGTTCCTGTGTCCGGGCGAGGGGACGATTCTGCCGGCCGACACTCCGACCCTCAAGCCCAGTGAGGAGACATTCAGTGGTGGCGTGGTACTTTGAATAAAATCAAAAATTAAAGAATTGCATTAGACTTCCATTTTCTCCCTTTGACTTTGAAAAAATTAAGCTTCATGATGCCTTCTTGACTCCCCCCAAAACTTCACATAAAAACAATGGCGTCTTTCTGTGCCGATATTTTAATGTGCGCTGGGTTTTTTTAAGTGCCCACAATGTTTTTCGAGAGTGGTCACATACGCCGTCCTAGGAAAAATGTAAGTTGGCCAAACTGGCTTAAATGTGGAAAACTGGCGCAGGCATCAGGTTACACTCCCTATGACGCAAAAAAATACTAACCTAAAAAAATCGTAACTAACTGAGTTATGCTGGCGCAGAAACTTTGGGGAAACTTGGATATTTTAATTTGGGCCAAAAATGCGGGTGCGCGCCAAGAAAAAGCACAGATAACTGGGAAAAATTGAACCCTGTATCTGGTGATTTATTTCATTGCTGCTTGTGGGACCTTGCTGTGCGCAAGTTGGCTACCGCATTTCCTATATTACATCAGTGACTACACTTCAAAAAAAGTACATAATTGTCTGTAAAACACATTGAGATGTCCTGAAGTCATGAAAAGCCTTATGAAACTGCAAGGCTTTCTTTCTTTTTCCAGATTCCTGTGAATGGTGTGAAAGAATGGTAAAATATCCACTACCACTTGGGAGGTAAACTCACGATGAAACAGAATGTCCAGTGGATAGTAAGAGACAATCATGCAGGAAATAAAGAAGATGTCATACAATGCATCACACTTAGAAAGGTGTGAAAGGTGGTGTTCAATTTGATGAAGGTTCCATTGCCAATTACCTCTGAAAGATATATGGATATGCCGACAATTTATCTACATAAATAGTGCCAAGAAGGGTATATTTTTACTTTTCAAAAGTGCATGTCCACATTTTTATTCTAGTTATTTTTGCACATTTTGCTTGCATTATGCTTGGGAATGGAATTCATTAAGACAGCCAGGATTCCTGGTGTGACCATAGCTGTGTTGGGAACAATCCAGGTTAAAGAGTCGAGATTGCTTTGTTCTTAATTTCTGACAATCACTTGGATCTGGGAACAAGGGAAAAGGCTCTGCTAACTTATAGTCATGTTAGTTTGGGAAGGTGTCCCTCATTGTAAAAGGTTTTATTGTCCAAATTAATCCAGTAACTACTGGAAGTGGAGCAAAAGAATGAGGTAATGAGTATATTTCAGCAGTGTTTCAAAAGACTACAAATGATAAACTTGCTTACTAGTAGCCATTCACTAACTCCAAACAAAACAAAAGCATTCAATTTTCTCTTTCAAATTCAATTAGCAAGGTATTTGGCATTTTATTCTACAACTTGCAATGCATGCAATGTTCTGCAGCTGTTGATTCTCTCTGCAACAATTCATCCCACACAATGCAAACTTATTTTTTGCAAAAGACAAGCTCACCACCATGTCAGGACTGCTGGTGGCACTCACTAAAGGGGTGAGTGATCCGTGGCATTTTTAGCATCAGTCTGAATCGGTAGATGTGACCTTGGTTTAGCGTCTTATCTGCAGGTAGCACTCGATTAATGCAGCATTCCCTCAGTACTCCACTGTAATGTTGGCCTAAACTATTCACTTAAGTCCAGGTATGTGTTTTAAGATCAAGTATTACTACATTTGTTTTTGGTGCTGATGGCTGCCAGAGGAATGTTGGCTAGCAAATTGGGAGAACTAGAGCACCAGTTTAATGTCTCCTCTGACCATGCAGCATTACCTCGATACTGCTGTAGAATGCCATTATCGATTATGAGCTCAAATCCTGGTGTGATCTTAAAGCAACAACTTTCTATTCCAGAAGTGAGTGCTACTGACTGAGCCTAGTGTCATGTATCTTACATTATTATATATAACTGTATCCCAACGTGCTATACATGACTGTAATAAGATATGACCTGTAACCACCAGCATACCTTACCACCGGGGGTGCACTTGCAAGAGACAGGTATATAAGCACAGGTCTCAGGCAAGTGCAGCATTCCAGAGCTGTGAAATAAAAGGTGCAGGTCCAGAGTGACCTTGACTTCACTACATGCCTCGTGTGAATCTGTACTGAGGGGACAGGACTTTACACCTAGCTGACACAAGTAGTACAGAAATAAAGCAACAAATGCTTAAAAAAAATCAAAAATTAAATACTCTAGTGTGAACAGTTTGCAGAGATCAATTAAGCCTTCATTTACAAGTTACAGGGATAGATTTTGACCTTTGGGCAGCCTAAAGGTCAAAATCTATTCCGGTAACTTGTAGATATTGCTGCACACCCCCGAACAGGTGTTCCTCTACAGTTTGCCGCTTAGCCAGCGGGGGATTTCAGACCAGCTTGGATACCGAGCCACCGGGCAGGCAGTTGGTTCGGGGAGAGGAAATATTCACGGAACGGGAGATGATCCGGGGGTGGCAGTGGACTGCAATATTCTTGTGGAGTCCGGAGAATAAATTCTGTTCCTCCTGGCCCCACCACAATTAAACCACAAAAGATTTATGCCCATTTTTTGAAATTATCCTCTATGACCAATGGTAAAGTGTGTCCCTCATAGAAAATGCTCGCAGGGTCCTATGTATGTCATTGGACTCCAATGTGTATATTAATAGGGTCTACCACTACAAACAGGCAGGGCATTCCGGGTGCCCATCGGGAGGCCCCTTCTATGGTGGCAGTCGCCAGAAAGCCAAACATAAATAGGGCGGTAAATGATCTAACGTTGTTCTCGGGCTCCCTCATTTTATGTGGGCTGACTTAAAATGAGGCCTATAAAGCCATTCTGTCATTGCATCTTTTTCATATCAAAAAAATACATGTATTGTGTCATTACAGTGGTTTTATATACGGCCAAATAACAAGCAAACAGAATCTTTTGTAAATCAAAAATGATTCTAATATTGAATTACTTATTTTCCTATTTTTGGCATGCTTGTTAGAATGTTAGTGTGCAAAAATGAAGTAACAAGAAGTCCCTGATGTCAATGTAATAAAGATATGTCGAGCTAGCCTGCCTCCCTGTCCTTGTGCTAATTGGACACATGTGCTCCATTTCAAAAACATAATTTCACAGTTTTCCCATTTGTTTATACTGAGTGAACAGAGGAACTTTCTTTTCAGGGTCAGACCTATTTGTTCACAACTGGGAAATCTGTCCCTCAGATCAGTCTACCAGAGTTCGAAATTGTAAATTTTCCATTTTGTTATGTCCACATCAATCTTGTCAATTTTTATGCTGAGAAACGAGTTCAAAATATTCCAAAGAAACATCTTTTTTCTTCCTGCTGTGTTCCCAAAACAAAATACAACTATACGTTTCCAGAAGATAAGGAAAATTCAAACAGACAAAAAAAAGGAACTTAAAGGCAAAATCCCTCCTTTTTATAGTCAATAAATGGAGGACCTGATGGTTGGCAGTGTGAAATGTTAAACATTTCCACTCATAAGGCTGACAAGGTGGCAAAGGCATGAGTTCGCCTTGCAAACGAAGGCACTGAAAATTTCACAGCGTTGAGAACAAAGTATTTTATTTATAAAACTCATGGTGCACATTCAATTGACCAAAAATTGAATTGAGCAGTATGCAGTCCAAGCAACTTAGCTGAAGCTACTCTGTGATGTGATGTTGCCATAGTGATATTACAAGTTGGGAAGTGCGTTCATTATTTCTCTTTCCCATGGCAGCTGGTGAAGATTCTGCCATTCACACCCCATTCTAGACTCATATTTTGTTTCCTAACTTGTGCCATTACCATCTCATTTTTGCCCATCATCCCTTTTGTCTCTTAAATCACTCCTGCCTCCCACCCTAACACAGACCTTCCCTTTTGTTCTTTCCTCCCATCCCCCTTTCACTGCCCCTGCACTTCTTTAAGAATCTGTTACATCTCGAACTTTTCCAGTTCTGACAAAGGGTCACAAACCAGAAACATTAACTCTGTTTCTCTCCACAGATGCTGCCTGACCTGCTGAGATTTCCAGCATTTTCTGTTTTTATTTCAGATTCCAGCATCCGCAGTATTTTGCTTTTTCATTATTTCTAATTGAGTGATAAGTCGTAAAAAATATATTAGCAAGGGCTATTGGTGGGTACGGTCGGTGCTGCAGTCATTATTACTCATACTCCATAGAAACATAGAAACATAAAAATCTTCAGCGCAGAAAGAGACCATTTCGGCCCATGGTGTCCGTGCCGGCCGACAAAGAGCCCTGAGTCAGCAGCCCTGAAGGTGACATATAAACCTATGTAAAATGAACAATGGCGGAAAAGTAAAGAGTACCCAGACAACCAGTCTGCCCAACATAACTGCAACACCCCTTATACTAAAAAAATCTACACTCCACCCCAACCGGAGCCATGTGATCTCCTGGGAGAGGCAAAAAACAGATAAAAACCCAGGCCAACTGGAGAAAGAAATCTGGGAAAATTCAAACAATCCAGGCAATCGAAACGAGTCCAGGAGATCAACCTGGCCATATTCGATTCCCTGCAGTACTTACCATCATATCTGCGCCAGCCAACAAGAGGTTATCCAGTCTAATCCCAATTACCAGCTCTAGGTCCGTAACCCTGCAGGTTACGGCACTTTAAGTGCCCATCCAACCACCTTTGAAATGTGGTGAGGGTTTCTGCATCTACCACCCTTCCAGGCAGTGAGCTCCAGACTCCCACAACTCTCTGCGTGAAGAAGCCCCTCCTCAAATCCCCTCTGAACCTTCCACCAACCACCTTAAAACTATGCTCCCTCGTAATAGACCCCTCCACCAATGGAAATAGGCCATTATATCCAGGCCCCTCAAAATTTTGTACACCTCAATGAGGACTCCTCTCAACCTCCTCTGTTCTAATGAGAACAAACCCAGCCTATCCAATCTGTCATAGCTAAGATTCTCCATTCCAAGCAGCAACCTCGCAAATCTCCTCTGCACCCTCTCTAGTGCAATCACAATCTTCTTATAATACGGCGACCAGAACTGCATGCAGTACTCCAACTGTGGCCTAACCAAAGTATTATACAATTTAAGCATAACCTCCCTGCTCTTGTATTCTATGCCTCAGCCAATAAAGACAAGCATTCCGTATGCCTTCTTAACCACCTTATCCACCTGTCCTGCTACTTTCAGGGATCTGTGGACAAGCACTCCAAGGTCCTTTTGTTCATCTACACTTTTAAGTGGCCTACCGTTTAATGTGTATATAATTTCCTTATTAGCCCTCCCCAAGTGCATTACCTCACATTTCTCTGAATTAAATTCCATTTGCCACTGTTCTGCCCACCTGACCAGAAGATTGATACCCTCCTGCAATCCATGACATTCCTCTTCATTATCAACCACACAGCCAATTTTAGTATCATCTGCAAACTTCTTAATCATGCTCCCTATATTCAAATCTAGATCATTGATGTATACCACAAAAAGCAAGGTATCCAGTACTGAGCCCTGCAGAGCCCCACTGGAAACATCCTTCCAGTCACAAAAACATCCATCAACCATTACCCTTTGCTTCCTACCTCTTAGCCAATTTTGGATCCAACTTGCCACTTTGCCTTGGATCCCATGGGCTTTAACCTTCATGACCAGTCTACCATGTGGAACCTTATCAAAAGCCTTGCTAAAGTCCATATACACTACATCGTACGCACTACCCTCATCAACCCTCCAGGTTACCTCCTCAAAAAATTCAATCAGGTTAGTCAAACACAATCTTCCCTTAATAAATCCGTGCTGACTGTCCCTAATTAATCCTTGCCTTTCCAAATTGTAGTTATATCCTGTCTTTCAGGATTTTTTCCAATAATTTTCCCACCACTGAGGTTAGGCTGATAGGCCTGTAATTACTTGGCCTAACCCTTTCTCCCTTTTTAAACAAGGGTACCACATTAGCAGTCCTCCAATCTTCCGCACCATGCTCAAATTCAAAAAGGACTGGAAAATGATGGTCAAGGCCTCTGCTATTTCCTCTTTTACTTCGCTCAATAGTCTGGGATGCATATCATCCTGGTCTGGGGACTTATCTACTTTTAAAACTGCTAAATCCCTTAATATTTCCTCTCTCACTATGTATATTTCATCCGGAATATCACACTCTTCCTCTATAGCAGTATCTGCATTGCCCCTTTTCTTTGTGAAAACAGATGCAACGTATTCATTAAAAACAACATCTTCCACCTCCACACACAGATTACCCTCATGGTCTCTAATAGACCCTACCCTTTCTTTAGTTACCCTCTTGCTCTTAATATATTTATAGAACATCTTTGGGTTTTCCTTAATTTTACCGGTCAAGAATTTCTCGTGCTCTCTCTTAGCATTCCTAATATCCTTTTTAATTTTGCCTCTTAACTTTCTATATTCCTCCAAAGATTCTATAGTATTTAACCGTTGGTATATGACATAAGCTTCCCTTTTTTTCTTTATCCTCCCCTATAAGTTCCTAGACATTCAAGGGGCTCTAGAATTGTTATTCCCACCCTTTTTCTTTAAGGGCACATGTTTGACCTTAGCCTTCCGGATCTCCTCCTTGAATGCCTCCCACTGCTCTGACACTGATTTACCCACAAGTAGCTCTTTTCAGTCCATTGTGGCCAAATCACTCCTCAACTTAGCAAAGTCAGCTTTTCCCCAATTTGGGACTTTTATTCCAGGCCTATCCTTGTCCTTGTACATAACTAACTTGAATCTGACTGAATTATGGTCACTGGCACCCAAGTGCTCTCCCACTAATACCCTTTCAACCTGCCCAACTTCATTCCCCAAAACTAAATCCAAGACCGCCCCTCTCGTGTTGGGCTTACTACATACTGACTAAAAAAGTTCTCTTGAATGCATTTTAAGAATTCCACACCCTCTATACCCTTCACACTATATTTGTCCCAATCAATATTTGGATAGTTAAAATCCCCTACTATTACTACCTTATAGTTTTTGGACTTCACAGCAATTTGCCTACATATTTGCTCCTCTATCTCCCTCCCACAGTTTGGGGGTCTATAATGCATGCCCAGCAGTGTGATTTTTTTTATTTTTTAATTCAACCCATATGGTCACATTTGATGATCCCTCTAACATATCATCCCTCCTCACTGTTGTAATAGTTTATTTAATCAATACCGCAACCCCCACCCCCCGCCTTTTTACCCCCCTCTCTATCTTGTCTAAAAATCCTGTAACCAGGAATGTTGATCTGCCAAACTTGCCCCTCTTTCAGCTATGTTTCTGTAATGGCTATAATGTCATACACCCAAGTGTCTACCTGTGCTCTTAGCTCATCTGCCTTATTCGCTATACTCCTTGTATTAAAGTATTTACCATTGAGCACAGGAAGACCTCCTTGATTACTACTTACTAACCCTTGTTTCCTCTGTTTTACAGATTCGCTTTCTAAATTCTTGCTATCCAATTCCTGCTTTACTTCCCTATTGAATTTATTCTCAGGTTCCCATTCCCCTGCCAAGCTAGTTTAAACTCTCCCCAACAGCACTAGCAAAACTCCACAGGGTCTCTAAAATGTATTCAGTCTGTTTATACCTTATGTTAATATGGCAATGCTCAATGGGTTAAAAACATAAATGGTGTTCAATGGTGCACTTGGTGGCTTTGTCTCAAGCAGCTGATAGCAGCATGAGCGATAATTACAGCATATTTTGCAGGTTTAGGTTCCGAATATTCTTTTCAAATACATTTCAATGAATAGATAAATAATCTGAGGAAATTGTCATCATTGCACATGGTATAAATACAGTCATGGAGTGTCCTGAATCATTTGTTGCTGTGTTTTGGAGCAACTGAGCTCACAACAGTGTACTTTTTGCAAAACGGAAAGCATCAACTGGACCATAACACACACAAGCTGTTAGTGCTCAGAGAGGAGAGACTAAATCAGAATTTGCAGCTCAGCCAAATGTTGTTGGTTTGACTTCTCTTTTATGTTAAGTTTCTGGGAGAAAAAAGGTGTCCATAGAGTGCTACTGAGTGCTGTTGCACTTAATCTCATAGCGTTCACAAAAAGAGGCTGTAAAAATGTTACAACTCTCAACAAAATTTTGGCTTATGAAAATATAAGTGCTCTGTTAAATGCAGCCACCATATAATCCAAAAAGTCATAGGAAGATCCCAGATTTAATCCCTGGTCCGTGCTGGGTTAGCTGATCTCAGCTTGGGCTGCAATTGGGGTAGGGACAGAACAATTGGCTTCAATGTCCCTATGTTGAGGAGAGAGCGAAAAAAATCATCCAACGTTCACATTCTCTGATGATACCCAGCAGCATCTGTTGGAAAGTGCCTGTATGTGGATATCAGGTCAGGATGAACCTCAGCTATGAGGCCTACTCCCCCTCCCCAACCCTGGTCACATAGCCTGCAGACACTCAGTATTGAGACTCATACATTGAGGATGGACGTTTCATAGAAACATGGAAAATAGGAGCAGTAGTAGGCCATTCGGCCCTTTGAGCTTGCATCGCCTTTCAATATCATCATGGCTGATCCTCCTTCTCAACACCATATTCCTGCTTTCTCTCCATACCCCTTGATGTCTTTTATGTCTAGAAATCTATTTATCTCCTTCTTAAATATATTCAGTGACTTGGGGCTAGATTTTACATTTTTGTCCTTATCGCCCAAAAATGGGCATTATTTCCGGTGTGGGCGGTAAAAAAGGGTTTTCAGATCGCCGGCTTCTCGCTCATTCTCAAAGCACCTAGTCTCCATTTTTGCAAATGGGCGTTACCGCGAGCAATATGAAATGGACGGTAGCGTTACATTTTTTTGACCTTCTGCCGTAAAGTATGGGCGTCCTTAGCAATGGCATGGCAATGCTCGATTCCCGCGATTCAGGAGGTCAAGGGTCATCATGACATGCACAGAAGAGGAGACAGAGAGAAAGGGAGCTCAGAGGGACTGAAGATGTGTCTGGGTGTGGTGCGGCTGTATTCGAAGGAAGGAGGGAGACTTTAGAGCTTCACAGCAAGTAGGCAAACAAAAGGTAGCTGTTACCAGCCACAAATTTGCCTGAATTTTGCCTATAATGGAGAGAGATAGGAGGAAGCATCACAACACGCTGTGGAGACTGACGCTGGAGAGAGCAGTAAGGTGGGAGAGGAGCACATTGGAGGGTGCAAAAGAGCCAGGAGGTTCCCGGATGAGGCAAATGCCTCGCTCCTGCAAGAGGTCGATTTACGCTAGGGTGATTTGACATAGGGAGCCCAGCAGAGGATATGGACCGAGATAGCAGAGGTGGTCTCGTCGGCGACCAACGAGGTGCGTGAGGGCAACAAATGCCGCAAATGATGGAACGACCTTGTGGGAGCCGCAAGAGTAAGTATTACATTGATTTACATGTACTTATGTGTTTATATAATTTAATTTGTAACAGTCATGAGTGACTATCAGCAGATGTGAGGTCTTTCACTTTTACCGGGAATGTTTTACTCAAAGCCGGCGGTCATGGTGCACGTCTTTAGATAAAGAATGATAATTTTCATAATAATCATGATTACATCTGTCGGTTATGTGTTGCATCAGTCTCCGTGACAGTACCTAGCGGTCTGGAGGGGGTCGTGGGCATGGTTGCATAGCCAGCCTGATTGTCTGGCCCTAGGTCAGCGACCAGCTCCTTCATCGTCCTCTTCCTCTCTCTCCTGAGGTGGAGCATCAGTGCCTTCTGGCAATTCTTGGCCCCTCCTGATAACCAGGTTGTGCAGCATCGAGCACACGACCATGAATTTACCTACTTGCTCAGGATTGTATTGTAGCTCCCCTCCTGAGTGGTCAAGACATCTGAAGCACTGCTTAAGCACAGTTATTGTTTGCTGACTCCATTGCATTGAAAGTATAATAGCGATTGATCAGAAGCAATGATTTCCTCACTAAAATACACCTGGAGTTAACCCTCAATAGTCCAGAATCTGAAAATATGTCTGTTGAGATGTTCACTTCACCTGAGAAGAATCCAGAGTCAATGCAAACTCCCCCGAAGTTGAAGCAGCCTTTTGAATGAAGCGACCTGCGATTTTAAAAATGCCAGCCCCACCGCTGGCGTTCGTTCAGAACAGTTTCACTTTTTCTGGGCATTTTTTTGGGCGAACGATATTGTGGCCGATATGTATGCGAGGTGGTGAAAGTGATGCTGGGCGATATTATGGGCGTTGATTTCGCCCATTCTGAAGATTCCGCCCCAAAAAAGTGGGCGGGCAGTAATATTTTTTCCCAACGTTAAGCACGTGGAGAAAGTAATGCTCGGCGATAAGTTTCCTAAAAATGCCCGTCAGTCTCCATTTTGTGCCAAAATGGGCGATATACTGGTGTTAGATGTCATTTCAGCGTTAAAATGGGTGTTAAGTGGGCGCTAAGCATGCAAAAAAAAGTGGAGGTTCTAGCCCTTGGCCTCCACAGCCTTCTGTGGTAGAGAATTCCACATGTTCACCACTCTCTGAGTGAAAAAATTTCTCCTGATATCAGTCCTAAATTTCCTACCTCGTATCCTGATACTGTGATACTTGTTCTAGACGTTCCAGCCAGGGGAAACATCCTCCCTGCATCCAATCTATCCAGCCCTATCAGAATTTTATATGTTTCAATGAGATCCCCTCTCATGCTTCTAAACTCTAGTGAATACAGGCCTAGTTGACCCAATCTCTCCTCATACGGCAGTCCTGCCACCCCAGGAATCAGTCTGGTGAACCTTCGTTGCACTCCCTCTATGGGAAGTATATCCTTTCTTAGATAAGGAAATCAAAACTGCACACAATACTCCAGGTATAGTCTCACCAAGGCCCTGTATAACTGTCGTAAGACATCCTTGCTCCTGTACTCAAATTCTCTTGCAATGAAGGCCAACATACCATTTGCCTTCATAACTATTTGCTGCACCTGTATGTTTGCTTTCAATGGGGTCAATTTTCGGGCCGCGCCTACAACAGCACAGCCCTGACATGGGCGCCCGTTTTTCGCGCCTAAAAGTGCGACAAAAATCTACCTCGTAATTCTCGGGCTCCTTGCTGGTCTCTGGGAGCTCGGCGCGGCGCGCAGACAGCAGCAGGGGGGGCGGAGCCACAGAGGCGTGCCGATTCTGCAAGTGGAGGGGGGCGGGGCTAAGTCAAATGAGGGAACGTTGTGCCGGCAGCCCTGCGCGTGCACGTTGGAGCACGCGCACGCACAGTAGCCCAGAAACATTGGCACGCGGCCATTTTTAAAGGAACTTGAAGAAAAATGCTGATTTGTCTCATGGACCTCTGGAAAGGCTTGGGATTGAATTTTGGTGATTTTTTGGTGTCTGAAGGAGTGCTTTTAGCAGCACTGTTGAAGAAATCACCTGCTGAAATCAGTGAGTGCTGCTTTTCACTGCTAAACTTCCAGAACAGGTGCTGCATAGGTGCATGCAAATTAAGGACTGTGTGTTTTGAAAAATCAGAGTGTCAATTCAATACAGCAATGGAACAACGTCCACCAAGAACAAAGAATTTCTTGCATGAGGAAGTGGAGATATTAGTCAACGTCATTGAGCAGAGATGGCAGGAGCTGGATACCAGCAACAGAGGTCGCATAAAAGTGCTACCTAAAGAAATGAAGAAACGTTGGAACCAAGTTGCAGAAGATTACTGCACAGTGGTGCATACCATGAGATCTGGAAGCCAGTGTAAAAAGAAATGGCACGACCTTGGTCAAGTAGTTAATGGAAGTAATATTTTCATTTTTTAATGTAATCGTAATTGTAATGTGACTATCTGTATGTCCCACCCTGCAGAAAGACGCACTCTGTAAAAAGTTATATTTTACTCTTTGCAGAAGAAATTGGCCCACAACAAAAGGGAAGCAACTCGAACAGGAGGCGGCGTGCCCAATCTGCATCCACTGATACCCTTGGAACAGAGGGTAGCTGCTATGATGAGTTGTACATGGAGAAAAGCAATCAGTACAGCACAAGCTGGGCCCACACGCGAGGAAGAGGGTAAGTCCTGAAAATACATCGTGGCCCTTCAAATCAACCTGCTGCCTGGCCTGCTATGAGTGAGAGTACTCATGTCACCCATCCTGCACCCTCCCTTGCTGTTAAACATTTGACTGTTCTGATGTATTTTGCAGAACATGATGATGATGATGATGACGATGCGGCTGCTGCTGCCAACCCTGAGGATCCTGAAGATACAGAACAAGAACCAGTACAACCAGATGCGGACGATCCAGACTGGATGATGGCGGCAATGACTGAAATGTCTACAGGGGAGAGCTTCCAAATTAATGTTTATGAGACCCATTAAGGGGCATCAGAGTTTCAACTCCTTGCATAGATTCTGGTTCCACTTTCCATGGATTTGATTCCGATGTTGCGGGTCCCAGTGGTGCTGCTGATGTAATGCAGCAGTTTACAGCCAGTGCACCACCGTCCGAGCCTGCACCTCCCACTCGTACAGGTTCTGGTTCCATCTTCCATGGTTTTGATTCCGACGTTGCGAGTCCCAGTGGTGTTTGTGATATAATGGAGCAGTTTACATCCAATCACCCATCATCCCAGCCCACGGCTCGCACTCGAGTACTGTCGTCTGAAACACCGAGCGTCCCACCATCCCAGCCTACGCCTCTCTCTCTAGTACTGCCATCTGCAACACAGAGCATCCCACCATCCCAGCCCATGCCTCTCTCTCTAGTACTGCCATCTGCAACACAGAGCGTCCCACCGTCCCAGCCCACGCCTCTCTCTATAATACTGCCGTCTGCAACACAGAGCATCCCACCATCCCAGCCCACGCCTCTCTCTCTAGTACTGCCATCTGCAACACAGAGCGTCCCACCGTCCCAGCCCACGCCTCTCTCTATAGTACTGCCGTCTGCAACACAGAGCATCCCACCATCCCAGCCCACGCCTCTCTCTCTAGTACTGCCATCTGCAACACAGAGCATCCCACCATCCCAGCCCACGCCTCTCTCTCTAGTACTGCCGTCTGCAACACAGAGCGTCCCACCATCCCAGCCCACGCCTCTCTCTCTAGTACTGTCGTCTGGAACACAGAGCGTCCCACCACCCCAGCCCATGCCTCTCTCTCTAGTACTGTCGTCTGGAACACAGAGGGTCCCACCATCCCAGCCCACACCTCTCTCTCTAGTACTGTCGTCTGCAACACAGAGCGTCCCACTGTCCCAGACCACGCCTCTCTCTCTAGTACTGCCGTCTGCAACACCGAGCGTCCCATCATCCCAGCCCACGCCTCTCTCTCTAGCACTGTCGTCTGCAACACCGAGCGTCCCACCATCCCAGCCCACGCCTCTCTCTCTAGTACTGCCGTCTGGAACACAGAGCGTCCCACCGTCCCAGCCCAAGCCTCTCTCTCTCGTACTGTCGTCTGGAACACAGAGCATCCCACCATCCCAGCCCACGCCTCTCTCTCTAGTACTGCTGTCTGGAACACAGAGCATCCCACCGTCTCAGCCCACGCCTCTCTCTAGTACTGCCGTCTGCAACACTGAGCGTCCCACCGTCCCAGCCCGCGCCTCTCTCTCTAGTACTGCCGTCTGCAACACAGAGCGTCCCACCGTCCCAGCCCACGCCTCTCTCTCTAGTACTGCCGTCTGCAACACAGAGCGTCCCACCGTCCCAGCCCACGCCTCTCTCTCTAGTACTGCCGTCTGCAACACCGAGCGTCCCACCGTCCCAGCCCACGCCTCTCTCTCTAGTACTGCCGTCTGGAACACAGAGGGTCCCACCGCCTGTGCCCGCGCCTCCCTGTGTAGTGATGCCGTTTGGAACACTGAGCGTCCCACCGGCCGTGCCCGCACCTCCCAGTGTAGTGGTACCGCAAGGCAGACCCAGGTAGAGGAGAAGGAGATTGGAGACACGCTCTCCTGAAATGCAGCGTGCAACAGATGTGGCTCAGGTTGTGGCATTGGGTATGGAGACCAATGAGCTTACCCGATCACTCATCGGTGGCGTCAGTGCAGTGGGTGAAGAGGTGAGGGTCCTGACGGGAGAAATAGCAGTAATGACACGGGAACTTAGGGAGGGAATGTCCGAGGGAGTGCAATCGATGGCACAGGCCATCATGGAGGTAGTTGCTGCAATAAGGGCACACAGCCCAGCCAATCAAATGACACCCCCATGAAGAAGTGAACATTCGCTGAGATATGGATGAGAGATGGTTGCAGCCTTTCTTTGCTGCTTTTGTTCTTGTTCTTGATGTAGCTGTAGTATCGTTTTTCACATTGAAATTGTTTTGTAAGTTTTGTAACTTTACAACTTATAAGTGATCTCAGGGTTTTTAAGTGATCTTATAGTATAAATGCTCTCACTTTTTGTAACTTATTTAATTTTGCACCTAAAAGTGATCTTGAAGTTTAAGTGATCTTAAGAGTATAAGATTTTTCACATTGAAATTGTTTTGTAACTTTACAAGTTTATAAGTGATCTTAAAGTTTTTAAGTGATCTTCAAGAGTCATATTAAAAAGTGAAGTTTGATACAACAAATATTTTATTGCAGTGACGTTAACTTTTCAATAAAATATTTTTTCATTAAAACTGATTCATCTTCCATTAACACAACACAACGTAGGAACAACTGCAAAGAATAAACATGTCCATGCGCAACAGTGGTCACAGAGCCCTCAGACATCAGTAATTGAAGCGTTCACAGATGAGCTGCTGGCGCAGGGCTCGAGCAATCGTTAAAGGAGCACGATGGACGGTCCTCCTCCGACCTCGTGCTCCGGCATCAGGCACTTGCATGCTTTCCTGATCGTCGTCATCATCCTCATCCTGCTCTTCCAAAACACTATCATCAGGCACTGGACCCTCACGTGAGCCTTCTGGTTCCACTACCAGCTCCTGCTGCCTCATGATGGCTAAGTTATGGAGCATGCAGCACACAACAGTGAAGTGGCCGACAATCTGAGGAGAGTATTGCAAGTGGCCTCCGGAATGGTCCTGGCATTGGAAACGCTGTTTCAATATGCCAAAGGTCCTCTCAATGATGCTGCGCGTCGCAATGTGCGCCATGTTGTATTGACGGTCAGCTTCTGTCCGTGTCACGTTTAGGGTCGTCATGAGCCAGGTGGTCAGGCCGTACCCTTTGTCTCCCAGTAGCCAGCTCTGCCCGACTGGCTGCTGCTCAAACATGTCAGATATAACACTGTCGCGTAGGATGAACACATCATGGGTGCTGCCAGGGTATCTCGCATCGACTGACATGATGCGCTGCTTGTCGTTACACACGAGCTGCACATTAATGGAGTGGAAACCTTTTCTATTCCTGTACTGCTCGGAATCCTCCACAGGTGCTCGCAAGGCGATGTGGGTACAATCAATGCAGCCCTGTACCTTTGGGAAGCCAGCAATCCTGAAGAAGCCCACAGCCCTCTCATGGATCGCTTGTGTGGTCATTGGGAAATTGATGAAGTCATTCCTCCACGTGTACAGTGCAGCCGTGACCTGGTAAATGCAGGCATGTATTGTACATTGAGAGATGGCACACACATCTCCAGTTGTAGCCTGAAACGATCCCGAGGCATAGAAGGCAAGTGCAGCTGTTACCTTCACTTCAACAGACAAGGCAGTTGGCGTTCTGCTTCTGGGCTGCAAATCTGCTCTCAGTATATCACAGATCTCAACGACAACTTCTCTGCGGAAACGCAGCCTTTTGACACACTCAGCCTCGCTCATGTCCAGGTACGAGCGCCTGGCTCGATATTGCCGACGTGGGTAAGGTCTCCTGCCCATCAGCCTACGGGCTATGACGTTCCTGGTGTGGTGAGCTCTAATCAATTCTCTCCTATGCAGTGAATTTCTGGTGAACCATTGCATAATCCGCAGTGTTGACAATGCAGCACCCATTCTGCAATTACAAATTTAAGTTTCAAACTGGCTATCTGGCTGCCTCTCCCTGTCCCTGGCCAAATGGCCTCAGTTACCCTCGCAGCTCGAAGGCTGCTGGCTGTGTCTTCGGCCGCCATCAGCCACTGCCGTCGCCCCTATCCCGTGGCCGATTGGCCTCAGCTTCCCTCGCAGCTCGAAGGCTGCTTACTGTGTCTTCGGCTGCCGTCAAGCCCCTGTTTCCTACATGGAAGGAAGGCCTGCCTGAAACACTGCAGTTCAAAGGCTGCTTGCTGCCATTGTTGTTGGGCTGCCATCGAGTCACTGACGCCGCCCCTGTCTCTTACATAGAAGGCCTGCCTGAAGCATCGCAGCTCGAAGCCTGCTGCTGCTTCACACAGGTAGGATTATTCAATATTTTGTACTTGCTTTGTTTATAATTTTTTATTCAGGCTGGCTCTTTATTTGTATAAGTAAGACTGTTGAATGCTTGTAAAATTTAATGACTTCCCTTACCCCCTCCCCCCCGTCCCCTCCCCCCCCCCTCGTTCCCTACGCCTGATTTGTAACCTATGCCTGATTTCTAAAGTGTAGGCAAGGTTTTTCTGAGCGTACAAAAATCTAGACTTACTCCATTCTAAGTTAATTTGGAGTTCGTTTTCACTGCCTAAACTTTCAAAACAGGCGTAAGTGGCCGGACACGCCCCCTTTTGAAAAAAAAAATCTGTTTCAAAATGAAACTATTTGAACTGACTAGAACTGGAGCAAACTAAATGCCGAGAATTGCAATTTCTAAGATACTCCATTCTAACCCAGTTGCTCCAAAACAATTGGAGCAACTCAGGTCAAAACTTGACCCCAATGACTGGTGTACAAGGACACCCAGGTCCCTTTGTACACCAACATTTCCCAATCTATCACTATTTAAATAATACTTTATCTTTATGTTTTTCCTACCAAAATGGATAACTTCACACTCATGTTATACTGCATCTGCCATGTGTTTGCCCACTCACTCTACCTATCTAAATCGCCTTGCAGCATCTTTGCATTCTCCTCACAACTCACAATCCCACCTAGTTTTGTGTCATCAGCAAACCGAGAAATATTACATTTGGTTCCCTCATCCAAATCATTTATATATATTGTGAATAGCTGGGGCCCAAGCACTGATGCCTGTGGTACGCCACTAGTCACTGCCCGCCACCCCGAAAAAGACCCGTTTATTCCTACTCTCTGTTTTCTATCAGTTAACCAATTTTCAATCTATGCCAGTATATTACCCCCAATCCTATGTGCTTTAATTTTGCACACTAATATCTTATGTGGAACTTTATCAAAGGCCTTCTGAAAATCCAAATACACTACATCCACTGGTTCTCTCTTATCTATTCTATCAGTTACATCCTCAAAAAACTCCAATTGGTTTGTCAAACATGAATTTCCTTTCACAAATCCATGTTGACTTTGTATAATCCCGTTGATATTTTCTAAGCGTCCTGTTATCACATCCTTTATAATAGACTCCAGCGTTTTCCCTACTACTGATGTTAGGCTAACCAGTCTGTAGTTCCCTGTTTTCTCTCTCCCTCCTTTTTTAAATAGTGGGGTTACATTTGCCACCCACCAATCTACAGGAACTGTTACACAATCTATCGAATTCTGGAAGATCACAACTAATGCATCCACTATTTCCATGGCTACCTCTTTTGGTACTCTGGGATGCAGATCATCAGACCCTGGGGATTTATCTGCCTTCAGTTCCATTAGTTTCTCCAGCACTATTTTCTTACTAATAATCATTTCCTTTAATTCCTCTTGCTCGCTAGACCCTTGGTTCCCAAGCATTTCTGCAACGTTATTTGTGTCCTTTTCCATGAAGACAGAACCGAATTATTTACTTAATTGTTCTGACACTTCCTTGTTCCCCATTATAAATTCTCATGTTTCTGACTGTAAAGGAGCTACATTTGACTTCATTAATCTTTTTCTTTTTACATACTTGTAGAAACTTTTGCAGTCAGTTTTTATGTTCCTTGCAAGTTTTCTCTATTTTTCCCCTCTTAATCAATCTCTTGGTTCTGTTTTGCTGAATTTTGTCGAAGTGCTATTTATGTATGGATTGCACATCCACAACACAAACACAGTTAAATTAGCAGAAAATCATTAGAATGCTTCGTACTAAAAATTACCTAATTTTTGCTCAATATTGGCTGAGGGTGAAGGAGGGGCTACATCAGCAAAAATACCAAAAGGATTTTACAGGACAGACTGTAAAGCTGAAAACCAATACACGCAGCTTGGTTATAGAAACATAGACACATAGATAATAGGTGCAGGAGTAGGCCATTCGGTCCTTCGAGCCTGCACCACCACTCAATAAGATCATGGCTGATCATTCACCTCTGTACCCCTTTCCTGCTTTCTCTCCATACCCCTCGGTCCCTTTAGCTGTAAGGGCCATATCTGATTCCCTCTTGAATATATCCAAAGAACTGGCATCAACAACTCTCTGCGGCAGGGAATTCCATAGGTTAACAACTCTCTGAGTGAAGAAGTTTCTCCTCATCTCAGTCCTAAATGGCCTACCCCTTATCCTAAGATTGTGTCCCCTGGTTCTGGACTTCCCCAACATCAGGAACATTCTTCCCGCATCTAACCTGTCCCATCCCATCAGAATCTTATACGTTTCTATGAGATCCCCTCTCATCCTTCTAAACTCCAGTATATAAAGGCCCAGTTGACCCAGTCTCTCCTCATACGTCAGTCCAGCCATCCCTGGAATCAGTCTGGTGAAACTTCGCTGCACTCCCTCAAAAGCAAGAATGTCTTCCTCTGATTAGGAGACCAAAACTGAACACAATATTCCAGGTGAGGCCTCACCAAGGCCCTGTACAACTGCAGTAAGACCTCCCTGCTCCTATACTTAAATCCCCTAACTATGAAGGCCAACATACCATTTGCATTCTTCACCGCCTGCTGTACCTGCATGTCAACTTTCAATGACTGATGAATCATGACATCCAGGTCTCGTTGCCCCTTCCCTTTTCCTAATCTGCCGCCATTCAGATAATATCCCGCCTTCGTGTTATTGCCTCCAAAGTAGGTAACCTCACATTTATCCACATTATACTGCATCTGCCATGCATTTGCCCACTCACCTAACCTGTCCAAATCACTCTGCAGCCTCTTAGCATCCTCCTCACAACTCATACCACCACCCAGTTTAGTGTCATCTGCAAACTTGGAGATATTACATTCAATTCCTTCATCCAAATCATTAATGTATATTGTAAAGAGCTAGGGTCCCAGTACTGAGCTCTGCGGCACTCCACTAGTCCCTGCCTCCCATTCCGAAAAGGACCCATTTATCCCGACTCTCTGCTTCCTGTCTTCCAACCAATTCTCTATCCACGCCAGTACAATACAATGTGCTTTGATTTTGCACACCAATCTCTTATGTGGGACCTTGTCAAAGGCCTTTTGAAAGTCCAAATACACCACATCCACTGGTTCTCCCTTGTCCACTCTACTGGTTACATCCTCAAAAAATTCCAGAAGATTTGCCAAGCATGATTTTCCTTTCAAAATCCATGCTGACTTGGACCGATCCTGTCACTGCTTTCCAAATGCGCTTCTTATGGTTCATTGAGGGATTTAATGCTCTTCCCAAAAAGTTGCATTACATTAAAGTGAAGATTTTTCTTTGTAGTCATCAAGTCCTGGGTGTGGTGTACCTTGGACTATGTCAGCCTCAGTGGAAAAACCAGCGAGGTCACCACTATTGGCCATTTTTGTAAATTTTAAATTTTCATCGAAGCATGCCTAACTCAAATATCTTGCGTTATACCAAAGTACACAGGTAAATATGATTGCAGTTACACCCTCCACTTTCACATCATTTGCAGCTCTGTTCAGTGGCATTTTAAGCCTTAACTGTATCTAATTTAAATCTATGCCTGAGGAAAAATTACGTTGCATTACATTCAAGGCATTGGGTATAATGCTTTAAGTCCATCAAGGTTACTTGATGGTAAATCAGTGTCAGAGCAGTGGGAGTCATTCAAGGAGGAGATCCTGAGGATACAGAGCAAGTATGCTCCCTTTAAAAAAAGGATGGGGCTAACAAATCTAGAGCCCACTGGATATCAAGGAACATACAGGGTGAGATAAAGAAAAAAAAGGGAAGCATATGACAGATACTGGGAACTCAACACTGCAGAAACTCTAGAGGAGTATAAGAAGTGCTGGGGTGCAATTAAAAAGGATATCAGGGAATGCAAAAAGAGAGCATGAAAGAATGTTGGCAAGTAAAATCAGGGAAAACCCAAAGATGTTTTATAAATACATTAAAAGCAAGAGGATAACGAGAGAAAGATTGGGGCCTATTAGAGAGCATAAAGGAAATCTGTGTGTGGAGGCGGAACTCCTCAAGCCGAAGGAGAGCATCTTAATGGCCAGGTATTGCCTTTATATGCACCATCGCTCCGAGGGCCAGAACATGGCGAGCTTTGTCGCCGACCTAAGACGCCTTGCGGGACAGTGCGAATTTGCCAGATCGTTGGGGAAAATGCTGCGGGACTTTTTCGTGTTTGGAATCGGCCACGAGGTCATTCTTCGCAAACTGCTGTCTGCCGAATCCCTAGATCTGAGCAAGGCCATCACGATAGCCCAGGCTTTCACATCCACAAGCGACAACACGAAACAGATATCTTCACAGCATCGAAGCTCACTGGCAAGTACTGTGCATAAAATAATGCCTTCAGCAGGAAAAACTGCACATGGCAGGGCATACATGACCGCAGAGGCCAGACCTAAGGTGACTCAGAGGCGGCTGTGGGGTGTGAATGCGTATCCATTAAACCATGCTGGTGCTACAGGGGCAGTCATGGAGCCCATCAATGTCGAGTGCAAGGGCTGTGGAACAATGGGGCACCACCAGTGAATGTGCAAACGACCTCTGACTCACCACGTGGCAGAGTGAGCAAAGGACGACCGATCCAGCGTGGATCATAGAAACATAGAAACATAGAAAATAGGTGCAGGAGTAGGCCATTCGGCCCTTCGAGCCTGCACCGCCGTTCAATAAGATCATGGCTGATCATCACCTCAGTACCATTTTCCTGCCTTCTCTCCATACCCCTTGATCCCTTTAGCCATAAGGGCCATATCTAATTCTGTCTTGAATATATCCAATGAACTGGCATCAACAACTCTCTGCGGTAGAGAATTCCACAGGTTAACAACTCTCTGAGTGAAAAAGTTTCTCCTCATCTCCGTCCTAAATGGCTTACCCTTTATTTTTAGACTGAGTCCCCTGGTTCTGGACTTCCCCAACATCGGGAACATTCTCCCTGCATCTAACCTGTCCAGTCCCATCAGAATTTTATATGCTTCTATGAGATCCCCTCTCATCCTTCTAAACTCCAGTGAATACAGGCCCAGTCGATCCAGTCTCTTCTCATATGTCAGTCTTGCCATCCTGGGAATCAGTCTGGTGAACCATCGCTGCACTCCCTCAATAGCAAGAACGTCCTTCCTCAGATTAGGAGACCAAAACTGAACACAATATTCCAAGTGAGGCCTCACCAAGGCCATGCACAACTGCAATAAGACCTCCCTGCTCCTATACTCAAATCCCCTAACTATGAAGGCCAGCATACCATTTGCCTTCTTCACCGTCTGCTGATCATGCATGCCAGCTTTCAACAACTGATGTAGCATGACACCCAGGTCTTGTTGCACCTCCCCTTTTCCAAATCGGCCATCCTTCAGGTAATATTTTGCCTTTGTGTTTTTGCCACCAAAGTGGATAACCTCACATTTATCTAAATTATATTGCATCTGCCATGGAGTTGCCCACTCACCTAACCTGTCCACGTCACCCTGCAGCCTCTTAGCATCCTCCTCACAGCTCACACTGCCACCCAGCTTAGTGTCATCTGCAAACTTGGAGATATTACACTCAATTCCTTCATCTAAATCATTAATGTATATTGTAAGTAGCTGGGGTCACAGCAATTAGCCCTGCGGCACCCCACTAGTCACTGCCTGCCATTCTGAAAAGGACCCGTTCATCCCGACTCTCTGCTTCCTGTCTGTCAACCAGTTCTCTATCCACGTCAGTACATTACCCCCAATACCATGTGCTTTAATTTTGCACACCAATCTCTTGTGTGGGACCTTGTCAGAGGCCTTTTGAAAGCCCAAATACACCACATCCACTGGTTCTCCCTTGTCCACTCTACTAGTTACATCCTCAAAAAATTCCAGAAGATTTGTCAAGCATGATTTCCCTTTCATAAATCCATGCTGACTTGCACTGATCCTGTCACTGCTTTCCAAATGTGCTGCTATTTCATCTTTAATAATTGATTCCAACATTTTCCCCACTACTGATGTCAGGCTGACCAGTCTATAATTATCTGTTTTCTCTCTCCCTCCTTTTTTTAAAAATGGTGTTACCCTCCAGTCCATAGGAACTGATCCAGAGCCAATAGACTGTAGAAAAATGATCACCAATGCATCCACTATTTCTAAGGCCACTTCCTTAAGTACTCTGGGATGTAGACTATCAGGCCCCGGGGATTTATCGGAATTCCATCAATTTCCCTAACACAATTTCCCACCGAATAAGGATTTCCTTCAGTTCCTCCTTCTCACTTGACTCTGGGTCCCTTATTATTTCCGGAAGGTTAGTTGTGTCTTCCTTCGTGAAGACAGAACCAAAATATTTGTTTAACTGGTCCACCATTTCTTTGTTCCCCATTATAAATGCACTTGAATCCGACTGCAAGGGATCTAGGTTTGTCTTCACTAATCTTTTTCTCTTCACATATCTATAGAAGCTTTTGCAGTCAGTTTTTATGTTCCCAGCAAGCTTCCTCTCATACTCGATTTTCCCCCTCCTAATTAAACCCTTTGTCCTCCTCTGCTGTATTATAAAATTCTCCCAGTTCTCAGGTTTGCTGCTTTTTCTGGCCAATGTATATGTCTCTTCTTTGGATTTAACACTATCCTTAATTTCCCTTGTTAGCCACGGTTGAGCCACCTTCCCCATTTTATTTTTAATTCAGACAGGGATGTACAATTCTTGAAGTTCATCCATGTGATCTTTAAATGTTTGCCATTGCCTATCCACTGTCAACTCTTCAGGTAGCATTCGCCAGTCTATTCTAGCCAATTCACATCTCATACCATCGAAATTACCTGGCCCAGTCTCTGAATTAACCGTGTCACTCTCCATCTTAGAAACATAGTAATATAGAAAATAGGTGCAGGAGTAGGCCATTCGGCCCTTCGAGCTTGCACTGCTATTCAATGAATTCATGGCTGAACATGCAACTTCAGTACCCCATTCCTGCTTTCTCACCATACCCCTTGATCCCCCTAGTAGTAAGGACCACATCTAACTCCCTTTTGAATATATTTAGTGAATTGGCCTCAACAACTTTCTGTGGTAGAGAATTCCATAGGTTCACCATTCTCTTGGTGAAGAAGTTTCTCCTCATTTCGTTCCTAAATGGCTAACCCCTTATCCTCTGTGACCCCTGGTTCTGGACTTCCCCAACATTGGGAACATTCTTCTTGCATCTAACCTGTCTAAACCCTTCAGAATTTTAAAAGTTTCTATGAGATCCCCTCTCATTCTTCTGAACTCCAGTGAATACAAGCCCAGTTGATCCAGTCTTTCTTGATAGGTCAGTCCCGCCATCCCGGGAATCAGTCTGGTGAACCTTTGCTGCACTCCCTCAATAGCAAGAATGTCCTTCCTCAAGTTAGGAGACCAAAACTGTACACAATACTCCAGGTGTGGCCTCACCAAGGCTCTGTACAACTGTAGTAACACCTCCCTGCCCCTGTACACCGTTTTGAGTATTGTTGAGGGGAATGACTCATCAGGGGAGGGCAGCAGCAGCCAAGTTCATGGCACCATGGCTGGCTCTGCTGCACAGGAGGGCAAGAAAAAGAGTGGGACAGCAATAGTGATAGGGGATTCAATGGTGAGGGGAATAGATAGGCGTTTCTGCGGCCGTGACCGAGACTCCAGGATGGTATGTTGCCTCCCTGGTGCAAGGGTCAAGGATGTCTCGGAGCAGGTGCAGGACATTCTGAAATGGGAGGGAGAACAGCCAGTTGTCGTGGTGCACATTGGTACCAGCGACATAGGTAAAAAAAGGGATGAGGTCCTAGGAAACGAATTTAAGGAGCTGGGAGCTAAATTAAAAAGTAGGACCTCAAAAGTAGTAATCTCAGGATTGCTACCAGTGCCACGTGATAGTCAGAGTAGGAATCGCAGGATAGCGCAGATGAATACGTGGCTTGAGCAGTGGTGCAGCAGGGAGGGATTCAAATTCCTGGGGCATTGGGACCGGTTCTGGGGGAGGTGGGACCAGTACAAACCGGACGGTCTGCACCTGGGCAGGACCGGAACCAATGTCCTAGGGGGAGTGTTTGCTAGTGCTGTTGGGGAGGATTTAAACTACTATGGCAGGGGGATGGGAACCAATGCAGGGAGACAGAGGGAAACAAAAAGGAGGCAAAAGCAAAAGACAGAAAGGAGATGAGGAAAAGTGGAGGGCAGAGAAACCCAAGGCAAAGAACAAAAAGGGCCACTGTACAGCAAAATTCTAAAAGGACAAAGGGTGTTAAAAACCAAGTCTGAAGGCTTTGTGTCTTAATGCAAGGAGTATCCGCAATAAGGTGGATGAATTAACTGTGCAAATAGATGTTAACAAATATGATGTGATTGGGATTACGGAGACGTGGCTCCAGGATGATCAGGGCTGGGAACTCAACATTCAGGGGTATTCAACATTCAGGAAGGATAGAATAAAAGGAAAAGGAGGTGGGGTAGCATTGCTGGTTAAAGATGAGATTAATGCAATAGTTAGGAAAGACATTAGCTTGGATGATGTGGAATCTATATGAGTAGAGCTGCAGAACACCAAAGGGCAAAACACGTTAGTAGGAGTTGTGTACAGACCTCCAAACAGTAATAGGGATGTTGGGGAGGGCATCAAACAGGAAATTAGGGTTGCATGCAATAAAGGTGTAGCAGTTATAATGGGTGACTTTAATATGCACATAGATTGGGCTAGCCAAACTGGAAGCAATACGGTGGAGGAGGATTTCCTGGAGTGCATAAGGGATGGTTTTCTAGACCAATATGTTGAGGAACCAACTAGGGGGGAGGCCATCTTAGACTGGGTGTTGTGTAATAAGAGAGGATTAATTAGCAATCTCATTGTGCGAGGCCCCTTGGGGAAGAGTGACCATAATATGGTGGAATTCTGCATTAGGATGGAGAATGAAACAGTAAATTCAGAGACCATGGTCCAGAACTTAAAGAAGGGTAACTTTGAAGGTATGAGGCGTGAATTGGCTAGGATAGATTGGCGAATGATACTTAGGGGGTTGACTGTGGATGGGCAATGGCAGACATTTAGAGACTGCATAGATGAATTACAACAATTGTACATTCCTGTCTGGCGTAAAAATAAAAAAGGGAAGGTGGCTCAACAGTGGCTATCTAGGGAAATCAGGGATAGTATTAAAGCCAAGGAAGTGGCATACAAATTGGTCAGAAATAGCGAACCTGGGGACTGGGAGAAATTTAGAACTCAGCAGAGGAGGACAAAGGGTTTGATTAGGGCAGGGAAAATGGAGTACGAGAAGAAGCTTGCAGGGAACATTCAGGCGGATTGCAAAAGTTTCTAGAGGTATGTAAAGAGAAAAAGGTTAGTAAAGACAAACGTAGGTCCCCTGCAGTCAGAATCAGGGGAAGTCATAACGGGGAACAAAGAAATGGCAGACCAATTGAACAAGTACTTTGGTTCGGTATTCACTAAGGAGGATACAAACAACCTTCCGGATATAAAAGGGGTCAGAGGGTCTAGTAAGGAGGGGGAACTGAGGGAAATCTTTATTAGTCGGGAAATTGTGTTGGGGAAATTGATGGGATTGAAGGCCGATAAATCCCCAGGGCCTGATGGACTGCATCCCAGCGTACTTAAGGAGATGGCGTTGGAAATAGCAGATGCATTGACAGTCATTTTCCAACATTCCATTGACTCTGGATCAGTTCCTATGGAGTGGAGGGTAGCCAATGTAACCCCACTTTTTAAAAAAGGAGGGAGAGAGAAAACAGAGAATTATAGACCGGTCAGCCTGACCTCAGTAGTGGGTAAAATGATGGAATCAATTATTAAGGATGTCATAGCAGTGCATCTGGAAAATGGTGACATGATAGGTCCAAGTCAGCATGGATTTGTGAAAGGGAAATCATGCTTGACAAATCTTCTGGAATTCTTTGAGGATGTTTCCAGTAAAGTGGACAAAGGAGAACCAGTTGATGTGGTATATTTGGACTTTCAGAAGGCTTTCGACAAGGTCCCACACAAGAGATTAATGTGCAAAGTTAAAGCACATGGGATTGGGGGTAGTGTGCTGATGTGGATTGAGAACTGGTTGTCAGACAGGAAGCAAAGAGTAGGAGTAAACGGGTACTTTTCAGAATGGCAGGCAGTGACTAGTGGGGTGCCGCAAGGTTCTGTGCTGGGGCCCCAGCTGTTTACATTGTACATTAATGATTTAGACGAGGGGATTAAATGCAGTATCCCCAAATTTGCGGATGACACTAAGTTGGGTGGCAGTGTGAGCTGCGAGGAGGATGCTATTAGGCTGCAGAGTGACTTGGATAGGTTAGGTGAGTGGGCAAATGCATGGCAGATGAAGTATAATGTGGATAAATGTGAGGTTATCCACTTTGGTGGTAAAAACAGAGAGACAGACTATTATCTGAATGGTGACAGATTAGGAAAAGGGAAGGTGCAACGAGACCTGGGTGTCATGGTACATTAGTCATTGAAGGTTAGCATGCAGGTACAGCAGGCGGTTAAGAAAGCAAATGGCATGTTGGCCTTCATAGCGAGGGGATTTGAGTACAGGGGCAGGGAGGTGTTGCTACAGTTGTACAGGGCCTTGGTGAGGCCACACCTGGAGTATTGTGTACAGTTTTGGTCTCCTAACTTGAGGAAGGACATTCTTGCTATTGAGGGAGTGCAGCGAAGATTCACCAGACTGATTCCCGGGATGGCGGGACTGACCTATCAAGAAAGACTGGATCAACTGGGCTTGTATTCACTGGAGTTCAGAAGAATGAGAGGGGACCTCATGGAAACGTTTAAAATTCTGACGGGTTTAGACAGGGTAGATGCAGGAAGAATGTTCCCAATATTGGGGAAGTCCAGAACCAGTGGTCACAGTCTGAGGATAAGGGGTAAGCCATTTAGGACCGAGATGAGGAGAAACTTCTTCACCCAGAGAGTGGTGAACCTGTGGAATTCTCTACCACAGAAAGTAGTTGAGGCCAATTCACTAAATATATTCAAAAGGGAGTTAGATGAAGTCCTTACTACTCGGGATATCAAGGGTTATGGCGAGAAAGCAGGAAGGGGGTACTGAAGTTTCATGTTCAGCCATGAACTCATTGAATGGCGGTGCAGGCTAGAAGGGCTGAATGGCCTGCTCCTGCACCTATTTTCTATGTTTCTATGTTTCTATGTACTCAAATCCCCCGCTATGAAGGCCAACATGCCATTTGCTTTCTTAACCGCCTGCTGTACCTGCATGCCAACCTTCAATGACTGATGTACCATGACACCCAGGTCTCGTTGCACCTCCCTTTTTCCTAATCTGTCACCATTCAGATAATAGTCTGTCTCTCTGTTTTTACCACCAAAGTGGATAACCTCACATTTATCCACATTATACTTCATCTGCCATGCATTTGCCCACTCACCTAACCTATCCAAGTCGCTCTGCAGCCTCATAGCATCCTCCTCGCAGCTCACACTGCCACCCAACTTAGTGTCATCCGCAAATTTGGAGATACTACATTTAATCCCCTCGTCTAAATCATTAATGTACAATGTAAACAGCTGGGGCCCCAGCACAGAACCTTGCAGTACCCCACTAGTCACTGACTGCCATTCTGAAAAGTACCCATTTACTCCTACTCTTTGCTTCCTGTCTGACAACCAGTTCTCAATCCATATCAGCACACTACCCCCAATCCCATGTGCTTTAACTTTGCACATTAATCTCTTGTGTGGGACCTTGTCGAAAGCCTTCTGAAAGTCCAAATGCACCATAGCAACTGGTTCTCCCTTGTCCACTCTCCTGGAAACATCCTCAAAAAATTCCAGAAGATTTGTCAAGCATGATTTCCCTTTCACAAATCCATGCTGACTTGGACCTATCATGTCACATCTTTCCAAATGCGCTGCTTTGACATCCTTAATAATTGATTCCATCATTTTACCCACTACCGATGTCAGGCTGACCGGTCTATAGTTCCCTGTTTTCTCTCTCCCTCCTTTTAAAAAAATCTTAATTAGCAATCTTGTTGTGTGAAGCCCCTTGGGGAAGAGTGACCATAATATGGTAGAATTCTTTATTAAGAGTCAGAGGAGGCAGCCTATAAAAGGTCCATTAGTCGGGGAGCGGCGGCAGCATTGAAGAGGAGGCCAGCTGGTGCAAGGAGAGAAGGCAAAAAAGAGGTCGAAAAAAATCGAAAGGTGACATCACAGCCAAGGGGTAAGTGATTGGCTGGTGATTGGTGAGTAGTTTTTCTTTTTCTTTTCCTTTATCAGTCGGTAACCTTTATCATTGTTGTTGCCAAATTAAGTTAATCTAGGGGTTAAGTCATGACAGTAGAGCTCGGACACATGTCATGCTCCTCGTGTGCTATGTGGGAACTCAGGGACGCTGCCAGTGTCCCTGATGACTGCATGTGCGGGAAGTGTATCCTGCTGCAGCTTCTGACAGACCGCATTGCAGCACTGGAGCTGCAGTTGATTCACCCTGGAGCATCCGCGATGCTGAGGATGCCATGAATAGCACGTTTAGTGAGTTGGTCATACCGCAGGTAAAGGTTACACAGACAGATAGGGAATGTGTGACCAGCAGGAAAAGCAGTGGAAGGAAGGTAGTGCAGGGGTCCCCTGCGGTCATCCGCCTCCAAAACAGATACACCATTTTGGGTAATGTTGGGGGGGGGGGGGGATGACTCATCGGGGAGGGCAGCAGCAGCCATGTTCATGGCATCGTGGGTGGCTCTGCTGCACAGGAGGGCAGAAAAAGAGTGGGAGAGCTATAGTGGTAAGGGACTCTATAGTAAGGGGAATAGATAGACATTTCTGCGGCCGCAATCGCGACTCCAGGATGGTATGTTGCCTCCCTGATGCAAGGTTCAAAGATGTCTCCGAGCGGCTGCAGGACATTTTGAAGAGGGAGGGTGAATAGCCGGTTGTCATGGTGCATATAGGTACCAACAAAATAGGTAAAAAATGGGTTGAGGTCCTACAAGCTGAATTTAGGGAGCTAGGAGTTAAATTAAAAAGTAGGATCTCAAAGGTAGTAATCTCAGGAATGATATCAGTGCCACGTGCTAGTCAGAGTAGGAATTGCAGGATAGCTCAGATGAATACATGGCTTGAGGAGTGGTGCAGAAGGGAGGGATTCAAATTCCTGGGACATTGGAACCGGTTCTGGGGGAGGTGGGACCAGTACAAACCAGACGGTCTGCACCCGGACAGGACCGGAACCAATGTCCTTGGGGGAGTGTTTGCTAGTGCTGTTGGGGAGGGGTTAAACTAATATGGCAGGGGGATGGGAACCTATGCAGGGAGACAGAGGGAAGTAGAATGGGGGCAGAAACAAAAGATAGAAAGAAGAAAAGTAAAAGTGGAGGGCAGAGAAACCCAAGGCAAAAATCAAAAAGAGCCACATTACAGCAAAATTCTAAAGGGAAAAAGTGTTTTAAAAAGACAAGACTGAAGGCTATGTGCCTCAATGCAAGGAGTATGGGTAATAAAGTGGACGAATTAACTGCACAGGCAGCAATGAACGAATATGATATAATTGGCATCCCGGAGACATGGCTCCAAGGTGACCAAGGCTGGGAACTCAACATCTAGGAGTATTCAGGAAGGATAGACAGAAAGGAAAAGGAGGTAGGGTAGCGTTGCTGGTTAAAGAGGAAATTAACGCAATAGTAAGGAAGGACATTAGCTTGGATGACGTGGAATCTGTATGGGTAGAGCTGCGGTATACCAAAGGGCAGAAAATGCAAGTGAAAGTTGTGTACAGACCACCAAACAGTAGTAGTGAGGTTGGGGACAGCATCAAACAAGAAATTAGGGATGCGTGCAATAAAGTTATCATGGGCGACTTTAATCTATATATAGATTGGGCTAACCAAACTGGTAGCAATACGGTGGAGGAGGATTTCCTGGAGTGTAGTAGGGATGGTTTTCTATACCAATATGTCGAGGAACCAACTAGAGGGCTGGCCATTCTAGACTGGGTAATGTGTAATGAAAAAGGACTAATTAGCAATCTTGTTGTGCGAGGTTCCTTGGGGAAGAGTGACCATAATATGGTAGAATGCTTTATTAAACATTGAAACATAGAACATAGGTGCAGGCGTAGGCCCTTCGGCCCTTCGAGCCTGCACCACCATTCAATAAGATCATGGCTGATCATTCATCTCAGTAACCCTTTCCTGCTTTCTCTTCATACCCCTTGATCCCATTAGCCGTAAGGGCCATATCTAACTCCTTCTTGAATATATTCAATGAACTGGCATCAACAACTCTCTACAGTAGGGAATTCCACAGGTTAACAACTCTCTGAGTGAAGAAGTTTCTCCTCATCTCAGTCCTAAATGGCTTACTCCTTATCCTTAGACTAAGTCCCCTGGTTCTGGACTTCCCCAATATCGGGCACATTCTTCCTGCCTCTAACCTGTCCAGCCCCGTCAGAATTTTATATGTTTCTATGAGATCCCCTCTCATCCTTCTAAACTCCAGTGAATATGGCCCAGTCGATCCAGTCTATCCTTCATATGTCAGTCCTGCCATCCCGGGAATCAGTCTGGTGAACCTTCGCTGCACTCCTTCAATAGCAAGAACATCCTTCCTCAGATTAGGAGACCAAAAACTGAACACAATATTCCAGATGAGGCCTCACCAAGGCCTTGTGCAACTGCAGTAAGATCTCCCTACTCCTACACTCAAATCCCCTAGCTATGAAGGACAACATATCATTTGCCTTCTTTACCGCCTGCTGTACCTGCATGCCAACTTTCAATGACTGATGTACCATGATACCCAGGTCTCGTTGCACCTCCCCTTTTCCTAATCTGCCGCCATTCAGATAATATTCTGCCTTCGTGTTTTTGCCACCAAAGTGGAGGACCTCACAGTTATCCACATAATACTGCATCTGCCATGGAGTTGCCCACTCACCTAACCTGTCCAAGTCACCCTGCAGCCTCTTAGTATCCTCCTCACAGCTCACACTGCCACCCAGCTTAGTGTCATCTGCAAACTTAGAGATATTGCACTCAATTCCTTCATCTAAATCATTAATGTATATTGTAAATATCTGGGGTCCCAGCACTGAGCCCTGCGGCATCCCACTAATCACTGCCTGCCATTCTGAAAAGGACCCGTTTATTCCGACTCTCTGCTTCCTGTCTGTCAACCAGTTCTCTATCCACGTCAGTACATTACCCCCAATTCCATGTGCTTTAATTTTGCACACCAATCTCTTGTATGGGACCTTGTCAAAAGCCTTTTGAAAGTCCAAATACACCACATCCACTGGTTCTCGCTTGTCCACTCTACTCGTTACATCCTCAAAAAATTCCAGAAGATTTGTCAAGCATGATTTTTCTTTCATAAATCCATGCTAACTTGGACCGATCCTGTCACTGTTTTTCAAATGCTCTGCTATTTCATCTTTAATAAATTGATTGCAACAACGGTCTATAATTACCCATTTTCTCTCTCCCTCCTTTTTAAAAAAGTAGTGTTACATTAGCTACCCTCCAGTCCATAGGAACTGATCCAGAGTCGATAGCCTGTTGGAAAATGATCACCAATGCATCCACTATTTCTAGGGCCACTTCCTTAAGTACTCTGGGATGCAGACTATCAGGCCCCGGGGATTTATCTGACTTCAATCCCATCACTATCCCTAACCACAATTTCCCGCCTAATAAGGATTTCCTTCAGTTCCTCCTTCTCACTAGACACTCGGTCCCCTAGTACTGACACAAGGTTATTTGTGTCTTCCTTCATGAAGACAGAACCAAAGTATTTCTTCAACTGGCCTGCTATTTCTTTGTTCCCCATTATAAATTCACCTGAATCTGACTGCAAGGGGCATACCTTTGTCTTCATTAATCTTTTTCTCTTCACATATCCATAGAAGCTTTTGCAGTTAGTTTTTATGTTCCCAGCAAGTTTCCTCTCATACTCTATTTTCCCCCTCCTAATTAAACCCTTTGTCCTCCTCTGCTGAATTCTAAATGTCTTCCAGTCCTCAGATTTGCTGTTTTATCTGGCCAATTTATATGCCTCTTCCTTGGATTTAACACTATCCTTAATTTCCCTCGTTAGCCACGGTTGAGCCACCTTCCCCGTTTTATTTTTACTCCAGACAGGGATGTACAATTGTTGAAGTTCATCCATGTGATCTTTAAATGTTTGCCATTGCCTATCCACCATCAACCCTTTAAGTATCATTCGCCAGTCTATTCTAGCCAATTCACGTCTCATACCATCGATGTTACCTTTCCTTAAGTTCAGGACACTAGTCTCTGAATTAACCGTGTCACTCTCCATCTTCATAAAGAATTCTACTATAATATTGTCACTCTTTCCCAAGGGGCCTCGCACAACAAGATTGCTAATTAGTCCTTTCTCATGACACATCACCCAGTCTAGGATGGCCAGCCCTTTAGTTGGTTCCTCGACATGTTGCTCTTGAAAACCATCCCTAATACACTCCAGGAAATCCTCCTCCACCATATTGCTACCAGTTTGGTTAACCCAATCTATATGTAGATTAAAGTCACCCATGATAACTGCTGTACCTTTATTGCACGCATCCCTAATTTCTTGTTTGATACTGTCCCCAACCTCACTACTATTGTTGGTGGTCTGTACACAACTTCCACTTGCGTTTTCTGCCGTTTGGTATTCCACAGCTCCACCCATACAGATTCCACATAATCCAAGCTAATGTCCTTCCTTACTATTGCGTTAATTTCCTCTTTATCCAGCAATGCTACCCCACCTCCTTTTCCTTTCTGTCTATCCTTCCTGAATGTTGAATACCCCTGGATGTTGAGTTCCTAGCCTTGGTCACTCTGGAGCTATGTCTCCGTGATGCCAATTATGTCAGATTGCCTCAACCTGTAAATAACTTGTCCATAAGACTTTGGGGGAGGGGGATTGATGTTATGTGTGCAAACCTCACCAATGTGTAAGACTTGCCACTCGGGGGCACACCTGTGGGAAGCAGGTATAAAAGGTAATCCACCATGCTGCTGCCTCACTTTGGAGTTACATTAAAGAGACCAATGTCACAATGGTTTGAGCTTACAACAGAGTCTCATGGAGTTATTCTGAACTTAACATAATGGTTGATGGGTGTTTTTGTGACAGGAAGGCTGTATCCAGTGGTGTTCTGCAGGACTCAGTGCTGGGTCCCTTGCTTTTTGTGGTATATATCAATGACTTGGACTTAAATGTTGCGGGTATGATTAAGAAGTTTGCAGATGACATTAAAATAGGCTGTGTGGTTGATAATGAAGAAGAAAGCTGCGGACTGCTGGAAGATATCAATGTACTGGTCAGGTGGGCAGAACAGTGACAAATGGAATTCAATCCAGATAAATGTGAGTTAATGCATTTGGTGAGGTCAAACAAGGCAAGGGAATACACATTAAATGTTACGACACTGTAAAATGTAGAGGAACCAAGGGATCTTGGAGTGCAGGTCCACAGATCCCTGAAGGTAGCAGACCAGGTAGAAAAGGTGATTAAGAAAGCATATGGAATACTTGCCTTTATTAGTCGAGGCATGGAATACAAGAGCAAGGACATTATGCTTGAATTTTATAAAACACTGCTTCGGTCACAGCTGGAGTACTGTGCGGAATTCTGGTCACCACATTACAGGAAAGATGAATTGCACTGGAAAGGGTGCAGAGGAGATTTACAAGAATGTTGCTTGGACTGGAGAATTTTGGCTATGAGGAAAGATTGGGGATGCTGGGTCTGTTTTCTTTGGAACAGAGGAGGCTAAGGGGAGACCTGATTGAGGTATATAAAATTGTGAGGGGCCTGGATAGAGTGGATAGGATGGACCTGTTTCCTTTGGAAGAGGGGTCAACTACCAGAGGGCATAGATTTAAAGTAATTGGTAGAAGGTTTAGAGGAGATATGAGGGAAAATTTCTTCACCCAGAGGGTGGTGGGGGTCTGGAATCACTGCCTGAAAGGGTGATCGAGGCAGAAGCCCTCACCACATTTAAAAGATACTTGGATGTGCAATTAAAGTGCCATAACCTACAGGGCTATGGACCAAGAGCTGGAAAGTGGAATTCGGCTGGATAGCTCTTGGTCAGCCGGCACGGACACGATGGACCAAAATGGCCTCCTTCCGTACTCTAAGTTTTATGATTCTATGATGATGATGAATCTATTGTACCATTCAGTCCCCTTTTCCACTGATTAAGCTCTTTGAATCACCATTTTTATTACCTACCAAAGCAATTTCCATTGTTTTTTTTACATTTCCGGCTTCCTCCCCTTCATTTTAGAATCTATTTACTTCTGGTCTAAGCATATCCAGTGGGGCATTTTATCATCATACAACTGGTGTAGATATGTTTTTCCAATATTGCAACATACAATCTAGTACATTACACTTGTGGGTTGGAAACCCGCTATCAAAACACGCACACTTACATTTCCCAATGCCGCTCTGCCAGCGAAGAGCAGACCTGACATGCAGCAGCAGGGAGCCAATTCAAAATCATTAATGGCTTGTTTTCAGCCACTTAACAATGCTTTTTTCCCCCAGTGTTTCAATTGTCACAGGACTCCCCCGGGTTTGCCATTGTGCCTAGACCTCATCAGTGAAACGGAGGCGTGAGGTCAGTGGCCATTGAATCAGCTGATGAGTTGACATTGATTCAGATATCTTCCCTTAAGCAATAACATCTCTAAACTGCATTTCCATTACAGATTCAGGATGATACAAGTCTTTACACAAGCATCCATGCAGTCTCAGTTCATTACCACTCCCACCATTGATAGATCGCTTCTGTGATGGGGGCAAACTTCGTGGAAACCACCCCCCCCCCCTCCACCCCCCGCCAGTGTTTGGACTGATTGGAAAGGAAATTTAATTTAGAACCATCTACCAGAAAGTTTGAAATCCTAAAGTACACATGGAAGAAACTACGAACTTTAATTGAATTTGGGATTTTACGAGACAAATTTCATCTGTGTGGGCAGGGTTAGAGAACTAAAGGATGGCTATCCTACAAAGAAACCAGTTTGAGTATCGAAGCTGTCTGTGTATTGAAACTAAAGTAAATTATCTGGAGAATTATGGATACTCGAAAATCCTTCTCCACAGGAGACATTAACATAGCAACAATTAACCCAGAGATAGCTAACCATTAGCCTGAATCTGGAAAGTCATTTCAGTATATGCATAACAAACAAAGGCCCATCCAGCCCATATGAAAAATAACCCAAGCACAAACAGACACTGCAAATACCAAAGCTAATATCTTCATCAAGAAACAGATTTAGAAGATCGACACACCTGAGACAAGTTAACATTTTGATGAGCCCGCCAAAATATGACAAAGAAATATCAAGCCCGCCAAAATTTAAACAAAGAATCCGGGCTGATTTGGCGTGAAGATTAGAACAGCTCCAACAGTATAACTGGGCCCTGTTTTAACAAAGGGTATGCTATGCAGTTGCTACTGCCTCAGAAGACACTGCTAGAGATGCTTAGCATCAAGAAGGGAGAGGGACCGCTGCAGCAGTTGTAACTAACTTCTCCAGCCTCAACATCCTGAAATCGGAAAAGGAAAGAAGAACATCACCATCGCAGCAGCAACTGACCACAGCCAACGTGGTACCACCAAAACCACCGTGATCGACCAACTTTGAAACAAAACTCCATAAGGAAGAAACCGAAGAATCGAAAGCTTCCACTCTACAATCTAAGACCTGACTACCAACAGGTGAAAACATTACCTAAAGAGACTTTAAACCTATTTCTAATGAAAGAATCCAGGTACTTACCCCATAAGTCCAAAACGCGCCCTACCGCATCAGCGGACACCACCCATCTGAAGTTTGCACAGTAACACTTCTCCGACGTTCGGGGTATGGCACTCAGAACCTACAGAATCCAGCGAACCCTGAAATCATGAACTACCGCCAACTGACCATAAAGAATTGGTAAGCATAGTCCCTGTTTGTCGTGGAGTCTAATCTAGTCAGTGTTAGGTATTGGGAGGTGGGAGGTGTATTATTCACTGTAACCCCTTTGAATGTGTGATGTACTGTTCTTTATTAGAGTAATTACAAGTTTGACATTGCATTTTCTTGTCTTTAATAAAATCAAAGTTCTTTTGCACCAAACCAGTTGTCTCTTGCAAATAAATCCAGAGTCTAGAACCCAAGGGAGTGGGATTGATTCGAACTGCTCAGAAGGTCAGAGGTGAACCTGACCCCCAAGACCACCCCTTACATCTGTCATCTCTACTTCACCTGCCATCCATTCCATCAACATGGGTGCCCTTGAAACTCTCTCACCTTGGTCCTCAGAATCTGACTATGATCAGCCCCAACACTAGCATCACCAGGCACGCCAGCAGCACCAACAAAATTCACATCAACCTTCTCCGCAATCACCTGATGGTGCACAGGACACAGGGCATCAGCACCCAACCACATTGCTGCCTGAGACGCTAGGGATGGCCAGATTTATTTCACTTGAAGATGTACACTTTGGCTGCCACAGGCACCACCACACATCAACAACATAAAGCATCACTACAATGTCCAAGCCATTCCTTTCACACTCATCACCATTGCGGGGGGTACTGTTATGTCTCACCCTTCACTTCAACTCACTAAGCCACTTCCAAAGGTGCACACATATCTGTCCAAGAACGCAAGGTGTTGAAAATAAAGATTTCAGTATTTGACAGCACATTAACGGAAACTTGAAATGAACATTGGCTAAAACACACAAGTGTCTACCTTTGTGTGTTGTTAGTATGATTGGACAAGAATGAGGGTGATTGTGAGGGGTGGTTAGTGAGATGGGCATGTGATAATGTAGATAGAGAGGGATGGGTGGAGATGTGTTGGTGTCAGTAAGGATGTGCAGGAGTAGGGTAGGGAAGGCAGAGTGCTCGGGATGTAATGAGAGGCACAGCAGGATGAGGTTGAGTGTAGCTTTGTAGCATATGGAAGGAGTCATGGGAGAGCTTGGGTGCACCCCTGTACGTCTGTGCAGTGTTTGTCAGTATTTTTCAGCACCTCAGTGCTGTATAACACTAACAGCACAAATGTCAAAGTAAATTTGCGCGTGGTCCCTTTAAGGAAATCGGCTGATGATGCATCATAAATGACATCATCAGAGCCATTTCCTCCGAGGGGAGCACGTGGAGGGCACGGTTAGAGCACAATGAGAGCACGAGGGGAACACGAGGGGAGCATGAGGGGGACACCAGGGGAGCACGAGGGGAGCACGAGGGGAGCACGGTGAGAGCACGAGGAGAGCACGGGGAGAGCATGAGGAGAGCACGGTGAGAGCACAAGGGGAGCAAGTGGGGAGCACGAGGGGAGCAATTGGGGTGCACGAGGAGAACATGGTGAGAACATGAGGGGAGCACGAGGTGGGCACAAGGGGAGCACGAGGGGAGCATGAGGGGAGCACGAGGGGGGCACGGGGGGGCACGAGGGGAGCACGGGGTGGGCACGAGGGGAGCACGAGGGGAGCACGGGGCGTCACGAGGGGAGCACGGGGTGGGCACGAGGGGAGCATGAGGGGAGCACGGGGGAGGCACGAGGGGAGCATGAGGGAAGCACAAGGGGAGCACGGGGGGGGCACAAGGGAAGCACAAGGGGAGCATGGGGGAGGCACGAGGGGAGCACGAGGGGAGCACGGGGTGGGCACGAGGGGAGCACGAGGGGAGCACGGGGTGGGCATGAGAGGAGCACGGGGTGGGCACGAGGGGAGCATGAGGGGAGCACGGGGTGGGCACAAGGGGAGCACGAGGGGAGCACGGGGTGGGCATGAGAGGAGCACGGGGTGGGCACGAGGGGAACACGAGGGGAGCACGGGGGGAGCATGAGGGGAGCACGGGGGGGGGCATGGGGGGGCACGAGGGGAGGATGATGCCACTGTAGCAGAAATTTTGAAAATAACAATTTCAGGGAGAATTTCTATGAAAAAATCTCTCCCAAAAAACCTTCTAACCAGAGGGTTTAACGTAAAAATAAAAAAAGAAAGAGCCCAGAGGTATTCCTTTTTAATAGTTTGGCTGATGCAGCAATTTAGATGAATACAATTCCCTTTAATATTTGGTTTCAACACTTTGCACAGCTTCTCAGAATGAAACAATCTGTGCTAAATAACGCATCAATCTTAGATTCATATTTCAAGAAATAGATAATGCAAATTGCAGATGACAAGGGTGACATTTTGGCAGGGAATGTATATTTTACAGGACCGTTGTAACATTACTGTTCCAGCCAGAAAAGATGAGGTCATTTATATCAATGCAGTTCAAGCTATTTCATTCCATAATTGCCCTAAAACCAAGTCTCATTAGTTGCCTCAATCAGGCACATCAGGATATAACTTGCCACCATTTCTTTACCTGAACCCTGGGGTTACCATTCACCTAAATACATAAGAGGAGGGCACGAGCAGAGCATGGTGAGAGCACGAGGGGGAGCACGGGGGGAGTATGAGGGGGGCACGGTGAGAGCACAAGGGGAGCAAGGGGGGAGCATGAGGGGAGCACGAGGGGGACATGAGGGGAGCACGGGGGAGGCACGAGGGGGGCACGGTAAGAGCACAAGGGGAGCACGAGGGGAGCATGAGGGGGAGCACGAGGGGGACATGAGTGAAGCAAGGGGGAGGCATGAGGGGAGCACGAGGGGGACACAAGGGTCACACAAGGGGAGCAAAGGGGAGCAAAGGGGGGCACGAGGGGAGCACGAGGGGAGCAGGAAGGGAGCAAGGTGAGACCACGAGGGGAGCACGAGGGGGACATGAGGGGAGCGCTAGGGGGACACAAGGAGAACACGAGGGGAGCACAGGGGGGGTGCATGAGGGGAGCACGAGGGGAGCACAGTGAGACCACGAGGGGAGCACAAGGGGGGCACGAGGGGAGCATGGAGGGAGCACGGTAAGAGGGGAGCACGAAGAGAAAATGATGAGAGTACGAGTGTAATATAGTTCCATCTAGTGGACTACTGCTCTATCTAGTGGACTACTGTGGTAATACAGCCATTACTGTTTACAATCATAAAGCATCAGGTGACAGGTCACCTGACAAGTTCATGTGTTCAGAATCATTTTGTAAAAGAGTGTTTGTGAGGTCATAGAGAATATACCATATTTGGTGATGAAGGATGGGATAATCGGATTCCCTAGCTGAAATTTTTGTTGGTGATGATTCCAGCCAAACAACAGAGAGGCTAGAGCGGTCCTTTGTTTGCAGAACAGCTAAGAATCCAAGGTAAATTACAAGCACACTTGTCTGAACTGCCAGAGTCCAGATGATCATGCTTATGGGAATAATAGGGCGCTTGGGTGCCTTTCAACGTGACTGTGACTTTCGGAGTGTATGTGGAGTGGCTAGAAATGTTTTTCACCACAAATTGTATCATTGAAGTCCCCGATGATGAAAACCGTATCCGGGTGGTGTTAGAAAGAAAACGGGCTATTTTCTTGACTGAAGCAGCCCCCGAGGTGTATGAAACCCTGAAAAATGTGCTTATTCCCATCAAGCCAAAGGACACATCACTTAATGAGAGTAAAAACAGCACTACAATCCTGAGCCCCTGGAAATTGCTGAAAATTATCGGTTCAGAATACGAGACCAGTTAATTGACGAAAGTACCAGTGAGTACATTGCAGCATTAAAGAAGCTATCCGTTCTCTGTCATTTCGCAATATTTCAGGAACGAGCATTTTGTTTGTGGGATAAAGAATGAAGCGATCAGAAGAAAGTTGTTGATAACCCCTAATTTGACTTTTGATTTAGCTTGTCAGACAGCTATGTCAATGGATATGGCCGATCAATACTCCCGAGAATTTCGAGCCATTTCCAGTCGTCAGACAACCGAGATGGATTGCCTGCAGGTTAAAAGAAAAAGGCAGTTGGGCCCCAAGTCCTCAGCAACTGGCCAAGGTAACAATACATTGAAGTCATGCAATTGGTGCCTGGGACAACACATTGCTTAAAGTTGTCCATATGTGAAGGCAGAGTGTTTCTTCTGCAGGAAAACTGGGCATCTTGTGAAGGCATGCCGACTGAAAAGTAAACCAACTTTCAAGGCTACAAGTAGAAATACCCAGAGACGACATAGCATGGAAGAAAAGCAACTGGATGAAGAGATACACGTCATCAGGAGCACGAGGGTATCTAACAGCAATTCGAAAAGTATCACCATCCAAGTAAATGTTGCAGGAACCAGGGTACGCATGGAAATCGGCACTGGTGTATCAGTGAGTGTAGTACTGAAATCACTATATCTTGACAAGTTGAGTGATTTTTCACTGGAAAAGTTGAAGATAGAGCTGCAAGGCTACTCAGGAGAGAACATTCCTGTGGTAGGTCGTATCACCGTACTGGTGACATACAGGGATCAATTTCAGAGCTTGCCTCTCTTCGTAGTGACAGGAGACAAGCCTGCCTTATTAGGAAGAAATTGGTTGGGACCACTGAAGTTGGATTGGAATGAGATTTTTCACATTGAAACAAGATTTGCATCGAAAGATGATGTCATCATGAAGTATCCGAAGGTGTTCGGCGAAACAGGCAGTCCAATCCAAGGCTTCAAGGCAAGCATCAGGGTACGGAGTAGAAATAGCAGGATAGTTAAGATGAATACGTGGCTTGAGGAATGGTGCAAGAGGGAGGGATTCAAATTCCTGGGATATAGGAACCGGTTCTGGGGGAGGTGAGATGATGACAAACCGGACAGTCTACACCTGGGCAAGACCAGAACCGATGTCCTGGGTGAGTGTTTGCTAGTGCTGCTGGGGAGGGTTTAAACTAATATGGCAGGGGGATGGGAACCTATGCAGAGAGACAGAGGGAAGTAAAATGAGGCAGAAGCAAAAAGTAGAAAGGAGATAAGGAAAAGTGGAGGGCAGAGAAATCAAAGGCAAAAATCAAAAAGGGCCACATTACAACATAATTCTAAAAGGACAACGAGTGTTAAAAAAAACAAGCCTGAAATGTCTCAATGCGAGAGGCATTCGTAATAAGGTGGATGAATTAACTGCGCAGATAGCTGTTAATGGATATGATGTAATTTGGATTACGGAGACATGGCTCCAGGGTGACCAAGGCTGCGAACTCAACATCCAGGGGTATTCAACATTCAGGAAGGATATACAGAAAGGAAAAGGAGATGGGGTAGCGTTGCTGGTTAAAGAGCAGATTAATGCAATAGTAAGGAAAGACATTAGCTTGGATGATGTGGAATACTTAAGGAAGTGGCCCTAGAAATAGTGGATGTACAGGTGATCATTTTCCAACATTCTATACACTATGGGTCAGTTCCTATGGATTGGAGGTTGGTAATGTAATCCCACTTTTTAAAAAAGGAGCGAGAGAGAAAACAGAGAATTATAGACCGGTTAGCCTGACATCAGTAGTGGGGAAAATGTTGGAATTAATTATTAAAGATGTAATAGCAGTGCATTTGGAAAGCAGTGACAGGATCGGTCCAAGTCAGCATGGATTTATGAAAAGGAAATCATGTTTAAAAAATCTTCTAGAATTTTTTGAGGATGTAACTAGCAGAGTGGACAAGGGAGAACCAGTGGATGTGGTATATTTGGACTTTCAAAAGGCTTTTGCCAAGATCCCACACAAGAGATTAGTGTGCAAAATTAAAGCACATGGTATTGGGGGTAATGTATTGACGTGGATAGAGAGCTGGTTGGCAGACAGGAAGCAAAGAGTAGGAATAAATGGATCCTTTTCAGAATGGCAGGCAGTGACTAGTGGGGTACCGCAAGGTTCAGTGCTGGGACCCCAGCTATTTACAATATACATTAAAGATTTAAATGAAGGAATTGAATGTGCTATCTCCAAGTTTGCAGATGACACTAAGTTGGGTGGCGGTGTAAGCTGTGAAGAGGATGCTAAGAGGCTGCAGGGTGACTTGGACAGGTTAGGTGAGTGAGCATGGCAAATGTAGTATAATGTAGATAAATGTGAGGTTATCCACTTTGGTGGCAAATACACAAAGGCAGAATATTATCTGAATGGTGACAGATTAGGAAAAGGGGAGGTGCAACGAGACCGAACTGCTTTCTGGCTCCACCAAGGCCACTGCAAGCTCCTCATAGGCATTGAGCGACTGCAGCATGGCAGAGCCTCCGCCTGTCCTGCGTTGCTCCCGCTGGTTGATGGAAATCTTCTTCTGTAATAGATAAAGTAACATTGCACGGCATAAGCAGATGGATTTGGCAATAAACATTTAGGACTGACAGATTTATGTTCAATTTCAAGTTTGCAATACATTGCATAGGAAGATATTTCATACTGTAACATTCAAATTTATGTTGCGGTGCATAAATGTAATCAAAATTTAATCCTAATTTAGTTACTTAGTCATGCTTAAAGATTACGATATAACATTGCAGATTCGAATTAGATTTTCCATCCAACATTAAATAATAAATATAGATGATTTCAAATTTAAATTTCAACTTACTCTTGCAGCCGCCAGTAGACTGTTCCATCTTTTCCGGCACTGGTCCGGTGTCCGGGCTTCATTAGATGCCGACATGACCACGTCGGCAATCTCTGCCCAAATCCTCCGATATGCACGGGATGGAGGTTTCCCATGCCCACCCCGTGTCAGATCCTCCCACCTCACGCTTACACTATTCACTAGGGCCTCATTTGCCTACTCGCTGAAGGGTGTGGTCCTTCTCTTTCCTGCAGCTCCCTCCATTCTTTAAATGTATCTGTTTTTTCAGTAGCTCAAGATAACCTGCTTCCTTTCTCCTCTTTCTCTCTCTCTCTCTCCCAGACCCACACAGAGCTTCTGAGCATGTGTGAAGACCCTTGACCTCTCAAAACACGGGAAGGGGCATCAACCTGAAAAAAAAATCAACCTGCACATGCGCAGTAATGCGTTGCTAGGGAAGCTTTTTTTTTCATTCACTTCCGTTTTCTTTGGGCGATCGGGAGATCGGCGAGAAATGACATCGCCATTTGACATCGCTGGGCTAAGGCCGAGTGGAAAATCGCAAAAAAAAAGGGCCTTGAGCCGGCGATCGGCACAGGCGATAGGTCCCGCATCGCTGGAACAAGCCCATTTTTTTCGGCCTTAGCCAGAAAGTGGAAAGTCTAGCCCTATGTTTCTACAGAAGGACACTAGACCAGTTTACTGCAAGCCATATCCTATACCACACGCATTCAAGGAGAAAGTTGAACAAGAACTCAAAAGACTGAGAACATTATCTCTAAGATAGATCTACGTAATTGGGCTACACCCATTGTTGTTGTACCTAAGTCAAATGGTAAGGTAAGGTTGTGTGGTGATTATAAAGTAACCGTAAACCAGATTCTAGAGGGTAATCTCCCCAATACATTGCCAAATGTAGAAGATTTGTTGACAACGCTGACAGGTGGTTAGATCTTCTCAAAGTTAGATCTCACAAATGACTACTTACAACTTCAACTACATATGGAGTCCAAGTCATGCTTGACTATAAATACTCATCTAGGCCTATATCAATTTAATAGGCTACCATTTGGAGTGTCTTCCGCCCCTGCCATATTTCAAGGGGTGACGAACCAGATTTTGCAAGGCATTGAAGAGGTAGTATGTTATTTAAATGACATACTAATTTCAGCACCAAACAGGCAAATCTATAATAATGTATTGAATGAAGTGCTCAAACGGCTAGAGAAGCACAGAGTATGAGTGGCTGCTCGAAAGTGTGAGTCATTTCAAAACTCAGTGGAGTACTTAGGGCACAGAGTAGACAAAGATGGTTTACATCCAACCAAGGGAAAGTTGAATGCAATTAGAAATGCACCCACTCCCAAGAATGTCACTGAACTTCGATCATTTTTGGGTTTTTTGAACTATTATGGGAAGTTCCTACCAAATTTGACTACAGTGTTACATGCACTGAATAAGCTGTTGAAAAAACAGGTCCATTGGAAGTGGTCAGAAGAATGCGACGCAGCATTCAAGGAATGTAAAAGTCAGTTGATAGCACCATGTTAGTTCATTATGACGTATCTAAGGAGATCAAGCTAGCATGTGACACCTCTCTGTATGGAGTTGGGACAGTGATCTTCATGTACTACATAGTGGGGAGGAGAGACCAATTGCTTTTGCTTCAAGCACTCTCAGTGCCAGTGAGTGTAATTATGTGCAAATCGAAAGGGAAGCTTTGGCATTAATTTTTGTGGTCAAGAAGTTCCACAAATACTTGTATGGTTGTAAGTTTACCATTGTTACAGACCATAAGCCCCTGACAGCAATCCTCTATCCGAAGTCCCGAGTTCCAACCTTAGCTGCAGCCTGAATGCAGAAATGGGCTTTGATTTTGTCAGCATATACGTATGACATTGAGTACAGATGATCAGCTGATCACAGTAATGCTGATGCTATGTCTAGATTGCCATCCCTATCACAAGTTACACCCAATAGGGAAGAAGTGTTCTATTTTTTATACATTGATGAACTGCCAGTTACAGCTGAAGAGATTAGTAGAGCAACCAAACGTAACCCAGTTATATCAAAAGTGTATGATTACATCGCAAATGGCTGACCAAACCATGTATCATAGAAAGATATTCATCCATTCTTCATTCATAAGAATGAATTGTCCATGGATAAAGATTGTATTATGTGGGGTGCAAGAGTGGTTATCCCCAAAAAATTCAGCTTCAATCGATTAGGAGGTCTTCATAACCAGAACCTGGGAATGTGCTTAACCAAGAGTTTTGCATGCAGTTACTTATGGTGACCATGTCGAGATAAAGATATAGAGTACATCGTTAGTCAATGTACAACATGTCAATTGATAAGCAAGAAACCACCATCAGTACCATTACAGCCATGGAAGTGGTCTCCCAGGGTATGGGGGCAAAGGTTACATATAGATTTTGCTGAACTAGATAAACAGCAATTGTTTATTCCGATTGATAGTCATTCAAAGTGCGTAGAGGTGTTTCAGATGTGGAAAATAATAACAAGTCAAATACTAGACCATTTATGAAGATTATTTTCTTCATATGGCCTCCCAGAAGAAATTGTGTCTGATAATGAACCACAATCTTGTTCAGAAGAATTTGCACAGTTCACGAGAAGAAACAGTGTGAAACATACCAAGGTTCTACCGTACCACCCTGCTTCAAATGGTGCAGCAGAGCGCACAATACTCTCATCAAGCAAATGATGAATCCAAATCCAAAGAAATGACAGTTGTCAGTGGACCACAAATTGGCTAATTTTCTAATTACTTATTGTAATACTCCTCATACAACTACTGGTAGAACACCAGCAAAGTTGTGTCTCAAACGACAACCTCGAACCAGATTCTCGTTGTTAAAACCAAACTTGGCACAGTCAGTAGAATTAAGACAGAAAGAGAGTCATGATAGAGGTAGAGTAAGAGAGAGAAGTGTGCAATTAAATCAGAAGGTGAGAGTGAAAAACCATCACCATAAATGGTTAAAGTGGTTACCAGAAATAGTGGTGCTGACGAGGAGAGCACGAGAGGAGCACGAGGGGAGCATGAGAGGAGCAGGAGGGGAGCACGAGGGGAGCATGAGGGGAGCACGAGAGGAGCAGGAGGGGAGCACGAGAGGAGCAGGAGGGGAGCATGAGGGGAGCATGAGGAAAGCACGAGGGGAGCACGAGGAGAGCACGAGAGGAGCAGGAGGGGAGCACGAGGAGAGCACGAGAGGAGCACGAGGGGAGCACGAGAGGAGCAGGAGGAGGGCATGAGGAGTACGAGAGGAGCAGGAGGGGAGCACGAGGGGAGCATGAGAGGAGCAGGAGGGGAGCACGAGGGGAGCATGAGGGGAGCACGAGAGGAGCAGGAGGGGAGCACGAGAGGAGCAGGAGGGGAGCATGAGGGGAGCATGAGGAAAGCACGAGGGGAGCACAAGGGGAGCACGAGGAGAGCACGAGAGGAGCAGGAGGGGAGCACGAGGAGAGCATGAGAGGAGCACGAGGGGAGCACGAGAGGAGCAGGAGGGGAGCATGAGGAGAGCACGAGGAGGGCACGAGGAGGGCACGAGGAGGGCACGAGGAGGGTACGAGGGGAGTACGATGAGAGCACAATGCCACTGTAGCAGAAATTTTGAAAATAACAATTTGAGGGGGAATTTCTACGAAAATATCTCTCCCTAAAAACCTTCTAACCAGAGGGTTTACCGCAAAAATAAAAAAAGGAAGAGCCCAGAGGTATTCCTTTTTAGTAGTTTGGCTGATGCAGCAATTTAGATGAATACAATTCCCTTTAATATTTGGCTTCAACACTTTGCACAGCTTCTCAGAAAGAAACAGTCTGTGCTAAATAACGCATCAATCTTAGGTTCATATTTCAAGAAATAGATAATGCAAATTGCAGATGACAAGGGTGACATTTTGGCAGGGAATGTATATTTACTGGACCGTTGTATCATTACAGTTCCAGCCAAAAAGTTGAGGTCATTTATATCAATGCAGTTCAAGCTATTTCATTCCATAATTACTTTAAAAGCAAGTCTCATTAGTTGCCTCAATCAGGCAACACAGAATATAACTTGCCACCATTTCTTTACCTGAACCCTGGGGTTACCATTCACCTAAATACACAAGACGCTACTCGACTGCACTATTCTCACTCCGCTTAATGCACCTTATAAACACCACTTGAGCCAAATGTCTTTAGTTCCAATTAAGTGTGTTAATGAATGGGGAGGGGGGAGTGGGGAGGGGGTTTGTGAGACTGGGCTGGCAGCAATCCACAGTATTTTGTCATGGCTTGAGGTGAGATCCCATTCCCTCAAAAATATTTTCAAACTTACCTTTTCAGAATCTCTTCAGCATGGCGCATGCTCTGACCAGTTCAATCCTAACGTAGCAATCGGGTCCTCTGTACACCATCGTGCCTTGATTTGCATTTTAATAGGGACCTATCCTGAAATAGCCTGGTGCTTTGGACACTCAGTAGCAGGCACCTGTCAAATACTTTAATTTTCCAGCCATCTCTCAGTAATAGGGACAGTGGGCTGAGATGAGAGCATGGTGAGAGCACAGGGGGAGCACGAGGGGAGCATGGTGAGAGCACGAGGGGAGCACGAGGGGAGCATGGTGAGAGCACGAGGGGAGCACGAGGGGAGCACGAGGGGAGCACGGGGGAAGCATGAGGGGAGAATGGTGAGAGCACGGTGAGAGCACGAGGGGAGCACGAGGAGAGCACGAGGGAAGAACGGGGGGAGCACGGGGGGAGCATGAGGGGAGCACGGTGAGAGCACGAGGGGAGCACGAGGAGAGCACGAGGGAAGAACGGGGGGAGCACGGGGGGAGCATGAGGGGAGCACGGTGAGAGCACGAGGGGAGCACGAGGGGAGCACGGTGAGAGCACGAGGGGAGCACGAGGGGAGCACGAGGGTAGCACAGTGAGCACGAGGAGAGCACGAGGGAAGAACGGGGGGAGCACGAGGGGAGCACGGTGAGAGCATGAGGGGAGCACGAGGGGAGCACGAGGGGAGCACGGGGGGAGCACGGGGGGAGCACGAGGGGAGCACAGTGAGCACGAGGGGAGCACGAGGGGAGCACGATGGGAGAACGGGGGGAGCACGGGGGGACCACGAGGGGAGGACGAGGGGAGCACGAGGGGAGCACGAGGGGAGGATGAGGGGAGCATGAGGGGAGCATGAGGGGAGCATGGTGCGAGCACGAGGGGGGCACGGGCGGTGGACGATGCCACTGTAGCAGAAATTTTGAAAATAAGAACTTCAGCGGGAATTTCTACGAAAAGATCTCTCCCTAAAAACCTTCTAATCAGAGGGTTTAATGCAAAAATAAAAAAAGGAAGAGCCCAGAGGTATTCCTTTTTAGTAGTTTGGCTGATGCAGCAATTTAGATGAATACAATTCCCTTTAATATTTGGTTTTGACATCTTGCACAGCTTCTCAGAAAGAAACAGTCTGTGCTAAATAACACATCAATCTTAGGTTCATATTTCAAGAAATAGATAATGCAAATTGCAGATGACCAGAGTAACATTTTGGCAGGGAATGTATATTTTACTGCACCGTTGTATCATTACTGTTCCAGCCAGAAAAGTTGAGGTCATTTATATCAATGCAGTTCAAGCTATTTCATTCCATAATTGCCCTAAAACCAAGTCTCATTAGCTTTCTCAATCAGGCACATCAGGATATAACAAGATGCCACTCTACTGCACTATTCTCACTCCACTTAATGCACCTTATAAACACCACTTGAGCCAAATGTCTTTAGTTCCAATTAAGTATATTAATGAATGGGGAGGGAGGAGTGGGGAGGGGGTGGTTAGGGGCGCGGTGGGAGGGGGTTACTGAGACTGGGCTGGCAGCAATCCACAGTATTTTTGTAGTGGCTTGAAGTGAGATCCCATTGCCTCAAAAATATTTTCAAACTTACCTTTTCAGAATCTCTTCAGCACGGCGCATGCTCTGACCAGTTCAATCCTAAAGTAGCAATCGGATCCTCTGTACATCATAGTACCTTGATTTGCATATTAAACGTGGCCTACCGCCTGAAACAGGCTGGTGCTTTGAACACTCAGTGGCAGGCACCTGTCAAATTGGCAGTGGGCCGTGCGCCAAGGTTAACAGGGTTACTGGCCCCATTTTAGGCCGCTTTTAAGATTATTTTACCAAGAGAAAATTGGCCCAAATGAGTGTAATTTTCTCCCATTGACTATAGGTGGGGAAAAATTCCAACCTTTCAGATTTGGACATCCTTTTGGATATAGTCCCCACTGCTTACAGCGGGCGCTTTGGTGTTAACACAATTAGCTCACTATAGGTGTTGGATGGTGCATCGACTTTTAGAGACACCGAGAGACAAAAGGGAACAAAGAAGGAAACCAATGTCTGACTGGATTCCAATACGATCCCCGCACTTATTGTTAATAAAATTTAATGTGGAAAGGAATCAATGATTGATGGTTTGACAATGATTTAAACCAAGGGTTTTCCAATGTTCCCAAATTATCAATTGAAGAATCAGGAACTGCAGGAGGAACAGGATTTCCTAAATCCCTGCAGAAGAACTGGCAACTGAGCCATGGGTGGGATTCTAGTTCCGAGAGGGTGATTGTTCACAATGAGAGAGATTGTGGGCCCAAAACAGACACACAACATTCAGAACATATTGAACTGCTTGCACAGCTGGTGCACTATAAGCAGCTTCATTATAATTGACTCAGATGGTTAGAGCAGTTTGCACGATATAGGTGGCTGCCCATGATAAGTGTGGATGGTGTAAGTGGTGTAACCCCTTTTCAAAAATAACTTGCCACAAAATATAATACCACGGCCACAGTCTTCCAAAGGAATCCTTCGCTTATAAGATTAGAAAGTGTCACACAAACATGTACTTGTCTGACAAAAGCTCATTGACCTGAAACGTTTACTCTGTTTCTCTCTCCACAGATGCTTCCTGACCTGCTGAGTATTTCCAGCATTTTCTGTTTATAATTCAGATTTCCAGCATCCGCAGTATTTGGTTTTGTACGTGTAATGGCCCAGAAATCCCGGTTTCTCCTTCCCGCGGGCATTTGACTGGATTCTAGAAAAAAGAAGCGCACTTACCTGAAGCTGCAGCACCCACGCGAGTTCCCGGTCTCGAGGCCTCCACTGATTGCACGTTGCAGCGCATGCACGTCAGCACATGCGCAGGGCTGAAGCTGCAGTCACATGGCCCTAGGCAGCCAATCAAAGTAAAGTATGATCTCATTCATAATAATGGGAACTCTGTAAGTTGGAGTTCCCATTATTATGAATAAGAACCCCCCCAACACACAAAACATTAATAAAAAATAGAAAAAATACACTACATATTTAACATTAATTTAAATTTAAGTTATTTATGTATTATTAAAAGCAAATATTTTTTCAATTTTTAAAAAAGTTTTTTAAATTATGCTTTAAAATAAATTTAACCTGGTGGGCATGGTTTTTAAAGATAAAGTATGTTTTTTAAATTTTACTTTTTATGTTTTAAGTGTGTTTTAAAACTCTTATGGCTGTAAAAGTAGGCTATGTGTCTGCTTTTATCATGCGCAAGAGTTTTCAGGACATTTGCTGGGCAAGATATGGGTACATACCGCAATCTTGCCCATGCAAATGTCCTGGCTCCCGAGATGTGGAAGATCTGTCAAGCTCCAGCTTGACAGATCGGAAAAGCCGGTTTTCAGCACATGCGCATTGTGCATTGAAAAACGGCTTTTGCGATGCCTTCCCGGGTCCGTACACACTCCGTACAGACCCAGGAAGGCCGGGATTTCTGGGCCAATATCTCTGATTGTTGCCAGCTGCAGCACTCTATCAACCAAAATGATCACTTTTATATGTCCTTTTCAACCGACAGTTGAAAGAAAGTCATAGGACAACTGCAAACCTGCCATATTTCACACAGAGTATAATGGGAGTGACTACCGGGCTGCCATCTGATCAAAGGGTCTGCATGCAGTGCTAAGCTGTTGGAAAGGTTTAGTTTCCTGCCACCTTTCCATTCTTCCTCATGGCACTATGTCATGCAGTCATTTATTTCCCTCATAAGCAAGCACTTCCTATCGTGCTTTTAATGCTTGCATAACACCATTGGATTATACAAATCTTTTGCTCGGTTATTATCCGTCAATGACATGATTTTCTATCCCCCCTTCTTTGGTGAGTTCTAATTGGCTTCATTTTTAGGTATGGGGTCCCTCTTTGAAGGGAATTGTCAAAATTGGCAAGCAGTCAGAGTCCAGGGCTCAAAGTGAATTACATTTGCCCCATAACATATCAGCATTGGCAAAGAGTTCATCTACAAATTAAAGCTCCAACCTGACAGTCTGGACATCTGCATTTGATTTGCGAACCTAAGAGTCTCTGTGACCTACGTATAACATTTCTGCATTGTATATAAACTAAGGCTAAGCCTCATAATTTATGCAATGCAAAACTACTACAAAAAAAAATATAGGTTATATTTTACTTTAATGAGACAGTCGAGGTGCAAGTTCCCCATTAGACATTCCATTTTGAATAATAAAAACCAAACGAGGTTCTTTTTAATCCATTGATTTGAAGGTTGAGTGTGATTATAATCGGCATACATTTTATCTGATGACTATTTATTGAAATTCAGTTCCGATGTACAATTGACTATTTTAATGGACCATGAATAGTATGATAGCTGCTGTAATATAAAAGGTTTCAAAAGACAAAGGTCCTGTTTTAGCTAAAGGTATCCAGGAGTCCTTATGATGCAAAACCCTAAATAAGCCATCCATGTAGACTTATAGGAGAAGATTAACTCTGTGGATAATTCTCAGGATCAAGTTCCTCCATAGGTAGAAATGTCTTTCTGATTTTTAATTTTTCACTTAATCTTCATTTGAAACAGGACTTCCCGAAGAAGACCTCAAAACATCCACCTCAAACATTTTCACCTACAGTTAGTCCCTACACTGAATATTGCTCCCATTTGGCTTTCTTTGAAGAATGCATGTTTTGGCTAATTCTGGGTGTTGTACTTCTGGTGCAATGTTCTTCCCCTTGCTCTTTAACAGCAGCAATTATCTAACTAGACAAGTCTTTTTACAAAAAAGTGTTTCTTTCATCTTTAGAGAGTTTAAGAGAGCAGGTCCAGCGGTGCTGTACCACCAGTGGTGAAATGAAGGGAGGGGGATTGCATAGAAGGCTGGAGTCAGAAGACTATGGGGAACAATTTTAACCTAATCCGCCCATCGGGATACCAATCATATTGATTTTACACCCCACCTGATGTTACTCCCTGTTGCAGTCAATAGAAAGTAATCCTGGGGATTAGAGGGTGTAAAACCGGTGTTCCACCTGATCCCGTGGGGTTCCTGCCCGGCAAGTTGCTAAAATTAGCCTCTTTAAAGTGTTTGGGAGGTGATCTAGCATTCCTGTCATCCCATATTTATCATATCAATCACAGCTAAGCTCATCTCTGACCATTTCCTTGTATTGCTCTCCACCCACACCTGCCTTCCTCCCCGCAACCAGAGGTCTCCAGTCGTCCTGGTTAACCCTTGCCACTGTAACAAGCAAGACCTTGCTCTGTCAAGCCCGTGTGATGGCTGATGTGCAACGGCCACCCCACGTTAACAGAATCCACGCACAGGCATCTTCCACCCTTCAGTATGTAGTTCTGGACCTGGAATGTCAGGTCCCTCATTGAAACACCTGTGAACTCATCCCTTTTTGGTGGAAGTGGGTCATCCTCGATAAAGGAGATTGCCTAATACTATACTTCCTTCTGTGTCCACCCCGGGAAAAACTCTCTCCCGACTCTCTTACAACTGCACTTATCAACTCCCAACTGTCTTTGCTTTGGCCTTCTATTCACCATGACATTTCTGTAGCTACTGATCTGCTCAACCACACCCTCACCACTATCTTTGATACCTTAGTCCTTGTTAAGACAAATGCTCTCTCTCACCCTGGCTGTTCCCCCTGGTACAACCCTCATCTCCACTTCCTTAAGTCCAAGGGACGCAGACTTGAATGCATAAAGCAATCAACTGGTTTAGCCATTCACTGCCAGATCTGGCTGGACCACAAAAAGCACTATCTGGTACTGCTTTCATCTGTCAAAACTGTTCACTATTCCAGGATCATTCTGGAACACAAAGATAACCTAAACCCTGGCTTCTTTTCTCTAGTATACACTGTCTTCTTAAACCCCTCTCTCCTGTCTCCTGCACCCTCACCTCCAACAATACGTGCAAGGAGCTCATTGACTTCTTTGTCACTAAGATTGAGATCATCTGCCTCTGCCACTTCCCTTTCTTCCTCTAGCTCACGGGGCCAAACTTCCTCTGAGGTTCTCCCCTGCCCTAACCCTGACCTCACATCTTTCTCCAGTTTCTCTCCGATCTCCCCTCAGGCAGAGAAACCAAAGGCAAGAAACAAAAAGGGCCACTGCATATAAAAGGGCTGCAGGAGGGGTAAAAACTAAAAATCATGGTTTAAAAACTAGGATGAAAACACTCTACCTAAATGCACGCAGCATTAGAAATAAAGTAAATGAGTTGACGGTTCAAATCATTACAAATGGGTATGATTTTGTGGCCATTACAGAAACGTGGTTGCAGGGTGGCCAAGACTGGGAATTAAACAGACAGGGGTATCTGACGATGCAGAAAGATAGGCAAGAAGGGAAAGGAGGTGGGGTAGCTCTGTTAATAAAGGATGATATCAGGGCAGTTGTGAGGGATGATATTGGCTCCAATGAACAAAATGTTGAATCATTGTGGGTGGAGATTAGAGATAGTAAGGGGAAAAAGTCACTGGTGCGCGTAGTTTATAGGCCCCCAAATAATAACTTCATGGTGGGGCGGGCAATAATCAAGGGAATAATGGAGACATGTGAAAAAGGAACGGCAGTAGTTATGGGGGATTTTAACCTACATATCGATTGGTCAAATCAAATCGCATGGGGTAGCCTGGAGGAGGAATTCATAGAATGCATACGGGATTGTTTCTTAGAACAGTATGTAACAGCCTACAAGTGAGCAAGCCATTTTGGATCTGGTCCTGTGTAACGAGACAGGAAAAATAAACGATCTCCTCGTAAAAGATCCTCTCGGAATGAGTGATCACAATATGGTTGAATTTGTAATACAGATTGAGGATGAGGAAGTTGTGTCAGAAACGAGCGTACTATGCTTAAACAAAGGGGACTACAGTGGTATGAGGGCAGAGTTGGCTAAGGTAGACTGGAAACAAGGACTAAACGGTGGCACAATTGAGGAACAGTGGAGGACTTTTAAGGAGCTCTTTCATAATGCACAACAAAAATATATTCCAGTGAAAAAGAAGGGCGGCAAGAGAAGAAATAACCAGCCGTGGATAACCAAGGAAATAAAGGAAAGTATCAAATCAAAGACCAATGCGTATAAGGTGGCCAAGGTTAGTGGGAAACTAGAGGATTGGGAAAATTTTAAGCAACAGCAAAGAATGACTAAAAAAGCAATAAAGAAAGGGAAGATAGATTACGAAGGTAAACTTGCGCAAAACATAAAAACAGATAGTAAAAGCTTTTACAGATATATAAAACGGAAAAGAGTGACTAAAGTAAATGTTGGTCCCTTAGAAGATGAAAAGGGGGATTTAATAATGGGAAATGTGGAAATGGCTGAGCCCTTAAACAATTATTTTGCTTCCATCTTCACAGTGGAAGACACAAAAACCATGACAAAAATTGCTGGTCATAGGAATGTGGGAAGGGAGGACCTTGAGATGATCACTATCACTAGGGAGGTAGTGCTGGACAGATTAATGGGACTCAAGGTAGACATGTCCCCTGGTCCTGATGAAATGCATCCCAGGGTATTAAAAGAGATGGCGGAAGTTATAGCAGATGCATTCGTTATAATCTACCAAAATTCTCTGGACTCTGGGGAGGTACCAGCGGATTGAAGAGCAGCTAATGTAACGCCTCTGTTTAAAAAAGGGGGCAGGCAAAAGGCAGGTAACTATAGGCCAGTTAGTTTAACATCTGTAGTGGGGAAAATGCTTGAAACTATCATTAAGGAAGAAAAGGCGGGACATCTGGATAGGAATAGTGCAATCAAGCAGACGCAGCATGGATTCATGAAAGGGAAATCATGTTTAACTAACTTACTGGAATTCTTTGAGGATATAACGAGCATGGTGGATAGAGGTGTACCGATGGATGTGGTGTATTTAGATTTCCAAAAGGTATTTGATAAGGTGCCACACAAAAGGTTACTGCAGAAGATAAAGGTACGCGGAGTCAGAGGAAATGTATTAGCATGGATCGAGAATTGGCTGGCGAACAGAAAGCAGAGAGTCGGGATAAATGGGTCCTTTTCCGGTTGGAAATCAGTGGTTAGTGGTGTGCCACAGGGATCGGTGCTGGGACCACAACTGTTTACAATATACATAGATGACCTAGAAGAGGGGACAGAGTGTAGTGCAACAAAATTTGCAGATGACACTAAGATTAGTGGGAAAGCGGGTTGTGTAGAGGACTCAGAGAGGCTGCAAGGAGATTTGGATAGGTTAAGCGAATGGGCTAAGGTTTGGCAGATGGAATACAATGTCGGAAAGTGTGAGGTCATCCACCTTGGGAAAAAAAATAGTAAAAGGGAATATTATTTGAATGGGGAGAAATTACAACATGCTGCGGTGCAGAGGGACCTGGGGGTCCTTGTGCATGAATCCCAAAAGGTTAGTTTGCAGGTGCAGCAGGTAATCAGGAAGGCAAATGGAATGTTGGCCTTCATTGCGAAATGGATGGAGTACAAAAGCAGGGAGGTGTTGCTACAACTGTATAAGGTATTGGTAAGGCCGCACCTGGAGTACTGCGTGCAGTTTTGGTCACTTTACTTAAGGAAGGATATACTAGCTTTGGAAGGGGTACAGAGACGATTCACTAGGCTGATTCGAGAAATGAGGGGGTTACCTTATGATGATAGATTGAGTCGACTGGGTCTTTACTCCTTGGAGTTCAGAAGGATGAGGGGTGATCTTATAGAAACATTTAAAATCATGAAAGAGATAGACAAGATAGAGGCAGAGAGGTTGTTTCCATTGGTGGGGGAGACTAGAACTAGGGGGCACAGCCTCAAAATACGGAGGAGCCAATTTAAAACCGAGTTGAGAAAGAATTTCTTCTCCCAGAGGGTTGTGAATCTGTGGAATTCTCTGCCCAAGGAAGCAGTTGAGGCTGGCTCATTGAATGTATTCAAGTCATAGATAGATAGATTTTTAACCAATAAGGGAATTAAGGGTTACAGGGAGAGGGCGGCTAAGTGGAGCTGAGTCCACGACCAGATCAGCCATGATCTTATTGAATGGCGGAGCAGGCTCGAGGGGCTAGATGGCCTACTCCTGTTCCTAATTCTTATGTACTTATGTTCTTATATGCCCTCTCCAGTACATTTGTCCATGGGATCCCTTTCCTGCTCCCTCGACCCAATTCCCACTAAACTGCCGACTGCCCAACTTCCTTTTCTGGCTCCCATGTTAGCTGATATTGTTAATGGTTCGCTCTCCTCAGGTACTGTCACCCTCTCCTTCAAATCTACCATCATCACTGTTACGTTTAGACTAACTCCACAAGACTGTATATCTTAAGCTCAAACTGTTGTGACCTTGGTCTCTTTATTGTAACTCCACAGTGAGGAAGCAGCATGGTAAACTGCCATTTATACCTGCTTGCCCAGGGTGTGCTGGTGACCCTTGGGTCTCCCACAGGTGCTCCCCCTGGTGGCAAGTCTTATACATTGGTAATGTTTACATACATAACATCATTCCCCTCCAAAGTCTTATATACAAGTTATTTACAAGTTGAGGCGATCCGGGGCTCTACGTTCCCGGGTTGATCGCCTGAGTTGAAGTCCTGGCATAGGTGAGTCGGTCGGATCATTGTTGCACGGCGGTGTGGCTGCTCTGATCGAACTGTCGGGCATGGTAGGCTCATCCTCGTGGTTGACAGTGTGATCGATTGCTGGTTGGGTGTGTGTGGGTGGATCAATGATGGTAATGTCCTCTTCAAACTGTTCTTGGTTGTCAGTGAACCGCAGTTAGGTCTGATCCAAGTGCTTTCTGCACGTTTGTCAATTCAAAAGTTTGACAACAAACACTCTATTCCCCTCCTTGGCTAAAACAGTGCCAGCAACCCATTTGGGACCATGACCGTAGTTAAGAACAAATACAGGGTCATTAACCTCAATGTCACGCGATACAGCTGCGCGATTGTGGTACACGTTATGCCGGTGACGCCGGGTTTCTACATGATCATTGAGATCCGGGTGGACTAAGGAGACCCTGGTTTTGAGTGCTCTCTTCATTACCAATTCTGCAGGGTGGGGTCGCCTGTGGTAGCTGAGCAGAATCCAAGATAACTGGGTCTGCATGGAACGGTCCGTCATGTGTTTCAAGCTCTGCTTGATGGTTTGAACTGCCCATTCTGCTTGACCATTGGATGCGGATTTAAACGGAGCAGACCTGACATGCTTGATGCCATTGCGGGCCATGAACTCGTTGAATTCTGAGCTGGTGAAACATGGTCCATTTTCACTAACAAGGACGTTGGGCAAACCATGGGTGGCGAACATGGACCGGAGGCTTTCAATGGTGGCAGCGGACGTACATGACGACATTATTATACATTCAATCCATTTAGAGTAAGCGTCCACTGCTACTAGGAACATCTTTCCTAGAAACGGGCCAGCGAAATCTACGTGGACCCTTGACCACGGTTTGGAGGGCCATGACCACAGACTCGGTGAGGCCTCCCTTGGTGCATTGCTCAACTATGAGCAAGTGTTGCATAGGTGTATGCATGACTCCAACTCCGAGTCAATGCCGGGCCACCAAACGTGCAACCTGACAACAGCCTTCATCATGACTATGCCTGGGTGGGTACTATGAAGGTCGGGTATCAACGGTTCCTTGCCTTTTTTTGGCAAAATTACACAATTCCCCCATAGGAGGCAGTCTGAATGGATGGACATTTCGTCCTTGCGTCTGTGGAATGGCTTAATTTCGTCTTGCATTTCCCCTGGGACCGCCGACCAGCTCCCTTTGAGGAAGCAGCTTTTTACTAGTGATAGCATCGGGTCCTGGCTAGTCCAGGTCCTGATCTGGTGAGCCGTGACAGGTGACCCCTTGCTCTCAAAAGCATCCATTGCAAGGAGCAAGTCTGCGGGTTGTGTCATTTCCACCCCAGTGGTGGGCAATGGTAGCCGACTGAGGGCATCCGCACAGTTCTCCGTGCCTGGTCTGTGGCAGATTACATAATCATATGCAGATAACGTTAGTGCCCATCTTTGGATGCGGGACGAAGCATTGGCGTTAATACCGTTGCTTTCTGAGAACAACGCAATGAGCGACTTGTGGTCAGTTTTGAGCTCGAACCAGAGCCCAAATAGGTATTGGTGCATTTTCTTAACACCATATACGCATGGTAATGCTTCTTTTTCAACCATAATGTAGGCTCTTTCAGCCTTAGATAAACTTCTGGACACATATGCAACCGGTTGCAGTTTGCCTAACACACTGGTTTGCTGTAACACAAAACCGACCCCGTACGAAGATGCATCGCAAGCTAGTACTAAACGTTTACACGGATCATACAATATAAGTAACTTGTTGGAACATCGCAGGTTTCTGACCTTGTTAAAGGCTGTCTCTTGAGCTTTACCCCAAACCCAGTCGTCACCCTTGCGTAGCAATAAATGCAAGGGTTCCAGCAAAGTGCTCAACCCCGGCAGAAAGTTACCAAAATAGTTGAGGAGTCCCAGGAACGAATGCAGCTCCGTCACATTCTGTGGTCTGGGTGCATTCTTGATGGCCTCCGTCTTGGAGTCCTTGGGTCTGATGCCGTCCGCCGCAATCTTTCTCCCCAGAAATTCGATCTCTGGCACCAGGAAAACACACTTAGAGTGTTTCAGCCTGAGTCCCATTCTGTCCAGTCGCTTGAGAACCTCTTCCAGGTTGTGCAAGTGTTCAGTAGTGTTGCAGCCAGTGATCAAGATGTCGTCTTGGAACACCATGATGCGCAGATCTGATTTCAGCAGACTCTCCATGTTCCTCTGGAAGATGGCCACTGCCGAACGAATCCCAAAGGGGCATCTGTGGTATATGAACAGTCCTCTGTGCGTGTTGGTGCACATCAATTTTTTCGAAGGTTCAGCCAACTCCTGTGTCATGTAAGCAGAGGTTAGATCCAGCTTGGTGAACGACTTTCCCCCTGCTAGCGTTGCAAACAGGTCATCCACTTTGGGTAGTGGGTACTGGTCCTGAAATGAGACTGGGTTGATCGTTACCTTGTAGTCCCCGCAGATTCTGACCGTCCCATCGCTCTTCGACACCGGAACAATTGGACTGGCCCACTCGTTGAACTCGACTGGCGGTATGATCCCCTCTCATTGAAGTCTGTCCAGCTCGATCTCGACTTTCTCTCGCATCATGTATGGAACCGCTCGGGCCTTGTGATGAACGGGTCGTGCATCAGGGACTAGATGGATCTGCACTTTGGCGCCTGTGAAGTTGCCAATGTCTGGCTCGAATAACAATGGGAATTTGTTTAGCAGTTGGGCGAACAAGGCGTCATTCTCCAAAGACAGTGTTTTGATGTCGTCCCAGTTCCATCGGATCTTTCCTAGCCAGCTTCTGCCAAACAGCATTGGGCCATCGCCTGGTACAATCCATAGTGGTAAATCATGCACAGTTCCATCATACGATACCTTCACTGCCGCACTGCCAATGACTGATATGAGCTCTTTGGTGTAAGTGCGCAGCTTGGTGTGGATTGGGCTTAGTTTTGGCCTTTGTGCCTTGTTGCCCCACAGTTTCTCAAGAGCCTTCTGGCTCATAATTGACTGACTCGCCCCTGTGTCCAATTCCATGGAAACTGGAATGCCATTTAATTTGACTTTTAGTATTATCGGAGGGCTTTTGGTGGTGAAGGTGTGTACCCCCATACACTTCCTCTTCAGCCTCGGGTTGAGTTGCCTCTCTTACTCGTTCAGCGTGATCCGCGCCGGATCGGTCATCTTCTGCCGACTCTGCCACGTGGTGAGTTGCAGCACGTCTGCACATTCGCTGGAGGTGCTCCATTGTTCCACAGCCCTTGCACACGTAGTGCTTGAATCGACATTGATGGGCTCGATGATTACCCCCCGCAGTGCCAACATGGTTCTAATGGATTCGCATTCATGCCCCACGGCGGACTCTGAATCATCCTAGGTCTTGGCGCTGCGGACACGTAGGCCCTGCCATGTACAGTTCTGCCTGCTGAAGGCATTATCTTATGCACAATACTTGCCGGTGAGTTCCGATGCTGAAATGATATCTGTTTAGTGTTATCGTTCGTGGACATAAAAGCCTGGGCTATCGTGATGGCTTGCTCAGATCTAGGGATTCGGCAGACAGCAGTTTGCGAAGAATGACCTCGTGGCCGATTCCAAGCACGAAAAAGTCCTGCAATACTTCCTCCAAAAATCCAGCAAATACGCACGGTCCCGCAAGGCGTCTTAGATCGGCGACATAGATCGCCCCGTCCTGGCCCTCGGAGCGGTGGTGCGTATAAATACGATATCTGGCCATCAAGATGCTCTCCTTCGGCTTGAGGTGTTCCCGAACCAGCGTGCACAACTGTTCATATATCTTGTCCGTTGGTTTCGTCGGTGTTAGTAGATTTTTGATGAGGTCATATATCGTGGACCCGCAAACAGTGAGGAGAATCACCCTGCGCTTGACCGCGGTTTCTGCCTTTTCCAGCTCGTTGGCCACGAAGTACTGGTCAAGGCGCTCAACGAAGGCTTCCCAATCATCACCCTCAACAAATCTCTCAAGAATACCAAAGGCAGCCATAACTGCGTGAAATTTCGTGATCTGTTACTCATCGCCAATTGTTACGTTTAGAATAACTCCACAAGACTATATATCTTAAGCTCAAATTGTTGTGACTCTGGTCTCTTTATTGTAACTCCAGAGTGAGGAGGCAGCATGGTAGACTGCCTTTTATACCTGCTTGCCCAGGATGTGCAGGTGACCCTTGGGTCTCCCATAGGTGCACCCCCTGGTGGCAACTCTTACACATTGGTAATGTTTACATATATAATAATCACACCTCTTACCAAAAAAACAACACTTGACCATTCCGACCTTGAAAACTACCGGCCCATCTCCAATCTCCCTTTCCTCTCCAAAGTCCTTGAATGTGTTTTCACCTCCCAAATCCATGCCCATCTTTCCCAGAACTCCATGTTTGAATCCCTCCAATCAGGTTTCTGTCTCTGCCACAATACCGAAATGGCTCTTGTCAAAGTCACAAATGACAACCTATGTGACTGTGACAAAGGTAAACTAACTCTTCTCATCCTTCTCGACCTGTCTTCAGCCTTGGACACGGTTGACCACACCATCCTCCACCAATGCCTCTCCATTGTCGTCCAGCTGGGTGGGACAGCATTCACCTGGTTCCATTCTTATCTATCTAATCATAGCCAGAGAATCACGTGCAATGGCTTCTCTTCCTGCTCCTGCATCGTTACCTCTGATGTCCCCCAAGAAACTATCCTTGGCCTCCTCCTATTTCCCATCTACATGCTGCCCCAAAGCGAAATCATCTGAAAACACAATGGTAGTTTCCACATCTACCTCAGTTTCCATGACTCCCAGCTTAACTCACCACCACTTTTCTCAACCCCTCCAGGGTCTCTAAATTGTCAGACTGCTTGCCTGACATCCAGTTCTGGATGAGCCGAAATTTCTTCCAACTAAATATTGGGAAAACCTAAGCCAGCAACTCCTAGTGTCTGTCTGAGCCTACACCCGATGGTTCACAACCTTGAAGGGGATATTGTTTGATGGGTCAGCAGTTGCGTTTGGTGGCGTGTTGGGTGCAAATTTTTTTTTTTTGACAGTTGACAACCCACCGCCACGCTACTTTCTGAGATGTCGGGTCTATCAGGGCTGGACAGACCCAACACGCGGTGGCGGGGGAGGCAATTTAGCTTATTATAACCTTGTTAACAGCCCTTTATATAGTATTTTGATTTCACCTCACCATTTTACCAGGTTGCCCATGGAGTCTACGCTGCTCGGGGATCACGTCAGGTAAGTTTGTTGGGAGTTGTGTGATCATGAATTCATTTCTATACTTGACAGCTGCAAATGTGCTATAAAAGCTCCCATCTCACAGCTGTTCACTTTCCAAGATCAAAAGCTCTTGCTTACTGCATTTGGAAGGCAGATTGAGCTTTATGCAGATATCCGGTGTCACCAATTTGAACAACCTCTCTCACCATTGACAGATCGCTTCTGTCATTTCAAGTTCACCTGCCATCTATTACATTAGCATCAGTGCCCTTGAAACTATCACAAATTGATCCTCAGAATCCCACCACGAGCAGTCCCAACACCAGCAGCACGAGGCACACCAGCAGCACCAACAACACCAACCTTCTACGCAATCAACTGATGCTGCACAAGACACAGGGCATCAGCACCTGACCACATTGCTGCCCGGGAGGCCAGGGATGGTCTCACCATGGTCAGATTTACTTCACTTGAAGATATACACCCTGGCTGCCACATGATGCACCAGGTTGACACCACCCCACAACAACAACATAAAGGATCCCTACAATGCCATTGCAGGGGATACACCATTCACTGCAATTCACTAAGCCACTTCCAAAGGTGCACACAAATCTGTCCAAGAATGCAAAGTGTTGAAAATAAAGATGTCAATGTTTGACAGCACATTAACAAAAACTTTACATGGACATTGGCTAAAAGTGCCTACTCTTGTGAGATGTTAGTTGGTATGATTGGATAAGGATGAGTGTGAGGGGTGGCTAGTGAGATGGGGATATGATAATGTGGATAGAGAGAGAGGGATGGGTGGAGTTACAAGGTAAGTTGGTGTGAGTAAGGGTGTGCAGGAGTTGGGTAGGGAAGGCAGAGTCATGGGGATGTGATGAGTGGCACAGAAGGATGAGGTTGAGTGTGGCTTTGCAGTAATGTTTTGTGATCCACTAAGATCATTGAAAGGTTGGCACCACTGCAGCCAGGTTCTCCTGACGACATCCCTGCTTGTATTAGAAACATAGGGCCCAAGTTTCCACACGATAAAAAACGGGCGCCCCGCCGAGCTCAGCGCCCGTTTTTCGCGCCTAAAACGGCGCCTAAAAATAAACTCGCGATTCTGGAGCGTTCTGCAGCTCCTTGTCTGCCTGGTGCGGCGCCCAGGGGGGCGGAGCCTACACTCGCACCGATTTTGTAAGTGGGAGGGGGCGGGTACTATTTAAATTATTTTTTTTCCTGCCGGCAACGCTGCGCATGCGCGTTGGAGCGTTCGCGCACGCGCAGTGTGAAAAAAACATTGGCACTCGGCCATTTTTGTAGTTCTTTGCAGCTGTTTAATTTTTGAACATTTTTTTAATAAAAGCACATTGCCATCAGCACTTGCTGCCTTCTCACTGTCTCCTTCCACCCCCCCCCGCGTGAAGAACGGGCGCCTCCTCCCCCCCCCCCGCGGGAAAGAACGGGCGCCTCCTCCCCCCCCCCCCGCGGGAAAGAACGGGCGCCTCCTCCCCCCCCGCGGGAAAGAATGGGCGCCTCCTACCCCCCCCCGCGGGAAGAACGGGCGCCTCCTCCCCCCCCCCCCCGCGGGAAAGAACGGGCGCCTCCTCCCCCCCCCCGCGGAAAAGAACGGGCGCCTCCTCCCCCCCCGCGGGAAGAACGGGCGCCTCCTCCCCCCCCGCGGGAAGAACGGGCGCCTCCTCCCCCCCCCGCGGGAAGAACGGGCGCCTCCTCCTCCCTCCCCGCGGGAAAGAACGGGCGCCTCCTCCCCCCCCGCGGGAAAGAACGGGCGCCTCCTCTCCCCCACCCCCCCCCCCCCCGCGGGAAGAACGGGCGCCTCCCCCCCCCGCGGGAAAGAACGGGCGCCTCCTCCTCCCCCCGCGGGAAGAACGGGCGCCTCCTCCCCCCCCCGCGGGAAGAACGGGCGCCTCCTCCCCTCCCCCCCCCCCCCCCCGCGGGAAGAACGGGCGCCTCAGGCTGACTGTAGAATTCTTCGTGCCTGAAGCACTTTCACACAGGTAGGAAGATGGTTTATTTAATCTTTTCTTTGCTTATAAATGTTTATTCAGGTTGGATTTATTTGTATAATATTTGTAGAAGTATAGATAAGGATTTATTGTAGAATTTAATGACTTCCCTTCCCCCCCCTCCCCCCCACCTCGTTCTGGACGCCGAATTTGTAACCTGCGCCTGATTTTTTAATGTGTAGAACAGGTTTTTTCAGTTCTACAAAAATCTTCACTTGCTCCATTCACCTTAGTTTGGAGTACGTTTTCACTGTGGAAACTTTGAAATCAGGCGTCAGTGGCTGGACACGCCCCCTTTTGAAGAAAAAATTCTGTTCCAAAGTAGAACTGTTCTACCTGACTAGAACTGCAGAAAAAAAAATGTGGAGAATTGCGATTTCTAAGATAGTCCGTTCTCCATCAGTTGCTCCTAAAAATCAGGCGCAAATCATGTGGAAACTTGGGCCCATAGAAACATAGATAATAGGTACAGGAGTAGGCCAAACAGCCCTTCAAGCCTGCACCACCATTCAATAAGATCATGGCTGATCATTCACCTCAGTACTCCTTTCCTGCTTTCTCTCCATACCCCTTGATCCCTTTAGCCGTCAGGGCCATATCTAACTTCCTCTTGAATATATCTAACGAACTGGCATCAACAACTCTCTGCGGTAGAGAATTCCACAGGTTAACAACTCTCTGAGTGAAGAAGTTTATCCTCATCTCGGTCCTAAATAGCTTACCCCTTATCCTTAGACTGTGACCCCTGGTTCTGGACTTCCCCAACATCAGGAAAATTCTTCCTGCATCTAACCTGTCCAGTCCCATCAGACTTTTATATGTTTCTATGAGATCGCCTCTCATCCTTCTAAACTCCAGTGAATACAGGCCCAGTCGATCCAGTCTCTCCTCATATGTCAGTCCTGCTATCCCGGGAATCAGTCTGGTGAACCTTCGCTGCACTCGCTCAATAGCAAGAACGTCCTTCCTCAGATTAGGACACCAAAACTGAACACAATATTCCAGGTGAGGCCTCACCAAGGCCCTGTACAACTGCATTAAGACCTCCCTGCTCCTATACTCAAATCCCCTAGCTATGAGGGCCAACATACCATTTGCCTTCTTCACCACCTGCTGTACCTGCATGCCAACTTTCAACGACTGATGTGCCATGACACCCAGGTCTCGTTGCACCTCCCCTTTTCCTAATCTTATGCCATTCAGATAATATTCTGCTTCATGTTTTTGCCACAAAAGTGGATAACCTCACATTTATTCACATCATACTGCATCTGCCATGCATTTGCCCACTCACCTAACCTGTCCAAGTCACCCTGCAGCCTCTTAGCATCCTCCTCACAGCTCACACCACCACCCAGCTGAGTGTCATCTGCAAACTTGGAGATATTACATTCAAGTCCTTCATCTAAATCATTGATGTATATTGTAAATAGCTGGGGTCCCAGCACTGAGCCCTGCGGCACCCCACTAGTCACTGCCTGCCATTCTGAGAAGGACCCATTTATCCCTACTATCTGCTTCCTGTCTGCCAGCCAGTTCTCTATCCACGGTCAATACATTACCCCTAATACCATGTGCTTTAATTTTGCACACTAATCTCTTGTGTGGGGCCTTGTCAAAAGCCTTTTGAAAGTCCAAATACACCACATCCACTGGTTCTCCCTTGTCCACTCTACTGCACAATGTGCAACCAGGCTGCATTGAACTACTGGGGAGGTCTCTTCCACCCATTAGAAAGGAAGAGAACCTCCCTGCATGCTGGGACTCCCTCCAAAAACATATGGAGGGAGCCATGGGGAAGCCTAGATGCAGCCGTGCACCTTTGTGTAGTGCTTGTCAGTGTTTGCAGCACCTCAATGCTGTAGAACACTGACAGCACAAATGTCAAAGTAAATTTGCGCATGGTCCCTTTAAGGAAAGCGACTGATGACGGGTCATCAAGTGACAGCATCAAACCTGCTTCCTTTAATTGGCTGTGAAACATGCTGGGCGGGCTTAAAAAGCCCAATCAGGGCAAAATCATTTCACAGAGCGACCTGGAGCGAGCAGGCAGGTCGGGACTCAGCACTGACCCTGGTCACACCAGATCCACTGAGGTCGGGGAAATCGTAGCCTTGGTATCACATTTGAACCTGAAATGAGCTTCTGACCACATATCCCCTATTTCCACCTCCAGAACATCGCCCAGCTCTGCCCCTGCCTCAGTTCATCTGCTGCTGAAACCCTCTTCCATACCTTTGTTATCTCTGGACTTGGCCATTCCAATGCACTCCTGGCTGACCCCCGCATGTTTTACCCTACGTAAACTTGAGGTGATCCAAAACTCAGCTGCCCGTGTTCCAAGTCGCACCAAGTCCCGTTCACCCATCACCCCTGTGCTCACTGGCCTATTTTTTCACCCAGCTAAGCCACACCTTGATTTTAAAATGTTCATCCTTGTTTTCAAATCCCTCCATGGCTTCACACCTTTTTATCTCTGTAATCTCCTCCAGCCCGACTACGCCCCGAGATATCTCACTCCTCTAAGTCTGGTCTCTTGAGCATCCCTGATTGTAATTGCTCAGCCATTAGTGGCCAAGCCTTCAGTTGCCAAGGTCCTAAGCTCTGGAATTCCCTGCCTAAACCTCTGCGCCTCCCTACCTCGCTTTCCTCTTTTCAGAAGCTCCTTAAAACCTACCTCTTTGACCAAGCTTTTGGTCAGCTGCCCTAATTTCTCCTTATGTGGCTCGATGTCAAATGTTGTTTTAGAATGCTCCTGTGAAGTGCCTTGGGATGTTTTACTATGTTAAAGGTGCTATATAAATACAAGATGCTGAAGTTGTTGTTGCTTATACAAAATATCCTTGTGGTTGTGCTTGTGTAAATTTTATCCTTCCACTTTGCATGATGGCCACGAATAAGCTTCATGGGATAAAAATTAGACCATGCTCTTCCTTCTCCCTGTGGCCGAGGAGCTCCTCCCGAAGTCACAGTGTGGATTTCGTCCTCTACGGGGCACAACGGACATGATTTTTGCAGCGCGACAGCTGCAGGAAAAATGCAGGGAACAGTGCCTGCCCTTATACATGGCCTTCTCTGACCTTACAAAGGCCTTTGATTCTGTCAACCACGAGGGTCTATGGAGTGTCCTCCTCTGTTTCGGATGCCCCCAAAAGTTCATCAACATCCTCCGCCTGCTCCACGACAACATGCAGGCCGTGATCCTTACCAACAGATCCATTACAGACCCAACCCACGTCCGGGCTGGGGTCAAACAGGGCTGTGTCATCGCCCCAACCCTCTTCTCAATCTTCCTCGCTGCCATGTTCCACCTCACAGTCTTTTTCGATTCCGAGGAACTGCCTATGATGATGATGCATTGCAATCAAGACAAATGGTACAATTTCCTACCCTAATTTGTTCTTTGTAGGATTAGCAACTGAACATTCGACCAGATGTTTGTTATCTCGATCCACTCACACCATGGTCAGGTGTTTCCTGCACACTATTTACTTTTCCTTGTGCTTTTTTCCTGTAAGCCCATGAACTCATTCCTGTAACTTTCTCTATGTATACCTGTTGGTGAAACACACCAAGATAAACATAGAAACAAAGAGATTACAATGACAATATTTTCCTAAGTGTCCCAAATACTCATTGCTGTTATCAGAGCACATATCAGTGCACGTGTCATTTTCGTGGCTGGACAGCCATTTTGTAACCATCCAGAAAATAACAGAATCTTACATTTTATTTGATTCAGTGGCTTTATAGAATTGTAGAATGCTACAGCACAGGTAGAAGCCATTCAGCTCTTTGAAAGAGCTGTCCAATTAGTCACACTCCCTTGCTCTTTCCCCATAGCCCTGCAAGTGCGCCCCATTCAAGTATTTATCCAATTCCCTTTTGAACGTTATTACTGAATCTTCTTCCACCACTTTCAGGCAGTGCATTCCAGATCATAACAGCTCACTGCATCATTTTTTCCCCTTATGTCGCCTCAGGTTCTTTTACCAATTACCTTAAATCTGTGTCCTCTGGTTACAGGCGCTTTCAGCCACTGGAAACAGTTTCTCCTTATTTACTCTATCAAAACCCTTCATGATTGTGAACACCTCTATCAGATCTCAATTAAACCTTCTCTGTTCTAAGGAGAAGCACCCCGGTTTCTCTAGTTTCACCACATAACTGAAATCCCTCATCCCTGGTACCATTCTAGTAAATCTTCTCTGCACCCTCTCTAAGGCCTTGTCATCCTTCCTAAAGTTTGGTGCCAAAATTGGACACAATGCTCCAGCAGGATCTCATATTCCCTTTATAACAGCCTTCTCAGCTTGTCCTGCCATCTTCAAAGACCTGTGTATGTACACCCTCAGGTCTCTGTTTCTGCACCCCCTTTAAAATTGTACCATTTAGTTTATATTGCCTCTCCTCATTCTTTCTACCAAAATGAATCACTTCACACATCTCTGTGTTATATTTCATCTGTCATGTGTCTGCTCACTTCACCAATCTGTCTATGTCCTCCTGAAGTTTGTTGCTATCCTCCTCACTGTTTATAACTTCTGAGTTTTGTGGTATCTGCAAACTTTGAAATTATAAGAACATAAGAAATAGGAGCAGGAGTAGGCCATTCGGCCCCTCGAGCCTGCTCCGCCATTCAATAAGATCATGGCTGATCTGATCATGGACTCAGCTCCACGTCCCCGCCCGCTCCCCATAACCCTTTACGCCCTTATCACTCAAAAATCTGTCTATCTCCACCTTAAATATATTCAATGACCCAGCCTCCACAGCTCTCAGGGGCTGAGAATTCCATAGATTTATAACCCTCTGAGCGAAGAAATTTCTCCTCATCTCAGTTTTAAATGGACGGCCCCTTATTCTAAGACTATCTCCCCTAGTTTTAGTTTCCTCTATATTCTCTGCATCAACCTTGTTGAGCCCCCTCATTATCTTATATGTTTCGATAAGATCACCTCTCATTCTTCTGAACTCCAATGTGTATAGGCTCAACCTACTCAACCTATCCTCATAAGTCAATCCCCTCATCTCCGGAATCAACCTAGTGAACCTTCTCTGAACAGCCTCCAATGCAAGTATATCCTTCCTTAAATACGGAGACCAAAACTGTATGTAGTGCTCCAGGTGTGGCCTCACCAATACCCTGCACAGTTGTAGCAGGACTTCTCTGCTTTTATACTCCATCCCCCTTGCAATAAAGGCCAACATTTTATTTGTCTTCCTGATTACTTGCTGCACCTACATACTAACTTTTTGTGTTCATGCACAAGGATCCCCCAGATCCCTCTGTACTGCAGCAGTGCAATTTTTCTCCAATTTCAAAGTGGATAACCTCACATTTTCCCACATTATACTCCATCTGACAAATTTGTGCCCACTCACTTAGCCTGAATATATCCCTTTGCAGATTTTTTATGTCCTCCTCACAATTTGCTTTCCCACCCATCTTTGTATCATCAGCAAACTTGGCTACATTACACTCGGGCTCTTCGTCCAAGTCATTAATATAGATTGTAAATAGTTGAGGACCCAGCACCGATCCCTGCAGCACCCCACTAGTCACTGTTTGCCAACTGGAAAATGACCCATTTATCCCGACTCTATTTTCTGTTAGTTAGCCAATCCTCTATCCATGCTAATATATTACCACCAACCCCGTGAACTTTTATCTTGTGCAGTAACCTCTTATGTGGCACCTTATCGAATGCCTTCTGGAAATCCAAATACACCACATCCACTGGTTCCCCTTTATCCACCCTGCTCGTTACATCCTCAAAGATCTCCAAAAAAATTGTCAAACATGATTTATCTTTCATAAAACCATGCTGACTCTGCTTGATTGAGTCATGCTTTACCAAGCTATCAAGCATGCTAATTTAGACATCTGTGAAACTATGGACATAAATGGTAAATCCTGATCTAATTTTGGGGTGCAGAGAAAGAACAGGGGAAAATTTGGAATTCTTTTTAGATTGACTATTAAACCCATCAAAATCTAGCAGCTATTCCCCAAAAAGATTTGAAAAATTAACTGCATAAAAGGCAGTAGGATTACATTAAATGATTACAAAAAAGACTTGATACACTACCCCCAATAACTCAGGCCATGCCTTTAACATATAGTAGTCTACACTAACTGCAATTTTTATTTGCATAGTCAGGGGAGCATTTGGGTTATGTATGCCCTTTATACCTAAGTTCAGGTTAATAATAGATATCAAACGAGCAGTAGTCCCAACACCAACCCCTGGGGAACACTACTGCACACTTTCCTCCAGTCTGAAAAACAACTGTTCACCACTACTCTCTGCTTTCTGTCCCTTAGCCAATTTCATATCCACGCAGCCACTGCCCCTTTAATCCCATGGGCTTCAATTTCGCAAGCAAGTCTATAATGTGGTAATTTCTCTTTTGAAAGTTCATTTACACAACATCAACCACACTACCTTCATCAACCCTCTACATTACTGCTTTCATTTCCATATAAGATGTACTTTCCTATAATACAACAATCACAATAGATTTGGGAGTTTGGAATTAAAGGAATGATCTCTTACATAGCTAAAAAATGAAGTAAAGCAGATGTTAAAGACTTTAGTGGGATGACTAACACTTTCAATGGTTTAGTCTACTGGTGAACAGTGAATTATAACTACTGTTTATGGAATATAGAATCAATCGCACATAGTAGCAGATTTTTTTCTTATTAGAAAATGATGTATTTTTTGTAAGAAAATAAACAAAAATCAGATAGAACTTTGTACAAAACTTGTGGTATGATGTAAAGGAGAATGTCTATAGTTAAAACTTGAAGGCCACGTCAGACCCAGGTCAGCATGGATTTTGGGCAGTGTAAGTCAACATTTAACTTAAGATGGAGGTAGGACAAGGATGCTAATAGAAAAATGGTACACATTGTGATTGATTTTTTTCCTGTTAAACTTGGTTTCCCCAGAGTGTGAACAGCCATTCGTACAAAGGAAGTGATTTCACTCTTTGAACAGGAATTTATTTTCTTGCAAGCAGTCCAGTTAAGTATGCTTCCTGCCAAAAAAACACCCTTAAATTAGTAATTTCGGCAATTATCCTTAAACTTTAGACTGGAACACATCAAAACCTTACACATTGGAGTAAGTCACAGATACTCTTATATGAACTTCAGCCATTGAATAGCTGATAGGTTTACATTTTTACATTATAACTCATCACTGAGCTCTGTGAATACCATGCCTAAACGATAAGGGGACTGAAGGGCATTCAGGATTGCTTCTGTGAAAAGGCTGTAGATGGCACAACACATTGGCACTCCATGCAATGTGCCAGGTTACAGAAAATAAGTTTGTAATTCTCTCTGTGACAAGTTTTCAATCTTGGCTGCACTGTCAAAGTAAGGGAAGCAACAGGAGGTAGCCAATGTAGTAAACATCTACAAATTGGTTCTAATGGCAGCATGGCCAGAGACCCAGGTGCAGGTTGACTGGAGAGATAAATGTTAAAAAAGAAAGGCGAATTAAGACTTTTTTTTTAAGTTCCTGGAAGGTTGGAAGTTCCCCACTTTCCTTGTATATTATTAAATCCACTGGACAATCAATCACTATTAGCAAACTTTGTGCTTTTCAATCACATCCCCCAAAAATTGTTCTAACTGTCCATGCACAAAATAAATATACTCTCATTGATGTCAGCATTCTTTCATTGCAAATAAAAAGCAAAGCGAATTATTTGTTAATGGTAAGCATAGCTAATTAAATAAAATAACAGTTGGATATATTAATCAGGGGATCAATTTTGAACATAAGAAAATAAAGATGTGAAAAGGACCATTTTGTGCTGTTAAGTCATCCTATCATTTAGGTCCAATATTAAGCTGTGTTCAGATCTTCCTTCCTTGGCTGCATGCCATATTCTTTCACTCCCTTTACTTTGTTCAAGACGCTAAGACTTTCTAAATTAAAGCTTCATTTTTGCTAAACATGCAGCATGCTTTTATTACTTAAACTAGGCACTGTTTATAAGCATCTTAAAAAACTTTGGCAAAGTATCAAGATGCCTTCCAGGCACTTCAACTTACAAATGAACTCATGCCATGCGGTGTATATGGTATAAACTCTAAAGATCTGATAAAAGTGATATAAATACATTAAATACAGTCAAACAATATACATTGCTAGAGACTTGTGTTCTCCCCATCAAAGGTTCATCCCACTAAATGTTATCCTACTGAAGTCTGAGTTCTTCTTCTGGTTTTAATGGTTTGGCATCTGGGATCAAGGGAAAAAAGCATTTGCTGTAACAAGGGATTTGTAATGACACTGTTTGTTATAACTGGGTTTGTAATCTTCATGAAGAAATTATTTAAAATAAATAACTCAATTGTAGTATTGATTGAAATGCACCAAACTTGCAATTAAAATTTAGTTGTACAAAGAGCTTTTTATTTAACCTTCAGACAGGCCAGTTCTGATCACTATTCTGGTGATTGTGAAGCAACTTGTAAACTTGGTTGAGTCCAAATTACTGGATTAATTTCAGAAATAGCTAAGTGCAATGGGAGGATTGTAGAGTTGGCATTCTGAATTATGTGATCAAATGGGCCAAAAAGCCTTATTCATCCAAACCTATCTTGCGATCTTCTGGAGGTACTGTTAAAATGTTTACTGAATTTACATTCCGTTATAAAGTGCCTAAAGCTTTGAAATTCAAGTAGGCCCTAAACCTTCCAGTGCCAGCGCGGGCCAAAGTTAACGGCCGCCCGGAAAAAGAGTGCAGGCAGCCTCGGTATTTTGGTGCTGCCTGCTGATTTGCATTAGCGCAAAACCTGCAGTGTAACATGCTGTTTCGGGCAGTAGTCTCAGCAGGAGGACCAATGTAGTGTGGCTGTGGTGTCTGTGGAGCGAGGGACTTAAAACTACCTTTATGTCATTAAAAGGGTTAACAGCAAATGGACAGCAATGAAGGACTTTAAAATGAATATTTCAGTGAGACATTAAAACAGATTTGCCTCAGGACAGGCAAGTAAATTAATCTTAAAAGAATTGTTATTTTTGATCTTAAGGACCATGTAGATTTAGTTTTCACAGACTTTCACAATTGCAAGAACACAAGTAAATAGACCTTCATATAACTACTGTGGATATAACAGCAGATCAGAGGCTGGATATTCACCTCCTGACCCCCCAAAGCCTTTTCACCATCTACAAGGCACAAGTCAGGAGTGTGATGGAATACTCTCCACTTGCCTGGATGAGTGCAGCTCCAACAACACTCATTAAGCTCGACACTATCCAGGACAAAAAGCTCGCTTGATTGGTACCCCATCCACTATCTTAAATATTAATTCCCTCTCCCACCAACAAACTGTGTCTGCACTGTGTACCATCTATAAGATGCACTGCAGCAACTTGCCAAGGCCTCTTCTGCAACACCCCCCAAACCCACAAACTCTACCATCCAGAAGGATAAGGGCAAAATGCGCATGGGAACTCCAACACCTCCAAATTCCCCTCCAAGTCACACACCATCCTGACTTGGAAGTATGTCGCCGTTCCTTCATCGTCACTGTGTCAAAATCCTGGAATTCCCTCCTATCAGCACTGTGGGAGTACCTTCAGCACATGGACTGCAACTGTTCAAGAAGGTGGCTCACCACCACCTACTCAAGCTCAGTTAGGGATTGGCAATAAATGCTGGCCTTGCCAGCGATGTCCACGTCCCATGAATGAATAATTTAAAAAATGATAGAATTCTAAGACCACCATGTACAGCAACTCTTCTGAAAATATTGTACTAATCAAATATTACTTTTTGTATAATAAATGCGTTAAAAAATAAGTTACAAATGGGAAGAATTTTTTAATATCCTGAAATGTATTTTTGCTCATTTTAGTATTCTGTCTTTGAACATTTTCATATAAATGATGAATGCTGACAATCATAAATGGAAATAACTGGGAGTTGCAGAACCTGGTAGTGAGAGGAATTAAATTACATGACCATCATTGGCTTAAGGAAGCTGAATGATCATTATTACAGGTGTAATTATTAAAGGGGCATATCTGGGTAGAAAGCTAATTGAACATCCATACAATTACATAAAGGAGATTTTGCCAGAGAGATACAGCAGTACAGATACAGCCATTAGGAGAATATCATTGGAGAGGGAATTGAATGAATATCACCATAGATTCAGCCATTAAAGAGACATCATCACCTGACAAGGCAGATAGATGAAGATTGGTACAGAGGCGGTTCAGAAGAGGCGACTTGGAAGAAGGGACTGAGTGTAACGTAGCCAAGTTTGCTGACGATACAAAGATGGGAGGAAAAGCAATGTGTGAGGAGGACACAAAAAATCTGCAAAAGGACATAGACAGGCTAAGTGAGTGGGCAAAAATTTGGCAGATGTTGGAAAGTGTGAGGTCATGCACTTTGTCAGAAAAAAATCAAAGAGCAGGTTATTATTTAAATGGAGAGAGATTGCAAAGTGCTGCAGTACAGCGGTACCTGGGGGTACTTGTGCAAGAAACACAAAAGGTTAGTATGCAGGTACAGCAAGTGATCAGGAAGCCCAATGGAATCTTGGCCTTTATCACAAAGGGGATGGAGTATAAAAGCAGGGAAGTCTTGCTACAGTCGTACAGGGTATTGGTGAGGCCACACCTGGAATACTGTGTGCAGTTTTGGTTTCCATGTTTACTGTAGTCTCTCTGCACCTTGTTACAAACTCACATGAAGCATGTATATATCAGACACGGTCACTCTGTGACCTTCACTTTATTTCCATGACTGAAGAGTGTTGATCCTGGGTGGAACCTCCCCTTTTATACCTGGAAGCCCAGGTGAGGAGCTCACTCCCTGTGGTCAGGGTGTGCATTAAAAGGGTACAGGTACAGTATGCATGAGTTACAGTTACATACTTATAGTCATTGCAAGATGGTGAAATACATGACATCACCTCCCCTCTTAAGTCTTTTAGTTTCAGAGGTTAAGTCTATCGGGTGGTCGGCGCTCTCTCGTGGAGCGCCGCAGTTGTGGCTCTGGTGGCTGAGCCTCAGCACGCGTCTCTGTCACTTGAGGTGATTCCGGCCTGTCCGGGCTGGCTGCAGGGACTGTGCATGCTGAGGGCTGTCTTTGTTGCTCGTACGCTGGCAGTGGTGTGGGTGCTATCTCATCATGCTCTTCTTCCGGTTCCTCCGTGTCTATGCTGAACCTTGTCTTTACTTGGTCCAAGTATTTGCGGCATATCTGCCCATTGTTTAGTCTGACCACCATGACCCTGTTTCCTTCTTTGCCAATTACGGTGCCCTCAAGCCATTTGGGTCCCAAAGCAGTTAAGAACAAATACCGGGTCATCTATTTCTATGCATCTCCCCCTTGAGCCTCGATCATGGAGCTCGGTTTGGGACTGGCGCTTGCCCTCAACAATGTCTGCCAGGGCTGGGTGAATGAGGGACAGCCGCATCTTGAGCGTGCGTTCCATGAGGAGTTCCGCTGGCGGGACTCCCGTAAGCAAGTGCGGCCGGGACCTATAGGCCAGCAGGAGGCGCGATAGGCGGTACTGAAGGGAGGGTCCTTGGATGCGTAGCATGCCCTGCTTTATGACTTGGACCACCCATTCCGCCTGGCCATTGGAGGCCGGCTTGAACGGCGTTGTCCAGACGTGCTTGATCCCATTGCTCGACATAAACTCCTGGAATTCATGGCTGGTAAAACACGGGCCATTGTCGCTGACCAGGATGTCCGGCAAGCGGTGGGTCGCGAAAACCGTACGCAGACTCTCCACAGTGATGGATGTCGTGCACGAGTTCAATATGATGCACTCGATCCACTTTGAGTATGCATCGACAACGATCAGGAACATTTTCCCCATGAACGGGCCCGCATAGTCCACGTGAATACGTGACCATGGCCTAGTGGGCCAGGGCCATGGGCTGAGTGGGGCCTCCCTGGGGGCATTGCCCAGCTGGGCACACGTCGTGCAGCTGCGAACCCAGTGTTCCAGGTCTGAGTCAATCTCCGGCCACCACACATGTGACCGGGCAATGGCCTTCATTAACATGATACCAGGGTGCTCGCTGTGGAGTTCCCTGATGAACGCTTCCCTTCCTTTCTGGGGCATGACTACCCGGCTGCCCCATAACAGGCAGTCGGCTTGGACGGAGAGTTCATCCATCCGTCTCTGAAACGGCCTGACTTCCTCGGGGCACCCAGTCCCCAGTCAGGGCACATTTCTTTATCATGGATAGGAGGGGGCCCCTGTTGGTACAGAGTTTGATCTGGCGGGCTGTGATGGGGGAGCCCGCAGTGTCAAAAGCCTCAACGGCCATGGCCATCTCGGCGCTCTGCTCCGACGCCCCCTCGGTGGTGGCCAGTGGGAGCCTGCTGAGTGCGTCAGTGCAATTTTCGGTGCCTGGCCAATGCCGTATGGTGTAGTCATACGCAGCCAGCGTGAGGGCCCATCGCTGTATGCGAGCTGACGCATTAGCGTTGACAGCCTTGCTGTCGGACAACAGGGATGTTAACGGCTTGTGGTCCGTCTCTAGCTCGGACTATCAACCGAAAAGGTACTGGTGCATCTTTTTTACACCGTACACACACGCGAGTGCCTCCTTCTCGACCATGCCGTATCCACGCTCTGCCTGGGAGAGCGACCTGGAGGCGTAAGCCACCGGTTGGAGTCGGCCGTCATCGTTACCCTGCTGCAAAACACACCCAACCCCGTAGGATGACGCATCGGATGTTAAAACCGTTTTTTTACAGGGGTCATGCAAAGTCAATAGTTTATTGGAACACAGCAGGTTCCTTGCCTTATTGAAAGCCCGTTCTTGACAATCCCCCCAAGACCATTCACAACCTTTATGGAGGAGCATGTGTAACGGCTCCAACAATGTGCTTAAGTTCGGCAGGAAGTTCTCAAAATAGTTCAAGAGTCCCAGGAATGATCGCAACTCCGACGTGTTGCCGGGCCTGGGCGCCCGGCGAATCACCTCAGTTTTTGATTCAGTGGGCCGGATCCCGTCTGCGGCAACCCTCCTGCCCAGGAACTCGACCTCTCGGGCCAAAAACACGCACTTGGTCTTTATCAGCTGCAGGCCTACCCATTCCAATCAGCGTAGCACCTCCTCCAGGTTGCAGAGGTGTTTCTCAGTGTCTCGACCCATTATAAGGATGTCGTCTTGGAATATGATCGTTCCAGGGATGGACTTGAGCAAGCTTTCCATGTTTCGCTGAAAGATAGCCGCTGCCGAACGAATGCCAAACGGGCACCTATTGTAAACAAATAATCCTTTGTGTGTTGTGATGGTGGTCAGAAACTTGGATTCTTCAGCCAGTTCCTGAGTCATGTAGGCCGAAGTGAGGCTCAGCTTTGAGAACAGCTTACTACCTGCCAGCGTGGCAAACAGGTCCTCCGCTCTCGGGAGCGGGTATTGGTCTTGCAGCAACACTCAGTTGATGGTGGCTTTGTAGTCGCCACAAATCCTGACCGAGCCATCTGCTTTGAGGACGGGAACAATGGGACTTGCCCAGTCACTGAATTCAACAGGCGAAATTATGCCCTCTCTGAGCAGCCTGTCCAGTTCACTTTCAATTTTTTCACGCATCACGCATGGCACTTGTTGTAGAGAGTAGAAATATATATAGACTTAGGCATTAGGCACCTGCTGGATATTTAGAACTCACATAAGCTTAAATGGACACACACATAAAATGGCTGCCCAGGCATGATGGGAAATCAGGTAGTCAAGCTGTGAACTGTTGAACGTTCACTGACCGAGCAATAACCCTGTGAGGCCCACTGTAGGAATGCCTGGGAAGGCAGAGATAAGAAGGAAGCCATCTCCTGTGAACAAGGCCATAAACCAATTAATTCCCCAGGAAGAAAGATAAGAGGGAAACCATTTGCTGTAAACAAGGCTACAAACCAATTATTTCTCCCAGATGAAAGAACTAGGGAGAGAACATATAAAGTCATCGATCAACCCAAATTGACAATGGTTCCCTGGTTACTAGGAGAATTCTATTGGATTAAAAAACCTATATGTAATCTATAATCGTTATGATTGGCTTGTGTCCAGCCGTGATGAGCTGTGTAACTGCAGTAAGCTGTTTTGTAACTGTTGTAAAACATATAAAGGTACATGTAACTCTTTGTTCTGTGAAGAGAAACCTGGATACGGTCCTGAGTTTTTCCTTCCCGCTGAGCGTAATAAAGCTGCTTCAGCATTGGAACCGACCCTGAGTGTTGAGTGATTCTTCAGAGAAAACACTAACGCTAACAGCACTGCTCTGGCTTTGTGGTACACTGGTCTGGCGTCCGGAGTGATGTGTATCACTACTTTAGTGCCCTTGAACGTTCCGACACCGGGTTGAAAGAGTGACTCGAATTTTTGCAATACCTGCAAGCATGAACTTCGCTCCACGGATGAAATGGCGTGCACATCCCCCCACTTCCAATTCATCTCAGCTAGCCAACTCCTCCCCAAGAACGCGGGGCCATTTCCCGGAACAATCCAAAGTGGCAGCCGGTTCTGTGATCCATTATGCGTTACCACCAAGTTTGCACTGCCCAGCACTGGGATGATCTCTTTGGTGTACGTATGTAGCTGCGTCTCAATGCGTTCCAATTTGGGCCTGCTAGCTCTGTGTGGCCATAGTCTCTCAAATTGTTGGGCGCTCATGAGGGACTGGCTAGCTCCGGTATCCAGCTCCATGTGCACCGGGATGCCATTCAGTGAGACTGTTGTAAATGTCTGATCGTTGAGTGAGAAGTGTCTGTGTGATTTTTGACTGCAGAATGAATTTTTGTTTTATGTTTTCATGTTCCGAAAGCCTGGTTGGAAGAGGAATGCAAGTGTCTGTTTATTTTAGAAACAGAGTGAAAGTCTTTTTTTTTAAACCCTTTGTAATGTTGTCCTGTATGTGGGAAGTTTTAAGACATTTAAGTTAGAAACGCAGGTGTGGATTTATTCGGATGATAAGTTACGGAGCTAGGAGAATAAACAAATAAAGAATAGGTTTGTTGAGCAAAATATTTATTTGACATGTTCACTTACTTGCCGAAAGAAAACATGCAATGATTGATTGGGTTGAAAGACATAAATTTAGTCTCGGAATGAGATAAAGAATGCTTTAAAAAAAAAGAGCTTCTAAAAAAAAAAGTTTCAAATAAAGATTGAAATTACAAAGTTTGAATTGGGATTTTGAGATATTCAGAGAAGGCACAGGAAATACTGAGGTGGATTTAAAAAAAAAAGAGAAAGATTAAATTAAATCTGATCAGGTCAAACTCCTGGGCAAGTGGCGAGCTATCTGCGAAGGTGTAAAAGGAACTTTTGGAAAATGTTAAAAAAAAAACAGCAAGCTTTAGTAACGGCTTTGAAACTGGAGCATTTTGAGATAACGAAAAAGCACTCAAACTCTCAAAGATGGACTTCATTCCAGTTATGGAGAAAAAGAAAAAGATAAAGACGCCACTTTGAAAGTAAACAAATTAACAACTTTATGGAGTTACGAACCCTCCGTGTAAAATACAAGACCTAATTTGAAGAAAGAAAAAAAAAGATGTAACGGACTAAATGGAAAAAGACATAACTTACTAAATACTAGTTGATGTTTGCTGTGAAAAAGATATTGGTTTAATTAGAAAAAAAAAAATTGGAATAAGTAAAAAACACTCTACATGGATTCGAATTTTCAATTATGAAAAAGTTTCAATGCAGTTTGAAAAGATTTCCAAAATGTCCCGAACAGTCTAAACAAGCAGGAGGGTTTTGAAGATAACGAGGAGAAAGAGAGAAATAAAAAAAAAACAGAATTGAATTTCAGTAAACAAAATTGCTATTGTATGTGTGGTCTTGTTTTAAAACAATTTTTAAAAAAAAATTCTTTGGCAAGTACTTGAATTAGAAGTTAAGAAAACATTGGAGTTTACTCTAATGATTTATGCTGTTTAACGGATTCCTAATTTCGAAGCCAGTTTTGAAGGCACAAAGACTTTTTTTCAGATGATTACGTGAAGTCACGTAATGACATCAGGTCTTCTTACAAACCTGGAAAGGAGTTAACCCTTTCCATTGACAGCCGTTTTATACTGAACATTATTAATTTGGATTTCTTAATAGGGAAAAAAAAAGACTCACCTAACAGAGGAAACAAAAATAAAAACAGAACTAGCTTATGTAATAATACTTGCCTGATACAATAAAGAAATAGATATTCAATAAAACAAATTGAAGAGTTAAAAGCTAAGATAAACAGGCTGGAAGAGATAACGGGACTAGACGGATAGTGCAGTGCGCAGCCATAGCACCATCACCTCTGGCAATAGAGCCAATGTACCCCACGGTGGGTAGGTGTAGTCCACAAACCCAACCTAACGGTAAAGCAGACAGCGATGTTTGGAGGAATAGCTTTGGCCTTGGTCATAATAGGAGTTTGGGTAATATTTAAGTGGGTAAAGACACGGGCGCACGCCCTACAGATTCAGCTCGAAATGGTTCGATTATAACCTTGTCCTTCTGATTTTGCAGGGTGACAGGGACACTCGTAGAGCAAAAAAACTTAACCCCTGGTGACGACCAGGCCGTCTGTTTAAAATTACAGATAATACTTACCGGAATGGGAATACGAACGGCGCTACTCGTAATATGGATAGCCCTGCGACATGCACGTACCCTGGGCAACACCGACGGACAGCAGAGCACGCTGGAAATAAACAACTATATGAACTATGGAGTCTTGTTTAATTTAACGGACGGAATGTGCATCCCAGCAGCCAAGGACTGGAGCAAGGACAGGACTTATTTTAATAAGAATCCTAATAAGAATAAGAGTATGTGTACAGTGCTCCACGGGTATAAGGAGCAGATGCATTAAACGGAGGGATGTCAAAGGGCCTGATGAATGTACTTTCGGCATAATTTGCGCGCCTCCGGGACAATCCCAGCAATCAGTCATCCGCAAGAAGGGAATGGGGCTGTGTGGGTATTACGAGGAGGCGGGGGCGGCTGCAATATAATTGTATGTATGTTTCTCACCCCCTCCGACACCGCGCCCCATAAGAATCACTACATTGCCCGAAGAACTGCCTTGTCCCATAACTACTAAGGGACCAGAAAATGGGATTGCAATGTACAACGAAGGGGAATTATTGTATGATAATGTTAAACATGAAATTGTGCCTGTTCTGATCAATATTTCAGGCATCCAGATGCCGGAATATTGTACCGAACAGTCAAGGAAGATGTACAATGTATTAAGTAAAGTTGTAATGCAGCAGGCTGCCGATGCCATGGGTGCCAGTAAGTTCCGGGGACAGGGGTTAGCACCCAGGGTGAAGAGGGAAATAGTAAATGATGTTGCTACCGTTTTCAATACAGGAACCTCCGTAGTGAACTCGATAGACATACAAGGGCTAAATGAGAGGGTAGAACAGCTTAAAGGGGTGATGAAGGGGTTATTGGAGAGGGTGGAGCAAAACCAGGAAGACCAGGCCAACCTAGGAAAGGAGGGGGCCGAAATCCAGTTGGATGGCATCTCAGTCCTGGAAGCTCACGCTAAAACCATCAATCACCTCATTGATAGAGAACAAGAAGATACAATAAAGCAAAGACAGGGGCAACTCTGTCATGCTTATGGTCTGTGGATGGTGGGACAGATCCGCCACAACCTCAACCAGATCCAACGCGGGGAGGTACCCGATTGGATAGACAGTTCACATTTAACTCAGTTGGCGAACCAAAGGGGGACACTGGATAATTGTACTCTGAAGGGACTGACCCGAGTATACCCCGCAATTCCAGATTGCCAGATGGGTAGGACTACCGGGATAGGGATAGTCCTGTTGATCCCCATAGCAACGCCGGACTCAGGGCCGTTCCCCTTACACCAACTAGAGAATATCGGAGTAATACGGGAAAATGTCTCCATACGCTACTACCTGACCACCACCTCTGCCGTTCGTCGAAACAACATACTTACCGGGATTTCCCTAGCAGATTGCAAGCAAAGGGGGGAAATCACAGTATGCCCTCACCCGGTGGGCCGAGGCGAACTAGACGAGTGCGGGTTTAACCGAACCAATGGGTGTGTACTAGAAATAGTGCCCGCACACATGCACTTCGCGAGGGCAGGCTACGGAGGGAGGGGAAGATACTGCGTCTCTACTACTGAGCGTTCATACCAGTATAATGACCTGCAGTGCCCTATACCGCAGCCAAACTTTTGCTTTACACCACTACGACCTGTCGCGATCGGGCAAGCGCATATCACCCAGGTTAGGCGCCGGAAGTCCGAAGTTATTGAAGTAACTGATCAGCTCCATGATCATTTGCAGGATTATGACGAGCCAGAGCAGGTCCCTATCCCACATCTAACCGAAGTATTACGGGAGTTGAGGCTCAGAGTGGGTCAATCTGTAAAACTCTATCACCAGCTACAAACTAAAATCAAAGAAGATACCGAGGTAGACTTACAAAGTCAGAGTTGGTGGAGAAAGGTCTGGGACTGGGGAATAAATGTGAACATCCACCCATGGATTCGAATTATTTCACACACACTGGTCGGAATACAATTAATCTTAGCAATAACATGGGGCGTGATGGCCTGCCAGGTATGCAGGCGCCACAAACGGCAGAAACGGACCAATCACCGTTCCCTGGATATTAAACAAGTCTGTTTGATAAGGGGACGGGAGGAGCTAGCCTTTGTTAATTTGATTTGAGCAACCGGAACTCCTGAAACCGCGTGACTGGCCAGCACGTTGAGGCAAGGAATACCGGGCCGTGCACAAATATCAGATAAAGGCAGTACGGTCGGTTAAAAGGGGACTAGGACTAGTCCCTTTACCGAAAGGGGGGAATTGTTGTAGAGAGTAGAAATATATATAGACTTAGGCATTAGGCACCTGCTGGATATTTAGAACTCACATAAGCTTAAATGGACACACACATAAAATGGCTGCCCAGGCATGATGGGAAATCAGGTAGTCAAGCTGTGAACTGTTGAACGTTCACTGACCGAGCAATAACCCTGTGAGGCCCACTGTAGGAATGCCTGGGAAGGCAGAGATAAGAAGGAAGCCATCTCCTGTGAACAAGGCCATAAACCAATTAATTCCCCAGGAAGAAAGATAAGAGGGAAACCATTTGCTGTAAACAAGGCTACAAACCAATTATTTCTCCCAGATGAAAGAACTAGGGAGAGAACATATAAAGTCATCGATCAACCCAAATTGACAATGGTTCCCTGGTTACTAGGAGAATTCTATTGGATTAAAAAACCTATATGTAATCTATAATCGTTATGATTGGCTTGTGTCCAGCCGTGATGAGCTGTGTAACTGCAGTAAGCTGTTTTGTAACTGTTGTAAAACATATAAAGGTACATGTAACTCTTTGTTCTGTGAAGAGAAACCTGGATACGGTCCTGAGTTTTTCCTTCCCGCTGAGCGTAATAAAGCTGCTTCAGCATTGGAACCGACCCTGAGTGTTGAGTGATTCTTCAGAGAAAACACTAACGCTAACAGCACTGCTCTGGCTTTGTGGTACACTGGTCTGGCGTCCGGAGTGATGTGTATCACTACTTTAGTGCCCTTGAACGTTCCGACACCGGGTTGAAAGAGTGACTCGAATTTTTGCAATACCTGCAAGCATGAACTTCGCTCCACGGATGAAATGGCGTGCACATCCCCCCACTTCCAATTCATCTCAGCTAGCCAACTCCTCCCCAAGAACGCGGGGCCATTTCCCGGAACAATCCAAAGTGGCAGCCGGTTCTGTGATCCATTATGCGTTACCACCAAGTTTGCACTGCCCAGCACTGGGATGATCTCTTTGGTGTACGTATGTAGCTGCGTCTCAATGCGTTCCAATTTGGGCCTGCTAGCTCTGTGTGGCCATAGTCTCTCAAATTGTTGGGCGCTCATGAGGGACTGGCTAGCTCCGGTATCCAGCTCCATGTGCACCGGGATGCCATTCAGTGAGACTTTCATCATCGTGGGTGGTGTTTTGGTGTATGAGTTGTGGACGTCGGCCACATGAACTCTCTGAACTTCAGCATCCATGGTTGTTCCCCAGGCCTCATCCTGCATTTCAGACCCCTCGTCTGGTTCGTCTGTCTCACAGACTAGCCTTGCTACTGCCTTTTTGCACATCCTGGCCAGGTGTCCCTTGACATTACAAATCCTACAGGTGTAAAGTTGGAACCTACATATTTTTGCAGTGTGTCTGCTCCCACATCTCCAACATGAGCTGAGATTGCTGTTAACTATTCCCAGGCATTCCTCTCCTGTTGACTGTTTCTAAGCCTTCTAATGGGGGGTGTTAATTGTCCCATCACAGGATGTATTGTTCCTCGTGATGGCGTGAATTGCCGATCCCCTTTCCATTGTCCCCGTTGCCAGGAGCTTGTTGCTGCCTGGATGGTGTCGAATTGCCCTTGCCTGCCGGTGGAGTTCTGTGTCATTTTTATAACATTGATTCCCTGATTCAATGCAACTTTAAAACCAGGGCTGTGTGCGTAGATTAGCTTGGTCTCCTCTTCCCCCGCCATAAAGGTCTGAGCTATCAACGCCGCCCCTTCTAAAGTCAAATCCTTAGTCTTTATTAGCTTGCTGAAAGTGCCGGCATGATTAATGCCCTCGATGAAAAAGTCCCTTAACATCTCCCCCGTGCAGGCATCAGAGAACTTACAGAGACTGGCCAAACGCCGTAGCTCCGCCACGAAGTCCGAGATGTTTTGACCCTCCCGACGCCGGTGAGAGTAGAACCGGTGCCGGGCCATGTGTATGCTACTTGCCGGCTTGAGATGCTCACTGATCAGCTGGCTGAGCTCTTCGAAGGACTTGTCCGCTGGCTTTTGGGGTGCGAGCAGGTCTTTCATCAACGCATACGTCTGTGGACCACAGCTGGTCAGTAGATGCGCCCTCCGCTTGTCAGCCGCTGCCTCTTCCAGCCAGTCCTTTGTGACAAAGCTCTACTGGAGTCTTTCGACAAAGTCGTCCCAATCCTCACCCACACAGTAGCGTTCCTCTGTGCCACCGGTGGCCATCCTCGTGGTTCGGTGATTCCCGATTCTCGTCGCCAGATGTAGTGTCTCTGCACCTTGTTATAAACTCACATGAGGCATGGATATATCAGACACGGTCACTCTGTGACCTTCACTTTAATTCCAGGACTGAAGAGTGTTGATCCTGGGTGGGACCTCCCCTTTTATACCTGGAAGCCCAGGTGAGGAGCTCACTCCCTGTGGTCAGGGTGTGCATTACAAGGGTACAGGAACAGTATGCATGAGTTACAGTTACATACTTATAGTCATTGCAAGATGGTGAAATACATGACATTTATGAAAGGATATACTTGCTTTGGAGGCAGTTCAGAGAAGGTTCACAAGGTTGATTCTGGAGATGAGGGGGTTGTCTTATGAGGAAAGGATGAGTAGGTTGGGCCTCCACTCATTGGAATTCAGAAGAATGAGAGGTTATCTTATCGATTGAAATGTATACGATTATGAGAGGGCTTGACAAGGTGGATGCAGAGAGGATGTTTCCACTGATAGGGGAGACTAGAACTAGAGGGCAAAATCTTAGAATAAGGGGCCGCATATTTAAAACTGAGATGAGGAGAAATTTCTTCTCTCAGAGAGTTGTGGATCTGTGGAACTCACTACCTCAGAGAGCTATGGGGACTGGGACATTGAATAAATTTAAGACAGAAATAGACAGTTTCTGCAACGATAAGGGAATAAGGGGTTATGGGGAGCGGGCAGGGAGGTGGACCTGAGTCCATGATCGGATCAGCCATGATCGTATTAGATGGCGGAGCAGGCTCGGGGGGCCCTATGGCCTACTCCTGCTCCTATTTCTTATGTTCTTACGTTCTTACATGTTGCAAAGATACTTTATGAAGGATTGCGAACAAAACCATGAGCAGAACACAATTATATCACATCATCAGCGACTGTGTCTGCCACGAAAATTTTATGTATTACATGAAGTTAGTTTAAAAAGTAGACATCATAAGTGAAAATACATCATCATAGTGTGTGCTTTGTAAATAATATCGACTGTACTACACGTACTATTTCCCAAACAAACAACATGGCTGAACTTTTGGAGAGGGTCTTTTGGAGACTGAGCCTATGGAAGTTTCCGCATGCTGTGACAACGCTCTTTTAACATCATAGCCCTTCAATGGCTTGTACATTCTTGGTCAGTGTTAATTAGCTCCTCTGCACTGTCAGGCACAGAAACTCTTTTAAACAGTGCCTCTGATGAGATTGAGAATCCAGTTTAAGCAAATACGCAAAGAGGCCTTCAGAATTCAAAAGTTAATCATAATTCTTTCTACTAGTTTAAATTTTAAATATCCTCCTCTCCCCTGCATGACACGGCTGGGGCTGGGTGTGGATGATCTGTAATCTTCCAATGGTGCGCTGCAACTGGCCACAAAGAGGTTCACACCTGCGCAACCCGGATTAATTCATCTTCCAAATTGCTTTTTATTTTTGACGATATAAAATAGATTTAAAACACAATTAGTAGTGAGTCATTAGAAAGGGGATTGCAGGATAGGGCAGATAGGTGGGGTTGTTCTATTTAAAAAAAAGCAGGGGTTTGTTAAACCAAATGGCCTTTACTGGGCCCTAAAACTTCTTGGCCACAAAATTCCCCCTCTCAGCACCGGCATTTAAGGCCAGTTTCAGCAGAAAAATGGCAGCAGGCTCATTTCTGGTACGGGCCGCAGCATGCACCATTTTGGACAGGTCGGTAGCCCTTCTGCATTCAACAGAAGGTTGCAAATGAGGCAGATTGTGATGTCAATCACGACCTGCTATTTTGGACTTCGCCATTCGAACGCACGCCTTCTCCAAAACACGCACATTCTTGCTATTAAGAGAGCGCAGCGAAGGTTCACCAGACTGATTCCCGGGATGACAGGACTGACATATGAAGAAATCTGGATCGACTAGGCTTATATTCACTGGAATTTAGAAGATTGAGAGGGGATCTCATAGAAACATGTAAAATTCTGACGGGATTGGACAGGTTAGATGCAGGAAGAATGTTCCCGATGTTGAGGAAGTCCAGAACCAGAGGTCACAGTCGAAGGATATGGGGTAAGCTATTTAGGACCGAGATGAGGAGAAACTTCTTCACTCAGAGAGTTGTGGGCATGTGGAATTCTCTACCACAGAAAGTTGTTGAAGCCAGTTCGTTAGATATATTCAAAAGGGAGTTAGATGTGGCCCTTACGGCTAAAGGGATCAAGGGGTATGGAGAGAAAGCAGGAATGGGGTACTGAAGCGCATGATCAGCCATGATCATATTGAATGGTGGTGCAGGCTCGAAGGGCCGAATGGTCTACTCCTGCACCTTTTTTTCTATGTTTCTATGTTTCCATTGGGACACTTATGGACTCAACCATGGTGCTGCGTATGGTGGACGATGTTGCAGCTTCCATTGCAGCACAAGCGAAAATGACCCAATGCCAGAGTGCTGCAGTGGAGGCGCAGACTGCTCTCATGCAGTCTCAGTTTGCTGCCATGCAAGCTCAGACTACTGCCATCGTGGCTGGACTTTTATGAGTGTGGAAAGAGGCTTGCAGGATTTCACAGCAGCCCAGCAATCTGTCCTCCAACAGATTGCTAAGAATGCTGCGGTGCAGTTCTGGGGGAGTAGCAGTGGCTCCGTGGAACATGAACTTGCTGTCCTTTCCCAGGATGACAGCATTCCTACTCCCACCATTCCACTCTGCCAGTGCCCTTGCTGCTGTCTGTCATCCAGCCAGGCCAGACTGCCGCCGCTCATGTTGAGATAATGCCGTCTACAGCCGGGGGGTCTGCAGTCCCCCCCAACCACTGAAAGTCAGCAGCCTTCCACCAGCCATGCTGCAACCACTGCGGGAGCACGGCGTAGGAGCACTAGAGCAGGCAAAGGAACACAAGAGACAGAAAACTAAGAGATTGCACAAGGGTGATTCGCTGACTTTGTTAATGTAAGATTTGAAATAATCATTTAAAAATTATATTTGCAATGTTTGTTTTGTAGTGGCTTTCATTTCAGCTTTGTGTCCAAGAGGAAGCTGTGATATTCCGTGACAGAGGGATTGTTGCTTCCCTCCATCCTCAGTCATTCCTAATCGGCATTTTTTCTATTTGCTTTCCTCTCTTTTAATCCATGTGTTTTGATTTATTACTGCTTTATGAATACAAAGATTGATCTTATCAACTGTAATAACTTTACACAGAAACAGGTGGAATGCCTAAAGTATAATACTCATTTTTTTAAAAATATTTCATCTTGGACTGTTGGTGAAGCAGGTGAAGCTATATTTATTGCCCATCACTAGCTACCCTGAGGTGATGATGGGGACAATTACTTTTACAACTAAGTGGTTTCAGAGACCAATAAGAGTCAAGATGTGTGGAAGGAATTACGTGTAAGCCAGACTGGGTACAATTGCCAGATTCCTTTCACTGAAGGATTTTCGTGAATCACTTGTATCTTTAGGACAGTCTAGTTGCTTTCAAAGTTATGTTTTTCTAGTGACAGCCGATGGATTACCAGATTTATTGATATCCTGCAGACATGTTTGCTTGGGACAATCTCGCTGTCCACAAACTCCCACATACTGCAGTCCAGACACACAACCTGCTCTGCCATATCTTAGTCTAGACTTATTTTATATGTCCTTTCTCCTCTTCTCTGAATGCCCACTCTTTTCAAGTTCCCAAATAAAACACTCTGGTTAAGTGCACTCCAGTTAAGACAGATCATTCCGTGACATAGGAAGTGTGGTGTGACAGAAGGAAAACATGCTAGATGTAAAATTTTCATCTATCATACATGGATGCAATCATTATCTTTCTCCTAGTTGTCTCGGAGTGCATTCAGAAGGCAATGGCAGGGTTCGGAAAATGAACATGGGCAAAATCATTTCATGTGTCCTCTGCAGGTTCCTCACTGATAATTTCTGACTATATGCAACTAGGGGAACTGGTTTTGCAATTTAGCAATTCAAATTTATATTGTTATTCAGAAACAAATACCAAGCTTAAATGAGTTAAGTTGGGCAATTTCAACTTCATTCGAATATACCCAAATTTTGCATTAAATGAATTAATTCAGGCTTTGGTTTAGAAACATAGAAACATAGAAAATAGGTGCAGGAATAGGCCCTTCGAGCCTGCACTCAATAAGATCATGGCTGATCATTCACCTCAGTGCCCCTTTCCTGCTTTTTCTCCATACCCCTTGATCCCTTTAGCCATAAGGACCATATCTAACTCCCTCTTGAATATATCCAATAAACTGGCCTCAACAACTCTCTGTGGTAGTGAATTCCACAGGTTAACAACTCTCTGAGTGAAGAAGTTTATCCTCATCTCAGTCCTAAATGGCTTACCCCTTATCTTTAGACAGTGTCCCCTGGTTCTGGACTTCCCCAACATCGGGAACATTCTTCCTGCATCTAACCTGTCCAGTCCCGTCAGAATTTTATACGTTTCTATGAGATCCCATCTCATTCTTCTAAATTCCAGTGAGTATAAGCCTAGCCGATCCAGTCTCTCCTCATATGTTAGCCCTGCCATCCCAGGAATCAGTCTGGTGAACCTTCGCTGCCCTCCCTCAATAGCAAGAATGTCCTTCCTCAGATTAGGAGACCAAAAGTGAACACAATATTCCAGGTGAGGCCTCACCAAGGCCCTGTACAACTGCAGTAAGACCACCCTGATCCTATACTCAAAACGCCTAGCTATGAAGACCAACATACCATTTGCCTTCTTCACCGCCTGCTGTACCTGCATACCAACTCTCAATGACTGATGTACCATGACACCCAGGTCTCGTTGCACCTCCCCTTTTCCTAATCTGTCGTCATTCAGATAATATTCTTCCTTTGTGTTTTTGCCACCAAAGTGAATAATCTCACATTTATCCACATTATACTGCATCTGCCATGCATGTGCCCACTCACCTAACCTGTCCAAGTCACCCTGCAGCCTCTTAGCGTCCTCCTCACAGCTCACACCACCACAAAGCTTCATGTTATCTGCAAATTTGGAGATATTACACTCAATTCCTTCATCCAAATCATTAATGTATATTGTAAATAGCTGGGGTCCCAGCACTGAGCCCTGCGGCACCCCACTAGTCACTGCCTGCCATGCTGAAAAGGACCCATTTATCCCGACTCTCTGCTTCCTGTCTGCCAACCAGTTCTCTATCCACGTCAGTATATTACCCTCAATACCATGTGCTTTAATTTTGCACACCAGTCTCTTGTGTGGGACTTGTTAAAAGCCTTTTGAAAGTCCAAATATACCATAGCCACTGGTTCCCCCTTGTCTACTCTACTAGTTACATCCTCAAAAATTCCAGAAGATTTGTCAAGTATGATTTCCCTTTCATAAATCCATGTTGACTCGGACCGATCCTATCACTGCTTTCCAAATGCGCTGTTATTTCATCTTTAATAACTGATTCCAACAATTTCCCCACTACTGATGTCAGGCTAACTGTTCTATTATTACTCATTTACTCTCTCCCTCCTTTTTTAAAAAGTGGTGTTACATTAGCTACCTTCCAGTCCACAGGAACTGATCCAGAGTCGATAGACTGTTGGAAAATGATCACCAATGCATCCACTATTTCTAGGGCCACTTCCTTAAGTACACTAGGATACAGACTATCAGGCCCCGGGGATTTATCGGCCTTCAATCCCATCAATTTCCGAACACAATTTCCCGCCTAATAAGGATATCCTTCAGTTCCTCCTTCTCGCTAGGCCCTCGGTCCCCTAGTACTTCCGGGAGGTTATTTATGTCTTCCTTCGTGAAGTCAGAACCAAAGTATTTGTTCAATTGGTCTGCCATTTCTTTGTTCCCCATTATAAATTCACCTGAATCTGACTGCAAGGGACCTACGTTTGTCTTCACTAATCTTTTTCTCTTCACATATCTATAGAAGCTTTTGCAGTCAGTTTTTATGTTCCTGGCAAGCTTCCTCTCATACTCTATTTTCCCCCTCCTAATTAAACCCTTTGTCCTCCTCTGTTGAATTCTAAATTTCTCCCAGTCCTCAGGTTTACTGCTTTTTCTGGACAATTTATATGCCTCTTCCTTGGATTTAACACTATCCTTAATTTCCCTTGTTAGCCACGGTGGAGCCACCGTCCCCATTTTATTTTTACTTCAGATAGGGATGTACAATTGTTGAAGTTCATCCATGTGATCTTTAAATGTTTGATATTGCCTATCCACCGTCAACCCTTTAAGTATCATTCGCCAGTCTATTCTAGCCAATTCACGTCTCATACCATCGAAGTTACCTTTCCTTAAGTTCAGGACCCTAGTCTCTGAATTAACTGTGTCACTCTCCATCTTAATAAAGAATTCTACCATATTATGGTCACTCTTCCCCAAGGGGCCTCGCACAACAAGATTGTTAATTAGTCCTTTCTCATTGCACATCACCCAGTCTAGGATGGCCAGCCCTCGAGTTGTTTCCTCGACATATTGGTCCAGAAAACCATCCCTGATACACTCCAGGATATCCTCCTCCACCGTATTGCTACCAGCTTGGTTAGCCCAATCTATATGTAGATTAAAGTCACCCATGATAACTGCTGTACCTTTATTGCACACATCCCTAATTTCTTGTTTGATGCTGTGCCCAACCTCACTACTACTGTTTGGTGGTCTGTACACAACTCCCACTAGCGTTTTCTGCCCTTTGGTATTCCGCCGCTCTACCCATACAGATTCCACATCATCCAAGCTAATGTCCTTCCTTACTATTGTGTTACTTTCCTCTTTAACCAGCAACGCTACCCCACCTCCTTTTCCTTTCTGTCTATCTCTGTTTATTTGTCTTGATTTTGTTTTTAAAAACAACCGCAAAATATTCCCCTGCATATTTTGTCGAACTCAGCATAAACTCCCTGACTGTAATGGAGTGACGAACAAGTAACAGCAATCAGTGACAAAGGCATATTCTATTTACATTTCTTTTTAAATTTCAGTAGTATTATCGGCGGTTACAATTCATAGCATCAAGTCTGCTGTCTGTTCGTTTAATGGAGTGTGTGGGGAGGTTCTGCGGGGTTGTGCTAATGGTGCGTGTGTACCATCTCTGGTATCTTGATGTGGATTGCGCTGGGCTGTTTCACTAAAAGGATCACAACTCAAAATGACAGAAGTTATTACCCATGCTGATCAACAACAGGGACAAAGCCATATAACCTGAGCGATATGCTTCACTTGCGCTGTGAGACTCTCCATCCTGATCTTGCACAGCTGGACATATCTTTTGAATATACGCAACTATAATGTTGAATTTTTATTCTTTTTTTTATTAGGTTTTAAAATCTGTTTTATTTAGTCGGGGCATATTTTTTTTTTGTTTGAGTGTCTAATAATTCCATGAGGTATAATTTCTAACATTCTAAAGTGTGATTATTACAGGTATTGAAAATTGACTAACATTTAAAATAATATCAAGATAACTGAAATGCAATTAGATACATTAAATTAAATGAAAATCCAATCAAATACATCGAGATGCTCCTTGTTAGAAATATAGGCCTGAATATTAACGGGGGTGGGTTACTTGAGTGGAGTTTCGGATGGTAAACCTGTTTCCCCACATGTTGTGGAGCACAGCGTATGTCGTCGGTCATTGAAAGGTTCCCAATCCGGAAGTCATCCTGATTTACACGCTTGGCTTCTAGTCAGGCGGAGGGGTGGGGGGCACTCCAGAGCAGGCCACAGGAGGAGGTAGGCCCAATCCCCGACCCGGTGAGGGAGGTCCAATCGCGGGGGGTCCAATCTTCGACCCCAGAAGGTGACATCTGATCCTGGGTGATGCGATCCCACTGGTCTTTTTATTGGCGGGGGGTGGTCTGATGGGAGGGAAGCTTCGGGGGTTGTGGGGAAGCATTCCTGCTCCTTCTGGCCCACAAGCAATGCTGAATTTGTCCTTGCCCACCCGCATCCCCCCCCCTCTCACCTTCAGCTGTCGGGTTTCCCGAGGCCTGGGAAACCCTGCCGGCAACTGTAAAACCTGCAAAGCAGGTTAAATCAAAGGCTGCCAACCTCATTAAATATTTAAATTGCCAGTCCACCTCCTGGGAGCGGATTGGCTGCCTGCCCCTTGTCCCGCCTCCATTAAACCCAGACGTTGGAGACGGGTTGGGGTCAGGTTTCAGATTTTTTTAATTAAAAGGAGACACAGGGGGGCGAGGTGGCATCCTTCCCCTCTAAGGATACAGGACATCCCTCCTCCTCTGGACTCCTCCACCAGGACCTCCAATGCCACTTCTGGGAACTTGTGCACCCTCTCCCTTGGTCCCCGAGCCATCTGCAACGTGTCACTATGTGCCAGCCAGAGCACTCCACACCTTTAGTGCAAGTGGGTGTGAGGTGCCCACATATACTGCTCCACAAAACTTGCATTAAATCAGCACTTGAGTGCTAAACCTGCAGTTGTCTGGTTTAGCACCTCGAGACACGTTCAAATTATGGTAATCAGCAATTAGGACCAAAATTTTGTGTTAAATCCAGTCTTTTCAGCACAGCCATTGTCGGGCCAACTGTAGGGTCGACAATTAAAACAAAATGGCAGCCACTATGGTGCACCCTCCCCTGTAATGGCAGCTTCCCGCCTCTTAGAGGCGGTAACGGGCATTAAAGAAGGGCGCAATTTCCCCCCCCCCTCTATAATTCTGCAGCACAAACAGCTCATAATCTGTCATTAATTTGTATTAATTCATAGTCTTAATGGAGAGTGATTGGTATGTGAAATGGAAATTACATTAGCTCAGTAGTGGAAGCCGCACAGAGGTTGGAGCAAAGATGCATTATTGTGAAAAATAATGCATTATTGCTCACTATTTGAAAATCATTCTGGAATATAAAGGTAAACCCTGGCTTCTATTCTCCACTGCTAACTATATTTTTAAACCCCTCTCCCCACTCTCCACCCTCACCTCCAAAAATAAGTGTGAGGAGCTCATGGACTTCATTGTTTCTAAGATTGAGATCCGTTCGGCCACCTCTGCCTCTTCCCTAGCCCACAGGACCAAACTTCCTCTTAGAATCCCCCCTGCCCTAGTCCTGACCTCACATCTTTCTCCAGTTTCTCTCCAATCTCCCCTCTTGACCTTTCTGAGCTCATCCTGTCCATGAGACCCACTTCCTGCTCCCTTGACCCTATTCCCACCCAACTGCTGACCACCCAACTTCCTTCTCTGGCTCCCATGTTAGCTGACATTGTTAACGGTTCTCTCTCCTCAGGTACTGACCCCTCTCCCTCAAATCTGTCGTCATTACCCCGTTCCTCAAAAAAACAACCCTTGACCCCTCTGTCCTTGCAAACTACCGCCCAATCTCCAACCTCCCTTTCCTCTCAAAAGTCCTTGAATGTGTTGTCGCCTCCCAAACCCGTGCCCACCTTTCCCACAATTCCATGTTTGAATTCCTCCAATACAGTTTCCACGCCTGTCACAGTACTGAAACAGCTCTCATCAAAGTCACAAATTACATCCTTTGTTACTGTGACAAAGGTAAGCTATCCCTCCTCATCCTTCCTGACTTGTCCGCAGCCTTTGATACAGTTGACCACTCTATCCTTCTCCAACGCCTCTCCATTGTCATCCAGCTGGGTGGGGCTGCACTCGCCTGGTTCCATTCTTATCTATCTAATCATAGCCAGAAAATCACCTGTAACAGCTTCTCTTCCCACCCCTACATCATTAACACTGGTGTCCCCCCAAGGATCTGTGCTTGGGCCCCCTCCTACTTCTCATTTACATGTTGCCCCTTGGCAACATCATCCAAAAACACAGCGTCAGTTTCCACATATACGCTGGTGACATCCAACACTACCTCAACACCACTTCTCTCGACCCCTCCACGGTCTCTAAATTATCAGACTGCTTGTCCAACATCCAGTTCTGGGTGAGCAGAAATTTTCTTCAATTGAATATTGGGAAGACTGAAGCCATTGTTTTCGGTCCCGCCACAAACTCAATTCCTTAACCACTGACTCCATCCCTCTCCCCAACTTCTGTCTGAGGCTGAACCACAGTTTTCGCAACCTTTGTGTCATACTTGACCTAGATCAACATCATAGGCAGTCCCTTGAAACGAGGTTGACTTGCTTCCACGCCAAAAAGGGATTTCACAGGTGTTTCAATGAAGGACCACATATTCCCGATCCCGAACTACATCTTGAAGGGTGGAAGATGCCTGTGCGTGGATTTTTTTAACGTGTGGTGACCGTTGCACACCAGCCACCACATGGGCTTGACAGAGCTAGGTCTTGGTCCAGTGGCAAGGATTAACAAAGACGACTGGACACCAGCTCCGCTGCACGGACCTAGTGCACACACATATCAGTGTGGGCTGGCCCGTGCCGCCCCTGGTCCTTCACCTCTTCTGGGCCCCAAACTCACACCTCTCCTAGGCCCCTACGAACTCTTGCGGCTCGGTTGCCCTGACCTCGCTGCTCCTGCTGTACCTAACCGCACTGCAATCAGCGACCTCGATTTGGGTGACCCTGGGAGTGTGTCAGTATTAGCTGGGAATTTCCTGGGACTGTCAGTATTAGCAGGGGATTCTCTGGAATTGTGTCAGTATTAGCAGGGGAATCCCTGGAATTGTGTAAGTATTAGCAGGGGATTCCCTGGGAGTGTGTCAGTATTTGTAGGGAATTCTCTGAACTATGTCAGTATTAGCATGGAATTCCCTGGGACTGTGTCAGTATTAGCAGGGGATTCCCTGGGAGTGTGTCAGTATTAGCAGGGGATTTGACCTAGAAATGAGCTATCAACCACATATCCACAGCATAACTAAGACCGCCTATTCCCACCTCCGTAACATCGCCCGTCGCTGCCCTTGCCTCAGGTCATCCACTGCTGAAGCCCTCATCCATGCCTTTATTACCTCTAGACTTGACTATTCCAACGCACTCCTGGCTGACCTCCCACATTCTACCCTACATAAACTAGAGGTGATTCAAAACTCGGATGCCTGTGTCCTAACTCGCACCAAGTCCCGCTCACCCATCACCCCTGTGCTCGCTGACATACATTGACTCCCAGTTAAGCAACGTTCGATTTTAAAATTTTCATCCTTGTTTTCAAATCCCTCCATGACCTCGCCCCTCCCTAACTCTGTAATCTCCTCCAGCCTCAAAACCCTCCGAGATGTCTGTGTGCTCCTCTAATTCTGCCGTCCTGAGCATCTCTGATTATAATCGCTCAACCATTGGTGGCCGTGCCGTCTGTTGCCTCGGCCCTATGCCCTGGAACTCCCTGCCTAAACCTCTTCGCCTCTCTACCTCTCTTTGCTCCTTCAGCACGCTCCTTAAAACTACCTCTTTGACCAAACTTTTGGTCACCTGTCCTAATTTCGCTTTTTGTGGCTCGGTATCAAATTTGTGATCCCATAATACTCCCGTGAAGTGCCTTGGGACATATCACTACGCTAAAGGCACTGTATAAATATAAGTTGTGGTGGTTGCTATGTTTAGAGAGAATGGGGCCAAAATTCAGCCTCCCAAAAAGGCCACTTACTGCCGGAAAGTGGCGGCCAGGTGGCGGAGTCAAGCGGCAGCCGATTTCCAGTCCAATGGTCGAAATTCACCTCGGAGATTTTTCTGGCAGTCCCCACTTCCGGCCTGCTGCTGCCGACTAAATTAAGTGCATCATCAAAGGGCGCACCACCGATCTCCTGCACTTCCATGGCAACCCCCGCGGAATTTAGCTGGAAAAATCATAGATCCGTCGCATGGTGCCCCCCCCCCCCCCCGACAGCTTTTTCTGTCGGTGCACCTTCCCTTCACTCTGCGAGCCACGGCAGCGCGATGGCCCTTCAAGTGGAGGGCGCACTGCCCCGGCCACCGTGTTTTTTTCTGCCGGCCAGATCAGCCCGATCAGCCGGACAATTATGGCCCCGGGTTTGGTCGAGCCGCCAGCCTGGTACCCCCTCTTGGGTGCCAGGCCACTGGCCCGGCCGAAACCCTCCCTGGTGGTCCAGTGGACTGAAGCTGAATAATCGCTAGTTCTCTCCCGCTTAAATGAGGGGGGAGATGTGGTGGCGCACATGCGCACTGACGTCGGCGCCGCTCCGCTGCTGACTGACAGCGATGGAGACTCCGTCCCGTCCCCACTTCCACCCCTCTGGAGGACTTACCACCACACTTCCACCCCCATTATGACCGTCTTCAAGTCCATTCCAAAAAAATTGCCAAAGAGCTGAAAATCGATTAAGAGTCCACCTCGTCTGACGCGGTGGTAAAATCACTCTGAAAACGATAGGTGCACCATGTTTCCGGCAGGGGTGAATTTCTACCCCAATGTGTTTATGATTTGCTATGCGTAGTGCACAAAGGGAATCTTCGCCATGATCTTTAACTGTATCAATCGGTTCACAATCAGCCAGCCATATCTCATTCAATATTAGAAACATTTCTGAACATTTTTAGGAAAAAAAGAGCATTAAAAAGCATGCTTTTGTACATATTGTCACATTCATGTATGTCATTCAGGATAAAGCAAATTTGTGACACATTGCGACGTAACTAGTTCATGTTTATATGCAAGTGGTTAGAAGGAATTGTAAATTGAGTTCTTGCATCAAATTATGAAGGAGCGTTTTATCGTGAAAAGTTCATCCAAACTTTTATTATTTTAAGAGGGGTGTCATCCAGAGAAGCCATGTGTTTAGTTCATCGTTAGTCAGGTTGCCAATCTTCCCAGATTATCCGTGAATCTCCTGGAATGGAAAATGGATCTCTCTCACTGATAGCAACCTGGGAGAAAAGTAGAGCCTTGTGCCTGTTGTTTCTGCCTGCATAATTCCTTCCCCGCTACTAACCAGCTGGGCAGAAGGATAAGGCACGGTGAGAGAGACATGTACTCATAGTATGAAAGAAAGATGGAGAAGGAGGGGGAGGAAGCAAGGGACACAAGTGATGAGAGAGAGGAACAGAGCGAGATAGAGCAAGTGATAGAAATCGGGCCATGGGCAGGGGGAGGGAGAGAGGGAGTGAGGGCCGATGAAGCTGAGAGTGCGACTTTGTACCACTGTGTGAACAGGTGTTCTCTGGCAGCAGCCTAGGGGCTGGGTGCCCCCCCCCCACCACACACAGGGCATTGGACGGGTCTGGCAGCTTCTCCTCGTCTGCCTCAGATGTAGGGTCCTCTGGAGACTCGGTGAGTCCATGCGTGCATCACATTCCAGGAGTTTCATCGTGTCATGATTATATTGGACCCTTTACTGGAGCAGAGTTGACTCTGGTTTGAGGAAACTAGTGAACTCCCCTAGTGTTGTTGTAATGATGGAGGAGAGTGTAAGCCCTGTGTCCTTCCCTTCCCCAGGTCTCCTGAAGTCACTGACTTGTACTGTAGTGGAGACACTGGCTGCCCTTTACTATCCGGATCAAGTGCCTAATCATCACACGTGTGCCGGTGTCAGTCAGGCTAGTTGACTGTGGGGGTCATCACCACTGAGCATGACTTTGCTCATACCAAGGCCGCACACATGCACCTTCCATTCGGGGTCACTGAATGGTGAGTAGGAGAAGGAAACTTGTCTGATTTTTCCTGCTTGGGTTCTGGGGTGCTGACGTAAATTGTAAAGCAATTGGCTCACTGGTTCCCTAACCCGAGATCAGCTGCCTCCACGCAGACCAAGGATGGAACCTGGGGTCTTCCTGGCCTGAGGTTTTCAGCTCTTCCCGTGCTCTTGATGAACGCACAAAGCTTTGTTATTTTGATCAGTTCTAATTATTAGAAATATGTGGTTTCTTTTTTTAACAGTGAATTCACTCCCTCCCCTCAGGTCTGCCTCCATGGCTAAATTACTTCAGCACAGTCACTGCGCGGGTGGGCTGCACTGCCTCTGCACTTCATTTCTCCCAGCTTCAGTAAACCTTCAGCAATCTTTCAAGGGACTAAGAAACACAATTAAGTTGCAGGACAATAAATAAGCACCACTCAATGGCTGTTGAGGTTACCAACCCTCCCGGATTGTCCAGGTGTCTCAGAATAGAAGGGAATCCCCCCGGGAGAAAAGTAGAGGCTCTCGCTGTGATTTGCTCCTTCTCGTGTGGCAGCTGCTGGTTAAAGCTGCGACCAAGGACATTCAGTTACCAGGGACCCAACCTTCATCAGGTAAATGCAAACTGCGGGAAACTGTCATGCAATCAGACGTCTCCTGATCAAACCTCCAACCTCCAAGAATACATCCAACCAGAGCTGGCAAGCCTAGATATCAGATGCAAGTGGCATGATGTGTTTTTCCTAATCTGTGACATTGTGTTATCAGTCGTAAATAAACACCTTTTCAAGAAGACAGGAAATGTATTTTAATTTCTCCAAACTTTCTCTCTCTGTTGTTTCTACCTGCATCACACAAACAATTGTATACATCATATGAAAGCAGGCCTCAGCTAATACCACTCTTGGCCCAATTGCTAGGAGCAACTGCCCGAGGTGTTCACCCTTGAACCTCTCCTTCCTCTATGTGGCAGGGATCTTTGCCAGTTTGGTGGCTCCCAGCAGATTAGTGAGATCCAGAACTTAGGATGTGATTTGAGCTTCTATCCTACTGCTCCATAGCACAATAAATCAAGCATCAGTGCGGTGCACCACTCTACTGCCTGACTGAAAGCTGCTTCGTATTAATCCATTACCTCCATATACATGGCTTTTTGTAACTACATTCTCAACCATATTTTCAATTCCTGTATCTTTTCTTGCCTTCTAACACAATCCAGTGTTGTATATTCTTCAAACATAATAGTCAGTGGCTGAATATTATTGGTGGGAATTATTCAGACACATATACCTTTAAGATAATAAACATGTCAACAAAATAATCGATTAATGCAGCAGTGGTCACATGTCCAAAATGAATTGATGCTGCTTCTCTGAAGAGCGAGTCTGGGATATGCTTGTCTAAGAAGAGAATGAAAACTGATTTAAAAAAACTAACTAATAGACCTAACCTTGAAAAAAAAGAAAGACTTGCATTTATATAGCATCTTTCATGACCACCGGACGTCTCAAAGCGCTTTACAGCCAATTAAGTACTTATTTGAAATGTAGTCCCTGTTCTAATGTGGCAGCCAAGTTGCGCACAGCATGGCTCCCACAAACAGCAATGTGATAATGACCAGATAATCTGTTTTTTGTTATGTTGATTGGGGGATAAATATTGGCCAGGACACCTGCTCTTCTTCGAAATAGTGCCATGGGATCTTTTGCATCCACTTGAGAGAGCAGACGGGGCCTCAGTTTAACATCTCATCTAAAAGACAGCATCCCTGACAGTGCAGCACTCCTTCAGCACAGCACTGGAGTGTCAGCCCAGATTTATGTTCTCAAGTCCCTGGAGTGGGATTTAAACCCATAACCTTCTGACTCAGAGGCGAGTGCTACCCACTGAGCCACAGCTGACACTCTGCTATGATATAAAAAACAGTGATGGAGGGGAACCTATATTGTTGACAGGCCTACCAACTTAAAGCTCATAATGTAGACATTGGATAATAAAATCTTGATTGGGTCTGTCATCGACGGGCAACAGAAATGGACCGCTCAGAAGGACATGCTCAGGTCCTAGGTCTGCTGAAGAGGACAGTGATGCAGATTTGCAGACTTTAGGGGCCCAGCCGTCAAAGGAAAGATGTTTCTGTGCATTAGTAATTGCTCAATGTATGCACTGCCTGCCATGGAGCTTCCACCACATGTCGGACATTATGGAGGAGTCTGGTGTCAACTTGTGTGCAGCTCTGGCTCATGGCATTGACATTCTACAGTCAACCATGCAACATGTGGTCACCTCAAGGGATGGCGCAGCTGGGCCCTGTAGCTAGGTCCTCCTTGCAGGAGCCTGTAACACCAACAGTAGCTCTGACAGGGATGCTCATATTGGGGCCATGCAGGTTCTTGTCTGCACCAGTTCTTCTGCCTTGGAGTGGCTGCGAGATTGAATGGAGCTTAATTTTATCAGCTGATTTGTTATATTTAACCTCCTTGGGAACAAACACTAAGCAAACATACCTGTAACTGGGATTCTCAGAAATCAGCAACCCATTTAAAAATGTTCTGCTTCAAGTATGTGCATAACAAGCAGCACAAGAAAGTAATGTCTGACTGGCTGTATTTCTATCCTCTAACCAATTTGGTTCTGAAAGGCTCCAATCCCACCTTCCAAATGATTTGATTAGCTGGTACTGCTAAACTTCACCTCCAGTGAATAAAACAGATTTTAATTGGAAAAGCCCAACAGTTGAACACATGGGATGATGGCGGCCATGTGTAGATTGACACTCATGCCTAGTTGTTGGTGCCGTGGTTGTTGAATAATGAATATGCACGATGATGAGCTACAGTAGGATACAGCTGATGCGAATGGATATTCATTTGATGGCCTAGTTGGGGTGAGGCACACCCAAATTCCACGAGGACTAAGGAAGGCCTGTTTATTGTGTTATTCATTTTCAACACTTCCTTCGCTCCACCTTTACTAGCTGTGCTTTCAGATGCCGAGGCCCTAAACTCCAGAATTCCTTTCCTAAACCTCTCCCTCTCCGCACCTCTCTCTCGCCCTTTAAGGCGCTCCTTAAAACCTACCATGTTGACAAAGTTTTGCTCACCTGTGCTAATATCTCCTTCTTTGGCTCGGTGTCAAATTTTGTCTGATTACACTCCTGTGAAGCACCTTGGGATGTTTTATGATGTTAAAGGTGCTATGTAAGGGCAAGCTGTTGTTTTAATGGGCATTGTGTTCTTGCAGGATTCATCTTTGTTATCTGGTTTGTAAACAGGACACAATGAGCTTTGCACTGACATCATCATGTGATCTGTGACCTCTTTCCTGACTAAGTTTCAAATCTTCACTTAAAAACAAAGAAGCACTGGAGAAATATATTGCTAAATTAAACTAGCCAGCATTTTTATGTACTAATTATTTTTCTAAAAGGTGATACAAGGTGATTGAGGGATTCAGTTAGAACTCAAAGTCAAAGCCGGCCCTTTGTTAATTGCCCCATTCTGCCCTGTCTGCCCCATGTACACACTGGTTAATTTGTTTTGTTCAGTGTTGCTGGGTGGTTTGCTCCCCGCCTTATTCCTTATCCCTGATATAAAGTCTACAGCTTGGTGATCAGGCAGACGGAGATGCTTGCTGCTCACAATATGGAGTCGCATCCCTGCTGTGAAGTCTGGGACACTTTCTACCGATATATTCAGGCAGCCTTGATTATTCAGTCTATTCCTCATAAAACTGAACCAGGTGTTGGGGCCTGCTCAATAAAATTTAAAACCAGTCAGAAAGGCAAAGGCTAGAATTAATCTGTCATGACAGCTGCAGTTTAGCTCGGGCAGCAAGGGAAAGGGGCCTCCCCTCCAGGACACCTAAGGGTCAGCAGGGGTCAAACAGAGCACCCCAACTTGGCTGTGACCTTGCTGGAGCGATTACAGCAAACATCTGGAATGGATTTCCATTTCAGAAGTAATAAAGAAAACACAGAACGAAACAGTAATCAAGCAGAGACTTTGGAGAGATATAGGGGTCAAAATTCGATTGCTACCGCGAGCTGATACCGCCTGAATGAGGCGGCAACAGGGCATAAACAGCTGGCCAGCGCCGTTAGGCGTGGGTGCCGCCTGATGAGAAATTCGGTTGTCCTTTTTCAAGGGCGTAAAGATTTGCCGCCCGGCTGACTACCATGGAAATCGTGATGTCAGTACGCATGCAACGCCTCCTTGACACCGGTCTCGCCAAATTCACTTTTACCGCCTCACTTACCGGCTGGCAGCGATGACACCTAAAAAAGTTGACGTGCACAAGGCGGGGAAACGAATCCAGGATGGTATTCAAAGGGAGGTGCAGCTGGCCCAGAGAGCGCGTAGTCCATGCTGCATTGGCTGCTCGCACAGTTCGAAGGTACTGGCATCCTGCAGCTATTGACTCCTAAGCTTCAGTACCAGCATTTCGGAAACATTGGTGAGTTCAAGACCGGATAAATTTGGAACTAGCATATCGCAGTCACCACTGTAAAGTTATGAGGGCAGTGATTGCACACCACATCGTCCTGCGAAGACGTGAAAGGTGTCGGCTGCAGGGGCGACTTATAGCAAATGTGGATGCTTGCCAGAGGAGAGACCCCAGTCAGCAGGGCAGGAGGCCGTACACTCGCAGGGTTTACCGTGCACCTTATTCTTACCTTGAGATGTCCGAGGACCAGTGCCTAAGGCTGAGGTTCCGCAAGATGGTGGTGACAGAGCTCTGCCACCTCCTGCAGACATACCTGGCAGCTGATATCGGCACCAGGAACTCGCTGTCAGTGCCAGTGAAAGTGACAGTAGCCCTCAACTTCTACGCTAACGGCTCCGTCCAGTCTCGTGTAGGCGATATATGCAACATCCCGCAGTTTGCAGTACATTGCTGCATTCGCCAGGTGACCGACGCTCTCTACAGCAAACGAATGGACTACATAAAGTTCAGCATGTCCAGGGAGAACCAAGATGAGCGCTCCTGTGGCTTCGCCAGGATAGCGGGCCACCCCATGGTTCAGGGGGCCATTGATTGTACGCATGTGGTATTGCGGGCCCACCCCACAATGGAGAGGTATTTCGCAATCACAAGAGATATCACTTCCTCAACATTCAGCTGGTCAGCGATCATCGGCAGAGGATCCTCGCTGTCAATGCACGCTATCCTGGCAGCTGCCATGATGCCTTCATCCTGCGGGAGAGCACTGTGCCACAACTATTGCAGCCATCGCATGAAGGCCTTGGCTGGCACCTCGGCAACAAAGGATGTGGTGTTGCCACCTGCCTGTTGACACCACTCCACATTCCCACCACCCCTGCTGAACAACACTATAACAGCAGCCATATCACCACCAGGACCATTATCCAGCAAACTATCGGGGTTCTGAAGCAGCGTTTCTGCTGCTTTGACTGCTCTGGAGGGGCATTTCAGTAATCACCTGATAGAGTCTCCATGCTGCACAACCTGCCCACTATGAGGGGCAGCCATTACTATCAGGGATTGATGACCCACCTCAGGAAGCAGAGGGTAATGGTTGATGGCTGTTTTTGTGACTGGAAGGCTGTTCCCAGTGGGTTCCGCAGAGCTCAGTACTAGGTCCCTTGCTTTTTGTGGTATACATCAATGATCTAGACTTGAATATAGAGGGTACGATTTGCAGATGATACTAAAATAGGATGATAATGAAGAAGAAAGCTATAGGCTGCAGGAAGATATCAATCAACTGGTCAGGTGGGCAGAACAGTGGCAAATGGAATTTAATCTGGAGAAGTGTGAGGTAATGCATTTGGGGAGGGCTAACAAGGAAAGGGAATACATATTAAATGGTAGGACACTGAGAAGTGTAGAGGAACAAAGGGACCTTGGAGTGCATGTCCACAGATCCCTGAAGGTAGCAAGCCAGGTAGATAAGGTGGTTAAGAAGGCATACAGAATACTTGCCTTTATTAGCCGAGGTATAGAATACAAGAGCAGGGGGGGTTATGCTTGAACTGTATAAAACACAGGCCACAGCTAGAATACTGCGTGTAGTCCTGGTCATCGCATTACAGGAAGGATGTGATTGCACTAGGGAGGGTACTGAGAGGATTTATGAGGATGTTGCCGGGAGTGGAGAATCTTAGCTATGAGGACAGATTGGATAGGCTGGATTTATTTTCCTTGGAACAGAGGAGGCTGAGGGGAGACCTCATTGAGGTGTATAAAATTATGAGGGGCCTAGATACAGTGGATAGAAAGGACCTATTTCTCTTAGCAGAAAGGTCAACAACCAGGGAACATAAATTTAAAATAATTGGTAGAATGTTTAGAGAGGACTTGAGGGGAAATTTCTTCACGCAGAGGGTTGTGGGGGTCTGGAACTCACTGCCTGAAAGGGTGGTAGAGGCAGAAACCCTCAGCTCATTTAAAAATGCTTGGATGTGCACTAGAAGTGCTGTAACCTGCAGGGCTACGGACCTAGAGCTGGAAAGTGGGATTAGGCTGGATAGCCTCTTGTTGGCCGGCATGAACATGATGGGCCAAAATGGCCTCCTTCCTCCGTGCTGTAAATTTCTATGATTTTATGATTCTATGATGAGGAGGCAGACAAGGAGCTTCAGCCAAGGAGGAGTCAGCCTGTCACTGCTGTGACTGGAAGGGCTGTTCATCAGAGACTCACCGCATATCGATTCCACTGAATGACTCCAGACATGCCACATTGCCAGCCTGTACACCTCAGCATCCACTAGAATCACCAGACTGAGGAGAGACTGGATCAACTGGGCCTTTATTCACTGGAGTTTAGAAGGATGAGAGGGGATCTCATAGAAACATATAAAATTCTGACGGGACTGGACAGGTTAAGTGCAGGAAGAATGTTGCCGATGTTGGGGGAGTCCAGAACCAGGGGTCACAGTCTTAGGATAAGGGGTAGGCCATTTAGGACTGAGATGAGGAGAAACTTCTTCACTCAGAGAGTTGTTAACCTGTGGAATTCCCTGCCGCAGAGAGTTGTTGATGCCAGTTCATTGGATATATTCAAGAGGGAGTTAGATATGGCCCTTATGGCTAAGGGGATCAAGAGGTGCAGAGGGACCTGGGGGTCCTTGTGCATGAATCCCAAAAAGTTAGTTTGCAGGTGCAGCAGGTAATCAGGAAGGCGAATGGAATGTTGGCCTTCATTACGAGAGGGATAGAGTCCAAAAGCAGGGAGGTCCTGCTGCAACTGTATAGGGTATTGGTGAGGCCGCATCTGGAGTACTGCGTGCAGTTTTGGTCACCTTACTTAAAGAAGGATATACTGGCTTTGGAGGGGGTACAGAGACTATTCACTAGGCTGATTCCGGAGATGAGGGGGTTACCTTATGATGATAGATTGAGTAGACTGGGTCTTTACTCGTTGGAGTTCAGAAGGATGAGGGGTGATCTTAATAGAAACATTTAAAATAATGAAAGGGATAGACAAGATAGAGGCGGAGAGGTTGTTTCCACTGGTCGGGGAGACTAGAACTAGGGGGCACAGCCTCAAAATACGGGGGAGCCAATTTAAAACCGAGTTGAGAAGAAATTTCTTCTCCCAGAGGGTTGTGAATCTGTGGAATTCTCTGCCCAAGGAAGCAGTTGAGGCTAGCTCATTGAATGTATTCAAGTCACAGATAGATAGATTTTTAACCAATAAGGGAATTAAGGGTTACGGGGAGCGGGCGGGTAAGTGGAGCTGAATCCATGGCCAGATCAGTCATGATCTTATTGAATGGCGGAGCAGGCTCGAGGGGCTAGATGACCTACTCCTGTTCCTAATTCTTATGTTCTTATGTTATGGGTATGGAGAGAAAGCAGGAAAGGGGTACTGAGGGAATGATCAGCCATGATCTTATTGAATGGCGGTGCAGGCTCGAAGGGCTGAATGGCCGACTCCTGCACCTATTTTCTATGTTTCTACTAAACACATCGCTCCCCACCCTGCAACCCTCCGTGTATAAATCACAGCACAATAATATGAAGAATGTAAACTTTTTTTATTTAACACATAAACCATAGTGTGCTGAAAACAAGCACAAGACAATGCCTTCATCCCCAACTAATAATCATACCCACAAGACCCCTTTAAACATTCTCAACAACATCCAAGTGCAACTATTAACATCAGTTCATTTTCCAACAAGATAGCCATTTCTGGCGACTAGCAAACAATTGTTTCTTCATTCATCCAAGTGCAACAAGTTACATCAGCTCACATTCCAACAAGGTAGCCATTTCTGTTGACTATCAAGCAATTGTTTGCTGGGTCATACAAGTGCAACTAGTTATATGAATTCATATCTTAACAAGGTGAGGATATGTGGCCACCTTCCCACAGGTCTTTATATGCTCTTGTGGAGTGCTTTACCACCTCTTCCCTTCTCCCCTCTCCCATGCCTACTGCTCCTCCTCAATGGGGTCTCAAGGCCTGCAGCAAGGTTAGTAGTCGGTTGCTGACTTGGAGCCGCAGCCACATGATGGCCTAGCAGGAAGTCCTTGACCAGCTCGGGCCCTGGAAGGCCCGGCTGCAGACCTCCTCACTTCAGCATGGGCGGCAGCACTCTGTTGTGGATGGGTTGCAGGGAGCGGCAGGTGCAAAGGAGGAATGATGTCGTCCTGAGAGACGACATCACGTTCCAACAGGCCCGACACGGACTCCTCCATCCTCACAGCTAGTGCATCAAGACTCTGTGGCACCCTTGCTGGTGCACCCAGCAGATCGCTGTGCAACTGCGGGGATTGTCTTGCGACAACCTCTAGTTCCGGCTCTTCATCAGAGTGCTGCTGAGCATCACTCAGGTGCGCATTCACCCTCTGGGGAGCTGGTCCCCAACCACCGCTTCATCAACAAAGCTGCTGCTGCCCTGATCTCAGATGCCGCTGGCTCCTGTGTTACATTGAAGGAGGTGTCGTCCTCCTCCTTGCCAGCATCGCCACCAGTGGAAGGCTGATGTGAAGGCCCCGGTGCATCTGGTTGATCACCTGAAAGCATAGAAGACTGGTTACATGCAGGGGAAGCGGCCAAGAGCAGCGAATGCATTCGAGAATGCCACTCTCGTGGAAAAAGCTGAAGGATTGTGGTATCAGGCCTAAGAGGCCTGCCGGACAGTGCCAAGGAACTGATCACACCGTCACTGTCCCGAGGGGGTTCGGCCTCATCAACCGCCAAGGCACCAACTTGAACGCCCATCAGGGCAGAAACGCATTCCTCCAATGGATTCAGGTCCCAGAATTAAGAGTCCCCTCCTCCAGTCCTCATCTGCTCCCTACAGTTATTTGTGAGCTTCGCCTGCAAGATTAAAGAGAACATCTGAGTTAGAGCCCTTCTATCAGTGTGTCCCAAGTGCCTTACATAGTTTAGTATGAGAGTCTTCACAGCTCGAGGTAACTTCCATTCACTGCATGGACTTGCTGTAGCAAAGTTTGAATTAGGGGGCTATAACATAACAGTAATGGGGAGGCTACTGTCATCCACAGGCATAAGAAGTCTGAGGAGTTAACAACATCGGGAGTGGGTCTGCAGAACCGAGTAGCAAGGTTAACAGCGCATGCAAGCCCTTGCAGTGGGTGAGGCTTCAAATGGGAAACTTGCATCTGGCCTCACACGCGTAGAGCATGGATTCCGAAACACGACATTGAGCAGAGAGTGCACATTGAGCTCAGAACATAGCATGGTGATGTTTAAAGTTTAAGATACTCACACGCACCAGCTGCGTCATGTCCTTCCACTTTTTTCTGGCTGCCCTGGCCACCGTATCACTCGCAGACACTCGTTCTGCGATTTCCCTCCATAGCCGTCTGTACGTTTGTGGTTGTGGTCTCCTTCCAGCCTCTGTCCTGAGCAACTCCCGCCGTCTCTCCAGGGCATCAAGGAGTGCATCCACGGCGGCATCCGAGAACCGATGGGCACCCTGGCGAGCTGCTGCTGCTAGGTCTGCCATACTCACTGTCTGAGTGTGTGCGGAGGAAGTGAATATAACCATGAGGCATTGAGGTGCCCAATTAACGCCTCAATGGAATCCAGCTGGTGCCACTCTGTGTGTGGTGCAGCTCCAAATCAGCCTAACGCTCGGATGTTGAGGCTCCGCTTAACGGCCCACTCAACATCGCTTACCGCCTCCAGGTAAGTGTGCAACGGCATCATTTAACGCTGCAATCCACTTTTCAGGCGCCAAAACTGAATTTTGCATTTCGGAGCCATGCCTAATGCCTGGCGGTAAAAAAATCCTCTCAGCTGGTGACACCGTCTCAAAATCGTCAATACCGAATTTCGACCCCATTGGCTTTGAACCTTTCTAGGAAATGATATTAGCCAGTGAGTGTTGGTCAAATTAGTTAGAAAATAGGAGCAGTAGTAGGCCATTCAGCCCTTCAAGCTTGCACCGCCATTCAATATGATCATGGCTGATCCTCTATCTCAACACTATTTTCCCGCTTTTTCCCCATACCCCCTGATGCCTTTTGTTTCTAGAAATCTATCTATCTCCCTCTTAAATATATTAAGTGACTTGGCCTCCACAGCCTTCTGTGGTAGAGAATTCCACAGGTTCATCACCCTCTGAGTGAAAAAAATTTCTCTTCATCTCAGTCCTAAATTTCCTACCCCATATCCTGAGACTGCGACCCCTTATTCTAGACTTCCCAGCCCGGGGAAACATCCTCCCCACATCCAGTCTGTCCAACCCCGTCAGAATTTTATACGTTTCAATGAGATCCCCTCTCATTCTTCTAAACTCTAGTAAATACAGGCCTAAGTTGACCCAATCTCTCCTCATACGACAGTCCTGCCATCCCAGGAATCAGTCTGGTGAACCTTCGTTGCACTCCCTCTATGGCAAGTATATCCTTTCTTAGGTAAGGAGACCAAAACTGCACACAATACTCCAGGTGTAGTCTCACCAAGGCCCTGTATAAATGTAGTAAGACATCCTTGCTCCTGTACTCAAATCCTCTTGCAATGAAGGCCAACATACCATTTGTCTTCCTAACTGCCTGCTGCACCTGCATGTTTGCTTTCAATGACTGGTGTACAAGGACACCCAGGTCCCTTTGTACATTGACATTTCCCAAGCTATCACCATTTAAATAATACTTTGGGCTAGATTTTCCACTTTTTTTGGCATGCATAGCACCCACTTAACGTCCATTTTAACGCTGAAATGACATATAACGCCCAGATATCACCCATTTAGCCACAAAATAGAAACTGATGGCCATTTTCCGGACACTTATCGGCGAGCGTTACTTTCCCCATGTGTGTCACGCTGGGAAAAAATATTACTGCCCGGCCACTTTTTTTGGGCGGAATCATCAGAATGGGCGAAACCAACGGCCATAATATCGGCCACCTTTACTTTCCACACGTAATTAACACCGAGATTCAATAAAGCTGACACCTACTTTATTTTGTCGTGACGATCACATTTGCCGAAACTAATGCCCGGGAGATCGCCCAACGTCACTTTCACCACCTCGCACACATCTCGCCTACAATATCGCTCGCACAAAAAACCGCCAGGAAAAAGTGGAACTAACTGCAACTACTCACAGCGGTATGGACGCCATGTTCTAAATCACATGCTGCATCATTTAAAAGGCTGCTCTGCTTCAACCTCGGGGGAGTTCGGATGTACTCTGGAGGTCTTTGGAGGTGATGTGAACATCTGAACTAACATCTTTATCATACTGTGAATGATTGGAATTAATAGGTGTCTTCGTCGGGACATTCATTCTTTGTGACCAATCGATGGAAAACAGATAGATATTGGAATGGGGCCTGTCCTTTCTCACCCTCTCTTGATGACCAATTACATGCTGCAGACTCGAGATGGCCGAAGGTACGCACCATAGCATTATGTGCCCAATGTAAGTCATGCCCGACTGATGAGGAGGATCAGATGTTACACCCCCCGCAAGAACAGGGAGCAGTGGTCTTACCTCAAATTGTCCGATAACACCTGCCTTTGGAGACTGTGCTTCCACAAAGAGGTTATCACTGAGGTATGCCAGCTCATAAGGGGAGATCTGCAGCCTGCCAGCACCATCAGTACTGCACTGTCCGTCGAGCTCAAAGTCACCGTGACACTGTCGTTCTACGCGTCGGGTTCTTTTCAGGCCTCAGCTGGCGATATTTGCGGTCCGTCTCAACATGCCACACATTGCTGCATTAGACAGGTCACTGAAGCCTTGTACTCATGCAGGATGGACTTTACCAGCTTCACTATGACCAGGGAGGCTCAGACTGAGAGGGCTTTAGGATTCTACCGAATTGCTAACTTCCCGAAGGTGCAGGGAGCAATAGACTGTTTGCACATCGCAATGCAGGCACCTTTTCATGATGCAGAGATTTTCAGGAACTGCAAGGGATTCCACTCCCTGAATGTGCAACTCGTTGTCGACTACCAGCAAATGATTATGGCAGTAAATGCTAAATTTCTGGGCAGCATCCATGATGCTCACATTCTGCGTGAGAGCATTGTATCTGACTTGTTTAACAATGAGCCACAAGGTCAATGCTGGATGCTTGGTGACAAAGGATATGGCCTCGCCACCTGGCTGATGACCCCCTTCCGTGACACCCACACTGAAGCCAAGAGGCGATACAACGAGAGCCACAAAGCCACTCGCAATATTGTGGAGAAAACCACTGGAGTGCTTAAGCAGCGCTTTAGATGCCTGGACCACTCAGGAGGCGAGCTCCAATACCACCCTGAGCAGATAGCTCAATTCGTGGTGGTGTGCTCCATGCTGCACAACTTGGCTATCAGGAGGGGACAAGAATGCCAGAAGAGTCTGACAGTCCACCTCAGCAGAGAGAGGAAGAGGAAGACAAGGAGGTGGACACTGACATCGGCCCAGACGCTGAAGCCATGCCCCCGCCCCCCTGTAGTCTACATGAAAGATCCTGTGGTGGCATGATAGCTGCAAGACTTTTACGTCAGGAGCTTATAAATGAGCGCTTTGCCTGAAAGATCGTTGGTGATATTTACAAGGCTGACACACTGCTGGGTGTGTAGGTCATACATCAATGGTGGGCATCACCTTGGTGACAGTTAAAGTTTAAGTTGATTGAATTTAAGTGTAATTATACCCTTTAATGTTAAGGAATCACCAGTGTGTAATGGTGCAGCTAAATGAGCCAATGCGCAACAAGGTTTTGTTGAATAAAAAACATTTAAACCGAACACTTGTCTGAAATCATAAGTATTTCTGTAAAAACCAACCCTTCCCCCCATCCTTTCACCTTCCCACCTCTACCCCTTCCCCTTCCCCTCCTGACTCCAAGCCACCTGGCCGAGGAGCTCCTCAGGCGATGCTTCATTGGGGCGGGGGGTGGGGTGGGGGGCGGTGGTGATGGCCAAACCGCTACTTGGAGATATACGGGAGAGGACGGTCCCAAGGTGGGAACATGCTCCGAGCCAGAAGCAAGATGTTGCTCCTCGCTCTCATATGTCGTTGGCAATGGGGGTGCGGCATCTTTGGGTGCAGTGCCGCGCTCCGGGACCACCGGGAGCCCTCTGCCACCAGTTTTCCTGGCTACCAGCTCCAGGGTCTCCTCCATACCTTTCATGTTATATATTATTGTTGGACAGAATCTCAATTCTTGGTGCTTAGTAGACTTTTTACTGCTGGTGAATCTCCCTCGTGCCTTCCACAATAGCCAAACAAGCACACCTCACACCCATACACGCTTTCAGTCCCTCTCTGCTCCCTCGCTCTCTGTCTCCTCTTCTGCGCATGTAATGATGACCCCTGACCTCCTGAATCGCGGGAAACAAGCGGTGTCATGCCGTTGCTAAGGACGGTGACACTTTACGGCAGAAGGTCAGAGAGATTTAACGCTACCGCCCATTTGATATCGCTCGCGGTAATGCCCAATTTCAAAAATGGAGACTAGGGGCTTTGAGAATGGGCAACAAGCCGACGATCTGAAAACGCATTTTTACCACCCACGCCGGAAATACTGCCCATTTTTGGGTGATCTGGACAAAAGTGTAAAATCTAGCCCTTTGTCTTTATGTTTTTCCTATCAAAATGGTTAACTTCACATTTATCCATGTTATACTGCGTCTGCCATGTGTTTGCCCACTCACTCAACCTAGCTAAATCGCCTTGCAGCGTCTTTGCATCTTCCTCACAACTCACAATCCCAACTAGTTTTGTGTCATCAGCAAACTTGGAAATATTACACTTGGTTCCCTCATCCAGATTATTTATATATATTGTGAATAGCTGGGGCCCAAGCACTAATCCCTGTGGTACCCCACTAGTCACTGCCCGCCACTCCAAAAAAGACCCGTTTATTCCGACTCTCTGTTTCCTGTCAGTTAACCAATTTTCAATCCGTGCCAGTACATTACCCCCAATCCTATGTGCTTTAATACTAGCCTCTTGTGTGGGACTTTATCAAAGGCCTTCTGAAAATCTAAATGCACTACATCCCTTATCTATTCTATCAGTTACATCCTCAAAAAACTCCAGTAGGTTTGTCAAACAAGATTTTCCTTTCATAAATCCATGTTGACTTTGTCTAATCCTGTTGATATTATCTAAGTGTGCCATTATCACATCTTCTAGAATAGACTCCAGCATTTTCCCTACTACTGATGTCAGGCTAACCGGTCTGTAGTTCCCTGTTTTCTCTCTCCTTCCTTTTTTAAATAGCGGGGTTACATTTGCCACTCTCTAATCTGCAGGAACTGTTCTTAATCTATATAATTTTGGAAGATGACAGCCAATGCATCCACTATTTCCATGGCTACCTCTTTTAGTACTCTGGGATGCAGATCATCAGGCCCTGGGGATTTATCGACCTTCAGTCCCATTAGTTTCTCCAGCTCTATTTTCTTACTAATAATAATTTCCTTTAATTCCTCTTGCTCACGAGACCTTTGCTTCCCTCGCATTTCTGGGACATTATTTGTGTCTTCTTCCGTGAAGACAGAACCGAAGTATTTATTTAATTGTTTTGCCATTTCCTTGTTCCCCATTATAAATTCTGCTGTTTCTGTCTGTAAAGGACCTACATTTGTCTTCACTAATCTTTTTCTTTTTACGTACTTGTAGAAACTTTTGCAGTCAGTTTTTATGTTCCTTGCAAGTTTACTCTCATACTCTATTTTTCCCCTCTTAATCAATCTCTTGGCCCTTTTTTGCTGAATTCTAAACTGCTCCCAATCCTCAGGCTTGCTACTTTTTCTGGCAACTTTAAGCTTGGCTCAACTGGGAGGGTTTAACTAATATTATTACACAACAAGTAAACTAGATTTCTCAATCTGTTTTCTCTACTGACTTCACTTAAATTGAAAATCAATCCTAATAATGGGAAACTCATTCTCATTCAAATAATGAAGCTTTCTTTGGCAGACTTTATGTGCACTGCTAAATTTGAGAAAATTACCAACTGCTTTGCATTGGCTGTATAATGAAGCTCTTACAAGTTTTGGATGAGAACTTACATCGGCAGCAGGTAACCAGGTCAGGAGAGTATCGCGATGCGTAGAGCGAGCCAAGAAGAGAGACATGTTCTCAAGTTATGATTTTCTAGCTCTACTCCAACAATTCCTGCTAGTGGAAGTACTTTGGCTGAAATTATTTCCAGGTTTTAGGAGCCCACAGTTTACCCATGGCTTATGGACAAACAGAAATTCTGAGCTCTTCCATATTTTCTATATCTTTACGTAGTAATTTACTAACAGTAAGTGAAGCCACCAAGTCAAAACATCTTTCAATGATTAGTTTAATTAATTCAAGATACCAAAAATTATACCCTCTCCTTAACGATGCCACAGAGCCGCTTTTAACTCCCTCCGCCCAGTGCACAGGGGGTGTTGTGGCTTGAAGGGGCAGCGGATCATTTACCACCTCAATGATTCTGGTGCCCCAGCCACTGCCATCATGGGAAGGCTCATGAGGTGACCAGCTGGTTTGCCCGCCTGTTTCAGGTGATTAGCAACTTATAATATGCAAATCAGAGTCCTGTAACGTGCACACGACCCCTTTGCAATTTTGAGGAATGGATGGATGGATGGAAAAGTTGTCGAATTCATGCTTTACCTAGTTTATACAAAAACAAATTCTGGTTACTTTCATTGTTCCTAAAAAGAGTTTCCCTGTTTTTTGCCCCCCTCCTAAATAGTTTTCCATTGTAGAGTCAGAGCTTGCAAACAGCAAGCCCCTGAATTCTTTGTGAATGGCCAGTCTTGCTGTCAACCGTGAACATTTCTAGTAGTTGTAAAAGTAGTAAGACTCAGGGATCAAACAAAATACCTTTGTGACTGTAAACTAGTGCACTAGAATATATCACATGTCACCACAGGTCTTTGTATTTGGTAGGTGGAAGCACATGCACCCTATCAGCGGGCAGCTCAAGCTATAAACCACTAGATACACATATTGAACATTAAACAGTAAATCAATAGCAGCCAGTGTAAGCAGTATCTTTACAGTAATTACAAACTGTCTTTATCTTCTTCCAATATAACATAATGGTGGTTTCCCTGTGCTAACTCTCAATATAAAACTGATTCCTAATATGCAGTGCATTTATTTCTCACATGGCTGTACACTACCATAACGTTGCTGACCCACATTGAATTTTTGTTGGATTCTATCTGACTGCTCTCTTTTTAAAATACAACAAACAACAACTTGTATTTATATAGCACTTTTAACATAGTAAAACGTCCCAATGTGTTTCACAGGAGTATTATAAGACAAAATTTGACACAAAGCCACATAAGGAGAAATTAGGGCAGATGACCAAAAACTTGGTCAAAGAGCTAGGTTTTAAAGAGCATTTTAAAGGAGGAGAGGTTTAGGGAGGGAGTTCCAGAGCTTAGGACCTTGACAGCTGAAAACATGAGATGTAACTCTAAATTTCTTTGAAGATATCCCAGAACAAAAGGAAATTCACAACTTTATTTCTCATAATTAAAATTAGATAGTCAGCCATTGATAGGATGCTTGTACAGTCCCCACTCCCCACCACCTATAGCTGGCACATTCATGCAAACGCGATTTTCCCACTACAGGCATACGTAATGGCTGGCATAACGTTTGACAGACTTCATGGCAGGTGTGCATCCAAAATAACACCAGTGCCACCACTTTTAATAAGAGGTTATTGCGAGTGTAAGGAATATTGCCAAGCTTTATGGGCCAGCAGAGAGTATACATGTGATTAGGATACCTGAAGACCGTTTGAAGTCTCTAACTGGGTGTTGCCACAGCTGCCAGAGCCTTCTACTTAGACTCAAAAGCTGCTGTTAAGTGTTGGTAGCAGACAACTTAATTAAAGAAACAGCACATTCCAGGCTGATTTAGCATGGCGCTAATTATGTAGAAAATGCCAGCTACAATTTGCAAAGTATGATGTAAATTAACTAAGGCTGAACTTAATTAGTGGAAGAATTGCTTTTTTGTTTTTCTTGAAGGATATCAGATTGAATAAAAAATACATTCAGTCCAACAAAAAACCCAGCAGACTTTATATCATAATTAAAAAACATGCGATCGAGGATATTTATGGTTTTTATATTAGCTTGTACTGAGCGTATTGTAAACGAGTGAGTAAGCACAGCTGTTTCTGCCTGCTTGAAATAAACGTAGCACTTAATACGCTATAATCGGCAGCTTTGAAATTAACATGAATGCAAATGGTTCATGGTTAGTGCATTTTGGCTGATATAAGCGACTGCCCGTTTTAAACATGGAGGTTTTAAGTGGTGTATTGAATTGAATGGCTTGGCTGCTTCCTGAGAAAGTTGTTGATGTTTCAATTACTTCAAACAGCCTATGATTGCAGAACATTTACACTGTTCCAGGACACTGTTGGACAGAATAGGTTTGGCACTTAATTGATGGAGGAGAGTAGCACTGCTGGACACTTGCTAAGAAAACACAGAGCTTTTTTTAAAATTCCCACAAACCCACCAGCAAATCATCTGCTTCTACTGGTGGGAAGAACCAAAAGCTGGAGCTCCCAGGTCACACAGGATCAGGTTGCAGGCTGAATTTCGCCTGCAGGCTACAAATTGTTCATCCTCGGATTAGGGCATTTAAAAGCAATATAGCTTCTATGTTTGTTGACATATTACTATTTGGTCTCAATTCATACAGTGTAAGAACAGGGAGCAACAAATCAGTATAGTTCTTGACTGTGAATCTGTTTTTTTTAAATTCAGTAACATTTAACAGTTATTTAAATGTTACTACAAACCGAATGCATGTTGCATCTCCCAGTTTGGTTTTTGTACCAGACACGTTTGATGGCTGGAAATACATGGTGATGCTGACAGCAGCAGATGCTGCTTCAGGCCAGACGGATGAATTTCACTGCTGCTGTAACCTCCACAATTACACGCCTTTCCACAGGTCACATTCAATAAACGGTGCAACATTGAAGCACCCCTTCGCCGTTCCCATCATAAGGCTCTCAATGAGTTGAAGTGGCAGCTCCCAATTCTGGTCCTGCTTTAAAATTTCCAACAACTCCAGCAGTACCAGCAGAAGCTTTGCAACACAACCATGGGCGCTGGCAGGAGACATTCCCTTCCACTTGGTACACAAGCTAAAGAATCGATCATCACAGAAATGTCACTCCGTGGTTAAATCTGAGAACTGCCAATCACTGATCACGGCAAACATCAAGTTAAGTTGATGCACAAATGGCGGGTAACTTCTTATAAGCCTATTTTATTTTAAAAGCCACTTGCTCACATTTCAGTTCCTGAATTTGAATCCTGCTACATTTTCTTAAAAATGTGACATGTAAAGCTCTTTTTCTGTTACTAACAATACCATGGCAAATGTATACCTCAGAAGTGAACATGGGCTCGTCAATAGAAATTACTATTGGGTAAATGATGTATATCCTCCAATGCCTGATGTTGCAGAATAAGCTAGCAGTAGATCAAAGTTTGGACATGGATGGTAGTTGGTGTAGTGGAGCGGACAGTGTTGGGGATGGCATGTTGGGCCACTGCACAGGTAGACATTACTGTTAGTGTATGGGTGGCTTAGGCCATTAGTTGAAGGTCTTATTTATGAGGTTGTGGTGTATGATGCCTACAAGCTGTAAAGGTGCTTCAGCTGGAATATCTTCAGGGTCATTCTCAGTGTAGGGTCTGTATTAATCATGGTTCAACCTGTTCCATGGTTAGGCCTCCCTGGTAAAGTTGTGAAGCATTTAACAGACAACGATATTCTTGGTGACCCTGGTCAAGCTGTACCGTAATACAAACAGCAGCCATGTAATCTCCTGCAAGAGGATGTTTTCCAAGCACCTGAAGCACAGATTCAAAATGCCCATAGTATTCTGCTGACTGTATGGTCCTGTTATATCTGCATCTACATGCTGTACATAGCTGAGCCAGCATAGAGGCGGATAGCAATGGTCTCCTAGGAATTATCCTTCCACTCTGCCTTCTCCTTCAGAGAACCCAAATACATGACAAAAGAATCATGATTGCTTTTTGGGAAGTGGGAATTGTCCTGTATGACCTTGCATTGATAATCACTGACTAATCTTGCAGTTCATGAACATCATGGCATTAGTGTAGGGACCTGGTTGACTACATGGGTTAATAATGTCCTGCATGTTGTGGAATCCTGTGATGTGGAAAAAATGCAGTGCCCTCTCACGCTGCTGATGAATGAATGCACTCGCCTGGTTCCATTCTTATCGATCTAATAGTCGCCAGAAAATCTCCGGCAATGGTTTCTCTTCCCACTCCCGCATCATTACCTCTGGTGTCCCCCAAGGATCTATCCTTGGCCCCTCTTATTTCTCATCTATATGCTGCCTCTTGGCGATATCATCCGAAAACACGAAGTCAGTTTCCACATGTACGCTGACGATACCTAGGTCTACCTCTCCACCACTTCTCTCGGCCCCTGCTTGTATTTAAATTGTCAGATTTCTTGTCTGGCATCCAGTACTAGATGAGCAGAAATTTTCTCCAATTAAATATTGGGAAGATCGAAGCCATTATCTTTGGTCCCCGCTGTTGTGCATCTGTAAAGCATGCACTCCCATGTTCCGCCACCAGGGAGTGCATCCCCTGAAGTCCCAAGGGATCCCAGCATCCCTTGGGAGCACTCTATATAAGCTGGCACCTAAGGCCTGTTCCTCACTCTGGAGTGTCTTAATAAAGATTGAGGTCACTGTTACTTTAACCTCTGTGTGTGCAGTCTCATCTGTGTTAGGAACACAATAACTGGCGACGAGTATACGAATCCAGCACAAAGATTCAGCAAACTGTGGGCATCCTGGAGAAGTTCTCGGAGGGATAAGACTGGGAAGCCTATATCGAACGCCTAGACCAATACTTTGTAGCCAACGAGCTGGACGGAGAAGGAAGCGCTGCAAAAAGGAGAGCGGTCCTCCTCACGGTCTGCGGGGCACCGACCTACAGCCTCATGAAGAATCTTCTAGCTCCGGTGAAACCCACAGATAAGTCGTATGAGGAGCTGTGTGCACTGCTTTGGGAGCATCTTAACCTGAGGGAGAGCGTGCTGATGGCGAGGTATTAGTTCTACATGTGCCAGCGATCTGAAGGTCAGGAAGTGGTGAGCTACATCGCCGAGCTAAGGCGACTTGCAGGATAATATGAATTTGATGGCTACCTGGAGCAAATGCTCAGAGACTTTTTTGTACTGGGCATTGGTCACGAGACCATCCTACGAAAACTTTTGACTGTAGAGACACCGACCCTCAGTAAGGCCATTGCGATAGTTCAGGCATTTATGTCCATCAGTGATAACACCAAACAAACCTCTCAGCACACAAGTACGAGCAATGTTCATAAATTAACTGGAGCTGTGTTTGCAAGCAGAAATGTACAGGGCTGAAACCACAAGTCTGCAACTGCGAGCAGGCCTCAGGTGACCCAGATGACTCCGAGTCCCCAACAAAGGTTGAATGCAAGGCAATTCACACCTTGTTGGCATTGTGGAGGCTTCCATTCAGCCTATTCATGCCACTTCAAAGGCTATGTTTGCAAGAGCAGTAGAACAATGGGGCACCTCCAACGAGCTTGCAAACGAGCTGCAAGCTCTGCAAAACCTGCTAACCACCACGTGGCAGAAGAAGATCGGTCCATGGTGGATCAAAACAATTTCAAGCCTCAAAGACAGGAGGCAGATGCTGAAGTACATGGGGTGCACACATTTACGATGAAATGTCCACCTATAATGCTAAATGTAAAATTGAATGGCTTACCCGTAGCCATGGAACTGGACACTGGCGCTAGCTAATCCATCATGAGTAAAAAGATGTTTGAGAGACTGTGGTGCAACAAGGCATTCAGACCAGCCCTGAGCCCCATCCACAAAAAACTGAGAATGTACACCAAAGACCTTATCACTGTCATGGGCAGCGCCATGGTCAAGGTCACCTACGAGGGCACGGTGCACAAACTGCCCGGATTGTCCCGGGCGATGGTCCCACACTGCTTGGAAGGAGCTGGCTGGGCAAAATCCGCTGGAACTGGGATGACATCCAAGCGCTATCACATGTCGCTGAGGCCTCATGTACCCAGGTTCTTAACAAATTTCCTTCCCTTTTTGAGCCAGGCATTGGAAACTTTTCTGGATCCACTTGGTCCCAGAGGCACGACCCATTCACCACAAGGCGCGAGCGGTACCTCACATGATGAGGGAGAGAGTGGAAATTGAGCTGGACAGGCTTCAACGCGAGGTCATCAACTCCCCAGTAGAATTCAGCGAGTGGGCCAGCCTGATTGTTCCATTACTCAAAAGTGATGGCACAGTCAGGATTTGCGGCGATTATAAAGTAACTATTAATCGTTTCTCACTACAGGACCAATACCCACTACCTAAGGCAGACGACCTATTTGCGACGCTGGCAGGAGGCAAGACATTCACCAAGCTCGACCTGACTTCGGCCTACATGACGCAGGAGCTGGAGGAGTCTTCAAAGGGACACACCTACATCAACACACACAAAGGACTGTTCATCTACAATAGATACCCGTTTGGAATTCGGTCGGCTGCAGCGATCTTCCAGAGAAACATGGAGAGCCCACTCAAGTCGGTACCACGCACGGTGGTTTTTCAGGACAACATATTTGTCACAGGTCGGGACACCGTCGAGCACCTACAAAACCTGGAGGAGGTCCTCCAGCGACTGGATTGCGTAGGGCTGCGGCTGAAGAGGTCGAAATGCATCTTCATGGCAACAGAAGTGGAGTTTTTGGGAAGAAAGATCGCAGGGGACGGCATTCGGCCCACAGACGCCAAGGCAGAGGCTATCAGGAACGCGCCCAGGCCACAGAACGTCACGGAGCTGCGGTCGTTCCTGGGACTCGTCAACTATTTTGGTAATTTCCTGCAAAGGTTAACCACCCTCTTAGAGCCCCTACATGTGTTATTGCGTAAAGGTGAGAACTGGGTATGGGGAAAAAACCAAGTAATTGCTTTTGAGAAAGCCAGAAACATTTTATGCTCCAACAAGCTGCTTGTATTGTATAACCCCTGTAAAAAACTTGTGCTAGCATGTGATGCATCGTCGTACGGAGTCGGGTGTGTATTACAACAAGCTAACGTTGCGGGGAAGTTGCAACCTGTCGCCTATGCTTCCAGGAGATGTCTAAGGCCGAGAGGGCCTACAACATGATTGAGAAAGAGGCATTAGCGTGTGTGTTTGGGGTAAAGAAAATGCATCAGTACCTGTTTGGCTTCAAATTTGAGCTGGAAACCGATCACAAGCCCCTCACATCCCTGTTCGCTGAAAACAAGGGGATAAATACTAATGCCTCAGCCCGCATACAAAGGTGGGCACGCACGCTATCAACGTATAACTATACCATCCGCCACAGACCAGGCACCGAGAACTGTATGGATGCTCTCAGTCGGCTACCATTGCCCACCACGGGGGTGGAAATGGCGCAGCCTGCAAACTTGTTGATGGTGGCACAGCCCGCAGACTTGTTGATGGTCATGGAAGTGTTTGAAAATGATAAATCACCTGTCACGGCCCGCCAGATTAGGACTTAGACCAGCCAAGATCCTCTGCTGTCCCCAGTAAAAAATTGTGTACTGCATGGGAGCTGGGCCAGCATCCTCATTGAAATGCAAGAGCTAATCAAGCTGTTCCAGCGGTGAAAGGACGAGCTGTCCATTCAGGCAGACTGCCTGTTGTGGGGTAACCGCGTAGTGCTACCCAAAAAGGGCAGGGAGACGTTCATCTCGGATCTCCATAGCACACACCCGGGTATAGTAATGATGAAAGCGATAGCCAGATCCCACGTGTGGTGGCCTGGTATCGACTCTGACTTGGAGTCCTGTGTATGGCAATGCAGCGTGTGTGCTCAGTTGAGCAACGCTCCCAGAGAGACACCACTAAGTTTGTGGTCCTGGCCCTCCAGACCATGGTCAAGGATGCATGTCGACTAAGCGGGCCCGTTTCTCGGTAAAATGTTCCTGGTGGTGGTGGATTCTTTGTCAAAATGGATTGAATGTGAAATAATGTCGGGAAGCACCGTCACTGCCACCATTGAAAGCCTGAGGGCCATGTTTGCCACCCACGGCCTGCCTGACATACTGGTCAGTGACAACAGGCCATGTTTCACCAGTGCCGAATTTAAAGAATTCATGACCGCAATGGGATCAAACATGTCACCTCGGCCCCATTTAAACCAGCCTCCAATGGGCAGGCAGAGCGGGCAGTACAAACCATCAAACAGAGCTTTAAACAAGTCACAGAAGGCTCACCCCACCCCATCTGTCCCGAGTACTGCTCAGCTACTGCATGAGACCCCACTCGCTCACAGGGGTGCCCCCGGCTGAGCTTCTCATGAAAAGGACACTTAAAACAAGACTCTCGCTGGTTCACCCCAACCTGCATGATCAGGTAGAGAGCAGGCGGCAGCAACAAAATGTAAACAATGGTCGCGCCACTGTGTCACGGGAAATTGATCTGAATGACCCTGTGTATGTGCTAAACTATGGACATGGTCCCAAGTGGATCGCGGGCACGGTGATAGCTAAAGAAGGGAGTAGGGTGTTTGTAGTCAAACTAGACAATGGACAAATTTGCAGAAAGCACCTGGACCAAACGAGGCTGCGATTCACAGACTGCCCTGAACAACCCACAGCAGACACCACCTTTTTCGAGCCCACAGCACACACCCAAAGGATCAACAACACCACGCCGGACCAGGAAATCGAACCCATCACGCCTAACAGCCCAGCAAGGTCAGGCACACCCAGCAGCTCTGCAGGGCCAACAACACGCCAGCCTAGCGGGGCACAGCCAACACACCAGAACAGACATTTGTACCGAGGCGGTCCACCAGGGAAAGAAAGGCTCCCGACCTTCTCACCTTGTAAATAGTTTTCACTTTGACTTTGCGGGGGAGTGATGTGTACCTGTAAAGCATGCACTCCCATGTTCCACCACCAGGGAGCTCATCCCCTGAAGTCCCAAGGGATCCCAGCATCCCTTGGGATCACTGTATATAAGCCGGCCCCTAAGGCATGTTCCTCACTCTGGAGTGTCTTATTAAAGACTGAGGTCACTGTTACTTTAACCTCCCTGTGTGCAGCCTCATCTGTGCTAGGAACACAATACCTGCCATAAACTGCGTTCCCTAATCACTGACTCCATCCCTCTCCGTAGCATCAACCTGAGGGTGAACAAGACTGTTCGCAACATAGGTTCATATTTGACCCTGAAATGAGTTTCCAGCCACATATCCACGGCATAACTAAAATTGCCTTTTTCCACCTCCATAACATTGCCCAGCTCCGCCCATGCCTTAGCTCTTCTGCTGCTGAAACCGTCATTCCTGTATTTGACATGACTACTTCAACTCACTCCTGGCTGGCCTCCCACATTCTACACTTCATAAACATGAGGTCATCCAAAACTCAGCAGCCCGTGTCCTAACTTACACCAAGTCACGATCACCCATCACCCCTGTGCTTTCTGACCTACATTGGCTCCTGGTTAAACAACGCCTCGATTTCAAAATTCTCAACCTTGTTTACAAATCACTCCATGGCCTTGCCCCTTCCCATCTCTGTAATCTTTTTTAGCCTCACAACCCCACAAGATGTCTGCGCTCCTCAAATTCTATCCTCTTGAACATCCCTCAGAGCGACTTGGATAGGTTAGGTGAGTGGGCAAATGTATGGCAGATGAAGTATAATGTGGATAAATGTGAGGTTATCCACTTTGGTGGTAAAAACAGAGAGACAGACTATTATCTGAATGGTAACAGATTAGGAAAAGGGGAGGTGCAAAGAGACCTGGGTGTCATGGTACATCAGTCATTGAAGGTTGGCATGCAGGTGCAGCAGGCGGTTAAGAAAGCAAATGGCATGTTGGCCTTCATAGCAAGGGGATTTGAGTACAGGGGCAGGGAGGTGTTGCTACAGTTGTACAGGGCATTGGTGAGGCCACACCTGGAGTATTGTGTACAGTTTTGGTCTCCTAACTTGAGGAAGGACATTCTTGCTATTGAGGGAGTGCAGCGAAGGTTCACCAGACTGATTCCCGGGATGGTGGGACTGACCTATCAAGAAAGACTGGATCAACTGGGCTTGTATTCACTGGAGTTCAGAAGAATGAGAGGGGACCTCATAGAAACATTTAAAATTCTGACGGGGTTAGACAGGTTAGATGCAGGAAGAATGTTCCCAATGTTGGGGAAGTCCAGAACCAGAGGTCACAGTCTAAGGATAAGGGGTAAGCCATTTAGGACCGAGATGCGGAGGAACTTCTTCACCCAGAGAGTGGTGAACCTGTGGAATTCTCTACCACAGAAAGTTGTTGAGGCCAATTCACTAAATATATTCAAAAAGGAGTTAGATGAGGTCCTTACTGCTAGGGGGATCAAGGGGTATGGCGAGAAAGCAGGAATGGGGTACTGAAGTTGAATGTTCAGCCATGAACTCATTGAATGGCGGTGCAGACTAGAAGGGCCGAAGGGCCTACTCCTGCACCTATTTTCTATGTTTCTATGTTTCTATTACAACTGCTGAACCATCGGTGGCTGTGCCTTCAGCTGTTTGGGCCCTAAGTTCTGGAACTCCCTCTCTAAACCTCTCTGCTTCTCTACCTCTCTTTCCTCCTTTAAGACACTCTTTAAAATCTACCTCTTTAAACAAGCTTTTGGTCATCTGCTGTAATTTCTTCTTTTGTGGTTCGGTGTCAAACGTATCTCTTTTGTCTTGTAACACTGATGTGAAGCGCCTTGGGATGTTTTGTTACGTTAAAGGCACTATATAAATAAAAGTTATTATTATTATTATAGTTTCCTTATGGAAAACTAATAAAGGTGTTTGCCCTGGTGAACAATACATCAGTGAGCTGCTTGATACACTGCAGATTGATAGATATCCTTGGAAAAACAGAGATTTACATTTTCAGTTTTGTAGAAACCTTCACTGCCTTTGACAGTTCTGTTCCAGTGGCCAATGTACTTTATCTACTGGTCAGATTCCAGCAGAACAATTCTAGATAGTCAATCATTGCTTCCCGAGTGATTTGGAGTCTGCAAAGAGCATTGTCCTTAGACATTCCCGGGCAGGTGTCTGTAGACATGGCTACGTGAGCAAGGGCAATCCACCTTTGTGCAAACAAACTGATACATAGTAGATAGATTCCCCAAGACATCAAGCCAATATCTAGCTGCTGTAAAAATAGCTAATGGGATGGTAGGTTTGCATATTGAAAGGAATGGAATGAAAGTCAATGAAAATATCACTGCTATTGTAATAGAGCATTGTTGAGGCCCCATCTAGAGTTATATATGCAGTTCTGGAACTCACACTATAGAAAAGATCTAGTAGAGCTGCAAAAGCTACAGATAACTGGACTAGAGAATAAAACATATGAGGATAGGCTCATCTGTTCTTTGGTATAATTGAGACTTTGCAATTCATAAAGTTCAGAGATACAAAGAATCAGTCATGGCTATTTGTCCTTTCAGAAGAGGGCAAAACAAGAGGACACGAGTATAGGTTGGGAACAGGTAGATTCAGATGTGAGAGAAGGAAGCATTACTACACTGAGAGGGTGATTCAAAGAGCTAGCAGCGAGTCAATGTAAAGAGAAGGAACTTAGTTACTATGGGCTCAATTTTCCCGGGTCATTTGCATCGTTTTTTTGACGTGCGCTATTTTTTCTGGCGTAAGTTTTTAATTCAAAGTTTCCCCCTGGAATCTGCGCTGGCGTAACTGCTTTAGTTATGATTTTTCTATGTTAGGTTTTTTTGATGTCATAGTTTGCCCAAAAATTATTTATCCTAGGTAGGCGTACCTGGCCAGTCCCGAAAAACCTTCTGGTGAGTTAACAGAAAGCAGCGCACATTGAATAATCGGCGCTGATAAACGCCATTGTTTTTCATTGAAGTTTTTGGAGGGAGTCTCTAACACTGGAAATATCCATTATAAAGTTCAACTTTTTTTTTTACCTTTCAACGGAGTGCATGGAAGAATTTCTGAAATTTTAATTTTTTTTTTACTCACACGCCACCACTGAGTGGCTTCAAGCAGGGCTGGAGGGTCATAGGGTCGGCCGTCAGAATCGGCCCCACGCCCAGGCACAAGGGCTCGGGGCTCGGCTGGAAAACAAGCCCGGGGAGGGAGGGGGCGGGGGGAGAGTTGGCGATTGGAAGGCTTCTGCACTGAGCCCAGGGAGGGAGTTGCCGATCGGAATGCTTCTGTACTGAGCCCGGGGAGGGAGGTGCCAATCGGAATGCTTCTGTACTGAGCCCGGGGAGGGAGGTGTCGATCGGAAGGCTGCAGCACTAGATACAAGACTGCAATGAGTTTGAGGGAGCGGGGAGAAGGGGAGAAGTCACAAGACTGCAATGAGTTGGGGGGTGGGCGGGGGGGTGGAGGAGGAGAAGTCACAAGACTTGGGTGTGGTCCATCCATACAGATCTTGGGGAAAGTGAACAAAGAACCTGTCCTGCCTGCCTTCTGGCCATTTTGAGCTTCTTGCAAAGGTAAAATTTAACTATGGGGGCAATACTGACAATGCCATACCTTGTGCGAGCCTTCTGCATCGTGGTGCCATGTAGGAGACAATTGATTCGATGTCATCGCATGAGGAACATCAGAGCCCGTAGGGTGCTGGGCAGGAGGCCTGACCCACCTCAGGTATATCGAGACAGGCGTTTGTACCGGCACCTGAGTGATGCAGACTGCGTCAGAAGGCTGCGTTTCCGCAAAGAAGTTGTAACTGAGATATGTGAGTTGGTGAAAGCAGACCTGCAACTGGGAAGCGTCAGGAGGACTGCTTTTGTCAGTTGAAGTGAAGGTTACAGCTGCACTTTCATTCTATGCCTTCGGATTATTTCAAGCTACAATTGGGGATGTGTGCACCATCTCTCAACATGCAACACATGTCTGCATTCGGCAGGTGACAGCTGCAGTAGATGCACAGAGGAATGTCGACATATAGTTCCCCATGACCACCCAAGTAGTGCGTTACAGGGCTGTGGGCTTCTCCAGGATTGCTGGCTTCCCAAAGGTAAGGGCTGCATTGATTGTACCCACATCGTCTTGCGAGCACATTTGGAGGATTCCGAGATGTACAGGAACAGAAAAGGCTTCCACTCCATTAATGTACAGCTTGTGTGTGATGACATGCATTGCATCGATGCAAGATAACCTGGGAGCATCCAGGGTGCGGTCATCCTTCGCAAGAGCGCTATATCTGTTATGTTTCAGCAGCAGCCAGAAGGGCAGATCTGGCTGCTGGGAGACAAAGGGTACGGCCTCGCCACCTGGCTCATGTCACCCACCCCACTGATGGTGTCCAGGAGTGATCGTGTAAGGTCAATGTTCTCTGCACTCATTGCCATCATGTGAGCCACATCTGTTTGATCCTGCACCTCAGGAGAGTGCGGTCGAGTTCTCCTTCCCCTCCTCAACCTGGGTGTGGCTCGCTGCATCCCACTGGGACCAGCAGCCTCAGACGGTGGGACCCTGGGTGTGCCATGCTGCATCCCACTGGAATCCCCAGCCTTGGACGGTGGGAAACCATGGAATGTCCCACCAACACTCGTACCACTCAGGGAAGGGGCTGCCACCTCAATGGGCGGCGTCTGCACCTCCTCCAGAGTGAGTACAAGAGTGAGGGATTCATACATCCGCTCCCCCTCCCCTTCCCCCTCACCCTCATCCCCGTGCTCTTGGTCTGGAAGGTGGGATTGGAAGATGTTCTCCTCTTCAAGATCGTCCGTGTCTGAATCTTCTTCTGCATTGCCTTCAGCCTCATCAGGGTTGGTCTCAAGTTCTGCAAAATATAACAGAACAGACAAATGGTTAGCAGCAGAGGAGGGGGCAGGGTGGGTGGCATGAGTAGGATCACACAGCGCAGGCAGCAGGCTCATTTGAAGGACCACGATGAATGATAGCACACTGCATCAACCGAAGCGTAGCTGATGGAGACATCCCCATGAACCGAAGCGTGGTTAGCACGAGCAGTACTTAACATTTAGCAAAGCCAGAATGTGGAATTTGCAGGACTTACCCTCTCCCTCGAGTGTGGGCCCAGCTTGTGCAGTGGTGGTTGCTTTTCTCCAGGCAGGACCCATCAAAGCAGCGACCCTGTCTTCCAAGGGTGTCAGTGGGTGCAGATTTGCCGAGCCTCCTCCTGTTCGAATTCTTTCCCTTTTATTGTGTGCCACCTTCCTCTGCAAAGATAAAAATGTAACTTTTTCGGGAGGGTGTCTTTCTGCTGGGTGGGACATTGCCAGCTGGTCACATTTACAATTGCAATTCCATTGAATAAATGAAAATATTACTTACATTAACTACTTGACCAAGGTCCTGCCACTTCTTTTTGCACTGGCCTCCAGACCTCGGGGTGGTCACCATTGCACAGTAATCTTCTGCAAGTTGGTTCCAGCGTTTCTTCATTTCTTTGGGTGGAACGTTCATGTGATCTTTGCTGGTGTCCAGCTCATGCCATCCGCCCTCAATCACAGTAACCACTTCATCCTGTAAGAAATTCTTGTTCCTTGAGCTGCGCTGCATCTTGTATTGCAGTTCCGATTTTTCCAATGAGAATCAAAGTTCTCACACACAACTGGCTCTTTAAAAATAGCCGAACGCAGACCGGGAGCTGTATTGGGCATGTGCGCCCATAGGAATCACGTCAAAAATGTCCTTTTTTTTCTGTGCATGCGCAGAAGGGACGGCATCATTTTTTCGCTGCAGACATTAGGCTCCACCCCTCGAGACTACAGGACAGGCTGCCCTGCACCAATTTCAAAAAATAGAACGGGGAAACTTGCTACTTTTTTGGGGGGAGTAGTTGGGGCCTAAAATAATGGGCGTAACTCTGGCAATACGCCAAAAAACGGCACTGGGGAAAATTGAGCCCATGTATCTTATAAAAGGTAAGTGAAATAAGCTTGGTCAATGTGGTCTCCTCAACTTGGGCAGCGAGGAATTTTCGAGATTTTTTTTCCTCAATTGGGCCTTGGGTTTTTATCTTTTTTTTTGCATCTCCCAGGAGATTACATGACTGCCAGTGGGTAGAGGGTGTGGGGGCAGACTTGATGGACTTATTTACCCGCCTGCTGTCTTCTTTGCTTGCGTCCTGAGCTTCCTTCAGACTGCCTGATCTGAGGAGAGTCCCAGAGCAAACCCTAACACCAGCTTTTTTGTGGCACTTTTACGTTTGCCGCCTATGTTTCATGAACCTGCCTCACATCCTTTCCTTCATTCTTTTCCTTCATCCTTTAAAAAGACTCCACTACAAAAGAACACAAGTGTCAATTCCCATGTTCAGAATTGAGATTGTAGCATCCAAACTACAGTACAGGCAACTCTCGATTATCCGCACACGGATGCAACGGGAAACCATTGTAACGGCATTTAAAATTCCGTGTGTGCGCGCTGCCGATGTCACTTTGAAACTCTGATGTTCCTTTCAAATGTTGCCTGTTGAGCTTTGCTTTTAAGCGCTCTGCCTTGCCTCAGCTCCCGCTGCTGCTCGCACACAGGTCCACTGCCTCTGTCGAGCCTGCACTTGCTGCACTGCTTTTAAGTGCTCCACCCTGCCTCAGCTCCAGCCGCTGCTCCCACGCAGTTCCACTGCCTCTCATAATTCATTAAAATGCCACGAACAGTTACAGGAAGTAATCAACAAGCCTAATGGTCTTCAGATCTAGAGGACTAGAATTCAAGGATTAGAAGATACGCTACAGCTATTGGTTAGAGCACACCTGCAGTACTGTAAGCATTAACTGTAATGTCAACTCGCTCTAGAGAAATCGTTTACCCGGCATAGCCCAATCCCCGAGGGACCTGGATAATCGAGTGTTGCCTGTATGTATTTCTTGAAAGGTCAGAATGTGACTGCTGGACCGTTTTCACCTTCAGTGTCCTGCTTTCCTGGCTATAACTCCCATTCGTCACGCTTTATAAACATCAGCTCATTCAAAACTCTGTTGCCCAAATCCAGTCCCATACCAACTCACAGACCGACACTGACTTCCAGTCACCAAATGCTTCAAATTTAAAATTCTCATCCTTGTACAGGTACAGCGTCGCGAATCCGGAGCCCTCGGGACTGAGGCCATTCCGGATTCCGGGCTTTTCCAGACTTTCGATCGTCTTTCTGACATCACGAATCTGGAAACACTCTCTCATTCTCTGACTCCAACCTCTCGTGCATCTCCCCCTTCCATCACCCCACAATTGGTGATCATACCTTCAGTCACCAGTTCTCAGGAATTCCCTCCCTGAACCCCATTACCTCCAACTCTTCCTTCAAGACCCTTCTTAAATCACAGTTCTTTGACCAAGCTCTTCCTGATCTCTCCTTTGAATCAGTGTCCGTTTTCTTTATGCCTCCTTGAAGCACCTTGGGATGTTTTCTACATTAAAGGTGCAGTATAAATAAAATTGTTGGTGTCTTTTATCAGTCTTTTTATATAGTAGAGCAGAATACTTAGTGTATTTGCAGTGAGAAGATTGGGGCCGTGAAATTTGCAGGCCTAGCGACAGCCATTAATGCCAGTTTTGCAGAAAAAATGGCGGCCACCTCGCTTCCTCCTGCTTCCATGCGGAACACGATGGCCGCCATTTTGGCGATGTCGTTAGCACTGCCATTGCCTGTGCTTGCTGCCCACATATAAATATACAGATCACGACGTCAATCGGCGTGTGATTTTGGACATCACCACTCTGAATATCGCCCGCTCCAAACCATGCACGTAAGACAGTGCGTGCAGCAGTACAACAGAAAGGCTGCCAGTGCTTCTTAATGGAACATGCACAACTTTCAGGTAAGTTTAGATTTTAGCTTTTGGACATTTTTTTTACATTTTATTGGAGTAGTTGCTTGGTGCAATACATTTGAAAAGTTGTTAAAATGTGCAGGGGAGTGCTGCTCGACGCTTGCAAGGCTTTGGATGTTAAAGGAAGACCTCCGAGAACACCACTTGCTAACATTCCTGGGACTCTTTAACACCAAGCCACATAAGAAGAAATTACGGCAGATGACCAAAAGCTTGGTCTAAGAGATAAGTTTTTTAGGAGCTATTTAAAGGGGGAAAGAGAGGCAGAGGCAGAGAGGTTTAGGGAGAGCCAGAGCTTGGGGCCTAGGCAACAGAAGGCACGGCCACCAATGTTTGAGCGATTATAATCAGTGATGCAGAATTTGAGGAGTGCAGACATCTCTGGGGGTTGTGGGGTGAGAGGACATTACTGAGATCGAGAGGGGTGAGGCCATGGAGGGATTTGTAAACAAGGATGTGAATTTTGAAATCAAGCCATTGCTTAACCGGGAGCCAATGTAGGTCGGCGAGCACAGGGGTGATGGGTGAGTGGGACTTGGTGCGAGTTAGTACACGGGCTGCCGAGTTTTGGATCACCTCAAGTTTACATTGGGTAAAATGTGGGAGGCCAGCCAGGAGTACATTGGAATAGTCAAGTCTAGAGGTAAAAAAGGCATGGATGAGGGTTTCAGCAGTGGAAGAACTGAGGCAAGGGCAGAGACGAGCAATGTTACCGCGGTGGAAATTGACTGTTTTAGTTATGCTGCGTATATGTGGCTGGAAGATAATTTCAGGGTCAAGTATGACATCTCGGTTGCGAACAGTCTGGTTCAGCCTCAGACAGTTGCTAGGGAGAGGGATGGAGTCAGTGGCCAGGGAACGCAGTTTGTGGCGGAGACCAAAGACAATGACTTCAGTTTTCCCAATATTTAATTGGAGAAAATTTCTGCTCATCCAGTACTGGATGTCGGACAAGCAGTCTGAAAATTTAGAGACCATGGAGGTGTCGAGAGAAGTGGTGGTGAGTTAGAGCTGGGTGTCGTCAGTGTACATGTGGAAACTGATGCCCTGTTTTCAGATGATGTCGCTAAGGAGCAGCATATAGTTGAGAAATCGGAGGGGGCCAAGGATAGATACTTGGGGAACACCAGATGTAACAATGCGGGAGTGGGAAGAGAAGCAGGTGATTTTCTGGCTATGATTAGAAAGATAATAATGGAACCAGGCGGGTGCAGTCCCACCCAGCTGGAGGGTGGTGGAGAGGCATTGGAGAAGGATGGAGTGGTCACCCGTGTCAAAGGCTGCAGACTAGTCCAGAAGGAAGAGGAGGGATAGTTTACCTTTGTCACAGTCACAATGGATGTCATTTGTGACTTTGATGAGAGCCATTTCGGTACTGTGGGAGGTGCGGAAACCGGATTGAAGGGATTCAAACATGGAATTCTGGGAAAAATGGGCACGGATTTGGGAGGCGACAACACGTTCAAGGACTTTGGAGAGGAAACAGAGGTTGGAGATTGTTGTGTATCTGTAAAACATGCACTCCATGTTCCGCCACCAGGGAGCTCATCCCCTGAAGTCCAAAGGGATCCCAGCATCCCTTGGGAGCACACTATATAAGCCGGCTCCTAAGGCCTTTTCCTCACTCTGGAGTGTCTTATTAAAGACTGAGGTCACTGTTACTTTAACCTCCCTGTGTGCCGACTCATCTGGTGTTAGAAACACAATAACTGGCGACGTGAATACGAATCCAACACAAAGATGCAGCAAACTGTGGGCATCCTGGAAAAGTTCTCGGAGGGTGAGGACTGGGAAGCCTATGTCGAACGGCTAAACCAGTACTTTGATCCAACGAGCTGGACGGAGAAGGAAGCGCTGCAAAAAGCAGAGCGGAGCTCTTCACAGTCTGCGGGGCACCGACCTACAGCTTCATGAAGAATCTTCTGGCTTCGGTGAAACCCACAGACAAGTCGTATGAGGAGCTGTGTAGACTAGTTCGGGAGCATCTTAACCCGAGGGAGGGCGTGCTGATGGCGAGGTATCGATTCTACACGTGCCAGCGATCTGAAGGTCAGGAAGTGGCGAGCTACTTGCAGGACAATGTGAATTTGATGGCTACCTGGAGCAAATGCTCAGAGACATTTTCGTACTGGGCATTGGCCACGAGACCATACTACGGAAACTTTTGACTGTAGAGACACCGACCCTCAGTAAGGCCATTGCGATAGCACAGGTGTTTATGTCCACCAGTGACAACACCAAACAAATCTCTCAGCGCATCAGTGCTAGCAATGTTCACAAATTAACTGGAACTGTGTTTGCAAACAGAAATGTACAGGGCAGAACCCACGAGTCTGCAACTGCCAGCAGGCCTCAGGTGACCCAGATAACTCGGAGTCTCCAACAAAGGATGAATGCAAGGCAATTCACACCTTGTTGGCGTTGTGGAGACTTCCATTCATGCCGCTTCAAAGGGTATGTTTGCAAGAGCTGTAGAACAATGGGACACCTCCAACAAGCTTGCAAATGAGCTGCAAGCTCTGCAAAACCTGCTAACCACCACGTGGCAGAGGAACAATCTTCGATGGTGGATCAAAGCAATTTCGAGCCTCAGAGAGAGGAGGCAAATGATGAAGTATATGGGATGCACACATTTTCGACGAAATGTCCACCTATAATGCTAAACGTAAAATTGAATGGCTTACCCGTAGCCATGGAACTGGATACTGGCGCTAGCCAATTCATTATGAGTAAAAAGATGTTTGAGAGACTGTGGTGCAACAAGGCATTCAGACCAGCCCTGAGCCCCATCCACACAAAACTGAGAACATACACCAAAGAGCTTATCACTGTCCTGGGCAGCGCCATGGTCAAGGTCATCTACGAGGGCACGGTGCATGAACTGCCACTCTGGATTGTCCCAGGCGATGGCCCCACACTGCTTGGAAGGAGTTGGCTGGGCAAAATCCGCTGGAACTGGGATGGCATCCGAGCGCTATCACATGTCGATGAGGCCTCATGTACTCAGGTTCTGAACAAATTTCCTTCCCTTTTTGAGCCAGGCATTGGAAACTTTTCTGGGGCGAAGGTGCGGATCCACTTGGTTCCAGAGGCACGACCCATTCACCACAAGGCGCGAGCGGTACCTCACATGATGAGGGAGAGAGTGGAAATCAAGCTGGACAGGCTGCAATGCGAGGGCATCATCTCTCCAGTGGAATTCAGCGAGTGGGCCAGCCCAATTGTTCCAGTACTCAAAGCTAATGGCAAGGTCAGGATTTATAAAGTAACTATTAATCGTTTCTCCTTACAGGACCAATACCCGCTACCTAAGGCAGATGACCAATTTGCGACGCTGGCAGGAGGCAAGATGTTCACCAAGCTCGACCTGACTTCGGCCACATGATGCAGGAGCTGGAGGAGTCTTCGAAGGGCCTCACCTGCTTCAACACGCACAAGGGACTGTTCATCTACAACAGATGCCCGTTTGGAATTCGGTTGGCTGCAGCGATCTTCCAGAGAAACATGGAGAGCCTACTCAAGTCGGTACCATGAACGGTGATCTTTCAGGACAGCACATTGGTCACGGGTTGAGCCACTGCCGAGCACCTACAAAACCTGGAGGAGGTCCTCCAATGACTGGATCATGTAGGGCTGCGGCTGAAGAGGTCGAAATGCGTCTTCATGGCAACAGAAGTGGAGCTTTTGGGGAGAAAGATCGCGGCGGACGGCATTTGGCCCACAGATGCCAAGACAGAAGCTATCAGGAATGCGCCCAGGTCACAGAACATCACGGAGCTGCAGTCGTTCCTGGGGTTCCTCAACTATTTTGGTAACTTCCTACCGGGGTTAAGCACCCTTTTAGAGCCCCTACATGTGTTACAGTGCAAAGGTGAGAACTGGGTATGGGGAAAAAACCAAGTAATTGCTTTTGAGAGAGCCAGAAACATTTTATGCTCCAACAAGCGGCTTGTATTATATAACCCGTGTAAAAGACTTGTGCTAGCATGTGACACATCGTCGTACGGAGTCGGTTGTGTATTACAACAAGCTAACGTTGCGGGGAAGTTGCAACCTGTCGCCTATGCTTCCAGGAGCTTGTCTAAGGCCGAGAGGGCCAACAGCATGATTGAGAAAGAGGCATTAGCGTGTGTGTTCGGGGTAAAGAAAATGCATCAGTACCTGTTTGGCCTCAAATTTGAGTTGGAAACTGATCACAAGCCCCTCACATCCCTGTTCGCTGAAAACAAGGGGATAAATACTAATGCCTCAGCCCGCATACAAAGGTGGGCATTCACGCTATTAGCGTATAACTATACCATCCGCCACAGGCCAGGCACCGAGAACTGTATGGATACTCTCAGTCGGCTACCATTGCCCACCACGGGGGTGGAAATGGCGCAGCCTGCAAACTTGTTGATGGTGGCACAGCACGCAGACTTGTTGATGGTCATGGAAGCGTTTGAAAATGATAAATCACCTGTCACGGCCCGCCAGATTAGGACTTGGACCAGCCAAGATCCTCTGCTGTCCCTAGTAAAAAACTGTACTGCATGGGAGCTGGGCCAGCATCCCCATTGAAATGCAAGAGCCAATCAAGCCATTCCAGCGGCGAAAGGACGATCTGTCCATTCAGGCAGACTGCCTGTTGTGGGGTAACCGTGTAGTGCTACCAAAAAAGGGCTGGGAGGCGTTCATCTTGGATCTTCACAGCATACACCTGGGTATAGTAATGATGAAAGCGATAGCCAGATCCCATGTGTGGTGGCCCGGTATCGACTCTGACTTAGAGTCCTGTGTATGGCAATGCAGCATATGTGCTCAGTTGAGCATCGCGCCCAGAGAGGCACCACTAAGTTTGTGGTCCTGGCCCTCCAGACCATGGTCAAGGATCCATGTCGACTATGCGGGCCCGTTTCTTGGTAAAATGTTCCTGGTGGTGGTGGTGGATGCTTTTTCAAAATGGATTGAATGTGAAACAATGTCAGGAAGCACCGCCACCGCCACCATTGAAAGCCTGAGGGCCATGTTTGCAACCCACGGCCTGCCTGACATACTGGTCAGTGACAACGGGCCATGTTTCACCAGTGCCGAATTTAAAGAATTCACGACCCGCAATGGGATCAAACATGTCACCTCGGCCCGTTTAAACCAGCCTCCAATGGGCAGGCAGAGTGGGCAGTACAAACAATCAAACAGAGCCTTAAACGAGTCACAGAAGGCTGACTCCAAACCCGCCTGTCCCGAGTCCTTCTCAGCTACCGCAGGAGACCCCACTCGCTCACAGGGGTGCCCCCGGCTGAACTACTCATGAAAAGGACACTTAAAACAAAACTCTCGCTAGTTCACCCCAACCTGCACGATCAGGTAGAGAGCAATCGGCAGCAACAAAATGTAAACGATGGTCGCGCCACCGTGTCACGGGAAATTGATCTGAATGACCCTGTGTATGTGCTACACTATGGACATGGTCCCAAGTGAATCGCGGGCACGGTGATAGCTAAAAAAGACAATAGGGTGTTTGTAGTCAAACTCAACAATGGACAAATTTGCAGAAAGCACCTAGACCAAACGAGGCTGCGGTTCACAGACTGACCTGGATAACCCACAGCAGACACCACCTTTATCGAGCCCGCAACACACACCCAAAGGATCAACGACACCACGCTGGACCAGGAAATCGAACCCATCATGCCCAACAGCCCAACAAGGCCAGGCTCACCTAGCAGCCCTGCAGGGCCAACAACACGCCAGCCCAGCGAGGGCGCAGCCAACACACCAGAACAGACATTTGTACCGAGGCGGTCCACCAGGGAAAGAAAGGCTCCCGACCGCCTCACTTTGTAAATAGTTTTCATTTTGACTTTGGCGGAGGAGTGATGTTGTGTATCTGTAAAGCATGCACTCCCATGTTCCGCCACCAGGGAGCTTATCCCCTGAAGTCCCAAGGGATCCCAGCATCCCTTGGGAGCACTGTATATAAGCCGGCCCTCAGGCCTGTTCCTCACTCTGGAGTGTCTTATTAAAGACTGAGGGCACTGTTACTTTAACCTCCCTGTGTGCAGCCTCATCTGGTGTTAGGAACACAATAGAGATGAAGAAGCAGAAGGGGAAAAAGCAGAAGGAAGGTGGCAACCTAGGCAGCCCCTTTCTGGCCGTGATATTCGGGATCAAATCATCGGCCTGCGGTACCAGTGGACCCAACCCCAATTCCCCTTTTAATGTTTGGTACAGATTGTTGGTAGGTGATTGATGGGGGGATCGTGCATTAAGCCGTGTGTGATGCTTGTGGTGCAGTTGGAAGGATATGGCTTTTGAAGATGCATTCGTTGACCTTGACCACTCGTCTGAGGTCATGAACTTCTTTGGACACTGAAGCCAGTTCCTGGGAGCGACACTGCTCAGAGTGATGTCCTTGGCAATCTGGTCCCACATCCTTCTTTTTGGAGGGCCTGCTGTCCACCTGTAGTTGAGGACCTCTCTTCCGCTGCATAAAGCTGGAGTGCTGCGTCTGAGACCCTGGGTGCCTTTTCCCTGGCCTATTGAGCCAGTTGTGTTAGTGCTGAAGCACTTTTAGAATTTTTTTATGTGCAGAAGGCAGTTCAGCTTTCGGAGATGCTGACTGCATAGTTTTGAATGATTTTTAATTTGTATTCAGAAGGCACTTCAGCTTTAAGGGTTAGACACTGCCTTGAAAACTAACAGCCAACTTTAAGGAAAGGCAGCCTCAATCCAACAGTGCGAATTTGGGCCTCCTGCTGAGCACACAGCCTGCACCAGCACAATAGTTGCTAGGCTGTGTGCTAAAATCATTTGAATTAGCGGGCAGCAACAAATTGTCGTGCTGCCTGCACTTTTTGAACAACCGCAGGCATATCTCGCATCACAGTGCCCGCACCCCATTTCTTCTGTTTTCACATGTGGACTTGTTTGTATTGTTTGTGAAAGGATGTTCATCTGCTTTGTCAACTCTTCCCAGACAACTTGGACGACATATATCTGAGGAGAGTGCCTCATCTACCCAAATATTTCAACTACAATAATGAATGAGCTGATCTCATAAACTCTTCTGAAGCCCATTCCATATGGTTCTGATGCTAGATGTACACACACTGCCAGGATTTTAATATCGACCCTGTGTGTCAGCTGCTACATGTAAGCTCAGAACTCCTTTTATGATTTAATAGAAATAGAGATCACAAAGAATCTTCTTGCTTTGTTTACAATGTCACCAAGGCGTAGCCCGGGGGGATTTTTCCTCCCTGTCTTTATTTTTCCTGACTCCAGTGTGTTAAAGGTCTCTGTTATTTTAATTTAAAGAAAAATTAGTAAAATATCCTGATACCTACAATAAAAGGAGCAAATGCACAGTGGCATTCCAATTCTACAGATATTTTTTCATTGATTCCTCTGTATTTTCTTTCAAATAAACAAAAAATATACACCAGCCTTGTTGACAAAAAGTTAATCTGACCAAAACTATTTTTGTAAAAGGTTTACCTTTAATTACGTTAAAGTGTTCGGAACTTTCTGGAGCTGAATCCAATAATGTTTCCTTCTTGGGTCGTCAATTTTAAAACAAGTGGGGCTAAAAATTTGTTTGCTTAGCGCTACCCATTAGAACCCGAGAGGGGCACTAACGGGCCACGAAGTGCTTACCACCCGAGTGCTGTGCTGATAGTGCCTGCTGAGACCTTCATTGGTGGTTTAGCAGTGGCGCAATCAGTTAGCACTGCGCACTCCAGCGCCACCCACTTGGTGACGTCATGAGGATGCAGCGCCACGATACGACCATGATCCCGAACTTCACTCCTTTCACCTGCCTTGGCGCCTGGTGCTGTCACCGACAGGGAGAGCAGGCATTCCGTGGAAGCTCCCGGGGCGATGTTATAAAGCAGGAGCAGGTGGGTGATCAGAGTTAAATCTTTTAACATTGCTGTGATTCTGTGAGGCCTGACATCCTGTGGCTGATGTTTCCAAAGCTCCCTTCAACTTTCTCTCATTTTTCGGGTGGTCAGGCTGACCTCCCCTTTAGGCGCTGGGATGCCGGTTTCCTAGCGCCAGAACTTCATTATCCCTGCAGCGCTACCGCCCCGTAGCACCCTAAGAGTAACGTGGAACGATTCCCTTAGCGCTCCACTCCCCTCTTGGGGCGCTAATAGTGAATATCCCGGTTGGCGGCGGTAAACATCGCCGACACTAAAATTAGCAACCAGGCAGTGTCACCGCCTCAAACCGGGCTATACTGAATTTCTAGCCCATGAAGTCTCACATCTTAAAGTGATGACTGATGTTTGATATAAGGAAGGCCAAATCTGCAAATTAGATATTTAAGCAAAGAATCGCATAAAATGCAATAGCATTTTTAGTACTTTTACTAAAACATATTTCTAAACGCTTTCAATTGCTACATATAAACTACATAAAACATGAAAAATTATACTGGGCAATCCTCTTTCTTCACAAATGATCCCAGAAGTTTCTGACATATTTCAACAGGAGTGTAAAAGGTCATTACTCAAACAGATCTTCGCAATTTTTTCCTCCTGTATTTACCAAGTGACCCCATTAAGTAATATAAGTGAAACAAGATGCAAGACAGCGTCTGTGCAATGATATAATGATTGAGAAGTCTAAGTAGGGCAAGACAGAATATAATATTCTACTTCCTATCACTTCCCTCATTGTTTTTGTAAGAGACTTGCAACGATGCATTGTATATTAAAATGTGAAATGTGTTTATTCTCTGGCACAGATATTTATTGCTGAAGCAACAGTTACAAGCAGCACAATTGCTGGGCAGTCCCGAGGTAGTCACACAGAGGCGAAAATGGAGTTCAAGGACCAAGACAGGCCCCTCTGCTGAATTCCACCAAGCCACCATCCGACTAGAAAACAGTCCACATGCTATTCTGCCATATAAAGATTTAAAAACATTGAATAAAACAATTGAAAGTAGACATTTGGGGAGATAAAAAAAAATATATGGCGCCTAACTCTGATGCAAGTGATCTGATATGGCACAGCATCCTGTAATAAATTCTCTAAATTTATGCAGCTATCATGTGACTTGTTGCTCACGTACTGCAAATTTGACACATCTTGGAGACAATGAAAATGGCAGTTTCTGAGCAGGACCTATGCAATAGCAAATCACTTGCCCTACCTATGTCCTACTGAAGGCCTTCAATGCCCAAAGGTTATGTTTTCCTAGGCCTTTTCCGGTCTACTACTGCCAGCAGCATTCATGCAATATATGCTTGAAATCATTTTTCTGGAAGGGAGCGAATGCAAGACATCCAGTCCAGGGCAATAGGTTTATGTCTGCATCTGTGGCCAAGTCTTGCGATTCACAGACGTTTAGGAAGGCAGGATGTGGATGATACTTATTCATACAATCCCAGAATGATATTAATTCCCCAAAATCTCACAACAGCTCTTGCATAAATCCAATGCAAACTCTTTTTCTAAAGGAGACTTTGAACAAGTGAATGACAACAGCAAGAGGATGCCTCCGCAAGATCCTGCAAATCCACTGGGAGGACAGATGCACCAATGTCAGTGTTCTCGCTCAGGCCAACATCCCCAGCATCGAAGCACTGACCACACTCGACCAGCTCTGTTGGACGGGCCACATTGTCCACATGCCCGACACGAGACTCCCTAAGTGAGCGGTCTACTCGGAACTCCTACACGGCAAGTGAGCCCCAGGTGGCCAGAGGAAATGCTTCAAGGACACCCTCAAAGCCTCCTTGATAAAGTGTAACATCCCCATCAACACCTGGGAATCCCTGGCCCAAGACCGCCCAAAGTGGAGGAAGAGCATCTGGGAGAGTGCTGAGCACCTCGAGTCTCATCGCCGAGAGCTTGCAGCAACCAAGCGCAGACAGCAGAAGGAGCGTGCGGCAAACCAGGCTCCCCACCCACCCTCTCTTTCAACCACTGTCTGCCCCACCTGTTACAGAGATTGTAATTCCCGCGTTGATGATGATGATGACAACAGCAATGCTTGAGTGGCATGTCACATACACACAGACAACATTTAAAAAAGATTCAAACTAAGCCAGCAAAGCTTCCCATTTTTACTTCATTTGAACAAACTAGCCACATTTTGCATCTATTTGGTTCTCTAGCCTCGTTGAATACTCATCCATTGAGGTGTGTGCCACTGCTTTGCTGTGTTCGATATTTTCTAATTTATTGACTCCCATCCTCATCATTTTTGTCAAAGTCTTTGCCAGGAAGCTAAGGTTGAATTTCCTGTGGCTGGACTGTGGAATCTCACTGAGAAAAACTATGATGTAAGTAACATGTCATCTCACTTTTCAAAGACATCTCACCAATATGATAAAAGTGCATCACACTTACTTAATATATCATAGCAGCATTCTCAGAGATTTGTGGTACTTGTTATCTAATGGATTGTTTGAAATGTTAACATTGTAATTAATCTCAAATCGAGATAAACTAAAATTTGGAAAATATGAATCCCCTGTGCTGTGTTATCTTTCTGCCTGTTACCTAAACCACTGTCAGACTTGATATAACGTTAACCTATCAGCCATTTTTACTGGCAAGTTGTTGAAAGGAGTAATGAGTCGAGGAGACAAGGTTTATGCAAAGAATGCATTTCTGACATTTTCAAAGACTTAAAATGTCAGAAGTCTGAGCCAGCAATCTCCTTATAGATCAGACTAGGTTGGTACCTATGAAAGAAACAATCAGGCCTTCTGTGATTCTGGCCTGTCTCATAACAACAACAACTTGCATTTATATAGCAGCTTTAAGCAGTAAAACATCCAAAAGCTCTTCACAGGAGTGTTATCAAACAAAATGTGACACTGTGCCACATAAGGATAGGTAACCAAAAGCTTGGTCAAATAGGTAGGTTATAAGGAGCATCTTTTTGAAGGTACTTTTTTAGCACTAATGTCATTCCTTTGTCCTGAGGCCAATGGCATAAACATATCACACAATTCTTCACCCATTAATCCATTTATAGCTCTCAAGAAAAATATTTTTTTGGCATGTTTTTTAACTTTATTTTTCGAAGCTGGAGTGAAGATTTATCTGTAAGTAAGCGACGAAGTGTTGTGAATACTCTGTATGAATGTTGTGAATACTCTGTATCAAAATAGTGCCATGGGATATTTTACAACCACCTGAGAGAGCAGACGGTGCCTCAGTTTAATGTCTCATCCGAAAGATGGCACCTCCGACAGTGCAGCTCTCCCTCAGCACTGCACTGGAGTGTCAGCCTAGATTTATGTGCTCAAGTCCCTGGAGTGGGACTTGAATGCACAACATTCTGACTCAGAGGCGAGTGTACTACCAACTGAAGCACAGCTGACACAGCTGTGTCAAATACAACACGAATTACACAGCAAGTTCGGGTAACCTGAGCACTGCTACTTGATGTAAATCTACCAAAAAGATTAAATGATTAAGTATCAGCAAATACTTAAGTTCCCGACAGTAAGTAACAGAGGATGATATTAAACCGCTCCACCCAGCTTGGTAACGGCCCAAAAATCATGGTGCTGAACTTACCACTCTGTTCCCGCTCGCCGCAATGCTCCTGGGTGCCTTCACATCGGGGAGGGGTTAAACTAATACGGCAGGGGAATGGGAACCTATGCAGGGAGACAGAGGGAAATGAAATGGGGCAGAGGCAAAAGGTAGAAAGGAGAATAGTAAAAGTGGAGGGCAGAGAAACACAAGGCAAAAATCAAAAATGGCCACATTACAGCAAAATTCTAAAGCGACAAAGAGTGTTAAAAAGACAAGCCTGAAGGATCTGAGCCTCAATGCGAGGAGTATTCGTAATAAGGTGGATGAATTAACTGCGCAGGCAGCTATTAACGATTATGATATAATTGTGATTACGGAGACATGGCTCCAGGGTGACCAAGGCTGGGAACTCAACATCCAGGGGTATTCAATATTCAGGAAGGATAGACAGAAAGGAAAAGGAGGTGGGGTAGCGTTGCTGGTTAAAGAGGAAATTAACGCAATAGTAAGAAAGGACATTAGCTTGGATGATATGGAATCTGTATGGGTAGAACTGCGGAATACCAAAGGCAGAAAATGCTAGTGGGAGTTGTGTACAGACCACCAAAGAGTAGTAGTGAGGTTGGGGATGGCATCAACCAAGAAATTAGGGATGCATGCAATAAAGGTACAGCAGTTATCATGGGTGACTTTAATCTACATATAGATTGGGCTAACCAAGTTGGTAGCAATGCAGTGGAGGAGGATTTCCTGGAGTGTATTAGGGATGGCTTTCTCGACCAATATGTCGAGGAACCAACTAGAGAGCTGGCCATCCTAGACTTGGTGTTGTGTAATGAGAGAGGACGAATTAGCAATCTTGGTGTGCGAAGCCGCATAGGGAAGAGAGACCATTATATGGTAGAATTCTTTATTAAGATGGAGAGTGACAATGTTAATTCAGAGACTAAGGTCCTGAACTTAAGGAAAGATAACTTCAATGGTATGAGACATGAATTGGCTAGGATAGACTGGCAAATGATACTTAAAGGGTTGACAGTGGATAGGCAATCACCGACATTTATAGATTACATGGATGAACTTCAACAATTGTACATCCCTGACTGGAATAAAAATAAAAAGGGGAAGGTGGCTCAACCGTGGCTAACAAGGGAAATTAGGGATAGTGTTAAATCTAAGGAAGGGGCAGATAAATTGGCGAGAAAAAGCAGCAAACCTGAGGACTGGGAGAAATTTACAATTCAGCAGAGGAGGACAAAGGGTCTAATTAGGAGGGGGAAAATAAAGTATGAGAGGAAGGTTGCAGGGAATATGAAAACTGACTGCAAAAGCTTCTATAGATATGTGAAGAGAAAAAGATTAGTGAAGACCAACGTAGGTCCTTTGCAGACAGAATCAGGTGAATTTATAATGGGGAACAAAGAAATGGCAGATCAATTGAACAAATACTTTGGATCTGTCTTCACGAAGGAAGACATAAATAACCTTTCGGAAATACTAGGGGTTCGAGGGTGTAGCGAAAAGGAGTAACTGAAGGAAATCCTTATTAGTCATGAAATTGTGTTAGGGAAATTGATGGGATTGAAGGCCAATAAATCCCCGGGCCTGATAGGCTGCATCCCAGAGTGCTTAAGGAAGTGGCCCTAGAAATAGTGGATGCATTGGTGATCATTTTCCAACAGTCTATTGACTCTGGATCAGTTCCTATGGACTGGAGGATAGCTAATGTAACACCACTTTTTAAAAAAGGAGGGAGAGAGAAAACGGGGAATTATAGACTGGTTAGCCTGACATCGGTAGTGGGGAAAATGTTGGAATCAATTATTAAAGATGAAATAGCAGCGCATTTGGAAAGCAGTTAGAGGATCGGTCCAAGTCAGCATGGATTTATGAAAGAGAAATCATGCTTGACAAATCTTCTAGGATTTTTTGAGGAGGTAACTAGTAAAGAGGACAAGGGAGAACCAGTGAATGTAGTGTATTTGGACTTTCAAAAGGCTTTTGACAAGGTCCCACACAAGAGATTAGTGTGCAAAATTAAAGCACATGGTATTGGGGGTAATATATTGACGTGGATAGAGAACTAGTTGGCAGACAGGAAGCAGAGAGTCGGAATAAACAGGTCCTTTTCAGAATGGCAGGCAATGACCAGTGGGGTGCCACAGGGTTCAGTGCTGGGACCCCAGCTATTTATAATATACATCAATGATTTAGATGAAGGAATTGAATATAATATCTCCAAGTTTGCAGATGACACTAAGCTGAATGGCAGTGTGAGCTGTGAGGAGGATGCTAAGAGACTGCAGGGTGACTTGGACAGGTTAGGTGAGTGGGCAAATGCATGGCAGATGCAGTATAATGTGGATAAATGTGAGGTTATCCACTTTGGTGGCAAAAAAAGGAAGACAGAATATTATCTGAATGGTGACAGATTAGGAAAAGGGGAAGTGCAACAAGACCTGGGTGTCATGGTACATCAGTCATCGAAGTTTGGCATGCAGGTACAGCAGCCGGTGAAGAAGGAAAATGGCATGTTGGCATTCATAGCTAGAGGATTTGAGTATAGGAGCAGGGAGGTCTTACTGCAGTTGCACAGAGCCTTGGTGAGGCCACACCTGGAATATTGTGTTCAGTTTTGGTCCCCTAATCTGAGGAAGGACATTCTTGCTATTGAGGGAAGGTTCACCAGATTGATTCCCATGATGGCAGGACTGACATATGAGGAGAGACTGGATCAACTGGGCTTGTATCCACTGGAGTTTAGAAGAATGAGAGGGGATCTCATAGAAACATATAAAATTCTGACAGGATTGGACAGGTTAGAGGCATGAAGAATGTTCCCGTTGCTGGGGAGTTCCAGAACCAGGGGTCACAGTCTAAGAATAAGGGGTAAGCCATTTAGGACCGAGATAAGGAGAAACTTCTTCACTGAGAGAGTGGTTAACCTGTGGAATTCTCGACCGCAGAAAGTTGTTGAGGCCAGTTCGTTAGATATATTCAAAAGGGAGTTAGATATGGTCCTTATGGCCAAAGGAATCAAGGGGTATGGAGAGAAAGCTGGAAAGGGGTACTGAGGTTGAATGATCAGCCATGATCTTATTGAATGGTGGTGTAGGCTCGAAGGGTCCGAATGGCCTGCTCCTGCACCTAATTTCTATGTTTCTATGTGTCTATGTTGGTGGCCTGTTTCAGACTGGAGCCTCATTCCAATATGCTAATCGGTGTCCTGTGACGTATTCTCTGCCTATTGGTGCCAGGCATTCAGTGACTGAATCAGCCGCCATTCAAGGGACCGCTGCACACTGCTTCGGAAAAGGTGCGTTTACCTATGAACGCTCTACCTGGCCCCACAAAAATCTTCCTCCCGCTGCTGTTTGCTCCCCGGACATAATTGCCTCCCCCCACCGATAAAATTTCCAATTTGAATCCTTATCTGAGCCACTGGTATTCCTGCCCCACCTCTTCTGCCACCCCCTCACTTCCAACTGGCGAGCGACCTATTTAAAATGAATAATTGATCAACATTAATTGCCGTTTGTGGAAGAGAGTTCCAAACTTGTACGACACTTTGTGTGCAGAAGTGATTTCTAATTTCATTCCTGAGAGGTCTGGCTCTAATTTTTGGACTATGCCCCCAGTCCTAGAATCCCCAATCAGCAGAAATAGTTTCTCTCTATCTACCCTCTCTGTTTCGTTAATGGTAGCACAATTGAGGAACAGTGGAGGACTTTTAAGGAGCTATTTTACAGTGCTCAACAAAAATATATTCCAGTGAAAAAGAAGGGCGGTAAGAGAAGGGATAACCAGCCGTGGATAACCAAGGAAATAAAGGAGAGTATCAAATTAAAAACCAATGAGTATAAGGTGGCCAAGGTTAGTGGGAAACTAGAAGATTGGGAAAATTTTAAACGACAGCAAAGAATGACTAAGAAAGCAATAAAGAAAGGAAAGATAGATTACAAAAGTAAACTTGCGCAAAACATAAAAACAGATAGTAAAAGCTTTTACTGATAAAAAAATGGAAAAGAGTGACTAAAGTAAATGTTGGTCCCTTAGAAGATGAGAAGGGGGATTTAATAATGAGAAATGTGGAAATGGCTGAGACCTTAAACAATGATTTTGCTTCGGTCTTCACAGTGGAAGACACAAAAACCATACCAAAAATTGCTGGTCACGGGAATGTGGGAAGGGAGGACCTTGAGACAATCACTATCATTAGAGGGGTAGTGCTGGACAGGCTAATGGGACTCAAGGTAGACAAATCCCCTGGTCCTGATGAAATGCATCCCATGGTATTAAAAGAGATGGCGGAAGTTACAGCAGATGCATTCGTTATAATCTACCAATATTCTCTGGACTCTGGGGAGGTACCAGCGGATTGGAAGGCAGCTAATGTAATGCCTCTGTTTAAAAAAGGGGACAGACAAAAGGCAGGTAACTAAAGGCCGGTTAGTTTAACATCTGTAGTGGGGAAAATGCTTGAAGCTATCATTAAGGAAGAAATAGTGGGACATCTAGATAGGAATAATGCAATCAAGCAGGTGCAGCATGGATTCATGAAGGGGAAATCATGTTTAACTGGAATTCTTTGAGGATATAACGAGCATGGTGGATAGAGGTGTACTGATGGATGTGGTGTATTTAGATTTCCAAAAGGCATTCGATAAGGTGCTACACAAAAGGTTACTGCAGAAGATAAAGGTACGCGGAGTCAGAGGAAATGTATTAGCATGGATAGAGAATTGGCTGGCTAACAGAAAGCAGAGAGTCGGGATAAATGGGTCCTTTTCGGGTTGGAAATCGGTGGTTAGTGGTGTGCTGGGACCACAACTGTTTACAATATACATAGATGACCTGGAAGAGGGGACAGAGTGTAATGTAACAAAATTTGCAGATGACACAAAGATTAGTGGGAAAGCGGTTGTGTAGAGGACACAGAGAGGCTGCAAAGAGATTTAAATAGGTTAAGCGAATGGGCTAAGGTTTGGCAGATGGAATACAATGTCAAAAAATGTGAGGTCATCCACCTTGGGAAAAAAAACAGTAAAAGGGAATATTATTTGAATGGGGAGAGATTACAACATGCTGCGGTGCAGAGGGACCTGGGGGTCCTTGTGCATGAATCCCAAAAAGTTAGTTTGCAGGTGCAGCAGGTAATCAGGAAGGCAAATGGAATGTTGGCCTTCATTGTGAGAGGGATGGAGTACAAAAGCAGGGAGGTCCTGCTGCAACTGTACAGAGTATTGATGAGGCCGCACCTGGAGTACTGCATGCAGTTTTGGTCACCTTACTTAAGGAAGGATATACTAGCTTGGGAGGGGGTACAGAGACGATTCACGAGGCTGATTCCGGAGATGAGGGGGTTACCTTATGATGATAGATTGAGTAGACTGGGTCTTTACTCGTTGGAGTTCAGAAGGATGAGGGGTGATCTTATAGAAACATTTAAAATAATGAAAGGGATAGACAAGATAGAGGCAGAGAGGTTGTTTCCACTGGTCGGGGAGACTAGAACTAGGGGGCACAGCCTTAAAATACGGGGGAGCCAATTTAAAACCGAGTTGAGAAGGAATTTCTTCTCCCAGAGGGCTGTGAATCTGTGGAATTATCTGCCAGGGAAGCTGTTGAGGCAAGCTCATTGAATGTATTCAAATCACAGATAGATAGATTTTTAACCAATAAGGGAATTAAGGGTTATGGGGAGTGGGCGGGTAAGTGGAGCTGAGTCCACGGCCAGATCAGCCATGATCTTATTGTGTGGCGGAGCAGTCTCGAGGGGCTCGATGGCCTACTCCTGTTCCTAATTCTTATGTTCTTATGTTCTAATATCCTGAAAACTTCAATCAGATCACCCATAACCTTGTAAATTCCAGGGAGTACAAACCTAATTTATATAATCGCTCTTCATAGCTTAACCCTTGAAGTCCAGGCAACATTCTAGTAAACCTACGATGCACTCCCTCCAAGGCCAATATATTCTTCCTAAGATATGATGCCCAGAACTGCTCAGAGTACTCCAGGTGTAGCCAAACAAGGGTTTTGTATAGCTGCAGCATAACTTCTACCCCCTTGTATCTAGCCCTCTAGATATAAAGGCCAACATTCCATTAGCCTTTTTGATTATCTTCTGTACCTGTTCATGACATTTTAATGATCTATGTACCTGGACCCCCAAACCTCTTTGGACCTCCACTGTTTTTAGCCTTTCACCATTTAGAAAGTAGCCTGTTTAATCCTTTTTGGATGATCTCACATTTGCCTACATTGAATGCGCTCCTTTGATATGGCTCAGACCAGGGAAAGTCAATTCACCCAAACAAGGTCAGTCCACCATGGGACCTCATTAACATAACTGCTCCTTCGCAAAGAGGCTGCTTCTGGTTGCCAGAGCAGCTTTTCTTTTTGACCCACTATTTTTCCTGCCATTATTTACATTGCAAAGCAGCTTGAATGCCCACCCATACGCAACTAAAATTGTGGGCTGCATTTGGCCATGGCAATTCCTTATGTCAGCAGAAGAGCCTTACTATTTCAAGACAGATGAGTCTAGCAACAGGATTAAATTCCAATTAAACCCTCAGATTTTCAATGAAGTATGGCTTAAATACTTGGGCCCAGAATTTGCGTCTGTGGCGAGCAAAGGCATTCGCCGCAGGCTCCGAAAAAAACTGCCCACAGAGATCTCACGATCTTATGATCTCTGTGGGGCGAAGTTTGCCTTTTTAGACGTGCAAGTGATTTCAGTGCAATATAATGGGGAATCCCGAACACAATCTGCTGTGATGTCAACAAACTGTCTCAGCAGCCAATCACATTGCAGAATTCTCAAAGACAAGGAAGCAGGAAATGAGAATCTGCTTTTATCCTGATTTAAAAAAAATCTTACTGAGAGCAAATCAAAGGTTGGAGCTCTCGCATGGGGATAAGGTAAATCTAAAATCAATCTTAACACACATTTAAAAAATATTTAAAAAAATGTTTTTTTTAAGTTTCTTAATAATTGTAATTTTTAATATAATGGAGAAATTTGACTACAAAATTAAAGTGAGTATTACAGGGCCATAATGTTTGTTTAGCAGGCAATACGTTCAAACCTCAGTTACACCTAATCCTACAAGGCCTAACGTATAATGGGGTATTTAACAGCGATATTACCGTGGAAAACCCCAAGTTTTCATCAATTTCAATGATTGCACTGATTGACGGCTGGGGCGGGGGGTCCACAGCACAGCCAGTGTCGGAGCAGTGAATGACTGACCGCAACTCTGTATTTAGATGTGTATGCACTAAATCCTGAAGTTGCGGACAGTTTGAAAGGGGTAATAATGGCGAACGCAGTTAGTTCACTGTTATTGCCCCCTGCAAATTCCAGCCCTAGATCTCAGTTATAAAAGAGATTTCTACAAGTCAACTATGAGTTCCAAGGCTCGAAGCAGAGGAAAATTCAGACAGGATTTACCTTCCTAATGGCTGTCGGCTGACATCTACTGTGGATTGCATATGTGGATGTCAGGAAGTGAAAGTTTTAATGATCCTGCTGATACGAGTTGTTTGATTTGGGTGCAGTACTGGAGGGAGACCAACATCCATGGAAATGTGACCCCACATGAATCAGGAGCAGAGAAGAGAAAATTAGAGGTAAAAGGAAGGAGAATTCATGATTCTATCTCATCTTTCGGTACTGGGATGATGAGAAATGGGAAGGATTTGGTGGAATCACCCAGAGCAACCTTATCCTCAGAGACGATTACAATATTAAAGCTAGACTCAACTGTGCTGAGTTAACTAATCGCCAGCAGCACAGCAATATGGACACTGCGATTGGACTCAGCAGCCATGCATGAGGGTGCTAAAATAATCAGCCTGATTCTGCTGCTGATCGTTATTCAGTAATTCGGAGCCTTGCTTGTGCGCAGAGAACAGGCGGGGCTGGATCAGGCTCGGGTTTGATGCCAACATAATCCAATAGCCTGCTTACACTCACTATCTAGGCTCACATATGCAGAATAGGCACTTGGAATAGATATCAAAGGTTAGCCAGTGCAGGTAGCAGGAGCGGGAGGATCAAGAGGCCCATAAAAGGGGCCTGCGAGTCGGAGAAGTCAGCTGGTGCAGGGACAAAAAGTTTTAAAAAAATCAAAATCGAAGCGTGACGTCACAGCCAAGTGGGTAAGTGATTGGCTGGTGGATTGGTGAGTATTTTTCTTTTTCCTTTCAGTAGGAAACCTTTGGCATTGCTGTAAGTAGCATTTGCCTGTAAATACATGTGATCTTTATTATCTAAGGAGAGCCAGTTAATTAAATCGGCTGTTTGCTGAGTAGCGGCTGGGTATGTTGTGCTAAGGTTTAGAATTTAGTTCTACTCTATAGTTGCGAGTGTAACTGGAGGGATGGCAGGGCAGCTCATTCCCATGGACTGCACATCTTGTGCCGTGTGGGAAGTCCTGGGTTCATAGAAAAATAGAAACATAGAAAATAGGTGCAGTAGTAGGTCATTCGGCCCTTCAAGTCTGCACCGCCATTCAATAAGATCATGGCTGATCATTCCCTCAGTACTCCTTTCCTGCTTTCTCTCCATACCCCTTGATCTCTTTAGCCATAAGGACCATATCTAACTCCCTCTTGAATATATCCAATGAACTGGCATCAACAACTCTCTGCGGCAGGGAATTCCATAGCTTAACAACTCTCTGAGTGAAGAAGTTTCTCCGCATCTCAGTCCTAAATGGCCTACCCCTTATACTAAGTCTATGTCCCCTGGTTCTGGACTTCCACAACATCGGGAACATTCTTCCCACATCTAACCTGTCCAGTCCCGTCAGAATCTTATACGTTTCTATGAGATTCCCTCTCATCCTTCTAAACTCCAGTGAATAAAGGCCCAGTTGATCCAATCTCTCCTCATATGTCAGTCCAGCCATCGCTGGAATCAGTCTGATGAACCTTCGCTGCACTCCCTCAATAGCAAGAATGTCCTTCCTCAGATTAGGAGACCAAAACTGAACACAATATTCCAGGTGAGGCCTCACCAAGGCCCTGGACAACTGCAGTAAGACCTCCCTGCTCCTATACTCAAATCCCCTAACTATGAAGGCCAACATATCATTTACTTTCTTCACCACCTGCTGTACCTGCATGCCAACTTTCAATGACTGATGTACCATGGCACCCAGGTCTCGTTGCACCTCCCCTTTTCCTAATCTGCCGCCATTCAGATAATAAACTGCCTTCGGGTTTTTGCCCCCAAAATGGATAACCTCACATTTATCCACATTATACTGCATCTGCCATGCATTTGCCCACTCACCTAACCTGTCCAAGTCATCCTGCAGCCTCTTAGCGTCCTCCTCACAGCTCACACCACCACCCAGTTTAGTGTAATCTGCAAACTTGGAGATATTACACTCAATTCCTTCATCTAAATTGTTAATGTATATTGTAAAGAGCTGGGGCCCCAGCACTGAGCCCTGCGGCACTCCACTAGTCATTGCCTGCCATTCTGAAAAGGATCCGTTTATCCCGACTCTCTGTTTCCTGTCTGCCAACCAGTTCTCTATCCACATCAGTACATTACCCCCAATACCACGTGCTTTGATTTTGCACACCAATCTCTTGTGCGGGACCTTGTCAAAAGCCTTTTGAAAGTCCAAATACACCACATCCACTGGTTCTCCCTTGTCCACTCTGCTAGTTACAACCTCAAAAAATTCCAGAAGATTCGTCAAGCATTATTTCCCTTTCATAAATCCATGCTGATTTGGACCAATCCTGTCACCGCTTTCCAAATGTGCTGCTAATTCATCCTTAATGATTGATTCCAACATTTTCCCCACTACTGATGTCAGGCTAACCGGTCTATAATTACCCGTTTTCTCTCTCCCTCCTTTTTTAAAAAGTGGTGTTACATTAGCTAACCTCCAGCCCATAGGAACTGATCCAGAGTCAATAGACTGTTGGAAAATGATCACCAATGCATCCACTATTTCTAGGGCCACTTCCTTAAGTACTCTGGGATGCAGCCTATCAGGCCCCGGGGATTTATCGGCCTTCAATCCCATCAATTTCCGAACACAATTTCCTGCTTTATAAGTATATCCTTCAGTTCCTCCTTCTCACTAGACCCACTGTCCCCTGGTACATTTGGAAGGTTATTTGTGTCTTCCTTCGTGAAGACAGAACTGAAGTATTTGTTCAATTGGTCTGCCATTTCTTTGTTCCCCATTATAAATTCTTCGTGCAGCCAAGACGACCAAGTGTGCAGGAGGTGTCTCCAGCTGCACCAACTCGAGCTCCATGTAAAGTCCTGTCCCCTCAGTACAGATTCACACGAGGCATGTAGTGAAGTCAAGGTCACTCTGGACCTGCACCTTTATTTCACAGCTCTGGAATGCTGCACTTGCCTGAGACCTGTCCTTGTATACCTGTTTCTTGCAAGTGTACCCCTGGTGGTAAGGTATGCTGGTGGTTACAGGTCATATCTTATTACAGTCATGTATAGCATGTTAGGATACAGTTATATATAATAATGTAAGATACATGACACTCCGTGTTTTGGAGCTTGAGCGGCGGCTGGTGTCACTTCGGTGCATCCGCGAGACTGAGAGCAACGTGGATAGCACATTTCTAGAGGCGGTCACCCACAGCTTAAGAGTGTGTAGGCAGAGAGGGAATGGGTGACCGCCAGACAGAAGAAGAGGACTAGGGAGGTAGTGCAGGAGTCCACTGAGTCCATCTTGCTCTCCAACCGATACTCTGTTCTGAGTACTGGTGGGGGCAATGGTGGCTCTGGGGAGTGCAGCCAGAGCCAAGTCCATGGCACCACAGGTAGCTCAGCTGCACAGTGGGGGAGGAAGAAGAATGGAAGAGCTATAGTGGTAGGGGATTCAATAGTCAGGGGAGCAGTCAGGCGCTTCTGCGGCCGGCCGCAGACGTGACTCCAGGATGATATGTTTCCTCCCTGGTGCCAGGGTCAAGGATATCACTGAGTGGCTGAGGGGCATTCTGGGGGGAGAGGGTGAACAGCCAGAGGTTGTGGTCCACATCGGTACCAATGACATAGGTAGGAAGAGGGATGAGGTCCTGCAGGCAGAGTTTAGGGAGCTAGGAGAGAGATTAAAAAGCAGGATCTCAAAGGTAGTAATCTCCGGATTACTTCCAGTGCCACGAGCTACTGAGTACAGAAATAGGATAGAGCAGATGAATACGTGGCTGGAGAGATGGTGCAGGCGAGAGGGCTTAAGTTTCCTGAGGCCTTGGGACCGCTTCTGGGGGAGGTGGGACCTGTACAAGCCGGACGGGTTGCACCTCAACAGATATCCTGGCGGGAGGGTTTGCTAGTTGGGGAGGGTTTAAACTAGCTTGGCAGGAGGATGGGAACCTGAAACTAGATTCAATAGGGAGGGGAGTAAAGCTGGAATTAGAAAGCAAAAATAAAGAAAGTGAGTTTGAAGGAGAGAGGAAACAGGCAGGAAAAAAGGGTAAAAAAAAGCTTAAAAGCACTTAGTCTAAATGCACGTAGCATTTGTAACAAGATAAATGAGTTGACGGCACAAATTGGGACAAATGGGTATGATCTGATAGTCATTACAGAGACGTGGTGGCAAGGTGACCAGGACTGGGAATTAAATATTCAGGGGTACTTGACAATCCAGAAGGACAGACAGAAAGGAAAAGGAGGTTAGCTCTATTGATAAAGGATGGAATCACTGCAATAGTAAGATACATTATTGGCTCAACAGTTTGGGTGGAGATAAGGAACAATAAGGGGAAAAAAGTCACTGGTGGGCATAGTCTATAGGCCCCCTAACAGTAACAACTCTGTTGGTCGGACATAAACCAGGAAATAGTGAGGGCTTGTAAAAAGGGAACAGCAATAATCATGGGTGATTTTAACCTCCATATTGATTGGACAAATCAAATTGGTCAGGGTAGCCTTGAAGAGGAGTTCATAGAGTGTGTAAGGGACGGATTCCTTGATCAGTATGTAACGGAACCAACCAAGGGGCAGGATATCTTAGATCTGGTCCTGTGTAATGAGACAGGATTAATAAACAATCTCCTATTAAAGGATACCCTCGGAATGAGTGATCATAGCATGATTGAATTTCAAATTCAGATGAAGGGTGAGAAAGTTGGATCTCTAACCAGCTTAAGTACTAAGCTTAAATAAAGGAGACTATGAAGGTATGAGGGCAGAGTTGGGTAAAGTGGACTGGGAAAATAGATTAAAGTGTAGGAAGGTTGATGAACAGTGGTGTACATTCAAGGAGATATTTCACAATTCTCAAGAAAAATATATTCCAGTGAGGAGGAAAGGGTGTAAGAGAAAAGATAGCCGTCCATGGCTAACTAAAGAAATAAAGGACGGTGTCCAATTAAAAACAAGGACATACAAAGTGGTCAAAACTAGTGGGAGGACAGAAGACTGAGAAGCTTTTAAAAGCCAGCAAAGAACGACTAATAAAATGATTAAAAAGGGAAGATAGACTATGAAAATAAATTAGCGCAAATTATAAAAACAGATAGCAAGAGTTTCTCTAGGTATATAAAAAGGAAAAGGGTGGCTAAAGTAAATGTTGGTCCCTTAGAGGACGAGACCAGGGATTTAGTAATAGGGAACATGGAGATGGCAGAAACTCTGAACAAATATTTTGTAACAGTCTTTACGGGAGAGGACACTAACAATATTCCGACAGTGGATAGTCTAGGGGTTATAGCAGAGGGGAGGAACTAAACACAATCACAATCACTAAGGAGGTGGTACTCAGTAAGATAATTGGACTAAAGGCAGATAAATCCCCTGGACCTGATGGCTTGCATCCTAGGGTCTTAAGAGATGTAGCGGCAGGGATTGTGGATGCATTGGTTGTAATTTACCAAAATTCCCTGGATTCTGGGGCTGTCCCAGCAGATTGGAAAATTGCAACTGTAATGCCCCTATTTAAAAAAGGAGGCAGACAAAAAGCAGGAAACTACAGACCAGTTAGCCTAGCATCTGTGGTTGGGAAAATGTTGGAGTCCATTATTAAAGAAGCAGTGGCAGGACATTTGGAAAAGCAAAATTCGGTCAGGCAGAGGCAGCATGGATTTATGAAGGGGAAGTCATGTTTGACAAATTTGCTAGAATTCTTTGAGGATGTAACAAATAGGGTGGATAAAGGGGAACCAGTGGACGTGGTGTATTTGGACTTCCAGAAGGCATTTGACAAGGTGCCACATAAAAGATTACTGCACAAGATAAAAGTTCACAGGGTTGGGGGTAATATATTAGCACTATTCGAAGATTGGCTAACTAACAGAGAACAGAGATTCGGGATAAATGGTTCATTCTCTCGTTAGCAATCAGTAACTAGTGGGGTGACATAGGGATTAGTGCTGGGACCCCAACTATTTACAATCTATATTAACGACTTGGAAGAAGGGACTGAGTGTAACGTAGCCAAGTTTGCTGATGATACAAAGATAGGAGGAAAAGCAATGTGTGAAGAGGACACAAAAAATCTGCAAAAGGACAGACAGGCTAAGTGAGTGGGTAAAAATTTGGCAGATGGCGTATAATGTTGGAAAGTGTGAGGTCATGCACTTTGGCAGAAAAAAATCAAAGAGCAAGTTATTATTTAAATGGAGAAAGATTGCAAAGTGCCGCAGTACAGCGGGACCTGGGGGTACTTGTGCATGAAACATAAAAGGATAGTATGCAGGTACAGCAAATGATCAGGAAGGCCAATGGTATCTTGGCCTTTATTGCACAGGTGATGGAGTATAAAAGCAGGGAAGTCTTACTACAGCTATATAAGGTATTTGTGAGGCCACACCTGGAATACTGCGTGCAGTTTTGTTTTCCATATTTACGAAAGGATATGCTTGCTTTGGAGGCAGTTCAGAGAAGGTTCACTAGGTTTATTGCAGGAATGAGGGGGTTGACTTATGAGGAAAGGTTGAGTAGGTTGGGCCTCTACTCTTTGGAATTCAGAAGAATGAGAGGTGATCTTATCGAAATGTATAAGATTATGAGGGGGCTTGACAAGATGGATGCAGAGAGGATGTTTCCACTGATGGGGGAGACTAGAACTAGAGGGCATGATCTTAGAATAAGGGGCACCCATTTAAAACTGAGATGAGGAGGAATTTCGTCTCTTAGAGTAAATCTGTGGAATTTGCTGCCTGAGAGAACTGTGGAAGCTGGGACATTGATTAAATTAAAGACAGAAATAGACAGTTTCTTAAACGATAAGGGGATAAGGGGTTATGGGGAGCGGGTGGGAAGTGGAGCTGAGTCCATGATCAGATCAGCCATGATCTTATTGAATAGAAACATAGAAACATAGAAAATAGGTGCAGGAGTAGGCCATTCGGCCCTTCTAGCCTGCACCGCCATTCAATGAGTTCATGGCTGAACATGCAACTTCAGTACCCCATTCCTGCTTTCTCACCATACCCCTTGATTCCCCTAGTAGTAAGGACTTCATCTAACTCCTTTTTGAATATATTTAGTGAATTGGCCTCAACAACTTTCTGTGGTAGAGAATTCCACAGGTTCACCACTCTCTGGGTGAAGAAATTCCTCCTCATCTCGGTCCTAAATGGCTTCCCCCTTATCCTTAGACTGTGTCCCCTGGTTCTGGACTTCCCCAACATTGGGAACATTCTTCCTGCATCTAACCTGTCTAACCCCGTCAGAATTTTAAACGTTTCTATGAGGTCCCCTCTCATTCTTCTGAACTCCAGTGAATACAAGCCCAGTTGATCCAGTCTTTCTTGATAGGTCAGTCCCGCCATCCCGGGAATCAGTTTGGTGAACCTTCGCTGCACTCCCTCAATAGCAAGAATGTCCTTCCTCAGGTTAGGAGACCAAAACTGTACACAATACTCCAGGTGTGGCCTCACCAAGGCCCTGTACAATTGTAGCAACACCTCCCTGCCCTTGTACTCAAATTCCCTCGCTATGAAGGCCAACATGCCATTTGCTTTCTTAACCGCCTGCTGTACCTGCATGCCAACCTTCAATGACTGATGTACCATGACACCCAGGTCTCTTTGCACCTTCCCTTTTCCTAATCTGTCACCATTCAGATAATAGTCTGTCTCTCTGTTTTTACCACCAAAGTGGATAACCTCACATTTATCCACATTATACTTCATCTGCCATGCATTTGCCCACTCACCTAACCTATCCAAGTCGCTCTGCAGCCTCATAGAATCCTCCTTGCAGCTCACACTGCCACCCAACTTAGTGTCATCCGCAAATTTGGAGATACTACATTTAATCCTCTCGTCTAAATCATTAATGTACAGTGTAAACAGCTGGGGCCCCAGCACAGAACCTTGCGGTACCCCACTAGTCACTGCCTGCCATTCTGAAAAGTCCCCATTTACTCCTACTCTTTGCTTCCTGTCTGACAACCAGTTCTCAATCCATGTCAGCACACTACCCCCAATCCCATGTGCTTTAACTTTGCACATTAATCTCTTGTGTGGGACCTTGTCGAAAGCCTTCTGAAAGTCCAAATACACCAAATCAACTGGTTCTCCCTTGTCCACTCTACTGGAAACATCCTCAAAAAATTCCAGAAGATTTGTCAAGCATGATTTCCCTTTCACAAATCCATGCTGACTTGGACCTATCATATTACCTCTTTCCAAATGCACTGCTATGACATCCTTAATAATTGATTCCATCATTTTACCCACTACCGATGTCAGGCTGACCGGTCTGTAATTCCCTGTTTTCTCTCTCCCTCCTTTTTTAAAAAGTGGGGTTACATTGGCTACCCTCCACTCCATAGGAACTGATCCAGAGTCAATGGAATGTTGGAAAATGACTGTCAATGCATCCACTATTTCCAAGGCCACCTCCTTAAGTACTCTGGGATGCAGTCCATCAGGCCCTGGGGATTTATCGGCCTTCAATCCCATCAATTTCCCCAACACAATTTCCCGACTAATAAGGATTTCCCTCAGTTCCTCCTCCTTACTAGACCCTCCGACCCCTTTTATATCCGGAAGGTTGTTTGTGTCCTCCTTCATGAATACCGAACCAAAGTACTTGTTCAATTGGTCCGCCATTTCTTTGTTCCCCGTTATGACTTCCCCTGATTCTGACTGCAGGGGACCTACATTTGTCTTTACTAACCTTTTTCTCTTTACATATCTATAGAAACTTTTGCAATCCGTCTTAATGTTCCCTGTAAGTTTCTTCTCGTACTCCATTTTCCCTGCACTAATCAAACCCTTTGTCCTCCTCTGCTGAGTTCTAAATTTCTCCCAGTCCCCGGGTTCGCTGCTATTTCTGGCCAATTTGTATGCCACTTCCTTGGCTTTAATGCTATCCCTGATTTCCCTTGATAGCCACGGTTGAGCCACCTTCCCTTTTTTATTTTTACGACAGACAGGAATGTACAATTGTTGTAGTTCATCCATGCGGTCTCTAAATGTCTGCCATTGCCCATCCACAGTCAACCCCTTCAGTATCATTCGCCAATCTATCCTAGCCAATTCACGCCTCATACCTTCAAAGTTACCCTTCTTTAAGTTCTGGACCATGGTCTCTGAATTAACTATTTCATTCTCCATCCTAATGCAGAATTCTACCATATTATGGTCACTCTTCCCCAAGGGGCCTCGCACAACGAGATTGCTAATTAATCCTCTCTCATTACACAACACCCAGTCTAAGATGGCCTCCCCCCTCGTTGGTTCCTCAACATACTGGTCTAGGAAACCATCCCTTATGCACTCCAGGAAATCCTCCTCTACCGTATTGCTTCCAGTTTGGTGAACCCAATCTATGTGCATATTAAAGTCACCCATTATAACTGCTGCACCTTTATTGCACGCACCCCTAATTTCATGTTTGATGCCCTCCCCAACATCACTACTACTGTTTGGAGGTCTGTACACAACTCCCACTAACGTTTTTTGTCCTTTGGTATTCTGCAGCTCTACCCATATAGATTCCACATCATCCAAGCTAATGTCCTTCCGAACTATTGCCTTAATTTGCTCCTTAACCAGCAATGCTACCCCACCTCCTTTTCCTTTTATTCTATCTTTCCTGAATGTTGAATACCCCTGGATGTTGAGTTCCCAGCCCTGATCATCCTGGAGCCACGTCTCCGTCATCCCAATCACATCATATTTGTTAACATCTATTTGCACAGTTAATTCATCCACTTTATTGCGGATACTCCTTGCATTAAGACACAAAGCCTTCAGGCTTGTTCTTTTAACACCCTTTGTCCTTTTAGAATTTTGCTGTACAGTGGCCCTTTTTGTTCTTTGCCTTGGGTTTCTCTGCCCTCCACTTTTCCTCATCTCCTTTCTGTCTTTTGCTTTTGCCTCCTTTTTGTTTCCCTCTGTCTCCCTGCATTGGTTCCCATCCCCCTGCCATATCAGTTTAAATCCTCCCCAACAGCACTTGCAAACACTCCCCCTAGGACATTGGTTCCGGTCCTGCCCAGGTGCAGACCGTCCGGTTTGTACTGGTCCCACCTCCCCCAGAACCGGTTCCAATGCCCCAGGAATTTGAATCCCTCCCTGTTGCACCACTGCTCAAGCCACGTATTCATCTGCGCTATCCTGCGATTCCTACTCTGACTATCACGTGGCACTGGTAGCAATCCGGAGATTACTACTTTTGAGGTCCTACTTTTTAATTTAGCTCCTAGCTCCTTAAATTCGTTTCGTAGGACCTCATCCCTTTTTTTACCTATGTCGTTGGTACCAATGTGCACCACGACAACTGGCTGTTCTCCCTCCCTTTTTAGAATGTCCTGCACCCGCTCCGAGACATCCTTGACCCTTGCACCAGGGAGGCAACATACCATCCTGGAGTCTCGGTTGCGGCCACAGAAACGCCTATCTATTCCCCTCACCATTGAATCCCCAATCACTATTGCTCTCCCACTCTTTTTCCTGCCCTCCTGTGCAGCAGAGCCAGCCATGGTGCCATGAACTTGCTGCTGCTGCCCTCCCCTGATGAGTCATCCCCCTCAACAGTACCCAAAGCAGTGTATCTGTTTTGCAGGGGGATGACCACAGGGGACTCCTGCACTACCTTCCTTGCACTGCTCTTCCTGTTGGTCTTCCATTCCCTATCTGGCTGTGGACCCTTTCCCTGCGGTACGACCAACTCGCTACACGTGATACTCACGTCATTCTCAGCATCGTGGATGCTCCAGAGTGAATCCACCCTCAGCTCCAACTCCGCAACGCGGACCGTCAGGAGCTTGAGGTGGATACACTTCCCGCAGATGTAGTCGTCAGGGACACTGGTGTCATCCCCGAGTTCCCACATGGTACAGGAGGAGCATAACACCCGACCGAGCTCTCCTGCCATGACTTAACCCTTAGATACACTTAAATTGGCAACAACAATGTTAAAAGTTACTCACTGATATAGAAGAGAAAAAAGAAAAACTACTCACCAATCACCAGCCAATCACTTACCCTCTTGGCTGTGACGTCACCTTTTGATTTCTTTCTACTTCTTTTTTGCCTTCTCCCTGTAGCTGCACAAGTCACGCCTTTTATAGGCCTCTCCACGCACCTCCGACGCTGGGCCCCGGACTCCCTGCTGTGCCTTTTATAGGCCTCTCCACGCACCTCCGACGCTGCTCCCGACTGCCGCCGACGCTGGGCCCCTGACTCCCTGCTGTGCCTTTTATAGGCCTCTCCACGCACCTCCTCGATGCTGCTCCCGACTGCCGCCGACGCTGGGCCCCGGACTCCCTGCTGTGCCTTTTATAGGCCTCTCCACACACCTCCTCGACGCTGCTCCCGACTGCCGCCGACGCTGGGCCCCGGACTCCCTGCTGTGCCTTTTATAGGCCTCTCCACGCACCTCCTCGACACTGCTCCCGACTGCCGCCGACGCTAGCCCCGGACTCCCTGCTGTGCCTTTTATAGGCTGCTCCACGCACCTCCGACGCTGCTCCCGACTGCCGCCGACGCTGAGCCCCGGACTCCCTGCTGTGCCTTTTATAGGCCTCACCACGCACCTCCTCGACACTGCTCCCGACTGCCGCCGACGCTAGCCCCGGACTCCCTGCTGTGCCTTTTATAGGCCTCACCACGCACCTCCAACGCTGCTCCCGACTGCCGCCAACGCTGGGCCCCGGACTCCCTGCTGTGCCTTTTATAGGCCTCACCACACACCTCGAGGGGCCGTATGGGCTACTCCTGTTCCTATTTCTTATGTTCTTATGTTTATACTGTAAGGTTCGAAAATCCATGGCCGCATTTTAATGGAACACCCTCAGGACAAGAAAACTAATATGGGATCGTCCTATACATTTTAAATGAACATTTTTGGCCAAGTAAAATCCTCAGACCAGGCAGGTTGGGAAACGTGTGGGCGGATACAGACATTGTGGAGTCTAGCTCACAAGCGAGACAGAGGCACTGGCCAATGGGGGAAAAGTGCATTCTGGCAGGCCAATCAGGGGTCGAGTCGGGCCTGAAGTGGGTAAATCCTCAACCAATGGGGACTACCCAGCCAATTCGTAAATATGACTCACCCCTAATCAAATTATGAATGTGGACCATCATCTACCTAATTACTATGGACAGTGGATAATAGTCCTGAGATCTCTGCGGTGATGGCCCAAACCGATTGACTCCCAGGACTGTTACAATGGACCAGCAGACTTTGAGGCACCAATGTGCACTGAAACAATACCCCTGTCCTCACACCCCTATACCTGTGACATCTTCTGATTAAATATTCAAAGCTATCTCCCCGCCAAAACTTACACAATGGACCACCAACTGAGTTTGGGCGCGAAAAGGCCAGAACTAAATTGGATACAAATATAGGACCTACGGAACCACCCAAAGGAGAGAAGCGGCTGGAGCAGTAGGAGAAGGAGTCGAGGAGCAGTAGCAGTCACAGACAGACAGAAACTGAGAGAGAACGGAGATGGACTGTTACCGGCTGGGAAACCTACCATCGAACGGGCCCTGGACTCGACTTGTGTGCAGAATATACAACCCAACGACCGAGAGGCCCAACATCGTCCCAAGAAGCCGAGCCGCACACCGAACAACGCTTCGAGGTCAACCAGCTGAAGAACCGGAGACCGAAGTAACTGGGAGAGGCAACATTCACTCCAGCTACCCTGTAAACCAACCATCCTAAGGCTAAAAAAATAACTGTCAAAAGGGATCGTAAGTATTATCCTGGGGTTTCTTTTCCCAACTGTCAGCCGAGGTCAGTCAGGTAAAAAGGGGGTGGGGGTGGTGTTGGAAATGTCTTGTAAAGATAAAGATAAAGGTTTTCGTTGTGTCCGTTTCTTCCCATAGATTTTCATAATTTATAAGTGTGTTTTGTTTTCCCTTGTGGAAGCTCATAATCCAACAAAATTCTGAGGTTAGAGCCAGATCGGGGTGCTAGGGCGCTTCGAAACCGCCCAAACTTACACAATGGACCACCAACTGAGTTTGGGCGCGAAAAGGCCAGAACTAAATTGGATACAAATATAGGACCTACGGAACCACCCAAAGGGAAGAAGCAGCTGGAGCCATAGGAGAAGGAGTCGAGGAGCAATAACAGTCACAGACAGACAGAAACCGAGAGAGAACGGAGACGGACTGTTACCGGCTGGGAAACCTACCATCGAACGGTTTAGTGGTCAGCGAGCCATAAGCTGCTGGACCGTCCCCTAGAAGGGACAGAGAGGCACAATACACTAACAGCCACCAAAGACCCCCCGTACTTAAGCAGAGCACAAACCCCCTACACTCCTGGCGAGCCAGATAGGAGCTCAGTGGGAGAATGAGCTTACTACCTCAGAGAGGGTGGGTACTGGAAAAATCTAAATTGGAGGAGAGAATCACGGAATATGTTTTCTCCAAGGTCAATATTGCCAAAACATGGGTTCAGAACCTGACCAGGACGCCACGTCCAGCGGACACGGCAGCCCAGTGGACAGAAGGGCCTACACATAACAAAAAGGTAGAAAAGGCAATTTGGCTGATATGTTTAACTAGGCAGGTTCGGGAGTTAGACCTCCAGGTTGGAAAATTACAGGAGGAATTAAAGGATGCCGTTATCACCTCAGCGGCCAGGGGGGCCGCGAGTACTAAGGTCACAGAAGAGTTAATAGAGGAAAGGAATAGAAGGTCACAGTTAGAGGAAACGTTCCGCAACCATCAGGAGTACCTGCAGAGTCAGGTTACGGTGTCACGGGCTACGGAATAGAAGTACAGGGAGCAGAGTGCAGCTTATGCCCAGCGGGTCCAAGAGCTTCAGGTCCAATTAAGGGATTTGTGCACAGCCTATAAAGTTAACACCGAAATAAGCCATGAGAAGGCAGATCATGCGCCCTGCCATAAGTGGATCCAATCCCTCCTCCAGGCTCTGTCCCAGGTAAAGGGGGCAGTCTGTCTGTTGGGGCCCAGGGAGGCAACCAACAAGTCAGGGTATTGGGGAGTGGAATAGGATTCGGTGGCAGAGGACAGTCGACCGCCTCCTGAGGCACCGGTAGTGTGTCCGGCAGGCCTTACGGAGGATCAGAGGGTGCAGCCCAAGAAACCCACAGGGCATGGGATCGGCCAGGTAGAGTCGGTCCAGCCAAAGGGGTATGGGACACCCGCAGAAAGGGTCGAGTCTGCAGATTTAAATTCAGAGGCAGTTGAGGCTGAGGAAAGGGGGGAACCAGTGGTGGTGTCTGCCGTGGGACCGGTGTGCCCGGCTGTGCAGAGGAAGTACGGCCCCCCACAAGGTGCACAACCCCAAAGACCGCTGGACAGCGAGTTTATCATTCCACATTCAGTTGCTGCATTAAAGGCCATGGTATCACATATCCCAAAGCTCACTAGACTGGGAGATCCGAATGCTCACTTCCTGGAGATAGCGCAGGCAGTGGACATGAACACATGCGATAACTCGGAAGCAGTTAAAGTGCTCCTTTTTTCCATTGACAGGAAGATCTACCAGGCTCTTCCCCCAGATTGTCGCGGGGGACAAAGCACCCTCGCAACTCTACAAAGTGCTATCCTAGAGGCCATGGGGTGGAACGAAGGGAGTCCCTTTGAAAGGATAGCGAAAACACGCCAGTTAGCAGGAGAGGCCCTACAGATATACGTGGAAAGGTTATGGCTGGTCTACAGCACAGCATGTGGTGGCCTGCTTGTCAGAAACAACCTTACAGCGGAACAAAGGGAAGCATGGTTTTGCACTATAATTGTGAACAGCCTGCCCAGTGTCAAGGAAAGGGCAGATCTCTGGTTCATCCCAGGAGACCCCAATCTCACCGAAGCCATCGTGATAGGCAGACTGGCTGCCACACGGCGGCGGGATGGGGAGGAAGAGGGGAAGCCAGAGAAAACAGTAAAAGACCGGGTGCATGCGGTGCAACCCAACCAAACCCCCAAGAGAGAGTGGCATCAGGAGGGTGGACATCCTCCCGATAGAAGGGGGGTGTGTTACGGGTGTGGTAAGCCTGGCCACTACCGCAACAACTGCAGGGCCAACCCCTACCGCGTGAAAGAAGTAAAAACACCCACGGAAGTGAAACCAGGTAATGAGAAAGTGGGTGCCACAACAGTGTTTGAAACCGCTGTAGAAACCCTCAGGCAGCTGCTGACAGTCCCGGCTGTATCAATGTAGCGGTGGGTAGAGAGATCCCCACAGCTCCCACACGGCAGGAACCATGACTAGCACCCACCAAGCCTGCCTACCTGTGTCCGCTGGACTATGACTCGTGGGGAAGACCATGGGTGGAAATGGAGGTGGAGGGGAACCAGGGAACTTACTTGTTGGACACGGGGGCTTCAAGTACCATTGTCCACACAGAGGACCCGGCCTCCTCGTCCCTGTCCAGCGGTGTGCCCTACGAGCTAGTCGGCTTCACGGGGAATGAAAGAACAGGATATTTTTCGATCCCACTGACCCTTAAGTTGGGAGCACTGACCACCAAATGGAAGTGCGTCCTGATAAGTGGGAGCAGGCTAACAAAGGTATATTGGGGGCAGACTTCACTATAGCCCACCAGATCCTGGTGGATCTGCGAAATCACTGTTTATGGGGAACTGTGGACCCAGATACAAACAATGAGGTCATGCTTATAGAAAGGATACAAGACAAAGGGGCTCTGTGTACTGTGAAGCCAAAAGGGGGCTATGACTTGGAGCTTCTGGTCAGGGACACCCTGGCAGAGTACAGGGCCTATTTGCCACCCACAAACACGACTATGGGAGAGTCACCGGAGTAGAGGTCAGGATAGATGGGGATCCCATGTCCTGACCTCAGAGGCAGTATAACTTCCCGAGAGAGGCAGAAGCCGACTTGGAAATGGCACTGAGCTCACTGGTGAAGCAGGGTGTGTTGAGACCCATAGCCACGCACGTGAACTCTCCCCTGTGGCCGGTCAGAAAACCGGACAACTCGTGGAGGGCCACCGTGGACTACCGGATACTCAACAGAAACATCCCGGCTTGTGCTCCTACAATGGCAGCAGTGGCAGACTTGATCAGGGAAATCACTGTGTCTGCAACCACCTTCATAGTCCTAGACATTTCAAATGACTTCTGGTCTATCCCTGTGAGGAGAGAGGACCAGTACAAGTTTGCTTTCACCTTTAAGGAACAGCAATATACTTGGAGCTGTCTCCCGCAGGGATTTCACAACAGTCCCAGCATCTTCCACCAGTGCATGGCGAACTGTTTGATGAGCTCCAGCCAGCCGCAACAGTTGGTGCAGTATGTGGACAACCTGCTCCTTTTCACTGACAACAGTAAAGAGCATGGTCCCCTGCTGGCAGAACTGTTGGCTGTGCTCAAGGAGGGGGGTTTTAAGGTCAACCCCAAGAAGGCCCAGATAGGGTTAAAGGAAGTAAAATTCCTGGGTCTAACACTCAGAGCAGGGGAACGAGGTATAGATGAGCCCCGAAGGCAAGCCATGCAGGAACTCCCAGTACCGACCACCGTATCCGGAGTCAGATTTTTTTTAGGGATCACAGACTATACAGAGATTTCATAGAAGATTATGCAGCAACTGCAGCCCCTCTACTCAGGCTCCTACACAAAGGGGTCGAGTGGGAGTGGGATCAAGGCTGCCAAGCTGCATTTCTTCAGTTGAAACAGAACCTGCAGAAGGCACCTGCACTGGGGGCTATTGATGGGGGAAAGGATTTCTATTTAGAAGTAGCAGCCAGTGGGGACAGTCTGAGTGCAGGGCTTTTACAGGAAAGGCACGGACAGCTGAGACCGGTGGTGTACTCCTCTAGAGTCCTTGCAGAGGTGGAGAAGGGGTACTCCAACTGAGAAAGGCATCTGTTAGCCACTCACTGGGCTGTGAAAAGAGCACAGGTTTTCACAGGAGTATCCCCTATCACACTCTTCACCCATCACACCCCGACCCAGATGTTGTTAGATGGGAGAATAAAGGATGGAACAGTCAGCATGCCAGGATCACTCGCTGGACCCTCCTCCTCTCCCAAATGGCCATCAGGGTCAGGGGCCTCTGTGAGCCCAGGCTCGCAGCTAACCTCATTTCTGCAGGGGAGTCACACAGATGCTCAGTAGAAGAGGTTTGGGACACCGACTTTGGATTTCGGGCAGGGGTACATCCCACAGGCCTTGAGATCTACGTCGATGGATCCAGTTCGGTGTCCGCGGGTACAAGACTCACTGGCTGCAGAGTTTGGGACCCCGAGGCAGGCATAGCCTTGGTGCTTAAATTCCCCAGCACCCTGAGCACCCAGCAGGCTGAACTGTCAGTGGTGATGTACGTGGTGACACACCCCGAGGAATTCCCCACCCCGTACACGATTTGTTCGGACAGTATGTTTACTTGCAATTCGTGTACAGAGTATCTGGCTATTTGGTCACGCAGGGGGTACACATCCGCAGATGGGAAGCCCCTGGTAACCAAACCCCTGCTAGTAAGGATAGTGGCAGCCCTAGGGAACAATAGGGATGTCTACATCCACAAGGTTAAGGCAAATTCTAAGACAGAGCTCAGGGCAGAGGGTAACCAGCGGGCAGATCTCCTGGCCAGAGAAGGAGCCAAGATAGGTCGCTTCTGGAACCCGTATGAGAAAGGCAGGGCAATAGCAGCTAGAGGCAAGCCAGGGAAACAAGGGAGCGCAGGGGTAGCAGTGGCCCCAGACCTGAGAACGGTTCAGGCGCAGGACCCCGTCCTCAAGGCTGTCATAGCAACCATCCTAAGTGGAGGAAAGGCAGAGAGCCCATACAGTGCCGCAGATATTGCTGTCAAGGAAGGGATGCTGTTTAAAGGGGATAAGTGGGTGGTTCCAGCACAACACCAGTGGGAGTTCCTCCAACTGGCCCATGAGGGTCCAGGTGTGGGACACCCCGGGCCAGAGCTCACCTGGCAGAAGGTGGAACAGGCAGCATGGTGGCTAGATCTCCGGAACGACGTCCATGATTTCTGCGCAGCCTATCTGGTGTGTGCAGCCAACAACCCAGACCCCCAGAAGAGAAAGGCATCCATGGGACACATCAGGCGGGTAGAGGGACCATGGCAGTTGGTCCAAATCAACTACATAGGGCCCCTACCAGCCGCCCAGGGTGGGTACAAGTACTGTCTGGTGCTGGTGGATGTATTCTCCAAATGGATGGAAGCCTTCCCTTGCCGAACAGCTACTGCATTGGGGACGGCCAAGATCCTGGTCAGGGAAGTGTTCTCAAGGTGGGGTCTGCCGCAATTTGTGGAGTCCGACCAGGGAAGCCACTTCACCGGCCAGGTGATGCAGGCCACCTTAAAGGTACTGGGGATTAAAGCACGGTGGCATGTGGGGTACAAACCCCCAGTCCTCAGGCCCTGTATAGCGTCTCAACCGCACCATCAAGGAAAGGCTCCGCAAGGAGACAGGGAATTCATCCAACAGATGGGTAGAGGTCTTGCCACTGGTCCTTATGGGGATCCGGGTCAGTCAGTCGAAAAGCACAGGGTATTCACCACACGAGCTGATGACTGGGAGACCCATAAGGACCCCAGTACACACATTGGTGCCGGGTCTCACCGAAGGACAGCTTCAGGAAGCTAACCGAGACCGCTTTGCGAGGAATCTGCTGGAACAACTGCAGCAGATTCACTGGCAGGCAGCCACCAACATGGAAAGACAGCACTTTAGTAACAAACTGCTGCTGGAACCCCATAGCCACCACGACTGAGAAATAGGCGACCAGGTCATGGTACGCAGCTTCGCCTGGGTGGGGGGGTGTTCGAATCACTGTACATGGGGCCCTACAGTATAGTGGACAAGGCAAGTCCTATGGTTTATGCGGTCCAATTACCCCGCCGGGTAAAGTGGTACCACATAAACCAATGCAAGTGGTTCGACCCTACTAGGGCAAGGAAAAGGAAGGCTCCCACAGGTAAAGAAACCTCATGGGAGGCAGAGGACATTCCGGTGGATGTGGAGGCTGTAACAGAGGTCAACCCCGGCCCCGAAGCCCCACAACCCGGAATAGTCCAATGCCACAGTAGGACCATCACACAGCAGAGTGAAGTGGCACAGCCTGATAGGCAGGAGAGGGATTTAGCACAGGAGAAGGGAGTCCTGTGCAGTATAATGACAGGGCAGGTAGAGGAAGGGATAGACCAGTGGGAGGACCAAGGGGTGTAGCCCGTAACATGGGACTCGGCGCCCCTGGTTAGGCGTAGTTCCAGAGTGGGGCAGCCTAGGATGCCTTGGTCCCCCGTATACCTTCCCGCCCGTCCCAGAGTCAAACGAGAAAAGAAGCACAAGAGTAGCAGACTCTGTGCGGTAAAAGGGACACCACCGAAAGACCCGGGAAAGATCCCAGACACCGAAGGGCTCACAGAAATGGAAGCAGGACATTTAAAAGAAGTCCTCCTGCAAGCCCTACAAAAGGGGGCAGTCCGGCTCCTGGGGCAAGGTCAGAAAGATGGCCGACAAAGCCAAGAGCGTATCAGAGACTAACCTGGCCACCCAGAGATGGGTGGCATTGTATATAGCCCGGTGTTCTGTATATAGTTTAGGGAGATTTTAAAGTGAGGGAATGGTGTTTTTATTTTGTGATACTCCAGTCGAGCCTGAAGAAGTCTCTGGCAAGACTGTGTTCAATCTTGTGTTCCAGAAGATGCTCCGGACCGTCGCGATGTTATTTACCTACCTGGGGACCTGCACCGGACAGAAACTCGACATCGAGATGTCTTTGACATACGGGTGCTCCGGGGGCAGGGCGCCAATCGTGACCACGGGAGAAGGGATCATGGAGGCAGAAGGCCAGGCCACCTACTTCCACAAGGGGAGATGGCCTGGGTGGTTGGGTTCAAATTCCACCTGGTATTTGAGCCACGAGAGTTTTATCTATGGGGAGGCCTCCATCCCTTGCTCCGAAATCGAGATGGCCATGTCCCCGGTTGGGGTGACAGACAGAAGGAGAGTGTGTTTAACGTGTGTTGGGGACATACCCTTGGGACGCTGGTGGTGGCTCAGGAAACTGAGCGCGGACGTCGAGGACAGCAGCTCAGACTGGAAATGTCTGAGCAATGACACCTACCGGACAGTCACGGGGTCACCGGGGGGGGCGGGGGGGGGGGTCACTGTGTGTTGGGAGAAAAGGTGGGCCTATGATCAGGGGATCTATACATGCCTATGGGAGTTGGCCCAGGTGTGCCCAGCGGGTTTGTCCATTGCCTTTGCCAGATGGTGGAAGGCCTCGGGGAAGAGGATGGAATGAGATCGCAGCAGGGAAGACTGTGTGCTCCCTTGCTTCCGGGTACCAGTCAACGCCACCGAGCTGCTGGCTCAGGTGAAGAAACCCCTGCCCACGCCCAAGCCCAGTGACAGTTATGGATGTCCGCCCACCACTAGGGGACCTGGGAATGGGTTAGTGTTAGTACCGACAGATAAGTTAGTGTACCAGGGAGTACATTATGCTGTTGCTTCAGTAATTCTAAACCTGACAGAAGTACGCCTACCTGCCTTCTGCCCCAGAGAAACCGAGTTGTTGTACCAAGCTCTACTGAAGGAAATGTTCAGGAGCTTCTACGAGCTGGACTTTGGGGACGTCAATATGGCGGACCTGTATAGACAAGGAGATACAACCGAGCGGGGCAGACAATGCAGGAGGGTCATGAATGACGTTTTCACCGGATTTCACACTGAGGCATGAACAGCCTGGATGATGTGCAGCTGGCCCTACAGATCAATGGGTTAAAGTCACAGCTGCGCAGCATCCTAGGGAAAGAGAATAACATGTTGGGTTCCATGCTTCACAAGGGGGTGGCTATGACAGTGCATCTGAAAGAAATTATTGCCCAGCTCGAGGCTCACGCCTGGACAATAAACACCTTGATCAAGGAGGACCGGCTAGCCTCGGAACAGGCTGCACAGAACGAGGTGTTTTTTTTTAAACAAAAGGGAACATTCTGGTTTACCGTAGCACCACGAAAGTCCATACCTGGAAACTGACTGGCACTGTCAACTACGTAAGCTGTTAAAACTATCCATGACAGAACACAATACAGACTTACTGATCACAGATATACATTTGCACAGTGTATATACATCTGTTTGATATGCTGTGATGGCGGAAAAATCTTTCAAGGAACGCAAGGAACACGTGACATGATGTGCTATAATTATGTGCTTAACTCTATGTAACTAAAAGCAAATATGGTATCTTGTTTGTAGTTTACCTGTAAAGGAGCGTGGGTAGTGCACCAATTATGGATAGAAATATTGTTTGTGCAAATTGGTTTATGCGGGTCTATAGTTTAGAGTAATTATGGGGATAGCTGACACTTGGGGAGCTCTAGGATTTTCTTGCAAACCTTTTGACACATTCCGTCTATATCTAGGTGTGTCAAGATGGGGGAGTGTAAGGTTCGAAAATCCACGGCCACATTTTATTGGAACACCCTAAGGGCAAGAAAACTAATATGGGATCGTCCTATACATTTTAAATGAACATTTTTGGCCAAGTAAAATCCTCAGACCAGGCAGTTGGGAAACGTGTGGGCAGATACAGACATTGTGGAGTCTGGCTCACAAGCGAGACAAAGGCACTGGCCAATGGGGGAAAAGTGCATTCTTGCAGGCCAATCAGGGGTCGAGTCGGGCCTGAAGTGGGGAAATCCTCAACCAATGGGGACTACCCAGCCCAGTTCGAAAATATGACTCACCCCTAATCAAATTATGAATGTGGACCATCATCTACCTAATTAATATGGACAGTGGACAATAGTCCTGAGATCACTGCGATGATGGCCCATCAAAGAGGAGGCCCAAACCGATTGACTCCCAGGACTGTTACAATGGACCAGCAGACTTTGAGGCGCCAATGTGCACTGAAACAGTATCCCTGTCCTCACACATACCTGTACCTGTGACATCTTCTGATTAAATATTCAAAGCTATCTCCCCGCCAAAACTTACACAATGGACCACCAACTGAGTTTGGGCGCAAAAAGGCCAGAACTAAATTGGATACAAATATAGGACCTACGGAACCACCGAGAGGGGAGAAGCAGCTGGAGCAGTAGGAGAAGGAGTCGAGGAGCAGTAGCAGTCACAGACAGACAGAAACCGAGAGAGAACGGAGACGGACTGTTACCGGCTGGGAAACCTACCATCGAACGGGCCCTGGACTCGACTTGTGTGCAGAATATACAACCCAACGACCGAGAGACCCAACATCATCTCAAGAACCCGAGCCGCACACCGAACAACGCTCCGAGGCCAACCAGCTGAAGAACCGGAGACCAAAGTAACTGGGAGAGGCAACATTCACTCCAGCTACCCCGTAAACCAACCATCCTAAGGCTAAAAAAATAACTGTCAAAAGGGATCGTAAGTATTATCCTGGGGTTTCTTTTCCCAACTGTCAGCCGAGGTCAGTCAGGTAAAAAGGGGGTGGGGGTGGTGTTGGAAATGTCTTGTAAAGATAAAATTGTGTGAGGTTTTTGTTGTGTCCGTTTCTTACCATAGATTTTCATAGTTTATAAGTGTGTGTCAGATATGTGTTTTGCTGAAGTTTGACCTTGTTGGAAATGTACCGTGATTAATAAATTAGACTTACCCATTTTTTTCTCGTTCCAAGGACCACTTGTCTCTGAGTGTTTTGTTTTCCCTTATGGAAGCTCATAATCCACCAGAATTAGAACCAGATAGGGGTGCTAGGGCGCTTTGAAACCGCCAGTTTAGTGGTCAGCGAGCCATAAGCTGCTGGGCCGTCCCCTAGAAGGGACAGAGAGGCCCAATACACCAACAGCCACCAAAGACCCCCGTAATTGGGCCGAGCAAAAACCCCCTACAATACCTCAGAAAATGCCAGTACCTTGAGATGAGGAGGCAATATATTTGGGAATCGGTTAGGAGTCGGGATAATGAGTATTGCAAAGGGACATTGATGGATTAGGCGAGTGGGTAAAACTGTGGCAGATGGAGTTCAATGTAGGCAAGTGTAAGTTCATCCACTTTGGACCTAAGAAAAAGAGATAATAGTATTTTCTAAATGATAAGAAGCTAGGAACTGTGGAGGAGCAGAGAGATTAATGGTCCATGTACAGAATTCACTAAAGCTAGTGGACAGTTACAAAAAATAATTAAAAAGGTTAATGGAATGTTTGCCTTTATATGAAGAGTGCTGGAGTACAAGGTGGTGGAAGTTATACTACAGTTGTATAAAACTCTGGTTAGCCTCATCTGGATACTACGTTCGGTTTTAGGCACTGCACCTCAGGAAGGATATATTAACTATGGAGAGGGTACAGCGCAGATTCACCAGAATTTGCTGGGGATAAAAGGATTAATTTATGAGGACAGGTTGCATAGACTAGGCTTGTGATCTCTTGACTATAGAAGATTAAGGGGTAATTTAATTGAGGTGTCTAAGATGATTAAAGGATTTAATAGGTAGATAGAGAAAAACCTGTTTCCTCTGATGGGGGGAGTCCAGAATAGTGGGGCATAACCTTGAAATTAGAGCGTGGCCATTCAGGGTGATGACAGGAAACTCTCTCCTCAAAAAGCTGTTGAGGTTAGATCAATGGAAAGATTCAAAACTGAAATAGATAGATTTTTGTTAGGTAATGGTATTAAGGGATATGGAGTAAAGGTGGGTATATGGAGTTGCAGTATCGATTAGCCATGATTTCATTGAATGGCGGAATAGGCTTGAGGGGCTTAATGGTCTACTCCTGTTGCCATGTTCCTATCCTGCTTGAAGTCCAGGGCAGTAAAGAAATGCAGGCTAGTCCAATGGCCTTTTCTCATCCACTAATTTCCTTATGTTCCGAGTTAAGTTGTTCAGAGTATAGAATTGAATCATAATAAAGTTCGAACAAATTTGGTCCAGAAATCTTCCTATTTGCATCAGAATTATGTACAGTTTGGGTACAGGTTTACCCAGATTCCATTGCATTGTAAAATTACAACTTAATGCAGACCATATGACAACATGAACTGATAACAACCAGACACAGTGCTTGCAGACAGAGGAAAGACAAAAAGCTTTTGCTCTAATATTTGATCCTTCGTGACAAATTGCCATTTTGATTATAACATTTAGATTATTTTACTTGTTTTTTTAATAACTCAAGATCTAGTGAGATGAGAAAAATGAAAATGGGAAACAGAGGAATTTAGTCTAGAAATGGAGATACAGAGAATATGTAGGATGTCAGATAATAGACGTCTGACAGTGAGTCATAAGGCAGTAATTAAATTGGCTGGCTCTAATAGTGTCAAACTGTAATGGTGAGCTGCAACCATTTATGAACGTCAGCAGAATTGTGAAATTGAATCACCATGTTAATCTCACTTGCAGGTATTCATTATTCTTCATACTATAAGTCTATTGTTTATTTTATTTGTTAAATCGCTTTTTAGTATGCGAAGCACTGCAGAGTTTGCGTGAAATAGGTGAAAGGTGTTAGTGATGCAGCATCTGAAAATATATGGATCACATTACTGCTTCAACAGTAATATGGTTTTTTGTCAATGGCAAATTATCTGGAAATCACTTTACAATCTAAATAAATACTGTAGTTGAAGAAGAAAATAGGAAAGATACAACTAAAAAATACTTTGAGCAATCATCTCTCTTATCTGGAAGGAGGGGATCATGTCAGGAGATCTCAGAGACGCTGACCATCTTCAAGAAAGGTGACAAGTTCGACCGTGGTAACTACAGAGGAATTTCCCTGCTATCGACCACCGGGAAAGTCATCGCAAGAATCCTCCTGAATCGCCTTCTTCCTGTGGCTGAAGAACTCCTCCCAAAGTCACAATGCGGATTCCATCCACTAAGGGGCACAATGGACATGGATCATCACTGCACAGCAGATACAAGAGAAATGCAGGGAACAGCAGCAACCCTTGTACGTGGCCTTCTTCGACCTCACAAAAGCTTTCGACACTGTCAGCCGTGAGAGATTATGGAGCGTCCTTCTCAGATTTGGCTGCCCTGAAAAGTTTGTCACCATTCTCCGCCTGCTCCACGGTGACATGCAAGCCATGGTCCTGACCAACGGATCCACCACAGACCCAATTCACATTCGGACCGGGGTCAAGCAGGGCTGCGTCATCACACCAACGCTCTTCTTGATCTTCTTTGTTGCAATGCTCCATCTCATCCTCAGCAAGCTCCCCATTGGAGTGGAGCTAAATTACAGGACAAATGGGAATCTGTCAACCTCCGCCGCCTCCAGGCCACATACAAGGTTGTCCCATCCTCCGTCATCGAACTACAGTACACAGACAATCAGACGATGCCTGCGTCTGTGCACACTCGGAGGCCGACCTCCACAAGCAATCGTCAACACCTTCACCGAGGCATACGAGAGCATGGGCCTTACACTAAACATCCGTAAGACAAAGGTCCTCTACCAACCTGCATCTGCCACACAGCACTTCCCGTCAGTTATCAAAATCCACAATGAGGCCTTGGACAACGTGGACCAACACTGCCTCCAGTGCGCCAGTGCAGCCTTTGGTCACCTAAAGAAGAGAGTGCTTGAAGACCAGGACCTCAAACCTGGCACCACGCTCGTGGTCTACAGAGCAGTGGTGATACCCGCCCTCCTATATGGCTCAGAGACATGGACTATGTACAGCAGGCACCTCAAAACACTGGAGAAGTACAGGTTGGACCTCCTTTATCCGGGACTCCCTTATCCAGCACCACCCCTCGTCCGGCATGACTCTGGCATCCGGGGGTGCATGAGTAGAATGCGGCCGACCTCCACCCTGACTTTGGAGCCGCACCGACACTTCGGGCCTGCCCGGGGCACCAACCTCCTTCTCCACCCCCACCCGCCCCCCCCCCCGCCTCTCGGGCGGACCTCCATTTATCTGGCAAAATCCCTTATTCGGCACAGGCCAGGTTCCGAGGGTGCCGTATAAGGGAGGTTCAACCTGTACCACCAATGCTGCCTCATCAAGATCCAGCAAATTATTCGGCAGGATAGGTGCACCAACATCAGTGTCCTCGCTCAGGCCAATATCCCCAGCATCAAAGCACTGACCACACTCAATCAGCTCTGCTGGACGAGCCACATTGTCCGCAAGCCTGATACGAGACTCCCAAAATAAGCACTCTACTCGGAGCTCCGACACAGCAAGCGAGCCTCAGGTGGGCAGAGGAACCACTTCGAGGACACCCTCAAAGCCTCCTTGAAAAAATGTAACATTCCCACCGACACCTGGGAATCCCTGGCCCAAGACCGCTCAATGTGGAGGAAAAGCATCCGGGAAGGCGCTGAACACCTCGAGTCTCTTCACCGAGAGCAAGCTGAAGCCAAGCGTTGACAGCAGAAGGAGCGCGCAGCAACCCAGACACCCCACCCACCTGTTCCTTCAACCACCATTTGCCCACCTGTGACAGAGACTGTAGGTCCCGCATTGGACACTTCAGTCACCTGAGAACTGATTTCTAGTATGGAAGCAAGTCATCCTCAACTCAGAAGGACTGCCTATGATGATGATCTGGAACTGGATTATGAAAACTTTCGGTGATCACTCTTTCATTATAAAAATCCGTCCAGTCATAACAGTGATCAATCCGATTGTCATACTCACTATCAGTATCACTTTTCATATGAATATTAAAAAGAATTGTTAAGCACGGCTTGTTAAGAAGTAGAATTAATACTAGTAGGGATATGTAACTCCAGAGCTTCCTGTTTGTGGAAAATTACCGCCCAATTTTTGATTCTCCTTCACTCTTGACAGAGTTTGTGACTTAATTCCCTGCTAAGTGCCAGTTGGAAGACTTTGAGGTAAAATATTGCTCTTTCACCTTTTGGCTTGGATATGAATCCAACCCAGATAATAGTTTCCTCTTTCTGCTGACTGAAAAAGTCCTAGATGAAATGAGTTTAGCTAATGTTAACCCAATAGGTGCTGGACAGACCATAACATTTCCCACAAATCAGCATAACTTCACAACTTCACTCAAAGCAGCCATCAAAGTAGTTGATGCGAGAAATGGAAACAATTGGCCCCAAGTTTCGACATGATTTGCTCCTGATTTTTAGGAGCAACTGGTGTAGAACGGAGTATCTTAGAAATCGGAATTCTCGTCATTTAGTTTGCTCCAGTTCTAGTCAGTTAGAACAGTTTCACTTTGGAACAGAATTTTTTTTTCAAAAGGGGGAGTGTCCAGCCACTTACGCCTGTTTTCAAAGTTTCGTCAGTGAAAACTTACTCCAAACTAACTTAGAATGGAGTAAGTGAAGATTTTTGTACACTCGAAAAAACCTTGTCTACACTTTAGAAAATCAAGCATAGGTTACAAATCAGGCGTAGGGAATGGGGGGGGGGGGTTTAAAGGGAAGTTTACAAACATTAAACACTTCAGTTTTACAAATAAAGAGCCATCATCAATAATAAATGATAAATACATCAATAAATCAACCAATATATCAATCAAAAAAAATTAAGAAGAAATATTTTTTTTTTTAAATCAATAAATAAAACATTTTCTACTTACCGACTGCAGCACCGGGAGCCCTCCAACAGCGTGCTGGGATGCCCCCCCCCACAGTGTGTCTCTGTCAGTGTCTCTATCTCTCTGTCTGTCTGTGTGTGTCTCTCATTCTCTGTCTGTCAGTGTCTGTGTTTCTGACAGCGAGGGGAGGGGGAGGAGGGGGGTAGAGGGAGAGAGGGGGGAGCAGAGGGAGGGAAGGGGGAGGGATGGGGGAGAAAGGGGAAGGATGGGGGGAGGGATGGGGAGAAGGGAGAGGGATGGGGGAGAAAGGGGAGGGATGGGGAGAAGGGGAGGAATGGGGGAAAAGGGGGAGAAGGGGGGAAGAGATGGGGGAAGGAGATGGGGGGATGGAGATGGGGGGGGATGGAGATGGGGGGAAAGGAGATTGGGGGGGGAAAGGAGATTGGGGGGGGAAAGGAGATTGGGGGTGGGAAAGGAGATTGGGGGGGAAAGGAGAAGGGGGAGGGAGGCTGAACGGGCCGGGCCCGAGACTACGGGCAGGGCCCGTCCCCAGCACCAGATTTACTGGTAGGTGGCGTTGGGTCGGGTCGGGGGGACCGCAGGTCTGGGGGGTGGTGGGAGGGAGGTCGGTTCGGTTCGGGTCAGGGGGAGGGAGGGAGAGGGAGGTCAGGTCGGGGGAGGGAGGTCAGGTTGGGGGGGGGGCAGGTCAGGTCGGATCCAGTCCGGGGGCGGGGGGGGTGGGGGGAAGCGGGAGTCGGGTCGGGTCCAGTCCGGGGGGTCGGATCCGGTCCGGTCCGGGGGCGGGGGGGGAAGCGGGAGTCGGGTCGGTGTTGGGTCCGGAGGCGGTGGGCGGGAGCGGGTGTCGAGTCGGGTCGGGAGGAGCCGTGGGAGGAGCCTTATTCACGCAGCCCCAGTGAGGTCATTCGGCCAGGGCTAGGGGCTGCGTGCTTCAGCCCCTCCCACACTGTTCCGGGCGCCTGGAGCTACTGCACATGCGTGCTCATTATAGCGTGCATGTGCAGAGGTCCCGGCACTGTTTTCAGTGCAGGGACCTGGCTCCGCCCCCTATAGCTCCTGCTGCGCTGCGCCGAGGGCCAGAGGACCTGCAGGGCGCTGGAGAATCTGGAGGTTTTTTTAGGCGCACTTTGTGGCGCGAAAAACGGGCGTCCAGGTCGGGACTGCGCCGTTCTAGGCGCGGCTCGAAACTTGGGCCCAATAGGTGGTACAAAGCTTAACAAAGATCTAAATACAGCATGCTATCCTGTCTCTCAGAACCATTTCAAAGCACTTCACATATAGAATTACTTTAAAGCGGAGGGACTGTTATTATGCAGGTAAACAGGGCAAAAATTGTGTGCACAGTACGATCCCACAAGAAGGCATGAGATGAACTTAAATCACTGCGTGTGAAGCACGTTGGACATTTGTAAGAAACGTGATTTCATGCTATATAAATACAAGTTCTTTCATTCTGAAAAAACAGTTGATCTGTTTTTGTGTTGGTTGAGGGGTAATATTGGTTGAGACAGCAGATTTGCTCCTCTATTAATAGTGCCATGGTTTAGTAGATTATGTGCTCAGGTCCTAGAGTGAGGCTAAATCTATATTAAAGCTACAGAGAATTTCTTGGTACATTGCCTATTTATACATGATGGCTGGCTTTCTGCCTTAGTATGGAAGCTTCACCAAGATGTTTGCACTCACTCCATCACATATTCAGCTGGTACAAAAGCAAAATACTGCGGATACTGGAAATCTGACATAAAACAGAAAATGCTGAAAATGCTGGCAGCATCTGTGGAGAGAGAGATAAAGTTAACGTTTCATGTTGATGACATTTCCTCAGAACTGGAAAAAGTTAGAGATGTAACAAGTTCAGCTGATTTTATTCTGCCTCTTGTTTAGGACAGATTCCAACAGACTGGTATACCTGATCCAGCTTTCAGCGTTTACACTTAAATCTGGCTCCTTTACACCAGAGGCAGAAATGTAGACAGTGTGCTGAAAAATTCGACCTTGTCAGGTCCGTATGAGGCCTCACAAAAGCCGGTTTTTGGGGCGCGATGAGCATGTGCCGAAAACCGGCTTTTCCAATCTGTCAAGATCTCTGAAGAACATTCACGCGGGAGAGATTGGGCTATTTGCCCATCTTTTGCCCAGAGATTGTCCTTCAAACTTTTCGCCTGGTAAAAGCAGGCATATAGCTTACTTTTGCCAGCATAAGAGTTTTAAAACATATAAAAATTAAATTTAATTATACATTTTTATGTTAAAAACCCTGTCCATTAAGGTAAATTTATTTTAAACCCTATTTAAAAAAAAATGTAAAAAAAAATTTTTTATAAAACATTTAATTAACTTTAATTTCAATTAATTTTAAATATGTGAGTTTTTTAAAAAATTTATTATGTTGTGTTTCTTGTTTTAGGGGGTTATTCTCATGTGTAGTAATGGGAACTCGTAAAAACGGAGATCCCATTTTTATCAATAAGAATACTAAGATTGGTGGTTCAGGCCCATGTAACTCCCGCATTATTGTACGTACAGGGAAGTCATCTCCCCATATGCTGAACATCTAATGAAGGCCTCCGACCGCAATCGAAAGCACCTCCATGACCATCAGGTACTTTCACAAAGAATTTTCGGGTCGGAGGCGTTTGTCCAAAGGAAGCCTCCGACAGGAATTTTCCCCCCACAGTTTTCTGCGACTCTGCCTCTGGAGTGAGGGAGACAGATTTAGTAGTGAAAACACCTACAGACATTAATCTCCCATTATCTGACCTGAACAAATGCCAGTATAATAGTAACCTTCCTCAGTTTCTGACTGCATTACAGTAATACTTTCAGATTCACGTCACCATTTATAGATTTCCCTTTATGCAGCACCATTCCTGGGGGATGAGGTGTTAATTTCTGACACCTTCGGCATCTGGTTCATAGGTTACCAGAACTATATTATGTAATTAGAATTATTTTGTAAAGGTTCTCCTAAAGTTGGTGCCTATAGTTGTTGGTTCTCCACTGCTATCCGTCTTCTTAAACCCTCTTCCCAGTCTCCACCCTCATCTCTGACAATAATGTGTGAGAAGCTCATGGACTTCTTTGTCTCTAAGATTGAGACCATCCGTTCAGCTGCCTCTGCCACTTCCCTTCCTTCCCCTAGCCCAACGGGCCAAACTTCCTCTAAGGAACCCCCCTGCTCTCGCCCTGACCTCACATCTTTCTCCAGTTTCTCTCCGCTATCCCATCATGACCTTTCTGAGCTCATCTTGTACATGAAACCTACTTCCTGTTCCCTTGACCCTATTCCCACCAAACTGCTGACCACCTAACTTCCTTTTCTGGCTCTCATGTTAGCTGACATCGTTAACGGTTCTCTCTCCTCAGGTACTGTCCCCCTTTCCTTCAAATCTGCTGTCATCACCCCTCAAAAACCAACCCTTGACCCCTCCGTCCTTGCAAACTACTACCACATTAACAACCTCCCTTTCCTCTCCAATGTTCTTGAATGTGTTGTTGCCTCCCAAATCAGTGCCCATCTTCCCTGCAACTCCATGTTTGAATCCCTCCAATCCGGTTTCCGCGCCTGCCACAGTACCAAAATGGCTCTCATCAAAGTCACAAATGGCATCCTTTGTGACGGTGACAAAGGCAAACTATCCCTCCTCGTCCTTCTTGACTTGTCTGCAGCCTTTGACACGGTTGTTCACTCCATCCTTCTCCAACGCTTCTCCACCACCGTCCAGCTGGGTGGGACTCCATTCGCCTGGTTCCATTCTTATCTATCTAATCGTAGCCAGAAAATCACATGTAGCAGCTTCTCTTCCTTCTCCCACATCATTACCTCTGGTGTACCCCAAGGATCTATCCTTGGCCCCCTCCTATTTCTCATCTAAACCTTGGCAACATCATCCAAAAACACAGCGTCAGTTTCCACATATACGCTGATGACACCCAGTTCTACCTCGCACGTCAAATTCAAGATAAATGCAGGGAGCAGCACCAACCTCTGTACATGGCCTTCTTTGACCTCATAAAGGATTTGACACTGTCAACTGGGAGTGGCTTCCTCAATTTCGACTGCCCTCAAAAGTTCGTCACGATCCTCCGCCTGCTTCACAATGACATGCAAGTCGTGATCCTGACCAACAGGTCCACCGTAGACCCAATACATGTGCGGACCGGGGTCAAGCAAGGCCGTGTCATCACACCGACGCTCTTCTCAATCTTTCTTGCTGCAATGTTCCATCTCACCTTCAATAAGCTCCCCACTGGAGTGGAGCTAATTGAAAGAACAAACGGGAAAATGTTCAACCTCAGTCACCTCCAGTCCAGATTCCAAGGTCACCCCATCGTCTGTCATTGAATTACAGTATGCAGATGATGTTTGCATTTGCGCACACTCGGAGGTCGAACTCCAAACTTTCGTCAACACCTTCAATGAAGCGTACAAGAGTATGGATGGACCTTACAGTAAACATCCGTAAGACAAAGGTTCTCTACCAACCTACCCCCGCCACACAGCACTGCCCCCCAATTATCAAGATCATGATGAGGCCTCGGACAACGTGGACCATTTTCCATACCTCGGGAGCCTTCGGTCAACAAGGGCAGATGTCGATGACGAAGTCCAACACCGTATTCAGTGTGCCAGTGCAGCCTTCGGTCACCTGAACAAGAGGGTGTTTGAAGACCAGGATCTCAAACCCAGAACCAAGCTCATGGTCTACAGAGCAGTAGTGATACCCGCCCTCCTATATGTTTCAGAGACATGGACTATGTACAGCAGGCACCTCAAAGCACTGGAGAAGTATCACCAATGCTGCCTCCACAAGATCCTGCAAATCCATTGGCAGGATAGGCGCACAAACGTCAGTGTTCTCGTTCAGGCCAACATCTCCAGCATCGAAGCATTGACATCACTCGATCAGCTCCGATGGATGGGCCACAACGTCCGAATGCCCGAGACTAGACTCCAAAAACAAGCGGTCTACTTAGAGCTCCAACATGGCCGACCCCCAGGTGAGCAGAGTAAACGCTTCAAGGACATCCTTGAAAAAATGCAACATCCCCACTGACACCTGGGAATCCCTGGCCCAAGACCGCTCAAAATGGAGGAGAAGCATCTGGGAAGGCGTCGAACACCTCAAGTCTCTTCACGGGGAGCACGCGGAAGCCAAACGCAAACAGCGGAAGGAGCACACGGCAAACCCAGGCATCCCGCCCACCTGTCCCCCCAACCACCGTTTGCTCCACCTGTGACAGAGACTGTAGGTCCCACATCGGACTCATCAGTTATCTGAGAACTCATATTAGTGTGGAAGCAAGTCATCCTCGACTCCAAGGGACTGCCTAAGAAGAAGACTACCACTTTTCTCGGCCCTCAGACCTCTTGTCAGACGTCCAGTTCTGGATGAGCAGAAATTTTCTCCAATTAAATATTGGGAAGACCGAAGCCATTGTCTTCGGTCCCCGCCGCAAACTTCATTCCCCAGCCATCGACTCCATCCCTCTCCCCAACTTCTACCTGAGGCTGAAACTACACTGTGCGGCCTGTTGGTGTCATATTTGACCCTGAAATTAGCTTTCGAACACATGTCCACAGCATAACTAAGACCGCCTATTTGCACCTCTGTATCAATGCCCGTCTCCGCCCTTGCCTCAGCTCATCCGCTGCTGAAACCCTCATCCATGCCTTTGTTACCTCTAGATTTGACTCCTGGCTGGTCTCCCACATTCTACCCTACGTAAACTTGAGATGAGCCAAAACTCAGCAGCCCATGTCACAACACGCGCCAAGTCCCACTCACCCATCACCCGTGCTTGTTGACATACATTGGCTTCCGGTTAAGCAATGCCTCGATTTCAAAGTTCTCATCCTTGTTTTCAAATCGCTCCATGGTCTTGCCCCTCCCTATCTCTGTAACAGAGTGATTCCTGGCAACAACAAGAAGCTGCGCCATCGCTTTCTGCGCTCCTCTAATTCTGCCCTCTTGAGCATCGCTGATTATAATCGCTCCACCATTGATGGCCATGCCGTCTGTTGCTCTGGAATTCCCCGCCTAAACCTCTCCAGCTTTCATTCCTCATTTAAGACGCTCCTTAAAATCTACCACTTTGAACAAGCTTTTCGTCACCATATCTAGCCCAGTGTCAAATTCTTTGTCTCATAACACTTCTGTGAAGCATCTTGGGACGTTTCACTATGTTAAATGCGCGATATAAATAAAAGTTATTGTTGTTGTTATTGTTGTTCTGAATTGAAAATTGAATTAGATGTTGATTGTTCTTCTGAACAGAACCACTTTGGACTAATTTTACAGGTTGCCACCTTGATCATCCTTGGAAACTATTGAGTGTTCCAAATCTGGATCTGGTGCTGTTTGTTCTCATGCCACGATTTTCATCAGGTGAATTGTTTTCCTGTCTTGTATCCTTTTGTATTGCATTAGGATGTTTTCTCAGGTGCTTGAGGGGTTTCCTCCATTTTAAGACTGTGCTTTCATCATTGGTATTGGGAGGGTAGCTTTATCACGTTCATGCATTTAGTTCCATTTGAAATAGTCAACATTAAAGTAGAAAGATTTTTTTTTCATGTTGAACTCCTGGTGAACTACAAATAAGATAACTGGTCATTTAGACAGCACCTGCTGCATTGTGCAGCCACCAAGTTACGTGAATCGAGCAGCTAAAGATGTCCCAAAAATGCAACATCAGATGGGCGTTTCAAAGATACAATCAAAACAATAGTTTGAAGTTCCAAGGCTTCAACCGCTTTCAAAACTAGCCTCTGGTTTTGAGCCAATCAGAAACAAACACTTATTAATGTGGTTCTAGCCCAGGGACAGCTCTGCCCACGGATTCCCACATTACAACAGTGACTACTTCGCAGATCATGGAAGGCACTACACAAAAATGTAAGTTTTTCTTTCTTATATACTGAGGAAGAGGCAATGTTCCTATTTAAAAGCAAAGAAGTATGTCACAAAATAAATAAAATAGTATGATTAGTTAAAATGAGTATAAAATATCTGTTAAAATAGGTAAAGTAAAGGTAACGGTGGGAAGAAAATAACAAGGTGAGCAAAAGTAAACCTTTATTTGAAAGTTATTGTGCCCTTAATTGAAAATGAATCATTTGTAGCATTCTGGATCATTCTTAAAGGTATGCATGCATCATCATCATTGTTATATATGTGGACTTGTATTTACTTTGTACAGCCACCAGGGGGCTCATCCCCTGGAGTCCCAAGGGAGCATAGATATTTAAGGAGACTTCACAGGTTGGAGAGGCACTCTGGAGACCTGCAATAAAAGATCTAGCCATGGTTATGGAAGCATTTGAGAGTGAGCAATCACCCGTCACTACCCGACAGATCAAAACCTGGACAAGCCAGGACCCTTTATTATCTCTAGTCAAAAGCTGTGTGCTTCACGGGAGCCGGTCCAGTGTTCCAGTGGAAATGCAGGAAGAGATAAAGCCGTTCCAGTGGTGCAAAGCTGAAATGTCTATACAGGCAGACTGCCTTCTGTGGGGCAATCGAGTAGTGGTTCCCAAGAAGGGCAGAGACACCTTCATCAATGACCTCCATAGTACCCACCCAGGCATCGTAATGATGAAAGCGATAGCCAGATCCCACGTGTGTTGGCCTGGTATCAATGCGGACTTAGAATCCTGCGTTCACGGATGTAATACATGCTCGCAGTTAAGCAATATACCCAGGGAGGTGCCACTAAGTTTATGGTCTTGGCCCTCCAAACCGTGGTCTAGGGTACACGTCGACTATGCAGGCCCATTCTTGGGTAAAATGTTCCTTGTGGTTGTAGACGCGTATTCCAAGTGGATTAAATATGAGATAATGTTGGCTAGCATGTCTGCTGCCACTACTGAAAGCCTGCGGGCCAGGTTTGCCACACACGGCCTACCCAATGTCCTGGTGAGCGACAATGTGCCATGTTTTACCAGTGCTGAGTTCAAAGAATTCATGACCCGTAACGGGATCAAACATGTCACATCTGTCCCGTTTAAAACAGCATCCAATGGTCAGGCAGAGAGAGCAGTGCAAACCATCAAGCAAGGCTTGAAGAGGGTAACTGAAGGCTCACTGCAGACTCGCCTATCCCGAGTCCTGCTTAGCTACTGCACGAGACCCAACTCGCTCACTGGGATCCTACCTGCTGAACTGCTCATGAAAAGAGTACTTAAGACAAGGCTCTCGTTAGTTGAATTTAGGGTGCTAGGAGTTAAATTAAAAAGTAGGACCTCAAAGGTAGTAATCTCAGGATTGCTACCAGTGGCACGTGCTAGTCAGAGTAGAAATAGCAGGATAGCTAATATGAATACGTGGCTTGAGGAGTGGTGCAAGAGAGAGGGATTCAAATTCCTGGGACATTAGAACCGGTTCTGGGGGAGGTGGGACCAGTACAAACCGAACGGTCGGCACCTGGGCAGGACCGGAACCAATGTCCTTGGGGGAGTATTTACTAGTGCTGTTGGGGAGGGGTTAAACTAATATGGCAGGGGGATGGGAACCTATGCAGGGAGACAGCAGGAAATAAAATGGGGGCAGAAGCAAAAGATAGAAAAGAGAATAGTAAAAGTGGAGGGCAGAGAAACCCAGGCACAAATCAAAAAGGGCCACATTACAGCAAAATTCTAAAGGGACAAAGAGTGTTAAAAAGACAAGCCTGAAGGCTCTGTGCCTCAATGCGAGGAGTATTCATAATAAGGTGGATGAATTAACTGCACAGGCAGCTAGTAACGATTATGATATCATTGGGATTACGGAGACATGGCTCCAGGGTGACCAAGGCTGGGAACTCAACATCCAGGGGTAATCAACATTCAGGAAAGATAGACAGAAAGGAAAAGGAGGTGGGGTAGCGTTGCTGGTTAAATAGGAAATTAACGCAATAGTAAGAAAGGACATTAGCTTGGATGATGTGGAACCTGTATGGGTAGAGCTGCGGAATACCAAAGGGCAGAAAACGCTAGTAGGAGTTGTGTAAAGACCACCAAACAGTAGTAGTGAGGTTGGGGACAGCATCAAACAAGAAATTAGGAATGTGTGCAATAAAGGTACAGCAGTTATCATGGGCGACTTTAATCTATATATTGATTGGGCTAACCAAGCTGGTAGCAATGCGGTGGAGGAGGATTTCCTGGAGTGTATTGGGGATGGTTTTCTAGACCAATATGTCGAGGAACCAACTAGAGGACTGGCCATCCTAGACTGAGTGTTGTGTAATGAGAGAGGACTAATTAGCAATCTTGTTGTGTGAGGCCTCCTGGGGAAGAGTGACCATAATATAGTAGAATTCTTTATTCAGATGGAGAGTGACACAGTTAATTCAGAGACTAGGGTCCTGAACTTAAGGAAAGGTAACTTCAATGGTATGAGACGTGAATGGCTAGGACAGACTGGCAAATGATACTTAAAAGGTTCACAGTGGATACTCAATGGAAGACATTTATAGATTAAATGGATGAACTTCAACAATTCCTGTCTGGAGTAAAAATAAAACAGGGAAGGTAGCTCAACCGTGGCTAACAAGGGAAATTAGGGATAGTGTTAAATCCAAGGAAGAGGCATATAAATTGTCCAAAAAAAGCAGCAAACCTGAGGACTTGGAGAAATTTAGAATTCAGCAGAGGAGGACAAAGGGTCTAATTAGGAGGGGGGGAAATAGAGTATGAGAGGAAACTTGCCGTGAACATAAAACCTGACTGCAAAAGCTTCAATGGATATGTGAAGAGAAAAAGATTAGTGAAGTCAACGTAGGTCCTTTGCAGTCAGAATCAGGTGAATTTATAATGGGGAACAAAGAAATGGCAGAATAATTGATCAAATACTTTGGATCTGTCTTCACTAAGGAAGACACAAATAACCTTCCGGAAATACTAAGGGTTCGAGGGTCTAATGAAAAGGATGAACTAAAGGAACTTGTGTTAGGGAAATTGATGGGGTTGAAGGTCGATAAATCCCCAGGGCCTGATAGGCTGCATCCCAGAGTACTTAAGGAAATGGCCATAGAAATAGTGGATGCATTGGTGATCATTTTCCAACATTCTATTGACTCTGGATCAGAAAACGGGGAATTATAGATCGGTTAGCCTGACATCGGTGGTGGGGAAAATGTTGGATCAATTATTAAAGATGTAATAGCAGCATATTTGGAATGCAGTGACAGGATCAGTCTAAGTCAGCAGGAATTTATGAAAGGGAAATCATGCTTGACAAAGCTTCTAGAATTTTTTGAGGATGTAACTAGTAATGTGGGCAAGGGAGAACCAGTGGGTGTGGTGTATTTGGACTTTCAAAAAGCTTTTGACAAGGACCCACGCAAGAGATTAGTGTGCAAAATTAAAGCACATGGTATTGGGCGTAATGTATTGACGTGGATAGAGAACTGGTTGGCAGACAGGAAGCAGAGAGTTGGAATAAATGGGACCTTTTCAGAATGGCAGGCAGTGGGGTGCCACAGGGTTCAGTGCCGGGACTCCAGCTATTTACAATATACATCAATGATTTAGATGAAGGAATTGAATATAATATCTCCAAGTTTGCAGATGACACTAAGCTGGATAGCGGTGTGAGCTCTGAGGAGGATGCTAAGAGCCTGCAAGGTGACTTGGACAGGTTAGGTGAGTGGACAAATGCATGGCAAATGCAGTATAATGTGGATACATGTGAGGTTATCCACTTTGGCGGCAAAAACAGGAAGACAGAATATTATCTGAATGGTGACAGATTAGGAAAAAGGGAGGTGCAACGAGACCTGGGTGTCATGGTACATCAGTCATTGAAGTTTGGCATGCAGGCACAGCAGACGGTGAAGAAGGCAAATGGCATGTTGACCTTCTCAGCTAGAGGATTTAAGTATAATAGCAGGGAGGTCTTACTGCAGTTATACCTTGGTGAGGCCACACCTGGAATATTGTGTTCAGTTTTGGTCTCCTAATCTGAGAAAGGACATTCTTGCTATTGAGAGAGTGCAGCGAAGGTTCACCAGACTGATTTCCGAGATGGCAGGACTGACATATGAGGAGAGACTGGATCAACTGGGCTTATATCCACCGGTGTTTAGAAGAATGAGAGGGGATCTCATAGAAACATATTAAATTCTGACGGGATTGGACAGGTTGGAGGCAGGAAGAATGTTCCCGTTGCTGGGGAATTCCAGAACCAGGCGTCACAGTCTAAGAATAATGGGTAAGCCATTTAGGACTGAGATGAGGAGAAACTTCTTCATGGCCAAAGGGATCAAGAGGTATGGAGAGAAAGCAGGAAAGGGAGACTGAGGTTGAATGATCAGCCATGATCTTATTGTATGGCGGTGTAGGCTCGAAGGGCCGAATGGCCTGCTCCTGCACCTAATTTCTATGTTTCCAAGTTTCTATGTTTCTAGTTCATCCTGATCTTAATGAACAGATAGAGAGCAGGTGGCTTCAACAAAGTGCATACCATGATAGCACAAATGTGTCATGTGAGATTGAAATCAATGATCCTGTATTTGTATTAAATTATGGACAAGGTCCCAAGTGGCTTCCCGGCACTGTCGTGGCCAAAGAGGATCACAGGGTGTTTCGGGTCAAACTTTCAAATGGACTCATTCACCGTAAACACTTGGACCAAATCAAACTCAGATTCATGGACTATCCTGAGCAACCCACCTTGGACCCTACCTTTTTTGATCCCCCAACATACACACCAGTGGCAACCATCACCAATGTTGACCACGAAGCAGAACCCATCATTCACAGCATTCCAGCAGGGCCCAACACACTAGGCAGCCGAGCAAGGCCAGCTGCACAGCAGCCCAGCGAGGGCCCAACAAATGATTCAACAATACAGCTTTCACACCGAGATTATCAACCAGGGCAAGAAGGGCCCCAGATCGACTCACATTGTAAATAGTTACACTATTGACTTTGGCGGGGGGAGTGTTGTTATATATGCATACTTGTATTTATTCTATACAGCCACCAGTGGGCTCATCCCCTGGAGTCCCAAGGGATCTCATAATCCCTTGGGAGCACAGGTATTTAAGGAGGCTTCTTAGGTTAGAGAGGCACTCTGGAGACCTGCAATAAAAGTCTACGGTCACACGGTATTTAGAGCTCACAGTGTTCAGTCTGACTCTTTCTCCATGCACAACAATCATCATCATAGGCAGTCCCTTGGAATCGAGGAAGACTTGCTTCCACTCTTAACATGAGTTCTTTGGTGGCTGTACAGTCTCTGTCATAGGTGGGGCAGATAGTCATTGAGGGAAGGGGTGGGTGGGACTGGTTTGCCGCATGCTCTTTCCACTGCCTGCGCTTGATTTCTGCATGCTCTCAGCGATGAGGCTCGAGGTGTTCAGCGCCCTCCCGGATGCGCTTCCTCCACTTAGGGCGGTCTTTGGCCAGGATCTCCCAGGTGTCAGTGGGGATGTTGCACTTTATCAGGGAGGCTTTGAGGGTGCCTTGTAATGTTTCCACTGCCCACCTTTGGCTCTTTTGTTGTGAAGGAGTTCCGGTAGAGCGCTTGCTTTGGGAGTCTCGTGACTGGCATGCGAACAATGTGGTCTGCCCAGCGGAGTTGATCAAGTGAGGTCAGTGCTTCGATGCTGGGGTTGTTGGCCTCGTCGAGGACACTAATGTATGCATACAACACATGTGACTGGATAGACTGTTCTATGAAGGTCAATTAGGTCAATAGGTTTAAGTACAGAAGTGAGTGCACAAGTAGGCAGCAGCCAGAGTAGAACTAAAAACAGAAAACATGAATGTCTCTCTATTACCATGTAATGTTTTCTTTCATCTTAGAAATGCCATAACAGAACTTATTGTAGATTTGTTTTATTCTAAGTGAACAAACTTCAGGTTGTTAAATAATGAAAAAAATTGACACGGTAGATGGAATATCACTTCTTTCTCTCTCTCTGGTAGGGGAATCTAGAAGATGGGAACATAATCTTAGATTTCAAACTAAGCAGTTTAAGTACAATTCCATTGGCTAGGTCACCAGGAGAAAACCTCTGCTCTACTTCAAAAAGTACTGCTGGATCTTTTACCTGACAGGGAGATGGAGCGTCGGTTTAACGTCTCATTTGAAAGACGGCACCTCCGACTGTGCAGCATTACCTCAGTACTGCGCTCAAATCCCAGCCTAGAATATGTGCTCAACTCTCTGGTGGAGTACTCCTGCTAAACCTGACCCCACAAAAATTAAATCAAACAAAGATTTGGGGCTATTTTCTGAAATTACCACCTAGGACAAATGGAACATGCACGCCACAAACTCCAACTCATTTGTCTCTCAAAATTGCAGTCGGGCTCCTACGTATGTCATAGGGTCCTGATTTGCATATTAAAAGTTACTGCTACAAACAGGCGGGAACTCCAGCCGCCCATCAAAAGGCCCCTTCCAAGATGGCAGCAGCCAGATTGGCACCATAAATGGGGCAGTAAGTGATCCTTTGGGGCAACTACCGCCCTACTTATGCCAGACGCGTCAATTAAAAATCCAGCCCATTGTTTGCTTGCACGACAAGACCAGATATAATAGAAGACAATAGACTAGAATTTGAGGATGTCCCAGGAACCACAAACCCTTTACTTCATTTGCGGACGCCACCTTACCATCACTGGACATGAGATCATCAAGGGAGATAGGATGAACGAAGCCTGAGGCCTTCCCCAAGCTCAGGGCTAGCACCAACTTGCTCTTGTCATATTTTATCCTCTAGTAATTCACTGACAGATAAGCATACATGCAATATAAACATAATACACACAATACTGCAGGACCAGCACTGTTTGTTGATGTTTCTTGGAGTCAGTATTGTATCATATGTTCGCCATCTGTGTTTGTAGAGCTGAGTAAACAGCGTTTTAACACAGCCAGCTTCCCTGAACAAGCCAACAGCTCACAGATCCTGTAACACTCTCTTTAACTTTAGCAAGTGCAGTTAGGTGAGGAGGAGCAAATGGTGGTTGTTATGTTCAGAATAACTCCACAAGACTGTATATTGTAAGCTCAAACTGTTGTGACCTTGGTCTCTTTAATGTAACTCCAGAGTGAAGAAGCAGCATGGTAGACTGCCTTTTATACCTGCTTGTCCAGGGTGTGCAGATGACCCTTGGGTCTCCCACAGTTGCACCCCCTGGTGGCAAGTCTTACACATTGGTAATGTTTACTACATAACATCATTCCCCCGCCAAAGTCTTAAATACAAGTTATTTACAAGTTGAGGCAATCTGGGGCTCTACGTTCCCGGATTGATTGCCTGAGTTGAAGTCCTGGCATGAGTGAGTTGATCGGATCATTGTTACACTGCGGTGTGGCTGGTCTGATCGGACTGTCGGGCATGGTGGGCTCATCCTCGTGGTTGACCGCGAGGTCAATTGCTGGTTGGGTGTGTGTGGGTGGATCATTGGTGATAATGTCCTCTACAAACTGTTCTTGGTTGTCAATGAACCACAGTTTGGTCTGATCCAAGTGCTTTCTGCATGTTTGTCCATTCATAAGTTTGACAACAAACACTCTATTCTCCTCCTTGGCTAACACAGTGCCAGCAATCCATTTGGGACCATGACCGTAATTAAGAACAAATACAGGGTCATTAACCTCAATGTCACGCGATACAGCCGTGCAATCGTGGTACATATTGTGCCGATGAAGCCTGGTTTCTACATGATCATTGGGATCCGGGTGGACTAAGGAGAGCCTGGTTTTGAGTGCTCTCTTCATTAGCAATTCTGCAGGGGGAACCCTGGTAAGCGAGTGGGATCGCGTGCGGTAGCTGAGCAGAATCCGAGATAGCCGGGTCTGCAGGGAACCGTCCGTCACGCGTTTCAAGCTCTGCTTGATAGTTTGGACTGCATGTTCCACTTGACCATTGGATGCGGGCTTAAACGGTGCAGACCTGACATGCTTGATGCCATTGCGGGTCATGAACTCGTTGAATTCTGAGCTGGTGAAACATGGTCCATTGTCACTAACAAGGATGTCGGGCAAACCAGGGGTGGCGAACATGGCCCGGAGGCTTTGAATGGTGGCAGTGGAAATACATGACAACATTATTATACATTCAATCCATTTAGAGTAAGCGTCCACTGCTACTAGGAACATCTTTCCTAGAAAGGGGCCAGCGAAATGTACATGGACCCTGGACCATGGTTTGGAGGGCCATGACCACAGACTCAGTGGGGCCTCCCTTGGTGCATTGCTCAACTGTGGTGTACGTATGACTCCAATTCCGAGTCAATGCTGGGCCATCAAACGTGCGACCTGGCGATATCCTTCATCATGACTATGCCTGGATGGGTACTGTGAAGGTCGCATATAAACTTTTCCCTGCCTTTTTTTGGCAAACTACACGATTCCCCCATAGGAGATAGTTCGAATGGATGGACATTTCATCCTTGCGTCGGTGGAACGGCTTAATTTCGTCTTGCATTTCCCCGGGCACCACCGACCAGCTCCCATTGAGGATGCAGCTTTTTATTAGTGATAGCACAGGGTCCTGACTAGTCCAGGTCCTAATCTGGCGAGCCATGAGGTGTGACCTCTCGCTCTCAAAAGCATCCATTACAAGAAGCAATTCTGCGGGTTGCGCCATTTCCACCCCCATGGTGGGCAATGGTAGCCGACTGAGGGCATCAGCACAGTTCTCAGTGCCTGGTCTGTGGCAGATTACATACTCATACGCAGATAATGTTAGTGCCCATCTTTGGATGCGGAACGAAGCATTGGTGTTAATACCTTTGCTTTCTAAGAACAGTGAAATGAACGGGTTGTGGTCGGTTTCGAGCTCGAACCAGAGTCCAAATAGATATTGGTGCATTTTCTTAACCCCGTATAGGCATGCTAATGCTTCTTTCTCAACAATACTGTAGGCTCTTTCAGCCTTAGATAAACTTCTGGATGCATATGCAACTGGTTGCAGTTTGCCTGACACATTGGTTTGCTGTAACACACAACCGACCCCGTACGAAGATGCATCACAAGCTAGTACTAAACATTTACACGGGTCATACAATACAAGTAACTTGTTAGAACGTAGCAGGTTTCTGGCCTTGTTAAAGGCTGTCTCTTGAGATTTACCCCAAACCCATTCATCACCCTTGCGTAGCAATAAATGCAATAGCTCCAGCAAAGTGCTCAACCCCGGTAGAAAGTTACCAAAATAGTTGAGGAGTCCCAGCAACGAACGCAGCTCCGTCATGTTCTGTGGTCTGGGTGGATTCTTGATGGCCTCTGTCTTGGAGTCCGTGGGTCTGATGCCGTCCGCCAGAAATTCGACCTCTGACGCCAGGAAAACACACTTGGAGCGTTTCAGCCTGAGTCCCACTCTGTCCAGTCGCTTTAGAATCTCTTCTAGGTTGTGCAAGTGTTCGGTGGTGTTGCGACCAGTGATCAGGATGTCATCTTGAAACATCACGGTGCGCGGAACCGATTTCAGCAGACTCTCCATGTTCCTCTGGAAGATGGCTGCAGCCGAGCGAATCCCAAAAGGGCATCTGTGGTATATGAACAGTCCGTTGTACATGTTGATGCACGTCAATTTTTCCGAAGGTTCAGCCAGCTCCTGTTCATGTAAGCAGAGGTTAGATCCAGCTTGGTGAACGACTTCCCCCCCTGCTAGCGTTGCGAACAGGTCATCCGCTTTGGGTAGTGGTACTGGTCCTTTAATGAGACTCGGTTGATTGTTACCTTGTAGTCCCCGCAGATTCTGACCGTCCCATTGCTTTTCAACACCGGAACAATTCGACTGGCCCACTCGTTGAACTCAACTGGCGATATGATCCTCTCTCGTTGAAGTCTGTCCAGCTCGATCTCGACTTTCTCTCACATCATGTATGGAACCGCTCGGGCCTTTTGATGAACGGGTCAAGCATCAGGGACTAGATGGATCTGCACTTTGGCGCCTGTGAAGTTACCAATGCCTGGCTCTAATAGCACATTGGCGCATGAGGCGTCATCCACCGAAGACAGTGCTTTGATGTCGTCCCAGTTCCATCTGATCTTTCTTAGCCAGCTTCTGCCGAATAGCATTGGGCCATCACCTGGTACAATCCATAGTGGTAAATCATGCACAGCTCCATCGTACGATACCTTCACTGCCGCACTGCCAATGATAGGTATGAACTCTTTGGTGTAAGTGCGCAGCTTGGTGTGGATTGGGCTTAGTTTTGACCTTTGTGCCTTGTTGCCCCACAGTTTCTCAAAAGCCTTCTGGCTCATAACTGACTGACTCGCCCCCGTGTCCAATTCCATGGAAACTGGAATGCCATTTAATTTGACTTTTAACATTATCAGAGGGCTTTTTGTGGTGAAGATGTATACCCCATATACTTCCTCTTCAGCCTCGGGTTGAGTTGCCTCTCTTACTTGTTCAGCGTGATCCGCGCCGGCTCGGTCATCTTCTGCTTACTCTGCCACGTGGTGAGTCGCAGCACATCTGCACATTCGCTGGAGGTGCCCCATTGTTCCATAGTCCTTGCACACATAGTGCTTGAATCAACATTGATTACCCCTGCAGCGTCAACACGGTGCTAATGGATTCGCATTCACGCCCCACGGTGGACTCTGAGTCATCCTAGGTGTGGCCTCTGCAGGCGTGTAGGCCCTGCCATGTACAGTTCTACATGCTGAAGGCATTATTTTATGCACAGTACTTGCCGGTGAGCTTCGATGCTGCAATGATATCTGTTTAGTGTTATCGTTCATGGACCTGAAAGCCTGGGATATCGTGATGGTTTGCTCAGATCTAGGGATTTGGCAGACAGCAGTTTGCGAAGAATGACCTCATGGCTGATTCCAAGCATGAAAAAGTCCCGTAACATGTCCCCAAAACTTCAGCAAATACGTACGGTCCCGCAAGGCATCTTAGGTCGGTGACATAGCTCGCCACGTCCTGGCCCTCGGAGCAATTATGCATATAAAAGCGATACCTGTCCATCAAGATGCTCTCCTTCGGTTTGAGGTGTTCCCGAACCAGCGTGTACAACTGTTCATATGTCTTCTCTGTTGGTTTTGTCGGTGCTAGCAGATTTTTGATGAGGCCATATATCATAGACCCGCAAACTGCGAGGAAAATCGCCCTGCGTTTAACCACGGTTTCTTCCTTATCTAGTTCGTTGGCCACGAAGTACTGGTCAAGACGCTCAACGAAGGCTTCCCAATCATCACCCTCAACAAATCTGTCAAGAATACCAATGGCAGCCATAACCGCGTGAAATTTCGTGATCTGTTACTCGTCGCCAATTGTTACGTTCAGAATAACCCACAAGACTGTATATTGTAAGCTCAAACTGTTGTGACCTTGGTCTCTTTAATGTAACTCCAGAGTGAGGAAGCAGCATGGTAGACTGTCTATTATACCTGCTTGCCCAGAGTGTGCAGGTGACCCTTGGGTCTCCCACAGGTGCGCACCCTGGTGGCAAGTCTTACACATTGGTAATGTTTACATAAATAGCAGTGGTGGCAGATGAGAAGCAATCACCTGTCTTCTGGGGAGGCATGGTTTCTTCCTCAGCTGCAGTGTCTCAAGATTTCTGATCTCATAGGGCGGACTTATAAAAGAAAATGTCTGTTTAAGCAGAGTCATCTACAGGGGTCATATGCACCTATCAAAAATACCCGGCAAGTCCACTAACTCATTTATGGCTTGAAGAAGGTTTCTCTGAATGAGTCTATCATGATTGTTGTGGCACTTTTGATCATTGTCCTCATTAGTAGATATCCTAAACACATCTCTTGTGGATCGCTCAATCTGCTGCTGTATTGATTCGGGTTACAATCTACAGAAGACCATCTTGACCAGCTTCAACTTGCTGGGTAATTAGATTGAGAAAGAAACAACTTGAATTTATGTAGTGTCTTATCAAGACCTCAAAATGTCCCAAAGCGCTTCACATCTATTGTTCTTATGAAGGGAAAAATAATGTGGACACAATGGTGTTGGTTGAGGGAAGAATATTGACCAGGGCATCAAAGAAATTCACTGGTCTTTTTCAAATAAACTATGGGATATTTTACATTCATTTGATAAGGCAAAAAGGGGCCCCAATATTTACGGATGGCGGAGAGGGAGAGTGGGAGTGTGGCAGCGAGAGGAATCCCAGACATCTCGGGGACGCCGTGGTCCTGCGTAATTTAACAGCAGGATCTTTATAACTTTTTTCTTCTGTTTTCTGCCCGGCAGCCAGCCTGACTCTCAATTTGGCAGGAGGCCGCAGCCAGGGATCATTGGGAAGGTCCCCAGCAATCGGGAAAGATCAAGGGTTGGTGGCGGTGGGGGGAGGGGGGGAGAAGCCATGCAATTGGGAGGAAAAGAGGGAGGGAAAGATCAGAGCATGGAGGGGCTGGAGCCAGGCAATCGGGAGGGAGGGAAAGATTGGGGCTTCGAGGGGGTGGAGTTGGATGATCATGGGCAGGAACCTAGAGAATGTGGCTTGGTGGAGGTCGAGTCAATTGCAGGGCAGACCAGAGATCATGAGTTGGAGGGGGGGTCAGCGACCACAGTAACATGGAAAGGCCATAATGGCCAGAAGGTTTGCTTAAGGGGCCAGGGGGAAGCACTCCTACTCTTGCTGGTCCACAAAGAGTACTCTGAAAAGTACTTACCTGCTGGAGCCTCCATTTAGATGGCGGGTTTCCAGAGCCCTGGGAAAACTGGCTGGCAAGCATTCATTTAAATCAGGCTCCCAACTGCACTGTGGCAGTCTGATCTAAATATTATAATGAAGTTGCCCATCTCTTCAAATAGGACACAGGCATGCCACGTAAACGGGCTATAGTGGCAGCCGACCCCAACCGGCTTTCATTGACACCTTGCAGCTCGCCAACATAGCTGCACTTTCTACAGGGGAATTATTCAGGGAAACACAGGTTTGCCATCACACACAATACATCAGCACAAAGCACCACAACAAAGCATCATTTGCACGACACTAAGTCGGTGAATAAATTGGTTGCACTACATTTGAATTTTGTTCAGAAAGTGTTTTTGGAATTATGTAGAATATGACTGCAGCACAACAAACAATGGTGGCAGCTGAGGAAGTGCAGAGGGCAGTGTTGGTGAAGGTGCATTGATTTATTTGGTTGCATGTGGACATAAAGGAGCATCTCATACGCATGGCTGAAAGTATCTTCGATAAGTGCGAGATCATTGCTGACCTCTAGTGCTCATTTAATTTGGGTGAGATCAGTGCATTGCACATACAATACGTCAAATTTGCAGGCTACCCATTAAATACTAATCCAAATAACTTTCCTGCACAATCCATGTGTTAATGCGCACCGACCCCTGAAAAGTCGAGCAGCAATTTTACTACCAGACCTCAGTACACAAATCTCGGAAGCCCTAAAATTGCTGCGCAATCTCAATTGCCGCCAGCACAATGTATTACAAGAATTATAGCAACCTCTAAATTTTTATCTTAGAAAATTGTAAAGAGCATAACAACATAAGAAATAGGAGCAGGAGTAGGCCATACGGCCCCTTGAGCCTTCTCCACCATTTAATACGATCATGGCTGATCCGATCATGGACTCAGGTCCACTCCTCTTTCCGCTCCCCATAACCGCTTATCAGTTAAGAAACTGTCTATCTCTGTCTTAAATTTATTCAATGTCCCAACTTCCACATCTCTCTGAGACAGCGAATTCCACAGATTTACAATCCTCAGAGAAGAAATTCCTCCTCATCTCAGTTTTAAATGGGCGGCCCCTTATTCTAAGATTATGCCCACTAGTTTGAGTCTCCCCTATCAGTGGAAACATCCTCTCTGCATCCACCTTGTCAAGCCCCCTCATAATCTTATATGTTTCGATAAGATCACCTCTCATTCTTCTAAATTCCATTGAGTAGAGGCCCAACCTATTCAACCTTTAATCATAAGTCAACTCCCTCATCTCTGGAATCAACCTAGTGAACCTTCTCTGAACTGCCTCCAAAGCAAGTATATCTTTTCTTAAATATGGAAACCAAAACTGTACCCAGTATTCCAGCTGTGGCCTCACAATACCCTGCATAACTGTAGCAAGACTTCCCGGCTTTTATACTCCATCCCCTTTGCAATAAAGGCCTGTTGTGTGTGCAATAACTCAATAGACTGAATACTGTAAACTTTGAACAGGTACAAGCCTGCCTCTACTTTATTAGGGCCCAAAATGATTACATTACAAGATGGCTGGCCTTTTATACCTGGGCCGCACACACGTGCGTACAGCCCAATGACCTCCGACAGTGGCGCTACCTGGTGACTAGTAAACCCAAGCATACATACATGACAATATTCCCTTTAAGATATCAGTAATGGACTTTTTATAAATTGAGACGGTCCGGGGCTTTCCGCTCCCGAGTTGAGCGTCTCAGTTCAACTCCAGCCTTGGGCGAGCGTTCTGAGTCTGTTATGACTGGGGGCTGAGGAGCCGATCTGATGGGAATGGCAATGACCATGTCAGGGATTGAAAGTCCAGATTCATTGATCACGTCAGAGATTGAAAGTCCAGATTCACTGATGACAGCAGAGTCCTCTGATGACTGAGGATAGGTTGATTGGTCACTGATTGTGTCTTCCTCAGACTGTTCCGGTTCATCCGTGTGCCGCAGCTTTATCGGATCAACATAGAAACATAGAAAATAGGTGCAGGAGTAGGCCATTTGGCCCTTCGAGCCTACACCTCCATTCAATGAGTTCATGGCTGAACATGCAACTTCAGTACCCTATTACTGCTTTCTCGTCATACTCCTTGATCCCCCTAGTAGTAAGGACTACATCTAACTCCTTTTTGAATATATTTAGTGAATTGGCCTCAACAACTTTCTGTGGTAGAAAATTCCACAGGTTCACCACTCTCTGGGTGAAGAAATTTCTCCTCATCTTGGTCCTAAATGGCTTACCCCTTATCCTTAGACTGACCCCTGGTTCTGGACTTCCCCAACATTGGGAACATTCTTCCTGCATCGAACCTGTCTAAACCCGTCAGTATTTTAAACATTTCTATGAGATCCCCTCTCATTCTTCTGAACTTCAGTGAATACAAGCCCAGTTGATTCAGTCTTTCTTGATATGTCAGTCCCGCCATCCCGGGAATCAATCTGGTAAACCTTTGTTGCACTCCCTCAATAGCAAGAATGTCCTTCCTCAAGTTAGGAGACCAAAACTGTACACAATACTCCAGGTGTGGCCTCACCAAGGCCCTGTACAACTGTAGTAACACCTCCCTGCCTCTGTACTCAAATCCCCTCGCTATGAAGGCCAACATGCCATTTGCTTTCTTAACCGCCTGCTGTATCTGCATGCCAACCTTCAATGACTGATGTACCATGACACCCAGGTCTCGTTGCACCTACCCTTTTCCTAATCTGTCACCATTCAGATAATAGTCTGTCTCTCTGTTTTTACCACCAAAGTAGATAATCTCACATTTATCCACATTATACTTCATCTGCCATGCATTTGCCCACTCACCTAACCTATCCAAGTCATTCTGCAGCCTCATAGCATCCTCCTCGAGGCTCACACTGCCACCCAACTTAGTGTCATCCGCAAATGTGGAGATACTACATTTAATACCCTTGTCTAAATCATTAATGTACAATGTAAACAGCTGGGGCCCCAGCACAGAACCTTGCAGTACCCCCACTAGTCACTGCCAGCCATTATGAAAAGTACCCATTTACTCCTACTCTTCGCTTCCTGTCTGCCAACCAGTTCTCAATCCACGTCAGCACACTACGTCAAGAGAGAGCCTGGTCTTGAGACCTCTCAATCCCATGTGCTTTAACTTTGCACATTAATCTCTTGTGTGGGACCTTGTCGAAAGTCTTCTGAAAGTCCAAATACATCACATCAACTGGTTCTCCCTTGTCCACTCTACTGGAAACATCCTCAAACAATTCCAGAAGATTTGTCAAGCATGTTTCCTGCATGTCTGCCCATTCTTGAGTTTAACGATAAACACTCTGTTACCCTCCTTGGTCGTAACAGTACCAGCAATCCATTTGGGACCTTGACCACAATTCAGTACATATACAGGATCATTGATAGAAATGTCGCGTGACACAGTAGCGCGATTATGATACCCTTGCTGAATTTGACGTCTGTATTCGACACGATTATTCAAGTCAGGGTGGACAAGAGAGAGCTTGGTCTTGAGACCTCTCTTCATCAATAGTTCAGCAGTGGAGACCCCAGTAAACGTATGGGGTCCCTGTAACTAAGCAATATGCGTGACAAGCAAGTTTGCAGTGAACCTTGAATTACACGTTTCATACTCTGCTTGATGGTTTGGACTGCACGCTCTGCTTGTCCATTGGATGTGGGTTTGAATGGTGCTGACCGCACATATTTGATATAATTGAGTTTCATGAACTCTTGAAACTCCATACTGGTGAAACAAGATCCGTTGTCGCTTACAACGATGTCAGGCAGACCTTGCGTAGCAAACATGACACGAAGGCTCTCAATGGTAGCTGTGGATATGCTGGATGACATGATAGTACACTCTATCCACTTTGAATAAGCATTCACCACAACTAAGAACATCTTTCCCAGGAAGGGATCTGCAAAGTCATGTGGATCCTGGACCACGGTTTAGATGGCCAAGACCACAGACTCAGCGGCAATTCCATTGGTGCTTTACTCAGCTACATGCAAGTGTTGCACTGATGCACTCATGATTCCAGATCAGAGTCAACTCCAGGCCACCAAACATGAGACCTGGCAATGACTTTCATCATGAGAATACCAGGATGCGTGCTTTGTAGATCATGCACAAATTTCTCTCTGCCTTTCTTGGGCATAACAACATGATTACCCCACAGTATACAATCTGATTGAATGGATAGTTCGTCTTTGCGACGGATGTAAGATTTCGTCTCCTCACACATTTGTTTGGATATGGCAGACCAATTATCACTAAGGATACAACGTTTCACAACTGATAATATCAGGTCCTGGCTGATCCAGGTATAACTTGTTGGGCCATGACAGGGGTTCCTTCACTTACAAAAGCATCCATGACTAACAGTAGGTCTGCCGGTTAGAAATATAGAAACATAGAAAATAGGTGCAGGAGTAGGACATTAGGCCCTTCAAGCCTGCACCACCATTCAATATGATCATGGCTGATCATTCACTTCAGTATCACTTTCCTGCTTTCTCTCCATACCCCTTGATCCATTTAGCCATAAGGGACATATCTAACGCCCTCTTGAATTTATCCAATGAACTGGCATCAACTACTCTCTGCAGTAGGGAATTCCACAGGTTAACAACTCTCTGAGTGAAGAAGTTTATCCTCATCTCAGTCCTAAATGTCTTAACCCTTATCCTTAGACTATGTCCTCTGGTTCTGGGCTTCCCCAACATCGGGAACATTCTTCCTGCATCTAACTTGTCCAGTCACGTCAGAATTTTATATGTTTCTATGAGATCACCTCTCATCCTTCTAAACTCCGGTGAATACAGGCCCAGTCGATCCAGTCTCTCCTCATATGTCAGTCCAGCCATCCCGTAAATCAGTCTGGTGAACCTTCGCTGCAGTCCCTCAATAGCAAGAACATCCTTCCTCAGATTAGGAGACCAAAGCTGAACACAATATTCCAGGTGAGACCTCATTAAGGCCCTGTACAACTGCAGTACGACCTCCCTGCTCCTATACTCAAATCCCCTAGCTATGAAGGCCAACATACCATTTGCCTTCTTCACCGCCTGCTGTACCTGCATGCCAACTTTCAATGACTGATGTACCATGACACCCAGGTCTCGTTGCACCTCCCCTTTTCCTAATCTGCCGCCATTCAGATAATATTCTGCCTTCGTGTTTTTGCCACCAAAGTGGATAACCTCACATTTATCCACATTATACTGCATCTGCCACGCGTTTGCCCATTCACCTAACCTGTCCAAGTCACCCTGTAGCCTTTTAGCGTCCTCCTCACAGCTCACACTGTTATCCAGCTTAGTGTCATCTGCAAACTTGGAGATATTACACTCAATTCCCTCATCCAAATCATTAATATATATTGTAAGTAGCTGGGGTCCCAGCACTGAGCCTTGCGGCACCCCACTAGTCACTGCCTGCCATTCTGAAAAGGACCCATTTATCCCGACTCTCTGCTTCCTGTCTGCCAACCAGTTCTCTATCCATGTCAGTATATTACCCCCAATACCATGTGCTTTAATTTTGTACACCAATCTCTTGTGTGGGACCTTGGTCAAAAGCCTTTTGAAAGTTCAAATACACCACATCCACTGGTTCTCCCTTGTCCACTCTACCAGTTACATCCTCAAAAAATTCTAGAAGATTTGTCAAGCATGATTTCCCTTTCATAAATCCATGCTGACTTAGACCGATCCTGTCACGGCTTTCCAAATGTGCTGCTATTTCATCTTTAATAATTGATTCCAACATTTTCCCCACTACTGATCCAGATCCAGAGTCGATAGACTGTTGGAAAATGATCACCAATGCATCCACTATTTCTAGGGCTACTTATTTAAGTACTCTGGGATGCAAACTATCAACCCCGGGGAGTTATCAGCTTTCAATCCCATCAATTTCCCTAAAACAATTTCCCGCCTAATAAGGATTTCCTTCAGTTCCTTATTCCCACCAAACCCTCGGTCCCCTAATATTAACGGAAGGTTATTTGTGTCTTCCTTCGTGAAGACAGAACCAAAATATTTGTTCAATTGGTCTGCCATTTCTTTGTTCCCCATTATAAATTCACCTGAATCCAACTGCAAGGGACCTACGTTTGTCTTCACTAATCTTTTTCTCTTCACATATCAAAAGAAACTTTTGCAGTCAGTTTTTATGTTGCCAGCAAGCTTCCTCTCATACGCTATTATCCCCCTCCTAATTAAACCCTTTGTCCTCCTCTGCTGTATTACAAAATTCTCCCAGTCCTCATTTTTGCTGCTTTTTCTGGCCAATTTATACAACTCTTCCTTGGATTTAATACTATCCTTAATTTCCCTTGTTAGCCACGGTTGAGCCACCTTCCCCGTTTTACTTTTACTCCAGACAGGGATGTACAATTGTTGAAGTTCATCCATGTGATCTTTAAATCTTTGCCATTGCCTATCCACCATCAACCCTTTAAATATCACTCGCCAGTCTATTCTAGCCAATTCACGTCTCATACCATCGAAGTTACCTTACCCTAGTCTCTGAATTAACCGTGTCACTCTCCATCTTAATAAAGACTTCTACCATATTATGGTCACTCTTCCCCAAGGGGCCTCGCACAACAAGATTGTTAATTAGTCCTTTCTCATTGCACATCACCCAGTTTAGGATGGAATGCCCTCTAGTTGGTTCCTCAACATTTTGGTCTAGGAAACCATCCCTAATACACTCCAGGAAATCCTCCTCCACCGTATTGCTACCAGTTTGGTTAGCCCAATCTATATGCAGATTAAAGTCGCCCATGATAACTGCTGTACCTTTATTGCATGTATCCCTAATTTCTTGTTTGATGCTGTCCCCAACCTCACTACTACTGTTTGGTGGTCTGTACACAACTCCCACTAGCGTTTTCTGCCCTTTGGTATTCCGTAGCTCCACCCATACCGATTTCACATCATCCAAGCTAATGTCCTTTCTTACTGTTGCATTAATTTCCTCTTTAACCAGCAATGCCACCGCACCTCCTTTTCCTTTCTGTCTGTCTGTCCTTCCTAAATGTTGAATACCCCTGTATGTTGAGTTCCCAGCCTTGGTCACCCTGGAGCCATGTCTCCGTGATGCCAATTACATCATATCAGTTAACTGCTATCTGTGCAGTTAATTCATCCACCTTATTCCGAATACTCCTCGCATTGAGGCACAGAGCCTTCAGGCTTGTCTTATTAACACACTCTACCCCTTTACAATTTTGCTATAATGTGGCCCTTTTTGTTCTTTGCCTTGGGTTTCTCTGCCCTCCACTTTTAATTTTCTTCTTTCTATCTTTTGCTTCTGCCCCCATTTTATTTCCCACTGTCTTCCTGCATAGGTTCCCATCCCCCTGCCATATTAGTTTAACCCTCCCCAAAAGCACTAGCAAACACTCCCCCTAGGACATTGGTTCCAGTCCTGCCCAGGTGCAGACCGTCCAGTTTGTACTGATCCCACCTCCCCCAGAACCGGTTCCAATTTCCCAGGAATTTGAATCCCTACCTTCTGCACCACTCCTCAAGCCATGTATTCATCTGAGCTATCCTGCGATTCCTACTCTGACTAACGCGTGGCACTGGTAGCAATCCTGAGATTACTACTTTTGAGATCATACTTTTTAATTTAGCTCCTAGCTCCCTAAATTCGTCTTGTCGGACTTCATCCCGTTTTTTACCTATATCGTTGGTACCTTTATGCACCACGACAACTGGCTGTTCACCCTCCCTCTTCAAAATGTCCTGCATCCGCTCCAAGACATCCTTGAACCTTGCACCAGGGAGGCAACATATCATCCTGGAGTCTCGGTTGCGGCCACAGAAACGTCTATCACTATAGCTCTTTCACTCTTTTTCCTGCCCTCTTGTGCAGCAGAGCCACCCATGGTGCCATGAACTTGGCTGCTGCTGCTCTCCTCTGATGAGTTATCCCCCTCAACAGTACCCAAAGCGGTGTATCTGTTTTGCAGGGGGATGACCGCACGGGACCCCTGCACTACCTTCCTTCCACTGCTCTTCCTGTTGGTCACCCATCCCCTATCTGGCTGTGTAGCCTTTACCTGCAGTGTGGCCAACTCACTAAACGTGCTATTCATGTCATTCTCAGCATCGTGGATGCTCCAGAGTAAATCCACCCGCAGCTCCAGTGCCGCAATGCGGTCTGTCAGGTGCTGCAGGTGGATGCACTTCCCGCACATGTAGTCGTCAGGGACACTGGAAGCGTCCCTGACTTCCCACATATTAGAGGAGGAGCATAACACGTGTCCGAGCTGTCCTGCCATGACTTAACCCTTAGATTAACTTAATTTGACAATAACCATGCTAAAAGGTTACTTACTGATAAAGTGGCATTTCCAACTTCGGTGTGGGCAGCGGCAGATGGCTTAATGCATCGGCACAATTCTCAGTGCCAGGTCTATGGCGAATGACATAATCATAGGCAGATAGTGTCAGTGTCCACCTCTGGATGCGGGATGATGCATTGGTATTGATACCTTTGTTTTCCGAAAACAATGAAATGAGTGGCTTTTGATCTGTTTCCAGTTCAAACCGAAGACCAAACAGGTACTGATGCATCTTTTTAACTACATACACACAGGCTAGTGCTTCTTTCTCTACCATGCTGTAGGCTCTTTCCGCCTTTGACAAACTTTTTGAAGCATATGCAACAGGTTGTAATTTGCCCGACTCATTAGCTTATTGGAGCATGCAACCAACTCCATATGACGAAGCCAATAATAGATGCTTACACGGATCATAATGTACCAGCAGCTTGGTAGAGCAAAGCAGATTATTAGCTTTCACAAAAGCTCCATCTTGAGACGCACCCCAAACCTAGTTGTCGCCTTTTCTTAGCAGCATGTGCAGTGGCTCTAATAAGGTGCGCAATCTAGATAAGAAATTAGCGAAGTAGTTGAGTAGACCTCGGAACAAGCGCAGCTCCGTTACATTCTGAGGCCTGGGTGCATTTTTGATGGCCTTGGTTTTCGAGTCTGTAGGCCTGATACCGTCAGCAGCAATTTTCCTCCCCAGGAATTTGACTTCCGGTGCCATGAAGACATACTTTGAGCATTTCAGTCTGAGTCGCACTTTGTCCAGACGATGTAGAACCTCTTCCAGGTTGTTCAGATGTTCGGCGGAGTCATGACCTGTGAGTGGTATGTCATCTTGGAACACGACGGTTCTGGGAACGGACTTCAGTAAACTCCCCATGTTCCTCTGAAACATGGCTGCAGCCGAGCAAATTCCAAAAGGGCACCTGTTGTAGATAAACAGTCCTTTATGAGTGTTGATGCACGTAAGTTTCTTTGACGTCTCGACCAGCTGCTGTGTCATGTAGGTCGACGTCAGATCCAGTTTTGTGAACAGCTTCCCCCCAGCTAGCGTTGCAAACAGCTCATCAGCCTTTGGTAATGAGTATTGATTCTGTTTCGAAACTCAGTTGATCGTAACCTTGTAGTCTCCACAAATCCTGACAGTGCCATCACTTTTCAACATGGGAACAATGGGGCTGGCCAATTCATTAAATTCGACCTGTGATATGATCCCTTCACGCTGGAGTCTGTCCAGTTCGATTTCGACCTTCTCCCTCATCATGTACGGAACTGCCCGAGATTTATGATGGACTGGTCTTGCATCCGAGTCCACGTGGATCTGCACCTTGGCTCCTGTGAAATTGCTGATGCCTGGTTCAAACAGCGAGGGCAACTTACTCAGCACTTGAGCACGTGGAGTATCCTCCTCCGACAACAACGCTTTGATCTCATTCCTATTCCATTTGATTTTTTCTAACCAGTTCCTGCCGAACAGCATTGGACCATTGCCTGGAACAATTCATAATGGTAAATCGTGAACCGAACCATCATACGACACCTTGATTACTGCACTGCCACTCATCCTTATGAGTTCTTTAGTGTACGTACACAACTTGGCATTGACTGGACTCAGCGTAGGTCTCACAGCCTTAGTATCCCACAGCTTGTCAAATGTCCTCTGGCTCATTATTGATTGACTCGCATCCATGTCCAATTTCATTGATACCGGCACACCATTAAGTTTTACATTAATCATTAGCGGTTGGCTTTTTGTTAGGAACGAATACAGTTCATACACTTCCTCCTCTGGTATCTCGGATTGCATATCCAGATCCGCGCTAGACTGGTCATCATCCTCCATGTGGTGTGTCGCAGCACGCTTGCTCAGTTGCGGACACATGCACTGGAGATGCACCACTCTCGAACAGCCTTTACAAATGTACTGTTTAAACCGACACTGGTGATGCCAATGATTACCCCCACAACGCCAACAAGGTGATATCGGATTCATTCCCGTTGGCGGACTTTGAGCAGCCACAGGTTTCACGTATGCAGTCGGGTAGGCCCTGCCATATGCAGCTCTGCCAAATGACAATACTACCTTGTTTGCAGTACTTGCTGAGTTCCGATTTTTTAATGATATCTGCTTTAAGCTTTTGTCCGTCGTCATGCATGATTGGGCAATCGTGATGGCTTTGCTCAAATCTAGCGTATCTGCCACCAGTAGATGACGCAGGATCACCTCGGTGTTGATGCCGATTACAAAGAAGTCCCGCAGCATGTCTGCCAACACAGTTTCGAGCTTATACGGTCCAGCTAGATGTCTTAGGTCAGCAACGAATTCCGATACATCCTGTCCCTCAGAACGAACGTGTGCATAGAATCGATATCTTGAGATGATGATGCCTTCATCTAGTTTGAGATGGTCACATACCAGAGCACACAATGTTTCATAATCCTTGTCTGTTGGACTTAAGGGCAAGAGGAGATTCTTTATGAGTCCATAGATTTTCGGACCGCAAACCGTGGCCGGCACCGAACTGTATCTGCCTCTTTTTCCATTTTGTTGGCCACAAAGTACTGGTTCAAGCGGGCTACAAAGTCTGCCCAATCTTCTCCTTCCACGAATCGCTCCAGAATTCCAATTCTGCTCATTTTTGCATGTGAAGGTTCTTGCTATCTCATCGCCAAATGTTATGTGTGCAATAACTTAATAGACTGAATACTGTAAACTCCAAACAGGTACAAACCTGGCTCTACTTTATTAGGGTCCAAAGTGATTACATTACAAGAGGGCTGGCCTTTTATACCTGGGCCGCACACACGTGCACACAGCTCAATGACCTCCGACAGTGGCGCCACCTGGTGGCTAGTAATCCCAAGCATACATACATGACAAGGCCAAGATTCCATTGGCCTTCCTGATCACTTGCTGTACCTTCATATCAACCTTTTGTGTTTCATGCACCAGGACCTCCAGGTCCCGTTGTGCTGCAGCACTTTGCAATGTTTCTCCATTTAAATAATAATAACTCGCTCGTTGATTTTTTTCTGCCAAAGTGTATAACCTCACACTTTCCAATTTTATACTCCATCTGCCAAATTTTTGCCCACTCACTTAGCCTGCCTATATCCGTTTGCAGGTTTTTTGTGTCCTCCTCACGCATTGCTTTTCCTCCCATCTTTGTATCGTCAGCAAACTTGGCTACGTTACATTTGGTCCTTTCATCCAAGTCATTAATATAGATTGTAAATAGTTGGTGTCCCAGCACCGATCCCTGCGGCATCCCATTAGTTACTGATTGCCAACCCGAGAATGAACCATTTACTCCGATTCTGTTTTCAGTTAGTTAGCCAATCTTCTATCCATGCTAATATATTACCGCCAACCTCGTGAACTTTTATCTTGTGCAGTAACCTTTTATGTGGCACCTTGTCAAATGCCTTCTGGAAGTCCAAATACACCACATCCACTGGTTTCCCTTTATCCAACCTGTTCGTTACATCCTCAAAGAATTCCAGCAAATTTTTCAAACATGACTTCCCCTTCATAAATCCATGCTAACTCTGCCTGACTGAATTATACTTTTCCAAATGTCCTGCTACTGCTTCTTTAATAATGGACTCCAACATTTTCCCAACCACAGATATTAGGCTAACTGGTCTATAGTTTCCTGCTTTTTGTCTGCCTCCTTTTTTAAATAGTGGCATTACATTTGCAGTTTTCCAATCTGCTGGGACCTCCCCAGAATCCAGGGAATTTTGGTAAATTACAACGAATGCATCCACTATTCCTGCAATGAATGAGTTGACAATTATACAAATCTCAAGCTTCAGACAACATGTGACAATGTCAGCAATGAAAGAAAGAAAGACTTACATTTATATAGCACCTTCACGACCTCGGGACATCCCAAAGCGCTTTGCAGCCAATGAAGTACTTTTTAAGTGTTGTCACTGTTGTAATGTAGAAAATGTGATAGCCAATTTGCACACATCAATGTGATAATGATCAGATATTCTGTTTTAGTGATGTTGATTGAGGGATAAATATTAGCCAGGACACCAGGATAACTCCCCTGCTCGTCATAGAAAATTATGGCACAGAAGGAGGTCATTTGGCCCATTGTGTCTGTGCCGACCAAAAAAAGAGCTATCCAGCCTAATCCCATTTTCCAGCTCTTGGTCCGCAGCCTTGCAGGTTACGGCATTTCAAGTGCCTATCCAAGTACTTTTTAAATGCGATGAGGGATTCGCCTCTACCATCCTTTCAGGCATTGAGTTCCAGACCCCCACCACCATCTGGGTGAAAAACTTTCTCCTCAACTCCCCTCTAATCCTTTTACTAATTACTTTAAATCTATGCACCCTGGTTATTGACCTCTCTGCTAAGGCAAATAGGTCCTTCCTATCCAATCGATCCAGGCCCCTCATAATTTTGCACACCTCAATTAAATCTCGCCTCAGCCTCCTCTATTCCAAAGAAAGCTATCCTCGTGTTTCGAATCTATTCTCATAGCTAAAATTCTCCAGTCCTGGCGACACCCTCTCTCGTGCAATCACATCTTTCCTGCAATGCAGTGACCAGAACAGTATGCAGTTTTGGGTAGCTATGACCTAACTAGTGATTTATGTCATTTATAGGGCTAGATTTTCCAGTCCTTTGCATTTCAGGTTTTGCCCTGGAGCAGCGTGAACGGCAGCGTTCAGGTCTCCTGCGCCCCTGATCTTCCGGTCACTTTTTGCGGCGGTGCTCAGCAGCACCGCCGGGAAGAGTTGCACCGGTCGTGCAACGCCTCTCATTGCAACACCGTTCGAGTTTTGACTCAAACGCCTGGAATTGCGCCTCGCAATGACCGCCTGGGAAACCAGAGCAGTCCAGCCATACCAGCTGCGGTGAGGAAGGTAAAGTGCTGTAAAGTTAAATGCAATTGTTTGTTCTCTTAATTTTATTAGCGATTTGTGTTGTGGTGTTGTGGGCAATGTTTTCTTTCTCTTCCCCCCCTCCTCAGCAGGGCCCACATGGTGAAAATTCCTTAATAGAGCACAACCTATACCCGGCTGCTAACTTTCCCACCCCGCCTCCATTTTCACCCCCAAAAACAGAAAAGTCTAAAATCCAGCCCAAAGTGTGTTTATATTATGGGGGAGAAATTCGGCATGTTAGCGCCCCCAATTAGCGACTGGCGGGGGCACTAACGAGCGCTTGGACATTAGGGCAGTAACAGTTAATGCCCCGGCACTATTCAGCATGCAGATCATGACGTCAGTGAATGTACAATGCTCGCTGGGCGCCTGATCTGCAAACTTCAGTAACGCCCACAGCCTCACCGTCTCGCGCCCACAACGTCAGGGAGCAGAGGCGCGAACCCGCCGGATGGTGGGGCATTGTTTAAAGAGATGCTCCCCACTGTCAAGGAACTTCCGTTCCAAAGATCAGTTATGAGTGGCAGAGAGCACAAGATGTATCTGCAGCCAAATAAAGGCTGATTAGTCCCCGGAGTGTTGTGGGCCATCAAAGGACTTTGCATTTTATCACACAGCATATCGCCGTTCTGCACTCCCCGAATCATTGAGGGCAAGTGTGCCGACTCTAGTGACTGTCCCTTTAATGGCTGGAAGGCGCCTTCACCAATGCTCTCTCCCGATTACACAACACCTCATGTTGGTTATCGCTTATGCCTATCGCCACTTAGCTACGCCATTAGCGCTGATTTAGCGTTCCCTTACATTCTTTGAGTGCTTAGAGTGAACTTAGCTGGCAATGCGCCTGGCACTAGACTTCCAACCTCTCAAAAGTTGACGCCCCAACCGGGACGATACTGAATTTCTAGCCCATGTGTTTCATACCGTTCTAGCATAATCTCTTCTTTGAAATAGTGCCATGGGATCTTTTACGTCCATCTATTATATTATTAATAACATTAAGGACATTAGGATTCTTCTCCGTCATGTGACTGCCTGATAACTTGCTCACACCCAACTATTATTAGATGCAAATCTTCACTCCTATCAATCCTAGCATTGCTTCCAGGTCATTAAAGGTTGTTCTTATCTGACAGGTAAACAATCTTCAACTGACAGGATTTCCTTCCTGACAAGGGATATGAATAGGATGGAGTTCAAAGTCTTTAACTCCTAGTCAGACTCCCAGATATTTCCAGGGAAGAATGGGATGGGATGGAATATTTGTCATCACAAATGACATTTCAGTGCCGTTAGACCTCAGTTAAGCAGATACTCTGAAATGGCCATAACTCTGAAGAGGCAGCATGTATCATACAGAAATGATGTATGCAAAACAACATACTTTCAGATTCAGTAAATGTCTGAACTTAAAGTACAATATGCAGCGGTAAACATTAAAATGATATCCAGTACTGTTCTTCGCTATAATAACATTAATAAAAGCGTCCATAGCCCTGTTTACTGTAGTTCTTTAATGTCGGCTGTTTTCATTCCTTGTGTTATTAATAATTAGACAACAATTCACATCAAATTCCAACTTTGAAGTAATGTTTAACAATAATACTCCAAATATGAAAAAAAATTAATAACATTCACAACAAAAATAAATATCAAAGAGAATTTTAAGGCTGTAATCTCGTACTATGTATTGTAGATTTGATTGCAAGTTTATACTTCTCTTGTGGTTTAGGACATTACCTTGAAATTCAACTTGATCATTGGCTGTGAAATTGCACCTCATATCGCCGGCTGTTAAAGCCAGTTTCGTCAAAAAAGTGGTAGATTGGGCAGGTCAGCAGCTTGGTCGTTGCCTGCACTCATTATTAAAATGTTAATGAGGCAGGTCGTGACGTCAGTTAGCGTCAATTGATGCATAACCTGCTATTTTCGACGTTGCCGCTCAAATGTATGCCCTCTCCAAAGCACGCAGAGTGAAACATGCATTCAGCTGCACGAGGGACCCCTCACTAGTGCTACTTAAAGGGACAAACGCGACTTTGAGGTACGTTTAGATTTTTGCTTTTGTACGGGTTCCTGTACAGTCTATTGGAGTAGTGGCTTGGTGTAAGATGTTTAAAAAGTTGTTAAAGTGAGCAAGGAGTGCAGTGAGTGCTGCTGTATGTTTGCAAGAGTTTGACTCTTAAAGGAAGGGATCTGAGAAGATCACTTGCTCCCAATCCTGGGGGCTATAGTTGCAGTCCCCCTTGGGCTGCAGCATGACATAAAGATGGAGCAGAGACAGCAAAAGGGACAAGCTGCTCACAGAGGGAGGAGGAAGCGGAAGAGGAGGAAGAGGAACCAAGAAGGAGGAAGCGGGAGGAAGGATGCAACAAAGACAAGCCCTTTCTGGCCGGAATATCCGGGATCCAATCATCCGCCTGCAGTACCAGTGAACACAAGCCCAATGCCCCTTTCAACATTTGTCCATAACTTACCTTCCCTCTGTTACTGACCATCACAGCATCCTCTTGGCCACAATGCTGAAATAAAAGCAACCACAAAACAAACTTTCCAATTCAACTTTATCCATATATGCATCCTCTTATGTATGTAAAGATTGTAAATGTGTAAGACTTGGCACGAGAGGGCGCAACTGTTGGAGGCCAAAGAGTCACCTGCACACCTCGTGCAAGGGAGTATAAAAGGTTGTCTGCCATGCTGCTTAGGCACTCTGGAGTTGTATTAAAGAGACGAAGGTCACATCAGTTTTAGCTCACAGTACTCAGTCTTGTGGAGTTCTTCCATACCTAATAACTGGCGACGAGTAACAGATTACAAACCTTCACGCGGTCATGGCTGTTGTTGGTATTTCAGAGAGAGTGATGATTGGGAAACCTTCGTTGAGCATCTCGACCAGTACTTCGTGACCAACGAGCTGCACGGGGAGGATAAAGCAATCAAGAGCAGGGCGATTCTCCTCACCATGTGTGGGTCCACAGTATACAGCCTCATCAAGAATCTGCTAGCACCAGAGAAACCAGTGGAGAAGACATATACCAGTTGTATACGCTGGTTCGGAATCACTTCAAGCCGAAGGAGAGCGTCTTAATGGCCAGGTATCACTTCTATACGCACCACTGTTCCGAGGGCCAGGACGTGGTGAGTTATGTCGCCGACCTGAGACGCCTTGCGTGAACTTGCAAATTTGCTGGATTTTTGGGGGAAATGCTGCTGGACTTTTTTGTGCTTGGCATCGGCCATGAGGTCATTCTTCGCAAGCTGCTGTCCGCCGAATCCCTAGACCTGAGCAAGGCCATCACGATAGCCCAGACATTCATATCGTTGAGCGATAATACCAGACACACACCTTCCCAGCAACGAAGCTCACCAGCAAGTACTGTGCATAAAATAACTTCGCTAGCAGGCAGAACTGCATATGGCAGGGCCTACACGTCTGCAGCTGCAAGACCTAGGATGACTCAGAATCCGCCATCGGGCGTGAATACAAATCCATTAGCACGATGTTGGGGCTGCGAGGTTAATCATCGAGCCCATCAATGTCGATTCAAGCACTACGTGTGCAAAGGCTGCGAAACAATGGGGCACCTCCAGCGAATGTGCAAGAGTGCTGCGACTCACCACGTGGCAGAGTCAGCAGAGGATGATCGATCCGGCGCAGATCACGCAGAACAAACAAGAGAGGCAACTCAACCCGAGGAAGAAGTGTATGGGGTACACACCTTCACCACCAAGAGCCCTCCTATCATGCTGAAAGTCAAATTGAACGGTATTCCGGTATCAATGGAGTTGGACACGGGGGCGAGTCAGTCAATTATGAGCCAGAAGGCTGTTGAGAAATTGTGGGGCAACAAGGCACAAAGGCCAAAACTGAGCCCGATTCAGACAAAGCTCCGCACCTACACCAAAGAGCTCATATCAGTCATTGACAGTGCGGCAGTTAAGGTATAGTACGATGGAGCTGAGCATGATTTATCACTGTGGATTGTACCAGGCGATGGCCAACGCTATTCGGCAGAAGCTGATTAGGAAAGATTCGATGGAACTGGGATGACATCAAAGCACTATCTTCAGTGGATGATGCCTCGTGCGCCCAAGTGCTGAGCAAGTTTCCGTCGCTATTTGAACCAGGCATCGGCAATTTCACAGACGCCAAGGTGCAGATCCATCTAGTCCCCGATGCAAGGCCCGTTCATCACAAGGCTCGAGCAGTTCCATATATGATGAGGGAGAAAGGCGAGATATAACTGGACAGACTTCAACGAGAGGGAGTCATATCGCCAGTTGAGTTCAACGAGTTCAACGAGTGGACAGTCTGATTGTTCCAGTGTTGAAAAGCGATGGCACTGTCAGAATCTGCGGAGACTACAAGGTAACGGTCAACCGAGTCTCGTTACAGGACCAGTACCAAGGCGGATGACCTGTTTGCAATGTTAGCGGGGGTAAGTCGTTCACCAAGTTGGACCTAATCCGCCTACATGACACAGGAGCTGGCTGAATCTTCGAAAAGATTGACGTGCATCAACACGCACAAAGGACTGGTCATATACCACAGGTGCCCTTTTGGGAGTCGCTCAGCTGCTGCCATCTTCCAGAGGAACATGGAGAATCTGCTGAAATCGGTTCCGCGCACCGTTGTGTTTCAAGACAACATCCTGATCACCGGTCGTGACACCATCGAATACCTGCACAACCTGGAAGAGGATCTAAGTCGACTAGACAGAGTGGGACTCGGGCTGAAACGCTCCAAGTGTTTTTTTCTTGGCGCCAGAAATCGAATTTTTGGGGAGAAAGATTGCGGCAGACGACATCAGACCCATGGACTCTAAGACAGAGGCCATCAAAAATGCACCCAGACCACAGAATGTGATGGAGCTATGTTCGATCCTGGGACTTCTCAACTATTTTGGTAACTTTCTACCCAGGTTAAGCACTTTGCTGGAACCGTTGCACATGTTGCTACTTAAGGGTGATGACTGGGTTTGGGGTAAATCTCAAGAGACAGCCTTTGAGAAGGCCAGAAACCTACTTTCTTCTAATAAGTTACTTGTACTGTATGACCCGTGTAAACGATTAGTGCTAGCTTGTGATGCATCTTAGTATGGGGTCAGCTGTGTGTTACAGCAAACCAATGTATCGGGCAAACTTCAACCAGTTGCATTCATGTCTAGAAGTCTGTCTAAGGTTGAAAGAGCCTACGGTATGGTCGAGAAAGAGGCGTTAGCATATGTATATGGGGTTAAGAAAATGCACCAATACCTATTTGGACTTTGGTTTGAGCTTGAAACTGACCACAAACCGCTCATTTTGCTGTTTTCAGAAAGCAAAGGTATAAACACCAATGCTTCGTGTGCATCCAAAGATGGGCACTAACATTGTCCGCCTATGACTATGTTATCCGCCACAGACCAGGCACGGGGAACTGTGCTGATGCCCTCAGTCGGCTACCATTGCCCATTATCGGGGTGGAAATGGCGCAGCCCACAGCCTTGCTTCTGGTCATGGATGCTTTTGAGAGTGAGGGGTCACCTGTCACTGCTCGCCAGATCAGGACCTGGACCAGCCAGGATCCTGTGCTATCACTTGTAAAAGGTTGCGTCCTCAATGGGAGCTGGTCGGCTGTTCTCGGGGAAATGCGAGATGAAATTAAGCCGTTTCACCGACGCAAAGATGAACTGTCCATCCAATTGGAGTGTCTCTTATGGGGTAATCACGTGGTTTTGCCAAATAAAGGCAGGGAAACGTTTATACGCGACCTACACAATACCCACCCAGGCATAGTCATGATGAAGGCTATAGCCAGGACGCATGTTTGATGGCCCGGCATTGTCTCGGACTTAGAGTCATGTGTACACCAGTGCAACACGTGCTCACAATTGGGCAATGCACCAAGGGAGGCACCATTGAATCTGTGATCATGGCCCTCCAAACCGTGGTCCAGGATCCACGTAGATTTTGCTGGCCCCTTTCTCAGAAAGATGTTTTTAGTTGTATTGGACGCTTACTCTAAATGAATTGAATGCGTAATCATGTCATCCAGCACATCCACTGCCACCATTGAAAGCCTCCGGGCTATGTTCACTACCCATGGCTTGCCTGATGTCCTTGTCAGTGACAATGGACCGTGTTTCACCAGCTCGGAATTCAACGTGTTTATACCCGCAATGGCGTAAAGCATGTCAGGTTTGCCCCATTTAAGCCCGCATCCAACGGTCAAGCGGAACGGGCAGTCCAAACTATCAAGCAGAGCTTGAAACACGTGACAGGAGGCTCCTTGCAGACTCGCTCATCTCGGGTTCTGTTCAGCTACTGGACGCGACCCCACTCGATCACTGGGGATCCCCTACAGAATTGTTAATGAAGAGAGCACTCAAAACCAGGCTCTCCCTAGTCCACCCGGATTTAATGATCATGTGGAAACCCGGCGTCACCGGCAAAACATGTACCACGATTGTGCGGCTGTATCACATGACATTGATGTTAACGACCCTGTGTTTGTCCTTAATTACAATCATGGTTCTAAATGGGTTGCTGGCACTGTCTTGGACAAGGAGGGGAATAGAGTGTTTATAGTCAAACTATTGAATGGACAAACGTGCAGAAAGCATTTGGAGCAGTCCAAACTGCGGTTCACTGACAACCAGGAACAACCTGAAGAGGACATCACCATCATCGATCCACCAACACACACCTAACCAGCAATCTATCTCACTGTCAATCAAGAGGATGAACCCACCATTCCCAACAGTCCTGTCAGACCAGCCGCGCCGCAGTGCAGCAAAGGTCCGACCAACTCACCCATGCCAGAGTTTGAACTCGGACGATCAACCAGGGAGTGAAGGGTCCCGGATCATCTCAACTTGTAAATAATTAGTATCAAAGACTTTGGCAGGGAGTGATGTTATGTATGTAAACATTGTAACTGTGTAAGACTTGCCACCAGATGACGCAACTGTTGGAGGTCCAAGGGTCACCTGCACACCTCATGCAAGGGAGTATAAAAGGTTGTCTGCCATGCTGCTTAGACACTCTGGAGTTATATTAAAGAGGCTAAGGTCACATCAGTTTTAACTCACAATACTCAGTCTTGTGGAGTTCTTCCATACCCAACATATCCAATATTACATCAAAAAAATCAACTGATCACCCTTGTGCATTCCCTTAGTGGCTGACTTACATGTGCCTTTGCCTATCCAAGTGCTCCTATGCAGTTCTACCCCAGTGGCTGCAGCATGGCTGGTGGAAGGCTGATGACTTTCAGAGGGGGAGACTGCAGATGGCCTTGCAGGAGCTGGTGGCTGGGAGTGTGAAATCGATTAACAGTGCTTATTCTTCTTCACCGTCCTCTCCCTCTTCTTGTTCAACCACTGGCTGGGCGGGTTAGATTTCTTCTGTGTCTCGAATGAGGAAGACACAAGTGTCGGGTTGTGGCGAGGGGAATGCAGGAAAGCAAGAGGTGCATGCTTATACCATGTGCAACTTGTAAATCAGGGGATGAGGAGGAAATGGGATGCGAGAAGGAGGATAACGTATGAGGATATTGGCAGCTTGCATTCTTTCAGACCCGCTGCTGGCCATGGGCTCAGCCATGTCCCTACCAAGAATGGCCAGCACCGTCTCCTTCAAGGGGTGAAGTGATGCAGGTGAGTTGGTGCCGGCTATGCGACACCTTTTCCTGCAAGGGAAGGGGAAGTGGGTCAGTGAATGCAGTGTAATGTGTTTGGGTGATGTGGATGTCATGGTTGAATAAGCTTTGAGATGTGGGGGTGAGGCTTGCAGCAGTGGTAAGTGTAAGAGTGAGGTGAAGCTAAAAAAGTGAGGTGCGTCTCATGTTTGGTAGAGATTGTTGGTAGGTGAGTAATGCATGAGGTTAGTGGTGCAGTTGGTAGAAGACAGGTTTTGAAAATGCATTCACTGACCTTGACCACTCGTCTGAGCTCATTAAACATCTTTGGGCACTGGAGCCATGTGCTGAGGGCAACAATATCGGTGATCTGGTCCCACATCTTTCTCTCTGGAGGACCTCTTGGCCTCTTGTGGATAAAGCACCTCTCTTTCAGTGTTCACTCCCTGCTCAAAGTAAAAGGGCACCCAGAGTCTTGATCGCAGCAAGACTCTGGGTGCCCTTTTCCTGGCACGTTGAGCCATTTGGCGTTGTGCAGAAGTCGTTTTAACATATTGAATCACCAGAAGGCAGTTTATCTTTAAGAGGTGCAGACTTCCTTTCAGAGGTGCAGGCTAGTTTTAAGTAAAGCAGTGTGTTCAGCGCTGGCCTGTGCACTGCAATCATGTAAAGTAGCAGGCAGCATGAATTTTACATGCTGCCTGAACTCCTTTCAGTGGGCACAGGCAGATCGTGCATCGCAATCACCATGCCCATTTTTGAGCTTAATCATTCCCGTTGTCTTTTAATTAGTCCTTCACACTCCCAACCATCTATCATTCTCTATGGGGTTGAAGTTACACTTAACTGATTCCTTCCTCTGCTAGTTAACAAGAGCATAAACCTTTGTATTCTAAAGGAAACATTCATACTTAAGTTATGAGTAAGCAACTAGAACACAACAACTTAAGTTCATAATGTATAAAAACATCCCGAGGCACTTCACAGACGCGTAATCAGACAGAAATTGACACCAAACCAGAGAAGGAGACGGATGACTAATAGCTTGGTCAAAGAAGTAGGATACATCTGCACTAATGGTGCAAAGTCAATCTGTAACCAAGTAAACAAACAGTTAGCTGTTACAAGCAATGCAGAATACGAAATTCCAGCTGTGAAGAGTAACGTTTTGAACAAAAATAGAGGGAGGACACTGAACAAAAAAAAGCCTGGGGTACTGAGGATACAAATCGTTATTAATTGTACAAAAGGTCAGCACACTAGTCTCTTCAGGATACAAGGGCAGTCATCTTAATAAACAGAGAGTCCTACAGACATGGGCAGTAAATGTGCAGTTACAGAAGTGGTATCTTCCATCCGCAACAAATGGAAGGATGTGCACAAGAAGTGATTGACCTGAAGAAAAGTGCAAAGTTGATCAAAGAGGAAGAATGTGATTATTCTGAGCCTGTCATATACCAAACTATGTTCCAGTTGTCAGATATCTTGGCTTGAATAGTGTTACATTGAGTTTTGTCAACGTAACCTTATCCAAAGACCTGCTGAGACTGTAACACAGTGGGGGAGAAATGAATACAGGCAGCCAGCAGTTGAAAATCATGGAGGGCGGTGGGTGGTATCATGTATTTAACTGTCATTGTAACCCATGTATAAACTAACCTAAGTTGTACACCGTGAGAACATTGACCACTAGGTGGTGAACTTGTGGGAGATACTCCTAACCTGGACTTTCAGGTATAAAAGGGGAAGCTCCACCCACCTTCATCACTTCAGTGCTGGCTAATAAAGGTTACTGGTCACAGAGCGACCTTCTCTCAAGTCTGGGCCTCGTGTACATTTGTACTGTATAGTAAGGACATATTATTGGCGATGAGAAACTGGGATTTAAACCACACGAGCATGGCCACTAGCAGCACAGACGAGAGGTACTGTATTGGTGATGATTGGGACAATTTTATTGAGAGACGACAGCAAAGTTTCGTCACTAAGGAATGGCTGGGACAGGGTTCGGCCGACAAATGCTGGGCTCATCTCCTGACGGTTTGTGGATCCAGGACGTACTCCCTGATGAAGGACCTTCTAGCGCAAGAGAAGCCAGTGGACAAGACTTTTGAAGAGCTCAGTAAGTTGATCGGGGAACACTTTAAACCGGTGAGCAGCATGCACATGGTGAGACACCGGTTTTACACGCACCGGCGGCGAGAAGGGCAAAGCGTTCCAGACTTCGTGGCAGACCTCCGGCGACTGGCAAGCCTATGTAAGTTCCCAGATGCATGCAGAGCGGAGATGTTGCGAGTCTTTTTTATTGAGGACATCGGGCACGCTGGGGTTTTCAGGAAACTGATTGAGACCAAAGACTTGGAAATGGCGGCTTTGATGGCCCAGACATTTATCTCAGGGGAGGAAGAGACCAGAATGATATTTGACAAAAACCTTGGTTTAAATGCAGCAAATGGACAGGGAATCAACATTATTAACACGGCACACAGTTCTCCAGGCAGACAGGGGCAATTGGACATGCCCGAGCATGTAGTCGAACCCAAGGGGGGAATTCAACAGAGACAATGGCTAGCTGAACGGCGATTCATGCCATCGCAAGGGACAATGCGGCCAGTAATGGGGCCATCAACACCTGTCAATGGTGCGCTTAAGGACAGTTACAGAGACAGTCAGAGACGATCGACTGGTAATGGACCTTTTGTTTCCAACAACGGCTCATGTTGGAGGTGTGGAGGCAAACACACAACCAGAGTTTGCAGGTATCAGCAATATACCTGCAGAAACTGCAACATCAGCAGTCACTTGGCTCATATGTGCAGGAAGCCTGCAGCCAGATTGATGTACGAGGAGGTCAGGGACGATGTAAGCCCTACGAGGCCAAATAGACACTGGGGGAAATCGCTGGAAGCTGAAGTTCAGCGAGTTCATGTGGAACACATATACAGTTCATACACCAGGAAGCCACCGATAACGATGAAAGTGCTCCTCAATGGCATCCCAGTATTAATGGAGCTAGACACAGGGGCCAGCCAGTCCCTGATGAGTATCAAACAGTTCGACAAGTTGTGGGCGTCCAAGGCCAAGAGGCCAAAATTATTGCCAATTGACGCACAGCTACGGACATATACAAAGGAGATCATTCTGGTGCTAGGCAGCGCCACAGTAGTCGTGACTCACAAAGATTCGGAGAACAGGTTGCCACTCTGGATTGTCCCAGGAGACAGTCCCGTACTACTGGGGAGGAGTTGGCTGGCTGTCATGAACTGGAAATGGGGCGATGTCAATGCAATTTCTTCTGTGGAATGAATATCATGCTCACAGGTCCTGGACAAATTTGACTCACTATTTCAACCCGACATTGGCACTTTCATGGGGGCCAAGGTAGTGATTCACATAAACAGGGACGCTAGGCCAGTACACCACAAGGCCAGTGCGGTGCCGTATGTGATGCAGGAAAAGATAGAAGGCGAATTGGACCGCCTGCTGAGGGAAGGCATCATCTCGCCAGTCGAATTCAGTGACTGGGCGAGCCCGATTGTGCCGGTGCTCAAGGCGGATGGGTCGGTCAGGATATGTGGTGATTGCAAGGCCACCATCAATCGGGTGTCACTCCAAGACCAGTACCCGCTGCCGAGAGCGGAGGACCTCTTTGCGACGCTATCCGGTAGCAAATTTTTTTCAAAATTGGATCTGACCTCAGCTTACATGACCCAGGAGCTAGTGAGTGAGTCAAAGAAGCTGACCACCATCACGACACACAAGGGGTTGTTTGAGTAGAACAGATGTCCATTTGGGATTCGCTCGGCCGCCGCGATCTTCCAACGAAATATGGAAAGCCTCCTCAAGTCGATTCCAAGGACAGTGGTTTTTCAAGACGACATCCTCATCACGGGTTGTGATACTGAAGAACACCTCCGCAACCTGGAGGAGGTGATACGCAGACTGGACCGGGTAGGTCTGCGACTGAAAAAGCCAAAGTACGTTTTCCTAGCTCCAGAGGTAGAATTCTTGGGAATGAGGGTAGCAGCAGACGGGATCAGACCTACTGCGTAGCGAATGGGTCTGGGGGGACAGCCAGGAAAGGGCTTTTGATAGAGCACGATATTTGTTATGCTCCAACAATCTGTTAACGCTATATGACCCATGTAAGAAACTCGTTTTAACATGCGACGCGTCATCCTATGGTGTCGGGTGTGTGTTGCAGCATATTAATGCCAAGGGTCAGTTACAGCCGATAGCTTATGCTTCCAGAAGTCTGTCCCAGGCAGAGCAGGGATACGGGATGGTAGAAAAGCAAGCGCTTGCATGTGTATATGCTGTAAAAAAAATGCACCAGTACCTGTTTGGCAGGAAATTTGAGCTGGAGACAGATCACAAACCCCTAACGTCCCTCTTGACCGACAACAAGGCCATAAATGCAAATGCATCGGCCCGCATACAGAGGTGGGCACTCACGTTAGCCGTCTGTGACTATATAATTCGGCACAGACCGGGCACTGAAAACTGCGCCGATGCACTCAACAGGCTCCCACTAGCCACCACCGAGGGGGCAACCGAGCATGCTGCTGAGATGGTCATGGCTGTTGAACTTTCGAAAGCGAAGGCTCACCCGTGACAGCCCGTCAGATTAAAGTCTGTACAAATAGAGACCCGCTACTGTCTTTAGTCAAGAAATGTGTCCTGAATGGGGACTGGGCAGCCACGTACGGGGCATGTCCTGAGGAATTTAATCCATTTCACAACTGCAAGGATGAACTCTCGATTCAGGCCGATTGCCTACTATGGGGAAACCGAGTAGTCATGCCCCAGATGGGCAGAGAGATGTTCATCAGAGAACTCCACAATGAGCACCCGGGCATTGTCATGATGAAGGCAATTGCCAGGTCACACGTTTGGTGGCCAGGGATAGATGCAGACCTGGAACTTTGTGTTTGCAGGTGCAACACGTGTGCCCAGCTGGGCAATGCACCCAGGGAAGTCCCCCTTAGCCCCTGGTCCTGGCCCGCCAAGCCATGGTCACGCATCCATGTGGACTATGCAGGTCCTTTCATGGGAAAAATGTTTTTGGTTGTAGTAGACGCCTACTCCAAATGGATTGAGTGTGACATTCTCAATTCAAGCACATCCACTGCCACGGTAGAAAGTCTACAGTCAATGTTCGCCGCCCATGGTCTACCGGACGTCTTGGTCAGCGACAATGGCCGTGCTTTATAAGCATTGAATTCCAGGACTTCATGGCAGGAAATGGTATCAAACATGTCAGAACGGCATCGTTTAAGCCGGCCTCAAACGGCCAGGCGGAACAAGCAGTGCAGATAATCAAACGGGATGCTCAGAATCCAAGGGGGTTCCCTACAAAGCCGCTTATCACACCTCCTGTTGGCCAATAGATCCCGAACACACTCGCTCACAGGGGTCCCACCCGCAGAGCTGCTAATGAAAAGGACGCTCAAAACCAGGTTATCCCTTATACACCCCACCATGAAAGAAATTGTTGAGAGCAGGCGCCAGTCACAATGTGACTACCATGACGGGAATGCGAGGGCGCGATGTATTGATGTCAATGACCCTGTCTTTGTCCTCAACTATGCTGCAGGGCCTAAATGGCTCGCAGGCACTGTGATTGCCAAAGAGGGCAATAGGATTATGGTAGTTAAACTTACCAATGGACAAATCTGCCGCAAACACGTGGATCAAACAAAAATGCGGTTCAGCAACCCCATAGAAGAAGCAGAGGAAGAACACAATGTAGAGTTCACTCCTCCAGAGCTGACCGAACACCGGAACCAAGCGGAGGAGAGCCCAGTCACTGTGGACAGTTCGGACAGGCCTGAGGCACCGCAAACAGCAGACACTCAGACCAGCACCCAACAACGGGAGCCCCAACTCAGGCGCTCTACAAGGGAGCGTAAACCACCAGAGAGACTTAACCTGTGAACCCAATAAGACATTGGCGGGGAGGTGATGTCATGTATTTAACTGTCATTGTAACCCATGTATAAACTGACCTAAGTTGTACACTGTGAGAACATTGACCACTAGGTGGTGAAATTGTGGGAGACACTCCTAACCTGGACTTTCAGGTATAAAAGGGGAAGCTCCACCTACCTTCATCACTTCAGTGCTGGCTAATAAAGGTTACTGGTCACAGAGTGACTTTCTCTCAAGTATGGGCCTCATGTGCATTTGTACTGTATAGTAAGGACATATTAGGTTGGGGGCACCTTAGCCACCCCTTTGACACTTAAAGCCTGCCTGATGCAATATTCGGGCAGGCCTGTGAATGGGCGAGCAGCCTGGCCACCTGAAACAGATGCTAAGGCTGCTTATATATCAATCAGGGTTCTATGCTAGTTGTAAGAACCTGCTTGCTACATTTAGGAAGAAATGTAGGCACTGTGCATGCACCGCCCAGTTGCACTGGACGCTGAGCATTCAAACAAGCGATCCTTCAAGGGAGCCACTGGAAGCCATTTAAAAATGGCTCAGGAAATTTTGAGCTTTTAATTTTGAGGACCCCGGAGAAGCAGCAGTGTTCCTCCTGGGCCCGCAAAAAAACTCATTCTAGGCCCTCGCTATGCCCACCCGCTAGCTGGCTCAGCGCAAGAGCCAGCCAATTTCCCGCCCCTCCTATAAATCTTCCTCACACCCTCCCATTCCTTTGCCGGCCCCCGACCTTCCTCACGCCCCCCCCGATCCTTAGTGACCCCCCACCCTGCGCTGGTCCTGGACCACCCTGTGCTCCTCAGGCCACCCCCTGGCCCCCACGTGATCCCTCTCTCCCTCCTCTGTGCGGCCTAGTGAGGCAGGCCTATCCACCTGGAGTCAGCCAGCCTCTCCCTCTGGGGGGAGGTCATGTGCTTTAAAGGAAAACAAATCTTAAGAAATTATTGAAACAATGAAGTCATAATATATTGCTAATAATAACTACAATACTTTCATAATGTCAACTCTGGCTACGTGGTAGCACTCTCACCTGAGTCAAAATGTTGTGGGTTCAAGTTCCACCCCAGAGACTGAGCACATAATTTAGGCTGGCACTTCAGTGCAGTACTGCGAGAGCGCTGCACTGTCTGAGGGAGTGCTGCACTGTCGGAGGTGTCGTATTTCGGATGAGACGTTAAACCAGGATGACTTAAAAAATCTAACAGCACTATTCTAAGAAGAGCAAGGGAGTTCTTAGTGTCCTGGCCAATATGTAATCTTCAACCGACACCGAAAATAAATAATCAAATTATTTCATTGCGGTTTGTGGGATCTTGCTGTGTGTAAATTGGCTGCCGTGTTCCTACATTACAACTGTGACTACACTTGTAAAGTACTTCATTGGCTGTAAAATGCTTTGGGCCATCCTGAGTTTGTGAAAGGTGTTCTATAAATGCAAATTCTTTCTATCTGGTTGAGACTGGTGTTCCTCATTAAATCACAAAGGTCTGAAGAACTGATGAAGCAGTTTGATTGCAGTGCAGCAGGACTGGAACTCATCACATGCACAGCAGGCAACCAGCCTGGGGAGCTGACCTGCCATGGTTTTGCCAGGTCTGCTAATTTTAATGATGATCATACATTTCCTGCGCAGATTGGTTCGTGCACAGGGAGCACATTGTGTACGGCTGCAGGACATAGGGAAAGTCAGCCACTCTTAAAGGGCAACTGATCGTAATCAAAGCACAGCTGCGCACTCATGAAATGGAAAGGACGGCTGCTATCAGTTGAATATGAGAGGAAGAAGGAACAGGAGCAAACAATTCCTCTTCAGGGATGCTTCTCTAGAGATCTTACTCCAGGAGGTGGACCAAATGAGTGTTATCCTCTTTGAAGCTGAGGGTCTCTCTCTGATCAGGTTCAATGTGAGATATATTGGCTAGAAATGGGGAAAAATTAAATGTAGTGTCTCACATCCATAGGTCATTGAAGCAGATTGGAATAAAATGTTATGGATTCGGGAAGAGTGCCAAAGTAAGAGTAGCCATAATTTGCATACAATTAGTATATGGTTTTAGGATGAAAGCCAACAAGAGGTCACTTTTAGCCTAGTGCAACTTCACCGAGGCAACACACAAAGCAGTCACGCAACCTTTCAGCTCTTTGATCCGTGCATATACCTGGCCCCGTTGCTGCAGGGCAGACTTTGTTGCTGATATGGGAATATGTTTCTAATGTCATCCTTAAATCTTGCAAATTAGGACCGCCATGCACACTGCCAACAGAAGCTAATTGCATGCAGCATGTTCATGGACTCATATGTGGTGGCATGCAAGCTGCCCTTTTGGTGACACCATCTTTTTCTCCTACTCTAAAGCTCTCCTTAAAATCCACTGCATTGACGAAGCTTTCGGTTAACCCTCCTAACATTACCTTCTTCTGCTCAGCAGCCACTTTTTTGCTGATCCTCTGTGAAGCGCGTTGAAACATTCTTCTACATTAAAAACGCTATAACTTGCCACTTGCTTCAATTATTCTCCTATTACTCTCCTACTAAAACCAAAGTGTTCAGAAGATTTTAAATTTTTAAATCTGAATTATAAAATATCAAATTAAAGTAGAATTTCCAAAATTACACAGAATAATCTAAATGTGGCCTTATTTGTGATTTTTCGCAACTTATAATGAGTTGACTTACATCAGCTGCCTTTGAGATGCATCACAGTACTTGATTAGCCTTATTGATTAATAGACCTACACTAACTGATTGGCCATTACTCACACAAGTTCTTTAGCTTTTTGCACTTTTGCCAATAGGCTCCCATCCCATCCATTCATGTTTCATGTACCCAGTGTGCATTACATTATCTCTATCCACATTAAAATCTATTTTTGCTACGGAGAAACTTGAGTCAATGACTAAGGCTCATCGTGAAGGATACTGCAGAGATTGAAGAGCTGGAGAAAATAATACATAAATTAAGATGTAGTAGTTATATGACACTATAATTAGGCCTTAAAAACCTTTAAATTGTAGCAGTTCCCTAATTTTGAGGCCCAGGGAAAGAATGAGATCAAGTATGTGGCACTGTGATGGGTCTTAGCTTTAATGGACTTGGGGTGCTGAAAGAAGAAAGCATGTGTAGGACAATGTAGTTGGAGTTGTACAGGAAACTGGGAACATTCAGAGGACCAATGACTGAGGCAATGTCACTAAAATAGAGAGATAAGAAAGGTTGTTCTGGAGAGAAATTATGGCAATAAAGTTGAGGGAAGAATGACAAACTATTTTCTGTATCCTTAAAAATAGTATGTGTGAAGAAGATGATACAATTCCTATAAAATCAGCAAACAATGAAGTGCATGGGTATTAATATCTTGATACCACTACTAACATCAGAAATTTGAACAACTTTCAATTCGCATTGTCAGAACTCTTAAGGGAGGGAAGGAGGGAGATGCAGTTGTAATTAATTACAATTGTAAGTTAAGACCACAAGAAAGCATGGAGCAAGAAAACATGGAATGTGTCTTTAATTCAAATTCTCAACAAAACATTTATCAAGCACGGCACAATCAATCACTTCATTTGTAAGCTGTTACTTTACTTCTTATATTTACTTTCAGCAAGCACATAGCCTCTTCAGTCTCCCACCAACAGGTTAGGATGCAATCCCATTAACAATATTGTTATATAGGTTGGATTATGTTAAAATGTTTTTTGTATATTGACAACTGCATTGTTAAGTAATGTCAATAAAAATATATATATTAAATGTGTTCATTTAAATTGAATATTTGCTTTAAATATCCAGTCCTACTTCAAGGTCCTAATAAAAAGGATTATTTTAGAACGAGGTACAATAACAGAGTGAGGTGATGTCAAAGGATTTGTTACGTTCAGTGAAATATCTTACAATTAACTTAAGTAACTTAAAAATAAATACAAAATAATAAGAATAATTCTTAGTTTTTGACATTTAAAACCTATCTAGGATTTCAGCACAATTACATGCGCAGTCAGGGATTACAGAGGGTGAGAATAGCATTATTAAAACCTGACCGGTGTACAATGAAAATTGTTTTTGTTTAAACTCCTTATAGCACTATGCAGACAATCTCAAAGGATTTGAAAGGAAGAAAAATAGGTTACAATATAGTGCCAAATAATTCTGATAAATTGGGTTGTTTTTTGTAATTATGATAAATCTAAAATTAATTTACAGCTATTTTGTTCATAATGTGATGCAGACATCTCGAGCATGCTGTGATACCCTGTGAAATTTGAGCTGTATTTATTATGTTTAGCCGTGCGTCTGGTGAAAACTGTGCTGTGATATGTTGCAGACCAGCCTCTACCATTACTAACATCACAAATTTAAATAACTTTCAATTCGCAGTGTCAGAAATCTTGAGGGGTGGAGGGAACAAAGGAGCTGCAGTTGCAATTAATTACAATTGTAAGTTAAGACCATAAGAAAGCATGAAATAAGAAAACATGGAATGTGTCTTTAATTCAAATTCTCAACACAACATGTTGGGTTTTGTCAAGCACGGCACAATCACTCATTCTTTCAATTATTCCACTTCTACATTGTTACTTTACCTCATTGCAAGTATAAGTTCCTTAGCCATTCAGAAGTCCATGACAAAGTACATGTTTTATCAAAGCATTCTTTAGCTGCTGACAAAGAACTGGGTTGGGATAAAACTAGCTGATTAAGATAAATAGACTAACACTGAGCAAAACAGTAGTGCTCACTCTAGATCTTGGAACAATTCAAAATAGTATTGTTTTATATCAGTAGTTTATCCTGGTCTAAGTTTTACTCCATGTGTTACAGCAACTGAGACTAAATTATTGTTTTTCTGCTGATAAAAAGCAGCTTCTCTATTGAGAGCCAATAAGTCTCAGGGGCTTGAAAAAAGTCTGCATTGTATCCATCGCAGTGTGCCCAGTTGTCTATCTAAGATGCACACATCTACAGCATTTCAAGTGCTTCAAGCAACACATAAGGTTTTCCATTGGTTTAGCAAATGCTAACTTCTCCTTAATGCCCTGGTAATATAACTATGATAATTGAGTGCCTGTAGATTATAGCAACTCGTGCATTCATAGGAATTTTCATTTTGTTCCAAAGATAAGGGTACATTCATCGATTCTGCACTCCCAGCGGGGAGCTGCACTCAAAGCGAACGCAGCTTTATCACTGAGAGCACGGGATTAGTGAGTTTACTCTACAGCTTTTAATTAAATCAATACCTCAAGCTGGGATGTCATAAACTGTTTAATAATCTTGGTTAAAAGAAAACACCTAAGAATAGGGCAGTCATGTATGCCAAATTCTACTGTTCAGTTCATACCAATCCAGTGGAACACATTCCCCTGACCCAATTTTCTTCATTAGCTCTCTCCTCCTCTTCTGAAGAGTTGATACTTCGTGGGGCATGGTTCCACAGCCACGACTGCACCCAAATGGCCATTCTTCATGTGAGCCTGGACAGCGTTAGCAGGCTACCCTACTGAGGGAAGATCTTAGTTAAGGCCGATCCAGTCGACACCCAATTTTCACGCACATTTGTCAACAGGGCTCACTGGACAACAATTGTGGGAGGAACCTAACTTACTTTCCTACCCCTGATTCAGGGATATCGAGGCATTTCTACTGCCTTTCCACCTGAGAGCAGCTAATGCAACACAGCCTGAGAACTAAACATACGTCTTTCTGCAGTGTCATGTCTAACTCTATCTAGCTTTGTCCTGACACTTGGATTCACTATATAGGTACTGGGGTCTCCCACCGCTCCTATGGAGTACACACCATGAAATACTGGACTTTTACTCTCTTCGACAATTAAGACTGTTATTTCATCATCATGTCTGAGTTCTTGGGTGACTGAATATACTAATCTATAATGTTGCATATTAAATATATATATATATATATTGGATTTTCTTAGCGAGATATGGGCAATGCTGGCAAGGCCATATTTATTTCTCATTCCTAGTTGCCTTGAGAAGGTGATTCTGGGACCTCTTCTTGAAGGTAACTGATTGCCACTTCAGAGGGCGTTAGGAATTAACCACTTAGCATGGTCTAGTCACAAGTAACCTTTGTCTGAACGATAATCCACATACAGCAAACTTTCTGGATTCATTTTCACAGTTTACCATGGTGGGATTTGAAGTTATAACCTCTGGGTTCCGAGTCCAGTACTCATTGATTACAGTTATGAAAGCTCAATAAGTATAGATATTTTGAAAAGCTTGCTGATTAAGGGCTTCACTTTCAAATCAAATCCTGTTGAAAGATGTACACTAATTTAGTAATCATTTAGCTGATCTTGATCAAACCTACATGTGTTGGATAGGAACCCGATACTAAAATAGCCTGGACTTTCTATACTGTAGTCACTTATGCCAGGCTTCACTGTTCTCCTCAGTCTGTGCAAGTCCAACTGCACATAATCACTTAAAGTGTATTTAGACTGTTTCTAATGCTTCATTCCAAGAATAAGGTTGCCATACTGGAAACAGAGCAGGTTGCAGCTGGAGATATTAGCACAGATCATTTTCAGTTTAATCACTTCTGGCAGTTTGAATCCACTGCTAATGTAAATATTCCCAGCTGAGATTCATTCCAGATACTTAGGCAAATTCAAAAGCATGGATGAAATGCATCTCATTTATCCCCTCCCTCGGCAATGCAAATCTGAAAACCTTTATGCAAACGGAACCCATATACAACTGAATTTTAATTTAAGAAAGAATTTCTAGCCTAGTTTTGGGCAATGGCTGTTGGAAGAGGGCATTGATTATTTCCATTTTACATATGTTATGTCTTTAATACTTATGAATGACTCCACGAGGTCTAGTATTGTACTTGAGCTGTTGTGACCTTAGTCCCATTTATTGTAACTCCAGAGTGAGGCACAAGCATGGTGGGCAGCCTTTTATACTGGGCCCTGCACACCTATGCAGGTAACCCTCAGGACTCCCACCGCAGTACCCTCTGGTGGCACACCTTATGTGACTATACAGTTAGTATACATGGTCTACATACATGACATCACTTCCCCCCAAGTCTTTAATGCACATTGACTCGTACATTGACGGTGACCTGGGCTTTGCTCTTCCTGGTTGACCATTGGAGGGTCGCTTCTAGCTTGGGTGTGTTGGTAGTGAGATTTGTTGCCAGTGGAGGTCCCCGTGGTTTCTGGTTGTGAGTCCATGACTACTCCATTCTCCCCCCCACACAGAGATCAGGCTAATGGCCCATTACATGCGAGTTACATTCAAGTTCATCACATGGGTTTGACATTTACATCTTGGTACATTTGTTGGGTGGATTACAGTTGCGTTTCTTTTTGTGTGGTACATTTACATGATCAGTACAGGTATATCAGTACAGGTACACAAGGACAGTCTAGTTCCAGCACGGCCAGATGAGATCCGGGTCATCTGGTGGCGGCGCAGCACCCCATGCTAGTGGGTCTGTGGGCAAGGTGAGCTCATTTTGCTCGAGTTGCCGGAGCTCAGGGCTCTTGCCATTACTCCTAGTGTCGGGCAGGCCCAAAGACAGCTGATGTGTCTGTGACCTCCCTGTCCTTTTTGTTTGCACAATGTCGCTGCTGCTCCCTGGGGAGCGGTCTGAGCGAGTGAGCGTTTCGTCTAAGCAACGGTGGGGTTGCCTCGTCTTGTCTAGCAGTTCGCAGGGGACTGCTGACTCGCTTTCCTTGAAGGCACCGTTGTGAGCACTCTCTAGTTTGGGATCCTGGCTGGTCCAGATCCCATTCGGAGGAGCCGTTGCGGGTGACCCTTCGCTCTTGGGCATTGCCGTGGTGACGAGTGGGTTTGTGGACTGCGCCTTTTCTACCCGGGTGGTGGGCAATGGTAGCTGACTGTGAGCATAGGCGCAGTTTACTGTTTCTGGCCCGTGGCGGTTCATGCCACCGGGTGCCTGCAATATTAAACCGATCTGAGGCAGGGTATCGCTACCGGTGCCTCTGCTCTCCGGGGATCGTTTACTCTGCGGCTTGTCTACTTCGGTCAGCTGTGGGGACACTTTATGATACATTGTTCTGGTCCCGGGGACGCAGGCTACAGCATTGGGTAGCCCGCTGGACCTGTATACGATCGCAAGGTGTTCGCCCGCTACATTGGCTGATTGCAATTTGCACCCGACATCGCTCAACAACATTTTGCTCATTACAGCTGGACTTTTACATTGGTTACCAATTTCAAGCAGTTCATTCAAAAATGGCGGGTTGCTGGCCTTACTACTTTTACCCCAATCGTCTTCCTTGTGTAGAGCCACGTGTCATTGCTCCATTAGCGCTGCACTTCGTGGTTTGGATGCCATCTTTTCCCTGTCCATGATGTCGACTGCCGTGATCTTCTTTCCCAGGGATTTTGCCACTGAAGCTGGGAAGGCGCCCTCGGATCCAATCTTCCTCCCCAGGAGTCCAGCCATTGAAACCGGGAAGGTGCATTCGGGTCGTCTCAGTCGGATCATCGCCATGTAGTCGTGATGAGCGGTCTGTGCCTCGGGGGCTGCGCGGATCTGCTCTCCGGTGCCTGGTCCAACCGGAAGGGGGGGGCTTGCTCTGCCTCTGAGCATGGGGGACATCGATCGCTGGAGGGATGAAGTCTTCCCAGTTCCAGTGAATCTTTCCCATCCATCTTCTTCCAAGTAGCGTTGGTCTATCACCTGAAACAATCCACAATGGTAAATTGTGCACCACGCCATCATGGAATACACTTACATCCACACTACCAACAACTGATATCAGTTCCTTGGTGTAGCTTTGCCTGTACTGGGACCAGCTTGGGTCGTTCAGCTTGATGGTTCCATAGCTTCTCAAAGGCTTCCTGGCTCATTACTGACTTGTCCCATGTCCACTTCCATGAAGACTGGAACGCCATTTATCCCGACTTCCATTATCACTGGAGGACAATCTGTGGTGCAGGTATATACTCCATACACTTTGTCCTGGGACTGAGCTGTCTCTCTAGCCATCTCCTCGTAATCTGTACTGGATTCACAGCCATTTGCTGATTCCTCTTCACAGCTCTTTTGCACATTCGCTGGAGATGGCCCTTTGTGCTGCAGCCTTTGCACACATCGTCTCTGAAGCGACACTGATGAGCCCTGTGATTACCTCCACGATGCTAGCTACTCGACTACGTTTGCACCCCTCGGCGGACTCTGAGTTAAAGGGCTCGGGGGCCTGTACGCTCTGCCCTGGGCAGATTCACGTTGAACAGTTCCGCCTGTGAAAGATGCCATTCTATTTACAGTACTTGCCGGGTTTGAGTCCTGAGAGTGAGTCATCATCTGCTTGGAGCTGCAGCTTGAGGTCATGAACGCCTGGCTGATGCCGATGGCCTTCTGCAGAGTGACGGTGGTTTCGGCAGACAGTAGCCTGTGAAGAAGAGCCTCATGACCGATGCCAATTACGAAGACGTCCCGCAACGCATCGGCGAGGGATGCGCCGAATTCACACGGTCCTGCCAGCCTCCTGAGGTCGACAGTGTACTTCGCGATTTCCTGACCCTCGGGGCGGCAGTGTGTATAAAATCGATGCCTGGCCATGAGGATGCTCTCCTTCGGTTTAAGTTGGTCCCGAATTTTCAGCTCCTCGTATGACTTGGTCGTTGTTTTCTCTGGTGCAAGCAAGTCCCTGACGAGGCCATAGACTGCGGGCCCACAACTGGTCAACAGGATAGCTCTGTGCTTATCTGCCAGCGTGGCCGGATCATCACCTACCAGGTCGTTTGCTACGAAATATTGTTCGAGCCGCTCCGCAAAGGCTTCCCAATCTTCACCCTCTGAGAGCTTTTCTAATGCACCAACGTTAGTCATTTTTGCGTGAAAGTTCGTAATCTCGTCGCCAGTTGTTATGTCTTTAAAACTCTTATGAATGACTCCACGAGGTCTAGTATTGTACTTGCGCTGTTGTGACCTTAGTCCCATTTATTGTAACTCCAGAGTAAGGCATGGTGGGCAGCCTTTTATACTGGGCCCTGCACACCTATGCAGGTGACCCTCAGGTCTCCCACTGCAGTGCCCTCTGGTGACACACCTTATGTGATTATACAGTAATATACATGGTCTACATACATGACAACATAGAAATTGTTCCTGTGTAGTACCAATGGAAATTAAACTGTGACTTGAACCACATACAAGGATAAATGTTATTTGAAGTCCTGCTTTTGGAAAGTAGAATTTAAGCTATAAGGGTTTAATTATTCTTAGTTGCTGTCTCCATTTTCAATTTAAAATATTTTTCCACAGAACCTGTTTTTATAGGTCTTTATTGATTATGTTATTTTTCCATGTATAAGATATACTTTTTTTGTATATGTATTTTTTCCCACATGATCTCTCTGCAGACTCAGTAATTAAATACCTGAATGATGCAGGGTGGCAGTATTCTTGGGCTCGGGTGATCGCTGATGAAGCATGGAGGAGGTAGACCAGTGACTGGGCCAGGAATTCTTCCACTTACCTCCAAATAAAGCTGCAAGACAATCCCCTAATTCTGTACTGGTACGCTCCTTGGTGTTAAGTGGTTAAACTCCATCAGTAATTCTGTACATACTTGGCGTTCTTAAGCTTTGCCTAAACCAACTTGCACCTCAGCTCTCTGAATTTAGGTAAGTGAGGTGTATCCCCATGTGGAGAGAGGTTTGCACTCTGGTCGGCCTGGTCACCGCACGTATGTAAAGCCTCCTCTTTGCAGCAATAGATGTTATCAATCAAAGTCCACCAAGTCCTTTTTTTCTACACTAGTTTTCTCCTAAAGGTATTGATTCCTTGCTCAGCTACAGATCTATGGTTGCTGGTATCCATTCAGCATCAGACTCAAGTGGTCATATTCATTTCCAAGCCTAACAGTGAGTGTCTTCATGCTATTTGAGCAGAGAGGGCATCACAGTCAAACCTTATCTTGCCTTCACCTTGACATCCACACACACCACCTTCCTCCAAGGGTTGCTGATTTGTTGAGCAGTGGGAACGCTGCCTGAGGACAATTGTAACTGCTTCAGCTGGAATCAACTAACTCAATAAGACCATGGATTGAATATAGAATTACACTGAATTTACAGCTACGAAACAGGCCATTCAGCCCAACTGGTCTGTGCAGTTGTTTATGCAGGCTTCGACGACGAAATCCAACACCGCCTCCAGTGCGCCAGTGCAGCCTTCAGCCGCCTGAGGAAAAGAGTGTTTGAAGGCCAGGCCCTCAAAACTGCCACCAAACTCATGGTCTACAGGGCTGTAGTAATACCTGCACTCCTGTATGGCTCAGAGACATGGACCATGTACAGTAGACACCTCAGGTTGCTGGAGAAATATCTCAAGATCCTGCAAATTCCCTGGGAGGACAGGTGCACCAACATCAGCATCCTCATTCAGGCTAACATCCCCAGCATTAAAGCACTGACCACATTCAATCAGCTCCGCTGGGCATGCCAGATAGTTTGCATGCCAGACATGAGACTCCCAAAGCAAGTGCTCTACTCGGAGCTCCTTCATGGCAAACGAGCCAAAGGTGGGCAGCGGAAACGCTACAAGGACACCTTCAAAGCTTCCCTGATAAAGTGCGACATCCACACTGACACCTGGGAATCCCTGGCCCAAAACCGCCCTAAGTGGAGGAAATGCATCCAAGAGGGCGCTGAGCACCTCGAGTCTCAATGCCGAGAGCATGCAGAAATCAAGCGCAGACAGCGGAAAGAGCGTGCGGCAAACCAATCCCACCCACCCCTTCCCTCAACAACTATCTGTCCCACCTGTGACAGAGCCTGTAGCTCTCGTATTGGACTGTTCAGCCACCAAAGAACTCACTTCAGGAGTGGAAGCAAGATTTCCTTGATTCTGAGGGACTGCCTATTGTTAAGTCTTGAATAAAGAGTCAAACTAGATACTGCAAGCTCAAAGTAAGGAGTGACCGTAGTCCTTTATTACAGGTCTCAGAGTGCCTCTCCAGCCTGTGGGGCCTCCTTATATACAGGTGCTCCCAAGGGATTGTGGGATCCCTCCCCATAGTCAATCGTGTAACTATTTACAATGTGAGTCGCTTTGGGACCTTCCTTTTCCTGGTTGATCATCTCGGTGCAAATGCTGGTTTGGGTGAGTCGTTTGTTGGGCCCTCGCTGGGCTGCTGCACAGCTGGCCTTGCTGGGCAGCTGGGGTTGGTGAGTCCTACTGGGCTGCTGCGGGTAATGGGTTCTGCTTTGTGGTCAATCGTTGAGTCATTTGCCACTTGTATGTGTGTTGGAGGGTCGAAAAAGGTGGAGTCTATTGTGGGTTGTTCTGGATAGTCCATAAATCTGAGTTTAGTTTGGTCCAAGTGTTTCCTACAGGTGAGTCCATTTGAGAGTTTGACTACAAACATCCTACTCCCCTCTTTGGCCAGAACAGTGCCAGGAAGCCACTTGGGACCTTGTCTATAGTTCAACACAAATACAGGATCATTTATCTCAATTTCACGTGACACATTTGCGCGATCATGATATGTATTCTGTTGAAGCCGCCTGCTCTCTACCTGTTTGTGCAGATCAGGGTGGACGAACGAGAGCCTTGTCTAAAGTGCCCTTTTCATCAGCAGTTCAGCAGGAGGGACCCCAGTGAGCGAGTAGGGTCTTGTGCGGTAACTGAGCAAGACTCGGGATAAGAGAGTCTGCAGTGAGCCTTCAGTTATCCTTTTCAAGCTCTGCTTGATTGTTTGAACTGCTCGTTCTGCTGGCCGATGGACGTTGGTTTAAATGGGGCAGATGTGACATGTTTGATCCCATTGCAGGTCATGAACATCTTGAATTCGGCACTGGTAAAGCATGGCCCATTGTCAATTACAAGGACATCAGGCAGGCCGTGCATGGCAAACATGGCCCGTAGGCTTTCAATGGTGGCAGCGGACATGCTTGCCGACATTATCACACATTCAATCCATTTGGAATACGCATCTACAACCACTAAGAACATTTCTCCCAAGAATAGGCCTGCATAGTCGACATAGACCCTGGACCACGCTTTGGAAGGCCAGGACCATAAACTTAGTGGCGCCTCCCTGGGTGCATTGCTTAACTGTGAACATGTATTACATTTGTGTACACAGGACTCTAAGTCTGCATCGATACCGGGCCACTACACGTGGGATCTGGCTATCGCTTTCATCATTACAATGCCTGAGTGGGTGCTGTGGAGATCACTAATGAAAGTATCCCTGCCCTTTTTTGGCACCACTACCTGATTAGCCTATAGGAGACAGTCTGCCTGTATAGACATTGTGTAAAGTCCTTACTCAATGGCACAAAACCCACACGAGGCACATTCTATGGACAAGGTCACTCTATGACCTGAACCTTTATTCACAGGTCCAAGAAGTAATGACCCTGCATGGGACCTCCCTTTATATACCTGGATGACCAGGTAAGGAGTGTCTCCCACAAGCTCACCCCCTGTGATCAAGGTGTGCATTGCTTAAGTATATACAGTACTGCAGTGGTGTTACATAGAGGTTACATAGATGACATCACCCACCCCCAAAGTCTTATTGGGATCATAGGTTAAGTCTTTCAGGTGGTCTACGCTCCCTCGTGGAGCGCCGCAGTTGAGGCTCTGGTTGTTGAGCCTTGGCGTGAGTGTCTGTCACCTGTGGGGATTCCGGCCTCCGGGCTGACCGTCGGGACTGTGCATGCTGCTGAATGTTCTTGTTGCTCATTCACTGGTGGTGGTGTGAGCATCATCTCATGATCTTCCTCGGGTTCCTCAGTGTCCAAGATGAACCTTTTTTTTTTACTTGGTCCAGATGCTTACGGCATATCTGCCCATTGTTAAGTTTAACCACGATGACCCTGTTGCCTTCTTTGTCTATTACAGTACCTCAAGCCATTTGGGCCCCACGGCATGATTGAGGACAAATACAGGGTCATTTATTTCTATCCATCTCCCCCTTGAATTTCGGTCATGGTACTCGTTTTGGGACTGGCGCTTGCCCTCAACTATGTCGGTCAGGACTGGGTGAATGAGAGACAACCGAGTTTTGAGTGTTCGTTTCATAAATAGCTCAGCAGGCGGGACCCCCGTGAGTGAGTGCGGTCAGGACCTATAGACCAGCAGGAGACGCAATAGGCAGCATTGAAGGGAGTCCATGAATCCTGAGCATGCCTTGTTAATGATTTGGACCACACGTTCCGCCTGGCCATTGAAGGCTAGCTTGAATGGTGCTGTCCTGACATGGTTGATGCCATTGTCCAACATGAACTCCCAGAATTCGTAGCTCGTGAAACATGGGCCATTATCGCTACCAAGCATGTCTGGCAAGCCGTGTGTTGCAAAGACCGCACGTAGACTCTCCACAGTGGTGGATGTCATGCACGAATTCAAAATGATGCACTCGATCCATTTCGAGTACGCATCTACCACAATGAGAAACATTTTTCGCATGAACGGGCCCGCGTAGTATACATGAATACGTGACCATGGCCTGGTGGGCCAGGGCCACAGGCTGAGCGGGGTCTCCCTGGGGGCATTACCCAGCTGGGCACACGTCGTGCACCTGCGAACACAGTGTTCTAGGTCTGAATCAATTCCCGGCCACCAAGCATGTGACTGGGCAATGGCCTTCATCAGCACGATGCCTGGGTGCTCGCTGTGGAGTTCCCTGATGAATGCTTCCCTGCCCCTCTGGGGCATGACTACCTGGCTGCCCCATAGTAGGCAGTCAGCTTGGATGGAGAGCTCATCCATCCGTCTGTGAAACGGTCTGACCTTCTCAGGGCATGCTCTGTGTGCGGGCGCTCAATCCCCAGTCAGGACACATTTCTTAATCAGAGATAGGAGGGGATCTCTGTTTGTCCAGATTTTGATCTGGCGGGCTGTGATGGGGGAGCCTGAGCTGTCAAAGGCATCAACGGCCATGACAATCTCAGTGCTTTATTCCGCTGCCCCCTCGGTGGTGGCCAGTGGAAGCCTGCTGAGCGCGTCAGCGCAATTTTCGGTGCCAGGCCAGTGCCGGATGGAGTAGTCATATGCAGCCAGCGTGAGAGCCCATCGCTGTATGCGGGCTGACACGTTGGCATTGACAGCCTTGCTGTCTGACAACAGGGATGTTAACGGCTTGTGGTCCGTTTCTAATTCGAACCTCCTGTCAAAAAGGTACTGATGCATTTTTTTTACACCATAGACACATGCGAGTGCCTCCTTCTCAACCATCCCATATCCCCGTTCTGCTTGAGAGCGCGACCTGGAAGCATAAGCCACAGGTAGTAGTTGGCCCTCAGCATTACTCTGCTGCAACACGCACCCAACCCCATGGGACGATGCATCACATGTCAGAACCAATTTCTTACAGAGGTCGTACAGGGTCAATAACTTATTTGAACAAAGTGGGTCCCGCGCCCGATTGAAAGCCCGTTCTTGACAGTCCCCCCAAAACCAATCACAACCCTTACGCAGGAGCACGTGAAACGGCTCCAACAACGTGCTCAAGTTCGGCAGAAAGTTCCCAAAATAGTTCAAGAGTCCCAGAAATGAACGCAACTCCGATGTGTTGTCGGGCCTGGGCGCTCATCGAATCGCCTCAGTTTTGGATTCGGTGGGCCGAATCCCATCTGCAGCAACCCTCCTGCCCAGGAACTCAACCTCAGGAGCCAAAAACACACATTTAGACTTCTTGAGTCGCAGGCCTACCCGGTCCAGGTTGTGGAGGTGTTCCTCAGTGTCACGACCCGTGATGAGGATATCGTCCTGAAATATGATTGTTCCAGGAATGGATTTGAGCAGGCTTTCCATGTTTCTTTGAAAAATCGCGGCCGCTGATCAAATGCCAAATGGGCACCTGTTGTAAACAAACAGTCCCTTGTGTGTAGTGATGGTGGTCAGTAGTTTAGATTCGTCGGCCAGTTCTTGGGTCATGTAGGCTGAAGTGAGATCCAACTTGGTAAACAGCTTGCCACCTGCCAGTGTGGCGAAAGGATCCTCTGCTCTCGGGAGCGGGTATTGGTCTTGTCGGGACACCCGATTGATAGTGGCCTTGTAGTCGCTACAGATCCTGACAGAACCATCCGCTTTTAGGACGGGAACGATGGGGCTCGCCCAGTCGCTGAATTCAAGGGGTGAGATGATGCCCTCTCTCAGCAAACGATCCAATCCGCTCTCAATTTTCTCCCGCATCACATACGTCACTGCTCTGGCTTTGTGGTGCACTGGTCTGGCGTCCGGGGTGATGCGTATCACTATTTTGGTACCTTTGAACGTCCCGATGCCAGGTTGGAATAGTGACTCAAATTGTTGTAGGACTTGTGAACACGAACTTCACTCCACAGATGACATTGCGTGCACATCCCCCCATTTCCAGTTCATCTCAGCTAACCAGCTGCTCCCCAATAGTGCAGGACCATTGCCCGGGACAATCCAGAGCGGCAGCCGGTTTACTGATCCATTGTGCGTGACCGCCAACATTGCACTGCCTAGTACTGGAACGATTTCTTTGGTGTACGTCCATAGTTGTGTCTCAATACGTTCTAGTCTGGGTCTACTGGCTTTGAGTGGCCATAGCTTTTCGAATTGTTGAACGCTCATGAGTGACTGGCTGGCCCCCGTGTCCAGCTCCATGCATACAGGGATGCTGTTTAATAAAACCTTCATCATCATTGGTGGCATTTTGTTATATGAGCTGTGAATGTTTGCCACATGAACCCGCTGAACTTCAGCGTCCATTAATTTGCCCCAAGAGTCATCCTGCCTCACAGACCCCTCTTCTGGACCATCTGCCTCGTAAATTAGCCTGGTTCCAGGCTTCCTGCACATTCGAGCTAAATGGCCACTGAGGTTGCAATTTCTGCAGACAAATTGTTGAAACCTGCAAGTCCTGGCAGAGTGTTTGCCCCCACACCTCCAGCATGAGCTGAGATTCCCATTGTTGTGAACAAAGGAGCTATGACTCGGCATTCCTCGCTGATTGTCCCTTTGACTGCTCTTGAGTACCCTGTTAGTGGGTGTCAATGGCCCCATCCCAGACCGCATTGTCCACTGTGATGGCGTAAATGTCCATTCAGCCTGCCATTGTCTCTGTTGAAAACCTACTCTGGGGTCTATTGCTGCCTGGGGTGTGTCGAACTGCCCTTGCCTGCCTGTGGGGCTCTGAGTCGCATTTATGATAATGACTCCCTGATCCCCCGCCACGCTGGAGGTAGAATTGCGCGCGTATATTATTTTGGTTTCCTCCTCCCCCGCCATGAAAGTCTGAGCCATCAATGCTGCCGCTTCCAAAGTCAAGTTCTTGGTCTCAATTAACTTTCGGAAAATCCCCGCATGACCAATGCCCTCAATAAAGAAGTCCCTTAACATCTCCTCACTGCAGGCGTCTGTGAACTTACAGAGGCTAGCCAAACGCCGGAGGTCCGCAACGAAGTCCGGTATGCTCTGTCCTTCACGACATCGGTGGGTATAGAATCTGTGTCGGGCTATGTGTATGCTGCTCGCCGGTGTGAAGTGCTCACTGATTAGTTTGCTGAGCTCTTCAAAGGTTTTGTCCGCCGGCTTTTCGGGTGCTATTAGGTCCTTCATGGTAAGTCTTAGGTCCGCAGCTGGTCAGCAGATGCGCCCTTCGCTTGTCGGCCTCTGCATCTCCCAGCCATTCTTTCGTGAAAAAGCTTTGCTGGAGCCTCTCAATGAAATTGTCCCAGTCCTCACCAACATAGTACCATTTCTCTGTGCTACCGGTGGCCATTCTCGTGGGTCGTTGATTCCCGTTTCTCGTCGCCAATGTAATGTCCTTACTCAATGGCACAAAACCCACACGAGGCATATTCGATGGACAAGGTCACTCTATGACCTGAACCTTTATTCACAGGACCAAAAAGTGATGACCCTGCGTGGGACCTCCCTTTATATACATGGATGACCAGGTAAGGAGTGTCTCCCACAAGGTCACCCCCTGTGGTCAAGGTGTGCATTGCTTAAGTATATACAGCATTGCAGTGGTGTTACATCAAGGTTACATACATGACACATTTCATCTTTGCACCGCTTGTACGGCTTTATTTATTCCTGCATCTCTAACGGGACACTAGACCAACTCCCGTGGAACAAACAGTTTTTTACTAAGGACAGTAAGGGGTCCTGGCTTGTCCAGGTTCTAATCTGTCGGGCGGTAACAGATGATTGCTCACTCTCGAATGCTACCATTACCATAACTAAATCTACGGACTGTGCCATCTCCACCCCTGTGATGGGCAATGGCAGCCAACTGAGAGCATCGGCACTGTTTTCAGTGCCTGGCCTGTGGCGGATGGCGTAGTTGTATGCGGACAATGTGAGCACCCATCTCTGGATGCGGCCCGATGCATTCATATTTATCCCCTTGCTTTCAGAAAAGAGGGATATAAGTGGCTTATGGTCGGTTTCCAATTCAAATTTGAGCCCGAACAGATATTGATATATTTTCTTTACCCCGTAAACACATGCTAACGCTTCTTTTTTGATTATACTATAGGCCCTCTCAGCCTTAGACAGACTTCTGGATGCATAAGCAACCGGTTGCAATTTCCCAAATTCATTAGCTTGTTGCAATACACACCCGACCCCATACGACGACGCATCACATGCTAGTACCAAACGCTTACATGGATCGTACAACACAAGCAATTTGTTTGAACATAACAGCTTCCAAGCTTTCTCAAAGGCATTTTCTTGGCTTTTACCCCATACCCATTCATCTTCTTTATACAATAAAGAGTGCAGGGGTTCTAACAATGTGCTAAGACCCGGTAAGAAGTTACCAAAATAGTTCAGGAGTCCTAGAAACGCCCGCAGCGAAGTCACGTTCTGTGGTCTTGGTGCGTTATTGATTGCCTCCGTCTTCGAATCGGTGAGCCTGATGCCATCCGCCGCGATTCTTCTCCTCAGGAACTCCACTTCAGGTGCCAGGAAAACGCACTTCGAGCGTTTTAGCCTGAACCCCACACGATTAAGCCGACTAAGAAGCTCCTCCAGATTCTGCAGGTACTCGACGGTGTCCCGATCTGTAACCGAGCTGTCGTCCTGGAAGACCACGGTGCGTGGGACCGACTTCAGCAAGCTCTCCATCTTCCTCTGGAATATCGCCATGGCCGATCAAATCCCAAACAGGCATCTGTTGTAAATGAAGAGACCTTTGTGCGTGTTGATGCAGGTGAGGCCTTTTGATGATTCCTTCAGCTCCTGCTTCATGTAGGCCGAGGTCAAGTCCAGCTTCATGAACATTTTCCCTCCGACCAACGTCGCAAATAGGTTGTCAGCCTTTGGTAGTGGGTATTGATCCTGCAGTGAGAAATGATTGATAGTTACTTTGTAATCACCACAGATTCTGACGGTGCCGTCTCCCTTCAGGGCTGGAACAATCGGACTGGCCCAATCATTGAATTCGAATGGCGAGATGATGCCCTCTTGTTGTAGCCGGTCTAGCTCGATCTCCACCCTCTCTCACATCATGTAAGGTACCGCTCCCGCCTTGTGATGGATGGGTCGCGCCCCCGGAATCAAATGGATCTGCACTTTTGCTCCTTGGAACTTTCCGAAGCCTGGTTCGAACAGCGAGGGAAACTTGTTTAGGACCTGGGCACATGAGGTGTCTTCAATGGACAAGAGTGCTCGGATGTTGTCCCAGTTACAGCGTATCTTTCTCAGCCAGCTCCTGCCGAACAGTGTGGGGCCATCGCCTGGTACCACCCAGAGTGATAAATTGTGCACTGCTCCATCGTTGGAGACATTTACAGTAGCACTGCCAATTACGGGAATCAGTTCCTTTGTGTACGTTCTCAGTTGAGTCAGAGTAGGAATCGCAGGATAGCTCAGATGAATACGTGGCTTGAGCAGTGGTGCAGCAGGGAGGGATTCAAATTGCTGGGGCATTGGAACCGGTTCTGGAGGATGTGGGACCAGTACAAACCGGACGGTCTGCATCTAGGCAGGACCAGAATCAATGTCCCAGGAGGAGTGTTTGCTAGTGCTGTTGGGGAGGAGTTAAACTAACATGGCAGGGGAAGGGGAACCAATGCAGGGAGAAAGAGGGAAACAAAATGGAGACAGAAGCAAAAGACAAAAAGGAGATGAGTAAAAGTGGAGGGCAGTGAAACCCAAGGCAAAAAACAAAAAGGGCCACTTTGCAGCAAAATTCTAAAGGGTCAAAGTGTGTTAAAAAGGCAAGCCTGAAGGCTCTGTGCCTCAATGCGAGGAGTATTCAGAATAAGGTGAATGAATTAACTATGCAGTTAGCAGTTAACGGATACGATGTGGTTGGCATCATGGAGACATGGCTCCAGGGTGACCAAGGCTGGGAACTCAACATCCAAGGGTATTCAACATTTAGGAAGGATAGACAGAAAGGAAAAGGAGGTGGCGTGGCGTTGCTGGTTAAAGAGGAAATTAATGCAATTGTAAGGAAAGACATTAGCTTGGATGATGTCGAATCGGTATGGGTGGAGCTACGGAATACCAAAGGCAGAAAATGCTAGTGGGAGTTGTGTACAGACCTCCAAACAGTAGTAGTGATGTTGGGGAGGGCATCAAACAGGAAATTAGGGGTGCATGCAATAAAGGTACAGCAGTTATCATGGGTGACTTTAATATGCATATAGATTGGGCTAACCAAACTGGAAGCAATACGGTGGAGGAGGATTTCCTGGAGTGCATAAGGGATGGTTTTCTCAACCAATATGTCGAGGAACCAACTAGGGGGAAGGCCATCTTAGACTGGGTGTTGTGTAATGAGAGAGGATTAATTAGCAATCTCGTTGTGCGAGGCCCCTTGGGGAAGAGTGACCATAATATGGTGGAATTCTACATTAGGATGGAGAATGAAGCAGTTAATTCAGAATCATGGTCCAGAACTTAAAGAAAGGTAACTTTGAAGGGATGAGGTGTGAATTGGCTAGAATAGATTAGCGAATGATACTTAAGGGGTTGACAGTGGATGGGCAATGGCAGACATTTAGAGATCGCATGGATGAACTACAACAATTGTACATCCCTGTCTGGCGTAAAAATAAAAAAGGGAAGGTGGCTCAACCATGGCTATCAAGGGAAATCAGGGATAGTATTAAAGCTAAGAAAGTGGCATACAAATTGGCCAGAAATAGCAGCGAACCCGGGGACTGGGAGAAATTTAGAACTCAGCAGAGGAGGACAAAGGGTTTGATTAGGGCAGGGAAAATAGAGTACTAGAGGAAGCTTGCAGGGAACATTAAGACAGACTGCAAAAGCTTCTATAGATATGTAAAGAGAAAAAGGTTAGTATCAGGGGAACAACGGGGAATAAAGAAATGGCAGACCAATTGAACAAGTACGTTGTTTTCGAATCGAAATGTACAGGGCAGGAATTACATGCCTGCAGCTGTACGTCCGCAGATGACTCACAGTCCACCATCAAGGGTGGTGAATACAAGGCCATTAACACCTTATTGACGCTGCGGGGGTGATCATTGTTTCCATTCATGCCGCTACAAAGGATACGTTTGCAAGGGCTGTGGAACAATGGGACACGCAGACATCACGGGGGGTTGTGGGGCTGGAGGAGATTACAGAGATAAGGAGGGGTGAAGCCATGGAGGGATTTGAAAATAAGGATGAGAATTTTGAAATTGAGGCCTTGCTTAACCACAAGCTAATATAGGTCAGCGAGCACAGAGGTGATGGGTGAGCGGAACTTGGTGCGAGTTAGGGCAGCCAAGTTTTGGATCACCTCTAGTTTACATCGGGTAGAATGTGGGAAACCAGCCAAAAGTGCATTGGAATAGTCTAGTCTAGAGGTAATAAAGGCATGGATGAGGCCTTCCGCAGCAGATGAGCTGAGACAAGTGCGGAGACGGGCAATGTTACAGAGTTGGAAATCGGCGGTCTTAGTTATGATGTGGATATGTGGTCGAAAGCTCATTTCAGGGTCAAATATGACACAAAGGTTGCGAACAGTCCGGTTCAGCCTCAGGCAGAGGTTGGGGAGAGGGATGGAGCCAGTGGCTAGGGGAACGGCGTTTGTGGTGGGGACTAAAAACAATGGCTTCGGTCTTCCCAATATTCAATGAGAACATTTTTGCACATCCAGAACATCATACAAGCAGAATGAATGTGGAGGGGTCAAGAGAAGTGGTAGTGAGATAGAGCTGGGTGTCATTAGCATACATATGGAAACTGACGCTGTGTTTTCGGAAGATATCGCCAAGGGGCAACATATAGATGAGAAATAGGAGGGGGCCAAGGATAGATCCTTTGGGGACACCAGAGGTAACAATGCGGGGGCAGGAAGAGAAGCCATTGCAGGTGATTCTCTGGCTATGATTAGATAGATAAGAATGGAACCAGGCGAATGCAGTCCCACCCCCCAGCTGGACGACAGTGAAACGGTATTGGAGAAGGATAGAGTGATCAACCATGTCAAAGGCTGCACACAAGTCAGGAAGGATGAGGAGGGAAAGTTTGCCTTTGTCACAGTCACAAAGGATATCATTTGTTACTTTGATGAGAGCCGTTTCTGTACTGTGGCTGATGCGGAAACCAGATTGGAGGTATTCAAACATGGAATTGCGGGAAAGATGGGCACGTATTTGTGAGGCGACAACACGTTTAAGGATTTTGGAGAGAAAAGGGAGGTTGGAGATGGTAAAACGTCCCAAGGTGCTTCACCAGAGCGATTACCAAACACAATTTGACACTGAGCCACATAAGGAGTTATTAGGACTGGTGACCAAAAGCTTGGTCAAGGAAGTAGGCCTTATCTCAGCTTTAGATATCTCAACTAAGATGGTTCCTCACTGCAATGCCCATCTCAGGGATAGCACTGCCCTGCTCATACCACAACTTGCAGTTATGGTGCTTTCGGAAGTCAGGTTTGGTAATTTGAGGAAACTTAGCAGGGACCTTGTCCATACCCACTTGCCCCATTTACAAACATTGAGGCGGGTGGAACATACTGCAGATTGTTAAGTTTATCGAAGCTAATTTTGGTCCAACTGTTTTGGAGCAGTAATGAGGCAGTCAGCCATGCTGCCTAAGGATTTTAGCACCTAAAACTATCCATAAATGGACAATAATAAGGAAATTCCAGCCTTATTTTCATGTAAATTGTACTTTGAAATATGCAAATATGTGTAAATACTGCACAATACAGCCTTAACACTTATAATGCCAATTACAGTAGGGCAGGGAAAATAGCCCCCAATTCTTATGTGAACTCAGAGTACAATATGCCACAGCAATGTCCTTTCACTTAAGAAATGGGAATCTGAATACAAATCAGAAAAATAGGAACTAAAGTCTCTGCTGATAAGTGGTAGTACAATCTCCTGAATAAAATAACTTTGAGTTGCAACAAAGCAAGGTTCTGTGTCTTTTATGCTTCATCAGTATAAGTCTGTGAACTTGCAGATGAGTGAATGGGAGTAGTGAGTTTGGTCCAACAAAAGCGAGATTTGGGCCAGGGAAAGCAAGATCAGGTCTGTGGGGAGTGATATCAGGGCAGAGGAAATGGAAGTGGGCCAAACTGGAGCTTCAAAACAAAATTTGACTTTGAAGTCCACTGGAACAGATACAGCCTAATGATCTGACGACATTTTTAAGCCCTGAGTTTTAATCTAGCTGAAATATTTCGTATGGGAAATTTAAAAAAAATCATACTAGTACTGCAGGACAGAGAGCTCCATTTTGAAGTTAGGGTTAGGCTTACTGGTGGGATTTAGTAAGGGGCTTCTGCACCTGTACCAATTTCTTATGTCATAGAGTCATAACAGGACAGAAGGAGGCCATTTGGCCCATCAAGTCCATGCCAGCTCTCTGTAGAACAATCCAGCCAGTCCCATTCTCCTGCTCTATCCCCGTAGCCCTGCAAGTTTATTTACCTCAAGTGCTTATCCAATTTCCTTTTGAAATCATTGATCATCTCTGTTCCCACCATGCTCGAAGGCAGCAAGTTCCAGCTCATTATCACCCCACTGCGTAAAAAAGGTCTTCCTCACATCCCTCCCTGTATCTCTTGCCCCAAACCCTTAAATCTGTGTCCCCTTGTCCTTGAACCATTGGCTAATGGGAATATTCTTTCTCCGTCTACCTTATTCAAACCTGTCATAATCTTGTACACCTCTATCAAATCTCCCCTCAACCTCCTTTGCTCCAAGGAGAACAACAGCTTCTCCAAACTAACATTGTAGCTAAAATCCCTCATCCCTGGAATCATTCTGGTAAATCTCCTCTGCACCCTCTCAAGGACCTGTGGGAATGGCTTAGAAATATGATGACACTTTGTCCATCTTCCAGGTGCAAAACAGATGCCTAAGCATCCAATATGGTAGGTGGAACATGTTCACTCTTTACGTGCCTGAAGGCATCCAGGGCTCGTGCCTGAAGTAGGCGTTAGGCCTATGGAAAATTGGGTTGCCCTGAATGCAGCCAGTATGTAGTCACTATTGTAATGTAGGGAAACAAAGCAGTCAATTGGCACAAAGCACGGTCCCACAAATAACGAGATAAATGACCAGATAATCTGTTTTAGTAGTCTTGGTTGAGCAATAAATCTTGGCCAGGACACTGAGAGAACTCCCCTGCTCTTTTGCATCCACTCAAATGGCGAGGCTAGAGGATGGATCTACAGGTGGTGACTCAGCGGGCACAAGTGAGTTAAGGCAAGAGAACAGAACACCACATGTGCCGCTCGCCAGAGGGCAAGATCACATGCTAGCTAGAACTTAGGTGCTGACTTTGAGGGCCCAGGCTACTGGGCAACCTGCCAAAGAGCTTGCGCACAATAGCTCAGAGTAAAGGTCTGGTGAAATGTCATCTACCTAAAGGGACTGGTGAGTCCCCGAACAGGTTAGGAGTCAGAGGCGCTGCCCTTTATTTTTCTGTGACTATTACAGTGTCTGGGAGGAAGGAGACTTCTGGGCAATCAGATTTTGAAACAAGAGGACTGCAAGTTCCAGACCTGGGCCCAGAACTGTAAGCTGAAATGCTGATCCGTTTTTGTAGTTAGAAAATAAAGCAATGGCACAAACAAGACAGCCCACAAAAAGGGACAAGGTTCATAGTTTGTTACTTTTTTCTAATTTTTGAGGTGAGAAGTAAAATTTAATGAAGAAAGTAGGGTTTGCTTTGACTGTTATCCTGTAGGTCATTCGTTGTCTATAAATTAAAGTAGCTTATCGATTTACATCAGGTTTCTCAGTCAGCCTATAGAAAGATTGGACAGACACACGTCCATGCGAAAGACCTGACATCCAGTTCAGTTCACAAGGGGCATCTGTTGTTGCAGCTCTGGGCTGCATTATCGTATAACTACATATTGGACAGTGCAGACACATTCCTGAATGTAAGATTTCCTGACCGTTTACAAAAGTGACCAGCATCACTGTACCCGGGAGAATATTTAAGGCAGACTCAAAACTTGTAACACTGTCCAAGGAGATCTGAAAGAGAGGAAATGAGCGAAAGCATTTCAGTTGTTAGTTTGTGTTTTGTAGTGGACAAATATAAGTATTAAAGTGAAGAAACAAATTACCGTGAACGCCACTTAATAAAATTATTCACGTGTTACATCTGTATATAAATGTGATTTAGCTGCCAGATATTATAGGATGGATTTTTGCCTTCACTGCCAGGGCGGTGATCTGATGGGGGGCCGCGGAGGGGGGGGGGGCGGTGGGTCAGATCACCCATTCTTTATATATCTCAGCTCATTAACTTTTTGACTAATTAACTAATTGAATGTTGTGAAATTCTCTCTATCTCTAATGATTTGGAATAAATGTGGTGCGCTGGAACTTTGATCGACTTCTGAATCTAACACTAATTTTCACTCCTATAGCTTCATCACAATGTAACATTGGCACTGCAACCATTATGCTAACATAGCCACTATAGGTGCAAATATGTAGATATTTCTAGGCCAATATCTTAAGTTTGGCACAGGGATTCCACAATTTATACTTGCGTTGGCTTTTTTCTATGAACAAAAGAAAATATACGCTTTGGTGATTGGTTTTAGAATCCTCTCAGTATAACAAGTGACATAATCTACTTAACCTTGGCTATAATTCAGTCTGTGACAAGTTCATTCATTCTTAAAAATATGATTTCCTTCTGTCTATTCTTGTGTCCACATAATTTAGTACAAATACAGGAAAGAGCTTCCCACTTAACAATATAATGTTAAATAGCTTTGCTGTAAATGCTCCCACCCGTCTGCTCTCCCACACGTCTGCTCAGCTATAACAGCATTAAACTAATTGCTTCATCTCATGAAAGGCAGGGAGCATCCCTCTGCAGCACATTAAAACAATACAATGCAAGGTCATTCAAACTGCTTTGTAACGATTGGGGTCATTAACAATAAACTCTTCACTGGGTCACTTCAATTTGCCAAGAAATGTTCCTCTTAAGGGTAGAGTGATCTCATTAGAAAGAAAGAAAAAGAAAGACTAGAATTTATATAGCACCTGTCATGACCACCGGATGTCTCAAAGCACTTTACAGCCAATTAAGTACTTTTGGAGTGTAGTCACTGTTGTAAGGTAGGAAACGCAACAGCCAATTTGGGCACAAGAAAGCTCCCACAAGCAGCAATGTGATAATGACCAGATAAAGGGCTGGATTTTCGGCTCATTTGCGCCTCGATTAGCGCCCCGGTGGGACATTAACTGCTGATTTTGTGCTCAGCTGAAAAATTCGGCTATTGGTTTGCACCAGCGCAAAAACTTACCGCCCCGCCCTCCGTTTTCAGCGTGATTATGACATCAATCATCGTGCCAGGCTGTGCTAGCGCACCAGATGGAATGCTCGGCCTTACTGCCTCATTTAACGACCGCCCCAGGAAACACCTGAAAGAAACAGGTGGTCCCAGGGTGCAGCAGGCACTTTTGGCAGCATAGTTACACGGAGGCTGGAGGATCTTACATCGCAGTTGTCAGTGACTGCTACAGTTGAGCGCAGAACGCTGCGTGAGGCTCCGAGTTGCATACGGCACTTTTATGTGCCATGACACTTTGCTTACAAGGTGATAGAGAATACAAGCAAGTTGTTAAGCTGGGAGGAAACACAGACAGCAGCTAGATGTTTACGTGTGAACTGGCACACGCATTAGGCCATCAATCACACTTGACATCTCAGGACTTTGGGCTGAGAGCCAACCATGGGTTAACAACACATACTGTTGAATCAATTGAGCCAATAAGATCAAAGGGGGCGGGTTCATTGTTGTAAGTTGATCCAGGTATAAATTCAGCCATTTTAGCCATGTGTTCCCAGTATAACAAAGACCTGGCATGCTGCCAAGAAGCTTGTTGCTGTTGCTGAAATAAAGAGTTACTTTAAACTATAATCGGAATTCGAATCTCATTGAGAATTAAGAGATCTAACACAAGGTCAGTGCGAGATTCCAATGGGGGCAATACTAGTTCGCCAGCGTATCATGCTGGTTGCTAAGCTGGAAGAAGGGTTCTTGGCCATGTTGGACCACAGATTCGAAGAGGTCACAGATGTATAGGGAGGAAGCCTTACCCCCCACCCCCCATGGGTTTACAGGGAACATCGCTCATACCTCCAGATCTTTGAGGCACAATGATTTAGAAGGCTGCGCTTCCAGAAAGAAGTGCTGACAGAGATATGCCAGCTCCTACAGGCAGCACCAACAAGACTGCGCTGCCCATCGAGGTGATGGTGACTGTGGCGATGACCTTCTATGCCTCCAGCTCCTTCCAGGCAGCAACAGGGGAAATATGCAGCACCTCTCAGCACGCTGAACATTGCTGCATTCGCCAGGTTACAAGGGCACTGTACGCCCGCAGAATGGACTTCATAAAGTTCCCAATGAGTAGGGACAGCCAGAATGCAAGGGCTTTAGGGTTTGGAAGAATTATAGACTTCCCAAAGGTTCAAGGAGCCATTGACTGCACACACGTCGCCTTGCGAGCATCATTACACAATGCAGAGCTATTCAGAAATCAAAAGGGATACTACTCCCTAAACATACAGCTGGTGTGCAACCACATGCAGCGCATCCTTACAGTGAATGCCCGATATCCAGGGAGCGCACATAATGCTTTCATCTTGTGTGAGAGCAATGTGCCACGAATGCTTCAGCGACAAAGACAAAGCTAGAACTGGCTGATCGGGGACAAAGGTTACAGCCTGGCCTCCTGGCTCCTGACTCCCCTCTGGAACCCCGCCACAGAAGCTAAGCAGTGCTACAATGAGAGCAATGCAGCCACCGGCAACATCATCGAACAGACAATTGGCGTGCTCAAGCAGCGCTTTCAATGCCTGGACCACTCTGGAGGCAGCCCACAATATTCCCCTCTGCAGGTCTCCGAATTCATTGTCATATGCTGCATGCTGCACAATGTAGCCATCATGAGGGGCCAGGCATTGCCAGTGGGGATTGCTGCTTTGACTCGCGTCTCTGTGCTACCATGACGGCTCATCTACATTAAATTCTGCAATGAGACACAAGACACCAATGGCAAATGTCCAAGAAACATTTTACTAAACATCAATAATGAACAATGATCCCCCCAACAACAACTCAAAACAATACAATGATTAAACCAAAATGAATTAAACACAAACCTTGTAGGGGAGGACGAAAACCCCCTCATTTTATCCAGAAGGAAAAGGACTGTGGGATCTGTCTGTGCTGCAATGTGAATTGAAACCGAGATGGTTTGACCTTGGCAGAGCAGTGATTGGATGGGAGAGGACACCGGAGGGCCAATGGTGGGACAGAGTCAGCCCAAAGCATGGGATTTTCAAGCCAATGGGAGAGCACTTGCTCGAAAACTGTGGGACTGACTCATCGCCATTATCGGGCTATTGTCTTCCCCATGTTTACACTATGGAGGGAAATTATGCAGACCTTCAGAAAACTAGGGAACCCAAAACAAACCAAGGACCTACACAATGGCTACAGGAGGCCAACCCAATCAACCCCTACTCAAACCTTGAGTAGATTGGAGAAAACTGAATTGGAGGGAAATTATGCAGACCTTCAGAAAACTAGGGAACCCAAAACAACCCAAGGGCCTACACAAAGGCTACAGGAGGTCAACGCAATCAACACCCACTCAAACCTTGAGTAGGTTAACATCAGTGGGAAAAAACCCGCAATAATCTAAAACTGCTGCATTTTTCAAAATCACAAAGCCCACCAATGGGAAGGATCGATTTCAGCACGAGAGGTGGACTGGATAATCTGGCTATAAAAAGGGGTTTCTGACACAGAGTGTGTGCTGCTCTGCTCTCGTGATCCAACAACCAGCAAGCCTCTCGACACTGAAGGAAAACCAATGTCCGAAGACACCGAAGATAGAAGAAACAAACCACCAGACTGCAGAAGGCACAGTAATGAGTATAACCTCTGGTCCCCAGAACTCCCAACTCAGTTAGGCCAGGAAAGGTGGGAGGTTGAGCATTGTACTGCTAAACTTGTGCAAAGATTTTCGTTGTGTCCGTTTAGTGGGATTTAGGGGGATTGTTTTGTTGGTGTATTGCTGTTTGTTGAGATACACCTTGTCACATAAATTGGAAGCCTAAGTTCCTCTTGCAATCACCTTGTCTCAGTTCTATTGTATTACATCTCCTGATCGTGAGTCTTATGTCAGAACAGTGTAAGGGAAGCTAGGAGCGCCTCGAAAATGCTCAACTGTGTGTCACAGGCTAGGGAAGAAGGGGTTAGGAGTGTTTGATACTCACAGGTGCCTCACAGGCTAGGCATAAGCTGTGGGGACGCACGAGTCTCAAAAACCCCCTTCATAAGCTGTGGACACAGTCTCTCCAGGGGTGCTCTTGCAGCACTCAGAGTATCTCACAGGCCAGGCATAAGCTGTGAGGACAGAAGCCCAGAAATAGACACCCAAGGCACAACAACACTCCCTGAGAACCCCTTACAACCTGCTTCCTGCACCAAGTCAATGCAAAATAATTCATTTCTTAACGTACAACTACTTAAAATGTGATCAATTCTACATAAATGCATGAGCTCAATTTTGTGCCAGCCCTTAATGGCTATTGGCCACACTTCCCCCCCCTCCCCCCCATCCCCGCCCTGTTCCCATCAGCCCCCTCCCATGACTGCTGCTCCTCCTCAAGGCTGCTAGTGGGCTGCTGTGTTGGGGTGGTGGTGAGGGGGGTGCAGATAATGCAGACGGTGTCTGAGGATGCCCTGGACCAGCTCTAGGCCTGGAAGGCCCGGCTGCAGACTGCTGTGCCTCATCATCGACGGAAGCAGTCACTGGTGGCTGGGGTGTCAACCATGTATGGTGCATGGTTGGCGAGTCAGTGGTGGGAGCCGGAATGCTATCACCCTGAGGAAGGACAGCACCTTCCATTTCCTGGAAGCCACTGACTCTCCAACGGCGCTGGGCCTCAGCATCCGAAGCACGATGACTTGCTGGTCTCCATAACTTGCTGGTCTGCTTCGGCACTGTCCCTTCTCCATTGGACAGTGGGGAACGCAGAGAAGATGGCAGCAATTATCGACCACATCACATCACCAAGTTGAAGCGTAGCTTGTGCCTGCGATGTGATCAATGCTGCAACATGTCCAAGGGCACACGCCACACACTCTGGAATGCCACTGTCGCTGCTCAAGGCCACCAACCTCTGTATGTGGGCAATGATGTCCTCGCTGGACTCCTGGGTCGCACTGACAATCTGTGACGCTGCCTCCGCAACAGTCACAATAAGCTTGTCGATGCTCTCTGGGATCTGGCCCAATGCATCCATAAGCTCACGGTGCGATCCTGTGGTTTCCCAGGACATTTCCACCAAGTCCAGTTCCATGTCTGTCTGTCGTTAAGCAGACTGACTTTGCCGACTCACCTTCTAGAGAGCTGGCCTGCGAGATTGCCCTCTCGCACTGCGTTGCTGTAGGTGACTGGGACCATGAGCCTTCGAAGTCGCAAACCCCTCAAAGATCTCATTGCCGCCAGATGACGTATGTTGAGATGGGGAAACTGGTGGGCTCTGTGGCTCAGTTATGTTCATTGTGCCCACTGCCTCATCATCACCGTCTGGCCTGAGGTTGATGCGTCCCGGGAATTCTGGCGCGATTGTGGCTGATCCTCTGCAAGCACAAAAACATATATGTGAGGTTAGCAGCAGGGAAGAGGGCAGGGTGACATTAGTTGGGTGGCACTGTACATGTTCATTTGAAGGACCGCCGCCACTTCATTATACATTTCAATACAGTTTCTTCAGGCGCCCTATCCATTTACATACCCTCACTACCCAAAGCATCGCTCCCGGTAACTGGCCGAGCTGGTACACCAATGAGGGCCGACAGCAGTTCCTCGACATCATTAAGTTGTAGTATTTGAGGTGGCCCCCCACCTGTGCTCAGGTGCTCCCGCCTGTTGTGGGAGTGCTTCGACTGCAAAGAGAAAAATAGGAAGTGTTCAGAAAGGGTTTCTTTGCTGTTGTGGCACATATACCTACCATTGTACAATAGGTGAGACTGTGTGAATGTTCCAGTGGCTTCCGTACAATCTGTTTGGATGTAGCATGAGCTTCGTGAGCGATTCTTAGGAGGTGTAAGTGGATGGTCCCGGGGATCAGGTTCACCTCTGACCAACTTGAGTGGTTCGAATCGCTCCCACTCCCTTGGGTTCTAGACTCTGGATTTATTTGGGGGATGTGATAAAGTGCAAAGGACAACTGGTTTGGTGCAAAAGAACTTTGATTTTATTACGGACAAGAAAATCTAATGTCAAACTTATAATCACTCCAATAAAGAACGATACATTACACATTCAAAGAGGGTTACAGTAAAAATTACACCTCCCACCTCCCAATACCTAATCCTAGCTAGGTTAGACTCCAGGACAGGCAGGGACTATGCTTACCAATCCTTTCTGGTCAGTTACCGGTAGTTCACGATTTCAGTGTTCGTTGAATTCTGTAGGTTCCGCTTGCCGTACCCCGAACGTCGGAGAAGACTTCTTACAGCGCAACCTTCAGTTGGGTTGAGTCCGCTGATGCGGTAAGGTGCGTTTTGGATCTCTGGGGTAAGTACCTGGGTTTCTTCATTAGAAGTAGGTTCAAAGTCTCTTTAGGTAATGTTTTCACCTGTTGGTCGTCAAGCATTAGATTGTAGAGTGGAAACTTTTTGATTCTTTGGTTTCTTCCAGTTGGAGTTTTATTTCGAGTTTGGTCAATCGCGGTAGTTTTTCATTGGGACCACATTGTTTGTGGTTGGTTGCTGCCATGATGGTGATTTTCTTCCTTCCTTCAGGACTTCAGGACTTCGAGGCTGGAGAAGTTAGTTTACAACTGTCGCATTGGTTTCTCTCCCTTCTTGATGACATAAGTGTAGTATGGTACTAGGCAGTGTGGCGCATACAGTGTCTCCTGAGGTAGTAGCAACCCTGTAGCTACCTAGCAACCTAACCTCTGTTAAAATCAGGGGCCAGTTATACGGTTTGAGTTGTTCTAATCTTCGCGCCAAATCAGTCAAGGATTCTTTGTTTGAATTTGGCAGGCTTGACTTCTCTTTGTAATATTTTGGTGAGCTCGTTAAAAGTTAATATGTTTTGGGTGGGTTGCATTTCTAAATCTATTTCCTGATGGAAATATTAGCTTGGTAATCGCAATGTCCTTTTGTGCTTAATATTTCGCATACAGGCTGTGGGCGGGCCTCTTTGTGATGTATATGCTGAAACGGTTTTCCAGATTCAGGTTGATGGTTGGCTATCTCTGGGTTACTTGTTGTAATGTTAATGTCTCTAGCGGAGAAGGATTCTTGAATACCCATTTCTCCAGACAAGTTACGTTCATCCCAACACCCAGACAGCCTCAATAATCAAGTTGTCTCCTGTTAGTTCTTTAGGCCCGCCCACAGCCTTGAGTTTGTCTTTTAAAAGTCCAAAATTCGATTAAAGTTCGTAGTTTCTTCCATAAGACTTTAGGATTTCAAACTTTCCGGTAGATAGTCCCAAATTAAATTTCCTTTCGAATGAGCCCAAGCACTCGGGGTAGGGGGGGGGGGGGTTCTAGTGAATTTTGCACCCTTCAGTACCTCCTGTTGAACACTCCACACTCTTGAGTGTCAATCAAGGTAAGCAAAATTCCTGTTCCTGAGAGTCAACCTTCCCTGTATTTATACTAGCTAAACATTAACGTGCATCCCCCGTTGAAATGCAATGCAATTTACCGGCGAGTACAATCATTACAATTCGATTACAGCATAAGTACGATGCCCATTCTTTACTCGGTTTTCACACTAAAATAATGGTATACAGTCAAACACAGTGTAAGTAGAGTAAAATAAAAGCACGTAGTCAAAACACATTCTCAAGTAACATAAAGGTACATAGTCAAACACATTTTAAGTAACACTCTTACAACACTCGATATTTTGCGGTTTACAGCAGGTAAAAGCAAACACAAATTAAACATGGTAGTATGCTGTCATCCCTCCCTGCATGATTCCCAAGTTCAGCCACGGAGCGTACAGCACCCTTTGGTGCCTGACCTGACGGCCTCTGCGTTTCACTCGGCAAGTGAGACACCATAAGTAAAGAATAATCGCAAGTTGACAGATAACTATAGTGTGGGAAGCGATTCGGATCCAGACTGGGACTTCGATATTTATGAAAAGGTCCCACCAAGGCAGAATGGTGATCTCGAGAATCTTTTTCCCTATCTCAATTGTTTTCTGTTCTAGAGTGTAGAAGTGTTTTTGTGAGATAATTACAGCTTTTAGCAGAGCGGTAAGATGTTCGGGTAGAGGGGGAATTGCATAGCCAAAATGTACAACATAATCCTGCAGGTTTGTAATGTTTTCCTTCACAGTGAGGTGGACAGTGGAGGGTTCAGGAATGGGGACAATCCGTTCCTGTGCCACTTGAACCGATGCCTCAGGTTTGAAGCAAAAACTGCTGTCACTCACCGGACACCAGAAGTGTCCATGTTGGTAGTGGGGCACACTGGTGGTGACACAATATGTCCCCCCCGCTATGTATGCTACCTGTGGAGGGACCTGGTCTTGTGCCATTACCTCCATGGTGCAGTTAATAGGCTGTGCGCCAGCAGCTTTAAACCCACACTGTGACTTTGAATGTGCACTCAATACTGGGGACACAATATTACATGTGCACCCCGGCTCCAGCACCCAGAGAGGTCAGTACCTGTTACAGCGTGTTCCCACATTATGACATAGGTTGGGACCACTGCGAAATGAATGTGTGCACCTCCCTGAATAACTCTAATGTTTTCCACCCGGTATACCGGTGCGGGTCGGGCTGTCCCACCCATGCCCGACATCCTTAGTACAATTCCCATAATGATGTGGTTAGATTTCCCACAGTCAGAGGCTAGGCGGAGCTGGCACGGGCTTAGTGAATTGTTGTACGGCTGGAGGGCTGCGAGGTGCTTGTTCCTGATCCAAGAGGGGACTACACCTTGTTTTAAATCCTCCAGGTTGTTGCGGCCCTTGCCCAACAACCATGCCTCATACAATACGCACACCTCATTCTGTGCAGCCTGGTCCGAAGCTTTTCTATCCTCCCGTATGAGTGCATTCACTATCTGTGCATGTTTTTCCAGCTCAGCCACTATTTCTTTTAAATGGACAGTCATAGCTTGGTTCTCGTGTAGTTCTGAACCTATTACTGTGTTCTCTTGTTTCAGGATATTTTTTAATTGGTTCTTTAAACCGTTTATCTGTGTTTGCAGTGCTATGTCATCTAAGCTATTTATTACAGAGGATCCTGTAATGTAGGCAGTAAAAACGTCGTTTATGATTCCCCTTCTAGGTCTCCCCGAGCCCATGGTGTCCCTAGCGTTTAGGGTGTATAGGTCTGCTTTGTCTACATTTCCAAAGTCTAACTCATAAAATTTTTTGAACATGTCTCTAAGTAGGGCCTGGTATAGCAGCTGTTTCCTTCAGACACCATGCAGGTAGGTGTACCTCGGTAAGGTTTAAAATTACTGAAGCTACTGCGTAATGTACCCGCTGATATAACACCTTTTCGGTCGGTACCAATACTAATCTGTTCCTAGGTCACTTGGTGGTGGTAGGACACCTTTCTATTACTGTGCATATTGGCTGGGTTGTGGACAGGGGTTTCTTAATGTGTGCTCTTAGTTCAGTGGCGTTAATTGGGAGTGGGGAGTGTGGGACCGTGCACCCGTGTAGGCTAGAATCCCACCCCATCACTTCCCCTTCACCTTGCCATTGCCTGGCGAAGGCGATCGATATGCCTGCGGGACAAATACTCTCTGATCCCCACATGCAAACATAAATTCCTTGTTAGGATTCCCACCATTTGTCCCAACACACTTTTACTCCTCCCCATATCCCTGTGATGGTGCGGTACATATCATTACCGAGTCTTTCCCAGTCCGATTCCTGGTCCCATGCATCCTTGCTGAGTTTTCTGAGCCACCACCATCTTCCCAGGGAAATATTTCCTTTGCAAGTCAAACATACACACTTTCCCTCTGTAACACTGACTCGGGCAGCGATGATCCGTATCCGGGGGCATGGAACTGAGGCCTCCCTGTAAGTAAAACCTTCCTGGCTGGAGTAGCGGGTAGAGTTAGATCCCAGCCACCCTGGCCACCTTCCCTCGTGGGCGTAGACGGTGAGTTCTTCCACGACTGGGGTGCCACCCCCGGCGGTTACGATCGTTGCTCTTTCTTCTGAACACCTGTAAATGAGGGATTCTTCCACGTCTCCTCGGTTGCCGCTGCTCATCCTTATCAGGGCGAACAGGAACAGGATCCTTTCCATACTGTTCTCTTTCCTGTCGGGGCACATAAAACAGATTGTCTAGCCCTGAGAAAGTTCTCTGGCTTGACAAAGGTGACCGAGTTCCAAATTGGGCTCTCTTCCTTTCAGACATAGTGTAGTCATTAATCAACTGGCTGTCTTATTCAGTTCTTTGTGGACGAATGTCTGCTTCTGACTTTTATCTCACAGCCATTTTGCTTGTTATCTCACCGGTGCTTCCCTTAATAGTTATACTGGTAGATTTTTCTTACCCCCGGGTGTTACCCGGCCTGTGCCTCTTTTAATAGCTGCACAGGTAGATTCTTTTCCTTACCCCAATAACGAATACATATATTCTTATCATTACACAGATAATCTTACACTACTTTAAATTATTCACTAAACATGCTTAAATTCATATCGTACTATATATGTACATCTGCCACCCGTCTCCGGGTGGCCAGGTTAATTCCTGCCTTCTTTCTGTCTTCTTCTTCCACTGTCCAGCGAGGTCGATAATAGGTCGGTCTGCACTGCCGGACCCGGAGTGTCCTGACCGGACATGGGTTTGAGTCCCACACTATCGGGGGAACATCCCCTCCGGTGCTACAGCACACCGCTCCTTTGGGGGTGGCTGCCTGGTTCATTTCTTCCCCTGGGGCTGGTTCCTGGTTGAGGGCTTCGGGCTGGGGACTCTCACTTTGTGGCTGGTCCACCGCTATTTCTTCTGGGGGTCCCTTGTTGCCCGAGGCTACCGGCTGGGTGTCCCTGCTCGTGGGCTGGTCTCTAACCTTAGGTACCCTTTTGCAGCTGATCCCTTTCCTGGGGCAGAACCGTTCAAATTGGAGTGCTGGTGACCATGGTGTCTTTGGCCGTGGTGCGCAGGGAGTCCTTCTTAAGGCTCTGGCTGCTGGGGGTGCGTCCGAGTCCCAAATGATTGGGGCGACAGCTCCTCCAGTAACACAGTCTGTGGGTCTGCCACGTCCCCTGTGGGATTGCCACAGTCGGGGTTGTTGGCTGGGGGTCCCTGTCTTCAGTGCGGTTTACAGTTTTTGGCTGTCCTTACGTTTTGCTGCTGCCCCTGGGTTAAAAAGTTTGCACTGATTTATGTGGAACCACTTTGTTCAGCGGGGCAATTTTATGGCATAGACCATGGGGCTTGCCTTGTTGACAATGTGGTACCGTCCCATGTACAGTGCCTCAAAAATACCTACTCTAGCTTAGTTTCTCACCATAACCTGGTCCCCTATCTCCCACTCGTGATGCTTGCGGGGTTCCAGCAGCAGTCGGTTGCTCCGATGCTGTTTTCCCATGTTGTTAGCAGCCTGCCAGTGAATCTGTTTAAGGTGTTCAAACAGATTCCTGACAAAGCTGTCCCGGCTCGCTTCCCTAAGCTGACCTTCCGTGAGTACCAGGGCTAACACATGGGCTCTACCGGTCATGAGCTCGTACAGGGAGTACCCCGTGCTCTTTGACTGGCTGGCCCGGATCCCCATGAGGATCAGTGGTAGGACCTCTACCCACCCTTTGGGTGAGTTCCCTGTCTCTTTGCACAGCCTTTCTTTGATAGTGTGGTTTAAACGCTCCACAGGCCCGGATGAATGCGGGTTGTGGGCGATATGCCATTTTCCTTTGATGCCGAGTACCTTAAGGGTCTCCTGTATCACCTGCCCGGTGAAGTGATCCCTTGGTCGGACTCCACGTATTGTGGGAGTCCCCATCGGGAGAACACCTCTCTGAACAGGATCCTGGCTGTTCCCAGGGGAGTGGCTGTTCGGCATGGGAAGGCTTCCACCCATTTGGTGAATACATCCACCAATATTAGGCAGTACTTGTAGCCTCCCTGGGCAGTGGGTAGGGGCCCGATGTAATCGATTTGGATTGACTGCCAGGGTCCCTCTACCCTCCTGTTATGTCCCATAGACACCTTTCTTTTCTGGGGGTAGGGGTTGTTGGCAGCGCACACCAGACAGCTAGCACAGAACTCGCGGACATCTTCCCCGAGTCCTGGCCACCACTCTGCCTGTTCCAATCATTGCCAAGTGGTCTCAGATCCGGGGTGTCCTGCTCCTGGACCCTCGTGGGCCAGCTGGAGGAACTCTTGTTGTTGTTGCGGCACTACCCATTGCTCCTCCCTGAACAGCATGCCTTCTTTAATGGCAATTGTTGCGGTGCCATACGGGCCGTCTATTGTTTCCCTTTTAGCTATCGTGTTCAGGACAGTTTTGAGGACGGGGTCTTGGGTCTGGACCGTTTTTCGGTCCGGGGGCAAAGCTATCCCTCCCTTCCCTGCTGTCCCAATCCTGTCCCTGACTGCCGCAATGGGTCCTGGGTTGCACAGATCCCAGAGCTTTCCCATGCGGGCACCTTGCTTGGCTAACATGTCAGCCTGCTGGTTCTCCTCGCTACGGGGTTCTGTGGTGGAATGTGCCTTCACCTTATGTTTATAGATATTCCCTTCCTCCCCGACGGCTTTCATGCTCTTTTCCAGTAGGGGCTTAATTGCCAGGGGTCTCCCGTCTGCGGATGTGTATCGCGGCGGGATCAGATAGCCAGGTACTCCGTACACGAATTGCATGTGAACATACTGCCCGAGCAAATCGTGTATGGGGTGGGGAATTCTTCGGGGTGTGTGACTACATACACCACCGCAGACAGTTCAGCGTGCTGGGCGCTGATAGTACTGGGGAGTTTAATTACCAGGGCAATGCCTGCCTCGGGGTCATAATCTCCGCAGCCTGTGAGTCGTTCACCCGCAGATACCGTCCACATAGATCTCTCGGCCTCTGGGGTGTAACCCAGCCCGAGAGCCTATGTTAATTTCCCATACCCTTTCTATGGAACACCGGTGGGCTGTCCCTGGATAAATCATGTTGGCTGCGAGTCTTGGCTCGCAGAGACCCTTTACCCTTAGGTCCATTTTCGAAAGGAGCAGGGCCCAGCGAGCAATGTGGGCACTGCTCACTGTCCCGTCCTTGATTCTCCCATCCAGGGGCATTTGGGTGAGCCTATGCTGAGTAAGGAGTGTGATAGGGGACCCCCTGTGAAGATCAGTGATCTTTTCACAGCCCAGTGAGTGGCTAGGAGGTACTGCTCACAGTTGGAGTATCCTTTCTCCACATCCGTGATTATTCTGGAGGAGTAGACCACTGGTCTCAGCCGGCCATGTCGCTCTTGGAGCAGTACTGCACTCAGGCTGTCCCCACTGGCTGCTACCTCCAGGAAAAACTCTTTACCCCCATCTATGGCCCCTGTAGATAGCGCGGTTTGCAGGTCTTTCTTGAGTTGGATAAATGCTGCCTCGCAACCTTTGTCCCAATCCCACTCCACTCCCTTGGGTAGAAGTCGAAGCAGAGGGGCTGCTGTGGCTGCATAAGCCTCAATGAAATCTCTGCAGTACCCGGTTAGCCCAAGAAAAGAACTTATCCCTGTTACTGTGTTGGCGGCTGGTAACTTCTGCACTGCTTCCCTTCTAGTTTTGTCAATGGCTCTTTCCCCAGCGCGCACAGCCAGTCCCAGGAATTTTACTTCCTTCAGGCCGATCTGTGCCTTCTTGGGGTTTACTTTAAAGCCTTCTTCTTTCAGCAGCTCCAGCAGCTCAGCCAGCAATGGGCCATGCTCCTCCCCCTCATCGGTGAACAGGAGCAGATCATCTACATACTGTACTAATTGCTGGGGTCTGCTGAAACTCTTTAAACAGTTGGCCATACACTGGTGGAAAATATTGGGGCTGCTGTAGAAGCCCTGAGGGAGACAGTTCCAAGTGTATTGCTGTCCTTTAAAGGTAAAAGCAAACTTGTACTGATCTTGCCTTCTTAAAGATTTGGACCAGAACCCGTTGGAAATATCCAGCACCGTGAAGGTGGTCGCGGAGGCTGGGATACTTCCAATGAGGTCGACAACAGCAGCAATGGTGGGTGCACAGGCGGGGATGTTACGGTTGAGTACTCGATAGTCCACCGTGGCTCTCCAGGAGTTGTCCAGTTTCTTAACCGGCCACAATGGAGAGTTCACATGGGTAGCTATTGGTCTCCATACCCCCTGTTTAACTAAAGAACCCAAGGCTGTTTCCATCTCTGCCTCCGCCTCCCTGGGGAAGTTGTATTGTTTCTGTGGTCGGGTCATGGGGCCCCCATCTATAATCACCTTGACCCCGTTTATTCTCCCACAGTCGTGTTTGTGAGTGGCAAAAGCTGCAAGGTTTTTCCTCGCATATTCTTGTTATTCTAGCGCAGTGTTACTGACCAGTGATTCAAGGTTGTAACCCTCCTTTGGTTTCATGGTGCACACCGTCCCTTTTCCCTGTTTCCCCGGGATAACCATCACCTCACTCTCCTGTCCTGTACAGACTGAACCCCAAAGACAGTGGTTTCTTAAATCCACTAGGATCCCATGGCCTAGGATGAAGTCAGCCCCAGGATCCCTCTCCCTTCCTGCTCCCACTTCATCAGGACACAAGTCCACTGAGTGTGGAGTGTACCTAAATGAATGGAGAGCGGAACGGAGAATGAGCCCGTCTGTTCAGTGCCTGTGAGACACACCAAGCTGTAGGGGACCCCGTTAGATAGAGGTGAAGCGGCGGGGTTAACTGCATAGACAAGGGTGCTTGAGACACCGGTGTCCAGCAGGTAAGTCCCTTTCACCTTTTCCACTTCCATCTGGACAATCGGTCTCCCCCACGCATCATACTCGAGGGCACACAGGTGGACAGGCTGTGCCTGTCCTAGTATTGGTTTTGGTTGGGAGGGGGCAGATGGGATTTTGGTACCGGTGGCGGTGGCTACCTTTCCAGGGCCATCTAACATGGTTCAGAGTGCGGTTAGAAAGATATCGAATGAGTGGAGAGAGACTAGCTTATCTGTCTCGGCCTTTTTAGCCGAGGCTGGAGAACTCTTTCCTGCGCTACCCTTCCAAGGATTTCTACAATCCTTTCTCCAGTGCCCACTTTTTCCGCACCCAAAAGCAGGTACGTTTTGTATCGGAGGGGTTGCCCCCCTCGAGGTGCCATTCCCTCTTATCTTGGCTAGGTTGAATTTCGTGAACTCTTCCCTTTTGCAGGAACTCTTCCATCCCTCTGCCATTTCTGTAGGCTAGGGTCAGTTGCCGAAGCACTCCCTGTTCAGTGTGGGATCCCTTGGGTCGAACCAGGCCTCAGCCTTAGTTCTTATTCAGGGTAAACTGTTAGCTACTCGGCTTCAGAGCCAGTTTGCTAACTCGTCCGGGCTTAAGTTTTCTCTGTCTATGTCCCCACTACAGGCGCTCTGGTATGCAGGCCACAGTCGGTCTGAGAGCGCCTGTGGGGTTTCCCCTGTGAGCTGCACCGTTTTCTCCATTCTGGAGAAGGGACTCTCATCATTGCAGCCCATAGCTTCTAAAATGTCTTTCTGGACGGCAGCAAGTGTTCTCCGTCCCCTTTTGCTCTCATTCGAGAGGGACTGGTACAGCTTGCTGTCCAAGGATAGGAGGAGCATCTTTGCCATTTCTGCATCATCGCACCCATTAATATCCCCTGCCTGTTCCCCCTCCATAAAGTGAACCAAGGGGTCTCCCTTTGGAGTTAGCTTTCCCAGGTGGCTTATCATAGCCCTAAGCTGTTGGGGAGTGTGGGCGACTGCAAACTGACTTTCCTGGGGCCCTGGATCCCCGGCAAGGGTGGGCGGGCCAAACTTCTGTTGCCGGACCGGGCACATTGGCCCTGGTTCTGGCTCTCCCTATTCTGGCTCACCTTCCTCTCCTCCCTGCGGCCAAGCCGAGCTGAAACTCGGTGCCACAGGTGGTGGTGGTTCACTATCCCTGTCCGCCCCGCAACTGATTTGCCCGTCCTGCTGCTGAACCGGTGTAGTCCCTGGTGCCACAGGTAGTGGCCGGGTAGTTTCTTCCTTCTGTTCCAGGTTTACCTGGGGCATACCCGGGCTTACTAGGCATACCATGCCTTTTGTCTTGGACAGAGCAAGGTTTAAACTTTTGATTTGTTGCTGGCAGGGACCGTGGTCTCCCGATTCAAACCCATTAGTGCTAGCTACTTTATACGCTGCTTGCACATCTTTTAATCTTTCCTGGAGCTCTTTTACTTGTAGGGTGAGGCGAGTGCTTTCCTCCCTCAGTGACTTTTCACTACTTTTGGCCTCGGTAACCTGACATTGAAAATAGTCCTGACTGTTTTTAAACCTTTCCATTATTTGGGTCCTTTCCTGTTTTAGCTTACGGAGTTCTCCTCATAATCTTTCTTCTGACATAACCCTTTCCTGATAGTTCCCTGCGCATTCCCATAACTCTGCCTGTAGTGTCTCATTGCTTTTATCCAGGAGTTGGACCTGTCGCTGTAGGCAGACCAACCAAATTGCCTTCTCTACTGCTTCTTTATGGTCCTTGCTTGCTGTCCACTGGGCTGCAGCGTCAGCTGGATGCTCAGCACGCAATAGACTAAGCACCCGTTCCTTAGTGACATTGACCTTCTTATACACATAGGAGGAAATCCTCTCTTCCATCTTGGTTCTTTGCCACAAACCAGCACTTTCTGCATCACACTCCTTGTGCCAGAGTCCAGCTGCGGTTGCCATTTTGTAAGGGGGGTGGTCCCGGGGATCAGGTTCACCTCTGACCAACTTGAGCGGTTCAAATCGCTCCCACTCCCTTGGGTTCTAGACTCTGGATTTATTTGGGGGATGTGATAAAATGCAAAGGACAACTGGTTTGGTGCAAAAGAACTTTGATTTTATTATGGACAAGAAAATACAATGTCAAACTTATAATCACTCCAATAAAGAACAATACATTACACATTCAAAGGGGGTTACAGTAAAAATTACACCTCCCACCTCCCAATACCTAATCCTAGCTAGGTTAGACTCCAGGGCAGGCAGGGATTATGCTTACCAATCCTTTCTGGTCAGTTACTGGTAGTTCGCGATTTCGGGGTTCGTTGAATTCTGTAGGTTCTGTTTGCCGTACCTCGAACGTCGGAGAACACTTCTTATTGCACAATCTTCAGTTGGGTTGAGTCCGCTGATGCGGTAAGGTGCGTTTTGGACCTATGGGGTAAGCACCCAGTTTTCTTCATTAGAAGTAGGTTCAAAGTCTCTTTAGGTAATGTTTTCACCTGTTGGTCATCAGGCATTAGATTGTAGAGTGGAAACTTTTCGATTCTTCGGTTTCTTCCAGTTGGAGTTTTGTTTCGAGTTTGGTCAATCGCGGTGGTTTTTCGTTGGGACCACGTTGGTTGTGGTTGGTTGCTGCCGCGATGGTGATGTTCTTCCTTCAGGACTTCAGGACTTCCAGGCTGGAGAAGTTAGTTTACAACTGTCGCGTTGGTTTCTCTCCCTTCTTGATAACACAAGTGTAGTACGGTACTAGGCGTAGTGTGGCATACAATGTCTCCTGAGGTAGTAGCAACCTTGTAGCTACCTAGCAACCTAACCTCTGTTAAAAACAGGGTCCAGTTATATGGTTTGAATTGTTATAATCTTCGCGCCAAATCAGTCCAGGATTCTTTGTTTGAATTTGGCGGGCTTGGCTTCTCTGAGTAATATTTTGGCGGGCTCATTAAAAGTTAATATGTTTTGGGTGGGTTACATTTCTAAATCTATTTCCTGATGGAAATATTAGCTTGGCAATCGCATACAGGCTGGATTGAGCCTCTTTGTGATGTATATGCTGAAACAGTTTTCCAGATTCAGGTTGATGGTTGGCTATCTCTGGGTTACTTGTTGTAATGTTAATGTCTCTAGTGGAGAGGGATTCTCAAATACTCATTTCTCCAGACAAGTTACATTCGTCCCAACACCCAGACAGCCTCAATAATCAAGTTGTCTCCTGTTAGTTCTTTAGGTCCATCCACAGCCTTGAGTTTGTCTTTTAAAAGTCCAAAATTCGATTAACGTTCACAGTTTCTTCCATAAGACTTTAGGATTTCAAACTTTCCGGTAGATAGTCCCAAATTAAATTTCATTTCAAATGAGCCCAAACACTGAGGGGGTTCTCATGAATTTTGCACCTTTCAGAGGTCAGTGAGATGTAACATGGGGGCTTCAGATGATCTTTCTGAAAGGCATAGCAGCAGTGGGAGTGTATTGTGAGGAAGGATGTAAATGATTGAGTCTATGTGCATAGATTATTAGAAGCCAATGGGTGCAGAATTAAGCCTTCATCTTTCTTATGCATTGTGAAAGTGCTCCCCACAGGCTGTTAACAGGGACCATATGCATGAAAGATGTCACATAGCATCTGAGATTCATGTTAGAAGGAAAAGAGACATACATAAATGTGAATGATACTCACCCCGATGAAACTGGTAAGGTCATTGAACTTTTTTTGACATTGTGACCCAGTTCAAGGCACAGAGTCTGCAGCAGAGACCTCCTGTGCAATCTCCCTCCACAGTCTCTTAAATACAGGTGGGAGTGGTCTGGCTCCGCCAACAAGATGGAGTGAGGGCCACCTCCTCTCCACTACGTGGACTAAGGTCTCACTTGCCTCATTACTGAAGCGCCTGGCATGCTGCCCTCCTCCTGCTCCTTCATCTTTGCAGAATAGGCTAAAGTGGAGTGGTTTATGTGTGCATGCGCGCAGGAAATTGCTACGCCCTACATTAGTGTTTGTACTCGGGATAAAAAGAATTTCACTGTGCATGCGCAAAATGGCCGCCTCCTTTAACGACACAAGTTTCGGCTCGGGCACACAAAGTCCATTGTGCAATGCCTGACTTAACGTCAACGCTCCTCCAACTTTTATTTTCGCCGAAACTTGCAATCGAAGGCACAAACTATTTTCAGCCGTTAACTTTAACACCCCACCGCGATTAACGCCCTGAAATTCAAAAAGCCCAAAATCCAGCCCAATTTTTTAATGATGTTGATTGAGGAATAAATATTGGCGGGGTCACAGGGATAAATCCCCTGCTCTTCTTCAAAATAGTGCCATGGAATCTTTTACGTCCTCTTGAGAAAACAGACCGGGCCTCGGTTTAATATTTCATCCGAAATACAGCATCTCCAACAGTCAGTGCTCCCTCAGCACTGCACTGGATTGTCAGCTTAGATTTATGTGCTCAAGTCCCTGGAATAGGACTTGAACCCACAACCGTCTGACTCAGAGGCACTCACTGAACCACAGCTGTGTCAAATACAACATGAATTACACAGCAAGTTCAGGTACCCTGAGCACTGCTACTTGATGTGAATCTACCAAAAAGATTAAATGATTAAGTATCAGCAAATACTTCAGTTCCCAACAGTAAGTAACAGAGGACGATATTAAACCGCTCCACCCAGCTTGGTAACGGCCCAAAAATCATGGTGCTGAACTTACCACTCTGTTCCCGCCCGCCGCAATGTTCCCAGGTGCCTCCACGTTGGTGGCCTGTTTCAGACTGGAGCCTCATTCCAATATGCTAATCGGTGTCCTGTGACGTATTCTCTGCCTATTGGAGCCAGGCATTCAGTGACTGAACCAGCCGCCATTCAAGGGACCGCTGCACACTGCTTCGGAAAAGGTGCGTTTACCGATGAACGCTCCACCTGGTCCCACAAAAATCTTCCTCCCACTGTTGTTCACTCCCCGGACACAATTGCCTCCCCCCTACCAATAAGGTCTTCACCCATCTTGCTCCCTTTTAGCGTTTTTGTCTCCCAGCTCCCATCCTGCTGCCCCTTTAAGGCTCCTGCCTCTTGCACCACCTCCTTGTCATTCCCCCTCCTGCTCCCCAAGATGTACGAATCCCCATCTTTATTTGGAGTACTTACACTTACCCCGCACCCTCCACGAACACATAATATTTTAGCGAGAGTCAAGCTATTTATGTCCTGGACCCGTGATGTTCTTCGCTGACTTTGTCCTTTTCCACCATATTTGGTGTGTTTTCCACCATCTCCATCCTATTTTCTGATCTGCAATTTTCTGCCTATTCTTGTGCTCTTTCCTCATTCTGTTCGGTGGCTGTGTCTTCCGCCTGCTCTGCTCTTCTGCCATTCCACTCGCACCTCCTGCTCCTTCTCCCACCTCCTCGTCGCTCAAGGGGCTTCCATCTGCCTCACACTCACAGTGGGTGGGGCCTTTGTGACAAACCACACAGCTCACTACCTTGCTGTTCCGAGCGATGTGTCCAGACTTGCCACAGTTATAACAGTACAGGTCTAGACAGCTTCTTTCTAGATGGTTGTGTCCAAGAGAGTAATAGCAAGCCTTCACCTGGTTATCATGCAATACCCGAAAGTACTACATTCCTTCCATTGTCTCGAATTTCATTCTGTAGGGTAATGACTTCACCCCCTCTGGGAACTGTATCTTTACATAACGAGTTTCATTGGCTAGCCGTGTTCCTGGATAGTATCTCCTCTTTATTACTGAGCAAAGTTTAATGTCCCACAACTCCAACATTTTTATCACCACATCGCCCTCAACATAAACCGGCAGATTTAAGAATGAGACCAGCACATCTTCAGAATACAGCAGAGTTACATCCAAGTACTCACCAACGTTCAGTCTTAGTATAAGTCTTTCCACCTCCTCTCAGCCACCACTGACCATCACCTCGAATCCAACATTCGGCTTTGGTCGGCAAGCAAAGCAACTTCCCTCACCGCAGTCCTCATGTACTGCCTGAAGGATATCCCAAGCTCGTATCTCCTTATCCAGGCAGTGAACCACCACCGTGGTTTCTTTTCCAAACCTCCTGGGGTCCCAGCCCAAATCTTTGGGCCTTTTATTTTCCCTTCTCAAAACATCTTTTCCCCTGATTAAATTCATCCTGGGCCCGGCACTCCAGACCCCTCAGCAGCCATCTGGCTGATGTTTATGGGCCAAAAAGGCTCTAACATTTGAAAAAAAGCAACCCAAAAACCCACCACCAACTTTTTACAAACTCACTCCAACTCCTGCAGTAATCAGCAGCACCTGCTCACTCCGAGCCCCTCCCACCTAGCCACAGTTGACACTGTGCTAGTATTACATTAGAATAAGGAGTGTGATCTCATTAGATCCAGTGTTACATTAGAATAAGGAGTGTGATCTCATTAGATCCAGTAGTACATTAGAATAAGGAGTGTGAAATTAGATCCAATATTACTTTAGGATAAGGAATGTGATCTTATAAGAACATAAGAAATAGGCGCGGGAGTAGGCCATACTGCCCCTCGAGCCTGCTCCGCCATTCAAAAGGATTATAGCTGATCTTCAACCTCAATTCCACTTTCCCACTCTATCCCCATATTCCTTGATTCCCTTAGTGTCAAAACATTTATTGATCTCAGTCTTGAATATAATCAACGACTGAGCATCCACGGGTAGAGAATTCCAGAGATTCACAACCTTTTAGTGAAGACATTTCTCCTCATCTCTATCCTAAATTACTGACCGCTTGTTCTGAGACTGTCACCTCTGGTTCTAGACACCCCAGCCAGGGGAAATATCTTCCCAGAATTTACCTTGTCAAGCATTTAAGAATTTTATATGCTTCAATGAGATTACCTCACATTCTTCTAAACTCTAGGGGGGCAAAATTGCCCGAGAGGTTTGGGAGGTGATAACTCGACAGCACCCCTGGCCGCTGCACAACCGGCGATGACGTCATCGTCCTGCACAATCCCTTACTGTCCCACGCCGACCCCTTAACACCACACAGAGGAAATTGCACGGGTCATGAAGCTGGCGGACAACCCTCTCGGGGCGCTGTTTAAAGGGGAGGCCTGCAGCGCCCCCGTCCGCCATCTTTGTTTGTCGGCCGACTCTTGAGTCGGCTCGACCATAGCAACCCTAGAGTGGCCTGGGCTGCCATCGTGAAGCCCGGCACTCTGTCTTGGGTGCCAGGCTGCAGACCAGCTCTTATACTGCCCTGGTGGCCCCGTGACGGCCACCAAAGGGCCATACAGAGCGTGCAATGGCCCTCCCCTTTAATGGAAAGGGAGGAGCATTGTAGCGCTGGACCCAGCATCGCAGTAGCGCCCCGGGACCGTCCCTACAGGAAACGGAGTGCCGGAAACAGCGCTTTGATTCCTTTCAGGGGTGGCAGGCCCAAATTCACCTTGGGGGTGGGACCTCCGGGCCGGGCGATAAAAGTCCCGGCCCCGGAAGGTTACCACCTCCCAATTGGGGCGAGGGGTAATTTCGCCCCTTAGGGAATTTAGGCCTAGTCTACTCAATCTTAACAGCGTACAGCGGCTGTGTGGCGGTGTGTGATATAGTACTATACATTAACAGTATACGCTGGCGATGGACTATGTGTTAGAATATGATCCAGTACTATACATTAACAGTATACGCTGGTGATGGACTATGTGTTAGTATATAATCCAGTACTATACATTAACAGTGTACTGAAGCTGTGTATCAGTGTGTGATACCGTGGCTTTTCTTCATGCGTGAGTCCAGATAGCGTCAGAAGACTATTCGACCATGGACGGTCTCACAGCTGATCCCAATCCTGTCCGCACCCAAGGCCAACACACACGGACCTCAACAGCCGAAGTCAGTGGGCAATAACCAGCAAGCTGTGAGGGGGGGGGGAGGCAGTGGTCGGGGATGGGGAGCTAATCAGAATTACTTTTACTGCTACTGGTGGGTTCAGCCTGCTCCGTAAGAATCAGGGGTTGAATCCAGTGCCTTCTCCCACTAGCACCTCCCATGTCAAGCTGCATATTAGGCTATTATTCGGAGGCCCTTGCCACTAGTGGGACTGCTTGACTGCATGGAGAAGCATTATCCCTCAGATAATGAAGCAGTCCATGCCCGCATGCAGCGGGAGCTGGCCAACATCCAAGCTTGGGCTGAAATGTGGAAAGTAAAATTCACGTAAAACAAGTGCCAGGCAATGACCATCTCCAACAAAAGAAAGTCAAATCACCTCCCCTTGACATTCAATGGCATTCCCATTGTCGAATCTCCCACCATCAACATCCTGGGGGTCACCATTGACTAGAAACTTAATTGGACCAGCCACGTAAATACTGTGGCGACAAGAGAAGATTAGAGGCTGGGTATTCTGTGGCGAGAGTCTCACCTCCTGACTCCCCAAAGCCTTTCCACCATCTACAAGGCACAAGTCAGGAGTGTGATGGAATACTCTCCACTTGCCTGGATGAGTGCAGCTCCAACAACATTCAAGTAGCTCAAGAACATCCAGAACAAAGCAACCAGCTTGATCGATCACACATCCAGCACCTTAACTCACTCCCTCCACCACCGATGCAATGTGGCTGCAGTGTGTAACATCTACAAAGATGCACTGGAACAACTTGCCAAGGCTTCTTCGACAGCAGCTCCCAAAAGAAGGACAAGGGCAGCAGACTCATGGGAATACCACCACCTCCAAGTTCCCCTCCAAGTCACACACCATCCTGACTTGGAAATATACCAGCCATTCCTTCCAGTATTACATTAGAATAAGAGCAAAAGAACTTAAGAATTAGGAGCAGGAGTAGGCCAGACGGCCCTTCAAGTCTGCTCCGCCATTCAATAAGATTGTGGCTGATCTTCTATCTCAACTCCACTTTCCTGCACTATCCCCATATCCCTTGATTCACTTAATATTCAAAAATCTAGCGATCTCTGTCTTGAATGTACTCAACGATTGAACATCCACAGCTCTCTGGCGTAGAGAATTCCAAAGATTCACTACCCTCTAAGTGAAAACATTTCTCCTCATCTGTCTTAAATGGCCATTCTCTTATTCTGAGACTGTGATCCCTGATTCTCGACTCCCCAGCCAGAGAAAACATCCTCCCTGGATCTACCCTGTCAAGCCCTATAAGAATTTTGTATGTTTCAATGAGATCACCTTTCATTCTTCTAAACTCTAGAGAATATAGGCCTTGTCTACTCAATCTCTCCTCATAGGACAATCCACCCATCCCAGGAATCAGTCTGGTGAACCTTTGTTGCACTCCCTCAATGGCAAGTATATCCTTCCTTAGGTAAGGAGAGCAAAACTGTACGCAATACTTCAGGTGCGGTCTCACCAGGCCCTCTATAATTGCAATAAGATGTCTTTACTCTTATACTCAATTTATGCTTTCAGATAACCATGCAGCAGGTGAGCAGCCTGTGCCTGAGCCCCCCCAACTGAGTCATAAGGGAAAAGAAGAGGGGACGAGGATGAGGAGTGCGAGGAGGAGGAGGAGCCAAGCACTGCATCACTGCTTCTCTCGCCCGTAGGAAAAAGCTCAGAGACTGGCACTACACGGTCCTTAGAGGTTAGCTTAGTACAGGGGTCTGCACTGGGTGATGCACCAGGGACTAGCAGGCTGCAGCACAGTCAAAGGGAAAGAGAACTTCGGGAGCCATCTCCTCGGAGGGCTCGCTTGCACACGAGTTCTGCTGCTTGGCCTCAGATGAGGACCTCGATGGGGAGGCGTTCACACAAAGGGTGATGGCCATGCACTCCGACATGATAGGTGCAATGGGTGCCCTAGAGCCTGTCGGAAGTGGTAAGGAGAGTAGAGGAGTCCACCTCCCGCATTTTACACAGCTCTGCGCAAACCATGGAGCCCATCATTGCCAGTGTGCGGACGCTGGCGGACTCCTAGAGAGACCATGCAGATCCAGACCTCATGATGCATATCATGGTCAATGCGGCAGCTTCCATTGCGGCACAGGCAGAAGCAACGCAACGCTGTAATGAAGTCAATGGTTGCTCGCATGGAAGCTCTCATGCAGTCTCAGCTTGATGCCACGCAACGTCTTGATGCTGTCATGCAGTCTCAGCTGTATGCCCGCAAGCTCTGACTGCTACCATCACCGCTGGGTCCACCACAGTCGATCGGGGATCACACAGTGATGCAGCAGCCCAGCAATCTGTGCTCCATCAGATTGGTGGGGATGCTGAGTTGCTGCCCCAGGGGAGTGGCAGTGGGTCAGTGGAGCAGGAACCTGGGATTTTCCATTATTTTTGCATGCAATCCGCCCACCTAACATCCATTTGCCACTGAAATGAGGTATAACGCCCAGATATCGCCTATTTAGGCACAAAATGGAAACTGACGCTCATTTTTCAGACACATCGTCGAGCGTTACTTTCACCATGTACGTAACACTGGGAAAAAATAATAGCACCCGCCCACTTTTTTTGTCGTAAAGATCACATTTGCCGAAACTAACACCCAAGAGATCGCCCAGCATTACTTTCACCACCTCGCACACATCTCGCCCACAATATCGCTTGCCCAAAACATCGCTCTGAACGAATCACTGCAGTGTGGGCGCCATTTTTCAAATCGCATGTCGCTTCATTGAAAAGGCTGTTTCAACTTCAGGGAAGTTTGGATTGACTCTGGAGTTCTTCTCAGGTGAAGTGACCATCTCAACAGACATCTTTTCAGACTGTGGACGATTGGGTTTTACTATAGGTGTCTTTTAGTGTGGAAATTATTGCTTTTGATCAATCGCTATTATACTTTCATTGGAATAGAGCCAGCCATTTGTCAAGCCTGCATCAATTAATACGCAGCTGCTGCAGAGTGCAAATGGCACAATGTCTAATGCACATCATTATGTGCCCAATGTAAGTTGTGCCAGAATGAGGAGGAGGTCCAAACCATACACACCCTGCACGTACAGGGAGAAGGGGTCTTACCTCGATGTGTCCGAGCAGACCTACATTCGAAGACTGTGCTTCCACAAGGTGGTGATCACTGAAATATGCGAGTTCTTCAGGCCAGATATGTAGCCTGCCATCAAGACATAACTGTCGGTCAAGGTCAAGGTCACCGCGGCACTGTCTTTCTATGCGTCCAGTTCCTTTCGGGCCTCCGTGGTCGACATTTCCCCTCTGTCTCACCGTGCCACACATCGCTACATTAGACAGGTCACGGAGGCCCTGTACGCGTGTAGGATGGACTTTATCAGCTTCCCCATGACCACGGAGGCTCAGACTGACAGGGCTGGAGCATTCTACCGTATTGCTAAGTTCCCCAGGGTGCAGGGAGCAATACAGAACACTCACATCGCCATGCAGGCACCTTCTCAGGACCCAGAGCTTTTTCATAACAGAAAAGGATATCACTCCCTGAAGGTCCAACTAGTTGTCGACCACAACCAGATAATAATGGCAGTGAATGCCAAATGTCCGGACAGCTTCAATGAGGCTCACATCCTGCATGAGAGCGCTGTCCCTGACATGTTTAAGTGTCAGCCATAAGGACAATGCTGGATGCTTGGTGATAACCGATATGGCCTAGCCACCTAGCTGATGACCCCCCTGCATGACACCCACACCGAGGCCGAGAAGCGATACAACCAGAGCCACAGAGACACATGCAGTGTGGTCCAGAAAACAATAACTGTGTTTAAGCAGCACTTTAGATGCCTGGAGCATTCAGGAGGGGAGCTACAATATAACCCTGAGCAAGTAGCTAAATCTATGGACATGTGCTCCATGCTGCACAACCTGGCTATCAGGAGGGGACAAGAATTGCCAGAAGGGACTGATGGTCCACCTCAGGAGAGAGAGGAAGAGGAGGACGAGGGGCTGGATGCTGACCTAGGGCCAGACAATAAGGCTGGCTATGCAACCATGCCTACGACCCCCTCCAGACGGCAGGAAAGGGCCTGTGATGGCTACATAGCTGCAAGACTCTTAAGTCAGGAGTTCATAAATGAGCGATTTGTCTGAAAGAACGTTGCTGTGATTGACAACGCTGACACACTGCTGTGTGTGTGCAGCTCAGACATCAATAGTGGGCATCACCTTGGTCCAGTTAAAGCTTAAGTTGATTCAAGTGAAGTTTTATTTAACCCTTTCATGTGAAGGAATCACCAGTGTGTAACGGTCCAGCTATCTGACATAATGCACAACAAGGTTATGGTGAATAAAAAACATTTTATACGACCATTGGTCTGAAATCATAAGTATCACGGGCAAAAACACCCCACCCCACTTTTTCGACCATTGATATCAATCAAATGCTCAACATGTCCAGCAACACAGAATACAAAGGCAAAGCAGGAGCGTGGCCCCCTCCCCCATACATTACAACAAATTGCATACACCCAGATGGAGTTATAACACGGCCATCACCTGCGGACATGCACCTCACTTTCCTTCCCCATTCCCCTTCTTCTCCCCACCTCTACCCCTTCTCCTCCTCGCTCCATGCCGCCTGGCCGAAGAGCTCTTCAGGCAGTGCCTCATTGGGGGGGATGAAGGCAAGGGCGGTGGTTGCACGGGTAAGGGAGCAGGGGGTGCCGAGGTGGGAACATTCTCGGATCCAGAAGCAGGATCTTGGTCCTGCCTCTGATATGTCGTTGGCACCGGTGGTGCGGAACCTAAGGGTGGAGTGCCATGTTCCGGGACCACTGGGAGGCCTGTGCCAGCAGTGTTCCTGGCTATCACATCCAGGGCCTCAGCCATCTGTGGAACGTACTCAGTCATGGTGGCCAGCTGTCGGGATATGCCCCCCAATGCATTGAGGATCTGGTCACCAATGTCTACAGTCCTCCTGGACAACTGTACCTTCTCTCCGCTCTCATGTGGCACACGTGGAACAGACCTGCCGTGTCCGCGAAACCTCCGCTGGGTCGGCGCCATCCTGGGGACAAATGGAGTGCCCTATGGCGAGGTACCAGGGCCCAGTACCTCCAGAGTGGAGGCGGGAATGTCCGGAGGAGCACTAGATGGCCTTGGGATGAAATGCCTTCTGGAGCTTGGCAATGCAGGTTCCTCGAAATCCGTGCTCTCATCCGTAGAGAACAGACCAAGCGGAGAGTCGGAGCCCCTCAGCACCAGATGTAGGATCATCTGGCGAGTCCCCCACCTTCTGGCCTCTGTGGTCTTGCCTGGGGCCGCGCTGCTGGCTGAGCTGCAAAACACAAATGAGGTTATTAGAGGAGAAGATGGTGCTAGAGTGACAAGGTGAGTCCAGCGCTACACACAGTATATGCACGACAAAAGCACTACCGCTATCAAAATCATCACAGACATCACATTTCATGACCATCAACACATTCTGCATTGCAGTGATTTTCATTAGGCCAGCATTATTTCTAGAACAATTTTAGAAATCATCTATCATATATTATTGTTCAGATATGAGTGGGTGTGGCATCTATTGACTTTACATCACGCAATGGTATAAGCTTTACTCACGTGGCATCACTTCAGGGTCTGCAGATGCTTCTGTGGCTGTCCGGGGGGTGCTTCCCCACAAGTGTGAGCACCCGCTCCTCCATCTCAGTGATGTCGCTGGGGACTGGTGGCCCCCCACCCGTTTGCCTCTGCACAGACCTCATCATCGATAGCTTCTTTTGCAGAAGGTAACAGGACGACAAGGCATGAGATCATTGTGTGATATCATTGCTAGGTACTGTCACAGAGACTGGTACAACACATAACCGACAGATGTAATCATGATTATTATGCTAATTATCATTCTTTACCTAAAGACGTACACCGTGGTCGCAGGCTTTGAGTACAACATTCCCGGTAAAAGTGAAAGACCTCACATCTGATGATAGTCACTCATGACTCTTACAAATCAAATTATATAAATATATCAGTACATGTAAATAAATGTAATAGTTACTCTTGCGGATCCGACAAGGTCGTTCCATCGTTTGCGGTATTGGTTGCCCTTACGCTCCTCATTGGTCGTCGACGAGACCGCCTCTGCTATCTCGGCCCATATCTTCTGGTAGGCCTTTGGGGTGGATTTCCCATGCCCTCCCTGTGTCAAATCACCCCAGTGTGACTCGACCTCCTGCAGGAGGGAGGCATTTGCCTCGTCCGAGAACATCCTCGCTCTTTTGCGCCCTCCAATGTGCTCCTCTCGCAGCTCACTGCTCTGCCAGCGTCAGTCTCCATAGCGTGCTGTGATTCCTCCTCCTCTCCCTCCATTATAAGCACCAAACTCAGGCAAATATTTGGCTGGTAACAGCTAATTTTTTTTTCCCCAATTTGCTCTAAAGCTCTAAACTCTCCTTCCTACCTCCCAAAGCAGCCACACCACACCAACACACGCCTTCACTCCCTCTCAGCTCCCTCTCTCTCTGTCTCCTCTTATGCGCATGTCATGATGACCCTTGTCCTCCTGAATCGCGGGAATCGAGCGTTGCCATGCCGCTGCTAAGGACGGCGACACTTTACGGCACAAGGTCAGCGAGATTTAATGCTACCGCCCATTTAATATCGCTCACGGTAACACCCATTTTCAAAAATGGAGACTAGGGGCTTTGAGGATGGGCGACAAGGCGGTGATTTGAAAACTCATTTTTAACCGCCCATGCCGGAAATAACTCCCATTTTTGGGCGATCTGCACAAAAGTGTAAAATTCAGCCCCTGGTGTTCTCTCTTATCACTGCTTATCACCCAGCCAGCCCAGACGGCCGCCGCCCAGTTTGACGTGGTGCAGTGTACAGCGGGCCTTCCAGGCCCAGAGCTGGTCAAGGGCGTCCTGCAAGGCCAACTGTAGTCTCTGGCCCTGACACACAGTAGCCTTCCACCAGCCATGTTGCAGCCACAGGGAACACACTGTGGAGGACTCTTAGAACAGGTCAACGAAAGAGGGGATATAAGAAATTGCACAAGGGTGATGAATAAATACACATTTATACATTTTATTGTTGTTTGATAAATGGTGATTGGAATGTTTAATGTTTGCTGTTATCTCGGCATTTCAGTCTTGGGGCTTTTGTACGGAAGGGCAAATTGATGTGGTGATAGGGACGGCCACAGGAACCGGGAAGTGGGATGGAAATCAGTGAAATGAGCTCTGATGAGATGGTCGCGGACCTACCTTGCAGGATCGCGATGGAGTCGCTGTTTCCACCGTCGCGGCAGTTGCTGCTCCTGCTCCTTCTCATCCTCTTGCTGTTGCTCCTCCTCCTGCTCCTCCTCCTGGTCCTCCTCCCCCTCCTGAGGTGGTGTGGCTATGCCTGGTGCCAATGGCTGTGGCCTCATGATGGCCAGGTTGTGCAGCATGCAGCAGACGATGACGAATTGGGACACCCGCTCAGACGAGTACTGCAGGACTCCTCCCGAACAGCCAAGGCAGTGGAACTGTTGCTTCAGCACTCCGATGGTCTTCTCAATGATATTCCCGGTGGTGGCATGGCTCTCATTGTGCGAGGGCTGGGCAGGTGTGGTGGGGTTGCAGAGAGGAGTCATGAGCCAGGGGGATAGCGGATAGCCCTTGTCTTCGAGCAGCCAGCCGCAAGCTTCATTTAGGGGCTGGAACAGAGCTGACACACTGGTCTGGCGCAGGATGAATGCATCGTGGCTGCTGCCAGGATAGCGGGTATTGATGGTGAGTATTCTGCTTGTGTGGTCGTACACCAACTGGACATTCAGTGAGTGGTAGTCTTTGCAGTAACGGAAACATGGAAACATAGAAAATAGGAGCAGTAGTAGGTTATGCGGCCCTTTGAGTCTGAAACGCCATTCAATATGATCATGGCTGACCCTCTATCTCAACACGATATTCCCGCTTTTTCCCCATACCCCCTGATGCCTTTTGTTTCTAGAAATCCATCTATCTACCTCTTAAGTATATTCAGTGACTTGGCCTCCACAGCCTTCTATGGTAGAGAATTCCACAGGTTCACCACCCTTTGAGTGAAAAAATTTCTCTTCATCTTGGTCCTAAATTTCCTACCCCATATCCTGAGACTGTGACCCCTTGTTCTGGACTTCCCAGCCCGGGGAAACATCCTCCCCGCATCCAGTCTATCCAACCCAGTCAGAATTTTATATGTTTCAATGAGATCCCCTCTCATTCTTCTAAACTCGAGTGAATACAGGCCTAGTCGACCCAATCGCTCCTCATACGACAGTCCTGCCATTCCAGGATTCAGTCTGGTGAACCTTCGCTGCACTCCCTCTATGGCAAGTATATCCTTTCTTAAGTAAGGAGACCAAAACTGCACACAATACTCCAGGTGCGGTCTCACCAAGGCCCTGTATAACTGTAGAAAGGCATCCTTGCTCCTGTACTCAAATCCTCTTGCAACGAAGGCCAACATACTATTTGCCTTCCTACACGCTTGCTGCACCTGCATGTTTGTTTTCAATGACTGATGTACAAGGACACTCAGATCCCTTTGTACATCAACACTTCCCAAGCCATTACCATTTAAATAATACTTTGTCCTTATGTTTTTCCTACCAAAGTGGATAACTTCACATTTATCCACATTATACTGCATCTGCCATGTGTTTGCCCACTCATTTAACCTATCTAAATCGCTTTGCAGTTTCTTTGCATCCTCCTCACAACTCACAATCCCACCTAGTTTGGTGTTGTCAGCAAACTTGGAAATATTACATTTGGTTCCCTCATCCAAATCATTTATATATATTGTGGGCCACCCTGACCTGTGAGAGAACACCACCGCAGGTTCGGGAGTATAAGAGCTGGAGCAAGCCATTGCAGCTTCCAGCGCGAGCCGACACAATTTTGCGACTACTTTGAGGTGGGCGACTGGGTGACGTCATCAGGATCCAGCGTGGGCAGGAGCATCGGCAAGGCCCTGGTACAGCGGAGGAGTGGGAAGGTCATGGCGGACTTGCGCCGAGTGATCGGGGCGGAGAAGTGATGAGGGATCGTGGCTGAGATTTGGTGGGTGATCGTGGTGAAGGTGCGGCGAATGTTTGTGGTGGAGGAGCGGCGAGAGATCGTGGCGGAGGTGCGGCCTAGAAGAGCCGAGGGCCCAGGGGCAGCACGGGCCTGCCCACACTGCGATATGTGTGTGCACTAGGTCCGTGCAGCATGGCAGGTTTCCAGTCATCCTGGTTAACCCTTGCTACTGGTTAAAGGCCAAGCTCTGTCAAGCACGTGTGGTGGCTATTGTGCAACAGTCACCACACATTAAAAAAAATCCACGCACAGGCATCTTCCAGCCTTCAATTGGAGTTCAGGACTGGAACATTGGGTCCTTCATTGAAACTTCTGTGAACTCATGTGGAAGCAAGTTATCCTTGTAGGGATCAGTGCTTGGGCCCCAGCTATTCACAATATATCATCATAGGTGTTAGTCACTGCCCACCACCCGAAAAAGACCCGTTTATTCCCACTCTCTGTTTCCTGTCAGTTAACCAATTTTCAATCCATGCCAATACATTACCCCCAATCCTATGTGCTTTAATTTTGCACAATAACCTCTTATGTGGGACTTTATCAAAGGCCTTCTGAAAATCCAAATACACTACATCCACTGGTTCTCCCTTATCTATTCTATCAGTTACATCTCGGGATTGTGATGCGGTACCCTCAAAGTGACATGGGTGCAGTCAATGGCACACTGCACCATGGGGAAGCCCGCTATCCTGGCAAAGCCACATGCACACTCGTGCTGCTTCTCTCTATTCATGGGGAGGAAGATGTAGTCTCTCCTCCTTCTGTACAGGGCATCTGTGACCTCCCTGATGGAGCAATGGACGTCAAACTGGGAGATGTTGGAGATGTCTCTTGTTGCTCCCTGGCATAGAAATTGAGCACGGTGGTGACCTTGACTGCCACTGAGAGAGCCGTCCTCACCCTGGTCAGATGCTGGAGGTCTGGTTGCAGCAGATGGCGGAGCTCTGTGACCACGGTCCTTGCTGAAACGCAGCACAACAGGGAGAACCAGAGGCAGCGCGGCGCTGATGCCTTGCAGCATCGCTCACTCCGCCCCATCCCACTTCCGCCCCCATGATGAGGCCACTTCTGCCCCGCTCCATAAAAAACCCCCAAGTGCTGAGTTCCAATGGTTTTGCCGTCCCATGAATTGAGGCAGCCAGAACACATTGAAAATGGTAGGTGCAACTCGTTTTGGGCCCCTATATGTAGATTAAAGTCCCCCATGACTATCGTACTAACCCCAACCATATTACCCTGGTTAAGGAGTGTGATCTCCCATTAGATCCAGCATTACTTTAGAATAAGGAGCATGATCTCATTAGATCCAGTATTACATTAGAGAAAAGAGAACTCAGCAGAGGGAATCGGAGTGGCTCTGCCATCTTAAACACCTACAGCAGATTTGAACAAAATGCCTAGAGGGTTGTTAATAGGTTGTGCTTCTATTTTGTTGTTTTTACTTTCATATTCTGAGCTTAATGTGATATATAAAGGCGAGGAATGTATCATAAAGGATATTTCAAGATTTAAATATAACAGCCAGTAATGTTGCAGTTTAAAAATCATGTATCCTATAAAGAAAATCACCATACTAGCTCCTCAAATTGGCTTTTGGGTGTTTTCTAGACATACAAAACACAGGGGTGGGAGGGAGAGAGAAAACCTGCTTTAATTTTGCCAATCAAAATCTAAGAGTAGATTTCAAGTCCCATAATTGTGGATTGCTACATTTTTTGGAAAAAAAGATGTAAAGACATCATGCACTGTTTGGAAGTGTTAAATATCAATGTTCACTTTACAACCCCATTGTTTGTGGATGCAGGTAGCAAGGTTGAATGGCGCAAGCACGTCCGACACTGATTAAAATGCTTTTTTTCTCAACAATTTTCAGACACTTCATTAATCGATGTGAATCATGATAACAGATAATACTCACCTCAGCTTGTATTAATGATGCCCTCTGTCGATTGTCTGCAGTGCCACTGCTAGATGCATGGAGATGAATGGCATTTGGAGCAGGAGTAAATAATGTATAGAAACACATTCACAAAGTCACAGAACACTTGAACTGGCCGATCTATATTAGAGTTCAAAATCACACACCATGTTAGGGGGTAGCCCAATGATTCAGAAGTTATTGTTCCAATACATTGCAGGGTATAAATTTAAGTGTGCAAAATCACAAACTCAGACTTGGATTTTTACATAATGTTTACTCCTCTTATCTCCCTTTGCAAATGTTTCTCATCTCCATTTATACTTGTCAGGCTAGGATGTCCAATCTCAACTGGGCAGTTTAGTGAGTTTCTGATCTTGGCTATGTCAATTGACCTTTGGAAAGCGGAGACAGGGAAATTCAGAGTATGGGACAACCTTGGTGGCTGTCGTGTGGTTTCCTGCTTGCAAATAAAAAGCAGCATTGGCCTTAGGAGCAAGTCAACCCTGGAAAACTGCTCATAAACTGATGCATATATTAAACCTTGGGTTAGAGAGAGCCAACATGTGCCAAGGTTCCAAGGGCTCCTTAAACAAATCTTTTAGCCATCTGCTGTTAAGTTTTTTGACTTTGTTGGAAGCCCTCCATTATGAAACACATTCCAACACATAAAGAAAGAAAGAATTGGATTCATATAGTGCCTTTCATGACCACCAGATGTCTCAAAGCGCTTTGCAGCCAATTTTGGAGTGTAGTTACTATTGTAATGTAGGAAACTTGGCAGCCAATTTGCGCACAAGCAAACTCCCACGAGCAGCAATGTGATAATGACCAGATAATCTTTTTTTTTTTTGTTATGTTGATTGAGGGATAAATATTGGCCAGGACACCGGGGATAAGTCCCCTGCTCTTCTTCGAAATAATGCCATGGGATCTTTAAGGGAAGAAATTCCAATCAAAAAGGTTTATATGAAAACACAGACTGTTCTGACCCATTTATTTGCAATTTGCTTAATTGCATTTCCTGTTTTAATGCAACTATTTCTATAGTCCTGTTTTTTAAACCTGTGGAAGAAACATCATTATAGTTAAAAAGAGGATCCAATTGGCCTTCAGTTGGATCCTCTTCCCCAGATAACTGGCCCTTCCTTATATACATGCCTTTATGCACAGCAAGCCATTAAACATAATGTCAGGGCCCCTATACTGAGTATTTTATTTTTATGTGCAGGGCGTGCAGCTGACCTCCCTATTTAAAGATGATGGGCACTTAGCTAAAGGGAACTATCACAAGTAATGTAGGCATTAAGGTAATGTAATTATGATGGTAAAGTTGCAGGAATGCATATGAAAAAGTATATTTTATAAAATAAACAACGATACGATATGTTGGTGACACAAGTTTAAAAGTACCACCTGTAACTAATGCACTGGTCATATCCCTAGGTTTGCAGCTCGTAAAAATCTGTGTAATGATATATTGTATACATCTAGCTGCCCCCTTCTAGTGGTCCTTTTATTTAGCTTATAAATTATGAATTAGACTTATTCAAAGCAAAGGTTAAACAGTAGCACATGGGCAATGCAGCTGAATTAATTTAGTTACTGAACTTCTAACTTATATCTCCTCAGGTTTTCAAAAATAACAAAAGTCACAACACTATACTAACTCTTTTTGTAATATTAAACCTGGACCAGCATCCTTCACATAAAAGTTAGAAGTAGGGTTTTGCCTACCCGCCACCGAGTCTCTGTCAACCATCTTCATACAGGCTGCAACACAAAAAGAACTGACTAGTTGGGAGCACACTGCCTGCAACCCTTTTCACATTAAAAACAGGGATACAAGAAAATAAAAGGAATCTCCACAGTTGAAGCAAGTTTATCAAATGAGTGTAAAATCAAAATATTGCAGATGCTGAAAATCTGAAATAAAACTTCTGATGAATGGTCATTGACCTGAAACATTGGCCTCGATATTTCCGGGGAGGCAGGAAGGGTGGAAGGGAGCTCTGTAGAGGGCAAAGAACCCAGCAATGGGGTCTAGTTGGTGTCAGGTTGTTCGATCCCGCAATTTTAACCAGACCCCCTCCTCCCCCACCGACCCCTCCTGCCAATTGAAGGGTATTTAAAATCAAGGTTGTTAATTCTGTTTCTCTCTCCACAGGTGCTGCTTGACCTAAAATCATAGAATGATACAGTAAATAAGGAGGCCATTCAGCCCATCGTGCTGAAAGAGCTATCCAATTAGTCCCACTCCCTTGCTCTGTCCCCATAGTCCTGTGAATTTTTTCCCTTGAAGTATTTATCCAATTCCCTTTTGAAAGTTACTATTGAATCTGTTTCCACCAGGCAGTGCATTCCATATCACAACAACTCGTTGCGTAAAACAAAAGTCCTCAGGGCCGAAATTGCCCACCGCTGGAAACAGGGTGCATGCACCCCGTTTCTAGTGTTTTTACCGCCGCGATGGACGAGGTGGTCTCTTGAGCGAAATTCCGCTCTTTGGCTTCTTTTTTCCGGCGGTCTGGAAGTTGCTCATAATGGGGGCAGATATGCGGCGGTGAGCACACTAGAGGGGCGGAAGCTGGAGGCGGGGGTGTAATGTCCGCCACTGTCAGTCATCATAGCACCACGTCACCACGGCTCTCCCCTTCACTTAAATTATTCTATTTATTCCTGATTTTGAACACCTCTATCAAATCTTCTCTTAACCTTCTCTGCTCTCAGGAGAACACCCCCAGCTTCTCCAGTCTCTCCACATAACTGAACTCCCTCATCCCTGGTAAGTCCTCTTTGCACCCTCTCAAAGATCTTGACATCCTTCCTAAAGTGTGGTTCCCAGAATTAAACTCCAGCTGAGCCTAATCAGTGTTTTATAAATGTTTAGCATTACTTCCTTGCTTCTATTAATAAAGCCAAGGATCCCATATGCTTTTTTAACCGCCTTCTCGACTTGGCCTGCCACTTCAAAGATTTCTGTCATTCACCCCCAGGTCTATCTGTCCCTGCACCCCCATTAAAATTGATCCATTTAGTTTATACCTTTCCTCATTCTTCCCACCAAAATGTATCATTTCACACTTCTCTACATTAAATTTAATCTGCCATGTGTCTGCCCATTTCACCAGTCCCTATGTCCTCCTGAAATCTGTTGCTATCTTCCTCATTGTTTACTACATTTCAGAGTTGTATATCATCTGTAAACTTTAAAATGATGCCCTGTATACCCAAGTCCAGGTCACTAATATATATCAAAAAGTGCAGCAGTCCTAATCCCAACCCCTGGGAACACCACTATATACTTCCTTCCACTGACACCAACTCCTGGGAACACCACTGTATGCTTCCTTCCAGTCTAAAAAGAGCCATTCACCATTAATCTCTGCTTTCTGTCCAAGTTCATATCCACACTGCCACTGTCCCTTTAATCCCATGAGCTTTAATTATGCTTACAAGTCTAATATGTGGTACTGTGTCAAATGCCTGCTGAGTATTTTCAGAATTTTACTTTTTTATATCAAATTAGTGCAATGGTTTCCTGAGCTCCACCTGGATGTGATCCATCAAGCATTTTACCATAGATTTGACCAACTTCAAGATAATGCAAACAGGCTGCATCAAGTGGTTTCTACTTGCTTTCTAATCGAAATGTATTTGTGTATATGAGGTTCCCTATTTTGAATATTCCTGGCAGGTACCCATGCTAATGTATTTGCTTCATGGGTTCCTTGCTTAAGAATTCAGAGCAATACATTGCTATTAAGAACTAGTTAGTTTATTAACAAAGGTTTAACAATCACACTACACATTATCAGTTCATCTACTAGGTTCATAGATGCATACCTCATTGTGGATGACCTAGACTCAACTGACTGGGGTTTTATTGAGTCTTGCGAACATCACGTAACTGGCTAAGCCACTCACAATGCAATAGCTCTACAACTCTTTTGTTGCAAACAAAAATGAACATTAAATCAATTAACCCTTATTAAAGTGGCGGGGGGGAGGAACACTCCCATCACTTTTCAGGTGCCCTTTTTTGGGGGGGGGTTGCTCCTTTCACCAGTGTATCCAGAGCAGGGCCAATGAAACTCCTACCTAGGGAATCCCCTCACCTAGCCATGCCCTGATAGAGAGGCCATGTGGCATGCTGCAAGTTTCTGATGATAATACTTCTTAAGTCTGACAACTATGGTGTCCCTCTGGATCTAAATAAAAAGATTGTTATTACTTTCTTTTCCTGGAGAACACTATGATTGAGGAAATAATTTGTGGTTCATACAACTTCTCTTATTTCACTTTGAAACTGTTGTGATAGAAATGCTGAGGAAATCATATTTGTAGGTATTATTTGATACAGAACATGCACAAATTGCAAAACCTGCAGTGGAAATTCCGCACTGAACAAATAAAAATCACTAATCCCACATCAGCAGGTGTAAAGCATAAAAATAATAATAAAGACAGTTACTAAAGGCACGAACTAACCAAGAAATGGAATCTCAAGGAGAAACAGTGGAGGTGAATTTAAATGCATTGCTATAACCTCTGACACAATAACATTATGGGGAACACTGCCACTGGTCACTGTACATTGGCAACATTTCAAACATGCGAGGAAGATTTCCAGTGGAATCATAAATTTGTACTTTAGAATGCATTTATGATTTGGTCAGACATAGTGAGCATTATCTTCCCATTATGTTTACAATATCACTATCCACGTGACCAAGGGAAATCCTCCTCCTGCTAGCTGATTTTTGAATCATGTTATGATAATTCAAACTGCCCAAATTAGTGATCTAAAAATCAGTCTAAACACAGAGTGGGTGGAGATAGAACAAATTGGGGTAGAGTTTGGTAACGGGCCCAGACCGGCACACGCCTGAACCGAGAAGACCAGTGACCCAAGGAAATCGATCCGGATAACGGGCCTCGTCATCAAACGTGGAATGAGCTTCCACCGCTGGTCATGCCTCCACAGGCAGCTCGGCCAAGCGAAGGCATCAAAGTCATCACCTGCCTCGTCTGAGGGTGGTCCTCAGGTATTTCCCGGGCAGGTAATTGAGCACCCTCAACTTCAGTGGCTGCCTGCCCTGCTCATAGCTGACTAATTTATGGATGGTATTCTTTAACAGAAGTTTGGCCTCCAATTCACATACTTAAGGCGCCTAACGCCTGTTTTAGCTATCCGCCCGGTGCACCAAAAAAAGGTCTCGACAAATTTAGCAGTGGGACCAACGCTTGCGCACATTTACACCCAAAATACAGATGCAACGCATTCCAATTTGTAGACTGTCAATTCTAAATAAAAAATGTTTTGAATTAAATTTTATAGATGTTGAGGCAGAAATAGTCAACTAAGCGCTGTATACATTCATGTTCCTGTTTATGATCTAAAATTAAATCGCTCAATGCATCCACTGAGAAAGTCATCAGGAAACCCGTGTGAACTTTCAAGTGAGCCATTTTTGGACAATGTTACTCCTCTGACTAAAACAATTAAAGGAAATGATGAACACTATGTCACAAGATAGTGCCCCACTGACACCATTTAAACTGTACTTTAGAAACTGTCAGAAATACTATTTGTCTCACAAATTTTCAACATCTGCAACCTGCTGCGCAAACGATCTACAAAATATTTTAGAACAGATAGTTCAATAATTGTTTATCCATTAAATCTATTTATTTTTAATTCTTTACATGTTATGATGTAAAGGACACAGTTGAACCACATCAATCTTTGTTAGCACAAGTGGTCCTCGATTATATTGCTGGAAAAAGACAAGGTGGTCTCCTAGCTCAGATTTCAGCCCTTTTGTTGCTTTGTCCCTATGGATTGCACTTTAAAGAGCACCCTTTTTACAAACCAGTTGGAAAGAATTATCATTAACCTTAACATCCTTTATAGTGTTATATATATGGGGGGAAATTGCATTCGGAGACTTCTTTCGTACGAATGCCACAGATCCCCAAAAGATCTACGAAAGTACCTGATGGTCCCGGAGGAACATAGGATTCCGGTCGGGAAGATGTCTTTCAGGTATGTACATACATGCTGGAGTCACATGGGTCTGGATCACCAATCACTATGCAGTATTCTCATTGATAAAAATAGGTACTCTGTTTGTATGAGTTGCAATTACTATCAATGAGAATAACCCCCCTAAAACTCTGAAACACAGCACAATAAATAAATAAAACACCTCACATTTTTAAAATGGATTGAAATTAAATGTAATTAAATGTTTGAGAAAAAACAAATATTTGGGGGAATTTTTTTAATGTGTTTTAATAGGGTTAAAAATTAATTTACCTTAATGGATAGGGTTTTTAATATAAAAATGAGTGTTTAAATTTAATTTTTATGGGCTAGAATTTCCCCTGGGATCGCCCAGTTACCACCTGTTTTTACCAAAAAGGCAAATTACCACACTGTACCGCTCATTTGACACCCGTTTTACTGCCGATTATCGCCGGCGGTAATTCGTCCTACGATTATTGCCGGCGTTGCTGCACATTGTCCGCCCACGTTTCTCGCCCAAAAATCGATCAAAATTCCCCAGCAGTGCAAATTTCCACAAAAATGTTTTTACTGCCTGCTATCGTCCGTTATCGCTCAGGATCGAAACCACCCATTTTTTTGGTACTTACCTTTCTTGGGTCCAGCATTATGCCTCCATTTTTTTTCTCTGTGGGGAAATGGCTGCATTTTTAGTTTCTCTTTCACTCCCAATGTATATTGAAGGAGGACAAGAAGAAACAGGAGCATTTGATTAGAAACAAATGATAATCAGTCAGCCCACCAATCTCGAGGCTTCATAGAAAATATTGCAACTGAGGTTTAAATTTCTGGCTTCTTCAAATTATTTCCTGTCTCTTGTTTTATTTTGCAGTGATTTCAAACAAATATTATCCTGAAATCTTACAGAAACCCTCCCTTGCTTTTTCAGGGTTCCCAACTGTTCACTCACAATTCAGAGAACATTAGTGTCTCAATCAGTAAACTTCTATTGCTTCAAAATATTTCCCCCAAATTTGCAAGGGTTCAGCTGACTAAATTTTATTCCATTTTTAAAATCTGCCCCTAATAAAGATGAGTTACTATCATGCACTACCCCACCCACTTTTATGTTCTGAAAATGTTGAATCTTGCTGGAGTATGACCCTGCGGGTACAGTGAATCGTCTACTGCCTCAGCCAAGAGGACATTCTGATGTGTAAGCCTAGATAGTCGGTGTTGACAGGCTTTTTGAGCATTGGTGGGTGGGGGGAGTTACTGGACACGAGTTGAAGCCTTGACAAATTGTTAAATCACTGCAGATTTAACAAATGACAATCTGCTGATGATTACCAGAAAATACTACACCTTATGAAAGAAAGAAAGATTTTTTAACTTATTTTTCAGTTTTTAGTTCTAGCAAAGGAGGCACATCCAAAGCATAATAAACTATATGTTCTTGTTGCAAATTTTCACTGACTATTGCGTTTTTCCCACATTTTCTGTTGTATTTTGGATTGTTTTCCCCCATTGCTGGGTTGATTTCTAATAGACGCATTAAAAATTTAAGATGTGGCAAACAGTAAAACCTAAATAGTACAGTTACGAGGGACACTGGCAATTACACATTTAAAGTTGTGTTTCCTAAAAGTTGTCATATGGGATATATTTTCCCCTTCCCAGAAATGAATGAGACACAGTACAAGAATGGTTTAGTTGAATATTTTTTTTTAATAAAAGTTGTAATTTCTATTAAACTTTAACAATGTAATAAAATAAATAATTCTTCTGAATGAAAATTTTACAAAACGAAACATTATCAACAACAACCAGCAACAAAAACAGCAACAACATCAACAACAGTATAAACAACACTCAAACCACCCCTGCACCCTCCCACGATTCTACCTGCAGTCACCTGTCCCAACGCCTTTCCTCCCCAATCCCCCCTTGATCCTTGGCCCTGACCCCCCTCCTCCTCCTCCCGCTATCAATGCCCCTGGCCCTGCCCACGTCGGGACCAGTACGTCGTGCAGCAGCAGAGCACCCCGAGCGTGACTGCTGAGGGGGGGGGGGGCGACAATGGCAGCGCTATGTGTGGGGGCTCTGGAGAAGATGGGGGTGCTGAGGGCCCATCTTCAAAGTCAGAAGAAACTAGTTCCTCCCGACAATCAGGTGCTGTCACCATAGGTGGTATGGCACCTTGGGGTGCAGTGCCATATCCCACAACCATCGATTGTCACATTGCATTGGCATTGGTGATCTGGGTGTTCTCCCTCACCACGGCAATCAGCTCCGCCATGTCCTCCAATTGACGGGCTGCTAAAGCCGCGATGTTTGCGGACAACCCAGCAATGGCCTGGAGGAGCTCTCAAATCAAGTTGATGCTCATCCTGGATAGTTCAACCATGTCCATGCCTGTTTCACAGCATTCCCACCTTGCTGGATCAGCCGCCGCGGATTCAGCATGGGGGTCGGTGTGCGCCACTGCATGCTGCTTGGTCCCGCTTCCTCGGACCAGAACCCAGGAAAGTTGGATTCCGACGAGGAACCGGTGGCCGCAGGTAGAAACGACCCTTGAAGTCCCGCCACCCCTCCCTCCTCCTGCACCACCACTGTGACAAAGTTTTGAGGAGTGTTCTCCTCCTGCTCCTACAGCACCATCTCTTCCGTCCCTTCCACCACCATCTCTTCATTCCTTATTCCCTCCAATAACTCCTCTCTGGGAGGGGCAGGTGGCTCCACCTGTGCAACTGTAAAAAAATAATATTAATGGTTGGCGACAGGGGAGAGGTCAGAGGTAACATCAGAGCAATTCACTTTACGTAGGCTCATGTCGAGAACAAACATATATTACCGAGAATCATTACATGAAACTATCATAAGCAAAGTAGACAGAAACTACATGACGTAACAAAACTTGAGTCCCAAACAGTTTGCTTTCCAAGTGGTAGAGTGTGATCAACCAAAAAAATCATGTCAAAACTAACAACATTTCGTGCTCCCATCATTACATTACATTCTACATTATATTGCCATAAGATTGAATTACATGACCGCAGTACAGCCCAGGGATTATGCAGACTTACCCTCCACGAGAACTGGTTCGGCACCAACAAACGTGGTGGTGCGATCATACGCTCCTGTTCCTCAAGGTCCGTCAGAGGAATAGTCTTCGACAGACCACCGCCCGTTTTGCGGAGCTCCGCCCTATAGCTGGCTAATTTTTTCTGCAAAGGTGACAAAAAATATGTGACAACTAATTTCACAGCTACTAATACGGAACACACACATACATACACACATATATATATGTACACATCCCCAATTAACGGTCCCGTCTTTTCGTCAATGAGTGCACCATTTAAGTTCTGTTAGAATGCAAGTGTTGCATTATGAAAATACAGAGGACTAACACAATGAGATCGATGATGGGTAATAAAAAATGTCACCAAACTTTACAACATAATAAAACGTGGCACTACTTAAGAGTAATTAGTCAGTGCATGATAAAAGTTATTACTTACTCTTGCAGACCCAATGATGTCACTCCACCATTTGTGGCACTGGTTTGGCCTCCGTATCACGGGCGCAACGGACGACACTGCCTCAGCGATCTCTCGCCATAACCACTGATACACGGACGGTGACGGTTTCCCTCGCCCACCCCGTGTTGGTTGATCCCAGCCGGCCTCCACTTCGTGGACCAATGATTCCTGGGCTTCTTCGGAGAAACGAACAGCCCTCCTCTCCCACCTACCTCCCTCTCCACTTCCATGGCTTGATTTTCCATCTTATTTATACTGATTTATATATTTAAATTTAAACAATTATTTATTATTTATTATTTTTAGTAGTATTTTTATGATGTACTATTATTACAACTATTATTAATAAAAGTTAAATTATATTATTAATTAATAGTGAATATACTGCTCAAAATCATTTTATACACAGATTTTATTCCACAGCTCCTCTCTCTCTCAGATTGACCCACCTCTGCACTTCCAAAATGTCCAGCACTCTTTCAGTGCTCTCTGCACATGCGCAGGGTCACCTTTGACTCTGAAATCACGGGAGAATGCCCATGCATGCGCAGAGAAGAAAAAAAGTGCGTTTTCCAGGGGTGCTGCTTGCCTTTAGTAAGGCGAGCAGATCGTCGACTTTTAGGCCCTTCGCCACCGCCCGCTCCGGCCCGCTCTGGCCTGCTCCGGCCCACTACGCCACCGCCGAGACTCAACCACTGAAAATCACGGGAGCGTGCAGCAGCGGTTCAAAAGACGCAACTGGCGGCAGCGATCTCAGGGGAAATTCTAGCCCTATATGTTTTAAAAGTGTAAAAGTAGGCTATCTGCTTGCTTTTACCAGGCATAAAAATTTGAACGACATTCGCTGGGCATGAGTTGGGCAAATAGCCCAATCTCTCCCGCGTGGATGTGCTTCTCCCGAGGATGTGGAGGACCTCTCTTTAAAAATCTTGACAGATCGGAAAAGCCAGTATTCGGTGCATGCGCATCGCTCCCCAAAAAACGGCTTTTGCGAGGCCTCACCGGGTCCGTGCGCACTTTGTATGGACCCGGCGAGGCCGAAATATTCAGCCCATGATGATATGGAGGAATCCTGGCAGTTACTGACTTCTACAGTGTGAGGCAACTGAAATTCTACTCATGCTTCAGCAATGCATGGCATGTCCTAAAATGATACTATCAGCGCCCACAATTTTTTTCTTCTTCCAATTACCTCTCCTTTGCTCAACTCGTGCCAGGATATGATAGCACAGGCATATAATTGCACCTTGTGCAATTGACCATTCATCTAGTAATATAATGGCTGCCATCATGCCAGCCAACGGGCTGATGCCAAGGGCTGCAGATTAAGACCGCAGTGGAAGAGCGGCAGGTCCAGCCTGGGCTCCAGCTCCAACAGCGGGCACAGTGCCACCTATACAGGGCAGCTCATGATCTCCCTCTTGGGCTGCAGCCAGCAGCAGCCCTTTGTCTGGGTGGGGGGTGTGGAGGGGGAAAGATGACTGGCTCGAAGATTGCTCATAGAATAAATACCTTGATTCTGAACTGTTATCGCTTCCAAGTCAAAACTTTTTGATTGAAAGAGGTCAGATCTTTATTTAACTTTGTCAAAGTTTGCCAAAGTTGTAACATTTTCTGAAGTTTACATAAGCGCAACTCAGGTTTCCAATGGCTCCTAACATTGTTTAATGTTGTTTAAAGATTTATCAATGTAAACTATTGTTCAAATTCCTAAAAAGAGGTTAACATTGCCGTAAAACACTGTTTGTAATTAAATAAAGTTTCTCAGAGTTTATTTAAGGTTTATTGGCGTTCCTGTAAAAATGTCTTCGAATATCTAAGTAAAGTTTAACTTTTTCGGGATCCGTTTGTACTTAGTTGTTAAAAGTTGCATTTAAAGTTTACTAATCATATGAAACTTTTTTGGTAATAAGATAGTCCTTGAAGTTAACGAGAGCGATGTCTGACGCTTCTTCTTGTTGCAACCTCTGCAGAGGGGTGGGGGGGGGGGACATTGAGTCATAATTTGCCCTCTGACCGTCCTCTGACTGCCTTCTGACTGCACTGCCCTCTGACTGCCTGCTGTCCACCATGCCCTCTGACCGCACTGCCCACTGACCGCCCTCTGTCCAACCTCTGACCGCCCTCTGACCGCCCACTGACCGCCCACTGACCGCCCTCTGACTGCCCTTTGACCGCCCACTGACCGCCCACTGACCGCCCTCTGTCCACCCTCTGACCACCCTCTGACCGCCCTCTGACCGCCCACTGACCGCCCACTGACTGCCCTCTGACTGCCCACTGACCGCCCACTGACTGCCCTCTGACTGCCCACTGACCGCCCACTGACCGCCCACTGACCGCCCTCTGACCGCCCACTGACCGCCCACTGACCGCCCTCTGTCCGCCCTCTGACTGCCCTCTGACCGCCCACTGAACGCCCACTGACCGCCCACTGACCGCCCTCTGACTGCCCTCTGACTGCCCACTGACCGCCCACTGACTGCCCACTGACCGCCCTCTGACCGCCCACTGACCGCCCAATGACTGCCCTCTGACCGCCCACTGACCGCCCACTGACCGCCCTCTGACTGCCCACTGACCGCCCACTGACTGCCCACTGACCGCCCTCTGACCGCCCTCTGACTGCCCTCTGACCGCCCTCTGACTGCCCACTTACCGCCCACTGACCGCCCTCTGACCGCCCACTGACCGCCCTCTGACCGCCCTCTGACTGCCCACTGACCGCCCACTGACTGCCCACTGACCGCCCTCTGACCGCCCTCTGACTGCCCTCTGACCGCCCTCTGACTGCCCACTGACCGCCCACTGACTGCCCACTGACCGCCCTCTGACCGCCCACTGACTGCCCACTGACCGCCCTCTGACCACCCATTGACTGCCCTCTGACCGCCCACTGACCGCCCACTGACTGCCCACTGACCGCCCTCTGACCGCCCTCTGACTGCCCTCTGACCGCCCTCTGACTGCCCACTGACCGCCCACTGACTGCCCACTGACCGCCCACTGACCGCCCACTGACTGCCCACTGACCGCCCTCTGACCACCCATTGACTGCCCTCTGACCGCCCACTGACCGCCCTCTGACCGCCCACTGACTGCCCTCTGACCGGCCACTGACCGCCCTCTGACTGCCCTCTGATTGCACTGCCCTCTGACTGCCTGCTGTCCACCATGCCCTCTGACCGCCCTCTGACTGCCCACTGACCGCCCCCTGACCATCCTCTAACCACCCTACCCTCTGACCGCCCTCTGACCGCCCTACCCTCTGATCGTCCTCTGACCGCACTACCCTCTGACTGCTCTCTGATCACCCTCTGACCACCCTCTGACCACGCTGCCCTCTGACCACACGCTGACCACCATGCCCTCTGACCCCATGCCCTCTGCCCACTCTCTGACCCCCTACTCTCTGACTGCCCTCTGACTGCACTGCCCTCTGACCGCACTGCCCTCTGACCGCACTGCCCTCTGTCCACTCTCTGACCCCCTGCCCTCTGACCACCCTCTGACCACCCTGCCCTCTGACCACCCTGCCCTCTCAGCAATGTTCCTGTTAAACTGCACGGCCACGCAGCCATCAGTAGGTCCTGCTCAGGCCACTTACTGACTTTACAATAGGATAAACCGTGCATGCGCGATTATTTGAATGGTCCTGCAGATGATTAAAGGGACCGCACAGCCCCCCCCAAAATTAAAGGAAACATTGCTTCTCAGAGTGACGTCTTTTGCAGACACGCCATGTCTCTCGGCTCATGCTCTCACAGTCCAGGATCTTCTGCTTCGATTGGTTCCTCCCCTGGAATATCATGTTCCATCATGGCGAAGTTGTGCAGGGCACAGCACACAGTGACTATCCTCGCTACCCTCTCTAGGGAGTATTGAACGATACCCCAAGTCCTGTCCAAGCACCTGAAGCAACACTTCACCACCCTAATGGTGCTCTCAACCACTGGTGCCTGGTTTGTATCACTCCTCTGCTTCAGTCTGTGGGAATCAAATTCACAGGAAGACAGTGGTTTCAATCCTCCCCGGAACAGCTGATATGATCCTGCTTCAGGGGACTACAGGTGCTTGTGTGTCTGAAAATCTAGTCATAATTTCAAAAATGCTTCTGAATAAATGCAATTGCATGAAATTCACGTACTGTATATGGTTCGGTACCTTGGGGTAGGGCCATTATTATGAGCTGAAATGCATTCAGACGGAGGGATCAAGGAGATTTGAGTGTATCTTAACTAGATATAAATCACGTACACCTAATCTTTGGCGATCTTTCAGGATGTGTATTTGCTTTGTACGCCGATTACCCATGTCTCCTCCAGCCCTGTAATCCCCCGAGATATCTGCACTCCTCCAATTGAAGCCTCTTGAGCATCCCAATTTTAATCACTCCACTATTGGCAGCCGTGCCTTCAGCTGCCATGTCCATAAGCACTTGAATTCCCTCCCCAAACCTCTCCACCTCTAACCTCTCTTTCCTCCTTTAAGATGCTCCTTAAAACCTGCCTCTTTGACCAAACTCTGCCCAAATATCTCCTTATATGGCTCAGTGTCAAATTTTGTTTGATAACACTCCTGTGAAGGGCCTTGGGGTGTTTTACTACATTAAAGACACTATATAAATACAAGTTGTTGTTGAGCTGTCTGGACACAAATACTTAGGAAATTCCAAGTCTGGGTGATTTTTTTACTCCCAAGCCTGGGGACCTAAAGCAATCGCAGAGCCTCATCTATTACATTGCCTAAAATGAGCTGGCTCAACACACTTGGCATTCAAAGTCATGACAATGGTGAGAAACCCCAGCAATGCTGAATAAGCAGCATATAGTCCTCAATAAGCAGTGCTCAGATTTTTATGACACCCACCAGAAATGGAAAACAATAGACAAGTTAAAAAGTAAAGTGCTCATTGAAGGTTCTGCTCAAAAAACTAAGATTGGTGAGATACACACTTGTAAATTGCAAATATAGCTCTTTGGGATAAAATGTAGTGGGCATAGATTTTAATATTTTTGAAGGCATAGCCGATATTTAAAGATGTTTTTATTTGCACTTTTTGAATATTGTTCCTATAACTATGACATGCAACAAAGACAATCTGTGACCTTCATTAATAGGATGGAAGAATGGAAGTCACTTAGTATTATTTTGTTATTTATCGCTTCCACTCAGATTGCCCCTGTTGATAGACCAGCATGACTGCTCCTAATATTATTTATTACAGGATGTCTTCAGCACAGTGTTGTAGATCACCATCACGGATATATGTTGTTTACTTTATTTGAATGCAGACAACTGAGCACAAATCTACTGTAAATTTAAAAGATATTAAAAGACGAGGTATGACTGTTCCTGAGCCTCCAACAGACCTATTCAGAAAAATACATTCTTTGGACCCTGCCTAAATTCATTTATCTATCTGCCCCTGCTCCAATGTGTTGTCAAATATTCTAAAAGTGAAAAAGCCAAATACAAGGAGGTAGAATCAGAGATCAGAGAATTTTAACAGTACTGAATGAAGCTATTCGGCCCATCAGTGGTAGTAGTATTAGGCTGTTTCTCGTGTCAAGGATGACCTGCTTCCACACCAAAAAGGGATGAGTTCACAGGTGTTTGAATGAGGGACCTGATATTCCAGGTCTCGAAATACACATTGAAGGGTGGAAGATGCCTGTGCGTGGATTCTTTTAACATGGAGTGGCCGTTGTACACCAGCCATCACACGGGCTTGACAGAGCAAGGTCTTGGTCCAGTGGCAAGGGTTAACCAAGATGACTGGAGACCAAGCTCTGCTGCACGGACCCAGTGCACACACAGACACCTACTGTCCATACATCGCAGTGTGGGCTGGCCCATGCTGCCCCTGGGCCTTGCTGCTGCTGGCTCTCAGACAGAGCTGGCTTACAAGCCAGAATGTAGGTTTGAGTATGTCGGGGGACTCTGAATTTAAATTTAGAATTCAGATTTATAATTCCGTATTTCAGATCTCCAAAACTGTGGTTTGGATCTGGTGTGTTTAGCTATGTTATGTATTTTGTTTTTTGCATTTATTAAATTATTCTTTTATATTGTTTCCACAGAGGTTATAGCCAGTTCAAGAAAGAGAGGCAACTTACTCCAGGCTATTGCCACTCTTCAGCTAAAGTTTGCTGGTGGGATATCTTCTGCTGCTTTTCTGCTCTCCACTTGGTACCTCTCCCAGGAGATCACATTTGAAATTCCTGTCAGTCAGTCTGAAATGCTCAAATTTCTCACAAACTTACATTACAATACGTCCTTTTATATACTGTAACATTTCCAATGTGTCCAAGCTTTTACATATAGACATTAGATTCTGCATAGTCACATATCTGTTAGTAAGTGCCTTGAGTGTGTGCCTTTTTGTTTACATCAGTACGACAGCTATTACGTTTGTCATGGGTGCTGCAGACACCAGGAAGAGTCTAAAACTGGGGCAACTCCCAGTACTTTCCTTTCCTGTCAAAATCTCTGCAGCATAACACAATGTACACTGAGAGGTGCGATACTGTGTTTATTTACACCTCAACAAGCCACCAGACATGAAATAAAATAAGCACTGGAGCTGCCATGTGAACTGCACCCACACATTAGGATTAAATTTAAACCCATAATCTTGAACTAACTGGTGAAAAAGAGATCTTTTGCATTTTCTCAGTCTCTTCATTTTGGCCCTCAGCCCACACCCAGAGCCATTCTGATGTGAATGGCTCAGGACAGGAACTCCCAGGGAGTCTGGGCTGGAGAGGAACTGCGTACCTCTACAGCTTGGATGGAAGGGGGCCAGGAAAAGCCATCCTTTTCTACTTAGCAACTTATACTGAACACTGAGCTGTGTGCTATCGAATAAGATTTTTTTTTAACAATGAAAGTCTTGCTATAAGCACTTCCAATATTATTTTGCTGTATAAACATCAGTCGTAATAGATTAAAGTGTAGGGCGGTTGATGAACAGTGGTGTACATTTAAGGAGATATTTCACAACTCTCAAGAAAAATATATTCCAGTGAGGAGGAAAGGGTGTAAGAGAAACAATAGCCATCCATGGCTAACTAAAGAAATAAAGGACGGTATCTAATTAAAAACAAAGGCATACAAAGTGGTCAAAACTAGTGAGAGGACAGAAGACTGGGAAGCTTTTAAAAGCCAGCAAAGAACGACTAAAAAAATGATTAAGAAAGGGAAGATAGACTATGAAAGTAAACTAGCACAAAATATAAAAACAGATAGCAAGAGTTTCTATAGGTATATAAAAAGGAAAAGAGTGGCTAAAGTAAATGTTGGTCCCTTAGAGGACGAGACCGGGGAATTAGTAATGGGGACCATGAAGATGGCAGGAACTCTGAACAAATATTTTGTATCAGTCTTTACAGTAGAGGACACTAATAATATTCCAACAGTTGGATAGTCTAGGGGCTACAGGGGGCGGGGGGGGCGGCAGAGGAACACAATCACAATCACTAAGGAGGTGGTACTCAGTAAGATAATGGGACTAAAGGCAGATAAATCCCCTAGATTTGATGGCTTGCATCCTGGGGTCTTAATAGAAGTAGCGGCAGGGATTGTGGATGCATTGATTGTAATTTACCAAAACTTCCTGGATTCTGGGAAGGTCCCAGCAGATTGGAAAACTGCAAATGTAATGCCCCTATTTAAAAAAGGAGGCAGACAAAAAGCAGGAAACTATAGACCAGTTAGCCTCGCATCTGTGGTTGGGAAAATGTTGGAGTCCATTATTAAAGAAGCAGTAGCAGGACATTTGGAAAAGCAAAATTCGGTTAGGCAGAGTCAGCATGGATGTATGAATGGGAAGTCATGTTTGACAAACTTGCTGGAATTCTTTGAGGATAAGAATATAAGAACATAAGAAATAGGAACAGGAGTAGGCCATACAGCCCATTGAGCTGTTCCGCCATTCAATAAGATCATGGCTGATCTGATCATGGACTCAGCTCCCCTTCCCCGCCCGCTCCCCATAATCCCTTATCCCCTTATCATTTAAGAAACTGTCTATTTCTGTCTTAAATCTATTCAATGTCCCAACTTTCACAGCTCTCTGAGGCAGCAAATTCCACAGATTTACAACCCTCTGAGAGAAGAAATTCCTCCTCATCTCAGTTTTAAATGGGCGGCCTCTTATTCTAAGATCATGCCTTCTAGTTCTAGTCTCCCCCATCAGTGGAAACATTCTCTCTGCATCTACCTTGTCAAGCACCCTCATAATCTTATACGTTTTGAAAGATCACCTCTCATTCTTCTGAATTCCAATGAGTAGAGACCCAACCTACTCAACCTTTCCTCATAAGTCAACCCCTCATCCCCGGAATCAACCTAGTAAACCTTCTCTGAACTGCCTCCAAAGCAAGTATATCCTTTCATAAATATGGAAACCAAAACTGCACGCAGTATTCCAAGTGTGGCCTCACCAATACCTTGTATAGTTCTAGCAAGACTTCCCTGCAGAGAGTCGGAATAAATGGTTCATTCTCTGGTTGGCAACCAGTAACTAGTGTGGTGCCGCAGGGATCAGTGCTGGGACCCCAACTATTTACAATCTATATTAACGACTTGGAAGAAGGGACTGAGTGTAACGTAGCCAAATGACGATACAAAGATGGAAGGAAAAGCAATGTGTGAGGAGGACACAAAAAATCTGCAAAAAGGACATAGACAGGCAAAGTGAATGGGCAAACATTTGGCAGATGGAGTATAATGTTGGAAAGTGTGAGGTCATGCACTTTGGCAGAAAAAAATCAAAGAGCAAGTTATTATTTAAATGGAGAAAGATTGCAAAGTGCCGCAGTACAGCAGGACCTGGGGGTACTTTTGCATGAAACACAAAAGGATAATATGCAGGTACAGCAAGTGATCAGGAAGGCCAATGGAATCATGGCCTTTATTGCAAAGGGGATGGAGTATAAAAGCAGGGAAGTCTTGCTAGAGCTTTACAAGGTATTGGTGAAGCCACACCTGGAATACTGCGTGCATGTTTTGGTTTCCATATTTACGAAAGGATGTACTTGCTTTGGAGGCTGTTCAGAGAAGGTTCACTAGGTTGATTCTGGGGATGAGGAGTTGACTTATGAGTAAAGGTTGAGTAGGTTGGGCCTCTACTCTTTGGAATTCAGAAGAATGAGAGATGATCTTATCGAAACATATAATATTATGAGGGGGCTTGACAAGATGGATGCAGAGAGGATGTTTCCACTGATGGGGGAGACTAAAACTAGAGGGCATGATCTTAGAATAAGGGGGCGCCCATTTAAAACTGAGATTAGGAGAAATTTCTTCTCTCAAAGGGTTGTAAATCTGTGGAATTCGCTGCCTCAGAGAGCTGTGGAAGCTGGGACATTGAATAAATTTAAGACAGAAATAGACAGTTTATTAAACGATAAGGGGATAAGGGGTTATGGGGAGCGGGCAGGGAAGTGGAGCTGAGTCCATGATCAGCCATGATCTTATTGAATGGCGGCAGGGATTGTGGATGCATTGATTGTAATTTACCAAAACTCCCTGGATTCTGGGAAGGTCCCAGCAGATTGGAAAACTGCAAATGTAATGCCCCTATTTAAAAAAGGAGGCATTCCTGCTCCTATTTCTTATGTTCTTCTGTATGTCCTTCTTGTGAATTTCTTTGGCATATCTTCGATCACATCTGGAGTGACCAAGGGTTCAAATTTCCTCTCCAACAGTAACTGAAATTCTTCAATAAAATATTAAAATAAACAGTGAGCAGCAAATGGGCCAACAGGAACGGAAGAGGAACAAACCTGCATTGATAAAAGGAAAACCCACAAATGTTGGAAAACAGAAACAAAAACAAAAAAGCTGGAAAATGCACAGTAAGCCCATCAACATCTGAAAGGGAATATTTAGGAACAGATTCAACTCTGGTGAAGAATCCCATCTGAAACATTAACCTCTTTTTATCTTTCAGACGCCAGCTGAGTACTTGCAGCATTTTTGTTTGTGTTCCTGATTACCAGCATTCAGTTTTCTTCTTATCAATGCCAGTTATTGCAAGCGTACTCTAGCTGTTTTTGTTATCACAAGAATATCTGTGCATATCAATATTAATTTTGCTTTATGCTAAGAGTGTTCTGAATTCAGAAACGTCTTTAATTCTATTCATTTCTCTAATTATATTTTACAGTAGTTGTTTTCAAAAGGTAAGTTTAGTTTTTAATGTTATATAAATGAGAGTACATATTTATTTTTAATAATTAACAATTGAGACCATAGCATTATCATTAATAATGAAAACTGATATCTATTTAGCTTGTCCACCATAACTTTATCCTCATGGCTATCCTGCCCTGGTAAATTAAAGTACCAATTGATATTTTTGAGGAGTTACAGTAGATCTTCCACCAGACAATCTGGAGAACAATCTCTCATTCAGCTCCTATATAATTATTATTTATATCATTTAATGACCGATAATATGTGTGATATAAATAGAAATCACACTATGTTGTATTATTTAATAACACAGCCAACATAAATCAAACTACCTTTCATATATGTGCAGAAATGAAATGAGGACATGGGAGATAAAGAGCATGCTAAATTTGCCAGAACATTTCCATGAAATGAAAGTGCAAGGTCAGCTTCAGCACTGAATGCAACATTTTTAGGATGCAGAATTGTTGGTACACTGTACTTCAGGAGCATCCAACCTTTTGGTCTTTGTGGATTGGTTAGGTATTTACCATAGAGCTTCATCTGACACATATGAAGATTACACTGAGGCCCCATTAATATACATTAAGCTGCTAATCCATCAATGAGGTAACAGCACTAAGAGCAGCCCTTTGCAAACTACACAATTCAAACAGGGCAAACCAACAAGTAAGAAATAGAACACAGCTATTTGGTCACATTGTCAAGGCTCATAGGTGCCCTGAGTCGTTTGATGCTAATCTTTAACCTAGAGGAATGTAGATCATTGTTTGATGTCATTATAAAGTACAATCTATATTTTAGCCATTAAGCTCCAAACATTACTTTGATATTACTGTACTGGATGAGATATTTTCCTGTTCGCCCATGGACTGGAATGAGGAAAGATTTTATATAATTTCAGATACTCTGCTTGCAAGAAAGCTGGAGTGTGTTAAAGGGTGATGGAATTTGTAATGGTTTCAAAAATAAAACTTTTTTGCATGCAAATAAAAAGAAATACTAGATTTTTAATGAGCTCCCTCGAGAATCTGCTACACAAGCCAGACATTCTCCATTTCATAGAAATACTTTGCTCCCAGCAGTGACATTCTTGTACTGCTCGCAGCACACAGTTTACGTGCTTCAGGTATATAGATGGAGGGTGATAAGAAGAAAACGGAAATTCCTAGAGTAAAACAAATAATAATAGGCACACATTATGTGATTGAACTTGGCAGTATTTAGGAAGGCCACCCAGTTCTGTTAGTTCAGGCAATGTAATAACGGATAACGCAATCACTTTTGCAAAACTGCTGATAAACATGATCTGCATGACCATTGTTAACTTGACCTATTAACCAAATTAAAAATTGCCAATAAAGATCAATTAACTCATTTTACACCATTTAGCATATAAACTGCATTAATTCCCACATGGTTGGGGGGTGTCTCCCAACATCTGCTGTAACTTCAGCAGATCCCCAGGAATCCTGTAGAAATGTTGAAGCTGCCTGTTCTCCGACGTTGCTCTGGATTTTCTGCCAGTGGTACAGTTGACGATGAGGAGAACCCCAGTGGAAAATTCAACCCCAATGCGTTTTCCTTCTATTATATTTCTCTGGGATACAATGTGGGATAGTACTTCTGCCAGTACAGCATACCAGACCTACTTATAGCTCATATACTCATAGCAGATCTCACAAGGGTGTACAAACTAAATCCATCCACACATACCATACCAGGCCCATCTACAAGTGCATACAGATCAAATCTAACCACATGCATTATACCATTCACATGAATCTATAGCAGATTCACCATTTTTCACAGACCAAACTTATCAATAGTTAATACACTCGTAACTATTCACATTTACACGTTAGATGCAGTGGTGTATATTCATACCAAGTCCACCCACCTCCCTTTCAAAGATTTATTTTGTGTCTGTAACACTGATAATGTAAAATTATAGAGTTATTCCTGGCTTGCTGATTGGCCCAAGCTAACCATATGATATTATCAGTCACATGGTAAGCACAGACCAATTAGATACAAGAATCAATTCCATAAAAACATAAAAGGCAACCTTGGCACTTACTTTTCAAAACATACATGTCATCCTTTTTTTTTTAATTATCTTCTCCCACCTCTGAACTCAATTATACATTGCTATTTTGTGCTTTTTTAAAAATTTACTTTTCTTGCCACACTAACCTGTTCCCCTTTCCTTCACCCAATTCTCCACAATAACAATGCAACATTAGGGGAAGGAAAGGGGAAACAGTTACTATTTTTATTTAACTTTATTTAAAAAACCTATCACCAAATAAAATGCACGTGGGATAATGCTGTCCTGATAATTCTATGCTCCTTCAACCTTGACCTCAGCCTCAGCCTTGAACTCCCCATCAATCAGAATTTTTAGTTGTCTCAACCCACTCCTATACCACCCCCTAATTCTGTTATGCAGCTCAAATGACCTCCTGTGCCTCTGCATTGGGTCTCCTCCTCTTCCAGCCTTACCTCTGGACCAGCTGATAAGTCAGGGGCGCAAATGGTACTCTGCTCCATCCCCACTCCCTGTTCAGATTGCAGGCCTCTCTTTGCACCCAAAACCGTTCTCATTTCAGGCTGCAGGACCCACTACTCGCCCTCAAGACATTCAGGGCTGTTTCCTCAATCAGTATGTTACATGTGCAAGAAGGATGCAACACTAGATGAAGGTCTGAGTAAGGTAGCAGGACAAGTAAGCTATGTGAAGGTATAAGACTATTTGGAAAATAGCGATCAAAGTCTAAAAAGGTTCAAATTGAAAATAGACGGAGACAAAGAGGAGTTAAAGATTATTTCACTGGGAGAAAAAGGCACAGAACCCTGACTGATTTGTTGGATAAAATAGCATAGCAAACAGTAGACTAGCAGTGGAAGATATTTTAATATGAAATGGATAAAGTACAGGTCAACTAGATTCTGACTCCCTACTTAACTGCATTGTGGAACTATCTTCTCCACAGGGACTGCAGCGGTTCAAGAAGGCAGCTCATCACCACCTTCTCAAGGGCAATTAGGGATGGGCAATAAATGCTGGCCTTGCTAGTGACACCCACATTCTGTGAATGAATAAAAATAATGGGAGGGATTCCAGGGATAAATAGAGATGTTAGAGCAAATATTAAGTTTAAAAATGAGGCATATGATAAATTTAGGGAGAATAATACAGAATAAAATGATGAGAAATATAAAAGGGAAAGAAGGGAAGCAAACAGGGAGATTGGGAAGGCACAGATGAAGTATGTAAGACTGGTCATCAACATAAATGGAAATAGCAAGGACTTTTATAATCACATAAGATATAAAATGATAGAGTGGCTACAGAGAGAAGGTTTCCAGTTGAGGGGAAGAGCATAACCAGAGGCCATCAATATAAGATAGTCACCAAGAAATCCAATAGGGATTTCAGAAGAAAATTCTTTACCCAGAGTGTGGTGAGAATGTGGAACTCAATACTACAGGGAGTGATTGAAGCGAATAATATAGATGCATTTAAAGGGGAAGCAAGACAAACATATAAGGGAGAAGAGAATAGAGGGCTATGCTGATAGAGTTAGATGAGGAAAGTCAGGAGGAGGCTCGAGTGCGGCATAAACGCCAACATGGACTGGTTGGGCTGATTGTAAATAAGATAGTCAAAGCAGCTGAGTTAGGTGTGGAAGGGTACAGAAGATGAATATTCAAGAGGAAACTGTATTAATAAAATTAATGGAACTAATAGTAGAAAAGTCATCAGGCCTAGATGGCATGTATCCCAGAATACTGAGGGAGGTTGGGAAAAAACTAACAGAGGCATGAGCCATAATTTTCCATAAAATCTTCGGAAACAGGAAAGAACATAAGAAATAGGAGCAGGACTAGGCCAATTGGGCCCTTGAGCCTGCTCCGCCATTCAATAAGATCATGGCGGATCTGATCTTGGGCTCAGCTCCACTTCCCTGCCCGCTTCCCATAACTCTTCACTCCCTTATCGCTCAAACATCTGTCTATCTCCACCATAAATATATTCAATGACTCAGCCTCCACAGCTCTCTGGGGCAGAGAATTCCACAGATTTATGACCCTCTGAGAAGAAATTCCTCCTCATCTCAGTGGCCCCTTATTCTGAACAAAATGTTGAATCATTGTGGGTGGAGATTAGAGATAGTAAGGGGAAAAAGTCACTGGTGGGTAGTTTATAGGCCCCCAAATAATAACTTCATGGTGGGGAGGGCAATAATCAAGGGAATAATGGAGGTATGTGAAAAAGGAACGGCAGTAATCATGGGGGATTTTAATCTACATATCGATTGGTCAAATCAAATCGCATGGGGTAGCCTAGAGGGGGACTTTATAGAATGCATACGGGATTGTTTCTTAGAACAGTATGTAACAGAACCTACAAAGGAGCAAGCTATCTTAGATCTGGTCCTGTGTAATGAGACAGGAAAAATAAACGATCTCCTAGTAAAAGATCCTCTCGGAATGAGTGATCACAGTATGGTTGAATTTGTAATACAGATTGAGGGTGAGGAAGTTGTGTCAGAAATGAGCGTACTATGCTTAAACAAAGGGGACTACAGTGGGATGAGGGCAGAGTTTGCTAAAGTAGACTGGAAACACAGACTAAACGGTGGCACAATTGAGGAACAGTGGAGGACTTTGAAGGAGCTCTTTCATAGTGCTCAACAAAAATATATTCCAGTAAAAAAGAAGGGCGGTAAGAGAAGGGATAACCAGCCGTGGATAACCAAGGAAATAAAGGAGAGTATCAAATTAAAAACCAATGCGTATAGGTGGCCAAGGTTAGTGGGAAAATAGAAGATTGGGAAAATTTTAAACGACAGCAAAGAATGACTAAGAAAGCAATAAAGAAAGGAAAGATAGATTACGAAGGTAAACTTGCGCAAAACATAAAAACGGATAGTAAAAGCTTTTACAGATATATAAAACGGAAAAGAGTGACTAAAGTAAATGTTGGTCCCTTAGAAGGTGAGAAGGGGGATTTAATAATGGGAAATGTGGAAATGGCTGAGACCTTAAACAATTATTTTGCTTCGGTCTTCACAGTGGAAGACACAGAAACCACGCCAGAAATTGTTGGTCACAGGAATGTGGGAAGGGAGGACCTTGAGACAATCACTATCACTAGGGGGATAGTGCTGGACAGGCTAATGGGACTCAAGGTAGACAAGTCCTCTGGTCCTGATGAAATGCATCCCAGGGTATTAAAAGAGATGGCGGAAGTTATAGCAGATGCATTCGTTATAATCTGCCTAAATTCTCTGGACTCTGCGGAGGTACCAGCGGATTGGAAAGCAGCTAATGTAACGCCTCTGTTTAAAAAAGGGGGCAGAGAAAAGGCAGGTAACTATAGGCCGGTTAGTTTAACATCTGTAGTGGGGAAAATGCTTGAAACTATCATTAAGGAAGAAATAGCGGGACATCTAGATAGGAATAGTGCAATCAAGCAGACACAGCATGGATTCATGAAGGGGAAATCATGTTCAACTAATTTACTGGAATTCTTTGAGGATATAACGAGCATGGTGGATAGAGGTGTACCGATGGATGTGGTGTATTTAGATTTCCAAAAGGCATTCGATAAGGTGCCACACAAAAGGTTACTGCAGAAGATACGCGGAGTCAGAGGAAATGTATTAGCATGGATAGAGAATTGGCTGGCGAACAGAAAGCAGAGAGTTGGGATAAATAGGTCCTTTTCGGGTTGGAAATCGGTGGTTAGTGGTGTGCCACAGGGATCGGTGCTGGGACCACAACTGTTTACAATATACATAGATGACCTGGAAGAGGGGACAGAGTGTAGTGTAACAAAATTTGCGGATGACACAAAGATTAGTGGGAAAGCGGGTTGTGTAGAGGACACAGAAAGGCTGCAAAGAGATTTGGATAAGTTAAGCGAATAGGCTAAGGTTTGGCAGATGGAATACAATGTAGGAAAGTGTGAGGTCATCCACCTTGGGAAAAAAAACAGTAAAAGGGAATATTATTTGAATGGGGAGAAATTACAACATGCTGCGGTGCAGAGGGACCTGGGGGTCCTTGTGCATGAAACTCTTTTGAGTTTACCTGCAAAACATAAAACATTAAGACCATGCCACCCGACCTGGGTGACACAGCAGACATTTTCAAGGCCCCTTTTTTTTTTTTAATTATTTTTTTTTTTTTGTTTTTTTTTGGGGCGCTAAAATCAAATTTTCCCCAGTGCCCCCTATAAAAGGGAAGGGGGACACTAAAAGCACCGGCAATTAAAACAAATTAAACTTAAAAACGTAAAATCAAATTAAAATTTGGTTGCCGGGCGTGATGATGCACTCCAGTCCCTCCGGTGCCCACCTCTCGCGGAAGGCCGCGAGCGTACCGGTGGACACCGCGTGCTCCATCTCCAAGGACACCCTGGACCGGATGTAAGAGCGGAAGAGAGGCAGGCAGTCAGGTTGAACGACCCCCTCAACCGCCCGCTGCCTGGACCGGCTGATGGCACCCTTGGCCGTGCCCAGGAGCAGTCCTACGAGGAGGCCTTCGGACCTACCCGCTCCCCTCCGCACAGGGTGCCCAAAGATCAGGAGAGTGGGACTGAAGTGCAGCCAGAATTTCAGGAGCAGCCCCTTCAAATAGTGGAACAGGGGCTGCAACCTTGTGCATTCAATAAAAACATGGAACACGGACTCCTCCAGACCGCAGAAATTGCAGGCGGCCTGGGAGTCCGTGAACCGGCTTAAAAATTTGTTGCACGGCACTGCTCCTCCTTGTGCATGAATCCCAAAAAGTTAGTTTGCAGGTGCAGCAGATAATCAGGAAGGCGAACGGGATGGAGTACAAAAAGCAGGGAGGTCCTTCTGCAACTGTATAGGGTATTGGTGAGGCCGCACCTGGAGTACTGCGTGCAGTTTTGGTCACCTTACTTAAGGAAGGATATACTAGCTTTGGAGGGGGTACAGAGACGATTCACGAGGCTGATTCCGGAGATGAGGGGGTTACCTTATGATGATAGATTGAGTAGACTGGGCCTTTACTCGTTGGAGTTCAGAAGGATGAGGGGTGATCTTATAGAAACATTTAAAATAATGAAAGGGATAGACAAGGTAGAGGCGGAGAGGTTGTTTCCACTGGTCGGGGAGACTAGAACTAGGGGGCACAGCCTCAAAATACGGGGGAGCCAATTTAAAACTGAGTTGAGAAGGAATTTCTTCTCCCAGAGGGTTGTGAATCTGTGGAATTCTCTGCCCAAGGAAGCAGTTGAGGCTAGCTCATTGAATGTATTCAAATCACAGATAGATAGAGTTTTAACCAATAAGGGAATTAAGGGTTATGGGGAGCGGGCGGGTAAGTGGAGCTGAGTCCAAGGCCAGATCAGCCATGATCTTGTTAAATGGCGGAGCAGGCTCGAGGGGCTAGATGGCCTACTCCTGTTCCTAATTCTTATGTTCTTATGTTCTTATGAAACGTTGGTCCCTAGTTATAGAGCCCCCACAAAGGGAAACATCCTCTCTGCATGTACCGTGTCGAGCCCCCTCAGTATCTTATATGTTTCAATAAGATCACCTCTCATTCTTCTAAACTCCAATGAGTATAGGCCCAACATGCTCAACCTTTCTTCATAAGTCAACCACCTCATCTCCGGAATCAACCGAGTGAACCTTCTCTGAACAGCCTCCAATGCAAGTGTATCCCTCCTTAAATAAGGAGACCAAAACAGTACGCAGTACTCTAGGTGTGGCTTCACCAATACCCTGTACAGTTGTAGCAGGACTTCCCTGTGCCACATGTGCCAGAGGATTGGGAAGGCGGCAAATGTTATACCCTTATTCAAAAAAGACAAAAGTAATAACCCAGGAAATTAGAAGATATATTTTAGGAATTAGTGCTCCCACAGCAAAGGTTTGTGCGACAGGAGCATATGTCAAGAATTCTGTCATTTATTTTAATGGATAGGGAATTGTGCAGGACAGGTTGATTACTGCACCAGAATTCTGCTGTATGCTGCCAACCTGTGAAACGCTGCGCCAGAGGCACTGATTAGTAACATCTACTCCAATAGGCCAGTTAATCTAACCTCAGTGATGGGTAAAATTCTCAAGGGTAATTTTGACATTGGGCAATCGTGTAAAACGGGTGATGTCAGATCAGCTGACTGTTATACATCTCTCGGCGGATTTTATTTTCATTGGACAACAGCTGGAGGATTGCCGAAGCCAACGAAGGAAGGAGATGACCTGGTCCCTTTCTTTTGCCTTGTAGTGCCAACTGTCTCTTCTTTGACTCGTGCTAAGCAATTTCTGTATTTTGTTTTATCTCCTGGGTCCTTCTTCTGTTCTTAACTGTAGCTTCACCTCTTTAGGTACTGCAGCCGTAGATTGCCTGGCTGTGCAGTAGTGAGTTCTCTCTGTAGAGTACAGAGTGCAGAGTACAGCCTGCCCTACATGTATAATTGACCCAACGCAAGAAAATGTACCAGAGTCATAGCAGGCTTGAGACAGTGGATGGAAGTCCCTCAACCTATATCCACTGGCCCTAAATAAAGTCCAGCCCTTAACATCATTAATCCTTCTTAACTAACAGAAAGGTGAGTGAATTATACAATAGGGAGCATTTGACAGTTCATTTCTAGGTTGAGTTCTGCACACACACACAGACACACACATCTGGATACCAGGATATTTTCAACAGTGAACAGAAATTTAATGTCCTTTAATCCCTCACACAATCATCAATAGTTAGTCTCCTCACAATTTGGCAATAAGCAGATTTTGAAAATTAATTTTAATGTACAATTATCCTTTTTTAAATTCATGCACAGGATGTGGGCATCTCTGGCAAAGCCGGCATTTATTGCCCATCCCTAATTGCCCCTTGGGAAGGTGAGAAGGTGGTGGTGAGCCTGTCATGGATTTGGTAGAAATAAAAACATAAAACACTGAACATACGCATAACAGGCCCATCACCATCTATATAGAGAAAAGATTGTGTTATGATTTGTGTGCAGTCCAGTACTTTTCCTCATTCCCCATTGCACAGATACATTTCCACAGTCAAGCTTACACTTTCTAGGTAAAAGACAGAATTCACTAGATATTTAAACAAATATTTATTAGAACTTCTACAAAAATGTGGACATAATCACAGAAAATGAACCAAAAAATATAACTCCCATGACTCTTACTAATAAGAGTGCAATTTTAATTATTCAATCACCAAAATGAATTAACCCAGATAATATATTAAACACTTCATTGCATAAAACAGCATATTATTTGATTGATCCTGAGCAATGATACTAGAGATCTGCTTCATATCGAAATATTTTGTGCATCTAGAAAGTGAGAACTTGTATTTAAGCAGCAACTTATCATATTACTCAGAATGTCCCAAAGCATGTCACATACAGCTAATTACTCTGAATTGCAGTTTGTGTTATCATGTATACAAATACAGCTGTATTTTGAACACGGCAGGATTCCATTCATAGCAATGAGATGAGCAATCAATTGGTTGATTGAGCAAAAATTGTAGGCCACTGGCAGAGTGCCCTGCTCTTCTTCAAATGGTGCTGCAGAACTTTTAACAGCCTCCAAAAGAAGCAGATGGTACCTCGGCTTAATATCTAAAGGATCATTTTACGCACCTGTGCTGCTGCCTCTCAGTCCAGCATTGCATATCAGAAATTTGTACTAGATTTACAAGCATTGCCAATTAACAAATTTCCCTCACCAACATCAATTAATGGCTAATTGGCCTTGGGATTTATAGTAATTAGACTTTGCAGCCTTAAAGGGTTTTGCAAAAACAAAACACAGAAGCAGAATAATACAATCTGCATTACATGGAAAAATGCCCCTGTCATTCTAAAAAGTATATGACTTACTGTCATGTAAGTACTTTTGGGATCACTAGCCACTAGATGGCATCACTGTTGGAGCCCAAGTATAAAAGGCCAGCCATTTTGTATATTAGTCACTTTGGGCCTTAATAAAGCAGAGCCAAGGTCATACCTCTTGGAATTAAACAGTACTCAGTCTAACAATTATTACATAATTGGTGACAAGGATGGGATACTAAGGCTGTGAGGGCCAGGCTGAGTCCAGTCAATGCCAAGTTGCGCACGTACACCAAAGAACTCATAACGGTGATTGGCAGTGCCACAATTAAAGTGTCGTATGATGGTGCAGTTCACGAGTTACCGCTATGGATTGTCCCAGGCAATGGCCCAACGCTGTTCGGCAGGAACTGGCTTGAAAAAATCAGATGCGATTAGAACGACATCAAGGCATTGTCATCGGAGAAAGATACATGTGCCCAGGTACTGAGCAAGTTCCCCTCGCTGTTCGAACCAGGCATCGGTAACTTCACGGGAGCCAAGGTGCAGATCCACGTGGACTCGGATGCAAGACCCGTCCATCATAAACCTCGGGCAGTTCCGTATATGATGAGGGAGATGGTCGAAATCGAACTGGACAGACTCCAGCGTGAAGGGATCATATCACCGGTTGAATTTAATGAATGGGCCAGCCCTATTGTTCCTGTGCTGAAAAGTGATGGCACAGTCAGAATCTGTGGAGACGACAAGGCTACGATCAACAGGGTTTTGAAACAGGATCAGTACCCGTTACCAAAAGTTGATGACTTGTTTGCAACGCTAGCCGGGGAGAACTCGTTTACCAAACTGGACTTGACGTCGGCCTACATGACACAGGAGCTGGTCGAGACATCGAAGAGACTTACGTGCATTAACACGCATAAAGGACTGTTATTTATCACAGGTGCCCTTTTGGAATTCACTCGGCTGCAGCAATATTTCAGAGGAACATAGAGAGTCCACAGAAGTCCGTTCCCAGAACCGTCGTATTCCAAGATGACATCCTGATCACAGATTGTGACTCTGAGGAACATCTAAACAACCTGGAAGAGGTTCTACATTGTCTGGACAAAGTGGGACTCAGACTGAAACGCTCGAAGTGCATCTTCATGGCACCAGAGGTCGAATTCCTGGGAAGGAAAATTGCTGTTGACGGCATCAGGCCCACGGATGCGAAAATCAAGGCCATCAAGAATGCATCCAAGCCGCAGAATGTGACAGAGCTGCGTTCGTTCCTGGGTCTACTCAACTACTTCGGTAATTTCCTACCTAAATTGAGCACCTTATTAGAACCACTGCACATGCTGCTAAGAAAAGGCGACAACTGGGTGTGGGGTGCATCTCAAGACAGAGCTTTTGAGAAAGCCACTAATCTGCTTTGCTCTAACAAGCTGCTGGTACATTATGACCCATGTAAACGTTTAGTATTGGCCTGTGATGCTTTGTCATATGGAATTAGTTGAGTACTCCAACAAGCTAATGAGTCGGGTAAACTTCAACCAATCGTGTATGCTTCAAAAGGTTTGTCTAAAACAGAAAGAGCCTACAGCATGGTAGAGAAAGAAGCACTAGCCTATGTGTATGGGGTTAAAAAGATGCATCAGTACCTGTTTGATCTTCGGTTTGAACTGGAGACAGATCACAAGCCGCGCATTTCACTGTTCTCTGAAAACAAAGGTATCAATACCAATGCTTCATCCCACATCCAGAGGTGGGCGCTGACATTATCCGCTTATGATTATGTAATTCGCCATAGACCTGGCAACAAGAATTGTGCCAATGCTTTGAGCTGTCTGCCGTTGCCCACACCGGAGGTAGAAACACCACCACTGGCGGTTCTATTGTTAGTTATGGATGTTTTTGCATCCTGTCACGGCTCAACAAGTTAAGACCTGGACCAGCCAGAACCCGATTTTATCGGTGGTGAAGAGTTGCATCCTCAAAGGTGATTGGTCTGCCATACCCAAGCAAATGTGAGAGGAGACTAAACCTTACAGTTGTCGCAAAAACGAACTGTCTATTCAGTCGGATTGTATACTGTGGGGCAATCGTGTTGTTATGCGCAAGAAAGGGAGAGAGAAATTTGTACATGAAAGCCATCGCCAGGTCTCATCTATGGTGGCCGGGAATTGACTCTGAGCTGGAATCATGTGTGCATCAGTGCAACATTAACATGCAGCTCAGCGGAATCGCTGCTGAGTCTGTGGTCGTGGCCGTCCAAACCATGGTCCAGGATTCACACAGACTTTGCAGGTCCCTTCCTAGGGAAGATGTGTTTAGTTGTGGTGGATGGATATTCAAAGTGGATAGAGTGTATATCATATCATCCAGCACATCCACAGCTACCATTGAGAATCTTAATGTCATGTTCGCGACACATGGTCTGCCTGACATCGTTGTTAGCGACAACAGATGGTGCTTGACCAGTCAGGAGTTTCAAGAGTTCATGAAACTCAATAGTATCAAACATGTAAGGTCAGCACCATTCAAACCTGCATCCAATAGGCAAGCAGAACGCGCTGTCCAAATCATAAAGCAGAGTATGAAGCGAGTAACCCAAGGATCACTGCAGATCCGCCTGTCATGCATACTGCTTAGTTACAGGACAAGACCACACATGCTTACCGGAGTCTCGCCTGCTGAACTAATGATGAAGAGAGGTCTTAAAACCAAGCTATGACTTGAATAATAATGTTGAATATAGAAGACAAAGTCAGCAAAGGTATCACGATCACGCAGCTGTGTCACGTGAAATTTCTATAAATGATCCTGTATATGTTCTGAATTATGGTCAGGGTCCCACATGGATCACTGGTACTGTCTTGGCCAAGGAGGGCAACAGAGTATTTATTGTCAAGCTCAAAAATGGGCAAACATGCAGGAAACATATGGATCAGACAAAGCTGCGGCACACAGATGAACCGGAACAGTCGGAGGAAGAGACAATCGACGACCAACCAACCTACCCCCAGAGGACTCAGTGGTCATCAGTGAATCGGGACTTTCAATCACTGACATGTTCAATGAAAATGGACTTTCAATCCCTGACATGGCCATTGCCAATCCCACCAGGTCAGCCACCCAGCCACCAGTCACAACAGACTCTGAACACTCACCCAAGGCTGGAGTTGAACTGTGACGGTCAACCCAGGAGCGTAAAACACCAGACCGTCTCAATTTGTAAAGGACTGTGTTAATATCTCAGAGGCGGGTATTGTCATGTATGTACTTTTGGGATCATTAGCCACTGTGTGTAGCCCAAGTATAAAAGGCCAGCCATTTTGTATATTAGTCACTTTGGGCCTGAATAAAGCAGAGCCAAGGTCGTACCTCTTGGAGTTAAACTGTACTCAGTCTAACAGTTATTGCATACACAACACTTACCATGAAGAATTTCATGAGAGATCATTTTAAGACATGCTCAAAGGCCCATAAACTATGTTGGTAATGAAGTTGAAAGGAAGAAAACTGAAGACAAGACTGCAGAGAGAGGATAGGTATAAAAATCCATTGTCACCAGAGGTCTACCCTTTCTCGGCAGCCTGGGCTTTAGTCTGGTTCCTTTCCCGGGGCTTTCTTTCCTTTGCCACCCTCAAGAGATCTTGTGCATTGGCAACTACTTTGCCAATGTCCTTGAGCTCAAGTGCAAGAGTCACTTGTTCAAGATAGGATGAGTCTAGCACTACAGAGGTCTGCTGGTGGGCAAAATGTTTCCAAGCAGGACCTACTGCTGCTGCTCACCACTTACAAGCAAGAGTGGTGTCAGAGTTAAATTGCAGCCTTTTATAGATAGACCCTTTTGGGAAGGGAGGAAGGAAAGGGGGGAAGACCCTCTTGGGGACCTTATTGAGAAGGGCTGAGAGAGGGGAAGGGGGAGATGCCCTGTTGTTGGGAGTTGCGAGAGAGAATCTGTTAAGGAAAAAGATCCTGCTCAAGAGGAGGAGGGAGACCATGTTGACGTGGAAGGAGACAGAGAAGGATACATTCTACTGAGTGGCAGCTATGGAATGTGAAAAGGTGAGAAGCTTTGTTAAGGGGAAGAGAGACAATTCTGCACCTGAGCGAATCCCAGCTTGTTTTGCATGCCATTGACTTCGGTGCAAAAGATAATCGGTGTGTAAAACGAGCTGCCGATTCACTAGCGCTCATTGTGCTTTACTGCCCATGACCAATTTCACCCCAGAGTATCCTCTGCCTCAGCAGAAGCAGCACCACAGGAGATCCACTTTAAAAAGAATTCTGGACACTAATCATTTAATCCACGTTACTCCTTTTAATTAAAAAAAACACGGTATATTTTTCTAAGCCTGTTGGGATTTGTACTACAGTCTAGTGACATGAGGTCTAGTTCAAGCCTCAGTATACACAACACATGGCTTTCAAATACGATGGATTCCAAACTCTAAACTAATGGCAGGAGGCATATTCTCAGCTGCTAGCATTTAACTGTGCAGCTGAGTCAGGAAGCAATTAGTGAACAAAATCTCTCCACTTTGTAATTAAAGAACTATGTTTCATGATTTACCTGCCGCGTGCATTTATTTAACATCTTTTTTTACTGTACCATTTCTGCATTTTACCAGTAAATTCAATAAAGTTGAGCTCAGTGCTAAGTTTAGACTGTTTACATTTTTTGGGATTGATCCCACCTCACCCTGCCAGCAGATATCCAAAGCGACGTTACCAGATGCTTGTCCAGATATAATTTGAAATATGAGATTTCAACCTCAAGATATGTATCATTAAACTGCATTTGTTATATTAAACCCTGACAGGCTGCATATCCATTATGCTTTTTTGCAATTCTATTTGATGACAAATGCAGGATTTTTTACAACATGCATTGATTGTTGTGCAATAAAAGACACAAATTTCATTTACTAAAAACAATGGAAAGTAACAGAAATTGCATACTAACATCGGCATGGATTTTAACTGTTGACATACAACATTGTTGCAGAGAACCACATACTTAATATAGCACAATCCTCTTTTTTAACCCAGCATGCACATTTATCTATATAGTAATTTCTCCCAATTCATTGCCAGGATTGTAGATGATTTGCTTTCTCATCAAAGGCACCACAAGTCTGACTTTCCTAATGGATCCAAAACCAAAGTTAATCTCTCTTGCCATGGCAGTCTTTACAAGGTATGTATATCACAATACTTCAGCCATTTTGGATTTCTGTTTCCTCCTTCCTGATGGAGGGGCATTTCGTACTGTTTGGACGAGACAATGATGTCCTTACCACCACCTGGTAACGCCGGCGATGCGTGATAAAATGGCAGCCGGCGTTCTTGTGCCAGCTGGATGCGGTCCTGACAGCGGCCTCCATGTTGGTCGCACCCTTTGCGCTGCCAGTAACCAGCAGGGCCCTGAAAAAAAATGGTGACGCGGTGACATCAGTCGGCATGCAACATCGACTTAACGTCACCTGCGCGAACTTCGACCCTAGTGCTCAAGTCTGCACTGAGTCCTAAGCACGCCAGGTTAACCTGACATGCAAGAAGGCTGGCAGTGACAATGTCTTCAGCTGTTAAAGGGACACACACATCAATCAGGGAAGTTTCAATGGAAGGATCTGGACTGGGTTTTTTTTTTATTTTATTGAAGTGGTGGCTTGTTGCAATATATGTGAAAAGTTTTTAAAATGTTTTGGGAGTGCTCCTGAACGCTTGCAAGGGCTCGAATGGTAAGTGAATACCTTTGAGGAGACAGAGCATGCTGCAAATACTCAGCAGCTCATGCAACATCAGTGGAGTTCAGCGTCTCAGGTCGAGATGCTGCGTGAACAACTGAGTATTTGCAGCATTTTATGTTGTCATTTCACATTTACAGCATCCGCTTGCAGAGGGAAGAAGACGCAGAAGAGGAGGAAGTCGAAGAGGAGGATGCCAAAGACGAGGAAGCCGAAAAGGAGGAAGCAGACGGAAGGATGCATCCTAAGCAGCCCCTTTGTGGCTAGGATAATCCTATTGTCCCAGTCCTCAAGGGATTCGGCACCATCAGAAACTGTGGCGATTATAAAGTAACTATCAATCGTTTCTTCCTGCAGGACCAATACCCACTACCAAAGGCCGACGACCTCTTTGCAATGCTGGCGTGAGGAAGACGTTCACGAAGCTGGATCTGACTTCAGCCTACGTGACACAGGAACTGGAGGAATCATCGAAGGGCCTCACCTGCATCAACACGCACAAAGATCCTTTCATTTATAACAGATGTCTGTTTGGAATCCGATCAGCGGCGGCAATATTCCAGAGAAACATGGAAAACTTACTGAAGTCGATCCCCCAGGACGACATCTTGGCGACAGGTCGGAACACAGTTGAGCATCTGTAGAACCTGGAGGAGGTTCTAATCGACTCAATCGCGTGGGGCTCAGGTTAAAACGCTCGAAGTGTGTTTTCCTGGCATCTGCAGTGGAGTACTTGGGAAGGAGGATTGCGGCGGACGGCATCAGGCCCACCAACGTGAAGACGGAGGCGATCGAGAACACACCGAGGCCACAGAACGTGACGGAGCTGCGGTCGTTTCTGAGATTCCTGAACTACTTTGGTAACTTCTTACCGGGTCTCAGCATACTGCTAGAACCACTAGATATCTTACTACGAAAAGGGGCGAATGGGTTTGGGGCAAAAGCCAAGGAAATGCCTTTGTAAAAGCAAGAAAATTGTTATGTTCAAACAAATTGCTTGTGTTGTAAGCATTTGGTGCTAACATGTGATGCGTCGTCCTATGGCGTCGGGTATGTATTGCAACAAGCTAATGATTTCAGGAAACTGCAATCGGTTGTTTATGCATCCAGGAGTTTGTCTAAGGTTGAAAAAGCCTACAGCATGATTGAGAAAGAAGCGTTAGTGTATGTCTATGGGGTAAAGAAAATGCATCAATACCTGTTTGGGCTAAAATTCGAATTGGAAACTGACCATAAGCCACTTATATCCCTGTTTTCCGAGAGTAAAGGGATAAATACCAACGCATCGGCCCGCATCCAGAGATGGGCGCTCACGTTGTCCGCATACAACTATGCCATCCGCCACAGGCCAGGCACAGAAAACTGCGCTGATGCTCTCAGTAGGCTGCCATTTCCCACCATGGGGGTGGAAATGGCGCAGCCCGCAGATCTAGCCATGGTTATGGAAGCATTTGAGAGTGAGCAATCACCCGTCACTGGCCGGCAGATCCAAACCTAGACAAGCCAGGACCCCTTTTGTCCCTAGTCAAAAGCTGTGTGCTTCACGGGAGCTGGTCCAGTGTCCCAGTGGAAATGCAGGAAGAGATAAAGCCGTTCCAGCGGCGCAAAGATGAAATGTCTGTACAAGCAGACTGCCTTCTGTGGGGCAATCGAGTAGTTGTCCCCAAGAAGGGCAGAGACACCTTCTTCAATGATCTCCACAGTACCCACCCAGTCATCGTAAAGATGAAAGCGATAACCAGATCCCACGTGTGGTGGCCCATTATCAATGCAGACTTAGAGTCCTGCGTTCACAGATGTAATACATGCTCGCAGTTAAGCAATGTACCCAGGGAGGCGCCGCTAGGTTTATGGTCTTGGCCCTCCAAACCGTGGTCTAGGGTACACGTCGACTATGCAGGCCCATTCTTGGGTAAAATATTCCTTGTGGTTGTCGACGCTTATTCCAAGTGGATTGAATGTGAGATAATGTCGGCTAGCACGTTCGCTGCCACTACTGAAAGCCTGCGGGCCATGTTTTCCACTCACGGCTTACCCGATGTCCTGGTGAGCGACAACGGGCCATGTTTTACCAGTGCTGAGTTCAAAGAATTCATGACCCGTAACGGGATCAAACATGTCACATCTGCCCCATTTAAACCAGCGTCCAATGGTCTGGCAGAGAGAGCAGTGCAAACCATCAAGCAAGGCTTGAAGCGGGTAACTGAAGGCTCGCTGCAGACTCGCCTATCCCGAGTCTTGCTTAGCTACTGCCCGAGACCGCACTCACTCACTGGGATCCCACCTGCTGAACTGCTCATGAAAAGAGCACTTAAGACAAGGCACTCGTTAGTTCACCCTGATCGACATGAACAGGTAGAGAGCAGGCGGCTTCAACAAAGTGCATACCATGATAGCGCAAATGTGTCACACGAGATTGAAATCAATGATCCTGTATTTGTATTGAATTATGGACAAGGTCCCAAGTGGCTTCCCGGCACTGTCGTGGCCAAAGAGGGGAGCAGGGTGTTTCGGGTCAAACTTTCAAATGGACTAATTCACCGGAAACACTCGGACCAAATCAAACTCAGATTCACAGACTATCCTGAGCAACCCACCTTGGACCCTACCTTTTTTGATCCCCCAACATGCACACCAGTGGCTACCGGCACCACGGTTGACCACAAAACAGAACCCATCATCCACAGCAGTCCAGTAGGGCCTAACACACCAGGCAGCTCAGCAAGGCCCACTGCACAGCAGCCCAGCGAGAGCCCAACAAATGATTCAACAACACCAGCTTTCACACCGAGACTATCAACCAGGAAAAGAAGGGCCCCAGATCAACTCACATTGTAAATAGTTACACTATTGACTTTGCAGGGGAGTGTTGTTATATATGTAAACTTGTACTTACTCTGTACGGCCACTAGAGGGATCGTCCCCTGGAGTCCCAAGGGGTCCCATAATCCCTTGGGAGCACAGGTATTTAAGGAGGCCTCACAGGTTGGAGAGGCACTCTGGAGACCTGCAATAAAAGACTACGGTCACACTTTACCTTGAGCTCACAGTGTTCAGTCTGACTCTTTCTCCATACATAACACTAACCTTTTGTGTTTCTCTGTTCCGTCAGGTCCCTCTGTACTGCAGCACTTTGCAATTTTTCTCCATTTAAATTAGATTTGCTTTCCTATTTTTTCTGCCGAAGTGAATAACCTCACATTTTCCCACATTATACTCCATCTGTCAAATTTTTACCCACTCACTTAGCCTGTCTATATCCCTTTGTAGATTTTTTTATTGTCCTCCTCACAATTTTCTTTCCCACCCATTTTTGTATCATCGGCAAACTTGGCTACATTACACTCAGTCCCTTCATCCAAGTCATTAATGTAGATTGTAAATAGTTGAGGTCCCAGCACCATTCCCTGCAGCACCCCACTAGTCACTGTTAGCGAACTGGAAAAATGACCCATTTATCCTGACTTTCTGTTTTCTGTTAGTTAGCCAATCCTCTATCCATGCTAATATATTACCCCAACCCAGCGAACTTTTATCTTGTGCAGTAACCTTTTATGTGGCACCTTATCAAATGCTTTCTGGAAATCCAAATACACCACATCCACTGGTTCCCCCTTATCCACCCTGCTCGTTACATTCTCAAAGAACTCCAGCAAATCTGTCAAACATGATTTCCCTTTCATAAAACCATGCTGACTCTGCTTGATTGAATTATGCTTTTGCAAATGTCCCACTACTGCTTCCTTAATAATGGGCTCCAGCATTTTCCCAACGATAGATGTTAGGCTAACTGGTCTATAGTTTCCTGCTTTTTGTCTGCCCTCTTTTTTAAATAGGGACGTTACATTTGCGGTTTTCCAATCTGCTGAGACCGCCCCAGAATCCTGGGAATTTTGATAAATTACAACCAATGCATCCACTCTCTGCAGCCACTTCTTTTAAGATCCTAAGATGAAAGCCATCAGGTCCAGGGGACTTGTCTGCCTTTAGTCTCATTAGTTTACCGAGTACTACTTCATTAGTGATAGTGATTGTATCAAGTTTCTCCCTCCCTATAGCCCCTTGATTATCCACTATTGGGATGTTTTTAGTGTCTTCCAGTGAGGTGATACTTGGAATGGGAGATGTTCCTCATCATTGGTGCAGATTGTTTGTAGGTGAGTGATTGGAGGTCCTGCGTTAAGCAGTGTGTTAGGCTAGTGGTTCAGTTGTTAGGTGACATCTTTTAAAGATGATTTCATTGACCTTGACCAGTGGTTTGAGGTCATGAAGCTTCTTTGGACACTAGAGCCAGGTGGTGGCCTTAGTGATGTGCACACACATTGTTCTTTCTGGAGAGTCTCCTGGCCCCTGTGGGTACAGGGCCAAAGCTGGAGCGCTGCACGCAAGACTCTTGAAGTCCCTCCCCTGGCTGGCCGAGCCATTTATAGTAGTGCTGAGGCAATTTTGCCATTTGTTGAGCTTTAAGTGTGGAATATTGACATTTGGAACTTTTTTTAAACATTGATTATTTGTTAAAAGACAGAACGGACTGAAAAATGTATTGAACCAGTGCATTTTATTTTGTCTTGCTGAATCTCCCACCATCAACATACTGGAGGACACCATTAACCAGAAACTTAACTGGACCAGCCACATAAATACTGTGGCAACAAAAGCAGGTCAAAGGCTGGGTATTCTGTGGTGAGTGTCTCATCGCCTGACTCCCTAAAGCCTTTCCACCATATACAAGGCACAAGTCAGGATTGTGATGAAATACTCTCCACTTGCCTGGATGAGTGCAGCTCCAACAACACTCAAGAAGCTCAACACCATCCACAACAAAGCAGCCGGCTTGATTAGCACCCCTTCCACCATCTTAAACATTCACTCCCCCTATCACCGACGTAACTTGCTGCATGTGTGTACCATCTACAAGATGCAATGCAGCAACTCGTGAAGGTTTCTTCGGCAGCATCTCCCAAACCGTGACCTCTACCACCTAGAAGGACAAGGGCAGCAGGCACATGGGAAAACCATCACCTCCACGTTCCCTTCCAAGTCACACACCACCCTGACTTGGAAATATATCGCCGTTCCTTCATCATCACTGGGTCAAAATCCTGGAACTCCCTCCCTAACAGCACTGTGGGAGTACTTTTACCACATGGACTGTAGCGGTTCAAGAAGGTGGCTCACCATCATCTTCTCAAGAGCAACTAAGGATGGGCAATAAATGCTGGCCTTGCTAGCGCCGCCTACATCCCATGAATGATATATTTTTTAACATGTGCATGGCCCTTTAAACTTCAGAGCTCCTCACTGCCCACAATGCATTACGAGCATCACAGCCTCGCACACAGACGCTCGGGGAAGCAGCAACACTGCACCAGCGCAACAAATTGGTCCCGGACCCCTCGCACAATACCACCAGGACGGCGTTGCACCTATGGTTAGCGGTGCGCCACATACCACCATGCCCCCCCCCCCCACAACAATTTACCTCGTGTAGCGCGCCAGTCATTTCGGGCGGACGTTAACGGCAGTTGGCGAGGACAACGACTGCTTTCCGGGCGCGAACAAATTTTTCCCCCTATATGCCGAAAGACATGACCAAATATGTGGTCATAATAAGACCAAACTGATTAAAAGGAATACAGAATGAATTTCCAGCGGGTTCTTCTGCTTGTCCCCCATAACTTGGGCAGACGAGCCACAGAAACTTCAGATAAAGCGAATCCCAGAATATTGCTGCTCTTCTCGTGGTAGAGGTTGCAGGGCAGGGAGGGTTTGCCAATGTAACCTCAGTGAGTTTCTGCAGTGCATCTTGTAGATCATACAAACTGCAGCCACAGTGTGCCGGGGACAGAGGATTGAATATTGAGTCCAATGGCAGGGATGCTGATCAACCAACTGGCTTTGTCTTGGGTGGAGTTGAGCTTCTTTAAGACACTTCGCAAAACCTTTGTCCAAGCTTTTGGTCACCTATCCTATTATCTCCTTATGTGGCTCGGTGTCAAATTTTGTTTGATATCGTTCCTGTGAAGCGCCTTGGGACATTTTACTATGTTAAAGGGCCTATATAGATGCAAAAATTGTTGTCATTGTTGTTGTTGTAATTGCACCCATCCAGATGAGTGATGAGTATTCCAACACCTCCTGACTCCCCAAAGCCTTTTCATCATAAGAACATAAGAAATAGGAGCAGGAGTAGATCACCTGGCCCCTTGAGCCTGCTCCGCCATTTAATAAGATCATGGCTGATCTGATCATGGACTCAGTTCCACTTCCCTGCCCGCTCCCATAACCATTTATTCACTTATTGGTCAAAAATCTGTCTATCTCCGTCTTAAATATATTCAATGACCCAGCCTCCACAGCTGTCTGGGGCAGATAATTCCATAGATTTACAACCCTCAGAGGAGAAATTCCTCCTCATCTCAGTTTTAAATGGGCGGCCCCTTATTCTGAGACTATGTCCCCTAGTTTTAGTTTCCACTACGGGTGGAAATATCCTCTCTGCATCCACCTTGTCAAGCCCCCTCATTATCTTATATGTTTCAATAAGATAACCTCTCATTTTCTGAACTCCAATGAGTATAATAAATAGTATACTCAACCTATCTTCATAAATCAACCCCCTCATCTCCGGAATCAACCTAGTGAACCTTCTCTGTACAGCCTGCAATGCAAGTATATCCTTTCTTAAATATAGAGACCAAAACTGTACGCAGTATTCTAGGTGTGGCCTCACCAATACCCTGTACAGTTGTAGCAGGACTTCTCTACTTGTATATTTATTCCCCCTGCAATAAAGGCCAACATTCCATTTGTCTTCCTGATTACTTGCTGTACCTTCATACTAACTTTTTGTGTTTCATGCACAAGGACCCCCAGGTCCCTCTGTACTGCAGCACTTTGCAATTTTCTCCATTTAAATTGTAATTTGCTTTTCTATTTTTTCTGCCAAAGTGGATAGCCTCACATTATCTCACATTATACTCCACCGCCCAAATTTTTGCCCACTCACTTAACCTGTCTATATCCCTTTGCAGATTTTTTATGTCCTCCTCACAATTTGCTTTCCCACCCATCTTTGTATCATCAGCAAACTTGGCTACATTACACTCAGCCCCTTCATCCAATTCATTAATATAGATTGTAAATATTTGAGTTCCCAGCACCAATCCCTGTGGCACCCCACTAATTACTGTTTGCCAACTGGCATATGACCCATTTATCCCGACTCTCAGTTTTCTGTTAGTTAGCCAATCCTCTATCCATGCTAATATAGTACCCCAACCCTGTGAACTTTTATCTTGTGCAGTAACCTTTTAACCTTTTATGTGGCACCATATCGAATGCCTTCCGGAAATCCAAATACACCACATCCACTGGTTCCCCCTTATCCACCCTGCTCGTTACATTCTCAAAGAACTCCAGCAAATCTGTCAAACATGATTTCCCTTTCATAAAACCATGCTGACTCTGCTTGATTGAATTATGCTTTTGCAAATGTCCCACTACTGCTTCCTTAATAATGGGCTCCAGCATTTTCCCAACGATAGATGTTAGGCTAACTGGTCTATAGTTTCCTGCTTTTTGTCTGCCCTCTTTTTTAAATAGGGACGTTACATTTGCGGTTTTCCAATCTGCTGAGACCGCCCCAGAATCCTGGGAATTTTGGTAAATTACAACCAATGCATCCACTCTCTGCAGCCACTTCTTTTAAGATCCTAAGATGTAAGCCATCAGGTCCAGGGGACTTGTCTGCCTTTAGTCTCATTAGTTTACCGAGTACTACTTCATTAGTGATAGTGATTGTATCAAGTTTCTCCCTCCCTATAGCCCCTTGATTATCCACTATTGGGATGTTTTTAGTGTCTTCCAGTGAGGTGATACTTGGAATGGGAGATGTTCCTCATCATTGGTGCAGATTGTTTGTAGGTGAGTGATTGGAGGTCCTGCGTTAAGCAGTGTGTGAGGCTAGTGGTTCAGTTGTTAGGTGACATCTTTTAAAGATGATTTCATTGACCTTGACCAGTGGTTTGAGGTCATGAAGCTTCTTTGGACACTAGAGCCAGGTGGTGGCCTTAGTGATGTGCACACACATTGTTCTTTCTGGAGAGTCTCCTGGCCCCTGTGGGTACAGGGCCAAAGCTGGAGCGCTGCACGCAAGACTCTTGAAGTCCCTCCCCTGGCTGGCCGAGCCATTTATAGTAGTGCTGAGGCAATTTTGCCATTTATTGAGCTTTAAGTGTGGAATATTGACATTTGGAACTTTTTTTAAACATTGATTATTTGTTAAAAGACAGAACGGACTGAAAAATGTATTGAACCAGTGCATTTTATTTTGTCTTGCTGAATCTCCCACCATCAACATACTGGGGGACACCATTAACCAGAAACTTAACTGGACCAGCCACATAAATACTGTGGCAACAAAAGCAGGTCAAAGGCTGGGTATTCTGTGGTGAGTGTCTCATCGCCTGACTCCCTAAAGCCTTTCCACCATATACAAGGCACAAGTCAGGATTGTGATGAAATACTCTCCACTTGCCTGGATGAGTGCAGCTCCAACAACACTCAAGAAGCTCAACACCATCCACAACAAAGCAGCCGGCTTGATTAGCACCCCTTCCACCATCTTAAACATTCACTCCCCCTATCACCGACGTAACTTGCTGCATGTGTGTACCATCTACAAGATGCAATGCAGCAACTCGTGAAGGTTTCTTCGGCAGCATCTCCCAAACCGTGACCTCTACCACCTAGAAGGACAAGGGCAGCAGGCACATGGGAAAACCATCACCTCCACGTTCCCTTCCAAGTCACACACCACCCTGACTTGGAAATATATCGCCGTTCCTTCATCATCACTGGGTCAAAATCCTGGAACTCCCTCCCTAACAGCACTGTGGGAGTACTTTTACCACATGGACTGTAGCGGTTCAAGAAGGTGGCTCACCATCATCTTCTCAAGAGCAACTAAGGATGGGCAATAAATGCTGGCCTTGCTAGCGCCGCCTACATCCCATGAATGATATATTTTTTAACATGTGCATGGCCGTTTAAACTTCAGAGCTCCTCACTGCCCACAATGCATTACGAGCATCACAGCCTCGCACACAGACGCTCGGGGAAGCAGCAACACTGCACCAGCGCAACAAATTGGTCCCGGACCCCTCGCACAATACCACCAGGACGGCGTTGCACCTATGGTTAGCGGTGCGCCACATACCACCATGCCCCCACCCCCCCACAACAATTTACCTCGTGTAGCGCGCCAGTCATTTCGGGCGGACGTTAACGGCAGTTGGCGAGGACAACGACTGCTTTCCGGGCGCGAACAAATTTTTCCCCCTATATGCCGAAAGACATGACCAAATATGTGGTCATAATAAGACCAAACTGATTAAAAGGAATACAGGATGAATTTCCAGCGGGTTCTTCTGCTTGTCCCCCATAACTTGGGCAGACGAGCCACAGAAACTTCAGATAAAGCGAATCCCAGAATATTGCTGCTCTTCTCGTGGTAGAGGTTGCAGGGCAGGGAGGGTTTGCCAATGTAACCTCAGTGAGTTTCTGCAGTGAATCTTGTAGATCATACAAACTGCAGCCACAGTGTGCCGGGGACAGAGGATTGAATATTGAGTCCAATGGCAGGGATGCTGATCAACCAACTGGCTTTGTCTTGGGTGGAGTTGAGCTTCTTTAAGACACTTCGCAAAACCTTTGTCCAAGCTTTTGGTCACCTATCCTATTATCTCCTTATGTGGCTCGGTGTCAAATTTTGTTTGATATCGTTCCTGTGAAGCGCCTTGGGACATTTTACTATGTTAAAGGGCCTATATAGATGCAAAAATTGTTGTCATTGTTGTTGTTGTAATTGCACCCATCCAGATGAGTGATGAGTATTCCAACACCTCCTGACTCCCCAAAGCCTTTTCATCATAAGAACATAAGAAATAGGAGCAGGAGTAGATCACCTGGCCCCTTGAGCCTGCTCCGCCATTTAATAAGATCATGGCTGATCTGATCATGGACTCAGTTCCACTTCCCTGCCCGCTCCCATAACCATTTATTCACTTATTGGTCAAAAATCTGTCTATCTCCGTCTTAAATATATTCAATGACCCAGCCTCCACAGCTGTCTGGGGCAGATAATTCCATAGATTTACAACCCTCAGAGGAGAAATTCCTCCTCATCTCAGTTTTAAATGGGCGGCCCCTTATTCTGAGACTATGTCCCCTAGTTTTAGTTTCCACTACGGGTGGAAATATCCTCTCTGCATCCACCTTGTCAAGCCCCCTCATTATCTTATATGTTTCAATAAGATAACCTCTCATTTTCTGAACTCCAATGAGTATAATAAATAGTATACTCAGCCTATCTTCATAAATCAACCCCCTCATCTCCGGAATCAACCTAGTGAACCTTCTCTGTACAGCCTGCAATGCAAGTATATCCTTTCTTAAATATAGAGACCAAAACTGTACGCAGTATTCTAGGTGTGGCCTCACCAATACCCTGTACAGTTGTAGCAGGACTTCTCTACTTGTATATTTATTCCCCCTGCAATAAAGGCCAACATTCCATTTGTCTTCCTGATTACTTGCTGTACCTTCATACTAACTTTTTGTGTTTCATGCACAAGGACCCCCAGGTCCCTCTGTACTGCAGCACTTTGCAATTTTCTCCATTTAAATTGTAATTTGCTTTTCTATTTTTTCTGCCAAAGTGGATAGCCTCACATTATCTCACATTATACTCCACCGCCCAAATTTTTGCCCACTCACTTAACCTGTCTATATCCCTTTGCAGATTTTTTATGTCCTCCTCACAATTTGCTTTCCCACCCATCTTTGTATCATCAGCAAACTTGGCTACATTACACTCAGCCCCTTCATCCAATTCATTAATATAGATTGTAAATATTTGAGTTCCCAGCACCAATCCCTGCGGCACCCCACTAATTACTGTTTGCCAACTGGCATATGACCCATTTATCCCGACTCTCAGTTTTCTGTTAGTTAGCCAATCCTCTATCCATGCTAATATAGTACCCCAACCCTGTGAACTTTTATCTTGTGCAGTAACCTTTTAACCTTTTATGTGGCACCATATCAAATGCCTTCCGGAAATCCAAATACACCACATCCACTGGTTCCCCCTTATCCACCCTGCTCGTTACATCCTCAAAGAACTCCAGCAAATTTATCAAACTAGATTTCCCTTTCATAAAACCATGCTGACTCTGTTTGATTGAATTATGCTTTTCCAAATGTGCCGCTATTGCTTCCTTAATAATAGACTCCACCATTTTCCCAATGACAGATGTTAGGCTAACTGGTCTATAGTTTCCTGCTTTTAGTCTACCTCTTTTTTTAAATAGGGGCGTTACATTTGCGGTTTTCCAATCCGCTGGGACCACCCCAGAATCCAGGGAATTTTGATAGATTACAACCAATGCATCCACTCTCTCTGCAGCCACTTCTTTTAAGACCCTAAGATGTAAGCCATCAGGTCCAGGGGATTTGTCCGCCTCTACAAGGCACAAGTCACGAGTATGATGGAATACTCTCCACTTGCTTGGATGAGTGCAGCTCCAACAACACTCAAGAAGCTCGACACTATCCAGGACAAAGCTGCCCGCTTGATTGGCACCCCATCCACCACCCTAAACATTCACTTCTGGCACACCGTGGCTGCAGTGTGACTATCTACAAGATGAATTGCAGCAACTCGCCAAGGCTTCTTCGACAGCACCTCCAAACTCGCGGCCTCTACCACCTAGAAGGACAAGGGCAGTGGGCGCATGGGAACATCACCGTCTGCAAGTTCCCTTCCATGTCACACACCATCCTAATTTGGAAATATATCGCCATTCCTTCATCGTCGCTGGGTCAAAATCCTGGAACTTCCTCCCTAACATCACTACAGAAGTATCGTCACCACACAGACACCTGAAGGGCAATTAGGGATCTCTTTGAACCCATTCATCTCAATTTTGCTAGGGCTCCTTGATGCCATACTCAGTCAAATGTTATCTTGATTTCGAGAGCAAACACTCCCACCTGTTTTCTGGCATTCAGCTCTTGCACCATGTCTGTATCAACAATAACTCTCATTTATGTAAGATGAAGGCTGTGATGATGCCAGGGTTGAATGGTTCCAGCGCTTTCCAAACTAAGTGAGCAGGTCATTGAGGAGGAGGTGATGATATCGCTTTAGTGATAATTGGGAAGATGCTGATAATGGCGCTGGGCAATCTACCACATTGTAAGTGCCAGCATCATAGTCGTACTGGAACAGCTTGTTGAGGAAGACAGCCAAAGCTGGCGCATTGGTTTTCAGAACTACAGCCAGGATGTTGCCAGGCCCTTTAGTTTTTGCTCTGTCTCGTTCACTCAGCTATTTCTTAATGTCAAGCGAATTGGCCTAACACCAGCATATATGATGGTGAGGACCTTGGGAGGATGCAGTAGTATCTTCTCTCAGCATTTTTGGCTGAAGATGCTTGTAAACACTTCATCCCTGTCCCTTGCACTCATGGTGGATGTTCATGGACCCCCATCCTCCTGTCTATTAATGTGCTTAAGGCTGCAAGAATTGTGGAGAATTAGATGAACTGCTTGAGATTCATTCTCTCTAACACTAGGAGCTGGATTCTCCACCACAAACCTGCCCCAATTTGGGTGGGGTGATGGCAGCGAATGAGCACACATTCAGGCGACGAGGTTTGGCACCGTCTCACTGCCTGACCTTCAATTTCCTCCCACCTGCCCTCCCAACACTCTTCCTTCCCACTGCAGGCCAATGGTGGTGGGGGGTGGCGGGGTACAGCAAGGGTTACTTGCAGATGTCCCTCCGATCTCCCTGTGTTACCACAGGTCACAATGGGGAAGGTGGCAGTAGGCCCTGGGAAGCGGCAGTAACAGGCCTAAGGTATCTGCATGGAAGCAAAAGGCTTAGAACAGTATCCTCTTCCTCCATTTTGTCCCAGCACTTTACTGCTGAAGATCCTGCTCTCAACCAAGGCCTTCACTGGAACAGCTGATTCAATTCGCAAAATGTTTCTGGCCCTTCAACTCTGCTCCAGAAACTTTTGGTGTCGCAGTGGTGCTCTCATTGCATCACTGGCAGAATTTCCTTCTTCTGCCTGGTGCCCACCCTATGAACGAGATCCCCCCACTCCCCTGGCCTGATTTCCTGCATTGGGGCTACAGGAGAGCCATACGCCAGTAACTTCCACAGAGTTCTCCTGATCTCCTGCCATATCCTCAATAGAAAATGAGCAGAACCTCTGGAGCAATGGCGTCAACCAAAATTACAGCCGGAGATTGGGAAACCCTGAGGACATTCTACCCCAGAGTACCAGGCAGATGTCCTGCCCTGCCATTAAGACCACTGCTGACATACACGAATTACAGTCTTGTAGTGCTTTCCGAGCCATTCATGTACGGACCCTAATGGACAATGAAGTGCCCTGAAACTGCCCCAAGGATCAATGTCACTAGCTCATCTTTAGTAATATTTTCTCACGGTATAAAATTGGTTCACTGAACTTCGTCGAATTTAATCTATTCAATTGTAAAAGGAGAATATGCAAAGTGTACTCAAAACAAACACCTATTTTATGTATGGAAAAATATAATAAACATTCATGTCAAAGAGCCACAGAACTTGGTTAACCACATGAAAATGTAACTGGCTATTGCTTTTGTTTAAAGGACCTACATCTGTTAATCTGCAATGAATGACTTGCATTGCTGTCTGAGAATCATGGGGCCCAATTTTGGCCATGACTTGCTTCAATTTTTTTGGAGTAAGTTGTTTTTTCCCCAAAACATTTGCTCCAGAGTAAGTCAGTTAGGTAGGATTTTTTCGTTCAGTTTTTTTTTCAAAAAGCGGCGTTCCCAGACACTTACGCCAGTTTTGGCCATTTATACCACTTTGGCCAGCTAAAACCTACTCCAAATCAACTTAGGTCAGCGTATGTGGCCAGCTCTGAAAAACATTGTGAGCAGTTAAGAATTCGGCGCAGGTTAGTACATTTAAAGCACCAACACTTACAAAGCACTAAACAAAGCACAAAAATAAGCATTCAATAACAAATAAAAATACAAGGAAGTTGAGAGGACCTGCACCAAGACTTACAAAGCACTAAACAAACCACAAAAAGTAATAAGCAATCAATCAATAACAAATAAAAATTAGAAGTCCGACCTTTATGCCAGAATCAAGTTTTTTTAAAGTCCCCCCATCCCCCCACTCTTTTCCGCCCCCACCCAATCAAAACTCTCCTCACTAAACAAAGCACAATCATCAATAAATAAAAAATAAAACTGAAGTCCTACCTCAGCCTGGGAAGTCAGCGGGCTGACCGGCCGGTGCAAGAGGCCACTTGGTCGGGGATAGGGTGCGGCAAAAATCGGGGCGTCCCTTCGGCCGGGGATAGGGGCTGCGAGCATCGGGTCCTGCTCACAGCCCGTAGGACTCGCTGGGAGGGCGAGGAGCATGCGCGCATACTCCACTGCGCATGCGCACAGCCGCCGACAGTGTTTTCTGCGCTGGGCTGTTGCTCCGCTCCCCACTTCACTATCTATGCCACGCTCGGATACCGGAGACTCGGCAAAGCGGGCAGGATGGGGCCATTTTTTTTGGCGCTGTTTCCAGCGCGCAAAGTCGGTGCATTTATGGTAAGTGCGCCAAAAAAAGGGGTTGGGGAAAATTGGGCCCTTAGAAACAAAAGAGAAACACTCGTGTAAATTGTTCCTATCGGCAATTAAAGTATTAGGAATGTAATTACGGGTTCTTCATCCATTTTAATGGAGTGGGCATGTTTGAGTGAGATAGGGCAATTGTCTTCCAGTGTATCTGTTTCACATCAGCGATAGTGATGGTGAAGTGTTCAGAAATGGACAATAGAATTTTTTAATTAGCCTGCTTGTCCATAGTACACTTTTCTTGGGGCCTAAATTGGTGGACATAACACTGCATACCCCCCAAAATCACGGAATTGATCAAAAAATACCTACATATCGCCCACATATCGCCCGGCGGGAAATTCATCAGCGACATACTGCCGGGCGGTATGCATACCATCCGTCCACATGGAGCACCCTACAGACCACCCAAAAGTCCAACATTGGTAGCATACCGCTGACAAACCACCGGAGCTGCACACCGTCTGAAAAAAGGTGGTTTTATGCCGATGGTATGTTGGCGATATGTAAACTATAATGTTCCTCTCCACCCCAGCGATCTATTCCTTCCCCCGGCAATCTATTTCTCTCCCTCTCCCCACCCTCAGCGATCCAGTACTCCACCCCCCAGAGATGTAAACCCCCCCCCAGAGAGATCTAATCCCCCTAGAGAGATCTAATCCTCCCCAGAGAGATCTAATTCCCCAGAGATCTAATCCCTCCAGAGATCTAATCCCCCACCCCCCAGAAAAACACGAAAATAAATAAATAAATAACAATATAAGTGTTGTAAATAAATCAAAAACACTGCACAAAACAATTACAAATCTAAACATACCTGGAGACACTTACCTGTGATCCGACGTCAGCAGTCTCTGGCCTCCGGACTGCTCTTTTCGGGGGTGGGGGAGGGAGGGGGAGGGGAACCAAGGACAATGGAAGAGCGCGCATGCGCAGAACTTGGGACCTGAAGAGTCCCGCAACCCAGACAACTTACACTGGAGCAGACCGTCCGTTGCAATCCGCTGACGCACCACTCAGGACCGCCCGGACCAATGTTGCCAGCACTCCGCCCCAGCGGTACCGGGCGGTGAAGATTGACTGACCACCACGAGACTGCCGAGAATTGGGTGGTCCACCAAAGTCGGGCCCTATATAATAATTAGGTTTTAGTTGGGGAATTGGAACGAAAAAACAATTGCAATGCTATTAATGATGTGAAATGAATCGGCTGCAAGGACATCCTCTTGCATTGTGACTCCTAATCAGCTGTTCCACCAGAATCGGGGCAGAAATGGGGCAAGCATGGAACAATGATTATCAAACACAAGTAGAGGAGACAATTAATTATCTAGTGTTTATATCGGTGTGGGTACACACCAATATTGGCACCTGCCCCTTAAGCAACTCCTTTAACAAGCTTCCGCGAAGTTGCATGTAGTATCTTTTATTCCAAATCTAACTGTTAAATTTAGTTTAGAAAAATAACTTCTGCTTCTATCAAAACAGTCTATAAATGAGGAAAAAAAATCAGATGAGCTCCTGTAATACTGATTTATAAATGTCTACTATTAGAAATACATTTGCTTATTTTTTTTCAAATTTGACATGATTTCGAGATTGTTTCATTTCAGTCTTCTTTTGAATAAATAAACATAATATCCTACGGCTTATCAGCCTTCACTCTATTGAATAGCTCTCTTAAACAACTGCATGTCAAACTGCAGAAAAGCCAGCCGCCATACATTAGAAAGTATAAACAGCATTGTCAATGAATAAACAAAATAATCGCTTAATTGTAGAGATGTATCATATTTAATAACTTCCTTTCAGCACCATGTAATCAAAATGCAGTCTTTCAAACAGTTGGAGTCAAATGTATCATTTGTTAAAAAGAGAATGTGCTTGTTTATTATGCGTCTGCTTCTACATCATAGTCCATTGCATGTTCCAATTGCTCTGCCCTCCTGTTTTCAAAGGCAATTGCCCAATGCTACAAGGATCTTTTCATGAAGCTGTATCAGCCCCAATAACTGCAACTGAAGAATGCTTGCTGATTGACAGTGCATGTTCCAGGCAATCCTCTACTCATTGTGCCTTCCGGGTCAATCAGGAACGCAAGTTCTAATGTAAAATACAAGATTTCTTGTACAAACGGAAATGCTGTCTGACTTTCACATTCAGTCTTCTCCTGGGGAAAAAAATTATTCAGCTTCAAAATGTTATCATCAATTGAAATGAATGAAATTAGATTTGAATGGATCATCTCCCCAGTTGTTGTCATATCAACCAAGGACATGTCCACTAGATGGCTCATAATAGCCTTCTGCCCAAAAATGACAGAGAATATGATGGATATATCATTGGCAGAAATGGGGAAAACTCATGAATTATCAATCACTGTCCAGCTAGTTATAATACCAATGCAGTTAAAACTTTACAACAAATTATGCAAGAGTTTTTCCATCAAGAAGTTAATTTTTGTAATATTTAACTAAAAGTTTCTCATTTCAAATTAACTAGCCAAGGAATAAACAGAAATCTTATTGTTTCTGGTTGAATCCAGTAATTTGTTTCACTCACATGAATGACATATTTAACCTTCATTGGTGGATTCTATACTTTATGGAAAATTCTGAATTCTTCTCTATTTCATCAAACAAAATGACCCAGTATCCTACAAGGTCCCATGTCAGAGTTATTGTTATTGTTATGGCTTCTTTTTTGCATGATTGACATCAGTGAAATGGAACATCATCATTAATAGGTGGCAACAACAGCAGCAACAGTAACAATGTGCATTTATATAGCGCCTTTAATGTAGAAAAACATCAGAAGATACTTCACAAAAGCATAAAGAAAAAGGATGCCAGGACAATTAGCGATTAGTGGCCAAAAGCATGGTCAAGGAGGTTGTACCCTGTATTTAAGATGTGTCTTGAAGGAGTAGGAGGTGGAGAGATGGAAGAGTTTAGGGAGGGATTTCCAAACATGGGGCTAGAACCTCCACGTTTTTTGTCTGCTTAACGCCCACTTAACGCCCATTTTACCGCTGAAATGACATATAACACCCATATATCACCCATTTTGGCACAAAGTGGAAACTGACCAGCATTTTTCAGAAACTTATCGCTAAGCGTTACATTCCCCATGTGCTTAATGCCGCAAAAAAATTTTACCACCCGCCCCCTTTTTTTGGGCAGAATCAGCAGAACGGGCGAATTCAACACCCATAATATCACATAGCGTTACATTCCGCACGGAATTAACGCCGAGATTCAATATTAACGCCCGGCGACTTTTTTTTGTCCTAAAAGGCATATTTACCCAAACTAGCACCATGGAGATCGGCATTGTCATTTTCACCACCTCACACACATTTCGCCTACAATATCGCTCGCTCAAAAAACCGCCTACAAAAAGTGGAACTAACCGGGACGAATTCAGTGCTATGGACGCCATGTTGTAGATCACATGTTGCGTCCTTTAAAAGGCTGCTGTGCTTCAACCTCGACGGAGTTCGGATGTACTCTGCAGGTCGAACATCTGTAAAAACATCTTGACCACACTGTGACCGATTGGAATTGAAGAGGTGTGTTCGTTGGGACATTCCTTGTTTGTGTGCAATCGGTGGAAAACAGAGAGCTACTGCAATGGGGCCTCTCCTTTCTCACCCTCTCTTGGTGACCAAATATATGCAGCAGACTCGACATCGCCGAAGGAACGCTCCACTGCATTATACGCCCAATGTAAGAAGTGACAGACAGATGAGGAGGACCAGATGTTACACCCCCCACAAGTACAAGGAGAAGCATTCTTAGCTCGACTTGCCCGACACCACCTGCCTTTGGAAACTGCGCTTCCACAAAGAGGTTATCACTGAGGTATGCCAGCTGATAAGGGCAGATCTGCAGCCTGCCAGCACCATCAGAACTGCACTGTCCGTCAAGGTCAAAGTCATCGCGGCACTGTCGTTCTATGCCTCGGGTTCTTTTCAGGCCACAGCTGGCAACATTTGCGGACTTTCTCAGCGTGCCACACATCGCTGCATTAGACAGGTCACTGAAGCCCTATACGCACGCAGTAGGGACTTGAACAGCTTCCCTATGACCAGGAAGGCACAGAGTGAGAGGGCTCTAGGTTTCTCCAGAATTGCAAACTTCCCCAAAGTGCAGGGAGCAATAGACTGTACGCACATCGTGATGCGGGCACCTTTTCAGGATGCTGAGGTTTTCAGGAACTGCAAGGGATTCCACTCCCTGAATGTCCAGCTGGTTGTTGACCACCAGCAAATTGTACTGGCAGTGAATGCTCAATTTCCGGGCAGCATCCATGATGCGCGCATCCTGCGTGAGAGCACTGTATCTGACTTGTTTAACAATGAACCACAAGGTCAATGCTGGATGCTTGGGGACAAAGATATGGCCTCGCCACCTGGCTGATTGACCTCTCTGCGTGACATGCACACCGAGACCGAGAGGCGATACAATGAGAGCCACAGAGCAACTCGCAATGTCGTGGAGAAAACCATTGGAGTGCTGAAGCAGCGCTTCAGATGCCTGAACCACTCAGGAGGCGAGCTCCAATACCATCCTGAGCAGGTAGCTCAATTCGTGGTGATCTGCTCCATGCTACACAACTTGGCTATCAGGAGGGGACAAGAATTGTCTGATGAGCCTGACAGTCCACCTCACCAGAGAGAAGAAGAGAAAGTCAAGGAGGCAGATGCTGACATCGGGCCAGACAATCAGGCTGACGCTGAAGTCATGCCCCTGTCACTATGTAGACCACATGAAAGGGCCCATGGTGGCATGATAGCTGCAAGAGCCTTATGGCAGGAGCTCATCAATGATCGCTTTGCCTGAAAGAATGTTGGTGTTATTTACAAGGCTGACACACTGCTAGGTGTGGCCATACATCAATAGTGGGCATCACCTTGGTGACAGTTAAAGTTTAAATTGATTGAAGTTAAGTGTGATTGTACCCTTTGATGTTAAGGAATCACCAGCATGTAATGATGCAGCTATCTGAGCCAATGTGCTGCAAGGTTTTGATAAATAAAAAACATTTAAACCGAACATTAGTCTGAAATCATCAGTATTTCTGTACAAACCAACCCTCCCCCCCCCCCCCCCCCACACCCTGCTTCTCCTCCCCACCTCTACCCCTTCCCCTTCCCCTCCTGACTCCAAGCAGCCTGGCTGAGGAGGTCCTCAGGTGAAGCTTCATTGGTGGGGGAGGGGATTCAACGGCCGAAGTGCTGCTTGGACGGATACGGGAGAGGACGGTCCCGAGGTGGGAACGTGCTCTGAGCCAGAAGCAAGATGTTGCTGCTGGCTCTCATGTGTGGTTGGCAATGGGGGTCGTCACCTTGGGGTGCAGTGCGGTGCTCCGGGACCACTGGGAGCCCTCTGCCACCAGTGTTCCTGGCTACCAGCTCCAGGGCCTCCTCCATCCCTTCCATGTTATATCTTATTTGTTGGACAAAAACTCGGTGCCAACTATGTTCTTGGTACGTAGTGGGCTTTTTGCTGCTAGTGAATCTCCGTAATTCCTCCCACAACAGGCAAACAAGCACACACCACAGCCACATACGCTTTCAGTGCCTCTGAGCTCCCTCTCTCTCTGTCTCCTCTTCTGCGCATGTCATGATGACCCTTGACCTCCAGAATCACGGGAATGGACCGTTGCCATGCCGTTGCTAAGGACGGCTACAATTTACGGCAGAAGGTCAGAAAAATTTAACGCTACCGCCCATTTGATATTGCTCGTGGTATCGCCCATTTTCAAATATGTAAACTAGGTGTTTTGAGAATGGGCGAGAAGCTGGCGATCTGAAAACCCTTTTTAATGCCCACGCAGGAAGTAATGCCCATTTTTGGGCGATAAGCTCAAAAGTGGAGGTTCTAGCACATGGGGCCTAGGCAGCTGCAGGCAGGGTTGCCAATGGTGGAGCAAAGTGAGGGGATGCACAAAAAGCTATAGACAGAGGAAAGGATAGTTCATAATGGGTTGTAGGGTTGGAAGAGGTTACAGATATATGCATGGTGAGCCCATGGAGGGATTTAAAGATATGGGGCTAGAACCTCCACTTTTTATGCATGTTTAACGCCCACTTAACGTCCATTTTACTGCTGAAATGACGTATAACGCCCATATATCGCCCATTTTGGCACAAAATGGAAACTGACGGGCATTGTTAGGAATGTTATCACCGAGCATGACTTTCCCCACGTGCTTAATGGTGCTGAAAAATATTACCGCCCGCCCACTTTTTTTGGGCAGAATCATCAGAATGGGCGAAATCAACGCCCATAATATCGTTACTTTCCACACGGAATTAATGCAGAGATTCAATAATACCAACAGCCCACTTTTTTTGTCGTGAAGAGCACACTTGGAGAAACCAATACCCAGGAGATCGCCCAGCGTCTCTTTCACCACTTCGCACACATATCGCCCACAATATCGCTCGCCCAAAAGAACGGCCAGAAAAAGTGGAACTGTTCTGAATGAACGCCAGTGGTGTGACTGGCATTTTTTAAATTGCAGGTCGCTTCATTCAAAAAGCTGCTTCAACTTCGGGGGAGTTTGCATTGACTCTAGATTCTTCTCAGATGAAGTGACCATCTCAACAGACATATTTTCAGACTCTGGACTATTGGGGGTTTACTCTAGGTGTATTTTAGTGAGGAAATTATTGCTTCTGATCAATCGCAGTTATACTTTCATTGCAATGGGACCAGCCATTTCTCAGCCTGCATCGATTAATACGCAGATGCTGCAGAGTGCAGATGGCTCAATGTGTGATGCACATCATTATGTACCAAATTAAGACATGCAAGAATGAGGAGGAGGGCCGGACCATACACACCCCACACGTACAGGGAAAAGAGGTCTTGCCTCAATGTCTCCGACCACACCTGCCTTCAGAGACTGCGCTTCCACAAGGTGGTGATCAATAAAATATGTGAGCTCATCAGGCCACATATGCTGCCTGCCATCAGGACATCAGTGTCGCTCGAGGTCAAGGTCACCGCGGCACTGTCTTTCTACGCGTCCGGTTCCTTTCGGGCCTCCGCAGTCGAGATTTCCCCTCTGTCTCACCATGCAACCCATCGCTGCATTAGACAGGTCACGGAGGCCCTGTATGCGCGAAGGATGGACTTTAACAGCTTCCCATGACCACGGAGGCAGGGTTGGAGCATTCTACCGCATTGCTAAGTCCCCCAGGGTGCAGGGAGCTATACAGTGCACTCACATCGCCATGCGGCCAACTTCTCAGGACCCGGAGCATTTTCGTAACAGAAAAGGATTTCACTCCCTGAAGCTCAACTAATTGTCGACCACAACCAGATCATACTGGCAGTGAATGCCAAATGTCCGGGCATCTTCGATGAGGCTCACATCCTGCGTGAGAGCACTGCCTCTGACTTCTTTAAGAGTCAGCCACAAGCTGGATGCTTGGTGATAACCAATATGGCCTAGCTACATGGCTGATGACCCCCTTGCATGACACCCACACCGAGGCCAAGGAGCAATACAACCAGAGCCACAGAGACCCTCGCAATGTGGTCCACAAAACAATATCTGTGCTTAAGCAGCATCTCCGATGTCTGGACCACTCAGGAGGGGAGCTACAATACAACCCTGAGCAAGTAGGTAAATTCATGGTCATGTGCTCGATGCTGCACAACCTGGCTATCAGGAGAGGACAAGAATTGCCAGAAGGCACTGATGCTCCACCTCAGGAGAGAGAGGAAGAGGATGACGAGGGGCTGGATGCTGACCTAGGGCCAGACAATCAGGCTGGCTATGCAACCATACCCACAACCCCCTCCAGCCCACAAGAAAGAACCCGTGGTGGCTACATAGCTGCAAGACTCTTACGTGAGGAACTGATATCTGAACAATTTGCCTGAAAGAACATTGCTGTGATTGACAATGCTGACACACTACTGTGTGTGTACAACTCAGACATCAATGGTGCCCATCACCTTGGTGCCAGTTAAAGTTTATGTTGATTGAAGTTCAGTTGTATTTAACCCTTTCATGTTAAGGAATCACCAGTGTGTAACGGTGCAGCTATCTGAGACAATGCGCAACAAGGTTATGTTCAAAGAAAAAATGTTATACCAACCTTGGTCTGAAATCATAAGTATCACAGGCAATAACACTCAACCCCCCACCACACCCCACTTTTTCCACCATTGAGATCAATCAAATGTTCAACATGTCCAGCAACACAGAATACAAAGGCAAAACAGGAGGGTGGTCTCCAGCCCCCATACATTACAGATGGAGATATAATACAGCCATCACCTGCGGACATGCACCTCACTTTCCTTCTCCCCTCCCCTTCTTCTCCACACCTCTATCCCTTCCCCTCCTCATTCCATGGCGCCTGGCCGAGGAGCTCTTCAGCCGGTGCCTCATTGGGGGGATAAAGGCAGAGGCGGTGGTTGCACGGGTACAGGAGCAGGGAGTGCCGAGGGGGTAACAATCTCTGATGCAGAAGCAGGATCTTGGTCCCTGCTCTCATCTGTCGTTCGCAGTGGTGGCGCGGAACCTAGGGGTGGAGTGCTGCACTTGGGACCACTGGGAGGCCTGAGCCAGCAGTGTTCCTGGCTATCGCATCCAGGACCTCCGCCATCCGTGGAATGTGCTCGGTCATGGTGGCCATCCATCGGGATATGCCCCCCAATGCTTCGATGAGCTGGTCACCAATGTCTACAGTCCTCCTGGACAACTGTACCATCTCTCTGCTCTCAAGTGGCGCTTGTGGAACAAACCTGCCTCATCCACGAGGCCTCCGTGGGGTCGGCGCCATCCTGGGAACAAATGGGGTGCTCTGTGGCAAGATGCTTGGGGCCGGTACCGGTGGAGGTGGGAATGACCGGAGGATCACTAGATAGCCTTGGGGTGGAATGGCTTCTGAAGCATGGTGATGCAGGTTCCTCGAAGTCCACGCTCTCATCTGTGGAGAACAGACCCAGCGGATTGACGGGCAAGAATCGGAGTTCCTCGGCACCAGATGTTGGATCGTCCGGAGAGTCGGGCCCTGCGCCCCCACATTCTGGCCTCTGTGGTCTTGCCTGGGGCCATGCTGCTGGCTGAGCAGCAAAACACAAATCAGGTTACTAGAGGAGAAGAGGGTGCTAGGGTTACAAAGTGAGTCTAGCACTACACACAGCATATGCACGACAAAAGCACCACCGTTATCAAAATCATCACAGACATCACATTTCATGACCATCAACACATTGTGCATTGCAATGATTTTCATTAGGCCAGCATTATTTCTATGACAATTTTAGAAATCATCTATCATACATGACAGGTCTGATATGAGTGGGTATGGCATCTATTGACTTTACATTGCACAATGGTGTAAGCTTTATTCACGTGCATCACTTCAGGATATGCAGATGCTTCCGTGGCTGTCCGGGGGTGCTTCCCCACGAGTGCGAGCACCCGCTCCTCCATCTCAGTGATGTCGCTGGGGACTGGTGGCCCCCCACCCGTTTGCCTCTGCACGGACCTCATCATCGATAGCTTCTTCTGTAAAAGGTGACAGGACGACATGGCATGAGATCATTGCGTGATATCATTGCTAGATACTGTCACAGAGACTGATACAACACATAACCGACCGATGTAATCATGATTATTATGAAAATTATTATTCCTTAACTAAAGACGTACACTGTGACCGCAGGCTTTGAGTAAAACATTCCCGGTAAAAGTGAAAGACCTCACATCTGCTGATAGTCACTCATGATTGTTACAAATCAAATTATATAAATATATAAGTACATGTAAATAAATGTAATACTTACTCTTGCGGATCCAACAAGGTCATTCCATTGTTTGCGGCATTGGTTTCCCTCACGAACCTCATTAGTTGCTGAAGAGACCACCTCTGCTATCTCCCTGTCTGGAGTAAAAATAAAACGGGGAAGGTGGCTCAACCGTGGCTAACAAGGGAAATTAAGCATAGTGTTAAATCCATGGAAGAGGCATATAAATTGGCCAGAAAAAGCAGCAAACCTGAGGACTGGGAGAAATTTAGAATCCAGCAGAGGAGGACAAAGTGTTTAATTAAGCGGGGGAAAATAGAGTATGAGAGGAAGCTTGCTGGGAACATAAAAACTGACTGCAAAAGCTTCAATAGATATGTGAAGAGAAAAAGATTAGTGAAGACAAATGTAGGTCCCTTGCAGTCAGATTCAGGTGAATTTATAATGGGGAACAAAGAAATGACAGACCAGTTGAACAAATACTTTGGTTTTGTCTTCACAAAGGAAGACACAAATAACCTTCCGGAAATACTAGGGGACTGAGGGTCTAGTGAGAAGGAGGAGCTGAAGGAAATCCTTATTAGGCGGGAAATTGTGTTGGGGAAATTGATGGGATTGAAGACCAATAAATCCCCGGGGCCTGATAGTCTGCATCCCAGAGTACTTAAGGAAGTGGCCCTAGAAATAGTGGATGCATTGGTGATCATTTTCCAACAGTCTATCAACTCTGGATCAGTTCCTATGGACTGGAGGGTAGCTAATGTAACACCACTTTTTCAAAAAGGAGGGAGAGAGAAAAAGGGTAATTATAGACCAGTTAGCCTGACATCAGTAGTGGGGAAAATGTTGGAATCAATTATTAAAGGTGAAATAGCAGCGCATTTGGAAAGCAGTGACAGGATTGGTCCAAGTCAGCATGGATTTATGAAAGGGAAATCATGCTTGACAAATCTTCCAAAATTTTTTGAGGATGTAACTAGTAGAGTAGACAAGGAAGAACCAGTGGCTGTGGTATATTTGGACTTTCAGAAGGCTTTTGACAAGGTCCCACACAAGGGATTGGTGTGCAAAATTAAAGCACATGGTATTGGGGTAATGTACCGTGGATAGAGAACTGGTTGGCAGATAGGAAGCAGAGAGTCGGGATTAACGGGCTCTTTTCAGAATGGCAGGCAGTGACTAGTGGGGTGCCGCAGGGCTCAGTGCTGGGACCACAGCTATTTACAATATTCATCAATGATTTGGATGAAGGAATTGAATGTAATATCTCCAAGTTTGCAGATGACACTAAGTTGGGTGGCGGTGTGAGCTGTGAGGAGGATGCTTAGAGGCTGCAGGGTGACTTGGACATGTTAGGCGAGTGGGCAAATGCATGGCAGATGCAGTATAATGTGGATAAATGTGAGGCTATCCACTTTGGTGGTAAAAACACGAAGGCAGAATATTATCTGAATGGCGGCAGATTATGATAAGGGGAGGTGCAACGAGACCTGGGTGTCATGGTACATCAGTCATTGAAAGTTGGCATGGAGGTACAGCAGGTGGTGAAGAAGGCAAATGGTATGTTGGCCTTCATAGTTAGGGGATTTGAGTATAGGAGCAAGGAGGTCTTACTGCAGTTGTACAGGGCCTTGGTGAGGCCTCACCTGGAATATTGTATTCCGTTTTGGTCTCCTAATCTGAGGAAGGATGTTCTTGCTATTGAGGGAGTGCAGTGAAGGTTCACCGGACTGATTCCCGAGATGGCAGAACTGACATATGAGGAGAGACTGGATCAACTGGGCCTGTATTCATTGGCATTTAGAAGGATGAGAGGGGATTTCATAGAAACATATAAAATTCTGACGGGACTGGACAGGTTAGATGCAGGAAGAATGTTCCCGATGTTGGGGAAGTCCAGAACCAGGGGGCACAGTCTAAGGATAAGGGATAAGCCATTTAGGACGGAGATGAGGAGAAACTTCTTCACTCAGAAAGTTGTTAACCTATGGAACTCTCTACCGCAGAAAGTTGTTGATGCCAGTTCATTGGATATATTCAAGACGGAGTTAGATATGGCCCTTACGGTTAAGGGGATCAAGGGGTATGGAGAGAAAGCAGGAAAGGGTTACTGAGGTGAACGGACATCCAAGATCTTATTGAATGGTGGTGCAGGCTCGAAGGGCCGAATGGCCTACTCCTGCACCTATTTTCTATGTTTCTATCTCGGTCCATATCATAAGAACATAAGAACATAAGAAATAGGAGCAGGAGTAGGCCATACGGTCCCTCGAGCCTGCTCCGCTATTTAATACGATCATGACTGATCCGATCATAGACTCAGGTCCACTTCCGTGGCCGCTCCCCTTAACCCCTTTTCATTTAAGAAACAGTCTATTTCTGACTTAAATTTATTCAATGTCCCAGCTTCCACAGCTCTCTGAGGCAGTGAATTCCACTGATTTACAACCCTCTGAGAGAAGTAATTTCTCCTCGTCTCAGTTTTAAATGGGCGGCCCCTTATTCTAAGATCATGCCCTCTAGTTCTATTCTCCCCCATCAGTGGAAACATCCTCTCTGCATCCACCCTGTCAAGCCCCCTCATAATTTTATACGCTTCGATAAGATCACCTCTCATTCCTCCGAACTTCAATGAGTAGAGGCCCAACCTACTCAACCTTTCCTCATAAGTCAACCCCCTCATCTCCGGAATCAACCTAGCGAACCTTCTCTGATCTGCCTCCAAAGCAAGTACATCCCTTTGTAAATATGGAAACCAAAACTGCACGCAGCATTCCAGGTGTGACCTTATATAGCTGTACCAAGACTTCCCTGCTTTTATACTCCATCCCCTTTGCAATAAAGGCCAAGATACCATTGGCCTTCCTGATCACCTGCTATACCTACATACTATCCTTTTGGGTTTTGAAGAGGTAAATTACAATTCTTGATAATATTATGCCATTTTAAAATGGAGCTAACAGATTCTAAAATGGAACCTTGTTGGCAAAGTGTGGGAATATTCCTATGAGAAGCAAATGTTCTAGCTCACAGACCAAAGACCTTGGGGGGCAGGAGAACAGAGAGATAACATAGAAACTGACCTGAATTTCAAGATAAGGATAGAATAGAAATTTAAACTAAAGCAACTGTCTGGAATTATCATTTAAGGCATGCGGAAGCCAGATTGGAGGAGTACTGTACCAATCAATCATATATTAATCAATCATCATGTATTAATTGTAACTTGCGTAATTACGTAATGACTTAATCTGAAATTGTATAAAGGAGAATGCATCCAGAGGTTTCTTTGAGCATTCCTTACGGAATAGCTCCCCTGCTAGCTTGTAATTAATAAAACTGCATTTACTTTAAGGCTAACGGATTCCGAGTGGTGGTATCCTCTGGTAGGCCTTTGGGGTGGCTTCCCACGCCCTCACTGCGTCAAATCACCCCAGCGTGATTCAACCTCCTGCAGGAGGGAGGCATTTGCCTCATCCAAGAACTTCCTGGCTCTTTTGCGCCCTCCAATGTGCTCCTCTCCTACCTCATTGCTCTCTCCAGGGTCAGTTTCCACAGCGTGCTGTGATGCCTCCTCCTCTCCCTCCATTATAGTCCAAATTTGGGCAAATATGTGGCTGGGAACAGCTACTTTAACTTTCCCTATTTGCTGTGAAGTTCTAAAGTCTCCCTCCTTCCTCCCAAAGCAACCACACCACACCCAGACACGCCTTCAATCCCTCTGAGCTCCCTCTCTCTCTGTCTCCTCTTCTGCTCATGTCATGATGACCCTTAACCTCCTGAATCATGGAATCGAGCGTTGCCATGCCGTTACTAAGGATGGTGAAACTTTACAGCAGAAAGTCAGCGAGATTTAATGCTACCGCCCATTTCATATCGCTCGTGGTAACGCCCATTTTAAAAAATGGAGACTAGGTGCTATGAGAATGGGCGAGAAGCCGGCGATCTGAAAACCCATTTTTATCGCCCACGCCGGAAATAATGCCCATTTTTGGGCGATAGGTGCAAAAATGGAAAAGCTAGCCCCATGGACAAGTTGGAGGCAGTAAAGTACTAGAAGCGAACATAGATCAGTGAGGACAATGATGATGGGTGTGTGAGACCTGTTGTGGGATAGGAAATAGACAACAGAGTTTTGGATGAGCTGCAATTTATGGACGGTGGTGGATGGGAGGCTGACAAGGAAAGCATCGGAGTAATCTAGACAGAAGATGACAAAGGCATGGATGGCGGTTTCAGCAACAGATGGACTGAGGTAAAGAAGGAGGTAAAGAATCCCTGTTATAGAAAGGCTTTGGGTGAAAAATTCAGCTCAAGGTTCAACAAGTTGTCAAGGTTATAAACAGTCTGGCTCAGCCTAAGAGAATGGACAGTGGCGGGGTCGGGAGTCAGCATTTGTGGTGGGCACCAAAGAGATGGCTTTGGTCCTCCCAATGTTTATCTGGAGGAAGTTAAGCCCCATCTAAGACTGGATGTTGAACAAACTGACAGCATAGAGGAATTGGAGGGTTGGGAGTGATTGGGCAAGACATAGCTGGGTGTCATCAGCGTACATGTGGATGCTCTTTAAAGATCTTCTGGAAATCATCTTGATTTTACTATTTCTTTTACAATGTGATAGGTGAGGATAAGCAGAATTTGAGGTGTTAAATAGATTTAAAAATATGAAAGTCATTAAACAACAAGCTAAGCTAATAGAATTTGTTTTCACATACACTCAAAATGATCACATGTTCAGAGAGAGTAAGCTAACACAACATAACAAAGATCGTTTATTTGTTCCACAGATGGTGGCGTTTGTGAAACACATGTAAATCATCTGGTGTTCCCTCTCAGATTCACATGCAATGTACTTGTTTTAGTTGAGTCCACATGTAAAATATGACCATCTTGCCTCAAGATGGTTTGCCACAGTACTTTGCTGTGGGTTTGGTGATAGGAAACAAAATGTTTTCCTTTTCATGCCAAGTGAAGGTACTAAGAACTCTGAGGAAATGCATCTGCAGGCCTCAAGTAACACGGTGCCTCAATTTTACTCTTAAAAGCACAATAGGCACTGTACCATGTTAAAGCTTTCCTTCTCAACATCATTCGCAGGCAAAGGTTTACAGTTAAGATTATAAACACTTGTCAGTGTCAGCAGCTTCTCATGGTTTTCAGCCATGTGACATAGTAGCTAGACTTGACGGCCAGCCATCACATCCATAAGTTCCGACATGGTCATTTTCCATGCTCAGGTGATGTTTCCATCATATTTTGGCTGTTCAGAAAGCCCATTACACATGTGGTTGGATTTTTCTGAAACTACAGCTTTTGATTGTATAATGTGTTGAAAATAAGACATGTGTTTATTGTAATTACTAGTAGATGCCCTGTGGCATTGCTTGTGGTGAGTCAGAGAATGAATTGTTTTATAACTGTAGAAGTGTATAATGCCATGTAGAAGATAACATTAAGGCCACCGATTACTGTCTTAGACAAATGCCATTTTTATTAGATGGCACTCTGTCCATTTTTCTGTAAAACCTGTAACTGTGGGGCCTTTATCTTATATTCCTTTACCTATATATTTAATTTTCATTTATTACCATTTTTAAATCAGGGAAGACATGAAAAGATAATCCTTTGACCTGGTATCTCAGTGGGTGCAACCGATCTGTGGAACGTTTGACACAACTGGGGGGTCTGGATGTGACATTTGACTCACTGATAGATGCATAGCAGTGAGCACAGAGGCAGGGCAAGGGATTGGCAATAGTGGACGGGGAAATCCCACTTTTGGCAGCACTGCTTTGTGACTTTCTAAGGGATTTCTATAAGTATTGCATTTGATGCCTTGTGATTGGTTACTGGATGTGAATCTCTATATTTCTCATCTATCAGTTTCTCTCACACGCTTTATTTCTTACATGCACAATTGTAAAAAGATTTAAATATTCAAGTTACCGTTGACAAAGCACTGGTGATAAATATAGCTTTCAAAACTCTTTTTTTCAATATGTAAAGTTACTCAGTCTTGGTCTTTCTCCTGCTCTCTATGTCTCATGGGTGTCACTAATGAAAACATTAATGTTTTCTGTCTACATAACACAGAGATGATAATTAAAGGCTGTTTGCTTCAAAATTCAACTTAAAGAAAGTGCAAAGATGAGAAAACCATTATCTCACCTTGATGCCCTTTTTGAAGTTTATAGAACACAAAACAAAAGCTACAACAGGTCTGTAATCGGTAGTCTTCTTGCTCACTTGTTCACAAGATGAATGTATCCAAGAGCAGAGGATCCAGGGGAACAGAAAGCACCTCTAAAACCAGAGATTCATCACTTTGATGTCGCAGAAGTTTAACACCATCCTCCCAGAGGAAGATGAGGCAAACATCATCGGCAGTCCCTCAAAATTGAGGAGGACTTGCTTCCACTCCAAAAGTGAGTTCTCAGGTGACTGAACAGTCCAATTCGAGAATTAGTCTCTGTCACAGGTGGGACAGACAGTCGTTGAAGGAAAGGGTGGGTGGGGAGTGCGGCTTGCTGCGCGCTCCTTCCGCTGCCTGCGCTTGCTTTCTGCATGCTCTCAGCAATGAGACTCGAGGTGCTCAGCGCCCTCCCGGATGCTCCTCCTCCACTTTGGGTGGTCTTTGGCCAGGGACTCCCAGGTGTTGGTGGGGATGTTGCACTTTATCAAGGAGGTTTTGAGGGTGTCCTTGAAACGTTTCCTCTGCCCACCTGGGGCTCGCTTGCCTTGTAAAAGTTCCGGGTAGAGCTTTGAGAGTCTTGTGTCAGGCATGCGAACAATGTAGCCTGCCCAACGGAGCTGGTCAAGTGTGGTCAGTGCTTCGATGCTGGAGATGTTGACCTGATCGAGAACACTAATGTTGATGTGTCTGTCCTCCCAGCAGATTTGCAGGATCATGCGGAGACATCGTTGGTGGTATTTCTCCAGGTGTTTACTATATATGGTCCACGTCTCTGAGCCATACAGGAGGGCGGGTATCACTACAGTCCTGTAGACCATAAGCTTGGTGCCAGATTTAAGGGCCTGATCTTCGAACACTCTCTTCCTCAGGTGGCCAAAGTTACAAACATAGTATCTTTAATATATTCAATGAATTGGGTCTCTAGTGCTGTAAGGGAATCTAATCCTAAATTAAGCAATCTCAGACATTGATTTCAACTGTAAATTTATAATCAGCAAGCAGTTAGTGCTGAATTATTGTGATATATATTATATTGCATTATGTGTGTCCGGCGTGGCTCAGTTGATAGCACCCTTGCCTCTGAGTCAGAAGGTTGTGGGTTCAAATCTTGCTCCAGGGACTTGAGCACCAAAAAAATCCATGCTTGCACTCTGAGGGTGTACTGCACAATCAGAGGTGCTGTCTTTCAGATGAGACATTAAAACGATTCCTGTCTGCTCCTTGGGTAGACATAAAAGATCCTATAGTACTATTTCAAAGAAGAGCAGGGGAGATATTCCTGGTGCCCTAGCCAATATTTATCCTCAATCAACATCACTGAAAAAGAAAAAAAATGATCTGGTCATTATCACATTGTTTGCTATGCACAAATTGGCTGCTGTGCTTCCTACGTTACAACAATGACTACACTTCAAAAAGTAAGTCATTGGCTGTAAAGTGCTATATAAAGCAAGTCTATCTTTTTTATTTCTATATAGCAGTTATCATTGTAACCTCTGTTATTTATTTTGTCAACTAAACCTCTCTGCTAATTGCATATTCAATATTTCAATTTAAGTGCTGCTATGATTCTAAGCTTTCTACTAAAGATATACTCAATGAACCGTATCCACATATCGAATTTGATAGATAATGGATTGTTATACCACCAAAAAATTTCAAATGCTTCACACAGTGAATTGCTTTTGGACTGCAGTACCTGTTATTATCTAAGCAAACATGTATAATGGTAGATTTATCAAGTGATGCCAGAAGCATTTGCAGTTTCCCAGATACGATGTTTAGCTGAGTCCTGAATCTGCAATTATGTCTTTTATTTAGACATCCATGCAATTTCCCAGACTTAGTGCCGGAACAGACAGTCATAAACCCCATTCATATAAAATGGGTTGCTAGGGGCTGTGTTGTATGCGGAAGTGAATTTAAAGAGACCTATAAAAAGACAATGCTTATATTTTTTAGGCCTTTTTTTGCTCCTTTTTCCAAGAGCAATTAGCTGCTTCAGAAACTTTTAGTCCAGTGTTTTCACACTCCCATTTATTTGGACTGCCGACAATATTGACACAATGAGTTGCCCAGTGACATTGCCATTTCTTTATATTCTTGGAGGATCAACTGGACAGAGAAATGTCATATAAACATTAAACAGAGTTTTGGTTGGTTCTTGGCCTGAAATTTCTTTGAAGATTTCCTTGTCGGTTTTGTGAGTGCTTGAGATTGTAGAAGTCTGGACTAGGGAGATGGATTTCCCAATGAGAGCCCTCTGTTCCTTTGCTATAAAGTGGAGGAGGATATCGAAGAGGCTACATTGAGTCTCTTAGAGTCAGGAATCACAGAAGACATTTGTTTCCTACAAATCAATAACAGAGTTTACAGACGAAAGATCTGATTTAGATTTCTTTATCAGTGCCGTAGAAGGCTTTGCTTCCCCCTGGAGGCTATTGGGGAGTTATGCCAGCTGTTGGTTGAAGACCTCCTTTCCACCAGGAGAACAGCAATGAAAGTGATTCTTCCGGGTAGCCTCGGGTGGCCTTTGTTGCATTGGTTAGGTAACAGCACATCGCTATATAAAGAAGGTCACTGATATTCTATTTAGGGAGACCTTACAGTTTATTACCTTCACCATGGAACCTGCCAAACAAGGAGAGTGAGCAGTTCTGTTCTGTAGAACAACAGGGTTTCCACAGGTAAAAGGAGCAATTGGAATACATGTGTCATTGAAAGCACCATACAACACCACCTTCCCCCCCGCAACCCTCAATTTCATTAATAGGTAGTCTTTCATTCAATAAACAGCCAACTAGTGTGTGATGCCAATCATGCATGTTAATGCCCACTGCCCAGCAAGCTGTTCTGATGTCGAATCAACCTTCATGACTCAGAGCTATTT